>NC_138339.1:135414049-137814049 GCF_046562875.1 Panthera onca
TAGATATTGACCAGATGTTGAGTTACAAATATAAATAAACCCTCAAGATGCTCATGGTAGTAAGAAAGCAGCCCCAAAACTATAGAGTATAATGCTGACTATTGGGTGCCTCGGGAGAGGTATTGATTGTAAGGGTGCTTTAGCTCTGACATTGACCACCTTATTGATTAGTAAGGTCGGTTTAGTTGACTTGGCTAGCTAGGTGCATATTTTTCCTCTCTCCCTCTCTGCCCATGTGTCTTTAGAATCTTATCACAGAGGACAAACCCACAAGGTGAGAAAGGGACATTTATTAGCCAAAACTTAATGTAATTATAAATAAAATATTCAGGGGAATGCCACAGGGGGAAGGCATTATTTGAATGAGTCCTTGAAGGATGAGTGCTATTTTGACAGTGGAGAATGAAGACAGGTGTATGAAAGACATTTCATAGACAAGGAACGGCATGGGCTTGATGGTAAGCTACAAAGGGTATTGCAGGAGGTAAAATTATTAGAGAATGACAGGACATGGCTATGGCAGTAGGTTCAAAAGAGTGAGACCATCCCTCTCTTAAAAAGTGAACTCAGAGTGTATCAGTTTTGAAAAGAAATATTTTGAAAGAATAAGAGATGAGAAAGATGTTGAAGACAAGAATGTGCTCAGTAAAATAATTTGGAAACATCTTCTAGATAGTTGATTTTACATACTTGCCTGTGTGTCTGCCACTTGGGGAACTGGGTAAATCCCATGACAAAATATTACTTTATTCACTCCTTCAAGAAATGAGACTATGCTACGGATCTTAAGATGTTCCCTAATATGCAGTGAAATTTCAGGGCCTGAACTTTTATTTACGAGAGAGTAGAGAACATCAGGTCTACAGTAGAATGAGAACATTCTTCCTCTATTTAGCATTTTCAGCTGACAGTTCTGCAGAAGAACTGTTTCATTCCTGACTTTTCCATCTCACTGTTGACAAGGGGAGGCTATATTAAAAGTACCCAGAAAACTGTTCCCCTTTAAGATTAATACTTGTGCAGATGAGTGGGCATTACGGTGTGTTTGGTATCTGAACAGCACATGCTCTTAAAAGGATGTTATTTAAGAAACTATTTCAATTAGGAGGAAACAAATCTGTTTAAAGCTCGATATACTAATAATCACGGTATTAAAAACACAGCTACGCAATTTTGTTTTTCATTTCTCTGGGGTTCAGGCTTTACATGTGGTTAGTCATGTGCAAAGCAGAATGAAAACTTCCACTGTCAATTTACGTTGATTCCCATCTGCCGTGAATGGTAACCCATGATCTTTTCTCCATCGGGTATTTTTGTTGTGTTCTTGTTGCTATTTTACAAAGAATCTGCAATCACTTATTCTGCGCGTCTCACCCGGTTCTTGAAAAGAGACAACACTTGAAAACATAATGGCCAGATGATCTCAGGATGCAAGAATCCTTCAGATGTTTGCTGGGAACTATTGAAAGATGCTTCAGTTTGACAAAAGCAGGAAATGTTAATTTTCAGCTCTTTTATAAATAGAGGGATGATCTGTAAAGGGAAAAATGTTGTCACAGCAAATGTACACTTGAGTGATTCAAACCTCATTAGTGGTTATATGATTCACTTTGAATATATTTACTGTAACAACTGGTAAACTGTGTTTCAAATTCAGCTGTTGAATGGATTATTTTTTTTTAAAACAAAACAGTTCTAAGAATCTATTTTTCTTTTTTTTTTTCTGATACAAACCAACATTTTTTACACTTTTGTCCTTGGTATATATGCTGTATATAACCAATGATGAGCTCCCTCTGTCTTTTTTGGTTCTCACTCTACTCCTCTAGGCAAAATTCCTAACATATTTACTTGATGAAAACATATTAGCATTTTCCACTCGTTCTCAGAGCAGAAGGATGTGGGGATTATCTGGTAGAAGTGTATAGTAAGTAGAGAGTTACTTAATTATTAAAAATAAAGTTGCGATCCTCAAAAGACTATTGAACAAGATGCCCAAAGCAATTGATGTATGGTGATTCTCTTGTTAAGCATTTGTGTTTTGTTGAATACTTGACTAGGTATGGCCAATAAAAGAGAAATTCAAGCAGCGTGGTGATTTGGTGACTGTAAATGCAAGCAATTTACAATATGGTTGATGAAAAGAAATCTTTGTATAGAGCAGACATAATTTATCTCTTGGATATACCACAAGTTCATTTGAGGGGAATCCTTCTGACAACCAAATACTCCGAAATTCAGATAATCTATGCTTCAGACCAGCAGTCACGGAAAGAAAAGTCGTCTCTTTAAATTCATATGCTTTGAAAAAATATGATTACAAAAATAGCAGGTTTGTGGCAGATATTTTGGAAAATATAGAAGCATATAGGAAAAAAAGAAAAAAAGTGTAATTCTACTACTCATGACATTTAGAAGTATTTTGTTTCCTGTTTCCCGGTCTCTGCATGTGGAATTAAAAAAAAAATGGAACCATATTACATATACACTTCTGTAGCTCTTAGGAGCACAGCTTTTCCAAGTGCCTGCTTGAATTTCTCCATGCCTCACTGGGCCCTTTGAAAACCTGATTCCTTGCTTCAGAGATAGACATGGATCCACAAAGAATGCTGCTGTTTCATAGCCATGCCAACATGGATTTTCTTTGAAATGTGAGATGCTTGTTGAAAAGAGTAACTTTGCCTACTGGTTTGTGAAGGTTTAAGTATTAGAAATGAACAAGTATTTAAAATAACCATAAACGTTAATGCGTATTTTAGCAGGGATAGTTGAGGGAAGCAAAGCTTCTAGAAGGTTCATTCGACAGTGAGTGCAGCGTCCTTGAGATGCGTCTCCAACTCACAGTCATCAAGGCGGTGAGAACAAAGTTAGCTGAGTTGGACGGATTTCACCTCTCCACGAGGTGATCACGCTTAAATGCTACCCGTTCCTCTGTTGGGTTTAAGTACGTTGTGATTAAGCTCTTGATTTTGGCATCTATGTAGGCTATTTAACTTTATACAGAAAAGCAGATGAAACAAAACAAAACAAAAAACCCCATTCCTTGACTGCAAACATTTGTGCCCTGATGAGTTCAGTCATATCACTTTCTTTTCTTTTTGAAGTGTAGCTAGAGAAAGGAAAAAAGGGGTCACACTGACAGCAAAGAGAAAATTACTTTACCACAGTGGGTGGATAATATGCTGTGAGGTCAGATTCTTAAATACTGTGGTTGGAATCTTTTTTTTTTTTTTAATTTTTATAAGGCTGAATGATTTTATTACCACTTATAACCCGTGTGACTCTGAAAGCTAAAATAATCTGGGTAATCAAAATTTATGCTTTAGGACAGAAGATGATTATCTGTGGATGAGGGGAAGTAAATTCTTCTTTCCCCCATTTTCTCCGCTAATGACTGTGTGGGTGAATAACTTTTGTGAACCTTTTGGCTTTCATTCGGTGGTGGATATGGGGTGGGGGTGAGGAGGGGAGGCCCTCCTGTGAAATATCACATGTTGGTGGCCGTGGACAGTGAATTAGACAAGTGACTGAGGAATTGGAAGCTTTATTCAGAGCAAAAGGACCACTCAGAGTTGCTGCAGAGGAGGCTGATCTCAAGACGTTTGGCCTCCCCTTTGAGGGTCCATTCCTTAAACTGTTGAGTTTTATTTTTCTCATAAGGTTATTTTAAACGAAAACAGCTCTCACTGTACAGACTCACTGTACAGGAGTCACATCATTTTTAAAAAAATTATTTATTTTTTAATTTACATCCAAGTTAGTTAGGCTATAGTGCAACAGTGATTTCAAGAGTAGATTCCTTATTGCCCCTTACCCATTTAGCCCATCCCCCTTCCCACAACCCCTCCATCAACCCTCTGTTCTCTGTATTTAAGAGTCTCTTATGTTTTGTCCCCCTCTCTGTTTTTATATTCTTTTTGCTTCCCTTCCCTTATGTTCATCTGTTTTGTATCTTAAAGTCCTCCTATGAGTGAAATCATATATTTGTCTTTCTCTAAGTTTGCTTCGCATAATACTCTCTAGTTCCATCCACGTAGTTGCAAATGGTAAGATTTCACCTTTTTTGATTGCTGAGTAATAAGGAGTCACGTCATTTTTGAGAGTCATTCCTCCCCATGTTCAGCGAGATGACTGGTTTGGGGTGTTTTAAATGAGGAGTTGGGGAGAATAGTGTTAAAAATAGGCTGAGTTTAATCTGGGTTCATGGATGACAGGACTTCCTGTTATCATTCAAATATGAATGGATTCGATTTGTGGATTTCTGTCTGTTAGTTCAAGGAAAACTGTTCAGAGCAGAGATAACAGATTAAAGTATGTGAATTTCCTCCATAACTCACTAAATCCAATTATATCTGTCCCAGAGCCCCCACACATGAAGATGACAAGAAACCTCAGTCAGTTCCTGCCCATTCTTCCAGAAATGGACTTGTTTTCCAATGGTCCTACACAGTGCAGAAAAATAATCTCCAAAAAAAAAAAATCTGTGCATGTAGTGTTCTATTAATATACTTATTACAAAACATATAAAAACAGAAATACAGAGACTTGTGCAATAAAAACGTATTTTTTTAAGTCTTTAGATTTTAATACTAATGGAATAAATTTTTGTCATATTGTTATTTATGATTGTTGGCAAAACTTGATTGAATGTGCTTTATAGTTTGGAAGATACTGGTTTTATCAGTGATTCAAATGTTGGCTCATCAGTCCAGTTTAATTTCACACTTGGTTTTAATGAAAACAAAGCTGACAAAGATACCTAATAAAGATAAGTAGATTCATATGGATGAAATGCAAACTTGACTCCACTTGTGAAATTATAACATTTTTTCGTATCTAATAAGAGGCAGGTTTTGTTGAATTCATCTGGTACATTTCCGTGTTCCATGATGTCACTGAGTTAGTGATTCTTATGCATGAGCACAAGGGTGTTCCTTTGTTACATTTTTCACTGAAGGGTTTAAATCCGGTGAAATTTTTTGTATAGATGATTTTAAAACAGCCTAGAAAATTGTGTTTCTCAGTTTTTAAAGTGTAAGAAATGAGGCTTTAAAAAAATAGATAATATCCTTACTTAATTTTGGCAGCAAAATCACGTTTCCATTTCCAAACATCTGTTTTCAAAATGCTCTGTCTATACCTTAAAATTCTTTCAAAATGCGGTCATTTTTTCCCATTCACTTTTAAAATGTCAGCTTTACCTACAGGGGGCAAAGAAGGGTGTTTTTTGTTTCGTTTTGTTTTTTAAATCTTCTAGGTGGCTTAGTATTGACATTCATTTATTATCACAGAAAGGTAAACAAATTTGAAATACATATCTATTTATATATATATATATATACATATATATATGTATATTACAAGTTTGTAATATAGATTCATCCATATGAATCTACTTATTAATCTACTTACCTTTATATATGCGTTTTATATATACCTACCACTCTCCCATTAGGTCAGCTAACTACTGGGGCTGGTGTAGGAGAGCCTGACAAATGGATTATGTTTAAGTTCTGATTTTTTAAAATTGTTTTTTAATGTTTATTTATTTATTTTGAGAGAGAGAGAGACACACACACACAGAGTGTGAGCAGGGCAGGGGCAGAGAGAGAGGGAGACACAGAAACTGAAGCAGGCTCCAGGCTCTGAGCCGTCAACACAGAGCTGGACACGGGCCCCAACTCGTGAACCTTGAGATCATGTCCTGAGCCCAACTTAAGAAGCTTAAGCAACCCAGGCGCCCAGTTCTGATTTTTTACAATTAAAACAAATCTAACCCTTATATAACTATAGGAGTATATTCACACCCGGGAAATGAGTGATGTGCTCTCTTTAGATGTGCCCTCTGACTTTTGATGCACACTGATGCCAGGGCACAGTGTTTAAGCCCTTAAGGCTCAGTTGCTTCTGTGCCTATCTGGAACCTGGGAATATTTGGTGAGGCTGGGGCTTGGCCACCTAGTGTCCAGCCTCCCTACAGACAGTTGCTCATGTTTGAGGGTCAGCTACCTCACTGCAGTCCTACAAGGAAGGGAACCACTGTTCTCTGGACCCATGGGATGTTCCACTAGGGAGTTGAGAGTGTTTGCCACACATTGGAAGTTCTTTATGCCATTTCAGGCAATCTACTGGGAGGTTGTAGACCCCTAACTTCTGGCTGACCAGGACTTTGTGCTGTCTTGAGAATATTCATTCAGTCTAGGTTTAGTGTAGAGAGGGAGAGGAGAGGCGACAAGCCTGTGTAGTGCATTTCAGGAATTTGAGGAAAGCTTACCTAACTCAAAACCATCTCTCTCTACTAGAAAGCCCAGAGGTTAATCAGTCCGATTTGCATTTGAATGCCAGATCCACTGCTTACTAGAAGAGGGACCTTAACAAAAGGATTCATATACTTGAAATTCAGCTTCCTCTTCCATAAAATAGGCATAAAAGTCTTATCTTTCAGAGCTGGCAAGAGGATTAATGTCTGTAAAGTGTTTAGTACACTACATAGGTATTCAATAAATAGTGGCCTTTAATGCATTTTTTTCTTACCTTTCCTTTTCCTTGTGGATCAGATCCCTTCTTTGTGTTTGGAGTGAACAAGGAGAGTATTAAAGACTGAGTGTGTCTCTCCAAAATTCATTTGTTGAAGCCCTAAACCCCAGTGTGTTGGCATTTGGGGGTGGGGCTGTTGAGAGGTGATTAGAGTTAGATTAGTTCATAAGGGTGGAGACTTCATTGTGGAATTAATGCCTTATGAAAAGAGGAAGAAACTCGAGATGTCTCTTTCTCTGTCTCTGTCTCTCTGTCTTACTCTCTCTCCTCATCTCCCACCACGTGAGGGTGCAGCAAGAAGGTGGCAAACAGTCTGCAAACCAGGAAGAGAGCTTTCATATTTGATGACCAAAATATACTTATTTCAAGCAGTGGAGCCTTGAGGCTCAGAATGTCTAGATCTGAATCCCAGCCGTAACACTTACTCTGTGTTATCTTGGAGAAATTATTTAACCTCTTGCAGTTTATTTCCTCATCTCTGAAGTGGGTTTAAGTAATACCTTGTGGAGTTATTGTGGAAATTGAATGGGATAATTCCCTTAAAGTTATTGACAACAATAATAATATTATCAGAAGTTGACGTTATTACTCAAAGGATTTTATGTGACATGAGAGTGAAAAAGACATTGTTCTCGCTGTCAAGGATTTTATGACCAGAACGAGGTACTTCTTAGCTTGATGAGTGATGCTAAAAGCAATGACTGTCATACTGGGGGCTGTGTTGTTTGCACTTAATGGTAAAGTGCATGTGTTGTTTCTAGGTTCTTTATCACTGTTTCCTGCACCAGATGTCCTTCTACATCTTACTATTTATTTTCAGCATGCTTTTTCTGATATGAAATCTTTCTTGTATATTGCTCTGTTTTTTCCCTAGGCAATCTTAAGTTTGCTATGTAGGAACATGTGAAATAATTTGAGATTTTGTTCTTATGACTACGGCACCCTACGCATTTCATTAAATACAAACTAGAAATTCAAATACCAAGATAAACATGCATTTTAGGGTTTATATCAATAAAGTTCTTTTTAATCCTTATTATTTTCAAATATAGCAGATGAATAGAAAAAGAGAAAAAAGGAAACTACATTTCCCCCCCTTACTTAGAATTCTAGATCTTGGTTACAAAAGACATCATTTATACTGCTGACACTATGATGTAATATTTTTAGCTAATGAATTCAAAATAAATCATGCTATTGAATTTATAATTTAGACATTTTGCTGTGCTTCTTCATGTGTACATCTTCTTTAAAAAAAATTTTTTTAATGCTTATTTTGGAAGGAGAGAAATACAGAGCGTGAGTGGGGGAGGGGTGGAGAGAGGGACAGACACAGAATCAGAAGCAGGCCCCGGGCTCTGAGCTGTCAGCACAGAGCTCTAGACGGGGCTCAAACTCGCAAATTGCGAGACCATGACCAGAGCTGAAGTTGGACGCTTAACTGACTGAACCACCCAGGCGCCCCAACGTGTGTACATTTTCTTAAAGTGAGGATGTTTATTCAAATTGTTCTATCTGAGAGTACTTTAGTTACATATACATATACATATACATATACATATACATATACATGTATATGTATACAACATATACATTACATATATATATGTATATGTATATGTGTGTATATATATATATGTGTGTATGTATATATATATATATATATATATATATATATATATATATATATATGTATATGTATATTTTCCCCCAGGAACAGACTCTGCATCCAGCAGCCTCAAGAGTTATGCTAACAGTTACAAGTTGTGCTCCTTCTGGGTTCATCGGCCTTTATCACTCAAGCACAAAAGGCATAAGTGGAAACAATCTCCTCCTTCCCCCACTCCCCTTTTTTTTCTCTTTTCTTCTTCTTTTTTTGGAAGGGAAGGAATAAAAAGTCTAGGATTCTATTGAGAATAACAAAGAAAAAAGGCTGGATTATTCTACATGGTATTATACCTGTTGTTTCTGCATTGGTTATCTTTTATTTCCCCCTAAAATCCATGTAAAAGAAGCCTTAAAATTATATTTGTCTCTCAATATTAAAGAGAAGGAATGATTATAGTTGTAGTAAAAGAAAATGTTTTTAGGATTCTGAGAAAATTCCTAAACCAAAGGAAATGTATCCACTGAGATTGAAAGACATTGTGCTATTACCCAAGGGATTTTACAGGAATGGAAAAGACATTATTCCTGTTCTCAAGGAATTTATGACCTAAAAGGAAATTAAGAAAAGATGTGAATCTCACTGAAAGTTGATGCTGCACTTTTCTATAGTATTTTCCCTTTGCACCTTTGTGGACAGAGGAGAGCTAAATATGAACAATAATTATTTTAAAAGTTCCCCTCTGGAGAGAATTAGTATTATGGAAAATATCAAAATAGTGCTTCAGAGGTGAGTGTGGTGAAGAACAGGGTAATGAAGAGTTAAGACTATGCCTATTCACTATATGAATTCACTATATGAATTGTAAAGAGTTAATGTTTGTTTCTATGTCAAGTCCCTATATCCGCCTTCCCTGAGTCAGAAACATTATCTTCACCCCCGGATACCCAGTGTCAGTGTTCCTCTCAAAGTGACCATATCCTCTGTCTTCATGGATGCTGTTTAAATGTTCGCTCACTCCTCAGGGAGAACAAACTATATTTATTTATTTATTTATTTATTTATTTATTTATGATTTTAATTTTAAATATTCTCTATACCCAACGTGGGGCTCAAACTCACAACTCTGAGATCAAGAGTCACATGCTCCACTGACTGAGCCAGCCAGGTGTCCCAAACTGTACACACTTAAAAGCTAAGAAATTTATTTTATTAGTGTTTATTAGTAAGGTTGTCTACATATTGCTTCTTCCATAGAGAAGCTAAAATTACAACAAATAGCTGAGGTATAAAATAGAATATGTCATATTAATCTTTTTCTTATTTTGAAATGGTACATGAATTGGTTTTGAGAAATTGATTTGACTGGATGGAAGTAAAAGTTTTGAAAGTGTATTTACAAGTTAAAAAGAGTGAATGACATAATGGAAGAAACGAGTGGAAAATTGGAAATAACATTTTCTCTCTTGCAACCACCTTTCTCTCAACACTTCTGCTTTGTGTGAAAGTATTTGGGAAGTATTTTAAGATCTCCCTTTTCCTATGTGACCATATTTTGTTATCAGTATAAATGTAAATAAGATCCTTTAATTCTTTCTTACCCAATTTGTATAATTTTGCATTTTCACTAAAATCTCTGTAACACTGATGTGAAAATGAACTTAAGTAAGGGTGCAGTGGTATAAAGAGATACTGTGTTGGAGTCCTAGAATCACTGAATGTTAGGATTTATTGATCTTGTGCCTTCCATTTAACATTGTTTTCCGTAAAAAATATGGCACAGGAATGTTCTTCCACTGCCTCCTCCCAACTTTATTAAAATATTATTGACATATAACATTGTGTAAGTTTAAGGTGTACATACACTGATAAATTACAGTATGATTATCACTGTAGCATTAGCTAATACCTCCGTCACGTCACACATCACCACTTCCTTTATGTAGCAAGACTATTTAAAATTTACTTTCTTAGAATTTTCAAATATACAATAGGTACTGTTAACTAATACAATACTGTGCATTAGAATCCTAAGACCTTATTCACCTCTAACTGCAAGTTTGTACCTTTTGAGGAACATCTACCTAGTCCTCCCACCCCTAGCCCCTGTTAACCTTCATTCTACTTCCTACTTCTACCAATTCAGCTTTTTTAGATTCCATATATAAATGATATCGTATAGTATTTGTCTTTCTGATTTATTTCACCTAGCATAATGCCTATATATCTATCTCTCACCAGGCACCCCTCACATTTCTCTCTCTATATATATATGCATCTTCTTTATCTGTTCATCCATTGATGGGCACTTGGGTTGTTTCCGTATCTTGACTGTTGTGAATAATGCTGCAGTGAAGATGGGAATGCACATATGTCTTTGAGATCTTGATTTAATTTTCTTTGCATATATACCCAGAAGTAGAATTGCGGGTTCATATGGTAGATATATAGATATAGATATAGATATAGATATAGATATAGATATAGATATAGATACAGATATAGATATATAGATATAGATATCTATATCTATATCTGTATCTATATCTATATTTATACAGAGATATATATAGATAGATATATATACACACACTCTATGTATATATATACGTATACATACGTATATATGTATATATACGTGTATGTGTGTGTGTGTGTATGTATATATATGTATATACAAATATACATACATATATATATATGTATATATAAATATACATACATATATATATATGTATATATATATGTTGGATCCTCCATACTGTTTTCCACAGTGATAACAATTTATGTTCCCACCAATAGTACGTAAGCATTGGCAGAGGGATGTTCTTGTGAGGTCTTGGATGGAATGTTTTCTAGACGTTCATCTCATATTCTGCCTTTAGCAGGGCAACTGCAATGAAAATCTTAGGTACCCTTTGTCTACATGTTATGGGAATCTCACACCTAGAACATCTCCTAACCAGCTGGTTCTCTCCTTTTGCTCCCTTGAGATTAATCCTTAGGGGGCACCTGGGTGGCTCAGTCGGTTAAGCAGCCGACTTCAGCTCAGGTCACGATCTCGCGGTCCGTGAGTTCGAGCCCCGCGTCAGGCTCTGGGCTGATGGCTCAGAGCCTGGAGCCTGCTTCCGATTCTGTGTCTCCCTCTCTCTCTGCCCCTCCCCCGTTCATGCTCTGTCTCTCTCTGTCTCAAAAATAAATAAAACGTTAAAAAAAAATCCTTAGGTTACCACCATCAAAGTTACCCTTCAGGTCTGTGAAATAGTGGCTTTGGGGAGAGCGCAGGTGACATGCCAGTGAAGAGACAGTAGGAGTGTCAATTAGAGAATATAAAACAAAAAAAATGTAGATTTTCAGTCCATAGCTAACTGCTCTGTGCCCCAACCATAGCTCCATTATACTTCATCATGCAGGTTTTTTCATGGTCTGAAAAGATGTTCAGGTTTTTAGTGGAATGTCCCAATCTTGAGTGATTACTGTTACTGAGCTGTTGTAGTCTTGATGTTATAAGAGGAAGGATTATCATCTTCTATTTACCTGTAATTTTTTCCATTGTATGTAATGATTCCAGGGTAATGATAATTGCTATGAACCTCACAAGGGATATTTTAATAATTAAAGTGACAATATCCTAAGAAATATTATATATACAAAACAAAGTGAGTAAAGTAAGACGTATTTAGTGAATAATTTAATGCAACAGATTCCCCTGTCCTTGCAAAACAAATTAATAAGATGTAGTGAACTTCAATTTATTCTTTTCAAATGTTTACTCTTGAAAGTCACTAGAGTATTATCTTCAACAAAAAATAAAAAAAATTCTCTTTTTCTCAGTCCCCACAGTTACGATGCTGCCTTTTGTTTTAGAACTCACAAGCATTATATTTCAATACAGAATTCAAATGATAGCTTAGTTTTTAAAAAAAAATTTTTTAACGTTTTTTATTTATTTTTGAGACAGAGAGAGACAGAGCATGAATGGGGGAGGGGCAGAGAGAGAGGGAGACACAGAATCGGAAGCAGGCTCCAGGCTCTGAGCCATCAGCCCAGAGCCCGACGCAGGGCTCGAACTCACGGACCGTGAGATCGTGACCTGAGCCAAAGTCGGACACCCAACCGACTGAGCCACCCAGGCGCCCCAATAGCTTAGTTTTTAAAAATAATGCTATGAATAGGGAGGTTCTAATGTAATTTATGGGTGAAATAGTCTCCTAAGACTATTCTCTATTGAAAAAAAATTCTAATTGTGAAGTCAGGATTTTTTTTTCTGTTATTAATGGATGTAATTTTATGTGTGCACAAACACCTATGCACATGTATATGCGTGTGTGTGTGCATATGAGTGTATGTAACATGGAGGTGTGCTCTGTCCTCATATTGCTCACACATCTAGTATGCTGAGCCACTTGAATATTTTTGATTCAAACTCTCATCTCAAGGGTGGTAGAAGGCCCCGAATCTATAGGCATTGGGAGCAAAGAGGTTTCCATTCCTCTCATCTCTGCCTGTCAATCTTGCATTTACCAATGCAAGAGCTAAACTGTCAGATATGCTCCAAAGAGTCCTGGTGAGCACATCTTCCATCGTATCCTTCCATGATGTGTCCCAAGTCAAGCCTGTGGTGCAACCAGACTTTAATGAAGATTTTCAGAATATATTAGTTAGAGTATAGGTTTGGATGTATGTAAGAGAGACCCACATTAGCTGTGAGCTAAACACTGTAAAAGTGTATTTACCTGGCTTTGCAATAATCTGGAGGCTGAAGACCTGAGACTGGTATGTTGGTTTTGCTGCAAAAGGTCATCCAGAGGCCAGGTTTCCTTCTGTTTGTAACTCCACCATCTGTAATGTGTTAGCCTTGTTGTGGTTGAAGATAACTTGCTATCATATCCATATCCTGGGCATCAGGATAGAGGGAGAGTGAGGTAATGGGATATCTTCTTTCCCTTTAAAGGTATATCCTCCAAATTATACAGAATTACTTTTCTCAAATTCCATTGGCTAAAAATTAGGCCCATGTGCAAACCTGGCTGCAAGTAAAACTGGGATATATTTCCTCTGGGTGGCCATGTACTAAGTTAAAAACAGAGTTCTGTTTTATCCAACAACAGCAAAATACACATTATTCTCAAGTGCACACAGAACATTCTCCAGGTCAGATCATATGTTCGGTCACAAAACATAGCAAATTTAAGGAGGTTGAAATCATACCAATTATGATTTTTAACCACAGTGATATGAAGCTAGAAATCAAGAACAGGAGGAAAACTAGAAAATATGTGGGAATTAACAGACACACTCCTGAACAACCAATGGGTCAGAGAAGAAATCAAAAGGGCATTAAAAATATATTTTGAAACAAATGCTAAAGTAAACAAAACATACCCAAACTAATGGGATATAGCAAAAACGGTTCAAAGAGGGAAGGTTGTAGTGATAAATGCCTACATTAAACAAAGAGAATGATCTCAATTAGACAACCTAACTTCACATCTCAAGGAACTAGAAGAAAGAGTAATTAAACAAAGCTCAAAGTTAGTAGAGAGAAGGTGATAATAAAGATCAGAACCAAAATTGATGAAATGGGGAATACAAAATAATAGGAAACATCAACAAAACTACGTTGGTTTTTGAAGAGATAAGTAAAATTTATGAAATTTTAGCTAAACTTACCGAGAAAAAAGAAAGAAGACTCAAATAAATAAAATTATAAATGAAAGAGGAGACCACACAACTGATTCCACAGAAACACAAAGTATCTTGAGACTACTGTGAGCAATTATACTCCAACACATTGGACAACTTAGAAGAAGTGGGTAAATCCCTAGAAACATACAAGCTACCAATAGAATCTTAAAGAAATATAAAATCTTAACAGACCAATAATGAGTGAGTGTTGAATCAGTAATCAAAAAGCTCCCCCAAAAAGAAAAGCCAAGGACCAGATGCCTTCACAGGTGAATTCTACTATGTTTAAAGAAGAATTAACACCAAGTGTTCTTAGACTACAAAAAACTCATACAAAAAAATGAGTACATCCCTAAACTCATTTTATGACACCAGAATTACTATGATAACAAAGCTAGATAAGGATACTACAAGAGAGGAAAATTATGGGCAAACATCTCTGATGAGTATAGATGCAAAGATTCTTAATAAAATACTAGCAAACTGAACTCAACAGCGTATTAAAAGGATCATACACCACGATCAAGTGGGCATTATAATTGGGATGCAAGGATGGTTCAACATTCACAAATCAATAAATGTTACACCACATTAACAGAATGAAGGATACAAATCAAATGATCATCTTAATAGACGCAGAAAAAGCATTTGTCAAAATTCAACATACTTTCACGCTACAAACTCTCAATAAAATGGGTTTAGGGGGAATGTACCTCAACATAATAAAGGCTATATATGACAAGCCCACAGCTATCATCATACTCAGTGGCGAAAGGCTGAAAGCTTTTCCTCTAAAATCAAGTACAAGACAAGGTATATACCATGCTTATTCAACATAATACTACAAGTCCTAGCCAGGGCAATTTTGTAAGAAAAAAACTAATAAAAGGCATCTAAATCAGAAAAGAAGTGAAATTGTCTGCATTTGCAATTGACATATTTTATATATAGAAAAATTCTAAAGACTCCACCGAAAACCTTTTAAAACAAGTAAATGAAATCAGTGAAGTTTCAGGATACAAAATCAATGTACAAAAATCGGTTGCATTTGTATACACTAATAATGAAGGATCAAAAAGAAAAATTAAGACAACAATCCTGTTCACAACAGCATCAAAAACAATAAAGTACTTAGGAATCAATTTGACCAAGAAGAGGAAAGATGTATACACCCAAGGTTATCAGATATTGATAAAAGAAATGGAAAAAGACACAAGTAACAGGAAAGATATCCTGTGGTAATGTATTGGAAGAATCATTTGTTAAAATGTTTGTACTACCCCAAAGCCATTTATACATTCAATGCAATGCCTATCAGAATTCAAGTAGCATTTTTCACAGAAATAGAATGATCTACATTCATATGAAGCCAGGAAAAAATTCAAATATCCAAAGCAATCTTGATAAAGAACAAAGCTGGAGGCATCACAATTCCTTATTTTAAACTGTTTTACAAAGCTGTATAGGAAACAAAACAGTATGGTACTGGAATTAAGACAGACATGGAACAAAGTCAATATTTCACAAATATAGTCAAGTAAGATTTGACAAGGGATCCAAGAGTAGTCAGTGGGGGAAAGGGTAAGCTCTTCAATAAATGGTTACAGAAACTGGATATTCATATGCAAAAACATGAAATTAGACCCCTGTGTCACAGCACTCACAAAAATTACCTAGTGATAAATTAAGACTGGAAGCCATAAAACTATTGGAAGAAAACATAGGGGAGAAAACTTCTTGATGTTGGTCTTGACAATAATTTTTCTGATATGACACCAAAAGCACAAGCAACAGAAGCAAAAATCAACATGGGGCTACCTTCAAACTAAAAATCTGTACAGCAAAAGAAATAGTCAGCAGATTGATAAGGCAACCTGTGAAATGGGAGAAGATATTTGCAAACCATTTATGTGGTAAGGGGTTAATATTCAAAATATACAGAGAATTCATGCAACTCAATAGAAAATCAAAACCCCGATATAATTACAGAATGGGCAAAGGACCTGAATAGACATTTTCCCAAGAAGACATACAGATGGTCAACAGACACCTGGAAAGGTATTCACCATCACGAATCATCAGTGAAATGCAAATCAAAACAAGAATGAGATATCATCTCACATCTGTTAGAATAGCTGTAATCAAAAAGACAAGAGATAACAACAAGTGTTGGGAACGATTTGGAAAAAAGAGAACCCTGTGCACTGTTGGTGGGCATGTAACTGGTGTAGCCACTACGGGAAACAGTGTGGAGGGTCCTGAAAAAAAGGTAAAAAAGAGCTACTGTATGATCTAGCAATCCTACTTCTGGGTATATCTCCAAAGGAAATGAAATCAGACCTCCAAGAGATATCTGCACCCCCCATGTTCATTGTAGCATTGTTTGCATTCTAGTGAAGATATGGAAACACCAGTGCCCATCCACAGATGAATGGATAAAGACGTGGTATGTATATGTATGTGTATACACCACAAAAAAGCGATAATACTTAGGCATGAAAAAGAAGGAAATCCTGCCATTGTGAAAACGTGGATACATCTGGAGTGTATTATGCAAAGAAAAATGAGATAGGGAAAAAAGACTGTATAATTTCCCTTCCATGATGAATCTAAAAAAATCCAAAGTCATAGAAACAGAGTGGTAGTTGCCAGGGACTGGGGGAATGGAGGACATAGGGCGATGTTGATCAAAGGGTACAAATTTACAGTTAGAAGAAGTTCTGGGGTTACAGCATACAGCCTGGTGACTATGGTTTACAATAGTGTGTTGTGTACTTTCAAGTTGCTGTAAGAGTAGATCTTAAATATTTTTGCCATAGCAACTATAACCAAAAAGTGATTATGTGAGGTGGAGGATGTGGTACCTAACCTTGTTGTGGTAAACATTTCACCAGGTATACATGCGTAAAGTCATCACATTGTACACCTTGAATGTACACAAAGTTATTTGTCAATCATATGTCAGTGAAGCCGGAAAAGAAAAAGCAGCAAAAAACCCCCAATCCCTAAAGGTTCTTTTTCAAGTTGGAGGAGGAAAGGATATGAGGAATACTTAGCAGTGGCCTCTACAGATGCCATCTTTGGCTTAGGGTTGCATCACATTATAGCTGAGTCTTGAAATTCCTTAGAGTGTTCCAACCAGCTGGGCATTTTCTCTGGTCTTCTGTTCTGTTCCGGCTTCAGCCTCCAACCAGGCTGCAGGAGCTCTTACATCCCCCTTCTCCTCTCTTCCTTAGCTTTGCATCTGTTTCCGTCAACCTGCAAAGTTTTCTTTTCCATATAATCGGGGCAGCTTTTGTCTATCTCCTTACCCAATGCCAGAACCATGCTTCAAACTCACCTGTCACAGGGACCAAACTGATAAACTAAATAAGTGGAGGGGGCCAGGTGTGAGGTAGAAGGGAGTAGTGGAGACGGTGGCAGGTTAGAGGGTGCACGCCCCATCTGTTGGAAAGACAGCCTATTCAACTCTGGGAATAGTGACCTTCCAGAACCCAGCCCAGGTGGCCACATCTCCTAACTTTCACAGGGGAGTGGAAAGTTTGGGTTTTTGGGTGAACTTTCTTATATTTAAGTGTTAGCAAGGGAGTCCTATTTTTTTCAAAATGTTATGGCAGCCAGCAATGAAATTTTGCTGGCTGCCCCTGAGCTGATGTTTTACAGACTTGGCTTTAGAACATCCAGGCATTACCCACGGGGACTGAGCTTCATAATTGTCCAATTTGGGCCTTACCCTCATGGAGGCTTTCTCTCTCTTGGTGATTGCTGCCATATGCTTCCCATGGATGTAATAGTGCCCTGACTCTGAAGTGTGCTTAATAGTTTCCTAAGAGTGCATAGTGCTTATCAACCTTTAACAGTAGCCCTGATATTTGGCAGAGCTAACATTATTTTTACTTGAAAGATGAGGAAACTGTAGCTAGCAAGGTTTAAATTCCTTGCCTAAATATTTTAACAAAAATGAGGCAGAGGACAATCAAGGACTCCTATCTTCTGACATCTTGCTCAGGGCACTTCTCATTCACTTCAGTCTTTTGAGAACTGTGAATGGTTTAAATATATAATATATTGTGAGATCTCAGCTCTCAAGCCCTCAAGAAGTACTTGAAAATCATTAAAAACTCACTTCAGTTTCCTGGGAAGTAAACATTATTGTGCTATTTTATAAGAAGAAGAAAGGGACTCAGGTTCATTCACCATGGGAATGTTGTCAGTTTCAAATTGCATTTCTTGTCTTTGTATTTCCCAGTTTGATACTCCACGGACTAGAATTTTATATGTTTATTGTTATTCTCTGCTGTGATTCTAAATGCAGCATCTTCCTTGACACGAGAAATCATTTTAAGCATATAGCGAACGCTTAGTACATAGTAGCCATTGTCAGTGAACCAGAGAAGATAAGTCTTTGCTTGTGATAATTATGAGAGTTATGCAAATCTATAACAAATAAGGTGCATATTCATAAGAATTGTAAAATAAGATTAATGCATTAATGCCTGTGGGGGGAAAAACCCCAAAACCAAGGGATGCAGAAGGGATGTCTTAGTGTGGTTTCTTTTTGTCAGTTGATTCTAATGAAGGGGCCTCTGGGAAGGCAGTTTACTTGGGAGTTGCTTGTACAGAGAAGGGAGAGAATAGAAAGAATTTGAAATGAGAGAAGAAAAGTTGATATGAAAGGGGTATTATCGAGCTGGTCCCCACCCTGGGCAAGTGCAACCCAATCACACAAAGACTTTGTGAGGGATATTTCGAATGTCTCGCAGAATGATCTGTCCGAGGACTGTCTGGAGAAACCTTTGCCTACTGACCTCCGTACTCTGCAGGTTGCACATGGATGTGTGAGAGGGCCTCCCACAGGTATGGAGCTCTGTGGCAGCATCGGGGAAGCCCTGAAGATAAAGGGAAAGTCACTGAAGATGGTGTGTGCGTAAGGTAAGGAGCGATCAGTGTGAATTGACTTGAAGCCTGAACAAAATGATCACCCTGAGCGTGGCTGACGACAAATGTGGGGCCAAGAATCTGTTAGGCTGTGTACAAGAGGTGTCTGCTGCAAGGTCTTGAAAATAAGAACAACGGTGCCCCATTTGGCTATTTCGGTCTTGAGGCTCATGGTAAGCAGTGTAGCATGTAATTCTAAATAATAGAACTATTTCACTATTTCTCAGTGTATCAGCTTTATGTGCCTACTTCCACACCCTCCTCTAAGTTGTTTTTATTTTCGGGTGTTTTTTTGGTGACTTTGTAGTTTTAAATAATATACTGAAATGCATGATTTCTTATTTTATTACATTTCACTGGTTTATTTTGACTTCATATTAAGTTGAGACTTTGTTACTTCTACCATTGCCTTCATCTATCTCAGCGCATATTTGCCTCCAGGAGTTGACAGCTGTACCTTTTATTTTTTACAGAATCAAGGATGATAGCCTTTACATTCCCTTTTATGTCCTTAATTAAGGTATCTGTGCTTTCTCTACAGTTTGATTCTTTAAATATTTATTTATTTATTAATGTTTGTTTCTGAGAGAGAGAGTGAGGGAGGTCATAAGCGACGGAGGGACAGAGAGAGAGGGAAACACAGAATCTGAAGCAGGCTCCAGCCTCCGAGCTGTCAGCACGAGCCCGACGCAGGGCTCGAACCAACAAACCATGAGATCATGACGTGAGCTGAAGGAGAACGCTTAGCTGGCTGAGCCACTCAGGCACCCCTACAGTTTGATTTTAAGAGTTGCTAATAAACAGCATTTAACTATTTTGCCTATATAAATATCACTCTACGCAAGGCTGAGTAATATTCTAGGGTTATATTTTTTTCCAATGATCCTAAATCATGACTTGTACAACCTGAAAAAAAATGTATGTAACATTAAGGTCCAAGTAACTCATCTTCCTTAAATGCCATCAGATTGTGAAAATCACTCCATGTGTACTTCACTCTGTGTGGGTAAGCGTGCGTGTGGGTGTGTATTTCTCTGGAGTTTCTAATTGCCTTTCATTTCTTTCTGTTGAAAGAAAAATAATGCTTTATACACCATATCACTTCTAGTCTCTTAATCATTCTATCTGCGGAATGGCGTTTTTCCCTTACGTTTTCTTTTTGAAGACCTTTTCAGTGGTCTTTACTTGGTGTAATTTTGACCAATTGTGTTTTGTACTTTCTCAACTTTGAAGATCTTGAGATTATATTTACTATACTTCTACATTACATCTAGCGTTTCTTGGATCTCATGTTTTCCCTTTCTTGATTTTGACTGAGTTTGCTTGTTTCAATATGTTCTCAAGTAACTCAGAAACAGTCTTGGCCAGAATTCTTATAAGTCTTAGACATCTGAAATGCATTTTTTTGCACTCATATTTGATTGATGATATAGCTTGTCTGGAAATCTAGTTCAAAATAATTTTCTCCAGTTCTTTGAAAAGTACTACTCCATTGTCTTCTTGCATAAAGTTTCCTAAGTGAGAGCCCTAATGCCGTCCTGATTCTTGTTGTTTCAGGGTGGTTTTTTTGTATGCAATCTTTTCCCCCAGATTCTACCCTGGAAACTTTCAGGATCTTCTATTTCTTTACCCTTCTATTTCTGAACTTTTAAAACAAAACATCTAATTCACTGGCCAAGAGCTACTTCTTATAATAGGATACTTGTTCACGGAAATGTTTTGTATTTGAGAGAGAGAGAGAGAGGGAATGGGTGTGTGTGTGTGTGTGTATGTGGGGGGGCTGGTGGCAAGTAGGGGAGGGACAGAAAGAGAGGGAGAGATTCTTAAGCAGGCTCCGTGCTCAGCATGGAACCTGGTCGTGGTGCTTGAGCTCACCACTGTGAGATCATGACCTGAGCTGAAATCAAGAGTGGCTCACTTCCCTGACTGAGCCACCTAGGTGCTCCCATGAAACTGTTATTGATTTTTGCTTGAAAACTTCCTTTTATACCAGCCAGAGCCCATCATGGCCTGGATCCTATGTGCTCCTAATTTAAATATCACTTTGTAAATGATATGATATGAAGGGAATGTCTGGACTTGGCACTGTGAACTCTTCATAGTCCTATTTTTGAGGGTTACTGTTGGGATGGCTTTGTCAAATGAAGGTTGGATAACTTTTATTCTTGAACTAGTTCTTTCTTGGGTACTTCTCCACAACATGGATATTACAGTGCAGTGTTGGAGAAGGCCAAAGGCAAGCACAGCTTCACGGTGTCAACCTGCAGAATGAACCTCAACCTTCACCCAGAACCCACTTGTTACCTATCATTCTGTGTATGACCAGGCCTCAAATGTGCCATACTTTTATTTGTTCTTCTCAAACCTGGAATACATTTTAGTTTTTAATCTAAAAACAGAAGGTGTATGGGGATGCCTGGGTGGCTAAGTTGGTTAAGTGACCGACTGTTGATTTCAGTTCAGGATCAAGGTCATGAGAATGAGTCCCATGATGGCTCTGCATTGGGTGTGAAGACTGTTTAAGATTCTCTCTCTCCCTCTCCCTCTGCTCCTCCCCAACTTGTGTGTGTGTGTGTGTGTGTGTGAGCGTGTGTGCTCTCTCTTAAATAAATAAATAAATAAATAAATAAATAAATAAATAAGTAAAAACAAAAGGTGTAAGTGTGTCTTCTGAATCTGCTTGGCACTCAGGTTCCTGTTAGTCCAAAGATGTATGACTTCCAAGAGTTCAGTTTTCTTCTTTCCCTGCCCCATCCCATAAAAATATGATGCAGAGTCAACATTCACACCAACAAGCTTTACTTTCCCCAGTTGGTTTATTTGTTTTTTTTAGAGACGATCTCTCTGATATATTCGCTCGGACTGCAAATTACCACCATGGGTTGCTATTGCTCTCCACATGGGGAGGGAAGGAAGATTGTGTTGGTTTTACTTCATTAGTTTACCTGCTTAAATTCCTGCTTCTGCTCCTGCTTCTGAGCCTGGGGTCTCTAGAGGGAAGCAAGAAGACTGAACCCTCCTCTCACTGCAGCCTGTATCTACGCATATTCCTGACTTCCTTTACTCCCAACACTCAACATGCTTCTTCCCCAAATCTATCTTCCAGAAATTTATTGAACTAACAGCTCTGGTCCTTCTCCCAAATGAATCCTCTCCACTTGATGGGTTTAATCTCCTCTTCTTGAGGAGGAGATTGTTTGAGGTTGTTTTTTCTGGCATCTTCTTAGGAAGCTGAAGTACTATCTATTTTTACTTTTGTTCTAACTTCTTAATGCAAACCAAAACCCTTTCTTCCCTGCCCTTAATTTCTTCTTGGAAGACGCTGATTTCATATGTGTTTCTCACTACAGTCTTGATAATAGAGATATTGGTATTCACTCTTGAGAGGGAAATAGATGTGGTGCTTATGAAGACAAGGAGCACCTTTTCTAATTGTTTCTTTTGTCATGCAAATGGTAACAAAAAACTTTTCACACCTCCTCCCAAAGATTTGATACCCTTTTAGCGCATGGGAAATTTTTTTGATTTATGAGCTCAGTGTAAGAGAAGAGAAAAATGTAAAATTATATGGTAATGTTTTCCAAAAGTTATTGTTATGTGGTGAGCCTGTTTTTCTGTCAGCTGGGAGTCTTGTGTAGATAATAAATCCCCATCAGTGATTTAGCATGTATAAAACACATCAATCCTTTTTATTATATTTTGTGAGCCTTGACATTTATGATAATTTCCCCATATCTACTTAAAACTCTTTCTCTTATGATTGCATTATTAAAGTGGATTTTTTGCCCTTGTTGGCTTATCTCATTAGCATGTGTTTATCATATATTTTCAGGGTAATTACCATTTTGGAATAATGCACGCAACATTAAATGGATTCCCTAGTTTTAAAAGGTGTCAAGATAAAGGCAGCAGCTTCACCCCTCCTCTCTCTAATCCCCATCCCCTTGAAAGACTACAAAAGACATTTTGATTTCTTGTCACTTGGGTCAATTGGATAATGGCAAGGATAATATGCCCCCCTACTGTGTGTCCACAGTGGGTCCTGTTAGGAGAAAGGAATGATGGGAACACATTTCTATGGTGTTCTCATTTTCAATGCCTCTGTTGTCCATCAGTCAGGGTCTTGATTTCTGGACTGAAGAATGGACAGTATCCTAATTGCTATTTGTAGGCAACGGGAAAGTCTCATGTTTTTTTCTTATCCTCTCTGAGTCAGAATGACAGTTTGATGTGAAAGTAAAATTTAGGGACAGGATCATTTTTGAGTTTCTAATTATCAACTAAAATGATAAGATCTACTCCTATTTGTCAGGGCCCAAATAATTAAAATGGCTCCCCCTTTCTCCATTCACAAACATATATGAAGCAAGAGTAATGCTCTCTGCTATCATTAAAGAGATCACTGGAAGCTGTTGATGTACCTTCTGAATTATCAAGAAACTGCCAGAGAACATTCTATGTATTTTACCATTGTATTTGTATTGTGTAGCACTCGATTATTTGAGGTCTGTTATCAATTTTTGGCATTCTTGGCATTTGTCAGAGTGTAATGAGTCAGAACTAAATTTTTAATGCATTCTCTTTGTTCCTCTTTAGAGTGTTTTTCTTGTTGTTGTTTTTTGCTCTTCCATTAGATATCTTGGATTAGTTTATGAAGTAACATAAATTATAGAAAATAATTTCAACATGTAACATAGATTTGAATTATAATCCTGTTGGAGGCACAGTATTTGAAGAACAGAATTTAAAAATAATAATCTATCCATACACAAGGATGAGAATCTCTTCAGTTTACAATATTAGACTTGTTGGGGCCCCTGGGTGGCTCAGTTGGTTAAGTGTCCTACTTCAGCTCAGGTCATGATCTCACAGTTCCCAAGTTCGAGCCCCATGTTGGGCTCTGTGCTGACAGCTCAGAGCCTGGAACCTGCTTTGGATTCTGTATCTCCCTCTCGCTCTGCCCCTCTCCTGCTCATGCTCTGTCTCTTTCTCTCAAAAATGAATAAACATTAAAAAAAATAAAACAATTATAAAATATTAGACTTGATAATATTTGAGAAGTATATTTTTGATAGTTTTAATTCTTGCAAAAGTCCAAAGCATATGTGAAACATTCTAATTTAGGGGGTCTGCAAAGCAAGATAAGGGGCACCTGAGTGGCTCATTCAGTTAAACGTCTGAGTCTTGGTTTCAGCTCAGGTCATGATCTCATGGTTTGTGAGTTCAAGCCCTGTATTGGACTCTGTGCTGACAGTGTGGAGCCTGCTTGGGACTCTCTCTCTGTCCCTCTCTCTCTGCACCTCCTCTGTTCTCTCTCTCTGTCTCTCTCTCAAAAAAAAGAAATTAAAAACAACAACAACAAAAAAGAAGATTGAGGGTAGCAGTCTCATTTGACAAATTTCTTTTGAAGGCTGACCCTATTCTAGACACTCTGCGAGGTACTGGCAATAGAATGGCAAACGTTGGATCCTGTTTCCAAAAACTTACAGTTCAATGGAGCAGACAGCTGAAGCAGGAGTAGGAAAATGAGTAAGAATAACCACAACATGTAAATGAAGTGAAGAAAACAAACAATGGTTAATACTTAGTAAAATAGTGATGGTGTAAGCATTCTATCTCTTTTAAATAGAGTGATGTGGAAAAGACTGTAAAGAAATCAGACATGGGGCACCTGGTGGCTCAGTTGGTTAAGCATCCAACTTCAGCTCAGGTCATGATCTCCTGGTTGATGAGTTCAAGGCCCACATCGGGCTCTATGCTGACAGCTCAGAGCCTGGAGCCTGCTTCAGATTCTGTGTCTCCCTCTCTCTCTGCCCTTCCCCACTCATGTTCTGTGCCTTTCTGTTTCAAAAATAAATAAAACATTACTATTTATTATTTATTATTTTTAAGAAATCAGACTTAAGCTGAGATTTGAAGATTGAGAAGGAGTCAGCTATGCCAGAGGCAAATGCAAAGGCGGGGAGTCCGGGCTGAGTTTGAAATTTTAGTGGACTTCTCAGAAGCTTCTTTAGCTAGTACATATGAGCAAAGAGGGATAAAAAAGGGGAGGAGAAGACCACAGCAGAGGGTAGAGAATACATGACACAGCAAAATGAGAGGCTGAATATACAAACGGAAAATTGCCAGATCAGATATAAAAATGGAATTTTGAACCTACAACCAACTTCTTATCTACACTAGACAACCCAGGAACACAGCTGGCTACAAACAGACTCACAGGAAACCAGATTGTTGTCTTCAGTGACAATCCCAGAAGCTAAATGATAACTTCTGTAATGGTTGGCTCCAAATGAACAGGATTTGATTAACAACTGGCAGCTTTCCTAATTTTTGTTCTCACTTCCAACTTTGGACCAGCCAGAGAAAGCCAAGCACGTCCCCTGAACTAATTACGTAGGATGCCTCCCTTCTACGTAGACTGCCTATAGCCTCCCTATGCCCACAGTCTTCAGTAAGGCACAGAAACCCTCCCTTTTTTCATTATAAAGCTTTCCCACTGCTCTGCCAGTTTGAGTGTCTACCAAAATGTGAGTGATGGTGGCTGATTCCCTTGCTATAGCAAGCTCAGGATAAGTAGCCCTGCTTTTCTCACAGGGCTGATCTTTATGTCTGCACTTTAGAGGTGAGAGGAAAGAGTTTGAAGTTTGTTCTGAGGGCAGTGAGAAATGCTGGAAAGACTTTAAGCAGGAGAGTGACGTGATCTGGATGAGGCCTGGAGCTCATCTGTGTGGGTATGTTCAGAACAGATAGTACTGGGGTGATAGAAGAAGTCGAGAGACATGTTACAGTGGCACTTTGGGAAAGAGGGGGTGTGGCGAAGTCTGATGGCAGTAGTAGAAATGGAGAAAATTGGACGAATGTGAAATTTATATGTTTGAGGAACAATTGTCTCTTTATAGGAATAGAAACTAAACAGTGTGATGAATCACTTCTCTGGAGGTCTGACTACGTTCGTGACTATCTATTTAAGCTGGTTACAATGAGAAGGTACAGGGGAACCAGCATTCATTGAATCACGTGGCATCTGAAATAATTTTAAGAACTTGAGATTTCCAGGTCTCATCAGGTTGTTACTCCCTGTTCGTGTTCATTGTTCTGGTTCCATCCTGGACCTTTTCTCTAGTCCTACTGTGCTTCTAAGCCCCAGATGGTCCAGGTAACCTCGGGCAATCCATGGATGGCATCTTAATTTAGTACTTCAGCAGAGAATTAATGCCCACTGGCCCTGCTTCTGTGGAACCAGGAATAATACCCCTATGTGTTTAAAGTCTCCTTGACAAATACCAATAAGAAAACACTGATGAAGAGACGCTCTCAAACCTATTTTCTCTGTTGAGGGTCAAAAAAAAATCTACCTTGAAACCTGAAAATTAGAAGAATTCTCACCTGCATTTCTGCACTTGTCTTTCATCTCTGAGGAACTAAATACTGCAGCTTATTTGCCCAAACTGATGTGGGAAGGAAGATTTAAAATGAGAATAAGTATGTAAAGAGGCAACAGGAAATGCCAGGGGAAGTATCAGATAATATTTTATTGCATAAAGAATTCATTCAACAAATCTTGTGCTAAGCTTATGTGTCAGGTACTGATCTTGGTTGGCGTCTTGGTAAATAAGATAGGCTAAATTCCTAATCTTGTGGCATTTACATGCTAACAAATATATAAACAACGTGAAAGCATGTAAGTAAATACTTATGTTATCATTTAAGATAACACAGAGTTACTGTCCTGGGGAAAAGGTAAGCAGGAAAGACCTAGATGAGAGGGTGAGCAGTATATATACAACATAGAATAAACTCAGCTATTGAAAATATGTGTATAGAACATGGAAAGAGGCTTAGTATCATTACTCTTCAGTGAAATACAAATCAAACTGTAATAAGATACCATTTCACATCCAAAATGATGGATAAAATAAAAAATACCGAGAATACCTAATATCGGTGAGGACTTGAAATAAGTGGAATGCTCACATTTTGTCGGTAGGCTTGTAACAGTGATACGGCCACTTTGAAAAACTGGCAGATTGGCGGGAAGCTAAACGTATATGCACCCAGTGACTCAGAAATAAGAAACTATGTCCACAATAAGACTTAGACAAAAATGTTCATAGCATCCTTAAAATTTGGAAACAACCGCATGTCCACTAACAGGAGAAAGTACAAATTAACTGTAGTATATTCATACAGTGGAATACTCCTTTTTAATAAAATAGGACAAACTGTGATATTCAACAGCATGAATGAATCTTAAAAACATTCCGTTGAACTAGGGAAGTCAGACATGAAAGAATGCATGCTATATGATTCTGTTTAGTTGAAATCCAAGTTCAGGCAAAAGTATTCTATAGTAATAAAAATCAGCAAGTTGACTAGAAGCAGGCATACGGGAACTTTCTGGGAGTGATGACGGTTATGTGTTATATTTTGATTTACATTTTCGGTATATGACTGTGTAAAAATAGCCAAAGTCATTGAGCTGTGCATTTTTATTGTATATGAAATAGTCCATTATAGTTATAGGGTACAATAAACTAAAATAAAGTAGATTTGGAAAAGAAAAAGTGATTTACGTAGGGAGAAATGCTTGCCATATACTGTCAATAAATAGGAGAGTTATGAATTTTGTGTAGGGTATGATCTAATCCTAATCTTTGTAAAATGGATGGAAAGAATGGGTCTAGAGGAAATTGGCCACAGTGTTAACAGTCATGATTCATTGTTGCTGGTAGGGTTATGGATGATTGTTACTGAGCATCATTATGACAAGTAGTTGATCAAGAAATGTAAATGCTCTTGAAGGAGAGAATCAAAACAAAAATACATGCATACCATAAATATTTTATTTAGACTTTCTACCAATAAATGCTTATTAATTTCCTAGATATTTCTTGGAGAACATAGGCTTTTTTTTTTTTTAAGTAAAGTATCTTTTGAGTAAACTTGCCACATGTTTTTTTCCTTATAAAAATGACACCACTTTGGCTTCTCTAGTAAAAGGAGATTGTGGAAACAATCTGAGTGTAGATTATTATGATGAAAAAAAATTATACCTACACTTAATTCAACAGCAAATTTTAATTACTTATCTTTATCAAGTCTTTCCTAAGAATTCAAATTATTTTTATAGACTCAATAGCTCTCTTTTTGTACTCATATTTTCTTGGTTTATGTGACATTTAATTACACTTCATAAACACTTTAATAGGTACAACTGGCATAAATGAATTTGTGAATAAATAATCTTATTCTGGCAAGCATACAAATCAGTCCATGAGATGAGACATTGCAAATGTGTCAGAGATAAACTTACCAGCTGCAAGCAAATTTGGTACATTCTGGGCATTAGTCAGTAATTCTTACAGAGAAAATGAAGAATGTTGAATAGTGTAGTGTAGGAGAATTCCACTAAAATTTTCCAGTTTCCTGCATTGATCATATAATGTGCCAATCAGAAAAAAACAGATGTTTACATTATGTAGAATTTATATTCTTGGCAACAGGGAAGTTAGTAACACAAGTAAAAGCCATTTTAAAAATGAATATTTGAGTGAATTCTGTAAATTTGGAAACTATGAGTTACTTCATACTCCTCAGGACTCATTTGACATATTTTTAGCTCTGCATTTTGGGAAAGGGGAAATACAGAAAAAGGAAAATATTGGCAAATCTTCTAGAATCTGATCGCAGACTCCTCAAGGAGGGGGATTTGGGCTTCTGCCCTAAAGACAGTGTTGGGAAGATGGCCTTTAGGAAATACAAAAGCATATCAGCCCAGGGACAGTGTGTGAATTTGTCAGTGCATTGGGCCACAGCAGAAGGACACATGGGAAGTGAGAAGCAATTCATGGTGGAAAAAGTAGATAGGCTTTGGGACCAGCTCTTCCACTTTGTCTCCTCACGGACTTCCAGAACTTAACATTTACGAACCTAAATCCTGACTTGTAAACTTCAACTGTAGTTGTCCAATGCAGAGGTGCTCTTGTACAAATCTTGTGAGTTAATTTATCTGAAGAGTTTAGAAAAACATCCAGTGAACTGGGAGGGTTTAAAAAAAACCCATTCTTGGGGCACCTGGGTGGCTCAGTCGGTTAAGCGTCCCACTTTGGCTCAGGTCATGATCTCGCGGTCCGTGAGTTCGAGCCCCGCGTCAGACTCTGTGCTGACAGCTCGGGGCCTGGAGCCTGCTTCGGATTCTGTGTCTCCCTCTCTCTCTGCCCCTCCCCTACTCGCACTCTGTCTCTCTCTCAAAAATAAGTACAGATTTTAAAAAATGAAAAAAAAATTCTTATCCCTAAATCCTACTCCATCCTACATACCCCATAAAAGTGTTGTCTGAGGCAAATGGGAGTGACCCCAGATGTTTAATTTGTGACTCAGACAAGGATACCTTTTGTGTGTCCCTGAGAAATACAGGTGAATTTTCTTGCTGCTAAAACCTATGGAGACAGGAATTTTTGAGGGGGTGAGAGAAACCAGAGTGCATGCAGATCTTTTTCCCTCTCCTTCTGTTTACGGATCAGTTCAGGACCACTGACACTTCTGCTCTGTCACGCCTTCCCCAAGTCACATTTAAGGGCTTCCTATTATTAAGACCTGTGGACAATTTTAGTGCTTATCTTATTTTCCTCTGAATGACACCTGAGACTTTTGATTATGCTTACCTTTTTAGCTCTTTCTGTTCTTTTGGCTTCTGTAACAACTCTTATTTCTGCTTTACGTCCAGCCCTTCTGTGGCTACATTTTAATTTCCTTTTATGGGGATGCCTAGGTGGCTCAGTTGGTTAAGCGTCTGACATCTTGATTTTGGCTCAGGTTGTGATCTCATGGTTCGTGGGTTTGAGCCTTACATTGGACAACCTGCTGAGAGTGCGGAGCCTGCTTGAGATTCTCTCTCTCTCTCTCTCTCTCTCTCTCTCTCTCTTCCCCCCCCTCCCCCACTCATAGACTCTTTCTCTCTTTCAAGAATAAATAAACAAATTAAAAAAAAACCCTTTTATTGGCAATGCTTTCTTGGCCCATCCCTGTAATACTGTTATTTGTCAAGTGTCTTTATTACCCCCTTGTGTTTTTGTTTTTCAAACTGTTCCTGATGGAATTTACCTTTTCCCATAGCTTCAGCAGATGCATGATTTCTGATAGCACCCAAAGGCTGCTGTTAACCAGAGATTAACTTCAGGATTTAAGATCCCCGTTTCTTCCCTATGATCGGGCTTCACAACATAGGTGTCTCCTCAGTTGATGGAAACATATTCTCACTTCTCCACTCCATCTCCATCCACCCACATTATGAAATGATCATTTCTTCCCGTAATTCCTTATTTTGTTGAATGACACATCAACAAATGACTATCCACAGAAAGAAGATGTGGTATATCTATACAATGCTGAGTATTACTCGGCAATCAAAGAGAATGAAATCTTGCCATTTGCAACTACGTGGATGGAACTGGAGGGTATTATGCTAAGTGAAATTAGAGAAAGACAAAAATCATATGACTTCACTCATGCAAGGACTTTAAGAGACAAAACAGATGAACATAAGGGAAGGGAAACAAAAATATAAAATAGTATAAAAACAGGGAGGGGGACAAAACAGAAGAGACTCATAAATATGGAGAACAAACTGATGGTTATGGGAGGGGTTGTGGGAGGGGGGATGGGCTAAATGGGGAAGGGGCACTAAGGAATCTACTCCTGAAATCATTGTTGCACTATATGCTAACTAATTTGGATGTAAATTGAAAAAAATAAAAAATGAAACAAGTTAAAAAAATAAATAAATAATTAAAAAAAAATTAAAAAAAATTAAAATTTCAATTTCAATTTAAAAATTGAACAACAATAACAACAACAACAAAAAAAAAAAAACCCCAAAAAACCCCGCAAATGACTATCCATGATAGAAATCAGAGTTCTTTGTCTCCAGCTAAGCAACCAGAAGGCCAAATTGATGTACTTTTTTTGTACATACTAACCCACCCGTGTTAGTTCACTATTTCAGGTGTCCACCTCACCTCACAATAACTCAGGAATCTATTCTGATTAGCCTAAACCAATTATTTTCTCATTCCCAACCCTACTTCTGTTTCTTTTAACTTCTTGTTTGAGTAAGAGCCTTTAAGGACTCCAAGGCTTCCTGTTGATTATGCTTCTCAGATTGAACACATTGGAATTCTTTTTTCCCCTCAGTTGAATTAGCAGGATAAAATTCTTTGGGCACTTAGTATTGCTATTTGTGCTATTTACACTGTTTTTTTGTTTTGTTTTGTTTTTGTTTTTTGGGTTTTTTTTTTTTTTTTTTTTTTTGATGACAGTTTCCTGGGATATTTAATACTAACATTGGCCTCTAAACACCATCCTGTCTATGTTTCAAATTGATAGCTGTCTACTGTGCAGATAAATCTTATAATTGTTTGCATAGCTAAACCTAGCAACACTCTTTAGATCCTCTATCAATGAAAAAAGTTTCTAATAGTGATAGAATGTTTCAGAATTCCTGTAGAGTTACAATACGGTGAATTTGTCTGCAGACTATGATGAATTCCATACATGAGTCTGTTTACATGTTACTTTGGTAGTTTAGAGCCTATTTGCCCTAAATAATACTGTATTTGGTCAAAACAAAAACTGGGCTGTAAAACAAACACAGCTTCGTCAAAGACTATGAATTTATGTGAGGATTTCTGCTTTAGAATAAAGAGCTTGGCAATTAGCTCTTTGATGTCTGAATACAATTCATGCTAAGTAATGATTCTGTAGGTTTGCATGGGACCAAAAGCTGAATCAGAGTCAGGAAAGTAGTTAAACTATTGACGTGAGGGTGCAAATTAGAGAGAGAAATGGAAAGGATATTTGTCTTCCATTTCAATTGCTTTTGACATGGAGGCAAATTTCATCTCTCTCTCAGATGGTTAACCATTGAGAAACATTTTAACTTTTTTTCTTGAAAAACTAAATTGTAACTCTCTTCCCAAGCCACTCATTTGCTTTTCATATGAAAAAAAAAGGTATTATTTTGAAGATTATGCTTAACCAATATTAAAAATATCCCAACAAAGAATAATACCATATGTGACTTTCCATTTCAAAGAGGATGTCAGGCTTAGCTGTTTAAAACAACAACAACAACAACAACAAACCAAAACTTAAGTAAGTGTCAGACTGGCACTCTATTGCTATAGATGTTAGTGTGTGTGTGTGTGGGTGTGTGTGTGTGTGTGTTTGGTCATCATGCTGATAACCTGCCTTGAGTTCACACTTATCAGTACATTAATTATGTATTAATTAATTATTGGAAAATTTCACTCACATTACAATCTCAAATATTTAAAAGGGATGATATTCATCATTATTATGCATTTCTATGTTGACTTCGTCATTGAAACTAGACTTGGCTCAGTTCAGTCAAAGTCTAGTGCCTGAAATCACCAAATGGAGAAGGCTCAACCTTCACATGCAAAACATTTTACCTATATAATCACAAAAATAATGGAAATTGAAATATCAACATAGCTTTCCTCATATCATATTATTAAGATGAAGAATATAAAATCCAACATATGTTAGGGTTTAAATAAATAGACACTGTTATATATTCCAGGTGGAAGTTACACATTGTTAGTACAGTAGTTTTGAAGACAGTCCAGAAATACCAAAAGCCTAAAAAATATTAAACTTCTAGGATTCAGCCTAAGGAAACAACCAGAAATATTAAACATAATCATGCATAAGAACATAAGGTAATATTGTTTATAATAACAAAAAATTGGAAGTGATCTAAAGTTTGAATAATAGAGAACCTGTTAAGTAAGTTATGGAACATCCACAAAAGCAGTAATATTATATATGGTATAGTATGGCATAGTAGATCAAAGAATGAGTGGTTTTTATTACTTTGTAATTTTTTCTAGTGCTCTGATTGGTATTTAAGGTTGGGTAAATGGTCCTTGAACCTATGATTTGTTATTGTGTTTGATCATTGGTTAATTTGGAGTTAAAAATCTATGTATCTTTGGGATGGCCTAGCTGGCTCACTCAGGGGAGCGTGACACTCTTGATCTTGGGGTTGTGAGTTCAGGCCCCATCATGGGCATAGAGATTACTTAAAAAAGAAATCCATGTATCTTTTTAGAGATTACTCTACCTGCCCTGTTAACAGTGGACTCTCCCCAAACAGAAGTCACCACCTCCTAAGTGTGCCCTGTGAATAGTATTATAGTGAGTGTTGCAAAATATGACCCAGACTATAAGTTATATATACAGAGATAATTTTATGTATTGATGAACAATCTTTCCCATCAGCTGCCACCTGCTGGTGAGCAGGAAAATAAATGTAACAAATTTGAATCTATTATTAAGCTTGGATCTAATAATTTAATCAATTTCTTTATTAATTTCGATCATTATCTCGGATTCCTCTGTCTTTTGTCCTTCCCTGACACTTCTGCAAGATGACCACATGGGAGAGGCAGAATTTATGGAAGGACAGGAGCCTGAGATTGCCATACTCCTAGTTACTTACATCCTTTTAGTATTCTGGCTCAAAAAACCAACAGCAAAGCCAACAGTCATGGAGACAGAAACAAAATTTTTGTGCATGATTGAATGCATTAGAGATATGTGAAGTATCATATGAGTCATTGTTTTAGTCTGTCACAGCAAAGTACCACAGACTTGGTGGCTTGAACAACAGAAATCTATTTTCTCACAGTTCTGGAGGCTGGAAGTCGAAGATCAAGGTGTCAGCAGGCTTGGTTTCTTCTGAGGCCTCTCTCCATGACTGGTAGATGGGCATTTTCCTGTGTTTTCCCATGGCCTTCCCTCTGTGTGTAACTGTGTCCTCTTCTTAATAAGGATACTGGCCATATGAGATTATATATAGCCCGTCCATATGACTGCATCTTACCTTAATTACTTCTTTAAGACCCTATCTCCAAATACAGTCACATTCTGAGGTACAGGAGGTTATAATTTCAATATATGAATATTGGTGGACAAAATTCAGCCCATAGAAGTCATGGCCCTGTGTTTTATGAATAAGAGAGGCAGAACATACATTTGACAATTATTTTATTTTATTTTATTATTTTATTTTTTTCAATATATGAAATTTATTGTCAAATTGGTTTCCATACAACACCCAGTGCTCATCCCAAAAGGTGCCCTCCTCAATACCCATCACCCACCCTCCCCTCCCTCCCACCCCCTTCAACCCTCAGTTTGTTCTCAGTTTTTAAGAGTCTCCCATGCTTTGGCTCTCTCCCACTCTAGCCTCTTTTTTTTTCCCTTCCCCTCCCCCATGGGTTTCTGTTAAGTTTCTCAGGATCCACATAAGACTGAAAACATATGGTATCTGTCTTTCTCTGTATGGCTTATTTCACTTAGCATCACACTCTCCAGTTCCATCCATGTTGCTACAAAGGGCCATATTTCATTCTTTCTCATTGCCACGTAGGACTCCTTTGTGTATATAATCCACAATTTCTTTATCCATTCATCAGTTGATGGACATTTAGGCTCTTTCCATAATTTGGCTATTGTTGAGAGTGCTGCTATCAACATTGGGGTACAAGTGCCCCTATGCATCAGTACTCCTGTATCCCTTGGGTAAATTCCTAGCAGTGCTATTGCTGGGTCATAGGGTAGGTCTATTTTTAATTTGACAATAATTTTAGCACCATGTAAGAGTATATCCCAAATTTATAAGATACTGTCTTCCTGCTTCTGGGTGATGTTGAACATCACCTTATACCTTCCAATGTAAAATGGGCTAAGTGGTTCAAAAGAAAATGGTTTTTGAAATACCAGTTAGTAAGTTCACGAATGCTGTTCACGTACACAATTCAGAAGAGGAATCATTCTCAATAGCTACCTTTCCATAATGTAAAGGGTCCAGTGTAATCTGGCCATGTAGGTCAACTGACAGCCACCTGTGGCTCAGTGTTGTTCTCTATTACTGGTATATGAGATGTGTATTAACCAGGTCTTGTTTCGTGAGGGCCAAGTCCCAGTGCAAATCCTATGCATTCACTCTGACTTGCCATCATGGCTACTTTGTAGCACATTTAGCAAGCACTGAGATAGCCATACAAAGGTCAGCTCCCATCTACCTGTTTAAGATACTTGGAAGCATTGTGTTTAGTGAGGGGAGTGAAGAGGGATAGACAGGTAAGAATCAGTATTCTCACACCATAGGCTCATCCATATATTTCTCCAAATCTTCTTTAATCCATTTTCTATCTTGTTTTTGACAAATCTTTGGCTATTGATGAGCAAACTATTAGCCACTATATCTCTGCCTGAGGCCACATCTCCCTTCAGGCAAGGTGGACCCAAAACCCTACTGCTCAAACATCAGTCTCCTCATTTCTCACTATGTTAAATATACACTTACAGCATGGCCCAATAATTCCACTCCTAAGTATCTACACAAGACTTATGGAAGCCTATGCCAATACAGTGATTTGTGCATGAGCATTTTAGGTAACTTTGTGTATGATAGCCTAAAATTGGAAGCAATCCAATTTTTACTGATAGGGAATACTAAACTAATTATGACCTATGATATGAAATACTACTGAGTAACGCAAATGAATGGAACTGCTGATTCATACAGCAACATAAATGAACCATGGAGACATTATGTTGGCATAAAACCAGACAGAAAAGAGTATATCCTTTTATATGAAGTGTTAGAACCAGCAAAACTAATCTGAAGTAACAGAGGTCACAGTAATGGTTCTCTGTGGTGAGGATTGGTGAGTCTGGGGAAATGGGCTACGAAGAAGCACAAAGAACTTCCTTGGAATATAGACGTGTTATGTATCTTGATTGAGATGTTGGTTACCTGGACATTTGTCACAACTCATCAACCAGTATACTTAAAATCTGTGGAATTTATTGCATGTGAATTATACCTTAATCAGGTTGATTTAAAAATGAATTTTGCCCCCTGGGGTTTCTCCCTTTTTCGCTATCATTCAAGGCTACCCATGAGTGGGGCTATAATTACTACAAGAATGTACTTCCAGCTGATGCCGACATTTAATAAAGTGCCATCTGCAAATAAGGCTTGAGTGATTTTCTTCTTAGCCATAGAGAGTTTCCCCCAAGGCCCTGTATGTGGATTTGGGGAAAGATGGCTGTGTGACAGGCACAATGGGAAATGGGTCCATCTGTTATGCAAAATAGTTGTGCCTTCCTGACCTTCTCAAGCCCCATATTGTGTCCATTACTTCTACGTGGTAATGAGAAACTGCTGGGTATTCAAAGCTTTGTGGGTGGAAGCATCAGGCAATACCAAGTTCATTATAAGTAGCGCAGATCATAAGCCACCCCTTGCTCATGTCCTGTGGGCATGTGTTCACTGTGCAGTAGAACTATTAGCAGCCAGACATTAAAAAAAAATGATTTGCTCAACAGAGTATAGCTGTTTAAAAATCCAGGTGTCACTGCTGTGATTCCTCTATCCAGTTTTGCAACAGGCTCCAAATAATATTCCAGGCTGCCTCACAGACTGTAAGCACAATGGAGCTCTGTGGCCATAAGTAACAACTGGCAGTACGTGCAAGAGATCGATTTCTCTTGGTCTAGGATATCTCCGTGTTAGTAGCTCTTTGGGTTGCTCAGAAAACACTGCCAAACAGTGTAGTTGAATCTGGCATATTCAAAACCCAGAGACGGGTTTCTAAAACTCAAAGATGGCCTTACATTTCTGTGCCACTTTGAAGTAGAAGGTAAAATGTGTTACTTCTGGATACATAGAGCTTCAATGATGGTAGGCCTTGACTTTTCTTTAAAACTCTCTTTGAGATTCCAGAACATAAGTGTCAATCCAAGATATCTAGAGTGTCTGTTGTCTCATGCTCTCCAAGTCCTATTGATGTGATGTTACCCATATAGTGGAGTGATATAATATTCTAGAGAAATGAGAAATGAGGTGATTGAAGTTTTCGTCCACTGAATTATGACATAAAGACAGAATTGATCAGTCTCGACACAAGACCGCAATCATGTACCATTGTCCCCTTAATTTTATCCCCTCTAGATCAATAAATGTTTCCCATGTTCCAGGGCATGTGCTCGTTTGATCCAGTAAGCAGGCTGCATCTTGATTTTTAGCAGATAAAGTTTACATTTTTGATTTGTGATCACAGTGATTTTCTCACAGTGGATATGCATGGGTTTAACATTTGGGTTTCCCTGCGGTTGTGCCCCTGTGGCAACAGGAAATGCTAACCCAGACTCAGGAGACTGGCAGGTGAGTAGGGTGACCAGTCAACTACACTGCACCAATGGTCAAGGTGTGTTTTCTATCATTATATTTGGAATACACAGAAGCATGACCCAAGTGGTGTGAGTGTAAGCAGAACATCTCACTATTACATTTGGTGATTCATAAAATTTTTACCTCTGCCCCTATAACTATTAGCTTGATTGCTTTAGAATTCTTAATACTCAAGGAATAGGAAGGAACCCAGAGTTCAGCAATCTTAATGCCTCCAACTCTTCCCCCACTCACAGCTTCATCTCCCGGAAAAATTGTAAGAGTGGCTTAATATGTGCTACCCCAAAGTCAGGGGCGAAGCACTGGGTTCATACCTGAAACTTACTCTTTTCGCAAGAGAGTGGAGCATTTTAGTTCTCCCGCAGATCTTTATATAATTCTAGGACACTTGAACATCTGCTTTTCTAGTTCATAGAGTATTAGTATCAGCAACACACTAATGGCATGAAGGAGTATGACACATACTTTGCTGGCAATAGATAAGAAAAATATTGTTAATACAACATAAGAATTCAGGCTGTTTTCTATAGGCTTTCGACGTGTTTTAAATATTCCACAAGAATTCGGTATTACTTTTATGTATATAAAAAAGATACCATAAAAGGCTCCCCCAAAAGGTTTTCTGGGTGCTTTATATTTAGGAATATATCCTTTACTTGTTATTGAGATGTATAGAGAATAATATAAAATGAACACTGGTAATTATGATCTTGAGACAAAAGCATCAACTGAATTACGTTTATTACATTGTGTGTAATATGTCAGTGAGGAGTGAAATAGATTTGCAGATGTTTTATGCAAGAAAAGTTCTTATAAATATTTTTGAGGTGTATTTTTCTTTTTTCTTTTTTTTTTTTTTTGTCAAGTCTTACACGAAAGAGTTCATTCTCCACTCTGTTGATCATGGATAAATAGAGTATGATTGTGTTCATTAACTTGTTAGTGTGCTGTACTTGACCTAGGTGTGAAGGAAAACTGCTGTATTGAAGGCAGCTGTATGCAGAAAAGTCACGGTCCCTCTTCACACCGGGTGAAGGAGATACATATATAAGTACAAAGACAACTAACAATTTTGGGATTGCGATAGGAATAAGCCATTGAGTCATACAAATAATAAATGATGTAAAATGGATTGGGAGATCGATTTGGCTGCTATAACAGAGGTCTAAGACAATAATGGCTTAAGCAAGTAGAATTTAAATCTCTTGCATCAGCTTCTATGGCACCACTGCTCTGCAGAGTCATCAGGTGTCTGGCCATCTCTTGTCATCCTCTGCCATTCTGATGGTTTTGCTTTCATCTGTATGGTCCAAAGGGTATGCCCCTTCTCTATAGTGTGTGACCCAGAAGTTAAATACATCAGTTCCATTCACATTCCACTGGTCACATCCTAGCCACACACCACACCTATTTGCGAGGGAGGTTGGGAAATGTAGTCTTGCACCTGGGTGTTTATGTGCTCAGCTAAAAACTGAGAGTTCTGTTGTCATGGGAAAGAAGGGGAGAATGGATATTGGAGGAGGACCAGTAGTCTGTTCCACAATTATCATGGCCTTATGTGGCAAAAGAACCCTTCTTGGACACATAAAGCTTGAGCTTTGATGAATGAATGGAGTCAGGCTTGAACCAGGTGAACAGCATGAAGTGTAGAAGGGGTGGGAAAGATGCTGACAAGTGTATATGATATCCAGGGCCAGTGGATCTGTAGGAAAGCTGTAGCAGAGGGTTGGAAGATGAAAATGGAAAAGAAAATTTAGTTTGTATTATAGAAGGCTCTGAAAGCAGATTAAAGGTAAATCTCTCTATATAGAGATATATAGAGATATATACATTATTATATATATACGTGTGTGTGTATTCTTTTTTTAAAGTTTATTTATTTTAAAATTTGTTTAAACACACATTCTTTTTTTAAAGTTTGTTTGTTTTGAGAGAGAGAAAAAGCTTGAGTGGAGGAGGGGCAGAGAGAGAGAATCCCAAGCAGACTCTGCACCGTCAGTGCAGAGCCTGATACAGGACTCGAGCTCATGAACTGTGAGATCATGACCTGAGCCGAAGTTAGATGCTTAACCAACTGAACCACTCAGGTGCCCCTATAGTCTTTTCTTTTTTTAATTTATTTATTTTATTTTTGAGAGAGAGAGCGAGAGCACATACAAGCAGGGGAGGGGCAGAGACAGAGAGAGGGAGATAGAGAATCCCAAGCAGGCTTCACGCTGTTGGCGCATGGCCTGACGTGGGACTTGAACCTACAAACTGTGAGCTCATGACCTGAGACTGGATCAAGAGTCGGGCTCTTAACTGACCGAGCCACCCAGGCACCCCTATGTATGTTCTTATTCTTGGAAGTTCTGTAATGTTCTAAATGGAGCAAAGGTAAATGGAAAATTACTTCAGTAAGATTCATTTGACTCTGATGTGTTGTTTAGGCTGGTGGAGACAGAATGGGGTGCTCTGTCTTACAAGCATGCCACAGTAGACCAAGCATGAATGGAGAAGGATATGCATTTCAGAAACAGCCTGGTACAACAGAGAGGTATTTTCCAAATGAAGAACTGGCAGGCCTCACTCATTGCCTCCTATTTGGGGGGACAAACAGAAGTCATTGATGTCTCTAGGATTTTAAGCCCAGTTGGCTGTGGGAGACAGAAGTCTGGAGGGCAGCACATTTAAGCCAGAATATTATCAGCTCACCATTAGTTTGAAGTGAGGGTGCACTATCCAAGGAGAAACATCCAACAGGAAATTAAGGATGTGTGGCTGGAGATGTGTAGGATGTGTGAAAACAGTAACTCCACCACCAGTCAGATGAAATGGGAACAGATATTCTGCACAAAAGGCTGGGATAGAAGGAATGTGGGCAAGCTCTCTTCCTCTCTTCATAAGCTCCCTCACCCAAGGACTTAAAAGATGATATGTCTGTGCGCAGCAGGGAAGAAGAAAATTATATCTAGACGTAAAAGAGGCAGGATCCTGAAGGCAATTAGCGTGGAGACAGAAGGTGGCAAGCTGGCGCTGTCCATCATTCCTTTTCAAGCCTTCTCACTCGACCACATGATGATGGTATCTTAACTTAGGGGGCAGTGCTGCTCTGGTGGAGAGAGCGATCAGAAAAGAGCAGTAGAAGAAAAGCTGTTTCCCAGCCTTCTTCACTCGGGCTTTGTGAGGACTTGGCTACAAGACTTTGAATGAGGCTTGCAGTAGTTACATGAACATCATCCATTCATACGCCCGCTTGCCTTGATGGATACTTTGGACAGATGCATTATCACCTAATTGATGAAGCACTTATCAATTTTCCTTGATTGTTAAACCAAAAAGGGCCTAATAAACAGTATTTTTTTTTTTTCATAGAATTATAGCAAACTTACTCGGTTAAAAAATCAGACCTGAATTCTTACAAGGATATTTATATATATTTTTTCATTTGTAAACCAAATTTTTGTGAACATTTATACGTTCCATGGTAGAAATTATACTATTTGATGATGAATAGCCACCCTATTGATGGTGTTACACATATCCAGTGTTTATGCCACATTATGTGTTGAAAAATCCCCACATAATTCAGAAGGCTGAACCGCTGCTATCTTTGAAGATTTGAGAGGGGAAAATATGGATGTGTACCTTGTAGGTTTCACCTATTAGTGTTATCACGTAGAAATAGAAATATCATCTGCCATTATATAGAGTATTATACATAATGTTATGTATTTTAATACATTATGTTGTATATTTATATAATATATGTATAAATATATATACAAAATTGTATATATGTATGTGTATGCATATGTATATACGCATATATGTATGTGTATATGTGTATACACACATACATGTATGTATACATATATACATACGTGTATACACATATACACATACATATATGCATACATATATACAAAATTTCCTTCTGTTGAGCTCTAGCTTTGGGTATGGTCTGGCTGAAAGCGGAGGAAATCCAGCAAACTCCTTCTTCAACTTAGTTCTTTTAGCCCCTTGTGAAGCCTGCTGGACTTTTTCAAGAGCATCTTTTTAAAAAAAATTTTTTTTTTTTAACATTTACTTTTGAGAAAGAGACAGAGACAGAGTGTGAATAGGGGAGGAGCAGAGAGAGGAAGACACAGAATCGGAAGCCGGCTCCAGACTCTGAGCTGGCAGCACAGAGCCCGATGCAGGGCTCGAACTCACAAGCTGTGAGATCATGACTTGAGCTGAAGTCAGGAAGCCTAACTGACTGAGCCACTCAGGCACCCCTCTTTTGAGAGGCTCTTAATGCATAGCATCCCAACCAAGGGACAAATGACTGGGTCTGCAAAAGGGAACTCGGGATCGTAGTCAAAATGTGTTCAGAATCCATGAGGTCCACATTCCTCTACCATTCTTTCTTCCATCTACATAGATCCTCTCTCCTTAGGTGTTTCTGCTCCTCCCGAAAGCTAGTGTCCTCCATGCAGAGTGTTACATACAGTCTTTCTTTGCCCTCTTTTTTACCTGCTCTCCAGAATGGATTTTATCAATCTGTTGCTATGAAGTTTAAAATGACTGGTAAGACTTAATTGTTATTTATTTTGAAATGTACATACTATGGGGAAGTAAACACTACACGATGCAGTTATTACCAATTGTGGCATTTCAGGAATCAGTCATTTGGCTGGAGGTATTTTGGAGAGAGTGAAGCGAGCGTTTCCTCCATATCTCTGAAACAATATCATTATTAGGATCCTTCTATTCTTCAGGCTAGATCAGAGGAAACGGAGTATTGTTGTGAATAATAATAAAAAAATGTGGATGGCAACTTGGTGGATGAAGCTCAGGGTTCTGATTATAAAGCAATAGAGGGAGTCATTTTATTTTTTTTAAAAAAAAATTTTTAACATTTATTTATTATTGAGAGACAGAGAGACCCAGAGCATGAGCATGGGAGGGGCAGAGAGAGAGGAAGACACAGAATCTGAAGCAGGCTCCAGGCTCTGAGCTTTCAGCACAGAGCCTGATGGGGGGCTCAAACCCACAAACTGCAAGATCATGACCTGATCAGTGTCAGACACTGAACCAACTGAGCCACCCAGGCGCCCCGAGGGAGTAATTTTATAGCTATATAGTAATCTATAGCTGTAGATATATCTCTGTCTCTATAATCTGTCTATGTAAGATTCTCTCTCTCTCATGTCTGTGTGTACTTTGTTTTGTCTTCTCTGAAAAGCATCTCTGAAGAGCATGTGTGATGTCTGAGTACTTGCCGATACCATAAGCAGCAAACGAGTATAAGGCAGAAACTCACGTTCCAGGTTCTCATTTTCTATGACTCTCTCTGAGAACGAAACAGCACAGACCCTAGGGCTGTCAGAGGAGAGTGACCCACACGCCTCTTCCTTAGGCAGCATGGGAAGACCACCCTGCAGATCCTAGCGTTGCAATGAAATAGCCAAAATGCAGCCTCCCCTGCTTTTTGCAGCTGGGAAGGTTTGGAGTAATGAGTGGAAATACCTGAGAGAAATATGCTCAGGGTTGAACAAAGGTTAGCACTTCACGCATGAGGGAGCGAACATTTACCCTAGATCAATAACAGTTCAGCAAACCTGCGAGGGGCACTACACCATGCTTCCTAGACACTCCAGCAAGGACACTGCAGCCCATACTCTATTAAACGAATTTAATGGATGTGTTCTGAACCTGCCTTTTACCTGACTGTAGCAGGTGTCCTGTTAGTGCCATGCTAGGCGCTGTGTGCTGTATCACCTGTCACTACCCTGCTGGATGTTACAGCACATTTTGTCAGAACCATCACCCTTACATTTCAGACCTACGCGATGCCTTTTTGTCGTCCCTATTACCTGAAGTCTTAATTTACGCCTTTGCGGCTTTATGAAATATATTGTTTGCTTCATCCCTGTCATGTGCCTCCCTTAACATTCCAGGCAATATATTATCGCCAGTCATTGTGAGTGGTAAGTTATCTTACATCCTGACAGAAAGGGCTTTTTTATCCACTTGTTTTCTTGAGCCAGCATGGTATGTAGAAAGGTTTGGGTGGGGAGAGGAGGAGTCTGTCAAGGATCTGATTAAACAATGCCTCAGTGCGATGGTTTTTGTTTCAAAAGCGTGTTCCTTTTTATTCTCGAGTCTAATAATTAGTTACATTCTACAATGAGGAGTAAATAAAACTCATATGGTTATTTGATTTGACCACGAAATGAACAAATGGAAAAAAAGGCTCCGACTTAAAATGAAGTTATGGTTGGAATATTAATAGGGACCTTACTCAAAGACACCGCCTATTGTTTACTCCCTTCTCTTTTTTTGCACAAATGGATTCATTATTTGGAATAGAAACACATTTTAAGTGAAATAAAATTGTTAATGTTTCATTTGGCTTCAGGTAGTACAATTACCCTCTACAGCCTAGGGAACTATATTATTAAAACGTAATGCAAAGAGAATTCTAAAGTTTTCTCATAGCACGCAAGAGAGCCTTCTAAGTGTAGGGACCATCCACTTCTATAAATCCTTACAAAATATTGATAAATGCCTGTGGCTTTGTGATTGATAAGTTCCTCAGCTCATTTTATAGGTAGTAACATTGTTTAGGACTTCAAGTGGAGACCTTATAAAAGGGAATATGCCACTGTGATTTAAGAGTTCCTTGAGGAATTGCTGTTGATACCTGAGTTTTTGATATAATCCAAATATTTAGGGAAGGGAGAGGCACCAGAAATTGAGGAAAAAGCATCAGTTGTCTGTGACTTGGTCCTTCATTCATAGCATTTTATTGTTTTATAAGAAGATACATTCTGATGATTGATTTCTTCAGCTACTGCCTACTAATGGTCATAAAATTTTGGATTTATCCTATTCTATGTTGTTCCTACATGATTATTAACAACCAATTTTATTAACTTAAGAAAACTTACAGATTAATGTAATTCATTTGGCCTAGAAATTCACATTTAATTGGCAAACCAAGGATCTTTTAGAGGTGAAGGGTAACTAGAAATGTAGCAAGGGGTGGGCATTTTTCTGGGACTTGAAGAACCATAAACTTTATAAGGTCTTCAAAAGAAAATATGCATCAAAACAGGAAAAGACACACTGGAGACTGTTTTTATCTGGCAAGCAGTGTGACTGACTTGAATTTGGGCCAACTAACCGTCCCTTAAAAATTCCTGAGAGAAAGCAGTATGCACATAAATCCAAGTGAGGAAGTCGGGGCTTACTGCAAAGATGAAACCTGGATGGAAGTTGGTGTGTAATTTATAGTTTCTTCAGTTTTTATTGGGCCTGTATTTGGGAGAAAAGGAAGACGTGACTTCTTGTTGTTCCTGCTGACTTTGTATGGTTCTGAGAGGGGAATCTGAACAGAATTTAAGAGGTTTTATCTGGAAGAATGGAGTACAAGAGTCATATCTTTGGAGAAAGCATTGAATTTTTAGACCAATAGAATGACATTTCATTTACTAAGAAATACTCCTTTCCTTCTCATGGGATTATCTCTCATAACTACAATGATAAGAACGAGCACTGGAACAGTGAATTCTAAAATTTCCATCGTGGGCACTGGATCTTCAACAACCTAGAGTAGACATTCTTTTCCTCTACTCCTCTGAACCATTGGCTTTTGTTTTTTGTTTTTTTTTTTTTTAATTTTTTTTAACGTTTATTTATTTTTGAGACAGAGAGAGACAGAGCATGAACGGGGGAGGGTCAGAGAGAGAGGGAGACACAGAATCTGAAACAGGCTCTAGGCTCTGAGCCGTCAGCACAGAGCCTGATGCGGAGCTTGAACTCACGGACCGCGAGATCATGACCTGAGCCGAAGTCGGACGCTCAACCGACTGAGCCACCCAGGCGCCCCCCCATTGGCTTTTGTTTTACTTCACTGCTATATACGTCTATAGTATGTACATAAGTCAGTTTTGTTAATCATAGTTGATGTTAATTCATGTGTCCTCCTGACTTGTTTTTGTTTGCCTATTCTATCAACTTTTGCAAGACTTGTGTTAATGTCTCCATGCTGTGAATGTGCCCATGTCTCTTTTTAAAGTTCTGTCCATTTTCACTTTATATATTTTGAAGATATTTTATAGTGAACATATAGATTTCGAATTGTTGTTTTACTGTTGTGCTGGCCACATTACCATGACGAAATATTCTGTTTCTCTAGTTTTTCTTCCTGCCTAAAGTCAACTCTGTTTGCACTTGTATGGTTGCTCTGGCTTTCTTTTGGTTAGCACATGCATGGTGTATTTTTCCATTTTAGGTTTGCCATTTTGTTGTCCTCATATTCAAGGCATATTTCTTATAAGCAGCATGTGGCTTGCTTTTTATTTTTATCCACCCCGATACATTTCGCCTTTTATTTGGAGTTATCTAGTTGCTTACCCTAGCTCTGTTGAGAGCACCAACATTTCCTTGGTTTCTCTTTCTTCAATTCTCAGATTCTGTCCTAGGTTCAGAATTGATGAAGACCCCCAGGGAAAATGCAGCTACAGATAGTCTGTTCACTGTCTCCCCCAGGGTTTTCAGCTGGTGTGTATATGAACTTTGTCACCTTGGTGAGCTTTTTTCCTTCCGTAGGCTAGGAGACTGCATAACATTTTCTTCAGTTTTTTTTTTTAAGAAAACTTCAGTATAGTTAGAAAGCAACAAACCCTACTCTACTTTCAACATTTGGCAAATGGCTTGAGGGGAAAACGAGCTATGTGTTGAGGTCCTTCAAAGCCTCCGGATTTATTACTGTTTTCCCGTAGTACCACCAAACGCTCTGCTCCTTTCACTGTCCCCAAGCAGTGAGCCTCTATCTGGGCAAAGCCTAGATTGTCAGGCTCTAGCATATGCTGAATGTCAACAATTTCCTCAGGGAACAGACAACTGCAGCTCATTAGCTCAACACCTAGAGTTTCCCCCTTGTACAAAATTTCAGCCCTGTAATTCTCATTGCTTCCGCAGCTACTTAAAGGGTCATTTAACATCTTTAGAAATATCCAATGTTATTCGTTGTTTTTGTGGAGAACTTTGGAAACTATTCCATCTTCTTTCAGACTTTTCACTTAAATTAAAAGAATTTCCCCAGTTTATAATTTGTCTGTGTGCCAAGGAATTATGCAATTCCTGTAGAAAATTGGAAAATGCAGATAGGAAAAGAAGACAGGTGAAGTTCCCATTAAAGATGCTGTTTTGGTTATCTATACTTTTGTAACAAACTACCTCAAATCTCAGAGGTTAAAAACCATTTGGGTTTTTCTCACAATCTTGTAGGTCTGATAATGTTTAGTTGAATACTTTGTATCCATTTACCAGGTATTGTTTTCAAGATGGCGTCCTTATTCACGTACCTGGTGCTTGGTGAGACTTGCTCTCTTTTTCTCACCACATAGTGTCTTATCCTCCAGGGTTTCTCAGAGTATGGTGGCCTAAGGGTAGGTGGCTTTCTTACCTAGTGACCTAGTGATCATGAGACTGTAAAAAAGGCTGCCAATCCTCTTAAAGCCTGGTCTGAGAACCAGGTTGGCATTGCTTCCATCATACTTTATTGGTCAGAGTAGTAATGGGCCTGTTCAGATTCAACATGAGTGAAAATAGGCCCCACTTCTTGATGGGAAGAGTGTCAATTTGCAGCCGTCTTTTATCTGCTATGGTCCATTTAGAGGATCATATGTTGTATCTTGGCAAAATAGAATAATAATAATGGCTAACTTGCATTGACTGATTACATCGTGTGTTACTTCAGTTAGTCATTATTATTATGCTGAGATATGGACCTATTAATGCATAAAATGTTTTTGTTAACATTTTATTTTATCTTATACATTATTAAAATTTTTTTTTAACGTTTATTCAGTTTTTGAAAGACAGAGCCTGAGTGGAGGAGGGTCAGAGAGAGAGGGAGACATAGAATCCGAAGCAGGCTCCAGGATCCAAGCTGTCAGCACAGAGCCTGATGCAGGTCTCAAACCCACAAACCGTGAGATCATGACCTGATCTGAAGTTGGACGCTTAACTGACTGAGCCACCCAGGCACCCATATACATTATTTATAGTTGACCCTTGAGCAATGCAGAAGTTAGGGGTTCTGACCTTCACATGGTCAAAAATTCACATATAACTTTTGACTCCCCCAAAACTTAACTACAAATAGCCTACTGTTGACTGGAAGCCCTACTGATAGCATAAATAGTTGATTAACATATATTGATATACGTTTTATACGTATTCTTATAATAAAGTAACCTAGGGAAAAGAAAATGTTATTAAGAAAATCATAATGAAGAGAAAATACATTTATAATACTGTGCTATATTTATTGAAAGGTATGCATGTGTAAGTGGACCTGTGTAGTTCAAACCCGTGTTGCTCAGGGGTCAACTCTATTCAATGATACAAGTAAACATGAACACATGCTTATTAGAGAAAAGGCTAAACATATGTAGAAATGTATAGAATTTGTATCTTTTTTTCAGAGACAACGTTGCTCAGTAGTCTAGTGGGTATCCTTCTAGAACTTTCGTGTCTGTGTATTTGCTACCATATCACACTTGACCCTGATACATTTGGTGCCAGATGCACTTATGCAGAAAATATGGTTCAAAGCTATGACCCAAACAAATGGAAATAAGAAAGCCTCCCCTCCCCTCAATTATTCAAGCTTCTTGTCTTCCTTTCATCTATAAAATATTGTTAGCCATTTCACAGTACTTTGATGACTTTCAGATGCTTTCTCTAAAAACCCAGCTTCTGTTCTCTACAGACTATTTTGTTCCATCACCAGGCATTGGTCTCTAATGCCTGTCACAAATGTAGGTGACCAATGTAGTATTTCGAACAAGGTTAATGTCAACAAGCTTGGCTTCACACATAAGTGCAATTTATCATCACTTAATGACTGAACAAGTCTTAGTGTTAAATATCCCCCTTAGAAAGAACTGATTCTGAGCTTTGTAAGACTTTAATACATAATCTATTTATTTTTAATGTGATTTACGTATAAAACAAGTTTTACCTTAGCATTCTTATGTATATAGGTATTCCAGAATTTCGGAGAGACTAACGAAGCATATAGAGGAAAGCAAAATTATTCATAGCATCATTTTGTTTTGGGGTTAGAAGTCAGCACATGTTCAACAAGCTTGTGTCATTATGGCCTGGAGGGAATTGCCTTCACCAGATTCCTAAATAAGAATTATATGCTTTCAGGCAAAACATAATTATAATGGCCAGTTTTAGTTTTGATTCATGAAATCTAGGCTGGGATTGTTTTCTAAAGTATGTTATTAATTACAAAACCCAATAGCAGCCATTCATGCAAGGATGTTTTTCAGAATTCAAATGTTTGCGTCTCTGATTTGGTCATAGTGAATCACGTCTGTGTGAAACAGAACCAGACTTTGTTTCTAGGAGGCTGAACCTTCAATCCAAACACTTGGTCCCACCTCCTCTGCCCTTTCTGGGTGTGCTTCCTGTCATTTATTTTCTCCCTTTCTTGAATATGCAAACTCTCTCCCTCTCTACGCGACTCCTCATTTTTAAGTATACCGTACTTCACCCTAAGTCATGTTTAATCTTTCTTCATCTCCACTTAATCTCCTGTTTTTTCCTCTTCCCTCGTTAAATTTCTTGGAAGAGTTCACTCGCTGTTTGTTTCCTTTTGCCCCTTTGCTTTTAGTTACCTGTTCACTTTCACCCCCAGGCGTCTGTAGCTCCACCTACAGCACTTGATGCTGTTGATTGCCCTTGTGTGCGGGTGAGCACAGTGGCATGTGTGCCCGTGGAAAGCTATTTTCCTTTGGCTTTCATGCCATGACTCCCACTCTCCTCTATTGGGACTTCTTCCTCTGTGATATCTTTGCATATTGTCTGCCAGGAGTCTATTCTCAGAACTTGTCATTGTAAACACTTCTCTCTGGGAGTAAATTCATCCGCTCTTAGCGCTCTCACTTCTGTCCAACAAGCACAATTTTTTTTTAAATTTTTTAATGTTTATTTATTTTTGAGAGAGACAGAGACAGAATGCGAGTGGGTTAGGGGCAGAGAGAGAGGGAGGCACAGAATCCGAAGCAAGCTCCGGGCTCCGAGCTGTCAGCGCAGAACCCGATGTGGGGCTTGAACTCACGAGCTGTGAGATCATGACCTGAGGCAAAGTCAGAGCTCAACCGACTCAGCCACCCAGGCGCCCCTGACAAGCACAATTTTAAAAAAACTTTTTAAAATTTAATTTAATTTAATTATTTATTTTTTTAATGTTTATTATTTTTGAGACACACACACACACACACACACACACACACACACACACAGAGTGCGAGCGGGGGAGGCGCAGAGATAGTGGGAGACACAGAATCCAAAGCAGGCTCTGAGCTGTCAGCCCAGAGCTGGACTTGGGGCTCAAACCCCCAAACAGTGAGATCATGACCTGAGCCACGCTTAACCTACTGAGCCACCCTGGCACCCCTAAAAAAAACTAAAAAAAAAAATTATGGAGTCACAAGAAATTGCAAAAGTAGACAAACTCCCCATACCCATTGCCCAGCTTCTCCAATGGCAGCAGCTTATATAATTTTAGTGCATTAGCCTAACCAGGAAATTGAATGACACAACATGATGAATTAGACCATAGATCTTACTGGCACTTCACCACTTTTTTTCATGCACTTAGGGTTTTTTTTTGCATGTCCTTGTGTACAATTTTATCATATTGTATCACATATATGGATTCATATGATTACCATTATAATCAAGATACAGAACTATTCCTTCATCACAAACAACTCACTTGTGCTGCCTCTGTATAACCACACTCTCCTACTTCTTCCCTAATCTTTGGCAACTACATGTCTGCTTTCCCTTGATATAATTTTGCCATTGCACAAATTCCATATAAGTGGAACTATACGGTGTGCAACTTTTTTAGATTGGCATTTGACTCAGCATAATGTTCTTATGAGGCATCCAAGTTGCTGTGTGTGTGTGTGTGTGTGTGTGTGTGTGTGTGTATTAGTATTTTTTTTAATTGTTGAGTAGTAAGTAGTCCACTGTGTCAACGTAGCACACATTTGCTTAATCATTTTACCTGTTGTAGGACATTTGGCAGATTTTAGCTCTTACAAATAAAGCTGCTATGATCATTCATCCACGGGTTTTGTGTGAGTGTGAGTTTTTACTTTTCTAGGATAAATGCCCAGAAGTGCCTTTGCTGTGTCCCACCAGCAATGTGTGAGCGATTCAGTTTCTATACATCTTCACTAGCATTTGGTGTTATCAGTTTTCTAATTACCATTTTTATAGATGTGTTGTGGTATCTTGTATTTTAAACTATCTTTTCCCTAATGGCTAGCAATATTGAACACCTTTACATGTGTTTATTTGCCATCCGTATATTTTCTTTGATGAGCTGTTCAATGTATTTCCCCCTTTTATAATTGAATGCTTGTTTTTTTACTGTTGGGTTTAGGCAGTTCTTTACATATTCTGGGCAGGAATCCTTTGATGGATATGTGGTTTGCAAATATTTTCTCCCGGTTGGTGACTTATCTTTTCAACTTGTTGACATGGTCTTTTAAGAGTAAATGCTTTTTTTAAAAAATTTTGGCCAGGTCCAATTTATCAATATTTCTTTTTATGGATAGAGTCATATCTAAGAGCTCTTTGCCTGTTATGAAGATTTCATCCCGTGTTCGCTCCTAAAAGTTTTATAGTTTTACTTTCTGCATTTATGTTTGTGACCAATTTTGAGTTAATTTTTATATGAGGTATAGGTTTCAGTCAAGGATAGTTTTTTTTTTTTTTAAAGCTATTGATGTTCAATAATGCAAGCACCCTGTGTTGAAGGGACAATCCTTCATCCACTGAATTGCTTTTTTATTCTTGTCAAACATCAATTGGACACATTTGAGTGGGTGTATTCTGGGTTCTTTATTTTGCTCCATTGATCGACCTGTGTCTGTTTCTCTGCTGATACCACATGGTAGTAAGTCTTATGAATTTCTTTAAATGTTTATTTATTTTTGAGAGAGAGAGAAAAAGAGTCCGAGTGGGGGAGGGGCAGAAAGAGAGGGAGACATGGAATCCGAAGCAGGCTGTCAGCACAGAGCCCGACGCGGGGCTCGAACTCACAAACCATGAGATCGTGACCTGAGCCGAAGTCAGATGCTTAACTGATTCAGTCACCCAGGCGCCCCTACATAGTAAGTCTTAAAATTGAGGAGAGATTCTTTCTACTATATTCTTTTTTCAGTAGTGTAGCTGAATTTTAATATGTACTTGAATAATACATCTTTAATCTTAACCCTTGTCTTGAGTGGAGTTGGCAGATTTAGCAAGTAGAAATACAAATACCCAGTTAAGTCTCAATTTCAGGATAACAGCAAGGAGTTTTTTTTTTTTTTTTAGTTTATGTATGCACCGTATATTGCAAGGGGCATTCTTATACTGAACAGCTATTTGTTGTTGATCTGAAATTCAATTTTAGCCGTGCATCTTGCATTTTATTTAGCAATCCTACCCTTATGCCTCAGAACAAAGAAAATCTTTTTACATGTATATCATACAGATACCTTTTGTGTTTCCACCCTTAAACTTGCATCTCTTCCTGAATTTCCTATCACACTTATGGCCTTACCACCCATCTGAGAGCCTAAGCTGAAAGATAAGATTTCTCCTCAATGAACCCTTCTCTTTCACACCATATCTCATTAGTCAACAATGACTATGGAATGCTATGGAAGCATCTTGTAGGCATATCCTGTCCCTTCTCTATCTGTTTTTATGCATTTCTTGGTTTTCATCATTTCTCTCAAGAACGCTGCCTCATCTTCCAGAGGCCTCCTTGTCCAGGCTCCTCTGTGTTGGCCTCCTCTGTATTCCTGTATGTATCATAGAATTTCTTACACCAGGGCCTTTAGTCTCCATGTTTTGGTGTCTCTAATTCTCTTTCCTCATTTTCACTTTCTCAACTCTTATGCCTCCTTCAAGAATTACTGCTTTGGGTCTCGCCATGAAGGCAAGTGTTTCTGGACTGGTGCTTTAGGATTAACGTCAGGGTCTAGATTATCAAGAGAGGGAGGCTGGTTTCATCATGACATGTAGTTGGGGCCTGGGAGTTCCCTGAGACTGAGGCTCTGCACAGTAGGAATCATAGGTGAACCTGTAAGTAGGAATAGCTATGAAGGAGAGCCTGTAGGCAAGGAGCCCCACGACTGTGTAAGTCGAAATCTGGATAAGTAAGAAGGGTGTCATAGTGTGGGCCAGTGTGCCTCATCATGCACGGGTCCCATCTTTACTCTTAGCACTGGGTGGCAATAACAACGGCAAAGGGGCTCACAAAGTGCCATGCGTTGTGTTGTACTTGTTCTCTTTGTCGTGAGCATTTCTTTCTGTAGCACATTGCGTTTGCTTTAGCCGAACCCTGTTTTGTTAACCAATGCGCATTCCTCCTGTTTCTTTAAACAAGCACTTCCATCCTGACCACATAGCTAGAGTGTCAATATATTCACTAATCAACTTCTATAAACACATTGCCGTTGGTGGGGTCTGTGACAGTAAGGGTCACATTTCATATGTTGATCCTGCTGCACACTCCTGGCTGCTTTGATTGTACTCATCAGTAGCTACAGCTAAACAGTATTTCTGTGGCCATACGTGGCTTTGCATGAATAGTCTGACCTTTCCAGTGTGATCATCACTCATGATTTTCTTTTGCTGTTTTGCTAATCTATTTGATTTGAAGGAAGTATTTGTTTTTACACCTTTTTGGGGCTGGTAGCTACAACTTCTCATCAGGCTGCCACTAAGAAGACTGTCTTTCTTAAAACCACAAACTGCCTTTGGTGTATTCTTTCCCAGGCTTCTCCTTTGAAACTTCTTCCTTTGTCATATCCGGCTGACTCACATTAAGGCCAATATGTGTACACATCAAAATCCCACTACGCATAGGTGAAAACCTCACAGCGTGCTTTAAAACTGTTTTCCCTGTCTTTCCTCCTTTCTTTCTATTTGATTGTACCAGGCTGCATACCCAGAACCCTAGCCACCTTTTGTTTCTACCTGGGGTCCAAGCACGTCTGACCGTGTTTGGAAACCGTTAAGACAATCTTGGCAGATTCTTTTTCCTGTCCGCTGCAAAGCTTCCTTAAAAAGACAATATCCTCTCTCTGATGCTGGAGTTCCGAATTCTCTGGGCAAAACCGGTGAGTTCTTGGGTGGCATGACAAAAGTCTGTTTGAAGGGGTTGTTGAAGAGACTCCCACATGAGGACACATCCCAAGGGAAGAAGGATCTAGCCACATGAACTTCATCCACTAAGTCATCCTTTCTTTCCTGGGGCAAGTATAGACCATGATTACGGCCTTGTTCTATCATTACCTTAATCTATCTCCCGGCCAACTCCATAGCAGTGTGTTCAGGTTTTGGGGAGGGAAAGAGGTTAAAGTGAAAAAATAAAGGCTATAAAAGCAAAGTAAAAAAGAAAAAGAGTGTCTTTTAAAAAAAATGTTTATTTATTTATTTTTGAGAGAGGGAGAGAGCACGAGCAGGGGAGGGGCACAGGGAGAGGGGGTAAAAGAGAGTCCAAAGCAGCTCTCTTCTGAACTGTCAGCTCAGAGCCGGAGATCGTGACCGGAGCCACGCAGGTGCCCCAGAAAAAAGAGTGTTGTTTTTTTTAAATGTTTTTAATGTCTATTTATTTTGAGAGAGAGAGATAGAGAGCGAGCTCCCCTGCAGAGGGGGAGGAGCGGAGAGAGAGGGAGACAGAGAATCTGAAGCAGGCTGTGCACCGCCAGCACAGAGCCCAACTTGGGGCTCAAACCCGCGAACCATGACCTGAGCTGAAATCAAGAGTCAGACACTTAACTGACTGAGACACCCAAGTGCCCCACTAATGAACTGTGAAATATATGGAAGACAGAGCTCTTTTCTGGGTGCCCCCTAATAGGGTATAGTATGAAAACCAAGAGATACTCTTTCTTATTTCATCTCAGCTTTTCCCATAGGTCTTGTCGTAGGTCTTGTCAGGCCAGACCCTAGAGAGGAATATGTAACCAGAGGAACTGTGGAAGAAGCAGCAGAGGCTGAGGCAGGGGCAGGGGGACTGTGCGGCCCACTGGAATAACGCAGAATAAAGCCAGGGACTGGGAAAATAACAATAAAGATGGGAAACTGCCTTCTAGGCCCAATGGGCTAACTGTGGCCACCAGCAAGGGACCGCTGTGCCTGGTAAGGTAGCTTGGCTGCACAGGGTTGAGAGATTGTTCTTGAGCACGTGTGAAGTCCCTCTGTGGAAGTCCCAGGCATACCTGAAGAAAAGGGTCCTAAGCCACAATAACATGGGTGTCTTGTTAGGCTAATGCTTATATTTAATTAAGTTTAGTCTGGTCGTTAGGGATATTTACACATGTTATAAGTTATATTTGAAAAAATAGTAGTATGATAACCACAGAAAAATAATACTTTTGGCAGGAATTACATTATTTTTTCGCCTTGGGGCAATATGTGGTAAATGTTTTAGATAATATAAAACAAAGCACAAGGTTGAGTCTAATCAAATTTGGCCACTTAAGCAATTATTCCTGTATACATTCTTGTCTTGATCTTCAAATGCTTTCATCCCATTTACATAAAAAGGAATCAGCAAAGTTCGCAAGCCACAGATTCGAACAGACTATTCTTTGCACACACAATAGGAAGAAAGCAGTGATCGGGTCAAGTGTCTGCCTTCATGGAGGAGAAAGGAGACTTGGCTCAATGAACGGGTCTGATGTGAGTACGTCAAGAGCACATTTGATTTTCATCTATTTCTGCCTCCAACAACATCCTCCATCCTGATAAGCAAGTAAGTCCTGTGAATGACTTTGAAAAGTCAACCCATTCACATGAAAGCAGAGGAAAATAGGTTTCCATTCTTTTCTAAGTATTTCCTTATCTAGCTTCTATCTTCACATTCATTCTTTAAGTTGGCTTAGAAGGACAAGAATAGAAAGAGAGCATTCCTTTGGAGCGAAAATTTATAGGTTAGATATGCTGGTTGCTCCGTTTTCAGTGAGAAATTCCAGAGGGAATACAATCTCTTAACCTAAGGGATAAAGACTGTTTGCAGTCATATTCATCACTCACACACATGTATCAGCTTAACTTTTCTATATTAATTATCTAAAGGCAAAAAGGTTCTGAAAGAATGTGTTTGCTTCCTGCTGGATATTAAAACATTATATACTACAATAGTTTAAACAGTAGAATGCTGGCCTATGACTAGACAAAGAGTTCTGTGGAACAGAATAGAAAACATAGCATTAGAGCCAAGTAATAGAAGAATCAAATGAAAAAAATTTTTGTTCATGTTTATTTATTTGTGAGACAGAGAGAGAGAGAGAGAGGCAGAGAGAGAGAGATGGATAGAGAATCTGAAACAGGCTCTGTGCCAGCAGCAGTGAGCCCAATGCATGGCTGAAGCTCACAAACCATGAGGTCATGAGCTGAGCCGAAGTCAGACGTTTAACTGACTGAGCCATCCAGACACCCCAAGAATTAAATAAAATTTTAAATTCATGGGGAAAAATGCGAATGTTGTTAGCACAACAAGGTAGCTCCCTTAAAACAAATAAAACTACTCTTTAAGCTAGAATAAATTCTAGTAGATCAAAGGTTCAAGACAAAAATAAACCCACAGAAGTAATAGAAGAAAATATGATTGGGGTGCCTGGGTGGCTCAGTCGGTTAAGCGTCTGACTTCGGCTCAGGTCATGATCTCACGGTCCGTGAGTTCGAGCCCCGCGTCGGGCTCTGTGCTGACCGCTCAGAGCCTGGAGCCCGCTTCAGATTCTGTGTCTCCCTCTCTCTCTGACCCTCCCCTGTTCATGCTCTGTCTCTCTCTGTCTCAAAAATAAATAAAAAATTAAAAAAAAAATTAAAAAAAAATAAAAAAAATTAAAAAAAAAAGAAAATATGAGGTGTTTTTAAATGTAATTCTCAATTTGATAAAAATTCTGAAACCGTAAAATAAAAGATTGATGTGGCGCACCTGGGTGGCTCTGGTGGGTTAAGCTTCTGATTATTGATTTCGGCTCAGGTCATGATCTCATGGTTTGAGAGGTCAAACTCCACCATGGGCTCTGCACTGACAGTGTGGAGCCCGCTTGGTATTCTCTCTCTCCCTCTTTCTCTCTGCCCCTCCCCTGCTTGTGCTTGTGTGCACACTCTCTGTCTCAAAATGAATAAAATAAACATTTAAAAGAAAGATTGAAGTAAATGCAAAAAAATTCCAAGTGAATACCCTCCATCACATACAAAAAAACATGGAAAAAATGGGGGAAATATTTTCAATTCATATTGCAGACACTAGGACAGTTTTGTTAATACTTATCAAAATCTAAAAGAAAAAAACACCAGTAACTTAACAAAAACAGACCAAGATTGTAATCAGGTATGGAAATATAAATGTATCTAAAGCATGCAAATGTAGAAAACCGCCCTCAAAATAAGAGAAATGAAAATGAAAACTACAATTTTTTTTTTAGTGTAGTTGGCACACAATATTACATTAGTTTTGGACACACAACATAGTGATTCAACAACTCTGTACATTATGCTCTGCTCACCACAAGTCTGGCTACCATCTGTCACCCTCCAATGCAATTATTCCCTATGCTGTGTCTTTTCTTCCTGTGACTTACTCATTTCATAATTGAAAGCCAGTACCTCCCGCTTCCCTTTATCCATTTTGTCCAACCCCTCTATCCCTCTCCCCTCGGCAAACGTCAGTTTGTTCTCTGTGTTTGTAGGTCTGATTCTGCTTTTTGTTCGTTTGTTTATTCATTTGTCTTTTTAGATTGCACATATAAGTGAATCATGGTATTTGTCTTCCTCAGTTTGACTTACTTTATGTAGCATAATATTCTCTAGGTCCATTTGTGTTGTTGCCAATGACAAAAATCTCATTATGTTTTATGACTGCATGATATTCCACCATATATATAAATATATATGTGTTTGTGTATACACACACACACACACACACATCTTCTTTATCCATTCATCTATCAGCAGACACTTGGGCTGCTTCCATATCTTGGCTATTGTAAATATTGTTGCAATAAACCTAAGAGTGCATATAGCTTTTTGAATTAGTGTTTTTCTTTTCTTTGGATAGATATCAAGTCATGGAGTTATTAGATCATGGAGTGATTCTATTTTTAATATTTTGAGGAAACTCCATACTGTTTTCCACAGTGGCTGGACCAATTTACATTCCTATGAACAGTGTACAAGTGTTCCCTTTTCTCCACATCTTTGAATAAAATTACAATTTTTTTTATATAGTAGGTTTGCAAAGAACTGGTCAGCAAATGAAATGGGCTGTTATACATATATATGATCAGCAACTTGATAGTACCTATTAAAATATAAGATGCATATATTCTTTTAATAAGCAATGTCACTTCTATATAGAAATATGGTTGGGATGCCTGGGTGGCTCAGTCGGTAAGTGTCCGACTTCAGCTCAGGTCATGATCTCGCAGTTCATGAGTTCAAGCCCCACATCGGGCTCTGTGCTGAAAGCTCAGAGCCTGGAGCCTGCTTCAGATTCTGTGTCTCCCTCTCTCTCTGCTCCTCCCCTGCTCACACTCTGTCTCTCGCTCAAAAATAAATAAACATTAAAAAATTTTTTTAAAAAGAAATATGGTTATAATCACAAAAGCAAGAGATGACCTATGTAAAGTGCCAGTCATTGTAGCAATATTGATAATAGCAAAAGGTTGAAAACAACTTGAATGCATTTAACATGAAACCGGTTAAAATGGTTATTTTCTTTTTCTTTTTTAAACATTTATTTATTTTGAGAGAGGGAGAGAAAGTGAGAGTGAGCACAAGCAGGGGAGGGGCAGAGAGAGAGGCAAAGAGAGAATCCCAAATAGGCTCCACACCATCAGCACAGAGCCTGACATGGGGCTGGATCCCATGAACCATGAGATCATGACCTGAACTGAAATCAGGAGTCAAATGAAAAAGTGATTCAAGTGTAAGATATCTCCAAGATACATTATTAGAAGGCAAAATATGATTCAGAACAGTGTGCATGGTCTATTGTCATATATATCTATATCTATATCTATATATAGAGAGAGAGATATCTATCTATAGATATCAATCTATATCTATATCTATATATCTATATATATCAATATATACCTATATCGATATATATACACAGATAGATATCTATATATAGATATCTATATAGATATCTATATATAGATATCTATAGAGATCTATATATATAGATAGATAGATCTATCTATATATATAGATCTCTATAGATATCTATATATATAGATATCTATCTGTGTATATATATCGATATAGATAGATATAGATAGATATCTATATATATCTCTCTATAGATATAGATATATATCTATATCTATCTATCTATATCTATATCTGTATATATAGATATTTATCTATATATCTATATCTATATAATATCTATATCTATATAATATCTATATCTATCTATATAGATAGATATCTATGTGTATTCACTACCTAGATGCAAAGGAATAACTCTGGAAGCAGCTCCCCACCAAAAAAAAAAAATCAAAGAATATATTGGTAAAGGAACCTAAGAAATTCGTTTCTAAGAAGATACAATAGATGGCTGTGGAACAGGGGAGGGAGAGAGAATTCATTTTTACTGAACACCCTCTTGTACTTGTTACAGTTTTTACTTATGCAAGCATTAACTATTCTAAACATGATTATGACGTCAAACTTAGATACACTAATGGGGGTGCCTGGGTGGTTCAGTCGGTTAAGTGTCTGACTTAAGGTTGGGTCATGATCTCATGGGTATGTGAGCCCCGAGTTGGGTTCTGTGCTGACAGCTCAGATCCTGGAGCCTGCCTCAGATTCTGTGTCTTCCTCTCTCTCTGCCCCTCCCCCACTGACACTCTGTCTTTCTTTCTCTCAGAAATAAGATAAACATTAAAAAAAATCAAAACAAAATCACACTAACGATGGCTTAAGATCTTTGCCGTTTAAGCATCCAGCCTACCCAGTATCTCCCTCCAACAGCAATAGCATTTTCCTTGGCACTAGGGAGCATTGGCCAGTGTCCCTTTCTTCCATTAGAATTTTCTGAAGGAGCATCTGCTCAAGATGTAAGTGTAAATATTTTCATTTTGCTTGTTTTTCTTTTGCTTCTTTTTGTTTTTTCCCAGATGGGACATAATGCTAAGGGATATACTCTTAAATTTTATAAGAATTAATTAAAATTTAAGGTTAAAAGTTTAATTTTTTATGTATTGCAAGCAATCAGGGGAGAGTTTTTCAATCTTGATATTTAGGGCTTTGTTGTGAAGGCTGTCCTGGTGCTGTGTAGGAGGTTTATCATAATTCCTACCCACTACCCACTAGATTCTACCTTCTAGCCACTAGTAGAAACTTACCACCTCCGGTTGTGACAAGCGATAGAACACTTCTCCCCGAATTGGGACAACCAAAACGGTCTCCAGATGTTGGCGCATGTCCTTGGGGGCAAAATCCCTGCCCTGCACCTCTCCTTCTTCCCCCAGGAAAGAACTACTGTGAATTAGAGTCAATAATCATTTATTTTATTTTATTTTTAATTTTTTAGTGCTTATTTATTTTTGAGAGAGAGAGCGCACGAGCATGAGCAGGGGAGAGGCCAAGAGAGAAGGAGACACAGAATCTGAAGCAGGCTCCAGGATCTAAGCTGTCAGCACAGAGCTCAATGTGGGGCTTGAACCTGCCGCTCGCCAGATCATGCCCTGAGCTGAAGTCGGATGCTTAATGGACTGAGCCACCCAGGTGCCTAATAATCGTTTATTGAGTACTGAGACCATGGATGTCAAGTCTTGCTTTTTTGCTTTTTTTCCTCTGCACACAGTACATCTTAATGCCTGAAGAAACAATGTAGTGGCTTCTCTCCAGTTGCAATTTTATTCTTTAATAGAAGTAGCCACTCTTTGAGATATTTGTCCTCAAATGAATAGCTATTTGATCTTTTAAACACAAAGTAGTATAATTTTCTAAGTGCAAATTGTTGAAAATAATTATTTCACTTGACAGCATATATCAAAGTAGTGTGCCAAACTTTGGGAAGAATAAAACCACTTGTCATCTTTTTGGAGAATTGAAAATATGGCTCTTGTAAGGTGAAGCATAAAACATTTTTCTAAACATCATGAAAATAATTTATTTTCAAGTCTTTATGAAAGTATACAACATGCCCTCTTATTTTACTTTGGAAACATGTACTTTCTGAGACACTGAGAGGGTTGTTCCTTGGACCCTATATTAAGTCTCAGAATGTATATATTTCAGATCCCCAGGTTTAGTTATTGATTTGGAATGGTGCATTTCTTTGGTAAGTTTGGAAGAAATGTAATCAGTATTTCCTTGTTTATGGTTTATTGATATAACTGTGTAAAAGGATGTAGTGTAATAGTATTTTATATTTCCAAAGCACTATGTGGTTTTCTAAATTACTTCACGTATATCCTTTGAACTTAGGGAGTAGGTGGAACATGGCAGTTTGCTCAGTAACTATTAATTACCACGTTACCTTATTTAAACCATCAAGGAAAACACCCCAAATTTCTCCACTCTAATGAAAATAAATCCTCAGTTATAGTCTTATTTATCTTTATATTTCTGTCAGTAGTTGTTATTTTATTTTTTTATTTTTTATTTAAAAAAAATTTAAAGTTTATTTATTTATTTTTGAGAGACAGCACAAGCAGGGGAGGGGCAGAGAGAGAGGGAGAGATGTAATCCCAAGCCGGCTCCGCTCTGTCATTGCAGAGCCCAATGTGGGGCTCAAACCCAGGAACCATGGGATTATGACCTGAGCCGAGATCAAGAGTCAGATGCTTAACCCACTGTGCCACCCAGGCGCCCCCAGTAGTTGTTATTTTCAATTCATGACATGTTCATCCCTAATTTCAGCACACACTTTGACAATTCCCTCTTAATTTCATTGAAAATGCTTACAGAGGCACCTGGGTGGCTCAGTCGGTTAAGCGCCCGACTTCAGCTCAGGTCATGATCTCGCAGTTCATGAGTTCCAGCCCTGCGTTGGGCTCTGTGCTGACAACTCAGAGCCTGGAGCTTGCTTTGGATTCTGTGTCTCCCTTTCTCTCTGCCCCTCCTCCCCCACATGTTCTCCCTCTCTCTCTCTCTCTTAAACATAAATAAACATAAAAAAATTAATAAAAAAAGAAATGCTGACAGTCAATTGCTGACCTTCCCTCCCCATAGACACAACCTGAAGAGAGGATGATGCACTGTCTTACATATTGAGTGTAACTTGATTAATGGTAAGCTAATAAGAGGAAACAGGAAACCATTCACTCATCTGCCCCAAAGGATTTGTAGCCTTTAAACTAACTTAATTCTGATTTCGTTTGGTTTAATGAAAGTCCAAGAACATAGGATCATACAATCTGCTTTAGTTTTGACAGTCTTTGTTGTATTTGTGTTTTAGCCTCTTCAAAAAATATATATATAACTGAAAGGATAGTTTACAAACAGTGTGAAATAGATCCAAGCCTGGTTTTTCAGGAAGAGGATATTGACGCCAATTGTTATGAGCTAAGTGAAATGGGAGTATCTTAGTTCGCTTTGATTCGTACAGAACAGGGCTTGCATAATCTGAGTTCGGTGCTTTATTGGGACTTCTGTAATTCCAGGCAACCAAAAGAAGATTCTTAAATACATATTAAGTGAAGTAACAAGAGGAAATAGCACAGTGAGCAGAGATAGGGCTGAATGTTCTTAGATTTTGGATAACGGGTCTCCTGGGGATATTATTTTCCACTGATTACTTTTATTTCTATTAGAGGACTTTTTGGAAGATGTTATTTTTTGTCATAAGTAAGAATCTTTTTTTTTTTTAATGTGATAAACAAATAGTAAAATCCAACCTGGTATCTAAAAGCCGTTCATTATGTCATCTAGAGGTTTCTAAGGATTGAATTTGAATTGATAGTCATCTAGAGGAAATATTTCATCCCCAAATGAAACTTGCCCCTTCAAGCTATAGCATACGTGCTTTTCAAAATAAATGCCAACTAGTTCCAGTCTTTAGAGATACCTTTTATGTGAGAATTGTCGTTTCAAATAGAACACTGGTTTTACATTTCAAATTAAAAATATACTGCACCACCAAAGGTGCTGATTTCTTTCATCTATCGTAAACTGGAAGTCTTTATTAATAAAGAAGGCTCCTTTGATAACATGCTTCATTAAACTGCATTTTCAAATGTGTGGTTAATTCTCATGACTGTTAGGTAAATGGTATCATGTTTGTTTTTGTTTTTGTCTTTGTTTTTCATACTGGAACCATCACAAAATGCCTTCCGAAGTAATTGGCAGCTCAGCATCTGTATAAGCAAATAGACTTGCCTGTATGTTCTTAGCAATACCCAGAGGCAGCCTCATCCATTAGAGTTAGTTTTATGGAAGGGAGACGTATTGGCTAAGACATCAGCCTGTTTCTAACTCTTTTGAAAAGACATTACAGAATCTTTATCATCCACCTTGACCATCTCTAGAGAGTAGACCCTTGGTTTTCCAAACACCATCTGCAAGACTGGACTTGTTAAATTTCCATGAGATTAGATGTCCTTTTTCATCAGAGTTACCAGCGTTTTTTTTCAGCTTTGTTAATGAAGGAGAGTCTCCTTGCATTGAATATGCTCATTACATACAAATTAGAGTTAAAACAGTGGCTTCCCAACCCCAGGAATGTAAGTGCTAATGAACAGAAAAGGGTCACCCATGAAAAATAACTCAGGCGAGCTCCTTCCCCGCACCACTGTTTGCAGCCCTTGGGAAAAGGTTCTAATATTAATGCCTCTTGTCAGAAAACCCTTACAACCTCTATTAAATCATCTTCTCTATCGAAGGTGCTGTAGTTATAAATAGGCTCACAATGAATTCGGAATTCTCTACATGTAAATCATGCCACATACCATTATCTGATATCCTTGAATTAGGTATGCGTGGCCTTGGGGGCAGTAAAGGATAGGTCGATGCAGCCAGCTGTCTCATTTCGTAATAACTGCTTCACGTTAAAGACTAACAGCCAGACAGTAAATAACATTTTCAAATCTGCATCTAGACTTTGAGTGGGAGAGAAATGAATAATGATTTCCTTGTGTTAGATTGGACTTAAGCGAAAGGTCAAACCTTTCAGCAAAAGGAACAACAGCTGTACAATCCAGTTAATCATAGACAAAAGTGTGTGTGTGTAAACCTCTAAGCAGAATAATTAACAGGGAGACTCGCTTTTAGTGTATTCCATTGTGCCATTTATTCTCGCAAACTCCATTTTCTTTCATGTCTATCTTTCATTCTGACTCTCTTTAAAGGAAGGTGAGAGGTTAACAGATTAAATCCAATTTAGAACAAGAAGCTGGGAGTAATTGATATTATATTTGAGCATTGTATTTAAATAAATCAAGTGCATCTTTTCAATGCAGACAAGTTCTTTGTGTAGGGATTGCACTGAGTTAGAATGATATATTTTTTATAAGTAGTGTAAAATATCTTCATCCATTTGCCTAACTTCTATGAGAGCATAAATATTTCTGAAATTGACTGAGTTTTCTAGAAAAGTGATATACAAAAAGAAGCAATGTTCTTAAATTAAAAAAAAAAAAACAGGATAAATTAGTTCTATGAAAAACCTGCTGTGAGATTTTAATTTTCTTTCCTCATATAGCTCTGGAAAGATCACCTACATCAAAAGATTGAAGTCATATTAATGTTTCTTTTATGAGAGGAAAGACCTGATTGTCGTTTATTTGGAAATAATTTTTATTTTATTATTTTATTTGTGTGATTATGTCGTGTGTCTGTGTGTGTCTGTCTGTGTGTCTGTGTATCCAAATTGTGCTTTCATTAGCTAAGGTACAGGATCCCAGCTATTAGAATGTGTTCTGTTTAAAGGCAGATAAATAACTTCAGACTCTTAACTGTTTACTTCCCCCAACCTCCTCTATCTCTATGTTTCTGTGTGAACAATACAGTAAAATCGCTGGCTCCTCCCCTCACCCCTTTTGGGAGGGAGTTTTTCAGTAGTGATACAAATATTGTTGTTTTTGCTAGCAAGTAATTCACCAGTGGCTCATTTCCATCAGCTTTTATTTCCCAGCAATTGTAAAATAAACCACTCGTAGCACATGCTGTTAATGTCTGGTCCCTGGGGTGTAACTGATGTTCATGGTATGGGTCATGTGCTAGCTAAAGTGTGCATTAAAAAAGGAGAAATTAATAGTACTACCAGCGATTCGCGCTAAATGGTATTCAATGGGCAATGTCATCCCTTTAATAGTATCATAGCCTATTATTGTGTTGGTTTCTTTTAGAGTCTGATTTTAATGCAAAATAAGCAAAAAAAAAATCAGCATACTGTTATAATGAATTCTTCAGAGGCACAACCGGAGTTTCATTTATACATTACATTCTTTTCATTTCATTTTTGACCTTCATTTTATATTTGATGAGGCCGTAAAACTAGCGGCACAATCACTACATTCTGCTTCTGCAGAACTTGATATAAATAATGCTACTCTGTGTGCGTGGCTATCTGTGTATTCCTGCTACGCATTTTAAACGTAAACACTAGAAGCATTTTTTTCTTAATTATATATTTCTCAGGGATGGATATAAAAATCACATGACTGGTTTCAAAGATGGGATGTATGTAACATGTTATGTTCTAACTTCAATTGAATATTATTTGATTGTATTCTGTTTGCCAGTAATGAACAAGTCGTTGAAAATACGACTCCTTTGAAAAGATTCTTAACGCTCCCTAGATACTGTCACTTTTATGCTGATAACATTCCCTCAAGATTGATGGGTGGCACACAATTCATCTTCCAGATAAAGATATTATCATGCTGAAGAGGTTATTTGAGCACACAAAAGCATGTTTTAACTGCTTGTCACTATCAAGTTCTGGCCTAGCTGCTTTCCTGCTCATATGGAACCGATGTTGTTCGAGCATCGCACTGCCAAAGAGTGCAATCCTGGGCTGCACGTGTGTGATTTACACGTGCACCTTCACCTCTTCCTAATTTAGACCCCTGTCTCTATTCAGGGATGCACAACATTTCTCTGCTAAGACTCTTGACTGCAGCAGATGATATTAAATTCAGTCAATTCTTCTTCTTCTTCTTCTTCTTCTTCTTTTTTTTTTTTTTGCTTTTTAGTAGTTGTATACATTCGCCATGAATCCTGAATTAGCCAAAACCGAATTATCGCTTCTAAGAGATATATAGGATTAGGTTCCTGCAAGCCTTGGTCACAATATTTTCACCAACTGATCAATACATGCGTGTTTCTGTTTAAGGAAAAACAGAAACACACGTGTGTTATTTAATATATACTGATATTATAATATACATATATAATATGTATTTATAAAACATACAAATATATTATTTTATATATATTTAGTTTTTTTTAATGTTTATTTATTTTGGAGAGGGAGAGAGAGAGCGTGAGCAGGGAGGGGCAGAGAAGCGGGGGGAGACACAAAATCTGAAGCAGGCTCCAGACTCTGAGCTGTCAGCACAGAGCCGGACGTGGGCCTCGAACCCATGAACTGCAAGATCATGACCCGAGCTGAAGTTGGAAGCTCAACCGACTGAGCCACCCAGGCGCCTCTCTCTCTCTATATATATATTTTGACACATTAACATTGAACTCGTGGCCAAGAACACTATAACTCATGCCCAAACAAAGCTGCTCTAACACGGTATTTTCCTCTGCAAGGCACATCACAGCCTTCTTGTGCTTAGGGGCATTAGACAGAACTTCAGCACCATGTTCGGGAGCCATTTTAAACAGTGGACTCAGCAAAAAGCACAAATGAGAAAATGTGGCAGTAAATAGATGGTGAAAGGGACATCTGTTGATGGGAGCTGAAATAAGAATGCTATTGCCTTGTTCAACCTCAGCCGGAAATGGGTGCTTCATGTTATGGAGGGTTTTCATTACCCTACGTGTGTTTACCAGGAACTGCGAATATTCCGCTATTGCTGGCTTTGGGGTTAGAAATATGTTTTAGCAAGCAGGTGACTGGCAAATATGGAATCTTTGAATAACAAAGACCAACCGTATTCAGTGATATGAAAAATAGCATAATCAAAGCAATGGGAACTGTTTAAAGTTATATTTCTGCATTCCTATTTTTTTTACGTATAACATTGTATTAATTTTAAACATACATCATCATTTAATATATGTATATGTTGTGAAGTGTATATGTTTGAACATATACTCACCAGAAGTTTAGTTAATATCTATTCCCTTGCATAAGCTTTTTTTTCTTATGATGAAAACTTGTAAGACCTACTCTTGGTAACTTTCAAATATACAACACACTTATTGTTAACTCTACTCACCATGCTGTACATTACACCCCCAGGACTTACTTATCTTATACCTCGAAGTTTGTACTTTTTGACCACCTTCAGCTATATCCATTCCTATTCCTTTAATTTTTAAAAATTAAAAAAAAAATTTTTTTGAGAGAGACAGAGAGAGAGAGAGCAAGTGAGGGAAGGCAGAAGGAGAGGGAGAGAGAATCTTAAGTAGGTTTCACAGCCAGGGTGCCGCATGTGGGGCTCGATCTCACGACTGTGAGATCATGACCTGAGCCAACATCGAGAGTCAGATGCTTAACCGACTGAGCCACCCAGGTGCTCCTATCCATTCCTATTTTTGAAAAATCTACTAACTGTTTCATTCCTTACTGAATCATCTTTCTTCTCCTTTCTAAGTTTCCTACTTCATCCTATCTTCCTACACTTTGTCTTTCTCTCCTACCACCTCCCTATTTTCTTGTTTTGTTTTTTCTAAACTTTTATGGAACAAATTGAAATTCTTCATTAGTTCTTTCTGGGTCTTTCTGGCTATCACCTCTACTGGATTCCTGGCCTTTACATTGGATCCCGATATGCAGAAAAGAGTAACTCCTGCCATTCTTCATTGCTGAGACATTAATGCCGTAAAATGCTGTGGTGGGTTTTGCCAGTGTCTTCCAGTTCCTTTCAGTTGCCTACACTTGTGCTTCCTTGAAACATGAGCCTCTAGCTTTCAGTCCAGACAGCTAGAATATTCCACCCTCACTCTCCTTGGTATTTCAGAAATGCTGAGGAAAATAAGTTAATCGAACTTCACTTTGAAGAGTCAAATCAGACTCTTGATGCCAGTGGCAGAAACAAGAACTTTGAAAGAGAAGGCTCTTCCTTTTGGTACATTAGAGACTAGTTCGGGGAGGCTTCCCTATTTTGAGGTCTATAGCAGCCTTATTAATATTAATTCCCAAACTGAACACAACCCAAGTTATGTTATATTTTTTTACTGGACTCCTATACAGTAAAGAAAATGAACACATTATATGCAAAAATGTGGATGAAACTCATAATCGTTGCATGGAAGAATTCAGACATGGTAGCATACATACTGATGATTTCCTTTATATAAATTTTTAAAAAGGGAAAACTATGATGTTAAAAGTCAGAATAGTCAACATTGGGCGGGAGGGTAGTGGGTGTGAGGGGGACAGGAGGTTTCTAGGTGCTGTTTGTATTCTATTTTTCATGTGGGTGAAGGTTAAATAGATGTGTCCACTATGGGAAAACACATTAAACTACATACATTTATAAGGTGAGTCCTCATCTGAATATGTATTCAATAAAATAGTTCTAAATCTGCCATGAATGGTATGAGCCTATGTATAGGAAATGTATTCCATGATGCATGATTAGATGAAAGAAATACATTTAGGTTTATAACTGCTGATTTGTCAGGACATACAAATTACATCATTAGGTGAAGGAAGCAGGTTGCAAGGTGTGGACACGTTAATGGAGTGAGATTAGAGGTTTGGAGCCTATGCAGGAAGAAGACGATTAGCATTACCTTTTTGCCTTTTTTATTATATTATTTGACTTGCTATAACAAGCAAATATTAATTTGATAATTTCAAAAACTGAAAGAGAATGGAAGTGTTTTATAAAGAAAAAAATGAGTTGAGATCTGACTTAAATAAAATGCATGTAAGAAATATATAGATCCACCACAGTGAAAAATTCCCACCTGCCCAAGAATAGGGGAAAATCTTCAGACCTTTGGAGATTTTAGAGGAATGGAGAAGCATGACAACATGCAAAATATAGTTCAGTTTTATTGGTGATATCACAATGTACCCAAATGTCCCTAGTTCTTACCAGCCTTCTGTAACACTGAAGCCACAGTGGCATGAGTAACTCTTATTCTTGTTGTTTATTGGTTTTTTTTAATGTTTGTGTATTTATTTTTGAGAGGGAGACGGCGTGCAAGCAGAGGAGGGGCAGAGAGAGAGGGAGTCCCTAGCAGGCTCCCCACTGCCCACTCACAAACTGTGAGATCATGACCTGAGCCGAGATCAGGAGTCTGATGCTCAACTGACCTAGCCACCCCAGTGCCCCTCTCGGTGCTTATCGTTAATGCAAACTTCACGTTCCTTGAGAATACCCTGAAGTATTTCTGTGGACTCACAGTTGCTTCATAGGAACTCACCAACCCAGGGGCTGGCCAGTCACCACTCAGTTCTCACAAATACTCTTACGAAAAAACTCCTTCAGCCTTGCCCCTGCCTTCTCTCTATGAACTGTCTCCAGCCCTGCCAACTGCAACACGGGCAGAAGCCTCCCGTGTCCACCTTCTTTGCGCGTCCTTTTCATTGTCCCCATGTTGGGTCTCCCGCCTCAAGAACAGAGCAAAATAAGTGTAAAAGAATTGTTTCAAAAGTCTCCATAGATGGCAATACATGTAAATAAATACCCCCGAGGATCACCGACTGCAGCTTATATAATCAGGTGGAGTCTGCCTACAGGTGTGGGCTCAGGCTGGCCGCACCTGTACGGAGATGGGACAGAGGGGCTCTCTGAGGGACCCCAAAAGCTACTGGATGAAGTTGCTTGCTCCTCACCTTTACACTTAGCCTGTAAGCTACCAGAGCTATTTGTAGATTTCTTTTTTGACCTCCTATCTTTCTAGTAACCATGCTTGCAGACCACAGGAAGCGTCTGTTTTAGTTTTCCTATCTGTAATAGCCCTACCTCCCGAAGTCTGTATCTTCCGGGTCATCTCTCATCGGTCCTTTAGAAACTGTGTTCTCAGCCTAATCTCTAGGCGATGCTGCTTCCTAATGTTTCTCATGCCCAGGCTCTCACACTTTTTATTTGTTGTTCATTTATAATTTGTTTTGGAAGTAGAGCTGCTCAAGTGTTCCCTTAGTTCATATGCTCCTGCTGGGTGCTTTTGAGGGGACTAGATTCATCAAAGCACAGAGCCAAATAAAAGCGTCTTTTTGGCCCCCCTCTGTCACGGCATCCACTTATAATGAGCTTATTGGGAGTTAGGAATGGGAGATGTCCCAAATGCCTCCTGTTGCCTGTATACCTGTTCCCTTTGGGAACCTCAGGAGGGGACTGACCCAGAGCTTTGCAATTGCGCATTAACACAAACATGCCCTCTCTGAACTGTGAGCTCTCTGAAGGCAGGTTTGGATCTTCTCCATCCCACATCCCTAGTACCCAGAGCTAAGTTTGAAATGATGGGCACAGTAGATACAGGATTAACTCATCAAGTACTACAATGTCTTAAATATTGTCCTGCATTTTGCAGAAGTAAAGATGAATTAAATAGATCTGTAGAACTGATTGGCATAAACCTTACTGTTAAATCAATCAATGTCTGAGTGTGCTTCTATGTAGTTTCTAGTTTGGCATATAGGCCTTGAATTATTCACATAGTTCATGCTGCAACTTGATTTATTTCATTCTGCATGTGTTTTCCAGAGGAAGACAAATGAAGTTGAGATCAGTGTGCAGTTAAGAATGGCCCTGCTTCCACATCTGATATCGTTCAAGCCCATTCTCTGTATCATTTGTTTTTACTAAAATTATCTGTAAGAGCATCTCTCTAAAATCTTGCCATTCCAACTGTTTTTTTAATGTTTATTTATTTTTGAGAGAGAGAAGGAGAGAGAGAGAGAAGAGGGGCAGAAAGAAGGGAGAGAGAGAGAGAATCCCAAGCAGGTTTCACAGTGTCAGCCAAGAGCCCAACACGGGGCTTGAACCCACAAACCATGATACCATGACCTGAGCCGAAGTCGGATGCTTAAGTGAGTCACCCGGGCTCCCCTGCTGTCCCAACTGTTTAGGTGAAAGTGAAGGGCAGAAAACAGCTTGAACTTCCCAGAATGTTCTATTAATGGATTACAAAGCTTTGTTACCTCTTAGAAGAATTTATCTTATCTCTTAACATACAAAAATAGTAACCACTAAGTATACATATGTAAGAAAGTGATATCACTTGGGGGGATGTTAAATTTTCATACACCTTTTATCCTCTAAGAAAGAAGAGACATCTATTCCCAGCTATGTCAGTTCCTAAAACATAAGGGGGAAAAAAAAACCACAATAAATTGCAAGCCTAAGAATCTATTATTAAGGCAGATTAACGCTGCATCCTACAATGTTGTCAAAAAACCCAGATGCGTCATGTTTGAGTTGCATTTTCATTACGTGCACATACTTGGCTTTGAGCAGAATTATATGAGTTGGATTAATTTTTTATATGGCCCTCCAGCAGCTCTATGTGGAACCATATGGGAGACATTTGGTTCTCATCAACTCCCTTTTACCCTTCCTTACACTCCATTGCTTTAAACTGAACTTTCATTCTCTTTAACTATCTGCAGGTTTTATTCTGTTCAGAGAGAAGAGCCACTAAAATATTATGACCTCTAAGTGACGGGCTGTGAGACAGGGTCTCTCTCCAAAGCCAGCCCACAGCTGTGCATTGATCGCACGTGTCGGTGGCCTGGTGTAGGCTGTGGAGCGGGTCTGTTCTCTTTCATCTCACTGGGCGGATACTTAGAACATGGTTTGCTTCTCTCTTGCGGTCTATAAGGAAGTGGAAGGATTCAGTGTTCAGCCCTGTTATTATGGTGGTTTTTGCTAGGCTTGAAATTCACTTTTCAAAGAGGGTAGATGTTTTATAAGGGGAATGGTTGTTAGGAGATTTTCTGAGATTCAACTTCAGTGATACCAAGGCTTCCCTGTAAAGATTTCAGACACATCAGCATGATTATTTGCTAACCACTCTGCAGGGGAGGGCAGTGGTAAATATCAGTGACTCTATAATAAAGGAGCCCAAGACTGGGAAGTAGTAGAATGCCAGCCAGCGTTTGAATTTAGGTTTGCTTATGACTCAGAATTTCTCTCCTCATAGTCTGGCCCATCCGGTTTCCTTCCTTGATGGGCAGAGAAGACGCTGAGAGAAAAAGCACAAAAGTACAAAAGTTCTCTCTGTGTGTTGTAAATATGTGCTCTGGGGTGGAAACCTGAGACCAGAGCATTGCTTATAATCATGAGGTCAATTAACATCTGACACAAGAATTTGAAACAACCTGACGCTGGAGGCATAGAAACAGAGGCTGTGTCAGGTGAGTGGAATTTTAATTCCAATAAACATTCAGGTGTTTGAAAAATGATATTATGAGCAAACGCATACTTAACAGATAGCTGCCGTTTAAAATGACTCACGTAACATAGGTAAATTCCATCAAAGGATAGATTCCCTCGTAACGAACCAGAAGTACTTACTATATGAGGTTAACTGTTGGTGTTTTTACTTCATGTCTCTGCTCAGCCTCCTAAGTGGCAGATACTTTCTTACAATACACTTAATCCCTCAGTGGAATCGGAGGGCAGGCTAGAAAGTTCTTTTCGGTTTTTTTGATAAGCCCATACCTTGCTCAGGTTTCACATTTATTCATCATGGCGCCTCGTCCCTTGCCTTCCTACTCAAATGCCAGAGGTTAAAATTTCTTATGGAAATTCTATTTAACAGAAAGCTTTATTTTGCATAATTGCAATCTGGCTCAACCTCAAATCATCCGACATGTATTATAACATTTAAAGGTCTCAGAAATACCTCTGAGATGTTTTTGCCTCTTTTTTTCTTTTTTTAACAAATGGAACAATTTTCATAAGTTATATACCCAAGTTCTCTCTCTTTCTTGGTCACAGCAGCACTGGGCGACTCTCTCCGATTAGCTAGGTTTTCATTTATCATTTCTCTTAAGCCCTGGTCTGACCTGAGCCTCTTTCAAACTTATTGCCATCTGTGTATCACTTCACTCAGAATTCTTGGGCTGAAGCCTGCATATATTTCACAATCTGCGATGTAGTAATTTATTATTAGTAATTCTACTTCTTGTCTCGATCCATTAAACAGCATGATGTCTGGTCACGCAATTCGGTTAAATGAAAGTTTGAACATTTATATAGTTAGAGTTTATAGCAAAGCTAATGTAACTGACATGTTTTGAGTTATGGTTCTGGATAATTATGCATTTTTTTGTAATATAATTGCTAACTGGCCAGAGTAATCTTAGAGTCTGGAAATATGAAAATATCAATTTCAACCGAAAATATTAAAGAGCCCGGCTGTTATTTTTCTCATATCTGGGTACTGAGGACAAGTAATCTGATTAAATATAAGTCATGTGAAGTTGTTTGAATTTAAGAATTATCTTGAAAATTGGTGCCTCACTAAGCTATGTCTGACGCAAATAATTAAGGCATGTTAGGGAATGTGACTCCTTTATTAAAACATTTTTTTTTCCATTCCAGCTTTTCTAAGAAACAAATGCTGTTCTCAGCAATTTTTTTTATTTTTCATTTTTACTTTTTTAAGTTTAATTGAGAGAGAGTGTGCATGTGTGTATGAGTAGGGGAGGAGCAGGGAGAGAGGGAGAGAGAGAATCCCAAGCCGACTCCACACTGTCAGTGTGGAGCCTGGGCTTGAAGTCACAAACCGTGAGATCATGAGCTGAGCTGAAATCAAGATGCTCAGCCGACTGAGCTACCCAGACACCCTTCACCAATTTTTAAAAAACATAATCATTGCTCTCCCAACAGTAACACCATTGGTGCCTAAGAACGTCAAATGGTAAATTCAAGCATATTAATTACATCATTAAAGTAGCATTTGGTACACTGCTGAGATACATTACAATAACAATAACCTTTCTGTTAATGGGATTCACTACCAGCCAGTCATGATGAAGCTGCATACAATGAGGATATCCCATTCCACCACCTCGTGGCATAAATCAGTATACTCAGAGGAACAAAGAGTATTTCCATAAAAATGACATTAAAATATGTGTGTGTGTGTGTGTGTGTGTGTGTGTGTGTGTGTCTGTGTGGGATGCCACAATTTAAAAGCCGGATAACTGCTCTAGAGAAAGCAGAGTTGCTTGGTTACATCTGCTGAAAACAATCTGTGCTGTGTATGAGGGCTCATGTCAGCCCGGTAATTACCACAACTGAGATAAAGCCTGTGCTAAATGTCACCTGCCGCTGACAAGCACAGGAAGCCAAGCACCGCTAAATGAGTCAGTTACTCTGAGAGTGTTTAGCTCTACCTGCAGGCTAAATGCATTTGTCTTGCACATAAAAGGAATATATATATATAGTCTGTATGTATGTGTGTGTACACACACACACACACACACACACACACATATATGTTAAAAAGAAAAAGCCAGAAACACATTTATAATGAAAACCTTACCAAAAGTCATCACCGCCCACTCATTAGGTTAGAAGTACATTAGGTAAGAAGGCCAACAGATGCAATCAGGTTGCAGGAGAAAGATTAAGGCATTAATGAGAATTTCTGTGAGTCAGGCACAGCCTTTCCACGGTCTACCACAAATCGATCATTAGCCAGTGCAATGCAATTTCCCACAGTCTAGAATGATCCCCCAAAGACAGCTGAGGGTCGTGTTGATGACAATCAGCCAATAACAAACTGGAACAGTTTGCCTGTATCTACGTGGGTACAGTGTGTATTTTTAAAAATCTGAAATAGCAGTTTACCAGTGTTTTAAGAAATATTTCTGACCAAAGCAGAATTAATAATGTTGGCGGGAGGATCATGTCCTCTTTCTCTCCCCTACTTATTTTCTTTTACTGCCCCTTTAAAAATTCATTCTTGGGGTGCCCGGGTGGCTCAGCCGGGTTACTCATCTGACTCCGGCTCCGGTCATAACGTCACTGTTGGTGAGTTCGAGTCCTGAGTCAGTCTGTGTGCTGACAGCTCAGAGACTGGAGCCTGCTTCAGATTCTATGTCTCCCTCTTTCACTGCCCCTCCCCTGCTCATGCTGTCTCTCTCTCTCTCACACACACAAAAATGAATAAACTTAAAAAAAAAATAAAGTCATTCTTTCCAGTTAAAATATTATTTTAGCTGCCTTGTAATGATACGATTACTAAAAATCTCTCCATGACTCACCACCTAACACTTTACGGACACATGGGAACTTCTAGTACCCAGGCAGAGGACCTAGACTGCAGAAAGAGCCCAGACCCAGACAGAGATCACATAGTTAGAACAGCCTATTCAGCACCCTTGGTGGAGGTGGGTGGACAATGGTATCAGGATGATGATTAGCATGTGGGAAGAGGTCTTCATGACCCTCTCTCATTACGTGGGTGAATTTACCAAGTTTCAGGGTCTGCCCCTCAACCTGCAGCCTCAGCAACCTCATTTTTTAGAATACCACAGGTAGGTTCAACTTTTGGGATGCTCTCTCACGAACTAGGCTAACAATTACCTGCAAAAATGAATATTTGCAGTACCACAATAGTACTGCAGAGCCTGAGATTATCTGAAAATTGACTACACGAACAGCCACGTCATTGTGAGAGGATGTTTTCTGATGAGGAGAGAACCAGAAGTAGGGCAGTTGGAGGAACTGAATGTTTAATTGCATCCTCCTTACTGTTGGGATGGTCTTGCCAACAGGATGGGAATTTTAGAAATCTGCTGTTGTAGCTCCCAGCATCTGTTTTCACATTAAGGATGTGCTTGCTCATGGGACCAGAGACTTGCATGCAGCCTATTAGTAATCTATCATTTATTGAACTCTTATGAGGCACCAGGCCCGTGTCCTAGATGATTTTCGTGCTCTTATTTATTCATCAGAAAGGACTGTGAAGAGAAATACTGTATAAACTTACTGAAGGTCACACAATTCGTGCAGCATTTGTTTTTGTCTTTTACTGAGGGCGTGTTAATTGACCCACACGGGAGTGACTAATTTTAGACAAACTGAAAAATTATTATCGCAGTGTAATAAGTGAACGTAAATCATGGTCTAAACTTTAGTGATCATTTTCTGCAGTTTAGAGCAAGGGTGAGCAAACTCTGGTTCAAGACCAAATACTACCTGCCTCCTGCTTTTTTACATGACCGGCAAGGTAAGAATGGCTTTTACATTTTTAAATGGCAGCAAAAAAAGTAAAAGTACTAGTTTATGACCCATGAAAATTACTGGAAATTCAAATTTTCGTGTGCACAGATAAAGTTTTATTGAAACACAGCCACACACGTTTATTTAGGTATCTTATGGCTGTTTTTGTGTTACAATGGCAGAATTCAGTAGATGTGACGGAAACCAAATGATCCACAAAACCTCAGTCAACTATCTGGCTCTTCATAGAAAAGACTTCCCAACCCCAGATTTAGAGAGAGAATATATTCCAAGGCTTTTATCACAGTTTGTCTATTGGGCCTAATGATGGTGAGCTTAAACTTTAGGTCACACTCCACAAGAGGATAGTCTCTTTATTAATTTTTTTTTATTTCTGCTAAATCAAGAAAGGTTGATTTGTAGAAGGTCATTGAAATGGTAGCAAGTGTTTGGTAGTTGGAGCGGATGGTTATGAATATTTGGATCCAACGTGGACTCAGGAATGACAGTGCTGGTTCTCACTGGAAAGTATCTTCAGAATTCCCTCAGATGCTCTCACGGTGAGCTCGGGCAAAAGTCGGAAGGTTGAATCTTTCTCTGTGGAAATCCAGTGGGTGGACCTATTTCAGCTTTGGTTATATTCAACTCTGCAATGTATTTCATTACATTCTGTGTTATTATTTGGATATGGTTTCTAAAATTTGATCCAAAATTTATCATAAACTTATTTCTCCAATAAATTTAAAAAAATAACCAAATGGGAAAGGTTAATGTCTTGGGGATGAAGCCATTTGCAGCCTTGCTTGGTTTCGGTTAAAAAAAAAAAATCCCGACATCTTATCATGGATATTAAAAATTATACATTTTTTTTTGTCCTGAAAAACAGTTGCTAGATTGTTGAGATCTACTGCTTGAGTTAACTGCTTAACATGATAGAAATGGTCTTTAATTGACACCAATTAAACAAAGAAATGTCACATCCCATATTTCAAAGATGCACGTGAGAATCTTTCCCTCTATTATTAGAGAAACCTTTATTCAGTTTCACTGGGAAAATCAGTCTTGGATACATGGCTTATTTCTTTTTTCTTTTTCTGAAAAAAATTTTAAATGTTTTATTTAAAACATTAAATAGAGACAGAGCATGAGCAGGCAAGGGACAGAGAAAGGGAGACACAGAATCTGAAACAGGCTCCAGTCTCTGTGCTGTCAGCTTAGAGCCGGACATGGGGCTCGAACCCACGAACTGTGAGATCATGACCTGAATTGAAGTCAGACGCTCAACTGACTGAGCCACCCAGGTGCCCCAGTTCCTATCTTTACATACGTAAAAGCAGATGTACTTGGTGACTGTAGTGTAATTGTATTAATAAATTTTGTTATTTTCTTCAGCAATTAAATCAACAGGAAAACTTTCAAAATTTAATATTAGTTTTAGATTCTAAGGTAATAAATGGATGTTATCATTTTAGGTATATTAAAATATCAGAAATAAATTGAAAGCACCCCTTAACCATCATGTATAGTTCCACTGTCCTCTCTAGAAGCAATCATTGTATTGTATCAGCTCAATGAATAGTTTCTCAACTTACATGATTCAATACATAGAAATATGATTTTATGTTCTATATGGTTTTATTTTAGTATAAATATATCAATACTATATGTATTCTTTCGCAGTTTGGTTTTTTTTTTTTCACTCAATAGCTTATCTGTTACCATTTAATGCTACCAAACATGTCCTCTGATATATTTAGTAATTCTGCTGAAAAAAGCATTGAGATTGCTTTCATTTTTTTGCTATTATAAACATTGCCTTAATAAATATCTTTGCTTATATTCTTTTGTGCATATATATCAGTGTTTCACTAGAGCTGATACAAAACGCTGATTTTCTAGAGATTTACACTTAAAAATTTTAAAAGATATTATCAAATATGACTTCATAATGTTGCATATATTTATATTATTGTGAGGATGATGTGAGGGTCTTCATTCCCCACATCCTTAACATTTTAATTGTTGCAAAGTAGCAGGTAAGAAATGGTATCCTGTTGGGATGCCTGGGTGGCTGAGTCAGCTAAGACTCCCACTTCGGCTCAGGTCATGATCTTGTGGTTTGTGGGTTCTATCCCTGCATCAGGAACTGTGCTGACAGCTCGGAGCCTGGAACCTGCTTCGGATTCTGTGTCTCCCTCTTTCTCTGCCCCTCCCCCACTTACAATCTCAAAATAAACAAACATTAAAAATATTAAAAAAAAAAAAAAAGAAATGGTATCATGTTGTTTTCTTATTTTTTTTAAAGGAGATTAAGCATATTTATTTATTTGTTTGTTTATATTTTATTAAGCATCTTTTATATCTCTATTAAACATTTGAAATTTTTCTCTTTTCTGAATTTCCTCCTCATATATTTTTCCCGTTTGTTGGGTTCATTGCTCTTTATGTATGCACTTTATATATTTTTCGGGGTGCCTGGGTGGCTCAGTCAGTTAAGCGTCCGACTCCAGCTCAGGTCACGATCTCGCGGCCTGTGAGTTCGAGCCCTGCGTCAGGCTTTGGGCTGATGGCTCAGAGCCTGGAGCCTACTTCAGATTCTGTGTCTCCCTCTCTTCCTCTGCCCCTCCCCTGCGTGTGTTCTGTCTGTCTGTCTGTCTTTTAAAATTTTATTTACTTATTTATTTATTTATTTATTTATGAGATACAGAGAGACAGAGAGAGAGAAAGAGAGAGTGTGATCAAAGGAGGGGGGCAAAGGGGAGAGAGGAGAATTTTAAGCAGTTTCCATGTTCAGTGCAGAGCCCAAACTGGAGCTCAGTCCCACAACGCTGGGATCATGCCCTGAGACGAAATCAAGAGTTGGACCCTCAACTGACTGAACCAACCCAGCACCCTGAGAATTTTTTTAAGACAAGTAAAAATATATTTCTTTTTCTATATTATTTTTAAATGTTTAATTTAAGTAGAATTTATTTTTATAAATGGTGCGAGATAAGGATCTAACAACTTTTTTCCAAATTGTCAGCAAATTTATCAAGTATTTATTCTTTTCTACTAATTTGAAGCAATACTCTTATTAGACCTTATATTTCCATATGTACATAAGAATCTTGGACCTGTTTTCTGTCCTACTCATTTGCTTGCTATTAACTTGATATTTTGGGCTAATATGATACCGTTTTATTTTTTTTACCTTTATAACTACTTTTAGTGTTTTTAGTGTTTGCCACTAGTTTATTTTTCAAAATTGTCCTGGCTGTTCTTCCACTTTTCCTTGTGTAATTACAGAATCGGCTCACTAAGGTCAATGGAGAGAAATGAAAAAAATTGTTGTGATTTATATGAATTTAATGATAAATAGAAGTTTAGTGTTTTTTTTCTACTGGCGATTTTCCCTTCTCAGGACATGGTCTAGCTCGCTATTTATTCGGATCTTATTTTATGTCATTCAGTAAAATTTTGTTGTTTTCCTCACAAATGATCTGTATGTTTTGTTGCACACGTACTCAAGCACATTTTAGTTTTTCACTCTATACGGAACAAGGTAGTATCGAATATATTTTGTTTCTGCTTCTTGCTAGCGTAAATACAAATTTGCCTTTTTGTGGTAGGACGATGTCCATATACCTTTGTGTTTAAGAGATGATCATTTTCAGCCTCAGAAGGAGACTTGTGGTGAGCTTGTCTGAGTTGCATGCTCCCACCCAGGACTTTGACTCCTAAGGGAATCATTCAAATATTTAAGGAAATTTGAGGAGTTTGTAAAGGAGGCGCCAAGTTCAAGCAACTGTGGTGGTGCGTGTCTCAAGTGGTGTCTCGGCCAGAGGCATAGCTGTGTTTATTCTGTACGTGTCCTTGGCTGTGTTCCACCCTCTAGCCTTCTGTAGACACCGCACTGCCTGCCATCTAAGCCTGTGTGTCCCAGGCATCTCACTGATCCCGTGACCTACCTGTTCCCCTTATAACAAATTCCTTTTCTATTTAATTTCACCAGAGTTTGTTGTCTTTCTTGCAATCAAGAGCACGGGGTGGATAGATTTCGGCACAAAAGATTGGGTTTCAGGTTGAATTCCCTCAGGAAAATGAGATTGCAGAGAATCTGGGCTAGGTCATCTCTTCCGGGTTTGGTAAAAGGTCACGAGCATCCCATTAACATCCCGTAGTGATATACCGGAGGCTCGCTCCCAGCAGTGGCCAAGAAGTTAATTAAATTATCATCAGCAGTCACCTTGAATGAAGTGCTTACTGAGGTCAAAGTTTGGAGGGATCAGGGTACTGTGGCCACATCACGCAATAAACAGCAATAGATACTTCTAACAATGCTGCACAGCTTATCAAGGAAGAGTTACCAAACTCACATCCACAAATTCTTATCACAGGGATGCACTGAAAACAAGTGATTTACCATGACTTTGTTGACGAGAACTTATCTGTTAGTTACAGAGCTAAGGTGACTAAATTCAAGCTAAAAATGTGTTGCTGAAATACACTGTTATTTGAATCACAGCTTCACCAGGTCACTCTTGTGAATGTTAGAGTTTTCATTAGGTAAGAGTAGTCCTCCACAATTTAGCTGAGGATCAATTAGAATAACTGACTCTCATCCCCCACTGAGCTTTGTGGGTCACTTCACCACATCTCTCCCCTTGTTTGATGAAGGATATCCTTTCTTGCTTAAAGATATTATACCTCCTTCATCTATGGGAGTTCACTTGCAAAAGGAGTCCAGTTCTCCTCATGCCTACTTCCCTCCAAACAACCAGACATATAGGTAGAGTCAGATCCCAACAGGACCTAGGGCGCCAGTTGTAAAATCAAATCTGGGAGAAGTGAGAAACTAACAACAACAACAAAAAGAATTGACTCTGGTAATGTAGGAACAAAAATCTACGGAATATATGGGGGATGAATTCTGAAGGTTCACATCCAAGAAGAAAGAAACATTTTAGATCAGGCTGAATTGAGCAGTGTATACATACACAGACTACAATTGTGACTCAGTAGGGTAGCTCAGGGAGCCATTTGCTGTGCTGGTGGATGGAATGCTGGTACCCCTCACTAAAGGAAATTGCCAGAAATTCATTTTTTGTAAAATTACTAAAAACCGTAGATCATCTTATTTAAAATTCTAGTTGAAAACTTGGACCACACATTTCAAAGATACTTAATGAAAAACATTAGCTAAATGATTGACACAGTGCTTTTGAGGACAGAGAAGTCATTAGTTTTGGTAAGGGAGAAATTTGGAGATTATGTATTAACTGTGCCTTATAAAACTTGAGTTAAATTCGTATTCACTCTCTTTCTAGTCGTGATGAAATTGAATGCTTATGCTTGTTTACTAAAAAAAGCAAAAGGATTTCTTTGCAATATTTGGAAACTAGTTTAATGGTGACTTTCCAAGGACTGCTAACTTCTTAGTTTTCAACTAATTTATATTTGTTATAGAACACTACATTGGTTAAAAATGTGTGTTGTAAAGAATTATGGTTTTTTTTCATTCCTCTATTTGAGTAGCTTAAATTTGCTCATTACCTTTGTGAAAATTAACTCACTGAATATGGCTTCCCTGATTTGTGATAATTATTTGAACTAGTATGCACTAATAATGCACTCGTTTATTTTTGAAAATAAAACTGACACATGACAAATAGTTTAGTTTTTTAACACCGTATGAAATTTTGGTTTTCTACTGTAATATATTCTGGAAGCAAGAATTCCTGGTGTGGATTTATCATGTAGCACCTGCTCATTGCTGAGTGGGCCTTGCAGCATTTCCTGCGCGAGAGCCTTGATAAGTACATAGATCATAACAGCACCAACATCTTTAGAAAGAGCTGTGTTGGGGCGCCTGGGTGGCTCAGTCAGTTAAGCGGCCGACTTCGGCTCAGGTCATGATCTCACGGTCTGCGAGTTCGAGCCCCGTGTTGGGCTCTGTGCTGACAGCTCAGAGCCTGCAGCCCGTTTCGGATTCTGTGTCTCCCTCTCTCTCTGCCCCTCCCCTGTTCATGCTCTGTGTCTCTCTGTCTCAAAAATAAATAAACATTAAAAAAAAAAATTAAAAAAAAAAAAGAAAGAGCTTTGTTGGCTTTTCTCTCTACTATGGGAGTGCTGGTTGGAACACTGCAATTTAAATGGGCTCTATGATTTTGATGGAAAGGAAAAACCCAGGGGATGGCAAAGGCCAAGAAGCAATTTGGTTAATAGTTAAGTTAATAGCTCAACTGTTAAAAGCAAAGAGAGCTAGTTACCATAATCGACAGCAAAACTAGTCTGGTAAACTAAATAATCTAAACCACATGAATCTTTAGTGCTATTTAATTGATCGTGGGAAAGCTAGATGAATAGAAACTAGCAAACAATAAAGTAACCAACCTAGTCTCCTATTTTGGCTTGATTCTATCTCTAGGAGGTCCACTTGGATTCCAAATTCATCTTGTGAGTCATTCTCTAGTTTCTGAGTACAGAGTTGGAATCAGTACTGTAGCAGACAGATGCTTTTTGTGACTCCTGTCACATTCACATTCAGTTTATCCTGTATTTCTTAAAATGTTATTTTTTTCCCTGTGTCTCCTCTCTACTTAGGAGAAAAGGTGAGATCTGGTATTATTGGTCACTGGCTGAGATTAACAGATAATTAAAAGGTTGGCCTTTTCTAGAGCTTGTAAAATTAAAAAAAAAAAAACAGAGGGAGAGAGAGAGAGAGAGAGAGGGAGAGAGAAAGCAGTGTATTTGGGCACAAATGCAGGGAGCCGGTAGAACTTGCAGAAGTTCACTTTTAAAAATATTTATTTATTCATTTTGAAAGAGGGAGAGAGAGAGTGAGGGGAGAGACAGAGATTGAGGGGGAGAGAGAATCCCAAACAGGCTCTGTGCTGTCAGTGCAGAATCCAATGTGGGGCTCAATCCTATGAACCATGAGATTGTGACCTGAACTAAGTCAAGTCATATGCTTAACTGACTGAGCCACCCAGACACCCCATGGAAGTTCACTTTTGATTACTTCTTTTCTCTCATTGAAATGGGAAGCGAGCTCATCAGCTGAGAGGGAGAGAATGAAGGAGGAGAATTTCAAAATTTGAGTACAGGGGAGACTGTATGGAATCATCTAGGTGAGTGGGAGAGTGAATGGTCTAGGAAATAGAGTAAAATTTTCAGTCAGTATCGGGGTCCATTTAAAGTGATGACAAATTAAAGTAACTACAGTTAGCCTGGTAACAGTAATGATGTGTGAAGGTGTGTGAGCATGTGTATATTAATGTGTATGGGGTGTGTGTGTGTGTGTGTGTGTGTGTGCGTCTGTCCTCAGCTTCTTACCTCACTCACCTACTTAGGTACAAGTATAAAGTAGGCAGAAAATTGAACTTAAGTAAGGTTAGGTTTAACTGAGATTAAACAAAGGTTTTGGTCTAGCCAAGGGAATAAGAAAAAGCTTGAGCAAAACTCAAGAACTGGGGACACATGCGGTGGAGGGATTTTAATGACTTACTAGAGTTGGCTGTATATGTCGAGAAGTGAGGGAGTAAGGTAAAAGGAAAAGACCATAGAAGCAAAGAATTGTGAACAGTGATGGGGAGAAAGAATTGTTGTGATTGGTGTAATAATGTACGTGACTTGAAAAGATAGGAATGGTTAGAAAATAGCAAGACTGAGATTAAAATTTGGGAGGAGGGGGTTTAGTGTTTGATAATGACAAGATTTAGGGTTGGGTTGTGGGAATGAATAATCAAGGCAGGCTGTAGGACAATATCATCAAAGGAGAGGAAATAAGAAATCAAAAGAGTTTGGAAATTGAAGGAATCATCTATTTGCCTGGCACAAACACCAGTAAATATGACCAAGGCAACTCTACAATTGATTGGCCAAATGGGAACACTTTTGAGAGTAAAATGTGGGTTTATTCAAAATTACCACGGAACAACAAGTGAAACTGGGGCCATAGTTCCTTAAAACGTAGTAACAGAGAGGGTGAGAGTGAGCAGTAGATAAAATCTTCAGGTACTAGGAAGAGTGACCTTGGGGCTCTCAGAAGAATGAAGGGTAGTGGAGAGTCTGATGGGATGGGTTTTAAGCTAGTGTTGCTTGTTATTGATGTGAACAGTAATAAAGTGTCTGATGAGTATAATGATGGAAAGGATTTGGTATTTGGGTGTGAAAGGAGTTTGGTAAGAATGTCTGGGAAGCCTGGAACTCCCATGTAACTTTTGATCACGAAGGTGTGGAATCTGAGAAGATGCAGTGAACATTCTCTACCCTCTGGCCTTGCCAAGAGTAGCTGGCATCCACTAACCATATCATCTTTTCCTAGACTAGATGCTTCAAAGACTCACTGGAAAAATATATCAAACAGAAGGACAAAGAGGCAGGAAAAGGAATGATCTAATGTGTAGAAAGCCGAATAATCTTTCTTAGGTCAAAGACTTGCCTGAGGTTTTAACCATCTATGGTTTACAGGTTTTTAAAATTTGTGCATAGTTCAGATGTATTTCAAAAAAGGTTAAGAGGTATTCATTTAATTGCCTGTGTGGATGTTCTGGCAGGAATTAGAAAAAAAAATATTGTAAAAGTGAATGGAGAAATGTGGCTTGTTAATAGTTCATCTTCTAGACTCAAATGAAGACGCGAAAAGAAAATGAATATGGGCAAAAATAATAGACAAAAGACATATCTCACCAAGTTGGTCTTATATAACTTGTAATAATCAGCTTTCAGGAACAGAAGATAGCACAATGTGGCTTCCTTTGTCTCTTCCTGTCATTAACTGTGCTCAGGTACTGGGGCAGGTAAAATTCCAGTTGCATTGTGGGAAGTGCCTTGTTGTCTTGAACAGCGGCTTGGGCTGATGTTATTGTTTGACTCAGAAGGAGACCTCATTCTTTTGAGAGAGAGAGAGAAAAAAGAACTTAGTGCTGATAATATACCAGGAATCCTGAAGCAAACTCTTTTCAATATGTAAATAAGTGAAAATCATTCGCTCTTTGTCAGTGTTTCTCTCTGCCTTTCATATCACCTCATGAGGTTCCAGACGTACATTTAGCTACTGAAATTACTTGAGCTACAAATAAGTGTACGTGGAAAAAAAAAAAAAAAGAAGATACCTCTACATCTGTGAAAAGCAGCTCAGACTAGAATATTAATACATTTATTTAAATTTAAAATCCATTCCATGTTTTGAAAAGCTTCAAGTTTGGTTACTTTTTGCTCTGTGACAGCATCTTTATGTCCAAGTCAAATGAAGGAATTGTTCCCTTTGGTCCCTTTGTTTTGAGGAGTAAAGCTGGTAAAGAAATGAGGTTTGAGAGGTGATGTGTAAGACTTTTTTTCTTGGAGTGTATTTAACTACATAATAAGTGGTGTGATAAATACACATCAAAGGTCATTTTGAAACATTCCTCTTCCCTCCTTTGCCTGGATAACCCCTAATTACCCTTCAAACCTCAGGTAGTTGTCATTTCTTCCAGAAGTCATCTCACAGTCCCAGGATTAGATGCTTTTCATGTCATAGCCCTTCATGTTTTCTTCTTTTACGGCACTCATCACCACATTTTATTGAAATTACCGTCCTGATTCAGCTTTATGTACTCATTGCTATCTGTTATATGTGCCTATAAGGAATGCTCGATAAATGTTGATTTCATTGAAATATAGAGAAGAGTGCTTTCACTATTTCTCCTATTGTCTGTATATAGGCCCTCTTCGCCTCATATAGGCAGTTACATATCACAATGGCAGTTTTGGAGGTGAAAATCCCAGTGAATCTTCCAGAAGTGTTCTGCTTATAATCAGAAGGCAGGTTAAGTGTTAAAACAATAAAAATCCATAGTATGCTTGTGCTAACATTCAGATTTATCCTGGGCAAAACAATGGGGAAGCAGAAAGTTTTAAAAACCCTTGATTCATCCTTAGAACCCTCCTTTATTAAGGGTCCATCATATCCATGTTGCTCCCTAGATTCTTATGAAGGCCAGAATGTCCTACGCTTCTTCCTCCATAAAAACTTGTTTTTATTAACAGAACATTTGGAAAGGGTGTAATAAAAAAAATTCTGCCTAAAATAACAAGTACGAGATGTGGTCTATTTGTCTTTTCTTTCATTAAGTCTTTTCATAAAACTCAGCTCTGGATGAACCAGTCTTTTTCTGTGTTTATACTTGAACAAGGAGGTGGAACTTAGGAATCACGAAAGTAAAGCAGATAATTTTTGCTCTATATTCATGACCCCCAGCCTCAGATCAGTCTTCAAATTTCCCAGTATTTTTTCCCCCAGATTTTCTAGAGCGCAGAGCTTGAGGCAAGGATTAATATGCTGTTCTTAATGGGGATGATGGTGAGGATTTAAAAGATGGGGAGTGAGGCCTCAACAAACGTAAAACAACACAATGGGACAAGTAATATGTTGTCTGCCTGCTTCACGTCAGCTATGAAGTATGTCACTCAGTAGGCATGTTCTCTCAGGAGGCAGGGAATTTCTGTGGTTGGGTTCTAAAGAAGATCTGCATCTCAAGTAGTCTGTGGAAGGGAGAAACGAGGAGAAGTGTAACATCGAGTTCCTTCTTGTCTCCCATTTCCCGTGCCCTTCTGGGGTGCATGTGTTTGCCCATTGGTGGATATTCGAGAAGCCCTAGGGTGTGGCATTTTACTCAAGGCTAGAAGTGGAAAGGTGGCTTGAAATGGATAGCTCAGTGTGTCGGATGGGGAACCACATAGGCAGAGTACATAGAATCTACTGTGAGAAAGTTGTCACAGGCAACAGCGGTGGGTATGGCATAGTACAGGAGGGAAGTAGTCCTTCCTAGAAAAAGTAATCATCAAAGGAAGTTAAGGGGGTTATGGTGGCACTGTAATGTGTCAAGTTGGCTAGTTTGAGTGTGTTTCCCAGAATTCCTCTTCCTTTAGATATCCTTTTAGGTGGGCCACAAAGGACTTTTTCACATGAGATATAAAAGAAGTAAAGCACGAGCCATTTTATATTTTACCCTCAGAAGTTTGGGGCAGGACCTTTTTTGTTACAGCTCACATATGTTGTTGCTTAGCTGCTGGCTCAATTCCCTGCATGCAACTATCCTAGCATCCTACGAATTTTCCTTCACTTTCACTTCTTGGCCAAGTGGGTGTGTTTAGTTCCATGATGAAAGACATGGGCTTCTCCTGAAGGACACTGACTCCATCAAGGTTAGGTTTTAGATTGTCCCGATGGGTTTCAGTTTCTCCTGCTGTCTCCATTTTGCATCCATCTTCCTTCTCCATTGCCTGACCTCAAGTTCCAACATCAGACATCAAGATAGCAGTTTCACAGGGTGTGTTACCGGTGTCCATTACTGCATAAAGTCAAATACAACTTCGCAGTTATTTCTTTATGAAACCCTGACTGATGCAGAGGGGAACGAGGTTTTTGTACACTACAGTCTACCACTTGCACCTCCATGAACTTCTTAGATCCTTTATTGAATCCAGGTCTCTTATATTTTGTGTGTGAGACTGGAGATGCCCTTGCTCCTCTCCCGAAGAGTCCCATCAGTCACAGAGACCCTTTCAAGGCAGTGTTTAGTCTTCATCTCCTGGATGACTGAGCAAAGAGAGTCAGTGAAATAAAGCTCTGGTCCCCACAGTTGGCAAAAAGGAATGGTGGGTCCATGCTTTGAGATAACATTCCTCATTATGTAAGGCATCTGCTTGAAGTCAGTTCATGATTCAGTTTCTAGGGAAGGGGCTACTTTTCCTAGCAAAGATGGTTCAGTATGATTTGGGCTTTCGGGATTTTGGGGTCATTCACCAAAATTTTCCTATCGAAGATCTCATTGTCCCTCTGTTTCTTTCCTGCTGTGTTGACTATAAAATAAGACCTCTGAAAGCTGCACATTTAGTGTCCATTATAGTTCTGTCACCCATTAACCAGATCCTGGATTTGCTTTTTAGTACAGTCTGCTGCCGATACAAAGATAAGGGTGTCCCTTAAAGCTACCACTCAGGTAATTTAGCTTTTTTGTTTTAATTTTTTTTAAATGTCTATTTATTTTTGAGACAGAGAGAGACAGAGCATGAGCAGTGGAGGGGCAGAGAGAGAGGGAGACAGAGAACCTGAAAGAGCCTCCAGGCTCTGAGCTGTCAGCCCAGAGCCTGACACGGGGCTTGAACCCACGAACCGTGAGATCATGACCTGAACCGTGAGATCATGATCTGAGCCGAAGTCGGATGCTTAACCGATGGAGCCACCCAGGCACCCCAGGTAATTTGGCTTTTAAAACATGCTCCTTTTTGGAGGTGGGTGGGATAGCACTACGCCCACCATTTCTTCTTGCATGGTCTCTAGCGTTGTTATTCTAATGCACATTTTTATATTAGCATATTTTGCACACTGATTAAGTGCCACAGCCAATGATTTCCCAATGCTTGCTTTTTATGTACACTTCCTTCCTATTTTTTTTTCACTTCCTTCCTATTAATCACAGGTGGAAGCTTAAGTACCACCCCAATTCCCACCGATATGGTCTCTGTTGGTTTCGTACCAAGTTCCCATCCTAAACATCCTTTCTGGAGCCATTTCCTGCACCAGTTTTTTTTAGTTCAGATTATAAAAGCCTGAGTCTAAGTAAAGGTAAAGGCACAGATTTTTTTTTTTTTTTTTGTGCTAGTCAAGCTGAGGTAAAAACGGGTTAATGAAAAGGCAACACACGAAATACCTACAGAGTAATAAAATGTGATATACCATCGCACTGGCTCCCACTTCATGATAAGTTTTGAAGAGACACAGCAGGCATGTTTGCTTGATATGTGCTTCAAATAGGAACTGCACATTTGGTGGTAAATGGAAGAAAAAAAAAGAAGTGGGATTCATCTGCCTGGCCTCATCCTGTCTCTTGTTTCCCATTGGTCATGTTTCACATTACCAGAGATAATTAACCTGAACTTTGGCTTATCCACCTGGCTCCTTGGTGGATGCTCTTGAAGCCAGACTCTACCCTTGCAGTATATTATTTTACCCACACCTAGAAAATGAGGGGTAACAGCATGGACTGCATAATGCATGAGGTGTACCAACTGTAGAGTTGACCTTGGGTTTCAGTGGGAACTGTAGCCAGCACAGAGGCTCTACAGTGGCAGTAGAGCAGTGGTCTTGGAGGCAAGTGGTAAGTTCTGAAAGAGGGAAGCTGTTGATGAAATTTGGGGAGGTACATTTGCGTCTGTTTACATTGTGACTGGTATCACTAATAGGCTTCTCTGGCCAACTCATTTTCCATCCTTCCTCTACAACCCTTATTTCAGACTCATCTAGTCCACCTACAAACCATTGACTTCTTCCCACTCATCAGAAAAGCTTGACTTCTTTTTACAGAGAATACAAGAGCAATGTGAGAGATACTTCTCACGTGGTACACATCAAAGATGCAAGCTTACCTCTGACTGTAGCCCTTCGATACTTGTTACCTCCTATTACTATAGAAGAGTTTCCTTTTCTTTTGTTAAGATCAGTTCTTTAGCCTGTGTACTGTGTCCCATCCCCTCTTACCATCTCAGGAACCTGCAACACGATGGCTGACTTCCTTTTCTTTCTCTTACGTTCAAACTCTCCCGCTTAGCTGATTCCATTGCAGATCAGTAATCTACTTTATCTGTAGATTTACATGTGTATGGTGTTGAGGTGATTGTGTATACAAACATCCCTGATTTTAATACAGTTTTCTTTCAAATATAAAAGTGGTACATGCTTTTGGTTACAAGTTAAATTTTATAGATAGAAATGTTTATAATCTTTATCATCCTACCTCCCTATTACCTCTCTTCGATAGCAACTATATTAGCAATTTGATGTGTTCATGCTAAACTATACAAATACATACTTTTGGAGAGACAGTCAGTGCTCACTGAAAATCCTCTGCATTTCCTGGCCTCTCTCTTGATATTAGTAAGGTTCATGTGATAAGTGCTAGCCAATGAAATCTGAGTGGAAGTGATGTGTCACTTTGGGACTGAGACCCTGCTGTGGCAACCTTAGAAGCTCCAGGTTCTGGGTGGCATAACTTTGAGATGGAGAAAACCTCCTGGTTGGCATAGGTTTTGTGTGAGAAAGATATAAGCCTTTACTGTCTCAATCTACAGAACTTTCAGGGTTTTCTGCAGAAGTACGTTGTGATGTATATACGGGTACACAACTATTATTCTGGAAATTTCTTTTCTTTTTTTACTTAACAGTATTGCCAGGACTTATCCATCTTTTCTGAAAGCTGAATCATATTCTATAGTATCACTATATCATGACTTATTTCACCATTTCCTTACTGCTGGGATTTCAGATTGCTTATGATTTTGCTTTATTATGGTTTTGCCTCTAAAAACCATGTTGCCATAAATACCTTTGCACAGACAGCTTTACATATTGACATTTTTATTTTTGTAGTGTAATTTTCCCAAAATGAGATGCATGGGTCAAAAGATTTATGTGTGTTTATTTAAGTAGGGATTTCCAGACTCTTTAACAAAATTATTTTAAGCTTTTAACACATACTTCAGAAATATATGAGTGCCTGTTTTCCTTTAATCTTAACAACACTGGATGATATCCCTTTTCACCGTTTTTGCTAATATAATATATAACAATTAATAGTAAAAACTTATTACTATATAGATAAAATTATTAGGATGCAAAATTATTTTTTGCCTTCTTTGCTCAATATATATTTTCTAAAAACATTTTACTCCAAATTTTTATTTAAATTCTAGTAAGTTACTTTGTTCAATATTTAAAAATACTATGATTTAATTTGTGGTCTTTACCAGTGGTTTTCAAACTAACATTTATCCAAAGCACTTTGAGGGCTTGTCGAAAGGCAGATTTCTGGACCTCCCCAGAATCTGCGTTTCTAACAAGTCCCAATGTACTGCTGATGGTTATTCCTAGAACTTCCTTGGAGAACTGGCTTAGGCCACAAAAAGAATAATATGGGTAGTGCAAATTAGTAATAATGAGATTAGGATGCTTATCTCTGCATTTATCTCACTGTGTAGGGCATTCATGAGTTCTTTTCTATTTCCCTATGTATGATTTTCTGGTAGGTAATGATTTTTACATGTTCTCTAAGGGCACTTAGGAAATCCCTGTGAATTATTTGTAGAAAAATAGCTCCAGAGTAATAAGGTTAGAATCCTAATAGAAAGAAAGAAAGAAGAAAGAAAGAAAGAGAAAGAAAGAAAGAAACAAAGAAAGAAAGAAAGAAAGAAAGAAAAGTAAAAAGAGGCCATGGCTTTTAAAGAAGTATCTTGAAATATAAAACTGATGAAGCATATTAATAGAATGTTTTAGGGATGTGGAATGCTGAGGCATTGGAAGGATTTAGAACATGTCTCTATTTTGTCTCTACGACTCCAACTTGGCAGATAAACATTTTCACTTAACTTTCAGTCATATTGTAGGGATTGTATCAATGTTTTATTACGTCTACTCATTGATTCATTTGCCCTTTACAATTATTAAAATAATGTCATAAGTTTCCTCTTGGGAACTACCTGTTTCCTTGCCACAAAACATTTAATACATACATTAACATTAGGGAAGTGTTCAAGGTTTTTCCAAGATTCTCATGAGAAAGCTGGGGGAATACAAATTCAGTGAAATGACATTCTTATAGGAGTAAACTTGATTCAACTCCCATATATATATTTTGAAGTAAGTCAATTTCAAATTCTAAATCTATAATATATAATTATTACTAAAGTAGTTTATAATAATATATAAAAATATAGCTATATTGTTATATGCTATAATTATTATTAACAGTTATTTAACTGCAATTATTACTTTCATTTACCTGCTAGTGCCAAAAAAGTTGTTATATTCCTCATATCTCGACAATACACCCACATTTGTACCCCAGAGGTGGGAATTATTACTTTGGGAGATGTTTTACATTTGAACAGTGAATAACTCAACCTCCAGGCCTTCCTAGGGACTGGATATGTCATCACCATACAAGAAGGTGTCAGCTCTCATTGGATGTTGGAGATTGGTCTGGCATTTGGTCCTCAAAAACTTTAAGGTCTGATCCAATTTAGGGCATAGGATTTTATGCAGTCATATGTGGTTAGGACTGGGAAGGACCATAGTGCAAATCCCATCATTACAGAAGCAACAGGACAGAGAGGTTAAGGGAAATGCCCAAGATCATAATTGTTTAAGGACCCAGGCAATGTATAATAAAAACTGATGAAATGTATCAAGTGTTTTCTTTGTGTCAGGAAGAGTCCTTTAGATGTATTATTTTATTTGTTGCTTACATTTTGATAATTTAATCCTCCCCTCTGAAGATGTGGATACGTAGAAGCAGAGCAGATGAGAATCTTTCCTAATACCACACAGGTGGTTAGGACTGGCGGTGAGCCTCTGTCCAAGGCTGAGTGCCCCCATCCCTTGCCCTCTCCTTACCCTGTTGTCCCCAAACTGTCTCCTATGGAATGCTCAAAAACTACATGACAGTTTCAGAAACTATACTTTGTGGCGTACAAATGCTAAGTACCTTGTTGGAATTTGAAAAATCAGACTTATGAATCCTTACGCTGTCCAAAAGATGTGTTTATGCAAGTAGCTGAGTCTAAGTCAACAGAGTTTGTTGATCATAATCCCATATGCCTCCCCACACAATGCACATGGACATCATTTCAAATCTAGAGTAGGTTGTTGACATTCTTTTTCTTATATGGCTTTCCCTCTTTCCTTTGTATAAGATTGAAGTTTATTTTTAGCCTATTAATACACCTGAAATTTATTATGTTTGTTCAATGAGAAAGAAATCAATAGCTTTTCCTACTAGGCCTTTATACAGTGATCAGATTTTAGTTTATACATTGTACATTTCACCTTCCCTCACTGTTTTTACAGGCAGATTATTTTTATGGCCTAATGGGCCTTTAATAGGCCATAAACACCTTATACATTTTCAAGTTCCCTGATAACAAGCAGAAGGAGCATGCCAGTTCTACAAGTCTCAAAACCAGGCCTTTGATAAAGTGTTAATAAAAAAATATGTAAGTCATTAAAAAAAAAAAAAAGAAAGAAGGGTTAAATTTGGTTGCCATCACATTGAAGTGTTATTTTTGGCTAATGTTACATGCAGATATAATGGGTTTCTTTAATAATTACTTTATGAAAACAAGACTTACTGGAAATTTTGTTCAAATGGACCAGTGGGACTTTGCACACATTTTTGGGAAAAACTCTTGCATAGAGTTCTCTTTTCTTTGCTCTGGCCGACTCGTGACTTTGTCTTGAGAAAGATCCTCCTTATGGGACATTCTATTGTCAGATGGATTTTACTTATAGCTACCATGTTACCTCTGATCCAATTTATTTATTTTAAATAGTAAAATATGAACCGATGTGAAGAAATCTAAGGTAGAATTTCTATGGTCCATTTAGAATCTCTGGCAATTCACTGTTGGGTAGCAGTAGTAACACTAATTGCTTTAGAAATAGCTTAAGACATGGGAGACACTGTTCACAGCATCTTATTATTTGCTAGTGAGTTTTGACATCATTCCATTAGGAATTGGCTGGTTGTACGGTGTGTGTGTGTGTGTGTGTGTGTGTGTGTGTGCATGTGTTGCGTACTCACGAGTATATGTGTGTGCTTCATTAAGCCATATCTGTAAACTTCTGGTGGGGGGCGGTAAATGAGAAGTCGGTGGTTTAAATATTTTTGTGAAATAGGTACCATGGTTTTCTTTCTCTCAGGGTAAAAATTGTAGAAATGCCTTTTGTTGAATTGCAGCTGAATTTTTGGATGAACTGGTCCACGTTAATCTTACTTTATTGGACGTGTAAAGCAGCTGCAGAGGACTCGTAGTAACTACACCTGAGCTGAAGTCCCAAAGACCTGAATTTTTCCTGGAAAAATCAGAGCACAAACTTAGCCTGCAGGTAGATTCCATGTTGTGGTGAGTTTCACTTTTCTGGGCAGCCAGCAGCCTGCTCCATGGTTGTCCACTGGGCCTTCTGCCAGCTGGAAGTTGGAGACATGGATCTGCTTGTTCTTCTGGCCAATAGACCCAAAGTATCCCCTCATCCCCTCCTAAAACATCATTATATAAAACAAAATAATGCTTGCTAGCTTCTCCCTCTCTCTTTCTGTAAATGGCAAGAATATTTCAAAATAATCGTGCTTCGTTGAATGCTCTAGAAACATACTTGCATGAATTAGAAGTAAGCTGACATTTTAATTTTGTCTCTTTCTGTTGTTTAGAATTCAGTCAGCTGCAAGAACCTCGCAGAACATACATATAGAATGTTCATAGGTGCTGCTGGATTCTGCACGCCACCCTCATATTTTGAGAGATGTCCATACAAGTCAGCTTGAATTTGATAATATCCTGTCAATTAAACTAAACCTTGTCTTCAAAGCCAAATAGCATAAGTGCCCGGGGCACCTGCAAAATACGCAGGCACACAGGCTCAAGTGGATAGTTAGGTGTGCAATTACTTGATTTATACACACGTGTGTTTCTGAAATTACAGCTGCAGGGTTTGTGGTCTCTGTGGGGGTGTGAACAGTTTTGCTGGCAAGCCGTGTATGCCTTACTTTGGAAATTTGGCTCCCAACACGAATTCCCCTCCCATCGCTGATGGAGAACCAAGTCTATATGTCACTTTTCCATTTGCCTTCCACAATGATTCAGAAAGAAAACAGTGCTATTGTGCTGCTCTAATGGGGACTTGCTGATTCATCTCACAAGGGCAATCATCTTCGCTATTCATTATACAAACACGAGCTAATGATGCCGTGGATGTGGTAGAACTTGGCATGAAGAGGGTGGGCTTTCCCTCGCCGTTACTGACCGAATACTTGTAAATTTGCTTGAGGGGCCACAGTCCTTTCCACAGAACTCCCCTATTTCAATTTAGGGTTTTGAAACTACAGAATTCCTACAAAAGAAGTTTCTGTTATTCTTTTAGTTTTGCAGCTATATTTAAGGACAATGCTTGTCTTGAAGTTCTATGTATACTGTTAACCTTTCGCTTTAGCTGTAGAAAAGCTTGCTATTGCCAGCTGACTCCGTCACTCAGTATAGCCCACACTCAGGAAACCTTATCCACGCCCCATCTAGGTGAGTAATTAAATGCAGGGTAGATTTACAGTTGAGTGGGCTTGCTTATGGTAGGGTGGCCACCATATCTTCTCTCCCTTTTGAATGTTTCCACTTCACACCGCAGCTTTGTATCAGGATGACTGGAAGCAAATGTGAAATCAAATATTAAAGAGCAAACATAGACTATAAAGGGGGTGGCACATCGGGAAAAAAGAGACAAGGACATTGAAGGATTTTGCCATCCAAGCAGAGGAAAATTATTCTGACTTGTGTAACTTTGCAGCTTTGTTAATATTAGAAGATGTAGCTATTATTAGATTGCCTTTTCATAAGGAAATGACACAAGGACATTTCGGTAACACTTAGAAAACTCACACTTTCTGCAAAACCCCTATTTCCTCAAGAGGCTAATAGGAGTTCAACACGGATAGAAAAAACACCACTCTTTTCATCTATTCTCAGAATAGTTACCTAGAATCATAAAGGCTGGAGATTGAAAAGGCCTATTCAGCTCTCAGCTGCAGTCTCCAGGGATCTGGACAGAGTTTTTCCTCATAGTATAGTACATTTCCTACTGTTTTGTATGGTTTTATTTTAATGGCCTCAAAGCCTTCTCCACTTCTATGGAAAACTTGTTCCAAACTCTAGCCAATCCCATCATGAAAATTACTTTCTTAACAGAAATGAAAAGCTATCTCTATTTTTTTTCCTTTTGGGCAGGAACTTGTGTTAGACATATAAATGTAGGTGGAGAGATTTAACATGTCTTGACCAATTCAAACATTTGAGAATTGGAGAAAACCTGGTTTTATGCCAAAATGATAAAAGTAAATATTTCAAAATGACCTTTCTTTTTTACAAGGTGCAAATTTCAATACTGTATTTGGCATATGTGGAATTGCCTTTTGAGCTAATAAGACTGGAAAGAAGTATAGGTATACCCAAGAAGGGAATAGAGGCTAAGTTGGCATCTTCACTCTTGAGATAATAATAATAATAATAATAATAATAATAATAATAATAAACTTCTCGGTTTCTGTTAACTCAAATATCCCCCAACTTTGGCACTGTCTACCTGTATTTTTCTTAAATTATATTAAAAGTCAAACAAATACCTCATCAGTTATTATTTGAAGAAAGCCTTATTACTCTTCCCCTTTCCCCTTTTAATGAAGATTTACATTTTATTAAAGCCATTAGACCACATTTTTTTCCCTTCATAAGACACAGAGAGAATATTCTACACTAAGTTTATAAATAGCAATACTGTATACATAACAGTTGCCTCAGATCATTTTTGGGAGCAGGCGAGTCATAAAAACCACTGAATAATGAATAAATACATGTATAGAATATTTATATCATAGCTCGTTAGCATGTTTGATTTGTCATTGGTAATTAGACTGCTATTTTTATCTTCTGGGAAATTTCCTAAATTTAAATATTGATTTCACTCATTTATTCATTCATTCAAATAAAACTTGTTGAATACATACTAAATTTTGAAAACCCTTGTATTCAAATTTAATGATGAATGAAATGAAGTCCCTGTCCTTGGGAAACTTATATATGAATGGTGAGGGATGCATATTGACAAACAAGTAAATGTATAGTATGACAAATGGTGGTATAGGCTCCGGGGAAAAAAATCAAGTAGGATAAGGGAGATCAGACCTCCCTTATGAGTCTCTGTGTGCGCACTTGTGCAGATTCCTGGGCCTGTGTGTGTACATGTTTATGTTGGAAGGAGGCTATTGCTTCACACAGGTGGTCCGTGTGACAAAGTGACCATATTTCACACAGATGGTCAGTATGACAAAGTGACCATATGAGGAGAAATCCCAAACAAGGACTGAGCCCAAACTTTCCAGGTTGAGTAGATTACTAAATATAAAAATGTAAAATGTTGCTTTTATAATTACGTAATAGGCCAAGTAGCTATTGGATTTAGGAAAATGGAGAGCATTGGTCAGTAGTTTAGAAGGACAAGAGGAGAAATGTGGTAGAACTATAGTTAGTGGTCATGATTATAAAAATGAGTCCTGTCGGTGTGGTTTTGTTTTCCTCCAGGTATTCAGCTCTCAGGGGGCAGGAGTAGCCCATGCAGGTAGGTGAATTTCACTGGGTTTGGGATTTTTCCAGGGAAGTATGATGAAGGGGGGTGCTGCACGTGTGGTGGTTAGGTATATGCGCAGGAATGATTATATTGATTGAACACAGCTTTTAAGCTGGGTTAAAGAGGGATGTGAAGAGATGAGGGGAGTGAGGGAAAGCTAAAAAATTGTTCTGATCACTATCCCAGTGGGGAAAAAAAATTGTACAAATCAAAATCCTGAGGGAGCCAGTTGGGTACAGGAACAGTTGGGCTGAAATGTGGCCCCTTGAAACATCATTCTAGATGAAGGACGATGTTAAATGAAAAGCTTGATTTGTGATCACAGATATTAATCGCAGTGCTTCCCCCCCCCCGCCCCTCCCTGCTCTGTCTCTCTCAAAAATAAATAAATAAACATTAAAAAAATCACAACGCTTTTTCTTGCCTTCTGATATCCCATTTCCATCTTTTATGCTTCTCCTTTGGTAAAATAAACATCCTAGAAGAGACCTTGAGATTTTGTTCCCCTCTCCACATTCCCCACGTAATTATGACAAATACAACATTAATATTGTGCCTTATGGTTAAGAATTCCTTCCACATACAGTTTCTTATTTAGGTTTCTACAAAATGCTGTACATCCATGTTTTACAAAAAGAGGCAATTAAGTCTTAGAGAGGTTTAGAGATTTTGTACACGTCAGAGAGTAACTTACTGCACCTCCCAGTGCAGAGTGGCTTCCATCAATGATTTCATCACAGGGTGCACACACAATAAACACCACAGCCTCACCTCCGCCAACAGACATACCCATGTACGTGTGAACACAAGCACACCACATTTTCAGAAAACAAAATTAGAAAATTTCAGCCTTCTTTTGCACTTGCTTTTGGCATTTAATAACATTGCCCTTGTCTCTCGATGTCCATTCTTTGGGAAACTTCCCCTTCTCCTTGGTCAATTCTTCTGTCTCAGTGCATCCAGAATAATCTTTAAAACAAGCAAAACTGACCATGCAGTCTGCCCATCTGAAATCTTTCAACAACTTCCCTGTATTTTTAGGATTAAGTATTATTCCATAATTTGACCTATCATACCTTGTATGACTTGATCTTTAAGTACCTTTCATTTATCCAATATTGTAGCCCCAGCATCCAGCCCAGAACCTGGAATGTGGTAGTTAACAGCTAACACTTAGATGGCACCAAGAAGGCCAATCTTTGTTCTAGGTACAACATATCTGTAAGTATGCTGTCATCTGTAATTATATATCTGTATTATCTGTCTATCTATCTATCTATCTATCTATCTATCTATCTATCTATCATCCATCCATCTTTATTATCTATCTATCTATCTATCTATCATCTACCCATTTTTCCATCCATCCATCCATATCTATTTATCTATGTATGTATGTATGTATGTATGTATCTATCTATCTATCTATCTATCTATTATCCCTGTTATCATTTAATCCTCATAACAACCTAGGAAGTAGGTGTCATTATCATCCTTTACAAATGAAGGGACTGAAGTACAAGAGTATCAGTCTGCTTGCTTTGAGTGTCCTGCCTCTCATTTGACAGAGATAGGTGTTGAATCGGTACAGGCTGCCCATGCTGTTCACTGTGACACAGAGTGTCACTCACATAATATGTGAATGAATGAACTAGTTAACAGATGAATGAAAATATTGTCCTCTGTTTGATCACTCTACAGGAATTACACTGGAAGTTTCTCTTCCATTTTCGGTGAGAGATGCCTCATCCCTTGCTTTTCAAACTCATATTATTGGTGACCTACTAAAGGTGACCTGAACTCACCTTTGCAAACTAAAAGAAACTCCTCTCCTGAACATTTTATAATAAGTAGTCCATGCTTATAGTAGAAACAAAAATTCACAGTTTTTAACTCATATGAAAGAATTTTTTTCTAATGTTTTTATTAGTCAAAAGAAAAGGTAAGGGAAATTCTATAAAACTTTAAACACCTGAGGGTTCTTAGCAGTCTTTTTTGTAATACAGTGGGGATAAATCAGGGCTAAAAAGTAAACAAAATTCTAGGTAAAATTGCTTTACATCATTAAGGCTGTGTATTAACAAAAATTTGACCAGAAACATGAAAATGTTAAATTCGGTAGAAATCACCACTTTTCTGCATACACAACCTGAACATACTATTAAGAGAATTTATTCCTTTTCAAAGAGTTGATCTTTTTATTGTGAAAATAGCAAACTTCAGACATTTTTGAGTTCCAAGGGGCATAGACATCGCTATCCTGTTCTACAACTCGAAGCACAAATGTACTGCTCTACAATAACCTGTTCTTTGTAGGAGTTCCTTCTACTGCATCAGGAGATCACCTCTGTGTGAATATTCTTTTGTCATAAGTTGCTGTTTTGAATACTTGTTTTTAATTAACTCTTACTGTTAGAAATTTCTTTTTTACCTTCTTTCAATTTCTGCCTACGAGAATTCCCAGATGTTGGTCTCACTTTTGCCCTTGTGAATAACATGGACCGTCTATCCACCTGTTCCACCGCCATGCAGATGGCAACTCCTGACGTACTGAAGAGTAATGTGCTTGCGAATACTTCACTGTCCTGACATCCCAACCATCTGAATAAGGTCTTGAGCCCAGGTATCTTTCTATCTTGGTGCCCCACCCCCCCTGCCTTTTTTCCCCTGTTTTTCCCTCACAATTCCCCTTATATTGTGGCATCTTGTGCAGAATACAACATTCAGGATGAATTCTGACTTTTTGTGTTTGGATACTGTACTTGAACTAAAAAAGATGTTAGATCTCATTTGCGGTTTGTCCAATTTTTTTTTGCAGATGTTGGTCCATGGTGAGTTTATGGTCAACCAAAACCCCAACATAGCTTTTTAAAAAAAAAAAATTTTTTTAACGTTTTATTTATTTTTGAGACAGAGAGAGACAGAGCATGAACGGGGGAGGGGCAGAGAGAGAGGGAGACACAGAATCAGAAGCAGGCTCCAGGCTCTGAGCCATCAGCCCAGAGCCCGACGCGGGGCTCGAACTCACGGACCTTGAGATCGTGACCTGAGCCGAAGTGGGACGCTTAACCGACTGAGCCACCCAGACGCCCCAAAACCCCAACATAGCTTTAAATCTGTTTCATATGGATGATTGGATTTTGAAATACAGTTCTACTAATATTTTTCTGCTCTAAGACTTCCATAATTTCCCTTCTTGAATCCGAGGGTTGTTGAGAAGTATTTTCTTCTAGAGATTAATTTTTTTTAACTACCATGAATTTATTATTTTATTTTTATTTTATTTTGTTTATTTATTTTAGGAGAGAGACAGTGGGAGAGAGGCAGAGAGAGAGAGAGAGAGAGAGAGAGGGAGAGAATCTCAAGCAGGCTCCATGCTCAGCATATTACTGTTACATGAAAACAGATTCAGATTGATTATACATAGCCTGGATATAATATTTTCTGTGTTTTTTCCTCATGATCCTTTTTATTTTAAATTATTTTGTCTGATTCTGGATTTCTTTTCATCCCTGTTTGTGTACAGCCATTTTTTCCCCTATCCCTTTATTTGCAAACTTCCCATATTGTTTCATTTTAGTATTTCTTAATCTTTTCAAAAATCCATCAGAGATTTTTGATTAGTGGTGACAGCCATTTCCTTTTCCTCTTGTTACTATTGGGATTTGCTTTTGACATATATATATATATATATATATATATTCATTTATTAAAATTTTTTTGTTTATTCTCCCTCTTTACTTCCACTATTTTCCTAATATCTATTGAATAGAGTGAATTTTCCTCTGCTATCTTTTACCAAGACTTATGCTAAATTTTATTTTTTGTCAAATCAGTTTTTTTAGCTTAGAGGTATCTACAAATATATTTCAATAAGTTAAGCTAAATTTTATTTTTGTCAAATCAGTTCTTTTTTAGCTTATAAGTATCTACAAATATATTTCAATAAGTTAAACACTTTAGCAAATACTCCATTTGTACAACATCTAGGGTTTTAATTCTTGACTGTTATGGACATTTTCTTACTTTTTAGATTTCTTTTTCTTATGGTCATTGCTTTTTTAAGATAATGAAATATTTCCTTAAGTTATTTGTTTATCCTTACTTCTCATGTATTTGCAGTATCCTCCTGGATCTATTACTTTAATTGCTGGAGAACATGCGAAATGGATTTTTGATTTTTGTGTGATTAACTTTTTGAAGTCTTTTGTGCCTGATAATATTTCTATTTCACACTTACATTTAAAGGAAATGTTTAATAGGGTATAGAATTCTGGTATAATGTGCTTTTCTTTCAATACTCTGAAAATAAAACTGTTGCCTTCTTGACTATAATGTTGTCCTTGAGAATTTCAATGTCCGTTTGATTCTAACTCCTTTATGAGTGATTGGATTTTCCTCTCTGGAACTTTAAAGAACCTTTTATTTTTCCTTGACATTCTTAATTTTCACTAAAATGTGTCTCAATTTGGCATTGTCCTAATTTATCTAGTTTGCCATATTACATTCTTTCAATCCGTGGTCTTATATTTTTCTTTAATTCTGAGAATTTTAAGTCCTTATCTTTTCTAAAATGCCTTGCCCTCTATTCATTCATTCACTATGAAATCCATACATTAACTTATGTTGACATTTCTATATCTATTCTCGGCATGTTTACAACTTGTCTTTCATTCTTCCTATCTCTCTACCTGTTCTTGATGCTTTTGGGCATCTGTTTTCCCTTGATTTTAGCCAAATGGCCAAGAAGTAATTTTGGGGATCTGTTTTCAGTCTGATTATGGTAGATACTGTTTGTGGCCTACCATCAGCCATTTCTACTTCCTTCTTGCTGACTTTGTTTGTATGGTTATGTACCCAGGCCCAGGGAATATATCAATCATTATTGACTTAAGGCAAATCAGAAAGCCCAGTTGACAATAAGCATCTAGGAGTGATCAGATGATTCTAAGAATGAGATCCATGCACTAAGGCTTAGGTTTAATTATTAAGGCTACCATTTTCCTAGGACCAAAGAAAGCAAGGGAGAAAGAGCCAACATAGCTGGTAGTGCCCTTGTGCCACCACTGGTAAATGGAATTTTGGAGTTCAGATCAGATGTTTTTAGAAAAATTAAGAAATACAATATTTTTGCATTTTGTGAGTCACAGAGCATTTCATTGCCAGTATTAACATATTTGGGTGCATTATTTCATTTACCTAGATCTGGCTAATAGGATATGAGGATATGAGGGGAGTATGCTGGGGACTTTGGAAGATATTTTTCTTTACTACTATTGATGTTAACAGTTATGACCAATGCCACTATCACTGATGATTAATATCATTAAGGGATGTAAATGAAAAATTCTTTTGGCCCTAGGGATGAGCCTTTTTTTTTTTTTTTTTTTTTTTTGCTCTTCTTCTGCTCTGTTCTCTGGCTTTTGTTTTAGTGTTTCACCTGGCAGGAACACTAACTGCTCTCACTACACATCAATCCCTGAACTACAAGCCACCAGCTGGTGTCTAGAGTCAACCCATGAGAACTCTTTAGATCTAAATACTGTCATTAGCCTGATGCCAAATTTCACCACTGCCCAGTGATTCCTGTTGAGAACAACCAGTCAGTATTTTGGAGAATTGGCCCCAGCTATAGTCTTAATCTTGGCTATTTTTTGCCTTTGCATCCACTCTTTGCCATCCTGTTATTGTCATCCTAGTTATTTCAAAGTTGAGACTGTGTGCTCCTGGAAATGTACTTGTAAAATAGAAATATTGTGTGTTCTCTAGGAGATATTCACCTGGGGTACAGACAGTCAAGTAAACAGATAATTATAGTATAATCTCGAGTATATGATAGCAGTAATATTAATATGCTATAGAAGTGAAGAGAGTGTCTTTTTGCATGGAGAAGTTAGTAATTAATTAACAGAAATGTTGACATATGAACTGAGCCTTGAAAATTCAGCATTTTCATTCCAGGAGAGAAAATGTCATGTACAGATATGGAAATGGGATCATGAAAGAGCATGGTGTAGTTGAAGAACTTAGAAATTCATCTATGTGCTTTCTGAGTGCTGGTGGTATAGGAGTAACAGGGTGAGATATTGAGAATTTAAAACTGCAGGATGCATATATACATCAGCCATGTTATTTATTTTCTGCTGCCTGTAAAGGAAGGGGCTTCATCCTTGGGGAACAGGAGAGTAGTACTGCATTTTTTTTGAAGTGACTTTTATTTTTCCTTTTTGCCTCAGAATAGGTAAACAGGTATTTTTTTAAATATTTTAATGTTTATTTATTTTTTTTAGAGGACGGGGAGGGGCAGAGAGTCGGAGACACAGAATCCGAAGTAGGCTTTGAGCTGTTAGCACAGAGCCCAATGTAGGGCCCAAACTCATGAACCATGAAATCATGACCTAAGCCGAAGTTGGAGGCTTAATCGGATGCTTAATGGCCTGAGTCTCCCAGGCGCCCCTTGGTAAACAGGTATTTTCTAACTTGAGGGTATGGAGCCTGACTTGATGAGACATTCGGCACTTCTCTGCACTCTTCTACTCAACTGTTACAGGAAGCAATCAAGGGAGAACTACCAGCTCTTTTACATAGTAAGAATGAACAGGTAATGTTAATGAGAGGATAATTACCAATAAAGAAGAAAGGAGAGAGGCAGACGAATAATGTTGCAGGTTTTGGGGAGGTCGAAAATGGAAACTCATTTGGATGTCATGCTTTAAAATGAGACATTGTGGAGAGTAGTCAAAACTGGCCAGTGAGTGGTGGTTGTTCCCTGGAAGTTTTGACAAAGATCTGACGAGGGGAGGTGACTCAACTCTTAGGGGCAGTGCATGATCAGCCTCCTGGCCTGGAATGAACTATGACAGGAAGAATGGCCACCTTATGCTAAGGCTCAAGGTGATCTGCCGAAAAGGAAAAGAAGAAAGGCACCAATGTGGCTGCTATTGCCCTTCTTGCCGTCAGTGGCAAATAAAGTCTTGGAATCCGGATTAGATTTGATTTCAGAAAATTAAGAAATATATATATATATATTTTGCATCTTATGTGTCTCTGAGCACTTTGTCCTTATTATTAACATAGCTGAGTGCATGGTTTAACTTAATTTTCTTTGACATTTATTCATTTATTTTTGAGAGACAGAGCATGAGCGGGGGAGGGGCAGAGAGAGAGGGAGACACAGGATCCGAAGCAGGCTCTAGGCTCCGAGCTGTCAGCACAGAGCCCAACATGGGGCTTGAACCCAGAAACCATGGGATCGTGACCTGACCTGAAGTCTGATGCTCAACACACTGAGCCACCCAGGTGCCCCTAGTTGAATTTTTCTTAACAAAGGTATGGAAACCTTGAGGCTAGCCATTGCATGTTAATTGCCTCTGTAACGTCAGCAGCTCACCTTATGCAGCCCATGGAACAGGTTGTGTGCTGACTGAACAAATAACATCGGTGCTAGGAACTCAGAGGTAGGTTGTGCTGTCAACTGGTGATCTGATCAGCATTTATTCAGCAAATGGGTAACTTTCAGACCCACTTTTCACACCACTATAGTCCTTTGGGCTCGAACCCCAGAACCGTGAGATCATGACTTGAGCCGAAGTTGGACGCTTAACCATCTGAGCCATTCAGGTGCCCTTGTGTTTATTTATTTATGTAGGGGCGCCTGAGTGGCTCAGTCGGTTAAGCGTCCGACTTCAGCTCAGGTCACAATCTCACGGTCTGTGAGTTCGAGCCCTGCTTCGGGCTCTGGGCTGATGGCTCAGAGCCTGGAGCCTGCTTCCGATTCTGTGTCTCCCTCTCTCTCTGCCCCTCCCCCGTTCATGCTCTGTCTCTCTCTGTCTCAAAAATAAATAAACGTTAAAAAAAATTAAAAAAAAATAAAGTGGCAGGGGGTGGGGGGCAGAGGGGGGGGTGGAGAGCTAGCCGGGGAGGAGTTGAGAGAGGGAAAGAGAGAATCCCAAGCAGGCTAAGCACCATCAGCACAGAGCCTGTCGTGGGGCTCAATCCCATCAGCCAGGAGATCATGACCTGAGCTGAAATCAAGCCTCAGATGCTTAACTGATTAAGCCACCCAGGTGTCCCTGTTATTTTAAAAACTATTTTAAAAATTTATCGGCTCATCTTTTCTCTCTTACTGAAACATGTTGATTTAACGAATTCAATGTGTGTGTATGGGTGGGGTAAGTAAAGGTATGGTCCCTTTTGAAATATTTCTTTCCTATGGTTTTTGGAGGTTGGTTAGGTGTAGCATAAAATAGCAACATAAAAGCAATTTTATAACTGTTTTTCAGGTATATAGCAACAGTATTGCACTTATATTTACATACTGCCTCAAGGACCTCATACCAGGGGGAAACGAGTGAGTTGCCTTCAATTAGGGATAGTAGTTCAGTGCTCAGTGTTTACACATGATTATTTATGTATGAGTTGGGGGTTCATACTCTTTCAAGATGGGTATTAGAAATAAGCAGCTTGATTTTCTCATCAGATTTAGCCGTCCAAAATTCAAGCCTAATAAATATACTGTGCCTATTACATGACAGCACCATAGATGATTTTCTTAGTTAATTTTCTATTACTCATAATGTATGGATATTCCTAATGATTCCATTAGAGTTTAAATAACAGAATTCAGCACAAATGTATTTTTACTAAGCAGAAGAAACATAATTTCTCTGGAACTGCAGCTGCTGTAGTTGAAGATGAGGCTCTTACTATCCCTTAGGGAGATTACCGTCTCTGCCAGCTGACTTAGTTTTTATACAGCCAGCGATTTATTAGATTGCTTTGCTCTTAAGTGTGATAATAGGCCTTATGCTTAGCAAGGTTTAGAGACTTCCAGTGCATTAATATTTTATGACAATGACAGGCAAGACACATTTTGTTTACCTAACAAGACAAGGCAAGCCAGAGCTGATGTGTATTGCATATCAGCACTTTCAACTTGGAGGAGCCCTGCCAATGATATATTTAGGGCTTTGCAATAGCTCCTATAACTGTAATGTAATCCGTTCCTTACTGAGTACATTGCTATTATGTGTAAAGAAATCATTGTAGCTTCACAGCCATAGGAAGTAACCTTGCTATTAGGTGACTAATATTAACCATGTAATGACCATGGGTTTTCTAGTGACTTCTTTTCTTCCAAGAACAAGTTTAATTTCACAACGAATTCATTCAGCCCTGTGCCAAAGCTTTGGTAGATGCACATATATTCTAGTTTTATTCAGAGGGTCCCCTCAATGGATTGGAGTCACCTGTTAGGGAAAGTTGTGTCATGGTGCTCTTGATTTCCGAATTGTACTGTTGTTGCCTTGTTATTTCACAAGCTATTTAAAATAGTGTATTTCCTATGAAAAGACACTCAACATCATTCATCATCAGGGAAATACAAATCAAAACCACATTGCGATACCACCTCACACCAGTCAGAGTGACTAAAATCAACAACTCAGGAAACAACAGAAGCTGGCGAGGATGTGAAGAAATAGAAACCCTCTTGCACTGTTGGTGGGAATGCAAACTGGTGCCGCCGCTCTGGAAAACGGTGTGGAGGTCCCTCAAAAAAATCAAAAATAGAATTACCCTGCCAGCAATAGCACTACTAGGAATTTATCCAAAGGATACATGAGTGCTGATTCATAGGGGCACATGTACCCCGATGTTTATTAGCAGCGCTTTCAAAAGTAGCCAAATGATGGAAAGAGCCCAAATGTCCATCAACTGATGAACGGATAAAGATGTGGTTTATATATACAATGGATACTACTTGGCAATGAGAAAGAATGAAGTCTTGCCATTTGCAACAATGTGGGTGGAACTGGAGGGTATGATGCTGAGTGAAATAAGTCAGTCAGAGCAAGACAGAGATCATATGTTTTCACTCATATGTGGAACTTGAGAAACTTAATGGAGGACCATGGGGGAAGGGAAGGGGAAAAATAATTTCAAACAGAGAGGGAGGCAAATCATAAGAGACTCTTGAATGCGGACAACAAACTGAGGGTTGACGGTGGAGAGAGGGGGGAAAAATGGGTGATGGGCATCGAGGAAGGCACTTGTTTGGATGAGCACTTGGTGTTGTATGTAAGCAATGAATCACGGGAATCTATCCCCCAAACCAGAGCATACCGTATACACTGTATGTTAGCTAACTTGACAATAAATTATATATATTAAAAAAATATTGTGTTTCCTGGGTCTCCTACAGAATGGAAGTGCAAGTAAAACATCACTAGACGAAAGAGACCAAGAAAATTACTACAGTGCCATTTTAATTTTGTTTGCCTTCTTCATAAAGTTAACAATTATGTCAGTTTCCTTATTGGACAACAATCATAAGTCTCAATAAATAGTAAATGTTGGACTATTGATTCTTTCTAGTTTAAAATTCTCTTAGTATACCTAGCCTTTATGTACATTTTTGAACATAAAACTATGTGTGCAGGGTCTCTTCAGTGTTCTTAAGGGCCGTGAATATTCCAAAGAAACTATTAGGTACTTATTATTTGTGATCTTAAGCTGCATTTTATGCATTAATAAACCTTTAGTTTAGATCCTAGGTATTCTACCTATAGTGGAAGCATGCAGTCAAATTTAAAATTTTTCATGCTGTCCGTATCACCTCAGGATGTAACCCTGGGCATTATCTGCTCCAAGGAAGTGGGGACTTTGTTCAGAAAGGGGCTGAAAAGCTTCCACCAAATTGGTTAGAGTATAGTTAGTGGGGAGAGGGAAGGGGGAAGGACAGATGCAGGGTTGGAGGGGAAGGAGTGGACATTTGAAAGGGAAAGAAGCCTAAATATATTGAGAAGTGAGTCCGTACATGTGCAAAACCAGAGGACACCTTGCACATGCAGATTTGGAAGAGTTGCTAATACCCACAGTGTTCCAATGAGGCATAAACACAAACTACGTCCCACGCTGCAGGGTCTCTCTGTGTGTTCATTACTTTTAATACCATTCTGTGCAAGCCTCAGAGGAACACAGCCAACTCCCACATCTCGGGGTTAGCGTAATCTTGCTGCGGCTGGCACTTTGCCTGTGCTTGACGAAGCTGGCTGATGTTTCTGAGAGAGGAAAAGAAATGGAAAACATGTGGTTTGAGTTTACAGATTGCTTTGCTAACGTGGGGGTGGGTTGGTTGAGGTGGGTGGGAATGAAAGCTTGTCACCTGGGCTAAAGTCTTGAAAATAGCAAATACACGGTAAAATGAAATGAATCCTTTGTGCTCAGCGTCAGGATTTTTGTTGTTTTCTGGGGCGGGGGGGGGGGGCTTCACTTAGAGTGAATTCGATGACCATTCCAAAGGCTTGGCCACTAGGGTGTTAAATTTGTGATTCCTCTTTCAAAGCTTTGCCCCTTTCTCTGCAATTGCTTAGGGAGTGTTTATTTAAATGCTAGTTAATTACATTTTAGTGAGGACCAGTGCAATCAGATTTATCTCAGTCTCTTCATCTTCTGTTCCTAATTTAGCTTTTAAGGAGTACTTTCTGATTGCAAACCCCACGGAAGAAAAATCAGAGGCTATGAGAGGAAGGAATAGAAATTGTGTTAAGCTTCATCAACCAGGAAATAAAGCGAGAATAAATTTTCTCAGTGCTAGGAAAGAGACACATAGGCATATACCCTGTGCTCGAGCATGATAGTTTAACTACATTCTCCATTTTATTAATGCGTCCAAGTAATATTTTTTTCTCGGCCTCCCTCCCCTTCTCAGAGCAGTATGGTCCTCAAACTTGAGTGAAGCTCAAAATACCACGCTGTTGGAAAAGTGCTGATGCTAGCTGTCTTTGGGGAATTTAGAGGGCTGGTGACTTGGAACAAATCACATGGATGGTGATTGGCTTTGTCTCTGTTTTTATAAGTGATTAAAAAGAAAACCACTTCAATAATCCTCAGACCTCTGCTCTCTTCTGGGACCTCTTCCAACCAGGCCTGCCCCAGGAGGAGGAAAGCACACAAACTTTGGGCCAAAAAAATTAGAAAAAGAAACAAAGACGTTGGAACCGAAAAAGTTCATTGTAGGCTAGAATTCAAGTGCACGATTTTTTTTTTTTCTGGTTTGAGCCTCACACTCTACTGCAATTTATTTTTCACATCACCTTCTGTCAGCTCTCAAGGGCTTCACAAAAACCTTGATTATTTTATATATGTTTGCTTTGAACACATAGACAGTCTGGTTCTGAGTTGCCTCTAGAAAATGCCATGACAATGGTAACAATGAGATAATTTAGAATGAGTTTCAAGAGTGAGAATGTTGAGTTGTTGGGTGAACATTATGAAAGGAAGGGATTTCAGAACAGATTTCCCAAATGATTGACTTTCTTAGTTCTCAAACACACAATAAATAAAATCCACATCCGTTTAGTATTCCTTGCAATGGCTTGCGTCGTTTTTCATCACAATACCCACTTATGCATTTAAAATTTTTTTTCAAGTTTATTTATTTATTTTGAGAGAGACAGAGACAACACAAATGAGGGAGGGACAGAGAAAGAGAGAGAGAGAGAGAGAGAGAGAGAGAATCCAAGCAGACTCCATGCTGTCAGTGCAGAGCCCAATGTGGGGCTCGAACCCACAAAGTCATGAAATCATGACCTGAGCCGAAACCAAGAGTTGGACACTTAACTGACTGAGCCACCAGGCACTCTCCACACACACATTTAAAAAATCTAAATCAATTACTTGGCCAGTGAGGAGCAGTATGTTCCAGGTTCTGAATTCTGAATACTTCACTTAGAATCCTAATGCCACCGCTATGGACTTTGAAATCTTAGGCGAACCACTGACCTTTCTTGCTCCTCTTTCCTCACCTGTAAAATGAAGATAATAATAAGGAGCCTATCCTCTGGGGTTCCTTGGAGCACTAGAGGAAATAATGTATGTCAAATATTTTGCATAGTATCTGCAACAAATGACTATAAAATTCATAAAAAATGACTATTACCTTTAGGACAGGAAACTTGTTTTATGCTCTTCTGTATTCCCATATGTCTAGTTTTTTTAAAAAGAGAGGATTGTGGTACCTGGGTGGCTAAGTCTGTTGAGTGTGTGACTCTTGGTTTTGGTGAGGTCATGATATCACGGTTCGTGGGGTCAAGCCCCATGTTGGGCTCCGTGCTGACAGCATGGAGACTACTTGGGATTCTCTCTCTTTTCCCCCTCTCTCTCTGCCCCTCCCCTATTCACTCGTGTTCTCTTTCACAAAATAAATACATAAAACTTTTTAAGAAAAGAGAGAGGGTCGTATAAAGGATGGTAGCTGTGGAAAATAGTGATTTATAGTCATTTTCTGTATTTTCACCTTATAGGTAGATAATAAAATTACTGAGTCTTTTTTTAATTTTTAAAAATTACATATCTATCTATTTAAAAAAATTTTTTTAACGTTTATTTATTTTTGAGACAGAGAGAGACAGAGCATGAACGGGGGAGGGTCAGAGAGAGAGGGAGACACAGAATCTGAAACGGGCTCCAGGCTCTGAGCTGTCAGCACAGAGCCCGATGCGGGGCTCAAACTCACGCACCGTGAGATCATGACCTGAGCCGAAGTCGGATGCTTAACCGAACAAGCCACCCAGGCGCCCCTAAAAAAATTTTTTTTTAAGTTCATTTATTTTGAGAGAGAGAGAGCGCAAACAGGATAGGGGCAGAGACAGAGGGGAGAGAGAGAGAATCCCAACCAGGCTCTGCACTGTCCACGATGAGCCTGATACGGGGCTCGAATTCAGAACCGTGAGGTCATGACCTGAGCTGAATCCAAGAGTTGGATGCTTATCCAACTGAGCCACTCAGGCGCCCCTCTTTTTTCTTATTTTTAAAATAAAGTAGTATTGGGAGAATATTTCTTTTCAAATATTGTAGTATGTTTTCTTTTCTGTAAATCACTAAAATACCAAACAATTGTCCATCACAGAATCACAGTGGGTTTAGTGTGCTTAAGAATTTAAATATTGTTTTGTGTTTATAGTCATGTAAATGCAAACAAAGAGGAGATAAGGCTATATGAAGTAACATCTGTATTGAGTCTTGCGTTCATTTAATAATATTTCATATCACTTTAAAAATACATTATATTGCCATTTTTGTCTTACCCAAAAATATCTTGACGACAAGAAAATCCAGGAGTAATTATATGAATTCTGCATATAAGACTTGATGTTTTGTTTTATGCTATTAGCTGTTTAATACTATAAGTATTTGTACAATGGTCAAAACATTAGAAATAATTAGCCTAAATGTGTTTAAACTTCAACAGAAAACACTTGTGCTCTAAAAGATCTAAATATTTAATGAGATTTTTGAAAACCACAATTATAGCTTTTTATAGAAAGGCAACTTTACCTCTGAGACCTGAAAAAGACTGTTTATTATATAAAGAAAGAGACTTTTATATTTTTAATGTATAATTTAATAAGAATTGTACCATTCCAATCTTAAAATCTACAGCTTGAGAAGAAAAACAGAAAAGGCATGTCAAAAAAATATTTTAGAAGGGTAGCACTTATTTATTTTTTAGGAAAATGTCCAAAGTATACAGAAGGCAGAAATCTTACTCAGACTGTTTTAGTTCATTGAATTTTCTGTGCCTTGAAAATCATAGCACAATTCTCTGGAGACACCTATAAGGATGTATTACATCATAAAGTACACCAAGGATAGTAACCCATGTTATTAAACTGTCAACATACATTATATTACAATTTGTCCTCAATCCAATGCAACTAAAAGCCACATTGTTGGCAGGAAGTTTAAAACATAAGACTATTCTCTAATCATCTAAAGCCTAAGGTACTTTGGGAAAAAAATGCTGTAATAATCGCTCCACTACTCCATAGCAGCCTGTGTGAATTTCATTGGTTTTGTACAGCAAATGTTCCACTATTACAAGAAAGGATTCAGAAGGATTACCACTTAAAGGCTTTTCCTAGCGATGCTGTAGATGTCTCATTTCACAGCATATTAATAGAGGTTTTGTATAATGGTAGCAGGGAGAAATAAATTATAGAAACCAGAATTTAAATCATGTTTAATTTTCACAAAAATGTTTAACCGAAGATCTGGCATTGTAATATTGCTGATTCCATCAGAACTCACAATTCTAGAATTCTTTTAAATTCTGAAATGTAAGTAATCTACAGACATGTGGACAGGCTACATGCTGGTCAATATTCCCTACAATACTTTATGTATGAAAGGGTAAAGCGTTCATGAAAGAGGGAATTTGCCAATAGAGATAAAATTCCTGGTTCAGAGATTGTTGAGGGTTCCCACTCACATTTGTGACATAATGTACTTTGTCATGACAAATTTCAAGTGCTTACTTTCAGATTTCAAAATTAAGGGAAGAAAAGATGTAACCTAGTGGTATACAAATTTTTTATTTTAATTTTATATTTTAAAAAATTACACCCAAACTAGTTAGCATATAGTGCAACAGTGATTTCAGGAGTAGATTCCTTAATGCCCCTTACCCATTTAGCCCATCCCCCCTCCCACAACCCCTCCAGTAACCCTCTGTTTGTTCTCCATATTTATGAGTCTCTTCTGTTTTGTCCCCCTCCCTGTTTTTTTAAAATTTTTTAATGTTTATTTATTTTTGAAGGAGAGAGAGATAGAATGTGAGTGGGGGAGGGGCAGAGAGAGAGGGAGACACAGAATTAGAAGCAGGTTCCAGGCTCTGAGCTGTCAGCACAGAGCCCGACTCAGGGCTCAAACTCACAAACCACGAGATCATTACCTGAGCTGAAGTTGGACGCTTAACAGACTGAGCCACCTAGGCGCCCCTGTCCCACTCCCTGTTTTTATATTATTTTTGCTTCCCTTCCCTTAGGTTCATCTGTTTTGTATCTTAAAGTCCTCATATGAGTGAAGTCATATGATTTTTGTCTTTCTCTGACTAATTTCACTTAGCATAAAACCCTCCAGTTCCATCCATGTAGTTGCAAATGGCAAGATTTCATTCCTTTTGATTGCCGAGTAATACTCCATTGTATATATATACACATCTTCTTTATCCATTCATCCATTGATGGACATTGGGCTCTTTCCATACTTTGGCTATTGTGGATAGTGCTGCTATAAACCTGGGGGTGCATGTGTCCCTTCGAAACAGCACACCCGTAGCCCGTGGATAAATGCCTAGTAGTGCAATTGCTGGGTGGTAGGGTAGTTCTGTTTTTAGTTTTTTGAGGAACCTCCATACTGTTTTCCATTGTGGCTGGACCAGCTTGTAATCCCAGGTACACAATTTTTTAATTAAAGTTTGATCTTGGGAATAAGCAGTCAGGACAGGGAAATAGTGGAATGGAGGTCTCATTTTCTTTAACCTGAAGCATAGCTAGCAGAGATTGTAGGCATATTCTGGTGTATATGTGGTGTTTAGTGTATAGAAAAATGTCAACATTTTTTTAAAAAGTACAAGCCATGTCTGTAATGTTAATGCTGTCTAGTAACATCAGAAAAATTTGTGGCTTGTGAAATTCAATTCTTTTTTATAAATAAGTTGTTTTCCCCTGAATGATTAAATTGAGCTGGTTTGAAAACTGGGAAAACTTGTTAAAGACAAATAGCCTCTATAAGTATGGGAATATTTGTTCATCTGTCTCCTCCTCTAGATTATCAGTTCCATAAAGGAAGAGGGGTTACTTTAGAGTTTTTGTTTGTTTTTAAATATCATCTCTGTACTACCAAGTACTATCCAGCTCATAGTTGATCCTGAATAAATAGTTTCTGATTAAATGAAATGGAGAACAATTGCCCTGAGTTTAACTAAATAGAAGAATCAGGATGAGAGCCAACCCCTTTTGTTTTCCCAGCAGTGACCAGAAAGGTATTGTTCGCTCTAACACGTGCTAGCGTTTCTTTTGTAAAATTTGTGATAACTTGGCATCTTGGAAAGGTGTAATGAAGACAGAGATTGATCTGATCGTAGAATGTAAAGATTTTTGATATTTGCCTCATCGTGGGACTTCTGTTACAGATGAATCTCCTTTCCTCAGAGGAGTACCTTTTGAATGCTCTGTCACCATTACGTCTGAATAGCAGCATCCATAGCCATGACACTACTGGGGGAAGAGTCAGCCTACCAGTGTGATCTTTGCTCCTCATATAGAGATGTTCATCATCAGAGGTCTCCAGTCGGTTGTGCAAAAAATCCTGTGCTGCATTGACATTAAAATCTTATGGTTTTATGCCGCATTCTTAGCAGTGAAAGTACCATGTGGGCTAGAATCATTATGTCAGTCATATATCTGAATTACTTAGATTTGATGCAACAGTTAGGGTCATGTAGTAAACTGTTTTATGACAAAAAGGACATGCAATGGCCAATAGCCCAGTATGTATCTAAGGGATATAGGATAACAAATATAAACTAGATAGCACATCTTTGCAAGTGGGGACAGATACTGATGACAGCAGCTTCATCTTCAGAACTTTGCTGTCACTTTCGTATAGAATCCAGAAAAAAACTTGTTTCTCTTGAAGCCATCCTCTACTCTGCATGGTTGAACTTTTTATTCTCATGGGTTAAAATGCAAACATCAGGGGCGCCTGGGTGGCTCAGTCGGTTAAGCGTCCGACTTCGGCTCAGGTCATGATCTCATGGTCCGTGAGTTCGAGCCCCACGTCAGGCTCTGTGCTGACAGCTCAGAGCCTGGAGCCTGTTTCCGATTCTGTGTCTCCCTCTCTCTCTGACCCTCCCCCATTCATGCTCTGTCTCTCTCTGTCTCAAAAATAAATAAACGTTAAAAAAAAATTTTTAAGGGGCGCCTGGGTGGCGCAGTCAGTTAAGCGTCCGACTTCAGCCAGGTCACGATCTCGCGGTCCGTGAGTTCGAGCCCCGCGTCAGGCTCTGGGCTGATGGCTCGGAGCCTGGAGCCTGTTTCCGATTCTGTGTCTCCCTCTCTCTCTGCCCCTCCCCCGTTCATGCTCTGTCTCTCTCTGTCCCAAAAATAAATAAAAAATGTTGAAAAAAAAAATTAAAAAAAAAAATTTTTTTTAAAAATGCAAACGTCAGCAAATGATGTAGATGATCCCTTAGGGATGTCATAGAGTAAGTTTCATGTATTAACACATTTATAGCATAAATTACCTAACATCTATTATTAAAACTATCAGAATTCCTGGGGCGCCTGGATGGCTCAGTCAGTTAAGCATCCGACTTCAGCTCAGATCATGATCCCACAGTTTGTGGGTTCGAGCCTGGCATCGGGCTCTGTACTGACAGCTCGCTTCAGATTCTGTGTCTCCCTCTCTCTCTCTCTGCCCCTCCCCAACTCATGCTCTCTCTTTGTGTCTCAAAAACAAGTAAAACATTAAAAAAAAACCCATCAGAATTCCTTTTGGTCTGGGAAAATTGGTCTGGTCTAACATTTATCCCTCTTATGTGTACCATATGTAATTCTCTTCTGGATTGTTCCATCGACTACAGAATGGCAATCTTTCCTAACTCTTCTATAACTTATTGTGCGTGGAGGTCCCCATACTGCACTTTTCTCATGATTCCACGTTGTGGCTGTCTCACAACTAAGAAGGAGCCTTCCCAAGTCAGGGGAAGACACATTCATGACATGAGTTTTCCTGATAAGTTGAAATTTCCTAAAAACACGATTTCCATGGAGGAGACAGCTAGCTGTCTGCCAGAGATTCATGCCCTCCTTCCATGGTGAGAATTGTTGAACTACCTCTGGCAGAGAGGCACCCTTGAACAGGAAAAGTGTTTGGAATCTGCAGGAGTGAAAAATAAACTTGTGTTAAGCCATTGAGATTTGTGTTTAAGCTACTGAGATTTTAGGGCTCATCTGTTATACTAGCTCTTGTCACTTAAAATAATAATAATTATTATTATTTATTGTCACAATAAAAGTAATTGAGCTTGACTGGAATATAGAAATTTATCTAATCAGAATGATATTCTTAGTTGAAAGGTCTAACTGGACAGTTCCTGACTGCCCCTGGCTAATGAGCCCTTTCACAAAGAAAAACACTGACCTACTCTTATTTTTCTCTTAAATGTATTTCCAGTTTTCTAAAATATGTTTTGAAGGTCCAAATTCTTTTTATTTGATGTGCAGTTTTCATACTTTTTTCTTAGGAGAAGTTTTACCAAAACCAGGAAAAGTTCAAAATAAGCACATGTATATTTTCCTGACTCATCCAGTACCTTGTAACATCCCATAATTTGTGATTCTGTAATTAAAGATACAAGGCAGAGGAATAAAAAAGATGATGAGAGTCCATGAGGCAATCATATCCTAAAATATTCAAAATAAATAACGTTGCATGATCCACAAACAGCCAAGGTCTGTAGCTCTTTGCACAACATTGTTTTTTTTCCATCTGGTGGCTATGAATGCCAGACAATCAAATTAACATAGGATTGTGGACTAAAAAGAAATAGGTTACTCCTTGGGGTGCCTGGATGGCTGAGTCGGTCAGGCGTCCGACTTCAGCTCAGGTCATGATCTCACGGTCTGTGAGTTCAAGCCCCGCGTCGGGCTCTGTGCTGACAGCTCAGAGCCTGGAGCCTGCTTCGGATTCTGTGTCTCCCTCTCTCTCTGACCCTCCCCCGTTCATGCTCTGTCTCTCTGTCTTAAAAATAAATAAACGTTAAAAAAAAAAAAAAAGAAATAGGTTACTCCTTAAATTTTAACTGCTGCCACAGTTTTCCAATTCAAATGATTGTGTATGTGTGTGTGTGTGTGTGTGTGTGTGTGTGTGTAACATTCTTGTTTCCTTCAGACATTTTTCAGTGTACGTTAGAAAAGAATATTTATAGACTGAAATTTTAAAACCTGTATTACCAACTCTTACGTGTAACCCACTACTTCATTATTAAACACAGTATTAGATGCCATATCTTCGTTGCTGCATTCGCACCTATATAGTAGATCAATAAACTTTGGACACTCATTGGTTTCACAGAATTTTGTAATATGCATCCTCTTTAATGCAGTAAGTACTCTCTTTTGTCCCTGTACAGGTGAATGCATTTGTTTACCTTTTCAGATTTATACATAGATTGTAGGGCACTAAAATTTCATGCTCTGTGACCTATGAATATAAATCAGGACCAGATTTATCTACCAGGAACATGTCTGAAGTAACATCTCCAGATGTGAATTTGAAGAACAGGGACATGAGTTGCTATGTACCTGTCATAACCCACAATAGTTAGTTTCCCTTTAGTGTAGGGTGAGTTAAGTAAGTCATACTAATCGCTAGTAAGTTAGATTTCATTTTATTTTCTCTGTTTTAGTAATTCATTTAGAATTCTTTTTTCTTTGTCAAGGTTTTTTGTTTTTGTTTTTGTTTTTGTTTTTTTTTTTTGAAATAGATACATTTCAGCATGAGTTCATTGTCATACCTGCCTTCAGGCCATTTACTAAGAATTAGTGAAATATATAAATTCATTATTTGCTCTGTATGATTATCTTATCTGCATGATGCCAAAAGGCTTGCTTGACAAATGCTTCCAGCAGCTTGATGTTCTGGCTGAAGTGAATTTTGAGATAGGGCAGACATAGCCACTTTTCTATAAAAGTTTATAAATACACAACAAGGCAAATAATTATAAAATGCACACACTTATAGCCACTACCTAATCCAAGAAATAAAATGTGCTTTATGTCCTTTGTACATTATAAATATTTATAATACATTATATACATTATAATATGCTATATATTTTTTATAATACATTATATATTTTTTCATAGATTCCCATCTGTTTTTAGCCATCCTGTGTTATGGTCTAACACTGATGTGTGCCTTTTTGAGAATAAATTATAAAGGCTTTACTAGTTCTAGAGCAGTATTATGTCTGTTTCTTTCTTTCTTTCTTTCTTTCTTTCTTTCTTTCTTTCTTTCTTATTTTTAAAGATTATTTATTTATTGTGAGAGAGAGAGAGAGAGAGGAGAGAGAGAGAGTCCCACAGCAGGCTCTGCACTATCAATGCAGAGCCTGCTGTGGGACTCTATCTCACGAACCATGAGATCATGACCTGAGCTGAGATTAAGAGTCAGACGCTTAACAGACTGAGCCACCCAAGTGCCCCTGTTCTTTCTTAAGTAAAATTGAAAAGTTTTCATTTCACTTTTGTCTTCAAAGGTCTGCAAAGTCAATATAAATTTGTTCATTTTCTTCTCCATTTTCATTTCTGTTCTAATATAAGCATCTCATCTAGATATTTCTCAAGTTAGAGAATATAGATGTCAGAAAAATAATGTGAAACTTTACTGTAGTTCAGGACCTGGACCACTGTGAGAGATTGATTCTGTCTGTTCTCTTTCTTGACAGTGTTCACAGCTGGCTTCAAAGACTGCTGCCAGTCTAATTGTTTTTGCCACTTGCATGAACATGTTGTTTCTTTTCTTGAGGAGCTATACATTTACATTTTAGCGTGAGGATTAGCTTTAAGCAGCTCATTTTTATACTGAAAATGAACGAATCAGTCATGCCATTATAGACTGTTAACTTAATCTCCTGCTGCCCTTAGAAGGGAAAAAAATGTTCTCATCTGTTAATTATTCACATCACACTTACCAAAACATTTCGTAACCAGTGTCTCCTTGCAGTGTTTTTTGGACTTTGCAAATATGCTGCATAACTATTTCTCAGTGGGCTTCCTCTCAGTGGAAGGTGAAGTTGACTTGAATGGAGTCATTAGAAAGTAGATTTCATTTTATTTCTTCTGTTTCAAATATGAAGGTTGCATAGGGTATATAATTTGTGAGACTCTGGTATTAGAATATTCCCTTACAGCTATATTTTCCTTGTCAAGGCTTGACTTTAGGAGGTAGGTTCATCTTTATGCCTGCATCCATTTACTAAGAATTGGTGGCATATATAAATTTATTATTTTATTTCACTTTTACCATTATATATGTTTCTATAGAAAATTTGCACCAACTAAGAAGTACACAGAAAAAGTAAGCAAAAAAGCCTCTAACTAATGCATTTAAGTGTAAAATGGAAGTATTTGATTTGGGATGTACAGTTGGAGATGGATAGCATATAGGAAAAAATATTAGTTTGTAACTCTGGATAAAAGTTGAAACTAAAAACCCATGTTGGAGACTGGCCTATAGCATAAAAGTCAAAATCATGATTTTGACTAATGTTTATATTATGTTCATAGGTACAGGGCGTACCTTTGCCTCGAATCCCCAACAAATTATTCTAGGCATTAAAAATAAGAAAGGAAGTAGGGCTCCTGGGTGACTCAGTCAGTTGAGCATCCGACTCTTGATTTTGGCTCAGGTCGTGATCCCAGGGTCATGGAATTGAGCCCCGTGTCTGGCTCCACACTAGGCATGGGGCCTGCTTGGGATTCTCTCTCTGTCTCTCCCTGTCTCTCTGCCCCTCCCCCACTCATGCCCTCTTTCTCAGTCAATCAATCAATCAATAAAAATAAAAATAAATAAGAAAGGAACTTCTAACAAAATAATAGATTTGATGTGATGTATCTTGTATTGTGGGCCTTGCTTTGAACGTGGCTGATGGGATGAGCTTGAATTTGGAGCTTAACTGATTAGATAGACGATGCAGCTCACTGTTGTGTCAAGTCATAGCAGCCCTATAGATGTGACTTTGTTTATTTTACAGTGTTCCATTCAGATCACACTATTTTGTCTATTTAGAAATACGTGCCTGGGGATTCAAAATTCCAGAAAGCAGAAAACACGTCATGCTCTTTGAACTATATTTGCTCCTTCTATTCATCATCTTAGTATTGTGATTTGGAAATCACATGAGTTTTCTTATTTTGTGTTCACAAATGCCCTGTGAGTGAAGCGGAATATATATCATTAATCACTTTTGATGTATGCAGAAATAGACACGCCAAAATGTGAAATGACATGGCCAACATGATCTGGTTTATAAGTGGCAAGTTAGGACTTGAATTCAGGGATTAGTCACTCAGGATTTATGCTTATGCCAACAAGAGTTTATTTTTCAGAGCATATGGAGAGATGTAGTCAGTTGGAATGGTTGACAATTGAGGCTTCCATTAGTATGTACATAAAACATGTATTGAGAGATATCATCGTTCTGTTTTATAGCTTAGAAAGTTAAAGCAGAAAAGAATGTCTCACTGGCTCGAGGTCGGTATATTCAGAGTGTAGTTGTTGGCACCTGAAAATGTTGACTTTTAGGCCACAGAGAATTATGGAGTTATGCGTTATAGTTCATTATATAATGGATGTTAGCCCAAGTTGAAAGGGAAATTTCTATGTGGAAGTTTTTATTTTTTGAAATGCTTATTAATCTTTTCCTAAAACTTAATAACTAAAATTATAATAGTTCAGTTAGATTTAGTTTTATATTTTAAATGTTCATAAGAGAAAAATATCAGGTGGGTTAGGCATCAAACATAAGCTTTTTAAAAGGTGTAATGTAATCCACATGCCCAGAGGGACTTTAAAATGGGGTTTGTTGTAAAGCGTGTCATTTGGTTGTAAAGAAATTAAACAAAGAAATCAATTGTCATTATTAGTGCAGAGCTTATGCTAAATTAATGGCATATGCTGTTTATGAACCGTTGCTGCAAAACTAATAGAGCCAGAGGAAGTAAACACGATTCCCAGCCCCGTACATATTTTCCTAACACAATCAAGTAGGCCAGTACCCAACCATGAAAGTTGTATTGATTTGGGTAGTTTTCAAAACAGTGAGCAAAAAAGGCATTGTCTTCCAGAGGGGAAAAAAACGATGCGATTAAGAAGTCATTTCATTTTCGATGTTCAAAAAATATATCTCAGATTGCAGGAGGCATGAAAAATATATCTTAACATAATTGTGTGGTTCAGGAAAGCAGTCGAGGAAACCCTTGATGAACAGGTAGCAAAATAAATATCACAATTATTTGTTGTATGGAATACATTGATCACAACTTTGTCGGGATTTTAAAACTTGCAGTGACTTGTATCTAATTTTGGTAAATGGCACTCATTTATCACTGAAATTGTTTTCGATATTTAATTATAAATGAAGATCATTCGTGTTTGAAAAGAATGCTCTCTTTTGAATCTACAGTTCGCATCGCAAGGAATAATTTTCAGGAGTGTGTTTGAGGACAAGTAGCGGCTGTCGCTTCTCTTATACAATCAACAGTGTTTTGAACTACACCTTCTCTCTCTGTTGGTGGGTAAAGCCTAGAGAACGTTGTGTTCTCTCAAGTGTGTTACACACTTGGTATTGTGCTGGGCAGTACTGGTGGAGGCTGTCATGGGTTTTGAATGAATAGGAGCTTGAGGCTGCACAGAGCAGGTCACCAACTCTACCTTTACTCACTTCTTTTGAAGTTGGTCTAATACATCATCCTCTTCTCCAAACCCCAACATGTCAAACCTTTTAGTCAGGTGCACTGGAAGGTATTTTCACACTGTTTTATTAACACAAGCAAAGTAACCATAAGTGTTTTTGAAAAAAAAGGATTGAAATTTGAGAAGTAGCTATTAATACCGAATCTAAACTAAAATTTGGAGCAGAAAGAATGGGAATTTTTCATTTTAATTGTTAATTTCTGGGGGAAATTAACCCAGTGGTTCTTGATCTGATCAGACACAGATTAAAAAATATTAGGGGGGCTCCTGGTTGGCTTAGTCAGTTAAGCATCCAACTTCGGCTCAGGTCATGATCTTGAGGTTCGTGGGTTCGAGCCCCATTGGGCTCTGTGCTGACAGCTGAGAGCCTGGAGCCTGACACATATTCTGTGTCCCCCCTCTCTCTCTGCCCCTCCTCTGCTCATGCTCTGTTTCTGTCTCCATCTCTATCAAAAATAAATATACATTAAAAAGTAAAAAAAAAAAAGATATTAGGAAGTGCCCCTTTACTATCTATAATGAAAAGCACAAATAATGTAACATATCTGTATATACCCAGTAAAAATAATGATAAAACATGTTAATTACAATATAAAGGAGCAATATTGGAAAGTGATTTATACTTAAATATTTCAATATTTGTGTAGACAGTTATGTTTCTCTATAGTAGATCTGTTGTAGTCAGACGGTCACACTAGTGTGTAGAATTACAGTTGAGTATCACAGCTCTGAATGTGGGTAGCTGTGATGACACCAATACCACAAAGCGCTTTTCTGAATCAGTGGGCCATTTTTGGTAAATTTCCAGGCAAAACAAAGTACAGTCTTCCTTTACTTTAGATGATAGTTTCATTTTTGGAAAAGTCAATGCGTATTAAAACTTGGCAGAAATGGTTTGCATTTACCCACCAGTACCCAGATTCAGAAAATTACAAACAACATCTTCCCCCTGTGGCTGTCCACAAGACATTTTAAGGTCATGTGGGTACATGAGACAGTAAGTGTCGTGTAGTATATTGTCTGTAATGTTGCAGGATGTCAAGCATCCCTGGTGCCTGGCTTCCAAGATTCTGGTATCATTCACTATCCTGGAGCAAACTAAAAGTGCCCTTGCATATTTTCCCAATTTGAGGGGACTGGTTTTTTTTTTTTAAGTTAAATTGTAGGTTGTGATATGTCTTGTTTTATTAATTATTAAGATGTTGTTGTTGCTGGAGTCTTTACAGTATCTTGATCCAAATTTTAAATATAAGGAAAATTAAGGCCAGTGGGAGTAATTACTCATTTCAAAATATTAAAATGGAAAATTTAGCAAAATAATATCAAAGCACCAACTACGTATCTGCCAGAACAACCATTTGGCCAAGTGAGTGAAGAATTATAAAGAAACAAGTCAGGCAACACAACACCCCAGCAATAATTTTCCCTTTCCAAACATGTGTTTTGGCATTGTGTGTTGGCCTAGCGATAAGCCCAAAGCAGCCTTGGGCTGGATCCATTCCCAGCTCTGTCACGGATTAGTTATGGTGCTTGGATAAGTCACCTGCCCCCCCCTCTGTGTGCACTTTTCTCATCTGCAAAATAGAATAGTGCTCACTCCATCTACCTCATTATTAGGATACAATGGTACTGCATGTGAAAATATGATACTTAGCACTCACAGTGAAGAATGCATCTTGTTAGGCCTCTGTTTAGTATGAGAGGGTTTTAAATCATTTTTAAAAATCTTTTGAAAAAATTTTTATCTTTATTGCCATTTTGGTTTGTAATGTGTATAGCAGGCTTTATACCGTTGGAAGAAATGAACAGTTAAGGATGTTTGAATTTATACTATGAAATAATCTACCTACAAGTTAGTAAGAAGTTAAACTGAGAATTCTATATGCAGTATATTGATATGTGTAAATATCTGTACATACACTGGACACACAATGTTTTTGACTCATTGGTTCTCAGAGTACAGTTTGGGTTCTCCTCTGGGTCTCTGTCTGTCTTTCAGGTTGTCTGCAAGATCAAACTTTTCTTATAATAGTACTAAAACCTTATTTACTTTGTCCTTTGCTTTCTCTCTGCATGTTCAGAGGCATTTTCCAGTGACCAGATGATGTTGCTGGGGATTGGATGCAGAGACAGATAAGAGGATCTAGCTATCTTCTGGGCTTTTGTGTGTGTGTGTGTGTGTGTGTGTGTGTGTGTGTGTGTGTGTTTTAAGTTATTTATTTTTGAGAGAGACAGGGACATCATGAGTGGGGAAGGGGCAGAGAGAGAGGGCGACACAGAATCCCAAGCAGGCTCCATGCTGTCAGCACAGAGCCCAGTGCAGGGCTCAAACTCATAAACTGTGAGATCATGACCTGAGCTGAAACCAAGAGTCAGATGCTTAACCAACTGAGCCACCTGGGCACCCTGAATCTAGCTATCTTCTGTTAAGCATCATGAATTGCAAAATGTAAAAGAATGTCACTCTTGTCACTAAATTTATACATACGTCCAAAAAATCTTATTTTTATTTTATTTTTTTAAAACATGACTTTTTAAAAAAAACTTATTTATTTTGAGAGAGAGAGAGAGAGAGAGAGAGAGAGAGAGAGAGAGAGAATGCGTGCACATGCACATGGGGAGGGGCAGAGAGACAGGGAGAGAGAGAATCCCAAGCAGGCTCCATGCTGTCAGTGCAGAGCCCAACATGGGGCCCAATCTCAGGAACCTGTGAGATCATGACCTGAGTCAAAACTAAGAGTCAGAAGCTCAACTTACTGAGCCACCCAGGTGCCCCCAAAATGTCTTACTTTTAATTTCAAATACAGTAAACACCAGTACATACAAGCCACATAGTTTTTTGAGGTGTTCAAGCCTTTTTAAGAGGTGAACTATTCCCAAGACTAAAAAGTTTGAGAACCAGGGCCACTGGCTGACTAGTCAGTAGACTGTGACTCTTGATCTTGAGGTTGTGAATTTAAGCCCCATATTAGGCATAGAGATAATTTAAAAACAAATATAAAAATAATAAATAAATAAATAAATTAATTAATTAATTAAAAAGTTTGAGAACCTCTGATTTAGATTATACTCACATTCTGTCTTCATTAAAGAACTGACAGAATTGGTTTTTCTATAGGAAGTGTTTCTTTTCTGGCTCTAGAACTTCATTATCAGAGTCCTCCTTCTACCTCCCCTTGAGGTTCTTTGTAGATCATCTCGATTGTGCACCCATTCCTCTTGTCCGTGTAATCTGCGAAATGCCCAAATTCGCCTCCTCTCCGTGCTCACGGTGATGCAACTCTCTCGTTTCATGCTGCCTCCTTAAGAGTTGCATGGAAGCAATGGTTGGATTTTATCATCACTGACTTTTTGGCAGGAAGGAAATCACTTCCAGGGATGTATGAACTGCAGTAATGGCACCGCGCTGTGGAAATAATTGACTCTATAGGCTTCTTATATGGAAGTTTCTAACACATACCTGGTTGCTGCAAAGCAGAGCCTTGGCATTGCACTCGGTGACCACACTGCACGGTCTAGTCTATAAAGTCTAGTACAGAATGTGTAAAGTACCTTATAAACACAAAGATATATTCTAAACCAGGTTTCTCTTATTTTCCCTTTCCATTCAAGTATTTTTCTTTTCTCTCAACAGTATTAGTCTTGAAAGGTAGATTGCTTTGGTACGTTTTAGTCAACTCTCTAGGTATGTATATTTGGAATAATATTAATGTATTAATGATATCACTATCACTGACATCATTCTCTGCAATGGATTTAATTCTACTTTTAACCCAACAGAACTGTATTTGCTACATTGTGTAACAGTTATTTTCCCTCATAATTTTTTTTTGGCATTATCTCATAGGTCTTCACATTAGGAGGTGCTGACATATTTTTATAAATTATTTTGCCGAATAAAAGAGGATCTTGTCAGTCCCCAATTTATGAATGATTTAGGTATATAAAGAGATAGCAGAGGACTCAATGGAAGGAGCTCCTCTTAACAGCTCCCCACTCCCCAGTCCCTATTGAGGACACTTAAATAAGGAATAACCAAAGCATTTCCTAGGTACTGTTTCAGGGAGATCTACGTCCTTGTTCAGAGGTTCCTGAATCTCATAAATCAAGGGCATCCTGCACACTTTGGCCCCAACTTGGAGATTCCCAGAGGATATTAAAAATTCTGAAAATCCCAGAGGATAGAAACCTGTTTAACTATGTCTAGTCCAACATTTCTTCAAGTCCATTATCCATAGAAAACTTTTATGACCGAACATATTTGAATAATTTGTAGGACACTTCTGTTAGGGCAGGACAGCATTTGGGAATTATGGACTAAGAGAAAATCCATATCTTAAGTAGTTAGAGGATGGATTACTACACTTCTGATGCCCATGAGTCCCCATCTTGTTTTCTTCTTCCCTTACCTATTCCAGGTACCACCAAGCAGAGGTTGATCTTGTGTCCTTACCTGGAGGACAGAGGAGCTTCTTTTGTGACAGAAGCTATGTTATCCACATGGCTATGCACAACTTTGAATCAGAATTATTAGTACTGTCCCATAAATGTATGATGCATTTTGTGGAAGTCTATAGGAAGGCTTGTTCTGAATTGCAAATCTATCTACTTAAAAGATAACCAGCCAGCAAATTAGGAACTGATAGCACTAATTGTTTACCTTAAGGTTTGGAGAGTCAGTAAGTTTGAAGTGTATTTAAGATCAAAGAAATAGTTTAGCAAAAGGAAGCGACCATTGAAGATGAAAAGAAGAATGAAAGCATGGGAACTTTTGGAATTCAATGCATTACTGAATTTGGATCACAAATGGGAAGCTTTCTTATGTATGTTGCGCAGAGGGGCAGTTATGATCAACAAATATTTTTCTAAAAATATCTGGGTGTGAAACACTGAATTCATTTTTCTGAGGCCAGGCTGTATGATGGGATATATCCACTTGAACATACGTAGCCTCTCGGGCCCAGGAAAGCAAACAGTCATCCATTGTTAGTTCTCTCTTCCAAATCTCCCACAACGAAAAGTAGAACTTTCAAGCAATTAAATGCAAAGAAAATAGATTTTTGAAAATGCCACCTGATCATAGAAAACTGATATTACATCTTAAATATATCTGAGCTGCCACATTTCCCCTGGAATGCAGCCTGCCAAACATGTTAACTGACGACATGGTACTCCAAAATCAACTTTACCATGTAGACCTACAAAAAAATCTTTTGGTGGCTTTTTTATCCCAGGGTCTCCAGGGAACTAGCTTATACCAAATAGTTCAGCTGTGATGACTCTTTTTGAGCAACCTATCAATTATTTGAAATTGTGATAGTGTAATTTTTATATAAAATCCATCTTCAGAATTCTTCAAAACTTTGTTATAATTGAGGGAAATTTCTGAGTTTCTAATGACCCTGGGGGAGTTTTTTTTTTTAAAGAACCACTTACTATAGTAAATTAAAAATATGAACCCCCTAATCCCTATATTAGGGTGAGAATTAAGTGGTTTGGAGTAGTTGAGCTTGATTAGTTCTTCCTGGATGGGCTTGGTGCTTTATGGGTTCTCATCTTTAAAAGGGACCTCCTAATTTTATTTTAGCTAATTGGAAACAGAATTAAGAAAAATTAAATCACTTAGTAAAAAATATAAGGGTAGTGTTTTATACTCTTTAAGCCTTTTTCTTTTTTCATTCTTTTCATTCATTCTTTTTTTTTTTTTTTTTTTCCTTAGTGGTGAGTTTGAAGATAGGGATTCTGGGGATACTAATGGTATTAGTTTTCAGCACTATAACTGATGTAAAATAAATATTTGCTGATGATAACATTTTAAAGTACTTTCTCAAGTGATGGTACTAGGGAAATACTTGTCTCCATACATTTCCACAATTGTTCATTTGCTTTAATATCTTTGACAAGTTGTAGTTCCCTATTAATTGGATCTAAGCACTTAATGGGCATATAACCAGATCAAATTCTTATAGTCTGATATTTTCCCAGAAGCTTCTTGGAAACGCTATTCCCGGGTCTGTAGTCTCAGCACCTCAGAGATTCCATTCACCAACTCTTTGTGCAGGATAGATTTGCAAAGAGCGTGTCTTAATATTTATTTCACTTGTGTTTCCTCTTTCAGAAGCACTGCAAGGCTAGAATTCATTTATAATGACTTAATCAGTTTCTTTGCAGGGAAAAATCCTCTTTTAGATATACTTGGTGGACACAAAATGAAGTACCTGCCTGAGTCTCAATGTTTTTAAATAAGAGCTCATTAAATATTTGTTTGGAAAGATCACTGCAAGAAAACAAGTATCTTTGTTTCACAGAAACATCTTGAACTACTTTACTATGCTTTTGGGTCATGAAAACTCCAAACATATTTTGTCAAACACTCTTTCTTTAACTTTGAAACCCATGTGTACAGCCAGGGAAAAGCAATCTGTATGTTTCTAATTAATTTACACTTAACTCATCAGAATGTTGTTTTCTAAGAGCTATTTGATGTGTAAGACCCCTTATGAGCCTTTCAAATATGGCTTCTAAGCATTTTTCCTTTGAACCAGAAAGTCACTTTTTTTTTTTTCCCTGAAGCAAATGGAATTCAATTCTCAAAAGGCTTCAGTTTGGTTCAAAAAATTGTCAGACTCACACAATCTGACAAAACATGTTTTCTCACTTAAATGGATTAACTCATGCAGTAGGCACTAGGAATTAAAGGGCATATCATTAGGCAAAGATTTACTTAAAATTGCCATAGTGTTAATGAAATTTTTATTTATTTAGCAATGCTTTCAGATAAAAGAACATTAAATACACTCATGTCAATGGGGTAGGAAAATGCAAAGGAATTAAAAAGTTTTATCTTAAAAGTACACATCCATCTTTACAATGTGTGTACAGAGGTTTTGAGTATTATCTCCCTGGTTTCAGTCCTAAAGTCAATGTTGCACACAGGAGAGACTCATAGATTGGCATCATCCAATATTGCTTCTCTCACCTTTTATATAAGGGTCCTAAAAGCAGTGATTTCTCTGGTGAAATGCAATGACAAGATCCTGAGCCCAACCATTCACAAACGTTCCAGGTGTGGCATGTTTCATTATGTTCACATAGTCATAGCACGTATGAGAGTTATATTTTCATCTGAATTCCTTTATGTTAGTCTTACAAATACATTTTTGCTTTCTAATAGCTACTTCTTTTGGAATGTCCACATTGATTTTCAAATTCATTTGTGTCCTAATTGGAGGACTTAGTTTTTACTAGTTTTACTTAGTTTTGTTTAGAGGCTTCCTGTTAACCCACATATTAGAGAGAAAACCATCTTAGAGCTTCTTTTAACTATTGTCTCTGTTTCTAACACACAAGAATCCATCGATGTGCTCTTGTGATTTTTTTTCTATCATTTATACCCAAATTTCTCCCTCACTTTAGGCACACACTAATTCATTATTTCTTTCTAACTTCCTGTTAATGATTACCTATTTAGATTTTTTTTTTAGCTTTTAAAAAAATTTTTTTTATTTATTTTTGAGACAGAGAGAGACAGAGCATGAAGGGGGGAGGGTCAGAGAGAGAGGCGGGGGGGGGGGGAGACACAGAATCTGAAACAGGCTCCAGGCTATGCGCTGTCAGCACAGAGTCTGACGCGGGGCTCGAACTCACGGATCGCAAGATCATGACCTGAGCCAAAGTCGGCCGCTTAACCGACTGAGGCACCCAGGCGCCCCTTTTTTAGCTTTTTTTAAAAAAATGTTTATTTACTTTTGAGACAGAAAGAGAGACAGAGCAAGAGTGGGGGAAGGGCAGAGAGAGACAGAGACACAGAATCCAAAGCAGGCTCCAGGCCCTGAGCTGCCAGCACAGCCCAATGCGGGGCTCAAACTCACAAGCTGTGAGATCATGCCCTGAGCTGAAGTTGAACGCTCAACCGACTGAGCCACCCAGGCACCCCAGATTTTTTAGCTTCTTGAAATGATTTGAGTTTGCAGACAAGAATAGATAGAGGATTTTGTATTATTACCACTGAATTTCTTGGATACTTACATGCTCTTATGACGGTATAGACAAAGAGCTGATCCCACTGAGTACCTACAAACCGTCTAAATACCATAAATTTCTATGCCTGAACAGCTTTCTTTTGGTCTTCTTCCAGAAGAATTTGTGATGGATGTAGCATGAAAACCAAGACAAATTGAGCATAATATAAAAACAAATGCAAATCTTATAGAATTCAAACTGCTTTTGTGTAGAAGCAGATATAACTTCTGAGAGTTTTCAATATACTAGTTGGAAATATTTCATAGATTAAATTCAGAAACATTTTTATAGAGATAATATTTCTGATTTCAGAGAAATCACATGGATATTTAAAAATGAAAACCCACAGAGTCCATTATTGTCATCATCACTAAAACATTGGATACTTGTTGGATCCACGTATTTCTCTGTGGGAAGATTCAGAGAGTTTGGGCAATATATGTACCCTGTCTTCAGTGAGTTTCATAATTGGATTATAACCCGAAATCCAGAATCTCATTTTCTACCTAAAAAGGGCAATAGAGCCATATTTCCCAATTTCATCTGTAGTGTTCAGTGCCTGGCCTTTGAAATGAAGTTTAAAAATCATTGCAACACCCTTCAAAATAAGTCTCCTTGTTTGACTTAAGGGTGCGCTTGGCATATCTCTCAATGAAAGAGCCTATTCCAAGAAAGAGCACTTTTAAAGACATTACTAACCATTCTCACCCTCCCCCACACCCCCCACCACCCAGGAGACTTTAATTTTCAGGCAGCATCAGTAGTGTGAGATGAAATGGCTCTGGAACTTTTTGAAACAAGCCAGAAGGACATTTAAATAGAGCACTACTTGTATATATTGTAGCCTTTTCCCCTCATGAGCTGTAACAAACAGTTAAAGCATACTTTCTACTAGTGGAAAATTGCTGTTAGGAACCCCTCCAGTTCACTTGTGGGCTATAAGCACATTAGTTAGGATCAATTCTTCTATAGGTTAAAATTCAAAGTATTACCAAAGAACAAGTAGGTACTAAAGTGATTACCTTTCAGTAGATGCAGTGTGAGTACACTTGGAATTCAGATGAATAGGACATTTGAGAGAAGGAGAGGGAGAATAAGAAAACGAAGGAGGGAGAGAGATGGAAGGAGAGGGAGGGGGAGGGAAGGGAAGGGAAGGGGGAGAAAGGTAACCTTCCAGCACTTATTTGATAGTAATGAGGAAAAAAAATTGTCTTTCAAAATGGTTTTATAGATGTCTTATTATTTATTTGAATTGTCATTATGTTTAAAACGAGTGAGTAAACTGTATGTTAGCTAATTTGACAATAAATTATATTAGAAAAATTAATAAATGGAGTGAGTAAGCTACCCAAATTAGTTTTTCACCCACTCATTCCTGAGCAACTGAATTTAAAATACCAGAAAGTATAGTGTACCTTTGAAAAGACACACAGATGGCCAACAGACCCATGAAAAGATGCTCAACATTGTTAATCAAACCCACAATGAGATAGCAGCTCACACCTGCCAGAGTGGCAATGACAAGTGTTGGTGAGCATATGGAGCAAAAGGAACCCTTGTACACTGCTGTGGGAAAGACTGCAGACTGGTGCAACCACTGTGGAAAACAGTATGGAAATTCCTCAAAAAATTAAAAATGGAAATACCATATGATCCAGTAATTCCTCTATTGGGTATTTACTCAAACAAAATGAAAACACTCAGTCGGAAAGATATATGCAACCCTGTGTTTATTGTGGCATTATTTATAATAGCCAAGATATGGAAACAACCCAAGTGTCCCTCCACAGAGAATGGAAAAAGAATATGTGATATATATTATATCACATATATGTAGCCATATATATATATATATATATATATATATATATATATATATGTAGTATTACTCAGCCGTAAGAAAGAATGAAATCTTGCTTTTTGCAACAACGTGGATGGACCTAGAGGGTATAATGCTAAGTGAAATTAGTTAATTAGAGAAAGACAAAGATCATATTCATTCACTCATATGTGGAATTTAAGAAGCAAGTGAACAAAGAAAAAAGATAGAAACAAAAACAAAAAAGACTCTTAAAAAAGAAGACTCTTAAATACAGAGAATAAACTGATGGTTGCCAGAAGGGAGTTGGGTGTAGGTGAAATAGATAAAGGAGATTAAGAGTATACTTACCTTAACGAGCACTGAGCAATGTATAGAATTGTTGAATCGTTTTATTGTATCCCTGAAACTAACATAATGTAACACTGTAGGTTAATTATACTTCAACAAAATAACAGAAATTAAATCATTTTTTGCTGTGAGATTAGAATCCCCTTCAGTAGGTTAATAATCTTGTTTCTTAACAGAAATAACCAGTCCAGAATTCTACCTTCTAACTTTGCTATACAAAGTATAAAATTCCACAAGAACAAAACAATCACATAGACTGATTTGAATGACCTGAAAAGCATGTTTGCCAAATGTACATTTAGTGTAGTAGGTCTCCTGCTTCTGTTATGTTGTCCCTTCTTTGAACCCAAGGGTAGATGGGGGACTGTTATGGGAACCCCATGCTTTCATTTAGGTCAGCAGCGTTCTTCAGGAGACATAGTAGGGTCCCTATGGCTTTTGTCAGGTTGCAAGACAGCTGCCCTATTGTGAAGAACCATCCATTTGTCTCAGTGGGATAGATGTCATACTTCCATAAGACAATTAGCTGTTTGTTTAAGTTTAAAAGCCCCACGGAGATACTAGTTTGTCATTTGTTTTGGCTGTAAAAGTGTTATATCCCCAAACACAATCCACTAAAGTTTACTTTGAAATGGAAACATTTTCAAATACAATTAGCTTGTGTAATTGTTCATAGCATGATGCTTTGCAATTCTTTCTTTTCTTTAACGAAAAGGAACAAATATTTTTAATATTTTGGTGTTTGTTTTTCGCCGAGGGAAGACCACTCTAAAAGCGAGAGGGCAGTCTGGTATCTAAAATTGAAAGGGTAAATTGTTGCTTTATCACATGAGTGTCTTTTGTAGGTTGGAAGTGAAAAATATTTTTAATTTCAAAGTGAATTTAGAGATCTGAGCATGCTCACTGTACATTACTTTAGAATTATTAAAGTAGTTTGATTTAATAGAGTGAATCTTCTCGGGCTGAGGAGTACTTCACTCTGTACCGCACAGGCTGAGATGTTGGAACCTGATCGCTTCCCAGCTGAAGAGCTTATAAAAAATGTGAAGTACTCTAATAATTTTAAATTACTCTATACTGCACATTTTCAGGTCTCTGATCACCTCCAAATTCAAGTGCTTATAAAACTGCTCCCATAATTTTAAATTGCTATGTGCACAGTGATTTAAAATTGTGAGAGTACTTTAAAGTTTTTTAATAAGTGCTTTAATTTAGCACTGAGTTGAGCGATACTCCAGTATAACTTCAAGAAATTAGGAAACTGATATAAAAATTTATCCTCTGGAAAGAAAATTACATTATGTATAAAAGGGTGAGGCTTCAAATGAATATATATAAGGATAAAGGTACCAAATGCTCAGGAACAATCAGTCAATGAAATGAGATAATAGGGTCCTGAGGTGGGGAGGGGGTTGTTTTGTTAATTTTCCTCACGGCTTGCTGGGGCCTATAGTTCTCTAAACTCCAACAGGTATTTCAGTTCCTTTAAGGTGAAGAATTGCATTTACAGGACTTATCTTTCCATTCTCAGCATTTTCAAAGATGCCAGGAAATTTCTCCCGAAATTATGGGGACATGGCATTGTTAGATGAAAGGAGTATATCTTAGAAAAAGGGAGAGGGGAAGGAAGAGGGAAGGAGGGGAAGAGAAGGGGGGAGGGGAGCAAGGTGGGAGAGTGGGAGAGTGTTTATTGTTGAAGAGGTCTTCTCTCACTTGTCAGTGAGATAGCTTCGGGACATTAGGGACTAGTTAATTTCCCATTTTTCAAAGGTAAACATAGCATGTTTTAAATTGTACTCATGCATGAGTGAAATTGTTTTTATTAAGGACAGAATCCCTTTTGTAAACCAATGGTTCTGTTCACTGCAGAGGAACATTTAGATTTTGTTTTCTGACTACCCGCCATTATTATTATAATGCACCAGTTAATTTGACTTTAAACATGCTACCTTCCTACACCGATCTAGCATTATCCCACATGTTTTGGGGGATGAAATATCTTGCAATGTGCCAGCTGCCAACAAGCTGCCTTCTGTGTCTTCCCCAGTTTATTTTCAAAGCCGTTCAGGTCAACACTGGGTTCGTCTGACTACATTACACAATCTGAAATATCAAACTATTTGATGGGAACCCGAGGCATCTGACTTATTTAACTATAGTTTTATGATGTCTTTGATTAACTACATTGCAGTGAAATATGTAGGGGTGCCTGGGTGGCTCAGTGGGTTAAGCATCTGACTCTTGCTGTCGGCTCAAGTAACGATCTCACAGTTCGCATCAGGCTCTGCCTGAAGATGGGGAGCCTGCTTGAGATTCTCTCTCTTTCCCTTTCTCTCTGTTCTTCCCCAGCTTGTGCTCTCTCTCTCTCTCTCTCTCAAAATAAATAAATAAACTTTAAAAAAAGTGAAATATGTAAAAGATAAAGTATGTTCTTTTTGTCAAATTGTTGAAGGCTTAGGATTTATAGTCTACTGTGAGTCTTTGTCTGTTTCCAAATTTTGTGAAACCCCACAGGCTTACTTTTCAGGAAAAGACATTTACATTTTACTAAGTTGCAGATGAAATAAAGGGGGAATTGACTGTGTGCTTCAGCAATTCATGTTTCAATAAGGGAAATTACATACATCATTGGATTCTAGGGTGTAATAAATGAGTGAATGTTAGTTGTTATTACACACATTGCTACAAATATAACCACACACCAAAACATTTGAAATAGTTCTCATCTCTATTTTTGGCTTATATAAATATTCCTTGAAATTCACTATCTTCCTGTATTTTCTAAATATAGAAGATCAATTTCTCTAACTGCAGGGAAACAAGACTTTCTGAAAGGTAATAACATACCCATCTACATGGTAATGGGCAGAAAGGATATATGTGAAAGCTTAAAAAAAAGAGAGTGATTTTCCTTAAGCTAATTTATCACTCAACCCATATCACCATTTTCTAAGACAAATCCAGCATTAATAAAACAAATTGCATTCTGTGTCCCCAGTAGAACATCTATTCATGCCCTGGAAATATGGGCTACTCTGATCATGAAGTCTTGTAGAAAGGCAAGAATTGCCTTGTTCCATGAAAGTCAGTGGTTTGCCTTCACTGCCAGAGACTGGTTATAATTTTAGGGTAGAATTATCTCATCGTTTTCTATCTGACATGATTCATTTCTGTATCTCAGATCTCCAGAGATGCTTATTTAAAAAGCCCCCTCCCCCCCTCTAGTTTTGTTCTCACTGGGGAAATGGAGGCAGTGGGGAGGAAAAAACAGAAGGAGTTTCTTTCTTTTTCTGAGTCAATTCTGGGCAGTGAATAAGATGTGTTTTTCTTACCGATGTCAATAAAAGACCATCCCTTTAACTGCCTAGCTTATTAGTCGTATGCATTGCCTTAAGATATTGCCCCCAAAGATCAATACCCTGATTTCCTTTCCATCTGCCCAGACCAAGATAATTAGGCTCTTTACTTTGTTTTGTATATAATGAAGGAGGCAACGTAGTGCTGGTAGGGGAAAAAAGGCGATCTCCCAGTGGTAAATGTATTGACATTTACAGACACCGACAGAGCACAACATGGAGAGAGTAATGAGAAATTTGACTGCTTTTCCCTCTTTCTCTGCTTCCTGCTTTAGAGCTGCTGCATCCCACAGTGAATTACTAGCTACAAAGAGAAGGGACTGCTTAGGGACTGACAATTGAGAGCATTTACAATTAGCTGAATTGATTAACCTTTACAAATGCTGTTACTTTATGAGGTGTTTTTCTCAGCCCTGGTTGAACAGTATGCCTTATTGATTCAACATACTCCTTTATGGAAGCCCTGATTTGTCTGTGACTCCACCAGTCATAACGCCTGCCTTGGTAATCGCTTCTGCGTGTTCTTGGGAAAACTTGACACGGTAGACTGATTGGCATTATGTAAATGGGGTCCTTGTCACCCTCTCGGAGAGGGAGCGGTGTACAGCAGGAGAAGCGAGGGCACAGATCTGCTTCCCTGCATCGCCATCTCCAAGCACAGACACAAAGGATGCCAGCCTCTCATTGCCCGTCAGTCCACTGCCTTGCTCCAAATAAACAGCCTGCAGGACGGAAAGAACCGCACATGTTCCTCTGAGGTTTCCAGCTCCCCCGTATTTCTGGTTTTTATTTCACTTTTCCAAAATAATTTGGATTTTGTGTGTGGATATGTAAGGAAAGCGGTGGCGGGAAATTGTCAAAAAAAATTGAATTGTATTTCGCTTGTTTTTCTAAAAAAAGTTATAGACTGACTTTGAGTCCCTACTTTGGCTAGTGATCCCAAAACCTGTGACAAGAGGCATATTCCTTTAACGAGTTGCAGTCAAACTCTGTGTTCAGAATAACTATCAGGTAGAAATGGCTGCTTTCCATCCCTCACAGCCTATCAAACTAAATGAATACAAAGTCAATGCTGTTTGGTTTTCCCTCCCTCCGTGCTTCCCTCTCTCTCTGCTTTCTTCCTTCTATCCTTTTTGTATTCTTCATTTCAAGGGGTACATTTTTGTGATCTTAAAAGAACTGACAGCTCGAAATGCTGGCGTTCATCCATTAGCTGTTCCACCAGCGCTCTCTAAACACCTTGTGCACCCAAGACCAGTTACATGATTTGCGGGGTCTGGTACACAACGAAGATGCAGGGCCCCTCGTTTATCAAGTATGAAAAATTTCTAAATGGTGACAGCAGAGCATGAAACTGATCCCAGCTCTTGTAAGCATGAGGCTTTGGGCGACGGCAGAGTCACGTGCCAGGAAGTAGGCCCTGTCTTTAACTTGGACACCGTGTTTTGTGAAAAGACTGAGGTGGTGGTATTTGTTTTCCTCCCCAGCTGGAATTTAAACTTCCCTAATGCACGACTCATTCATTCTGGATCATGTCGAACTGCACATGCTTGTTTACCACTTGACCTGCTACTTAGCGGGTAGGAAGTGAGAGCGCCCCCCTAATGCACATCGTCTGCATAGCAGGGAAACCTTTACCCGTTGCCAGCATTGGGAGAATGGAGTGTGTGTCACCTTGTGCATTCAGTGCTGGCTGCAGAAAGTTTGTTTTGCTTCATGCGATTAAACTGAATGTTTTGCTTGATCCACATGCAAAAATATATGCATTTATTCTAATATAATACATATACATATTCAAATGCACAGAATTTTTTTTCATACATATATAATGGAATTGAGTTTATGGCATTCCAAGACACAGATGAACAATGGTGGAAGACAGCCATTTTTTTTTTTTTTTTTTTATGAACAGTTGATGCATTTTTAAAGAAAAAAAAAATCAGGGAGCTGCTCTAACAAAGTCTGCAGCATTCACAGCGTGACAAACAAATTAGAAAACAGCAGATGCAGCACAAATTAAGATGTATTTAGCACAGCAGCCCATCAGATGTGTGAACGTCTTTTGTAACTCAGCTTTGCAAGGTTGATGTATTGCACTTTAGACAGCTGATAATGAACCCTCCTAGCAATTAGAAGTGGAAATACTGAAGAGTCAAAATTGTGTTGTTCCCAGTGGGCCAAAAAGGAAAAAAAAAATCCATGTGAAACTTACTTCTTTATGTGCTTGCAAAACAAAGGGAATGTTTCAATTTATATACTGGTGTGTTTGAATTTCTCTTGCCTTTTAAAAATTCCTACTTCATTTTAATTACCATCCGATTCTAAAGTGTCATTAAATAAGTATGAATTCTGTTGCAGTTACACACGTTTTATGGCCAATACAATGTCTTTCCTTTATGGGATGCATTATTTAGTAATCTTACATTAAGACAATAACTTCAATCATTGTGCCTTCAAATGGCAATAAGCATGGTAATGGCTTTGCTGAGCTGCTTCCTGACTCTTTCTATCATTGTGTTTTCCCTTTAATATTAGAGCATTGTTTTTATTTCTATGCAGATAGTGCGTTTACCCCAGTTTCTGTTTTGTGGGAGTGGAAGCATATTTGCAGTAGGGAACAAAGCATCAAAGTCCATCTAATAGACCAAATTCTATCCTAATCTGGTACCAGGTCTAACAGTGTACTGTTAATGTTTGCTTTTTTTTTTTTTTAATCAATATTTTATTTAAGGAAGCATATCATTTCCTTTCAGGAGGAAGAGATGCTTGGTAGTCATTCTGTGGAGTTAGCAGTAGTCCCGCATTTTGTCAAGTACGGGTTTTGACAAATTTAACAAGCTTGAAAGGACTCACAGGAGAATAAGCCAAACCACATAAAGGTGGAAGAACAGAAACAAATAAGGAAAGGGAGCCTAATTGGTGTATTCTGCCTAGCAAAGAGAGATCTGACAGGTGATTTGAAAGCTGACCCACGTATGTGAAAAATCTTAGATGTTTCTGATGTTTGTAGTCTTAAAGAAATCAGCATCACAGACACCATTTCCTCTTGAGTGTGTTTCCTGCTGTTGCGTTGTCGCAATCTGTATCCTCAATCCCAGACCTCCAAAGAGAAACGTCCCACCTTCACCTTTCCTGAAAGTTTAGAGGAGCATGAGGGTGAATGGAAACATCACAGTCACATTTGTCTAGTACAAATACAAATGTCCAAATGTATGTGCAGATTGGTCATGTTGTGAAGACTGAGGACAGAGTGTATTTCCCAAGGTGGCCGCCTTTCTGCGCTACCCAGAGAGGGGTCCAAATAGTACTGTCCTGGATTCCCATTGTGACTTAAAGGGAAACTTTCGATGCCCAGAGCCCTTGATGGCCTGCAGATGAAGGAGGAAGATGCGCTTCAACACTGAGCAGCAGAAACCCACTTGGGTGGCACCAATGTTGACTTCCAAACGGACAGTTCATATATATAAGTTAAAGTGAAGGCATCTATATCCTGTCTTCAGAAGACCTGGGAGGAGCTCATTTTGGTGACTTGTAGCATTGTTTCCATTGAAAATCCGGCTGAAGTCCGTATCACATCCTCCAGAAACACTGGTCATCGGGCTCTGCTAAAGTTTGCTGCTGCCACGAGAGCCATTTCTACTGCTAGCCGCTTCTCTCCAGAACCTTCAGGAGCCACGACTTTCTATGGTTACTGATCCCAGGGCTAACCATAAAGAGGTGCCTTCCATTAATACGCCTACCATTGTTCTGTGGAGCACAAACTCTCCTCTTTGCCGTATGGACGCCGCCATACCCTGCAGCAACAAGGGAGTTCATTCAGCACGTCGCCCGCGAGGTGGAGGGCGGGGGGAGGGGGAAGTTCCGCGCATGCGCGGCGCTGTTCCGGAAGCACGCAGAGACATCACACCTGATCTCTCTCTCTGTCTCTGGGGATTCTGAAGAGTTGGAGAAGGCAGAGCAGGTCACTGCTGCAAAGGCTGTGATGCGGGGGAGCTTCGGGGTGGATGGACTGCTTCAGCTCGTAAATTTACTGCTCTTCAACCCGAGGTGGCAGGCTGGTCTAAAGGCATGGGGTACCCACCCCCTGCACCTACTCAGCAGTTCCCTGCAGAAGACTGGAGCCCTCGGCCGCCACTGAAGACCGGACTGGAGCGCCCACTGCTCAGGCCACTGAATAGGTAATAGGAATGACTCCTGAGGCTGTTCTCCCATAGGCTCTTAACCAGACAGAACTCGCACCAGAGCGAGGATTCCAGATCATGTCACTGAGACGAGAGGTCGTGAACCAGCGGGGTGAAGCCTGGAACAGGCTTGTAGGTGTTTTATTTATGTATTTATATGTGTTATGTAGTTTTCCGTTTAAAAAAAAATCAATACAGTTTTAAACCCAGGAGAGTTTCCTGTGAAGATTTGCATGCCAGTTTGAGAAATCAGCTGGCAGTGCCCTTGCATTTCTACGTGGTTTCATTTGGGGACCTGCTACCCTTGTTGGGCTGGCGCTATCCTGGTCTCCACGCTCTCCGCCGCCTCTTCCACTCAGCCCGAGCATTAGCTGCTGTTTATCATGCAGCCAATTGTTTGTTTGTTTTTTGAGATCCAAGAAAGTTTTCTTACTCACCTGACTTCCTTATTTACGTTACTGTCCAGCCCTTATAGGCAATATTTATGTTCATGGCCCCAACTGTTCATAGCCCCTTCATTACTGAAATCCGAAGGATAAGCCAGGAGATGTATTTTTCAAACCTAAGCTCCTGTGTTTCTATTTTCTGTTCCTATTTATATAAGCAGAGGAGGGAAGAAGGGAGTAACTAGACTAAGGAGAGATTTAGGGCGGACATGAGAAAGAACTGCTTGAAAAAAATGTGAAAGAAACATTGTAGTCTTTTTCCTGATAGAGATTTTGAACTCTCTTTATCCTTAACATAAAGAACGATAATCCCTTACATCTGTACAATGCCTTAGTGCTTTTTAAAGTGCTGTCATATAAAAGAACTTTTTTGAGCCCATTTTATGAGGTTATTTTTTTTTCTTTTTAAGAAAGGACATAGATGATAGGCAGTAGATAATCCATCTAAGATGAAGTCCATTGGAGTGTGGGGGGTAAATTAAGGGCCTTATTGTGGTTTCTTCTGGCTGTATAATTCTATTTTTCACCAAGGCTGTGACTTTTTTTTTAAAGAGTAGTAAATACACTGCAAAGGAATGAAGCTGTTAGAACATGTTGGCTCCTTACAATGATGGTTTAACCCAGGTTCCCCTTATTATACTGATTTATGAGGCAGGTGGCATTAGGAATCACCAAGCTTATTGCAACTATTTTCCTTTCAGTATTGTAAATCTAAAGCACACCCTGATATTTAGAAATAGGTGGAGAGACTGTAATTTCTGTTAAGTCAGACTTCGCATAGATATCGTCCTGCGTGTTAGAAGTCATTTAGCAGATTTCTCTTTTTCCCTTTTCCATGTAAGGCCGGATTTGTGGGGAAACGAGGTTGGGATGAGTCTTCAAACCCAGAGGGGCAGTGTGGTTTCTGAGAAGGACACTGACCTCAGACTTTGGAAGCCTGGGTCCTGGGCTTGCTGTTTATCCTTTGTATGAACTTGGCTCATCTATGGAACTGCTCCTTCTCAACATTCTCGAAGACAGTGTTTTTACAACTTCCCGGAGGGGAAAGTGTTTGGTCACAGTTGCTAAGACCTCTTTCAGAGTCCGTATACGTGGATACTTGAACTTTGAGGAATTGGCTTCTATCAGACACAGGTGGTGGGTCCACTTAGATTTAGGGATAGTCTGGAAAGCAGCAATGAGCTAGTGTTTTTTGTGGCTTCCTTTTGCAGTTTGTATCTTCTTGTCCAGTAGAGCACTTATATCTAATTGTCGAAAGTTGTTTCATCACTCAGACCTCACACCTATGTCCTCTTGAACCAGTCTCCTCCAGATCCCAGCCTATCTGCTTCTTCCATCAAAACTGAGATGTCTTAAGCTGTGTGAGGTGTTACTCCCTAATGTGGTACATGAGTTAACAAATAGCTGTTAACAGCAAACAGTGACTGACTTGCCCATTCTTTCCCAGTTGCCTTCTAATCAGAAACAACCACAATACACAGAGACATTATTATCGTTAATGATAGAATTATAAATACCAAATGGTTGATGAGCAAAAGTAATTGGGGACTGGGGTCAGCAGTCTTTCTAGTAATCACAATAAAGCTAACAAAGGAGGTGAAACTATAGCAGGGCCCAGTACACTCTAGTGTTAATGACATTCACAAATGACGTTCTTAGGCCTCACAGGTGCAGTTTTCTGGAATGGGTAATTTTAACAGGAAAACTCTAGGTTCCTTCTTTGATTGTGCGTGTGTAATACCACCACTAGAAAATTTTATCATTAGTAAAAGGTTCACCCTCTTTTGGAAAATTCATTGCTGGAGTTTTGAGGATAAAGCTGAGAAGGTATTCATTGCAGGATTGACTTTATAAAGGCAGAGTGCAGTGTCCTGAACCCCACGACATTGTCAACGAGAAGAAAAGAAACCCAATGAAGACCGGAAAATCATTCTTACTGGACCCTGGGAAAGAATATGTAGCCTGCCGTGTGGTTTAGGAGTACATTTTTAGAGTAAATTTCTTTAAAATAAGCAAAATTTGCCCTGTTAAAAGCTACTTATATTCTGAGCCTTATTTAACATTCAAACTACAGCATTTGACCTTCATTTTCATGCTGTGTTTATATTGGTAGTTAATAGCAGATACCATTTGATAAGCTAGTTTTAAAATTGGACAAGATTGCTAGCTGAAGTACTCTTAATGCCTTTGATGTGGAAGTGAGGAGGATTCTCTCTGGGCAAACAATGAATGTTTTTTTGGCCCCTTAAAAGGGAAAATCACAATTGTTTTGCTCTTGTTTTGTTTTTGTTTTAGGCGCCCGCCCTCCCAACCTCCAATCTCCCATTACTTCTTTGGCTTATTTGTTTACTGGTATATAATGACCATAAAAGGAAACATAAAATACACCTGCACTTTATTTATGGAAAAAGACCCTCTGGACATGAAATCATTTCCAGATAAAGGGCAAATATTATTGTTTCTCTGGTCAAAAAATTATTTTCTTTTTCATGCTCAGTTCATTCTGTATTTTTATCTTTCTGTCGAATGTGCGCTCTGTGGCCTCTTAGCTAACACAGGCCTTTAATATGTATTGTATGATTTTAAAAGTGCAATGCCAAATTGAATAGGCAAACTTATAACCAGACAATGGGATTTATAGAGCAGATTTGCTCCTAACAATGCTGTAGCAAGCCTGTCTTCTTCGAAATGTTGGGTTAATTAAACCTGGGGATTTAGAACTTTAGTCTTTTTGTATTATTATAATTTTTTTGTATTAATGTACTTTTACAACATATTATTTTATTGCCTGTCTAAAGGTAGATCTTTTATGATAATTTCTAAAACATGTGCATATATTTTTAAAGTTCATAGCATTTTACATAAATTATTTTTTTTATTCATCAGATTATTCCCATTTTATAGATGAAAACCTGAGGCTCAGGAATGTCTTGTCATTTTATTAATATAAAATATCCAGTAAGTGGTGAATCTAATATTTACACATGGTTTTCTAACTCTAATGATGGGATAGTGGGAGACAAATTTGTTGTGGTTCTTTATATTACAAGTCTGTTAATGCTGTTTTTTCTTCCATGGAGTCCTTTGGTTTTCTACTATTTCTTTCCCAAGTGTCCAAAGAATCCTGAAATGTTGAGTGTTCTTTTCTCCCCCTGTCTTTTTTTTTCAAAATGGGTCTTTTCCTGCTTGACAAAACAGAGGCCTGGTCCTTCTCCATCCTGAATCATACTATGCTCTTTTGCCATCGAATGAAAAGATTTACTCTAACCTCTAACAGATACTTCTTAAACACATTTTTTTTGGGGGGGGGGGGAAGTATTCATAATAGCAAAACAGAGCAATTCCAAATGGTCTGTTGAAGGGCTTGGGACCTTTATCTACCCATCGAATAAATTCAAGTCAAAGAGCTGTTCCCGACTGTACCCCTCTGAAGAACCATGTGGAAAACTCCTGGGAATTTTTTCACATTGTAATGGGAAATCTGAGATACTTATGCTCTGACTTCTATCCCTCATTGTTAGAAAGATGCTAAGGGCCTTAAAACTCCATGCATTGCAGGCTTTTTGGCACAGGGTTGAGCAAGCTCCCATGGCAGTGAATGAAGCTTTCAGGCAGAGAATCTCAGAGACACAGTTTTTCATTGGGGGAGAGTGTGTGTGTGTGTGTGTGTGTGTGCGTGCACGCACATGATAGGAACTGTCCCATGTTGCTACAGGTGACCTCAGAGGTAGGCTGAAGGAATGTGTAATAGTGCATGTCTGGATATGACTGTGTATGTGTATGTGTTTTCAGATTTCAGTGAGGTTTTGATGACCTCTTATATTAAGATAACTTTATGGAATAGGGACTATATCCAGAAATGCCAGGATTCTGCCTTGGCTAATTTACCCTCACCACAGAGCTTCCTGAAAGAGATACAAATAAAAAGGAGGGTTATAAAGAAGGAATATAGTATTGCTTTGTTAGATGGAAGCCTCTTACTCCAGTACAGAACTTTCTGGAAAATTGGGCTGGAGCTCATGACTTTAGCTAAATCCTAGGCAGGGCCTTTTTCTAAACTTAAGCAAAAGTCCTACTACTTTTTAGTCATGGGGCTTGAAAGGATGATTATGGGTGACTGAGGATGATTATAGTCCATATAAATAGTCCCTATATATAAAAAGAGATTCATTTCAAGGAGTGGGTTGACATGATAGTGAGGGCTGGCAAGGCAAGTCTGAGGTCCCTCAGGGCTGTCAGGAAGGGCAGGCTGGAAGCCTTTGTGGGTGGCAGCTACTGTCCACAGCAGGATTTCGTCTATTTTACGGAAGCCTTGACTTCTTTGTTGAGGCCTTTCGGCTGATTGAATGAGGCCTACTCAGATTCTCTGGGGTCATTTCCCTTACTTAAAGTCAACTGATTACACACTTTAATCAAAATGCCTTCATAGCAACATGTAGTATAGTGTTTGATTCAATAAAAGGGGGCTATAGCCTAGCCAAGTTGACACATAATTACCATGGAGGACTGATGAAGAAAGAGAGATTATCTGGGGCTCATGCAGATGAGGCAGGACCTGGCTCTTATTTTTTCCTATTTTCTGAGAAGAAAGTGCTAGTGAAAGCCACATGCTTAACACTTGACTTTTTCTTGACTCTAAGCCTAACCATTTGTAAGTAGAGTTCCTTTGGTGATATGGAATTGATACAGTGAGATTTGTATCACCTGCTTTGGAAGAAGTGAGTAGGGGTGGTACAATTCTGGTACCAGGTACAATTCTGAAAAAACCAAGTTGGAGTGGTACAAACACCAGTTTGGTGTGTTTTACCCCTCAACACCAAGTGATTCTCAAACATTGGAGATAGCCTCAGATTCCACAAGGTAAGGGTTCAGTCCTACCAGAATGCCCTCTCCTACCCCCACTTCAGGCTCTAGCCACAGGTCCAGGGTTGTCACCCTTGCTTCTGCTGACTGGCTTTAGATCGACCCGCTTTGGGGTCAATTAATTTGTTGGAATGACTCACAGAACTCAGGGAAACATTTTACTTGATAGATTCCTGATTTATTATAAAAGGATATAACTCGGGAATAGCCAAATGGAAGAGGTGCTGAGGGCAAGGCATGAGAGAAGTGTCACGGAGCTTCCCTGCTCTGAGAGGTCCACTCTCCACACATTGCCATATGTTCATTAACCAGGAAGTTCTACACAACCTGTCCTTTTGGGTTTTTATGGAGGCTTTGTTACATAGGTATGATTGATATAACTCATTGGCCATTGGCAATTGATTCAACTTCCAGCCACTCCTGTCCCAGAGATCTGGGGTGCAAATGAAAGTCCCAATCTTCCAGTGGCATGGCTGATGGTTGGCTCCACTGGCACATTCCAAAAGCCATTTCATTAACATCACAAAAGATATTTTAATCTCTCTCCTCACTTAGGAAATTCCAAGCATTTTAGGAGTTCTGTGCCAGTAGACAGGGATGAAGGTCAAAGATATATATATTCCTTATTATAAAATACAGCATCACATTTGGTTAGAAAAATTTTCCCACTTGTCTCTCAAAGTGTCGATAGATAGATATGTAAGTGTGTGTGTGTGTGTGTGTGTGTAAGTGTGTAATTCTTTTTTGTTTTTAAGCAATTAAGCTAAAAGCCAAACCTGTTGGAAACCAGAGATATGGCTAATCCCTCTTCTTCGCAGGTGACGGTAGGGCATCAGCAAAGTCCTTCACCTTCCTATATGTAATTGCTTCCTAGGGTACACAGCTCTTACACAGTTGTCTGGGATCAGTGAGGAGCTGGGCACTTCTGGCTTGCCAGGGATGCTTGTCTGCTGTCTTAAAATAAAATCTCTAAAATGGGTCATATTAAGATATCCATTATGTTAACTACAAAGTTCCACCATATTTCAACTGAATGTTCTTTTTCTTTTCCATTCTCTTTTATGCTTAATTGTGTTGTCTAACCCAGTACATTTGAAGAGGTTATATAGTGGACAGTTGACAATGTTACATTCCTCATTATCATCACTTCGAAACCCAAATTCAAACAGGATGAATACAGTATTTTCTATTATTAATTTTCCATAAAGAAAGCCCACAGATGGAATCACTCATCTTATAGAAATTAAATGTTTAGTAAAGTTCAAGTCTGAAAATAATCCTTATCCAATTTTTCTCTTCTGTGTAGTCCTAAACAGAACACTCAGTCATCACCTAATTCTAAAACGGAGAACACTCACTCATACACCTAATTCATGACCGAATTCCTTCTTCAGCAGCTATAGCTTGAGCTGTTCTCTGTCCACTGGATCTAGTGTAGATGATTCTTACTTTATTTAAGAATCATCAATCAATTAGTCCACTGTTTCTAAAATTCCCAAATCTAGGAAGATACATAATACCACTAGCCTCACAGTCATAAAATTTACATCATACCACTTCTCAGCTATCATAGTAATTACACCAAATAAAAAATGGTATTCCAACTCATTGTGTTTTATAGACCTTCACTGTAATTGCCAATCATAGGTAATGCTTGAATCTAAAGAATATTGTGATACATGAAATGGAGGGACTCTCTTACTGGGTATTTATAGAGAGAATACTTTTATTTTTCCTGGGTGGGGGAGAGGGGAGTTATCCATAAAAACTATCTCCTGTCTCCTCTCTTGTCAGAAAGTAGCAGTGAAACCATATTTGTCTATTTGTAAAGTTCAGTTTTTGGGTCTTTCCTCAGGATGTTTTCTACTCTTCAGTTGTCAATCCTTTGGAAATCTTTTAAGGAAGGTTTTGTTTTGTTTTTGCTCTGAGTTCTTGGAACTCTAACCAAAAGATAAAAAGAGAGACTAGTGAAAAAGGACTCGATGTCAGGAAGTATTGGAACAATGCAAAAATAATTAGAAAGCATGCAAGAATTGACAGTACGGTTATTACTAAAGAGCAAAAAAAGCCAGCCATTTTGAAATTAAAAAAAAAAATAATCCACTGGTCAAATAAGAAATTATAATGGAAATTGAAAATAATAAACCTGAATGACAAATAAATGCTACATATAAAACTCACAGGATACAACTAAAATGGTATTCGAGAATAATTTATAGCCTTAAGTGGAGATGAAGAAAGCCTAATAATTAATGAGGTAAGCACTTAAAGTGAATGAATTCAGAGAAAATAGAAAAGGTAATGAAGAAATCTCAAATATCAATAGAATAGGAAACGGAGCTCTAATGAAGAGGATCAAAAAGGCTGTAAGTGACTTCTTGGGAAGCTTATTTAACTGATAAGCTTCTGATAATATTGATGAACTTAAAGGAAAAAAAAAAAAGCCCCAAGAACAATGGCACAAATAAACTAAGAATGAAAAAGCGAACTACAGGGGTGCCTGGTGGCTCAGCTGGTGAAGTATCTGACTCTGGGTTTCAGCTTGGGTCATGATATCATGGTTTGTGAGTTCCAGCCCTGCGTCGGGTGCTGACAGTGTGAAGCCTGGTTGGGATTCTGTCTCTATGCTTTCAGTCTGCCCCTCTCTGGTTGCATGCTCTGTGTGTGTCTCTGTCTCTTAAAAAAAGTAAATAAACTTAAAAAAAAAAAGGTAAAGAAAAAGGGAGCTACAGATTTGAATGTGTAGTAAAGACGTAGAGAATTTCACAAGCAACTCTATTCCAATAAATTTGAAACAATAAATAAAACTCTAGAAACATGCTCCATCAGGATTGAGACAAGGAGAAGTAGTCAGCAAGAATAAACATATAACTATTAGGGAAATTTAACCTGAAGGGCAAAGTCTTATAACACATGTAAAAGAAAGCTTTTCAGATGCCTTCTACCAACCATTCAAGAAATGTGATGAGCGATATTACTGAAAATCTTGAAGAGTATAGACATAGAAAAAATAAACTTTAACTCATGTTATGGGGTCACGATACACTGTGATCAAATGAAAAAATGCCTATATGAGAACAGAAAGTAAAAGCCAAATTCAATGATGAAGGTAGATGCAAACATCTGAAATAAGGAATAAATTTAACCAAGCTGATGAAGAACTTTTGCACTGAAAATTATAGAGCATTAATGAAGGAGATTAGAGAAGACAGGGATAAATGGAAAGACATCTCGAGTTCATGGATTAGAGGGATTAATATTCTTAAAGTGTCCATGCTACCCAAAGTGATCTGCAGATTCATTGGAACCTCTATCAAAATTCCAAAGGCATTCTTTATAGAAGTAGAAGAAAATAATCTTAAAATTCAAGTGGAACCACAAAAGACTCCAAATGTTCAAAGTAATCTTGATCAAGAAGAACAAAGCTGGGGTGTCATGCTTTCTGGTTTCAAACAGTACTGCACAGCTTTAGTAATCAAAACAGAATGGCCCTGGCGTAAGAACAGACACATAAACCAGTGGAACAGAATAGAGGGCCCAGAAATAAATCTACATATTTATGGTCACTTGATCTTTGACATCAGTGCCAAGGACATACAATGGGGAAAGGACGGTCTCTTCAAAATTAGCTTGGTAATGGTGGTCATTTCCTGGTGTATACCTATGTCCAAACATCAAAAAAAAAAAAAAAAAAAGGAATTCTGCACCTCATTTGGGCTATATTTTTCCCAGAAGTTCTTACCACATATATTATTATGTAATATTTTAATAGCCATTCTTGTGTCTGTTTACTTCTTTGTGTATGTTTACTTCACTCACCTGTGAGTGACCTCATTGTGGGCAAAGAATATAAATTAATCATCTTCATAGGAGTAAATTCTTGCAGGGCGGTGGTTGCTCAGTAAATCTTTTGTTGAATTCATGCACAAATGCTAGGGTAAATTTGAGACCACCAAATATGAGTGTTCTTAAGATTTCTGGACTATGAAAATCCGACTTCCCAACTGTTATCATAAAAACCCAATTAAATTTACCTGGGGTTTTCATTTTCATAGCTACTGAAATGAGAAAGAATTTGCCCCTTGTGGGGTAGTAGTTTATTGTCCAATTAGCGTAACTAATGAAAATTGTAGTGAAAGGAAGAGGATTACAGAACTCAGCACTTAATGGAAATATGGGCATTGGAAGTAAGGAAAAAGAATTAGGCAAAGTCAGGAACGAAGAAATCATAAAACTCTTAGGATGAAACATTACGGTTTATTACTTATGAGCCAATCATCAGGGAAACAGTAACTAATAAGTGGTGTGTATACTATAAAGTGATTATCATACCACTAGCTATGCCACTAGCAAGCTGCTTAGTATTGTTTCAGTTATTTAACCTCTTTGGACCTTGAGTTCTGCCTCTGAGCATTAAACACGTTGGCCCTCCAACAGCTTAGGTCCGATCTGTTGTTATATGCCTTGCTTATGCTTTTCTCTTCGTCATGTGTTCTTGCCCCAGATACTAGAAAATGGTATTCTGCTCAGTTTCAATGACTAAGTAATTGAGGAAAACATTAATTTTATATGTATGGAAGGTGACATCTGCAGATTGGTTGTACCCCAATAATTCAGGCCCAAGATTTATGGAGATGAGATGTCTTTAAGGATAATGATAAATAATTGTAATTCCAGACAGTTTTGTGACAAGGAAATTGAAACAAATAATATGAATGCAGTACATCCGACAGGAATTGCTTGTTTCCTGAATGTGTGTTGCAGCACATAGAAGAGGCAGAGAAACATACTAGAGTTCAAAGAATTTTAACTGCAGGGTTTATGAAGATTATCTGAAGCTATCTATCCATCAGAAGTGCTTACCATGGGGCTGTGCGGTACAGTAGATATGTCTGAATTCAGAAGGGGAATGGGATTAAAATTCAGCTCTGCGATTACAAACTGAATTTTAAGAAATTTACCTCATTTCCTTCCATCTTAATTTCTTTATAAAATGGCAATTATAATTCCATAAAATGGTATGATTTTGTGATAATAAAACACCTTAAGTATTTGGTACATAGTAGATACTTTAAAAGGCCATTCAGCTTTAGTTTTATTTTTTTAATATTTTTTTCAGTTTTTATTTTAATTGCATTTAGTTAGCATATAGTGTAGTATTAGTTTCAGGTGGACAATATAGTAATTAAGCACTTGCGTACATCACCTTGTGCTCATCACAACCGGTGCACTCCTTAATTCCTGTCTTCCGTTTACCCTATCCTCCCCTCTGGTAACCATCAGTTTGTTCTGTATAGTTAAGAGTGTGTTTCTTTTTTTTTTTATGTTTTATTTATTTATTTTGAGAGAGAGACAGAGTGAGAGTGCGTGCGTGTGTGAGAGGGACAGAGAGACAGAAGAGGGAGAGTCCCAAGTAGGCTCTACCCTGTCAATGGAGAGCCCAGTGTGGGGCTCAGTCCTACAAACTGTGAGATCATGACCTGAGCTGAAATCAAGAGTGGGTCACCTAACTGACTGAGTCACCCAGGTGCCCCAAGAGTCTGTTTCTTGATTTGTCTCTCTTTCTCTCTCTCTTTTTGTTTTCCCTTTGCTCATTTGTTTTTAAAATTCTACATATGAGTGGAATCATGTGATATTTGTTTTTCTCTGACTTACTTTGCTTAGCATTATACTCTCTCCATCCATTTCATTGCAAATGGCACAATTTCATTCTTTTTTTATAGCTGAATAATATTCCATTATATATAAACCACATCTTTTTTATTCATTCATCAATCAGTGGACACTTGGGCTGCTTCCATATCTTGGCTATTGTAAACACAGTTTTATTTTTTCATTGACCTTAAAATTTACTTTGTAATCCATAGCACTGACGCATGAAAGCAGCCCAGGTATTTAATAATTCAAGAATACTTACTGAGAGTCATAAGATAATTTTTACATCAGATAATTTTTATTTTTAAATATTTATTTTAATTTTACTTTTTGTTTTTAGAGAGAGAGATTGAGAGAGTGTGACCAGGGGAGAGGAGCAGAGGGAGAGAGAGAATCCATGCTTAGCGTGGAGCCTGACATGGCGCTCAAGCCCACAAACTTGGGATCATCACCTAAGCCAAAATCAAGAGTCTGATGCTTAACCAACTGAACGACCTAGATGCCCCCAATATTTTTTTAAATGGTAAATATATAAAAGTATCTCTAGACAGATAGAATTCATGCCTTCTTGGAGTTTACCTTCTAATAGGAAAGATACACAAATAATAGAACAAAATACCATTGTAAGTTGTGATAACTCTAGGTAGGAGACAAATAGGAATTATGGGAAAATAGTGCAGTATTGGGGAGTAGGGATCAGAAGAGAAAGGTATTAAAAGGGGAAATGTATCACTTTAAGAGAGAAGTAAAACTTAATACAGTAAATTCAGGAAAATGTGCGCAAGTTGACAAGATATTGTGGAGAAACAGTGACGTGAGCAAATGAAGTAAAGAGTGATTTTATCATAAGGTGGGCAACTGTGGTCTAGGTGGTTTGACTCTGGAAGAAGACTGGAGCTGGATTTGGGAAAGAGAGAAGAAACAATCGTGGGTTGTAGTCTGGATTATAGGTAAAAGGGTCTGTAGCAAGCCTTATCACTTCAGAACTTCTTGGATATTGAATTTTTCATGACTTGGTCAGGGCAAATAAGTGAGAACTTTGTGAATCATGTTACTTCACCTATATTATGTAATTGTTTCAGTCTGTACTTGGAAAATTTAGAGGGAGTAGGACAGTTAATCAAAAAATAAAACATGAGGTAAGGGAAGAATTGGTAGTATGAAGAGTAAAGGGGTTTTAGGTAACTGTGGGCAAGGTAACCACCTCTGATTTCGTTGAGAATAACTGAAAATTTTGGACAAAATATTAAACAGTATTAACTTCAAGGCAGCAAAGAGCTATAAGTTAGTGAAAAATTAAAGGAATAAGATATTGGAAAAGAAAGAAACCAAGAGAGATGAGCCCAATATTTGACTTATGGGACAAATTGAGAATTTTAAAGGCATCACATATTTTGGATGTCCTTGAAGCATTACTTGAAATAGCAAGAGACTAACACATCCTAAAGGATGATCAGTGATTGACTGGACAGACAAAATAGATATTCATATGATAGAATATGCAGAGAGTATATGTAGAATTAAACAGATGTACGTTTACCTGCATGGGTGGGATTGCCACAATACGACATTGAATAAAATGAGCAAGTCCACTGAAATGTGTAGATTTATATGTTTTCAGGCATGCACAAATAATTATATAAATTTTTATGCATGCGTAAATGATTACGAAAAGAATAAAATCGTTGTGTAATGTAGGTAAAATCCTGCATTAAATCATTGCTCCTCCTAATTACAGCAAGTAAAACCATGCTTGACAAAGAGACAGACTAATACAAAAGCCCATAAGGTAACAACATACATCATACTACTCAACCTACCAAGTTTTCTACCTCTTTGTTAACTCATATCTTATTTGGAAATAATAGCTTGCATAATAACTTGTTTTTTCAATTGGGTACAAATTCTTTCCCTAAATATAATTTTACACATGTTGGTAGGTATAAGAATTTAACAGTGAAAGGAAATTTAGAAGGGTAAACTTTAATTTATGGCCTTAAATATTTTTAGTGGGTGTAGGGATGAGACTAGGGATAATAGATAAAAGAAACACACACCAAAAAACTTGGGATAATATCTACTCTGCTAATAATCTTATGCCATTAACTGGAGGATACATTTTTTTTTTACTTTTTTTTCTGTTAATGTTTGTTTATTTTTTGAGAGTGAGAGAGAGAGAGAGAGAGAGAGAGAGACAGAGTGACAGAGTGACAGAGTGTGAGCCGGGGAGGAGCAGAGAGAGAGGGAGACACAGAATCTGAAGTAGGCTCCAGGCTCTGAGCTGTCAACACAGAGCCCTATATGGGGCTCGAACTTGTAAGCTGTGATATCATGACCTGAGCTGAAGTCAGCCACCCAACTGACTGAGCCACCCAGGCACCCCTAACTGGAGGATACTTTTGATTGAACTCTGTGTACTTATGGCTTGTGAGTACCCCAAGGAGAAGAATATACTTTTTAATTCAATATCTTATTTAATTTAAGGTCTTAAATAAATGAAAAGCAGTGTTTTTAAAGGAGAATTAATGCACTATGTCAAATTGGTTTTTTAAGTTAAAAAAAACTTTAACATTTATTTATTTGAGAGAGAGAGAGAGAGAGAGACAGTGTGAGCGGAGGAGGGCAGAGAGAGAGAGGGAGACACAGAATCCGAAGGAGGCTCCAGGCTCTGAGTTGTCGGCACAGAGCCCGACGTGGGGCTTGAACTCATGAACTGTGAGATCATGACCTGAGCTGAAGTCAGATGCTTGACTGACTGAGCCATCCAGGCGCCCCTCAGACTGTTTTTTTAAGGGAAATAAATGAACAGAATATGAATAAGCAAGAGAATTCTCAGGTCCTCTATGTGATCTTCAGTTCTTTGAAATCCCTAAAACAGTAGCTTCAACTATGTGTCACGTGGGCACCTGTTAATAAACAAAATCTTCATTAAAATTTTTATCTGATTAATCAGTAATCAGTATACCTTTTAAACTCTTAGAAACATCCCATAATGCAAACTTCAGTGATTTTATCAGAGCCTACATTGGTGGAAATATAACACACTCTCATATTTAGATAGGTAGTTTGTGTAATAGACAAGCAATCTCAGATAGTGGGGAGATTGAAATTTTCATGATGAGAATACTTAGTGTTTTCATTCAGCATGGGGTATCATCACCCGTGGCTTGCCCTGTGTGCACTTATATTCTCCTACCTCTACCACAGCTTACATTTGTTTGTCCTACTCTATTTGGCTCTTTCTTTCCCCAAGCCTTTCTCATTCTTCGGTGTTCCCAGCCCATTTTCACTGTTATGTAACATAGTGTGCTTGATAATTCTTTAATTTCATATTAGTATTTCTCCTGTTTCTCAGAGTTCTTCTATCTTATGGTGCCATTTTTTTCTTTCTTCTTAAAAACGTGTCTGTGTCGGATCATGGAAATAAATGCCCAAATAAGTCTGTAGTGTTTCTTGGAAAATGTACCCTCTCAGAATTGTGTCAAACATGGGTCACCTCGGTGGCACAGTTGGTTAAGTGTCCAACTTTGGCTCAGGTCATGCTCTGTGGTTTGTGAGTTCAAGCCCTGAATTGGGCTCTGTGCTGACAGCTCAGAATCTTGAGCCTGCTTTGGATTCTGTGTGTCCCTCTTTCTCTGCCCCTCCCCCACCCACACTCTGTCTCCCCTCTCTCAAAAAATAAATAAACATTAAAAAAAAATCATGTCGAATAGAGTTAAATCTTTTCCCCAGGTTAGGTGTTAAGTTGACACATAAGGAAACAAATCATCTATAGTAAAAATTATTTCTGCCAATTCTCTTAAATCACTTACAAAATGTAGTATACCTGCTGTTTGGAATAGATTATTGCTTCTTCTTCATTTAATGGGCTTAAATGTTATGTTTTATATATGTATGTCTGTATGTGCATGTATTTAATGCATATACATAGTTGACACAGACATACATGTAGTGTATGTATTATATTCAACACACATAGGAATAGAATTTCTCACTTTATGGGAGACACTCAAGAACTGAGGCTAACTGAAGAAACAGCAGTCTTGTTTCCTGTCTAATATTCACTCCTGGGCCTGTGTCAATGAGTAGAATGGTTGGGAAACAAATACACTGTTTTTTCTCTTTGTGTCTCATTGGTTGTGTTTTTGTCTTCTCCTTCTCCTGGATGCATAAAAAATGGACGTACAATGCAATGTAGGGTGATTTCCTGAAATACATTTATGAATTTTTTATGCATTGGGTTAATTCCAACACAGATAGCAGGATTTCAGCTTTGAGATTATAGAAATTTTAAATTCATGCTCATATGGGTACAGTAAATAAATCTTAGCTATACAGTAACTCTGTCATCTCTGAGTTTCAACATTTATACATGAGAATGTATGCTTTTCATGTAATTTCGGGATATTGACACACTCAGTATTTGATGTGATCATACAGAAATCACTTCCAAAAGAATCTTGGAAAAAACATAGATTTTATTTTTCTGGAGATTTTTTTTCTATATAATTAATGTTATTTCTTCTTAAATATTATGTAGAATTTGCCAATAAAACAATCTGGGTCTTAAAATGCCTTCTTTGGAAGGTTTTAAGCTATGAATTAAATTTCTTTAACAGTTATAGGACTACATAGGTTATCTAGTTCATCTTGGGTGAATATTAATAATAGTTTGTGCTTTTTGAGAACTGGACCTTTATCTTAGTTGTCAGATTTATGTGCCTGGGTTTGGTGTTCACACTATTCTCTTATTATCCTTTTAATGTCTGTGAATTCTACAGATTTTTAAAACTTTCATTCCTGATATTAATTTTTGGCCCCTCTATTTTGTATCTGTCTTGCTAGAGATTTACCAGTTTTTTTCTTTTTCCTTTTCTTTTTCTTTTCTTTTCTTTTCTTTTCTTTTCTTTTTAAAGAGAGAGAGGGAGAGGCAGAGGAGAAGTAGAGGAAGAGGGAGAGAAACAATCTCAAGCAGGCTCCATGCCCAGTGAGGAGCCCGTCATGGGGCTTGATCCCATGACTATGAGATCATGACCTGAGCAAAGAAATCAAGAGTCAGATGGTCAACCAACTGAGCAACCCAGATGCCTGGAGATTTATCAATTTTACTGATCTTTTCAAAGCACCAGAGTTTTGGTTTTATTTTCACTATTTTTGTTTTCAAATTTATTGATTGCTGCTTTTTATTATTTCTTGCCTTCTACTTGATTTGGGTTTATTTTGATTTGTTTTTTTGGTTTCTTAAAGTAGTATCTTGAATTTTGAGTTGAGACCTTTCTTCTCTTCTAATATGAGTGTTCAGTATTATAAATTTCCCACAAGTACTGTTTCACTGTATCTCACAAACTTTGCTGTGTTTTAATTTCATTTTCCTTCGGTTCAAAATACTTTGTAATTTATCTTGAGACTTCTTTGACCATAGATTGTTTAAAAATAAATGTTTTTTAAGTGAGCATTTTGTTTTTCTGTTACTGATTTCTAGTTTAATTTCATTAGAGTAAGAGAGCATACTTCGCATGATTTCAATTCTTTTAAGTTGGTGAGGTTTTATAACTTAGGGCAACAAGCCAAAGGTTTGTTTCATGATTTATCTTGATGAATGTTCAGTGTGCACTTGAAAAGACTGTATGTTCTGCTCTGGTTGGGTGTGGTCTTTTACAAATGTCAATTAGATGCTGTTGGTGGATGGTATTTTCTCAGTTCTTCTATATGTGTGTTGATTTTCTGTTTACTATTTATGTTTAGTAGTAAGACAGGAGTTGAGGTCTCTGAATATGTTTGTGGATTTATCTATTTCTCCTTTCAGTTCTGTCAGATTTTGCTTCATGTGTTTTGAAACTCTCACTAACATTCTTTATTAAGAAACAGGATTTGTATTACATGGACAACACTATTTGAAAAAGAGGATAATAAGTAAGGGACTTATATTTTATTGGAGTGTAATATATCACATAAAAGATTTACTGGAGATGAAAAGCTTACAGTTTTTGGAAATTCAGTTATAGAAATAACCAAATTATAATTTGTGCAACAATCCAAATCTGAGCAAAGCCTGATCTCTTCTTATTGTGTTATAATTAAGATTCATATAATATCTTCTAAGAGTTACAAAGAAACAGCCGTAACTAACTTTGCCACCTGGAGAAGATAATTATAGTTTAAAAAAATGATTCTTGGCAAACTAGATCATCCGTGAGAATGTCATGAACTCAGGACTGAGTAGCTTGCTTTGCAAGTCTATTAGAAGAGATGACTTTTTTTGCATCAAAAAAAAAATGAATATAAGGAACTTAGGAGGCACCACTCCATCCTAATAACATGTAGAAAGCTCACCAGAATGAAAAGTCAGCAACTCTTCTTGGCTCCAACAGAGAGGGAAGACAAAGGGCAAACAACTGCCTCCAAGATGAGAGACAGACAGGTGTATACAGGGAGTCATGGCTTACCAGAGCAGAGATGCATGTGTGGGAACCAGTGCCAGGATATAGCTGAGCTGTAGTTGATGAATGGCTAGAGGCTCAGTGTGGGTAACGCTGAGAGTTAAAAACTCAAAGGGGATGAAGTCATGGGAGGCACTCTCAGTATTGTAAGGTAAACCTCCGAGAATAGTCTTTAATAGGAATATGCCTGACAACATACTATCAAACTAGGTGAGGTAAAAAGTGGTACAAAGTCAAGGAGAAATAGATGTATCCACTGTTAGAATTGGAGGCTTCAACACCCCAGAGTATCAATAAGAACGTCGTTGAACTCAATGGTGGTAATTAATCATGGTGGTGATCAGTCATAGGGATATAATTGACAACTCTAGAACTACTTCATCTCACAATGGCAGAATACACATTCTTCTGAAGCTCATGTGGAACCCTCGCCAAGATGGACCACATCCTTGGCCATAAAACACACCTTAATAAATTTAAAAGAAAGAAGTCGTAGATGTCTGGTCTCATACCATCATGGGATTAAACTAGAAATCAATAACAGATAACTGGAAAATCTCCAAAAACTTGGAGATGAAACAACATGCTTCTACATAACAGATGGGTCAAAGAAAAAATCTGAAGAGAAATTTAAAAATACTTTCAATTGAATGAAAATGAAAGTACATCTCTTTCAAATTGTGGGATACAATGAAAGCAGTTTGTGGGGGGACATTTATGACACTGAATGCGTTTATTAGAAGAGAGATATCAGATTTCCATCTTAGGTAACTGGAAAAGGAAGACCAAATTAAAATAAAAGTAAGCAGAAGAAATCACAATTGCAAATAATAATTGCAAATAACCGAACACAATTTTGAATGCCCTACCAGTTCGCAAGAAAAATGGCAAAAACCTCTACTTGCTCTTATCTTTACAAAATAAGATATATTTAAATATTGTTATGTAGTTGCAATTTATATTCTTTAAAAATTAAATGTTTGTGGTTATTTGCCTTTAATTTGCCTGAACTTGGAAAAGCCAACGTAAAATAAGCTTAAATCTGACTAGTAGCTTTTGTTTTTATTTTCTTGATGCTATATACTAGTTTTTTAGCCTGAAATTTAACTTACCAAGAAATTGTAATGACACTGTACAAATGTCCAAAATTAATAAATTTTGTTTTACTTACTAATTATTAAATGGAAAATACAAATTATTATTATTTTTTTAAATGTTTATTTTTGAGAGAGAGAGAGAGAGAGAGGGTGCGAGTGGGGAGGGGCAGAGAGAGGGAGACGCAGAATCTGGAGCAGGCTCCAGGCTCTCAGCTGTGAGCACAAGCCTGACGTGGGGCTTGTACTCGTGAATTGCGAGATCATGACCTGAGCTGAAGTTGGACACTCAACTGACTGAGCCACCCAGGCGACCTGAAAGTATAAATTTTTAATGTTCTGGATTTTAATAATTTTTTCTATATATTAGGATTAATTTATGTTGTGGTTTTAGAGGTTAGATATTTTTTTTTTTTTTTTTATGTTTATTTATTTTTGAGACAGAGAGAGACAGAGCATGAATGGGGGAGGGTCAGAGAGAGGGAGACACAGAATCTGAAACAGGCTCCGGGCTCTGAGCTGTCAGCACAGAGCCCGATGCGGGGCTCGAACTCACGGACTGCGAGATCATGACCTGAGCCGAAGTCGGCGCTCAACCGACTGAGCCACCCAGGCGCCCCTAGAGGTTAGATATCTTTTACTTAAGGTGTGTACAAAGAGGTGAATAAATAAGACATTTTTCCATTAATATGTTTATAAAAAATTTTGTCTATTCCCTTTAGAATTGTGATAGCAGAGCGTAAATGCTCTGTTCAAGATTCTGCATTGATTATAAGTAAAATTATATTTAAAATATCACAACTGTATACATCTTTGAAGGTTCAGTACAAATTATTTTCCTATGAAATTTCTCTGATCTGTATCAGTTAAAGCACATAAAAACATACGCATGAACAGGAAAATAACACAAGTAAACAAATAAACCAAATAATATAGTACCAAAAGTGTAAAATGAAGTAATAAATAATAGCAGTTTATGGTAGCAAGATTATCTGGTACTATCCTACACTACATTGCCCTCAATTACAGAAATTAAGTACATAAAAACCAGATAAAAAATGCAAAGAAAAAAACTTAAAAACCATAGCAAACATAATATTCTTCAAACCACTAAGTGTTGTACCCTTTTCTTACCTCATCAGATTTTATTTGGAAATTATATAATTACTTGCATCATAATCTGTCTTTTAGTTCCCAAAAGTTCCCACATATAATTTATGCTTTTTCTTTTTTTTTTTAATTTTTTTTTTAACGTTTATTTATTTTTGAGACAGAGAGAGACAGAGCGTGAATAGCGGAGGGGCAGAGAGAGAGAGAGAGACAGAACCTGAAACAGGCTCCAGGCTCTGAGCTGTCAGCACAGAGCCTGACGTGGGGCTCAAACTCACGGACCGCGAGATCATGACCTAAGCTGAAGTCGGACGCTTAACCAACTGAGCCACCCAGGCGCCCCTGTTTTTCTTATATGGTTAACAATGGCATTTTTTATATATATTTTTTTCTATTTTCCAAAGTGTATTAGTATTCTCTGTAAGAGCAAGTATCAATTTTTTATAGAGAGCACTTAATTTTATCAATAATTTCTTTTGAACCACAAGTATAAAGTGAGGCCACATTAAAACTTTTTTTTTTTTTTTAACATTTATTTATTATTGAGAGAGAGACACACACACAGAGCATGAGCAGGGGAGGGGCAGAGAGAGGGGGCACAGAGCCCGACACAGGGCTTGAACTCACAAACTATGAGATCATGACCTAAGCTGAAGTCAGTTGCTCAACCACCTGAGCCATCCAGGCACCCCAAAGTGAGGCCACATTTAAGTTGATGTTTACTTGTAAATATACTGTCAGATACTGAAAGAGAATATGAGATTAAACATAAAACTTCTAAGGAATATATTTTTGCTAAGATAAAACATTTTTTAAAGTAAGTTAATAAATTTTTCTAAGAGTTTGGATATACAGATATGTTAATAGAAATCAAAACATGAAATTAAATTTCTTGGTCAAAACTCCAGAAATACCTTGATGGCAAAAATCATCTTGGATTATCAACTGTGTCATTTAACATGGAGAAGTAGTTTTTCATATGGAATTTGTCTTATTTAAGAGGTTACACATCAATTAATCAGATTAAAGAATTCTTCTAGTCACCTAATGATTTTATTAAGATAGAATTAATTTAGTATTGATGATTTTTTTTCTGAAAATATTTCTGGTTACATCAATACCCCTTTTCCACTGTGCAAAATTAAGCAGCCTCAGTTTTTTCATAGAGAAAAAAGTTAAGTATGTTCTTTTGTTGTTTTTGTGCTTTCATTGCATATCCAGCACAATTACCAATTTAGATTGTATCTTTATATTCATCTTAGAAAAGAAAAAGAGGTCAAAAGCTGAATGGTAGGCTTATTTGGTGTAATTCCTGGGTTTTGGCTTAGTCCCCATCATAGAGTATGCAGAAATGCAAAAACTCAGCTTGAGGTTCTCTCTGTTCACAGTTACATAGAAATAGCAAACTTGTTAGTAATTAGCTGCCTTGCTTTGTCTTAAAACATAGAAATTTATGATTTATGATATGAAATTTATGATTATATTTTAGATAATTATTCTTTTTAATAGGTTTGCTGAAGTGAGATACAATTTTGGAATTGTGTGACATTTTTGAAGTTAATAGCAAACTTAGTTTTCTGTGGATTTTAAGGGTTATAATTATTTGGACAAAACTCATGTACCATCTGAAAATCAGTTTCCCTCTGTGAATAAAGGGTATGCTATGTGTGTCACAGATACAGTATAAATTTTGTATGTTTACTGATGAACAATTTTTATGCAAAGATGATCAATGTATCTTCTGCCGTCTAGTTTATAAACCATGCTATAATGAAACACATCTCCCTCCAAATGATATTTACCTTAAATTTCATAAATACGTAAACATTATTCTTTTGCAGCTTCTTTAAGGAGTAAAAATTATATCTACACAGTGTCCAAATATCTGGTTAACAACAGGAAATTCAAATGACTGTAAATTCACTCTTACAGTGGAGATGCCACATATTTGGATATGGCAGCGAGTAAAAGTATAACACTGAAAGCTTACTCGTTGCTGGTATGGTTGTATCCATAAAGGTGGGCCCCAAAAAGAATTAGGAAATATGCTTAAAAAGGATGTGAAAGACATCATGATGTGACCTGTCATGACAGTATAACAGTGCTAAATGGTGAACACGTGATCTGCCCTTCCTTGAGTTGTAGCGTCAGTCAGTATCATAGGAAGTTCATCTATATCTTTTTCAATTCAGAGGAAAAACCAGATTTTTGGTGGGAGACTTGTTGCACCCCAGAGGTTACTGAAGTGACTGATAAAATCTAGACTTCCTTTATTATTTCTGGTTTTACCTGACATGTATGAGAGCCAGTTTCACTGTTAATTATAAACTCTTGACTTTTATCTTCCTCTAGATTCTGGGTCACCAAACGCTAGCATTGCCTCTCTTTGGTCTCGATTAGCTTGTTTTTCTTAATTTGCTCTCAGGGAGTTTGAAAAGTACAAGCATTGCAAGGACTTCTGCTCAAGGGTGGCAGTAAGATTATTTTAAACACACATACACACACACACACACACACACACACACACACACACACAGATAGAGACAGACAGAATGAAAGAAGAAATGGAAGTCTGATATGAAATGAAAGTAGATAACTGAGCAGCATTTGAGAGTTCTTGGATGCTTTATGAACCACTGTTGTTGAGGAGGCGGTCGCTAAGATTCTGCAGTGATTGTGTAAAGACATGGATGGTGAGGTGAGGGCCCTCAAGATGGGGTGGCTGGAGTAATTCAAGGGTGCCCCAAAGTAAACAAACAAAACCTGGGGAAGAGAGGGAGAGTAAAAGCCTTGTGGAGGAAGAATAAACAGAAGGCAGCCTAGAGACCAGCATTCAAACAAATCAAGCTCCCATTTCTAATGATGAAATCGATATGCTTCCATTCACAGGCCACCAGCAATGCTTGTGGTCCCAGGGTTTCTTGAAGTGGATAGAAACTGAAGTTATGCTGACGTGGTTTGGGGGTAGCTTTCTTCCTTGCTCTGAGGTTTGAAATAGCACTCCAGTGATCAGTCTTGAAGGAGTGATTCTATGAAAACTAAAAGTAAATTTCCCATTTTGGGTGGGTTGGCCTGCGATTTTGATACAGCCAAAGTCTCTGCTTTCACTGGCATTCTCCGGCTGCTTAGAAAGCTGTGAGGCTTAGATAATTATGTTCCATGCACTTCAGGTTTCCCACGAGTGTCTTTGGAGGATGAAAAAGACAAATGCTGGGGCAAGGTGGATAAAATTTGATTGCCTGAGAATTTTTAGTTTACATAGGTCTACACATGCAACTTGAAAAACTATATCCTAAGATGCACATTTGTTTCACATTTTAATGTATCTTATCAATGTGTGTATTTAATGTGGTAGTGTTTTTGTTTATCCTGGAAAATGCTGTTATCTCCAAGTCATACAAATACAGTATGTGTAACTGGAAACAGTGAAGAGAATCCCTACTTCCAGCCGTTCACCTGGAGTTGTTGAAATTGAACAAAATGAAACTTCTGCTGTTCTCCATAATGGCATCTGGTGTGTTGATTTTGCTGGACCTAGGCATTAAATGACTGCTCTTTTTAAACTGTTTCTAAGGGGGAAAAATACACTTGCTTGAGGTTGTAGGGAACGACTGAGAACTCAGGAGAGAAGGAGTGATTGGTTTATCGAGTCACATGTTTCTCATTGGGGCATAGTCCTACTCCCACCTGGCTCCTTCATTCGCTTAGTGATTTTATTGTAGACTGATATCCTGTTTGGATAGGAGTTATTTGGGGTGACCGGGTGTTGTGGATTACTGGGACTGTGTGTTGTTGCAAGGTGCAGGGGGGGACTTCCATGAGTAGGGGCTTATTGTGAATGGGTAGTGTCCCCTAAGTGGAGTTGTGGTTTGTGCGAGAGATATTTGAAGGAGGAGCTAGCTGCTGAGATGAGAAAAAGACCAAGTTGAGGAAACAAGTCTATGATGTGTGCACCCTCAAGGGGACCTGCTGTGAGAGATTTAACATTTTTATGCTTTTTTTTCCTTCACTAATGGAGATTATGTTTCAGTTGGCTACATTTGTATTTTACCTTCTCTCTTCAGCAAATTATCATTTACCACCCTTTACATGTGTATTGTGGTATTGGGGAGAAGCAAAAAAAAAATGGTGTGGGACAAGCAGACATGACCTGTCCCGCATTTACCAAACCTTTCAATGCTGAGTCTGGAATTGTAGTGACAATGCCTATCTAGGCTACTTTAGGATTCCAAGTTAGCGACTAAGACGGCAGTTAACACTGGCCCACAGTGAGATGGAGAATCTTCAAAAGATGAGATTTCAGGAAGCAGAATGAAGAGACCATTTCAGACAGATGCAAGAAGAGATTTTAGGACGGGGTATTAGCCAGTCTTCCCCATGAGTCCACTGATAAATCATTTTACCTTAGGCTTTATGATTTCTTCTTCCATTCAACATAGATTTTTTCTGAAAGTTCCAAATTGTCTCCATAAAGACTCCTGTAAGGTTGCCAGCTTTGGATTCAGGGGAGTTGTGGGAGAAAGAGGAAAAGGGGAAAGGGGTGAGCAGTAGGGTGGTTTATGATTATTAATGAGTGATTGTAGCAGAAGACTCTACTAGCCAGAAAAGTGTTCATAAATTAGCACTCCAGTGATATATTAAGAGACATACTTGAAATTAGTCCTACTTAGTGGCATACTCAAGTTTCTGACTCCTAGAAACTTGGGAGTTTTGTAGGGTATCCTTACATTGCCAACTTAAATATATTAATCATACTTACCTACTCATTTCGTCAGTTTCTGTCAAGGAATTTTAGCTGGCAACATTTGGTTAGGCTGGGTTTTTGTTATTCTGTGTACTTAGTGGTGGTAAATATCATGTAATATTTAGCCTGGTTTTTCTTCAGTCAGATTTGTTAGGTTTCCTCCTGTACCTGATATTTTAAAATACTATTTGTAATTTCTCAAACTGGTTGTCTCCATTTACATTTATTGTATCATTCTAATAATGCCAAATGATGAATTCTATTAAATTCTGTACCAGTGTGGAGAATCAAGGTACCAAAACTTTATGCTGTGTATATGGAATCCCACCCCTGGCCATTTTAATTTTTTTTTAAAGATCCACAAACTCTAATATGAAATTCATGCATCTTTTAGGGGAAATCTTTCCATATGGTTCTGATGCACAATCAGGAGAAAGAATGGTTGGCTTACAAAAGTATATGGGACAAATTAAAGACATTCTAACCAAAAACAACCAACCTCCTGACAGACTACACAGTATTTTAGACTAATAGTTTGCATTCGAGGAAAAATGTATTCATTTTAAAAAATGTAAATGTCCTGATATTTTTGGTTCTTTAAATCATTCTCTCTGAGAAGCTTAAAGTGTTTATTTAATCTTGACTACAGTTCTATGCAGAAGAAAGATAATCAGAAGAACAGACAGGTCAAGCTAATTACTTGAAGTCTGTGAACCACAGGCTTGAGAGGTTTTCACTTCCAAATTTAGTGTTTTGTCCAATACCTGTTTTTGCATAAAGAAAACATTTTTTAATGTTGTTGCTGGTGTGTGTGTGTGTGTGTGTGTGTGTGTGTGTGTGTGTGTATGTACATACGTGTGTTTCTTTACTGTTAGTTTATTTGGGATGACTTGAAATCATTCAACCTTTAAGAAATTCTGAAATGTCTTTTAAAATTGACACAATGTGCTTAAGTCACTGAACTTTGATTCTCCCCCTCCCCCCAGGCTTCACCATGAAAATATATTTTATTCTTAAGGACTCAGGGCTAAAAGCAAATTCAACCTTTCAGTCTAAATCTAATTAGTGGCTGCCCGTCACATACTTAACCACAGTCTTTGTTAACTTCCATAGACATCTGGTCACTGAAGCATACTGTCACAGTGGAAAATCATCTGAGGCAACAGTAGCATTTATAGAAGCTGTCTTACAGGTTGCAGAACAGAGAGATCCCTAGACCAAATGAAAGGCTACAATCAAATGGTTTATTTAATAAGTTTCCAAAATGCAGCAAGAAGCAACGTATTGGTGTTGGTTTATTACACTTAAAATAGTGGGATGCATGTGGACTGGAAAGAACACACTACCCGATCCTGTGTCATACAGTGTTCACATGTTCATCTCTCTCTCTTTCCTTCTGCCTCATCAGCTTGCTCTGCTGACAGTGTAGTTACAAGAACCAGAGCTGAGGTTTAGAAGGGGCGCTCAGCACATAGAAGGTCTTCTGACCTATCACTTGCTTCTTCGATTAGAGGGACACAGGGGCAAGTATGCCTGGCCAATAGCTGTAGATCATCGATGACTTACTGAGCAGCCAAGGATTTTATCTGTGTGTCTCTGGCAGAGGTCACGTGGGACCAAGATGGGTGTCACCAGTGGGTGACAGTGTCACAATAGGGATCACATTACCGGCCCCTGGGAGCAATATGATCCATGATTTATGAATATTTAAGATTTAATCAGTCTTGTCATCTCTCTACATGTACATATTAACTCTGAATTGTTTCATAACTTTTGTGTGCTGCGTGCATGAACTGTATCTATCCTATGTCTAGCACGTCTTTATACGTTAGCAATCTTATAACTATTCTTAACAGACCTACATTTCATCCACGTTATTGGCTTATCTTGTTCTCCATAAGTCTTCTCCAAAGAAGACTTGAATACTTTTAAATGATATGGCAAACACACATTATAGCCCAACTAGAGTCTGGTGTTCTATTTGCAAGATTTAGAAACAGTGGGTCCTAATTTCTAGAAAAAACAATGAGCATGGGAAAGACAAAGCTGTCTGATCTTTTTTTTTTAATTCCTTTTAGCTAACATACAGTGTTTTGTTAGTTTCAGGTGTACAGTGTAGTGATTTAACAATTCCATGCAGTTTGCTGTTTTCAGCAATTAGTTTAGAATAAAAACAAGGGTGCAGAGGTTGGAAAAGGCTAGGATGAAAAAAAAAAAGGAGGGGGAACTATTCAGAAATGATCTATGTATAATCATCTCCTTCCTTGCTTTCTCACACCCACCTTGCCTCTTTCCTTTCCTGTGTATTCAATGATGATTTATTTATAATATGTTAAATTATATGACAATCGATCCTTCCGTTAGAACCCAGAATATGTTATTTTCTAGTCAATGTATTCTGTATCTTAAAAATGAATGTGTATTCTGAAATCATTGGGTGTAGTGTTCTCTAAATGTCAGGTCAAGGTAGTTAATAGTATTTTTTTTTTAGATAATCTATGTCTTTACTGATCTTTTGATCTTATAAAAGAGCTATTTAAATGTAATTGTGATTTTATCTATTTGTCCTTTAATTCTGTCTCTTCAATTCTAAAGCTCTGTTTTAAGCTGCAGTTACTTTTATGATTGTTCTGTATTCCTGCTGTATTAATCATTTTATTATTTAAATTGTCCATTATTATCTCTGGTAATACCTTTTTTTTCCTTGAGGTCTATTTTAGCTGATATTAAAATAGGTACTCCAGGCTTCTTCTCGTGAATTTTTTTTTCATCCATTTACTTTGAACCTATCTATGTCTTCATATTAAAAGACCAATTTTTTTTTGAAGGAATATAGTTGGATTTTGCTCTTTTATTCATTTCAACCAACTTTTGTCCCTTAATTGGAATCTGGAATTCTTTAATACATTTATTACCTTAACATTTAGTAAAAGTACTGATACAGTTGGATATAGGTCTCTATTGTATTATTTGTTTTTCATCTGTCACCTCTGGTTTTTGTTTTTGTGGTCATTCCTCTTTTCTTTCTTTCCCGCCTTTATTTGGGTTATTTGAATATTTATAGGATACATACCTTACTTTTCATGGTTGCTCTAGAAATTACAATATAAATCCTTAACTTTTTGGTCCACATAACGTTGCTGTTCCACTGCTCCACATAAAATGTAGACACTCAGCACCCATTTAGCCTTTGCTTGGTACTCCCTAGCCTTCTTCTGCAGATGTTCCATGTACCTGTATAACCCATAAGATCTAAGTTATAATTTTTGCTTTCACCACTCATGCATCTAAAGGAAATTGCAAGGAATAAGAATTCTTTGCGTTTATTTGAATATTTATAATTTCTGATGCTGTGCATCCTTTCATCATCACCTGAGTTTTCCTCTGGTGTAAAATTTTACTTTCACCTCAATAACTTCCTTCAGTATTTTATATAGTCCAAGTCTTCGGACAAACAAATTCACTTAGTTTTCTTTATTCTGAAATATTTTCACTTGTCCTTTACTCTTGAAAAATTGCTGCACTTGAAATAGAATTCTGGGCTGGTAGTTCTGTCTTTTAGCAATTTGTCGATGACTTTCCACTATCATCTGGCCTTATTTGCTTCTAATGAGGTCAGTGGTTTCAGTATGTAATGTGTTGTTTTTCTTTGACTTTTTACAAGATTCCACCTTTATCTTTGGTTTCAGCAGTTTACTGCAATGCACCTAGAATGGTTTCTTTTATTTATTCTGCACGGAGTTTGATGAGCATCTTGCATTTGTATATGCATGTCTCTCTCCAAATTGAGGGGAAGATTTTTCCCCAATAATTTTTGAAAAAAAAAATTGTATTTTTCGGTGACAGAATTTTCATTTAGATGTTATTATATAGTTTTTATTTCTCTGCTGTGATTTCCTATCTTTTATTTTATTTTTAAATTTTTTTAATGTTTTTAAATTTTTTTAATGTTTTATTTATTTTTGAGAGAGAGAGAGAGAGAATGAGAGAGAGAGAGAGAATGAGTGGGGCAGAGGCAGAGAGAGAGAGAGAGAGAGAGAGACACAGAATCCGAAGGAGGTTCCTGTCTCCGAGCTGTCAGCACAGTGCCCAATGTGGGCATATGATTGACGTGAACCACATGATTGTGAACCAGGAGGTCATGACCTGAGCCGAAGTTGGAGGCTTAACCGACTGGGCCACCCAGACGCCCCTCCTATCTTTTATTAATTGCAAAAATATTTTCTTTTACCTCAGTGACCAAAGTTATAAATAGCTAATTTAAATACTTTTCTCCTCCTTCTATTTTTGTAAATTTTTAAAGTTTATTTACTTATTTTGAGAGAGACAGAGACAGTCCAAGGTGGGGAGGGGCAGGGAGAGAGGGAGAGAGAAACCCAAGATGGCTCTGTGCTGTCAGCTTCGAGCCCAATGTGGGGCTTGAACTTATGAAACATGAGATCATGACCTGAGCTGAAAGCAAGAGTCAGATGCTCAACCGACTGAGACACTCAAGTGTCCCTTTTTTCCTCCTTCTAATATCTTGGTCATCTTTGGGGGGGTTTTTAAATGATTGTCCTTTTATTATGAATTGGTCCAGTGTTGCTGTTCCTTTGTGTCTTTTGGATTATTTTTCCTGGACATTTAAAGTGCTATGTTGCAGAAACTCTGCATTCTTTTATATCCCCCTGAACAGTGTTGGTTTTTAGTTTGCTAGTTTGTTTTAGGAGGCAATTATCTTGGTCAGACAAAAACTGTAAATTGTTCCTCTTGGGCTGCAGCTGAAATATCAGTTCGTTTCTTTTAGCTTTAGCTGCGTCCTTTTGTGTCCACCACATGCTGTGTAGATCAAGGATCAGTTAGAGATTTGGGCAGAGTTTATACAAAACAGTTCAGGGCTCTCCCTCTTTGACTCTGTTTTTCTCTGGTAATGCCTGTCCCTCTCCTTCCAGAGGCTGGCGTTAGCTCACGCTGTGTTCTCTGAAAGACTGAATGTTTTTTATTGGCATTTTATGCACCACGAATAGTGTCAACTATATTCTGCCATTAGTGTAAAAGTCTTAAAAACATACCGTACCATATGGTCTTAAAATTCACACCATACTAAACCTTTTTCTAAGTTTTGACTTCCCTCTAGAATTTGTCTGATTATTTTTCACTCTCTAATGAGTTCAGGTGGCTGTTTATTGATGTTTTCTAGAATTTAGAATGGTTCTATCTTTGAGAGTAAGTTTGGTAGAAATAGAACCATACTCGAAGTAATACTTGAGATTATATACCTTGTTCTTGGGGATATTTTTTTTCCCAACCCGAAGGAAAATGCCTACTAAGAACGGAAATACTTTTGTTATAGATTCTGAAGCATAATGCTATAAATGTTATAAATATGTTATTCTTTCAGTATCACTGAATGAAGGCACGTGTATTCAACCTTGGATAAATAAAACTAATGACACAATCAGCATAAATTAGGCGATATGAGTGCAGGTATGGAGGTTGTGTAGAAACATACTTACTTCATATTACAAAAATAAATACCACAAAGAGACATTCAAGCAATCCGAAGAAGAAATCAGTTGGCTTCAAATAGATTGCCTTCTATGTGAATGGCAAAGTTTCCATAAAATTAGGATGCTGGATGATGTTAATGATTAAGAAAAAGAGGGTTGGATTTTTTTCTTAATAAGAAAAAAGAAAGACAATCATAAAATTCATGGGAAAAAACATACAATCTTATATGAAGCTCCTCAAAATATGGTTTCATTTTGAGAAATGTTGAATACTTTTATCTGTGTATTAGTAATGTTTTTATTTGAATAGAGCGGTTGTTGTGATATTCAAACTATAGACAAATTAGTTCCTGGCTTATTATCTGATTTTTTTTTTTGTGTGTATGATATTTACGTAGTCCTACTAACATAAGCACTGGGTGTTTTCAACTTTTAGAATCAAACTATAGCTTTTTTATGTTTATAAATAAGATGTTCTTCGCTTTTGCAAAATGCTAACGAAAGTCTAGCTGAAAGAAGATGCAAAGAAAAGGTGGAAGGGAGGGTGGAAGGCAAGATCAGAATGTTTGTATCTTTATATAGTATCATGAGGATTAAGGGATACTTAAGACAACATTCAAAAGTTAATGCAGTGATAAACTGAGGTTAATGTATATATATTAAATAATCATTAGACGAACAAAATAATAACTCACCAAAATTGTTATGAAGAAATGTATGTTGGTAATCTTATACTTATCTTTCAGTTTTTTGAAATGTTTGTTTATTTTTGAGGGGGGGGGAGAGAGTGGTAGAGGGCACAAAGAGGGAAGAGACACAGAATCTGAAGCAGTGATGCAGGGCTCAAGCCCACGAACCATGAAATCATGACCTGAGCCGAGGTTGGATGCTTAATGGACTGAGCCACCCAGGCCCCCCTTAGACTTATGTTTCAAAGCAGAGATTCAGTATATAATTTTTCAAGTTTGCATATCAGGTAATTGCATCATAACAGTATTAGTCATAAATGTACCTGACAGCAGCTAAAAATCTGAAAAAGTTAAAAGTACTGATTTTTAGAAAGTGAGACTTGAGGTATAAAGGCTTGTCATTGGTCTTTTACATATGAGCGCTTAGGTTTTATTTATTTATTTTGAAAGTTTTATTTATTTTGAGAGAGAAAGAGAGTGTGTGTGACTGGGGGAAGGGCAGAGAGAGAAGGAGAGAAAGAGAATCCCAAGCAGGCTCCACACTGTCAGCACAGAGTCCAACGCAGGGTTCTCACCCAGGAACCGTGAGATCATGACCTAAACTGAGATCTAGAATCAGATGGTCAACTGACTGAGCCACCCAGATGTCCCTTAAGTTTCACTTAAAAAAAAATCTGTTTATGTTAAAAAATGGGAAAAAGTGTGGTTTGAAATTATGTAAGGAAATGATAGTGTAACTAGGAATGCAAATACTACTCTTAAGTTTGTAGTAGTTGACCACGATCTACCACAAAGTTCCCCGTGCAATTATCACATTTGATTTTTTTTTCCAGAAAAATCTAAGCATAAATTTGGTGTAGATACTGCTTTTGGGAGAATCATAGCTCAGGAAGCAGCCAAATGGGTTTTAAATCATACTTTGTTCTTTTGATCCAGTTTCCTTTTTTCTTACTTTCATTTTTCTTGTAAATTTCCTTAGAGTAAACATGACAACATGTCAAGTGCTTTGATCTCAGATTTGGTTTAGGCAGGCTAAAGAAGAGTATTTACACTAAGTTCTGTTAAGAGGCTCAAAATGGCTTGGGGCACCCGGGTGGCTCAGTCGGTTAAGTGTCCGACTTCATCTCAGGTCATGATCTCACGGTTTGTGAGTTCGAGCCCCACATCGGGCTCTGTGCTGACAGCTCGGAGCCTGGAGCCTGTTTCAGATTCTGTGTCTCCCTCTCTCTCTGCCCCTCCCCTGCTCATGCTCTCGCTCGCTCTCTGGCTCAAAAATAAATAAATATTTTTAAAAAAATAAAAAAAAAATAAAATGGCTTGCCCAGTTAGGAGGCACATAAAGAATAGAGGGCTTTTATCCAAAAAAAAAACTTTTTAAAAGTGTATATATTTATTTTGGGAGGGACAGAGATAATATGAGTGGGGAGAGGCAGAAAGAGAAGGAAACATAATCCCAAGCAGGCTCTGCACCGTCAGCATGGAGGAGACTGACGTGGGGCTTGAACCTACAAAACCGTGAGATCATGACCTGAGCTGAAACCAGGAAGTGGATGTTTAACCGACTGAGTCACCCGGGTTTCCCAAGAATAGAGGACTTATAGATCCAATGCAGAAATTTATCTTTTAGGGCTAACCATGTAATTGCTCATCATTTAAATATAGTAAAATAATTGGTACCCAAGTATATTAATAATTAAAAACATTACATTGTATGGTCACCTGTGTGGCTCAGTTGGTTATGCAAACGACCTTGGCTCAGGTCATGATCTCATAGTTTGTGAGTTTGGGCTCCATGTCAGGCTCTGTGCTGACAGCTCGGAGCTCAGAGCCTGCTTCGGATTCTGTGTCTCCCTCTCTCTCTGACCCTCCCCTGCTCATGTTGTATCTGTCTGCCTCTCTCAATAATAAATAAACATTAAAAAAAAAAAAAACTAAAAAAATTACGTTGTAGCATGTTGCTCCATCTTGAATCATTGAAAAAGAAAGAAAATACCCTGTTTTTGTAGGTCATAGGTAACTATGCTTTATAAAATAATTAAAATATTAACATAGAACTTTATTCATTGTTTTTTCTCTTTTTTTTTTTTCCTCTTGGGGGCTGACATACTTTTGATTAAATGGATACTTGTCTAGTCAAGGTGGGAGAAATCCTAGTCACTAAAATTGATTGTGGTGAATCAGAGGCAGCCAGCAAACTCAGAGTTCAAATGACTTTCATCACTGCTCACCCTTTTGTCTATTTGACCATGAAATTGGAAGTGGTTGACTTTTCCAATTATGAACATTGGCATACAGACACGCTTTTTTTTTTTTAACAACTAAAGATCCCTTTAAATTTTATATATCCAGTTCAAGTCAAATAACTGCTTCCCTTATGGTATTAGTAGTAGCTATAAAAGAAATACTTGAATAGAGTTCAAGTTAATCCAGGAAAACTTAGTTTTCAAACTTGATTTATCAAAATTTTCACTTATGATGAAAATTACCTTTGGAAAGAAAATACCCAAATAGTCAAATCTTGACCTGTTTTTGTGATATTTAGCCCAATTAAGCCATTTCCATAAAGTTAACGATAGTCCTAAATATGCATAGTTTGAATAAAGTGACACAGTGTTCCTAAGCGATAGATTTTTGCTGAATGACAGCAAAGTAATCATAAATAATTTTTAATGATTTGAATTTGAGGTGAATTCACGTGTTCCCTATTCTTAGAGACGTTCATTCCTAGCTACTTGCTGCCTTAATTCAAATAAGGAAAATGAAGATTTGTGGGTGAGACCCAATTCTCCTCTGTGGAGAATTTGAAAAGAATAGGATTGAGGCTCAGAGTTATGCAGGAAGGCACAGGAATAAAAAGGGGAAGTAACTGCAAGTTTATATGGCACAACAATCAGATTCCAGCCACCCCACTCTGTCTGTGCCCTATGAAGGAATAGCACTTTGACTTCTATCTACTGAGCAAGATATTATAAATTTTCCTCCAAAGAAAATAAAAACCCAGAGAAAAACCAACTCCTTGTGTTGACGTTTTGGGGTCCAAAAATAAAATTATGTATCTTCTTCCACCACTTGTTTGAGAGGTTAAAAATATAGGATTGGGTCAAGAGAAACAGGAAACTAATACCAAAAAGGCAGAACGATTAACATTAATATCAGGCAAGTTCCTTTAAAAGCATTAAGTAAGATATTCTGTGAAAAGGATATAGCATTCATAAATCTGTATGGAACCATTAACAAAGCAGTTGAACACATAAAATTTTAACCACCCTGGACTTTTGCCAGTAGCATTGCTTCTGTTGAACAAACTATATTTTTCAGCTTTCCTTGAAGTCATTGGTAAGATGTAAACACATATTCAGGTGGAGTTTCATAGAAAATTGTTTAACGAGCTTGTTCAGATGACATGTACCTTCTGAAGCCATTTCCCTAATCCTTCTTTCTGACTAGAATGTTGATGTGATGGCTAGGATTCTAGCCGATATCTTGTGAAAATGAGGTGACTCTGAGGTGACCCTGAGAATGACAAGATGGCTGTGAGTATTTGGTGACTCAGGGAATGAAAGCCATCTGCTAAAGGTTGCAGAATAGAAGGATAGAAGGTACTAGGTTTCCCAGTGATATATGGAACTACTTTACCTATCTTAGCAAGTTTGTGAGAGAAAATAAATCCCTGCCTTTTTGGAAACTTGTGTTTTAGCTCTTTGTTATTAGAAGCTTAAAATAGGGGCATCTGGGTGCCTCAGTTGGTTGGCCTTCTGACTTCAGCTCAAGTCATGATCTCCCAGTTCATGGGTTCAAGCCCCAAGTCGGGCTCTTTGCTGACAGCTCAGAGCCTGGAGCCTGCTTCAGATTCTGTGTCCCCCCTCTCTTTCTCTGTCCCTTGCCCGCTCACACACTCTCTCAAAAATAAATAAACATTAAAAAAATTAAAACAAGTTTAATATAGTTTTAACTGATACACAAAGAGAACTTGATAAAAATACACTATAGTTGGAGATTTTAAAAGCCCTCTCATACACAGATCTGGTTCAAACAACAGAAAATTAAGTAATTCTATGGAGATTCTGAATAAAATTGATTTGATATATATACATTTCATTCTGCAGCATTAAATGCTTATATATTGTCAGTGAATAGGGCTTGAGCAGCAGGGCTTTAATTTTTAATTGTTCTCTTAAATTATGAAATTTTTGTGGCATTATATACATTTTGGAATATTTGCGTATGATATATGACCTACATATAGAGAACACATAAGAGATTTTTTTATTTTAAGTTTATAAGACACTGGGCATTGTTTGCTAGTAAAGGTGTTACTAAATCTTTAGTCTGTAACTGGTACTGACTTTATAATTGTAGGTCATGATACCTTTCAAGTAGTATTACATCAGCCATTTCCAATAAAATGTAATACCCCCACTATCAAATCTCGAACTCTTACAGTTTATGGTAAAGCAGATTTTCTTGAGTTTCAATAATGGTGATAATGTTAGAGAAGCTATTGTATGACATATTCAAAGACCATTATATTATATCGTGTTAGGTAAAGGGCATTTGCAAAACTAGCAGTACCTAAGTTAGTTTTAGCATTCATGATCTTAGATGAACTGCATAGATGATACATTTTTTTCTTTGTCCTTTTGGTTCTTTTTTTTTTTTTAATCTTATTTTCATATAGATTTGTGTCTCATTGTATTCTAAATATAATGTAATTCAGAAGATGTCTAGTCGTTGGTAACCAGGCATACATTAAAAGATAGGAAGCATTAAGCAGTGTGAACGTGCATATTCATAATAGCTGTCTAACTAATGTTTTTTTTCCCTTCAGTAGACTAAGGCATACTGTATATTTTATATCCAACTGAAATATTATAAATCACTTTTTAATATCTTTTTATCTGAACAAGAAAAAAATCATTTGTATTACAGACATGTAAATTTAACTTAAAACTACGAAACCTAGTTTGAGGCTTGATACTGTGGCCATAAATCATATACAATAACATTGTAAATGATATAACTGTAACATTATATTCTCTGGGCAAGGTTAATAGATTCAGTTCAAGTCTAGCAAGAAATTGTAGCTGACATTTTCCCATTTCTTTCAGAAAAGCCTTTATAAATCCTCAACTTCTAAATTGGACTGGATTAGGTCCCAGTGGAGAAAATCCTAGATTTAGTGTTTTTAATTTCCTAAGTTACTGAGTAGGAACCAACTTTATAACTGTAGTCAAATATGGCTTGGGGACTTTAACCGTCAGGTTATTTTTGTTATTCTCATCCAATTTGAATAATAAAACTAACTGAACTAATAATAACAAAGGAAAAACTATGGTCAAAGTAATAGTAGTCTAAATTTTTTAAAAGCCTGTCAGTTTGGTTAACCTGGGTTAACAATGGAAAGAAATATAAATAAGTGTTCTATGCAAGTCTTCTCTGGGTGAGAAAACACAGCAGGTCCACTGCCTTCCTTTCAACTCACAGCTCTTTACTCTGGGAACAAATTATTTACATTCTATCTTGCCCAGTTCCTTTTTTTTTTTGGGGGGGGGGGATTGGGGAGGGAGAGAGAGTGAGAGAGAGTGAGAGAGAGAAAGAGAGAAAGAAAGAGAAAGAGCGCCCAAGCTGGGGAGGGGCAGAGACAGAGGGAGAGAATCTCAAGCAGACTCCTTGCTGTGAGCACAGAGCCCAGATGTGGCTCGTGAACCTTGAGATTATGACCTGAGCTGAAATCAAGAGTCAGAGAGGTTCAACCAACTGAACCACCCAAGTTCCCCACCCTGTTGGGTGATGCTGTTAAACTCTGCTGTGAAAACTGGCACAATGAGTGACCTTAATCTCTTTCTACTGTGGGAAAGAGAGTGCACCAAGATGGTTGGAGGCACAGGAAGCTTAGTCGCCTAATGTAGTCTGTGCATGGAGAATTCTTCCAAATGCCATGTTGTCTTTGAGATTGGTTACAAGACCTTCAAGACACTGTTCCCCGATATAGGTAGAAATTGTATGATCTGCAAGGTGGGGAGATTGTTGTGTAGGACAATTCTGTACAACATGATGGTTTTTCTTCTATTCGTGTGTCAGGACCCTAATTGCCTCCCTTATCCCCTGTCCTTCTGAGCCTTCTCACAACGAGCCTTATTTATTTATTTATTTATTTATTTATTTATTTATTTAAATTTTTGTTCTCTTTCTGTTCTCTACTTACTCATTTCTTGTTTTTATCCCTGCTCTTCTCCTTAACTCAATACCCACCAAATCCACGTGCAATCACTCTCAATGCCAGAAGAGTGCATATGATTAACACATGGCTCAAGACCCAGTTGCAAAGTCACCTTATACCTAAGACTTGCCATGGCTAACTCCGCTCTATATTACCTTTCTATTATTTTGAATTTCCTGTAGACATACAACAATACTATATATCACATTTAAGTTCCTTTACCTAGATTCTGGTGATTCCTTGAGGATTATTTGTATTTCCTCAACTGAACGTACATTCTGGTTGATAATAATAGCTTTTTACCTTTTTCATATTTCTTAAAGATGCCATGAAGTTCTAGGTGTATAGTAACTGATAAATGAGTTTCAGTTAATTTTTCAGCAAGTTGTAAGCCCTCTTCTTAAAGGCTTAGCTGTTCTGGACATATTTCTACTAGAATATCTTTTTCCCCTTGTGCTACAGCCATGTGGTGTGTTAATATAATAAATCTTTCATTTGTTATTAACTGATTGAATTACCATTAAAACTGCTCGAAACACTATTGTATTATTCTTCTTGAGTGATTTGGGAATCAGAGTGGTGCTGCATTTGAACATCCTTGCTTCCTTAACAAACCATAATCATCTCTCTGAGATGCACCTCCAGTTCTGTGTTTAAGGAAATGTGCATTCTCACAGTATCTTGTGCTCTTTGTATTATTGTGTGTTCTCTTGTATTTGGCAACCCACATACTGCCTGGTTTAAATTCACAGCTTCTCAGAGGTAGATATTACTTAGTGATAAATTTTTCCATTTTAGCAATGCTAACAACACATGTAATAAGTGTGGGTATTTAATGTTTAAATCTCTGATGCAGGGGTTCCTATATTGTAATTAGATGCAGCATGATGCCTTGAGGACTTTGGCACTGACTTTCTTAAAAAGATTGACTAGGGGGGCGCCTGGGTGGCTCAGTCGGTGAAGTGTCCGACTTCGGCTCAGGTCATGATCTCACAATCTGTGAGTTCGAGCCCTGCGTCGGGCTCTGTGCGGACAGCTCAGAGCCTGGAGCCCATTTCAGATTCTGTGTCTCTCTCTCTCTCTGCCCCTCCCCTGTTCATGCTCTGTCTCTCTCTGTCTCAAAAACAAATAAATGTTAAAAAAAAATTTAAAAAAAAACTAAAAAAAAGATTGACTAGGAATGAAAGATGATATTAACATTTGCCTTACAAAATAAAATATTACCATCTTTCATATATTAGGTTCATAAACTGAAGAGGGTCATATTTCTGATAACAAATTATACGTCATGAGAATAACTATTTTTAGGCGTATGATGTCTAAATCCTTAGCATAGATACAATAACTTGTCAGGTGTTAAAAGGATCCCATATGATTGGCATAAATATCTACTAGGTTCTGTTTTTAAGTTTCATTACTTGTTAAAATTAATTTCACGAAAGAGTAAGCTTTCTGTAAGTTTTTTGGTGGCTGTCTTTATGGCATGAAGTAACTGGCCAATCATTTTGAAAGCTTCAGTTAGTAACTTGCATTATGGTTTCAAATAAGTAATTAAGAGATTAATTTTCAGCAATTTGTTGTCATTGATATGAATTGAACCTTTTATACCTAGCTTTTCATCTTTGATTCTGTGTAAAAGTTTCTCTGGACACTTTGTAGGGTACAAAGAACACACAGTGCTGTCTGCATATTGAAAATGCAGATGACACACACACACACACACACACACACACACACACACACGTGAGAGACTAAATAACAAGAGATTACCAGGTACTTCTATGATAGAGTATGACTAAATGAACTGTATGACTAAATGAACAATATGAGTAAATATTCATGAACTGAAAGGAGATTACTATCAGGTGGGTTATCAGGAGAGAGAAATTTCAGACAAGAGCTCTGCTATAAAGTATACCCTTGAAATTCATTGTTTTAACATTTTCAGTTTCCACTCATTTTACACGACTCCCCAAAGACCCCTTTATGTGGATTTGTACTTTCGCTGAGGAAAAGTTCTGTTGTGTAGCTTACAAGGTTGATGTAGGGAGGGAGAATAGCTGAAATGCCCCTAACATTCGTCTTCATTTCATGTTAGCTTTCCCATTGTCTATGGTGGCATTTGTCAGTTTGGAAATCAAGAGGACCTTGAATGGGTTATTCTTCTTGAATATTAAATATTCTCTGTTATGTGCCTCATGATTGACTCTATTTTACATATTCTTATAACCAGTGGTCTGCAGTGACTGGCACATTGAAGGTACTCAATTTTACTTTGTGTGTGTGGAGGATGGACAGATGCATGTGGCTTCAATATGGCAGTGAGAAATGGTTCATGTAGGCGTTCAGAGGAAGATAAAGTTGAAAAATGAGTGGGGTCACAATGGAGAGGGCCTTGAATTCTGAAGATAACTTCTTCCTTCCTCCATATTCTAGGCATTTACTTAAAATGCAGCATCCATAATAAAAATTGTCATCAGGAAAGAGCCTACATTATTAGTTTTTTTTATATTTGTTTATTTTGAGAGAGAGAGAGCCCGAGCAGGGGAGAGGTGGACAGACAGGGAGAGAGAGAGTCCCAAGGAGGCTCCTCACCGTCAGCACAGAACCTGATGTGGGGCTCGAACCCATGAATCGTGATATGTTGACCTGACCTGAAATCAAGAGTCAGACATTTAACCGACTGAGCCACCCAGGCACCCTGAGCCTACATTATTTTATAACCAATTATTTGTGAGATTTGTAAGATTAATATATTTAGTTGTCTTGAAAGGTATAGACTCTTTACTTGGAAATATAGAAACCAAAAAAGACATTGTGGCCAGGATGTGGAATGAACATGTTGGAAGATGTTTAGCTAACTTTATTAGCCAAAGTAAAAGTAATATTGAGGCATTTTTGAAAAATCAAATAATACAGAAGAGCTGATGTTGACAGACTATCAGTGTTTATAGATTTACTGATTGATTTACCAATGATAATGTCTATTGACTGTGTACTATTACAAAAATGTTTATTTTTGCTTATGTGATTAATCTCCAATTAATTATATGTATATTTTTAATTTGATTTTTTATTATTTACTTCTATTATTATAAATATGTCTAGAATTCTATTCCTTGATTTCTTACCATTACCATCTTTATTTTTTTTCTCTTTACTTTTTCTATCCGTTTTATTCCTTCAAACATTATCAAGGTTGAAAACACTGTATTCTGCTCTTTAACCAAATTTGGATCTTTCTTCTGTTGAATATCATATATAATCTAAAATTTCAAAACCAATCTTTGAAATTTAAATTTTCACCTTGCAGACACATTCACCATAGATGAAGCTGGAAATATGCTAGTGTTATATTACCTTATCTACAGCTACAGTGTTGCAGCCCATAGGCCAGTGGAAAAAGCAGTTCTTAATTGTGTTGTATTTTCCTGTACGCTATTATTTAAATTCATGTTGTACTTTATTTTTTTTCTATTTAAATAATGCTTTCTTGAACAGGTTTTGAATTTTATTGATGCATTTTGTTTTCCCTTACTAAAACAAGAAATTACATTTGTTTTCATCATCAAATACCTAATACTATAGCTTCCAGCATATTTTCTGGTTCTGTATGTTCTTTTGAGACTATTTCATTCTTTAAAATGGGAAGTCTTTTCAGAACTCTCTGATTTTCTCTTATAAATTTAAAATAATTGCTTTATAGACCTGTTTTAGAAGTCTGATCTTGGATGCTCTTAGCTCTTTGGGTCTCTAGCTTGGTATTTGCATTTTTGAGGTTCACCAAATTCTGGGTCAATCCCTTTTGAATGTTATATATTTGCATTCTCTAACTTTTTCTTACTTGTATCTATTTATCTATCTATCCATCTATCTATATCTTTATATTTAAAGTGGGTTTCTTATAGGTAGCATTTAGCTGTCTCTGGCTGTTTTATATGACCTAATAGTCTCTGATTTTTAATTGAGGGGTTTAGACCATTTACACTCAATTATTGATATAGTTGTGTATAAATCTTCCATCTTGCTATTTTCTATTTGGTACATCTGTTCTTTGTTCATTTTTTTGGTCCTTATTTTACTCTCTTTTGAGATAATTAGGTATTTCTTACGAACTTTTTAATCTATTACATTGGCTTATCAGCTCTGTTTCTTTTGTGTGTGATTGCTTTAAGGTTTATATAATGCATCTCTAATCACAGTGTAACTTAAAGGAATCTTACACTATTATACCATTTCACAAATAGAAAGCTAACAATATTGTGCTTCATTTCACTTCTTCTGCTGTGTTTGCTAGTGTTGCCATGCATTTTAACTCTGCACATGCTATTAACTCAACTGTACAATATTTTGCTATTTTTGCTTTACGTAAATCATTTTAAAGAGTTTTACACATATGAGAAAAGGTATTTTGTAATTACCCACATAGTTACATCTCTGGTGTTCCTCATCCTTTCGTGTAGACCCACATTTCCATCTGATATCATTTGCCTTTTGCCTAAAGCAGTTCAATTAACATTCCTTATAGTTGCAGGTATGCTGTTAATGAAATCTTTAATTTTTGGAAAGCCTGAAATAATCTTTTACTTGCCCTGATTTTGAAAAAAAAAATCAATTTGTGTATAGGATTCCACGTTGATAATAATTTCCTGTAAGTAATTTTGGAAAATGCAGTGTTTTCTGTCTTGTTTCTACCAAGATGTGTGATATAATTATTTGTTATTCTTGTGCAGTTTGTCTTTCTCCTGACTCCCACCCCTGTAACTGCTTTCAGGGTTTTCTTTTTTATGGCTAGTTTTAAACAATTTGATTATAATATGCTTTGGTAATTTTTTAAAAATGTATTATCATGCTTGGTGTTTGTTCAGCTTCTAGGATCTGTGGGTTTATTATTCACTGAATTTGGAAAAAAAATTCAGCCATTATTTTTTGAGTTACACATATATAAGAACCCTCATTATTATTTCACAGTTCTGTGTTTATTTTTTTCATTCTTTCTCTGTGTTTTATTTTGGATGTTTTCTATTTTATTTTATTTTTAAATTTTTCTTTCATTTTATTTTAGAGAGGAAAAGTGAGTAGGGAAGAGAGGCAGAGAGGGGGAGAGAGAGAGAGAGAGAGAGAGAGAGAGAGAATGAATATGAATATCTTAAGCAGTCTCTACATTCAGCATGGAGCCAGATGCAGGGCTTGATCCCATGACCCTGGGATCATTACCTGAGCCAAAAGCAAGAGTCAGATGCTCAACCGACGGAGCCACTCTGGTGCCCCTGTCTTTTTTTTTTTTTTTTTAATGTTTATTAAAAAAATTTTTTTTAAATGTTTTTATTTATTTTTGAGACAGAGAGAGAAACAGAGCATGAGCAGGGGAGGGCAGAGACAGGGGGAGACACAGAATCTGAAGTGGGTTCTAGGCTCTGAGCTGTCAGTGCAGATCCCAACGCGGGGCTCGAACTCGTGGAGTATGAGATCATGAACTGAGCTGAAGTCGGATGCTCAACTGACTGAGCCACCCAGGCGCCCCTAAATGTTTATTTATTTTTGAGGGAGTGAACGAGCATGCAAGGGCCAGAGAGAGGGAGACAGGATCCAAAGCTGGCTCCAGTCTGACATCAGAGAGCCCAAGGTGGGACTTGAGCTCATGAACTGTGAGATCATGACCTAAGCAGAAACCAAGACTCAGATGCTTAATTGGCTGAGCCACCCGGGTGCCCCTATTTTCTATTTTATATCTTCAGGATGACTAATCTTTTCTTCTGGGATGCTTATCTGCTACAAATCCCTTCCAGTGTATATCTCAGGTATTTTTTAATATGTCTTCTAATTACACTCATGCTTTTCTCTTTTTTTAAACATAGGAAATATATTTGTAATTGTTTATAATCTTTTTTTTTTCTAATTCTATTATCTCTGTTATTTTTCAGTCTGTATTGATTGATTTTCTCATTATGGGCTGCATCTTTATGCTTCTTTACATGTTTGGTAACTTTTTATCTGATACAAGCATTGTTAGTTTTATGAAGTTGGTGCTAGGTATTTTTTTGTACTTCTTTGTACACTTTTGTGCTTTGTTTAGAGATGCAGTTTAATTACTTGGGAACATTTTGATTCTTTAAAATGTTACCTTTAATCTTGGTTAGGTGGAACCAGAGCAACATGTATTTTCGGGATATTTTGGGTCCAGTACTTAAGAAATACACTCTGAGTACCCAACTATATATATACTACAAGATTTCTCAACTCTGGTTGCTTGAAACATGAACAATTTTCAAAAATTATTCTGCTTCTTCATTTCTAGTTCTTTTATCATTATAGTATGTATCTAGTGTAATATATATTATGTTCAGCATTACATTATACTGATTTTATATTATTACACAATATTATAGCATACTAATATTGTTTTATACTAATTTAATTTGTATTGTAATCTTATTCCCATTTCCGTCTAGAATGAAACTCTATGTAGACAGAGACTTAGTGTCCTTATTCATTGCTGTTTGCTCATGCCTATAACAATATTTAGTTGATAGTAGGCACTCAAGTAATGTGTTGTAAACTAACTTTTGATATATTGAGTTTGTGTGTTTCAAATATCAGTGTGTTAGAAGTTGTTTTACAAAACAATGGGTTTTTTATTTATTTTATTTTATTTATTTTAGTTTTTTTAAATATTTATTTTTGAGAGAGAGAGACAGAGTTGAGTGGGGGAGGAGCAGAGAGAGAGGGAGACACAGAATCTGAAGCAGGATTCAGGCTCTGAGCTGTCAGCACAGAGCCCGATGTGGTGCTCAACCTCACGAACCGCAAGATCACGAGCTGAGCTGAAGTCGGATGCTTACCGACTGACTGAGCCACCCAGGCACCCCCCAAAAATAACGGGTTTTAATCCAGGATATATTATGGAGAGATATATAATGATAGAATTTAAGGGCACAAACCTATTTTCAATTGGACGTTTAAAGTAGATCTAAGATAGAACTTAAACTGAAAGCTAAAGGAAGAGACAGGGACCCATGCAATAGTTATAAACGAAACTGTGTGCATGTACAATTGTATGTCTGCACATGATGCAGCACAAATGGTCACTTCTGTGACACATGACTCATTTGTTCTTAAGCATCATTAATGTGTACATTAGTGATTTTAGTTTATCTAGTTGTACTGTCAGCACAATCTCTGTGTTTATTTTTAGTGTATGGCTCTTGTTCGATGGCTTGTGCAGCACATTGGCTTGTCCTGGAAAAATGGCAGGATAATGCCCTCATCTGTTAAATAAGGGGCTCGGGGCGCCTGGGTGCTCAGTCGGTTAAGCATCCCACTTGGACTGATCTCACGGTTTGTGCGTTCGAGTCCCATGTCCGGCTTTGTGCTGACAGCTCAGAGCCTGGAGCCTGGAGCCTGCTTCAGATCCTGTGTCTTCCTCTCTCTCTGTCCCTCCCCCACTCATGGTCTGTCTCTGTCTCTCAAAAATAAGTAAATGTTAAACATATATATATACGAGGGGTCAAAAATAACTGATCTTTTTCCCTACTGATACGTTAAAGTCATCTCTATAGGGTTTGAGCTTCGCTAAAATTTTTATTGGATGAGGTTTGCATAGTATTACGAGGAGAAAATACCCAGATTAGAGTCACAGATTTGCCCTTAATAGAAGAAAAATTGGGCACATAACTCAACAACACATTTTCTGAGATTAGTAACAATATCAGAATTCCACTATTGTTGCAAGAATTAAGTGAGACAATGTTATGAAATTGAAAACTTCTCTACTTTTTGTTCCTCTTTCCCACAGATTTATTCTCACATCATATTTCCTTTTTTGCAAAATAGTTGTTCTATTTTTTAAGTCTAATTTCTCCACTTATGCTTCAGTATTTCTTCAGAAACATATTAGCATTGACTATTCTCCCATTTTCAAATGATTTCAGTTTCACCTTCCTAAAAGCTGTTTCTTCTTATCAGCACATAAACATAATCAATTCTCTCTCTTAAATCCATACAGGATGCTCTTCTTTTTTTCTCTCTACCTCACAGCTCAGCTTCAGAAAGCAGATGGGGAATTTGCTTCACCCTCTTAAAAATAGTGTGATTATTTATTGTCTCCTGAACCTCACTACAATGGCTCGTGTCCTCATGTGGTTCATAATTTTTAGTGGAGAGTCTTCTTCAGGGAAGTACGTTTTCATTTTAAGCGCACAGTTATGAGTGCATCTTCAGATGGTGCATTTACCTTCTTCTGTTTTGGGAACCTGTGAGCTTCTGAGAAGCAAGCCCTACTTTGGGTTTTCAGGAATTATCTGATAGCTTGTATGTGCAGTTCTCACTTGCATATATTGCAGATGTGGTATTGAAATTATTTATAAGTCACTTTTAAGAGATTCAGTGTCCAGTAAAGTGTTACTTCTGGCTCTGGTGATGGGTGGTAATGGATTTATGCAGAAAGTTCTATTCATAATAAATAACTGCATTGTATATGGAACTAACTTGTCTCACATTCTCCACCAGGTATTAAAGCTGCACAGCCTTTAGTTTGCACCTTGGTTTCCAATATCTCTTTGGACTACTTACTTGCCTTTAGAGTGGGAGCATTCTTCTCTCTGGCTTTGAGTTGGCCCTTCAGTTTTGGCACATGAAGATTTTTTATTTTTTGAAAGTTTCGCAATACATTTCAATTTGTTGTTGCAGGGGTGGAAAAGTAATTATTTCCTCTACCCTTATGAATTCTTAGCTGAGACCTCCCATGGTAAAACACAGATTCACAAGAGAAACACAAATAGAACTTTAGTAGCATATGTACTTCCTGGACGCACCAGAGATACCAAGGGGAAAATGAGTAACTCAGAGAAATGGCTTTAGAATTCAGGTGTATATACCATCTTAACAGGAAAAGGGGAGGGAGGACGTGGGCCTGTCAGGGAAGAGTAAATGATTTTTAGGAAAGGTGAACGGGTCCTTAGAGAATAATAGATGGATCTATGAAAGTTTGTGATAAAGTATCTGGATATATGGGGTGTGTGTGTGTGTGTGTGTGTGTATGTACATATATATATGTGTGTATATATATATGTGTGTATATGTGTATATATATGTGTGTGTGTATATATATATGTATGTGTATATATGTGTATATATGTGTATATATATATGTGTATATGTGTGTATATATATGTGTGTATGTGTATATATATGTGTGTATATATATATATATACATATATACATATATATATATGTATGTATATACACCCCCCATATATATGAAAGTGATACAGGCAAGTTTCTCAAGTGGTGGAGGGAGACACATTGTCTTAATGGCGCTCAACTGCCCCCAGGCCTCTAGGGAAGGTCTGGACTCTTGGCCCATTGGGCCATAACCAAGGGATTGAGAATTTACAATCAGGAATTGAGATGGCTGAAGGAAGTCTCAGTGCACACCCCATATATATGAAAGTTTGTGATAAAGTATCTGGATATATGGTGTGTTTGTGTGTGTATATATATATATGTGTGTGTGTGTATATATACATATATATGTGTGTATATATATATGTGTATATGTGTGTATATGTGTGTATATATATGTGTGTGTATATATATGTATGTGTATATATATATGTGTATATGTGTATATATGTGTATATGTGTATATATATATATATATGGTGTGTGTATATATATACACACACACACACACACACACCCCATATATGTGAAAGTTTGTGATAAAGTATCTGGTCCTTGGAGAGTAGATGGGTATATGAAAGTCTGTGATAAAGTATGTTGACTTCTAGTCTTTGCTCTTATGACTAAGAATCAATCTTCCTTGAAGACTGTCCTGGGGAAGGATTAAGACAGTTGAGTTCCTTCTGGAAGATCTCGGTGTTTGGGTAGATGAGGGGAGTTCAGAGAAAGCCTGCCCCTGTGTTTGCTGTTTTTCAAGTGTCTACAGCTGAAAATAATCAATATGCCAGAGTGGCATATGTTGTGGTGGCATGTTATGCTACTCTTCCATATTCAGTTATTTTAGTCTGTGTTGTTTCAAATGGGAAGGAGAGGTTCCTATGCTGGCTGTGTATGGCATACTGAATTCTCAATTCCCTATGTGTGATATGATAGTAGTCAGAACCCTTCCAAGCGTTCTGATTTTATTCACGTCACTAAATATACCAAAAGACAAAGCACCCACCTTATATTTGCAGAGCTGGTAGCTAACTCTTCTTTGGCTTCTGGGACGTTAGCCCTGCTTGGTTTTCTACACTCAGAATGTCATGACTGGCTCCTCTTCTTAAGATTTGCTGATAAATTTTTCAAGGTCTATCCTTGACTCTCTTACATGGTGTGTCTATAGATAATTTGATAGCTTCAGGCTATCATATGATGATTTAAAAATTACCAGGACTCTCTCTCTCCTAAGATTCAGAATGAATTTATCTAACAATTTAGATATCAGGTATCTCCACTAAAACATGTTAAAAAGCAAATTTATTACCTTGTTGTATGGACTCATCCTGAAAACCCCTGCTGTTTACTCCTTCTCCAATAACTACACACTATTCTTGATTTTTAATTTCAGTAAATGGCACTCTATTAATCTTACTCAAACCACTTCTCTGAGAATTCTCCTCACCTCCCTCCCTCTCTGCCTGCACACTCAAGAAATTGAATATGCCATGTCAGTTTCCCCCCTAAAGCTCTGTAATTGATGCATATTTCACTATATCCATTCATACTACTTAAAAACAAGCCATCTTCTTTCTCACCTTGGTTTATAGTAAGATTTTTATTACCTCACTCTAGACCAGTTTTGCCCCTTTGCAATAAACTATTCTTTTTAGTGGATATCTTCTGCTTAAAATGCATGCTCCTATCTCAGCCTGGGACGTCTTTTGTGTTCCCTCTTCTTCACCTGAAGAACTGCCATTTACCATTCCATACTTCTATCACTAGTCCTCTTGAAGGCCCTCTCAGGTGCCCCACAGCTGATTATTCTTCCTTGTGCATGTTCCCGTCACAACACTTACTATGCCATGTTTTACCTGCAGATGGCCTCACCAGCCAGAAAGCTCTTTGAGTACATCCACGTATATCCCGCGTTATGTATAGGGTTTTGCACACAGTAGACACTTAGTAAATATTTGTTATCTTTTTAAAGAAGGATGGTATTTTGAGTTTCTATGTCATTGTATCCAAAGCCAATGAAATGTTATTTGGGCAAAAAACATCCCCAGTCCTAATACTGTTAGAAAGGAAACACATTCTATGTTAATGTTGATTGTAGTTTAGCAAATACGTATCTTGAAAGTAGTAAGGGAAGATACATTAAATATTTTATTCTATGTTTGCTCTAGGGCTTATCATTATTTCTTTTCAAGGATCTGACCATTTAGTTGATTATATGGAAAGAAAATCTGCTGAATGGTCTTTGCTCTTTGTATTTAAAGCTTTCACCAAAATAGTCATTTTTCTGAGCTTATGAACTTTTCCAAAGAATAATGAAATTAAATATTTCACCATGTAATGCTCTTACATAATAGAAAACATTGTTACAGATTTGACTGTTAAAGTGACTGACCTAATAGGAGTTTATATTAGACTTTATATTCATGAACACTATAGTTGATTTCAGACAGTAATGCTTCATCACAGGGAAATATTAAAAATGATCTTCACAGATATTTCACATGGTAAGATTAATTATTTACATATGTTACTATGGCAACCATGTACCAAAGTACGATAAGTCTGGACCATACAATTCTTTTCTTTAGATTCCTAAATCAATATACTGACTAGGTGTTTGGTGACAACTTCATATAAAAAACACCACAACAAAGTAGAAAAAATGTTTTGGGTAAACTGTTAAAATATTTTGCTTAAAATTGTTTTCTGTGTGATACGGGAATGGCTACACTTGCTATATTGGTATCAGACAAAAATGGTTTTGAGACAAGAAATATTACTTGAGATAAGGAAAGTAATTTCATAATGACAGGGTCAACATATCAGCAAGATAAAACAATAATAGATGTGCACACACCTAACACCAGAGCCAATAATACATGAAGCAAAAGAGTGGAGGAGCGGAAAGGAGATATAGATGATTGAACAATAGTAGAAGTTTTGATACCCATTCCTAGTAATGGAAAGAACAACTGGACAGAAAATCAGCAAGGATATAGAAGGCTTGAAAAACACTATCAACCAACTTGACCTTTTTGACATCTATAGAATGATCCATTCCAACCACAGTGGGATACATATCTTCTCAAGTACACATGAAACATTCTCTAGACCATATGCTATGCCATAAAACAAGCCTTAAAAATTTTAAAAGAGGGAAAAAAAATCATCACCAAAGATGCAATAAAAAGCAAAAACACAACAGCCAAATAAAATTTCCCTCTTCAAAATGAGTCTGTAAATCAAAATTCCAAAATCCTTTAAATCATGTAATGCTAAGAAAGAAAAAAGAAATAACAATTGGTACATAAGTTCACTTGAGATAAATTATGGATAAAGAAGTGTCATACTAAGATTTAAAATATTTTTATTTGGAATAATCAAAGGTAAAAATGAAGTAATGGCACTACTAAAAAAACAATAAAAACATAAACATTCTTAAAAATTGTGCAAAGTGTTAAGGAAAAATTATAATAATTGAAGTAGAGAATAAGATATTTTCAAAGGGAATTGATCAGTAGTGAGTAAATCACTTAAAACAGCTGTGTTTCCCTTTTCCATTCATTCTTCTTTGTTGATTTAGAAAGCTCAGAAATACTGTAAGATTTTTTCTATTTGTTCATTCATCCCTTCTGGCACTCAGCAGATATTCATAAGGATCTACTGTGGCAGGCACTTTTTAGGATGCCCCTGTGGAGTTTACACAGTAGTTGGAAGAGACACATATTAGTCAAAAAATAAGATAATTTCATTGTGTAATAAGCGACATTAAAGAAAGAGCACTTCCGTCTCCAAGCTTAGTACAACTTCTGACTATAAAGCATTCTCAGAAGCTTATCTGGGTCAATGAGTCAGGATTTGTCTAAGGTTATTCAGAAAATTCTAAATAGCCCCAGACAGTGAGTGCAGTCCAAGGCCTGTGCTGGCTAGAGAGTGAATCGTTACGGTATTTAAAATGTCATTGCACCAGTAAGTGTTTCTACTTTTGAAAGCATTAACTAGAATTACAGATATCAAAACCAGCATAAGAGATACAAAAATATATGGGGCGCCTGGGTGGCTCAGTCGGTTAAACGTCTGACTTTGGCTCAGGTCATGATCTCATGTTTCATGAGTTTGAGCCCCACGTCAGGCTCTGTGCTGACAGCTCACAGCCTGGAGCCTGCTTCGGATTCTGTGTCTCCCCCTCTCTCTGCCCCTCCCCCTCATGCTCTGTCTCTTAAAAATAAATAAAGATTAAAAAATTAAAAAAAATACAAAAATATAGGATTTAACAGCTATTTAACACTTTATCAGTAAGATTTCCTTAATACCCAATGCAGATGGAGCATAAATTGAGGTAAGAAAACCCAAAGAAGAGGCATGGGCACAGAACAGAAAGAATGTTTGATTAGGTTGCTTTCCTATAAAATTTTCCTCATCTTATTTAAACTGGTAATCTGAGGTCATAGATTTCAAGGATGTCTATTATATATCCAAGTTAATTAAGCTGTATCATATAAATGAATAACTGGTTTCTTAGTTTTTACTCTCCCTATTTTGTAAGCCACACATTCCAACATAAACAGTGACTGTTTTTGCCCTTGTAAGCCACAAAGTTTATTTTAGGAAAAGAATCCCACCTTTCATTTTTTAGTATTAATGTATTTGTGTATGTCATATATATATATGTGTGTATATATATATATATATATATACACAGACACACATATATATATACACACACACATATATATATATATATGACATACACACACAGACACACACACACACACACATATATATATATATATGTATATATATATATATATATATATACGTATATATATATATATACGTATATATATATGCCATGCCCACCACGGTGCTCGAACTCATAATCTCGAGATTGAGAGTTGCATGCTCTATGGACTTAGCCAACCAGATACCACACCCCCAACACACCTTTTATTTTTTTTAAATATTTATTAGCTGCATTTCCAATCAAACTGCACAAAGTGATGGTCTTTGAAAGGTTATTAGAAATAGCTTTCATCCCAGTTACCTAGTCAAAGTTAATTTGTGTGAATTAAATGTAAAACTTCCCAAGGTTCAGGCCTAGGTCCAACCCAAAGTAAATATTATTGTTCAGCTTAATCCTGGGAGTAGTGAATTGTACCACACTTACTATAGAGTATGTTAACTACCTCAACAATAGTGTTATAATAGACAAAAATAGACATTTACTCAATAGATAGTGTAATAATAGACAAAAATAGACATTTGGAAGAATGGAATCATTTGAGGAAAAATCACCACATGTGGGTGAGCCTTTTTCATAGTGGCCCTGACAGACAAATCAGGAGCATATTTTTTCCTTTGAGAGGTATTCAGTGGCCTCAGGAGGAGCCAGGGAAAACACCTAAACACAGTAACTAATGCTTAACCGAGAGCACCATCACATTTATTCAATGATCTTTATCGGTCCCTTAGGGAAACTCTGACATTGTTGAAAATCATTGCAAGGAAATAATTCCCCAGCAAGGCCATCATTCTCATGGCTTCTGCATCTTACAAATATGATGAATAGAGGAGTAGGACACCTTAACTTGATGCTCCAAGTCAGAGACTAAAGGAATAACACTAATTTTTGTCTTACACAGAAAGGCTGATTTTCCATCTCAGGCTGACATACAGGGAGGGAGATGAAGGACCAGACAGACAGAGAAGGTCTATTCTCTGAGGACTGTTCACATGATATTATCTGAAGGAATCAAATGCAGCTACTTACACATCATATAATGAGAAAGCACAGGATTACCGTTAAAAGATTTAAGTTCTTTGTATGGCTCTATTATTGTGTGACTTCTAGAAGTTACTTAACATCTAGGCTCCAGTTTAACAAGCAGAGTAAATTGGGGGTGATAGCACCTTTGTTTCTGAATTCACCCTATTTCTAGGAAGATAAAGTATTGAGGATAAAAACCCATGATGAAGTTAAAACGTCTGCAGAAATATAATCTCACTACCCAAAGAGGTGAGCTCAAGAAGGTTTTATAGCAATCAGTGACGAATCTTTTTCAAGGTAGTATTTGCCATCTATACATGTCTCATTTTTAAAAATCTCTTTCTGATAACGTTATTAGCAATCAGTATAGGTTTTAAAAAGAACTGTGTCTCAAATAAGAAGTAAATTAGCCACTCGCAGGAAAAAAGGAATCTCAGGAATCCACACAGACTTAGCGAAATCCCTCTCTTGTGTAAGAAATTCAGCACATAGATGTACCATTCCTAAAGACCTTTCAAGTGGGGGACTGCACTCCTCAAAGTCCTTACTGTGATATCTCCAGATCCCATCTCAAGCCGCCCCCACCACTAACCTTTTTGCTCTAGGTGTGCCTGTTCACTTTTTTTTTTTTTTAATTTTTTTAACGCTTATTTATTTTTGAGACAGAGAGAGACAGAGCATGAATGGGGGAGGGTCAGAGAGAGGGAGACACAGAATCTGAAACAGTCTCCGGGCTCTGAGCTGTCAGCCCAGAGCCCAACGCGGGGCTCGAACCCACGGGCCACGAGATCATGACCTGAGCCGAAGTGGGACGCTTAACCCACTGAGCCACCCAGGTGCCCCTATACATAGAAAAGTATAATGCATTGGCTCTTGCCAGTAGAAGAGGTAACAGTGGAATCATTTTATTTTAATAAAATAGGGTGTCCTGGGCCAAGTGTTTGGCCAAGTGTCTCGATTTTTTAAACTGTCAGTTTCCACTCCCCTGCCAATCCCATCTCCCATCTTCTGCCAATAAATTTTTAAAAGAAGGATAAGTTCATGGAAGGTACACTTGATGAGCTAGATCCCTATGCCTTCTACTAAAGTGACAAACAAGTTTTGAGCACAGAAAAGTCTTTTGCCATGCACTTTTGTGTGTATATAGTTTTTTGCTAGGTAACATTTCAGGGATAGATTAGAAACCAAGGCTCCTCATCTCAAACACTGCTCTGTAAGAATTGTGGAATCACTATATTATACTCTTGACACTAATATAACATTGTATGTTAACTATACTGGAATTTAAAATGAAAAAACAACAAAACAAAGACTATTCTATCAAAAGCATCATTGATATCCTCTGAGAAAGCGTTACTTACTTAGAGAAACTGCTTCCAACTACATGAAAAAGAATGTAAACTTTAATTGTAATCTACTTGTAAGCAGAAAGAGAACATATTTTCTTAAGTCTTAACCATATATTTTTTTTCTTAATTGAAAAAAGTTGCATTGACCTATATTCTTGTCTTCCCTTTGAGATCAAGACATTCTCCTGCTCACACCCCTGCAACACTCTCAGTGGCCTGCACAGTAAAGTTGAAACTGTCAAATAGTCAAGGAACTTCTTGATTAGTCTCAACCATTTCAGTGGTCTTAAACTTCCTGTTCCCCCATGCTTCCTTTGCCTCCCACAGCACACTGCACTAAATTACTCCTAATTTCATTAAAATAGTCCTACCTGAGGATACAAGTACAGATTTACTTACATAGTTTTGTCTAATATTTTTTCCAGTCTTGCTACTTAGTAAAATCCTCCCCTTACTCAAAACTCAGCTGGCAGTCATCTCCATGAAAGCAATCCCAGCTTTTCTTGTTGAAATTTAATCTCACCTTTGTCTCTACTCGCATGTTTTTGTATATTTTTTCAATGGTACAATTGGTTTTTAGATAATTATATGTATGATGGTCAAACCCAATAGACTGTATGGTCCTTAGAGCAGGAGACCCTGATTTGTTCATCTCTCTTTCACTGACACATCCTAAAAGATCCTTGAGTATTTACATATAGAAATTGCCAAAAGGAGACCTTGTAATAAATAATGAGTTTAAGAGAGAGATTTACAAGAGTGTTAATTCGGGGACAATCTGGTGACCCACAGAACTTATTGCTCTGTCTTGTCTGTTTGCACTCCCCCTTTCTGGAAGGAGTAGTAGTAAAGTTAGAAACCCTGGAAAGCACAGATAGCCGGAAGAATATATGTGGCCATTAACGTACACAGTAATGTCATTTCTAGTTAGGTTTATAAATGCATCTGTCCCATGTAGTTACTGGCTAAGTAAAGTTCTTTGAAATCCAAGCTACCTTAAGAAGGCTTCATTTTTTAGTTTACTGAAAAAAAAAACACACTGTCATTTATAGGAAAATGCTAACAGATGACTGAAATAAAACACAGTGTTCATTTTGTCATGCATGATCTATCACATGCAGCCATGATTTTGCCTAACAGCCTGTTAAGCCATGTAGAAATACATTTTATGTAACTGCAAGTTGTGTGTGTCTGAAAAATACTGAGGATCAGTACTCTGGGCTATTGACACAGGAGCCGTAGCCATTGCCTGAAGGCTGGTTGAAATGTATAGAAGCAAAAGTCCCAACAGGACAGATAAGTTTTCTGCCTTTTTTTTCTCCTGAAATCTTTTCACGTGACATTTTCTTTGCCTGGAAGTGTCCCCTATACTTCCTAATTTTTTTATTCATTTAAATATTTATTTAAATATTAACATGTTAAGAATTTAAAATTTAAATGTAACATTTAAATATTAATCCTGTCTGTATATCTCATTCTGAGTATTTTGACTATGACTCATTGGTTTATGTTCCATACAACCTATTTATTGTGTGTATATACACAGCTTTAAAAGAGAGTACATTTGGGGTGCCTGGGTGGCCGAGTTGGTTGAACGTCTGACTCATGATTTCATCTTAGGTCATGATTTCATGATTTGTGGGATAGAGCCCCGCATCGGGCTGTGCACTGACTGAGGAGCCTGCTTGGGATTCTCTCTCTCCAGCTCTCTCTCTCCCTATCCTCTGCTCTCACATGCTCCCTCTCTCTCAACATAAATAATAAACATTTTTTTTTTAAAGATAGTACACTTAATATAAGACAAAAGTTTTATGCCCATCTTATTGTATGGACATAATAGACATTCCAGTAATACAATATATTACAAGTATAAATTAAAGTTATTAATAGCCAAGTATAATAGTCAATGTAATCTAAGAAATTGGTAAGAAAACATACAAAAGGGAGAAAATATATAGGGTCTGAATTAATTCCTTTGGTTAGGAGGTAACATCTGATGAATCTTGTACTCCAAGTGCCTTGTTATAAACTTTGAACTCTTTTAGTGACCAAATTCCTATAAATCCATGAAGTCTTCATAGTGATTTCTAAATTTCATGAAAGTTCAAATCCAAAACTTTTTATTGCCTAACACCTCACTCAATGTGCTCAAATATATACCTTCACACTGCCGTCAAGATGATGTGGGAGTTTCATTCCATGGCTGGGGAAGTGTCTGACAGAAGCAAACAAAAAGAAGATAAGGTGCCTAACCTAAAAAAAAAAAAAAAAAAAAATGTTGTTTCTGTACACAGGGTCCTTTTATTTAGCTATGAAAAAAAAGAGAAGGGTCTTGTAATTACTAAATTGTGCTTCTGGGACTATTTTGGAATGTATATATTTTTCTCACATCTGTCTGGATAACATGGAGTCACTGTTTATATTTCAAAAATCCAGGTACACATTTGATAGTTTCCTGAGAATGTTGCTGAAGTTCACCCTTTATTTTATATTCATCCAAATGCTGTATCCTGCATTTCCACCTTCAAGTTGATTAACTTCCACACAGATGTGTATCTACTTGATATATGACTGACCCTGCTTATCTCACCTAAGGGTTTGATCTTTTGCTAAAGTATGCCTAACTCAAAGAGATACTTATAGGTAGCATCCTGGCCATCTCGGAGCATTCATCCTTAAACACGCCAACTCACTGAGACACAAGTGCTCAGAGAATCCATTCTACAAGGTGAAAAAGAAGTTAAGTCAATACATAAGTTGGTGATATATCGTCTTTAAAATATTGTATAATTTGAACTGGCATAATACTTCGCTAAGCTGAATCTCCTAGTCCGTTGAAGATTGCCCATCTGTGCTCATTAGTATAAAGAAGAAATGCCTTGAAGAGACAAAGTGCCATTCTGTAGTTATCAAAAAAAGTATTCACAACATTTCTTTACATAAAGATACTTAATACTTATAAAACCATTTATTTGTTTTCAAATCACTATAATGTAGGTGATTTGCCAAACATCTATTAAGAGTGGAATAAGGACAGGGTCTTTTCATCTGCATGTAAAGAAACACAGTGGAGATGATATCATATTTCTATGAGGGGTAGAGTTAGGATTTTTTCAAAGACTTTTGACTCTGTACCATGGGTTTAATTTTTTCATGTAATGATACTTACGTTTGTTTATTATGAGCCTATGTCTGCGTAATTCTCCTGATTTTCTCTTTTGGACCATTTGTTAAGTAAGCATTTGATATATACCTAGTATGTGTAAGGCATACCTTTTCCCTAAATTATGGGCGTTATGCATACACATAGTGGTGTGCATAAGGAGCACCTGTCCACCTGTTTTTAGTGTCTGTCTGTGTAGCACCACCTCAGAATGGCAATGGTTACTGTCCAATCCCTTTGCTCTTTCTGCTAACATTTCCTAATAGTCATCTCCTTACACATTTTATTATGCTTTCGTCTTTGCAGTATTCTTAGATCCACTCATATGCAATATGCTGACATTCCCTAACACACAGTCATGAACTACTAGTTATTCTCTGAAATGTTAATAAGTGTTTCATAATTGTTTAAAACGGAATTTTGTGTAGAGATCAGCTTACATTAATAAAGTTAAACAGAATTCTTGGGCTACCTGGGTGGCTCAGGAATCCTTCTCTCTCTGCCCTGCCCTGGAGCCTGCTTTGGATTCTGTCTCCTTCTCTCTCTGCCCCTCCCCAGCTCACGTTCTGTTCTCTTTCTCTCAAAAATGAATAAACATTAAAAAAAAAAAAAAAAAGTTAAACAGAATTCTTGATCCAGGATTACTTTGGAACATGTAATGTATTGTGCTCTGCCTTAAGAGGCAAGTCGTATTTGTTTTTCCCAAAATTACTTGATTTAAAAACTCTTTTTGAGGAATATTTAAGGATCCCAGATTTATACAGTGCATATTTTGAGGGGATCTCCTAATAGTGTCTGTTCCACGTTAGCTTGACAGTTGTCACTTCTCCAGGAAACCACTGTTGTTTTACAATATTGTATCTTGAAAACACTTTATGATTTCAGTGGACATTATATTAATTAAAACTTTAATCAAAACTCAATCTCAGGGCCCTTTGTGGATTTATTTTCTATATTCTTTAAAAAAAATTTTTTTTAAAGCATTTATTTATTTTTGAGAGAGAGAGAGGGACAGAGCATGGACGGGGGAGGGTAGAGAGACTGGGAGACACAGAATCTGAAGCAGGCTCCAGGCTCTGAGCTGTCAGCACAGAGCCTGATGCAGGGCTCGAACTCATGGACCATGAGATCATGACCTGAGCCGAAGTTGGATGCCTAACTAACTGACTGAGCCACTCAGGTGCCCCATCTTTTCTATCTTCCTTAAACACAAAAAATAAATATATTTAGAAGGGAATTATTTCATATTAGTTGAGGGAACTTACCAGAATTTTATTGATGTGATAGTATGTAAAGTTGATAAAAAACACTCTTTTAGAATGGCTTAATGTTTAGGAAATGGATTTTGGAGTCACACAGACCTGAATCTAACTCTCACATCCAGTCCTTAATAGATATGTGATTTTTATAAGTCCCAATTTTTTATCTGCAAAATGGGGATAGTGATATCTCCTTCATTGCTTTTTTTCCCCTAAACATTAAAAGAAACAATATATATAAACTGTATAGTCTAGTGCCTGCCACAGAGTTAGCAAATGTGGTTGAAAAAAATTTGTCTTTTTTATGAGTATGTTTTCTATTGTCCATTTGGTGTAAAATTTTTTTCTTTCCCTTGGTCCAGCAATTTTATTTCTTTTTCTTAGATGCCATCCAAGCTAGGACACAGAACATCTTAAGTGCTGCAAAGGCAACATTTATAATAGAACCCTATATTAGGCTGGTGCCCAGCTACAGTGGGTGTTGGCTGCTAATGGATCACACCCATACCGGTTTTTTTTTTTTTTTTTTTTTTTATTCTTACATTTGCCTTTGTCTGACAGAGCCATTTGACATGCCTGAGAGGTAATTCATGCCTCCTCCCCACCAAAGCAGGTAATGGAAAACCCTTCAATCATGTGGGAGATAAGAGCTAATCCCCTCTACTCTGGTGGGGCAATCTCAGTGCTAAAATTTACACTCCAGAGTTCCCCCTTGGAATTAGCTCAGGATAGACTTCTCTTGCAGCCGCAACTTTGCCTACCTTCTCTCCTGCCCTATCTTGCTTTTCTTCCTCCTCTGTAGGATTCTCCTGAGAACATACCTCTCATGTAAGGCTCTGCCTTCGCTCAAAGAGATCCTAGGGCACCTGGGTAGTTCAGTTGGTTATGCGTGTGTCTTGGGCTCAGGTCATGATCTCATAGTTCGTGGGTTCAAGCCCCATGTCAGGCTCTGCACTAACAGCTCAGAGACTGGAGCCAGCTTCAGATTTTGTGTCTGCCTCTCCCCTGCTCATGCTCCATCTTCCTCTAACTCTCAAAAATGAACTATGTTAAAAAAAAAAAAAAATTAAAAAAAAAAGAGATGCTGAAATTGTGTCTTCTCTTCTCCAACTGATTATCATCATCCCATTTTGTTAGAGACAAGTAATTATTTAGTAGCATACTATACCCAAGACTTCATGCTAGGTTTTAGGATCCCTGAAAATCTGAAAATTCCATTTCTGCACTGAGAAGCTTGTGGTTTTAAGATCATGAGAATCTCCTTCCCCATTTGACTGTCAATACAATTCTGTGCTTCTCTCTTTTTCATTAAAAACTTCTTGTATGTAAAGAAAAAAAAAGTAAATTCTTCTTTCCATATTACTCTAAAATTAGGTAATATACATAGGGCAAGGTTTTTCCTCACACAGCTCAGTTCCTGAATGACTCTGGCACAACTTCCTTTTTGTAGGGTTTTCTCAGAGAATCTTTATTCATTAAGATAGCTGCCAAATTACTTTTAAAGTTAGTGGCTTCTGAAAAGTTAAAATAAAAAATTCTCTATTCCCTCCCACAAAAGCATATCTTCCTTATCAGATGTGTAGGATTTCTTAAGGTCTTCTGAAATAATTTTCAAGGTAGGCTATTGAAACACAAAAGTCTACTGAATCTTTTCTAAATGTGCTTTGCCTCCAATCTGTTGAACATTGCCAGGCAAAATTAGTTTCTATTGCTTCCCCTTGATACATTTCCACATCTTCTGCAGCCTCCATTTATTTTGTTTTATTTTTTTTAATGTTTGTTTGTTTTTGAGAGAGGGAGAAAGAGAGAGAGGGAGACCCAGAATCTGAAGCAGGCTCTAGGCTCTGAGCTGTCAGCACTGAGCCCAATGTGGGCCTCAAACTTGAGAACTGTGAGATCATGACTTGAGCCAAAGTCAGATGATTAACCGACTGAGCCACCCATGTGCCCCTGCAACCTCCCTTTAGAGCTGCATACTCGATATCCTTATTTTGTTATTCGTATGGCCCATCATAGAGAACTTTTAGGACTCATCAGAAACAGACTTTGAGGCTTTGCAACACTTTTTTACCCTTCCTAAAGAAGGCCAAATGATTTAAAAAATTACACTGAGAGAACATAAATGTCACTTTTTAAAAGAGTTTATTTATTTTGAGAGAGGGAGAGAGAGAGAGAGAGAGAGCACAAGCAGAGGAGGGGCAGAGAGAAGGAAAGAGAGAATTCAAGCAGTCTCATGCCGCCTGATGTGCTTGATTTCGTGAACCATCAGATCATGGCCTGAGGTGAAACCAAGAGTCGGATGCTTAACCGACTGAGCCACAGGTGCCCCTAAAGTTTCATTTTTGCTTGCTGGGGTACCTGCCCTCCAAAGAGTTTCTTACCAAAGGAGCCATGAATGAATGAATGAATTAATGAACGAACAAACAGATAAATCCATAGACGAAACATTAAGGAAGATACAAGAAGAAATGAGACAAGTTGTATTCTTTCTTGGTGGCTCTCCTTGTCAGTTACGTCTTCGGTGGAATACTCAGTGATAGTCCACAACTAGTAAACCAAATTACACTCTCTGTCTAACCCACTTCCATGGGCTCTTGATCTAGTGCTTTTAATAGGTCACTAGCACTACCTGTGGTATCTATCAGTTGTCCTGCATGTGAGCTCACATAATTCTTTGTGACGGTTATTTTCAAATTTTTTTGAATGTTTATTTATTTTGAAGGAGAGAGAGACAGAGCCTGAGTGGGGGAGGGGAAGAGAGAGGGAGACAGAATCTGAAGAGGGCTCCTGGCTCTGAGCTATCAGCACAGAGCCCGACGCAGGGGACTCAAACTCACGAGCCATGAGATCATGACCTGAGTCGAAGTCAGATGCTTAATTGACTGAGCTACCCTTTGTGCCTCTTATTCCGATCCTCTTTATAATTGGTATATAGTTAGTAGTATGTTTATCTTTTTTCCTACTAAAGTGTGTGTGCCTTAATTTCTCAGCAAAGGCTGCATTTTATCAATTTCTTCTTTTGAAAATGTCTTCCATACTTCATAAGGTAGAACTTAATAATTGTTTGTTGAAAAATTTGAGTAATGAACCCCAGGGGGCCTGAACTGCATTTATTTATCTCAGAACAAATCCTGGAGAAAGCTTAGCAGTGGATTTTGATGTGGTTTGACTAGCTTAATTGTCTAATACAGAAATCTTAAACCTTAAACCAGACTTCTTATTTTTTTGACATAGTCTCTCCCTCCCTCAACATATTTGTTCCAATTAGCTGATAAACTCACAGAGTTCAAGTTTGGAGCACAGCTCCACTGTTCATTGAAGAGACTAGAAATGCTCACAGTGAGTTCTTACTAAATGCTTCTTCCTGATGGTGGTGATGGTACAGAGTTTATCATTTACATGTAACTTCTTGCACTATGAGATGTTTCCTTACGACAAAAGTTGTAGTGATCTTAGGGGCTAGATCTGCTTCCTGTCTGGCGCTAATCACTATGATGACTAGACACTGGGCTGTGACAATGGCTTGCAGGCAGGAATTAGCATGAGAACAGTCCTTTTGTGAACATGCAGAGAGGTCAATAAGTACATGATTATAAATTAGCTTGGTGGACTAGTGTGGTCATTAGCTGGGTCGAGTGTTCCTATTTCATATAATTGTTTGCTGCACCTGAATTAATTTGAGTGTTTAAATCCTGCATATTAATTCTGTGCTGCAGGATGTAAAGCTTTGGACTAATCCCTTTAATACTCTTTAGTATAAACACCTTAATCAAGCAACAGCTTTATAATTAGTTCTACTTACAGGCTAGATATAATTTACTAGTTTTACAGCTCATAAGTTACTGCAACTTTTTAATCATAGTAATTATGCTTTAGAATATAAGCATAAACGGACTTTTCTAGTTTGTTCTGAGAATGAAACCCAGGCAGTCAAAATCAGGAGATTAATAAAATCCAATATATGGATACACTTTGTATTTTTATGGCAGCTCAAGATCACTCATCCTTGGAATTTAATCACCAGATTAAGGTAGGCTATTGAGCTGAGAAGGTGATTTTTTTCTTTAAAAGGAAGTACAATTCTCTATATATTACATATTTCTTTTGTTGGGTGTGAAAAATGCTGACGTGATTTAATTTTATTGCAGCAGTGAGCGCTCTGACAATATCCCTCTCCTGTACTAAACCTAGTAAGTAAATAATGGTTTAGCTACTAAGGATGTGCTGATCCATTTTTCTTTTTATCTGTTTTTTCCCTGAGGATTTTAAAGTACAAATCATTTCTGGCATAAAGAACATTTGTATGGTCAGGCTACACAGTTTAGAGGGCAGTACTTTAAATTAAATCTTAAGTAGGCATTTAAATTAATTTATTAAGACAGTTCCTTATATAAATTCAAGGAAAATTATTTAAAACTCTTCATTGAAATTTAGAAATATGATAAAAGATAGTACATTGTTACTAGAACTTCAATGAATATACATTGTTGGTTAATCCATGTTAAATATATATATAATCACTATTGGCCATTCTGGTACAAGTTGAATACATAGGTCCTTTTTTTGAGAAAACTTTGTGAAATAGGCTATATCTTTTGGCTTTCAAACATAAAATCTGAAGCATGAAATAATATATACGTATAGATGTATATATAAATATAACTTCATGATACAATGTAAGTATATGCATGTACGTGTGTGTGTGTGTGTGTGTGTGTGTGTGTGTGTATGTATACATACACAGATACACACATGTAAATGTAAATATGTTGTTATAATATAGTGAAACATAGTTATTAAATATTTTGGTCACTTTAACAAAAAGTGTTGATTACCCTGTGGTTAATTTTGTCATAATGAATTGTATTGATTATAAAGTTGGTCAAATAATTGATAATGTTTTAGGCCAGGTCAGAGGTTGCATATATAAACATGGTTACTCTGAGAGTGCTTATATTGATGAAATAAACTATGTCTTGCTCAGCATAGTAATATTGTTCTTACATAGTTTATAATTAATTGGTATTGTGAACTTGTGGTTTGCTAAATAATTATACTGTGTGACTCAGAAGTCTTTCTGTGGGATAGAAATATTTGAGGACATTTTCAGAAATGAGGATACATTTTTGAGGATAGGGACCAGACTGGAATGCCACTGTGTGGGGTAAACAGCCTGGCCAGAGACAAGCTCATGCTAACTGGAATCCTACAAACTGTAGAAGAAAGATGTGATAGGCAAGAATGGAGACATATCAAGTTCATCAAAGGAACTTGAGAGGAACAATTCCTAGCTATGGGGCTTGGGTCTCCGAGGAATGTTGAAATCATCTGTGACAATCTTAAACCTGTAACAGGTCCAGAAAGCATTTAAACCAGCTTTCCAACCCTGGAGGTATCAGATACATTTGTTATCCAGTGGGATAAGTAGTGAGGTAGAAAGTGGAAGACACCATGGCCCTGTGCCTTGCATTTTCACCCCAGTGGCAGGCCATAATTGGGGGAGGATGAGAAATCCCATCTTTGAATGAAGACTGAAAAGGTCTTATCCTATGGAACATAAAGTGAAATATAGGCCCTACTTCTCAAAGTGAGGTCTTCAGACTCCTGGGAGTGCCTGAGAGACCCTCCCAGGGGATCTTAAATATCAAAGCTTTTTAAAACAAAAATAGCAGGGTATCATTCGTCTTTTTCCCTTTGTTGAGATTGGCACTCATGTTACAAAAGCAGTGGCCATGAGATTGCTCCCTCATGAGCCTGAATCAAGGCAGCAGTGCCAGACTTACTGGTAGTCATGGTATTTTCCACCATCACACAGTGGCAGCTAATGCAAAAAAAAAAAAAAAAAACCAACCCCCCCCCCCAAAAAAAACAAAAACAAAAAAAAAACCAACCCCCCCCAAAAAAAACCAAAAAAAAACAAAAAACAAAAAAAACAAAAAAAACAAAAACAAGGAAAAAAGTCATCTTTCCCTTCACTGCTGTTGTGGCTAATACATTTCTTATAGCCAGATTTAACATTTTTTTCTCTTGTCTTTAAATACTTCCTTTCTCCCTTTCCCACTACTCAGGCTGTCTCCCCATGCAAACATTTCATGCTGTAACTCCCTCCACTCTGACCTCCCGCTTACCTCAAGTTGTCCCCTACATCTTCTCGATAGATTTTTACCAAGTCTTGACCTCACTGTCTGGGATTACGTCTGTGATTCTGGGCCACTGTCTTGCCCCTTTCACATTAACCTGAGCAGCGTCCCCTTGCTTCTGGATGCTGTTTTTTGATTTCAAAAATGACAGCTAAGTATTTTGATAAGATTAGAGGTTGCCAAATATTTTTACTGATTCTCTCTCTCTGGCTACACTCCCCATGCCCCCTTCTCTTATTATACGAAAGGCTCCCTGTTTCCTAGAAAAAATTCTTAGGGCAAGAAGTGGCTAAATTACATTTCATGGATTTTGAGACATTATGGATAAAAGAATGGTCTCCAGGATAAAAGTGCTTCTGGGCCTAATATATTCTTTGCTTGACAGACAGCATTGAGAGGTTCAAAATGATGAATCATCTAAAATTATATTATTAGTGAAAATCCTGGTGCTTAGCCCAGCAAAAAAGGAGAAACAATGAGGTTCTATTAGCCAAGCACAGTGAGTTGAAGGCCAACTTGTGATGCATGGCTTATAGTAGGTGCTCGAGTAATGCTTTATTTAGTAAGGTCGGTAAGCAAATCCCAGACATGCCTGCCGATCTACACACAATTGTCATGCCCACTGTTGGATGGGTGACATTTATCTCTTCTCACCAAGAGCTCAGATGTCAGGTTCCCAATTGGTATATTCATTCTTATTTTAATACAAAATCAAAAATCTGTAAATAATTTTGTTTTTAATTGACTGAAACAGAATAGCCAAACTAAAGGAATATAGCATGAATTTATTGTGGGTTTTGGTACAACCTAAGGTCAGAAGCAAAGTAAGGGAAGCTTCTTTACTGTACCCCTCTGGTTTTAATTCACAAACTTTTTCCTTTTAGACATTTTATAAATTTATATTTTTGAATGTTACATTTTTTCTGCTCTTGTCTCTCTCTTTTTGTTCCCAATTATGTATGAACTATGAATGGAAAATGAAGTAAAAGGGACAAACTCCTAAAATTCTACTTTTATCTCTTTTGATTTTCTTATTGGCAAAGCATTATCTAGTCAAGAAAGACATCCTCCAGCAGCCTTTTGGGTGGTGTTCTTTGTTATAGGAAATCTTTTATTTCATTCCAGCAAAGAAATGAACCAATTTGATATGATCCTTTTATCCCAGAGAAAGGGCACAACTTCTTTATTTTCAAGGTTGTGCATTTTTTTTCAACTGTAAAACATACTCCACTATTGAAGCCATAATTATATGCACTTGTCAATCAATCTTAACCTACTACACTATGGTTATGGCATTTTATCTAAAAAGAGAAGGATTAAAGGCTTTGCGTGAAATGAAAGGTACACACAGTCAGGGAAGTATAATGCATGTCATTAGCTATCTGGGAAGAGAGAAATGGACAGAGACAGATTACCAATATTTGATTTCTCACAGGCACTAAAGAAGTATTTAAGGCTACCTACAAAATAATGTAAGGGAATTTGACACTTTGATTCCTATTTTGTTCTCTTGGCAATTATTTAAAAGAGCTCCTTCATCCAGCAGCTACATAAATCAAATTTGAAATGGATAACATTTTAAAGTGAGATTAGGAAAGGGGGAAAAAATCCTGCTTTAACATAAGTGCCACAACTTCAGGAGAGGATTTTAAATGTTATTTTCTTCAAGCACATTTTATTTTGGGGGTATGGTTTTTCTGGAGGCTGGGATATCTAGAATTATTTTAAAATATATTAGCAGCCCTTCGGGTCTCTGAGAAGTACTGTGGCAGCTGGGAGAGAAAAGCAACTTATGAGTAGATCACAGAAAGGAAGCCAAAACCAAAGATGTAAACTTATTTTCTCAGAAAGATTAGTATGATGGCAAGTACTCACTATGTCCAATGTAAAAATATATTGGGAAGACACTAGTCGCAAGAACTCAGGAAGCAAAATTATATCTGATGACTGCAAGATTGTTTCTGAAGTAAGCCTTGCTGATCTGTAGAACAGTGAAATTGCATTTAGAAAATGGAAAATAATTGCTAAAAATGTTCTTGGTAAAAAAAAAAAAACTGGTGTAACTGCTATGAAATGAATTTTGTTATTGACAGAAAGTATTCCATGTGGAAAAAAAATTCAAGGCCATATTTGAAGTTTCTGTTGTCAAAACTATTGATGGTTACTTGGTTTGGTGTGTGTGTGTGTGTTTTAATTTAAGTGTAATTAATGTACAATGTTATATTAGTTTCAGGTGTACATTGCAGTGATTCAACAATTCTGTACATTACTCAGTGTTAAGTGTGCTCTTAATCCCTTAAAGTTTTTTTTTAAATGTTTATTTTTGAGAGACAGACTGTGAGTGGGGGAGGGCTAGAGAGGGGGAGACACAGAATCCTAAGCAGGCTCCAGGCTCTGACCTGTCAGCACAGAGCCCGACGCGGGGCTTGAACTCACAGACCACGAGATCATGACCTGAGCCAAGGTCGGACACTTAACCGCCTGAGCTACCCAGGTTCCCCTTAATCCCTTTTATCTATATTGCTAATCCCTTATTCCCTTAGTAAATACCTGTTCTCTGTATTTAAGAGTCTGTCTCATTCTTTCTTTCTTCATTTGTTTTGTTTCTAAAATTCTGTGTACGAGTGAAATCATATTCTATTTGTTTTTTTTTTTTTAACCTATTTTGCTCTCCTAATACTGTCTGCCTTCATCTTTGTTGTCACAAATGGCAAGATTTCAATCTTTTTTATGGCTGAGTGATATTCCATTGTATGTATATACCACATCTTCTTTATTCATTCATCTATTGATGGGAACTTGGGTTGCTTCCATAATTTGGCTATTGTAGATCATACTGCGATAAACCTAGAGATGCTTGTATCTTTTCAATTTAGTGTTGTTGTTTTCTTTGATTAAATACCCAGTTTTGCTGGATCATCTGGTCAGTCTGTTTTTAATTTTGAGGAATTTCCACCTTACACCTGTCAGAATGGCTAAACCTCCCCCCCCCCCCCCCCCCCCGCCAAGAAATAGCATTGTTAGTGAGGATGTAGAGAAAAAGGAATCCTCTGTAAGTTTTTAATCAAAACTCGAACAACCCTGTCAAGCTTGTGCTGAGCTCAAAGAGGTCTGGCAAATCCAGAAAAAGAAAAATGAAGGAAATGTGAGGAAATCATGACCCAAGAAAGCAGCAAATGACTCTAAGAAGTAAGTAGTAGTCAATAAGATGATTCCTGATGGCATTGGGGATGACGTGCCATGGGCTGGCGATCTATCCTCTTCCTGAGGATACAACCTGACACATTGGTTAGAAAAATAAACTGCGAAATGGTAAACCTTGAGGGTCTTCATGGTGAAGGTAGTAGTTTCAGTTAACCTTTGTGGATAAGACAGATAATTAGGTTGATTCTGATGGATATGAATCCCAGAATGTATGTAAAAGTTAGAACGTTGAAATGATGAAAAAAACCTTATCAGCAAAAATGACAATATCAGTGTGCCGGGTCTTATATGATTAAGAAGCTGCAGGGAGAGTCTATGGATGGCAAATTTCCATTAAAGTGCACCCATTAAAAATTGTAGTTGGACTGAATACCTCAGTGCCATCCTACCTTTTTCTTAGTCCATTTTTTTTTTAATTTTCCCTGTGAACAAGGATATCGTTTGGGTACAGGTGAAGACTTTCCTTTTCTTTAAGTGGACCCAATATAATTTATCCTTCCTTTGGGCTTTCAGGGGAAGAAAAATAATTTTCCTTCTACTCTTCTGAGTTCTTGGCTAAGAATCCTTAATAAACAGATTAACAAGAGAAAAACAAATGGAAGGTTAGCAGCGTGTATACCTCATGTACACAGGGAAGATACCCAGGGGACATGAGTAACTCACAGAGGTGGCTTTAGAAATTAGCATTAAATACCATGTTATTAAGGGAAAGGGAGGGGGCCATCAGAGCCTGTCAGAGTAGGGTAAATGATTTTTAGGAAAGGTGTGTGGGTCCTTGGGAGAATAAAATGGAGGCATGACCATTTGCAACAATGTTGGAGTGTGGTGTGGGTTTCTAGTCTCTTATTTGTGAGAAGAGTCAAACTTCCCTGATTGAGGAACCTAGCAGGGAGGACCTGTATGATGGTTATCTTCCTTTTGGATGATTTATCTTCCAAACATAAGAGGATAAAGGAAGTTCAAAGAAAGCTTCTCCCTGCATTTGCTGTTTTTCAAATGCCTACATTTCAAAATAATCAGTATGCCAAAGTGGTATATTTTGGGGTGGCATATTCTATCCTTCAACCTTTTGTAAAATTGTTAATGCCTGTACCCTTTAAATTCCATATATTTTTGCATATGGGGCACCCATACCCCAAGTCACCTCTGTGAGCTCTAAATGAATCTGTGATTCTTTATGCTACAGTAAACTAGGATTGATCTAATTCCAAACTCCACCGATGCTTCTTTTATATTTTGAGTTGAATTTCCTTGTTTTGGCCAATTTATAGTACTCTAAATCTTTAGAATGTGAAGCCACATATACCATGTCAACAAGCATAGAGTTTTCACCCTGCTGCATTTGCTAAGATCTGGCCCAGAGATGCCTTGTTTTGTTTGGCATGTGCAATACTGGCCCTTATCATTTTGCTTCCTTTTTAAAAAAATCACTTGTCAACACTCAAAATCAAGAGATTTCATATAAAAACTGAGATTTATGGAGCATTAAAAAATACACAAATAGCTTCCTATCCTTCTGTGCTTTCTTTTTCTACATAGTATTTATTATCATCTATACATTTTACACACTTGGTTCTTGTCTATCCCTTCCCCTGGAATGGATGTATTTCATCTGTCTGCAATTCAAGATGATTTTTTTTTTTTTTTTGCTGTTGAGAAGGTGACCAAGATATTGCATGGCAGTATCATAGGTAATAGGTAAGACTTCTTCCTTTACCCCCTGGTTCTTGAAATTCATTAGACTCAGGGCAAAGTCCTTCTTTCTATCCTTAGAAATAAGCCTGGTATTAATTTACTGATTCATATTGAAAACGAGGTAGAAAGGATCTTATTGCTGTTCATAGTTTCTACAATGTCTTAGAACATATCCTTGTTCTTCAAATACATTGCATTTCTGTCTCCTACAGGATGTGGAATGCTGCATCAACTTTGCTTCCCTAATGGATGTGGTTTGTGTGCACTAGAGGAAGCATAGTGAGAATTTTATGTTTTAGATGCAGTATTCTGATTGCTGCTTCCTACTTCATAACCCCACATGCTTCATAAAATTTATGATAAAAAGAAAGCATTTTAACTCTTCTCGTAGATTTATTTTATTCAACAAATATTTACGGACTACTCCAGGGGATAGTATTCAGCAAGATATTGCCAGTACACATAGATCAGAGTTTACTTTTCACATTGTTTATGTTTTAGTAGTGTTACTATGACCCAGTCTTAATATTATAAAATTAACATGCTATTTTGAAAATATTGTATGAATAGATTGGTAATGGGATTAGGATCTGTATTAAGTGTTGATTAATGTAGCTTTGCAACACTTTAAAAATTTCAGTAAAGGAAATAGGATTTAGAAAGTTATTTTTTCAACTTGTACAAATTCCTGTGTCACCCCACATTTGTGCTTACTTTCAGAATATTGATGATCGCATTACACCATGCTTCTTTTACTATTTTATATAGGATTCAGAAATAAGAAATAATAGTGGAAAGGATGCTCTTATTAATTGGAACTAAAGAACTTGGTATTTTAGTTTGTCTTAGAAATAATTTTTTAAAAGTCTTTACAATTTTTTTTTAATGTTTATTTTGAGAGAGAGAGAGAGACATCCTAAGCAAGGGAGGGGCAGAGAGAGGGGGAGAGAGAGAATCCACAGCAGACTCCATGCTGTCAGTACAGAGCCTCACTTGGGGCTCAGTCTCACGAACTGTGAGATTATGTCTTAAGCTGAAATCAAGAGTCGGATGCTTAACCACCACCTGGGTGCCCCATCTTAGGTACTGTTATGAAAAACCCAACAAACAACCCAAAACCTTGAGTTAGGTGTTTGGTCAGTCATTCCCTGTGAGCCTGCATTTCCTAAATGAAAGTAAAAGGGGTACTTTATTATTATTTAAATTTAGGTAGAATTTACATACAATAAAATTATTATTTACAATTAAATTATTTGACAACTTTTAACAAATGTATGTATATATGTAACACTGAAGAAAAGAATTAAGGAAGACCTTGCCACTCAGTGGAAGTATATATTCATTGAATGGAACACTTGATATTGTTTGTTTGTTCTCTAGAAATTGATCTTCATCCAATGCAATCACAATAAGAATTTCAACAGAATTTTTTCCTAGACGTTGGCAAGCTGTTAAAATATTTCATAAACATTTTATATACTCTATGGAGAATATGCAGGAAAAAGCATTTGGTAGAATTCAGCATTCTTTTATGGTAAATAACAACAAAAACTGCAAACTGCAAATAGATGAAAGGCGTTTCCAAAACCTATAGTTAGCATTATACTCAATGAAGAAATGTTGAATGCTTTCCTCCATAGATGGGGAACCAGGCAATGATGTCCATTCTCACACTACTATTCAACATTGTACTATTGGCCCTAACTATCGAAATACAGTCAGTAATAAAATCCCTTAAGGTCAAGAAGGAAGGAGAAAAAGTTTTATTTGAGGATGAATTCATGGTTAAGTGAAAAAAATCTAACTACATTGGAGCACCTGGGTGGTTCTCAGTTAAGCATCCAGCTCTTGGTTTCAGCTCAGGTCATGATGCCATGGTTCATGAGTTTGAGCACAGAGCCTGCTTGGGAATTTTCTCTTTCTCTCCCCCTCTGCCCCTCCTTTGCTTACACTCCCTCTATCGAAGTAAATAAATAAACTAAAAAGCAAAACAAAACAAAAAAACCCAAAAAGCAATTACATGAAGTAATATGTGAAATTAGTAATGTTAAAGGAGACAGTTTAATAGAACATGCATAAGAGCTTTTCACTGAAGACTACAGAAAATAAAAAGAATTGCATGGCAAGTTTCCCAAATTGGTCTATAGATTAAATGCAATCCCAACAAAAATTCTTGTAGAGTTTTTTGGTAGAATTTCATAGTTCAAAAATGTACATGGGAATGTGCATGACCTAGAATAGTCAAATAACTTTTTAAAAGAACAAAATAGGAAGATTTGCACTGCCTGATTTAAAGATAACAATAAAGTTATAATAGTTAGGACAGTACAGTATTGGTAAAAGCATAAACGTGTCAGTAGAACAAAATAGACAATCTAGAAATGGGATGACACAGATAAAATCAGTTAATTTTTGACACAAATACCAAAGCAGTTCTATCGGAAGAAGATTCTTCACCACAAATAGTGCTGAAGCAGCTGTATATTTTTATTCTGCCAAAATAAAAATAAATAACATCAACATTTACCAAGAACAAACATGACCTTGAAAAGGATCAATGTTTAAACATAACAAATGAAGGGAGTCTGAGTGGCTCTGTTGCTTAAGCATCTGGCTCTTGGTTTTGGCTCGGATCATGATTTCAATTTGCTGGGTTTGGGCCCCCTGTTGGGCTCTGTGTGGCAGCACAGATCCTCCTTGGGATTCTCTCTCTCTCTCCCTCTCTCTTTCTCTCTCTCTTTCTCTCTCTCTTTCTCTCTCTCTTTCTCTCTCTCTGTCCCTCCCCCACCAGCTCTGTCTCTTTTAAATAAATAAACTTAAAAAAAATTTGGGGTGCCTAGGTGGCTCAGTCAGTTAAGCATTGACTTCGGTCAGGTCATGATTTCATAGTTTGTGAGTTCAAGTCCTGCATTGGGCTCACTGCTGTAAGCTCAGAGCCTGCTTCAGATCTTCTGTCCCCCTCTCTCTCTGCCCCTCCCCTGCTTGTGCTTTCCCTCTCTCTCTCTCTCTCTCTCTCTCTCTCTCAAAATAAATAAAAACATTAATAAATAAATGTAACAAATGAAGAAGAAAATATAGGAGAAAATCTTTGGTGCCTTGAAATAGGCAAATATTTCTTACATATAAACTAACAAGCATTTAGCTACAAAAAAAAATTGCCTTTATCATTAAACCTTTTCTTTGAAGAAAACCCTTAAAAAATGAAAGGAAAGCTATGTAAAGGGAAAAATATTCGCTATACATATATTTTACAAAGAAACCATATCCAGAACATAAAAAGAACTTGTGTGACTCAGTAATAAAACCAAAAAAGAAAAAAAACAATTAAAAATGGGCAAAAAAATTGAACAGACCCTTCACAAAAGCAAATATACAAATGCCAAATTTACTCAAAGTAGATGCTTAAATCACTCAACAGAAAAAAATGAAAATCACAATTAGATATCACTGTATAGTCACTAGATTGATTATAATTTAATTTTTTCTTCCTTTTCTTTCTTTCTTTCTTTCTTTCTTTCTTTCTTTCTTTCTTTCTTTCTTTCTTTCTTTCTTTTCTTTCTTTCACGAATGCAGTCCCCCGCTACCACAGATTATGCAGTCGAGTAGGCCTCATTTGAGGAAATTGCAGCAGTCAGCACATCTGGAGTGCAATGGATACGCCTTGCCCTGGGAAAACCACCTTAGTGATCATGGTGTCTCCCCTGCTAGATAAGTGTGGATTGATTAAAATTTTAAAACTGACCTTTTCAAGCAAGTGTTGATGAAGATATGACACAATTGGGACTCTTAACTTTTTTTAAAATGTTTATTTTTGAGAAAGAGAGAGACAGAGCATGAGCAGGGAAGGGGCAGAGAAAGAGGGAGACACAAAATCTGAAGCAGGCTCCAGGCTCCCAGCTATTATCACAGAGCCTGACATGGGGCTTGAACTCAAGAACCGCGAGATCATGACCTGAGCCGAGGTTGGATGCTCAACCAAATGAGCCACCCAGGAGCCCCTTGAACTCTTAAACACTAACATGGGGATAAACATCTACAATTACTCTATAAAATTATTTTGAAATTTCTTAGTAAGTTAAATGTGGATGTAGTTTGGGAGTTGGACATTCAGCTTCTAGGTATTTATTAAAGTCCTCACAGGGGCGCCTGGGTGGCGCAGTCGGTTAAGCGTCCGACTTCAGCCAGGTCACGATCTCGCGGTCCGTGAGTTCGAGCCCCGCGTCAGGCTCTGGGCTGATGGCTCAGAGCCTGGAGCCTGTTTCTGATTCTGTGTCTCCCTCTCTCTCTGCCCCTCCCCCGTTCATGCTCTGTCTCTCTCTGTCCCAAAAATAAATAAAACACGTTGAAAAAAAAAAAAAATTAAAAAAAAAAAAAAAAAAAGTCCTCACAAATACTTGTACCCAGATGTTTATTTAAAATTTTTTTCTTATACAAATGTTTATAATACCTTTGTTTATAACTCCTCAAACTTGAAACACCACAAATATCCATTAACAAGTAATTGGTTAACCAAAACATGGCATATCCATGCACTGGAATACTATTCGGTAATGAAAACAAATGAATTACTGATAAACCTAGTAACATAGATGAATCTTGAAATTAATATGCTGAGTGACTCTAGGAAACACCAGTTTCTTTTGTTTGTTTTGTTTTTGGTCATTGTAGATTTCTTTGCATTTTATAGATTACATATATATATACACACACACACACACACACACACACACACACACACGCGCACACACACACATATGTGTATGTATATAATACGTAATATATTGTTGCAGACTATGAGTCTGGACTTCTCTCTTGTCCAGCAAGAGAATGGACACAAAATTGAAAACTAGAGAGGCTGATGTCCGAGAGGCTATGAGAGCTCTGAACAGGGGTTTTTGTCTCCATATTTATTGAGCTCACAAGATATTACCCACGTGGTGAATGTGAAGAAAACAACATCTTACACACGTGAATGTGGAGAAAACAACCAGACAGTATTCATTAACTTGTATGTGTAAGAAGCAAAGGGTCTGGGGGGTAAGTGGAGTTTGTGAGTAAAGTACAATAGTATACTGGACTTAGATGGAAAGTAATTTCCTGCAGGTGGTATAACAAGTTACTTGTGATCCCATTACAATAGCTCACTAGCTGACCTCAGGTGCTTTTGCCCCGTGGTGGTGGTTTTCTGCCCTAAGCTTTTTTTTTTTAACCCATTTTTGTAAGTAGAACCTATTTCCCCACAATATATAATATATATAATAATATATGTTACATGTATATATAATAATATGTATTATATACATATGTAATAGTTTATATTATATACATATAATATGTATACACAAACACACATAAATATATGTATATGTATATATGCCATATATATGTCATACATATGTCCACCTAGGCATTTATCAATTTTGTTATATTTTTGAAATAACCAAATTTTGGCGTTATGGTTTTCTTTTACTTTTAGTATGTTTTCTATTTTACTGATTTGGACATTTTTGATTAATCTTTTGTTTTTATTATGTTGCTTATTTATTTTTTTCATTTATTCTTGCTAGTTTCTTGTGAAGGTAGCTTTATTCTTTGTTAACATAAGCGTTTTAAGGGTATAAATTTCCCTCTTAGGACTGCTTTCACAACATTCCCAACATTTTGAAAAATTATGTTTTATTAATATTCACTTAGAAACATGTATGGTTTTCTTTGCAATTTGTTCCTTTACCCATAGGTTTCTCAGTATTTGGGAATGTTTTAGCTGTCTTATTGTTGGTTTATAATTCAGTCTCATGATAGTTGGAGAGTCTCTTCTGTATGTTTGCATCCTTTGAAATGTGTGGCTCAGGGCATAGTCTCTCCTGGTGGATGTTACATGTGTTCTTGAAAAAAGTGAATTGTGTAAGTTTTGTGTGCTATCTAAATGTCACTTAGTTGAAGTTGATTGATAGTCTTATTCCAATCTTTGATATTACAGCTGAATTTTTTCCCACTTGTTCTAACTTGATCAAGATATCATGGATAGAAGGGTGTTAAAATCTCCAATAATGATTGTCGGTTTATCTCTTCCCCCCTTTGGTTCTGTAAGGTTTGCTTTATGTGTCTTGAAGTTCTTTTATTAGGCAAATAGCATTTAGTTTGCTACTATCTTCTTGATGAATTGATGAGTTGTTATTATAAAGTAAACCTTTCTATTTGTGGTAATGTTTTGTCTTAAAGTATACTTTTGTGAGATTAATATACACACGAGTTTACTTTTGCTTATTGCTTCCACGGTATCTTTTCCCCATAATTTACTTTAAATCTATACCTGTGCTTATATTCAAAGTGCATATTTAGAAAAAAAAGATTTAGTTGGATATTGATTTTTTTAATCAATTTTTCCTCTTAGTTGGAGTGTTTAATCCATTCATATAAGTAAATAAACTCACAATGTACCTAATTGGGCTTATCTGTAATGTTAATGTTTGTTTCCTATTTGTGCTTTTGTTCCTGCTCTTTTGTTTCTTTTTCCCTGCCATCAGTACACACACACACACACACACACACACACACACACACACACGTGCACGCACGCACACATTTAAGTACATACACATATACACACATTTTAGTATTTCATTCTTTCTTCTCTGATGGCTTTTTAAGTCCTAGTACCTTGTACAGTTGACCTTTGCAAATGTGAGGGATAGGGGTGTTGATTCCCTCGATAGCTGAAAATCCACGTGTAATTTTGACTTCCCAAAACCTTAACTACTAATAGCCTACTATTGGCCAGACTCCTTACTGGTAACATAAACAGTGGATTAACACATATTTTGTGTTATATATATTATATACTGTATTCTTACAATAAAGTAGGCTAGAGAAAAGAAAATATTACAACAAAATCATAAGGAAAGTGTATTTACTGTATTTAGTGTTTATTGCAAAAAATCTGTGTATAAATGGACCTGTGTAGTTCAAATCATATTCTCTTTTGTGATGCTGGTGTATTACAATTTATCTTTAATTTTTCAACTTAGTTGAGTATTTTACCACTTCACATATAATGTAAGAATATTATAATAAAATAATTCCACTTACTATTACCCATTCTCTAATCCACTGCTGTCCTATATTTTACTTACACATATGTCATGAACTCTACAATATATTGTTACTTTTGTTTAGTGAGTTTTCTTTAAAAAATAAGAAGGAAAAGTAGTCTTTTAAATTTACCCATATATTTACTTCTCTTTGTTTTCTTCATTTATTTTTGTTCAAATGAATTCTCATCAGGTATTATTCCCTTCACCATGCATGACGCATTTTCTTGGCATCTCTTAGGAGTCTGCAGATGAATTCTTAGCCTTGTTTTATCTGAAAAAGGACTTTACTTTCACTTTGTCAAGGATATTTTTACCAGATACAGAATTCTTGTTGACAGTGTTATTTTATATCCAGAAGTTAAAAGGTGTCATTTTATTGTTCACTGGATTCCATTATTCTTGTGTTTTTCTTGAATATATTGTTTCTCTTTTCCAGGGCTTTTATCTTATTGTTTTTCTTTTTTTAAGGTTTCCACAATTTGACTACGAGGAACTTAGTTTTGCATTTCTTTGTGTTTGTATTTTTGGGTTTTGATAAGCTCCTCCAAATATGTGGGCTGGTCTTCCAGTCATAGCTAGAAATATCGTGGCCAGTGATTGTTCAAATATGTTTTCTGTTTCATTCTCTCTTTACCTTTTGTGAGGTTTCACTTAAACATAGATCACTACACTATCCATAAGTCTTTGAGAACTATTTCTTTTCAATGCTTTTTTTTTCACTGTGCTTCAATTTGTATAACTACTATTATTCTATCTTTATGTTCATTGATTCTTTTCCTTGTGTCCAATCTATTGATCATATCTAATGAGTTTTTTATTTCAAATACTGTATTTTTCAGTTCAAGGATTTTCATTGTTTTCTTTTTTTTTAATTTTTAATTTCCTATATTTTCATCTCTTCACTTCGCATACTTCATTTTCCTATGCTTTCTTTAGCAGATTTAATTTCAAAGTATGGGTCACCTCTAGATCTATTTCTATTTCATGTTTCTTCTTTTAATCATTGTAATATTTTCTGGGTTGTCTTATTATAGTTGATTAATAGACATTGTGGATAACACATTGTAGAGACCCATTTTTCCTTTGTCTTTCTTTGAAAAATGCTACCTTTTGTTTTGAAAGGCAATTAAATTACTGGTAGATCACTTGGTCACGGCGGGTCTTTGTTTTAGGCTGTTGGAATGGTTCATTTCAGTTTTGCCTTTACTATTGGGATAGATTTCTTAGTTGTGGAACATGATCTTCACTCATAAGTTGTAGTCTTAATAGAATTTCAGTGTATAACTGTAAGTATTTATCAAGCCTCTATCACCCTGACGGATTGAATTCCTAAGTCTGTGTCCCAGGTGGTGGGCAGCTTCTGAAATCACCAGTTAATTTCTTTAAACTCTCAGCTCTTGTTTTTCCTGGACCTCTTAGACTTTCTCTAAGTTCAGGAGTCACTTAAGAATTTTAGCAGAGTTCGTACTTAGATTTTAGGATCTCTTCTGTGGATCCCATCTTTATCGGATTTTCCCTTTAACTTTCTTCTCTTTTGGAAGCCTTGAACTCTTAATGCCTGACTAGTCATCCCAGTAAAACTAGTATGTTCTGATGAAGCTGTATCATCTACTTCAACAGACCTGGAAACTTCGCTGAAGGTGGGGAATACATACATTTGGGTCTCATCTTAGTTCCCTTTTTTTCAGATTTCCTAACACCTATAGTTACTACCTGGTCTCCAGTGTTTTTGAACAATAGTTTTGTAATATTTTGTATACCATATAAAATTGCTCTTGGTAGGAGAGTTTTCTAATATAAGCTACCTTGTCATTACCTGAAACCAGAACACATTTAATATTTTTGTTACAGAGTTCTGAATGGAATTTTAAATCTCGGGATTGTGGTCAAAGTCTCCAACTTGAGGACAGTATATACTAAATAATCTTCAGATGTTCACCAAACCTAATATGGATAGCATAACTCCTCAATCAATAAGTAAAATTTCAAGAGAACCACTCAGAGATTGGGAATGGCTACACACAGGAAAAATTGGTAAATAATTATTTGCTTGGATATTTCCTTAGGAGATAACAATTGCTGATGTATCTCTGGGCTGTTGATACATGCAAAGGAATAGGACCAAGAAAGCAGTGATTGAATTAAAATATAAAATCCAAATTTCTTCCTTGCTGATTCAAACTGTTTAATGTGCTAGGTACATGACACTGATTTTATCATGAGGATCTAAGATGATACATGTGAAAAATGAAACATGGACTGGTCTCAGGAGTGAGCTTTGCCAAAACAGAGTTGTGGAGTGGGTACTGTAATCTGGTTATTCCTACTGTGAACCCATTCAATTCAACGATATATTTTAGGTGTGTGTAATACAGTCGAAGTACTTACTCTTTAACAATTGATTTTTTTTTCAATTGCCAAATAATTTATATAGTAGGCATAATTTACAAGTATAAGGCAGAAGTAGAAATCTACCATTTCCAATTCATTGATATTAAGTAATCATGTGTTATAAAGAGAAAACAAATGCAAATTGTTGGATTCTGAGGCAAAGGTTACATTGTTGGTATCTTTAATTTTTGTGCATTCAGTTTGAAAAACATTTTTATTTTGTTTCTGGTTTATCTTACTTAACTTTTAAAACCTTGAAAATTGACTGAAGAGTGTACTTTTAACATCTTAAGTCTGTGCCTCTGTTGTTCGATACCTGTATTGTTGAAAATTTCAGGCTAGTGTCTGAATCGCTGAGGTTTATCATGATAAATTGTGTGCAGACTCTATTTTCTGGACCTCAGTGTCTTGTCCTATAAACCATGAGAAGTGGACTTGATCTCTGAGGTCCCTCTCTTTTTATGAATCTCTCACTGCCACCTGCTGAGTTTTTATAGACAAATGCTGGTTTCAACCAACACTACTGTTCCGAAGAATTCTGGATAAACACTTGAAGGGTGAAGGGGCAATTTGGATGACTCATCCACACTTCTAGACTGGTTAGTTTGATACCAGTGACCACAACACATGAAAACACTGCTGTGAGGTGATGACAGGACTTTTCTCTAAGCATTTTGTCACATAACTTTCGGATGAACTTATTTGAAAAAACTTTTCCATCTTTAAGGCCTTTTTGTCACACTCACAGACACAAACATACACACAGCTGTTGTGTTTACAAATCTAATTGTTTTGCTAATAGTATAGAGAAGTGGTCTTCAACCAGGAGATTTTTTTTTCCTTTAGGTGGCACCTGGCAATATCATGGACTTTTTTATTTGTCACGGTTGGGGAATGTGAGTTATCAGCATCTACTGGGTAGGTATCAGGGATGCTGCTGAAAATTCTACAATGTGTAGTGCAGTCTCATAATAAAGAATTATCTGACCTAAAATAACCACAGTGTCAAGTTTGGGAAACCCAGACCTAGAGAGAAAAGTTTTAGATTGATGGTAGCCAAGCCAAATCCATGTGAAGCAAATAATAAAATTCAAGTCAACAATATATGTTAGGCATTTGTAATGTAGTTTAAGTACTTACTGTTTAATAATTTAATAATTATAACCATATTTTAATTAATAAATTAATACTTAATTATTTTAACATTTAATTAATATTTAATATCAATATTAATAAACAATCAAATATTAATAAGTATATAAATATAATAAATATAAATATAATAAATAATTAATTTAACATTTCAAAAGTTAATCAATTCAATTAATATTTAATAATTGTAATTATATACAATTGCATATAATTATAATTGTTTATAATATAATTATAAATTATGATTATAATATATGATTAAAATATGGTTATATTATAATTATAATTTAATAGTATATGATTAAAATATGAGTATATTATAAATAATTATAATTTAATAATTGATTTTTATAGATTGTGTTGCCTTTCTCCATTTTTTTTTGTCACGTTGCTAGCTGCCTACTCTATAAGGAAAAATCTAGTACTTTGATCCCTTTCTTCCCTTTTGTCTTTCTATGTTTACTATTTATTCATAAAGGGAGTCTTCATTTCTAATCATAAACTGAAGTTATGCTGTAACGGGGATTAGTATGAGCAAAAGGGCAATGCTACACTCGAAAAATGTCAGAATATAGGGCACACAGTTTTCTTGTCTTCATTCCAAGGGGATGGAGGAGCTATCTGTCCCTCACGATGGTAGATGGCAGCAGGTTAAATCAAGGCCTTGGTCACACAGTATTTAAAAATAGCAAGAACAGAAGGAGGCCAAAATGCAAAGATATTTGGGATACTGATCTTAGGTAAATTTTGTTTAAACTGAAAGGTGAATCCACAGAGCCATCTGAATTCAAGCAAGTTAGTGAGTAATATAAGGACTTTTATATAGGAACTGACGGAACGTTTCTCTAGAATCTGTGGGGCATCACTTCTCTTTGCATGTAGAGCTTCACAGGATCAGAGATTTCATATGAGTTTGTACTGTGTTCACAGTTAAGGTCTGCCATGAACTAGTTATGTGAAATTAGAAATTTGTTCTCAATTGTTTTCTCATCTGGAAGTGGACTTAATATACCATTTGGGTAATAAAGATGTTGTCAAGAGTAAACAATGTAAAATAGGTAAAAATTACAGCATGACGCATAATTGAGTAAATTATCAGTAATCGTGACTCATAGTTATCAACAGTTATACTCCAAGTGACTGCACATTTTTAAAAATTTTTAAATTTATTTATTTACTTAGAGAGAGAGTGAGAGAGAGAGATAGAGAGCCTGAGTGCAAGCGGACGAGAGGCAGAAAGGGAGGGAGAGAGAAAATGCTGTCAGCACAGAGCTCGATGCAAGCCTTGATCTTAGCAACTGTGAAAGCATGACCTGAGCCAAAACCAAGAGTCAGATGCTTAACTGACTGAGCCACCCAGGCACCCCTGATCTTCCCTTTTCAGGCACCCCTGATCTCTTCCTCACTTTTATCATATCTTTGTTTAAACATCTTAATTTCAAGTATGGCCTTTTTCTGGCTGTTTAAACCTCTAATATTTCTTAGTATTTTGTATATCCCTTCTGGCTTTTTTTGGTAATAGTTAACATTGTTATACAACATTTAATTTGTTTTTATTTCTTAATTTTTGTCTTCTGCAATAATATAAACTTTTTCAGGTCAAGGAGTATTTTGTCTATTTTATACATCATGGTATCCTCAGAGTCTATAACCTGGTACAGAGCAGGCACTCAACTGCTCAGTATTTGTGGATGAATGAATAAATAACAAAATTTGTTCTGCAAGGAAATGATGTAGCCCTCTATCTTTCTAACCTATGCATGTTCTTTTTTTCTCATTGGCAGTTGAATTATCCCAAGCTTTCTTGTACTATGACAATTATTGACAATTTATTATGACAATAGGAAAAGCACTTTAATTTCTATTTGACAGAAAGGGTTCATTACTCTGTGATGGGATAATATTTTGAAATAGGAACTGGTGGCCTTTCTCTTTGTATTTCCTATAAACCTGACCTATTTCCCACTTGGTCAGGAGCCAGAACTTGCCACATCCATGCCTTAGGAAAAGTTTGTTACAGCTGAAAAGAGGAGTAACAGTTTAGGTTTCAAAATCATAGGACCCAAGGGAACTCAAAGCTATGAAAACATGTAGCAACTCAGAGCAAGATTTCCTTCCCTTGTAAGTAGCATAGATTCCCTGGGTGATGGGGAATTGGAGAGTCAGGGGCAGAATTAACAGGGAATAGGTGGCAGGAGAGAAAGGGAGATGTTTACCTTGGCTCTCTGTTGGCATAGCAATTCCAGATAGATTTGAAAATGCAAGTACAGAGAGAACCCATGCTTCATTTTCTGACTAGTAATCAAGACAGAAGAAGGGCTCTAGAGTGAAAATGGCCATGTGGTTGACCTGGGAAGATGGACCTGAGACACCCTGACCCCCTCATGACATTACTGTGATCTTGGCAAACTCACCTCTGCATCCCATACCCTTTCATTTCCTGCTTTCAGGATGTCCATCACTCTTTGTTAGCATGACCAAGTTTTCATGGGCTGCTGCTGTTTTGTGGGCTCCTCACTCATGACTGCCCAAAGATGCTTCCTCTCTTCTCTGTGAGAGGAAAATGGCCCTCATGTCCTTAATGTACAAATCCCCTTTGTTGACATCAAGTCTTATTTCTAGAAGGCACTTCCATTTTATGAAAATCTCTCCTGCAAGTCTATGTAGTATTTACTTTTCACTCTCTTGTGAATAGTTCTTTCTTGATAAGAAAAGTAGAGAATTTTCGAATATAGTTGGGATTTTTACTCCAATTATTCTAGGCCCATGGTTTTGTGTAAGGCTCATCTTCTGACATACCAGAAGCAGTGCAAACCAGTGAGATTTTTTGCATTTGCTCTTCTGGAAATTTCTTTACTTCAACCAGTACTCTTTTGGAGTGAAAAACTTTTCTTTCCCCCTGCATTATTAAAACCTTCCCTCAACAGAGAATTATCTAGCAATCCATGTCCCCAGCCCATCTCCAAAGCCTCATTGGGTTTATTGGCAGGTGAAATGGTTTGCAGATCTTAGGATGTGGAAAGAATGGCTGATTTCCCTGTCAACTGTGTTAACATGTCCTTTCTTCATTTTCTGGTTCATTGCCTGCTGCCTGCCTTGTTGCCTTACAATTGGGCTCAGGAGTATCAAGATAACCAGTTATTTCAGTGGTCTCTTATGATTGGATATGCCACATTTCTGCCAGAATACTGCATGCTGGCTATGTTTCTAGCCATTGCATCTCTGATTGGGAGTCAATTTCCACTTGTTGGCTGATTGTGTTTACTGAGAAGACCTAAAATACTTTATATCTAGACCTCCATATCTGAGTGGGAGATAACATTAAAACTTCACAGCTGCCACAATAGCTGCAGTAAAAGAACCAGGCTCAAAACATCTGTGTCGAAGTAGTGTGGTTCTGTGACAGTAATCCAGGTAGATGTGAAACAAAAATTTCCAAAAAACAATGGCAGTGTAAATTGAGTAAATTTCTATTCACAAATAGAAAGAACATTAGAAAATAAAATCAGAACTATTTTTACTGGATAGGAATAGTGAGATATAAGGATGACTTTCATTTGTTTATTTTGAGAAAGAGAAAGGGGGAGTGAGAGTGTGTATGTGTTCACACATGGAGGAGAGGCAGAGAGAGAGAGGGAAAGAAAGAATCCCAAGCAGACAGAGCCCTATGTGGGGCTTGATCTCATGAACCGTGAGATCATGACCTGAACTGAAATCAAGAATCAGATGATTAACTGACTGAGCCACCCAGGCATCAAATAAGGTTGAGTTTTTTAAAAAGTTTATATATTTATTATTTTAGCTTCACTGTAAGTTAGTATTATTTATTATCAAGGAAGTGGAACACAAGGGTTGGATAGGTATGTGTCACATGAGAGAAAGATGAACTGTTGTTAGTTGTCGACCATAATCATGTGTAGACAGTGGTGATAACCAAATTAGAACGCTTCTATCTCTATAACTGATTACAATTATTATTGAGAGCATAGGTGTTGGTAAATTGTTTTAAGTGTACCTGAAAACAGATGGACTCGACAGTGTCACATATAAGCCAGGGGTCACCCATATAAGCACCCATGTTGTGTTATTTTATTAAGCAGAATAATTTAGATGTCATAAAACTGGCTTCTAAACATCCCTGGTGCTCTCTCAGCCTTTACACTATTGATGTAATATGAACAAGATTAACAGCTTAAAAAAAAAATCTCCTTTCTATGAACATATGAAATCAATAGACCAAGACAAGTGAATCATCTTTGATTTGGGCTTTAAGTTCACATTTCCTCTTTTGAAATTCTATAGAGCTGCTTAGCTTAATCCCTGCACAAAGAAAGGCAATTTAAAACTATCAAAAGGTCCAAAGCATCTGCCTTCCCTGGGAAAAATTCTCGATGGCCTATCTGCCTAGTAACATTTGTTTAGGTGCTGGAGTGACAGGGTCATGCCTTGGCCTGCTTACTTTTCTCTGAGTCTCTCTTTGCAGATATTTCTGCCTATTGACAATTATATATTTATGTTCATTCATTATGATTCAGATGTGGAAAAAGATGCGCATATCAGCAACTTGGGCAAAGGTGACTTGACGAGAATTGAGCCTTCTCTTAAGCCCACTGTTTTTGTCCAACTTCTGTAAATATCACAGAAATTAGAAGCCTCCTTTAAAACTACCTACATTCTCTAAAAATGTTAGAAGAACGCTCCTTCCATTTTGCATTTTTCTATTTTAAAATAAATTCACATGGGAAACTGGATGATGTGATGTGGCAGTATCATCAAATTCTGTCCTTTTTATTTTTTAGTTTTTTAATGTTTGTTTCTGAGAAAGACAGAGACAGAGTGTGAGTGGGGGAGGGGCAGAGAAAGAGGGAGACACAGAATCCAAAGCAGGCTCCAGGCTCCAGGCTCCGAGTTTTCAGCACAGAGCCTGATGCAGAGTTTGAACCCATTAGCTGTGAGATCATGACCTGAGCCAAAGTCATTTGCTCAACTGACTGAGCTACCCAGGTACCCCTGGGTACCCCTAAATTCTGTCATTTTTTTTAAAGTTTATTTATTTTGAGAGAGAGAGCATGTGTGTGCAAGTGGGAGAGAGGCAGAGAAAGAGACAGAGAGACAGAGAGAATCCCAAGCAGTTTCCATGCTCACTGCCTCAATGCAGAGCTGGTCCAGGGCTCAGTCTCAAAACTGTGAGATCATGATCTGAATTGAAATCAAGAGTCAGTTGCTTAATCGACTAAACCACCCAGGAGCCCTAATCTGTGCCCTTTAATAATAGAGTAAAAGAGCAGAATTCAGCTAGCATAATACATTCAATTCAATCATTCAACAAATATTTGTAGAGTAACGATTCTCTGCAAGCCCTTTGCTAATTGGGGAACAAAACATACGAAGAATCCTGTCTTCATGTAGTTTATGTTCCAGTGAGAGGCACTGATAATAACACGTTCATTCATATTTGTATCTTCAGCACCTGTTACCCAGAGAGTGTCCAGTAAGTATGTGTGTATGGAGTGAGCGAAAAAGTGAATTCTGGAATCCATGAAGGACTTCAAAGTGATTGTTATTCCTGTTCTATTTTTCAGAAATTATTTCAGGAAACAAAATTCAGTTATAGAAAACTACCTGGTATATATACCAGAGCCGAGATGACATATACGCAGAGTAGTGCTGGCTACATCTGGCACTGTGGTCACTAGTCTGTGGCTGATTCCTTATTAACAGGTATAGATATAATACTGGGTTTTTATTATAAAAATAAGTAGAATATAAATAATTTTGGATTGGATTTTTTGGTTAAGACCTCCTTCATAGTCTTCTAAGATTAAACAGCCATTTTTTTTGCAGTGAATCTTTTTTTTTTTTATTCGTATAATTTTTTTTTTTTTGTCACAACCAGGCATTCTGTTAGCTGCTGGGGATACAAAAATGAACAAGACATAGCCCCCGTCGCTTGAAAAGCATAGTTTAGTCTTAGATTTTAAGGGGGCAATTAACATGAAGTCAATCACAATATAGTATGATATATATAAAGTGGGGCAAGATGGGAGCTGTAGGTAAGTATAACTTTACTTTTTTTTAAATAATGCCTATTGAACAGTTCTATCTAGCCACATACAAAATCAGTGGCTCTGAGTGCACAAGAGGAAAGCACTGTAACTTTTCTAATGTGGTCCTTTTTCCGCCTGTTAAATTCAATTTAAACTGATTTGGGGTTGACTTTTAGCTCCTTTGTACCAGTTCTGTGGTTATGGACAAGTATCCTAAGACTTGCTTTGTCAATTTATTAAATAAAGATAATGATGCCTACCTCAAAAAAAAAAAAAAAAGCTTAGGAAGAATAATTTTGAAAACATATATGTAAAGATACTAGAATATATCTAACAGACTCCAAAGTAGGTACTGTTTATTATACCTCACATTATCTTTGATAGCAAATGTCAAAATTTAGAAATTGCAGACCATGGGTGATTGTGAAAAATGTATTTCCTCTTTATCATTCCCAAATCTCTCTGATTGCTACTCCACAAGGGAAATAGCTGTTCTTTGAGTGAGTAGGAAAATTAGTGTTCTCATGTTAAAAGTAAATGCACTTATGTGGTCCTGTACTTAAGAAACCCCTTTCTGAGTGTATGCCATGTTTCTGATAATATGGAAAATAAACATTTTTGCTTTTCTGTCATCAGAGTACATTATGCAAGGAGATGTTACTAGGAATGTTCTATACCTATCAGAGATCAGATGTGTATATGAACTTCTCTTATTTCACCTATTTATCTGGGGGCACAGGCCTTGCTGGATAACTGGCTTGGTTTTAAAATGTGATCCTGCTTCATTTAAGAACTGAAAGAAAACAGATACATAAATTTTCTAGTGGTCAAAGAAAAGAAAAATGACACATTAGTGACAGCTCAGTGAGAGTGTATTTCACATCCTCCATGTCATGCATTTTACTCTTGGTACAATTTATATGAACAAAATATGTCCTTAACGGGAGCTTATCATATATCCTAGGTTAAAACATTTAAAAAAAACCTGGTTTTATGCAAAGCTCTGTATTTGTTTTGTAACACAGTGAAATCCCAACAATATCAGCTTCTCTCAGTCCAAGTTCGCATCATTATATAGTTATAAAATATACTTTTCTGTATCTATATATTAATTTTATGAGTAAAATAATATAATTTATATTTGAAATCAATTAGAATATTGCCTTAAAAGATACCATGTTCTCTGTATAAAGCCAAAAATAAAACATTGAATTTCAATTAAGCAGACATATTGGTTCCAGAAGATATATAATTTACTTGGAAGCCATCCAAATAAATGTATTATTTTTTGTTAAAATGCTCTAGCTTTACTTTTTATGAGTGCTGAACAGACCTTTCTGATGTTCACTGGGCTTTGTGGCATATGTCCTGACGAGTATTGTTTTTCAATGTCTGTTGCATAACAAAAAGCTGGAGTTGATCCCTGCGTGCAGTGTGGTTTGTCTCTTTTGAGTTCACAGGCAACAATAACCTCTCATCATGATTACAGAGTCTCTTGCAGAAAGATGGGTCTAATCCCAGTGCTCCATCAACTCAGTAATCTATTCCAATCAGTATGTGATGGATTTGACAGGCCATCTCTAGCCAAGTGAGACACATTCAGGCAGGTCAAGCAACTTAGCAGTCTGTGCAAAATATTGGGGCATATCCTTGTGCTGCATAAAAAACTATACATGCTAAAATCATGTCTGGTTTTTGTTGATAGAGAACAGATATAACAAGTGTCCAGATCTACAGTTCACAACACCCCCATTATTCTAGTCATTGGACACATCCATTCAACAATAAAAATTAAGGACAAATAACCTGAGGTATTACATTTGTAACAATGGCAATAATTCAAGGTTATTAAATGAGCTAATTGTTGCAATACATGAGATTTTCTTAAAGCATTTTTATGTTTCTTACAAATCCCTCACTTCTGAAGATCATGAATCAACCCTCACAATTCAATTTTGAAAGGCATAAATAAATAAATAAATGTATATAAATATATATTTAAAGATACAGTTTAAGATAGCAAGCATCATCTTTCTTTATATATTAAATGTAATAACAAGAAAAGGACTCATTTAAAAAAGAAATCATGGTATTCTTCAAATCTAGCTCCTGTACGAAGTCATTTCTTATTCTCAGGACTGGGAAACATGGAAAGAAGCCCTTCTATGGAATATGTCACACTTGAAGATTTTATTTTAACTAGGGAAGATTAGTCTCACTTATGTATTTTTTTTCCTTTTTTATATTAGCACTTACAAGACAAGGAAAGAATTTAGAAACCTGTAATTACTCAATATATATGTATTGCTCTAGCTGATAATAATGATAATGAAATACAAAATGTCTTTTATAAGAGGCAGAATCAAAACTTAAAATCCACAGATAATAAGTGGTGTTTCATGTTTTTGTCCTAGGGGCAAAATCAGTTGTGAATTTAAAGTGTTTCTTAAGATAAAATAGAAGTCATGTAAAATAGTTCAACGTTACTTACCCTATTTCACAAGCCTTTTTTCTTTTTTAAATACACACCCTGGCAACTTACTTTGGGTATGTTTGATTTAACTGCCATTTGAAAGATTTCAGTATACTCCAAATACTAGAATAAAAACAACTTAGTAAATGTACTTCAACTACTTTTGATGTCTGATAAAAGCAGGTTTAGGGAAATTTTTGAAGGGATATCAATTTAAAGTGCTTACTTTTCATGCTCTACTGTTTCCTGACTTTTCCCCCTAGAGCTCAGCTGGCTCCCATGATTTAACAGCAAGATTTAAATAAAAAAGAAATCCTAATCTTTCCATCCTTCTTTGCCTTAGGGCTAGATTGTACACAGTAGCTGTTAATCTAAAAGTTTTATCTAAGATTTTGAAAAGCAGCTTTGCATGTGATGTGAAAATAGCATAACCTCAAAGCACTAAAAGTGTTTTCCATTTTCTCTAATGAGAATGTAACTCAAAGAAGCAGAATTCTTGTACAAATGTATCTTGAGTCTTTAGTGGCCACGTAACTGTAAGTGGGTGCATCTTAATACTAGCCTCTGTTCCTACCCACTCCCCAGCACCTGGTGGGTGGATTTGCTTGAAGTAGCTGGAGGGTGTTTGGCTAAAAATACATTGGAAACAAACCATGGTGTTTGTGGCAGCACTGAAGTGAATCTTCTGTTACCGAATACCTGCACAACCTTTTAATTCGGTAATGTCCTTTATTGTTGGATTTCTGCTCATTTTAGTGAGTGGAGACTGTTCTTTGGGTTTGGCACTTTAATCACTGGAGTGTATCAACAAATTCCCTGTTGACCATAATAAAGGAAGTAACTGGTTTTAAATAAAAGAACCTTTCTTATAATAAAGGTAAAACTTAAGACACAGTAAGAGGTCTGATTTGGAAAACACTAAGTAGATTTTTGCTATGATTGGGAAGGGAAGAATATCTTTAGAAGCTATTTAGTAAGATACATCTGAGGCAAGAAAATGCTGTGCTTAGTCTCATCAGAAGATGATGATGGCACATTCTTGTTCTTAACCCAGAAAAGAAATAGAAAAGAACTTTAAAAAGAATTAAAAAAAAAAAAAACAACAACAACTGGCAAAGCCTGTAAACATTTCCTTCTCGGTATGTTTCATCCATCATTCGTTAATTTTCATCAGGTTTCATGGATACGAATTGTAGGATTGTTTTGGAAGTAATTGAATTGGGCTAAGGTTAGAGGTAGCTTCTAACTTAAACTTAACCATTTAACAGATTCCTGCCAAAGACTGAGAATCTACATTAAAAGGAAAATAGCAGCAAGGGAGCTGGCTAATGTCTCTGAGCTGTGTAATTCCGCCCTTGACCACCCGTGTCATTGTCACCCCACAGAACCTTGAACTCTGCCTGCCAGAAATCTGCATTAAGACACTGCCCTGACTCCCACTGCTTTTCAAGGGTCTCTGTGGGGGAGCAAAACCGAGATTAATATGCGTTGAAAAATCAGATGCCCTCAGCACATTTTTGTCTGACCTTTGCACAGTTAAACGAAAATATTTCCTCGCTGGGAGTTTTTGGCTTCATGTCAGGTTTGCAGGAGGAAAAAAAAAAAAAGTTCTCACAGTATAAGGAAGAAGGGATGCTCATCAGTGCACCTTGACAGATATTAGTAGTAGAGAGGTGATTCCAGGCAGGCTTGTCTCTCCTTCCTTTCCTCTGCTCTTGGTGTTCTACCCTGGGGCAGAATAACTGATGGAAAATTACATGTATAGAAGAGTTGAATACTGCTTTAAAATGCCAATAAGGCAAGCTTGGGAGCAGACAATAGAAGCTTTATTTCATTTTATTTTATTTTGCTCTGGAATGTTCTGTATGCCAAAGCCTGTGGCGGAGCTAGGTGAGTAGGAGAAAATCAGATGTGTAGAAAGTTAACCTTGAACAAAGAAATCACCAAAAGCTTCATGTCTGCTGTGCGGAAAGCTTTTTCAGGGGCAAAGCCAAATCAATTGCCATGAAATATGTGGCTAACACAAATGCAAAAGATTTTCCTCACTTCCTTCCCTCCACAAAGATTTTTCATAGTCTCTTTCTTCTTCTTCCTTTTTTTTTTTTTCTTCTTGCCCAAAGTGCCCGAGGGAAGTTACGCAGGCTAGTAGCAAGAGATTGGCATTGTCTTTGTCTTGTGAACATTGTGGGCTTTAGGGCTAAGCTGGATCCTGCCTGCTCCCTTGTCTTCTGTCCGTCTTTCACCCATGGAATCTGGGGGGACTCTGCTGTCACTGTCTTGCCAGGATGGGAAAAGAATAGGCAGTGAGTGAAGGTTGTTACTATGTGTCAAAGTCTAGAGGAGAGGCAGTCAAGATATAAAAAAAAATGGAAGTCCTGGAAACCAGTGTTGTTGATCTGAGAGAATGTAGCTCTGAGAGGGGCTAGGTATGATGGTCTGGGGTTGCATGATGTCATGGGGGAATTCCATTATACGGCTGGGTAGGAGTTTAGTCGTTGTCCAGCCTGGTAGCCTAACCTTGGATTTGTGTAGGTCATTGCCTGAGCATAGCAAGCAGAAGCAGAGAGGTGGCCCAGAGTCAGTGTCCTGTAAACAGAGGAGGGAAAAAAAGGGCAAGAAAATCCCTCTCAGTATTAAGAGCAATCTAATTTTGAACAGAAAAGCTTTCAACTTGTTTTGCCTGTTAGAAGAAAGCTAAATAAGGAGAATGAATTTTAGTTCAGTTTTCTCTATTTTTTTCCCCTTCCCTATTTTTTCTTTTTCAAGTGATAGAACCAAGTGGTTTTTTGTTTTGTTGTGTTTTTTGGTGAGAAGGAAGTTGAATATATTCGACCACCAGAAATCCACCTTATTGTTCACTTGTAATGGGAACAGTCTTTCTTTTTTTTTTTTTTTTTTTTTAACATTTATTTATTTTTGAGACAGAGAGAGACAGAGCATGAACGGGGGAGGGTCAGAGAGAGGGAGACACAGAATCTGAAACAGGCTCCAGGCTCCGAGCTGTCAGCACAGAGCCCGATGCGGGGCTTGAACTCACTGACCTCGAGATCATGACCTGAGCCGAAGTCGGCCGCTTAACCGACTGAGCCACCCAGGCGCCCCGGGAACAGTCTTTCAAAACATGGAAGTTATAGTGATCCAGTAGACCTGGTTCTGTGTTGTTTGTGTGGACGTGTGCCTTTGTCTCCCTGCTCAGAATCCTCATGGGAGGCTTCCGTTGAGAATCCCTTTCTGTTATAAAAAATCCCTGGAACCATTTGGTGAGACCTCCGAGAATAAAAGGTAATATGGTAAGATAGGTGCTTCCTTGGCCCTGACTTCCCTAAACAGTTCAATTAGCTGTCCTAGGACGAGAAAAATGGAAGCTGTGGTCACAAAATGTTGTCCTAGCTGCAGACTGAGGGTCTTTTGATATATTAACATCATTAATAATAACATGTCCTGTGTCGCTTTTTGGGGTTAGTAGAGAATGTAAGGGTTATTTGAATTGATAAAACTTGTTTTCTGTGAATGTTATTGATTGAATTAGAAATGGTGTGCTTTGTGGGGGTATTCTTCCTCATCATTAAAATAATTCACGCTGTCAACACACCTTGAAAAGGTTAAAGCGAATATACCTTGAGGTAATTAACAGAGAGGAATTACTTCATAGACTAGAAACAGACATTCTGCTATTTTTCTCTTTTCCAACCTGATTGTCTTCTTACAAGGAATGATTCTGCCACCTTGAGCAGCATGCTCTCCTTGTTTTTTCCCCACGAGGAAACATTAATCAGTTTCTGATTACTGTCTTATGCTTGTCAGGAGGTAGATGGAAGTTTCAAGAAGAATTTAAGAGAATTTGTAAACTCTAGCTCTGGGAATTGAGTCAACATATTAAATGGGGGAAGTTAGTCACCAGGGTGATGGGTTAGAAATGGGTTTTTATATTTTGCTAAAAATAACACTTTTTTTAAAGGAGCTCAAAGAAGCATGATGGTGCTTTAGCCAAACTACTTGCATTTCTCTTTTCCCTTAAAATTTGGGTTTTTAATATATTTTGGGGGATACCGGTTTTAGATAAAGTTCAGGGAAAAGCAAAAGTTTATCACAATTTAAGAAAATAAGATGTAGTCTTGAAAACTAATAAATCATTAGGAGGGATGAAATTGAACTCAAGTTCTTTCTGATGTATCTGTTTCTGCTTGATGATGTATAGCTTGATTCAGTCCCACATCCAGATGTTGGTTTATCTTAAGTTATTTCTTTTGAGTTCGAAAATTATTATTCATAAACCATTGAGGCTGTCAGAAAATGCATCATGGCTTTGTAAGGCAGTTATGCATAGTTTTAGATTAAACATTAATCTGAAATTATGAAGGGATTTCTCACAAAAGATATTAAGTTCAACATTCATACTACATTAAAAACATGGAAAGTTGAATATTATTAACTTGAGAAATAGCAGCAAGCGGATTATCAATTTACTTCTTGGTTATAGACCACTTAGAAATATATTCCTTCATGTGCTGAATGTATTTTGTATATTGCCCAAAACTATTATTGGTTTCTTTCACTGGTAAGTGGAGAAAATTGCTCATATTGAGATTCAAACTTCAGGTGACCGAAACGTTTACATCACAGATCAATCTTCTTAAGAAACCTTATTGTCTTACATATTAAATTAAAAGTTTTGCTATTCTGTGGGGCTCCCGGGTGGCTCAGTAGGTTAAGCATCTGACTTCGGCTCAGGTCTTGATCTCACGGTCTGTGAGTTTGAGCCCCATGTTGGGCTCTGTTCTGACAGCTCAGAGCCTGGAGTCTGTTTCAGGTTCTGTGTCTCCCTCTCTCTCTCTGCCTCTCCCCTGCTCATGCTCTGTCTCTCTCTGTCTCAAAAATAAATAAAACATTAAAAAAAAAGTTTTGCTATTCTAGCCTTTAACTTACAAGTTGAAATCATATACGGTATCGCTATATTGCTGATGCATATCACCTCAGCGAACCATCTGAAATTATGGAAATGGCACTGACTGGAATGATCATGCTCATGAAGAAATGCTTTCATCATTTATTGATCATATGAAACACTCTTGAGTGTCACTATCTTTGCTGTTGTCGATTGTTGTTTGGCATAGTCCCTAAAAATTGTAAATTAAATGGCTTTGGTTTTATCATCTTCTTAATTTTATCATTTGTTCAGTACTAAGCCATGAAGGTATATATTGTTGTCTAAAACAATAAAATAGTGTAAGGATTGACTTTCAGATATAATCTTTTATTATTCACTGGATAACACCTAGCTTTGTTAGCACATAACTGTGCTTCATTGGTACTGATTTCAGTGCATGTTTCCTAATCTGTATCATGATTCATGACACAGTGAGCTTAAAAAAAAAAAAAAAAAAAAGACTTCTTCCTGGGGAACCCTGGTGGCTCAGTCATTTAAGCATCCGACTTTTGATTTAAGCTCAGGTCATGATATCATGTTTCATGAGTTTGAGCCCTACATCGGGCTCTGCACTGACAGTGCAGACTGTCTGTCTGTCTGTCTCTCTCTCTCTCTCTGCCCCTCCCCTTCTTGTGCTGTCTCTATCTGTCTGTCAAAAAATAAACTTAAAAGTCTTCTTCTATGGTATGGACTTCTGGAGGTATTTAAAATGATGTTTACCAAGTACTTCCTACCCATATCTACCACACTTAAACTAAGAGCTATTTATAATAGGAACATTAGTTCTATCCAAATGTAAAGTGGGAAATCTAGTAGTATGATTTTCAACATTCAAAGCAGTGATGTTATGTGACATCCCATAGTCATTTAACATAGGAGTCTTGCCAATATTCCAATCTGCTTTCTCTCAGAGGAGGATATTTTTCATTTAATTAGTGGATGGCTTTGCTTTTTTATATGCTTAAGAGCAGTACAACTTTGCATGATGCCTCTATAGTTTTAGTTTTTTTTCTCTGCCTTTGGTGACAAAAAAACATAAATTTCACATTAGAAAGCTGTACTTAGGATTTATTATGTAAAAATTCAGTTGTTTACTAGGAGATGTGCCATGTTATGCTGGGAAAATTTGGAGAAAATCCTGTGTGATTTCATTCCTTCAAATGGGCCTTAAGATGCTAAGCACTAATTGCTTGTGAGAACACTGGGCACTATAGTTACGGTCCCTGTCCTTGGAGAAGATAAATAGAATATTGCACTTTTTGTAATAAACCTGTTTGCTGAAAGGTAAAAAAAACTGAAGGAGCATTGTTACTATTTCTCTTTGAAGTTACTCCCAACTTGCAGTTTTTTTAAGTTCTTCTGAGTGAGACTGTCTGCAGTAACATGGCTGTTTTTCCCCAATGGTTGAAGAGAGCTTCCTAATCTATTTTTTTAATGTTTGTTTGTTTATTTTGAGAGAGAGTGAAAGGGAGAAAGTGAGTGAGCAGGGAAGGGTGGGGGGGGGAGAGAGAGAGAGAGAGAGAGAGAGAGAGAGAGAGAGAGAGAAAAGGGGAAAGAAAGAGAGAGAGAATCCCAAGCAGGCTCTGTGCTGTTAGCCTGGAGCCCAACGTGGCACTCGATCCTGTGAACCATGAGATCATGAGCTGAAGCTAAATCCGAGTCAGCTCCTTAACCCAGGGCCCCCCAAATCTCCGTTCTAATTAAAATTAACCATCACTACTGCTGTTCTGACCTGGTCTACAAGGAGTTTGGAACATGCCACTGCTAAGCATGCCAATCTGACCTATCGATTATTTTGAGTTAAAGGCGCTGGAAAAACCTCAAATAAAGGAAAAATACCTTGCTCTTTCTTATTAAAAGAAGGAGATAAAGTTCCTATATGAACGATGTTTTCCATATACCAGAAGGCAAATAACATTCTAATTATGAAGGATGAAAAGTTGAGACCAAGAGAATCTTATACAAACAGACCTTGTTAAAATATGTTATCTTCCTGTAGCTTTTGCACTTAGCTTAGTCATGTTTCCACAATTGTGTCTCCTTGTTCAACATAATATAAAAGTAGGTAGGTTTTGCTATTTCTTTGGGTCCTCGATTCCTTATGAAGGCTCTGATGTCAAGTAAAACTTGTATTAAATACATTTGTATGCTTTTTTCCTGTTGATAGATCCTAAGACCTGCCTTATGTGAATTTAATTCTCAGGTCCAACTAAAAAGAAACCTAAGAGGTAAAGGGAAAAGTGTGGCCCCAAATTTGTTGTAAGAAGGTTGTGTATAAAAATGTCATCAGCCTGGATTGAGTACCTGAGTTAGTTCAAAACCTAGTATGATCACTTACTAGCTTTGAACTTGGGTAAGTCTCATCTCTTTATCTTTATAACAACTACAACCATACTTATCTTGGGAGGTATTGTAAGCATCACCTACTAAAACCCACTCCGCCAAACACACACTGTAAGAGACATGATTTGCTGAGAAGAACTAAGTTGATGTGGAATTGTAATTCATCCTGTATTTATTTGTCTTTATTGTACCAAGAATTCCACGAGAAAGCCACAGAAATAAATACCACAGGACAGTTAATTTGGGTTATGACACTAATATTACCAATGAAAAGATGTGATTGCTGAACTAATTTGATCTCAGAGTAAAAACAAAGCTGTCATCTGGCAGGAATGTTGATTTAAGAAGGAAGCATATTTTAGCTGCATAGGATATTAGAAATAGTATTCACTCACTTACTTTACAAATAAGGCAACTCAGGCTGGAGATGTTCATTGACTTATATTTTGTTTACTGACTTGTATTTTGGCATCATACCGCAAGTTATGGGAAGCTAGTCCTAGGAAGTTCTCTTTTGGGTGCAAGTTTTACTTGCTCCATTATCTTTAGTTGGAGCTGTTAAGAAAGGCGCATCTAGGGAAAAAGTTACGATGTTGTAACTTGTATTCTCTTTGAAAGATTAAAGAAGTCAAAATTTCCAAGTCACCTCATCAAATGTACTTTGGAATTTAGTAAAATCAGTTTATTTGGTTTTCATTTAGTTACTACTTTTTATGGGAGAGCCATTATATCTTGACACATAACCGTGTGCTTTCCCACGCTTTCCAGCCCTGTCAGAGATGGCAAGGACCAAGTAATTGGTTTGGCCAGTGGATTGGAAGTGGAAGAGACATGTATCATCTGTAGGCAAAGGCAGTAAAAATCCCCAGGGAGCTCTCTAGCTCACTTCTCCTCTCTGGTGTGCTAGAAGGCACATGCACCATCATGATGTAAGGGGACTGTCATCACTGCTTGTCCATGCTTCCCCGGAGGGCCACCTCATGCATGCATGCTCTCTAGAAGTGACAAAGAAGCCACTGAGCTTTTAGAGTTTGGGTATTACTACTGCAGTGCCTGGCCTAACCTGACCTGTGCAGTTTTATTTTGTCCTTATTATAAGTTATGGTAAATCACTGAAGAAAAATCCAGGGACATACAAAGTAGCTATTCGCAACCCCATTACTAAGAAAGTGTCACTTGAAAGTTTTGATGAATGTTTGGTCATAAACAGATTTAATATACTATGTGAATGTTGTATACATATAATGTAAAATATGCCATAGAATATACATATTATATAAAAATTATGATAATAAGTAACATTTACTGAATACTTATTGTACTCATGAATTGTGCTAAAAGCCTAATATGGATTATCTCACTGGACTCTTTCAAAATCCCTGCAAATTTGGATTTTCTTAACTCCACTTTATAGGTGAACAAACTGAATTTTGGAAAGGTGAAAATAATATCCCAAAGGTACAACAACTAGTAAATGCTGTAGCCCAAATTGGAATTCGTTTGCCCGATTCTAAACTGGGGTTTTACCTACAAAAGCATATTGCCTCCATACTTGGATTCTATTATACATACAATTTAAATATTCTTTTTTTTTTTTTTTTACCTAAAATACATAAATGTTTTCAAAGGGGTTATTCATTTTCCTACAACATGTTTTAAATGCCTGTAATGCTATATTATTAAATAATTAATAGGCCAATCTTCTATTATCGGGTTTTGTGTCATTAACAACAAAGTGAAACGTGTATTTGAAAATAAAGTTTTGCATACATATGATTGTTTTCTTAGGATCAGTTCTAATATGCTGAATTTCAGAATCAAAAGGAATGCATGTTTTTATGATTTTCTTTGAATTATTTTCACATTACTCCTCATGGAAGTTTTTACCAATTTAAATTCCATCAATCTTGTATAAGATTGTGTTTTTCCCCCAAATCTTTGCAACATATTGGCTATTTTATTTAAGGTTGCATTTCTTTGATTATTTTTTCAAGTTGATTATTTTTCTGTTGCTAGTAAGCTGTTTATAGTCCTTTATTGCTATATATATTCTTTACTCATTTTTTAGTTTAGAAGTTAACATCTATTTTGAAAATAATTATTCATCTCTTGTGCTGCTATGGCAAACACTTCGAGGAAAAAAGTTGAGTTTGAAGCTATAGTATGTATTAAGTTTCTTATGGCTAAGTAACTTAGGTTTTGAATTTGTGAAATTCTGATCTTCTAATATTTTAGTAGAAATTGCAAAACTAAGGTGTATCTTTCAAAGCTTACCCATGAAACACTCTCTAGTCACATGACCTTGACCAAAACATGTGTCTGCTATAACTTACAGTTTGCTCTGATTATAAAACACAGGTAATACCCTCCATGATGTACGTAGAAGGGCCAATCGGAGCAATGGTAGAGATAACACCTCTGAAAGAGGTTTAATGTTTGGACGATACAATAAATTTTAAGGTGTGATTTCCATGTAGTATATTTCTCTTAGTTACAAGAAAAAAGTCTAAATGATATAGTGAAATTGGGCAGTTTGGAATGGATGAAGGATAAAGCAAACATCCAACTTGTGGGGGAACATTGAGTAGGCAACATATATGACATTTAAACAATTTGTGTCCTCTCAATTGCACTGTCATTTTTTTGCATTCCTCCATATTGTGTATGTGTGTATATTTACTGCACACGCGCACACACACACACACACACACACACACACACACCAGCTGTAATTAATTATATAGTACCAGGAATAACCTCTCTTTATGTGTCCAAATGAAAGACCTTTTTGCTGTGATTCTGTAAAAAGGATAGAGCTCTAAGATCAAACATGCCATTTTAAAGTCACTGTAAATGTATAAAAGAATGTAGGCAGCTAGCTCTAATTTTGGGAATGATGACAATTTGTACTGATTAACTATAGATCTGAAGTCTCCATAACGAATGGCCTAACACAAAGAAAAAAATGTATACTTGGCTTTTAGAACACATTGATCCAAGCAAAATGCATGTTACTTCCTTATCTCAAGGGAAAATTTCCTAATTTTCTTCCCAGCTTGAGATGTAATTGATACATAATATTACATAAGGTTAAGGTGTATGATATGTACAATATGATGATTTGATATACTTATATACTGTGAAATCATTACTGCAAGAAGGTTAGTTAACACCTGACATAATTACCATTTCATTCAGAACATTCAGGATCAACTCTCTTAGCAGCTTTCAAGTCTATAATACAGTATGGTTAACCATAGTTACCACGCAGTACATTAGATCCCCAGAAGTTTTCATTTTGCAGTTGGAAATTTGTACCCTTTAACCAGCACCTCCCATTTTCCCCAACTCCCAGCCCCTGCAAGCGCCATTCTACTCTCTTGTTTCCAAGAATTCATTTTTTTTTTTACGATTCCACATGTAAGTGCTATCATACAGTATTTGTCTTTCTCAGACTGATTAATTGCACTTAGAATAATGCCCTCTAGGTCTGTCCATGTTGTTATAAATGATACTGAATCTGTAGATTGCTTAGTGTAGAAAGGACGTTCTAACAATATTAATTCCTTGGATCCATGAACACAGAATATCTTTTTATTCATTTTTGTCTTCTTCGATTTCTTTCATCCAAATATACAGTTTTCAGTGTATAGATCTTTCAGTACCTCTGTTAAATTTATTCCTGAGTACTTCACGTTTTTTTTTTTTTTTGCTACTTGCGATTTTTTTTTTTATTTTTTTCACCTATTTTGTTGTTAGAATATGGAAATGCAATCGATTTATGTTTGTTGGTTTTATGTCCTGCAATTTTACTGAAGTTGTTGATTAGTTCTAATAGTTTTGGGTGGAGTGTTTAGAATATCCTGTATACAAGATTATATGACCTGGAAACAAAACTTCCTTTTGGGTTTGAATGTCTTTTGTTCATTTTTGTTTTGTGCCTGATTGCTTTGACTAGGACTTCTGGTACTATGTTGAATAGCAGCAGTAAGAGTAGGAATCCTTTTCTTGTTTCTGATTTTGGAGGAAAAACTTTCTGGCTTACAATGTTGAATATGAGGAAGTGTGAATTTGTCCTATTATTCTTTTATTATGTTGATGTGTGTTTGTTCTTTACTCAATTTATTGAGAATATCATGAAAGAAGTTTGTTTTTTTTCTGCACCTATTGAGATGATCATATAATTTTTATCTTTCATTCTATTGATGTGGTATATCACATTTATTGATTGTATATATTGAAGTATTCTTTTTTTTTTAATTTTTTTAATGTTTATATATTTTAGAGAGAGAGAAACAGAGCACAAGCAGGGGAGGGGCAGAGAGAGACAGAGACAGAATCTGAAGCAGGCTGCAGGCTCTGAGCTATCAGCAAAGAGCCCTACATGGGGCTCAAACCCACGAACCATGAGATCATGAGATGAGCCCAAGTCAGACACTTAACCAACTGAGCCACCCAGGTGCCCCATGTTGAAGTATTCTTGCATCACAAGGATAAATCCTGCTTTGATCATGGTGTATATCAGACCAACCAGTGTTCTTTTATTGAATGAAAGAGAACTACAGATAGAATAATTACAATGCAGAAACAGAAGAAAAAGATATCATGGATTTCAATATGTGGCCAGAGAGCTAGGAGGAGAACCTGTGATAGTGAAGCTGTTAGAAACTCAGAGAGGAGAACTTCCAGGGGAGGATGATCAGCATTTTCAAATGTTACAAATAAAGACTACAAAGTGTCCCCTGGGCTTTATAAATAAAAGATCATTGGTGATCAAGGGAATAATATTTTCAATGGAGTGATAGGGTCAAAATAAAATTTTTAATATTTAATGAGTAAATAAAATGATTAAATAGGAACAGCAGAGGGTTTACTTTCAAGACACTTAGATATGAATGGAAGAAATAAAGGAAGGTTTGGGTTGAAGGAAGATTTTTTTTTTTTAAGATGATATACATTGAGACATGCATATAGACTGATGGGGCTAAAAGTCTAGACGAAGGGGATAAGATAATTGAAGGGGTGAGATAACTTTAGAAGTGGGGTAAGTAGGGTCCATATGAGAGTTTGAGAAAGTTACTATGGACCAAGGGAAGGGATGCGTCTTCTCTGAGGTGGTGAATCATGAATTTGAATGTAGTTATGTTAAAAATTTGGAATGGGACTGGGGAAAATGGTCGAGGGTTGAAGTAGTAGTGATTGATACTGGTCAGAGAGAAGCGATGTCCCAGAAAGAGAAGGTCACTGTTTCTTGATGAGGAGTTGAAAAAGAGAGAAGTTTAACCCAGTTGATAGAAATAGAACTAATGGGTATAGTTTCCCACAACGTTAGAGTCCAGAGCTTGGCCTGAAAGTTCAACATAGAAATAACCCAGACTATTGTCTCACATATATAATGGAGGCCACTTACTAAGCACTTCCTGTGTGTCATTCACTCTACTAAATGCTTTGCCAAGATGGGTTTTGTTTTAGACCTCTTAAGAGGTGCTTAGGTGGCTTAGTTGTTGAAGCATCTGACTCGGTTTCTGCTCAGGTCACGATCTCATGGTTCATAAGTTCTAACCCTACATTGGGCTCCGTGATGTGAGGGTGAAGCCTGCTTGGGATTCTGTCTCTCCTTCTCTCTCTCAAAATAAATAAACTTAAAAAAAAAAGCCCTATTAAAAAAAACTCTACTTAATAAGACTTATTAACTACATTTTCCTGATGAGAATGTTGAGACTCACTGTAAATACGTCACCCAAATTCACACATCTATGAAGTATCATAGACAACCTTCCAAAACAGCCTCTTTGTCTCCAAAGCCTATATTTTTGAGTAGTTTTCTATTTTATGTGGGAAGGCCAGGTACTAGAAACTTCATAAAAGCTAATTGGGTAATATGATAGTATCTATTTTAACTTCAAATTCATATAATTCTAATTTTTAAGATTTTTTTTCATACTTCAGTAATGATTATCTGTGACCCTGAGTATGATAAACAACTTGAAAGAAGGCTAAATGGAGAAAAAAATGTGAAAGAAAGCTATAAACCTTGAGGATACAAATTTAATAGAGAAATATCTTCTTTTTTAAAACCTGAGGGAAGCTAGTGGAATAAATGCTGGGCCCAGGGGGCTTTCTGTTTGGCTGTTGCCCTTAGATACTGCTCCAATTTTTTAATGGGACTCTTCACTTGGAAATCTCACAATTCTGAGTTGTTTTCCAGCAATATTCTGTATGAAATTTCCCAGAATACTTCATTTAGTTCATTTAGCTATAATTTTTTTCTATGCTGATTTTCTTTGCAAGCAAAGAATGATATTCTCTAGTTAGTTGCCCAGGAGACCTCTTGCAGTGACATATTTGCAGAAAATATGTGAAAATTAAAAATTAAAAAATAAAAATCCACACATCCTCGCTTTTGTAGATGTGCTCTTGCATGGGAGACTAGAAGCAGTGCTCAAGTAAATTTAAATACTTATATAAGTAAATGGACAAAATCATCAAATTACCAGGATTAGATTTCCTGAATGATCTTTGCAGTCAGATTTAGTTAACATTTTTTCTTAATGGAGACAGATATTGGTAAATGGATAGCTATTAAGAGACTTAAGTTTTTAACTTCTCAGCAGAAAGGATGTCTGATATTAATTCACCTTAAGTTGAGCCTCAAGAATAAACCTCAACCACAACTTATTTTTAAAGCTAAAACACGTAGATGCTTGAATAAACATGAGAAATATTATAGAGCCTGTGTTTTCTTCCCTTTCATGACTCAATAGCAAACGAGGTCAAGGCCCAGCATCTCACCTTCCAATCCAGAAGCTCATAGACAGCATGATTATTTTAACGACAGTTTTAAGAACCACAATAAAAATGACAAATCTTCACATTATTTGACCATGTTCGTAAGTGATTGGGACATTGCTTGTTAACACTGGGAGGACACCATGTGTTCTAGGCACTATTTGTGAAACTGTCCACCTGATTAGTTCGTGTTCCCTGTAATAACCCTGATAGCCCTGAACATATGTTGTGGGCAAAAGACGTCAAGCAAAAAAAAGGAGTTAATCCCATCTATCTTTGTCACCTTTAATACACACACTTACTCACTTACTGAATAAGGCGGTGAAAGAGTTGGATTATTATCCTTTTAGTATTTTTACACGTAATAAAAATAGTCTGATGTATTTGAAATGACGAGAAGGAAATCATAAAAAATGACCACTCATTTTACTCAATTTAAATTCATAGCCTAGAACACTGTGGCTGATAATTAGCTGTAGCTAATGAAACAAGGCACATGTAATTGACAAGACTGTACTAGGGAGGCACACTTTATCATTTTCAGATACAGTACAGTGCATATCTGGAGTTTTCTGAGGAGAAAGCTTGAACGAGCAGAATCTGTAAGATGAAGGCAAACAAGGTTTTACTTTTTAGCAACAGACGGTAGCTTTATACATCTTTGTGATTTTTAAATGTGTCTGACATTTTTATTAATGTGTTTAAGTAAATGTTTACCTAAGCAAGGTCATTCTCCAGTAGTTTTTGCTGAAAGTTCACCATTAGCCACGTGTTTTATCTTTGGATTTTACAATCTGACAAATAAAAAATTCCAGGATACGATGTTGTGCCCACAGGTTTACCCGAGCACAACTGTTATAATCACCTGGGGTTGCTGAGTTCTCAGTACAGCTGGCTTGTTGTAAATCAATTATAGTCATTTCCTAAGGATTATGACTCACACTTTAAGAATGTGCTCTTATGTGTCTTAATTTGACTTTGGTAAAATTCCCCTGGATTATAGATACAATGTACGGTTGTATTATGAGCCTGAGATGAACCTTATTAAAGGGCTAGGACATTTATTATTCAAGTCATGGCCATACTTCATTAGAAGCTGTATTATGAATAACTTGCTCATATTCAACACTGATTTTTTTTATGACGTTTGAAACCAAACATCAGTACCAAGCACAAGATGGGAGAAATAAATTTGTCTAATTCTTAGGTCACTCTGCAGAAATGAAACTATGTGAAAGGTAGATAAATAATTTTAAAAATGAGCTTGGATAATCCACAATATTCAACATCTCAAAACATAACTGTATGTTAATCATGTCAATTTCCTTGAAGATATACTTTAAAGTGAAGCTGCCTTGGATATGGTATATTAAAAAATTTGTTAGTGTGTCGCTCTTAATATTTTGGAAAGTATGAAAATGATAACACAGATATTTTTTCCTTAATGTCTAATATTGCAGGATGTTAAGTAAGCAAACAAACAAAAAGACAAACTAAAACTGGATAGATTACAGAGAAATACTGGCACAGTATTCATGTTCAAACAAGCATGGAAACTTATGTTCAGAGCAACCCTGGAGAACCTTTTGATTTTACAACCTGTCAAGGCTACAAGGGGCAGAATGTTGAACAAGGAAATTAGAGAGTATTCAGGGTCAGCAGTCCTCTCCCGCCCAGAGTTAAGCACCAGTATTTACAAAGAATCTTTGTTTCCCCTTTTCTTCTTTCATCTATTGTCTTTTTGTAGAAAGGAATGTCTGAAAAGGATGCTAGCTAGCTAAAGCAAATGGAATGCTCTTCTAGCTAGCCTTCTTGACCTGAATTTCTTATCAAACCATTTTCATAAAGATGTCATTCCTGTTGAATGGTAATTTTAATTGCGTATCTTATTGTAGTGCAAGGTACAGGCAGAATAATTCTTTTTTAGGCTTTATCAGGATGTCTTTTAAAAATAACTGCAGAAATGGATTGTTTACTGTAGACTTAATGATTACAGTTAATGAATACCACCACATGCCAAGAGAATTTCATAGGTCAGCACATCTAAGCAATCATTTTGATACGATTACACTTGGAAAAATAAAATGCTGTACAGGTAGCTTTTCATTGTAGGCGTGACAAATAACACATTTAAATCAAATGTTGCATCTTTAAATGATTTTAAAGCATTTAAAAGTATAAGCTCTGTAGATACATTTATGTCCCTTTTTCTGAGTTCAACTCTGTTCATATTCTGAATATATCTTAACGTTAACAATGAGCAAGTGATTATGATCTCAAAAGCCTGTTCAATTTCCTTTGACCCAAGGATAAAGGGGTTGAGAAACTTAAATACATGATTTTTCATGATCCATGGGAAGCCAAGGATAGTAGTTGAGCAGTTTCTTCATCTTTAAAAGCGAGGTATAGCAGTGGAAGCTATTTTCTAAGAGTAATTTAGGGACTTCTGTTAGGTCCATTTAATCTTTTGGATTATTAAGAAATCAATTGTTAAGTAGCCACTGTAGTATAATAAAATTTTCTTTTACAGCATTTTGTTAAATGTCAACATTTATATTAGTCTTCATCATTATGATCTTTCTCTTTCAGTATAAAACTGTCAGATAATTAATTATCATGGAGCTCACTTTCACTCTTGGACCACAAATTCAAGAAAAGAGTGACACAGTGATAAGTTAAGCCTATTGGGTAACATTTAGCAGCTTCAGAAACAGTGTTACTGAGGACTGAGGTTTGGGCAATTACTAAAAAAGTTGACCCTTTAGGGTATTTTGCATGCACTTATATTTGCTGTTGTGTAACTGCCTATTGGTGGCTAAATTGATGGTGACGACTGCAATCTGGCCCTTTACTGTTAATGCAAAACAGAGCTGGAGTTTTTCTTTTTCCAAAATATGTACTTCATTGACTTGTTTCTTATTCTATAAAATGATATATGTGGTAAAAAAATATATATTTTTTAAGAAAAGAAAACATAATGAAAAATATAGTAATTTCTCTGTTGCTGAAAGCATTTCCCTTTGGGTAAATAGCTCAACACCTTCTCTTTATAGTTGCCTATACTTGACATTTTGTGCTTTATATAATTTATGTATTTACTGTGTATTATATATGTTACATAATTTCATATATTATGATTATACCATAATTTGCTCTATTTATGTTATTTACATATTTTCCCTTTTTCTGGATTTATGTACTGTCCCATTTCTGACTTATTTATGATTATAACTTACTTTCTTCTGGCGGTTCATGTTACATTAATTCATGCGCCAATGCTTGGTTTATCAATGTTGTGGTTGGAACATGTAGAGCACATATTCTGTGCTTTGTGGGTTTTGCCTAAAGGTAGTCTACCAAGCTTTCCATCCATTAGACATTCCTTTAGTTAATTCTAGCTTTCTTAACACCATCTGAATTTTCCATTGCAGTCATAATTTGTATTCCATATTATCTCCTTGTTTGTATTTGTCTTCATATGCAGGAATATCTCATTCAGGAATGCAGGTGACAGCAAATAAGAAAACAAATATCTAATTGTAGCTAAATGTAGCTAAATGACATATAAGGATACATTTATCTAATACATTAAAAAGTTTACACCTGCAAGAACTAGCCAATGCCTCAAGGATCTACATTCCTCTTATCTTCTCCTTCTGTCATCTTTGCTACGTAGCTTTTTTGCTTATGCCAGCAGGCTTTGTGTCTGCACTCCAGGAAGGGGGAGAGCAAGAGATTTCCACCTGAATTTCATTGGTCAAAACTGTGTAACACGGTAAATTCTAGCTACAAGGGAAGCTCAAAAAGCAATGAAGTTTTCACAGCTTTTAGTAAAGGCAAAATACATATGATGACCTCCATATCTCCCTCTAGTAACATTTTTTTCCCCATAGAGTAAATGGATGATAAACTGTCCCAGTTTTCACATGTTTGAAGACTTCTGAGTTTTGCTTTTTGTCTTGAACTTGCCTTTTTATGGATGTGGGTATCCACATTCCAAATAACTTCCCTCAGCGCTTAGTCTATACTGCTTAATTATATTCACGCAACTTACTACTAGAAGTCTGCTTCTGATCTGATCGTCATTGTGTGGTGGCAAACCTGTGGTGATTTGCAGCTATTTATTTTTTCACCTAAAATGGATAGTTTTTAATCCTCCTAGCATTTTAAGTGTCCACATACTGTGACTACTTTTGGATCTTTTTTCACTGATATAGCTTGTCATTAACTGGTCTTTTTAATATGAATGCTCTCATTTTTAACCTTTATAGAGATATAATGTATATATAACATAAAGTTCACCTATGTAAAGTGTCCAATTCAGTCATTTTAAATATATTTACAGAGTTGTGCAATAATCATCATGATCTAATTTTAGAATATTTTCGTCCTCCCTTGTACCTATTAGTAGTCATTCTTTGTCTATACCCATGCCCTGGCCCTAGCCGTAGGCAACTGGTAATCCACATTCTATATCTATAGATTTGCCTTTTCTGCATATTTTCTATAAAGAAAAAGGTCATGTAATATGTGATCTTTTGTAACTGCCTCCTTTCACATATTATATAATGTGTTTGAGATTCATCCATGCTGTAGCATGTATTGGTACTTGATTTATTTTTACTGCAGAAGAATATTCCATTGTAGGGATAATACCACATTTCATCTATCCATCTATCCATTGATGAGCATTTTGGTTTTTTTCCACCTTTTGGCTTTTATGAATAGTGCTGTTGTGAACATTTGTTTGTAAGGTTTGCATGGATATGTTTTCAGGTCTCTTGGGTATTTACCTGGGATTACATTGCTGTGTCACATGCATGGTAAATTTATATTTAACTTTTTGAAGAAGTTCAAACTATTTTCCGAAACGAATGCACAGTTTTACATATACCTAGCAGTGTAGAAGGGTTCAAATTTCCCCACATCCTTATTACTCTTTTCGATTATAGCCATCATAGTTGGTGTGAAGTGGTCGCTTATGTGATTTTGACCTTTGTTTTTATAAGGACTAATGATATTGGGGGCCTAGGTGGCTTAGTTGGTTAAGCGTCCGAATTCAGCTCAGGTCATGATCTTGCAGTCTGGTCCGTGAGTTCCATCCCGTGTAGGACTCTGTGCTGACAGCTCAGAGCCTGGAGCCTGCTTTGGATTCTGTGTCTCCCTCTCCCTCTCTCTCTCTTTTCCTCCCCCACTCATGCTCTGTGTCTCTCAAAAGTGAATAAATGTTAAAAATTTTTTTTTAAGGACTAATGATATGGAACATCTTTTTATGTGTTAATTAGCCATTCATATGTTTTCTTGGGGAAATATCTGTTGAGATCTTTTGCCCATTTTTTATTGGGTCATTTGTGTTTTTCTTGTTGAATTTCGAATTCTTTATTTTGGAAACAAGTCCCTTACCAAATACATGGTTTGTACTTACTTTCTCCCATTCTGTGAGCTTTCTACTTCCTTGATGGTGTCCTTTGACAAAATTTTAATTTTCATGAAGTTTACTGTTGCAATCTACTTTATTGTTACTTTTGGTGTTGTATCTAAGAAATTGATGTGTAACTCAAGATCATGTAGGTGATTCTATTTTTTTTTCTGAATGTTGTATAGTTTGAGTGTGTGTATGGATATGTGTGTGTGTGGTAATATACACAAAATATAACAGCAACCATTTTAAAGTAAGACATTGACATTACTTACATTCAAAAGGTTGTGTAACCAACATCACTATCTAGTTCCAGAACATTTTTATCACCCCAAATGGGAACCCCATATTCATTAGCTAGTCACTCCCCTATGCCCTTCTCCTACTCCAACCACATATATACTTTCTGTCTGTGTAGATCTGCCTATTCTGGATATTTGGTGTAAATAGAATCATACAAGATGACACCTTTGTGTCTAAATTCTTTCATACAGAATAATGTTTCAGATTTCATCCATATTGTAGCATACGTCAGTATTTCATTGCTTTTTATGTGTGAATAATATTCCATTGTATGGTGTTTTTAAAATTTATTTTAAATAAATATTTAAATAAATAAATAAATAAATAAAAATATTTAAATATTTTAAATAAATCCAAGTTAGGTAGTATATAGTGCAACAATGATTTCAGGAGTAGATTCCTTAATGCTACCCTTACCCATTTAGCCCATTCCCCCTCCTACAATTTGGTGCAAATGTAAATGGGATTGATTCCTTGGTATCTCTTTCTGTTGCTTCATTATTACTGTATAGGAATGCAACCGATTTCTGTACACTGATTTTATATCCTGCGACTTTGCTGAATTTATACATCAGTTCTAGCAGTTTTCCGGTGGAATCTTTTGGGTTTTCCATATAAAGTATCATGTCATCTGCGAAGAGTGAAAGTTTGACCTCCTCCTGGCTGATTTGGATGCCTTTTATTTCTTTGTGTTGTCTGACTGCAGAGGCTAAGACTTCCAATACTGTGTTGAGTAACACTGGCAAGAGTGGACATCCCTGTCTCGTTCCTGACCTTAGAGGGAAAGCTCTCAGTTTTTCCCCATTGAGGATGATATTAGCATTGGGTCATTCATATATGGCTTTTATGATCTTGAGGTATGATCCTTCTATCCCTACTTTCTTGAGGGTTTTTTATTAAGAAAGGATGCTGTATTTTGTCAAATGCTTTCTCTGCATCTATTGAGAAGATCATATGGTTCTTGTCCTTTCTTTTATTGATGTGATGAATCATGTTAATTGTTTTGCAGATATTGAACCAGCCCTGCATCCCAGGTATGAATCCACTTGGTCATGGTGAATAATTTTTTTTAATGTATTGTTGGATCTGGTTGACTAGTATCTTGTTGAGGATTTTTGCATCCATGTTCATCAGGGAAATTGGTCTGTAGTTTTCCTTTCTAGTGAGGTCTCTGGTTTTGGAATCAAGGTAATGCTGGCTTCATAGGAAGAGTTTGGAAGTTTTCCTTATATTTCTATTTTTTTGGAACAGCTTCAAAAGAGAATAGGTGTTAACTCTTCCTTAAATGTTTGGTAGAATTCCCCTGGAAAGCCATGTGGCCCTGGAGTCCTGTTTTTTGGCAGATTTTTGATTACTAATTTGATTTCTTTACTGGTTATGGGTCTGTTCAAGTTTTCTATTTTTTTCTGTTTCAGTTTTGGTAGAGTATGTGTTTCTAGGAATTTGTCCATTTTTTCCAGATTGCCCATTTTATTGGTATATAATTGATCATAATAGTCTCTTATTATTGTTTTTATTTCTGCTGTGTTGGTTGTGATCTCTCTTCTTTCATTCTTGATTTTATTTGTTTGGGTCCTTTCCTTTTTCTTTTTGATCAAACTGGCTAGTGGTTTATCAATTTTGTTAATTCTTTCAAAGAACCAGCTCCTGTTTTCAATGATCTGTTCTACTATTTTGTTTTGGTTTGTATTTTGGTTTTGATAGCTTTTATTTCTGCTGTAATCTTCATTATTTCCTGTCTTTTGCTGGTTTTGGGTTTTATTTGCTGTTCTTTTTCCAGCTCTTTAAGGCATAAGGTTAGGTTGTGTATCTGAGACCTTTTTTCCTTCTTTAGGAAAGCCTGGATTCCTGTATACTTCCCTCTTAGGACTCTCTTTGCTGTGTCCCAGAGGTTTTGGGCTGTGGTGTTATCATTTTCTTTGGCTTCCATGTACTTTTTCATTTCCTCTTAACTTCTTAGTTAGCCCTTTTATTCTTTAGTTGGATGTACTTTGGTCTCCAAGTATTTGTTATCTTTCCACATTTTTTCTTGTGGTTGATGCCAAGTTTCATAGTGTTGGGGTCTGAAACTATATAGGGTATGATCTTGATCCTTCTGTCCTTGTTGAGGAGTGATTTATTTCCCAGTATGTGATCTATTCTGGAGAATGTTCCATTTGTACTGGAGAAGAGTGTGTATTCTGCTGCTTTGGGATGAAATGTTCTGAATATATATGTTAAGTCCATCCAGTCCAGTGTGTTATTCAAAGCCATTGTTTCCTTGTTGACTTTCTATTTAGATAACCCATCCATTGCTGTAAGTGGGATGTTGAAGTCCCCTACTATTTTGGTATTATTTTCAATGAATTTCTTTGTGTTTGTGATAGATTGATTTATATATTTAGGAGCTCTCACGTTTGGAGCCTAAATGTTTACAATAGTTAGATATTCTTGGTGGATGACCCCTTAATTATGATATAATGCCCTTCTTCATCTCTTGATACGGTCTTTATTTTAAAGTCTAGATTGTCTGCTACAAGTATGGTTACTCTGGCTTTCTTTTGTTGACCATTAGCATGATAGATGGTTCTCCATCCCCTTAATTTCAATCTGAAGGTGTCTTTAGGTCTAAAGTAGGTCTCTTGTAAACACCATGTAGATGTATCCTTTTTTCTTATCTATTCTGTTACCCTTTGTCTTTTGATTGGAGCATTTAGTCCACTGATGTTTAGAATGAGTAGTGAAAGATACGAGTTTATTGCCATTATGTTGCCTGTAGAGTTGGAGTTTCTGGTGCTGTTCTCTGGTCCTTTCTGATCTTTGTTGCTTTTGGTCTTTTTGGGTTTGTTTTTTCCCCATCTTTTCTCCTCTCAGAGATCAGAGACTCCCCCTTAAAATTTCTTCAGGGCTGGTTTAGTGGTTATGAACTCCTTTGATTTTTGTCTGGGAAACTTTTTATCTCTCTATTTTGAAAGACATCTTTGCTGGATAAAGAATTCTTGACTATATTTTTCTGATTCAGCACACTGAATGTATCCTGCTACTCTTGTCTGGCCTGCCAAGTTTCTGTGGATAGATATGCTGTGCACCTGATCTGTTTTCCCTTGTAGGTTAAGGACTTTTTTTCCCCGTGCTGCTTTCATGATTCTTTCCTTGCTTGAGTATTTTGTGAATTTGACTATAATATGCCTTGTTGATGGTCATTTTTTGTTGAATATACTGGGAGTTCTCTATGCTTCCTGGGTTTTGATGTCTGTGTCTTTCCTCATTTGGAAAGTTTTCTGCTATGATTTGCTCACATAAACCTTCTGACCCCTTTTCTTTCTCTTCATCTTCTGGGACCCTTACAATTCCTTTTTTAATGAGTCACTGAGCTCTTTAATTCTTAAATCATGCTCTTTTGCCTTAGTCTCCCTCTTTTTTTTCTGCTTCATTGTTCTCCCTCAGTTTGTCCTCTGTATCCCTGATTTGCTGCTCTGCTTCATCCATCCTTGCCGCTGTGACATCCATTGGAGATTACAGCTCAGTTATAGCATTTTTTATTTCATCCTGCCTAGCTTTTACTTCTTTTATCTCCACAGAAAGGGATTCTAATCTATTTTCAACCCCAGCTAGTATTCTTATTATCGTGATTCTAAATTCTGGTTCAGACTCCTTGCTTGTATCTTTGTTAAGTCCCTGGCTGTCATTTCTTCCTGTTCTTTCTTTTGGGGTGAATTCCTTCATTTTGTTATTTTGAAGGAAGAAAAGGAATTAGTAAAGTAAAAAAAAAAAATTAAACAATTAAAAACAACACAAAAAAATCAAATAAATATACTAGAACCTAGGTATGTTTTGGTCTGGTTGTTGAAAGGAACTTGATAGAGGAAAAAAGGGATGATAAGAAAAAAAGGACAAAAGAAAAAAAAGGAAAACATTTCAAAATTTGAAAAAATAAATACAATAAAATAGAATAAAATGAAATCATGAAAGCAAAATAAAGTTTAAAAAATTTAAAAAATTAAAAATACAGTAGAAAACAAAGAAAATCTTTTTAATAAAAATGGAAAATAGCGGCACCTGGGTGCCTCAGTCAGTTGAGTGTCTGACTTCAGCTCAGGTCATGATTATGCAGTTTATGGGTTCAAGCCCCACATTGGGCTCTGTGCTCACAGCTCAGAGCCTGGAGGCTGTTTTGGATTCTGTGTCTCCCTCTTTGCCCCTCCCCTGCTCATGCTCTGTCCATCTCCCTCCCTCTCTCTCTCTCTCTCTCTCTAAAAGATAAATAGCGATATTTAAAAAATAAAAAAATGGAAAATGAAAATAAAATTTTTTCTCTTTTTGTATTTAAGAATAAGAAAAGAAAAAGAAAAAAAATGAATAAATGGGCCAGCGAACAGACTGAAATACATTTGAAATTACATTGGTTTCCCCAAGTCAAACTATGAAGCACTTTATAGTCCGTATACTAAGCAGGTGAAGAGACTTGTGGTGTTCCTGAAGAGTACAGTTGGCCTGGTTGGGCGGGCCTTAGTATAATGGCTCCGCTTTCCACTGGATGGCTCTGTGTAGCTTACTGGAGTGATTGTTGTGGCATGTGTATGCGTGTGTGTGGATACACAGCAGGGGTGAATGGCATCACCTGGCTACCCAGTCTGTAGTATCAGAACTCTGCTCTCCCCAACTGGCAGTCAAACACCCCTTCTTTGTCTCCACTTTATGTCCACTCCCCACTTTTACACTGTCTGTAATCAAGCTGTTAGGCTGCCAGGAGGCACTTTCCTCCTGAGTTTTATCTCACATGTATCTGTGTTTCCCAACTCCTCACTTCTGAGGGACTGTGACTCTGGCCCTCTGGGGGAGGGTCTCACTGAGCAATGGCCAGGTGCTCACCCTCCCCAAGGAACATTTGCGACACTGTGCTGCTGTCCATGCCCAGAAATTGCAGCTGGGTGCTAGCCTGCTCCAGAAAATGTTCATGTGATCATGTAATAACAGCATTTCAGGGATTGTGGTAAACCACAACACACATCTGGCACCAGGCTTCCACTTAATGTCCTTGTTCCAGCACCAGTGAATGTGGTTTTCCTCTGGGGTCCTCTGGAACCTTTGTCTGTGGACAGGCCATACAGCCTCTACCAAATGTCCTGCCATCAGGGGAACCCCCTCTCCCTGTATGGCCAGAGGACTCATCGGACCTTACTCTCTGCTCCTGGGGATTTGCCCTTCCCACTAGAGCACCTCCAGGCACCAAGCTGCAGAGTCTCAGACTCTGCATCCCCCCTGTTTATAGAGTCTTAATGGAATTTAAACCCCCTCCTTTCTTCTTTTTCTATTTTTTGTTCAGTCCCTTGTGTACTCTTTTCTCTCCAGCTGCTTTGGGGGGAAGTGCTTTCCCATACTACCCCCACCCCCCGCCGCTGTCTCCATCCTCTCTCTGCAAGAAAAATTAGCTCCCTGCCCTCTGTGGCTTTTCTCTCCCCCAGTTTACCTCTCCGTGATGTGTACCTGCTGAGTTCTGTGGTTCAGGTTGTGCAGATTGTTGTGTTAACCCTCAAGTCACTTTTCTAGGTGTGCAAGAGGGATGAGAGACACAAAAAATACTTCCATGCTATTCCACCATCTTGGCCTCTCCAGTTTTGTGCTTTTTTTTTTTTAAATGAGCTAAACGTATCCTCTTTGTATTGGCTCCTAGGTTGCTTGCTTTTATATTTTTAATGTTTATTTATTTGTTTTTGAAAGAAAGAGAGCAAGTGGGGAAGGGGCAGAGAGAGAGGGAGAGAGAGAATCCCAAGCAGACTCCACACTGTTAGCACAGCGCCGGATGTGGATCCCCAACTCACAAGCCCTGAAATCATGACCTGAGCCTGTATCAAGAATCAGACACTTAACCAACTCAGCTACCTAGGCACCCCTTTTTATTTTATCTTATATATCTTATTTTATTTTATTTTATTTTATTTTATTTTATTTTATTTTATTTTATTTATTTTATTTATTTTTATTTATTTAATTTTATTCATTTTTATAGCAGCTGAAATCTATTAGCCGCAAAATCTGCCAGAGCCATACTCAAATTTTCACATCTAATTATCTTTAAAGTAGCCTAAACCAGCAGATTTTTAGTCACAGAGAGCCTACCTGCTTTGCATATTCCACAAAACCTCACAGAAAGCTGACATTCATTGATAAGCTGGGCCTTGTCATTATAGGGCCCCACGCTGCTACCCACTTCATGTTTCTCTGATCCAGAGAAACCCTCCCTAAACCCTCTCTCCCCTGGAAGTTCCCTTGCCCTCCTCCCCTTATCAATAGCCACCCCTATGCTCTAGCCTCTGGACAGATTACTGTTGTGAGGGACTTTTCTTCCATGAAAATACGGTAATGCATCACCTAATAATACTTGTGTGTGCTACTGCCAACTTGTGGTCATGTTTCTAGATCAGCCTCCAAATCCCTTGAACCTCTGCATATGGGTATTACCACATTTTGTTTATCAGTTCGACCATTGGTCCACATTTGAGTTGTACCTATCTTCGGCTATTGTGAATAGTGCTGCTGTGAACATATGTGTAAAAGGTTTTTGAACATCTTTTTTCCTTTTGGGGGATGGGGTTGTATATCTAGAAGTGTGATTGCTGGGTCATGTGATAATTCTGTGTTTAGTGTTTTGAGAACATGTTAAGATGATTTCCTCAATGGGTAGCTATGCATGAGGGTTCCAGTCTCCACATCCTTGACATTACTGATTATTTTCTAGTTTTTGTTTTTGTTTTATTATGACCACCTTAGTGGATGTGAAGTGATGTCTCATTGTGGATTTGATTTTCATGTGTTTATTGGCCATTTATCTCAGTGGAGTAATGTCTATTCAATTCATTTGCCCATTTTTAAATTGGGTTGGTTGTGTTTTTTGTTGTTAGTGTTGTTGAGCTAGTTCTCTAGTTTTAACTCTTCTTTTTAGGTTTTGAATCTACACTGAATTAATTTTTATACATTATGTAACATGGGAATGGGTAGTCATTATTTTGCATGTAGCTGCCTAGCACCATTTGCTGAAAAGACTATTCTACATTGAACTGTCTTGACATCTAGATGAAAACCAATGATCATAAATGTCAAGGTTTATTTCTGGAATTTTAATTCTATTCCGTTGATCTATATGCCTATTCATATGCGAGTATCACACTGTCTTGATCAGTGTAACTTTGCAGTAAGTTTTGAAATCAGGAAGCGTGATCATTCAAACTTGTCTCTCCTTTTCCAAGGTTCTAAGTCCCTTACAATTTCAAATGAATTTTTGGATCAGTCTATAAATTTCTTTATTTTATTTAACCAGGGATTCTTTTTTACTATTTTATTATTTCTTTACATTTGCTCTCTTTTTCTTTTTGGAATCCCTATTAAGTAGCTTCTGAAGTCTCAATTCATTAGGACAAATGGATTTATCTTTTATGTCTGCTTACAATTTTCTCTGTTCATACTCTCTATCCCTTTGCTTTTTTTTGTGTTACAAGAGACTATCTCCTTCTAATGTCCCAGGTTTTTCATTTACCCCTGGCTTATTTCTCTTGTGCTCTTACATGCCATACTACTTTAAAAAATAATACTGTGAGATGTTTAGTTTCCAAGATTTATGATGGGCTCTCTAGCTTTGCACATATAGATTTCATACCCTTTCTTGTCTTCCCAATTGGGAATTTCTCTGTAAGTTTAACTTAGTGCTTTTGTTTCATGGTTTTTTTTAAAAAATTTTTCTGAAAGTTTGGTGACTTTTTGGGGATGATATAAACATGTTTTCAGAACTCCTACACTATTCTTTGTGGATACAGCTTTGTGGACACAGCTTCTTTGTGAATACAGCTTCTAAGGACAGGATCTCCCCTGTCTTAATTTTGAAAGACAAATATATTGGTTGTATCTGACATTGTTTCCTTCTTGGTTTTGGTCTTCTAGTATTTCCTGGGGGTTCACAAACTCCTTTGGGAAATGCTCAGCATGTCAAAATTTTGTCACTTTCCTATCTGGGTTTTGGGGAATGAATGCTATGGCCTCCTCCAAAGCCAAGCAGAATAGGGAACAGAGAATAGGGAGAACAACCAAATGGCTCTGACTGAGTTCTCTATCAGTTAGTTGTTCAGTATTTTCCTCAGGTGCCATTTCTGTTCATTTTATTGGTTACGTACAATCTTGGATTGCCTCCACTGCTACTAGTAGTCTTTTGTACTCCTATTTCAGTTCGATTGTATCTACCTCTAATCTTCAGGAATTTCTTTTAATTTCTGGCCCATTTGAGCCTATTTTCATTTTGCCAACTCTATTATGTTCTAATTCTCTTAAAAGACTTTTTATTAGATTTTAGTTGGGGCATTCTATCAACAAGACATAAGTCTTTTCATTTCACCATTTTGGTACAAATATGCCTCACAAACAATTTTAAAAATATTACAGTTTGGTTTTCTAATAGAAAACTATTATGCATCCATCTGTGGACTTATGTGAAGTTTGTGTTTTCTGTATATATAAATCCATGTGTCTTCCTATAGGAATGAATACTATCTGTGTGTGCTTAAATGCATATTTCTGTGCTATGCTGTGTGTGTGTTTGCAGGGTGGGGATGGAGGGAGAGAGAAGGGGTTAGATTATGTACCCTGACTGTCACACTTAAGCTATCATTCCTGGCTGTAACTATTGTATTTAAGATATTTATTTATAAAGAGAATAAAACATACAGAGGTACATATTCCTCGCCTCCATCCATTTCAGATACTATTCAGGTTAAATATGGATGTCTGTTTGGATATGGCAGTGTTTTCATGTTTTCAATGGGTATAGATGATTCTCTTGCTATGTCTGTGTGACTATACGTCTGTAAGTTTGTACCATTTCTTTTTTCTTTCTTTTTTTTTTAAAGTTTATTCATTTATTTTTTAGAGAGACAGAGAGCACAGGGGGGAGGGCAGAGTGAAAGGGAGACACAGAATCCCCTGAGCTGACTGTAGAGAGCCTCATGTGGGGCTTGAACCCATGAACCATAAGATTATGACCTGAGCTGAAGTCAGATGCTTAACCACCTGATCCACCCAGTTGTCCTGTACTATTTATTTTTTCAACTGAACTGTAAATTGAAACAACCTGTGCTTTCAGAATTACCTTCACTTCAATTTTCTGGAGCTCTTTCCATAGAGAAATGAACCTGTCCAATGAATGGCTTAGTTCTTGTATAATTAATAGCATAATGATATTTTAGAAACTAACACTGAAAGGTTTAAAATATCTTTAAAATATTGAAGGGGGAAATAATTTTTAAGACTTTTTTTTTAATAAAAGCCAAGTTGTAAACAAAAACTGTTGGAAGGCTCATTCTAGTGGCGTTTTCCTATCTAAATAATACAGTGATTGAAGAGGAAAATAAAAGATGGAGTGAAATGATATTAAGTACAGTTGCCACAAGAATCATTTTTTTTTATTGGATAGATATTATCATCAGACTTGATAAAAACTTCATTGATCACCCTCTGGCACTTTTCTCCTTTATTTCCCATGAAAGGAAGAGTTAACGAGAAAAACTAAAGAGCCTTTCAGAAGTAAGTCACACAATTCTTAGAGATCCACATTTCAAGAAATCCCGTTGACTGGAGATAAATGATTAGAAGGTTCAGCAAAAATTGTGAGTTATATCAGCAGAGTTCTCCAGAGCTAAACCCTTCTTTTATAGATGGGAGAGGGAAAATTGAGACTTTGCTTCTGATCTGCAGGCTCAACAAGGCCAGAACACGCCACATATTTTATGTTTTAAGGAAAGCAGGAACAGGTTCAGATCTGTGACATCTGGCGTCTGAAATTTAAATGACAGAAATCTAAAGATATCTTTATATTATAGAAAAATATAAATAGACTAAAGTTTAATGCAAAAATTATAATTATATGAAGCTTTACATGTATTTTACTCTTGTTCAGTATTTTAGGGCTGAAAAATATGTCTATTGATTGAGATTAATTGAAATATATACTGTTCATATTTAATAAATTCTTACTACATCCCAAGTAAGTACTGTGATAAATATGAAGAATATACTTGGTTAATTCATTGGTGGAATTTGCAGTCTGTAGAGATTAGGTTATTAAACAGCCAGTTAAAAAATAGACCGATAAATGCTGGGGCACCTCACTGAGTCTGGGAGTGGGGTGAGATTTCAGAGGAAATGATTAGTAGATAAATGAATAAAAAAAAAGAGCTAGATAGAAAAGTTGAGAGAGGTAGAAAGAGAAGGAATGATGTTTCAAGTAAGGAAAAAAGCATGTGCAAAGCCTGTAGATGAGAGCATTACACTTTGGAAAAGGCCGAAAGTGGTTAACTATGGCTAGCTGAAAAGGTGTGAGTTAGGGAAGAGAAGAAGCAAAAAATGGAAGCTGCTCGAGGCCAGGTAATGAAGGACTTGATAGCCAACTTAAGGTATTTGAACTTGATCCTAAGGGAAATGGAAAGCCACTGAATGCTTTTAATTAGGTGTTGTGTTTACTAGGTTTATATGTGGAAAATGTGCCCGAGAAAAGCAAGGCTGTGGGAAATGAGAGCAGTGACCAATCTTCTGTGGTAATCCACATAAGATATGGTGGTATGATGGTCTTAGACTGGCCTTGTAGCAAAATGGATGGAACAATGTGGACAAATTGATACCGAAGGTAAAGCTCCAGAGGATTTGGTAGTTTCCTGAACAAGGAAAAATCAGTCATTCATGGCACCTGGATTCATAACTGAGCCTCTAGAAGCACGGTGGTGTATTCACAAAGTTTGGACCCCTTAATTACCATCAACGGTGGTGTATTGACAAAGTTTGTACCCCTTAATTACCATCAGATAAATTGTACAATTCTGTGTTACCGTCAATTGGCTTGTTGACTCCATTGCAAAAGAAGGAAGCTGAGCCTTCCAGAGTTTGGGTGATTTGCATGGCATCGCTTGTTAGTAAGTGGCATGTGAAATCTCAGTCTCATGTCCAGATGTTTTCTATGTTTGACATTTTTACCCTTTGTTGTTTGGATCATACATTATCTGAACTGTTTAATTCTTCACTCAAATGTTAGTATGTATTCATTGCATACATGCAACAACCTACAGCCCGTCTGCTTAAGTCCCTTGCAGTCCTGATTCCTGATTTGCAGCGAGTAGTGTTTAGGAAGAAACACATTGGTTGAGGCTTGACTTATAACTGCATACTTACTTAGTGGCAAATGTTAAGTTCTTTTTTTAAAATGTTTATTTATTTTTGAGAGACAGAGAGCATGTATGAGAGATTGGGGAAGGGGCAGAGAGAGAAGGAGACACAGAATCTGAAGCAGGCTCCAAGCTGTGAGCTATCAGCACAGAGCCTGACGTGGGGCTTGAATCCACAAACCATGAGACCATGACTTGAGCTGAAGTCAAACACTTAACTGACTGAGCCACCCAGGTGCCCTAGAAATCATTTTTTTTAAAGAGAAAAACTGAAAAATTGGTATTGTGGCAGTGTGAGCTTATTGACTTTCAGTGTTAGTTTCCCCCCAGTATAATTGCTACCTTTAACTAGGCAAATTGACATATCATTTTAAAACTACATTTTGTAGCTAATCTTGTATCTAAATATGACCATGTGGTAAGTTCTGCACAGTGAGAAACAAGAGAGCTGTCCCTAAGATGTCTCCTGAAAAAGAGGTGTATACATGTCTCCACCTCTTCTCCTGTCCTGTTACCTGGAGTACAGATGTAGCAGCTGGAGCTCATGCAACCATTTTGGACTATGTAAATAGGATAATGCTTGAGTGGTGGCACAACAGGAAGCTGGAGGGCAACTCGATGCTTTACGCATGCCATGGAGATTCCATGGAACTCTGGGCTCAGAAACATTGGACTTCTATTGTGTGAGAAAGAAATACATTTCTCTTTGGTTTAATTTATATATATTAAAGCCTGTAGGGTGTGTGACTGTGTGTGTGTGTGTGTGTGTGTGTGTGTGTGTGTGTGTGTGTATAAAATTGTAAGGAGTCAAACCTACTTCTGACTCATACTTTTACAAACAGCAAACTAAAGAATTTCTGATTGTTTAGGAATTCATTTAGAGTGAACTAAACCTCAGCTAAGAGATTGTCCCTGCACTTATTAAAAGGACAAGCCCAGGATAAACACTGTAAAAATGCTTGTATTTTTGTTATGGAAGTGGAGAGTCAGGAACAGGAAATCACTTTCCAGTCAGAAAATTCACAGGCTGTGGGGAAAGGTTGCATGATTTTGTCTCCCAGTATACTCAGAGAAGCAAGCTACTTGTGAGATAATACATTCATATGTTTATTCTCTGAGGAGACAGTAGCAGTGATGTTCCCCAAGGACACTCAATCCCAGTACACACATAACAAAAGAAAACTGGAAGCTTCTTCACAGGTATTTCCCATCAGCTGAAGATACAGCTGTATTAGTCCAAAGCCAGAAATTGAACAGCTAGCCCCAAACACAATAATTGGTCTGTATACCCTGTCCTACCTGTCCCTTATCAGCTCATCTATATAGGATAAATTTGCCACATAAGTATTTTGGGCTATATTTTGTCATCTTAGTTCTACTGTGTTCAGATAATATTTCTATTTCTTCATAAGAAGAAAGTTCTATATAAGGAAAAGCCTTAGTATTCACTTCAAAAAGTAAGTGTTCATTTTAATCAGGTTGATTTGAATTTTCAAATATGCTATGAATTTATTTAAACAATACTTCTGTTCCATGTAGAATGAGAGAAAAAAAAAAACAAAAGTGTAGTCTTTTCCCCAAATCCTGGCATATTTTAACATAACAAATTCATAATAAAACAGCAATATAGTTACACTTTTGGTCCTGCAGATGTGTTACAAATGATGTATTTATCCTCGTTCATTATATATCTTAGGAGAAGAGTGAATACAAAAATTGATTTATGATTACCGTCATAAATTCCTTATCAATTGTGATCACATGTGTATGGCATAAGAATTAACTTTACGCTCTTACTGAGGAGAAAATAAATTGTTGAAAAAACAGGTAATCGCTCAGTACTCAGGATATCCAACAGGTAATTGATCTGCAGATTTATCTTCTTTATTCTTATAAGACTAATTGTCCAGAAATGACAAACGTTGCCAACTATTTTTTTCTGAGACAATATAATTGTGAAATATCCAATTAGACTTGGAGTTTCAGATCAATATTTTGATAGGTCTTCAAGATGAAGCATTCTTTTGATAGTGGCCAAAATTAAGGGCTACATTAAGAGGACGATTTCCAATAAGTGATTTAGCACTGTGTCCTAGCACAGTGTAATTAATGATATGTCTATAACACTGCCAGAGCATTAAGTGGGATTTACTAACAAATGCTGTTAAGTTTTCACTTCTGCTCTGATGATTTGCTTTACATTAATATAAATGAGGTGAAATTAACACCAGCTCATAGTATAGCAGCCTATTTAATTTGGTTGAATATTTTTCAATCACTTTCAAGTAATGCATTTGGTTTCAGTGATAATAAAGTGAGAAAATTTATTATGTTTAATTTTAGAACACATAATTTTGTGTATAGTTTTAACTTTTTAATGAATTTCTGTCAGTCTTAGAGATGCAAAACAAAACATTGTAAAATAGTAAAAAAATAATTCTTAGTAAAAGTATTTGTCTTATATAATAAAAGAAAAGAGAGAAATCTTGAGGAAAATGCTATTTATTTTCTTTTTAAAGTGTTTATTTATTTTGAGAGAGAGAGAGAGAGAGAGAGAGCTTGCACATGAGTTGGGGAGAGGCAGAGAGAGAGAGAGAGAGCGAGAGAATCCCAAGCAGGCTCCATGCTCTCAAAGCAGAGCCCTACTCAGGACTTGATCTCTTGAACAGTGAGATCATGACCTGAGCCAAAGTCAAGAGTTGGTCCCTAAACCAACTGAGCCACCCAGGCGCACCAACCCCTGCATTTATCATTGAGCATTTCTACTTGCTTTATATCAGAAAAATATATTTTTCTCACCTTTCCTTCATGTACTTGTGGAGAGAAGATTATATTTACTTTAAATGGAGCCTGTTAATAAACATTAGGAGTCATTTGAAAGAAAACATTTTTCTAAAAATTTTCAGGGGTGCCTGGGTGGCTCAGTTGGTTAAGTGTCAGACTTTGGCTCAGGTCATGATGTCACATGGGTTTGAGCTCTGCGTCAGGCTCTGTGCTGACAGTTGGGAGCCTGGAGCCTCCTTCACATTCTGTGTCTCCCTCTCTATGCCCCTCCCTCCCCCTCTTAAAAATGGGTGAACATTACAAAAAAATTTTAAAAATAACTTTTTAGGGGCACCTGGGTGGCTCAGTTGGTTAAGCGTCCGACTCTGGCCCAGGTCATGGTCTCATGGTTCGTGGGTTTGAACCCTGCCTTGTGCTCTGTGCTGACAGCTCAGGCCTGAGGCCTGCTTTGGATTCTGTGTCTCCCTCTCTCTGTCCCTCCCCTGCTTGCACTGTGTCATTCTCTCTCAAAAATAAATAAATATTAAAAAAAGTCTCTGAGATAGCTGTTTTATATCAGTCTGATAGATAGTTGAAAACATATGGCTAACATGATGGACAAAATAGAATACATTATACTATCACTTAACGGAGTTACAGGAGTGATGGGTAAAGATGATCAGGAGAAGTTCTAGGAAAAGACGTATATTGCAATGATGAGCAGGTGTTCCGATCCTAGTCATATCAGTAGACCAAAGGTCACAGTAGGACAAAAAGCTTAGAGCAAATCACTCCTGTGTCTAATTGTCAACATGTTTCTAAATTACAGCAATGAAAAATTAAGCACATACGTTGCATTTCTTTTGGGGATATGGACTCTAGCAGCTTGATACAATTAGACATGGAAGTATGGGGGACAGTCTTCTGTCTACACTAAACTATTATCATTTCTCTAGCGCCAAATACCTGAATGTTTAATACAAATTGATGCGCACTAATTTTGGAAGGAAGAAGAAAGAGATAATTGTTCATACCTGGCTGAGTGGAGAGGCATGCCGTGTCTCTGGAGGCACGGATTTGCCAAGCTTCTTTTTCTAGCATAAGGGCCAGGTGAACGCAAAGGCCCTAGTGTTTGAGTTGAAGGCATGTTTTATACAACAAAGAACTGAGAAGGCTAGCATCTTTCTCAGGGAGGGAGGAGGATGTATGATATGGGGAACAGGCAGATTGCAAAGGGAAGGTTTACACTCTGCTCTCTCAGGTTAAGAACTTATCCCTTGGAGACATTCTCAGCTTGTTTCTTGTGTTGTGTGGACAGGTGTGTGTGCTGTGCCCTGCTTATATTTACTTCTAAGGGAGAAGCAAAGGAATTCTCAGAGGAGAGGAACAAGAATGTGACCAGGAAAGGGCCTATTTGTTTTTCTTTGCCTTGACTCTGGAACCTGTTAACTTTTAGGCAGCAGTCCTATGTCTATGATTCTAACCCTGTCTCAACCCTGTTGGGTTTCTGTCAATGAAAAATACTGCTTTACCTAATCCAAAAAGAGTATCTGTGGTTCCAGTGTTGTCACCTGTGTGTGACCTCAAGAGTGTGTTGTAGTATCTTTAACAGTTCCCTGGGGGATGTTGGGATTCATATTTTAAATTTTCTTTTGTTTCTCTTAACTGGAAGAAAGGATTAGAGCCCGTTTTGTACCTGCAAATTTAGACTTAATTTCTAGCTGCACCCCCTTGTAGGCGGAAGTGGTTACGCACAAAGTGATCCGAAACCCAGGCTGTATTTCAAAGCCATGGAAGCAGAATAACAAGAACAAAAGCAGGTTTTTGTATCAAAGTTGCCATGGATTAAAATAAAACATGCAACAGCTTTGTCACAGAAGGTTTAAACTGCTTACCCTGCTGCTTACTACTCCTAGCACTGTTAAGAGGATGTTTTTACACACTTGGATATTCAAGTCCCTTTTCCCTGATAGGTGCGTAACTCCTGGCCCCCTGAATGCTGCCTAGACTCTGAGCCTCACATTTCTTTTCCATTTTTCTCCCTTCTTTGAGACACTGACCCCAGCTGATGCTCTGACGCTTCTTATATTGGGGAGTGAGGTAAAAGGCAGGACACTATTATAGTAAGGCCAGTGTTAGCGTGATGAGGATGTTGACTGTGGTACTGTAAGTAGAAATGAAGGGTTTAAAAGGCTTTTCCATAAAAAGGAGTTGACAAGCCCTGATAATTCTGGTTGTAGGGAGAGGATGACTCAAATCTTTCAAGCATGGTTTCCTCGGGGAAAACTAGTTGATGACATTAAGGAAGTCAAAGGGGGAGCCATCTGGAAAAGGGAAGGAATGAATGTTTTACTTGTTTGTTTTTTTTTTAACACGGCCAAAGTCATGTTAAAATACCAAAGTCACTATTCCTAGGTGGTAGTTGAGATTGTTGCTTCAGGTCGGAGCTGCAGAAAATATATTGGAGAAGTAGCTACTTGGGCACAGATGTGGATGTAATGAGAGTTAACTGAGGAGAGAAGGAGACAGATAAGCAGAAGACTGGCATCTGACCTTGGGAAGTACACACATTAGCAGAGCAGGGAGAAGATTTGACGAAGGTGGCCAAAGATTCGTATGAGAGATTGGAGGGGATCAGCAACATTTCTCCTTGTCCCTGGAAGGAGGGCTACAAACTAGAAGTCGGCGTTTAAAAACAGATACTTCTTCCCTCTACTTTTTTCTTGTATGTACGACATATTCTTAAGGATACTGTTTTTCTTCCGAATATAACCCAGCATGATAAAATAGTAGAAAGAAAACGTGTTTGAGATTCCTTTTCCCTGAGTTTTATCATATGCCACCATGTCCACATAGTGTGGCAGCCTTGGAACGTGCCACTCAGATCTCTCGCAAGAAAAACTGCCTCAAGCAGTAGACTGATAGTCTCAGCTGTCACTACTGAATCCACCAGACTTGAGATCAGTCTTCCCTGCGCCATTCCCAGCGGTGACAAAGTACAGTGTGGGTACGCTCTACACGTCCCTGCTCACCTTGCAACTTTTGCTTGGAGATCGTTCATTCACCTGCTGGAGGTTTTCTCCCAACTGCACTACCGTCTCACAGTCTTGCACCACACTCTCTCTCCATCCTTATTCCTTTCGTATGTATTGAGCCCACTGTGGCTGATTATGCCTCTTTCATGGGCAGTTATACTAATACATCCCTTGGTAGCTGCTTCTTGGGACCTAAACTGACACATGTATCAACCTATAGATGACCAGGGAAGCTCTGATAACCCCTGCCCCACAGAAGAAAGAGCCAGATCCTCAAAATTGATTTGAAATTAATTTGTTCTTCACTCCCCGCAAGATTTTAGGACTTAATTATTTTCTATTTGGAGTAATATCCATGTCAAAGAACCTAGACTAGACTGGATTGGGTCATACATGGTCTTGACTTTGCTATATTTAGCTTAATTGGGTCATCGATTTCATCTCATAAATCATGACCATTTGGAAAAAATAGCTGACTTGTATATTGTAAAATTGTTTTTATTCCGTTCAAGAAATCCTTTTTAAAACCAAATTTGTAGTAACAGTTCTGAAGAACCACTGATTTTTTTCAAATGATTAATAAGTGGAAACCTTTGTATTACTTAGAGACAAGTGTTTAAAAAGTTAACAAAAAGAGCAGGTCACCAAGTCTTAAAATGAGAAAATAGGAGCATTTTACAGTGTAGCTTAACAAAACTAAATTACTCAAAGTGAATATGTTCTTAGGGGATAACTAGCTTCTGGGAATGAAACAGGCAATTTTTTAAAAAAAATATTTTTTTAATGTTTATTTATTTTTGAGAGACAGAGACAGAGCGTGGGCAGGGGACAGGCAGAGAGAGAGAGAGAGAGAGAGAGAGAGAGAGAGAGAGAGAGAGAATCACAGAATCTGAAACAGGTGCCAGGCTTTGAGCTGTCAGCACAGAGCCCGATACAGGGCTTGAACCCATAGAACATGAGACCATGCCCTGAGGTGAAGTAAGATGCTTAGTGGAGCCACCCACGCACCCCACATGAGACACGCAATTTAAAAGTTATTTTATCAGATCTTCAGATGAGTGGGTGAGTGGATTGATTGTGCAAAATTGAAAGAAAATCTTTATATTTAGCACATAGTTTTGGTATTAATACAGGGATTTCCAAATAAATTGCCATGCCAGAAAGTTAAATAACAATAGAAGTGTGTAAGTGAATTAATGCAACTTCTCAACATATATCACATGTTCTATTTGAAAGAGATAATCAGTTGGCATTTGGGAAATCTGGCTTTAACTTGTACCTGGCTTGATAACATTGGGCTTCCTTTAATGTTTTTTTTGTTTTTTTTTTTTTTAACATTTATTTATTTTTGAGACAGAGAGAGACAGAGCATGAACGGGGGAGGGTCAGAGAGAGAGGGAGACACAGAATCTGAAACAGGCTCCAGGCTCTGAGCAGTCAGCACAGAGCCCGACGCGGGGCTCGAACTCACGGACCGCGAGATCGTGACCTGAGCCGAAGTCGGACGCTTAACCGACTGAGCCACCCAGGCGCCCCTGGGCTTCCTTTAATCCCTCATTTGAGATTTCTGACTTGATATATATGAGTCCCTCAAAATTTTTCAATCTTTGATTTTATTCAGTTTATTTCCAGGAGGTTTTGCACTAAAAATAACTAGTTCCATTTTTGTAAGTTTGTTGCACATATATTCAGCATCAAATAGGTATGAAAGCAATATTATGATGTCTGCAAATTACATACACCTACTCATATGTTTACTTGAAATCCATTTCTCATCAACTGGTCATAATATGGAATTCCTTTGAAGACATTGGTCTTATTTTACTCATGTTTTATTTCCTACAATACAGAGAGTGGATATTAAACAAACATTATGGAATTGGATTGCATATTTTGCATCAATAGAGGGCTTGGGAAGAGTTTCATATCATGGTTGCCTGGGAAAACCCTTTTATAGAGATGTTAAATATTTGGGGAATTGGACTGAATATTCTGTATCACTTAGAAGGATTATGAGAAGTTTCATGTAGTATTGGTTGCTGGTGAAAATACTTACTCAAGGTGAGATTTCTGTGGTACTGCACATACGTGAACTCAGTCATAAAAAAATCACAAGCTATGCTCATGAAAGAAGTCATGAAACATGAAACATTCATCCACATATTTCAATAACGTATATAAACAATAGCATATATAATTGCTGAACAGCTATTTTAAAAGGTAATCTTGGGGCCCCTGGGTGGCTCAGTTGGTTAAGTGTCTGACTTCAGCTCAGGTCATGATCTCAAGGTTCTTGAGTTTGAGCCCCCCATTGGGCTGTGTGCTGACAGCTCAGAGCCTGGAGCCTGCTTCTGATTCTGTGTCTCCCCCTCTCTCTGCCCCTCCCCCTCGCAAATTAAATAAACATTAATTAAAAAAAAAATAAGGGTATTTTTACTTTATTAAGAAAGAAAAATGATAATAGTATTTTCTCTTGTATATTATGTATCTGATACTGTATTAGGAACTTTATCATCATTTTATTTAATTCTCATAATGGTTCAATGTCCCATCCCCTCCAATTTCAGTTGAAGAAACTTAGTATAATAAATTATCCACAATCACACTGATATTAAGAGGCAGAGCCAGGGTTCAAATTAAATGGATCTGCCTCTAAAACTCAAAGTGTTCCCACCAAAACAGAGAACCATACGCTTATAGTAGCTTATGAATCATTGGATAAATCCCCAAATGTGGTTTCATTCATTCACCATTTAGTGAGATCCTCTGTCCTTGGTGCTGGATTGTGAAAGTTAATAATGACAAGGCCTCTCTTCTCATGGAGATTATAGTTTAATGGAAGAAAAGTTAAATAAATGAGATAGTTTCAGCTCCTTTTTAAAGTTGAAAACAAAACACAAAATTCACTCAGTGATATCTTGGTTATTTCCCTGGCTCCTAGTAACCAAAAAGAGAAAGAATTTCCATTAAGTTATTGAAGAAGACTCCCTAGAAGTCTACAGAAAATATCATACCTGATGGCACAATATTGAAAGCACTGCCATTGAATATTAGAAAAAGACTAATTTAAAGGAATACCTGAATAAATAAAAATGCATATTATATTTTTGATTAGAAAAATACATTGCAGAGATGTCAGTCATCTAAAATTTAATCCATCACTTTAATGACACTCGATGAAAATCCCATTGGGACTTTATGGAAGTTGGCATCTGAAAAGGAAGACATGAAGAGTAACCATTTAATTTTGAAAATAGAAAAATGAACAAAAATACTTGACAGGGATTTCCATTCTGTATCTAAAATAAACTACAAAACTTATTTTATGTTAAAAGAGTGTGATATTGGCACAGAAGCAGATCATTGAAGTAGAAGATCCAAGAAAATAGGGCCATATGTGTAATAATTTCATTTGCAATAAAGGTGGCATCTCCAATTAATGAAAAATGGTCCCATATTGGGACAATTGAAAATGAAGTAGGAGGAAAATAGGTTAGGTATTGATTTCATCCATGTACACACCCACACTCACACATAAACGCATACTCACACAAACTTCAGATTGTTTTAAGAGTTAAACAAAGAAATTTATGAAGTCTGTAGAGGGAAATATTGAGGAGTGATCTAATGATATTAATGTTTTGTCTTCTTGTTCTAAAATGTGTACACATAGGATGGGATCTTTATCTAAGCCCAACAGTTATAATGCAAGACTAACAGATTTGACTATGGAGAAATTTATTTTGTTAACGTTGATTTACTTTTGAGACACAGAGAGACACAGCACAAGCCAGGGAGGGGCAGAGAGAGAGAGGGAGACACAGAATCCGAAGCAGGCTTCAGGCTCTGAGCTGTTAGCACAGAGCCCAATGCAGGGCTCAAACTCAAGAACCTCAAGATCACAACCTGAGCCAAAGTTGGATGCTTAACTGACTGAGCCACCCAGGCCCCCCTACTATGGAGAAATTAAAATTTTTCACAGGATAAGAAATAAAAGCACCATTAGCAAAATTGAAAGACTAAGGACCGACAAATAATATATTTGCATCCTTAGTATGAGGTAGGGATTAAGTTTAAAAAATTTACATATTCAACTCAGTTTTTAAAATGTCAAGCCATTTGGGAAAAAAAAAGCAGGAGCAAAAAAACAAGATGAAGAAATGATTCACAAGAATAAAAAAATGTGAAAATACATTCAACTTCACTAGTTGTTAAGGAAATACAAATCAAAATGATTTTTTCTTTTTGCTGACACCTTAACAAAAAATTTAAAAATTTGTGATCTAAGATTTTGGCAAGGGAGAAAAAATATGTTCTTATAAACTACCAATGAGAGTGTATTTTGGTAAAGACTTTTTGTTGGGATACTTGTTAATATCTGTCAAAACTTAAAATGTTCTTACTGTTAGAGTTAGTAATTCTACTTTTATTAGTTTACACTGTAAACACTACCGCTGTTTTTTTAAACTGATCAATGCAGTCAGCTATCAGTCTTCAGTTTTCCTGTTAAGGTACTGGGAGGGAGGCTGGGTACTATTTCCTACGTAAGAACTCAGGAACCAGGCAGCTCAGCCCTAGATTAATATGAGAGGAACCCCGTTATCTGAGAATAACTATGTGGTCAGTTACTAGTAACTTTAAGTTAATCTGTTTCATTCATTCATTCATTCATTCATTCATTCATTCATTTTGAGAGAGAAAGGGTACAAGTGAGCGAGGGCAAAGGAGAGGGGGAGAGAGAGAAGCGAGACTCACCTGAAATGGGGCTCAAGGTCAGCTGATGTGGGGCTTATGCTCACCTGATGTGAACTTGAACTCAGGAACTCTGAGATCATGACCTGATCTCATAGGTCGAGAGTTCGAGCCCCGTGTCAGGCTCTGTGGTCACAGCTCAGAGCCTGGAGCCTGCTTCACATTCTGTCTCCCTCCCTGTCTGCCCCTACCCGCTCACGCTCTGTCTCTGTCTCCTCCAAAAATAAACATGAAAAAAATTTAAAAATAAAATAATTATTTTGAAACATCTGCCATGCCATAATAGTTGTCACTGTCACCTTCTGCTCATGTGAACTCGTTTAACTTTGCCACATCTCCATTGTGATCACTTTGGTGACTAGAATTTCTCCAGTACCACAGCCTGAGACACATTTTCTTGTGTGAAATTTGTGGTATCACGTTAAAACTCAATTTTCATTAATATTGCATAGTCTTCCAAAACAGCAGATTCAAATGCAGTGTCCAGTAACGAACAGGAGACAGACAATAAAGATGTAGTGGGCAGGGAAAGATAACAGTTTTGCCCAGGGAGGAAAATCTGAGAGAGGACGATTTTTAGAAGTGATGATTTCATTAGTTAATATATTTGTGTTTTATTTTGTTACACAAAGAAATTGTGGAATTGCAGATAAGATTATTCATTCAAACATTTGAATTACTATACTAATTGTAATGGTGCAAAATTGATGTACCTCAGTGTCCCTTAGTAAGAGAATGATAAAATACAAAATGGTTTATGACCTGGAATACTCTACACTTGTTAAGTAATTTGTTTATTCATAGGTCTGAGAAGCATTTATTGAGTACCATTGGGTACTAGGCCTAAAAAAAGGCACGGAACATACTTAAATGTAAATTTCTAAATCAATAAAGCCAGTCTGAAAACACTACATAGTGTATGATTTTAACGTTGTGACATTTTGGAAAGGGCAAAGTTATGGAGATAGTAAAAAAGGTCAGTGGTCATCAGAAGTTAATGGGGAGGAAGGAATAAATAGGTAAAGTGCAGGAAATTCTTAGGGCAATGAAACTATTCTGTATGATACTGAAAGGCAGACATATGACATTATGAATTTGTCAAAACCCATAGAATGCACAACACAAAGTGAACCCTAATGTACACTATGAACTTTAATGAATAATAATCCATCAATATTGGTTAATCAATGTCCCACACTAACTCAAGATGTTGACACTAGAAGAGACTGGGCTGAAAGAGAGAGGGGAACTGGGAATTCTCTGTACTATCTGCTGAATTTTCTGTATATCTCAAACTGCTTTTAAAAAATAATGTCAGCTAATAATAAAGTTAAACATAGAAACAGAAAACCCCACAAAACAAATGTATATATTACTGAATTATTATGATGGAAACATCCTTGAACCCAGTTCTAGAAGTGAAACTTTGTCAGCCACCATAGAAGCCCTGCCATACATCCATCCCATTCTGCAAAAGTGACCATTATCAGGGCTTTTGTAGTGATTACTTTCTTGTGTTTTTCATGGTTTCCCCTCAAACTACAGTTTAGTTTCCTATTTAAAAATGTTTGACATATTTAAGTTTTAAAAAATGTACACCTGGCAGTATTTTAAAAACATCACTGTGTCTGCTCTGTGGAAAATAGACTATTTGCAGTGCAAAGACATGAGGCAAGAGGAATCATTCAGAGATGGTTACAGTGGTGGGTAGCTTGGACGATGATGACAGTGAGACAGGTAGAAGGAATCTGTTTGTATTTAGAAGGCTGATCCCAAATGCTTTGGTGATGGGTTGCATATGGAGCATAAGAGGAAAAGAGGAACCAAAGATGACTGGAAGAAAAAAGTTGCCATTGGCAGAAAGAGGGAAATGCCAGAACAGTTACATTATTTAAAAAAAACATAGGTAGGGGTTGCCTGAGTGGCTCACTTGGTTAAGTGTCCAACTCTTGGTTTTGGCTTAAGTAATGATCTCTTGGTTTGTTGGTTCGAGCCCACAGTGGGCTCTGTGCTGGCAGCATGGAACCTGCTTGGGATTCATTCTCTCTCTCTCTTTCTCTCTCCTTCCCTTGCTCATGCTCTCTCTCTCTCTCTCTCTCAAATAAATAAACTTTTAACAAATAAATAAATAATCATAGGCAGATCCATATTGATTTTGAGGATAAAAGTTATTAACTTAAGAAACCAACTTTTATTACTGAAGAATAATGATATATTGAATAATATGTGTTATAGAATAATGTATGTAAATATAAACATACAAAATAATATAAAAACTACGCATAATTGGTTACATAAGGAAGGGAGTTTTGCAGTGAGGTGTGAGAGACTACTTCTGTTATTCTAGAAACTTCTGTAATCTTTGATCGTTTGTATGAATGAATTATTTCTATATTTCACGTAAACAGAATCATGCACATGTGCATGGGTATACATATTTAATTTTGAACATAAACGGTTTTGTCCCATAATTAGTGCATGGTTCATAAATTTGTAGCTCTAAAATAGTTTTTAATATCATGACTTTCAATGGTAGGCAGTTGAATGTGCAAAATATGATTCAGAAGGGGCTCAAGCACAGCCTCACAAATTCCAAGTTAGGACATGACTGCTGTGTGGGACAGAACTCTGTGTTCCCCAGCCCCTTGGCAGGAATGAGGAAGTGCTCGGAGAAACAATGGGTTGCTTGGAGGAAGACGAAGGTGACCTGTGATACCAGCCACTGTGGGACAAGGCAGAACTGTGGACATCTGACATTATTGCTGGCTTATCCTGAAGAGGTCCAGATAGCATGAAATACATTACAGGAGAGGGAAATTGGGTTAAATCAGATCTTTCCTCCCCAAATAATGATAATGGCAAGCTCCCCAAATCTTGGATCACCTTCAGGAAGACAGGAAAAAGAGTCACGAAGGAGATAATCTGGACTTGAGTCAATTTAAATCCAGAATGAAACACACATAATCAGGGTTTGGGGAAAGGAGGTACACATGCATGTGCACATGCAGACACACACTTTTAGCACGACAGATGGAGCAAGAAAGAGACGGAACAAGGAGGAGAGGGAGTTACTCTCGATGACAAAACATAATTTTGCATGGACATTTAGTTGTAAGCGATAGTGATTTAGATTCATTCACTGCACATGCAGATTGAAGAGTTTGGTATTTATGGTTTGATATTAGTTTTGTTTTTGTTTTTATTTTTGTCATTTCTACATGGTTTTATTCCAGAGTATACCCGTTTTATTTGGGCAAATAAGTAAATAAGAATTCACAGTGTTTTCACAGGAATTAATGTTATATGAAATGTCTTGGTTAACCAAAAGCTACTATTGATCTTAAGTTCATTAAGTTGTGATATGTTTGTATTTTAGTGTAAAAGCAGTCTGTTTGTAATATACATGAAGCAAATGTAACAAATCCCTTTCGTTTTCATGTATCAAAATACCAGTGGTATTCTTCAATGTTTTGTGGTTGTTAGGTAGTATATACATATAAACACTCAAAATAATGAGAAAAGGCCATTTGTTATATCAATGATGGGATTAACTCAAAGGGAAATGATGAAAGTGCATTGAAAAACATGCTGTAAGCTATGCTTGCTTTGCAGTCTATGCAGATTGACATTTCCAATTGTGACTGGAGAAAATAGGAAGTAATTGCATTCAGTCTTTTACAGCTATATGCGCTGGTGTGCCATAGAATGATAGGTCTGGCGATGCATTTGTATGGATCCATTTGGATGGATCCTTCTTTCCCTTTTTTAATGGCATCAGTCTGCAGCAGTTTCAGATCTATTGTCTACAGTCCAAGCCCAGGGCAAGATCTTACTGTGGTGCAATGACCTTCTTTATTTCTTTCCTTAACGTTTCCATTAGTCTTTTTAATCTGTCCTAATGCGACAAGTTTATGTCAGCTAGCATTGTCTTAAACTAACATTACTTTGCCAGAATTTTCCAAACAGTTTAACAATTTGCCAGCTGTTGCTTTTCATAAAAAAATGAAAGGTTATATGTATTGTTCAGTCAACTGTGGTTCAAAGGAAAAAAGAAAAGTATGCAGGGGAAATTGCAACTTGCCAGGGCTGAGGTAGTTTTGAACTTGCCTGTGTTTTCAGGGTGCTGATACTGGGTGTGATCATCAGAGTGAGATGGGGGGAGCAACGACGTGCTACCTTGGTGTCTCTCCTGAGGTTATTTAGACATGCTTTTCCTTTTGAAATACTTTACATTTTATTACTTGAAATCAATTTTTATGCTAGAAACGAATTCCTGCAGAATTGTCTTTCTGAACATATTTATACACATGCACGTGGGCACACACGCACTCACCCCCCACCAAAGCTTTTTTTGTTCGTGTTCTCTGACGACCCCAAATGTTCATACTCTCCCAAGAACAGTATTAGAAGCAATTCAGTTATCATGGTACTCAGTGGTAATTGATAGCTGTGGTGAATAATGAGAGTAATCTATTAACTCAGACAATGACTGCCCCTACATTGGCTAATTCTCATGGAGTCACACAATTATGTTGTAATAGAATACGGAATGATAAGATGATGCCCAAATTCTACAAGTTTAAATTCCATGGAGGTACAGTGTTACTTTCTACAAAACTATTTGAATACGTGCTTTGGGATTTGGGAATAAGTAGCAAAATATCTATTTTGAATAGACAGATACTTTCCATCAATTTGAAGGTTTTATGGCCGACACATAAAGATTGTACTCTCATCACTAGGCAGATGCTAAATGTTCACATAAAGAGAGTATCTGTTCTGAGAAACAATATGGCCTATCTGTATTCATATATGGAAACCCAAGATGGAGCACTCATAAAATGCCAAGAATTCATGTTCAAATAGAAATCTATCACATATAAACGCAAGGTTCAAAAACTCTTCATAAGCAGAGGGATAGAGGTTGTACAGATGGGGAAAAGGATTATACATTTTTATCAAATTATAGACAGAATCTTGTTTAGAGATTATTAAATCAGGGAAGTAGTACTTTTAGAAGTCTGCAAGAACTAGAATTTTATTATTGAGTCGAGAAGAAATACAGTAAGTTGAGAGAATTTTCAAAAAGAAAGTTAATAAATCTGATGTTCTAGAAGTTTCTGCATGAAGCAGTTCAGTTTTTTTTGTTTGTTTTTGTTCTTAATTTCTAAGCTTGCACTCTCCATTTCAGCTGTTGAACCAATGGTTGAGTTTATTGTTCCTAGGATTTACATGTGCCGCAGCAGGAAAAGAATGAGAAGTTTGCCTGCTTGATAAAATTTCTTCACTTTCAGGGTCTTCTTGTTCCTGGCTCCTTTTTCTTGAACTTCTCACTCCTATCCTTGCTTAAGCCTTGGGCTTCCTGCTATTTCAGGGTTCTCGTTACCAATGTGGATATTTATACCAGGGAACATTTATATACTTTCTGTCTGCTTTCTGGGTTTGGTTTACCTCCTGATTATTTCTCCCAGCCTCAGCCTAACCTGGTCTTGTTATTCTTTTTTGTCTGAGTAACCTTAAGAGATAGAAGTTTAAAAGTAAACATAGTAGTCTAAAAATTAATTAGGTTCAGGGGCATCTTGTTCTTTCTGGAATAATAGTGTGGTAGGCAGAATGATGACCACTGAGTATACTCACATCTTAATCTTTGGAACCTATGGAAGTATGAATATGTTATGTGGCAAAGGAACTTGATAGATGGTTAAGTATCTTGAGATGGCAAGATGATCTTGGGTTATCTTGGAGAGATCTTGGATTATTCAAGTGAACTCTAAATGCAATCACAAGTATTCTCATACGAATGATGCAGAGGAGATTTGACTGTAAAGGAGTAGGTAGTGTGACTAAGCGGCTGAGATTAGAGTGTTAGGGCCAGGAGCCAAAGAATGGCATTCAGCTCTGTAAGCGGAAGAGGTAAAGAACAGACTCTCCCCTGAAGCCCCCAGATGGAGCCACTCCTGATGACACCTCACCTTTTGCCCCATAAGATTAATTTTGGAATTCTGGCCTGGAGAACTGGAAGAGAATAAATTTCTGTTCTTTCAAGCCACTGCGTTTGTGTTAATTTGTTACAGTAGCAACAAGAAACGAGCAGAGATTTTGGTACCTATAAGTAGAAGGCTGCTGTAACAAATATCTAAAAATGTGGAAGTGACTTTGAAATTTGGCATTGGATAGAACCGGCAAGAATTATGAGGAACATAATAGAAAAAGCCTAGATTTTTTTTTTTTTGAGCAGATTGCTAGTAGAAATATGGCATTAAAATATTAGTAACATATGCTGGTGAGGGCTCTTAAGAAATGAGGAACATCTTACTGGGAACTGGAGGAAAGAGGAACGTTGTTATATAAGGACAGAAAGCTTAGCTGAATTATGTTCTACGGTTATGCAGAAAGTGGGACTTGCAAGTAATGAATTTAAATATTTAGCTGAGTGTAGTTCCAACAAAGTGTTGAAGGTGCAGCTTAGTTTCCAACTGCTGCTCATAGTAAAATGTGAGAGGAAGATGAGCCTCCTGGGTGGCTCAGTCGATTGAGCGTCCGACTCTTGATTTTGGCTCAGGTCGTGATCTCAGGGTTCATGGGATTGAGCCCTTAGGCAGACTTCATGCTGAGTGCGGAGCCTCCTTAAGATTCTCTCTTTCTCTCTGCCCCTCTCCCCCTACTTGCACTCTCTCTCTCTCTCTCAAAAATATGTGAGAGGAAGAGAGAAATTGAGGAAAAAATGGTTATGCAAAAGAGAACTATGATTTGATGATGTAGGAAATTCCTGGTCTATCTGATTGCAAAAAGTGCTAAAATAGAAGATTCACTGTCAGGTGTTTGTGCTCTGGAGAGACCAAGAGTGTGTTTGGACAAAGTTTTGCTGGTGCTAAATGGATTAGGGGCATGACTCATTGATCCCCTCAGCATCTCAGCAGAAGCCAGGAATACAGATTAGATTATCCGGGAGAGATCTGTGAAGAAGGCTCTTGTCTAATAGAGTGAAGCCTTGAGGTATACACAGGAGACCCACCAAGGTGTCGAGATTGTTTCATCAGCAGAAATACAGCTAGCCTGGACTAAAAGGGTCACAGATAGGACGAAATGAAAAATTCTCAGACTACCAAAATTCTACAGGCATAAAATGAGCTGATAAAACTATTGAGCTGAGAATATGCACTACCATTTAGGAGAAGGGAAGGATGACTGCAAGGGCAGAGCATTTGGCCCAGAGGAAGCCTTGAGCCATACGTTATTTTTGGGCTTTGAAACCTATTGGAGGTTGCCCAGATGGATTTTGTTGGTGGTGTTGTTCACTTCATTTTATTTATAGACTTATTTTTCATTTTTATTAAGTTTTTAATTTTAATTCGTGTGGTTAACACACAGTGTTGTATTAGTTTCAGGTATACAATACAGTAATTTAATAGTTCCAGATATTATTCAGTGTTCATCAAGATAAGTATGTTCTTAATCCCCTTCATCTTTTTGACCCATCCTCCCACCCGCCCTCCCCTTTTGGTAACCATCTGTTTGTTGTCTATCGCTAAGAGTCTGTTTCTTGGTTTGTCTCTTTGTCTTTTTCTTTTCCTTTTTTTTTTTGTTTTTTTTTTTTAATTTTTGTTTGTTTCTTCACTTCCACAGATGAGTGAAGTCATTGTCTTCCTCTGACTTACTTTGCTTAACATAATGCTCTCTAGCTCCATCCATGTCTTTGCAAATGGCAAGATTTCATTCTGTTTTTTTAATATATGAAATTTATTGTCAAATTAGTTTCCTACAACACCCAGTGCTCATCCCAAAAGGTGCCCTCCTCAATACCCATCACCTACCCTCCCCTCCCTCCCACCGCCCATCAACCTTCAGTTTGTTCTCAATTTTTTAAGAGTCTCTTATGCTTTGGCTCTCTCTCCCACTCTAACCTCTTTTTTTTTCTTTTTTTTTCCTTCGCCTCCCCAGTGGGTTTCTGTTAAGTTTCTCAGGATCCACATAAGAGTGAAAACATAGGGTATCTGTCTTTCTCTGTATGGCTTATTTCACTTAGCATCACACTCTCCAGTTCCATCCACGTTGCTACAAAGGGCCATTTCATTCTTTCTCGTTGCCATGTAGTACTCCATTGTGTATATAAACCACAATTTCTTTATCCATTCATCAGTTGATGGACATTTAGGCTTTTCCCACAATTTGGCTATTGTTGAGAGCGCTGCTATAAACATTGGGGTACAAGTGCCCCTATGCATCAGTACTCCTGTATCCCTTGGATAAATTCCTAGCAGTGCTATTGGTGGGTCATAGGGTAGGTCTATTTTTAATGTTTTGAGGAACCTCCACACTGTTTTCCAGAGAGGCTGCACCAGTTTGCATTTCCACCAACAGTGCAAGAGGGTTCCCGTTTCTCCACATCCTCTCCAGCGTCTGTAGTCTCCTGATTTATTCATTTTGGCCACTCTGACTGGCGTGAGGTGATATCTGAGTGTGGTTTTGATTTGTATTTCTCTGATGAGGAGTGACGTTGAGCATCTTTTCATGTGCCTGTTGGCCATCCGGATGTCTTCTTTAGAGAAGTGTCTATTCATGTTTTCTGCCCATTTCTTCACTGGATTATTTGTTTTTCGGGTGTGGAGTTTGGTGAGCTCTTTATAGATTTTGGATACTAGCCCTTTGTCCATTATGTCATTTGCAAATATCTTTTCCCATTCCGTTGGTTGCCTTTTAGTTTTGTTGATTGTTTCCTTTGCTGTGCAGAAGCTTTTTATCTTCATGAGGTCCCAATAGTTCATTTTTGCTTTTAATTCCCTTGCCTTTCGGGATGTGTCAAGTAAGAAATTGCTGCCGCTGAGGTCAGAGAGATCTTTTCCTGCTTTCTCCTCTAGGGTTTTGATGGTTTCCTGTCTCACATTCAGGTCCTTTATCCATTTTGAGTTTATTTTTGTGAATGGTGTGAGAAAGTGGTCTAGTTTCAACCTTCTGCATGTTGCTGTCCAGTTCTCCCAGCACCATTTGTTAAAGAGACTGTCTTTTTTCCATTGGATATTCTTTCCTGTTTTGTCAAAGGTTAGTTGGCCATACTTTTGTGGGTCTAGTTCTGGGGTTTCTATTCTATTCCATTGGTCTATGTGTCTGTTTTTGTGCCAATACCATGCTGTCTTGATGATGACAGCTTTGTAGTAGAGGCTAAAGTCTGGGATTGTGATGCCTCCTGCTTTGGTCTCCTTCTTCAAAATTACTTTGGCTATTTGGGGCCTTTTGTGGTTCCATACGAATTTTAGGATTGCTTGTTCTAGCTTCGAGAAGAATGCTGGTGCAATTTTGATTGGGATTGCGTTGAATGTGTAGATAGCTTTGGGTAGTATTGACATTTTAACAATATTTATTCTTCCAACCCATGAGCACGGAATGTTTTTCCATTTCTTTATATCTTCTTCAATTACCTTCATAAGCTTTCTATAGTTTTCAGCATACAGATCTTGTACATCTTTGGTTAGATTTATTCCTAGGTATTTTATGCTTCTTGGTGCAATTGTGAATGGGATCAGTTTCTTTATTTGTCTTTCTGTTTCTTCATTATTAATGTATAAGAATGCAACTGATTTCTGTACATTGATTTTGTATCCTGCAACTTTGCTGAATTCATGTATCAGTTCTAGCAGACTTCTGGTGGAGTCTATCGGATTTTCCATGTATAATATCATGTCATCTGCAAAAAGTCAAAGCTTGACTTCATCTTTGCTGATTTTGATGCCTTTGATTTCCTTTTGTTGTCTGATTGCTGATGCTAGCACTTCCAGCACTATGTTAAACAACAGCAGTGAGAGTGGACATCCCTGTCGTGTTCCTGATCTCAGGGGGGAAGCTCTCAGTTTTTCCCCATTGAGGATGATATTAGCTGTGGGCTTTTCATAAATCGCTTTTATGATGTTTAAGTATGTTCCTTCTATCCCGACTTTCTCAAGGCTTTTTATTAAGAAAGGATGCTGAATTTTGTCAAATGCCTTTTCTGCATCGATTGACATGATCATATGGTTCTTCTCTTTTCTTTTATTAATGTGATGTATCACGTTGATTGATTTGCGAATGTTGAACCAGCCCTGCATCCCAGGAATGAATCCCACTTGATCATGGTGAATAATTCTTTTTATAAGCTGTTGAATTGGATTTGCTAGTATCTTATTGAGAATTTTTGCATCCATATTCATCAGGGATATTGGCCTGTAGTTCTCTTTTTTTACTGGGTCTCTGTCTGGTTTAGGAATCAAAGTAATACTGGCTTCATAGAATGAGTCTGGAACTTTTCCTTCCCTTTCTATTTTTTGGAACAGCTGGAGAAGGATAGGTATTATCTCTGCTTTAAATATCTGGTAGAATTCCCCAGGGAAGCCATCTGGTCCTGGACTCTTATTTGTTGGGAGATTTTTGATAACTGATTCAATTTCTTCACTAGTTATGGGTCTGTTCAAGCTTTCTATTTCCTCCTGTTTGAGTTTTGGGAGTGTGTGGGTGTTTAGGAATTTGTCCATTTCTTCCAGCTTGTCCAGTGTGAAAATACTATAATTTTTCATAGTATTCCCTGATAATTGCTTGTATTTCTGACAGATTTGTTGTAATAATTCCATTTTCATTCATGATTTTATCTATTTGGGTCCTCTCCCTTTTCTTTTTGAGAAGCCTGGCTAGAGGTTTATCAATTTTGTTTATTTTTTCAAAAAACCAGCTCTTGTTTCATTGATCTGCTCTACAGTGTTTTTTTTTTAGATTCTATATTGTTTATTTCTGCTCTGATCTTTATTATTTCTCTTCTTCTGCTGAGTGTGGGGTGTTTTTGCTGTTCTGCTTCTAGTTCCTTTAGGTGTGCTGTTAGATTTTATATTTGGGATTTTTCTTGTTTCTCGAGATAGGCCTGGATTGCAATGTTTTTTCCTCTCAGGACTGCCTTCGCTGCATCCCAAAGCGTTTGGATTGTTGTATTTTCATTTTCGTTTGTTTCCATATATTTTTTAATTTCTTCTCTAATTGCCTCATTGACCCATTCATTCTTTAGTAGGGTATTCTTTAACCTCCATGCTTTTGGAGGTTTTCCAGACTTTTTCCTGTGGTTGATTTCAGGCTTCATAGCATTGTGGTCCAAAAGTATGCATGGTATGATCTCAATTCTTGTGTATTATGAGGGGCTGTTTTGTGACCCAGTATGTGATCTATCTTGGAGAATGTTCCATGTGCACTGGAGAAGAAAGTATATTCTGTTGCTTTGGGATGCAGAGTTCTAAATATATCTGTCAAGTCCATCTGATCCAATGTATCATTCAGGGCCCTTGTTTCTTTATTGACCGTGTGTCTAGATGATCTATCCATTGTTGTAAGTGGGGTATTAAAGTCCCCTGCAATTACCACATTCTTGTCAATAAGGTTGGTTGTGCTTGTGAGTAATTGTTTTATATATTTGGGGGCTCCCGTATTCGGCGCATAGACATTTATAATTGTTAGTTATTCTTGATGGATAGACCCTGTAATTATTATATAATGCCCTTCTTCATCTCTTGTTACAGCCTTTAATTTAAACTCCAGTTTGTCTGATATAAGTATGGCTACTCCAGCTTTCATTTGACTTCCAGTAGCATGATAAATAGTTCTCCATCCCCTCACTTTCAATCTGAAAGTGTCTTCAGGTCTAAAATGAGTCTCTTGTAGACAGCAAATAGATAGGTCTTGTTTTTTTTATCCATTCTGATACCCTATGTCTTTTGGTTGGCACATTTAGTCCATTTACATTCATTGTTATTATAGAAAGATATGGGTTTAGAGTCATTGTGCTGTCTGTAGGTTTCATCCTTGTAGCGATGTTTCTGGTACTTTGTCTCACAGGATCCCCCTTAGGATCTCTTGTAGGGCTGATTTAGTGATGAATTCCTTCAGTTTTTGTTTGTTTGGGAAGACCCTTGTCTCTCCTTCTATTCTAAATGACAGATTTGCTGTATAGAGGATTCTAGGCTGCATATTTTTTCTGTTCATCACATTGAAGATTTCCTGCCATTCCATTCTGGCCTGCCAGGTTTCAGTAGAGAGATCCGTCACTAGTCTTATCGGTCTCCCTTTATGTGTTACAGCACGTTTATCCATAGCTGCTTTCAGAATTTTCTCTTTATCCTTGTATTTTGCCAGTTTCACTATGATATGTCATGCAGAAGATCGATTCAAGTTACGTTTGAAGGGAGTTCTCTGTGCCTCTTGGATTTCAATGCCTTTTTCCTTCCCCAGATCAGGGAAGTTCTCAGCTATTATTTCTTCAAGTACACCTTCAGCACCTTTCTCTCTCTCTTCCTCCTCTGGAATCCCAATTATGCATATATCATTGCGTTTTATCGCATTACTTAGTTCTGTAATTCTCCCCTCATACTCCTGGATTTTTTTTATCTCTCTTTTTCTCAACTTCTTCTTTTTCCATAATTTTATCTTCTAGTTCACCTATTCTCTCCTCTGCCTCTTCAATCCGAGCTGTGGTCATCTCCATTTTATTTTGCAGCTCATTAATAGCATTTTTTAGCTCCTCCTGGCTGTTCCTTAGTCCCTTGTTCTCCGCAGGAATAGATTCTCTGCTGTCCTTTATACTGTTTTCAAGCCCAGCGATTAATTTTATGTCCATTATTCTAAATTCACTTTCTGTTATATTGTTTAAATCGTTTTTGTTCAGTTCGTTAGCTGTCGTTATTTCCTGGAGGTTTTTCTGAGGGGAATTCTTCCATTTCGTCATTTTGGATAGTCCCTGGAGTGGTGCGGGACTGTGGGGCACTTCCCCTGTGCTGTCTTGAATAACTTGCGTTGGTAGGAGGGGCTGCAGTCAGACCCGATGTCTGCCCCCAGCCCACTGCTGGGGCCACAGTCAGACTGGTGCGTACCTTCTCTTCCCCTCTCCTAGGGGAGGGATTCACTGTGGGGTGGCTGGCCCGTGTGGGCTACTTGCACACCACCAGGCTTGTGGTGTTGGGGATCTGGCGTATTAGCTGGGGTGGATCGGCAAGGTGCACAGGGGCGGGAGGGGCAGGCTCAGCTCGCTTTTCCTTCGGAGATCTGCTTCGGGAGGGGCCCATCTTCTGTGGGCCTCTCGTCTACGCTTGTCTCCGGAGAATCTGTTCTGCTAGTCTTCTGGTGGTTTTCTGGGTTATTTAGGCAGGTGTGGGTGGAATCTAAGTGATCCGCAGGATGCGGTGAGCCCAGCTTCCTCCTATGCCGCCATCTTCTCTCCTCTTTCAAGATTTCATTCTTTTTTATGGCAGAATAATTTTCCATTGTATACATATACCACCTCGTTTTTATCCATTTATCTACTGATGGATACTTGGGCTGCTTCCATAATTTGGCTATTTTAAATAATGCTGAAGTAAACCTAAGAGGGCATATATCCCTTTCAGTTAGTGTTTTTATTTTATATATATTTTTTGTGTATACACAGTAGTGTGATTAGTGATTTAAGGATAGTTCTATATTTAATTTTTGAGGCACCTCCACAGTTTCCAAGAATGGCTGTACCAATTTACTTTCCCACCCAAGAGTGCTAAAAGTTTCCTTTTTCTCCACATCATTGCCAATGCTTATTGCTTCTTATGTTTTAGAGTTAGCGAATCTGACAGATGTGAGGGGATATCTCATTGTGGCTGGGATTTGCATTTCCCTGATAAGGAGTGATGTTGAGCATCTTTTCATGTGTCTGTTGGTCATCTGTGTGTCTCTTTGCAGAAATGTGTGCTTATGTCTTTTGTCTGTTTTTTAATTGGATTATTTGTTTTTTGGGTGTTGAGCTGTATAAGTTCTTTATATATTTTGGATAGTAACCCTTTATTGGATATATAATTTGCAAATATCTTCTATTCAGTAGGTTGTGTTTTAGTTTTGTTGATTGTTTCCCTTGCTGTGCAAAAGCTTTTTATTTTAATGTAGTCCCAATAGTGTATTTTTGCTTTTATTTCCTTTGCCTCAGGTGACATAGCTAGAAATGTGTTGCTATGGCTGATGTCAGAGAAATTACTGCCTGTGCTCTCTTCTAGGATCTTTGGTTTCAGGTCTCACATTTAGGTCTTTAATCCATTTTGAGTTTATTTTTGTGTAGGGTGTGAAGAAGTGGTCCAGTTTCATTCTTTTTCATGTAGATGATTTTTCCAACACCATTTGCTGAAGAGTATATTTTCCCATTACATATTCTTGCCTCTTTTGCTGAAGATTGACCAGGTAATTGTGAGTTTGTTTTTGTGTTTTCTATACTTTTCCATTGATCTATGTGTCTTTTTTTAATGCCTGCACCATACTGTTTTGATTAATATAGCTTTGTTGTATAACTTGAAATCTGGAATTGTGATACCTCTAGCTTTGTTTTTCTTTTTCAAAACCCCCTATTTGAGGTCTTCTGTAGTTCCATACAAATTTTGGCATTATTTGTTCTAGTTCTGTGAAAAATGCTGTTGTATCTTGATAGCGATTGCATTAAATCTGTAGATTGCTTTAGATAGTATGGACATTTTAGCAATATTTGTTCTTCCAATCCGAAGTCTGAAATTGGTTGGGAACATTGATTCCTTTATTTCTTCTGTTTTCTCTGTCTTAGAATGCAATTGTCTATAACTGTTATTCTATGCCTACCCAACATTGTGTTTGGGAACCAGGTAATTTGTCATCTGTTTACAAAGGTCCACAAATTGGGAGGAATTTGGCCGGGAATTTGTCATAGCTTGAGTCTTAACCATACTTGATTTAGATGGTGAGATCTGGGACTTTTGAGCTGACCATTGTTACATATTTTAGATGATTTTGTTCTTGAGTTGATGCTATAATGAGTTGATCCAACTATCCTTATAAGGGGGAGACAAAGGGCGATTTGACTACAGTAGAGAAGATGATGTGAAAACTGAAGCAGAGATACGAGTGACATGACCAGGAACCACAGAATGTGAGTAGCCTTTAAAAGTGGAAGAGACAATGGCACTTGGGTGACTCAGTTGGTTCAACGTCTGACTCTTGATTTCACCTCAGGTGATGATCTCAGGGTTTGTGAGTTTGAGCCCCACATCTGGGTCCATGCTGACAGTGCGGAGCCTGCTTGGGATTCTCTCTCTCTCTGCCCCTCCCCCAGTTGTGTGCTCGTTCACACACTTTCTCTCTCTCTCAAAAATAAACTTAAAAAAAAAATGGAAGAGACAGCAAACACATTCTCCTCTGGGTTCTCCAGAAGAAACCAGCCTACTAAAACCTCGCTTTTCATTCCTTAAGAGTCATTTTGAACTTCTGATATGCAGAACTATAATAGAATAAATTTCTGTTGTTTTAAGCTGCTAAATTTGTCATAATTTGTTTTATAGTGACAACAGGAAATGAATACAATGATGTATATAAGCATTCATTAAGTATATGCTGAGTGAATGAATGATGAAAAATTTTGCCTTTACTAAGTCCATATAAGTTCTATCGAGTCATTGGATTTGCAATGGGATGCCAATTTGATTAGAAAGAAAAAAACTAGGGGCACCTGGGTGGCTCAGTCGGTTAAGCTTCAGACTCTTGATTTCAGCTCTGGTCATGATCTCATGGTTGTGAATTTGAGCCCCACATTGGGCTCTGCACTGGTAGCATGGATCCTGCTTGGGATTCTCTCTCTCCCTTCCTCTCTCTCCCTCTCTCTCCTTTCCTCTCTCTCCCTCTCTATCTTTCTCTCTCCCACTCTCTTTCTGTCTCTCAAAAGTAAATAAATAAACTTTTAAAAACTATATTAAAAAATAAAAACTATATTAATAAAATCTATTTTGGCAAAGAAAATTCTTTTAATTAACACCTAAAATTGATGTAAATACAGAAGTATTGATGTTAGAACTGTGATTTTGTGATTTATAATAAGAAATCAGTATTTGGTGTTTGTCTTCATTTCTGGCACAGAGTTCCTGAAACCTTTGGAATTTCCTAAGTGATGAGAGCAGCAAAGGTATCTTTTGTTATCTTAACAAGGTGACTTTTGAACTCTACCTCAGGATGTTGGCTGATTGCCAGGAAAACAAACCGTGTGAAACCAACTGCAAGTTCCAACTTACTGAACTGGGATGGTGGATGGGAGAGGGGAGAAGAGTTGGAGGTTGAACCCATTACCAATGGCCAGTGATTTAATTAGTCATGCCTATGTAATGCAGCCTCCATAAAAATCTGAAAGGGCAGGCTGTGGAGAGTTTTTGGGTTGGTGAACATGTGGAGGTACAGGGAAAATGGTACACTTGGAGAGGGCATGGAGGCTCCATCCTCTTTCCCCATATCTTGACCTATATATCTCTTCTGTCTGGCTGTTTCTGAGTTAGGTCATTTTATAATAAACTGGTGATATAATAAGTAAAATGTTGTCCTGAGTTCTTTTTTTTTTTTTTTTTTTTTTTTTTTTTAATTTTTTTTATTTATTTTTTTTTTTAATATATGAAATTTACTGTCAAATTGGTTTCCATACAACACCCAGTGCTCATCCCAAAAGGTGCCCTCCTCAATACCCATCACCCACCCTGCCCTCCCTCCCACCCCCCATCAACCCTCAGTTTGTTCTCAGTTTTTAACAGTCTCTAATGCTTTGGCTCTCTCCCACTCTAACCTCTTTTTTTTTTTTTTCCTTCCCCTCCCCCATGGGTTTCTGTTAAGTTTCTCAGGATCCACATAAGAGTGAAACCATATGGTATCTGTCTTTCTCTGTATGGCTTATTTCACTTAGCATCACACTCTCCAGTTCCATCCATGTTGCTACAAAAGGCCATATTTCATTTTTTCTCATTGCCACGTAGTATTCCATTGTGTATATAAACCACAATTTCTTTATCCATTCATCAGTTGATGGACATTTAGGCTCTTTCCATAATTTGGCTATTGTTGAGAGTGCCGCTATAAACATTGGGGTACAGGTGCCCCTTTGCATCAGTACTCCTGTATCCCTTGGATAAATTCCTAGCAGTGCTATTGCTGGGTCATAGGGTAGGTCTATTTTTAATTTTCTGAGGAACCTCCACACTGCTTTCCAGAGCGGCTGCACCAATTTGCATTCCCACCAACAGTGCAAGAGGGTTCCTGTTTCTCCACATCCTCTCCAGCATCTATAGTCTCCTGATTTCTTCATTTTGGCCACTCTGACTGGCGTGAGGTGGTATCTGAGTGTGGTTTTGATTTGTATTTCCCTGATAAGGAGCGACGTTGAACATCTTTTCATGTGCCTGTTGGCCATCCGGATGTCTTCTTTAGAGAAGTGTCTATTCATGTTTTCTGCCCATTTCTTCACTGGGCTATTTGTTTTTCGGGTGTGGAGTTTGATGAGCTCTTTATAGATTTTGGATACTAGCCCTTTGTCCGATGTGTCATTTGCAAATATCTTTTCCCATTCCGTTGGTTGCCTTTTAGTTTTGTTGGTTGTTTCCTTTGCTGTGCAGAAGCTTTTTATCTTCATAAGGTCCCAGTAATTCACTTTTGCTTTTAATTCCCTTGCCTTTGGGGATGTGCCGAGGAAGAGATTGCTACGGCTGAGGTCAGAGAGGTCTTTTCCTGCTTTCTCCTCTAACGTTTTGATGGTTTCCTGTCTCACATTCAGGTCCTTTATCCATTTTGAGTTTATTTTTGTGAATGGTGTGAGAAAGTGGTCTAGTTTCAACCTTCTGCATGTTGCTGTCCAGTTCTCCCAGCACCATTTGTTAAAGAGACTGTCTTTTTTCCATTGGATGTTCTTTCCTGCTTTGTCAAAGATGAGTTGGCCATACGTTTGTGGGTCTAGTTCTGGGGTTTCTATTCTATTCCATTGGTCTATGTGTCTGTTTTTATGCCAATACCATGCTGTCTTGATGATGACAGCTTTGTAGTAGAGGCTAAAGTCTGGGATTGTGATGCCTCCTGCTTTGGTCTTCTTCTTCAAAATTACTTTGGCTATTCGGGGCCTTTTGTGGTTCCATATGAATTTTAGGATTGCTTGTTCTAGTTTCGAGAAGAATGCTGGTGCAATTTTGATTGGGATTGCATTGAATGTGTAGATAGCTTTGGGTAGTATTGACATTTTGACAATATTTATTCTTCCAATCCATGAGCAGGGAATGTCTTTCCATTTCTTTATATCTTCTTCAATTACCTGCATAAGCTTTCTATAGTTTTCAGCATACAGATCTTTTACATCTTTGGTTAGATTTATTCCTAGGTATTTTATGCTTCTTGGTGCAATTGTGAATGGGATCAGTTTCTTCATTTGTCTTTCTGTTGCTTCATTGTTAGTGTATAAGAATGCAACTGATTTCTGCACATTGATTTTGTATCCTGCAACTTTGCTGAATTCATGTATCAGTTCTAGCAGACTTTTGGTGGAGTCTATCGGATTTTCCATGTATAATATCATGTCATCTGCAAAAAGCGAAAGCTTGACTTCATCTTTGCCAATTTTGATGCCTTTGATTTCCTTTTGTTGTCTGATTGCTGATGCTAGAACTTCCAGCACTATATTAAACAGCAGCGGTGACAGTGGGCATCCCTGTCGTGTTCCTGATCTCAGGGAAAAAGCTCTCAGTTTTTCCCCGTTGAGGATGATGTTAGCTGTGGGCTTGTCCTGAGTTCTTGGAGCCACTCCAGCAAGTTAACTGAACCCAAGAAGGGGGTTTTTGGGGTCTCCAGCCTATAATCATTTGGTCAGAAGCACAGGTAGACCAGACCGTATGAACTTGTGGCTGGTATTTCGTGTGTGGGTAGGGCATTCTTTTATAATTGAGCCCTTAACCTGTGGGATCATCACAGGTAGTATTAGAATTGAGTTGAATTATAGGACACCCCACTGATGTAAGAAAATTGATTGGGGGTATGGGGCAAAACTCTCACTTTCACATATTGGAATTGGAAGATCAGAATCATTTTAGTAACTTAACTAAAATTTCTGACATCTTCAGGACTAATCTCATCCATTGATATGGGTAATTAGTTACTTATTACCACATTTTCCTTCAGTTAATTATGATACTTAGTTTTAACCTTATCAATCAACTTTTTGGCATTTTAGGATTTAATTTTGAATTTTTATATGAATACAGGCTTCCAGCTGATGAAATAAATGAGCATAATTTAACCACTGATAACAGGGGACTGTTATCCTTACTGCTGAATGGGGGCTGGTGAGCAATGATATTTAGCAGTGCTTTCACACTTACTTAGGCATTAGTAGTATGATACTCCTCTGTGTCAAATTGACTATCATTAAAGAGACACATCGGAGCATTGTACCAATGGATGCTCTAGGACTATCTTCTTGTTTTGAAAGTCAGAAACAATGATAATTTCTTATTGGAACTCTATTATCAGTTTTCTTCAAGATGTTTAATATGGACTGAATAATTAAAAAGATGCCAGAAAAAAATATCATAAAATAAGTAGAGTTTTTCTTAGCCATACTTTACTTTACTTTACTTTTACTTTTACTTTTACTTTACTTTACTTTACTTTACTTTACTTTACTTTACTTTACTTTACTTTACTTTAGAGTACGACACCACAGTGTCTTACTCACCACAAATATGCTAGTGAAATGGAGTTAATCCTAGTCTCTCTAGAATGGCTTGCTGCTTTGTTTAAATCTTATTTTTATTTCTGTGCATATAACCTAGAAATTTTTACTAATATGCCAACATAAATAACCTCAAGCTGCTGTGAAGAAGTTTCGCTCACCAAAGGGTGCCGAATCTTTGTGTAATGCCTTTTATTTTATAAACCTGTTATAGACTTTTATCATATTACTTGGCTATGGTCCTTTTCTAAAATTGTTTCCATGGCTCTAGAAACCTGTTGTGGATGAAGATATGAGGAATAATTAAATCTTTAAAACCTTTTAAGAAAGTTATCTACCTTTAGACTTCTCTGCTCAAGGCAGAAATTGTGAGATCATGGTGATATTAAATCACAATTCTTTTACTAACTTAGAGAGTCCTGGGCTTTTACAAAACATAAAAAGCAAGAATCGTGATTTCTACAGGAAAAGAGTTTTAAAGTAAATGTTTTGCAGATGTAATACTGTCTTAACCTTTACTGAAGGAGTACAAAATTCCTGGCACAACTTGATTTAGAATATTGGTCATAGCTTATTAAAAACTTCTGTTTCTAAGAGAACAATATGTTATTTTAACATGATGCCTGAATCTCAGGCTTTCCCCAAATAATTTTTGTCCAAGAGTCTCCGATAACAGCCTGCGAATATGAACACACACCACACACACACACACACACACACACACACACACACACACACACTGTATTAGGGAACTACTCTCAGACTTTTCCTTCATTGCCTGTGAAGACAAGGCAGAGGAAATGCAGGGTGCTAGGGATAAGGCAAGGATAGGAAAAAATATTTTTATGGTGGTAGCAGTATTAATCAATTGATGTACTGTTTTTCCCCATATATTTCAATTATTCATACTCACAAAGTGATAAAACTTTCTTATGGACTTCGAGATACATAAGTTGGACATGGTAAATTGTTATTTGTAGATAATTTTAGTGTTCTAATGTTAGTTACAAGGAATTGAATTTTTTTTTAGAGGAAGAGATTGATCCCAGTGGACAGAGCTAGCTGAGGTACACATCTTAAGGAGTTTGTGAATGTGAACATTGTTTCTATATATTTTCCATAATTATTTATAGATTAGGCTTTTATGGTCCCTCATTTTGCATAGAAGTTATTTATTTTCTTGGTGCCATGAAACTCTTCAAGAAGACACGTGATAAATGGTCCATCTTAGTATAGTATTGAAATAGTTATTTTAAAAGGTTTGATAATAACTTTCCTGTTTTTGTATACTTAAAATTCTGTGAATTCCTGTTCTTCTCTAAGCTTTTATTACTTGCCTTCATTCTTACCTCCTGAGATTATTTTTACAATGACACTACTAGCTTTTATGTAAACAAAACCTTCTTCACTTGACTTGACCTCTGTCATTTGAGGCTGTCAGCACAAGTTGTACTTGTGCTGTATAGGATTAATGGATACTGTTTCATAGGTGCAGGCTGATATAAGCCCCGGTTAGCATTATACAAATGATAAAATGGAGAACAAGTAAAGATTCATAGAAATCACTACCAGTATTAGAAATAAGGATACTCCCATTTTTTGAGCACCTATTTTGGGCCAAGTATTGTCCTAGGCACATTACATATACCGTATAATCCTTTACAGGTGGGCATTACTCGTATTTCATACATAAGACTCAGAGACGTTAAGTTACTTTCTCAGAGGTATAGTAGGCAAACCTCCAAATCCTATGTTTTTTTTTTTTTTAAATTTTAAACCAAACTCTGAATATCCGCACTGATAGAGCATTATTGTTGACTCAGTAGTAGTATCTTCTTATGTGAGATTGTACCTATTATGGTATATGTTTAAGTAAATGTCTGTTGAATAAATAAATGACATCAATATTGAAAGAATGTGAATGTAGTTTCGATACCTGGCCTTTTACCCTTCAGAACCTCTAATGAAATTAAAAGGGGGAAATGTAGTGGATAATTCATTCCACAAGTGTTTATGTTGTATTTTATAAATGCGTAGTGCATAAGTTAATCAAAAGAGGGTATGGTGTTTGTTCTTAACACAAGGTATAAGGACATGAAAGAAATATATTATGATACAAGCCATAGTTTTATGAAAAAATAAGTGATAAATATAAGTGCACAGAAGAGTAGATGAAGTAAAACTACGGTGAACAGAAACCGTCAGGAATAGGCTTACAGAATCATAAGTGGGAATTGAAAGGTGGGAGAATTTGGTAATAAAATGATTAGGAACACCATTATTTGTAAGCATCTAGGATGGCAAAAAAAAAATGCTGAAATAATGATTGAGCATTACTGTGATACATTTTATGATTTTTGTGGAATACGCCTCTACCTTAATCTTGTGGTGGGATTACATTTCTCTGCCCTGCTGATGTTAAGCTTACCTGTATGATTTATTTTGCCTCATAGACTATGACGTATGTGACATATGTTTCACCCGAGCAAAAATTTCAAATGTAATGAGTTGAGTTTGATCTCTGGCTTTTCTCTGAACAAATAGGTAAATCGTATTATCTGACCCCTGGCCCAGAGAAGAGCCACAGTCAAGCTGCAGCTTACATGTAACAAGCTAGAAATAAACATTTGTTGTTTTAAGCTACTAAGATTTTGAAATCATTCCTTATGTGGCATAGCCTAGTGAGAGCTGATAAATGCAGTGGCATTTGAGGGTGGCCTGTGAAGAATCCTAACTGGAAAAGAGGGTTTATATTGGATTCTAAAGTTAAATAGAACAGTGGAAACAAGTTAAAGATTTGGGCTTTATTCTGTAGTACCTGGAATTGGTTGTCACTCTTGGTATCAACTGTTAGGATTTAAAAAAAAAAAAAGGCTGGGTTCCACTTCAAAGCATTGTCAACAACAGTCATTTTTTCTTTGGTGGGGATCAAATGTGAGTGCTTCTGAAATATCGTTTGTTATGGCTAGAATTATTGGTTTAATTAATAGAGTGATTTTACTTTTACTTTCCTATTGAACATCTCCATCATTAACCACCTCTCATCTGGGCTATTGCTGGATTGCATGGAACCCAGGATTGTCCAACTGAGATAAGAATGAATTGGACTAGCGTGTAATTGGCTTGGAATTTTCATGATTTTTATCTTCTTCCTCATTAAATAAATGCTAGGAGTTGGTGGATGATTTGAGCTTCAGAATTTCTCTTTGTGATTGAGAAATTATTTCTTTAAAAAGCTATTCAGTCTTTAGGTTCGCATACTGAATGAATGTCACGTCCATATAGTCTAGATTTAATATACCCCTATAGTAATGGGGCAACAATGTAATTTGTTTCCCAGATGGGGGCACTTTTGAGAACAAAATGGAACACTACTAATACTTGTGCGGGGACAACAGACATTAACAGATTATTTGGGCAAACCTAGATGAATGGTTACCCAGTGTATGAATGACTGAACTATCATGTATATCATGGCTTTCTTCCAATTTCCTGGCAAAAATGAAAGGAATTATTGACATCAGTGACACTGCTCCTTTGATGTCAGTCATCTCTTATGCATACAGGTACTGCCTTTCTGTCTTTGTCACTTCCAGTCACTCAAGCAACTCTTTTTTTTTTTTTTAAGTCCATTGGTTTATTTTGAGAGAGACAGAGTGCATATGAGAGAGGGGCAGAGAGAATCTCAAGCAGGCTTGTGTGTCAGCGTGGAGCCCCACATGGGGCTTGGTCCAACAAACTGTTGGCTGATGACCTGAGGTGCCCATCAAGCAACTCTTACAGAAGTGAGAGAAGGCTGAGCTCTTGCTGCAGTGAAAAGGTTAAAAATTTAAATTCTTTTTGGTATGAAAAGAAGAATGAAGATGAATACTCATTGATTTTGTTTAAAAAAAAAACATTGGAAATTCAGCGTTTTTTTTTTCAATCTTAAAGAACTTAAGAATTTTTTGCTGATATTTTCTTCCCACTTTCTCTAATATGAAATGTAACCAAAGCAGTGTTATTAGCAGTGCCAAGAAAACTGTTATTGTAAAATGTTTTAACTGACTTCCATTTGACATATACTTTAAAATGGGATTTTTGCAATGGAGTTAAACTTATTTAACAAGTTCTATTTGATATGAGCTCTTCAAGACCAGTAACTATGTTATGTTTTATCTTGCTGTCCTCAAGCTGTAGTACAATTCTGAGCACGAGTAAAAATTTTAAAGTATCTGTTACATCAGTGAAGAAATTAACAAATATAATTGCATATGAAACATATCAATATAGATTAAAAATCAAGATTCTTTTGACGTCTAAATAGGGGAGTAATGGAAAACTTTCTGGAGATAAAGAAAGATGACCTTGAGTTTGAAAATGTGGAGCATTGTTAGTATGCAAAGGAAATTTTAAAAGGTATAGAAATAGACTGATTAAATACTAAGAGATAAGAAAGAAAACATATGTTTACTTCTCTGTGAAGTCGAAGTTATTTAGAGTGGGTAGCTTGTTTTTTGGGAATGTCAGTGACCTAGTGTTCCATAAATGGAATTACCCACATGTTATAAAAAGGAAAGTACTTATATTTATATATTCTTGAGTTTATATTATTGTCATTAATTTCTCCTTTAGAAAATGTTGTGGACTCTGCTTGAATTTTGTAATCCTCTTTTCTCTCAGGGTAAAAGAAGAATTACATTAAAAAATTTTTTTTTAATGTTTATTTCTGCGACACAGAGAGACAGAGCATGAGTGGGGGAGGGCAGAGAGAGGGAGACACAGAATCAGAAGTGGGCTCCAGGCTCTGAGCTGTCAGCACAGAGCTTGACCATGAGATCATGACCTGAGCCAAAGTCGGTTGCTCAACCAACTGAGCCACCCAGGCACCCCAGAAGAATTACATTTGATTAGTTTAGGAGTGGATGTCAGAATCATGAAAAAAATATTGATTCCAAGTTTATCTTTTACAGAGCAAGCATACACAAAGAATCCGTAAGAAATTATGTCATTTATCAGTAGATTGTTTCTGAATACAATAAAAAAGAGAAGAATATAAGAAAATAAGTTGATAATTGGAAGATCAAACCTACTTTTTATATCAACTAAGTGTAAATCAGCTAAATTCTTTCGTTAAAAGAAAAATTGGTTGAAAAGATACACACACATACATACACGTATATACACATAAACATATAGTCAGAGCATTTACACACACATAAGAGACTGATCTCAAAGTAACTCAGAAATATAAAGGCAACACTATGTATTAAGACATTCTAGGAATACTTAAAAAGATAAAAATCACATTTAAATAGACAACACATTTGGCAAGTTGGAACAAATGACGGTAAAATAGAAAAAGGAAACCTTGTAGTGATAAGAAGAAAGATAAAGTAAAGCTTTTCAGTTATAAATGTCTTTGCACCAACTAGCACTTTATGAAATATCATAAATCAAATGCAACAAAGGTAGGAACCTATATTAAGTAGCAGATTTTAACTTAGCCCCTTAGTCCACTAAACTAAGTGGATAAAAAGATATGCAAACATAGGGAAAACCTTAATAATACAATAAACATAGTACATATAACTGGCATTCAATGAAGTCTGTATCTTCAAAATAGTTTCTCATATGTTGATAGAATATTTAAACAATGACTTTTTTGGTGTGCTTATCAAGACACAAAGGAAACACCAGGAAATTTCCATAAGTAGACACTATGGGTGTCTCTTAATCATAATTAATTAACATTATTATAATTATAATTATTATAAGTGTTAATTATAATTATTAAAAGTGTAAATTGATCATTGTGTTATTTATATGTTGCTGTATAAAAATACTTTTACAAATTTACTTGCTTGAAGCACACACACTTCTTACTTCATAGTTTTATCTAGGTTTTCTGCAAGGCTGCAGTCATTCAGCCAGAGAAGAAAAGACTTCTAAGCTCATATGTTCTTTGGCAAAGTCACTTCCTTAGACACATTGCTACACATCAAAACTGAAGCATTTTTGTGGAGGTTGTTTTTGATTTTGTTTCGATTTAGTATTAACAAATAATATAATAAGTGACTAGCTACAAGGCAAATATACAGAACTTAATACTTAGTTTTACTTGCAATTAGAACATAGAAACTATAAATAAAATATTTTATCTGTAATTATACCATGATATAGAATTGATTGTGATGAATTTGATAAGAGGATCATGGGGCCTTTACGATTAAAATTATGATGTGTGTTGAACATAAAACATGGTCTGAACAAATGGAACTTCATAACCCTGTTTTTGATTAAAAGTCACAGTGTAAGATTTAACTTTTCCAAAATTATCGTATATATTTAAAACAATTCTTACTAGAATCTTAATAGGGATTTTTGGTAACTAGATACAATTATAGAATATATATGAAATAATACATACCCCCAAAAGAGCCAAGTAATGTAGGAAAAGAACAGGAGGAAGGACTTTCCTTACCAAAACTTAGAAGACTTTCTAAGGTCTCTGATATTGACATAAAAGTGGTATAGAAAAACGAGTATGTAATTCACGTAAACAAAATAGAGAGTTAAGGCACAGATGCCAATATAAGTGAATTAATATATTACAAAATTGTAATGAATAAAATTGTTTTACTACGTAAAATTTATGAACTTGTATGTTCATTATCAAGCAAAAATGTAGAAACAGAGTAAATGTTAGGGGAATAATTGAAAAATTTATATTTTATATAGCTAGCAAAAATATAAATTAAATCTAGGCTCTTTGTCTTTGAGTTATAATTGGGTAAGAAAAGCAAAACAGACAAATAAATAGTATGATCACAATTTTATAAAACAACAGTGACAAATATATATGTATACATGCTGACATATGTTTCGGTATGGAAATATATACATATATATGTATATATTTCTGTGTAAGATTATGTGAAGGTGATGAAAAATAAAAAAGAGCATAGATATTGTAGGTAGGGTATCTTTGAGTTTGAGGTGGGTATGGCCCATGTAAGTGAAAGGTAAAGGAGCAGTCACTGGAAGCTATATTTTTCTATTTTTAAAAGAAAAGTGACATTCAAGTTAAAAATAAAAAAGAGATACATTGTTTTCAACTTTTAGTTCAAGTAAGTTCAGTATATTTGAAAACAAATTGATGAGACTTTGAGGTAAATAAGCACTCTTGCACTGGTCTCAAGTCAAATTTGATATATCCTCTATATTTCTATGAAAGCCTTTTCATAATATCAAAATTTATAAACTTTTTTTCCATTTTTACTTGTAGTTTACCTTTCAAATATACTCATACATGTGTGAAATGTAGAAGAATATTAATGTCAACAATGCTAGTACTAACAAATGATGAGAAATCATTGCAGTGAACAATCTAAATGGACTGATGACATGAGTAATGACACTCATGTAATAAAATACTTTGCATCTGTTCAGCACTATAAGGCATTTCTGTTCTAGAGTAATTGTCAAAATATTGTTAAATAGGAAATGTACAGAAGACTGTATATAACTTTTACCATTTGTGTTTAAAAGGAAGTGTGTATGTGTGTGTATATAGTTTATATGCATGGATAACCTCTGGAACCTCTATGAGACATTGAAAACAGTGAGTTGTCTCTAGGAAGGTAGATGAAATGACTGAGAGGTTCAGTTGAACTGATTTTCTTTTCCTTCTTTTGCATCTTGTGCCTACATTATTTATTTAAAACCAAAATACTTTTTAGAATGTATTCTTAGTGATTTATACAGAAAGAACAAATATAATCCAGCACTCTAGTTGAGTATCAGAGCGGCTCCATTACAACAGTAAACTGACATGACCTTCTAAATGTGCCTAAGTAATTTATACTTATAAAACAGTATTCACTACAAAAGTTTCAACATTTTATGAAAAAATACTCCTTTATTTAAAAACTAATCTTGGAAACTATTTGATACTAAAAGTATTATTTTTTATTGAGGTATAATCGACCTATAAGATTACATTAGTTTCAGGTATACAACATAATGATTTGATACTTGTATGTATATTGATATGATCACCACGGTAAGTCTACTTAACATCTGCCACCATACGTATTTATAATATTTTTCTTCTTGTCATGAGACTTTTTAGGATTTATTCTCTTAGTGACATTTAATTATGTAATATACTATTATCAACTATAGTCGATATGGAATTACATTCCATAACTTATTCATTTCATAACTCATAACTAATTTTGTACCTTTTGACCCCTTCACTCATTTCATCCACCATGCTATCCCCACTTCTGGCAACCACTATCTGTTCTCTGTATTTATGAGTTTGGGTTTTTTTGTTTTCTTTGTTTGTTTTGTTTTGTTTTCTCTTAGATTCCCCATATAAGTGAGATCACATGGTATTTATCCTTCTCTTTCTGACTTTCTGTAAGCATAATGTCCTCAAAGTCCATTCACATTGTTGCACATGGCAAGATTGCATTCTATTTTAATGGGTGAATAATATCCCATTATTTACATGTACTACACTTTTTTTATCCATTCATCTCTTGATGGACCAACCCTTAGTTTGTTCCAGTGTCATGGCTATTATCAATAGTGCTGCAGTGAACTTGGGGTACATATATATTTTCAAGTAAGATAGATTTTATTTTCTAACCAGAAGTGGAATTACTGGATCATAAGGTAGTTTTATTTTTAACTTTTTGAGGAAACTCCATACCTTTTTCCATAGTGGCTGTACCATTTTACATCCCCAGCAACAGTGCATGAGGATTTTCTTCACATCCTCACCAACATTTGTTATTTCTTATAGTTTTGATTATAGCCGTTCTAGCATTTGTAAGATGATATTTCTTTGTGGTTTTGATTTGTATTTGTCTCATGATTAGCGATGTTGAGCATCTTGTCATATATCTGTTGGCCATCTGTATTCTTCTTTGAAAAAAATATCTAGTAAGATTGCCCATTTTTAAATCAGATTACTTGTTTGCCATTGAGTTGTATGAGTTCTTTATGTATTTTTTATGTAAATTCCTAATTAGATGTATGTTTTGCAAATATTTTCTCCCATTCAGTAGATTGCGTTTTCATTTTGTTGATGATTTCCTTTGCTGTGCAGAAGCTTTTTAGTTTGATAGAGTCCTACTTAATAATTTTTGCATTTTTTTTTTGTCTTTGTTTTTGGAGTCAGCTCCAAAAACTCATTGCCAAGACCCATGTTAAGGAGATTTCTGTCTATGTTTTTTTCTAGGAATGTTACGGGTTCAGGTATTACCTTTATATCTTTAATCCATTTTGAGTTAAGTTTTGTATATGGTGTAGGATAGTGGTCCCATTTCTTTTGAAAGTGGTTGTCCAGTTTTCTTAACATCCTTTTTGAAGAGACTATCTTTTTCCATTATATATTCTTAGCTTTTTTGTCATAAAGTAATTGACCCTATATATGTGGGTTTATTTCTGGGCTCTCTGTTCTGATCCATTGATCTCTGTGTCTGTTTTTATGCCAATACCATACTATTTTGATTCCTATACCTTTGTAATATAGTTTGAAATCAGGGAGCGTGTTGCCTCTAGCTTTTTTCTTTTTTCTCAAGATTGCTTTGGTTATTCAGGGTCTTTTGTGGTTTCATACAAATTTTAAAAGTATTCTTTTATGTACTGAGATGATTAAAGTACGTGTGATAACGAATTTCCTGGAGCTCACAGGAGTATGTGTTTGGTTTGATATTTTAGCTGAGGCTGAAGTAGAAGTAGAAAAAGATGTAATTCTAAAAGCTAATGTCCGTTGTTGTGCATTCTCTGACCAGGCCAGAAAACCCATGGGTTTAACCCCACTTTCCCCAAGTAAGGAATGGCAAAACAAACTCATTTTTGATAAAGATCGTGGTTAAATTGTCAACTGTTTTCTAGAATGTAAATATTTTAGGTATAAAATTCTTAATTGCTTTCTAGAGTAAAGCTTTATGTCTAAAATTTTATACATTCTTTAAATAGTACTGTATAATTTTTATTTATCTTCTCTTTAGGTTGTGTTGAGGGTCAAGACAACCATACCCTTCCTATGTTAATTTTCTGATAGGATGATAAATGTATCCATTTAAGACTACATATTGGAGTGAATGATATGACAATAAAATTAGCTCTCAGGACTATTTATATTAATTGTATTTATTAGTGTGATAGTGTATCATACTATCATCAAAAGTTTTTTTGAAATGCCAATTAGCTTTTTTTATCTCTAAAATCTTTATAAGTCTACATTAATACTTCCAAAATAAACAAACTGTGATATTTTTATAATACTAATGTGCTTTATACATTTCTTATTAAAACATAGTTTAAAATATATGAAGTAATAGATTTTAGAATGATTTCCTCACTTAAACACTATCCAAAAACAGCAAGGTGAACACAAATCAGAAACTTGGACTCCACTGTCAGTGAAGTTAGGAGATATAAGTAATCCCAGACCATGAACCTGAGGAGTAATTACCAAATACACTGAGGGTCAGATACAGGTTAGTAAGCATACTGAAACAGAGTGATCTTGGCTGTAGAATTTAGACAAAGACTACGGAGTAAGTGGCACTTTAGTGCAAAATTAACCTTCAGTTATTTAAACCAGTAAGAATGTTTTTGTGGGCTGATGGTGAAAGCTTTTTTCACCTGAAGGGAAAAAACACACCTGCAGCCATATTTGCAGAATGTAAACTGTCAGTGAAGGAGTACAGAGACAGAAAAGGCGATTTTCTGTACAAAATAAGAGATCAAAGCACAAAAACAATATTCAAGAAGGAAAAGGAAAAAAATAATCTTAGTTCATAGAAATCTGATTTTTAAAAATGGAAGCCGAAATGAAAGTATGAAGGCTAATTTAAAAACAGTTGGAGGAATAAAGGCTCGAAGAAAAGACTTTGGGGGTAGAGCAGAGAAATGTAAGGAAAATTAAGTGAAAAGAGGAAACAGTTTTTAAATAGTCACAGTTCGTGTCAACTCTCTCATTTCTGATATTGATAAGTGGTGTCTTGCCTTGTCTCTCTTTTCCCAGGCTGTTCTGGCAAGAAGCTTATCAGTTGTGTTTTCTCAATGAATCAACTTTTGGTTTCATTGATTTTCTCTGTTGTCTTTTGTTTTCCAGTTCATTGATCTGACCTCTATTATTTGCTTCCTTCTGCTTATTTTGAGAATCATTTGCTTTCTTTTCTTAAGTCTCTTAAGTTTGAAGCTGAGATCATTGACATAAAAACTTTCTTTTTATTCTAATGTAGGCAGTTAGGGCTTTACTTTTGTCCCTAAGTGCTGGTGTAGCACCTTCCCACATGTTTCCATTTTGATATTTTATGTTTTTGTATTTATTTACTTAAATTTATTGAATTGAAAATCTTATTTCCATTTTGATTTCTTATTTGACCCATAGATTATTTTATTATTGTTTGAGTATTTTCAAATACTGGGGAATTTTCCAGAAATCTATGCATTATTGACTTTCAATTCCTTTATAGTATGATTTGAATCCTTTTTAATTTCTTGCAACTTGGTTTCTGGTCCAGAATATGGTCTCTGTTGGCAAATGTTACGCATTTGAATAGAATGTGTATTTGGCTGTTTTAGGAGGAAATATTCTGTAAATGTTAGTTAGGTCACGTTTATTGATTGTGTGTCTTCTCTGTATTTACTATTGCCTATCTACTTGTTCCATCAGTTTTTGAAAGATGAGTATTTAAATCTCTCAGTTATAATCACTGATTTCTCTGTTGCAAAAATTCATTCTTACTAGTGGGAAAAAAAGTTTGAATGCCAGGATCATGTTCATGGCACCAGTAATGTATACAAAATAATGTCCATAATTATTTCTTTTCAAATCCACTCTAGGATCTCTCTCTCTCTCACTCACTCTCTCTCTCTCACTCACTCTCTCTCTCTCACTCACTCTCTCTCACTCTCTTTCTCTCTCTCTTTCTCCTTTCATCTCCCTCCCTCTCTCCCTCTCCCTCCTGTCTCCCTTCTTCTATCACTATAGACATCATTATAGTTTTCCTGATGACATTTCAAAGGAATGTGTCAGTTCTTATTTTCATATTGAAGTAAAAAATACATTTAATTCAAATTGGCTAAAAAATGTCCAAGAACCTATGAATCCGTATAAATTATGCTTAGCAACCTGGTTGCCATGCAAACCATTTATTTTATCTGGTCAAGGGGCAATTTGAAAGCCGGTTGACATGGTGATAATATTTCTGTTATGCAATTGACATGTTGCCTAAAAATAGCATTGCACTGAATAAAGCTCTTTTACTCATCTTTCTAATGCTTTTTTCACTGAAAAATCACTAATGCATTTGTGTCTTCCTATTTCATTTTTTACTTTGTAATAATCATATAGAAGAAACCTATAGGGCCTTTTTGTCTCTTTGGGATAAAGATACACGATTAATACTATCACTTTTCTAACTATTAAGATGAACTATGATACTGAAAAAAATAAGATCCCCTTTTTTTCATTAAAGGAATAGGATTTTATTTGTTAAGTAAAATAGTCACACTTAAGAACAGAGAAGTAGATCTATAAATGAAGATGAGATATTAGGCTTTTAACCTACGAGGCTGCTAAAGATTTCTAAAGATTAACTATAGATATTCAGGTCAAAGAGCAAAGATTTACCAAAGCATTTTTGGCAGAAGTAATGATATACAGAGTTAGATCTGAACTTTCTAAATTATAATTACCAGCAAGGGGATTACGTTGCAACTATGAAACATAGATTTTCAATAAATTCATTTAAAAGTAAAATAACTTCTTATTACTTATAAATTTATGAGTGACAATATTCATCACAGTTATATATGATAAGTCATGAATTGATAGATTACATAATGGTTTTTAGTTAAAAGAACTTTTGTTTTTTTATTCTCATAAATTAAGTAAAACAAATCACTATTTGTGGAAATAAAATCCTGAAGTCAGTATCTAAAAACTCTGAAATAAAAGAGCAGGTAATAATAGGACTTCTGTGAAGGTAAACTTATTCTGAATTTATTTTGTGGCGTTACAGAGAATTTTCTGGCTTAACTTTAGCATATTTTAGTATACCTGAAAAATTTTTGATAAAGCTTCTTCTTATAGCTATACCATGGAAAATGACCAAATGTTTCCCTTTTCTGCCCATTAACATTAGATTGAGATATCTATCTCACAGGAGAGTTCTTCATTCAAGTAGAAATGTGGATGTGGGAGATATCTTACCTTAATGGTGTATCTTATCCATACACTGTTCTACATTTTTTTTTTTAACATTTATTTTTGAGAGACAGAGCATGAGTGGGGGAGGGGCAGAGAGAGATGGAGACAAAATCTGAAGCAGGCCCCAGGCTCTGAGCTGTCAGCACAGGGCCCCACATGGGGCTCGAACCCACAAACCACAAGATCATGACCTGAGCCAAAGTTGGACACTTAACCGACTGAGCCACCCAGGTGCCCCGTACAATGTTCTACATTTTAAGTTTTCAAAATTCTGTGGAATTCCTGCCAAAACCATGTATGCAATACTCATTGCCTGAACTCAGTGTTGTCATTTAAGAGTTCATTCTGAGTATCTGACTTTGTGTTTATGAAACCTCTATAAATATTTCAGCAAACAAACCTGATAAGATGATACTGAAGTTATGGAACATACTTAAATGTAACAAGTAATTAAGTTCACCAAAGGATTACTTTAAAAAAGTGATGCTCAGCCTTAATACCATTTATTTAAAAAAAAATTTTTTTTTAACGTTTATTTATTTTTGAGACAGGGAGAGACAGAGCATGAACAGGGGAGGGTCAGAGAGAGGGAGACACAGAATCCGAAACAGGCTCCAGGCTCTGAGCTGTCAGCACAGAGCCCGACATGGGGCTCGAACTCACGGACCGCGAGATCATGACCTGAGCCAAAGTCGGCCGCTTAACCGACTGAGCCACCCAGGCGCCCCTACCATTTAAAGATTAAATGATTCAAATTACAGAGTCTGTATTTCAGCTTATTTATTTATTTATTATTTAAGAAAGAGTTTGAGTGCTTGTGAGCGGGGGAGGGTCAGAGAGAGAGAGAGAGAGGGAAAACCCTAAGCAGGCTTCATGCTCAGCGCAAAGCCCGATGTGGGACTCATTCCCACAACCCTGGGATCATGACCTGAGCTGCAATCAAGAGTTGGACATTCAACTTAATGAGCCAACAGGCATCCCTCAACTCACTTTTTTTAGAAATGTGCTTGTTACTTAAATAAGTTATTATTCATGATGATTTGCACATGCTTACACAGTGAATCTTAGGATAAAATGACCACCAACTGTGCTTTGCCGAGCTTTGAACAATTTTAGAAATGAAGCTAATGATTGCAGTGAGCCCAAATTCCACTCTTGTTAGTAGGCGGGGCCCAATGGAGGACCAGGCTAGAAGTTAGCCATGTGGATTTACGGGAACTTCTAGTCAGAGTTAGACTGGACGAGGGCAGACATCTCTACCAACTCCACTGTCTACCCCCTGCTTATTGGAAGATGCCGAGAAGAAATAGAAAATGACACTCTCCCTGACCAGTTGCTCTTAAGAGGAAAGAAAGAAGTTGAGTCAACTCTTGCAAATTTTTCTTACCCAGTTTGTAAGTCACATAAGGCCTTCCACCCTGAAAAAGGTAATAAGCTAAAGGAAAATCTTTCCTTGTGGAAGTTAAGAGGGTCCTCTAAGAATATTATTTCTGAAATCTCTAAAAGAGGAGATAATATGCCCTGAAGAGCTGTCCAAAAGGAGATTGATAAAAATTTCGTTTTGTCTCCTGGTGGGTGACTTCATAGATTAAATGACCAAGATTATTTGATAGATAAATGCAAGAAAAAGTATTGGATGGAGGGTGAACCAATAAATGAAAAGAAACTTGAGTTATATAAACTGAAAAGAAAATACGGGCAAAATTAAACTATAGTACTTGTGTTCCATACTTGAGTGATACAATTATAAAGAAAAACAAGGAAATGGTTTCCCTTCTTGTCGGAAGATAGTTTTCCTTTGGTGGAAAGAAGGGTTTGTGACTGGATGGTATACGTGCAAGGCCTTCTGAGATGGCCTTTCTCATTTCTTAACAAAGCTGTGTTCTTTTGAGCTGTTAAGTTCAACCTGTCACCTTCCCCAGGAGATCCACCCTGACCATCCTATTTAGAAAGATTTTTATCTCTTTGTTTTATTTTGTCACTCTAATTCTCTAGAATGTACCCTCTATGAAAATAAAGGTTGTTATTGTATTACTAATGTCTATCACAGAGCTGGATATATAATTGGAACTTGGTAGTTATTGATTGAGTGATTGACATTCAGAAACTTGTGATTCTTAAACCCTTGCTTTTAACCACAATATTATGCTGTTTTCTTTAGCCTCATCTTTTGTCACTCCTTGCCTCAGTCCCTGGACTCATAATTCTAACACACATGCCTTTCCATTTTATTGGTCTGTTGCTTTTCTGTTCTTTATACCCTCACATTATATCTTTCTTTCATCTAGCAAGCCCCTGATCATTGTTCCAGATTGAGCTCAGGCTAATGTTTTCCAGAAAACCTTTTCTGATACTTCCTTTTTTTTTTTCAGGCTAGATTAGGTAGTACCTGTCTTTCATGTTCCCAGAATATCCTGGGGATAATGTCTTTCACTGCACTTGTCAAATTTTGTGTCTGCCTTTCTTACTATGCAGTGAGTGAATGTTTATTGAAAGTACATAAGGAGAACCATTGCTTTGGAACAACCGATTAGTAGAATTATTTGAAATTATCCCAACACTTGAAAACCTTTCAGAAATAAAAAAAACAGGCTTTGTAGAAATATCCAAGTGTATGTTGAACCCATAAATCTGGACTGCTATCATTTCTCTGAGCAAAAATGGATTCAGTGTTTTTGGGATCAGGTTTATTAGTCATTTTAATTCCATGGATGAGAAAGTTACAGACTATAGTCTCTTCACACCAAAGAAAAATATGAAAATATGAACAATAATCTTTAATTTCTAATGATGAGTGATAGCATCAGTCAGAATAGTTTTTGACTATAACATAGAACTGTGCTTCGAACTGGCTTAAAATCGGATATTTATCTTAAATAACAATAGTTTAAAGGTAAGGTGATCATCCGACTAATTCGAAGACCCTTTATGAAGTAATCAGGTTCTTTTATCTCTTGCTCTGCATCCTTTGCAAATCAGCTGACTTCCCTCAGAGTTTCAAGATGTTTGGAGCAGTTCCCTAAGTCCCTAGATAAAATTTAGAGGAGGAAGAATGACATTGTTTCTTCTGGGTCTTCTTTCGAAGAAGGAAGAGTCTTCTCCCCAAAATTCCCAACTGACTTTTCCTCGTGTATCAATGACCAGCCGTGGAGACTTGCCTGTTTCTAAACCTCTGAGTGACATGGGGAAGTAGATATTTGATCTACTCTAGTTATTAGGGATGGAAATGATTAGCGGTATCAAACTCTGTGGTCAATGTGTACCTAAAAGTCATGTTGCTTGGACAGAAGTAGGAAATAGTAAATTAAAAAAATAAAAAAGCAGTTTCTGCCTATTTTCATGTTATAAAATCCATAAAAGCTGAAGTTGAGAAGAGAGGTGTGAGTATTACCTGCATCATTCTTAGATTTCATAAGTATTAAACATACCTGCAGATAAAAGTAAAGAACAGAATGGGCAAAGCACATTGGGTATATATCCAGCTCCCTGTTCCTGAGTCACTGTACTTTCCCAAAATGTGATTGCCTTACTTTCCTACCAATTAGCTTTCATTCATTTTCTCTTTTAATCCCAATTCTGGAATATTTCTATTGCTGAGGTAAAGGATTGAAAAAGTCTGTGCTCTGAAGGTTTTTCATTTAACTGTGCCTGAAAGATACATTATGAATAGTATTGATTTTTTTGACCTCAGTCAAGTGACATGAAAGCTTAACCTAGATTCATCTTCTCCTCCCATTTGTCATAAATCTCTGACATGTCGATATTCTATATTTGAATGCTTTGTGCACATTAGCAATATTGTAAAATCATATTGTATTGTGACAAGGCACTAAATTTATTTCAGAGAGGGTCCATTTTAGCACTATATGCACTATGAATAATAAAGCAGTTATTGATTCTAATGACAGATTATTACAACATTAATAATTTAGTTGAAGCAAGACCTTTTTCATTTGAAATTGGAGAGAGAGTTGCTAAAGAATAAAAGAAGCAGCACCCCAGTTAGCGTTCCTTGTATTATAATGATGTTGTTCCTCATAATTATGTCGTGTCAGTACACACACTTCTATAGGTCATAATGAGTTCAGAAACAGAGGGATACAATCTGTACTTTAGTCATGGCTATTTAAATCTTTAATTCTCATTGATGATAATGGGGGGCAAAGCTTATAAATGATCTCTCTGTGCTCAGATAAAAATGATTATGTATTCCTTTTCACCCTTGGTAAGACCTACTATCACAAATGATAACAATGATATCATAGTAAAAACAAAATCAGATGACCTGTCTAAAGCATTAGATTTATGTAAATGAAATGCAAATGTAGTTTAAGGCAGCTGCTTATCCTTAATTGAATTTATTGGAAGCCCTAAGTAGCTGTGAAATTTTTGCCGCAGGACTGTATGTTAATAGCTGGGTCACTAAATGATCTTTGGGGTATTGGAATATAATAATGATAAATTTCCTTATTTTCAATTGTACAGAATTTCCTCCCATGAAAAAAAGAGTTGTCTTTTCTTCGTGTTGAACTATTTGTCATTATTTTGTTAAATTAGATCAAGATTTGCCTTCAAACTCCAGCACACCATGCCCCTGTTTTTACTTATGATGTGATATATGTCCTCTGCCATAGATAATCATGGCTTCTCCATTTTTACACTCAGTGTAACACATCCCCATTAAGAAAAAAATATTTAGGGCTCCCAGTCTGGGATGTCAGTGTACAATTATCTTTGATCCAATTACCCTTCTTTCTGAAGCCAAACCCAATTATAAGAGATTGAAAAATAGAAAAGGTGAATCAATCTCCCAGGAAAATAAGAACGGCCTATAACTCCAAACAGCAATATATGAAGAAAATACTTTAGTAATTGGACTAGTATGATAGATCACATGGGGTGGATAGCTGTCTATATAGATTTTCTGCAGAATGAAGAGTTCTTCAAATTGGGGGCAAACCCTGAAAGCTTAAACCTACAACCCCATGCTTAGAACAATGTTTAGGTATGAGGAATAGAAGTACAAGGCTCCCTAAAACCTGGGGAACCATATGGAATGTTAAGGAACTTGGGGCTGAGCAGAGACCCAGGTGTTAGAAGGAGGAAAAAGTGGTGACAAGCATCCCTGAGGCTACTGATCTTGGTCAGCTTGAAGGATGAGTAATGGCTAAATCAAGACACTCACATATACACAAACCCAAAGCATCTTGCTAAATATCTGTTTTTAGTCAGAAAGAAATTTATATCTTTGTTGGTGAGAAAATTGCTGAAGGCAAGAAACTCCCACTGCTTGCTACTCAAAGTGGCTTCTTGCTTAGCTCAAAAAATAATTGGACACCCAGCAAAGATGTTATAAGAAAAATTGGGGATCAAAATTTGGCATTTAAAAGGCAGAGTAAGAACACAGTTATGCCTAATGCAAGTAAATAGGAACAGAACAATTTCCAAGAAGTGAAAGAAATTGAAAAAAAAAATAACTCTGGAACTAAAAATGATAAAATAAATGATACATAGGTTGAAAGAAGATATGACACAACTGAAGATGAGGAGGAAATTGGTTAAATTTTGGGAAAAATAAAAAGTAGCAAAAAATATGAGTAACTGAAAGCAACTGATCAGATCAAATAAGTAGGGATACACAGGACAGAATAACGTAATGAAGTTGGTTACCATTGATTTGCTTACAATATTGCCTCCAAAGGAATAATAGGAAGTTACTCAAGTGTCTGTGTAACATATTAAGAAATGACTAGGTATCAGGTTGAAATAAAACCAAAACCAAAGGCCACTTAAAGGAAGAAAGTAACAGTACTAAGGTCAGAAATGAATAGGTTTGGAAAACAGAAACAGATTGTAGTTCATGAACACTCTGAAATTAGTTCTTTGTAGAAATTAATAACTTTAAACAAAAAAAATAATGAGAAAAGAAAAGTACCTCTAATCCTGACAAAATTAGAAGTATATAACAGATACCAGTATTTCCTATGCCCACTATCAGAGTTCCTGCTTTTTTAGTAATAGAATCCCAAATTTTAGCTGGGCACATGGCTACCCACAAAGCCTTGTTGTCCATCATTTTTTTACAACTGGATTTGGCTGTGTGACCAAGTTCTGACTGATAAGATGTAAGCAGAAGTGTCATGTCTCAGCTACTAGTATATATTCTTAAAAGCAGCTGCCCTCCCCTCTGCTCTCACCTCACTGATCTTTTTCCTCTGCCTTGGACATATCCAGCAAGGAATCTCTAGACCTGTCTCTATGCTTTCCCTCCATCTATGGCTGTTTCTAAATCCTTTTGTTTCCTTATTTCATTCCACATCAGCTCCAATGTCACCTTCTTAGACCTCCCTTGACCACTGTGTTAGGATCTTCACCCTGACTGTCCTCTTCTGTTTTATTTTTATTGCACTTTGTAGTGCCTGAAAATATGTTATCAAAGTAATTGTTGAGTTGTTTTTTCATATAATATGAAGAATGTGTAAACTCCAGAATATCAGGGACTTTGTTGCTGTCATTCCCTTCAATAGCTACATGACCTAACAGGAACCTTGCACAGAACAGGCACTATCTGTTCTTGAATAAATGCATAATGTCTGCCCAGCATTGGAGAGGATGGGGCAAAAAGGGAGAAGAATTATGGAACACAAATATTATGGAACACATTTTTTTCTACAGTGAAAGTAGAGCAACATCATTCCATCTGTATGATTCTCTAGTGCTTAATTTTTTAATTTTTTGGAATATTTATCCTAAGTTGTGTATTTTCACAAAGAAGCAATGCTGAAAAAAATCCACCTATCTTGACATAATATAATGCATTTCCCTTTCTATACAATAAAAGCATGTAGAAACAATGTAAAATGGCTTTATACTTATCACATTGATGATAATGGAAACAGATGCTTTTTAAACCATGAAACTGTCTTTGCACTGCTTTGAAATAGCCAATTAACTTACACTCCATTTTGGCTTAAGTGATTTGATAAAACACAGAATCATTCCATCAATCCTTAGTCATGAACCCTTGTTCTCCTAAGGTTAATGCTCCATCCTACTTCATTGAATTGAATGGTTTCATCTGTTTATATATGGAAGCAAAAATATATATTTTAACTGGCATTTTATTTAGTTCTCGTTATATAAGAAGCAATGAGAACAAGGTTCTTATGAAAATAGAATGGTGTAATAAATAGTTTCATTATGGGATTATTCTGCCCTTTCTTCCTAAAATGGTAAGACAGTGTTCTATGAAAGGAAATCATAGATATAAAATACAGTATTCTCTTCCCATTACTTTATTCCTAATGTTCAGCAAGATTTAATACGCAATATTTTAAAACTCTCAGCCCAAGCTTTGTAAGTCATAGAACACCACAGGGGAGAGATGGCATGAGCATTAATTTCTTTTTCTCTTGGCTATTATAGTGAAGCCCTTCTGTGGCTACAGAAGCAAGTCCCCATTTTTTAATGTTATTTCAGTGTGAACTAGAATTTTCCCTGTTAGTGTGTTTAGCAGAGTTAGTGTGTCAGTGAGTGGAAGTAATGGTCTTAGAGAGAGATTTTTGCACATGAATTCTATCTCTACAGCCTGTCCTGCTCAGCGGCTGCTGTTCGCATGGTGATTGGACAAGTGCCCAAGGGCATAGGTGCCAGGCAGGGATGCCTTCACCCTGACAGTTTGCACAACACAGCACTGTCATCTCATTAGCAGGCATAAGCATCTTTGCCACATGGTGATTAATACAGGTGCACCTGCTCTCGCCATGTCATCCTAAGGATTAGAGTTGGACTTACTTTGTATTCCTCCAGGCTGCTAGCCATTTAATTTCATGACATCATTGGACAACAGAGTCATCTCAAGAGGTCATCTGGTTCAGGCTCCTGCTTCCAGGCATACCAATAGTTAACTACTGAAGGTGAATGGTTTCCTGTTATGTTTAAAAATAGCTAGTGGGTTGGTAATTCTACAATTTGTAGTCAGCTTCAGTGTTTAATCAGTCTTGTAATTGTGGTGGCCTGGGATGACTGGTAAAGGAAATTACATCCTTTTTTGTTTGTTTCGTTTCTTGTGGGTTTTTTTTGTTTGTATTTTTCTTGTTACTATTTATTTATTTATCAATCATTGTTTTAGTTAGAAGACAGAAAAGCTGCTTTTCAGGAGTTGCTAGTCTTTCTACCTCCATCCTAGAGGCACCCAACCACACACAGTTTTGGAGGATCTCCCAGGATCCAGGAGATTTTGAGAGAGCAAGAGAGAGTGAGCAGAGGGAGCGTGAGACAGAGAATCTTAAGCAGGTTGACACCCAGCGCAGAGCCCTACAGGGGGCTTGATCTCATGAACCGTGAGATCGTGATCTGAGCCAAAATTAAGAGGTGGATGCTTAATTGACTGAGCCACCCAGGTGCCCCCTCAAGAAGAAGAATTTGAGTGATCCTTTTACTTGTGTACATATAAAGCACCAGTTGTCCTTGGACCTTTACGTATTGCCCTTGTTGCTTGGTGGCAAAAAAACTGTGTGTAGGGAATGGAGAAGCCACTTGCTGAAAAGGGAACCACATGCTTCCTCACTTCACTTTTATTTTTTGTAGCAGTAGCAATAACTGGAACATTCCTGATAGATTGAGATCTTCCCAAGTAAGGTCAGATGGCAAAAATAAATAGCCCCCCCACACTACATGGTAGAATTTCTACATGGTAGAAATTACCATGGGCAGAGAGAGAGCTTATGGGCTGAGTTGTGTGTGCCCCCCTCAAATTCATATGTTGAAGTCCAAACCCTCAGTACCTTAGAGCATGGCCCTATTTGGAGATAGGGTGTTTAAAAAGATAATTAAGTCAGAACTAGGTCCATTAGGTTAGGGACTAATCCAATGTGATTGGTGTCCTTATAAGAAGAGGAAGTTTGTATACAGATAGAAAAGGTCAAGTGAAGGCATGAGGAGAAGGCAGCCTTATGCAAGCCAAGGAGCGAGGCCTCCAGGGAAGCCAAACCTGTCAACTCCTTGACCTTGGGTGTGAGAAAACACATTTCTGCTATTTAAGCCACCCAGTCTGGGTAGTTCATTATGGCAGCTGTAGCAAACTAATACAGAGCTTGAATAATGGTCTGGAGTCAATGTAACTAGCCAGACCGGACATAGCACTCTTTGGTGACATGTCGTACTGCTGACCCTAGTGAGGTCCTCGGACTCAGTCACATTCAGCACAGTGAGTATCTTTGGAAGGAGTCACTGTGCTTGAGAGTGAAAGTAAGGGTCTACCTTAGCCGTAGGTAGCCAAAACTGAGCATCATATTGGGGAGAAGGTTACTCTCCCTTTGCTACCGTATCAAGAGGAACTATTTCCAGACCAGCACTGAAGGTGTGGCTCTGCTTCTGAGGTGATGTGCCAGCAGGGAGGACTGTCTGCCTTAATAGTGTCAGGCAGGTGCAAGGAGCGTGACATTCTCCAGTTTTCTTCCACCTCAACACTCACTGAGCACGTACTTCCCACCCGATGATGCTATTCTAAGCACCATGTGCACTAACTCATTTCACGTTCATAAGCGAAGTAGGAATTCCACAGTGTTTCAGATGAAGAAATTGGACACAGAGAGCACACTCAAATTGGGATAATTTGAGTTTATTCATTTGGGGTTTTTTTACTCTTTTTTTTTTCTCATTTCCTGTTAGTTTAATTTTGTTTGCTTTAAAGTATTTGCAAAATGTGAAAGGAGAGTAGGGGAATCACAAAGAATAGTGCAGTATCCTGGCCCTAGAATAACTGAAGAGGGGCTATTACAGGAGAGAAGCCCAGGGAGGGGAGGTGTCTTGAGAGTGATTTCAGCAGAGCCAGTCAGCTAAGGCAAACCCTACTGTAGGGAGCTAGAAGAATAAACACCTGGACCTTGCTTCCTATCTTCTGCGATCCTGCCGTCCCTACTGGCTGAACCCAGTGTCAACCCAGAGCACACATTTGCATGAAGATCAATTTTCTCAGGGTAAAAAAGAGTGGATGGAGTTTGGAATTGGAGATTGGAACTGGAGGGGCAAATAGAAAAGTGAAAACAGCTGCCCAGGGTCAGGCTGCTAAGAGGAGAAAGACGGAATTTGAACCCAGCAGTTAGGTTTTGAGGAGCCACGTTCTGATTTTGTCACCAGTGGCTTAAATCCAAGAGGGGCCGTCTCCTGCAGACAACGTGACACTCTGGTTCCAACACAGAATGCTCTTGGGGTCTCTGTGGCACCCTGATAGTCATGCTACTGGCTGGAAGTCAAGCTGTAATCAGGTTTTCCCAGTACCATAAAAGCTCTGGGAATTCTGAGTTGTAGAATGTGAAATCCATCTCATGATAGGCCTGATGGATACAGTCTGTTTTATATCTGATAAAAATAACACATTATGTATTCATAATGTGTAATTATTTATGTGAAGTCTAAGAACAGACAAACCATACCTGTGGATTTGAAAATGATTGCCTTTGGGGGGACTGGGTGGTAAAAAGCATAAAGGAAACTTCTGGAAAGAGGGGTTCCTTTTGTCATCAGCCAGGCTCTCACTTCCTCTTGTTCAGGTTGGTTTTGCTTTGATGGATGCTCTGAACTGACTGCTCTGAATTGACCAATGCTAGCCACTTGGTAAAGGTTTTTGTATTTGAAGTCACTTTCATAGCTGACTTTCCCTCTGAATAGCCAACCTCACCTCCTCTGAATATTTTCAGTTTTTGGTCATTCTGGTTTCATTCCCTGGACTCTGAGTTTTCTATATCCTTTCAGACATAGATAAATTAAATCCTGATATAATAAATAATCCTGATATAATAAATGAATCTTGAGCCATGATCTGTAAATGAGTGCAAGTTGCCACTTTGTAGTTCTTAAATTTTCATTTCTGTCAACATAACCCAAAATCATTGGATGAAACATGTAACTTGCTTTTGTTTACTTTTACTTTTCACTTGGCTTTGAATACCATGGCCTCTTCTGTCACATTTGCCCAGTAATTAATTTTACTCTGTGCATCATTCTGATATTTATTACCTTACAATTTGTTTAGTCTAATGGCTGCGAAATAGTAATATTTGCACTGTGGTATGTTATGGTACTCAATTATTTTCTTATCAGGATCTTATGATTGAGGGCTGTGCTTGGAGCTTGAGAAACAACTGAATAGGAATAACAGCTGTAAACATATGTAATTAATTTGAACACTAAAATGATAAAAACAGTAATCATCTTCCAGCAAGCCGTTCATTATGTTCTCTTCCGTGTATATGGCATTGTTCTAAGACAGGGATATGGCTCTGGCCCGCTCAGCTTTATTTCCCTGTCTGTGAAAGGGAGAGCTTTAGTGAGAGAAATGTCAGTTTTTCCTACCGTCCTCGAAGGAAGCAGTGTGGTAGTGGAGAACAGATTCCGATAAATCCATTTTTCAAATCCTTGTTCAGCAACCTTCTGATGATATAACCTTAGGCAAGATCCTCAGCTTCTCTGAAACTCTATTCAATAGTAAAATGTCCATATTAATGCCTATGTGTTGCTGTTGTGAGAATTGAGATAATATATGTCAAATGCTTACAGGTAGAGCGCCCCCAACTTGGCACTTATTACTTGAAGATTCTATTGCTGGATGCAAGTTAGTGTCATGTATTTCATATCATTGATGATTCTCACTTGAAACTTAGCTTCTGAATTCTCAAGTCAGGGATGCCATTTTATTGTTTTTTCATACCGTAGGTTACTATTCCTTGGGCCCTATTTGTAGCTCTCTGCGCCTAAGCTAAAGAAAAGAGGAACGGTCATCGGATAATACACAGCAGTGGCTCACAATTTTCCACACTGGGAACCAAAGAATGCAGGAGAGATTTCTTTCTTAGACACACACACATATCAATAGTGTTCTCCAAGGAGACCAAGATACTTTGCCAAATATGATTTTGTGGTACAATAAAAAGGCTCATTTAAGGGTAATTCTGTTAAACTCTGTGAGGTTCATGTGAAGCAATTAAAACCGTATTTAGAAGGTAAAGAATATGTATCCAACCCTCTTTATATTTTATCCCTCATGTTAAAAGGGAAACTGAAATACAAGAAATCACTTATCCGATAAGCTCTGAAGAACTCAAGTATGTCAGGCAGTGTGACTAGTTGATAAAAAATAATAACAAAAATCCAGTGTCCTCATGAATTTGACATTGGATATCCTCGGGTATATGACATGAGACGTATGTGTCAAACAGGGCTCTTAAATGCAAGCAGCAAAATCCAACTTTTTAAAAAAATTTTATTTATTTACTTTGAGAGAGAGAGAGAAAGAGCGCACAAGCAGGACAGATAGAGAAGGAGAGGAGATTCTCCCAGGAGAATCCACGTGGGGCTTGTACTCACTAATGAACCATGAGATCGTGGCCTGAGCCAAAATCGAGAGTCAGATGCCTAATGGACTGAGCCACCCACATGCCACAGGAAACCAGCTTTTAAACAGGGAAGGAGTCTTCTTAAAGGATGTTATGGAGCTCTTAGAAACCTTGGTGGAACTGAAGAACCAGACTAGAGATGAAATATTTGGAAATAATGCCTAAGGGGACAAACCATAAGAGACTCTTAAATACAGGCCACACAGGTGGCCTGGTGTGAAATAGGACTGGATATTTCCCTTAACACCTTGTTCTTGTCATCAAGGAACCACCCCCCTTTCTGTCCCAACATGGGAGAAGCTCCCACTACCAGAGAGAACTTGTTCATGTATGAGCTTCTATGCCAAAGTGTGTGCCTCTGATTTGTGGATTCTGAGTCACTTGGCAGAGCTACTTGGGAAAGTGGACTTCTAAAGTTTTAAAGTTTTTTTGCCATTCTGATAGATGCCACCTCACACCTATCAGAATGGCAAAAATTCACAACTCAGGCAATAAAAGATGTTGGCAAGGATGCGGAGACAGAGGAACCCTTTTTCATTGCTGGTGGGAATGCAACCCGGTGTAACCACTGTGGAAAACAGTATGGAGGTTCCTCAAAAAACTAAAAATAGAACTACCCTACGACCCAGCAATTGCACTACTAGGCATTTATCCACGGGATACAGGTGTGCTGTTTCGAAGGGACACATGCACCTCAATGTTTATATTTTATAGCAGCACTACCAACAAGAGCCAAAGTATGGGAAGAGCCCAAGTGTCCATCAACTGATGAATGGATAAAGAAGATGTGGTGTATACATACATATATATATATATATATATATGTATGTATACACACACACACACACACACACACACACACACACAATGGAGTATTACTCAACCTTCAAAAAGGGTGAAATTTTGCTGTTTGCAACAACGCGGATGGAACTGGAGTGTATTATGCTAAGTCAAAGTAGTCAGAGAAAGACAAATATCATATAATGTCACTCATGATGAATTTAAGATACAAAACAGATGAACATAAGGGAAGGGAAGCAAAAATATATATATAAAAACAGGGAAGGGCACAAACCATAAGAGACTCTTAAATACAGAGAACAAACAGTGTTGCTGGAGGGGCTCTGGGTGGGGGGATGGGCTAAATGGTTGATGGGCATTAAGGAGGGCACTTGCTGGGATGAGCACTGGGTGTTATTTGCAGGGGACGAATCACTGGATTTCACTCCTGAAATCATGGTAACTAATTTGGATATAAATGTATATGAGTAAATAAATAAGTAAAGTTTTGGGGTTCTGTGATCGTGGCTGTCACCATTAGGTTTCATAAAAAGAGGAGCTTCTCAAACATTAAAATGAATAGATGACTTCATAATTCAGGTCGTCTACATTAATGACAGATAACCACTACATTCTGTAAATGATACATAATAAAAAGCAAAAACTCTGTGAGTGGCACATAGGGGCCACCATGAAGTGGTTTCTATAAATGTAGGATTTCATCTTAAAGTTCTTCTAAGAGGCTTTCGTGACCACCCTACCTAGAGAAGATCTGTCCTCATTCTTTATAGCAGCACTCTGTTTATTTTCTCTATACCATAAATTGCAATCTAGTATTTTGTTTATAGGTTCATGTGTTTTCATGTATCTTCTCAATTAGGATGCACGCTCCCTGAGTTTAACTTGCTTGCCTTTTTCTGTTGAATCTTCACTAGGTTTTCTGCTACGTAGCAGTTTCCCTAGTGAGATTTCCACTACAAATCCCCACAAAACAGATGAGATCAAGGTTCAGCAAAATACCCATAAAAAGAATGGTTTCCTGACCTATAAAACTGCCGCTTATGCTATCAAACCAAAGAAAGAAAATATAAATTGCAATTGTTACAGAAAGTATAAAAAAAAAAAAAGTCTTGATGACATCAGGGACTCAGATCCCTTCTATTTATAATCTTTGCCTATTTTAATATCAGTATATTTTATTTATTTATTTTTAAAGTTTATTTTTGAGAGGGAGTGCAGGGGGAGTGGCAGAGAGTGAGGGGGAGAGAGAGAGAATCCCAAGCAGGCTCCACTCTGTTAGTGTATAGCCTGACGTGGAGCTTGAACTCACGCACCATGAGATCAAACCGAAATCACGAGACAGACACTCAGGGGCGCCTGGGTGGCTCAGTTGGTTTAGCTTTCGACTTCAGCTCAGGTCACGATCTCGCAGTTGAGGAGTTGGAGCCCTGTGTCGGGCTCTGTGCTGACAGCTCAGAGCGTAGAGCCTGTTTTGGATTCTATGTCTCCCTCTCTCGCCGCCCCTCCTGCACTCATGCTCTGTCTCTGTCTGTCTCAAATATAAACATTAAAAAAAATAAGAGTCAGACACTTAAGGGACTGAACCACCCAGGTGCCCCACAGTATTAGTATATTTTAACAGGTTCCCATGAATAACGAGGATGGCATGCTTCATGTTCACATTCAGGAGAGAGAGAGAGCAAAGAAGACATTGCTTCCAATCCTTCCCTTTATCTGGAGGACCTCACTTCAGTAGGTGCTCACTTTCCCAGGGAGCCTGGGAAGGACCATGTGAGGGTTGACCTGTCTATTATTGAGCCTGTCACTGAAGAGTGAGATTGCATGGTTATGATCCTGGTGCAGGGGAATGCCTAGACCCCAAAACAAAATCAGAAAAGACCAAAGGAGAAGTGGGGGCTAGGAAGAAACCCAGTAGTATTTCCTACGTTGTTAGCTGTCGCACCCTCTGAAACACTGGGTAAAGTTAAAGATAACCTAGTTTAAGGATTTAATTTGATTGGTCCTGCCAGCACGCATGTCATTTGAATAGATACTGTGAGCGTGGTAACTTAATGTCTTGAACTCTGGAATCCTGTTGCTAATTTCGCTTGCTCTCAGTTTATGTTCACTGTACAATTCAGTGATTAGGATTAGGTGTTCCAAGTGGTATGATTGCTCAAAGAGCATGTGCTGGCCAGAGGATGAAAATGTGTGATCCTATCAGCAACTGTAGTTATTAGTGTAATGAGTGAATTAACATTTTGGCTTTAGACATTAGTCTCTTGGTTTTGTTTTGTTTTTAATGTGAGTCGGTATCCCTAAGTCTGAATACGTGAAAGACCCTGAAAAAATGTAGCTTCTGAGGGTGCAAGAGTGAGGGCTGTATTAGTTTCCTAGGGCTGCAGTAACAAAGCATCACAGACGGGATGGTTTAAAAATAGGAATTTATTGTCTCATAGTTCTGGATGCTAGAAGTCTGGAATCAGAGTGTAGGCCAGTTGGTTCATCCTGAGGGCCTTGTGGCCAGCATCTGTTCCAGACTTCTGTCCTTGGCATGCAGATAATTTTCTTCTTGAACTTTTTTCACATCATTTTCCCTTTATGCATTTCTGTCTCTGTGTTCCGATTTACCCTCATAAGTACATCCCTCATACTGCATTAGGGCCCACTCTAATGACCTCATCTGTACTTAATTACATCTTTAAAAACCCTGTTTCCAAGTAAGGTCACATTCTGAGCTACTGGGGATGAAAACTTCAAACCATGATTGGAGGGTGGGGCGGGCACAGTTCAATCTATAACAAAGACTATAACCGGGGTGTGGCCATTGCCTATCAGGGAGGCTTTTTTTTTAGGCAGTTAGTCTGAGATGGCTTTCATGCCACCTCCCACAATTGCCAGAGTAGAAATACAGACAGATTGCTGTGGGCACCCAAAAGAATGAGCAGTACTTTTAGGTAAAAGGAAGCCATTGGGAAGAAGACACCATTTGTGTTTGGCCTGGAAGGTAGGTCAGACTGAGCTTCACAGAGATGATGGAGCTGTTTAGAAATGACTGTTAAAAGAGAGAAAAGCAGAGGAAGCAGGAAGCTGTTGCACTAGTTCTGATAAACTGTGGTAAGTTTTGGTTGAGGGGTCATCCAGGCATAGAAAGAAAAGGATGTGCGGAGAGAGCCTCTGCCACAGAGATGCACGGGGCCTGGAGACATACGGGTAAGGAGAGAAATGTAGCGACGCATTTGGGAAGAGGTGTTTTCCTTTCAGAGTTCCCTTTCATCTCCCCCCTTCAAATACGCATGATATTATGAACTGCTCCGTCATCCTTTGACAGGCCCTGTGACTGTATTTGTTAGTAGTACGGATAATGAAATGGGCAAAAGAGATAAAGTAGAAAGCTGTCTCTAGTGCTCAGAACACACATACATAGGAAAGGAAAATATGTTTATGTCTGAAATACTTAAGCCAGACAGCTAGGTCTTTAGTTTCGTGTGTTGTAAGTTTGAAACATAAGCCAGAGACTGAGATGGCACGCAGAGAAAATTTAGAGTGCACATAAGAACCATCTGTTAAGGGAAAGCAATCAAAGAGAAGAGATAATAGGTGCGAACCGCTCAATAGGCATATTATGGAACAAGACCCTGAGCCTGGGTGGAAGGACTCCTGTCTGGGACCAGCAGTCCAAGCATCTGGCTGTCTTACCACTTCCATGAACCTCCTAAATAATGAATAAGTTCTTTGTGTGAAGTCATCTTTGAATTGTGAGCCCAAAGTTTCTTGGACACAACCCTCTTCCAAAAGGGCCTTCTTCCTTGACTAGCATTAAGCAAGCCAGCAGAAAACCAACAGATATCATCTTGCTTCTTGAATACTCATATTATTCTCATCTCCTTGAGTCTGAAGGGTGGAAAGAGGAGGGAGGAGCAGTAACACCCCTTAGAAAGCTGCCATTCTTAGTCTTTATTTACTTTTTGTTTAATCCATGTCTGACATGTGGGGTAAAAATAAACTACTGAGAAATGTTAGAAAACTTTGGTGAATTGAAGTTCAGTCTTTAAGCTCGGGTGCCTGTCAGGATAACTTCAGTGCCTATTAAGGGAAATGTACATATTTGCTTTGATATGGAGGGAATAGGTGAAACACAGCGTGGTATAGATAAAGGATGATTGAATTCAGTATGTGAAACCAGGATGGGATCATGTCGGCCACTTACTGTCCCCACGAGTTTGAGGATACCACCCAGCCACCAGAGTCAGTTTCAGCATCTGTAGCATGAAATGTGGGACCAGGCAGATGGTTTTTAAACTCTCTCTCTCTCTCTTTTTTTTTTTTTTTTTGACAGAAAATGAATTTATCAAATACACTCCTACTTAAATTCCAATATAGGTTCTGGTTGGGTGGGATAAGGAAATTAAGGACTTTCAGCCCCAAAGATTTTGACTTCTTTTTATTCCCACAGCAATCCTTCATGTGTTTTCTCGGAACCAGTTAGATTATCCCCAATACATTAATTAGTTCTATATTGACATTAGTCTTAATAAGACATGCCGACTCATCAGTTCCCTTTGGAAAGTACTTGGAGAATTTTGATGGGGATGGTGGTGGATGGAAGTGACTCACAGTACAGATGGAAATGATTGCACATTGTCCTAGAATATGATACATGGCAGTGTGCACATTAGTGTACGTAGTGCGATCAGATCGTGACTAGAACCTGGTGATGGTCTGCAGACCTAAGAGCTCTGCTAAATCACCCTTGTCTGTCCATGTTGCTCTCAGAGAAGGAAGCGTGTGGTGGTCTTACTGCTTCCATATCCAGATTTCCTCATGAGGAATTTCTGCTGAATAAAATTCATCCCCTTTGAAGAGTGTTCATTTCTGACCAATCTCCCGTGTGTTAATGTGTTATTTTGTGCGACAAGTCACTGTTTTTTGATAATGTTACATTCAAATTTATCTTAATGGTGCCTTTGATGACCTCCTTTCTGATATATCCTGTGTTAATGTGTAAGGTAACTGTCAGAAGGCAGATTTATTAAATTTATAATAATATCTATTTTTTTTCAACTCCTACGTGATAGACACATTGCATACACCATGTCAGTCTTCACAATCAGGTGGCAAATGTAGGCATGTATCTTAATTACTTTTTCGTGGCAAGAAACAGTTGGAGAGGTTAGTTAACTTGCTCGAGATTTCAAAGTTGTGAAAGGGCAGGGCTTGGTGATTCTATCATATCCTGTGTCCTCTCCATTCCTGAGGGCCAGGGGTGAATATTCCTGGAGTGGGGACAGAACAGTGAATAGGACCCTTCACTGTGTCTCCACGTACTGGCATCCATGTTCTTACTTAAATGTCAGGCATATTCTATGCCAGTCCTCACCAAATTCACTGTTTCTGTCTTCACGGACTCTAGATTTTACTTACATGAAGATACCTAAATGCACTTAGATATTATTTTTCCCTCTTGTTTAGATTCTTACTCCCTCTGTGACCAAAGCTGTTTACAAGACGCAGGTATGTATGTAGCTATCATTTATAGAGTTGTTGATTATTTAATATGTGTGTCCCCAGGCTCCTCCTCAGGAATCCAGCTTTCTTGGGCCTAGAAAACAGGACTACAAGACAGTGACATTGATGATAGAGGGGGAAAAAACCCCCACATTTTTTCTTCATTTACCCTGGAAAGTGTGTTCTTAATGCCATCCGAATAAATATATTTTTTTAAAGTTTTATTTTATTTATTTTGAGAGAAAGAGCGCAAGCAGGGGAGGGGCAGAGAGAGAGGGACAGAGAAGGAATCCCAAGCAGGCTCCATACCACCAGTGCGGAGCCCGACGCAGGGCTCGAACTCATGAACTGTGAGATCATGACTGGAGCCGAAACGAAGAGCGGGACGCTTAACCAACTGAGCCACCCAGGCGCTCCTGAATAAATATTTTTTAACTAAAATTATGGACCTAGCGTCTCTCTATAGCTACTTTTCACATAGTTGCCTCAGCAATTTTTCAAAAATCCTGTTAAATTCTTTCTTTCGTATATGTTTAATTGAATACCCGGTATTCGTATGTAGTTTTTAGTACGTATATATCCATTTGTTGTGTTCAGACAATGAAATGATATGTTCATTTACTCTTAAAGGAGATGTGTACAATTTAGCATGAGAAGGAACTCTGTTTTAACCTCAAGTCCCAGTCACCTTCTGAAATCTAGATAAATGGCTTTAAAGAGACTGTAAGTCTTCCTGCACGTCAAGATTTTTGTTTACAAAACACAGTCCTAATGAGGTTAATATAGATGAATTTGGAACAAATAGAGTGAATAACTTTGAAATATGCAGCTTCAAATATAATGGAAGAAGTGTTTGCTAAAATATGTTTCAGATTTCAGTGAATTCCACGTATTTAGATAATATTCTAGTGGTAAATACTCCAGTCTCTCATACATTCTCATCTAAGTTGACATTTTTGATCCAACATGTATAATAAATGTGCCTTTTTGTGTTCTTAAAGTATGTTATAATATTCTTTGTTATGTTCTATGACCAAGTCGTATTTGAAGTAAAGGGAAAAAAAAGGCTAAATAAATAAAATGTATCTTAATTCCCTCTGCATGTATAATGTGAATTTCATTGTTGCAGTGAGAACCCACACTATTTATAGTGAGCTTGATGCTTGGGTTTGACAGGCAGCCATCTGGGGCACTGCAAGAGGCCATTTTGAAAATGCAAACCTTCAATAAGATCAAAGTGTATCCAGAAGTATTAAATTATACCCAGATAGAAAAATATGTGTGCTCATTCTTTTATGTGAAATTTAACATTGATACATGCTCTATAAGTTTTCTTCCATGCATATACACAAAATCCATGCCACTGAAATGCTGAGAGATGGCAGGGGTAAAAAAAAAAAAAGAATCTAAACTCGGATCACATGTCCTTTCCGGGATCTAACTGTGGCATTCATCTGACATAATAGAGTCTCAGAAACACAGTGCGCCTTCACTCTGCGGGGGTTACAAAGCTGTTCAGTGTAGGAAATCAGCACGTGAATATCTCTTCCCCTTGCTAGAAAATGAAAAACACCTGACACTTGAGAACTGTTAGTACATGATTTGAATGCCATTAGGGGCTGCTCCTACACATTTCATATTACAGCTGTGGAGTGTGTAACCCATGAATAGCACTTGTGTTATGTTTGCTTTAGAAAACTGTGTTGATCCCTCCAGGCGCTCTATTTGCAAGTACTCCCACGTGAGGCATAGAGCAGGGGGGGACTGAAGCAAACTGATCTGTCTTACAGAGAGACTGTTCTGTAAGGAAATATTTTTAGAGGCTGGAGTCATGGATAGCATGCCTCCCATTCCGGTTGTAACTTTGGAAAGACGATGGCCAAGGAGATCTTTTATTGACATAACAAAACCGGTTCGTTGGATATGCAGGGCTCAAGTTAAATGCAACCATCTCCACACAGCTCAGAGTTTTAATAAAGTTTGACCCCACCTCTTTGGGTTTAGTGTGTGGAAGGAGGGTTATAACATTAATGTTTTTCTTTGGAAGAGATTGCTCTTGAGAATTTTTTGAACTACTCAAGTTGTGAAAATGAGATCAGGGATAATCTTTCAATATGTTATATGAGGTTTGTATTTCTCCTGTGTTTCTTTCAGGATAGCCTTATTTTAACATTATAGGATTGCAGTAAATTCTCTTAATTTTTCTTTATATACAGTTCAGTCTAGACCAAAGTGATAGATTTTAGGAATATGTAAGTTGATGACTAAGCTTGCTTTTGAATTAATGAGTGCATCTTGAAAATGATAGCTTGGTTTCAGCTGTAATTTTCTGTTTAGATCACAAATTTTATATCTTAGCTCTTGTGATAAAGCCCCTTGGGTTATTTTAGCACTTTATGTTTTTGATTGTAGGTGGCTGTCAGTATTATGCAGGTGTCTCTGTAAAGGAGCTGGGCTTGGAATATGGTTGGATGTGAAAAGGAAATGTCAGTTACTGAGCAGAGGCTGTGTGATGACGATTTACATACTTGACTGAGTTTAATGCTCACACACAAGCTCATAGACACTCCACAAGGTAGATAATATTATATTCATTTTCACAGATGTGGACAGTTTCTGAAATTACCAACCTAGTGAATAGCAAAGATGAAAGGCAAAGTCAAGTTGTTCTAATTCTGAAGTACATGCTCTTAAACATTATCCTTTATTGCCTTCTACAAATCATTGTGAAACTTTCTCAGAATTCACCTCTTTAAAAGATCTTTTCCGGTGCCTGGGTGGCTCAGTTGGTAAGCGTCCGACTTCAGCTCAGGTCATGTTATCACGGTTCGTGGTTCGAGCCCTGCGTTGGGCTCTGTGCCGACAGCTCAGTGCCTGCAGCCTGCTTCCGATTCTGTGTCTCCCTCTTTCTCTGCCCCTCCCCTGCTCACATTCTGTTTCTCTCTCTCAAAAATAAACAAACATTAAAAAAATAAATAAAAGATCTTTTCAAGTCTTGACATGGCTCTTGCTTATTGAACAGATTTGTCTTCCTCTTTGCCTTCTTAGCAAATATCTAAAGAACAGTTTCATGAACTTGATAGAATTCTATTCCTGCATGTAGTGATTTGCAAGCTTGAATGTTCTTAGCTTCACCTGGGAAGCTTTCAAAAAATACCAGGGGCTGATTGTACGTGACACCATTTTCATCAGAATCTCTGGAAGCTGAGCCAGGACATGGGCATTTTTGAAGATTTTCATGGTGATTCTACAGTATGGCCAGGTTTCAAAACTTGTGCTATGTATTGACATAAAATGCATAAGTTCTAGTTTTCCACATTTCTTTCTCAACTGTAGTAAAAAATTGTAAAGATTTTCTATCTTCTTGGAAAAGCAAACTGGTGGTATCTTTGTGTATTTCCACATGGGCTTATCAGCCCACCACTTCTCCTAATTGATATGCTTAGAGGGTGTGTTAGATCTGTCTGCATCTGTTTCCCCAGCTAAGAAACGTGGGGTAGAACTAGCAACATGGAAGGCAGTGGAGATTTTTAAAAATCAAAGTTGATACCACTTGGTCTTAAAATACTTTCTCTCTTCCCAACAATTTAAAGGACTTGTCATTCAGAGAGCTCTGCCTGACTGCCCCTAGTGTCTGTAATCACTTTCATTAGAGGTGGGGCTTAGGTTTGTATCTGTGCAATGACCGCTTATTTGATATCTGTTTCTGCAGCAACATCCTGGTACTGAATTCCTTCCAACCATTGTTACCTTTATTTGCAATTGAGTTAGTTGATGACTGCCTAGGCTCTCCCGGTTGGCTCATGCCTTTAAGCCCAATTCAGTGAGGTAAGTTTATACAGATCTAGATTTTTCAGGTGGGAGTTGGCAAACTTCCTTTTCTCTGTTATTGGCAAAGATGAGGAATAATAGCACATTTGCCTTTTTTGGTAAGAATGTTTACTGGCAAAAACATCACCCCCATCACTGAAAATGGCAACATCAAGTGTCACATGTATCTAGAAAACTAAAGTCTCTCTCAAGAGGCAATGCTATGAAATCAGGATAGATTTTACCTGAAAGGAAGCCTGTTGTTCTCAAGAAAAATATTTTGGGGGATCCATGTGACATCACATTTTCACGCCAAATGAATTATCTTTGGGAGTTGGTGAAGGTGAAGGGAGTACCCTCCTCTTTGGTAACTGAGATACAGCTAAGATTTATAAGCTGTGTATAATGTCTGGTTGCCTCTTCTGATCTACTTACTACTATTTTTCCACTCTCTATTTTGCTCTGGAAGGCTGAACTACACAGACTACAAAAGCCTGCTTTCTTGTACTCTGGCTGTAAGTTGGCCAGTGGGATTATTGACTGGTGATTGGTTTGGGATGAAAATAAAGTAAGGATATTCATCTAATTTCCTCTTTATGGAGTCTGTAAAAATTGTAAGCATTTCTTTACTAAGGCCTGTGGTTTTTATTAGGTGGAACTCTTTATACAGCTGTTCTCCCTAATTTAGCTGTTCGTTCCTCTTGTCCATTCATGCCTAAGGGGGTTAAATGACTTCCCTTTATTGCTTGCCCCAAGGATCTACACTATTCTTTGTTTTCTCCCAAACCTACCTACATCTTTTGGTAAAACTGTCAGTTTGAGTGTGCCATCTCTAAGAGATAATTGTAGGAAGAACATGGAGCTCCAATTGTAGAAGCAATCCGAAGTATGATAGCATTATTAAACTTAGATGTACCTGACAATTTTCCTGGGAAGCACTCATCTTAAACTCTAGGTAGAAATGTTGGTTACTTCTTGAGGCTATTTTTCTGGCTTTGTATTTCTTCCTTCCCTGTCTCTCCTTCCTTTCTTTCCTTCCTTCCTTCCTTCCATCCTTCCATCCTTCCATCCTTCGTCCTGCCACCTACTTTAATTTGCTATTTTGCTCAGAAAAATTTGATATCCACAGTTAGTTTTAACCCAGAATTATAAATTTAGGGAAGGGAAAAATATATAGCATTTTTAGGGTCATAACATATTGATAAATCATTGGGTTTTTTTTTCCAAAGAATGGTTATAAAATATTTGCTATAATAGTTAAAATATTTAAGTCTGATCATATAGCAGTCATTAATTTTGATTGGCACCAAAATTAATCCATCAGCTTTGCAGGCATATAGTAAGATTGTACTTCTTGACTCTCATGTGATTGGAAGAAGTAATGTGACTGATAATTATTTATGGTCAATAATTTGTGAGTGGAATTGACGATGTCACTTTGGGGCTGGCTCATTTACTGTCAGTGGGGGATCCTTCAGAGTTCTTTCCATTTACAACAATAGTCAGAAATTTGCATGTAGTGCATGATCCATCAACTCAAGTCCCAGAATAAAGATGACCCGGAATGGAGTTTTGAACAACTTTGATTACATGTAGTGGGGGTGAGAATTTTTTTGTTTCAAGCTCTCCTAAGTATATGTTGTATTAACCAGCTCAGGCTGCTATAACAAAATACTCGAGACTGGATGGCTTAAACAACAGATATTTTCTTTTTTGTAGTTCTGGAGGCTGGAAATCCAAAATCAAGGTGCTGGCAGCTTAACCTCCTGGTGAAAACTGTCTTCCAGGCTTGTAGGTGGCCACCTGTCCTCACAGTGGTTGGAAGAGAGAGAGCTCTCATCTCTCTTCCTCTTCTTACAAGAAGAGGTCTTTAGCATAGGGATCTACTCTCACGACTTCATCTAAACCTAACTATTTCCCAAAGGCCCCACCTCCAAATACCATTACATTGGGGGTTAGGGCTTCAACATGTGAATTTGAGAAGAGAGGATACAAACATTCAGTCCATACCACGTACTAAGATATCCCTTATTCACATTCAGATTAGATTATCCCTAATAATGGAATTAATTTTATTGATTTGTATCTTCATATGCTTTTTTTAATAGAATGAAAAAAAAGGTAAAGTTATGGCCACTGAGATAGAGGAATTATATGCAGAATATGTTGCAGAAATCGCTGCCAAATTGGTGACAGAAAGAATTACTGAGAATTAGAAAAAATGAGGATACTTTGTGCTTAAGTCCACACTAAATTCTGGTATTGGGACAGAAAAGCTGGGCACATAATGTATGCTGAATTGTGGCAAACCTTTTAATAATGTTTAAGACACAGAAATCCTGTAAGAACAGTCACGAAAAGTATCTCTGGAGCACCTTCTGTGTGCTAGGCATTTTACTAGATGCTGAGGGGACAGCAGTAAGGAAAATAAACAAGGTCCCTGCACTCAGAGAACTCACCTGGGAACATGAAGGAAAGGCAGCAAGCAGTGACACCCAAGAATGGTTAAAGGCTGGAGGAAAAGGAAGGAGCAGATGCCCTGGGAACAGATAGAGAGGGTGTCTAATCTTGACTGGTGGCATCAATGAAGGATTCCTGGATGAGTGTCTAGGCTGAGAAATGAGTTACAAGAGTCAGCCAAGCACAGAGAAGGGAGAGTTTTCTAGACCTAAGTTGATGGTCTATATGTGGAGAGAGGCAGACATTTCTTAGGAAGTAGAGAAAGTATAGCAAGGCTCTTTTAGCCATACTACAGGCGACTGCCTGTGGCATTGGGGAATTGGCCTAGAAGTGCAGGGGAGTTGACTCACTGCAGGAAAACTTTATCAAATGGGAGACAGGAAAGAGGAGGGTTATGAATAGATCAATTCCCTTTCTGTTGCTCTCTCTAAAACAGATGATGATGATGATGATGATGATGATGATGATAAACATGCTAATGTTTCTTGAGAGCCTAGTATGTATTAGGTACCATTCAAAGCACTTTAAACTTACCACCACATTTAATCCTCAGAACGCCTCAAAATCCTAATGTACACACAGAGAATTTGAGTAGTTTGCCCAATGTGGCATTTTTATTATGTGACAGAGCCAGGCTTTGAGCTGAGATCTGTTGAAAGCAGAGCTTGCCCTATTCAGTCAGGTGGAGGTTGGGCTTACTGCTAGAAAGGGAGAGTCTAAATGGGTTGGTGACTACCTGTTAAAAATAGCACTTAAGAAACCAGATGGAAATTGCCCAGCACCATTACAGTTTGTAACTAGGTGATAGATTTGGTCTCGTGATTCCCCCCTCCTCCCTATGTTCTTGAGTATAGGGTTGCAGTTTCAATGGTGCCTTAAAGTGTATGCAGTAAAACACAGCTGGTAACTGACTTTAACTGTAATTATTGGCCTCTTACCAGTATTTAAAGATGCATTGCATGGATCAGTGCTTTGAACTTTGCTTTTTAGTTTTTATCAACAGTGTACCATTACTTTCCTGTGGACCTTTTCTTCACCTTTATTTAGATCTTGCACTGGTCTATAATTACATGAAACCAAAAATTCTCTATGGATTGATTTCCATAAATTACAAATATGTCATGCGTTATGTTACTAGACAAAAGGTCAGCAAACCAATTTGTTCCACCAATAGCACATTTACTAGAGCCTGGACAATGATCTGTTTGTTGAGAGCCTTCTGGTTTTAACTCTTTAGCTTGGGTTTCAACTGAAACACAAATTGTATGTAAAATGGAATTTAAATCACTGTTACCATAATAGTTAAAAGATTACATAATTTTGAATAGGCAGTTGTGAACTGACTTTTGAGTGTAACACATTTATTTTTAACTCAATATTCTGTGATGGGGGATAGATACGTGGTATTTTGCAACATCCCAAATACATCAATTCCAAATTAATCCTGTCAATGTAAAAGCTAATTTTATCATATTAAATTGTAAGTTTAGTAAAAGGAATACTAATAGCTTATTGTTATCTTAAAAATAACAAAATATTACACATTATGCAACTTGAAAATTAAGGCAGATTCTCTCAGTGCCTTGAGTGGTCCTTATAATCAATTAAAAATGAATCTAATAAGATGAGATTTAAATGGCATGAATGAGCTAATTAAGTTTCAAAGAGGAACCTATATCCTATCTGGCAGCAGCTTGTTTGGAAAAGTATTCATCACATGATTTTGGTATCTCTCCATTCTGCAAATGTGAACTCAAAGACTTTTGGTCCTTCCCTTAAATGTTTCTCATTCTCTTTCGAAAACCACAATAACCCCTATGTCTACAAATAATAGCACATTTTTTTTCTTTTTAATTTTTTTAATGTTTATTTATTTTTGAGAGAGAGAGAGAGAGAGAGAGTGCGAGTGGGGGAAGGGCAGAGAGAGAGGAAGACACAGAATCTGAAGCAGGCTTCAGGCTCTGAGCTGTCAGCACAGAGCCCGAAGCGGGGCTCCAACTCACAGACCACGAGATCATGACCTGACCTGAAGTTGGACACTCATCCAACTGAGCCACTCAGGCACCCCAACAGCACAGTTTTTCAATTCTCCTGGAGTTGAAATGTTACCATTATTAACTTCCCTCTTCTCCTTGTCCATTACCCAGTGTGATGTCAAGTCCTGCTTTTCTGGTTGTAGCTCCCCCACTGTTGTCACCTTTTTAGTGCCACTCACCAACAGCAGAGCTTCATTTTCTCTTATTTTGACTATTAACGGGTTTTTCCTGCCTTCGGTCCCTAATACACATTGATATGTGATTTTATTGCTGGACATAAGACTATTCATGTCATCCCCTTCTCTCAAAACATTCTTTCTCCCACAGCCTGCACTCCCAAGTATCCTGGCATCATTCCAGCCTGGCATATCCCATTTCTTTTCCAACCACTGATTCTCATGATTCTTGCATTTCTTAGATTATTCATTACCCTCAAGGCATGCACTACTCTTTTGTGTTTTTGCTTGTTTCTGAAATCACCAGCTCCCATTTTTTGCCCGCCGATATCTTTCCTTTATTTCACAGCTCAGTATAAGTGTTTAGCCCTATTTTCCTGCCTAACAGTTAAATCATATTACTTATAATCCACTACGAGTTATTTGTTTACATTTACTACCACCACCACTGCTATATGTTCATTGTCTCACACATTCTTCACCCTATCTCCATGGCATATATTTAATGTTCACTACTTTAAATAGGTGATAGACTGAGACTGAGAATTTAAATAGCTTCCCAAAGTCACATAGCCAGCTCTAACAATTCCGGACCAAAGCTATATCAGGTTACTCTAAAGCCACAGGACCCTGATATTGTATGGCAATCCATAGGTACTTTCATACCATAATTGGGTGATACATATACTTACATAGACATACACACAGTACTACTATAGTAATGTAGGTGATAGATTGTAGTGTATAGTAATGTAGGTGACAGATTATAGATAACTACTGTAATGTAAATTTAGGCTACTTTGGTTTGTTTTGGAGTTTTCAGAAATATTCTGACTCGTAGCCAATTAATGGCATATTTAACAACTAATGTGTCTTCTATATTTCCTGAGTGCCTTCCTGATGAAAGGTGCCTGCTGTGCGTCACACTACATATGAAGGAATGAATTCCTCTGAAATTTGAGAGTGTTCTCACCAACCCAAGAGTGTTTATTCCTTGAATACTTGGTGGATTCCATCTTTTGTGGTTGGACTTATGATCCTCAGTAGGATTCTGAGAATAAATGAAAGAGGCGGACATTGAAAGTGAAACAGAGCTGTTCCTGTGCCTTAAGAGCCTTGCTTTACTTTTAGCGACAACTAGGGATAACGTTTAGTAGTGCCTGGGCCATCTTGTGCTGGTGTGGGGCTATAGGACAGCACTGTCCTAAGCCACAGGGAATCCAGGAAGAGGCAAATCACAGATGTAACAATTAAGCTGTGAGGCAGCTTTGGTTGCTCCTTTGTTTCTCGACCAATTTGGGATCTTTTGTGTGCTTTTTTTTCATTCATTTTCCGTTCTGAGCTCTCCTTTGCTAATTAAAATTCTAATCACTCTGACAGCTAGAAATAGAAAAATATATATATATATATAATTCTTCTATGCTAGAGAAAGTAATTTCAAGGTGTTTTAGCTGCCAAAGAAATAAACAGAAATGAGACAAAGAAGCTAGTTGTCAGAAGGACAAATGAATTCTGTTTTCCCATTCCACCTAAAAATAAGAAACTTTAGCAAAGGTAACACATTCCTATTTGGCATTGTAATAATTCTAAACACCTAAAGGATAATAAACATGCTTTACTTTCCTATAGGTAAAGGGTTTTTTTTTTTTTTTTTTTTGGTGAAAATAGTCTTTTCTACATTTCTTCATGTCAAACATAATTTACTCTTCTTGGAGAGACATGTAAAGTAGAACATCAAAGGTTTGACTTGATCTCTGTGATATTTTGTTTTTGAAAGTGTTTCCTTTTAATCTTTGATTTTTTTAGATCGTCATTAAATATTTAAGGGAGTAGAAATCCATATTTAAAACAAAGAGAAATTTGTGGTATGATTTCTTTAATAAAATTGTGATGTTAAATTTTAATGCCAGCTGGTCTAGAAATGTTAAATAAAATTGCATCCAAGATGTACTTGAAAATGAGTTTTCTAGAAAGGTAGATTTCCTGAGAAATTTTCCAACTAAATTAATAATCAGACTGAGTTTTGACTGTGTCTGTGAGGGACCCAGAAATTGGGTAGAGTTTGAAAAATATTTACCAGATAAGCTAGTCTCTGAATTTTTTGACATTGACTGATTACTTAATTTTACTAAATTGACCGTACACTTGTGAAAATACAATGAATTGGCTGACTGATCCAATGTTATTTAAATCTAGTTGAATATATGTTTAAAAAAAGATGCTGTTAATCACAAGGGTCATTGAGTGATTCATACTAGACATCCAGATACTTGCATAGGTTTACGTACAACACAAGGCCTCTAAGGTTTTGTTATGAAATAGGGTTGTTTATTGTGTGATATAATTTTCAAAGAGACAGTAGGTACAGCAATGTATTTTTAAAACTTCCACAGCCTAGCCAACTGAAGATTTATTTATATATTATTTTTTTAATTTTTTTATTCATTCATTTATTATTTCATGACCAAAAATTAGGATAAGATTATACTGATTCAATAAAATCTACATTCAGTGGTGGTTATAACTGTTCTTTTAAATCCACTGCATGCACATATGTTTTAGAATCAAATAGCTAGTGTAATTCTTTATAAAAGTACACCTTCACTGTGTTATTTTATTCATGAGCCAAACTGTGTTTTTGTTGTTCTTGTTAAATGATTGATTCAGTAAGTGTATCATCCAGTAATAAGGATTTAATAACCCACAGATATCAAAGAGTCCATAAGAAGTGAGTGTTGTATCTGTATCAACTTCAAGAGACTGATATTTGTAGAAATACCTAGGGAGAGTACTACATGGCTCATATATTTCTGTGAAATATTTAAATCAACTAATGTTCTTTTTTACCTTGTAAAGTAGCACACAATCATGAATGAATGATTTATTGTTGTGTTTATTCTACAATGCTTTTGAAGACACAGTGCTTTAATGAAGACAGCCTGGCAGAAATTTCATGGATAGTGATGGTATAGATACTGTTGAGCTAGTAAGTTGAGAATGTATGAAATTAATCATAATATTTTCCAAAACAGAAAGAAAGAGTCAGATCATGAATATCGCGATGTTTATTGGCAGTGCACTAGATAAAAGTTTAAGTCTCCAACAGAATATTCGGGGGATCATAGACCTGTGAGTAAATATCTGGTTGTCGTGAGCAAAATCACATAATGTCTCTGAGTCTCAATTTCCTAATCTGTAAAATAAAGTCAATAATAGCATCTCTCAAACAGTAGTTATAGTTGCTCATTATTTTTCTGTATGAATACAAAGGGATAAGACAAGCCCTCGCTATTTTATCATAATTATGATACATTTTTGTGATTGTTATTGAATACCTGCAATGTTTAAACTTGCATGCTAGGAATTAAGAGAGACAAAGATGAGTAAGGCAGCAGCACTGACCTCAAGAACCATTTCATTTAGTGGTAGAGACAGCTATGCATACAAATAATTGAATCAATGAGAGAAACGCAGTGACAGCTGAGTAGGGAATAACCTAACTTCTATATAATGGATTCAGATAATCGTGTTATTGTTTGCCTGTTTTTACTTCTATCCAACTAGTCAGTTATAACATTATCTGGGAGTCCGACATGGTCATGCACCTTAAATCATCTCATTGAGTTTGCCTATTTAACCTGTAACCAGATCAATTAGGATAGTTGCAGATGCTTCAACATGGCTTCTGGCCCTCACCAGGGGTACGGTGACCATATAATTTTCTGATAAACCAGATGCAACTGAGACTTCCCTAAACCAGAACATACTGAGAGCAAAAGGGGCACCCTTAATAATCGTACTGGGGTAACAGGCAAAAAATATGAAATCAGAACCTGTAGTTAGCTTAGCCAGAGCCCATCCTTGGGCATAATGAAGCTGGCTTTGAATCAAGTGTCTGCCCATTTCCTAGCTTAACCCTAATTCCTATTTCCAGATTTCTCATGCCCTTTGGATTTGGATTTTGTGTTTGGTCAACATAAACTCTGCCTGAAAGGACCCGCCCTCCCTAATTTCTTTGCTTCTTGAGGCACTGTACACGTTCTGGGGAAGACAGTGATTCCCAGCACCGTTGTGCTTGGCTGCTGAGACCTGCCAAGTCCACAGTGATATCCTGTAAAGGAACACTTGGGTATCATATCTAGGGCTAAGGACAAGGCTGCATGAGAGCTCTCTGATTCAGTAAGAGTGAGAAGTCAGTATACTTCAGCATACAAAATTCGATGAGAAAGGTTTGTGTATGTGAAGATGAGCTATCCGATTTTGGCTGTTACCAATAGGCAAATATTACGATTTTTCACAGATATCTTCCAACTGATAAATTTTATAAATAAAAACAGTACTTATATTATTTTAAGAAATCCCCTTAGAACCTGAAATATTTACATTAAGCTACCACCTGTTTCCAATACTGTCCCAAGTACGCAACAAAAATGGTTTAATTTGATGCATACTGTGATACAGCACACAGAGAAAGACAAAGGGCTTTGATCATAACCTTCTCATTTATTTCCTGTGTGACTTTGAGCAAGTTGTTTACACATCTTTGAGCCTCAGTTTTCAACTAAGACACAAAGATAGTGACAACTATCCACTAGGATCTTTGTTGGTAAAATGCTAAAAAATTGGAGTTTTATCCCCCTCCTTCCTTTTGCTGTTTCTGCTATTATCTGACTGGCTCTTTCTGTCTTATCTTTCTATCCACTGAGAGAAAAACACCCACTAGGAAGTTTAGACATGTGCCTGACTAATGTTTAGATTACGTGTTTCTCCCCCATCATTCATGGATCAGTGACAGCTTTCTCTACACAGTGTCCTCAAAACAATAACAGGCACAGTTGAAAACAAAAGCCAGTCATTTCTCTATCCCAGCTTTGAATTTCAGGGGACTCTTTTCTTATTCCCTCTTTTAGTATGGGAGGTAAAACATACAAACAAAGAAAAAGAAGTCTTGAAATTCATACTTCTCAGCCACAAGAATCAGGAATTTGGAACTTTCTATATTCCAAAAATAAAATATCAAAATCATCTTTGATATCAAGAACCAAAGTCTCCTATACTAAGAACACAGAGCTTATGAAAATTAAATATACAGTATTAAAGAAGCAGGACATGACATGAGAGCACTTTGTGTTTTTTTCCTTTCTGGAATGAGATGCTAAGAGGAAAAGTTAGAGAGGCGAGCCATCAGGATCAGACAGAGCTTAGGATCTTTGAGAGATCTCAACTCTACCTTTCCTTGGAGTTGATATCCTCACAGGCAGTCGGGCAGGGGATGATTTGAGGAAAAGGGGTTTTGAGCTTCTCAGGCAGAAAGGGATCAAGGTCTGCTTCCTGACTGTAAGCATCTGAGGACCCAAAATTGTATGGCTCCCAACGACACTAAGGGAGTCTTCAAAGGAGGCAAATGGCCTTCAGAACAAGAGGGTCCAAGATGACCAGTAAATCTTCTTTGTTCCAGCTCCAGTAGAGAGGAGATAAGAAAAAACTATTTATGGTCATCAGGGAAGAGGAAGAAATCCCTAGCTGGTCACCAAGAGCTGAAGTAAAGTCTTCCCAGAACAGAGTCTGTGAAGATACTGCAGACGTGTTTGAGTTTCAGATGATCAGCAGTGCAGGTGAGAAGGGGTGTTGGGAGCCTGTTACCATGTGTAATCTGTGTGACATTGTTCCAGAGGGAGAGGAGCTAAGAGCCTTGGCATAAACTGCATCCCTGGAACACAGAAAAGTCAGGACAGCTTGAAACCTGAAGCTGTCCTTCACTGCTCATGTTACTTTCAGCTCTGTATGGTTTAGCTCCTGGTAAGTTCTCTAGCCCCATTTGCTACTCCTCTCCTGAGTCTACTCTAGCCCTGTAGTTTTCTTACTCTTCTTCAAACATGAGAAGGTTATTCCTACTCAGACCTTAGCAGGCTGTTCTTTCTGCTGAAAACTCTCTTTGTTCAGATCTTCACAGCTTTGTTCTTTCACTCAAATCTCCAATCTTCGTTCAGATTTTTCTTCAAAGCTCCAAGGTTCTCTTCTTAAAGATGCTACCCACATCATTTTTCCTAAAATAGCCTCCTCTACCATCCTTGCTATCCCTTTATCCTGCTTTATTGTTTCCAGATTGCTTATTACAATCTAAAGTTATATATTTATGTGCATATTATGTGTGTGTGTATGTGTCTCCACTGGAGTATAAGACTGTGAGGGCAAGGATGTTCCAGGTCTCCTTCATGTTTATAGCTCTAGTGCCTAGCATATAACAGGTTTAATTGATACTAGTTGAGTGGCTATATGAATGAATACATGAATTCTTCTTGCACAAAGATATGTCCTGGAAGAGAGGGAGCAGAATGAGTAGAAATCTTGATAGGCTGGATATTTACCACAAGAGTGAAATGACTTAATAAATCTGAAGTGAGTGGGTTGCTTTTAACAGGTGAGATTCATAGTCTGTCCACATTCAGACATGCAAACACACCACTGCCTTCCCTCCACAGACCAGAAATCGGGGTTCACGTGCACGCTAAATTGTATCAAAATAAAGTTGCTTTCCTTCCTATCTGAATTGCGATAATATATTTTAAGTCTTCCACGATTTTATTGCCAGTGCTGATAAGGTATTAATCTGAACTAAGCTCTTCTCTTTCAATCTGTATCTCATCAAAGAACTGTAGTTTAATTAGAGAAATTTTTTGGAAATATTTTTATTGGGCAAGAGAACAATTATTCTAGATATTTTATCCAGATCATGATCACACACCCACACCAAATAAAGTACTCTGCTATTCAATAAAGTTTGTAAGGCATTTGGCCAGACACATGTATGTTTGGAGCTATACATGATTTTTGCATCCATTAGTTTTTCTCTCCCAATTCATAGCATCTTCCTTAAAAGCCAGTTTGTCAGGATCTTGAACCTAGCCTATGCATTTATCTCCATTATTACTTCTAAATTCCTGCAAGTGACAAAAAAGGAATAAATTCTCTTCAGCCCTGGAATTTATTTTCCAGGCAGGGCTGTCAGTGGACCAGACTCATTAAACAAATGAGATCAGAATGATAAGAAAATTACAGCTGAAAGTATCCTCAAAAGAAAACTACAGGAGAGATTGGGGGAAGATCAAGGTAAAAGAATAAATGCAGGGAGCAAAAGCTTCTCTAGGACACTTGTCAGAATAATTATTTAAATGTCTTAAGGTATTGAGGAAAACCATGCCCAGCCCATATCTGCAGTCCTACATTGAATATTTGACTTCAGGATGAAATTTGAGAGCCACACACTTTAGGGTGTGACTTTCCTAGCTGGGATGAATGCCTAGTGTTGGCGTTCAATTTTACAAGAGAAGTAGTTACGGTTTGAGTTAACTCCAGACTGTCAATGAAGACTTGAAGTAGGAAAAAACAAGCAAGCAAAAACCAAGCACTTCCTTTGAAAAGCAAAATAGACTCAATTTCCTCAATGTCAGAGGAAATTTCTCCTTATTTTGGCAGCTGGGCGGGGGCAGGGCATGGGGAATGTAGGGGAGAAAAATTGTCTGCTTGTTACAGGCCCCTTGACTTTACAGTGAATGTTAGCAATCAGTAAGTCAAACCACATTGAAAGCATTTACAGACCAGACCAGACCAGAATACTGTCCTGATCATAGCAGAGGCATACTGGGGAAATAAAACTTTAAACATTTGCAGAGAAAATCCACACCAGGTATTATACAAATTAGCCTCAAACATCTTTCACATATATAAATATATGTCCCAGATATTTGAGGAAAATCAACAACATGGAATCAAAACACCAAAATAAACAAGGAGATCAAATTAGTGCAGAGCAAACAGACAAAATTCAAGAAAGAAAAACTGAACATTCTAATAAGTACACTCAAAGAGATTCAAGAGAATATGCCATTTAAAAACGAGAGCAGGAATTTGCAAAATAGAAAAAATCAATGAATATATTTGTTGGAAAACAAACATAGGAATGCAAATATAATTCAACAGAAGGGCTGAATAAAATAATTGATATTATTGAAGACTCTATTAGTAATGCAGAAGATGAAGTCCAGGAATTCTCCCCAGACACCCAGCCAGAAGACAAAATGATGGAAACCGTGAGTGCCAGGTTCCTTGTAACAGTAGTTTTAAAAGGATAAACAGTACCTTGAAGCATAATCCAATGTAAAAATAAAGGAAACATTTTCAAAGATAAAAAACAAAACACAAAAAAAAAACTTAGGAGCTTTCTCTTAAAAGGGCTCACTGGGTGGTTTAGCAAAATTTGTGCAATAACAACAAAAAAAAAATCAAACATACCCTGGAACTTTTTAGAACTCCATCAATAAATAAAAAATCCTAAATGCTTTCAGAAAACAAGAAAGGGAAATTAAGTTTACTTTCAAAGAAACAGAAACCAACATGATTATCAGATACTTTTTATAAAATACCATATAGAGAAAATAATGGCACATATCCTAGAATAGGTTCAAGAAAGGTATTGTTTATTTCTAGTCTAATCTGTGTTGTTTGCTTCTTTCTGGTAGCTTTGGGTTTAGTTTTTGCTTTTTGAGGTTTGGGTTTAGATTATTTTCTTCCTCCTCTACATTTTTAAGTTGTAAAATTGGGTTGTTGACTGGACATCTTTCTTCTTTTTTAATGTAAATATTTAGAGATGTAAATTTCCCTCTTAGCACTGTCATAGCATCACACAGATTTTAGTATGTTGTGTTTTATTTTCATTTGTCCCAAAATATTTTGTAGTTTTCCTTGAGATTTCTTCTTTGACCCTTTGGTTGTTTAAGAATGTGTCATATAATTTTCATATAGTTGGGGATCTTGTAGTTTTCCTTCTATTGATTTCTAGTTTAATTTTATTATGAAAATATACATTTTATGATTTGAACCCTTTCTATTTTTTAACACTTGTGACCTAACATATGGTCTGTCGTGGAGAATGTTCCGTATCCACTCGAGAAAAAAATGTGTATTCTGATGCTGACGGGTATAATGTTCTGTATATGTCCGTTAGGTTTAATTGGTTTATAATGTTAAGTCCTTTATTTCCATATTAATCTTCTGTCTGGTGTTCTATGCATTATTGAAAGTGGGCTAATGAAAATTCCACTATTACTCTAGATCTTTTTATTTCTTTGTTCAGTTCTGTCAGTATTTGCTTTATACATTCACAGCATTTGTGTTTATACTTGTAACATCTTGGTGAATTGATCCTTTTATCATTAGGGAATGTCCTTCTCTGTGTTTTGTAACAGTTTTTGACTTAAAGTCTATTTTGTCTGTCATTAGGATAACTAGCCTAGGCTCTGTTTTAGTTACTATTTGCAAGGCATAACGTTCCTGTCCTTTTACTGTCAAGCTTTGCATGTCCTTAGATCTAAAGTGAGTCTCTTATACACAGTATATAGTTGAATTCTGTTGTTGTTTTTTAATTTATTCAGCCAATATGTGTCTTTTGATTAAATGAAAATTACATTTATATTTAATGTAATTACTGAAAGGGAAGGATATACTACTGGCGTTTGGAAAATTGTTTTTTGTGTTTCTTACAGCTTTTTTTGTCCTTCATTTTCTCCCTTACTGCCTTTCTTTGTGTTTAGCTGATTTTTTGTGATGATACTCTTTAAGTCTCTTCTCATTTCCTTTTGTGTATTCTGTAGATATTTTATTTGTGTTGACTGTGAGTATCACATACAATATCTTAGAGTTATAATCATCTGTTTTAAACTGATACAAATTTAATATCAGTCTCATGCCAAAGCTCCTTTACACCTCAGCCCCTTTTTATATTATTAATGTCACAAATTACATCTTTACATATTGTGTGTCTATTAACATTGATTTATAGTTACTTTAAACATTTACCTTTTAAATCCTATAGAAAATTACAAATAGAGTTATGAGCTAAAATGATAATACTGTGTTTGTTTATGTATTTACTTTTATTAGAGAAATTTATATTTTCATATGGCTTCAAGTTACTCTATTGTATTGACTTTCTCTTGCAGCTTTCAAGATCCTCTCTTTGTCCTCGAATTTCAACGGTTTGATTATGTGTCTCAGTGTAGGTTACTTTGAATTTATCCTACTTGAAATTCACTGAGTTTCTTGTATTTGTTTTTTTTTTCTTTAATTTTTTTTTTAACGTTTATTTATTTTTGAGACAGACAGAGACAGAGCATGAATGGGGGAGGGGCAGAGAGAAAGGGAGACACAGAATTGGAAGCAGGCTCCAGGCTCTGAGCCATCAGCCCAGAGCCCGACGCGGGGCTCGAGCTCACGGACCGCGAGATGGTGACCTGAGCTGAAGTCGGACGCTTAACCGAATGAGCCACCCAGGCGCCCCAAGTTTCTTGTATTTGTATATCCATTCTCTGCACCCCTCTCCCCCACCAAATTTGTGAAATTTTCAGCCATTATTTCTTCCAGTAAGCTCTCTGCCCTTTTCTCCCTCATTTCTCCTTCTGGGACTCCTATTATGCTATCTTGGCCTACTTTTTAGTGTCCCAAAAGTCCCTTGCGTGCTGTCCATTTTTCTTTATAATTTGTCGGGGTTTTTTTGCTTCTCATACTCAGTCGTTTCCAGTGACTCATCTTCATGTTCACTCATTCTTCAGTCTGATTAAATCTACTACTGAACCTCTCTAGTGAAATTTTTTCACTTCAGTTGTATTTTTCGGCTCCAGAAATTGTGTAATTCTTATACACACATACACACATAACTTTTTCTTACTATTTTCCTTTCGTTCATAAATCATTCTGATTTTGTATAAATTATTGCTTGTATTCTCTTTTAGTTTAATTAATATACTTAAGACATTTGTTTTAAATTTTTGTCTAGTCAGAGGTCTATGTTTGTTTAGTTTTGTTTTCAGAGATTAATTTTGTGCCTGTGGATTGGCCATATTTCCTTGTTTGTATGCCTTGCAATCTTTTGTTGAAAAGTAAACCTTGGAAACCACAGCTACCTCTTTGAGTGTATGTAAACTGGCTATGTGCAGGGGAAAAGCCTCACTAATCAGCCCAGCATGAATATTTAAGGTCTTCTCAGACCTTTTCTGAGCCTGCATCTTCTTTGGGCCTGTGTGTGTATATTCTTCAAAATATTCCATACAAATGTCTGCTTTTCAATGTTTTAATTTCCCCAGGAGTCTCATTCCATCTTCTTGGGGACTTAAATGTTCTAGTGCATTTCTCTGCTCATAATTTCTTGCCCCAGGCATCTGCAGGTCTTCAGTCTCCCTGCAGTTTCATGTGCCATGGTGCCTGCCACAGCCTCCCATGGCTTTCAGCCTGGCATCCGTCCTATGCTGCCATTCCTCTCTGAGCTCTTAGTCCAGCAGTTTAGAAGCTAGTCCTTCTTGGATCTCACAGAAAGGCCACAATGTTGCACACAAGTTCTGCTTTTTTCCTTTCACCCCAAAGGAAGGAGCTTGGAATTGGACAATTTCCCCCTGACTTTGTCATGCCACTGAAGGGAGGGAGAATAGTAAGGGCAAGCAAAAACACTGTGAAATTTCCTACCATTTTGAGTGTGGCTTTTTCTTCACTGGTTGTTTGCTTGGTTGCTGCAGATTTTTAACTATTTTTTTCGGACCTTCTACAAAGCTATTTTAGTTAGTCTGGAACTATTTATTTGATGTTCCTAGGAGAGGATGAGAGCCCGAAACTTCCTAGTCCACCCCCCGAAAGGTATCTTAACTCTATATGTGGTCTGATGTATATTTAATTGTGAGATTAAAATAAAGTCTCATTTGGGCATCCAGAGATTCAGTGAGCTTACCAGTCATGATGTCTTTCTGCATAAAAAATTCAAAAATACTGCAACAAAATCTTAATAGTAATTTTAAATATTAGTATTGTTATTACTATTATTCAGGTAATAGAAATCAAAGAATGGTAAATTAATAAACAGAAAACATAGGACTCTGTTTTTAAAATATTGATAAGTAATAAAAAATGCAATAACAATATAGGATAAAAATTCTAGAACAGTGGTTGATTACAAAGAAGACCGGAAGCAAGAGAGAAAAGTGATGGCTTGTTATATTCTTCTGCTGTTCAGATGGTGGATGCAATTTGTTATAGGTTTTGATAACAAAAGCTTATGTGTCTGGCAGAGATCATATGGTATAACTGAGTTTAAAAGCACAGATCCATGGGGTGACTGAGTGGCTCAGTGTGACTCTTGATTTTGGCTCAGGTCATGATCCCAGGGTAGTGGGATGAGCCCTGAATTGGACTCTGTGCTGAGTGTGTAGCCTGGCTAATTGCTTTTTCTGGGTTGCCTGGGTGGCTCAGTGAGTTGGGCATCTGAGTCTTAGTTTCAGTTCAGGTCACAATCTGGTGGTTTGTGGGTTCAAGCACTACACTAGGCTCTGTGCTTAGAGTGCGTGCAGAGGCTGCTTGGATTCTCTCTCTCTCCCTCTCTCTCTGTGCCCCTCTCTCACTCATGCGTGCTCTCTCTCAAAAAATAAATAAATAAATAAGCTAAAAAAAAAAAGATTCTGGTTTTTCCTTTCTCTTGCCCCTCTTCCCTGCTCGTGCTCTGAATAAATAAATAAATAAATAAATGCACAGATCCTGGGCACCTGCCTGGCTCAGTTGGTACCACATGTGAGTCTTGCTGTCAGGGTTGTGAGTTTGAGCCCTTGTTGGGTGTAGAGATTATTTAACAATAATATATATACATATATGTGTGTGTGTGTATATATGTGTGTGTGTATATATATTTGTGTGTATATATATGTGTGTGTATATATACGTGTGTATATATATGTGTGTGTGTATATATATGTGTATATATATGTGTGTGTGTGTATATGTATGTGTGTGTGTATATATATATATATATATATATTCTTTTTAAAAGTGAGAGTATAGATCCTAAGTAAAGTCCTATAAATCACAACCAGTAGAATATTAAAACAAATGGTAATATCCAGTGTCAGTGAAGGTATAGTGAAACTGATGACCTTATACACTGTTAGTGGAAGTGGAGTGGCTGAAGTCTTTCTGGAGAACAATTTGCAGTATTCATCGAATTTTAAAATATGAACGTTTTTGCCCAGCACTTCTACTTTTGTAAAAATTACCTGGCATTTTACCTAAAAAGACATGTATAAATATTTTATTAACATATGTTTTTTCTAAAATGAAAAATAAAAGGAAACTTGTACATCCATTACATGAATGGTTTTGGATTTTAGTGAATACATAGTGTGAAATACTATTTAAGCAGCTTAACAGAGAAAGATCAATTGACATGGAAACAGCTCCAGGACACATCGTTAGGTCAAAATGCAAGTAGTAGAAAAGATATACATTATGACTGTATTGTATAAGTAACAAGACGATATCACATATTTGTATGTGTGTTTGTAAATGCATGGGAAAATCTAAACTATACTAATAGTTAATGATGGGAATGCGATTGGGCACGTCTTGGTGAATCAATAGATTTTCGCTTTTTACTATATGTGCTTCTGTATTGTTTGAATGTATTGCCCATATTTTTTTTGTGTGTGAAATTAATGAAAGCATGTTTAATCAAACCAGTTTGGAATAATATGACTGCCTAGTCACATAGGTAATTTATGTTTGTCATTAACATGGCCGAAAGGACCTTGCTACCATTTTTTAAATTTAAACATTTTTTTCTTAGAGGTTTTGGCACAGACACAAAATAACCCGGTTGTTAGGGTCAATCCTGGTATTATTGAAGATTAGTAAACAGGTAGAGATAAATTTGTCTCTCTTCTAGGAGGAGAAAGAATGCAAGAACCGAGTGCTAAGTGGAATCAAATAGAAATGTGTATACAATTGAAATGTTTAAATCAACCAGTTCAAAACAAGGCTAATCCAAACAATGATAACCTGATTGTCTCCTGATGTATTAATTTGCCTATCCAGCTACTTAGTTCACTGTTTGATACAGTGTTATTTTTAATTTGTGTGTGGTGTGTTAGTTTCCATATGTGTTTGTCGTTAGTTAACAATTACAAGAAATTCCGTTCAAAGGATTTGATTATGTACATTCTTGTGGGAGGACCAGAGCAGAGGTTTGGCACGCTGGTGTTCTGTGCTTTGGAACACTCCTTCCCCCATTTCTTTTAGCAGTCAGCAGAGTAGGCTGACGTGAGGGAAATGCCTGCCAAGGAACTTTAGAAGGAGGCAGTTTTTAATTAACAGGGGCCAGAGAAGGTGATAACCCCAAGGGGTAGTGAAGAGAAATTAACATGGAAAAGCAGTTCCACGCTTATGTGGGTCCCACAAGGCCGGCCGTATTAGTGGTGTCTGTTCTGATTGAACTTTTGCTGTGTCTTTTTATTGATTCACTTGTCAGAATCTGACAAAAGGACTGCTGCCCGTCAGTTGTTTGCTCAGAGTGGTGGGTTATGGCTAGAAAATGCTTCCTTGTACAGCTGACTGCAGAGCGAGAGCTGTCGTTTTGGTTATCATTTTACAGACATGATTAATGTTGTTGGGCTTTACGTAAGAATTAAGCACATGCACACACATACAGTCTGACAGGCTTACTTACCCTGGATCTTTGAGCCTTTTCATTCTCTTAGTTCTTTGCCTGGTTTTGCAGAAAACTCTTTTAATTATTAAAATATTTTAAAATGCAATTTCAGGGATAATACTTACGCTGACTGTTGCAGACACTTTTTTCTGCCATTTACCAAGCCCTTGGCTTAGGAAACATTTTAAAAGAATAATACCTTGTGAATAAATATTTCAAGTTTCTTTCCCAAGGATGAAAATGAATAGTAAATAAAGCATGTAAAGATCTTGTGAAATCAGCTCATGTAAGAACGAGGAGAAGGTGGAGGGATTTTCTCTTCTTTTTTTTTTTTTAACTGCCGAAGAAGGTACATTGAGCTGGCAAGCCTAGGGTGGGCCCCAGGAGAGCTTTTGTGCTTTTAGCACAGTGAGAATGGAAACATTCTTTAAAATATTTTAAGAACGTTTTAAACACTGTGTGGGTCTTTTTGCCTCTGTGAGAATCACACTTACTGTAGAATTCTGTGTGAGTTTACCAGTTTCAAAACAGGCTTTTATCTAAAGCAAGGGCAGACTTCCCATACTTTTTAAAAAGAGGTGATGATCATCTTTGCTAAATTCAAAGAGTTTTATCTCACTGTTAGCTTACTTGAAATACAGTATTTATTAAAGGCCAATTAAAAATAAAATAGTAAGATCTTCAGTACTCTATTCGGATCCATTCCCTAGAGGTCCCCCCCCCCCGCCTTTTTCTCATTTTTTTTGAGGTTTTGAACCCATTTGTAAAGATGTTATTCAGCCAGTTACATATCACTCGCATCCATAGTTAATGAGCATCTAAATCAGTGGCCATTAACCACCTGTAGTAATTGAAGACTTGAAATGTGCTCCATCTAGGGGTGCCTAGGTGGCTCAGTCAGTTAAGCACTTGACTTCAGCTCGGGTCAGGATCTCATGGTTTGTGAGTTTGAGCCCCACGTCGGGCTCTGTGTGACAGCTCGGAGACTAGAGACTGCTTCAGATTCTCTGTCTCCCTCTCTCTGCCCTTCCCCTCCCCTGCTCATGCTCTCTCTTTCTCTCTCTCTCTCTCTCAGAAATAAACATTAACAAAAATTAAAAAAAAAGAAATGTGCTCAGTCTGAATTGAGATACAGTGTAAGTGTGAAATGCACACTGGATTTTATAGATGTATTATGAAAAATGGAATATAAAATATCTCAATCACTTTTTATGTTGATTATATGTTTTTATAATTTATTTGATATATTGGGTGAAGTATATTATTAAAATAGTCTTACATGATTGAATTTTTTTTCAACGTAGCTACTAGAAAATTTAAAATTGCCTATGTGTCTCACATTGCCTTTCTATTGGAAGCATTATTTTGGGGGATAGTAAAATTCACTATTTATTAAGAATTTGCTACATGACATGTGCTGTGTTAAACAGTTGATGTGTATTATCTCATGTAACCTTGTAATTACCACCGAGATAGATGATATTGTTACCTGTCTGTAGACAAGGAAGTTTAGGCAAGAGGTGTGAAGTAACTTGCTTAAGATTATGCAACTGTATAAAAATATTTCACTTTTCCTTCAATACTTTTTATTGACTATCTACATCTTATTGTGTGTAAGACATGGAACTCTGCATGGGCAATGCAGTGTAATTAATTACTCTGTGATATGTATTAGTGCAACTCTAGATGGATTTGGGGAGATTAAAGATGGCCCAATTAATTTTTGCAAACTCTATTTATAAGGTGTATTAGGTTTTAGAAGATAAAGCATTAAAGTGCTCACAGAAATTTCTTATATTCCATGGTAGGAAATGTTTGAAATGCGTCTTGTGAAAAGTTTGAAGAGAAGACATTATATGAAAGAGACTGACAAATAGTATTGAATTTAGAGCGAACTCTCATTTCAAATGTAAGGTTTAAGGTTTATATATCTTTGGTATAGGAGAGGATCAGGCAGTAGTTCTAGACCTGGAAAATCTCTTATTTTCTGCAGAGCTGGAAGTGTTTTGAGGAGCACAGTACACTTCTTCTCAGCCATGTTCAAGTTAAGAGGAAAATCGGAATCAAGAGAATGAGAGGGACAGAGAGAATGAATTAGCCCTAAAGTGTATTAGCCTTGAAACGCATTGTGTCTCCCCCAAATCTCTTAAAGATCTCAATATCTAACCAGGCTCCCACAGAAAAAAAAACTTCAACATCATTTTCAATTCCTTCCTCTCTGACATTCTCATCTATTCTTTTCCATACCCTCAACTTTGCCTTTTCCTCTCTTACTTACTGCTCTTACTTAAAGTCAAATTCTGTAGAAATTTTTATAGTCTCCAACATGGTTCCTGTATCCAGAACCTTCCCACTATAATTTATCATCCATATTGGCACCACGGCTATTTTTCTAAAACATAGATTTGATTGTATAATTTCCTTACTTGAAAGTCTTGGGAGGATCTATTTAGTCTCCTTAGATTTTAAGGTTAGACTCCTCAGGAAGATATTCCCTGCCTCAATGTATCCTCCCAGCTCCCACCTCTCCCTGCTTAAGCCACCTATTTTCCAGTCACACTGAAACTACGCAATTGCTTCTGCATGAGCAATTGGGAATTAAATGTCTGAATCCTGCCAGTAGAGTACCATTTCACCACATGTGTGTGGTCACAGCCGGAGATGAATTCATACCAGATCCCTGAAGCCTGAAGGCTGTGTGCATTCTGGTTGTTATTTGATGATTCAGATTCACACTGCCAGACCTTTGTAAAGCCTGAGTTTTACCTGATAGATTCCAGAAAAATGCCTTAAGGAACACTGGCCTTTTCTATTTCCAAATAAAATCTGAAACCACTTCCTGCTGGAAAATGTGAACCTGATCCTGATGGTTTTTATTTCTCTATGTCATCATTTAGGTCAAGACAATGATGTTGAGAAAACATTTATTATTCCTGAAATCAAATCCTAGAAAAAAAGTATTGACAGATGATATTTTAATTGGTTTGGCCTCTCTGGTGATTAAATAATCATGAAACCTCTTCTGTTTAACAACGGCTTGGAGTCCTTTGTATTCTTGCCTCGAAGCGGAGCAGTTTCTAGCTGGTAACACTGTGATTGATTTTTCCATATCAAATACAATGTTACGGTCTATTGTTTCCATAGCAAACATATAGCATCTGTCTTCAAATTCAGACTGTGGTCCTGCACTAGCCAGTATTACTTTATATGACCACATCCTTCCATTACAAGTATGAGTGGATTAATATCGATTTTTTCCCCTCTTGTCCAAGACTGAAGGTCTATCTTAACAGAAATAATTTACACAGCTGGCATATAAGGATATGCTTACTCCTCCTTACTTTCATGGTAAAGATTATTGCTTCGTCTGAAAATCAGATTCTGCTATTTTTAACCCATAAATAGGTTGAAAAGGGCAACACGCTTTGTAGCTCCAGCCATTTATGTTGCCATATGTTTCCAATAACATCTTGGAGCTTTTAGAAAACTTTGACCTTTTCTTCTGTTAAAACTGTAGAAAAACCGCAAGGAGCTGGCAAAAACCATGTATCACCCTGACTTGAATGCAGTATGATTTAGCTAAACACCAAGAATTCTAAAGTGTGCGTGTAACCCATTTTATAACTTTAAATTGTTCCTCTTAAGCCAGAAATTGACAACAGAATCTCTCTGCTTCATCCATTTATAATTCACGAAATTTCCGCCCACCCCAGCCCCAAAATACACTCATCCCCATCTTTGTCCTGTTGCTCAAGAACATTTCCTTGCCTCAAATGCCCTCACTCTCCTCTATCGCTACACTAAACTTACCCACACTTCACAACTTAGATCAAATTTTGACTTACTCTCTGGAGCTCAGTGAAACTGTTCTGGTCCTTGGTGGTTTTTCCTTTTATATTCTTCTAATGGTAAAGTAAGCACTGTAAACATGAAGTTTTAATGACATCATCTCTTGTGTATACCTGATATGGTCCTGGATGTCACCCAAGGTATAATCAGCTTATAGGTGAAATGTATGTGAAAGAGTCAAACTACGGAGCCCTGCAAATGTTCGTTGTATCTGAATTTGTACTCTTTTAGTTCCTTAGTATGTCACCTCGCAGCAGGTGAAGCTAATGTTAACCGGTAGCTGCAAATTCCAATATGGCGGAGTTTCTTGTTCCAATACTAGCAATGTGAACGAAGGCTGAATTAAGAAATTAAAGAATCTGAGTTCCAGGCCTGGTTTCACCACTATCAAATTGTATCACCTTGAGCAAGGTAATTACCATTTTGGGATTCAGATTCTTTGCTTAAAAATGATGTGGCCATGACTGATGAGACCACAAAGAACTGCTTTTTCTTTTATACGCTCAGTCCCAAAATCCATGTGATGGATTCTGCGCTAAATTCTGTGCCATGCGTGACCCTGCCCCCATTTTTCGTGGGTGATGGGAGTAGAGCATTCCTGACTCAAGCTGAGCCAATCAAACTCTGGCTTTGAAGAGGGAGATTTTTCTCTTTCTTGGCGTGTATACTTATTTTACTGAAGTATATTTTTCAGCAACGTCCTGACAAAGAATTCCTTGTATGTTTAAGTGCATCTTTAGTCTACCTTCACACTTGATTGGAAGTTTGGCATAGAATCGTAGGACAAAAAGAATTTTCTCTCAAAATTTTGAAAGCACAGCTCTACTATCATCTAGCTTTGGTGTTGCTGTTGAGAACCTGACTCCCTTTTCTTTGTGTATTTTTTTGCTGTTACTTTTTTATTAATGCAGTTTTCTTCTGACTCTCTGAGGACATTTATTATAGCTTAGAAGAAAATTAAACTTGTTGAACATCTTGAATTTGGGGAAGGTATTTATATCTGTGTCTTCGTCAAACCTGGGAAAATTTTGATTATCATTTCTTTAAATAGTTTCTCTGACCCTTTCTCTCATCTCTTTCTGGGACTCTCACAGTGCTTGTGTTGGTCTCCTTGATAGTATCCTACACGTCCCTTAGGCTCTATTCACTTTTCTTAAATCTTGTCCTTTCTGTTCCTTAGATTCAATAATTTTAATTCTCCTATCTTCACATTCACTGATTCTTTCTTCTGCCTGCTTAAATTAGCCTTTGAATCCCTTTAGTAAAATTTTTATTTCAGTTATTGTATTTTGTAATTCTAGAATTTCCTGTTTCTTTTTTTCTCACTCTTTATTGATACTTCAGTTTTGTTCCTTCATCATTTTCTTTGCTCTCTCCACATCTTTCTTTAGTTCTATGAAGATCTTTATAGTAGTTATTGTAAAGTCTTCTTACAGCAGGTCCTCTCTCTGGTATGGATGATTTCCTTTGGTTTATTTTTTTCCTTTGAATGGGCCATACTTTCCCATCTCTTTGTATATCTTTTGTTTGTTTGTTTTCATTTTGCCTTTTGGTCCATAACTGGACATTTGCATCTAATCATGTGGTTATCTCTGATAATCAGATTCTCCCCTTCCCTGGGCCTTGATGTTTTGTTTGTTGATTGTTTTTCTCTTTGTTTTGAATCAATCTGAGGTATAAACTTCAGGTCTTTTTTTTTTTTTTTTTTTTTTTTCTGACACTGTGCCTTTCCCAGACTATGCACAGTGATCTTCTGATTTCCAGTTTATGCAATTGCTTTTCAATGTCCTAGTCATTAATATCTGGCTTCTAAGATGAGGAAAAGAAAAATGAAGGGGCGGGGGGAGGTGCCACCAATTTACATCTCCTAGAACTTGCTTCAGCCCAAGGGTTTGGGGAGTGGAGTGAACACAGGCCAAGTTGCCCGCCACAGGACTGGTGGTGGATAGGTAACCACTGCTGAGCTGAGGCCGAAATTAACTGCAGTTTGTCCCTTAGGCTTTGCCTTCACAGTTGCAAAGCACCTATAGACTCCAGAGTTCTAAAATAGTTGCATTAGGTAGATTCTGCCTGTGCACTTGTTGTCTAGGTGGGGAGACAGGTTCCTGGTATTTTCTGCCCTACTATTTTCTCAGAATTCTCTCTGTAAAATAAATGTACACATTTATTTAATTCTTATTTTCAGCCACATGCCAAAACCTCTTTGTAAGGTACATGCTCAGCCTGAATCTCAAACTTCCCATTTTCACATTCTATAATCTCTTGGGGCTCCAGCCTGTGGACCATGAAATCATGACCTGAGCTGAAATCAAGTCAGATGCCTCACTGACTAAGCCACCCAGGGGCCCCTCAACTACTTTTAATGTAGGTTTTCAAATATTCTGTTTTCAGCTCAGTCATTAGACTGAGTTCAAAGTGCTAAACTTTTCAGCAGTATTTAGGGAAAATTGGGTCATTTATAGCCCATGTTCTCCTTTTCCTGGCGCTAAAATTTTAATTTCTTCCACTGTGCTAAGATAGTTATCACTCCACCATTTGCTTTCCATTTTCCAAAAATTGGTTCAAATAAACTCATCTTCCATTTTCCTCTCTATTATTTTTCTGTCCTTGTTAACTTATAATGTAGTTATGCCTTTTTTTTTTTTTTTTTTTTTTTTTAATTTTTTTTTTTCAACGTTTATTTATTTTTGGGACAGAGAGAGACAGAGCATGAACGGGGGAGGGACAGAGAGAGAGGGAGACACAGAATCGGAAACAGGCTCCAGGCTCTGAGCCATCAGCCCAGAGCCTGACGCGGGGCTCGAACTCACGGACCGTGAGATCGTGACCTGGCTGAAGTCGGACGCTTAACCGACTGCGCCACCCAGGCGCCCCAGTTATGCCATTTTTTAATTATTACGCTACTCTTATTTGGTTTTGTGGGTAAGAAAAGATGTGATTCCTTTGCGACATTAAGCCAGAAGTAGGATTCAGGAATATGGATAATTATTAATAAGCTTCCTAGCTGATCTCATTTCACACTTGTTTAAAAAAAATTGCTTCAGAGGAGAAACAGATGTGAATTGGGAAATACTGGTTCAGAGAAAAAAGTAGGCATGAAAACAAAATTTTATTTCCTGAAATAAGTGCTTTCGTAGAGGTGTATATGTTACTATGGGAGCAAATGATGTTGAGAGGAAACTAGCTAAGATTTGGGAATGGATTTTTCCTCAGGAGGTAAGATCTCAAGGGCAGATACAGTTCAGCCAAGGAAAAAGTCCAGCGAGAAGACTGAAGAGAGGAAGTAGTTCATTACCGGTTGGAGCTATACAACTCAGTAGAGAAATGTAACCATGTTTGGTATGGATGAGGCATGGATGGGGTTGGCCGTGAGGAGGCTGGAATGACAGTAGTGGTAACCGATGAGGTCAAAATGTAGGAGGGTAGTGGGAAGATGTTAAGCACATAAGGACAGTTACTAGCTATACAGTCTGTGAGGAGATGATGGAAAAGGCCAGGAGAAAGAAAAATGTGAACCTGGACGTAGAAAGATCAATTAAAAGCCTCTTGCTATCACCATTTGTAAGGGTTGATGATGTCAGAAACTAAGATGGTGCAAAGGCCTGTGAGGGTGAACTCAGAAAATATTTCGGAGGAAGAACGAATAAGATTTAGTGACCGGTTATGTAAAGAGACGAAACGGGGAATAGGAACAGTGGCTTTCAGGTTTCAATTTTGAACTGAGCGGTGGTGACACCATGCATTCCAAAAGAGAAACACAGAGTTTTAAGAGGAGTGGCAGAGAGCTAGTGGAGATCATATTTGGGTGTTGATTTTTATGACATGAGGTATCTAGTAGAAATGTTCAGTCATCAGTTTGGATTAGAAATTTAGGAGAGAGTTTGGGATGGAAAAGAGGTGGTGGCTATTCATTTATATGTCATAGTTGGAGAGTAGAAATTTCCCTGGAGAGATTATAAAATCAGAGTAATAGCAGCTACCAGCTATTAAATATTTATTATGTGGTGTTCATAGTTGTGATGTTTAATGCTAACAACAACCTTACGAGAAAGCTACTTCCCATTTTTTTTACAGAGAAAGCAAGAGCCAAAAGGATGAGCTGCTTTCCGTGGTCCCCTAATAAACATGTGAGGGAGCCACGATGCAAACACAGATTTTCTTTAATTCTAGAATATATTCTCCATCTATTTTTCTCTCCTCAAGGCTAAAAGTAGTTGAGTTGAAGACAAAATTCATTCAAGGAGCAAGCACCTGAAAGTAATCCTTGAAAGTTAATGATAAGTAGCAGCTCTAACTGGTAGAGAAAAAGCAAAAGAATGTAGGGTTGTGGAATTTAATAGAAAAAAGACACTCAAGGAAACAGTTAACAGTGGCAAAGACCACAGGAAGTTCACATAAGACAACAGAAAATTATCTGTTGGATTTGTCCACAAATAGGCCTTAGCTGACTTTGGTGGGAGTGAAGTCTGTGGTGTGCTAGAAGCTGAAGCACATCACTGTAAACTGTTAAATAAAAGAGTGAGGACCTAGAAACAATTAAGTCAAGATGTCAGGCTGTGAAGGTGATGTGAGATGAAGGGTTCTTGTTAGGTATAGCATATGGGAGAAGGATAATATGAAAGAGACTAGAGCACGTCTAGATGTTAATGGTAGAGTAAACAACCAACAGTGAATTTGAGAAGAAATGGCCTAATTTATAAACTAATGTTGCTGAAGGATTCCACCATAGCCCTGGAGTAGAATTTTATCCATAGACTTTTACGATTGGGAAAAAAACAATTTTTTTTTCCGGTTATAAATGTAAATCTGCCTTCTTAAGAAAATTTAAATACAAACATGTAGAAATTAGAATCTAAAAGTGTCCCTCAGGGTGTCTCTGAGTGGCTAGGAGGTTGAACAACTGACTCTTGATTTCAGCTGAGGTCATGATCTCATGATGGTGATATTGAGCCCCACGTTGGGCTCCATGCTGACAGTGCTGAGCCTGCTTGGGACTCCCTCTCTCCCTCTCCCTCTGCCCCTCCCCTGCTCACATACTCTCTCACTCTCTCTAAAAAAAAAAATTAAAAAAATAAATAAATAATAAACAAACAAACAAATAAACAAACAAATAAATAAATAAATAAAGTACCCCTCAATTTCCAACCTTAACCGAGGAAAACTGCCTTTGAAAGTTGTTTATATTTTCAACAACTATGGAACTATAATGTTAATACTGGTATATAAAAAGATTTTTCACCTTTGATGTATCACAGACAGACTTCTCTTCATGTTAAGACTAAAGAGCAGTGTCAGACTTTTAAAGTCTTTATAATATTAATAATTTTCACAATACTCATTGTATTCCATTGTAGGATATTGTGTTAGTTCATTTGGGCTGCTATAACAAAAATATCATAGACTACCCAGACTTAAAGAACAGAAATTTATTTCTTGCAGTTCTGGAGGCTGGAAGTCCAAGGACAAGTTGCCGGCCATCTGGTGAATGGCCACTTCCTGGCTCATAGACAGTTGTTTCCTCGGTTTCCTTATACAGCAATAGAAACAAGGGAGCTCTCTCTGGCCTCTTTTCCTAAACGTTCCAACACCATCCATGAGGACTCTACCCTCTTGACATAATCATCTCCCAAAGGCCTCACCTCCATTTACCATCCCCGTGGGGATGAGGTTTCTCAATGAATGAATTTTGGGTGGACACAAACGTTCAGTCTACAGTAGATACAATAAAACTTTGGGTTACAAGTAACCTGTTCTGTGAGTGTTCCACAAGAAAAGCAAACATTTTTAATAAATTTTAACTTGATAAATGACCGGTGTCTTGCAATATGAGTCGTATGTGATTCCGAATGTCACATGATCACTACTGAGCCAATGGTTCTTGAAGTTCACTTTGGTATACAAGTGCTTTGGATTACAAGCATGCTTCTGGAACAAATTATACTTGCAAAACAAGCGAGCATATTTTACTCTATGTTTAACTCACTTTGTATTTTATTTAACTCTAGTTAAGTCTATATTTTACTTTATATTTAACTAATTGTGTATTAAAGGACATGCAGAAAGGTTTTAATATTTGCTACTAAAAACATAATAATTGTATTATAGTATGATCCTTTTTTTTTCTTGGAATACCTTTCTAAAAGTATAACAGCTGGGTGAAAGGACAAGAAGTTAGTTCTTGTTAACACATTTATAAATAAGTCTGATCTCTATTCTCACCATTAGGACATGAGTCAGGAGGATTTCCTCCAAAGGAATGGGTGGGTGGGAATGAAAGGAGATTGTAAATGAAGACCTGATTTTATAAATTGGGCAAAGAAAACTGAGGGACCGTCCTGTCTACCTCTTACCCTCCCTTCACCCTACTGCTATACTTTCTAATTTCTCTAAAGTAGAGGCAGAGCTTTGTGCTTACAGTAGAGATGGAGGAGATGCCATAGGGATTTGAGGAGAATGGAGACTATTTGAAAAAGCCAGTACGAGGAAAGAAAGAGAGTTGAGTGTGGAAACTGAAGGAAATCTGGTAGCAGTGAGACCCAGTTGGATGTCAAAGGCCATCAAATTGTACTCATGGTAATCTATCAGATCATGTGATATTTTTTCCAGCAATCCTGGTGTCAGTGCCGAGAATGTAGTTGAAGGATTCACCCGGGCTGAGATTTGGCTAGTTGGGTCCAGCCAAGAGACAGAGAGGTAAGAAAGGGTAGAACTGACATGGGATCCAGGCTGGATAAAAAAATAAGGGAAGACTCTCAGAAGGGAGTATATAGATTTAGAAATCATAGAGTCCTAACTGCCTGGCAGTGTTCCAACTGTATGCATTTATACTGTTTTCACTGGCTGTATCTTTGGTATATTGTTTATATATTATTGCTTACACATGTACTTCTGTTTATAGAGCCATGCTTTAAGGTGTGTCCATACCAAACTGCAAATAATCAATTTACTGAATGACTTTTGGATCATTTAGAAAGTTAGCATCTGCATTGCCCCTTTGTCCATGTGTGTTTCCATTTTTAGCCATGCGATCATGACGTGCAGACATGCTCATTTGTGTCCCTGCAGCAACACAGCAGTTGAAGGTTGGCCAACCTATGAGAAAAATGCTTGTTACAGCCATACTACTAAAGCTAATCAGTTTTATTATAGAATTTAAAATAATGGAAATTATATTGCTCTAATAAGTTTATATGATCAGATTCTTGTAAATGTCTTTGAGGGTCATCAACAAGCACTGCCTTTATAAACTGACATAACAGAACTTTCTTCTGATAAAATGTAGTTCAGGAACACCTGGGTGGCTCATTTGGTTAAGTGTCTGACTCAATTTTGGCTCATATGACGATCTCACGATTTTTGAAATAGAGCTTCACATTGGGCTCTGTACTGACAGAGTGGAGCCTGCTTGGGGGTCAGTCTCTCTCTCCTCTTTGTCTCTCTCTCTTCCCCCTCCCCGCTCATGCTGTCTCTCTCTCAGAATAAAGAAATAAACATTAAAAAAATGTAGCTCATAATATCTAGTGTTTCATGAGCTCCTTAAATTTCTATGTGTAGCAAAATGGTTTGAAGTTATACGTTACTTTGCTTCAATAGGTACAATTCTTAGGAGTTCCATAGTCTTCTTGATTGCTTTCTTAAAAAAATTTGAAAACTAGTAAGACTTTATAATATAATCCAGTTTGGCATACCTAAACTTGACTCTGCTTGAACTTAGCATTGGCTCACACTTTTATGAATTATCCAGCTAATACAAAATTAAGAAGGTGATATTAAAGTCCTCATCATGTCCTTTAAGGCATAAATTTTCAAAATAAATTCCTTTCTTCTCCCTTTGTGTTAAAACTCATTTGCTCTCATTCACGTATCTGAGAATTTAAAGTGAATTTGTTAATCCTTCTTTTTATTCTTGGAAAATATTATCTAAAGATTTTGTGTGTTTGTCACTGGCGTTAATGTATAGTTACTTCATACAGAGGACATGAAATATACTTTTAAGTATCCTTGGTGAGAGATTTTTTTCAAAGTGCTTTTTTTTTTCCTTTTAATAAGTATCAATAAACTACCTAAATACTGTGTAAAACTCTGTAAGACGTGGGGAGCAGAATGATGTCCTTGGCTGTACTGATCCCTTTCTTACCTGTGTTGATAGTCTAGGATGTCTAAAGTGATGTTAGGTGGGATCCTATGTTGTTAAATCAAGACACTCTGTGACCTCTTGGACAGTTCTGTCAGCTGGGCTACTGTGGGCAGAGAAGGAAAACTCATATCAGAGATACATATGAATCCTTGGTGTCTCCTAGGTGGAATAGGTTTGTTCTAAACAATTTGCCACCAAGAGGCTAGTTAGTCTCCTCAAGGGATGGAACTACATCAAAGGTTCAGTGTTGGTCTCCTGCTGATACGCAAGACGTTCGACAGTGGCAGCAGCTACATCAGCATTGATGAGTGGTGCCCACTATCCTGGATATGTGAATAGCCTCCACATCTGCCATTATGATTTTTGTCTTCAAGAACTCTTGTGCCAACACTGGGGTGGCTGATATCCACTGGAGGAGTCCTCCATTATACAGAGCCTTCTTTGGGTGGATGTCCCCTGGTGAGAAGAGACTTGACAGGGCACACAGGGCTGCACTTAGCTTCTGTTCCCTTAGATGCACTCATATTCTTCTTACCCATACTCCTTGCCTTAGCTTTACAATCTTGTTGCTTTCAGGCCCCGACTGAGCGATTTGCCACTGTCTTTGCATCTACACCTATCTTCACCTCAGACCGGTTCTCCCTCTACATCAAGTCACTGAATAGGTATGTGGCTCAAAGCTCTGTCTACTGGGATAAGTCATGTAAGAAACGACTGTCCCATGTAAAGAGGATACATTTATCTTGTTCTGAAGGACTTTTCTCTTTCACCTCTTTGTGATTCTTGCTTCACCAATACCCTTGCTTGGAGCATACATTGTCAGTGTCCTATGCCTACTGCTTCCATATGGGTAATAAAGTGTCATGGGAAACACCTGGGACTTTGCCTAAATGTAGGTAGATAGACAATGCTGCGGGGTTACCATTAACACTCCTGACAGTAGCTCTCATCCGATGACTGCATGTGTTCATGCATAAATAGCCCATCTTCCTCACCCCTACCCTGGGATAACTTTGAGGCATGTTCTATACAGAATTCTACAAACTAGAGTGTACCTGAGCCTCAAGTGGCTCTGATGATAGCATGCTCAATAACACTCTCCGATTGGCTTCTTTGTCTTACTTTGTATCTCCCTACTGGTGGATTATAAGATCACCTCCCAGACAAATAACTTGCTTTAAACTCCTTGGCTCAGGGTCAGTGACATGGGTCCCAACTTTGGAAAGTTGATTCTAGAAAGCTGTCTTACAGAATAGGATTCTAGAACTGAATTAATTGCAAGCCAGGACACTGCTAGTATTAAGTGGTAGGAGGAGAGAGCCTGTGGTCCTGGAGCATGAAAATCTCTGTAGTGGTGTGACATAGGGTATAAGTGAAGGGGGTGCACTGATGTATGCAATAGCTCTAGAGCTTGATTCTTGACAATATGGCTTTTGTTAATGGACACACATGCTCTAATGGAAGAATGCAGATCAGCCAACTATCAGCTCTGATTACAACGTGAAAACTTAAAGTGATCTTTGGCAGTATTTAAAAAGACCTTTATTGACTATAGCCAAAGGGTAGGCTGAAAATCTGCACTCAGATTTGATTGTGAGAGTTCTAGATTTAAAAAGGGTGCTAATATTACAGCTTTTGTGAAAAAAGATAGGGACCAAATAGGAAGGTGTTGAGATTCTGAGACTGGAGTTGGCGACATGAAGAGAGGATGCATTTAAAAAAGTATGAAATCTTCTGATTCCCCTAAACCCTCTGTGCTGGTAAAAGTGGCCTTTTCTTGATAGAGGACACCTGTCCCCCACTACCTAGTGATTTTGCAAAGCTCTCAACTGAATCAAATACTTTGTAATATGGCACTTGTCTTCTCAAGAGATGTCCCCATCTCTCCTCTTTGCTTTTAAAGCAGTAAGAATAATCATGCCTCAAAAGTGTTCAAGCACAGGAGAACTGTCCTGAATACTCAAAGGAAGGAATTATTCAGCATGAGAGAACTGGGTATATAATTTATAATGGCAGAAGCAGCTAAAAATGCCAGGGGAGAATCTTGAGAGTGCTGGGGCAGGGAAGGTGGGATATGAGACCAAACTGTAGAGTTTGCTGATGTGGCAACATTGTCTGGATTTAACATTATGGAAGGGCCATTGGAGCCAGTGATAACATCCTGCTAGAAGACCCTGTGGTGTTTAAAACACTGATGGCCTAGAGTAAAAGAGGTAGGACTGCTCGAATGTCTTGACATAGTAATAAAGAGGAACCTAAAATGCTTGGACAGCAGGACATACACGGCTGGATTTACTACATAAGTCCAATGACCTGACAGCTGCCTATAATCCCCAGGCAGGCTGCAAGGACACTGTTACCTGTAAAGTGTTAAAGAATTCACTAGTAAATAGGTACCAGAATGGTTGAGAAGTTCAGTGGTAGATGTCTTCTATAGGCCATAGATGATAGCAAGAGATGTTGCTATGAAATGAGGCTCCCCAATATTCATATAAAATACTAAAGGATTCTGGAATAGCATAGACCAACTGGTGGTATTTAGCCATCAGAGGCAAACTGGAAATTATAACCATAATAATGATACTTATCATAATAGTAATTCTCTGTCCACTGGGAAGATTTCCGTTCTTCTTGTTTCAGAGATTGCCCTGAGAGGGGCTGTAATGTGAATTGTCAGTTGTAAAATATTTTTATTTATTTTTTTAAATATAAATCAAAGTTAACATATAGTGTAATAATGGTTTCAGGAGTAGAATTTAGTGATTCATCACTTAAATACAACACCCAGTGCTCCTCTCAACAAGTGCCCTCTTCAGTGCCCATCACCTGTTTAGCCCATCACCCCACCCGACATGGCTCCAGCAACCCTCAGTCTTTGCTAACAACTTTAAGATCAATGTCAGGTCCAAGAGAATAAGCTTTGTGCGGTCTTGAGGAATAAAGAGGGCCTCAGAGAGAAGAGAATCTTATCGCTGAAGTACCCAGGAAAGATATAGCCTGGAACTAGAGATGAATGAACAAGTAAGAATGAACAAAGTGACTAGATGTTATAAATAAGGAAAGATTCAGTGAGACCAAGCCTCTAAAGCTGAAGTTGTTCCCCCGGAGTCCATGACCCTAGAGATGTCTGTGGAAGGAATTCAGGTGGTCAGTGGACTTGACCTAACTTTCACTAATCTCTAATTGGAATTTACCGTTTCTTTCAGTTATGACTATGGACAGTAAACAACAGTAATAATAGCACCCTATAACCAATAGAAATCACAGGTATTTTCATAAGGTTTGTTGCAGACCTTAATATACCATTTACACTTAACCGTGCTTCAGAATTACACTGTTTTTTGACCCACCACTAGATCTTGTATTTAACACATTAATAGATCAATACATATATGCGTACATCCCAGAGTTGTTTTTGAAAAAAAGTTAAAACCGATATTGTAATGTTTGATTTCCTTTGTTATCCTATGTACATTATTTTATGCATTTAAAAAGGTATTTCGAGAAGGGGTCCACAGCCTTTCATCGGCTTTCAAAGTCGTTTGCTAGGGCTGCTGTAACCAAGTATCACAAACTTGGTGGCTTAAACAACAGAAATTTATTATCTCCGTTCTGGAGGCTAGAAGTCCAACATCAAGGTGTTAGAAAGGCTGATTTCTATTGCAGACTGTAAGGGAGATTGTTCCATGCCTGTCTCTTAGCTTCTCCTGGTTTCCTGGCAATCTTTAGCCTTCCTTGACTTCTAGATGAACCTCTCCAATCTCTGTCTTCCTCCTCATGTGGTGTTTTGCCTGTGTGCATGTCTGTCTCCAAATTTCCCCTTTTTATACATTAGTCATTTCGGATTAGAACCCCCTGTAATGACCTCGTCTTCATCACCTCTGTAAAGATGGTATCTCCAAAAAAAGGTCACATTCTGATATCCTGGAGCTTAGGACTTCACCATATACCTTTGCAGGAACATAATTCAGCCCATAACACTTCCAAAGTGTCTATGGCACACGAAAAGATAAGGGCACTGCTTTAAAGTTGGGTGGGTCCCGAAGAGCCTGATGATATTTCACGTTTAGCCGGGCTGGTAAAATAGGGACCATGCCTTAAAGTTTACCCAGCCTGTATAGAGTTTCTTTGCTGGTATTTCCTCACGCAGGCAAACTACTTGTATACTTTAAAATGGCTGACTTCCTAGTAAAGCCTGGGGGAGAAGAGTGATACCACCAGAGGAGAGAAAGAGCAAAGACTATAAATTCCCGGGGCCCAGTGTCAGGAGGGGAAATCCCGTCTAATCTCCCCAGGTGGTGGCAGCTGAGTAAATTACCTAGCAAGCATCTGTAACGCATTACATTGCAATTATCCCCGAAGAGTTCTGAGGGCTTGTAAGCAGCTGAAGATAAAAGGCAACCCTGCTAGAGGAAGAGCTGCTTCCTTTGCCATTTTACAGTGTTTGAGGAAATACACCTCATAGGACAGCCGTCTCTTTCAGTAAGCCTTAAAGTACAAATAATCCCCTAGTTATGCAAGGGTCTTGTGTCTGAATATACTGCCTACACATGCGTAAGACGTGCAAAGAAATTGCACGGGGAAAACTAATATAATGAATCTTAGGAAATAAATATGATATGCACTCCTGGAATGAAATCCACCAAGAATTTCCACAGTAAATATTATGATTGCCTGTTTAAATCTTGACAGCAAAATATATAAAGAGCAAACATTTATTAAGTGCTTATTAAGTGCCAGGAAGTATACTGCAAATTTTTTTTTTTTTTTACAAGAGATCATCTCATTGAATCTCCAGTTCTAAAAGGCAGGAACCATTATTCACCCCAGTTTACAGATGGGGAAGATGAGAATCAGAAGGCATAAATAGCTAGCACACTAAGTGTTTTCACTGTTAGTAACTGATGGAGCCAGATATTTTATACTCATTTTTAAATTTCCTAATCCTTTCCAGTATACGCAAATAGATATTATGATTATTATAATAAACTCTTCCAGTAATAGAAGTCAGTACCTTAATTTTGTTTTTTCCTACAGACTCAGAAAACCTTTTTGTAAGTGTTGTTATTTATATTAAAGGCTCAAACTTAACAAATCCAACCATTTACCCAATGCAACATTGAGGTAAAGAAAAAAAAGGTAATGGTAGCCCTAATTACCTAGTGTGTTTGCTACAGAGGAGGAAGTAGTGAGGTACATAGGTGCGTATCTGTATAAGTAGAAAAGTTGTAGTTCTTATTTGCCTGGTATTTTTTTTACGAGCAAACCACTTAAGAGAAATAAGCACCACATGATCTACCAACAGTGTACACGTGGACTATAGCTTCCAGCCTGAGACAAGATGTTTCCCAAATCGTGTGCAAGTCAGGTATTTATCAAGCGTCCTTCCTTTCCTTCCAGGAACATCATTTTCTCATTACAAGGGCAAACAGATTTATTGTCTCATGCATTTCTCCCCAGGATTTTGTCACTCCTGGCTACCTTCTCTGGTCCACATGGCACTGGTGTGGAGAGGATGGAGTAAAACAGGCAGTGAGGTACTTGTGAATGGTTAACAACCAGCTGTCTGGAGGATGCAGGCTCAAATTTGCAGTGGTTGCCCATTTTTGTGGTGTCAGTATTTGACAGTGTCCAATTTCAATCTGCCAACATGCTGACTGAATCCAGAGCTTAGAAGATGTGTGCAGTAGAACCCTGTTATACTGCTTACCTATCCTACAGATAAAATAGGTATGAATCGCCTCAAGATCATAAATAATATTTTTTAAAAAGGGCAAAATAACAAGGAAGTGATGAGTTTTGAGTATTCTTATCTTTGCTGTTAATATAATTTATTTAATCGTGAGTTCGTATAACTTCTATTTTATACCAGCTTAAGATATAATTTACACAGCATAAAATTCAGTGTACATTTCAGTGCTTTCAGTATACTTGAAAGTTGTGCTACCACTGTGACGATCTCACTTTAAAATATTTCGTCACCTCCAAAGAAATTCTGTGCTTGTTAACTGTCACTCTCCTTTCCTTCCTGCACATTCCTTCCTCTCCCAGTCTCTGGCAGCCACTCGTCTATCATTAGTGTCTATCGTTTTACCTATTTTGAACAATCAGGTAAATGTAATCATTAAATATCGGTTCCTATTATTGACTTGTGAAATGTGTTTTATGTGTATGTGTGTATACATGTGTGTGCATACATATATATTTCCAATGGATGTGCCTTATATTTTCCCTTGTTCTTGCCCTAATGCACGGATTAAGAATCTTCCCGTTCAAGGTTGAATAGAAATAATGAGACTGATAATCCTTGCCGTGTTTCTGATTTAACATTAAATGTGAAGTTAGTTGTGGGGTTTGTTTTTAGTCTGTTAATATGGTGCGTTACCTTGACTAATTTGCCAGTGTTAAACCAACATTGCGTGCTGTGATAAAAATCATGGTCGTGATATATTCCCTTATTTATATATTGTTGAAATATATGTGCTAAAAGTGTGTTTTGATTTCTGCTGTCTGTGTTCATGAGAGTGTTGATCCAAAGTTTTCTTATGTTTTTTCTTTCTGATCTGGGTATCAGAATAATGCTGGCTTCATCGAGTGAGCTGAGAAGTATTTTATTTTATTGTCTTGAAGGATTTCTGAAGTCAGTAGTCCTTCTTTAAGTGTTTTTAGAAATCATCACCTAACTCACCTGGTGTCTTTGGGGAAATATTTTCAGCTCCAAATTTAATTTCCTTAATAAATATGGGATTTTCAGGTTTATCTATTTTTTCTTGAGTGAGTTTTAGTAGCTTGTTTTTTTGAAAAGTATACCCTTCCGACTTCAGCCAGGTCACGATCTCGCAGTCCGTGAGTTCGAGCCCCGCGTCGGGCTCTGGGCCGATGGCTCGGAGCCTGGAGCCTGTTTCCAATTCTGTGTCTCCCTCTCTCTCTGCCCCTCCCCCATTCATGCTCTCTCTCTCTCTGTCCCAAAAATAAATAAAAAACGTTGAAAAAAAAAATTTAAAAAAAAAAAAAAAAAAAAAAAGAAAAGTATACCCAATTTATGTAAATTGTCAAATTTAGTGGCATAAAGACCTTTAGCATGTTTCTTTATTATTATTTTAATATCTATCGGATATTTACTTGGATCTTGCTTTTATCTGATCTGTCAGTGTTTACCTTTTCACTGGTGAACTCAGACTATTTACATTTAATGTGGTCATCGAAATGGTTGGTTTTCAACCTGTAATGTTGCTATATGTGTTCTGTTTGTCCTAGGCCTTCTTTGTTCTCTTTTGCTTTTCACACCTGCTTTTGGACTGCATTTTTCTTCTGATTCCATTTTCTTTCCTTATTGACTTATTAACTCTAACTCTTGTGTGTGTGTATATGTCTATGTTTGCTTTAAATTTTCTAGTGTACACATTTATCACATGTCTACAAGTAATATTACTCCCCTTCAATTGCCCTGTGAGAATATTAAAACAGTATATTGTCTTTCTACTCTCTCAGACTTTATGCTTTTGTTATTCATTTTCTTTCTACGTATGCTTTAAACCCCACCATACATTTTTATAATTTTTACTTGAAATTTTTAAAAGATATTTTTTTTTAATTTTTTTTACATTTATTTATTTTTGAGATGCAGAGAGAGACAGCACAAGCGGGCGAGGGGCAGAGAGAGAGGGAGACACAGAATTCGAAGCAGGCTTCAGGCTCCAAGCTGTCAGCACAGAGCCCACACCGGGCTCTAACTCATGAACCACGAGATCATGACCTGAGCTGAAGTCGGATGCTCAACCGACTGAGCCACCCAGGCACCCCAAAGATATTTTATTTTTAAAAGATATTTTAGGGGGGCGCCTGGGTGGCTCAGTCGGTTAAGCGGCCGACTTCGGCTCAGGTCATGATCTCACAGTCCGTGAGTTCAAGCCCCGCATCAGGCTCTGTGCTTACAGCTCAGAGCCTGGAGCCTGTTTCAGATTCTGTGTCTCCCTCTCTCTGACCCTCCCCCATTCAGGCTCTGTCTCTCTCTGTCTCAAAAATAAATAAACGTTGAAAGAAAAAAATTAAAAAAAAATATTTTAGGGATGCCTGAGTGGCTCAGTTGGTTAAATGTCCAACTCTTGATTTCAGCTCAGTTCATGATCTCATGGTTTGTGGAATTGAGCCCCGAGAATGGCCCCTCACTAGGCATGGTGCCTGCTTGGGATTCTCTCTCTTTGCCCCACCTCGACATGTGTGCAAATGTGTGTGTGTGCATGCCCACATTGTCCACTCCCCCCCAATAAACTTTAAAAATAAATAAATAAAAGATATTTTAAAACTAAGAAAAATATTTTTTTACAACCACTTACTTACCATGTCTGGTGCTCTCCCTATCAATCCAGATTTCCACCTTGATGTTATTGTTCCTTCTGCCTGATAGACTTTCTTCAATATTTATTGTAATGCAAGTCTGTGTGTGATCAGTTTTATCAGGGTTTTTTTTTAATGTCTGCAAAAATTCTTATTTCACTTTTGTTTTTGAGAGATATTATCACTGGATATAGAAGCTTATGTTGCCAATTTTTCTTTCATTGCTCTTATGGATGTTGCTCTATGATCTTCTGACTTGTGTTGTTTCTGATGGAAGCTGGCTGTTACTCTTATTTTTGTTTCTATGTAAGTGATGGGTTCTTAGGCTGCTTTTAAAGATTTTCCCTTTATACTAGTATGTTTTAAGCACATTAATGATGCTCTGCCCCAGTGTAGTTTTCTGTTTTCTTTATGTATCTTGTACTTCTTTATTGTGTTTCCTGGATCTGTTGGTTTAGAGAGAGAGAGAGACTTTTTTTTTTTTTAAGACACAGAGTATGTGCATGCATTCACAAACACGAGTAGAAGAGGGACAGAGGTAGAGAGACAGAATCTTTTTTTAAAAGTTTATTTATTTACTTATTTAGAGAGAGAGTATGTGTACAAGCAGAGGAGGGCCAGAGAGAGAGGGAAAGAGAGAGAATCCCAAGCAGGCTCTAGGCTCCCAGTGCAGACCCCGACATGAGGCTCAAACTCATGAACTGTGAGATCATGATCTGAGCTGAAACCAAGAGTCAGATGCTTAACCCACTGAGCCACCCAGGCACCCTGAGAGAATCTGAAGCAGGCTTCATGCTCAGCTCAGAGCTCTCCATGGGGCTCTATCCCATGACTCTGGGATCATGACCTGAGCCAAAATAAAGAGTTGGACACTGAACCAACTGAGTCACCCAAGCCACCTTTGGTTTATAATTTTTAACAAACTTGGAAAATTTCAGCCATTACTCCAAATATTTTATTCTATCTCAGTTTTCTCTCTTTTTCAGGATTCCACTTGTACAAGTATTAGGCTGCTTGAATTTTCTCAGAGCTCAGTGACATCATTTATTCCAATTTTTTTCTATGTTTTATTTTTAAAGTTTTTTAAAGTTTTTATTGCTGTTTTACATTCACTGATCTATTTTTTTATGCAGTGTCTAATCTGCTCTTAATCATATGCGATATATTTTATATTATATATGGAAGCTTTTTTAAAGATGTTTAAATAATTTCTTATTTATATCATGATATTTTATGATCTCCTTAATGTATACATGCTTTCTTGCTCTATATTTTTGAACATATAGAATATGTTTGTAATTATTTTAATGTCCTTGTCTGATAATTCTATCACTTGAATTGATTTATTTTTATTCTATTCTTTCCTTTTTTACATGTTTAGTTTTTTTTGTTTGTTTGTTTGTTTGTTTGGTTTTTTTTGGATATCAGGTGTTTTAGTTTTACTGTATTGGGTAATTCCTTTAAATATTCTTGAACTGTATTCTGGGATGCAGTTAGGTTACTGAGAAACAGTTCTATTCTTTCTGGAGTTGTTTTTAAGCTTTGTTAGGTGGCTTTTATGCTAGGGCTAATTTTCCCTAGTAGTGAGACTGTAACCTTCTGGGTGTTCCCCCTGATGTGTCAAGTATTACTGAGGACTTGTGTGGCTGCTGGGAGCATGACCTTCTCCTGGCCATGTGTGATGTCTGGGACTTTTCCACCTGCTCCTTTTTAGTGTTTCTTTCCCCATCCTCAGGCATTTTCTTATATTAATGCAGTTTTTAGGCCTCAGTAAAAGACGGCAGATAAAACCAGTGCAAATGTCTGGAACTTTCTTTGCGGTTCTCTTGACTCTGGTACTTTCTCTGAAAATTCTATCCCATAGATACTCCCCGTATTTTCAACTTTTTCTCTATTCACAGAGACCACAGAGCTCTGTTTGGGTGTCCTGTCCCTTTGCATACCTGGGACACTTTCTTCAGGCAGTAAGCTGGAGCATTGTAAGGATCCGCTCTTTCCCTTTTCTCAATGATTTTTTTGCCCCCTGTTTCCTAGGATCCACTGTCTGAAACCCACTCATGGGTATATTTGCTCTAGTTTTTCAGTTGTTCCTGTGAGAAGATAAATCTGACCTTTGTTACTCCATCATAGCTGGTACATGTATGATCTTTTGGCCATAGAGGAAGTGACCCAAATTCAAACTGGTGATTATGACTGTCACATTTATATCGTTATACCTATTTGAAAATACTTCATGGTCACTTATGAATCTTCTGGAACATGCCCCACAACATATTGCCCTGACTTATGGGCAATCCCTACATACGATCTTCTTGGATAAAATACATACGACACAGTATTTCCAAGCAGACCACTTCTAACTCATGACTCAGCTCCACGTGCACAAATGACCTGAAGAACTTGGAGATGGGGACTGTGGAGCTGTTCTTTGTGTTCTCCTGTCAGGGGTGAAGGTGGGCAGGACATAGCCATCGAGAGTCCAGGAAGTCACTGATACTGAGTGCAGCATTGTTACCTGGTACCTCTTTTTTTTTTTTAATTTTTTTTTTAACATTTATTTATTTTTGAGACAGAGAGAGACAGAGCATGAACAGGGGAGGGGCAGAGAGAGAGGGAGACAGAATCAGAAGTAGGCTCCAGGCTCTGAGCCGTCAGCCCAGAGCCCGACGCGGGGCTCGAACTCACAGACGGTGAGATCGTGACCTGAGCTGAAGTCGGACGCTTAACCGACTGAGCCACCCAGGCGCCCCTTTACCTGGTACCTCTTGGGCGAGTGAACACAGAAGCAAGAGGTTGGCATGTTTCCTGCCCGTGTTGGTTGTGCACAGAGTTTGCTCTGGTGTCAGTGCTTGTGGCAAAGTTGCAAGTAGAGTGAGGACAGAGTACTTTATTTCCCCATTTGTGTACCCAGTGCCATTGATATTTAGAGAACAGAAGCCTAGTACACTAGCGCAAATGTAAATGGGGTTGATAGAGCAGGAGAATATAAAGGATTCAAGGGTTAGAAATGTAGGTAGACCTCATAAGAAGTGATATAAGTCATAGGGAACATGAAGGCAACTACTTTTTAACTCTCCCTATGGCCTCATATTTTCTTACCCTGCTTGTCTCCATAACTCCATTCTGTGCTTTTCCCCCTGTGGATCGTCTTCCTTTACTCATAGACATCAAGTTCCCTAGAAAAATCATACCTTTGATCTTTGGTCTCCAGGATCTTTCAGCTCAGTTCCGTAGACTTAAGTGGCTCAGTATTTCAGGGACAGAAATTTGATTGACACAATGTGTGGCCAAGATGGTGAGGAAAATCATTTAATGCAACCAGGTGCACCTGTGATAGATAGATCAGAGAAGGCGCTTCTAATGACATTTACCATAGTCAAGTGTTTAGAGTACCAGGCACCGAGGGCAGAATAAATAAGAGGAAAAGAGGGAAATGAGAGCCCACCGTATTCTTCCATGGAGTTCTGACTTTAAACTGACACTGAGAGCCAACTACAGTCTTCATCATGTTAAGGCCTCTTTAGTATGACTAAGTCATTGATTGTGTCATCTCTCATCCCTCATTGTCCTTGAATTCCATGAAGGATCTTGCTCATTTTAAGCAAATAGATTCTGTGGAATTCCCAAGTAGAAGGAAATACCATTTTAGAAGAAATCCTCTGTCCCTGGAGGTTTTCCCAGAGCCAGCTCCGTGTAGTGTCTGGTTCTACAAGTCAAGGAAACAACCCGCTGTAGATTTATTATAATTGATACCAGTGATAGGCTTGCTTGAATCAGAGTTTCATCCTCCAGCCTCCTAAAGTGAGCAAAAGGGCCCAAACCTGAAACTTCTAAGGAATGTAGATGCAGTAGTTCTTCTCACATCACGTTGCTTATCCTCTGGACAGAGTAGTGCCTCTCCTTCCCAATACATGCAAACTCTTATGCATATATTTTCCTTGTGTTCCATTAACAGAGGCCCTAAGACTTCCCCCAAAATTCCATTTCAGTTTTGAAAACACAGTTATAGAAGCCACAGGACCAACTGGATCCAGCAGACAATTCTGCCCTACTCAAGTCACTGTGAAATGTGAAACACATTCGAAATTATTCCACTGTTAGGGATTGTTCTTCCTAAACTACTGTCAATTCTGGTTTTTTAAAAGTATGAAATGTTCACTTAAAAGTCATTAAATCTAAGTGAATTTGCCTACACTGATGACCTGCTGCCCCTGAGAAGAACACAATGTGTGCTCCTAATTACTGTCGCTTTGCGGTCCCTCTTTTCACTTGCTCGTTCTCTAACAAAGTCCTACAAAGAGGTGATGTGACCATCTGTGCTTTGCAATTCAAGCTGTTTTTAGAGTAGAGAGAATTTCCCTGGAACTGCCTCTCTCTCCCTTTCCTGACCCCTTCACCCTTGCATTCATTAAAGTCAAGTTCCTGGCTCAAGTTCAGGGAAGATTTTCGTTATTATCTTTGGCAAAGGAACTCTCTATTGTGGCTTTGATTTGAACTTCAGCTCTGTGAGTGCAGGGGTCACATGTGAATTTGTTATGCTTCCTGGCAAATGTTTCAGAATAAATGAATCTGATGAAATTCTCATGAAGTATTTGTTTTTTAGTGTTTCTCTAATACACAATAAATTGTAATTTATGAGCCGTAATTGAAGAAAATTCTGGAGGAAGTTGTGTATAAGATTAGGGGGATTATTAAATCAACTTTATTGTGTTTTCAAAACTTAAAAATGGTTTACAGCTATAATAAATTGCTTGAGAGTGCTATCAACCCATAAATTTTAATAATTTAATAAACATTCTGCAGTTAGGTTGGGCTCATGGCCAAATCCCAGGGCTGGTTTTGTGTTGTGTCTAGTAATACGTGTTTTAGTTTACCTGGCTGATAAAGGAATGAGCTGTTCTCATGCATGATACACAGTGATCGGTCATTAATTTTAATGAACTAAAACTGGGAACTCAATTTTGAAGTCAGAAGGGTGTACTGGGCTTCTCTGCCCTTCTACATCTGTTGAACTGGTCATTGTTGGCATTTAGTGTCTTCAAAGTAAGAGGCAGAAATGAAAATTTCTGCTAGCCTTTTTGCCTTGAAAATTAGTTATAGATGTAATCAGGAACTCACCCATTAGTGAGCTGTTAACTGCACTGTTAAAATATTTTTAAAGTAATAAACTCAAAATGCTTGTAATAAATTGCAAATAGTTTTTCCAGTACACATTGCCGATTAAAATAAATGAAATCTCTCTAAATTTAGTCAAGAAAATCAAATGTGTGGTGTTTTGGGGGTCTCTTGTGAAACTCCACAAATTCTCGCTGAGAAGAGCAGGCTCTGTGTGGAGAGTCTGGGTTGGTTTCAAACGTGTGCCTGGATGAAATGTGCTTCTTATCGGAGCATTACCTAAGACATTATTCACGTGTCTGTCTACACACGCCTGTGCCTAGATCGTAACCAAATGGGTTCGTGTTTACTTAATAAAATATTATTTTGCTCTTTTTCCTTCTGTTCTCAAATGAATAAACTTACCTTAAAACTGAAGTGACTGCTCTAATTACGCTTTGGGTTCACTTGTTCTTCCTTTGCTTTTTATGATAATCACAATAATAGTCACTAGCATCCTAAGGGTTCTTAGGTAAGATTTAAACTATTGACTGCAACCTACACATTCTGTCTTTTTAAAAAGCAATTTCCTGACCATGATAAAAGTAAGTGTGATGAATATTAACAACACTAGAGTCTTCCTTCTGATTCTTTAATTCTCACTTTCTCGTCTTCCTGATTTCATGCTTGATGTTTCCTACTACCAAAAGAATGTCATTTGGTAACTAGATGTGTGTGTGTGTGTGTGTGTGTGTGTGTGTGTGTGTGTGTGTGTACTTGTTCATCCACGCAAAACAGGCACAGGCTAATATATGCACTTGCCATGCCTACGTTTTCACTTAATGAAGAGCTTAATAAAAATCAGCATTCATAGCCCCTGTGTAGTCAGATAAATTAGTTAATGCACAATAAGCAGCTCTTATGTATAATGCAAAAGATTAGTCTTATCATTTGCATAATGTGCTACAAACGGCCCACTGTTTCAAGCAGTAGAAGCTCCCCCATTAAATGTGAGTTGAAAGCCGAATGACGTCAATCAAGTAATTATGCTTCATTTGGCATATCTCATTCATTCTCTAGAGTTCAGGACCCTATCTGAGCTCTGTCGACAGCATTGCTGAAAGGCATTGGTAATGGCTCAAAAGCACAACGGTGGGGCTCTGGAAAGAAGCCTGATGTGCTGAGTCTCCACTATGTACTTGTTCCCCAGCAGAACTTTGTTTTACACTCTGGCCTATGCACATATCCATGTATAAATCTGTGCCTGTAGGAGCTTTTCAGTGTAGGAGCTTTTCAGGAGCTCTATACTGAGAGTAAAAAGTAAAGAAATTTTCAGGCCAGTGGAGTATCTACACCAGTGACTTCCGTGTTTGCCACAATCCCCTGTGAAAAGAAAAGTCTGTGAATGAAGGCACTTGTGTCTTCCTCAGGGACATGTTTATGAACTCCCCACTTCTGCCAGCAGGATACTCAGTCTTCACTGTCACGGTTGCTTCCCTCCCTGTCCCCCTGTCTTCAGACACTGTTTCCACCTCCGTGAGAAATTAAAAGGCATTCTTTGAAAATCTAGTTCTAAATAAACACCCGTGCGTACACACACACACACACACACACACACACACACACACTTTACCAGTATGAAAATCGAGACCCCAAAAAGTTACACAATTTACTTAAGACTCAATTTCACTGGGTTTGAAATACAAGTCTCTTGATTCTTATTCTTAGGAGTAGTGTTTTCCTGTTGCATGTAAGTATTGAAAAAAAAAGTTCCTTTTCACATTTGTTTACTGTTTCAAGGATAGGGAGACAAATCATTTTATATTGGTCATGGTCAGCTGGCAGATATTTTTGCAAAGCTTCATATTAAAACCGTAAAAATGGTGGCTATGGAAGTGCCTCTGAAAGATGATGCATTTGCACGCTGAGGATCTCACTCTAACCCATTGTTCAAAAGCAGACTGTAGCTGATCTTTTTTCCGTAACCCCTGCAACAGCAGCATTTGGACAAACACGGTAAATGATGACTTTCTTCTGAAAAGAGCATTTTCCTGAAATCCTTGTTTTCTGATTAATTAAATCTTGTTTACTGACTGTAGAAAATAATTTTGCTTGCCAGAAAATGTGTTTGGTTCGATATCATTTATGCTGCATGATACTATTCATTATAGTCCACAATAATTAAAAAAAACAGTTGACTTCCTAGTGCATAGATAATCTCATCATTTTCTACAGGTCATCTCACTTATGTGTGTACTTATGTGACTCTATATGCAATAGTTCTGTCTTGGCATGTGTGCAACTTAGTGATAAACATAGGCTAAAATACTGTCGTATGATCTCTGATGCTCGTTTGCTAAGTAATAAGAAGCTAAAAACCAACGATATTAAGACATGAATGAAAGTATTTATATTCAAAGTCTAAAAAATAGGAGAGGTTTTGATATTTTAGCCAAAGGAAGCAATCAGAGAAAGAAAAAAAGGCTTACAAATTTCTTATAATTAAGATAAACTGAAAAAAACACTTAAGCAGAAATAATTGCATTTCAGTTTGATAATTTTATTCATTTACATAGATACTTTTATTTATTGAGGTAAGTTTAATTTATTTTTACTTTAGAGAGACAGAGCATGAGTAGGGGAGAAGGGCGGAGGGGGAGAGAGAGAGAGAGAGAGAGAGAGAGAGAGAGAGAGAGAGAGAATCTCAAGCTCAATATGGGGCTTTATCCCATGACCTTTGGATCATGACCTGAGCAGAAATCAGAAGTCACCTGCTCAACTAACTAAACCACCCCGGCACCCCTGTTAAGATAAGTTTAAATCAGATCCCTCACTCTTCACCTTTAGTTAAGCAATAATACAAATAATATACAAATAGATTATTTCAAAATATTTTCAAAAGCTAATTTGAAAAGCACTAAATGGTGCTAGAAACACATTGAAAAGATAGAGCATCCTTTCCTACCTAATACCCATATCACTCAGTAAAAAGTGAGATATTATTAAACAGAAATATATCCCTGAATGACCAGTCTGAAAACATTTTTTTGAGTTTACAGAACTATAGCTGTGGCTGCTTTGATGTGGATTTTGACTACTTATCTTCTTGGCCTCTAGTTTGTGTGTGTGTGTGTGTGTGTGTGTGTGTGTGTGCGTGTGTGTGTGTGTATGTGTGGTGGGGGGGAGGTATTTTCCATGAGCCTCTCCCCTCTAAAAGGTTCAGATGAAATGGACTGCAGAAATCCAATAGTGAGAGAAATAATTGTTGTACCAGCACTGCAGCCATAGTCCCTCTCACACACTACACTCTTCGGTCTGCCTTGTATGTAAAGCTGTAAGAGGTAAAAGTCCCACCCACCAAATGCAGAGGGAGTACAGCTGAAACAGGTCAGTTTCAGTGGTCATTTCCTCAATTTAAATAATATAAAGGGATTAGTACAGATGCCTTGAATAAAATTGTTTTCAAAGTTTGATAGGTAATGTTCACAGTGCAGATTGATTTCATTTAAGGGTGTACTTTCATAGTGTATCTGTGTTGCAGTAGAAGGTTTTTATTAGGCACTAGTAAATGGTCTTTGTGACTACTGCTATGACAGTCGGTGTTATATCTTAATTAGTAGTATTATTTCTAGTTCAACTAAAATAGCTAAAGGGTCCTCCTGGGATCTATTCTGGAATATGATTTTGTTTAATCTTATTATTAATGATAATAAATTTTTACTTTGTTGGAGTATCATCTGTATGCCAATGATTCCATTATTTAAACAAATAATTATTCCACATTACAGTTTCTTTTAGAACATGACAATAACAAATCATAGTTATGGCTTATTCAAAGTAAATTACGTCTAAAACACTAATAAAATTAATTGCAAGATGTTTGATTGGAAACCAGAGCTGGTTAAAATAGGAACTCTCTCTTACGGTCTTTGATAATCCTTTACTCTCTGGAATAAAGCTACCAGCATAAAATATCTCCGTGCTTGTTAGCAAACAAAGAGTAATTGAAACTTGGTTGCTAGGAGACATTATTTCTCATTGTTGACAATCCTGATTTTCTTTGATTACTGGCACTATTGTTGTTCATTACACAAACTGGATGTTTTTATATAACACTGAAGAAACATATTTTGGAACCCAATTGTTGTGTGAATACCGCCATGTGCTACCAAAGAAATGTTTATTCACAGGTTCGGTAGGTTAACTATCTCTGGGAAGCATTTATTCAGAAGGCTTAATACATATTTTTTGATTTCTTGTAAAACATAAATTTTACTGGGAAGTAAATTCTACATTTTTACAGGACAAAGACTTTGTATAACCCACGAAATTAAGGTTTTCTTAAACACAGAGAAATAACGTTATCTGTATCAATTTAACTCTTTTATTATAGTGACTTCTTTTTTATATTCCAGATGATTTCATTTGCATGAGGGAAAACAATAATTAAAATATAAGAAAATATTTCTTTTGAATGAGGTAAGGATTAAAAAGCAAGAAATTTTAGAATGACTTTAGCAAAATAGCACTTTGGTATCTAGTTTTCTCCGGTAAAGGATAGTTGAGTATCTTTATTTACAGGGTGCTATATTTATTTAGCAAAGCTTCAGCCAGGTAGATAGATTTGTAAGATAGAGCTCTAAAATTTTTACTCCAAATGGAATTCTAATTATTTTTATGCTCTCTGACCTTTACATGCTCTTAACCATTGCCTGACGGTCAAGTCTGCTCTGGGTCCTTTTCCTCACAGCTGTGATGACCACTCTACTACTCTTAGGTCATTTTTGTTATCCCCACTCTTCACATTCCTGTTTTACATGATAGAAGGAGAACAGACAAGAACTGTATAAGCTTTCTCTCTTGTCACACTTGACTGTCTTTTGTCTTTACTCCTTATATTCTTTCCTCTTAGTGCACAAAGATGACGTTTTCAGTTCGAAACCCTCCCTTCCACTTCTCATCTCTTCCTTTGGAAACCTTGGCTCTCAACTTCCCTCTCCATCCCTTCACCAACCGATATTTCTTTTTTCTTTGACTGGTTGAATATTCAGGTAAGCTTACAGTTCTTTTTGTTTCTTTTTGTTGTTGTTGGTGGTGGTGTTTATAAAAAGTTATTCTGGGGTTATAGATAGTCTCATTTTTCTAACACTGTGCAATACTTTCACTCAAATTGTTCTCATTTACAAGTGGTCTGTCAGTCTCCAGATCAAGGGTTTTTCTTAATTCTCATTCTTTTGACTTCATATTACTGCTGGTTCCCTTTCCTTCTTTTAGATCTCTCCCCCACCCTACTTCCTTTAAAATCATTATTCTGGATGTCTTCCTAGCTCTTTAATGATTTCTCATATGTCTTCTTCTTAAGCTTCTCTTTCTTTTCTTCTATCCTGAAGTTATTGTTCCTGTCATCGAAGTAGTCTTGGCCTACTCTCTTCTTACATTTTCGCCATTAAATATCTCATCTCATCTGACAACTTCAGCTGTCATCCCTCTGCAGACCTCTAGGTAAAGTTACATATAAAATCCAACTTTCCCTCAAATTCAGTCCTGGATATCCAACTGCTGCCTGACCAGTTTTCACACAGGTGCCTCAATGGCGTCTTAAACTCGTTATATCCCCATGGTTCCCACTCTCACCTTTCTGTGAAAATTTCCTTCTTCTCTATTACTTCCGTTTATATTAGGGTACTATCATTTTGTAGCCATTCTATGTTATTTCTTTCTTCAAATCAGTTGTTTGATCCTTTACATTTTTATCTTGTTTTCTTTACTATCTTTGTTCAGCTTTCCATTGACTCTCTCCTCGAGATTGATGAAGCCTCATAATTTGTCTAAGTCATTGGATTTGTTAATCAGTTTTATATTTGAAAGAAAATTCTAATCATAGTATGTATGTGATTAAAATGATTCATAGTTTCCCCGGAGGGTACCCAGGGGTCCTTTCTAGCCTTATCTCCCTTTTTTTAGTTCATTACTTGAACTACCACAGCATTTTGTACCTTTCGTGAGTTTATTATACTGAATCATATTGTGTAGCCTTTTAAAAATAACACCTTTTCCCATTCACAATTGGATATAAGTTATTTGAAAGCAGGGACTATATCTAATTTATCTTTGTATCTTCCATAATATCTTGGACAAGTTTAGTATAAATCAATAAATAAGTTTTTGTCCAGAGATGTAAGTAAAGATTATTTTCCAATGTAAGAAAATATGTGACGAGTTACTATGTAGTTTTAAATAATGTATCTTTTTAACATATGTTCTTCCCTTTTCTTTTGGAGATGAGGCCTTTTTATATGGATGGAGACAAAGACAATTTTGAAAAGTGATTCTAAATTTTTGCAAATAAAGATGTTATTGACTTGTACTGGCATATGCTAATTGTATGACTTTATACTACAGATGAAGGAAAAGGGAAGCATAATGTTGTAAGATTCTTAAATAATATCTGAATTAGTATAATATTCTTAGAAAGTATACTGTGATAAGTTAAAGATGTGCACTGTAAACTGTTGAACAACCACTTAGTAAATAAAACCTAGAGATACAGCGAATAGGCCAATTGTATAGAGAAAATAGAAAAGGAAAAAGGAGTCAAGTTTTCTAAAACAAGGCAGGAAAAGAGGAATAAAAGGATCAAAGAACTAATAAGGAAAACATTTTTTAATAAATAGCAAAATGGCTGACTTAAACACAAGCATGTCAGTAATTATATTAAATGTACATGTCCAAAATCTCTTATTTAAAGTCATTGATAATCAGACTGGGTATAAAAGCAATACCCAACTATATAAGGTCTAGAAATTCACTATAACAGTATGTCAACTAATTTTTAATATATCCACCAAGGTAATTCAAATGTAAAAGTTTGATCATTTTTAGCAAATTGTGCTGAATCAGCTTGATTTCCATATGGAAAAAAAAAGAAACTCAAATAGATTTTAGATATAACCTCAGAACCCAAATCTGTACGATATCCTATAACAAAATCTTTGTGTCATTGCAGAAGGCAAAAAAATCATAAAAGAAAAAATGGAGAAATTAGACTTCATCAAAATTAAAAACTTCTCTTCATTAGAGGATATCATTAAAGAAATACATAGAAAAGCCATAGAATGGAAGAATATATTTTTAAAACATATATCTAACAAAGACTTGCACCTAGAGCATATTTTTTAAAGCCATTGCAATAGATCATAAGAATAGTCTAATTTAAAAACAGGCAAAAAATTTGAACTGATAATTCACAAAAGAATACATAAGAATGGCCAATAAGCACCCAAAAAGATTTTTAACATTATCAGTCATCAAGGAAGTCAAAATTAAAATCAAAGTTAAACATTACTATAAATCTGAAACAACATATAATTTTTAAAAAAATCCTCCACCAGACTGATATACTTTTATATCAGTGAACTTCCGTTGACACATCATTATCAGCCAGAATCCATAGGTTACATGAAGGTCCTCTCTAGGTGTTGTATATTCTCTGTGTTTGGACGGATTTATAATGACATATGTCCACTATTATAATCTCATACAAAAGAGTTCCACGGCTCTAAAAATCTTCTATGCTATGCTTATTCACTCCTCCTTTCCCACATTACCCTCCAACCCTTTGCTACTGCTGGTATTTTTACTGTTGCCATGGGTTTGCCTTTTCCAGAATATCATATAGTTGGAATCACATATCATATAATATGTAGCCTTTTCAAACTGGCGTCTTTCATTTAGTTATATGCATTTAATTTTCCTCTATGTCTTTTCATGGCCTGATAGCTCATTTTTCCTCCTCCTCTGCCTCCTCCTCTCCTCCTCCTCCTCCTCCTCCTCCTCCTCCTCCTCCTCCTCTTCTTCCTCTTCTTTTTAAAAAATATTCCATTGTCCAGATGAACCACAGTTTATCAATCCATTGATCTAGTAAAGGACATCTTGGTTGCTTTTGACAGTTATGACCAAAGCTGCTATAAACATCAGTGCACAGCCTTTTGAGTAGACTTAAGTTTTCAGTCTCTTTGAATAAATACCAAGAAGCATGATTGCTGGATTATATGGCAAGAGTAAATTTAGTTTATGACAAACCACCAAACTGTCTTCCAAAGTGGCTGTATCAGTTTGCATTCCCAACACAACTAAGTGAGAGTTTTCCTTGTTCCACATTCTCTCCAGCATTTGGTGTTGTCAGTATTCTGCATTTGGGCTATTCTAATAGATTTATGGTGGTATCTCATTGTTTTTTGTTTTTATTTTACTTTTTTTCTAATGTTAATTTTAAAAAAAAAATTTTTTTTTTAATGTTTATTTTATTATTTTTGAGACAGAGAGAGACAAAGCATGAACAGGGGAGGGGCAGAGAGAGAGGGAGACACAGAATCGGAAGCAGGCTCCAGGCTCTGAGCCATCAGCCCAGAGCCCGATGCGGGGCTCGAGCTCACGGACCGCGAGATCGTGACCTGAGCTGAAGTCGGACGCTTAACCGACTGAGCCACCCAAGCGCCCCCTAATGTTAATTTTTAAGAGAGAGACTGAGAGACAGAGAGAGAGAGAAACATAGCACAAGCGCGGGAGGGGCAGAAGGAGAGGGAGACGCACAGAATCCGAAGCAGGCTCAGCACAGAGCCCGAAACAGGGTTTCTACTCATAGACCATGAGATCATGACCTGAGCCAAAATCAGATGCTTAACCGAATGAGTCACCCAGGTGCCCCAGTATCTCATTGTTTTAATTTGCACTTCCCTGATGACACATGTCATGAAACATCTTTTCTTTTTTTTTTTTAATTTTATTTTTAAATTTTTTTAAAATTTACATCCAAATTAGTTAGCATATAGTGAAACAATGATTTCAGGAGTAGATTCCTTAATGCCCCTTACCCATTTAGCCCATCTCCCCTCCCACAACCCCTCCAGCATCCCTCAGTTTGTTCTCCATATTTATGAGTCTCTTCTGTTTTGACCCCCTCCCTGTTTTTACATTATTTTTGTTTCCCTTCCCTTATGTTCATCTGTTTTTTTTAATCTTTTTTTAATGTTTATTTATTTTTGAAGGAGAGACAGGCTGTGAGTAGGGGAGGGGCAGGAGAGAGGGAGACACAGAAACTGAAGCAGGGTCCAGGCTCTGAGCTGTGAGCACAAAGCCCGACATGTGGGCTTGAACTCGTGAACCATGAGATCATGACCTGAGCCAAAGTTGGACACTTAACCAACTGAGCCACCCAGGTGCCCCTGTTCATCTGTTTTGTCTCTTAAAGTCTTCATATGAGCCAAGTCATATGATTTTTGTCTTTCTCTGACTGACTAATTTTACTTAGCATTATACCCTCCAGTTCCATCCACACAGCTGCATATGGCAAGATTTCATTCTTTTTGATTGCTGAGTAATACTCCATTATATATACATACACATCTTCTTTATTCATCCATCAATGGACATTTGGGCTCTGTCCATACTATTGTTGATAGTGCTACTATAAACATGGGGGTGCATATGTCCCTTCAAAACAGCACACCTGTAGCCCGTGGATAAATGCCTAGTAGTGCAATTGCTGGGTCGTAGGGTAGTTCTATTTTTAGTTTTTTGAGGAACCTCCATACTGTTTTCCAGAGTGGCTGCACCAGGTTGCATTCCCATGGAACATCTTTTCATATGTTTATTTGCCATCTTTATATCTTCTGTGGTGAGGTCTGTTAAAAGTCTTTGACCCATTCTTTAATCGGGTTGTTTACTTTCTTATTGTTGAGCTTTATGAGTTGTGTTTTTTTGGATAGCTACCGTTTATTACAAGCGTCTCTTGAAAGCATTTTCTCCTACTCTGGCATTTGTCTTTTCATTTCCTTGACAGCGTCAGAAAATTTGGAGCCAAAGTTTTCATTTTCATTAAGTTCCACCTATCAGTTATTTTTTCATGGAATTTGCTTTTAGTGTTTTACATAAAAAATCATTGCTAAACCCAAGGTTATCTCGATTTTCTCGTGTGTTTTCATCTGGTAATTTTATGGTTTTGCGTAGTACATTTCAATCTATGATGCATTTTGAGTTCATCTTTGTGAAGGATGTAAGGTCTATATCTAGGTTCCTTTTTTTGCTTGTGGATGTCCACTTGTTTCGGCACAATTTGTTGAAAAGACTACCTATGCTCTATTGTATTTCTTTAAATTATTTTTTAAAAATAACTGATGTTTTATTTTTTTCCTTTTTTTCACTCTGCCAGTAAATCTTGCGAAAATTTTATTAGCTCGTGCTTTTACTCCTCAGTGAATAAATACCTCCAGTGTGAGGTCAAGGATGACTAGTTCCCCAGCTGTCAATATTCAGGCAGACAATTAATCTTCTCATTTCATTTAACCTTAGTAGCTATTTCCTTTTCCCCAGCCCCAACACTACTTAGAGAAACTAAATGTGTCCACTGTCATCAGTGCTTAGTGTAAGTGTAATATGACATGAATCAAAGACCCTTCAGGCCAAAGTAAAGACTGATAATTTATTACTGAAGAACAGAAGCTTTTCTGATTTTGTTGTTGTTGTTGTTGTTATTGTTGTTCAGGCGGATCACTCTGAATTAACTAAGCGTGCGGGCAGCAGGTGCTATCATTGAGTTTATAGTCCCTGACAGCAAGTAGGAAAGTACTTGTAAAGAGTTTGCGGCTGCGTGGATGGCTCAAACGGCGGCCATGTTGTCCTACACATGATGCAGCAGGGGTAGGTGGGCAGCACACCCCCTCACTGTGCTTCTGGCAGTTCTGGGCGCTGGGGTCCGGGTGAGTGATTGCCCAGCAGAGACTGGTGACGTGTGTTCTCTGAAGTGACAGATGAAACCCCAAGGCCACATGAAACATTGCCCGTTTCTGGGAGATCACAGTGCCTTTTGGGGCCATTTCCCATGACATGACAGAATTTTCCCTGGTCCATTTCTCCGAGCCTGTTCTTTGTCCTCTTTCTAGAAACTGAATTTAAATGTGGGCACCATTTCTCTAGGTCAGTTTTGGTAAGATATGTCAATTCTAATGATAATAGCCTTTACAGAGAAATGATGGTTTGGTAAAGTGTAGTTCATTCAGTGTGCATATTTTATCTAGAATGAACCCATCGTTGTAATCTACAGAAACAGAAAGTATTTCTTTTTGTAGTTCTGAAATCTCTCTTCAGTGTCTACCTTCCTGGGTTTTTATCCACTTCTTTTCCTGACTCTCTTTATCTTTTCTCACATTAGTAGGACATTGTAGTATTTCCTAAGCCCTTGGGCAATTTGCAGTGAAATTTTGGTTGATGAGTCTGTTTTCTTTGTTTGTTTGTTTGTTTGTTTGTTTGTTTCTTTCTTTCTTTCTTTCTTTCTGTCTCACTAGATTTCTTTCTCTTATTTACTTATCTAATTTTCACATTAGTCCACAGTTAATCTGTGGCAATTTACATTACACAGTATTTAATAAATATTTTAAAAATATAAGTGATAATTTAAAACACTAAGAAAGCTCAAACTTCATAGTCAAAAGTATCACATTTCAGTAGGATAGATAAGTATAGGATACTACTCTGCTTGAAACTTGTATTTGCCAAAATGATACTGGATACAGAGTCTTGATGGATCTGTGGCAGAACAAATGACCTATCAAGGGAATATAGTCAATAATATTGTAGTAACATCATAGGGTGATGGACGTTAACTATGCTTACCTTGGTGAACATTGTGGTGTGCATAGAATCGTCAGATCACTATGTTGTACACATGGAACTCCTATAACATTGTATGTCAACAATACTTCAAATAAAAATAAGTAAAAGTAAGTTTTGGATGTTTCCATTTTGTATCCAGTAAGTCTGTGCTTTTGGTGATGTGATGCTAGTGAGGCAGCAAATGCAGTTACTGGATAGGCTACTAGTTTTTCTGTATTTGGTCCGGATAGATTTTTGATTCTGACTCTAGCCAACCACCTCATCAATAAAGAATGGAAGGACAGAATGTTAAATCTGGAAAGGAGCTTAGGGTCCAGCTCGTCTGACACTGGCTTTGCTATTGGTCATAGGAAAAGAAGCTGAGTTGGACAAACCTGGCTCTTCTGTCAGCCCTAGTGAGGAAGGAAAAAAAAGAAATCATGGCAAAGACTCTGATGACTGATGGTCTCATGTATTCAGAAGAGCAAGCTTTCATTATTTGTTAATTACGTTTCTAAAGCACAGTAATTATAGCCTCCCTCCTGCCCTTGCTATGTACATGAAAAGTACTTTTTTTAAATATAGAAATATTCTTTGGAATTGTATTTTCTATAATAGGAATTTATTTCTAGTAAAGAAGAACATATTCACTCCCAGACTTCACACACACACAAAAAAAAAATCCTAAAAGCTTAAAACAACACCCTGTATGAGTGCAGTATAGCTTTATGGTCTGTTTGTAGATAGGTTTAACTTCCATATGAACATCCACTTATGTGAGCATATTAAACTGGCCCATAAAGTATGTGATGTGTGTGTGTATGACATTCTATGCAATGAGTATAAAAGGTATGAGAATGTGTGTCAAAGGCCACTTAGTGGATAACTACATAATCAGTGTGAATAACATTTAGTAAAGCACTATTTGCTTTATTACTAGACTAACATAGCCTGTGGGAAGAGTAGAGTGTCACAAAAGAAATACGAGCTTGTGAAATTTGTGCGCTTATCTTCAGAATAGCCATATGTCTGTAATGGGCATGCAAGGGAAATTCAGTTCACAATATACATAGAAAAGTAATATCTCAAGAGATTTCCAATTACTAGTAGACAAACATAAAAGTGATGCCACCCCCTTTTTATAATGGACTACTTAAATATAAGAGCAACTTAAATGTCTGACAATTTATTTTGTGACATGTATTCTGGAATAGAGATGTGGCAGAATTGGCTATAAATCATTCTAAATCATGCCAAAGGCAAGTGCTTTTATTTACTACGGTGCTTTAGTAGATGCCTCTGTTACCCTATGTCACATTACATCCCCTCTTGAACCTCTCATTTCAGCCAGAGCTACGGTGGACCCTTCAGTGCCCTGACAAAGTCCCACCAAACATTCAGCATCTGTCCTCATGATTTCTGACCTAGGGTTTTCTCTGTAGTTACCTGAGCATGCAGGCACAGCCCTGGGTGTGCAAGCTCATCCCTGAGGTGTGAGGAAGTTAGTGCCTCACGACAACCCTCAATCAACAGAAAGGTCAGCTGAGGACAAATTCTGCAGCTCCCTGAATTTGAGGCCAACCATTCTGGAAAGCATTTGGTTCCCTTCCTGGGAAGATCTGCTGGAACCGAGCCCTTGTCGTCCGCTAGGGCTGTCTCAGTAGTGCATGTTAGTGGCAGCCTTTCCTCCTTTCTGTACCCGCCCCCATCCACCCCCTGACAATCCTGCTTCCCGGATAAGCTGTTTCAGGCTCCGTACCCTGGGGAGCCCAAACCAAGGCAATTACGCAATTTTCAATAATGTAGTTTTCTTCCTTAACACGTACAACCAAGAATTTGTGAGATTTAAGTGTATTTGTGTATAACAAGAGGACGATTTGGGAAGTTAAGGAACTATATAGTCTTTGCTGTTTCTCTAACTATTGGCGTCACCTTGTCTGGGCTACATTCTCACAGCTCTGGGGACCTTGCTCACAGAGGTAGCCCGGGAAAAACCGTTTAATTTACTCATATCTGTTGCACAGTGTCTGATTCATTCTCTTGTTGAGATGTGAAGCATACATGGTAGCGTTTGTATTTGTAATTTTCTTTGTCATTTAATCAAAATATACTTGCTATATGTGGAAAATCCCAAATTATATGAAAGGACCATGAATGAAAAATAACAATCCCTGTCTTGTCATTCCTCAGCTCATGTCTCTTTCCCATCAGTAATCTAAACCACTTCTGTACTTAGTGCTTCAGGTTACTTCCAGAATTTCAAATGAAATGCAAGATGCAACTTAGGGTTTTTTTAAATTTTTTAATGTTCATTTATTTTTGAGAAAGAGAGCATGAGCGGAGGAAGGCAGAGAGGGAAGGAGATACAGAATCCAAAGCAGGCTCCAGGCTCTGAGCTGTTAGCACAGAGTCTGACATGGGGCTTGAACTCACGAACCATGAGATCATGACCTGAGCTGAAGCCAGACACTCAACTGGCTCCAACCCACGAACCGTGAGATCATGACCTGAGCCGAAGCCAAACGCTTAACCAACTAAGTCACCCAGGAGCCCCCAACTGCAATTTCTTAGTTAAAAAATAAAATGACTTTCCAAAATGGAATGGGAGAATTTCAACCTGACTTAAAGTTCTCTATGTCTCCACTTACCCTACTGTGATGGATACATGTTTTGTTGGTCCCATTTGTATCTTTATGTACAGTCTACTCTGCCTCTTGATGTACAAATTCAGGCATTACTTATTTATTTGCTCTCCACACTGTAACATGAATGTATTCCCTTCCCTTTTACCTCCTGTCTCTACTTAAGGTATCTATCTACTACATTTTCAAAGTTGACAACATTCACATGGTCATCTGTCATCATAATTATGTCTCATATGTCTTGGCTATATATTCTAAAAAGGGAAAAAACAGATAGTTTTTACATTATTATAACTATGTAAATTTTGTTCATGGAATGGCCAAGTGGTATGCTAGGATTATCTTTCCTTCTCCATGAGTCCGAAATCATGGCCTTACCAATTCACCAAATCTCAAGTCAGCCTAAGCATCTCTCTTTTTAAGTAGTTAATTCTGACAGAAAACTACTGGGGAAAATGACTACCTAGATGGAATTACCTTATATAGTCAATGAGGCACTTCAAGGATATGGAAAAATAGTATGAAGAACTTCGTGCTTTTCAGCAGAGCTTGCATTTTCTATTAGAATCTAAGTCAAGGGATGCCTGGGTGGCTCATTCTGTTAAGTGTCCAACTCTTGATTTTGGCTCAGGTCCTGATCTCATGGTTTGTGAGACAGAGCCCCATGTCAGTCTCAGTGCTGATAGCATGGAGTCTGCTTGGGATTCTCTCTCTCTCCCTCTCCCTCTCCCTCTCCCTCTCCCTCTCCCTCTCCCTCTCCCTCTCTCTCTCTCTCTCTCCCTCCATCCCTCCCTCTCCCTCTCTCCCTCTCTCCCTCTCTCCCTCTCTCCCTCTCTCCCTCTCTCCCTCTCTCCCTCTCTCCCTCTCCCTCTCCCTCTCCCTCTCCTGCACCCTCACCCTCTCCCTCCCTCTGTCCTTCCCTGGCTCATGCTTTCTCTCTCTAAGTAAACAAATAAACATTAAAAAAAAAAATAGAATCTAAGTCCAAACTAATTTTTCAGGCTTTGACTAAAAGTCTGTCATCTGGAACATTACCAGTGGTTGTGGCAGGAAAAGAGAGTACATGAAGAAATCATACCTTCTCTTCCATGCTTTGACTTACAAGTGGCGCCCATCCATTCTGTTCCGAGTTCTTTGGCTGAATCTAGTCACCTGAGTCCACATACTGCTTGAGATCTAGGGAATCTTAAAGAGCTCATGGATATTTGGTGAGCAGCAAATATCTCTGCCACAATATGCACTCTTTGATTATTCACTGTTCATATAAATTTAGATGTTTCATGTAAATAGTAAACAAAATATAATGGAATGTATACCTGAATTTGAGTGCACATTTACTTGGTATCTATGTGTGTAATAGCCCAGAATAATATTCTACTTATTGACTTTCCTTTCAGAGCAAGGCACTAAAATGTAGATAAAATTAATTTCCAAACTCAAGTTGTTTTGCCTGACTGAAATTTTCCAAGGGACATATCAGAGTGGTCATAATTTTATCCATTGTTTGGGATACTGTTACATTTCCTTGAATTTTCTTATTCTTGAAAATCCTGTAGATCTTTATAATTAAAAAAAAATTTACTTCCTTAGTCTTGAACGTTTTATTGTTGTGGGCCTTTACTCTTATATTAGCCTTTCATTTTTATATAAATTTTGTTTCATTTTGTTTTTCATTTTGCAAGTATATGCCAGGAGCTGTGGTGAGTTGTAGAGCAAAGCTGAGACTTTGGGTAAGCAGACAATGCTCAATGTTATCTTCTGTATTGTTTTTGTATTGTGGCCTCATGACTTTATTTGGGTGACCTTGAAAAATTTCTTGTTTGATTTTTAGTTTCCTTTTGTGTAAAATGGATTTATAATAATTCCCAAGGTTTATTTGTTCATTTTAAACAGGTACCAATAACCTATGTAAAATATACAGCACAAAGCTTGATATATAATAAAAACCAAAGAAGTGTCAATTCTCTATTACCAGATGGCTAACCAGAGACTCTGTGGTAGATTGGACTCTGAAAAGCTGGGCTGGAATCCATGTATCCTCATTTAATAAGTGGGTAAAAACAGCGAGTTATTTGATGTTTCTAAATGTCACCTGTTACTCAGAAATTGAAACAATAATGGCTATCTGTACTGTCAGAGAAAAGTCGGAGCACAGGCATGGAGAATGTCAGCCTGGAGTCAGATTCTACAAGTTCACCTCCCAGGTGTGCCCTTCAACTTGTTGATGAGCTTGGATTTTTAGATTCTGGACAAATGATTCCATTTGGGAGGCAAGATTGAACTTTCTTTCCTTTAAATGAGTGAAAAAGTTAGACATTTTTTGAATACCAAGACTTTATTTGCCATTCCTCCCCCACCCCCACCAAAACACTACAAGATTCAAGATTCAGGTTTTTCCTTTTATATATGTATATAATACTTTAAATGTTTATTTTTGAGAGAGAGAGAGAGAGAGAGAGAGAGAGCACATGTGTGCAAGTGAGTGGGGGAGGGGCAGAGAGCAAGGGGGACACAAATCCGAAGTAGCCTCCAAGTTCTGAGCTGTCAGCACAGAGCCTGTTGCAGGACTCGAACTCCTGAACCATGAGATCATGACCTGAGCCGAAGTCAGATGCTTAACCTACTGAGCCTCACAGGTGCCACAACATTCTAGTATTTCTACTCTAGGTTCAGCTTCGTACTTATGAGAAGTCATTTAAATTGTATACGTGTCACCAGCCTTTTAGGGGTTGGGGTCATGCAGAATATTGCCTGTGGAAGGTCACTTGCTTTCAAGGTAGAGGGTATGCTGGCCCTTTTGTAACCTTGCCTGGGACAGAACTGAATGTCAGTAATGCCAACAAATTACTCCTTTTTCCTCATTTGAGGCTGGTCTAGTAGATAAGTCACTCTCATTTTTAGTAAAAATCTTAAACTACAAACCTTCACTTTTTTTGAACAGAGATTTTTTTCCTCTGTAAAAAATTGTAAGGTTCAGAAGTTCCACTCACAATCATGAAAATGAACATTTTCACTCTTCTAAGGAAGATGCAGATCTTTGTGTGACTTTCTTTAGAAGAGAAGACCAGTCACAATGCATTGATTTCATTTGTTTCCCATGAGAAACAGAGAACTGTCAGTTGTACAGTGAGGATAAAGGCCTTTATGGTTGTTAAACAGTCTCCTAAATCCTTGGGCAAGTTTCTTAATCTCTTTAAGCCTTGCTTTTCTCTCCTGTAAAATGAAGGCAATGATTGTATAGTATGAGAAGTAAATATGATAATGAGATGAAAACCTTTCTCTTGTGCTGGTCACAACAGTACATAATCACTAAATGTTAGTCAACTTTTATGAGAAGTATTTATAGTAAAGAAAACATACTGTTAATACCACCATTTGGTTCATAGTAAATTGCTATGGTAGACTTTACGGTAGTAAATTTTTAAGTAGCTTGGAAAAATAATCTAACATTTATAGTTTTAAGATTATGTGACCTATTGAATTAAATAATTATCCACTTATAATCTCATATTAGCATGAATCATAAAGACCTAACTGTATATATTTGTTACCATGAAAACTCATGTGCATGTCATACAAATATGAAAAGTAATGATTTAAAAGTTATTACACAGTTTGCAATTTTAATAAATGATGAAAATACTTTTGGAATTCATGTTATGAACACAGATTATTTTTTTTAATTTTTTCATGTTTATTTTTGAGAGAGAGAGAGAGCGAGAGGAGAGAGAGACAGAATGTGAGGGAGAGAGGGGCAGAGAGAGAGGGAGACACAGAATCCAAAGCAGGCTCTAGACTCTGAGCTGCACAGAGTCTAGAGTCTAGAATCTACACTCTGAGCTGCACAGAGTCTGGAGTCTAGACTCTAGACTCTGAGCACAGAGGCCGAGGCAGTACTGAGACTCACGAAAAAATGGCTTTTGGATATTTCCATAATGTTTTGAAGGAAATATTACAAACTCTTAAGAAGTTCCAGGAAGTTTTAAAAGTTGTTTTTAGAGTAGTAAAATTACTAAATAAACTCAAGCTTAAATTTTTTTGATACAGTTGCTACCTTTTGGTATTAATATTTTTGGTGTGTGTAAAATACACTTTGACAGCAGATTTTGTAATTTGTATATTTAAATGATGTTTTATAGTTTATGTTCAGTTAACATATTTTGTCAAAAGAGAGAAACTTTCCTTTGAGATTCCTATTATCAGGATTTTAATGCATTCGTTTTTATCCCCAGCTCAGATTTCTTTAAAAGAATAAATGAGCTCACACAGTTATTTATATCTCCCAAGAATTATTGTTCCTGAGTTTCTGAATCTTTGAGAATTCTTCTATATATGTTACAGATTAGTATCCAAGGTCTTAGTCCCATTGGCAAGATGTAGATATTAGTGTTATCTTCTTCAGTGACAACCAGAAGTAAACTAATAAACAAGTCATGACACCAGTGAACCATTTAGTTTATTTTTCTAAGTAAAGATTAAATGAGACAAGAGTAATACTCACATCGGAGACATGGCTTTAGATCACTTTTATTCATCTTGCTTTTTACTAGTGGAAGGAAAGTTGGTATTGCCATATGGGTTCGTAAGAGGTAAACCAGTGGGGTTTATGTACTTATGAATTATTTGGGGAAAATATGTTTCATTCATAAATGTTACTATTACAGAAATTGTACTTGAAAGAAGGGATAAAAAATCTAAGGGTTAATTTTTAACTGAAATTAAAATGAACCAAGTATATATATAAAATATCAGCACAAATTATTTGAAACCAAGCACATCTACCTTAGGTCATTTATCTATTTATTTTTAATAAGAAACCATCACAGTCTGACAAAACATGATATTTGAAATGTCTGACCTTTAAGGGATATATTCAAGATAGGGGTTAGAGGGGGTGGGAGCAGATATCACTATCCTACATCATTCTCTCCATGTACGAACTCTCTTTCAGGATTACAAATCGCTGAAGACAGATAGAGTCATCTGTACACTGTTTGAGGAAGACATTTCCTCTCTTCTGTTTCCTATTTACAATTCCACTGGGTTCATAAAATGGTCAGATGCTACAGAGCCATGAACAAACTACAGTGCTTTTAATAGAGCCATTCATCTGCTCCTTTTGAAGGTTAGTGTTCTCTCTCGAGGGAGGGTTCTCAGATAATAAGAGGAAAATGAATGCCAGTTGAGCACCTGTAATCAAATTACTCTTAATTCCCTCAACTCTTGTCAGATATTGAGCTCCTCAGATCGTTTCATAGGTGGGCATTTTACAGACCCCCATGGTGTAATACAGTTAGTTTCCTTTCCCACTTCCCTTTCTCTTTCCTGTGCTCCAGCCACCATCCATCATGGCTGGGTAAATCCTGTCAGACAGAAAGTCCCAGCCGTTCAAACAGTCAGACACTGAGCCAGCCTGGTCTACTCATGCACCTGTCACTTCCCAGCATTCAGCTTGCGAGGAAGGGGGCCAAGAGAACATTTATGGAATGGATGCGGGCAACGTGCCCAGCGTGTCAACAGGCACAGTGTGGTCTCAGCCTCAGTCCTGGTAGGATGCTTCTGCTCCTGAAAAGATTCACAGTCTGCCCCACCCCCACCCCCACCCCATCCCAAAGAAGGACTGATCTATGTAAAACGCTTGCTGCTTCCAACCTAGAGCAGACCATAATTTAGTCCAGACTCTCCCAGACCCAATGTGTCACATGTAACAAAACAAGCACTGCACAAAGCACTGGGCTGGTGAGTCTTTCAGCTGCACCATAACTCATCCTGCTCTAAAGGCTGCAGAGGGAATTTGTAGAATGGGGTGAAGTGTTCCATTTCATTTGTATTGTATCACTTGGGATATGAGATGAATTCAGGATGCAGCCGCAGACATGCTTGGAATTTCATTGATTTTATTATGTTGGTTGGAACTTACATATGCCTTATGGGTTTTTTTTTTTTAAATCACAACTTTTATTGAATGTAATTACGCAGAGCACATGGAAAATAATGGTGGTTCACAGTGAAGAAAGTATAACATTTTTGTTTTTTATGTCCAATGACTTTTACCTTAAAAAACCTTGAGTCAGGGATATATACAGAGATGCAAATCTAAGAATTGTGCCATTGTAATGAAAATAAAGCTTCAACTATTTTCTGAAATTATCTGCAATCAGATAACTCATTTATCAGTTATGGTCAAATGAATGTTAGTCTTGAGAATATCTTCCTCACTGGTTTGTTAAGGACAAGTTAAAACATTCCCCATCAGAGATATGCTTGTTAAATCATCTGTAAATCGGTATGCTTGTTTTCTGTCCACTCTGAGCAACAGAATTTCTTTTACTTTCCTTCCCCTCTTCCCTTTGCTTCTCTTCTCTTTTCTCCCCTTCCCTTCTTTCCCCTCCCCTTATTCTTCTCTTCCTTCCTTTCCTCCTTCCTTCCTTCCTTCCTTCCTTCCTTCCTTCCTTCCTTTTTTCCTTCCTTCCTTTTTTCCTTCCTTCCTTCCCTCCTCTCCCTCCGTCTCTTCAATAAGGGTCAGGCACTGATCCAGGCTCTGAATTAAGATACTGAATGACACAAATGCCACCTCTGTGCTTCTGGAATTTATGGTCTCATAGTTCCTAAGTATTTAGCAATACATGTAGAGAACATTACTTGGAAGGGCTCTTGAACTAAAAAATTTATACAGACTCTAAAAATGTGTAGAACACAAATTTCAGCCTAGAAGACTAAACCACACTCTGCCATGAGAAGAATACATGTATTTTACTATTCTCCCTTTTATAAAGAACCAAGCACATGCATTCTGACACTGATAGGCAGTTCATTCTCCCTGTGGATCTTGGCAGAACATGTGAGGCAATAATATCTTTGCTGTTGGGATCTTGTGTAGCCACACATTTCGTCATGGCATGTTTTGTTAGGATGACCATTATTCCTCCAAGGCCACATTTGATCTGCTTCATTCTTTGAGTTTGTTTAAACTAAGTCTTTGTCATTTGATTGCAAAGAAAAGCATTCATTCTTCCAATACGTTTAAAAATGCTGGGTGATCGTTGATAGGCTAATACTGGCTGCTCTGTGTTGCCAATCTAATGCTTTTCAATATTTTATTATCCCTGGAACATTTGAAAGCATCCCTATTTCTCACACTCTGAAGAGGCACACGTGTCACCTCTCCAGTGGTCATTTCCTTACTTTTCCTTGTTGACAAACGGCAGGCTTTGTTCACCATTCTGTGAGTGTCAGTGGACTTCTGGAAAAGCAGCTTTGGCCTGGGGGAGAATCTTGATTGGTCGTAGCCAATTACTGGCCTACTTTCTCTTGACAATTGATTGATCGAGGTATGGTCATATGACATATTCCGGCCAATGAAATGTTAGGGTAATCCTGGAAAGATTTTTCTCATTTGTTAAAGAGCCACAGGAGAGCGATATATCCTTTTTTAAATTATTTTGTCTTGACATTGTTACCTGCATGTGATTCCCGGAACTGAGGTAACCATCTGAGGACCTTGAAGAGAGCAAAACTAAGACAAGTTCCTACTCTGGAGAATTAAATAAGACATAGGAGAACCTGTGTCTTTGAATATATGTTTGCTTACCCAGCCCTGGAATTACTCTGCTTCCATACATTTTGTTATATTAGATACTACAATTTACACTTACTGTTGACTTTGCTTGCTATGTTTTCTGTTATGTGGAGCCAAAATATATGCTAAGTCACATCCTTTTCTTTAAAGTTAGTTGAGATTTTAAAACACAATGAATGCCATGACTAAGATGAAATGTACCCAACTTTGAACTTGGAAGAAATATATTATTACTTTGATCATTTGGTATCAGTGCAAGAACTGAGACTACATGCTTGTCAAAAGCTTTCGCTTCCTAGGTTGTGTGGAGGGTAAGTGACAAGATGGATCATTTTTAATATCGTACCTGTGCTCTGTTTTATTTCCAGCTACACGTGTACCACTTTCTATATTCTTCCAACTCCTGTCCTTGTAGAGAATTATAGCTCTAATATCAGGTATCCAGGTCTGTTGCTGCTAGGCCTATGGTGATGAGTTAGATGTTTCAAACTCCTTTGATAGGAAATCACATCCTGCTGGGAGTACCTCTAAAAACAAGACGCCCATGTTCATCTCACAAACACTCACCACATGTACCTCTTAACTAAACTTGTGTAAGCTGAGATTTTATGGTGGCCAACTTCCCCACTCCGTGGGGAAGACCTAGGAATGAGGCCAAATCAAAGAATAGTGTTACCACAATGGAGAGTCACAGAGTCTTGTGGATATTTTCAAGGTGATAGATTTAGCTGTCCCTAAAGGTTACTCTACTCAGTATACTTTTTCGGTTACATGGGTTGAGTTATATTTACCATCATAGGTAAACTAATGACTCTTCAAGATGCCCACATCCTGATTCCCCAAGCTGTGAACAGATTATGTGACAGAAGGGCTTTGCAGGTGTTTTTAGAGTACAGACCTTAAGGGGTGCTTGGTTGGTTCAGTAGGTTAAGTGTTCGACTCTTAATTTTGTCTCAAGTCATGATTTCACGGTTTGTAAGTTCAAGCTCCATGTCAGGGTCTGCACTGACATGCAGAGCCTGCTTGGGATTCTCTCTCTTTCCCCCTCTCTCTGCCCCTCTACTGCTCACATGTACTCACAAGCTCCCTCTCCCTCTTTATCTCTCAAAGTAAACTTAAAAAAAAAGAGAGAGAGTACAGACCTTAAAATACGGAGCTTATCCTGAATTTTATACGTGAACTTAATTTAATCACAGGAGCTCCTAAAAGCAGAGAAACTTCTTTAGCTGCAGTTAGAAGATTCATGTAGCAGAAGAGGAAAGTCAGAGGGATTAAACAGTGAGAAGGATTCAGTTGCTGAAATGCCCAGATGTAAGAACCAGAGCGAGAGGCCTCTAGGAGGTAAGAATATCCCTCAGCTGAGATGTCACACACACACACACACACACACACACAGACACACACACACGCACACACACACACACACACACACACACAAACCAAGGACCTCAGTCCTACAACCAAAAGGAATATTCTGCCAACAGTCTGACTCAGCCTTGAAGTGATTCTCCTCCAGAGGCATCCAGTTAGAGCCCAGGTGGCTGACACTTTGAGTCTGGCATATGGAGACCCTAGAGCAGAAAAACCAGTCAAGACAACCCAACCTTCTGACATGCAGAGATGTGTGATAAACACATTCGTTTAAGCTGCTGAGTTTGTGGAATTGTGTTACAGCAGCAATAGAAAACTAACACAGTTACTAAGTAGGATTTTTTTTTACTGTTACAAGCAAAAGTGCCTTGATGAATACAATATTGTTTTGAGACCAAAAAATATTGCGATATTGGAAGAAAATACACTGGATTTTATTTTGAGTATAAAGTAGCCACGGTCTCAGGAAAAATACAGAAGCCTTACTCTGAAATATATTTAGGTTTTTAGAATGTTGTGGTTAGTTTTTGTTTGTCTCTTTGTCTCTATATGGTAGAAAAGCAGATGTCTTGAGAACAAAAACTGTAGCCCGTTGACAATAAGTGAACTATACCGTGAGTAGAAATAGAAAAAGAATACATTTAGGGTGCTGGTTTGACAGTCAAACTTGCTGCAGGGATGAAGGAGCACATTAACAGGTCACAGGCAAGTTAATCCCCAAAGGCTCACAGGCTCGTTGGCAGGGCCAGAGCAGGTGAAAGTCCCAAGGGAAAAAAAAAAAGGTTGATGACGAGGAACTGAGCAGAGCCAAAGGAAGAGGAGATCTCTCAGTCGGATTCAGTGGCTTTGGAGGGAAAATTTTAACCTAAACTAAGGACTAAAAATAAAAAATCTAGGAAACTATATTTGTAATTCCAAAGCTGAAATAAATAACGGAGATGATGGAGAATATTCAAGTAATGTCAAGTTGGGTGTTAAATTTAGGTTAAAATGTAGCAAAATAAAGTGATGCTAAGCAAGGATGCTCACTTGAAATGCTCACTTTGGTGTTTAGCATTTTCCTGGGAAGTCGGTCACGTAGGCGTGCAACATCTCCATGACTAACTTCAGCAAAGACAAAGTATTCACCAGCAATCACACTGTTAGCACAAATTTCAAATTGGTGCAGCCTGGCCCACGCTCTCAGGTACACAACTTAAAAGCACCGTTATAAGGCAGAATGTTCCAAGGCTCACGCCGCATTTCCCAGAAGCTGGCCAAGGGCCAGTCCTGAAAACAGGTCTCTTTTATGAGGAGGAATAGACAGAGTAAAGCAACCCAAGCGTGCTGAGTTAACCCCTTCCTGCACAGGCTGTTATATATCAGAGCCACTGGGTTATAAGGGCCTATGAGGTTGTATTAAGACTGAGAGGACACTTTTTATAAGCCAGTTCACAGCATGCTGTGAGCGCATCAGAGGACACTTTAACAAACAAGAACTCTCTTCGCTGGAAGCTCATATTAGCAAAGGATGTCCCTTCCTGTACAGAAAAACAGAAACAGATGGAAAGTATGTTCCATGGGACCACAGCTTCTACTCAGGCTGGAGTCTGTTATCCTAACTATTATAATGAAATGGGAGCTCAGTTTCTCAAATGCCACAGATGCCAATGAAAACTCATGTAGTGACAGCTTCACAGGTTGTAGGAAGTATGCCACCTCTCGTTGCTTCCTATCCTTGCCCATGTGATAAGTCACATAAACTACCTACCTGTATGCACAGTGAACAGCATAGGCCACTCTTAGCCAGAGGAGACCAACCCAAAGGCTACAGGTACCTCACGCTTTGCCCAGTCTTGCAAGGGTCACAGGAATCCTTGACTTGCCCATCTGCCAAGTGTTAGCTTCTTAACTGGTTTGGAAGCTATAGCCTGTTCTCAGGCTTTGCCTCCTGTGCTTTGGTGTGATAGCTCTTACCCTGTGAAGAAAACCTGCTCCTTCTTTCTCAGAATTGTGTGCTTTGTCAGTCAAACCATTTTATGTCACTCACCCCAGGATGTAGGAATAGGAATTTGCTTATTTTCCCCAATGGAAGACAATATTTTTATGTCACTATGCTGATTAAAATAGTGGGCTCCATGTTGGGACTATGCAGTCCTTTGGGGGAAAAATCACAAAGAGGGAGAGAGACAGAAGGAAAAAGAGGGAGAGGAAGGGAAAGAGAGAGAGAGAGAGAAGAAGAAACTGTATTTACTGTGCTTTGGGAGATTCATGGTGGGGGGGTCACAAAGAGTTACTTGTTTTTTTGTGCATGATTCTAGGAGTTGGCTTGATACTGACACTACATCAATGAAAGAAACTGCTTCTCCTTATATCTTCAAGGAGTTTGTATTTTACTGAAGGTGGGATGGGCAGAAGACAGACAGTTTTTAAAAGCAGCTCAGTGAGGGCTACTGTAGAAGAAAGCACAAAACTGTTGGATGGGAGAAAAGACATCTTGACATTTGCTTTGTCAAAAAATATATATTCCACTGCATACCTTTAACAAACTACTTTGAGTTTTCTTGATGTTCCGGGACTTTGGGGTCTTAGAAGCTTAAAAAAAAGACTAGGCTGGGTCCCATTTGAGTGTATTTACTTGCCCATGTTCAGTGAAGAGCCCCTTAACTGCAGGAGCCCAGGACCCTACCAGGTTGGGCAGGGGCACTGTGACCATGATTCAGCCAACACTTCCCCACTGCAGCATTACAAGATCTGCTGTCAGACTTAGCATGTGTTAGAGCCACTCATAATGGGCCAAGAGTGAAAAAAGTAGAGAACTTTAAGGATGTTATCTCTGGGCTGGCATGAATTTTTCAGTCACAAACGTATGTGCAATAGCATACCTTTCAAAGTTTCTCTAATGTAATTTAGCTCTTGAGGTCGCTTTAGTTGATGGTGGAAAACATAATTTTGTCAATTCAGGGTAAGCTTACGCTCATTCAGACTCATTTAAACATACATCTAAATCCGGTCAATTCAGAATTTTAGAAAGCTTTTCAGGGCTTGTATTCATCACCAGCATGATTTCCTCCCTCCCTTCCTTCTGTCTGTGGGGGTGTCTAAATTCATAGGGAAGAGGGGAAGAGATGTGTGTGCGTGTGTGTGTGTATAATGGCTTTCAGGGCAGGACTGCTTCTAGCAGCCATCTAAGTCCCTGGACATCCATAAGATAGAACTCATCTCTTTGGGTCCTCCTTTCTCTGCTGTCATTCCTACAACTCAAGTATGGCATCCACACATTCTACATTTTCCTGACTAATCCCTCAAAATGATATCCTGGTAAAAAGTGGCATTGATGGATAAACTCACTTGCCATTGGGACTTGACTCTTTGTCCTATGAGGTCCTCTGTCACTCCTTTATGAGCTGTAGGCATCTTGAGATACATCATCTCTGAGGAGTGATCCTTCAGTCTTGACTGCACCTCTGATGTTTCAGTGTCCTCTCTTTCCCTTACCTAGCAGCTCTGGGTCTGTGCACCAGGAATTCATTGATCCTACCTCTTAACTAGGGAAAGAGTGGAAAACATTCTAAGTGAAGAAGTTGTTTTAGGATGTTCTAGGAACTTAGTCTACACTTTACAGAATGGCTCCTGAATTCTCAGCGAAAACACTCAAAACTTGCCTTAAGTCTGCTCTTATATTGGAAACTCCTTTTTCTCCCATTCAGCCAGATTCTCATTATATTGAAGCTCAACAAATTACTTAGGGCATAGGAGAGAACCAACGTGGCTACCATTAGGGAGTCAATAGAATGTGTAGAAAATTAATAGCATGGTGACAGTAAGGTGATTGTGCACTAATCTCACTCCAAGTTATAATTATGCATTCAGCATATATATATAACAACCAAACAAAAGAAATGGGATATGCGCTTAAAGGAATTACTCTAGAGCAAAAGCATTCATAAATTCAAGCTAAATTATAAGCCACATGCACTAGGCCTTTTAGTAACCGCTTTGGCTATTATGTGGCTTTGCTACCTATACGGGGTACTGGGCAGAGAGGGAGGATCTATTTTCAAATGTGTGTTCCTTCGTCTAGATCAAGGATTTGAAAACTTGTTTTGTAAAAGCCCAGACAGTAAATATTTTGGGCTTTGTAAGTCAGGCTATCTCTGTCACAACCACTCAACTTTGCCTTTGTAGCATAAAAGAAGCCATAATGCATCAACACATGAGTATGACTATGTTCCCATAAAACTTTATTTACAAAAACAGAGGGCTGGCATTGGCTCAGTCCCTATGGTTTGCAGATGTCTGCCCTAGCTGTGAAAGCAGTCCTTTCCCAGTTTTTGTCCTGCTGTAGCAAAATGATTAAGAACTGTGTGCTTGGGGAAAACCCGTTAACAACACTTCTCAGTTCTCAGTACAGGCTTCGTTTCTTTTTCCACTTTGTAATTCACACACCGGGCACAATGCTGAGCATTTAAGTACTTTTTCGAAAAAAATGGTGAACTTTCTTCAACTCTGTACAAGCGAGGGCACATATCCTGCCTCTTCTTGGCAAGTGTCTGTGGTCAAGGGCAGATCTGAGACATACGGAATTCTTCTCAGTGGAGAGGTAACAGACACCAGGAGTGACAGCTAGAACACTCTGTATGAAGCAGACCAGATTCTATACATGACACATTCAAATGCTGGGCTTGAGTCATTTCTGAAGTTGACATTTTAAAAATAAATGTTCTTCATAGATAACTTAAAATATTTATCACCTAAGAACTGTTCTGCATGGTATTAGTTCATGCTAATTGTATATTGCCATTTGGTTACTGCTCTTGAGAGTGGCTAAATGATGCCAATTATTTCATGAACCCTAAATGATGGAGCTGTACCTTCCTCCAAATTTTATTTCCCTGCCTTTGGTCTCTCTAATTACCATTGCTCTTGTGATGTTAGAGGGCATGCAAAAATACAGTTCTGGTACTTGCATCCATCGTAAAGATACATGTATTTGTAGATGAAACTGGAAACATTTGCTTTTGTTGTTATGGTTAGTTATCAGTGGGGCTAAACTTGCTAAAAGATTGCAATAGATTTATGCGCCAGCGTTTTATTCATGGGAGACACTGGCACTTTCCACTTGGGGCAAGATGAAAAGTCCCTTATTTTCTTCATTGTGATCCAAATTAAAGCAAAGTTTAATTAAAGTTTCATTAAAGAAAGATCTTTTGTAGTCCTGGGAAGCATCTTTTTCTTTGGGCCAGATATGTTTTAGAATGACATGCTTTCATCTCGAGTTTTTAATGTTTTTCTGAGGGAAGAAAGGGAATAGATACACCATTAATGAGGTGTGATGTGGCTGAGCCAAGAGTATAAAGCACCAGGTGTTCCATCAGCTCTCATCTAGGTGTGGTGCAACACCTGACTTTCCTGACTTTCCTGACTGTCAGTCTCTTACCATGTTGCCACCTGAGTGACCTCTCATAGGGTGCTCCTCCTCTAATCATGCTTCCCACGGCATTCTCACCAGGTTTACTATTGTTCTTTTACACAAACCTTGTGATGCCCAATCTCTTCCCGTCTTCTTCTCTTCAATTTCTGCACTATCTGCCTACAACCCCCTCCTTCATCTTCTGCAAGTAAACACACGCTGTTAGTGTCCATCTCCTCTGAAACATCACATAACTCTTTTTCTCACTTTCACTGTTTTACACACCCGAATGTTACTTCTTGCAAATGAATTTCAGCATTTTTTGCCTGTAGTTTGGGTGGTATTTTATGAAAGGGGCACCCAATGGAGGATAAGAGTACAAATCAAAATCATACACTTTCTTAGCTCAGGTTTCCCTGGGAACCAGACTCTGAGACAAAAACATGCATGCGGGAAGGTTATTGGAGAGTGCTCTGGGGAACAGCATCAGTGAGAGCATAAGGGAGGGAGGATTGTACAGAGAAGTTTAACTGCAAGTCAACTATCCCTGAGACTTCAGAAAATGACAGGGAGCTCTGCAACTGTGATGATCCTTTTGTAGATATTCCTTATCTTAACCAATTTTTGGTGCAGAATGAGGGCATTCCTTTGGGCAAGGAACCTCTCTGTGGGTGAGAGCAATCCCCAGCACTCTCCCCCTTCCTTGAGGATAACACCAGCCTCAGGATCTGTCTCCTGACTGCCTCTTGGTTAATAGGATTATAACTTGGGTTAAGTCACTTTCAGCTGGGGTCATGTGAGTCTAATAAGGAAAGAAAGGGACAGCACCCCGAAGGAACTCTCATAATTAGCCAACATATAATGGAAAAGACTAAATTTTCAGTCTTTGGTTAAGGAGGCAAGATCATAAGATTGGGTAGCAGAGAGTTCACATGAGACCACTCTTCTGAGATACGTAGGATTTAAATCTCCTGAGGAAGATCCCAGGAGATGGGTGGTAAACTAGTAACTAGCATAGTTCATAAAAGTGTGGGAAAGTGATGGCCCATATTAAATGCCATTGAAATGCCAGAATTATCTTGACAGATGGTGGAGAAAGGAAATGAAAGACTCCAGAAGGTAGGTGTAGTAGAGTAGATGTGGTATGCGAAGCTGAAAGATCTATCAGATGATTGTGTTTCAGGAAAAGTCTATAAGGAATGCACATATGAGAGGAGCACACATATCAGTAAAAAGTGTAAAGGTGGCTCTCTTCTGTTAGCCGAGACTGATAGTAGGAACAGGCATTGCAGAACAGATAGGACCCTAAAACAGTAAAGGCCAAGGAACAATTCTTACATGCAGAAACCAAGTAGATGCAAATTATCATTATTAGTTGCAGAGTTGGGAGTGACAGCCAGGGGACCTGACTTGTAGAGAATACAGAGATGCCATAGAGCATCCCTAGAAACAAGATACATACATAGCCAACATGGGTACTACTCAGCTTGAACCATCAGAAGAAAGCAAAGATGGATGACCCAGAGGCTGAGGGCTCTTGTCTCAATAAGGAATTGTGTTCCCTTGTTCAGTTTCTGAATCAAACAAGTTTGCAGACAGGGAACCTATGAAAGGATGCTGTAACACTGTAACACATGTATACTGTGGTGATCCCCTCAATCCTTTCTTAAAGAAATCTTCATTCATTTACTTCGGTGGCGATACATGGAGGAAAGGGAAAAAACCCAAATATTTCTAGGAGGGTTGGGCCTGATGTCCAAGTTGACATCAAGACCCTGAAAAACGGAGTATCTCGGCTCACTTGTAAGAGTGGACGCATTTAGGAGCCAAGTAATAAAAGCATTCTTGACCAGTGCCTGGCCTCCAGTGGGTCTACTGGGTCAGCTGCCCTATCCAGTGGCAAATATTCAATTGAGATTGACATATGATATAGTTGGCTTAATACTCACATTGAGTTCTTGGCCTACTGTGACATATGACATAATATGACCCTTAATATTGGGGAAATCTAAATAGGAACCTGTGAAATTTTACTCCCCTGCCCCTATCAAAATAGTGAATAAAAAATAAACATCCCAGAATGAAGGAATGAATTAAAGTAGTGCTATCTTTAAGGATTTAAGGCAGTGTTGTCCAACAGAACTTTTTGTAATGATGGAAATGGTTACTGAACACTTGAAATGTGGTTAGTGTGACTATGGAAATGAATTTGTAATTTTATTTAATTTCAATTTAATTAAATATAAATAGCTACATATACTTACTGGTCATCTTATGGAACAGCACAGATTTAAGGGATAAAGGATGGAGGTCTCATTTCCATTTAATTCACTGGTTTGGCCACTAAAAAAAACCTCCTGGGTCCTGAAAGATGAACGTAAGCTACAGAACTCAGCTAAATGGTGTCTGTAGTTGCAGCTGCTATTCCAGATGTGTTGTTTTCCTAGAGCAATTAAACATGACCTCATGTCCATGGTCTGAGGATAATAATTTGGTGAACACTTTTATCTATTCCAATCACAAAGCAGAGTTACACTTTGTATTTACATGGAGGAGGCAAACAGTATGCAGTTGTCGATTTGCTCTAGGGCTGTTAACTCTCCTGCCCTCTGCCATAACATAATCCAAAGAGATCAGGACCATCTGGATATCCTGCAGAACACATTGATCTACTCCATCAGCAATAAGCATAACAAATCTGCCTCCAGTGAATCTTTCCTGAGAGTTGCTATCCGAGAGTCTAAAAATGTTATTGAGCCTCTGGAACTTGCCATCACATCACTGTTCGTTGGGTTTTGGTGTGTGTGTTTACACTAGTAAGTATTCGCATAAATACCAAATTTGGACTGAGGCTTGCTTTCCTTGTGTTCCTCCACCTGGCCTCCAGGTGGTGGGGGAGGAGGCCTATAGCACCTACCTATCCCTTACTAGTATAGAATCTGCTGTCTGCCAAAAAGGACATAATAATGGAAAATGAACAGGGCAGCTGGGTGGCTTAGTCAGTTAAGAGTCTGACTTCGGCTCAGGTCATGATCTCATAGTTCATGAGTTTGAGCCCCACTTCGGGCTCTGTGCTGACAGCTCAGAGCCTGGAGCCTGCTTCAGATTCTGTGTCTCCCTATCTCTCTCTCTTCCCCTCCCCTGCTCGCTCTCTGTCTCTGTCTCTCTCTCAAAAATAAATAGACTTTTAAACATTTGGAAAAAAAAAAAAAAAGGAAAATGAACAAATTGGCTGTGGTCAGTTTTCAATAGGCTGTGTTTATCCAGGTTGATCATGTGTGGTCCTTCAGTGGAGAATTGTATCCCTGGTTCTGGGATATTTTTCATAAAAACTAAGACTAGTAGTTTAGAATCAGAGCACTCTCTCCTTTGTGTATTGAATAATTTGTACTATTCATTTCTCTTTCAGGGTTACCCATTATTCATCAGAACATTTTTTTGTTATTAACGTAGTTACTTCATCCTTTATTATATTTATTATGTTAGAAATATAAATACTATATGTTTAATGTTCACTGATTCCATAATCATATTTTCTAACATGAATTAAATCTTCACTTTGCCTTGTTTGGTGATATCCTTGGAGGTTTCCTTAGGTACCAAATCTCATCCACTTTGTGAAACTTTGAGATGCCAGCCAGCCGAGTCTATATGAATATCATTATTTTTTTATATTCCTAATCTTTATTGCTTGGCTCCTTAGTGATTCCATTTGCTAGTACATAGTTTATGTATTAAAATTATATATTGTGTATTAAAAATAGTATTTGACTAAACTGCAAGGCAAGGTTCCTTTTTTATGCTTTATGCATTCAGACTATGTGAAACATCAGTGGTATCTCTTGTGTTTGTTATACTTACAACCTTGTATTTTTAGCAACTGTTCATACTAACCATAGTTTTCCTTTCTAAAATGACCTTGTGAAACCCATTGTTATGTAGCCATTCTGTGACTAAGATTCCATTACACGATGGAGCTGGCTGATGGCTGAAGTTTGAGCAGACGCAGCTGGTTGTTACAGCTGTGGGTCACAGCACGCTACATCAGACCAAATGTTCATTTTGTCGACACTGCTGAAATCTTTCACTGATGGAAGTCCCATTGACTTTGAACAAAATGTACCCAAGTGCCTCTTCAATGAGCATGCTAGAGAGGTGAACAAAAACCCAGCACCCGACATTTCTATGCTTGTAGAAAGTGGAGTTATAACTAAAGTTTAAATTGGAAGGTTAAAGCTTGTGCACCAATGTAGTGGTCATATCAGACAGTACTATAATCTTTCTTTTCAGAAGCTTCAGGGTACCAATATCTGTGTAGAAAAGAATGAGGATTCATCAGCTAGCATGAAATGTTGTGTCATTTCAAAAGAGCTTGTCTGAAGGTCCCCAAATAAAATCGTGTTTCTTCAAAGGATACAGCAGTTGTCTCTTCCCGGTACACAAATTCCAAAGTTTTCTTTGTATGGCCACCTTAACATACATGTGCTTGAAAAGACACCTATATAGGGACATTTTATGGGTCAAGCCCAATTTTACCAGCCCTTTACAGTAGCCATAAAATTAAAGATGCATTCTGAAAGCATAGTTGTGGCATCGAAAGTGAAGGGACGGGAGGGAAAAAGTACAAACAGGGTAATAGTAGTCTTCTGACTTTCGTCTTTTAGCTTTGTACTTCTACCTTCTCTTGGGTATTGAAGCGTCTTCTTCTATCTTGCAGCCTTGATCAAAAAGAGGAAAATGTGAACAGAGAGACCTTAGAAACAGTGTTGGAGGGGTGGAGGAGCTTTTTCTTCCTCAGAGGGCAATGTGAAAGGAAACAAAATTTTTTTATACTTCTTTTTTTCTCTCTGCTGTTCTTGGGTACCTTATTGGTGTAGTTTCATATTCAGTCTACATGGTAATGATTCTCACATTGGTATCTTGGCCATGTTATTGCTAGTAACTAATTCCTCTTCAAATGATTGCTAATAATTTCACGTATCCACTCCCTGATTGACACCTCCCATCTTTCCAGTTCATTCTTTCTCTATGCCTAATCCTCCAACTTGAGAAATACCAACTACCACTGCCTACAACCTACAATCCTCTCATCTTTTCAATATCCCACACTCGTCTCATCTTCTCTTTCTTACTTAGGCAACTTAAATTCTACAGTCATTTTAACTACTTTCTTGAAAACATCTACAATTCTATTTCCGGTATTTTGTTTCATCTTAACCTATCAAAACCAACCCTAAATAAATAAACATCACCCGTACAACTGAACATGACTGGAGGATAAGGCGTAACTGCAGTTTCACTTTAAATTCATGATTATGAACTCAAAAATTGATCTCTAAAAATGCCCAGCAGTCTTACATTTCCATAGTTCATTCACGCACACAGTCTCCTAAGCAAATAATTCACATAATTGCCTCTCATTTCAAATCTTTAACATTTTTTCCTGTTCTTATTCACAGTTGAGGATTTCATACCCTTTTTCATTAAGAAAATTAAAGCACTTGAAAAAGAACTTGCCTAAGTTCCGTCCTCCCATCTACCAGATTCTTACCAGAATCTGCACCTACGCATTTTGCCTTTCCTCCTACTGTGGTAGAGCAGATAGCCTGCTCTTATCCAATGCTGGACACTTCACTTGGGTTCTCATTCTCCTCTCTCTTTTTCTTTCCCTTTCTCCTCCTCTCTGTCTCTCTCCTCCCATCCTTCCTATCAAATATGTTCCCTCAACCAGTGTCCCTCATCTTTAAAATCTTCTTTTCCTGAGCCCACTTCAGCAAGTAGAGGTCACTTGAGGGTGGATTCCCAGACCTCCTCCCCTGCAGCTATCACTCCATTTCTCAGCTTCTCCTTGTAAAAATTTTTTAAAAATTAAAACAACAACAACAAAAACCGACAACTCTTTGAAATAGTTCTCTATGTGAAGCCTCTCCAATTCTTCTTTACCACTTAACTTCTTAAATCCAGTCCAATCAGGCTTTTACCCACATCTGTGGAACAGAGATCACTGAATCATTTTTTCTGTCTTGACGGGCTTTCTTTTGGCTTCCAAGCAACACATACTCTTGGATTCCCTTTCCCCCAACCAGCTCCTTCTTCTTGGTATAATTATAACCTTTTTTGTGCCACACTCTGAACTGCTTTTCTTTTTTCACAAATATGCTCCACCAGCTCAACCCCAACTGAATAAATTTGCCCCTTCTTTCTGTTGCACAGGCCACAAAACTTGTAGTCATTCATGACTTTTATCTTGCTTTACTTCCCACATGTATTTCCTCAGCAAATTTTCTTGGTTCTAACTTCAAAATATGTTCACAGTTTGTCTCTCTATTTATCTGAGCCATTATCATCTTTTGCCTGGATTGTTAGACTAGCCTCCTAACTGATTTCCCTGATTTTGTCCTCTCCATACTTTTTTTACTCAACACAGCAGCCAGTATGTCTTTTTAAATGAAAGTCCTCGTTCTTCTGTTCAGAATCGTCCAAACTAAACCTAAATCTCTACAACAGCCCGTGAAGACCTACATTTGCTAGATCTGTTTTTTCTTTCACACCATCTCCTAGTTATTGCCCTCTATTCCAGTTTGCTTTGGCCACATTGGCTTCCTTACTGTTCCTTGAATTTACCAGATACATTTGTGCCTCAGGGCTTTGGCACTGACTGTTTTCCCTTCCCTGTCCTCCCTGTGTCTTCCCTACTCAACTTTTTAAGTTTTTGCTCAAAAGTCAGCTTCTTAGCAAGTGTAACTTTGCCACCCTTTCTTTAATACCACACCTTCTTCCACCAGTACTCCCTAACACTGGTAGACCTGACCACTTGTCCAACTCTTCTTTCTTCTGCTTGTACATATTCTTTTTTCTTTTACTTATTTATTATATTTACTTTCTATCTCTGCCTATTAATATGTAAGTTCCATGAAGACAAGGATTTTTGTCTCTTTAGACCTTTGGCATCCAGATTATTGCTGAGAACACGGTGCATGCCCAATAAGTGATTGTTAAATGCGTGAATAATGTGATTGAATCTTTCCTCTAATTAGCTATTGATCATGTATACTTGTCTTGCCAGGTCTGCCATGAATTCACACATACCTGCCCAAAAGTACAATCTACTCTAAGAGAGTGGCCTTTTCCCTCAAGGAACTTAAAAATAGCCCTAATGTAAAATACATCATAAATTGTTGACTTATAAATATTTTGCTGACATCTACTATATGACTTACTGCTTTAAATTCTATTTATGTATTTTTAATTTTTAATTTATATTTCTGAATTATTTAACCCAAAAATTTTGTGACAACCTCTCATGTACTCTTTCTGTAGATTTAAGAGATGTTATCATTTTGATAGTTTTGATTCATAAATGGTAGTCTCAGCTGTATTTCTACATTCCTATTACTCTTGCCTCTTGTAGCAATAACAGTGTTATTGCTTATACAGTGTTATTGCAGTAACAGTGTTGGAATTTAGAGTGTTTTATACTCCAGTGTGATTCTATACTTTTATCATATGTGCAGTCATAGAAGTATAGGGGTTTTGTTTGCATTTATAATTTTCCATAAATACTTTCATCCTGTCCATAGTCTTTGATGAGTTACTCTGTTCATTCATTATTACATTTTGGGTTTCTCCATATTCATATATTTTAATTACTTTTAAGTATTCCCCTTTGCATAAGCATCAGCAGTTACTTATTCTTCATTTCTCCGTAAATAAATAATTCTTCCCAATTTTTTTCTTCAAATATGTGCTAAAATTATCCTCCTTACGTATGATTCATTGTGTACATGTGTTGGATTTTCCACAATGAATATATGTGGAAGTATAATTGATGAGAACTATGGTTTGTGCATCTTTAATTCAATGGGTGTTGTCAGATTTCTCTCAGATGTAGCTGTACATTCCCATCAGCAATCGGACACATTCAGTTTTGCCAGTTGGATCAATATGAAATGGTGTTTCCTTGTTTTAATTTGTACTGAGGATCAGCAAGGATGAGTGACTATGATCATTGTCATATCCAGGGTTCTTCTTATATAAACTACCTTTTCATGTCAATCCTGCTTTTCTACTGGATTCTTCGTATTGATTTATAGAATTTATTTATATATTCTGAGTACTAGCTCTAAGTCAGTTAGAGTTAGTCAAATGATTAGTTATTGGTCAAGTAACTTTTCCAGTCTATGACTTTTCTTTAACCTTGGCTGATAGTGTCTTTTGTCATCAGGGATTTTTGAATTTTAATTTGTAATGTAAAATAGCAGTCTTTTCTATGGACTTATACTTTATGTATCTTATATGAGAATACATTTCTTTACTGATATGATAAATATATTTTACTCTAAAAGTTTCACTTGTTAGCCTTAGACTTTTAACTGCTCTATGATCTGTATGTATATGTGTTTGTGTTTGTAGAGTGAGCTATGGTTGTGGCTTTATATTATTCCAGCATCACTTACTGAATTGTCCACTCTTTCCAAGTGATTTGGAATGCCATTTCCTTCATATCATATTTTTTGTTATATATGTGTGTCTGTTTCTTGGCACTCAATCCAGTTTTATTTTAATTCTCATACCACACTGAGTTGGCTGGTATAGTTTTGTGATTTTAATTATGAGGGAATGGACTTCCATCCTTTGCCTTCTTAAAAATTATCTTTGCCATTACATTTATTCTTAATTCACTCTCATCTGGCTTCTTCGGCCATCATTTGATTCAACACATGTTTGCAATGATCATCAAGAAACCCCTAATAGGTAATATGGATGTTTTCTTATATTTTCTTAATTGAACTCCTAAACAACATTGAATACAAGTTGACTGCTCTCTTCTTTTTAAAAAACTCTTGGTAAGTGTTCAGGGTCTTCGACCATCCACATCCAAGCTTCTAGTCTGTCTTCCTCTGCATTTCCTGTCTCCCCTGCCCCCACATTCCAGTCCTGACATTGCTGTTACAATGCACTTCCATTCATTTGCTCCTTTGTGATTTTTTTCTGTGCCTGAAGCAGCTCCTCATCCAGCTTGGTGAACGGATGTAGTAGTTTCAGAATGGTCACTGTGAACCCTTCCCAAATAGCCTTCAAAATGACTTTTTAAAAATAAAAGTAAAAAAACAAAATGACATCATTGCTAGTTACAAAAGTGTTCTTTTCAGGGTGCCTGGGTGGCTCAATCGGTTAAATGTTCGACTCCTGATTTCTGCTCAGGTCTTGATTTCATGGTGGTGGGATTGAGCCCCACATCAGGCTCTGCATTAGGCATAGAGCCTGCTTAAGATTCTCTCTGTCTTTCCTGCTCATGCTCTGTCTGTCTCTCTCTCTCTCTCTCTCAAAAAAAAAAAAAAAAAAAAAAAAGGATTCTTTTCTTTCCTTGAGAGATTGTGAGCAGCTTGAGAGCAAGAACCACATGTTTTTGCTTTGGTTTCCTTAATATACTGTATGGTGTAGAGCAAGCATTCTTTCATTTATTCATTCACACAACAAATGCCCACTGAGATCTGTCTACTGTGTACCAGATATTTGTCTGTGCACTTGAGATACATCAGTGTATAAAATAGACAAAAGTCCTTGTTCAAAATCTGGAGGAAAGCTGAACTATACCATATCATATGCTAAATGTATTTCCTGATATATAATTTTCCTATCTTCTTTTCATGGGAAGGGTGGCATCTGTATTTACAAAGCAATTATAATTTAAATGTTTTAAGAGCTTTTTCTCACTAGTAGTAATTCTGAAGTTAAATTTGGAAAAGTCAGCATTAAAGGAATTCAATAAAACCAATAATTAATAGAATTTGTAAGCTCAGTGAGAAATTGTGTTGACTGTAAACTTGCTTCCTATAGCAAGTACATGTGTCTTTTGAATATGCTTTTGTTGACTTTTTATTTTTATGACTCACTGATCGAATGAGATTCAAATGAAAAATATATGAAACCAAAGTCATCAGATGTGCATTTGTATCTGTAAGCTCAAAGGGAATACTTTAAACATAAGATAGGAGTATGGCCTAAATGAGCTAAAAATTTCCTTTTTTGTCCTCAACATAACTTTGAAATTATTTGGGGAACAAAAAAACCCCAAACTGTAGTTTGTAAAAACATTATTCTATTTATGTATGCAAACTAACCATTGTTTGGCCAAGCAGTGTCTGAAAATACCTTTATCTCTTTCCATTCAGTAATTGCTGGACCAAGAAAGACCTTCATACAGGTCACGTTAGTGCTTAATTAATTTAGCATTAAAGCATGACAGGGCGTGTTTTAGTGTCTATTAATGCACGCCTTGGGTGCCTTCAACTGCTTGAGGCATGTATTAATAGCCCAGTAAAGCATGCCCTAGAGTCACCTAGTGTCATTATAAAATGGCTATTTAATTTGGAATTTTATTTTTAAACCTTATTTTCCAATGAATTTACACTCTGCATTCTTCCACCGCATGAAATAGTTCTTACAGTTAGGATCCTTTTTCAACTTAATTTGCCATACAAGGGGGGAAAAGTCAGCAGCACTTAGCTTCCATGTTGTGAGTATGTTATATATTTCTACAGTTGCTACATAAATAGAAACAGAACCATAAAGGAGGCTTTCTCCCACTACATAAAGGTTTTTAGAAGAATTATCTGATGAGTAGATGAATAATTTTCCATTCAGTAGAACTGAGTTTTCTGACACTAATCACTTGTACTGTTTCTTTCTTACCCTTTACCTCAGTGATATAAATGATCAATTGCCTAACTCTTCTCTCTGAAATGCTACTTTTGATTTAATGACAAGATGCGATATAACCTAAATAATGGAACAAAAGCATATGAGGGGAATATTGGGTACCCCAAGCTCTCATATCCCACTGATGATCCCTTGTCAGAAAAAGCAGTAACTCTCCCCTGCTACTCCCCTCACCTTGCTCAAGCTGTCACTTTTGTGCCTAAAGCCCTTGAATTGACCTTACCTAGGTCCTCACCTTTGAAGTGGAAACCAGGACTTGTCAAGCTCCGTCTCCACCTGTCCTCATTGCCTCCAGACCTATATCAAAAGTCATATCACACAGAATGCTCTAGAGGGTTTGAAATTTGTAACACCAATTAGAGTGTCACATTTGGGAGAAGAAGGCTTGCACGTGAAAACAATTGTGAGGGAGCACCCGGGTGGCTCTTTTGGTTAAACGTCTGACTTTTGCTTTCGGCTCAGGTCATAATCTCATGGCTCATGAGTTGGAGCCCCACGTCAGGCTCTGTGCTGACGGCGTGGAGCCTGCTTGGGATTTTCTTTCCCTCTCTCTCTGCCACTCTCCAGCTCATGCTCTCTCTCTATTTCTCAACATAAATAAGCACTTAAAAAAACAGTGGTGAGGCAAACCGTAAGACTCTTAAATACAGACAACAAACTGAGGGTTGATGGGGGGGCAGGGGAGAGGGGAAGATGGGTGATGTGCATTGAGGAGGGCACCTGTTGGCATGAGCACTGGGTGTTGTATGTAAACGATGAACCACTCCACGGTTCGGATTAGCCTCTGTGACCTCCCCCAAAACAAGAGCACACCTTACACACTGTATGTTAGCCAATTTGGCAATAAATTACATTAAAAAGTAATAAGAAAATAAATTTTAAAAAATATTAAAAAGTTGTGAGATTGCCCTTCTGTATATCAGCAAAATTTTGGAAAATATGTTTGAGAAGGGGTGCTGAGGGGGTGGGCTGAGGGAAGGAGGACTGTGATTTCTATCAGGGTAAAGTATTTGGAAAGTGCACGTGAAACACATCATGGAATAGGCTGTGTCTGGGCCTAAGTGTTGTACGTGGTTTCCTTGAAAGATGCCTGAGTGACAATTTTGATCAGAAGTCTATTTAACTCACACGATGGACCTGTGCAGAAGACGCATGGGTATGGGACAATGACGGTGAATATTGTGAGCTTAATTAAGTGATATATTCCGTTGCAGCTGCTATTGTATATGTGGGCAGATCAGCCCAGGCTCTGGTAACTGTTATGCAGCTGTTGAGCTGGAAAATCCTTCTTCCTTTTTTAAAATTTATGTCAATAAGGAAAGAACATCAGAAGCCATGGCTTTTACCTGATAGACAGCTATTTAGATTCATCAACTGCATCAAGGCTGCAACAGCTGTAGTGATATGTCTACAGGACTTAGAAAGTACTGGGGCGCCTGGGTGGCGCAGTCGGTTAAGCGTCCGACTTCAGCCAGGTCACGATCTCGCGGTCCGTGAGTTCGAGCCCCGCGTCAGGCTCTGGGCTGCTGGCTCGGAGCCTGGAGCCTGTTTCCGATTCTGTGTCTCCCTCTCTCTCTGCCCCTCCCCGGTTCATGCTCTGTCTCTCTCTGTCCCAAAAATAAATAAAAAAAAAAAAAAAAAAAAAAAAGAAAGTACTGAGTATTCTAGAGGCCATAAAAGATCACATGACTGCCAGAGAGTAGAAAATAAATTCCATTAAAATAACTACAGAGCTCTGGGACCTCACTGATGTTTCTGCACTCTGTTTATGTCAAAATTGCCTTTTTAAAGTAAAAGTTAGTTGGTATATCTTACACCCCCTGCCTTTCAAACAAACAAGCAAACAATAGAATGTTTGGTAGACCTGTTTGATGTTTGGGAACACTTTATACTTGAGAGAGGAACACAGTCAGGGAAAGGCTTCCTGCTGGTCTGGGCTACAAGGCAAGTAACAAGGGCACTGTCTCTTTTGAACCAGTGACTTGATGGTACAGAAGTGTTTATAGCAGATTAGGAAGCTGTCTGAACTGGTGGAAAGACGCAGCAGGAGAATTACCATGGACACCCAAGTATTTGAGAACAAAGCCATGTCTCTTCACCTATACCTCTTCTCCTTTTGAGAAACTGCTCCTTGTTTTGCCCTAGTCACACATGTAGACTGGATGCCTGGTCATCAGATAACAGCTTCCCCTGTAATCTGAGGTATCCGTTTTGAACTTTCCAGGAAGCTGTAAAGTCAGAAGGCTGGCAACAGTTTATTACAAATTGCAGTGACATAGAGAGACCCGGCTTAAAAGCACAGATTAGTTATGTGAACATTCCCAGTGGGCACACTTCTCTAAGATTGCCATCCCTATTCCAGTCAGTACCTACTGCTTTATAGGTAGTTTCCAGGACCTAAAGGGGATAAGAGAAAATGTTGCACTACATGCTGTCAGCCGGAGGCAGGTTGTTGTGACTTTTGTAGCCATGGAAGTCTAAAGAACCCTGGGAAGGGTCATTCTCCCCGTGGCCATAATTCCAAGTAGTGAGTCTCATTATCTATTTTGTTTGGTAAAGAGATGTCTGAAGCTACAGACATCACTTCACTGAGAGATAAGTAGCAGCTAGTTGTGTAATTATGGAAGAAGAATTTAGGGTGGGAGACGTATGGCTTTGTGAAAAAGAAGATTGCGTCAGACTTATGACCCTGATTTTCTGAGTTTGAAAATACATTTTCCATGTGAGTGATCATGATGAGCTCTGGTGTGGAAGAGAATTCCAACAATCAGGTAGATAGTGACATCCATACATCACCATCACTACTCTATCAGTCAGTTTCCTTCCCTGGCAGAGAAGTCACCTCAGTGCCTTCTTGAAGGGTCATGAACAATGGGGCCATGGTGTTAGGAATAACATTTCACATAAGCTCACCAACAGATATTTATTCCCATGGAGATTAATCTGATTACCATCACTCATAGGGAACCAGTTCACTAGCAAGAGTGACCAACCCTGCGACTGGATATGGTCCTATACCTTACATGAGTCAGTCAGCCATATGCCAATGGTTCAAATATATCGCCTCCTTCCAGAATAGATTACTCTCTGTATTTCGATTCCCTTTCATTGTCTACCATGCTTCTACCAATGACCCCACTTATGGGTCAATGATACCTTTTGTATCATAATATATGAAGTATCTGGCCTTATAAAAAGATGATAGATCTTTAGAAGTCTTAATTTTTGCAATTGCTGGAGGACCTTGTAAGATTGGCATCTGTTCTATAGGATCTGGTATATAGCAAACCAGTGGCTGATATTTTGTGACCATTCTCCCATAGCCAGAAAACATGGGTCTGGGCCACAAAGAGACAGAAGAAGCAGTCGTTGATACACTTCCCAAATTTTTGTTCTGCATCATCTTTTCCCTAGACTCTACTGATTTGGAGGTATTAGGACTTAATGTTTGAATGATTCCTCCAGAGGACATAATAATGGTTCCATCTGAGGCTCCTTCTGGCCATTATAGGTGCCTCATGCCACTGACTAAATGAGCAAAAAGAGGGGGGTGGTTTCTATATTTGGGGTTCTTTTTCTAGTTATCAAGAAAAATAGGATAACAGCTAAGCAATGGTAACAGAGAAATATCCCCTTGGGCAGGGATTGCCTCTTCTATAGAAGTTAAATAATATCCAATGCAGGCAGATTTCTTATGAATGAATGAAGTTTTAAACAACCTCACCAGGCAAAGAATTCCAAATTAGCTGAGGTGCTACTGAAGGAAGATGAGTATAGAATGAATAGTGGAAGAGGGAACTGATTAGGGCCCCAAAAATTTCAGAAACATAGATTTTTGTCTTTACTCCTGTCGCTCTCCACTTACCCCCTACCTTCTCTTCTCTTATTTCCCTACCCTTTTATGCAGGATAGTTGGAGATGATTAATATCACAATTGAGCTCTCAGTTGAGAGTCTGTCATTATATAGTGAGAGAACTGGAGGAAGAGTGCTGGATACATTAGCCACTGAGAATTTTGATTGTTCCTCTCTGGAGAGAGGAAGAGTATATTTGTGTTAAGCACTAGCATGTTATTGGAATGTTTAAGATGGAATATATTAATGTTGATGAAGCCAAAGCATAGACTGTAGTTGACATTGGGTATGTCTGCTGGTTGGCGTGAACCATTTGACTATCCTTCCTATGTTTGGCGATGTTCCTTTCCTAAAAGTAGCAAGGTCTGAAGCCTGGGAACTGTCTTTCCAGCTTCCTTGGGCATTGTGACAAAAACCCTGTTAGTTTTACTATTAACTACAAGTTAACTCTTATTAAGTATTAACGGTTAACTAGTTTTGAAACTTATTGGATACCGTACAATTGGGTTCTTCTGGGCCAGAGACATTCTTTTCACTACTCACATACTGGAGATCGTAAATTGTAAGGAAGAGGGTCGTTCTGTTACACATTCTCTTAAAAACAAGACAAACATCTATGTCACATTTTTCTTTTTTTCCAAAATGAAATATCTATTTCATAGGAATGCACTCTTTTTTTTTTTTTAAAGTTTGTTTATTTTGAGAGAGACAAAGACAGTGCAAATGGGGGAGGCACAAAGAGAGAGAATCCCAAGCAGGTTCTGCCCAGTCAGTGCAAATCCCAATGCAGGGCTCAAACCCATGAACCGTGAGATCATGACCTCAGTTGAAACCAAGAGTCGGATGCTTAACCAAATGAGCCACCCAGGTGCCCCGGATATACTTTTATTAATAGACCCAGATATCCACAAACTAATCTAAGTACTACAGCTAAACTAAATTGAAGATGTTTTTTCTCCAAAAGCTATTTTGCTTGAAGAAGCATCTCCAAAGCTGTTCTTATTTTATTTGGAAGAGAGCAAAGAGTGTGAACAAGTAAGTGCTCGCTTTTGAGTTATGCCAAGAATTAGTCTAGCATTTTAGATTTCCGTGCAAAATAATTTCACAGGCTCTTGAATGTGACATGAACATGAATGTAACAAATCCCTGTATTATTACTCTTTCTTCACTTAATTGACACAGTTTTTCAAATTGTTTAGGGAAAAAATGTAAAACATTCCAGAACACGCTAGAGTTCTGCCCTCTCTTTAAGGTTAATCCATTTTGTTCATTTTGTAAACAGTATTTTCGGAAGGGTCAATATTTAAATATTTATTATTGTCTTGGGTTTACATAAGAGTGTAAGCATTTTTTCCAGAAAAAAAAAAGTGATTTTAACATTATTCATTAAATGATCTAACATATAATCTGGCAACAGTATTATACGAAGAAAGTCAAGTCTCAGAGGTTCCTAGGTTCACAGGTGAAGATGAGCCAATTTTTTTTTTCCCAAACAAAAACCTGTTTTAGGGTTAATCACAGAGAAAAAAATGATACACTGATAGAGTAAAAATTGAAGTTGGTCTGTCTTTGGACATTAGGAGAGCAGTATGGGTATGTTGGGTACTTGGTGGTTTGAGAAGAGTCATGTGAATGAGAGAATACCAAAATAAATTTTAAGTTAATATGTTATTTTTATCTAGCATGTGAAAAATGCAAAAGCTGCAATCTTTGTTTTCATTCTTTTTAGATTAAACATGTTTTTCTTGAAGGAGGTCTGTTTGTCTGTCTCTCAGTCTCTCTCTCTGGCTCGCTCCAGCTCTTTCTAACTCTTCTGGCAAACCTAAGTTTGAAGTTAAGTTTGAGTTGAGCCTGAGATATTTCTGGCTTAGGACAAATTTGGCTGAGAAAGAAGATTCCCATTCAACCTTTGGATCCAAGAAATCCTGCTGGACCAAAACAAATACCACTGCCGCCTACATACTTATGTTCTCTGACTTTCTAGTTCACAAAGGTCAGGAGCAAGCATTATTAAAATGGGCATGCCAGGAAGGGGTAAATACCATTTTGCCGTAATTTATACTTTAATCTACTCTGGTAAGTGCAAATAGCTTGGCCTTACTTTACCTCCTTTTGTAATGCATTGCACCCCTTGGTACACACAAATTTTATTTTTACTTAATCACAGCCCATTACAAATCCAAATGGGAACCTTTCCAGCACTACATGCCAGTAATGTGGGTTTAAATGCCTGTAAAGTTTCCCTAGATAATCAGACTTCTATTATGTCATCACATGGGCGGCCTGGGAAGAATGTTTAGAGAACTGAAAACTGGGGGTGGGGGTGGGAGGTGGGAGGTGGGAGGCGGGAGGGGGAAGGTGAGAGGAATTCTCAAAAGCCTTTCATTGGGAATACAACTCTGCTCTACTTTAGAGCAGACTAAATATTGAGGATAACATAGGAACAAGCGCACACATATCTTGGCAATAAACTATTTTTGTTTTTTTCTCTCTGGCACATTTTTGGTAATTCCTTCTGTTTCTGTTCAGGCAGTAGTTCCCCATATGTTGGAGGTGTCTCACATTCATTAGTCAGACTGGGTCCGCTGTGATTTGCAGTGCTTGCTTTCACAATAGCCATGTGCGCTATATTTCTTGAACGGGAACTTGCACAATGCTTCCCATTTGCCTTCAATCACTAGCAGATGCAGAACAGTCAGATCATTTCCCTTTAACTAGCCTAAGGGACTAAAGGAATTCAGAGGAATTCTAAACCAAGTGGTTCCTCTGCTTTGCCTGACTTCACTTCTTGAACCTAAGGCTAAGTAAGAATCCAAGGGCAATATAATCTGACTCCTTCTGAAGTATTCATTTCCTTTACTTTGTTTTTCTTCTAAGCATCAAACTTTGTAAATTCACTTATCTTTAGGCATTCATGGTACGTGTGAATTGGTATTGGAAGAAGTACAGCATTGAAAACTAATTTTGTACTTTCTACTAAAGTGTCTTCATGTTTTTGAAAAGGTTCTGAAGCATCGAATAGCAGACAGGTCCCTTGCGGTCAAGAGGCCTGGGATCAGTTTAGGGCTTTGCCGTTAGCCCCCAGATGACTTAGAACTGCTGGAAATCTCTGGATCTCAGGTTCCTCATCAATAGACTATGGCTTTGAGACACCAAAAACATAACCTCCCTCTCACTTGGTTATCCTGACCCAACTCCTGCCATTCAAAGTTATTGTTAATTGCAAGTCTGTATATGCGTATGTAAATGCATACACACATACATACATCCATTAGGTCCCCAGATGGATCTGAGAATCTAGAAGGGGAGGGGACTCAAAGGAGAATTTGAAGAAGAATATGATGAAGCAGAAATTAAGGAAATTGGAGGGGCTTTGGATATGGTGTTGAACATGGAAATTTGAGAAAACAGAAACAAGAAGAAAAGCAAAGAATAGCCTAGAAAAGACAAAAGAGAATTATAAGAAGAAAAGAAATAAAATCCCGAACCTCATGTTTCTCCACTTTTTTTTTCCCTCTAACAAGAAAATTCTAGTGCCGAGAGTTTTATTGATTTATCTCTGCTTTGGACCCTGGACTTTAAGTTCTGGCCAAGAAAGAACATTCCCTGTTGAAAATGGAGACTGCATTTCTTTGCTGCCAGGAGTAAATGGTTCAACACAGAATGTGTTGGGGCCTGTAAGGCTTAGATCATTCAGCAAATGTACTTTCTAAAGCCGCTTTACATGACCTAACCACTGAATTAGAATTACTCTCTAACTTCCGCTTATCACAAAACAGGCTTTAAAAACAATTTTTTTTAAACATTTATTTATTTTTGAGAGAGTGAGAGACAGAGCATGAGCAGGGGAGGGTCAGAGAGAGAGGGAGACACAGAATCCAAAGCAGGGTCCAGACTCTGAACTGTCAGCACAGAGCCCAACACGGACCTTGAACCCACGAACCATGAGATCATCACCTGAGCTAAATTGGGACACTTAACCAACTGAGCCGCTCAGGCGCCCCTAAAATAGGCTTTTGTGATTTAGGGTGTTGGTGTTGACCCAACCTTGTTATTTTGCTCTTGTTTTTAAAGCTCTCTATAGTCTTTAAAAGCAAAACAAAACAAAAATTACTAATGATATATTTCCTATTCATTTGCTTTCAGCTTGTTGTATGGTTGTTTGGTAAATAGTATTTGAGGTCTAGAGGTATTTCAGATGGTTTCATTAGTCCTAGTTCAAGAGATAGGAAATTGTGTCCTGAAGTTTTGCACAATAGTTATACTAGTATGGGTTTTGAGTCCAAACATGTAAAGTTAAAAAAAAAAAAGAATAATTTCAAACCTCTAAAATGCTACATTATGTCTAAACAAAATTATTATGGTAATCCAGAAAACGCTTGCTAAAAACCATACATTTACTGATAGTATGAAATATTTTCTCCAATGTGTTAATTTCCATTTTGCAAAAAACTTTAATTTGGAAAAAAAATTGTGCAGTTTTGATCAGCAGTCATGCACTTAATGAAGCTTTTTTATTTCTGATTACTTGTTGGGGAAGGTAAATATTACATACATCAAGCATTTAAAGTTTAAGAATGACACAGTTGCTTACAAAAATGAAACGTCTCATGTTTGTTTAATTCACAGCTAATTACATATTGCAATGCGGAGAATGCCCAGTGTTAAAACTAGGGCTCTGGGTATCTCTGTCGGTTTATATGTCCTCTGTGTCTGTTGCATGTAAACTACTGGCTGAGGTTGTCATGCACGCAATATTTGTCTTACAATGAGGATGTGTGTTTCAATTTCTTTTTTTTTTTTTTTTTACCTGGCACATACAAAAAGAAAGAACATAGCTTTATAAAACAGGTATATTCCACTCTTGTTTCCTTGCACCCCCGTTTTTTCTGCACACAGCCAAACTTTTTCTGTGGCAGTATTGGGTTAAAAATTTTTAGAATGACATATAGCAGCATATTAGACTGACAGTTTGTACAAGTACGTATTTTACTTGAATAATGTATTCATTATTATGATTTCATACATGGAAGGTGCTCAGATCAGTGACTGTCACACTGTGTTCTCAAGTAACTTTAGCTACTCTTGTTGTATTTTGCTACTATTAACCTGATTTTCTCTACTTTCCCAGCCCCTACTCATTCTAAACAGGAAAGCAAAATGGCAATTAGCCTGCCCAGTCCATAAAAGAGAGAGAATAGGAGGGAGTGGATTGCCAAGAATGAGTTCAGGTTCATGGAGCCTTGTTAATAACAGCTAGCATTTTTTTGAGCACTTATGTGTTCTTTCCATGAATGTTGTTATAAATTTCTCACAAGAGCTCCAGGAGGTAGGTGTTACTGTTATTCTTCTTTTAAAGATGAGAAAATTGAGGTTGAAAGAAGTTAAATTATCCACGGTTACAAATTAGTAAGCCAAAGAGCAAGAAGCCAGGTCAAAAGTTTTCAAAGCCCATGCTCTGAGCCTGCTTATTAGACTGCCTTCTCATTCTAGTCACCAGTTACGTTCTCAGTTCTGTAGCTACCCAGCATAGGTGGTCAGTGAATTTGTATTGCATTTATTTGGTCCCTATGATTTATGTGGCTGTGTTTTTATTATTTTGTGAAATATGATGAGTTGTATTACCAGCTATAGTTTATACACAGCCACGGTGGAACACAGGACTCTTACATCATGCTGCCCAAGAGGGTCGGCCTTTGTTATAAAGCATCCCTGGTGTCAAAAAGTTCATCACATTAAAATCCCCAGTACATAAGACAGTGCTTGGTACCTGTCGTATCTTAATAAAAATTTGTTCATCCATTCGCTTTAACGGATTGTTTTCTCCCATGTTCATACCCCTGCTCTTATCTATAACATTCTCTATTCTCATCCCCATATATCCTGCTTGGCAATCTTTCCTATTATTCTTGTGTACCTAGCTCTTTCCTTCTCCAAGCTTAAACCCATAACTTTTCAGCTATACAACTGCTTCCCAGGCCACCCTGAATAGAAAACAATGCTTCCCTCTCTGAAACCTGAGAGCCTTTATTCTCTGTACCACTCACTTGGCACTTAGTGCTGACTGTAGCTGGCAATTTTCCAAATTCTGTAAGCTTTTTTCCCCTCCTCACTAGTTATAAGCTCCTCCAGGCCCGGAACTATTTTATATAAATGTGTGTTTAACATAGTCACCAAATTAGTGCTTTTTACATAGTGAATTTTGGGTTTACTACAAAGACAGCTTTATTACCTGCTACATTTCTGTGTGGAGGAAAAACACTTGATCCATGTGGCTGTTCAGTTAACTCAGGTGCAAAATGAAATTTCCATCTTAGAGAAGACCACTTACAGTCGAAGTGAGGCTGTCTGTGTATGTATGTGTGTAAATAGTCTGATCGTATGTATTTAGTTTAGAAAACTAAAATTAAAGAATTTTTTAAAGAACCTTGTCAATGAATCCCACTTCATCAGGTCAAATTAGTACTTAACTGACTTAAGGAAGGGTGATAACATCTCCAGTGATGTAAAATTTGGGTCTAGATGCTAGCATTTACTATGCCAGCAATCACAATGGATAATTCCCTACTAAATATAGCGAGAATGTGCTAAAAGTGACTTGTTGATCTAAAGGGCTATTTTCTATTGGAAATGCACAAAGACTTGGCTCATACCATGTTATACATTTTTGTGGAGTTTCTTCTGAAGCCCTAAAATTAATTGCAAACCACGGTTAGTGCAAAGGATGTTAAATTTGAAAAAAAAAAAAAAAAAGATGTATGAATGAGTCATCTTGATTATTGCCCACCCTCTACACCATAATTCTTTATGTATTATTTTCTAGGGTTGATGCCATTTACTTTGATTCATCTATTCAGTTTCTCTAGGGATCCTGCTCAGAACCAAAGGAGAGGACATGCTTCAGAGACGATAAATTCATGCCTTCTGCTCGTCCCTCTCCAGCAGAGTCTGCTCCTGACGTCTTTTTAAATCATTTCTACTCTTTTATCCTGCATCCTTTCCTTTTTTTTTTTTTTTTTTTTTTTTTTTTACTTCTGCTCTTATCACAAGGTCCTTCTGCTAGAAAGTAGTGATTGTGCTTATCTCTACCTTTATAGGGAGTTGAAGATTTTATGTTTGTTTTGGCTTTCTTTAATTAGGATACTTTAATCTATAGTGTATCGGAGTGTATTATATGAAAGTGGATTAAACTTTTTACATACTGAAAGCACAGTTAATTCTGCATAAAGATAATTTCTTTCAAGTAAATCAGCCCTAGTTGAATATCACTGAAAGCAAATGCTGTCTTAGAAGGATCAACAGTCAATCCCAGGTTTCAAAACACTGCATTCTTAAAATGCCCCTTGCAATGTATCATCATGTACATACATTTCAAGATTCATCTGCTTCCTTAGTTTAAATGAGAAATGATTCCCCACCATTGTTCTCATTTTACTCCTCCAAACCTCTGCCAATATCAAAAGAAGTAGGAGGTGTGATTGCTCTATGATTACTGGCTTATGCTCAGAATTTTCACAAAGCTGGTGGATCTAGCCTCTCTTCATTCTCTTTGCCCTACACTTTTTCTAGTCGCTGTATTTCATATTGCTTTGGGTTTAGAAACCTGCTCTGATTCCAGGCCAATATGCAAGTAGGATAGGGCATATCCCTTTGGGCTTTCCAAAGTGTTTATTTCTTGGAGAACTACTTTTTTTTTTTTTAATTTTTTTTTTTTAACGTTTATTTATTTTTGAGATAGAGAGAGACAGAGCATGAACAGGGGAGGGGCAGAGAGAGAGAGAGACACAGAATCTGAAACAGGCTCCGGGCTCTGAGCGGTCAGCACAGAGCCCGACGCGGGGCTCGAACTCACGGGCCGCAAGATCATGACCTGAGCCGAAGTCGGACGCTTAACCGACCAAGCCACCCAGGCGCCCCTTGGAGAACTTCTTAGTAAGGGTAGCTTCTGAGAATTCAAAGGCCTAAGAACAAGTAAGTACATTCAAATTGTGATTCCTTAATAGTAAAATAGGTGTTGAGTTACGTATTTAGAAAACACCAGAAATACATCAGCCTTTCTGATCTACTTTCCTTCCTCATAAATCTAGTACCATCTGGAAGAGAAATAAGAAAGGTTGGCACGACTCCCAACTTATCTTTTGCTGAAAGTATAGAAGGATTCTTAGAGAAAGAGAATAACCTCCAGTTAGCTTTCTCTTGTTTTCCCTCTTTAAATTCCGCCCCCCCCCCCCCCCGCCACCAAATTGTAGTTATAATGAAACATCACAAAGCTATTATGTGAAACAGTCAGAAAGAAGCTATTCCCATCCTCACTTTGAAACCTCAGGGAAACTTCTATTTTCTAAACATGGAAATCTTTCCTACACTTTCCAGCTATTGAAGAATAAATAATGAGAGCCACACACACAACAAAGATATTGTAGCCTTTGTCAGACTGGTGAATCATTTCTCAGTAGAAAGTACAATTGTGGCCAGTGGACTTAACTAAAGAAAGACAAATAATACAAAAAGACCTTCTGTGGTGTCTGAATCAAGAAGAGGCCAGCACCTGCAAGAGTTAAGTACTGCCTCACGACTTCCTTCATATTGCATTCCACTGATCCGGAGCTCAGCCTTGTTCAACACAGCTCCTAGCTTTTGCTTTGCCAGTGTCTGCTGAGATACATCCGTTTTGGACAAAAATTGAGATTACACAACGTTAAAGCGAGTTGTGAGGGGTGTGAACCCTAAAGTGACAGGGTCTTCCTTGGAGATGTTAATAGTCAACATATTCAGAAATATCATGGAAAAGGAATCAGATATGCCAGGGCATATCTCTGTCTTCTGCACAGTGGCACCTTTAATACTGCACATATATCCAGAGAGTTTCAAACCTTTTCTTTCTCTTTTGTTGAGTGGGATTTTTTTTGCAAAAGGGAACCATATGATTTCAGCAGTATAAGGGGAAAATCCTTTGTGCCTGCTTTGTGCTGAGTTGCACTCCCTGAACCTGTTGTGTGCTACCATCCGGGAAAGGGGGCATGTTTTAATCCCACCCCCACTCAGAAAATTGGAGAGGCAGAATGGGTAGGGGGAGTAGATTTTGAATTGGAGACAAAAATGTCTCTGCTCTATTTTTTGTGAAACATACAAGGCAAATAAGCCTACTGCTGGAATATTTTCCAAAAGAAACCTCAAGTGAATCACATCAAAAAATATACCCACATCCAGCTAAAACCTAACGGTGTGGAGTGCATTAAGCTACTGGGGAGCTTTGTCTTAAAGCTCCAAGAGCATATTCTGGGTAGAGAGGGGCAACGTTTGTACTCGAAACTCACACCCCGTGCCACATCAGGCTTCGTCTCATCTTTTGGCTCTGTTCTCCTTGACTCAGAAATGAAAGGAAGAAACAAGAAAACTTGTCCCCATAAGGCTGATGTGAGGCAGGCGGGGGGAGGTGGGGCTGGAGGGGAGGAAGGAGGTTACACCGCTGTCAGTCAGCCCCAGAAAATGCCATTTCTGTGGACCCAGTGCTCACTAAGGAAGCAGAAATAAAGCACTCTGATGTGGTGCCGCCCCCTCCCCTGCCGCACTCTCGCTCATTACCACTCTTTCTTTAAACTGCTGGGTAGACAGCTGGCAGCCCGTGCCTCAGAGGAGGCTGGAGTAAGGGAGCATATAAATTACTGTTGCATTTTACAGCTAAGATAAACTCAAACTGCAGGGTTATAGCCTGAAATGACATGAAGGGAAGGCTCCAGCAGGCCTCTCAAAAGAACAAGGAATAGAAAATGGATAGAAAGAGTTATTCAGGGAATATGGGATCGTGGAGAAGGAAGAAAAAAAAATCTAAACAAGTTGTGTAAAATCTGCTGCTTTAGTGGGTCTTAAAGAGCTGATGTCAGCTTAATTCTGTGTGGTAGCATAATGTAAATCTATGGGAAATGGGGCTTTAGGCATATCTGCTCCATTCCATTTCTGCAGATTGCCAAGCATGGCAATAAATGTCAAGTGATTATTTATTTGATCATTAGAAACTTCATTAGATTTTGATTTGATGCTCTTCAACCTCCCCATTCCCTACTACCACCACCAAAAGGAAAGCTCAATTTTGAAATTCAATCCAGCTAGTCTGATTGGAAAAAAAAAATGTTATGAAATAAAATCTAGTAAATACCAGCATCTAGATGACAACATTCTACATAAATATAGAATCTCCTCTCCAAGGAGCTTACAGCACTTCGCTAACGCGATGAAAGACACATTTTGGCAAGAGCGGTAGAATTTTTGGAAGCCTTTTTAGTATTTTGTGAGATGGAAGGCTGTTTCTGAGGTGAGATCAAACCCCTCTGGCTACAGACAGAGTCTGATTGTATGTTCTTGGCTTAACAGTCTTAGCTTCTAATGTATTTGAACTTTCACTCAGCTTTCTTGGACTTGATTTATTTGCAGATTATATTACCTGGGAAAAGGAGTTTGCGGGCCCTTGTTGGCTTGGGTAATTTGGTACTTAGATGGCTGGTGCCTGCATGTTGATATCACCCTTGCTCAAAGCACAGAACCCCAGCTTTATTATCTTCATAAAAAAAAGGGGGGGGGTCTTTTTACTGTAGAGCACAGCGTCGGATATATGTTTACAGCTGACTTTTTCATGGCAGTTTCAGTTTTTCCTGTGCCTTTTACGCTACAGGTTTCCTAGGAATCATGTGTAGTGTGGGAAACAAAGAAAGGAAGAGAGAAAGCACAGCAACCGGCTTGCTTCCTCAGGGAACGGTACTTGCATGTCAAAAGACCCACCAAATAGGAATTGGACTGACTTTCATAAAACCAGGGATTTAAGCACAGCGTGGGGTATGTATTATTGCCACAGAGCACATGCTGCAAAGAAGCATAAAGAGACAGGCTTTATCTCTCTGCCTGAAACCTTCTTGGAACCTTCTGGGAGTGCACATTCTAAATCAAGAATCAAAACGTTTTCCCAGCACAACTGCAAATTGAAAATAGGCACTTGAACAACACAGGCAGAGATATAGAAGAAGAATGACTTTGAAATGCCTACAACCCACCCCAAGCCACCCTGGGTCTTTCTGTAGACATGAGCAGTATTCATCTCCGCTAAAGGGTATGTAACACTCGGTAGAAACAAATGACAGCTGACAAAAAGATCCATTAGATGCCTGAACTTGCCCCTTGCCAGCACAGAGGTATTTTTCTGTTCTGGGTTTGTTTTTTTTTTTCCATCATAAAGAAAGGGCAGATATTTTTATTTCAAGAAGCATCCTATAGCCATAGATTTTTTGATTATTGGGTTTTTTTTTGTTTTCTTTTAACACTTGCTAGTAGATCACAATAGCCACAAGCACCTCAATGATGAAATTTTTTTCCATTAGTCCAAGTGGTATGAACCATTGAGGAAAACAAGCTTAGGAATATGTTACCGTGCTGTATGTTTTAAAACAACAATTACAACAAGTTGGAGGTCAGGACGTCCAGCCTCCTTTTGTGGGAGAAGTTGCTCTCATAAAAACAAAATCTTTATTGCTGCATTTTGATCACTGACATTTATCTAGTGTGTTCCTGACGAAGAACGTTGCACTAGTCTCACCGGGCACGATGGAACAGCAACAACCTTCGAGGGTCTGGGTCCAGTAAAGCAAGTAAACAACCTACGTGAGGAAGGCGAGTCCTTCCTGAGCAAAATCTTTGCTGAAGCAAGAGAAGTGGGAGTTGAAGGAAGTGTGTGAGGTCAGAACCTCTCCTGAGCAGAGAATGGGGGTTGGGTGAGCGGTTACTTGTTTCTGCGGGGGGGGGGGGGGGGGGGGTATTATTTGGAAGGAGCTCAAAGGCTCTTGGTAGGGACAAGGAGGGCAGGAACACACTGTGCTAAGGCCAGAGGAAGGGGCATGTTCTGGGTGAGGAACAGGGGATAGCTTAGTTTTAGCTGATCGTAGATTCTATGTGAGAGAAGTAATATCATACATGAGAAAGGCCAGAGTTTGGGCAAAAGGTCTCTATAACCAAGTTGAGGCATGTCAATCTGATACACCAGGTAACAGGGAGCAATTATGATTTTGTGTCTAGAGAGGATGCTCTTGCTGTAGGAATGTGGGCAGCAGGGATCGTCAATCTTTGAACCAGGCGTTTTAGCACACAGATTAGCTGCTATATCTGTGCATTTTGTTCTAGGTGATTTGTCAATGAATAGGTCATGCCCCTGCATTCAATCTTGTGGGGGTGGGAGTACAGAGTTAACTAATCCAAGGAGGTGGCAGAGAGCAGGGAAAAGAGCAGAGGGAACGTGAAAGCTGCAGGGAACAGACTTCACAGTTACTCAGTGCAGCCCTGAGGCTCTGATGCAGGGAAAACATGGTTTCTCAGTTCTTGAGTCCCAACAACAGTGTGGGTGGAAGAGGTGAAAGGAGCATGATAGAAGAGGTCAGGAGATTTAAGAGTAGGATAAACCAGTGCATACAGGCACATATTAAAGCTATGTGAGCAATCGAATAAGAATGGAATCATAATCTGCTGTCTTGCCAGGATGAAATTTGTGTGTGTTTGTGTGTGTGTGTGTGTGTGTGTGTGTGTGTGTGTGTGTGTGTTGCCTCTAACCAGAGAGTTCCTACCTGATCCTAGATGATGGAGTAGACAGAAAATGACCTTAAAACAAAGGTTTCACTTCTGTAAAGTGCCACTAGGGCACTTATTAATGTAAATATATGTTTGTATAAATATTTGTAATATTCATAAGCACTATTTGCGTAGATATTTAAATAGTTATATAAATATAGAGAACGTTGTCTTGGCTACTAGCCTAATAAGATACATGTATTTTGGGTGACTTTTTAAAAACTGCTTTATTTGATTATAATTGTGAAGCTAGATAACGAGTATGTGGAAGGTCATTATGCCATTTCCCTAACATATGTGTATATTTTGGGTATTTACATTAAAGTATGTATATGTATATATTGCCAATATTTAGCCAATACACATATCAAATGTGTGTATGTATGTGTATATACATGCATTCTGTTTGGGTATATATATATAATATGTGTGTGTTTGTGTGTATATATGGATATGATGTGGATAAAATGTGTGTCCATACATATAATGTCTGTGTATATATATGTAGCATGTGTATTTATACAATGTGTGTGTATATATAATGTATATGTGTATATAAAGTTTGTATATATATATAATGTGAGTGTATGTGTGTATGTGTATATATAAAGTGTGAGTGTGTGTGTGTATATATATATACACACATACACACACAATATGTGTGTGTATATGTGTATAAATATAAAATGTGTGTATATATGTGTGTGTATATGTACATAATGTGTATGTATGTTTATAGTGTGTGTGAATATATATAATGTATGTGTATATACATATAAATGTATATATATTAATGTGTGTATATATGCATGTGTATGTATAATGTATGTGTGTATACATATGTAATGTGTGTATATACATAATATGTGTGTATATATATATAATATGTGTGTATACAAATAAAATGTGTGTGTATATATAATGTGTATATAGATAATATGTGTGTATATAGATAAAATGTGTGTATATATAATGTGTAGGTATATATATAATGCGTGTGTGTGTATATATAATATGTATATATATATATATATTTGTGTGCATATAATGTATGTGTATATATATATAACGTGTGTGTATACGTTATACACATACATATAATGTATATGTATGTGTGTATACAATGTTCTGTGTGTATATATTTAATGTGTATATATGTGTGTGTGTACATAGTGTATGTGTATACATATATTGTATGTATATATGTGTGTTTATAAAATGCATGTGTGTATATATGTAATGTGTGTATATATAATGTGTCTCTGTATATATAATTGCATGCATATGTGTGTTTATATAATGTATGCATGTATATATATACATATAATGTGTGTATGTGTATATAATGTATGTATGTATATATAATTTGTATATATATAATGTATGTATATGTGTATATATATAAATGTGTGTATATATAATGTGTGAGTGCATATATAATGTATTTGTGTATATATAACAATGTGTATATACATATGACGTGTGTGTGTGTATATATATATATATATATATATATATATACACGCATACACTGTGTATGTGTGTGTATATATGATGTGTGTATATACATAGAGAGACAGCTTTATCCATAACGGGGGAATTAATGATAGAAAAGAAAGAAGCCTATAATGAGCGCTGGAACAAGTCTTAATCTATTGTGCTCCCTGGCTGGAGGCCGTGTATTAAAATGGTTGAGCTACAACATTGAAGCATGAAACTAAAACATAACACAGAAGGATTTCTGTCTCTCAAATAACACTGGAGAAGAGCTCCCTGTCACATGCATGCTGAGTCAGAGCACCAGATTAGACTGAGGGAGCACTACACTGTGGCTCCAGCCTTCCAGGATCAGCTGGAGCCTTGTGGAGCCCCCGTGCAGCATGAATCCCCCCCGGACTCAGCTTCCGCCCAGCTCTTGGTCACGTAACACTTGAGCAGCACTTGGAAGGTTTAGAGCAGCTCAGCTCTTCTGTGCCTCATACCCTTGATGACTCACACCAAAATATCCCATCTCTACCATCGAGTATGTCAGCTGGACCTCCGTGTAGTGACTGGAAGAGGAAAGAGCCTTATCCTGAAGGGCTGCAGAGAGCTGGCGATATCCAGAGGCCCATGAAACCAGCCAGAACAGAAGACAAAGTTCTGCCTCAGTGCTCTGTGTCTGACCTTCATAGATGGCTCCATTGGCTCATATCGTCTCTCCATCCCCATGGTATTTAGAGCGACACTCACATTATCTAAGTAAAGGGAGTCAGATTCAGCTGAGGGGGGTTTTGTGACCAAGGAATACTTGAAGAAAGCTGCATGAGAGAAGGGAAAGTGAAGGCCTATATACATTACTTTCGAGACTGCATTCATAATCTCCCTTTCCTGGGGTCTTTATCACCCAAAATAAAAATATTTTTTTTGTTTTTATTTCCTTTACTAACACAAATAGTCCATCTTAAACTGTAATTATTATTGAGATTTGCTAACTAGCTTCCTAGCACTTCCCCCATATGGATATTAAGTTCCTTATTGCAGAAGTCTAGGTTACACAACTTTGCAAATGCCATGGTCCATAAATTGTGTGCTGACTTCTTATGATGAGTCACACACTGTGCTAAGTACTTTTACATGAATGGACTCACTCAATTCTCAGAAAATCCTAAGGAATGTATCTGATATTATTGTCCCTACTTTACAGATGGGGAATTGATGCTTTGAGAGTTTAAATAACTGTCTGGTGTCATAGGATTGGAACCCAGTTGCTCTACCTTGAGTGTCCATGCATTTAATGAGTACATTTTATGTTCACAACATGTACGTGCAGCATGGGCTCAGTAAATATTGATGAAGTGAGATAAGTCATGGTATAGGGTTGAATTAGGTTCCAAGGTGGGGCTATGGTGGTAGACATTGGAAAGGAGTACCTTTTTCTGTGATCAGAGCTGTGTGGGAGCTGGAGATAATATGAAGCTGGGATCATTTAAGCATACCCAAACTTGTGGAGTAGGCAGAGGGTAAGGGGGATGAGATTGGCTGCTAGGACAGAAGCAGGAGGCAAGCAGTAGGCAAAAGAATGTAGTAATTACAATTGGCAAGGAAACGGATAGAGATTTGGGGCAGGCTGTTTTCAGGATGTTAGGTTGAACTTCTCTGTCAAACCAAGTGCCAGAGAAAAACAAGGCAAGAGTGTGGTCAGATGGTAAGGAAAATCTAATCGGGGAAAACCCGTGGTGTATCAGGAATATATTTGGCTGCAAAAAAGAATATGTTCATAAAAAACCGCTTAAACATTGGGATGTATTTTATTTATAAAACAAGATATCCAGAGTTCCTGGATGGTAGTGTTGGTTCCCTTGCTCAAGGATGCCATTAGGATCTTTTTTTCCTTTCTGCTTTGTCATCTCAGAATGTTCATTTTCTTATCTATGCTTGTCTCGTGGTCACAAAATGTCTGCTGCAGATCCAGCCATTACCACTGCAAAGTGAGACAGAAAGAAACCGTGAAGAATACAACCTGCGTGGTCTGCCTCTTTTACAAAGAAAGGTTACTGTGATGCCACTGTTTTCAGCTACGTTCTGTTCAGATCTTATTGGCTATAAGCAGGTCACAAGGTCACCCAGCTAGACAATTTCTGCTCTGAACAAAGTCATAATTCTCTTGGGAAATAATAGACATTGTTTCTATCTGAGAAACAGATGAGAAACATATTTTCTGGTTAAAATAGGAAATGTTATGTTTATTTTGTCTCAAAACCTGTCAAGTGGTTGCCTATCAAGTAAGTTCTGTGATCAACAAGGATTCATGCCCAGAAATGTTCCAGGGTCATTCTTGGCCATCATTTGTTATTTTGTTATTTTGTTACACACCTTATGGCATTGCTGCTGTCCTGGTTTGCCAATTTAAGTAACATGTCACTGAGTAATTATAAGATATTTCTCTATGGAGCTTTAAGGGGTTTTAAAGATAATATTTATTGTGGCAACTCCTCAGTGTGGTAATGTGGAGTCAAAGTCCTGTTGGAGCTAGGAATGGAATCCAGCTTCTCCAGCCAGTTAGAACTGAATGCAGACTTCTGTGGGAGATATCTCGCAGTCTCTTTCCGTGGGAGCGATTGTATGAAATCCTCTTGCTCTCTGTGTATGTGTGAGGGTGGAATGAGGTGGGGAAGAGACAGAGAGAGAGAGAGAAGAAATAGGTCGTTTATAATGTCTATTAATAAGGTTCAACTATGTGTTTCAATGTGAGATCTAAAGTTCTTTCCTTCCTTCGTGCCCTCCAATACCAGTTGGTATTCCACGGATTCAACATTGCGATTTTTGTATGATGGCCATATTTAGCATTGTGTTAAATGCTAGAATCAATTTCAGCTATACATTTCTGAAACTGATTAGTTTGGTTCAAAATCATTCTAGCAGTGTTTTTTTTTTTTTTTTTTTCTGGTTCATACAGCTCTTAAATTCATGAAGTTGATATGCAGTGATCCAAATAAAAGCAGAAACAAAACACTTCTAATTCTCTAATCTTACAAAATAGGTTTTCCACTCTGCCACAATTCTAGGTTAGTTCTTATCCCTTTATGTTAAACGTTTTCTTTCTTGTAAAAAGGTGTCACATTTTGTAAGAGACTTCTCAGTCCCTTCCTATTTAAGTACAAGAGCAAGATACCATATTTAGAAAATTATTACAGAATTGCTATAATAACTTATTGTGTATATTAATTTATCGTAGTTGCTTACTGTTCTCTCTTCCCAACAGAAGCGTGGCTTCTTGATGGCATGCAATTCACCTTTTTTCAGTTTGCAGTTGTGTCAACAAGGGGACAGACTGACAACCCTACGAGGGATAAAGCAGGCTTCTGTACTTAAATGACTTTTAGTCTGACAACTCTGATAAACAAACATAAAAATGTTTTCATTGTGCTCATCCATTTCTTCCATTTGAGGGGAACAGGAACCAGCAATCTTAGATATTTCCACTTCAGTCTTTCATTCCAAACTCTCCTGCCTTTTCTGGGTTCCTGAACCATCATTTACACCACCTCTCCTGTGTCTTGCTTCTCTTCCTCCCCACTTAGAATTTTCTCTCAGGCTATTAATGTCCTCAAATCTTTCTCATCCTAAAAATTCTTTTCCTGAATGTAGCCTTCACTCCCTTCCCGTGACTGCCAACTTCTATCTCCACCTTTACATGTTTCAGTGACCCCTCACCCCCATTATAGTATGGCTTTCACTGGATTAACAATTGTCAACAAGAAACTCGGATGGATGAAAAGGCCTGGCACAGACTCCACGTGGATAAATCTGTTCTACAGAAACAGAAGGGAGTCTGTGCCACTGGGGTACGTGACAAGACCAGAGACATTTGTGGGGATAGACACAGGGCAATGCTCTGGCTTTCTGTTGTGTGGAACACACTTGCTGATGATCATGTCTGTGGGTGAGAGAGGGTCATATTAGAGCTATTGGAAGCTTGACTGAATTCCCAGATCAAGCATCAGGTAGCCTAACCTGAATCACCCCATGTGGATGAGGTTTATTTAACCAACACCAATTTCTCATAGGTGTAGTATGAAGAGTAGAGAATAAATTACACTAGTATTCTAACACGTATCCCCTGGACACTCAAAAAAAAACCCCAAAAAAACAACCCACATATATTTTCATATCCTCACAGGAGGACCTTAAGGAGACTAGACCTGGAGTCCTTACAGCCACCTTGAATTACCTTATCTAAAGGTCTGTGAGGCATGTTATTGTAGACAAAATAACCCAGGTGTACAGAATTGTTTTGCTGGGGAAGGAAGAAACCTAGAAGATCAGGCCCTTGGGGAAGGGGGGACTGTATCCTTAAAAGATGGTTGTCATTTAATACAGCAGATTTAGAGGTGGAGTTTTGGGAAGGATAAGAAACCAACTTAGGAACTGGAAGCAATCATGGGAACGCATGTCATGAGGGATTTAGCTTCTATACTACTTTTCCCTTGTGTTATGAGAAATGCAAAATCTTTTTTTCACAGACTGTGATCTCACTTTTGGACACCTCAGGAAAGCCTGATACACATGTATGACTTTTATAATGGATAAATGGAGAAGACACATGGGGAGCCCAAGAGTGTTAGGAGGACTCAGTATCATCTCTGGTTGAAATCTATCCACTCCATCCCTCCAGATCCAGTCACTGGAAGTGAACTTTCTGAGTGAAGCAAAATGAACACATATCCCATTAGCATTGCCTTGGTGTCTGTTCCACTTCCCTCTCTGTGAACAGGTCCTTCTAGGGAGTCTATTTTAGAGCCGTGGTATGAAATGCCAGCCCCACCGTGCTCTCTCCCAAACCCTTACATTCTGCCCAGAGTTTATATTCAGTCCAAGCTCACCTTGGTCCTGGACATCTCTACCTGGACCTACTCTTTCAGTCTGCTCCTGTTTAGGTTCTTTATCTTTTTTCTGCTACTCCACTATGTTCCTTCCTAAAAGAAACTGAGTTTACACAGTGATTCGAGATAAACACAAGGCATTGTGTGTGTGTGTGTGTGTGTGTGTGTGTGTGTGTGCGCGTGTGTGTGACAAAAGACTTTGAATTTCATCTCTAATCTTTTCCCCAATTTCATTCCTTCCTCTGCAACGCACTCTCTTCCTGCCCTTTTTCCGGATTCCGTTGGATTCCTCCTGCCTCTGTCATCACCTCCTCAAGCCACGTTCCATCAACATTCTGTTTCTAACCCACAACTAAACTTAAACACACCAGAAAACACAATACATACATAATGAAGTTTAAAATGTCTGTGTAGCATATTTTTTAGTGAGTTTCACCAACAAGCCCTTTTAGATTGATCTGCCCTTCTTCCCCTCCTTGAGTAAGAAGCCCTTATTCCAACACTCTACTAGCTAGTCTTCTAGCATAACATTTTTGTTTTTTGCTCCATGATTTTTTTTTTGTTCACGCTATTCTTTCTAAGCAAAATACTTCTTTCTTTCCCCTTTGCTGCAAAATGTCAAGCACTTGATTATCCCACAAAATCAAATCCATATGTTTTGTTCTTTAGGAAGCAGCCTCTGACTCTTACCTCCTCAGAAATGCTGTGTTTTTTCCCTAAGCATGTTTACAAAACCATGTGATAACATTTTGCCGGGAGAGTATCTACATTTTTTTGACCCAACTTTCTTGAACTCGTGTTGTCTTTTACATTTGTATCTCTACAACCCAGCACAGTACCTTGTATACAGTAGTTGCCCAGTAAGTGTTGAGTAACTAGAGAGAGAACAAATTTAGGGCTAAGTCATGACGTGCGGTCACTAAGAGCGGAATTCATACCACCAGTGGAGACATTTGTTGTTGAACAGACCAGAGTCGCTACCAACCTCAACCGGCAAGCATAAGACGCATACATACAAATGCTTCTTCCTTTAGGTAGTTTTCCACCAGCCCATGAGGATAAAGACATAGAGAAGCTCCTCAACACATATCTCTAATTTATTTAGGATCAATGGGAGTTTTTTATTCATACACAAGAAAAAAGATTTTTCCCTAAGGTCGCCAGTGTAGGCTTTGAGGCTATATTCAAGACACTTACCTTCAGCAAGAAATGATTCATCTCCCTGAATCTCACTCTGAGTCTGCAGTAGAACTGCAGAATTTTCTGGAGTTTCTTTTATGTCCAGCAAGACTGGCTGGGACTGGGCGTGAAAGCTGTCTAAATACTGTAATCTATTCCCTACCCACAGAAATGCGGGCTTCACACTCTCTCTGTTTGCTGTCATGAATCATGATGCTGACAAGTAGGTCAGATTTATAACATTAAACACAAGCTGATAGGAGTAACTTCTTGCTGCATCCGTTTGGAAGGAGCACTGGTGTTCTCTACCCCGGAGCTTCTCCTACCAACATAAATGGAAAGATCACCAATTTGTATTTCATCCTCCCTGGGACAAACAAGATGCGTGTTTTGCCATGAGAAGTGCCCATCCCGTTTTCTTTAAAGCTGCTTGCTGCTTTCTATAAATTCCATTGAATTGTTGCCTTAAAGTCTATCCATATTCTATTATTAGGTTGTTATTATCCTGGCCTTTATTATAATGAATCATAATACTCTGTAGCTACATGACATTTTTCTTCTTGGATCATCCTGCTTAGCCTCATAAAAGAAATTAATCAAGTTACACCTTTAAGGAAAGCATTAAGCTACTTCATTGTAAAAGCGAATTGTCTTTGTTTGCTCTGATCGCACCTGTGCACAGTTTTCCAAAGAGGAATGTTCAAATATCAGGGGAAACTTCACATTGTCCATTCCTTAATCTGATTGACTGGTCTCCCAGTTTGTTTTTTTTTTAAATAGTGTTTTGAAATGCTAAGTGTGTGCAGAGCAGATAGATGTTCTTGAAGCACAACAAAGACCTGGGTGCTTATAGTAAGTATGTATATATAAAGTTAGTCTTTTCCTAGTACAGTACACAGTTTTAGATGTTTGTCAAGAGAAGGACTTGGTGATTTTGAGCTGGCCACTGTTCTTTTGTTCTTCTTGCCCAGGATGCTTGCAGGAATCCATAGAGATGAAATGTTTCTGACAATATCTCATAATGCGACTCTCCATCACCCCCTGCCACTTCCCGCGCTTGGATCATTGTTACAATTCCATCCTTTGCAGAGGGAAACACGCAGGAAAGTAATTACCATATTTAATTTACATATGAGGGAGGAAACTTCTTTTTTTTTTTTTTTTTTTTTTTAATTTTTTTTTCAACGTTTTTTATTTATTTTTGGGACAGAGAGAGACAGAGCATGAATGGGGGAGGGGCAGAGAGAGAGGGAGACACAGAATCGGAAACAGGCTCCAGGCTCCGAGCCATCAGCCCAGAGCCTGACGCGGGGCTCGAACTCACGGACCGTGAGATCGTGACCTGGCTGAAGTCGGACGCTTAACCGACTGCGCCACCCAGGCGCCCCAGGAAACTTCTAATAATACCTATTGGGTTTATTTTTTTTTTTATTTTTATTTTTTTTCCTATTGGGTTTAGATTTGAATTTAGTTTGTTTCTCCAGTGGGGGTTTGCTAAGTACTTGGCACACTACTCCATCTCTTAAATTTATCTTTCAAATTTTCTACCTCTAATACAAGAAAATGGTAAGGAGATAAAGAGGGAATTTCTGTCTCGAGCTATGTTTAGGCCATCCGCCTGCCATCTGTAATCATGGCTGTTTACAAGTTCAGCGTCACCTGGGTCTACATCAATGCAGTCTGGTCTGGTAATAGATTATTCTCACATTGGAGACACTCCACATACATTCAGGCCTTTGGCTGTATGCCTTTTGACTTAGGCTCTGTGTGTATCTAGAAGCAAGTAAAGCATAGTCTGTTTATTTTTACGTTTTTTTTAAAAAAATTACTTAAGTCCAAGTTAGTTAACATATAGTGTAATAATGGTTTCAGGAGTAGAATTTTGTGATTCTTCGCTTAAATATAACACCCAGTGCCCATCCCAACAAATGCCCTTCTCAGTGCCCATCACCTGGTTAGCCCATCCATCCATACAACACCTCGCCCGCAACCATCAGTCTGTTCTTTGTATTTAAGAGTCTCTTATGGTTTGACTCTCTGTTTTTATCTCATTTTTCCTTCCCTTCCCTTCCCTTCCCTTCCCTTCCCTTCCCTTCCCTTCCCTTCCCTTATGTTCATCTGTTTTGTTTCTTAAATTCCACATATGAGGGAAATCATATGGTATTTTTCTTTGACTGACTTATTTGCTTAGCATAATACATCCTAACTCCATCCACCATGTTGCAAATGGCAATATTTCATTCTTTTTGATCACTAAGTAATGCTTCATTATACACACACACACACACACACACACACACACACGTATGTATATATACCACATCTTCTTTATCCATTTGTCACTCATTGGACATTTGGGCTCTTTCCATGATTTGGCTATTGTTGATAGCACTGCTATAAACATGGGGGTGCATGTGCGCCTTCTAAAAAGCACACCTGTATCCCTTGGATAAATACCTAGTAGTGCAATTGCTGGGTCATAGGGTAGCTCTTTTTTTAATTTTTTGAGGATCCTCCATACAGTTTTCCAGAGTGGCAGCAACAGTTTATTTACATTACCACCAACAGTGCCAAAGGTTTCCCCTTTTTCCATATCCTTGCCAACATCTGTTGTTTCCCGAGGTACTAATTTTACCCGTTCTGATAGGTGTGAGGATGTATCTCATTATGATTTTGATTTATACTTGCCTCATGATGGGTGATATTTGTCTGTTAGCCCTCTAGATACCTTCTTGGGAAAAGTCTCTGTTCAGGTCTTTTGCCCATTTGTTTCACTGGATTATTTGTTTTTTTGGATGTTGAACTTGGTAAGTTCTTTATAGATTTTGGATACTAGCCCTTTATCCAATATGTCATTTGCAAATTTCTTCTCCCATTCTGACCCTTAGCTTTTAGTTTTGTTGATTGTTTCCTTTGCCATACAGAGCTCTTATCTTGATAAGTCCCAATAGTTCATTGTTGCTTTTGTTTCCCTTGCCTTCGGAGATAGGTTTAGTAAGAAGTTGCTGTGCCAAGGGGCCCCTGGGTGGCTCAGTAGGTTAAGCGTCCGACTGCAGCTCAGGTCATGATCTCGCTGGGTTTGTGAGTTCGAGCCCCTCGTCGGGCTCTGTGCTAATAGCTCAGAACCTGGAGCCTCCTTCAGATTCTGTGTCTCCTCCTCTCTCTGCCCCTCCCATGCTCATGCTCTGTCTCTCAATAATAAATAAACGTTAAAAAAAGAATTTTAAAGAATTTGCTGTGCCAAGGTCAAAGAGATTGTTGACTGTTTTCTCTTCTAGGATTTTGATGGTTTCCTGCCTTACATTTAAGTTTTTCATGCATTTTGAGTTTATTTTTGTGTATGTGTAAGAAAGTGGTCCAGGTTCATTCTTCTGCGTGTCGCTGTCCAGTTTTCCCAGCACCATTTCCTGAAGAGACTGTCTTGTTTCCATTTCATATTCTTTCCTGCTTTGTCAAAGATTAGTTGGCCATATGTTTGTGGGTCCATTTCTGAATTCTCTATTCTGTTCCATTGATCTAAGTGTCTGTTTTTGTGCCACTACCATGCTGTCTTGATGATTATAGCTTTGTAATACAGCTTGAGGTCCAGAATTCTGATGCCTCCAGCTTTGGTGTTCTTTTGCAGGATTCCTTTGGCTATTTGGGTTTTTTTTTTTTTTCTGATACCCTACAAATTTTAGGATTGTTTGTTCTATGTCTGTGAAGAATGCTGATGTTATTTTGATAGGGATTGCATTGAATATGTAGGTTGCTTTGGGTCGTGTCAATATTTTAACAATATTTTTCTTCCAATACATGAGCATGGAATGTTTTTCAATTTTTTGTGTTGTCTTCAATTTCTTTCATAAATTTTCTATAGTTTTCAGTGTATAGATTTTTCACATCTTTGGTTAGATTTATTCCTAGGTATTTTATGGGTTTTGGTGCAGTTGTGAATGGGATTTATTCCTTGATTTCTCTTTCTGCTGCTTCATTATTGGTGTATAGAAATGCAACTGATTTCTACACATTGATTTTATATTTTGTGACTTTGCTGAATTCATGCATCATTTCTAGAAGTTTTTTGGTGGAACCTTTTGGGTTTTACATGTAGAGTATCTTGTCGTCTGTGAAGGATGAAAGTTTGACTTCTTCCTTGCTGATTTGGATATCTTTCATTTTTTAGCATCTATCATGCTCATGGATGTCAAAGGAAAGCTGGATTAGCCATGCTTATATCAGACAAACTAGACTTTAAAACAAAGACTGTAACAAGAGATGAAGAAGGGTATTATATCATAATTAAGGGGTCTATTCACCAAAAAGATCTACCATTGTAAATACTTATGCCCCCAACACGATAGAACCCAAATATATAAATCAATTAATCACAAACATAAAGACACTCATTGATAATAATACCATAATAGTAGGGGACTTCAACACCCCGTTTATAGCAATGGACAGATCATCTAAGCAGAAAATCAACAAACAATGGCTTTGAATGACACACTGGACCGGATAGACCTAACAGATACCTTCAGAACATTTCATGCTAAAGCAGCAGAATACATTTTCTTCTTGAGTGCACAGGGAACATTCTCTAGAACAGATCACATACTGGGTCGCAAATCAGCCCTCAACAAGTACTGTGCGTATTTTCAGACCACAACACTATGATACTTGAAATCAACCAAAAGAAAAAAATTTGGAAAGACCAAGAACACTTGGAAATTAAAGAGCATCCTACTAAAGAATGAATGGGTTAACCAATCAATTGAAGAGGAAATTACAAAGTACATGGAAGCCAATGAAAATGAAAACACGATAACCCGAAACCTCTGGGATACAGCAAAGACGGTCAGAAGAGGGAAGTATATAGCAATCCAGGCCTTCCTAAAGAAGGAAGAAAGGTCTCAAATACACAACCTAGCTTCCACCTAAAGGAGCTGGAAAAGAGCAGCAAATAAAGCCCAGAATCAGCAGAAGAAGGGAAATAATAAAGGTTAGAGCAGAAATCAATGGTATCAAAATAAAAAAATAAATACAAAATAAACAGAACAGATCAATGAATCCAGGAGCTAGTTCTTTGAAAGAATTAACAAAATTGATAAACCCCTTGCCAGGTTTATCAAAAAGAAAAAGGAAAGGACCCAAATAAATAAAATCATGAATGAAAGAGGAGAGATAACAACCAACACCACAGAAATACAAACAATAATAAGAGAATGTTAGGAGAAGTTATATACCATGGACATGGACAAACTCCTGGAAACATACAAACTACTGAAACTGAAACAGGAAAAAGTAGAAAATTTGAACAGATTCATACAGTAAAGAAATTGAATCAGTAATCAAAAATATCCCAACAAACAAGAGTCCAGGGCCAGATGGCTTCCCAGGGGAATTCTACCAAACATTTAAAGAAGTGTTAATACATTTTCTTTTGAAGCTGTCCCAAAAAATAGAAATGGAAGGAAAACTTCCAAATTTATTCTATGAGGCCAGCATTACCTTGATTTGAAAAACCAGACAAAGACCTCACTCAAAAGGAGAGTTACAGACCAATCTCCCTGATGAACGTGGATGCAAAAATTCTCAACAAGATACTAGCAAACCAAATCCAACAATATATTAAAAAAATTATTCACCACAATCAAGTGGGATTTATTCCTGGGATGCATTCCTGGCTGGTTCATTATCCACCCTTCAACCAACATGATACATCACATTAATAAAAGAAAGGATAAGTACCATATGATCCTTTCAATAGATGCTAAAAAAGCATTTGACAAAATGTAGCACCTTTCTTGATAAAAACCCTCAAGAAAGTAGGTATAGAAGGAACATACCTCAAGATCATAAAGGCCATATATGAAAGATCCACAACTGATATCATCTCTCATGGGGAAAAACTGAGAGCTTTCCCCATAAGGTCAGGAACAGAACAGGGATGTCCACTCTCACCACTGTTGTTCAACATTGTGTTGGAAGTCCTAGCCTCAGCAATCAGACGAGAATAGTCTGTTTAAAATAGCAGTCATAGGGGTGTGTGGGTGGCTCAGTTGGTTGGGCGGCCAACTTTAGCTCAGGTCATGACCTCATAGCTCATGAGTTCAGGACCCATGTGGGGCTCTGTGCTGACAGCTCAGAGCCTGGAACCTACCTCAGATTCTGTCTCCCTGTCTCTCTGCCCCTCCCCCACTCACATTCTGTCTCTCTCTGTCTCTCATAAATAAACATTAAAAAATAATAAAATAAAATAACAGTCATAAACATGAAGTATACACATGCTAGGAAGGTCTCAAAGCAATTTTTTTTCCTGTTTAAAACAAAGGGATAGTACTAATTTAGTCTAATTTGAGAAATGATTCATAACTGAGATGTGAAAAAGTATTGGAGAATGGGATCAAAAGTCACAACAATCACTTCTCATTCCCACATACAATTCAAGTTCTCCTCTTTAACATTAATTGTGATGCACAGTGAGTGTAGAGTGAATAATACCCCCTCAAAGATGTCCATGTCCTAATCCCCAGAACCTGTGAATATGTTACATTGCAGGGTACTAGGGACTTCTCAGTTGTGATTCAATGAAATATTTTGTAATGGGGAGATTTTTCTGGATTTTCTGAGTGGGCCCAATGTAGTTAAAAGGGTCCTCCCTCTTCTAAGGGAGGAAAGAGAATCAGTTATAGAAGAAGCTGGTATGATGACTGAAACAGAGAAAGATTCTTAAAGGCGCTACCCTGCAGACTTTGAAGATACAGGAACGGGCCAACAACCCAAAGAAGGCACATGACCATTTGAAGCTGAAAAAGGCAAGGAACCAGCTTCTCCTCTCGAGCCACAAAGGAACGCAGACTTGCCAATATCATGATTTTAGCCAGTGAAAGCCATTTTGAACTTCTGATCTCTAGAACTGTAAGACAATTAACCGATATTGCTTAAGCCACCTAACTTGTGGGTAACTTGTTATAATGATAATGTGAGACTACTATATTCACTACTGATGGTTAAGGGAGGTGTAGGGGTTAGGATCACATACTCTAGATCAGGCCTGCCTGGGTTTGGGTCACGGTTCAGTGTGATCTTGGGCAACTTATTTATAGTCTTTGTGACTAAGTTTTCTTATCTTTAAAAGGCTACATGTATATCTCATACGGTATTTTAAGGATCAAATTAATTAGTTCATATGGAGAGCTAAGAATAATGCTACAACATATGTAGTTGATATTGAGCCATTTGAGTTAAAAATAGCTAGAGTTAAGCAGTGCATAGATTAAGGGGATTTTATTTTTTAAAATAGCGAGAAGAACAGAATTCTTGTTTTATTAACCACATAATAATTAGTGATCAGAGTTTATCTGTAGATGTGGTACATCTCTCAGTTTCCTATCAATTTTGATTCTGTGTCTATCATTGTGTTAAGATTACCCTCTATGTCTGCTTAGTTCTTTGTATAGGAGTTGTTTGGCTCCTGGGCACTAACTTACAAAGTGAAGTAAGATACCCATCCAGGAATTCTATAAAGTTTGTTAATACTTACATGTGTTGGGCTCTAATTCTTTAATTCTAAGACAATAGATTTACCAAATTCTAAGACAATAGATTTACCAAAATCTATTGTCTTAGACAAACTGTCATTAAAAAAAAAATCCAAAAACCAAAGACCTTAGCTTTCATGCCTTTTATTGGTTTAACAAGGGAAAGAGTAAAACTCTTAGAAGTGATAAGTGATATGCCCCGATTTGAGAGACCCCCCCGAAAACAAACCACCAGAGTCCAGAGCCAAAGCCAAGCGGCAAGGGTCGTTTATTGCAGGTTCGAACCCGGTCCTCCGCGCACTCGTCGCCAGTGACGCAAGAGGCCCCGAGCAAGGATCTTACAGCTTCTTTTATAGACAGGCACAAACAACTTAGGGATTTTTTGAGGTTACAGAGCTGTTATTGGTTGACATTTAAATTTGAACGCTCAGCAGAACTTGATTGGTTCCCACCTTTATTTCAAACCATTCAGCAGAACTTGATTGGTTCCCGCCTTAATGTCAGACTAGGACCGGGCGTGCCCTGGCTGGTTTCAGGAACGGCGGGGGAAGGGAAAGATCTTTTCTTTGCAGTTGTGAGTACACCTGGTAACTTTTCTCTTAGCCTCTCAATAAGCACAGAAGTTTGGATACTCGTGCTTCTTTGGGAGGCTTATCGACAGAAAATGTGTGTTTTCTCAACATGTCATTAATGTTCTAATGGTCTTTTAGAAAGACTGATCGTAAGACTAAAGTTGACCTTAGTCATGTTTTGAAGAAAATTTTGGAGTCTTGAATGAAGATACAGTAATGATAATCTTCTGAACAAAACTACCCTACAATTACTTGGTGAATCTCAAACATGGAGATAAGAAACAAAAAATAATCAGATGAGCACAAAGCAGTCCTTTGTTCCCAGGACAGGATATCACCCTGGTTGGTGGAAGGAGCAAATAAAAGGAGAGAAAGAGACATATCATTTTTTTTCTCCTCAAACTCTCAAAGATGTTTTAATTTCTAAAAAATCACCCGCATCTTCCCACGTAGTAAATACCTCTTTATTGCCAGCACCCCCCAAAACAAAACAGTCAAGGACTCGTATAAGACCATGAAAGACTCAAAGAAGAATGCTGGTAAATGAAGCCAGACAGAGGATGAAAGGGGACTGAAAACCCATAGACGTGCTGACCTTTTCAGAGAGTGAAGGCCAGTGAGTCCCAAATTGCTCTGGAAAATATAGAGTGATGTCTCTGGACATGTTACAGAAAACATCTGGACAGAAGGGACTTGGTTTAATTCCCTGTAATTTGTTTTCTTCATGATTTCTTTGACAAGATTGTTTTGATCAGAAGGATCACTGAAATAAATAATTTTATACCGCCACAACAAGTCAGCATTATGTAGAATCACACGATAATTGATATTGAAGTAACTTAATTATTTTTTCTGGTTTATTCCCAAAAGTCATACTCAATTTGCTCTATTGTCACAAGGAACTTCAAAGAGAGAACAAAGATGTAAAGAACTCTTTATCCACTCACTGAAAATATATTGTGCAGTATATAGTGTTAGGCACTGTTCTGGCCTCTAAAATGTGTTAAAATAATTCCTTTTAGTGGTGGATGGAAAAATTAGAAAGTATTACTATAGTCAAATAATTTGTTTGCCCTTTGGGAATGTAGCAAAGCGACTGTAGGGAATGGCTAAGGTAAGACAACAGACAGCTTCCAAGCTGAGGACAAAAAAAAAAAAAAAAAAAAAAAAGGCACAATAAGGAAGTTTTTAGAGATAGGCACCCAGGACAATTCAGAGATCCTGCATAGGTCTTTACAGGTCTGAAATCATGAAATGTGACAAAATAGTGCAGTGACCATGGGTCACTTGAATTTCTTGGGTTCTCTCCATTTTATTTTTAATGTGCTTTCTTCCCATTGAGTGATTATCTTAGGATTCAACAGTTTTGACAGCTTTGACATATTTGTATTTCTACTCTTCCAGGAGAAATAGTCATTTAGAAAACATTCTGTTACAAACTGGGTTTGGGAGAAAAAAAAAATACCACCGAGACCCCTGAACCAGACCCCTAAACCTCCGTGTCAAATAAAAATGAGCCATCAATGTGTTGGCCGCTCCGCTTGTGGGGCTAATCAGTCTGCTTAGCCTTACAGTATGGTCAGAGTAGTTAATTAAGAGCCAGGGGAACTGGGTTCCACAGAGCAGAGAGCAGTTTACAAGTGAATGCAGGGTGAGGTAGCTTATGGCCAGTGCTAACACATTAATCCCAAATCGGTTAACCAGTAGAGTGTAATGCCCGAGGTCGTGAACCTCCCGCAAGAGACCACCAGAGTCGTAAGTCAAAGCCAAGCGGCAAGGGTCATTTATTGCGGGTTCGAACCTGGACCTCTGCGCACTCGTCGCCAGTGACGCTGAGAGGCCCCGAACAGGGTTGGTACAGCGTTTTTATAGACAGAGACAAACAGCATAGGGGAGGTTTCAGGAAAAAAAAGGGGAAGGGGGAAGGGGGAAGAATGTATTAAGCAAGCAGGTTTACAGAAGCAAGAAATTCTGGTTAGTTTATGTACAGTCACTTATTCTATTACATACCAGACCACATTTAGGAAGTTTTACAACTTACTCTATTACATAGTGAGTTACATTCAGGAAAGGTTTCACAATGCTCGTAGCAAACAGCAAGCAAAACAGACTTCTCAGCAATTGTATTTCTTATCAAAGATCCATAATAAGCAGAAAAGAGAACTTAGCTTTAAACTAAGGCAGGGCTGTTCTTTTCATAGAGTTTAAAGAACAACAACATCTAAATTGGGCTTTGAATAATTGATGACAGCAGCTGAACTATTAAAGAAAAAATGTGTCTTTCCTCTAGGAAGCCTATATGCCTGTAATTACTGAGCTTATTTTCTCTGATTGGATACACTTTCTCGCAAGAATATTTTCTTTCCTCTGAAACATGAAGAGGAGCTCCAGTGACAAGTTTTTGATGGAAGGGATAGAAAAATGATATGCTTTAAAGGGGTTGCCAAATTAACTGACTGGTTTCAAAAAATCCAGCCCATAATTTCTGCTGTACAAGTAGGTATACAACAGGAGAGCGACAGAAATGGAGGGTTAACTTTTCGGCTGAGGGCAGGTTGGGTGTGATGGTGGGATAATGAGGGCGTCCACCACAGCACAGACTTTGAGATAAAAAGGAAGCGGTATTTAGAAGACAATCAAAAGACAGGTTTTTAAAATACAGTGATGACAAAGAATCTTGCAAGAGAATGGAGTGTAATTCATCATGAACTTGTGAACCATTAACTCAGATGAAACAGTGATCTTTCCAGCCTTCTAACATTGCCCTTCAGAAAGAGTATTGTTTGTAAAATCACTTCTTGCAGAGGTTTGAAACAGCGCATAATGCAGGTGACACTTCTGGATCAATTCTTCCTATTACCTCTTTTTCTTATGTGTCACACTTGTTACATTTCTAATAGTTTCCATAGAAACAGATAATGTTGGACTTTTGAAACTGTGGTGGTAAGAGGTGAAAGAGCCAGGAAGATAGTTGGAGAAGGACTGACCCACAGATATGTTCAAATAAAGTTAAGGATGCGTGACATTTATGTGCTAATTGAACAGCACAAAGATTTTACAGCACAGAGACTTCATAACGCTTCACAAACTTGATGAGTAAAAAGGTTGGACATGAGACAGTCACAAGTCCAAAGTTTGAGCATTAAATTCTGATCCTAAAATTGTATGCATCTATTTATCTATGTGTATACAGTACCTTAGGATTCCGTGGTAGTCTGCTAGCCGTCACATGCTTTACTAACTTATGTAAAAAGGCACAACCAAAATTGATGATGCATTCCTTCTTTCGTGAACCTGTATTAAAATGCCTATCATATGCCAGGCTCTCATCAAGGTGTTCCAGATCATTACACAAAGCAGAGGATGTTCCTTTGCAGAGCTTACATTGAGGTGGCATTGTAGACAGTTAATGGAGTGAAATGTTACAAATCGCTACGTTCTGTGAAAAAACAAGAACAAAAACAAAAAACAAAACAAAAAAAAAAACTTGAGGGTGCCTGGGTGGCTCAGTCAGTCGGTTGAACGTCCCACTGTTATTTTTTCAGATTTTTAAAAAATGTTTATTTATTTATTTTTAACATGTATTTATTTTTGAGAGAGAGAGAAAGACAGTACGAGTGAGAGAAGGGCAGAGGGAGAGGGAGACACAGAATCTGAAGCAGGCTCCAGGCTGTGAGCTGTCAGCACAGAGCCTGACGTGGGGCTCAAACCCACGAACCATGAGATCATTACCTGAGCCAAAGTCGGACACTTAACTGACCGAGTCACCCAGGTGCCCCTGAACGTCCTACTCTTGATTTTGGCTCAGGTCATGATCCCGGGGTCATGGGATTGAGACCTGTGTTGGATTCTGTGCTATATAGAGCCTGCTTAAGATTCTCTCTCTCTCTCTCTCTCTCTCTCTCTCTCTCTCTCTCTCTCTCGTCCCTCCCTCCCTCCCTCCCTCCCTCCCTCCCCTCTTGCCCTTCTCCACCTCACGTGCACATGCTCTGTCTCTCTCTCTAAAATTAAAAAAAAAATTTTTTTAAATAAAAAAAAAAAAAAGAGGAACATTTGAGTAAGCTAAAAGAGCTGGGCCGTTGGGTTGTAATTTTGATGAGGGTGGTCCCGGGAACTTTACTGAGAGCATGAATAAATACTTACTGGAGTTGAGGAAATAGACAATGGAAGGAGCTGGTAGACCCCTCCAGGCAGGAGGGACTGCCTGCTTATTCCTGCTGCAGCAGGGATGACGGTGTGGCTGGGAGGGAGAAAGTAGATTAGCAAGTGGAATGTCCAAAAGGTAGCTGTCAGCCAGATCATCTGAGTTTTTAGGCCGTTTTAAGGATTTTGGCTTTTACTGTGAGTAAAATGAAAGGCCAGTAGGTCATTTGGTCCTTATAGTATGGTCCCTGGACCAGCAGCACAAGCATCATCTGGGAATTATAAGAAATGTGAATTCTCGGGTCCTACCCACATCAAAATTTCTGGAGATGGGGCTCCTCACTTTGTTTTAATAAGTACTCTAAGTGATTCTGATCCATGTTCAGGTGGAGAATCACAGCAGTGGATGATTCCAAGCAAAACGACATCATGATCTAACTTGATCATTTACCTTAAGACTTTTACTGATTGACCATAATTTGGGCATTCTTGAGGGTAAAAAAGAATACTAAAAAACAGTTACAATTTATCTACAACAGAGTATAAGGTGAGATGTTCTGTGTCAAACCAGGATGTGGGAGGCCATAAATCACTCATTTATTCTATAGAATATTACAGGCTCATCTAAAACGAGATCTGGGGACACCTGGGTGGCTCAGTCGGTTAAGCATATGACTTGATTTCAGCTCAGGTCATGATCTCAGGGTTCATGGGATCAAGTTCCATGTCGGGCTCTGTGCTGACAGTGTGAAGCCTGCTTGAGATTCTTTCTGCCCTTCCCCTGCTCAGGCCTCTCTCTCAAAATAAATAAATAAACCTTGAAAAATAAATAAATAAAATATATAAATTCAAATAAGTAAGTAAATATAATATAATATAATATAATATAATATAATATAATATAATATAATACAATACAATATAATACAATATATAATAAATACATAAAAAGAAGTCACCAAGACAGGCTTCTACAACTTGAAAAGCAGAGGAAGGGGAAAAGCACTGCAAAGTACAGCTTCCTAGGCTGGAACCTTCCACTCTCCTGAGCAATACCCAGCCTGAAGTTCATGGGAAGGACATCTCACTTGGAAATATAGACAGCTTACCGTACATAATCTGCAATGATTTAAAACGAAGCTGGAGCTAGAATGGGATTTTTATGGAAGCCTGACCTTTGGTCTTGCTCATTTCATTACCAAGTATTTTACTGCTGACATTTAGTCTGGGCCAAAGTTTGTTCCTACGCATTTTGAAGTCATGACATTTCATCATGTGGTATTTTGCTTTTGATTAAGGTGCTATAGCATTAGTTGCCTTATAAATTTAATGGTGTTTCAATATTTTATACGAACATGCTCTTTTTTAAAAAATGTGGCTCCGTAGAGGTAGTATCTAATTTGATACAAAATGTCTCCACGACGAATCTCTCAAGAGTGAAATGTTGCTCTTATCAAGGGTGGGCTGAGGTGCCTTCTAAACAAGCCCCCCATAGACATAACATGAGAGCGCATGAAGTGCAGAGGCTGTGCCCAGCGCCCATGCCTCCTGTGCCCTTGTCTCCTCCCTGTGACGCTGTAGAATGCTTCAGGTCTCAGAAGAGTTCATTTCAACCCTGCAGAACCACAGTCTTCGCTCGTAAAAGCATTGCCTACGGAAAATATAAACTAGTTAAAAATAGAAAGAAACACATAATTTCAGCTTGAGAAGAGATTAAGGATTAAATCTTAGGCTTCTCAAAGGCAGTCCGCAGACCACCTGCATAAAGGTCACCTGGAGAGCACAGCAAATAGACAACCACAGGCTACCTGCCAGACCTGCTGAATCACAATCTCTGGGCAGGGGGCTTAGAAATCTGCATTTTTAATAAGCACTCTAGGTGATTTCTATGCACAGCGAAGTTTGTGAAGCACTATGATATGGACAGTGTCCAAAAACAATATTATCATCCAGAGATCCAGAAGGTGAAGATATGAACAATTATAACGTTGAGATAATTTTCCATGGTTAAACTATTTTGGTTCAAAGGACTATAAAGTAAGGAGAAAAAGGGAGGAAAAAAAGATAAGCCAAACCCCAAAGGACTCACTGCAGCAGGTCGGAGGAAATGTTAAAAAGCTTGAGAAATAGCCAAATAATTGCTGGGAGATGGGAAGTTGGGGGAGCCTGCCTGGGGATCTCTCGGGACTAACTTCACATTGCTAATTTACAATCACAGGCTGCATCTGTCACTTTTACAAATCAATGAGAATGCCCACCCTTTAATAGCATGAGGTTACTTGTGGTGGCTGCTGGTGCAGGCCATCCAGAGGAGACCTTTCAGGATGTCAGGAAAGAACCTCAGTGACGCACATTAACACACACACGCTCCTTTATGTCACTTCCAATTTACTTTATCTTAAATTGTCAGCAAGGAGAACTCACACCCATATTAATAACTAGAGGTTTGCATGTAGGCCAAGAAAAATAAACCCTGCTGATAGCTCTGTAGACAGCTGGTTTGTTGTAAGTGGAGCCAAAAAAAAAAAAAAAAAAAGAAAAAAAAAGACATGGCTCTTTGTATTTGTGGAAATTTTATAATATTTAGGGAAGGAACTGGTGGAAGAATGGTTTCAATGTCTTTGTTTAGGAAAGGCATTTTGAGAAAATAATCAAGATTGTCCTTAAACATGATTTTTACTATAAACAGCAGAAGAAAAGGAAAACCTATTAAGGCAAAGTCATAAGTTTCAACCATCTGGGAATCTAATTGTGCTGAAGAAGGAGCACCTAAAGTATTCTTTTTACGTTTCTTAAGACAAATGAAGAAATTAAGATGCTGCTTCCGTGAAGCTAATTCTGATCAAAAAGCAAGAAAGTATTCATGATGGGAAGTGATTAAGTGGAAATAAACACTGACTGTAACCAGACATGGGACTAAGGTATTTGAAAAACAGTTTTCAAAAGCACTTAAAAAAAAAAATCAGATTTGTCTTTCGTGTGAGCCTTAAAAGGGAATGTTGTCCAAGGAGTGTGGTAGGAAAATGAACTTCAGTTTGTACGGTCTCCATTCAAATGGAGAAGAAAATATTTCTCAGGGAACTGATTTAGCTGCCCAAGAAGGTTTCCCAAGAGCAGGGATTATAAAAGAACATGTGGAAGAGGTAGAAAGAGGGGCACATAGCAAGGAATGAAAATAAAAGAGCTGCGTGGACTTACAAGAGCAGGACCAGGAGGTTAGAGGCCAGGGTTATGGAAGCCTGAGGAACTGCTAAGGATAAGAAAAGGCTGTGGAAGCCATGTCCAGGAATGCTGTGAACAGAGAAGGGATAGGATCACTGCTGGAAGTGGTCCACTGCTAACAGATGACCGAAGCGTTACTAGATAATCGATGTTTTCGCCTTTGCGCGGAGCACAGTCACGGTCACCTATTGAGTATAACACCCATGTGAGGAGATGGGTGGCTGAAGTGCTCTGGTGGTAACAGTGATTTTGAAAATGGAAAGGTCAGAGAATAAATGGGAGTTTTATAGGAGAGATTTCAATACCGACATGAAATGCCAAATTAAGGGACTTGCTTATTTCTCAATAACATCTCTCTACGGACCAAGAAGAATGACATCCCAAGAGGCAAGGCTCTGCAAATCTGATGTTAGAACTGTCATTAACAATGGTCGGGATCCAAGTATAGAGGTTTCAAAGATGCAGTCAGAGTGTTCTAATCCAAAGTTTGAAAAAGGAAAAGAGATGGATTTGGAGTATATCAGAGCAGTGATAGGAGTATTTCTGCCATAATTCTATAACATCTTATGAGGTAGAGAACCTGGCGTGATTTCAATTAAAAAATGATGTTTAGAGTCTACTAAATAAGGAAAGTGTACTAAAAACGAGCAAAATTCATTTAGAGGGTTCCCTAATCTATTCGTGAAAGAAACATTATCATCATTGTGATTTCAGTAGAGCATCCTACAAAATTTCTTTTATACACTTAAAGGAAAGATGGAGACGGGTAAACTTGGTGATGATGCAAACAATGGATTCATAATCCCAACCATATTCCGATAGGACCAAAATGAGACATTCCTAAACTGTGCTATAGGACTCTATAGCCTTGTCTTTGGCCTTGTCTTGTTCAGTATTTTGATCGATGATTTGAATTAAAAACAAACAGAAAAGGGCACTTATAAAATTTGAATATGACACAAAGCTAGAGACAAAAATAATAGTATACTGCTAGTCCGAACAAGATGGCCTATATTTGTTGTCTTAATTCAGACTGCTGTAACGAAGCGTAGTAGACTGGGTGGTTTATAAACTACAGAAATTTATTTCTCACAGTTCTGGAGGGTCCAAGTTGGAGATCAGGGTGCCAGCATATTCAAATTCTGGTGAGGACCCTCACTCTTCCAGGTGGCAGATGGCCATCTTCTTCCTGTGTCCCCACATGGTAAAGAGGGGTGAGGGAGCTCTCCGGGGTCTCTTTTATAAGAGTGTAAATCTCATTCAAGAGGACAGAGCCCTGATAACTTCATTACTTAACTTAATCACTTCAAAATCTCCACCTCCTAATATCATCACATTGGAGGTTAGGATGTCAGCATATGAATTTAAGAGGGACACAAACCTTGAGCCAATAACACTTGTCTCTTTCTCCTCCCTTCCCGCTAAGTCAACAACATACCCTAGAAAGAACATAAGAGACAACCAGACAACTCTGAAAAGTAGTATGGTAGGCTGAATTATGTCCCCCAAAGATGTCTACATCCTAATGCTTAGGATCCGAATGTTACCTTGCATGGCAGAAGGGATTTTACAGATGGGATTAAATGACAGATTCGGAGATGAGGAGATTGTCCTGGATTATCTAGAAGGGTCCCTTACAAGGATCCTCCTAAGAGTAAGGCCTGAGCGTCAGAGTTAGGAAAGGACGGCTATCTCATGATGGAAGCAGAGAGAGTTTGAAGATAGTGTGCTACTGGCTTTGAATATGGAGAAAGGGGCCACAAGCCAAGGAATACAGGCAGCCCCTGGAAACTGGAAAAGGCAGTCTCCCCGAGAGCTTCCAGAAGGAACCAGCCCAGCCTACACTTGGATTTTAGCCAAATGAAACACAGTTTTGGGCGTCTGACCTGCAGAACTATAGGAAAATAAATTTGTGTTACTGTAGTCCACCATATTTCCAGTAGTTTCTTACAGCCTCAGTAGGAACCTCATATAGACAAGAGGAGGGAGAACTGATTAAAGACTCCAGAACTGGAGGAAACGCATAATGGCAAGGTGTTTCATGACCTCCCATTCACCACCCAACAAACGAAGATCCTGGAGATCCCAACCCTTAACCTAGTGACCCAGCTCATCCCTCCACTTGACCAAACAGAATAGGACAATGGCAAAAATAAAATATAATGGCAACCCTAAATGTTGGTAAAATTTAGAGAAACTAGGTCAGTCGTACAATGTCAGTGGAAATGTAAGATTGTAATCCATCTGGAAAACAGTTTGATGTTCCCTGTAATATTATACTTGGAACTCCCATACAATGCAGCAGCAGCCATTCTCTTGGGCATTTGTCACAGAGAAGTGAAATCTGTGCTTGCACCAAAACCTGTAGACAAATGCTCTTAACAGCTTTATTCAAAATAGCCCCTACTGAAAACAGCCCAGATGTCTTTCAACAGATGATTGGTTAAATTAACTATGATGCATCTATAGCATGAAATGTTACCCGGTAATTAAAAAAGAAAAGAAAAGAAAAGAAAAAGCTATTGATATGAAACAACTTGGATGAATTTTGAGGTAATTGTTCTCAGTTTAAAGAGTCCATCTTGAAAGGTGTTTTGATTCCATTGATGTAACATTCTTGCAATGACAAAATGATAGAAATGGAGAATAAATTGTTGTCAGGGTTAGGGATGGTGGGAAGAGGTGGCTGTGGCTATGAATAGAATTATAAGGAATCCTTTTGGAAATGTAGCTTTTTAAATATTGACCGTATCATGTCTGTATCTCACTGGTAGTAGAGTTTGGCAGAATGTTACCATTCGGAGAAATTTGCTAAAGGATACATAGGATTTCTCTGTATTTTGTTTTACAACTATTTGGTGACTGTATGTAAAAATAAAGAATTTACTTTTTTGAAAAAAGGCTGTGAAAAAATTCATAAGTGATGGCATATTCGATGGCATTTTATTTAGCCTTTGTGTTTCAGGTATTTTCACTGGGACTAGAATGCAAAGATGACCTTTTTGATTTTTTTCCTGCCTTAAAGATGTGGTCAAGGTCATCTTCTGGCTAGTATATAGCTGCCCCTTAAACCATGTGGGTTTGAGCTGTGTGTATCTACTTACATGCAAAGTACTACAGATGCATTTTCTCTCCCTTATAATTTTCTTAATAACATTTTCTTCCCTCTTATTTTATTATAAGAATACAGTATATAGGCGCACCTGGGTGGCTCAGTCGGTTAAGCGTCCGACTTCAGCTCAGGTCATGATCTCGCGGTTTGTGAGTTCGAGCCCCGCGTCGGGCTCTGTGCTGACGGCTTGGAGCCTGGAGCCTGCTTCGGATTCTGTGTCTCCCTCTCTCTCTGCCCCTCCCCCGTTCATGCTCTGTCTCTCTCTCTCTCCTTCAAAAATAAATAAACATTAAAAAAAAAATAAGAATGCAGTATATAACACCTGTAACATACAAAATATGTGTTAATCCACTGTTTATGTTATCACTGAGGCTTCCAGTCATTTGGCTTTTGGTAGTTAAGCTTTTGGGGAGTCGGAAGTTGTCTGTGGATCAGTGACTGTATGTTGGGGGGGTGGGCACCCCTACTCCATGTTGTTTACGGGTCAACCATAGTTTCTGATGAAAAATGTTGCTTTTTGTAAAGTTTCTTTTTTTCTCTCTGGCTTCGTTTAGGAGTTTATCTTTGATGTGTCACTTGCTTGAATAGGATGCATCAAGGTGTGCTTCTTTTGTTATTTTTTTTTTTCTGCTTGGCGTTCTCTGCAGCATTTCAGCAATCTGGAAAACCTGAGCTAAAATCAGGTTTGGGGGGACCAACTCCCTAAAAATTAGTTGTAGGGAAGCACTTCCAAAAGGCAAATTAAGAACCTCTGAAAATCCTTTGCTCCATAAAAGCACCAACAATAGTGCAAAATGGCCCAGGTCAACGTTTTTCTGAGCTCTTCAAATTAACCAAAACCCTGTTAACAGTCAAAGAACATTTATTCAAGAAAAATTGTTGAGTGAATCTTGGTATGAACAGGATGATAATGGTGTGTGTATGGATATGCCTTGTATCCTTCTTCCCAGCTGCATGGAAGCCTTGAAAATTATTAGCCTTGCAGCCGTGAAAGCTGTGAAAACCAGGATCTAGCAGCCACTGGAGGGACAGAATTGCTGTGGAGCTGCACTGAAATCCCTATCACTACAGAATTGTTATCTTTGACTTACCTGATAGCCCTCTGCAAATGCTCATTTGAAAGGATTCATCTCCATTTGACCTGACTCAGATTCCCTCAGTGGGAAAGGCCCTATCTATAGAGGGCTGGTTGAAAATAATACAAAAATTTAGGGAAAAAAAATGTTAGAAATTGTGAAAGAAGTACAGGAAGAAGAAAAGAAAGAGGAAGGAGGAGGAGAAAGATCATCCTGGCTGCTATAATGAAAATAGAATTTACAGCTTTACAGGTGGAAAGAGAATAGAGACCTGTCAGGTGACAAGGACTGAGAATGGATTATTGTATCTAGCAATGGTGACGTTATTGTGTGTCTTTCTCAAGAGCACTTTTAATGAAGTGAGAGGCCTAAAGGTTAAGAGAATGGGAAATGAATTGCAAACAAGTACAGGCAATCTTAGAATTGTGATATTTTTGGTTTCCCCGGTACCTTAGTTAAGCACTTCATTCTATAGGTGTGGAATGGAAACCCCAAGAAATTGACCAGCAGACATAGCTAGTTAGTGGCAAAGTGGGAGGTAACACCCAGATTTCCTCGCTCCCATGTTAAATATCCTTCAGTCATGTAAGATTGCCTCCTTCTGGAAGAAGAAAAAGGGTAGATAATCATCATACACTTATTATTATTTAAAAACAGATTCTGAAGTTCAGAAATAAAATATTTTTGCTTTGTCGAAGAAGAAGCTGGCTATTATTTTGGTCATGCCATTCTGAAAAGACGAAAATACAGAAATAACTTCCCACTTCCCCTTTTCATTACCACTCGCTATTTCAGAGACGTAGGGGTGATTTGCCGCTTAGTTACCATTATACAGATACCATATTCAGCTATTTTTTTGAACTGTGAATGTTGGCAGCAAAAGAACAATTTCATTTGTGTATTTTGATCACTTTTTTTTTTAATAGACTTAACCCCACAAAAGAATGTTATCTTTGGTTCTTAAACCTTTTGCTCTGAGTGAGTTTTATTTTGTTTTAGAATAATAAGAATTGAATTTCTCTTTTTACTCAAAATCAAAGCCTTTTAAAGGCCTCTCTGCACCCCCTTCCCCTACCTCTCGCCCGTTTCTGATGTTCTTTAGAGAATATAGTGTAGTGAATAACATCAGGTTTTTATCTATGTATCACCCGGCTCAGCATGATCCCATAGAAGAAAATGGAAGGAATAATCCACAGTGGTCAAGGAGCTAAAGACTAAACTTGATCCATAATTAAACAATACATTCACACGGCTGAGCAAAGAGCTTGCCTGCTACTGCTAATCTCTGATGTTCTTTTACAAGGCTTATCTCCATCTGAAAGCTTTCTTTTAAAACATTTCTCTGTCAAGTAGTCTAAATTATTCACCGCTTCCAATATTAATTTTTGTTGTATATTTCTGGTGTATTCCATACAATGGGATAGAAACATTTTATGCAGATTTTTAATTAAGATTAGTCAAAGCCACCATGCTAATAATAATAACAAATAGACGCATACCACGCATATACACCGTGTAGTTCTGGCTCATTAGATAGAATATGTAGCAAACAGCAATGAAAGCATCATTTCTTTGAACATTTACTTTAATTATGATACTATATACCACATATAATATTTATTCTAGGGGTGTGGAGAGGATTTTAAGATGAAAAAGTATAATTATGGTAATTATGATTTGAGGGCTTTCTTTCTTGAATATTTCCTTTGGAGATATGTGTGCCAGGAAAAAATATTAAGTGAAAAAAGGCTATGGGCATGAACAAACACTTCGTATTTTAATAATCCTCATCGTATTCAATGCTGCTGCCATATTAGCATATTGTCATTTCTGCTTTTTTCTTTTTCTTAAAAAATCTATTTGCATAATTATGTAGAGTGCAATCTCTTTCAGGTTGTTCCTGGCTATGGAGCACTTAGCATTGCATATTACTACAGGAGATCAGCTTCTGTAGATATTCATGACTTTGTGGATCTGAAAAGAAAATAAGTGTATGTATTTTCTCTTATTTCTCATTTTTTGTGTGAAGAGGAAGGCTTTGGCACATTCTAACAATGAATGTTAAATTGTCTTATTTTCTTTCTGAAATGGCATCTATGTCCTATACAACTACGTATGTATACAGAGGTATTAATTTTTGTTGTAATTAGTCATAGTTTTATGAAATTCTGGCCTCTACATTTCTCAATTATTTTCAGGTAACAAATGAGGTATGAATACATAATAAAGAATAGAAAAAAAAATTAAATACTGGGCTAGTTCCCAACGATCCTTAAATAATACATGCACACAAACACATTCATAAACACACCAATGTACACTTACATATCAGTTGCCTACACAGTTCCCAGCGATCCTTAAATAATACATGCACACAAACACATTCATAAACACACCAATGTACACTTACATATCAGTTGCCTACACAGGGAAAATTTTCCTTAAATCTGTGATATTTTGAATGAAGCCACTTATTATACCAGTTTTTAGTATAATTATTTTATGGCCTTTAAAAAAATACCCACTCATATATTTAAAAGGAAAAAAATAGTGGGGGTGCCTGGGTGGCTCAGTTGGTTAAGCGTCTGACTTCGGCTCAGGTCATGATCTCACGGTTCATGGGTTCGAGCCCCATGTCGGGCTCTCTGCTGACAGCTCAGAGCCTGGAGCCTGCTTCAGATTCTATGTCTCCCTCTCTCTCTGCCGCTCCCCAGCTCACACTCTGTCTCTCTCTCTCTCTCAAAAATAAATAAACATTAAAAAAAAAAATTCACATATCACTGTTTAACAAAAAAAAGAAAAAGAAGAAGAAAAAAAAGTGAAGCAAAATGGAAAGTTCCAGACAAGAAAACAAATATTACTGCAGATCTCACCACCCATCACTCAACAATTAGTCTTGGTGACCATCAACTTCATCTCCCTTTGTTCACACATGAGCTGTATAAAACATAGGAATAGTTTAAGACAGAGTCATAGCATCATCACTTAAAATTAAGCTTAATATTATTTGACTTTAACTGAGGAAATAGATAGCTTTTAAGTTGAGAATAACAAAATTTAGGTCCATTATTTTTATTTAAAAAAATTTTAGTTTTTTTAAATTTATTTTTTGAGAGAGAGAGAGAGAAAGCGTAAACGTGTGAGGGGCAAAGAGAGAGGGAGACTGGGAATCCCAAGCAGGCCCCACACTGTCAATGCAGTGCCCGATGTGGGGCCTGAACCCACGAACCGCGAGATCATGACACGAGTGGAGATCGAGAGTCTGTCGCTTAACCGACTGAGCCACCTAGGTGCCCCTAGGGTCTCTTATTTTTAGTGAAAGTGTCCAGTTTAGTAAAAAATATTGTGTAGCTTACACAGCAAGTGGGAGAGCCGGAGGACTACGTTTGTGACTCATATTCAACGTGTAATATGCAGAACCGTATCAAAGGTCTTAAGACGTCACTGCCACCACTTCTGTCAGTCTTATCTGAGATGTTGGAAATGTTATTTGACAAGTATTACTACAATCTCAACATATTTGACCACCCATTCCAGAAGAAAACTAAAACAAACCCCACAAACAAACGACAACAACAAAATTAAACAAAGCTGGGTTTGTTACATTTCTTGCCTTGGAAGTGAAGCTTCCTGTGAAAGCTACTGCCTGCTGGATCCTGGCTACAGAAGCGAGTGTTCTCAGCTGTGCCTCTAGGAAGATGGGATTTTGAAGGATTGAATGGTCACATCTGACAGCTATCCATTCCACATCTCTTGTTTCTTGGTCTTGTAATCTCTTTTTTTCATTATTTACTTCCTCCCTTTCATGGAACACACTCAGTAATACTGAGAAATTGTACTTGATAAGTAATATTTTGATACTTGAATGTCTAAAAAGAGTTATTTTGAACAATATATTTCAAGCTTGAAAAATATTTGACTCCCTGCTAAGAAATATGAGGAAAATATCACTCATACTTCCTCCCACATTTGCCCTTTTAGCTTCTCTTTTTTCCACTTTTAATTATATTATCATTTTAACATTTCTAACAAGTATAACATTTACATTAGATTATATAATTAAAATTAGTTTTTTAATCTTTAGTGTTGGCATAAATGTATTCAACTCTCACTAACCATTCTTTTTCTCTAGTTTCCATTTTCCTCAGCTCTTTATTTTGTGTTGTTTCTTGTTTGGCTAAATTTTACTATGCAAGAGTGAGAAGCTCTGTCTTTAATTTTAAACATAAAGGATAACTTCCTGCATATAAATTTGGGAAAACAATGTTTCTTAGAAATGATATTTGTATACTTTTTCTGGAACCGAATATTTCTTTGGAGACCTCGAAAGACTACCTGACATCCCCTTTGAATGATACTTACTCTTTCATTCATTCATGTGTACCTATGTGATTCTCCCTTTATTTTTATGGGATTAAAAAAAATTTCTTTAATATTTACTTATTTTTAAGAGAGAGAGAGAGAGAGAGAGAGAGAGAGAGTAAGGCAGAGAGGGAGGGAGACACAGAATCTGAAGCCGGCTCCAGGCTCTGAGCTGTCAGCAGAGAGCCCAATGTGGGGCTAGAACTCATGAACCTTGAGCCAAAGTCAGACACTTAATCGACTAAGCCACCTAGGCACCCCTCTTCTTTATCCTTAAAGACTGAGGAATTTACCAGAATTCATACATTTATATCAATCCCTCTGTATCCATTTTTCCTGGGAACACTGTGGGACTCAGATTCAAGCCTGCCATATTTCAGTACAGTTTAACTGTGTACTTACTTAAATGTTGTGCTGTTTGCTGTTCTCAGGAACACAAATTATATATACAGATTTTCCTTGACTTATGATAGGATTACATACTGATAAACGCATTGTGAGGTGAACATACTGTTAAATTGAAAATGCATTTAATACAACTACCAAACATCATAGCTTAGCCTACTCTACCTTAAACTTGCTCAGAACACTTACGATAGACCACAATGGAGCAGAATTATTTAACATAAACTTATTTTGTATTAAAGTTCGAATATCACACGTAATTTGTTAAAGACTGTGCTAAAGGTAGAAAAACAGAATGGCTCTATGGGTACAGAATGGTTATAAGGGTATTTGTTGTTTACCTTCTTGATCACATGGCTGGCTGGGAGCTGTGGCTCTCTCCCTCTGCCTCGCATCATAAGAGAATATCATACCAGTTATTGCTAGCCTGGGAAACAATCAAAATTCAAAATTTGAAGCACAGTTTCTACTGAATGCGTATCACTTTCACACCATCGTAAATTCAAAAAATTATAAGTCAAACCATTGTGAAGTCAGGGAGCATCTGTACTTTAGTATCATCTGTTGTATCCATGTTTCTCCATAGTTACATTCATGTTGTGTTTTCTGATGTTGTATTTATGTGATTTACTTCGGCCTATCCACTGCACTTTTGACTTTGTTTTCAGTTATGTTCATTTTTATATTATGGTCTTAACATGACTTTCAGAACCATCATATTTTTATTGTTCATTTCCATTTTTTTTCCCTAAGAACTAGGAATTTCCAACCCTTTCTGTCTTTTGTATTCCCTTATTTGAACATTTGTAAATCTTGTGCCATTTTAAAAATTAAAGTGATTATACTACCTATCATTTCTGATTCTGACATTACCTATGTTTCTTTGGGTAATTCTTTTTATAATGTCTTTTCTTCACTTGGCCTTTTTTAATGCTTCCAATCTTCTATAAAAAGCATGCTTTAATGTGTGGCTTTTCTGTTAGAGCTTTTGTGGTTACTTAATGAAAGATACAACTACCTGGCCCCAGTGGCCTTCCCCCTTTGGGTAGCTTAGTTGAGAGCTGGTTCAGTGGACTGAACTGTTCTGCTGAGAGCCAAGGTATTTATTTAGCTAATGTCAGTGTTCCTGGTATGTAAGATTGTTTCCAGAGCTCTTGGTTTGCATATTCTAAACTTTGGTATTCGTATTCCCTAGCATTGTTCCAGGGCCTACACATCATTTGATATATTTCTTGTTGCTTTGTGTAGGGATCAGTAAGTGCTACAACCTGAGGGCCACATCCAGCCTGCTTCCTGTTTTTGAATGGCATGTGAGCTAAGAATTGTTTTGCATTTTTATATGGATGGAAAAATCCAAAGAAGAATAATTTATGAAACATGAAAGTTAAATGCAATTCAAGTTTCAGTGTCCATAAGTAAAGTTTATTGTAACACAGCCGTGCTCATTTTTTTTTTTTTATATACTATCCATGGCTGCTTTTGTATTGCTGTAGCAGAGTAGAGTAGCTACACAGAGAATATATGGCCCATATTTCTATATAAAATGTATACTACCTGGTCCCCTTCGGAGAACGTTTCCCTGGTTTAGAGAAACCAGGTGTTCCCAATTCCTCAGGTTAGGCTTACCTGTAAATAGGCAACAATGTATTGGGCTCACTCTTGGAGTCCTCAGTTGCATATCCCACAGGCTGACCTAGCCAGACCTGTATCCTAGCAGTTTGGCTTTGATGCATACAGAGCATTTTTGTCCATCCTATATTACAGAAAAATGAAAGTATGGAGGACTATACTCACCCCACTATTTCTCTGCTTATAAAATTTTCCTAAATAAATTCTATGTTATATTGGGATCGTGTGATGCTATGGTATGTGAACTTCTTGGATGATATTACTTATCTTTGAATTGAATTGCTGTTAATGGAAATCATGTGGGGTCAAACTGGGCACGTAGTGGCTAGAAGATTGAGAGGAATCTAAAGGAATCTACTGCCTCTCTTTTGTTTTTGACATTTTCGTATACACTTCTTTTTTTTCTTTTTCTTTTTCTTTTTTTTCTTTTTGGGTCTTTATCCACCTTTTTGAGATCTCAAACTGGATCTCTGCAGGGATTTTTTTTTCCAACTTTCTAGACAACTCTGGATCTCTTAATTAATCATCATAATTTTGTATGCCATCTCAACCATGGTAAAATCTGTACATTGTCCCTGATCTCTCATTTTGATTATCATTTAACAGCATTTAAGTGATGTCAAAAATGTCTTCTTTGAGCCATGACAGTTTTCTTGTTTCCCTTATGATGGAATGTTTTCTTTTGTCTATTAGTTGGTTTTTGTTGGTGGTGAGATTTGAAGAAGCGGAGGAAAGGGGAACTTTCTTCAGCCATAGAACTAGAAATAACAGGCTGTTTTTATACTTTTATAAATTTTTAGTTCACATATAATTATCTTAACTCTATACCCCTGAGTTTAATTTCTGTCCTGACTAAACTACTAAAATTTTCATCTGTGTAGTAAAAATCACTAAGACTTGGGGCGCCTGGGTGGCGCAGTCGGTTGGGCGTCCGACTTCAGCCAGGTCACGATCTCGCAGTCCGTGAGTTCGAGCCCCGCGTCAGGCTCTGGGCTGATGGCTCAGAGCCTGGAGCCTGTTTCCGATTCTGTGTCTCCCTCTCTCTCTGCCCCTCCCCCGTTCATGCTCTGTCTCTCTCTGTCCCAAAAATAAATAAATGTTGAAAAAAAAAATTTTTTTTAAAAAAAATCACTAAGACTTGTTTAAACTTTGTAAATTTGACATTCTTAGGAATATCCTTTCAAATGGATACACTAGGTTTATGCTAATAAGAGTGGACAGTTAAGTTCTTGGTAAATGTAACCCCCAGTATTTCTTCCACTAGAAAAAGGTAATGTTGACTTCTAAAAAGACCTGAGTCGCAATGACAAAATACTTCTTTCATTTCCCTAACATCAGCCAAAGCATTTCCTTTCATTTAATTTAAAAAAAAAAAAAACAAATTATTCTTTCTATTTTTTGCAGATTGTAATAGTTTCAGGACATTGTGCATGTCTCCCAAAATACTCTTTAGGAATTGCATGTGTGAGATTTTCATGTGAGATATTTCTGAGTGAAGTTTATTGTGACTTCCTAATTAGCTGTGGGTATCAGGATTTTCTTTTCTTTTTTTTTTTTTACCCAGTTTTTATTTTTGTACTTATTATTTTTATTTTATTTTATTTTATAATTTATTGTCAAGTTAGCTAACAAACATTGTAGTCTTGGCTTCAGAGTAGATTTCCATGATTCATCACTTACATACAACACCCAGTGCTCTTCCCAATGTGTGTCCTCCTCAATGCCCATCACCCATTTTTTCCATCCCCCCCATCCCTCCACCCCCATCTACCCTCAGTTTGTTTTCTGTGTTTAAGAGTCTCTTATGGTTTGCCTCCCTCTCTGTCTGTAACTGATTTTTTCTTCCCTTCCCCTGTGGTCTTCTGTTAAGTTTCTCTAATTCCACATATGCATGAAGGCATATGATATCTGTCTTTCTCTGACTGGATTTTCTTTTCTTTCTTCTTGTTTTCAAAATGATATTTTTTTGACAAAAGATTTGAGGGGTAGTATGCCTAGACCAAAGGAATAAGATACTTAGGAATGTCACTTCTTTATGAGAACAATTTAGACAACATAAAAAGAGTTAATAACAACCCCAAGATATGAAACAGTATAGACTCAAGATCTAGTAACATATTTGGGAGTTTGAACAAATGTAACCTTTAGAGATTTATTTTCTCCTGAGTAGAAGGAAAAATCAAAATATTCATAGAAGGATGTGAGTCACATTTGAAATATTTATTATTGATTTACCTTTGTTTGGAGTTCAATGATGTTTAATAAATATCCCTTTTTTTTTAATTTTTTTTATAACATTTTATTTATTTTTGAGACAGAGAGAGACAGAGCATGAACGGGGGAGGGGGAGAGAGAGAGGGAGACACAGAACCGGAAGCAGGCTCCAGGCTCTGAGCCATCAGCCCAGAGCCCGACGCGGGGCTCGAACTAGCGGACCGCGAGATCGTGACCTGAGCTGAAGTCGGACGCTTAACCCACTGAGCCACCCAGGCGCCCCAATATCCCTTTCTAAGAAAAAAATATTAAAATTTTAACTATGATAAGTCAAAATTTTTCTTTACTTCTCTTTTAATTCACCTATCTCCCCAGTTGAATAGAGTTTGTAATTATTCAAAGATGCCACAGCACAAATTGGAAAAACCTCTCACGACTAAGACAATTGAAAAAAAGCAGACGTTTATTGGATTCTTTTCTACCCAACACTTTAATGAGTAAGGATGTGGACAGTAATTGTTTTCTTCCCTGCCCTAGTAATGGAAAGTAATTAAAATGAAATAAAAAATAATGCACACTGCAAAGATGTTCAAAAATTCTACATTTTTACTGGTCCTAATTTATAGACAAGTGTTGGAATATTCTTACAATGCCAGTTTTTTCCACAGCATTTGTCATCTGAAATTTATAGAATTATAACTTACATTCCATTATTGGTTACCATAATAAATAAGGTCGTTGATATATTTAAACAACCTTTGTCCCCTCATTTAAAACTAAGATTTTTAATGTTTATTTATCGTTCAAGAACTCTTATGTTAACTTTCATACAATGAGTTAATAAAAAGTAACAATTTACCTCATAATACGTGGTTATGAGTTTGGGATATATTGCATGAATGAAGATCCCACATTGCCTATTTGTTCAGAAATAACACAGCATGACATAAATATTATGTCATTTCTCAATCATAGAGGTTTTATTATTTTCACTTATATTGACTTCTTCTTTGTAAGTAACTTATCACTATGAATACTCATAGATAATATTTTCCATTTAGGAATCAATCTGCACAGAAAACACGAAAGTGAGAATGGAGAAGAAGCTATTTCACCCATGAAATGGTAATATGTAAGTTTATTATTAATAAACTATTATATCCCCTTTGTAGGAAGGAGTGTTGAATAGTGGTATTTTTAATTAATCATATATAACTGAAAGGAGAATAATTGAATTGAATAATTGAAAACAGAGGGGTGCCTGGGTGGCTCAGTTGGTTAAGCGTCCGACTTCAGCTCAGGTCACGATCTCGCGGTCCGCTAGTTCGAGCCCCGCGTCGGGCTCTGGGCTGATGGCTCAGAGCCTGGAGCCTGCTTCCCATTCTGTGTCTCCCTCTCTCTCTGCCCCTCCCCCGTTCATGCTCTGTCTCTCTCTGTCTCAAAAATAAATAAACGTTAAAAAAAAAAAAAAAAAAGAAAACAGAAAGATATCTGAATATTTCCTTCCAAACTTCCTTTCACTCATAGGTGTTTTATTTTGTTTTATTTTATTTTATTTTATTTTTATTTTATTTTTATTTTATTTTATTTTATTTTTTATTTTTTATTTTTTGAAGTGTAGTTGACACAGAATGTTACATTAGTTTCCGGTATACAACATAGTGATTCAATAACTCTATATGTTATGCCCATCACGAGTTGTATATACCATCTGTCACCACACAAACTATTACAATACCATTGGCTATATTCCCTGTCATGTACCTTTTATCACCATGACTTATTGATTCCATAAGTGGAAGTCCATACCTCCCAATTCCTTTCAATTCTTTTTGCTCCTCCGTCCATCCATCTGTCTTCTGGCAACCACATTGTTCTCTTCACTGATGGGCCTGTTTCTGCTTTTTGTTTGTGTGTTTGTTACTTGCATTGTTTTTTAGATCGTACATATAAATGAAATCTTACGGTATTTGTCTTTCTCTGTCTGACTTACTTTACTTAGTCTCATACCCTCTAAGTCCACCCATGGTGTTGTAGATGTCAAGATTTCATTCTTTTTATGGCTAAGTAATATTCCATTGTATACATATACCATATCTTCTTTATCCATTCATCTACTAATGGACACTTATGTTGTTTCAATTGTCCTCTGACACACTTAGTGAAGATGACCACACAATGACTTGTATGTGAGTGCTCACAGCAGCATTATTCTTAACAAACCACTGTGAGGCAACTTCATTCATCAAAAGGTTAATGGATAAACAAATTGTATTACATATCTATATAATGGAATACAACTCAGCAATAAAAAGAAATGAGTCACCGATACAAATAAAAAAAAAAAAAACTTGATCAACTAGAAAACATTGGTTTTAATAAAAGAAGTATACACAAAATAGTACATACCATATGGTTGCATTTATAGAATGTCCAACATCAAGCAACACTATCCTATCCTGACAGAAATCCTATACTGACAGAGATTGCTGGGGGCTGGTGGTAAAGGAATTGACTGAAAAGAGGCACAAGGGAATGTTCTGGGAGTGATTGTGGAAATGTTTGCTATTTTTATTGATACGGAGATTACACAGATGGACACATTTAGCAAATTTGGTATCATTTTAAATAGGTACATTTTATTGCATCTCAAGTATATCTCAAAAATGAGAATTGAGTGTAAAATGACAGTAATCCAGCAGACACATAACGTATTGGCCAAAGTTTGTAAAGTAACAGTATCAAGTGTTGATGAGCATGTGTAGCAATTTGAAGTATCTTATATGGCTGGTGAGTAAATTGATAAAATCACTCTGGAAAAGAATTTGACGGTATTTACTTTAGACGGCCTTCTGTATACCCTATGACCCGGGGATTTCACTGGAGGGTAGATACCCAAAAGAAATGTACAAAACTGTTTATAGCACCACTGTTTATAAAAGCCAAAAAGTGTAAGCAATTTGAATATTCGTATCTAGTGGAGTGGATACATAAATTACAATTGTGACGCAGCACTGAAAATAAACAAACTAATGATATGTATACCATAGATGAATTAAAAAAAAAAACAGTGTTGAGTGAAAGAAGCCAGACATAAAGGAGAATATAAATTATGATTCCCTTATATAAATCTATGGTGTTAGAAGTCAGGATAGTGGTTTACTTGGTGGGGACAGTGACTGGTAGGGTCATAAAGGGATTTATATTGATAATATTGTAGTTTTAGATGTTGATTATCTTGTATGTCTACGTTATAAAAATGAATGGAGCTTCATGCTTATATTTGTATTCTTATCTGTGTTTTACTTCAATAAGAACCTTATTTAAAAGGTTGAGCCACTGAATTAAATGAAAATTGTTCAGTCTTTTGGCAGTTTTCGATAGAATTCCGCAAATTCCATGATGCCTAAGAGAGAGTCATGAGCCCAAGGACCCTAATGAAATCATAGCTTTCATGGAATACCTCCCCTGTATGCAGTGCTATGCTGATTTCTGGGGAGAACACTAAACAAACCAAAACCCAAACTAAACTCCAAAAACCTAAACAAACCAATTTTACCCCAAAAGTTTTAACACTTTTTTTTGAAAGGACAAAATTACATGAGTTATCTTAAATATCAGTAGTGGCCAAAAAGGCAGAGAAAGGCAATAACATGTTTGGATGGGATTATATGTATTTCCAAAGGAGCAAACAATGAAAGCCAATATAATTTCAACTTTATGTCTTAGAAAATGACATCAAATGGTAGTATTATCCATTACGTCATGAAATGTTAGGGTCATGCCTGATAAAGACAGTGAGACCTCTATTTGGTTCTTGTGGCACAGAATTATTCTATACACAGGATTATTCTATTATATACATCATATATTCAACATGCACAAATATAACTGACACAGGGCCCTTAGGGTCAGAAAAGAAAGTAGAATATCAATTTCTTAAAAAGATGGAATGCTTTCACCGTCCTGTTCCCTTCACTGAGTTGTTGAAAGGATTTTCTGAGATAATTTGAGGAAAACAATTTTTATAATAATTCCCACTATCTGTGAATTGTTATCATTAAATCTTAACCTTCACAGTAGTCAAAATCCAGCATAGCTCAGATGCTAACTTTGACATACATAGTATGCTTTTCAGTGAGGGTGTACGAGACTGCTGCTTAACCATATGTACCCCTAAGATCTACTAGGTGGACTTGAGAGGGATCAAAATTCTGTTGTTGCTGTTTTGTTTTTAATTTTGTTGGTACTTGTAGAAACACTCCTTCGGGCACTCCAATGACCAACCTGAAAGGTTTATAGATTTAACTTATACCCACCACACCTCCAAAGGGACCTGTTGCTTCTACAAAACGAAAATAAGTTATAAATTTGAAAGATGTTCAGACCAGCCTGTTACAGAGTATGTTCTGCATAATGTTAGTTCCTGTTGGAGGTTAAAAATGTAACAAAGGGAAAAAATACATTGTGTGGTTAAATAAATTGAACACTAGTTAATAGCTTCAATTGACAATATTGATTTCTTCAGCATAAGTATTCATGAAGAAATTTACATTGTGAATTCACAATGTGCGAGTGATGTGTCTAGGAAAAACTCCCCTTTTCTCATTTACTCACATACACATAGTTTTCACACCAGGTGTATGAGGTATCCCCCTACACCAAGCAATTCTCCACAGTGTCAGTTGGGTGTCCTGCAATGATATTTAATTCTGAAACTAACCAGAGTTTTCACAAACCCTATGGTTTAAGGGTGCAGTCACAGAATTATGCTCCCCACTTTAGGTGCCAATCACAAGTAACAGATCCAGACAATTTGTGTCCAACTTGGCTGCAAATTGGAGGTTCCTATGACCCCCCCCCCTTGTTGGATTCGAATATTTGCTAGAACAGATTATTCAACTAGAGAAACACTTCCTTACATTTACCGTTTTATTACATAATAAAGAATAGAATCAAGAATATAGATGAACAGCTAGGTGAAGGGATACATAGGTTGAAGTCTAGAAGGGCTCTGAGTGCAGGAGCTTCTGTTCCCATGAGGCTGGAGTACACCACCCTCCTGGCCCATGAGTGTGTTCACTAGCCTGGAAGCTCCCCTAACTTCTTACTATTGGGATTTTATGGAAGCCCCGACATATAGGCAAGATGGATTATTATCTCCATTTCCAGCCCCCTTCTGAAGAATAGGGGTGGGTCTGAAAGTGCCAAGATTTTTATCCTGCTTTGGTCTTGCTGGCAACCAGCCCTCATCGAAGAGCCACCTCAGGAAATTCCAAGGGACTTAGGAGCTCAGTGTCAGATGCTCATTATTCAGGAAATTATAAAAGTCTTAGAATCTCTGCACCAGTAACCAAGATCAAAGGCTAAATATTAAATCAAAAGATTTTCCCAGTGTCCCTATTTCCAAGGGTTTGGGGATCTCTGTGTCAGGAACCAGGAACAGAGACCAGTATATACATTTCTTATTATTTCACAATGTGTTATGATTCTCAAATATGTTTGACCATTTGGTCAGAAACAGCTCCCTTCCTGACACTTCGCTGAGGAATAAATTCTGTGATATCCATTTTGGAAAATGCTACTTTAAACCACAGTATGAGAGACTGTCATTGAGGATTTTCCTGGTTATCTTCCTCAGTTACTTACTTTTAGTTTCACATCCAGTTACTCCTGAATCCCTTCTGACGACTGGTCAGGACTGCAATGAACAGGCACAATTGTGGCTACACTGCCAGGGGCACTCTGAGGAGGTTCAGTGCTGTGGCAGAGCAGAAAAGAAACGTAACATTCAGAATTTTCTGCCCTTGTTGGGCAAGACCTTTCTCCTCATTGTCTTTGCCGTCATCTCCAAACAGTTCTTTAGCCTAAGATCTCAGTGCCTGGCACATGAAATTCCACCCTCTGTGACCAGTCTCACGTTGGCATGCATTTGACCTTCAGACTTACTTCTTTCTTACATGGCATTGTGGCTGTCTGATTTCGTGGGTGTCGTAGGACAAACGTATCTAGAAGAGGCCACAGTATGTAAACGATAGCAAAGGTACCAGCGAAGAGCATTAAAGCAATTACCTTGCATATGAAATTACAAGTGTTAAGGCACTTGGAGGTCGGTAGAAATCTCTGTCGTATTTCGAAAGCTTTGGGGCTTACTATTGCTCTCTGGGAGTATTGTGATAATAAAAGCATAATACAAGCCTAAGGACCTTTAAATGCTATTAATTAGATTCACCGTAAAAGGATTGTGAAATTAGAATTGTTGTGCTCTCAATTATGATTTAATTCATTAAGATCACAAAATGCTGTTTTACAGTGATGGCTCAAGACAGTCAATAGAAAGTGATGCTTTGAATATAGAAAATTATTTTACACTCCTGTATGAAACAAGTATGACATACTGTTTGAGGGAGTGACTCTACCACAGTGAACACTGTCACATGAGCCACACATACAAAAGCATGTGGGCAGGTAGGAATATTTCTTTTGATGTGTGAAGGGATACCTGAAATTAGGTTGTTCTCTTTCTTTTTGTTTTTAGGTTTGTTTATTATTTTTGAGGGAGAAAGAGCTTGCAAGCAGGGCAGGGGCAGAGAGTGAGGGGGGCAGAGAATCCAAAGCAGGGTCTACGCTGAGAGCCAAAAGCCTGATGTGGGGCTTGAACTCACAAACCGTGAATTGATAACCTGAGCTGAAGGCAGACACTTAACCGAGTAAGCCACCCGGGCGTGCCTAGGTTATTCTTTTTCCAAGAAATATATTTAGGCAGTTAAATGTAAAAAAGGGAGGATGGTATAATTTTTAACATAGTTTGTTGCAATGTATAAACATCTTATAAAATCCATCATGAAAGCAAGAGATAGTAATTATGACTCCTCAGTGATTACCTTCGAAAATGGTAAAAAAACATTTCCAAAGTTGGCTTCTTTTCAGAAAAACCTTTGACTACTTAACAATTATCACAATTTTAAAAATTCTGCCACTGATGCTTTGGTAATTATTAATGCTCTATCTGTCAGATTTAGTTAGAATTAATAGAGGGTACTGAGGTATTATACTAGGGCATTAGCATAAAGACAGCCACTAGAACGATATAAACCCTTCTTAATATCAAAATAATAAACTGCTGAAGGAAGGAAGAAAGAAAGGAAAGGGAAGAAGGAAGGAAGGAAGGAAGGAAGGAAAGAAACAAGGGAGGGAGGGAGGGAGAAAGGAAGGAAAGAACTTTGCAATGTTTCCCTAATCCTTGATCAAACAGAATTCATAAAGAAAGTGTTTAAATTCAATCTGTTTACAAACAATTTTTTCACCCACCAGAAGCTTTCAGGTGATACACAGCTAGAGAATTATAATTTGGGATGATTCTCTTGTTTTATTGGTATCTCCTAAACAGTAATGTTCATTTTGCTTGTGTATTCATTAGGATACTCCAGAGAAACACAACCAGTAGGATCTCTCTCGCGCGCTTGCTCTTGCTCTCTTCTTCTGTGTGTGAGTGTGCAATGTGTGTGTATGTATATGTATATATATACGTATATATACACATGTGTACACATGTGTATACATGTGTATATACGTATGTATATATACGTATATATATACACATATGTATATATGTGTGTGTGTGTGTATATATATATACACATATGTATATATATGTGTGTGTGTGTGTATATATATATATATATAAATATATGAGGATATTTATGAAGAATTGGCTCATACAATTAGGAAGGCCAAAAAGTCCCACAGTCTGTCCTCTACAAGCTGGAGAAGCAGGAAAGCTGATAAACCAGGCAAGCTGGTCATTTATTTCAGTGCTAGTTTGAAGGCCTGAGAACCAGGGAAATAATGATGTAACTTCCTATCTGAGTCCAAAAGCCGGAGAATTGGGAAGACCAATGGTATAAGTGCTGCTCATACTCTGAAGGCTGAGAACCAGAAGCATCAATGTCCGAGGGCAGAAGACCTATGTTGCAGCTCGTGCAGAGAACAAATTCTCCCTTCCTCAACCTTTTAGTTCTCTTGGGGCCCATAATGGATTGGATGATGCCCATCTAAATTGGTGAGGAAAATCTTCTTCACACAGTCCCTGATTCAATTGCTAATTTCTTCTGGGATCACCCTTATAGACACACTCTGAAATAATGTTTTACCAGTTGTCTGTGTAGCCCTTAGGCCAGTCAAGTTGACACATAAAATTAACCATCATAGCCTGTATGAACTTTCACTGTCACAGTGGCTGCAAACTTAGACTGTTGGCATCTAGAGACTCTGAAATAGTGTTCCATTTCCCACACTACTTATCTCTTCTCTGCCTGAGATGTTTTCATTTGAAAGAAGTGCTTCATGTGAAAAGAAATTATAAGAGGTCAAATTAAGGGAGTAAGGATAAAGGAAATCTGTCAAATGATAAACACCAAATGCCTAATTAACTTAAACTCAAGTTAATAACTCCATGAAATCATGGCCTTCATTACTCCATTCTTTTTACTGGGAAAATGAAATAATGAGCTCCATGTGTGGAACGTTACCAAAAAAAGGATAGCAACCAGGTCGTTTTCATTAATTGCTGTGAATTGCCATATTCATTTGTTACTGTACAAAATGTGCCAATCAAATAACTTTGGTTTTTAGGTTGGCTCTGTTTACTCAGCTTTATGTAGACATTACACTAATAATATGAGCAAGGTGATTATACATACATTCACTGCTTCTTGGCTATGTGTTCCTGCAATTGTACTGGAAAAATGAAGAGAGATTGGTAGACTTTGAGATTCTGACCTTCTGGGAGTAGGTGAAGAGGGGGAAAAGAGGGATTAATATGGAGCACATACTATAAATGTCAGAGACAGACTGGGGTGTCCTGGGAGGAGATATTTAGTTTTTACACCTTTTTCAATAGCTTAGCAAGGGGCTGGCATAGTTACTGGGTTAGATCAAAAGAAAACGATAACAAACATTGAAGTATGGGCATGTTCCCTGTGAACAATGATATTTTCTTACCCAGGATACTCCACTGTTGCACAGTTATTTAGGTATACCCTACACTGTACTTCCCTTCTGTTATTCTGTAAGCAGATGATAAATAGAGGTTGAGTGTCTCTCTTAGAGCCTTTCACATGTTAAGGCCAGTGTATTTTTCCCACTGCAACAATCCTTTATTTAGGATAAGAACTAGGAAAATATGTGTGTTTTGCTGTCTCTCTGTCTACATTTTTTATGACAAATACGATTTTACTTTACATCATATGGCATGAACAATATACGCATCTATGCCTTATTTGCCTAACAAAGAAGTTAGACTCTTTTACATATATTATCTTACCATAATCTCTGTTCTAAGGTGAATTTAAATATCCTTATTTTGTAAAAAAGGAAATGTACATAAAAGTCAACATCTATTCAGGGCATAAATACCAACAAACTATAAATAGAAGAGGATTTTCTAAACTGATTAAGGGAATCTAGAGACCTAGAGCTACCATCATACTTGATGTTGAAGGACTTAACACTTTATTCTGAAAAATGGAAATGAGTCTCGGATGTCTATTCTTACCATTTCTACTCACCATTATACTAGAAGTCCTAGCCAGTGCTACAAGACCAGAAAACGAGAGAGAAGCTATACACATTTGAAAGTAAGAAGGAAAATTGTTTATTTGAGGATGGTGTGATTGTCTATGTAGAAAATCCTAAGGAATCCATAAAAGAAAAAAAAGCTATGGAAGTAAGAGATGGGTTTATCAACATCTTAGGGTGCAAGTTCAAAATTCAAAAATCAATTACATCTCCATCTTATATCTGTGGTAGGCAGAATAATACCCCCTCCATGATGTCTACACCCTAATCCTTGGAACTTGAGAATATGTTACCGTATATGACAAAAGCAACGGTTGCAGAAGTGATGGAAGTTTATCCTGGATTATCTGGGTGAGCCCACTCTAATCCCTCTCTAACTCGGATTAAGATCTAAATCCTTAAAAGTAGAGAGTCTTTTCTCATTATGGTCAGAGAGATGTGAGGATCAAAGAAAAGTCAAAGAGATGCAAACTTACTGTCTTTGATGATGAAGAGGAGAGACAAGAAAAGAATGCAAGCAACCTCCAAAAGCCGAAAAAGGCAAGAAAATGTACTCTTCCCTAGAATTTCCAAAAAGGAAGGCAGTCTAACTTATACCTTGTGAGACATGTGTTGGACTTCCCACCTATGGATATAAGATACAATAAATGTTGTCTCACGTCACCAGGGTTATGGTAATATGTAACATCAGCAATAGAAAACTAACATTGGTAGTAAAGGAAAATAAAATTATAGAACAATAAAGTTTATAGTAGCATCAAAACTATGAAATACCAAGGGACAAATTTAACAAAATATATGTAATACCTGTAATGGACAGCTACAAAATAATGCTGAAAGAAATTAGAGAAGACCTAAATGAGTGGAGATGGACTGAGTGACTTACTAAAGAGGTTTAATATCCAAATCATAGGAGTCCCAGAAGAAGATGAAGAGAGAGAAGAAGGGTCAGAAGTTTTATGTGAGCAAATTATAGCAGAAAACTCTCCTAATCTGTGGAAGGATACTGACATCAAAATCCAAGAAGCACAGAAAACTGCCTTTAGATTCAACAAAAACCAACCATCACCAAGGCAAATCATAGCCAAATTCACAAAATACACAGCCAAGGAAGGAATTGTGAAAGCAGCAAAGGAAAAAAAGTCCTTAACCTGTAAGAGAAGACAGATCAGTTTCACAGCAGACCTATCCACAGAAGTGGCAGGATATATTCAACATGCTAAATCAGAAAAGCATGCAGCTCAGAATTCTTTATCCAGCAACGCTGTCATTCAAAATAGAAGGAGAGATAAAGAGTTTCCCAGACAAAAATTAAAGGAGTTCAAGGAATTTTATGGGGGACCCTTTTAATGGAGAAAAGAGAAAAGAAAACAAAAAGACCAAAAGCAACAAAGACTAGAAAGGGCTAGAGAACATCATCAGAAACACCAACTCAACAGGCAACACAATGGCACTAAATTCATATCTTGTAGTACTCAATCTAAATGTCAGTGGACTAAATGCTCCAGTCAAAAGAGTATCAGAATGGATACAAAAATAAGGCCCCTCAGGGCACCTGGGTGGCTCAGTCAGTTAAGCCTTGGACTTCAGCTCAGGTCATGATCTTGCAGCTTGGGAGTTCAAGCACCACATTGGGCTCTGTACTGACAGCTCAGAGCCTGGAGCCTACTTCAGATTCTGTGTCTCCCTCTCTCTCTTTGCCCCTCCCCCACTCGTGCTCTATCTGTCTCTCTCTCAAAAATAAACGTTAAAAAAAAGTTTTTTTAGAAAACAAGGCCCATCTATATACTGCTCACAATAGACTCATTTTAGACCTACAGACACTTCTAGATTGAAAGTAAGGGGATGGAGAACCATCTATTATGCTAATGGTTGTCAAAATAAAGCTGGTGTAACCATTCTTATATCAGACAAACTAGATTTTAAAATAAAGACTGTAACAAGAGATGAAGAAGGGTCTTATAATTAAGGGATAATTAAGGGATCTATTCACCAAGAAGATCTAACCATTGTAAATATTTATGCCCCAACGTGATAGAACCCAAATATATAAATCAATTAATCACAAACATAAAGAAACTCATTGATAATAATACCATAATAGTAGGGGACTTCAACACCCTACTTACAACAACGGACAGATCATCTAAGCAGAAAATCAACAAACAAACAATAGCTCTGAATGACACACTGGACCAGATGGACTTAACAGGTATATCCAGAACATTTCATCCTAAAGCAGCAGAATACACATTCTTCTCGAGTGCACATGGAACATTCTCCAGAATAGATTACATACTGGGTCACAAATCAGTCCTCAACAAGTACAAAATGATGGAGATCATACCTTTCATATTTTCAAACCATAACTCTATAAAGCTCGAAATCAACCACAAGAAAAAAATTTGGAAAGACCATGAATACCTGGAGATAAAATAATATCCTACTAAAGAATGAATGGGTTAATTAAGAATTTAGGAGGAAATTAAAAAGTACGTGGAAGCCAACGAAAATGAAAACACAACCCAAAACTTCTGAGACACGCCAAAGGCAGTCATAAGAGGGAAGTATATAGCACTCCAGTCCTTCCTAAAGAAGGAAGAAAAGTCTCAAATACAAAACCTGACCTTACACCTAAAAAGAAGGTGTAAGAAGGAAAAAGAATAGCAAACTGAAGCCCTAAGCCAGCAGAACAAGGGAAATAATAAAACTTAGAGTAGAAATCAATGAAAAAACAGAACCAAAACCAAAACCAAACAAAACAGTAGAACAGATCAGTGAAACCAGGAGCTGATTCTTTGAAAGAATTAAGAAAACTGATAAATTCCTAGCCAGATTGATCAAAAAGAAAAAGGAAAGGGCCCAAATAAATGAAATCATGAATGAAAGATAAGAGATCACAACCAACACTACACAAATACAAACAATAATAAGAGAATATTATGGGCAATTATATGCCAACAAATTGGGCAATCTTTAATAAATGGACAAATTCCTAGAAAAGTATAAACTACCAAAACTGAAACAAGAAATAGAAAATTCACACAGACCCATAGGCAGTAAATAAATTGAATCAGTAACCAAAAGTCTCCCAACAAACAAGAGTCCAGGGCTAAATGACTTTCCAGGGGAAAATGTCTACCAAACATTTAAAGAAGAGTTAACACCTATTCTTTTGAAGCTGTTCCAAAAAGAATAGAAATGGAAGGAAAACTTACAAACTCATTCTGTGAGTCCAGAATTACCTTGGTTCCAAAACCAGAGAAAGACCCCACTAAAAAGTAGAACTATGTACCAATGCAAAACAGATGCAAAAATTCTCAACAAGGTACTAGCCAACCAGATGCAACAATACATTAAAAAAATTATTCACTACAATCAAATGGGATTTATTCCTGGAGTGCAGGGCTGGTTCAATATCTGCAAATCAATCAATGTTATAAATCACATTAAGGAAAGAAAGGATAAGAACCATTTGATCCTCTTAATACATGCAGAAAAAGCATTTGACAAAATACAGCATCCTTTCTTGATAAAAACCCTCAAAAAGGTAGGGATAGAAGGATCATACTTCAAGATTATAGGCCATATGTGTACAAAAGACCCACTGCTAATATCCTCCTCAATGGGGAAAAACTGAGGGCTTTTCCCCTAAGGTCAGGAACATGACAAGGATGTCCACTCTCACCACTGTTATTCTCTCTCACCAGTGTTGGAAGTCCTAGCCTCAGCAGTCAGACAACACAAATAAAAGGCATCCAAATTGGCAAGGAGGAAGTCACACTTTCACTCTTCACAGATGACATGATGCTATATGTCGAAAACCCAAAAGACTCCACCAAAATATTGCTAGAACTCATACATGAATTCAGCAAAGCAGTAAGATATAAAATCAATGTACAAAAATCAGTTGCATTTCTGTACACCAATAATGAAGCAGCAGAAAGATTAATTAAGGAATCCATTCCATTCATAATTGCACCAAAACCCATAAACTATCTAGGAATAAACCTAACTGAAGAGGTGAAAAGTCTATACACTGAAAACTATAGAAAGCTTATGAAAGAAATTGAAGAAGACACAAAAAAATGGTAAAACATTCCATGCTACTGGATTGGAAAAACAAATACTGTTAAAATGTCAGTACTTCCCAAAGCAGTCTACATATTCAATACAATCCTTATCAAAATAACCAGAATGCTTCACGGAGCTAGAACAAACAATCCTAAAATCTGTACGACACCAGGAAAGACCCCAAGTAGCCAAAGCAATCCTGAAAAACAAAACCACAGCTGGAGGCATCACAATTCCAGACTTAGAGCTGTTTTACAAAACTGTAATCATCAAGACAGTATGGTCCTGGCACAAAAATAGAGACATAGATCAATGGAACAGAATAGAGAACCCCAAAATGGACCCACAAACGTATAGCGAACTAATCTTTGACAAAGTGGGAAAGAATATCCAATGGAAAAAAGACAGTCCCTTCAGCATGTGAGGTTGGGAAAGCTGGACAGCGACATGCAGAAGAATGAACCTGGACCACTTTCTTACACCATACACAAAAATAAAGTCAAAGTGGATGAAAGATCTAAACGTAAGGCAGGAAGCCATCAAAATCCTAGAGGAGAAAACGAGCATCACCCCTTTGACCTCAGCCGCAGCAACTTCTTACTTGACATGTCTCCAGAGGCAAGGGAAACAAAAGCAAAAATGAACTATTGGGATCTCATCAAGAAAAAAGCTTTTGCACAACGAGGGAAACAATCATCAAAACTAAAATGCAACCAACGGAATGAAACAAGATATTTGCAAACGACATATCAGATAAAGGGTTAGTATCCAAAATATATAAAGAACTCATCAAACTCAACACCCAAAAAACAAATAATACAGTTAAGAAATGGGAAATAGACATGAATAAACACTTTTCCAAAGAAGACATCAAGATGGCTAACAGACCCATGAAAAGATGCTCAACATCACTCATCTTCAGGGAAATACAAATGAAAACCACAATGAAATACCACCTCACACCTGTCAGAATGGCTAATATTAACACCTCAGGCAACAACAGTTGGTGAGGACGCAGAGAAAGGGGAACACTTTTGCACTGCTAGTGGGAATAGAAACTTGTGCAGCCACTATGGAAAACAGTATGGATGTTCCTCAAAAAATTAAAAATAGAACTACCCTATGACCCAGCAATTGCACTAGTAAGTATTTATCCCAAGGATACAAAAATGCTTTTTCAAAGGGACACATGCACCCCAATGTTTATAGCAGCACTATTGACAATAGTCAAAGTATGGAAAGAGCCCAAATGTCCATCAACTGATGAGTGGATTAAGAAGAGATGGTATAGGGGCGCCTGGGTGGCTTGGTCGGTTAAGCGTCCGACTTCGGTTCAGGTCATGATCTCGCGGCCCGTGAGTTCAAGCCCCGCGTTGGGCTCTGTGCTGACCGCTCAGAGCCTGGAGCCTGTTTCAGATTCTGTGTCTCCCTCTCTCTCTGCCCCTCCCCTGTTCATGCTCTGTCTCTGTCTCAAAAATAAATAAACGTTAAAAAAAAATATTAAAAAAAAAAAAAAAAAAAAGAAGAGATGGTATATATATTCAATGGAATATTACTCAGGGATCAAAAAGAATGAAATCTTGCCATCTACAACAACGTGTATTATGCTACATGAAATAAGTTAGAATAAGACAAATATATGATGTTACTCATATGTGGAACTTAAGATTAAATAGATGAACATAAGAAAGGAAAGCAAAAAGAATATAAAAACAGAGAGGGAGACAAACCGCAAGAGACTCTTAAATACAGAAAACAAACTGAGTGTTGCTGGTGGGGTGTTGGGTGAGGAGGAAAAGCTAATGGGATAAGGGATATTAAGAAGGACACTTGTTGGGATGAGCCCTGGATATTATATGTAAGTGACAAATCACTAAATTCAATCCCTGAAAAAAATATATATTTTGATTTAAAAAAAAAAGACTTACTATAAAGCAACAGTAAACAAGATGATATGGCATGGGTGTAAAGTTAAACTTATAGATAAACCAAAAAAGAATTAAGGGCTTGGGGTGCCTGGGTGGCTCAGTTGGTTAAGCGTCTGACTTCGGCTCAGATCATGATTTCACAGTTTGTGAGTTCAAGCCCCACATCGGACTCGCTGCTGTCAGCACAGAGCGTCCTTCAGATCCTCTGTCCCTCACTCTCTGTCCCTCCCCCACTCATGCTCTCACTCCCTCAAAATAAATAAATAAGCTTGACAAAGATTAAGAGGTATTACTCCGCAATCAAAAAGAATGAAATCTTGCCATTTGCAACTACGCGGATGAAACTAGAGGGTATTATGCTAAGTGAAATTAGTCAGAGAATGACAAATATCATATGACTTCACTCATAAGAGGACTTTAAGATACAAAACAGATGAGCAGAAGGGAAGGGAAGCAAAAATAATATAAAAACAGGGAGGGGGACAAAACATAAAAGACTCATAGAGAGAACAAACAGAGTGTTGCTGGATCGGTTGTGGGAGTGGGGATGGGCTAAATGGGTAAGAGCCATTAAGGAATCTACTCCTGAAATAATTATTGCACGTTATGCTAACTAAGTTGGATGTAAATTAAACATTAAATAGATTAAAAAAAAACAAATTTTGTTTACATAAATTACATCTTAATAAGAATTACCAAATAAAGCATGGTAACATTATTTTTGGCGTGGTATCATTTTTATATAACCCTTTTTGTCTTCCTATCCCTACCTTCCTAGCATTTCATGTTTAAATGCATAGAGATAACTAAAAAAAGTTTATTCAGAGCTAATAGTTACTACTGGATGGCATAGTTTGAGGATTTATTTCATTTATTTAAAATAATTTTTTAACGTTTTTTTATTATTGAGAGAGAGGGACAGAGCATGAGGATAGGAGGGGCAGAGAGGGGGAGACACAGAATGTGAAACAGGCCCCAGGCTCTCAGATGTCAGCGCAGAGCCCGACACAGATCTAGGACTCATGAACTGTGAGATCATGACCTGCCCCGAAGTTGGGCGCTTAACTGACTGAGCCACCTGGGCGCCCCTGAGGATTTATTTTTTAATTGTATTGGTTGAATTTTCCATAATATAGCATTTCATAAAAAATAATAGTTACTATTTGTGAATAAATTTAAGAACAATACTAACTGTATTTTTATATATTGTAGTAAAATATGCCTTTACACAGTTAGTATTGAGCCCCCAAATGCCAGGAAATTGGACAAGAAAGCCCGTGACAGATGATAGTCAATCACATATTAATGACTTAGGAAACATTTACTTTCTAATCTTGTTGGTTAGATCCGACCTCTATTATGTAAACTCTCTTATGTCAGCATATATTGGTAATATTATTTGATGTTATCAAAATAAAAATACTTTGGGCCATTTCTCACAGAAATAAATTTATCTCTCAGATCATTATTTTGCTCTCAGTTTTAATCCAAAGGGAGATCATATCTCAACTCCTTTAGCATTCTAGAATGCATTATGTGTTTAAAGTAATTCTGTGGTGAAATGCATTTGGGCAGCTCTGTCTTAGAAAATGGAACCTGTCTCCTACATACAACTTCAGTAAATTGTAAAATCTTCTGGATTACTCAGTGTTCCAAATGGTAGCCTATGAACTTGGGAATAATTGCATATGAAACCTACCCTCTTCTTAGGTCCTGGGGTACAGCTGATAATACAATTTCTTCAAAAGATATTACATTTTTAATAACATGTTTTTTTTGTATCTGGGCCTATATAGCCCATATATATGTCATCTACATCTACATCTATCTAACTGTCTGTCTATCCATCCATCCATCCATCTGCCTATCTATCTATCATTTATCCATCTGTTTATCTATGTATGTATCTAGCTATTATGATAGGCACACTAAATATTAAATGTAATTACATGAATATGGGATGTAGATATATCTAGATTATAGCAGAATATGTGCTTATTGAAGACATACAACATATTTGTGCTTTGAACATATAAGTACCTTCCCATGAGATTAGATGGGGTTGATATAAAAATACTGATTTGTGTAGCATCATTTGCATATTAATATATTTCCTGTATTTCCTTGGTCTATTTTTATAAAGGAACAAATGATCCATTCATTAATATGATTTTAAGTGTACATCATCTGCTTAATGCTTTAGTTTGGAAGAGTTCTAGGTTTATTTTCAGAGTTCCAGGGTCTTTGACACATCTTCGTCCTTTGTTGGCCTCCTCCCGCATTTTAGTGCCCCTGACATTGACGAAGTGAGAAATTCCTACTTTGGAAGAACATCCTCTCAAAGTGGAGGTGACATAATTTTACGTTCAAGAGGTATTTATGTTTTCAAGAGAAAACAGGCCACTAATGCTAAATCCACGACTGATTGTGACATTATAGAATCTGAAACCTACACAGAGATTTTCTGTTTGTGTTAAGGGAAGGCTTTCAGTCAGCCATCCAAATACACTATGGTGTCTTGTCTTTGACCCCAGCTGACTGCAAATCCTGACCAAGTTAAAGTGTTGCTATTGTGAAAAGTGGATATATAGCAAGTCTTCTGCTTTACTGACAGTAGAAAAATAATCTCTAGCTATACACTCTCCATGAGGAAGAAGAGCTACCACCTTCTATCCTAGGATACTATGTAAAATATATTCATGAATCCATGGATCCATACAGACTATGGAGGTTTTCCTCCCCAATAAAAGCAAATGACACTAGCATGAAGCAGTCCACATACCAAGCATGAAATGATTTCACTGATAAGCAAAAAGACAAATGATAAAACTGGAAAGTGAGATATGCAGCTTAAGCTAAGTGTGTCTTTGGAGCGGGCTGCATATGTAAAGCTTTCAACAGAATAATATTACACTTTACTGACAATGAAATGTCCATTACATAGAAGAATAATCATTTTCATTAAGTGAATTTCCTGCTGAGTACATTTTTCACTGTGAGTAGGCCTATCTCTTGGGACATTTGCAAGGTAGTCTCTGTAAAATTGTTTAGATGGGGAAAGTGAGACTATTGGTTGTTTGATTTAGTTGTCAAATCAGAAAATAACTTGAGAAATTTTAAAGCCTGCTACTGAGGAATATTTTATTCTTGTACACTTCTTTCTTGTATTTTCATCAAAGTATTATATTTTTTTGAATTCTAATTCCAATACAGTTCACATATAGTGTTATATTAATTTCAAGTGTGATTCAACTGTTCTGTACATTACTCACTGGTCATTGTGATTAGCATACTCTTAATCCCCTCCACTGGTTTTACCCATCATTCCCACCTCCCTTTAAGTAACTGTCAGTTTGTTTCCTAGAGGTAAAGAGTGTTTCTTGGTTTGTCTGTTTTTTCCTTTGTTCATTTGTTTGTTTCTTAAAATCCATGAGTGAAATCATATGACATCTGTCCTTTTCTGACTGACTTATTTCACTGAGCCTTGTACACTCTAGATCTATCCATGTTGCAAAAGGCAATATTTCCTTCCTTTTTATGTCTGAGTAGTATTCCATTGTATGTATATGCCACCTTTTCTTTATCCATTCGTCTACCGGTGAATGCTTGGGCTTCCATAATTTGGCTATTTTAAATAATGCTGCAATAAATATAGGAGTGCATATATCCCTTCAAATATTCATATTCTTTGTGTCAATACCTAGTAGTGAGCTTACTGGGCTAAGGGATAGTTCAATTTGTAATTTTTTAGGAACCTCCATACTGTTTTCCACAGTGGTAATGCCAATGAGCATTCCAAATATCAGTGTATGAAGATTCCTTTTTCTCCACATCCTTACCAACACCTGTTGTTTCTTGAGTTGTTTTACACTGGCCATTCTGACAGGTGTGAGATGGTATCTCATTTTGGTTTTGATTGGCATTTCCCTGATAATGACTGTTGTTGAGCATCTCTTCATATGTCTGTTGGCCATCTGTATATCTTATTTGGAGGAACGTCTGTTCCTGGTTTCTGCCTATTTTTAAATTGGATTATTTGTTTTCTCAGTGTTGAGTTGCATAGTTCTTGATATATTTTGGATATTAATCATTTTTATTGGATATGTCATTTGCAATTATCTTCTCCCATTTAAGTAGGTTGTCTTTTAGTTTTGTTGATTGCTCCCTTGGCTGTGCAGAAGCTTTCTTTCTTCTTCTTTTTTTTTTTTTTTAATCTTGTCTCATTAGTTTATTTTTGTTTTTAGTTTCCTTGCCTCAGGTGACAGGTAGAAAAAATGGTTGGTGTCAGAGAAATCACTGCCTGTGCTCTCTTCTAGGATTTTTTATGGTTTGAGGTCTCACATTTAGGTCCTTAGTCCGTTTTGAGTTTATTTTTGTGTACAGTGTAAGAAAGGGGTCCGGTTTCTTTCTTTTGCATATAGCTGTCCACTTTTCCCAATACCCTTTATTGAAGAGACTCTATTTTTCCCATTGCATACTCTTGCCTCTTTTGTTGAAGACTGATTGATGATATAGTCATAGGCTTATTTCTGTGATCTCTATTCTGTTCTGTTGATCTATGTGTCTCTTTTTATGCTAGTGTCCTACTGTTTTGATTACTATAGCTTTGTAGTACATCTTGAAATCTAGGATTGTGATACCTCTGGTATTGTTCTTCTTTTTTAAGATTGTTTCAGCTATTTGGGGTCTTTGTGGTTCCAACCAAATTTTAGGACTGTTTGCTCTTGTTCTGTGAATACCACTGTTGGTATTTTGATAGAAATTGCATTAAATCTATAGATTGCTTTGTGAGGTATTGACATTTTAACAATACTCTCAGAATCTATGAGCGTGGAATATCTTTCCATTTGTTTGTGTTGTCTAAAATATCTTTCATCAATATGTTATAGTTTTTGTAGCATAGGTCTTATGCTTCTTTGGTTTACTCCTACAATTTTTTGTGCAGTTGTGGGTGGCATTGTTTTCTATTTTCTGTTTCTGCTACATCATTATGAATGCGTAGAAATGCAATGGATTTCTGTATGTTGATTTTGTACCCTGTGACCTTACTGAATTCATTTATCAGTTCTAGTAGTTTTTTGGTGGAATCTTTAGGGTTTTCTATATATAGTGTCGTATCATCTGAAAATACTGAAAGTTTTACTTCTTTCTTACCAAATTGGATGCTTTTTATTTATTTTTCTTGTCTGAGGCTATGACTAGGACTTTCAGTACTATGTTGAATAAAAGTGGTAGGAATGGATTTCCTTATCTTGTTCCTGATCTTAGGGAAAAGCTCTCATCTTTTCACCATTGAGAATGGTTTTAGCTGTGGGTTTTCATGTATGGCCTTGGAACATATAGGTATGTTCCCTCCGGCTCTATTTTATTGAAGGTTTTTATCATGAATGCATGTTGTACTTTGTCAGATTCTTTTTCTGCATCTATTGAAATGATCATATGATTTTTATCCTGTCTTTTGTTGATATGATATATCATGTTGCTTGATTTGCAAATGTTAAACTACACTTGCATCCCAGGAATAAATCCCACTTGATCTTGGTGAATGATTTATTAAGGTATTTTGGATTTGGTTTTGGTAATACTTTGTTGAGGAGTTTTGCATCTGTGTTTATCAGAGATACTGGCCTGTACTTCTCCTTGTTTGTAGTGTCTTTGTCTGGTTTTGGTATCAGGGTAATCCTGGCCTCACGGAATGAATTGGGAAGCTTTCCTCCTTCTTCTATTTTTTAGAATAGTTTGGGAACAATAAGTATTAATTCTTTTCTTTAATGTTTGGTAGAATTTGCCTGTAAAGCTGTCTGGTCTTTAACTTTTGTTTTTTTGGGAGTTTTTTTCTTACATATTCAATGTCATTGCTGGTAATCTGTGTGTTCAAATTTTCTATCTCTTCCTGCTTCAGTGTTAGGAATTTGTCCATTTCTTCTAGGTATTCCAATTTGTTGGCATATAGTTTTTCATAATATTCTTTTATAATCCTTTGTATTTCTTCATGTTGGTTATTATTTTTCCTTTCATTTGTGATTGTGTCTGAGTCCTCTCCCTCTCTCTCTCCTTTTTTTTTTAATTATTTTTTATTTTTTTATGAGCGTGGCTACAAGTTTATCAATTTTGTTGATCTTTTCAAAGAACCAGCTCCTGACTTCATTGATTTGTTCTCTTGGCTTTTTAGTTTCCATTTCATTTATTTCTGCTCTAGTCTTTGTTATTTCCTTCCTTCTAGTGTTTTTTGCTTTTGTTTGCTATTCTTTTATCTAGCTCTTTTGGGTATAACTTACATCTTTTTTAATTTGTTAAGATTTGTTTTGTGACATAATATGTGATCTATTCTGGTTACTATTCCACGTGCACATAAGACAAATGTGTATTATGCTGGTTTTGGTTGGATTGTTTAGAATTTTTCTGTTAGATCCATCTGGTTCAATGTGTCATTCAAATCCACTGTTTCCTATTTGATTTTTTGTTTGTATTATCTGTTTATTGATTCAAGTGGGGGGTTTAAGTTCCCTACTATTATTACATTGCTATCAATTATTTCCTTTATGTTTGTTATTACCTACTTTATGTATTTGGGTGCCTCCATTTTAGGTGCATAAATATTTGCAATTGTTATATCTTCTTGTTGGATTGTTTTCTTTATGATTATATAGTGTCACTGCCTTGCTGCAGTCTGTTTTAAAGTCTGTTTTGTTTGGGGGCGCCTGGGTGGCTCAGTCGGTTGAGCGTCCGACTTCAGCTCAGGTCACGATCTCACGGCCCGTGAGTTCGAGCCCCGCGTCGGGCTCTGGGCTAATGGCTCAGAGCCTGGAGCCTGCTTCTGATTCTGTGTCTCCCTCTCTCTCTGCCCCTCCCCCGTTCATGCTTTGTCTCTCTCTGTCCCAAAAATAAATAAACGTTAAAAAAAAAAAATTTAAAGTCTGTTTTGTTTGATGTAAGTATTGCTACCTTGGCTTTCTTTTCACTACCATTTGCATGATAAATATTTTTACTTCTCTTCACTTTCAATCTGCATGTATCTTCAGGTCTGAAATGAGTCTCTTGTAGATAGCATATAGATGGGTCTTGCTTTTTTATCTGTTCCATCACCCTATGTCTTTTGATTGGAGCATTTAGTCCATTTATGTTCAAAATGGTTATTGGTAGCTATGTACCTGTTGCTGTTTTGTTACTTGTTTTATGGTTGTTATTGAAGCTGTTCTTTGTTCCTTTCTTCGCTTGTTTTCCTCTCTCATGGTTTTTTGGCTTTCTTTAGTGATATATTTGGATTAATTTCTCCTTTTTATTTTGCATATCTGTTACTGGTTTTTGATTTGTGGTTACCATTAGGTTTGTATATGACATCTTCTGCACATAGCAGTTTATATTAAATTGATAGGCATTTAAGTTTGACTCCATTCTTTACTCCTGCCTCCCCCCACTATGTTTTAGGTATATGGTTTCATATTTTACATCCTTTTATTTTATGAATCCCTTGAATAATTTTTGTAGATACACTTATTTTTACTGCTTCTGTGTTTCTTACTTTTCTTTCTCCTACTTATGGTCTTTACTTTTCACTCAAAGAGTTCCCTTTTACATTTCTTATAGGGGTGAATTTTTTCAATTTTTGTTCTTCTGGGAAGCTCTTTTTCTCTCCTTTTATTGAGAACAATAGCTTTGCTGGATAGAGTATTTTGGCTGCAGCTTTTTTTTTTTTTCTTTCAGCACTTTGAATCTATCATGCCACTCCCTTCTGAAAAGTTTCTACTGAAAAATATTCTCATAGCCTTATAGAGTTTCCCTTATATGTAACTATTTCCCTTTGTTGCTTTAAAAATTCTCTTATTATCACTTCTTTTTGCCATTTTAACTACTACATGTTTTGGTGTGGATTTCCTTGGGTTGATTTTCTTGGGGTCTCTCTGTGTCTCTTGGGTCTGCATTCCTCTTTCCTTCTATAGGTTAGGGAAAATTTCAGCTATTTTTTAAAGTAAATTTTCTGCCCTCTTTTCTCTCTTCTCTTTCTGGGATCCCTATAATGCAAGTATTACACCTTGTGGTGTCGCTGAGTCCCCCTCATCTATTCTCATTTATTGTTATTTATCTCTCTCCTCTTCAGCTTGATTGCTTTCTGTTAATCTGTCCTCTGGGTCACTGATCCATTCTTCTGATTAGTCTAGTCTAGTCTACATTATTCCATCTAATGTAGTTTTAATTTCATTTATTGAATACTTCATTTCTGACTGGTTCTTTTTTATGTTTTCTATATCTTTGTTAAGGGTCTCACTGAAGTCTTCCACTTTTTTCTCAAATCCAGTGAGTAATTTTATGATTGTTACTTTAAATTCTCTATCCGGAATATTACTTATCTGCATTTCATTTAGATCTCTTGCTATGATTTTGTCTTTTTCTGTCATTTGAAACATATTTCTCTGTCACTTCATTTTGTCTAACTCTCTGTGTCTGTTTCTGTGTGTTAGGAAAATCAGATATGTCCCCTGCTCTCAAAGGTAGTGGCTTTATGAAGAAAGGTCCTATAGTTCCCTGCAGTGCAATGTCCCCTGTTCACCAGAACCTGGCACCTTATATTGTCTCTTGTGTGTTGAATATGACCTGCTGTTGTGGCAAGCTGCTTTTGCCTTCAGTCTAGTCATCTGCAATGACTGTCTTTTACTCTTGTGGGCAGTATTTCATTCCTGTGGTGTTGGTGGGCCAGTATAGTCCCACCTTGGGCTTCAGTTGAGTCAGACCAGGCATCTTCCAGAAGTAAAGTACTGAACTGCAGGAGAACGGGAGGACATGATTCACAGTGCCAGCAAGGTCTGCACTGGTGGGAGGAGAATGGCAGCCACTGGACCACAGGCAGGTTAGAGGGGGTGGATCGACAGAAGCATGCAGAGTTGTGTTGTCTGGTGTTAGCAGGGTTTCTGGCAGTCTGTTGGAGGAAGCATATCCACAGGAGAATTCATGGGCAGGTGCACTATTAGTAAGTTAAGTAGCTGTTGTCGGCACCGTGATTTTTCCTGCAGTTGTCCCTGTGTTCATTCTGAGGTGAAGGGGAGATAAATGGCACCTGCCAGCTCAAGTACATTCTCTGAATTTGGTAAACAAGTCTTCCTTCCATATCACCCAGATGTTTTTCAAACTGCTGCTTCTATGGTTCTATCTTCACGGGGCTGTTTGTTATGGTGTCTTTTTAAGGTTGAGGACTGTTTCTTCTCACCCTCCTGGTTCTCCCACGAGCCTACTGATTTATGATGTTCCAGGATTTAAACCCTACCGATTGTAAGAACTCTTAAAATTGGGCCCTTCTGGTTTTCAGTGCCAAACATTAGGGATATTCATCTTCTCCATGCAGGCTCCCCATGTTGGGGTGCCTGATGTGAGAGTCTTTTTCTTTCCTATCTCTGTGCCCACAGCATCCCTCCCTGTCATGCAGTTTGTTCTACCAATCTTCAGGTCATTTTCTGGGTTATTTACACTCATGAGGCTGTTATGGGGTTGTATCCTTGAGACAAGGAGAGCTTAGGATCCTTCTACTCTGCTCTCTTCCCCAGAAGTCCTCATCAAAGTATTTTCAAGGAAAAGAACAATGTGTTGAAATTCTACTTGAAATAAACAAATCCTATTACAGGTGAAGAAGAGAGGGGATATAGCTCAGTGGTAGAGCATTTGACTGCACATGAGGACTCCTCATCATCCCTATATTCACAGACATCTATATAGCAAAGCAACTGCCCACAAACTCACATTAATCAAAGGAAAATTAGAAAAAATACGTTTTGAAGTACACATTTATTCTAATACTTAAAATATGAATAAAAGCCAGTTTTTTTAAATTTAGCCACAGAAAAATATCTTTTAATTATGGATGTTTGATCACATATTTCACATTTTTTGTTTGGTCATTTATTTCTAGCCTTCATGAGACTTCCAAAATTACCACACGAAGACCTCTCAAAATACTTTTAATCCATGCTCCAATTTTCAAACATTTCTTTGACATTAGCCCTTCTAAGGGGTTACAGGAATGAAAATTGTACAGATTTCCTTGTCCCCCAGCTCTCCTTTGCCTTAATAAGAATCTAGTTGGTGGATGGGGCGCCTGGGTGGCTCAGTCGGTTAAGCGTCCGACTTCGGCTCAGGTCACGATCTCGTGGTCCGCGGGTACGAGCCCCGCATCGGGCTCTGGGCTGATGGCTCAGAGCCTGGAGCCTGCTTCCGATGCTATGTTTCCCTCTCTCTCTGCCCCTCCCCCGTTCATGCTGTGTCTCACTCTGTCTGAAAAATAAATAAACGTTAAAAAAAAATTTAAAAAAAAAAGAATCTAGTTGGTGGATAAGAAATGCCCATATTTGGTCAAATAGAATGCTCATGAATATTATGGACTCATAAGCTCATCATATCCAAACAAACATGTATTTTCTTTTTTAAATTTTTTTTGATGTTTATTTATTTACTTTTGAGAGAGAGAGAGAACACAACTGGGGGAGGGACACAGAGAGAGAGAGGGAGACACAAAATCTGAAGCAGGGTCCAGACTCTGAGATGTCAGCACAGAGCCTGATGCAGGGCTCAAATTCACGAACTGTAAGATCATGACCTGAGCTGAAGTCAGACACTTAGCTGACTGAGTCACCCAGGCACCCCAAACGCATAACTTCTGAAGAAAAATTATAGTAATAGTAAAAATTGCTTAACATTTTATCAGTGATTATTATGGACAAGGCACTGTTGTGAATGTTCTAGTTGTATTATTTTATTTAATCCTCATAACCACCCTTTAAGGTATTCTTGTTATCTCTATTTTAAAGAAACAGAAATTAAAGCCCAGAAGCATTAGGTGATTTTCTGGTTCAAGACAAGGTTCAAGTCCAAGTAAACTAATTCCAATGCCCATACCTTAACCCATTATTCACTAGTGCCTCACGGCGAATAAGCCAACAACAACTAACCAAATGCTCATTGCATGAAGAGGTAGAAGAAATATTTGCTGGGTGTAGGTAGTTGCACTGGGTAGATATGTTAGCTAAATTCTTTGACCTTGACCTGTGTTGGTTTTGCTTATTTGTATGCTACAAAGGAGTTGGAAGGAAAATAAATGTAAAGAAGCCAATCAGGTTTCCCAGAGTTTGGCCACTAACCATAAAGTTTCTTAAACCAATAGTTCTGTTTACAAAGCTGTTTGTCACATAACTTTCTTTAGGGAAAATATGAGGGCTAATAACTAATAACAACTACTCTTAATCTGTAGTGGGTGCTGAGCTAAATGTGTAATGTTCACTAGCTCACTTAACTTCACATCCGTGGTTGTTGTGCAGGACTCCAAAGCCCACCCATAATCCCAAATATTATGACAAAGTTTCTTTCAAGGTAAAGCATGTTTTCTATGAATCATAGAAACATATCTATAAGATCAGCTGTTTCTATTGTGCGTATGTGGTGGGGGTGGAGATTTGGAATGCAAACCACTCTGTAATTAATGTATCCTGCAATCAATTTAGGTAAGGGATGATCTCAATGACCGGCTTAGGAAACAGTTTTATTATTTCAACCAACAATGGAATTAGATCTACTCAGCAATTACCTAATCAACTTCTCAGCAGTAAGCTGCATAATAGCTAAAAACTATTGGCCATTTAGTTAGACCTGTATTGATAGGTATTATTTTAATAACATTATTACAAATTCATTTGGGGGGAACACAGACTGCTTTTTTCTTTCTTTATGTGTGCTAATATCTGAGAAATGAATCTGTGATTTTATAACTTTCATGTCCTATTTGCAAAAGTATCATTGTGTTTTGTAATGGTTTAGTCTAATCACCTCTCAGTTTTGATACGCTCAGCTAAGTTAGTTATTATACTTTATGTTTGGTCACCTACTGCTCTGTGTCTTCACTCATGAAAATGGCCTTGTTTCTGTTTTCTTATCAAGTTTTTATTCTGTTTTTCATTTCCCCTATATCTTTGCCTTACAATCAGAAGGACCTGAATATCACTGAATTTTATATTCAGGCAATGGAAGAATTCACTGCATTAACAATCCATTCCTAAAGTTAACACAAAGTAGACAGAATATAATATAACCCTTCATTGCTCTTAAAACTAAAGCTCTGGAATCGTAGCTGGTCATTTGTTGTAGTAGCAGTTCTGTATTGCATCCCTTTCTTTATACATGCAGACTTTTAATAGAGAAATGCTCATAGGAGATTTAATCTCTGCTATATCAGAAACATTTCACATACTCAAGAAGAACCAGATCAGAAAGATAGCTATTCATAGATCATTGAGATGGAAAGATTCTCGAGAGGTTATTTAATCCACAGCCTTACAATTTAAATCTGAATAGAAAAATAATAGTATTCTAACTTTTCCTCAGCTTGTTCTTTAAAATCAGCAAGAACCAGCATTATGTGCTAACATACAGTATAACCATCTCCTTTATATTCAGAATGCTCTTCAGAGTTGTCATAAATCTCTGTATTTAAATTCAGTATTCAAATTGATCTCAGTGGAGATCAAAAATCTCATCTTCCACCAAATCCACCCTGTCTAGCTAATACTCCTGAGACCATTATGGCTTCGCCACAATCTGACTGCCATCAAACTCCTTTTCTAGACTTCTCTTACATCTACTATTATTCTAAATGAGCCCTGAGCAGTATTACTGCCCCCCGTCCCCTGGTACACACCGTACTCTCCTACAGCCCTAGGTCTAAAAGACACTCTATCTTAACTTAGTCTGCCAAAATCAAGCCCCGTTCTATGTCACCTCCATCATATAGACTTCCTTCATCATGCCATCCACCGGTGGTGTTCTGTTTCTGCTTCTGTCTGGCACTGTGGATTTCCTCCTTTTTATTATGAATGTAAAATGTGGGTCTTTTGCTGGACTAATGGCATTGGTCCATAGGAGGTGATGAGATGTGGCACACTTCCTAAAGATAATCTGATAGTCACACTTACTGTTGACATGGAAATAGGATAAGACAGACATATGTTTTTAGATATTCTCTTTTATTTTTTTTTAAGTTTATTTAGATGAGAGAGAGAGAGAGAGAGAGAGAGAGAGAGAGAGAGAGAGAATGAATACAAGTGGGGGAGGAGCAGAGAGAGAGGACACAGAATCTGAAGCAGGTTCCAGGCTCTGAGCTGTCAGCATAGAGCCCAACGTGGGGCTCGAACCCATGAACCGTGAGATCATGACTAGAGCTGAAGGCAGATACTTAACTGACCCACCCAAACACCCACCTTTTATTTTTTTAAGTAGTCTTTTTCTGCTCATTTCATAATATTTTTCATTTCTTTTTTCCCTACTTTTGAGATATTTTATATAACTCTGTGTTTCAGCAATACTGACTATAATTGCTGTTTTGTGTGTGTGTGTGTGAGAGAGAGAGACAGAGAGACAGAGAGAGAGAGAGAGAGAGAGGGAGAGGGAGACTGAAAAACCATATAGTCCTCACCATCCTAACAGTATTAGACTTGAATATTTTCAAATAAAAAACTAGACTTATATTTCACTTAGGTGCTATGCAAATGAGCCAAAATTGCATAGCTCTTCACCTCTACAATAAAATAAGGAAGTAGCAAGACCTCATTACATAGGCAGAAAGTGGAATAAATGTAGTTCCTAAAAATGTCAGAATAAAATTTTATAATCTGATGATTTACAGTTCATTCTATGGTTTTAGTGTGTAAAGTATAAGCATATCTAGTGGAAATGGATGAATTGGGTCAAGTAAAATTGGAACCCATTAAAATTCCATCCTGAACCTTTGAGGTATAGAGAAGCTTGGCCACCCAAGTGATATATTATATAGCCCATTATTTGCTTCTGAATTTGCTATTTTTCATCTGACCATGAAAATGGAAGGCTTGAGGATTCTCTCCTGAAACCCTTCATTTTGGAATCCATGTTTGAACATTTAAGGAGAGATTGAAAATCACTGAGTAATATTTGCCTGTCTGAGGTTTCAAACAAATCCTTAATGCAAAGAATTTTGCATAACTCAGATTCTTGCATTTATCTTCAAACTCACTTTGTCATATGATGCCTAAACTCTAAAGGCATGTTTCTAGTCAAGATTATTATTTTGTCATTAAAACAAAGGCACCAAAACAAGCTTGCATTTACTAACCATTCAAAGGGAGAAATCTGCATGCTTCTCACTTGTTTGGAACAACTTGTTTCAAAAGATGTCGTATATTTATATGCATAAGGCAGTATCCCCCTAATTATAATTTCCTTTTGCCTATTTAAGAAAAACATAACAGATGTATTTCTACCAACTCTTGGACTGTCACATGGCAAAAGAACAATTGAATAAATGCTTCAAATAAATGTTCAAGCACTTTGACATGAATAATTTTTCTGCATATCCTTGTTGCCATATTATAGCATTTAACCCTAATGCTATCTTTGTTGAGAATGCAGATGATGAACAAGATGGTTTGCATTCTACTCAGATCACTTTCCTCTTTGATCAGTAAGCATCAGAAACAGAATCTACAGATAGCAGAGCAATTGCATTTTAAATGTCACATAGCTGCCTTTATTATTCCAGCTGGCTTGTGGAAAGAAAGGTCCCTCTGTTAATGAGACTAACACTGTCAGCTCCATTATAATAGATTTAAGCAAATAAATAACGTGTTTGCCATTTCTTCTCTTGTTTTTCAAGCCCTATTTTTGTCACTGATCTCATTGCTACAGACATTTGAGTGGAATAACTATAATTGTTGCATAGCTCAGGAAATGAAAAGTACACATGGAGTCTCTATTTATTTTAGACAATTCAGCATATTAATCCAAATTGTCCCCACAGCCTGTCCTCCTCATGGTTCTTGCTCACATTTGCCATTAACGCCAATATGACAAAAAGATACAATGGGTTAGGTTTAGTGGTTCACTAATGCGTGGCGGTACCTATTGCACACTTGACAAGAGAAGAATAATAACCATCTAGTTTCAAAAGGAACAGAGTCTGCTGCAAGCTAAAAAAAAAAAAAAAAAGGAATAGTACAAGATCTGTCTAAATTATTGCTGAAAATTGATTTGAAAAGAGAGACCACTGATCTTTGGTCTTATGGGATTCAGGAAAATTAAAAATCCACTGGAAAAAAAATCCGGCTGTATTGAGAAGCCATAAATATTATTGTATGAAAAATTCATGCTTTTCTAATCACTCACAATAAGCTAGCATATTCAGATACTGACTCTTGCTAAATGGATAAGCCACACCATGTATCCATAGTGCCTTATTCCTTTCCAGTTTAGCAATTCTTTTGTGGACGATATATGAGTCACATAATGGTTCTCTCAGGTATTGAACCTTTTGCCCTCTATGGGGTTTCTCGGGGTCACCTAATGAATGTCATGTCTTTAAATACCACCTTTTACTCATGATGTCCAAATCTAGAGGTATTTGGGCTTATTTTTGAGAGAGAGAGAATGAATGAATGAATGAATGAATGAATGAATGAATGAATACAAGCAGGGGAGGATCAGAGAGAGAGGGACACACAGAATCTGAAGCAGGATCCAGGCTCTGAGCTGTCAGCACAGAGCCGGACGTGCTGCTCGAACCCACGAACATGAGATCATGACTTGAGCTGAGATCTTACCTGTCCCTGTAACTCCAAATGTAAATATCCAACTGCTCAGTTGTCATTCCTACCTGACTGCTTAAAAAGCATCTCAAATGAATGTAGCCAAAACAGAACTCTCTACAGTTTGCCCAGACTTTTCTTTCTCCTCATTTCCATTTAGTAAATAACTACCCACTCACTGTAGACAAACAAATCCCGGAATAATTGTATACTTGTCTTTTTCCTCTCTTTATGCCCTCCCAACACACACAACCACATCTGTAAAACACACCTGTTGGGTATCTGCATCCTATCCCTCAGTCTTTTCCCTTCTCTTGTCTCCACTCACTGCTAACACTGTGGGGCCAACTATAGTCTTTTTTTAACCTGGACTCCTTCAGTAGCCTTCTGTGTGGTCCCACCTACCCTTTTCTCCCTCCCCTGCCTACTCCTCTCCTTTCTTTCTAGAATAGAGAGTCTCTGAATATCATTTTATAATGTACAATGTCAGAATTTCCCAAACTGCTTTTAAACAGGAAAAGAGAAGAGTGGAAATGGCATATTAACATTTTTTATCTTGCAGATTATGCAAGCTCAGAGAATAAAAAAAGTGTCTCGCGTACTCATTATTTAAGGGCAGTTAGGGAACACACCAGTAGGTTTTCTTGATGTGCAATTGAGTGAATCTCGAAACCATTCTATGAAACATAATCTCTAGCATAAACTCTGTTAATTCTAAGTCTGTTGTGTCAAAATGATTAGGTAGTTAATTCTAACATATTGCTAAATTACGTATCATTTTATTTTGGTTTAATGAAGTTATAAGCCCTAAATGTTCTAAATATCGAAGGACTTGCAGAGTTATACAACTAGTTAAGACTAAGAAGAACAGTGTCTTCTCAATTATCTTTATTGTTCAATAACTTAGGAGTGATACAACTTAGAATTACTTAATTTTAAAAAGAAGGCAATATTTTTTCATCTACCTGGGATCATGTAATTTTCAAGTAGCTTTACAGAGAGAAAGTAGTCAGAGGAGGTAATTTTGTAGTACAAATATAAGAGTTCTTTCTAAATATATTAGTTATTTTATGTGGCTTTGGTGGTGGTGGTTGTTTTGATGTCTTTGTTATGGAACTTCTTTGGGAAGGGGAAGAGGAAGAGGAAGAGGAAGATCCAGAAACAGTGATATCTGTACCTATTCCAAAGCTGAGAAGTAAAATCAACACTACTCCAGAAGCAACTTTGAGTATGTTTATCTTAGTGTATTTTCTTTTAAGCTTCAGTAACGAGCCTCTAAAATTGTTATAGTATACACAGTTAAAAATCAGTGAGGTTTTTCACATTGCTTCTGGAAAAATCGCTTTGTGTTCCAGTTTGAATTAGTGTATTATTATCCATGGCTAATTTGAGGGGTTTAGTCTAGAATTAGCACACAGCTGCAGAGAATGCAAGCACATGAATTGTGGATTAGCTGGAGTCCATACAAAGGGGAAGGAGTAAATGAGGGAGATGCAACAAATTGTATCCTCCAAATAGCTCCCCGAATTTGCCAGCTATTGCCTATAATTAAAAAGTGAATTCCTTGGTGGGAAGGAAACTGTGCTCCTATATTTGGGTTGTTCTATAATATAATAATAAACTATAGGATTACCTTACTCTCCCCACTCTCTTTTTTGTTGGGGAGGGAGAACTTAAAACATACAATAATTTAACATACTTGATTATCTCCCACTCCAGTTGAACAAACATCACTGCCTTGCCATAGTTGCTGTAACTTTTTCTAAAAGCAATAAAACTTTGAAGAAACAGTATTAGGCACCTTTCTAGCCCTCCTAACCCTCTCACCCATTCGCCTCTCTCTCTCTCTCTCTCTCTCTCCCCAGCGGTAACCAAAGTTCTGGAGTTGGTATAGGCACGCTCCATCTGGGTTTTTATACTTATGCCAGATATTTGTAAATTTACATCACATACAGTATTTTTCCATATCTCAGTCTCATATAAATGATAATATGCTGCATATCTTATGCTGTTGCAACTTAATTTTTTTTTTACTCTACATTAGGTTTAGATGACTTTTCCATTGTGATGTATATATTTGTTCATTTTATGGCTGCAGTAAAAATCTTGTGCATGCTTCCTAGTGTGCCTGTGCTGGGATAGGAATCCTTTATAGCCAAGGTTCTCAAATGGATGTGATGCCCATCCCAGGAGCAACTGGAAATGCAGGGAAGCTTACTTATCAAATAGTCATTATGTTGTAACATTATAACTGCTATGATTTTTTGATAAGTCTTGATATCTTCTGGGGAAAATAGCACTTCTTAACGTTCTACAAAATGGCCTCAGTTTTCTTGGCTTTTTACTCTTCCACCTAAATTTTTGAAATTGGCTTGCCATGTTACTAAAAAAGAAATATATGGGATTTTCTTTGAAAATGCTTTTGGGGCAACTGGGTGGCTCATTTGGTTAAGCGTCCTACTCTTGATTTCAGCTCAGGTCATGATCTCATGGTTTGTGGCTTTAAGCCCACGTTGGGCTCTGAGCTGACAGCATGGGCCCTGCTTGGAATTCTCTCTCCCTCTCTCTCTGTCCCTCTCCCTCCCCTACTCACACTCTCTCACTCTCAAAATAAATAAATTTTTAGAAATGAAAATGTTTTTTAAACTTATAAATGAATTTGGGGAAAGGTATTCATCTTTAAACATTGTCCCCCTATCATGAACATGTTATATCTCATTAATTCAGGCTTTCAAAAAATTATTTCTTTTAGTAATATATTATAACTTTCCTTACAATTTTTCATCTGTAATTAGATGTGTTTATTTTTATCTTTATATATTTATTGCTGTTATAAAGGGTATCATGTCTTTGTTACATTATTAGATTGGGTATTAATAGGTTATAAAGGGATTTTTTTTAAGTTTATTTGTTTTGAGAGAGAGGTAGAGAGCAAGTGGGGGGAGGGGCAGAGAGAGAGGGAGACCAAATCCCAAGCAGGCTCCGTGCTGTCAGTGCAGAGCCCAAAACAGGGCTCAAACTCATGAACCCATGAGATCATGACCTGAGCCAAAATCAAGACACTTAACCAACTGAGCCATCCAGGCACCCCTAAAGGGATGGTTTTGATTTTTGAATGTTGGTCTTAGATTCCAGCAGAGTTACTAAATTCTCATCTTTAGTTCTAACAGTTCATCTCTACAGCTTCTTCTTCTTGGATTTGATATGTAATCATTTTTTTTAATGTTTTCATTTGTTTTTGAGAGAGAGAGACAGCATGAGTGGGGGAGGGGCAGAGAGCGAGAGGGAGACACAGGCTCCAGAGTCTGAGCTGTCAGCACAGAACCTGACGTGGGACTTGAACTTACATAGCTCAAGATCATGACCTGAGCCAAAGTCAGATGCTTAACCGACCGAGCCACCCAGGCGCCCCAATAACGTAATCATATTAACCACAAATCACCAGACATTTTCTCTTATGAAATGTGATACTTTTTAAAAATATTTTTGCATTGGCTAGGGACTTCACAAAAATGTTGGATAGTGTCAGTTGACGTATATTTTTTTGTCTGTCTTTTAATGAGAATGTTTTTCAAGTCTAACCATTCAGTGTGATGTGTTTTGTGGGTTTTTAATAGATACTTTTTGATAATCCTGTACTTACAGTTTGTAAATATTTATAAAGTTTCATCAATTTTTATTTTTAACAAAAAAAATTCTGTGTCTGTTGAAATTATCACTTCATCTCATTTAGTCTTTTAATATGATGAATTTCATGAATTTTACTTGAATTGCTGGGACAAATCTTGATTGGTTAAACTGTATTATTTATTCCTTTTTATGTTATGACAGAATTGTTTTTCTAATATTTGTATGCATTTTTTTTAATGTTTATTTATTTTGAGCGTGAGAGAATGTGTAGGTAGGGGAGGAGCACAGAGAGAGAGAGAGAGAAAGAGAGAGAGAGAGAGAGAGAGAGAGAGAGAGAGAATCTCGGGGGGGGGGGGCATGTGTTGCTAATGCAGGACTCTATCTCAAAACCACAAGATCTCAGCCTGAACTGATATTAAGAGTGAGATCCTTAACTGACTGAGCTACCCAGGCACCCTTGTATGCATTTTCATTAGATAATGTGTCTGTAATTTTCTTTTCTTATACCGCTGTGTTCAGTTTTGGTTTTGTATCAATGATATGCTAGTTTTAGAAAAGGATTTTATTTGTGCATCAGAGACTTAATTACCTTCCTATCTCTCTCCCAATTTTATTTTCCTTTTTTTGTTGTTGTTGATAAGAGATGTCCAATGATATTCTGGCGTATCTCTTTTTCACTTTTATCTAGATGTGACCATGTAATAAATTCTGGTAGGGCTGCCACATCACTCTGTGAAACGGTCCTCTTGGAATTATGTATGCATAATATTGAAGTTGTATATGATGGCTCTGGTTCTAGGTAGGGAGATCTAAACGGAAGTGTTGCTATAAGATTTGCAGGAAGTGTTCTTAAAGGAAAAGGCACTCTTACTGTTTTACTTTTCTTCTTTTTGGTACACCAGACATGATCATTAGAGCTCTGTCAGCCATACTGAAACATACCATGACCTTGAAAATGGAAACTCACTTTACTAAAGATGGTGATGGGGAAAGATTAGAACCTGGATTCTTGAAGATGCTATAAAGTTGTCTTGGCATGTCAGCCATTAAAAAGTGTTTGTGTGTGATGAAGTTTTATCTTTTGTAAGCTTCTATAGTTTTAAATTTTTCAGTTATACACATCTGGACCTAATGCTTATTAGTACTTGTAGCATTTTTATTCCCTTTATTCTGGTCACTGAAATAATTTGTGTAAGATAAAAATTATATGTCCCTTAATGGTTTGTTGACATTATTGTGTAAATCCTCTGGGCTTAGGTTTGTCGTTTGTCTCACTAACTCCCCCTTCTGAATTTCCTTCTCAGAAAAGGATGCTCCAGTAACCGTGGAGTTGCCATTCTTTCAACATTCATGAAATAGATCCGTATGGTCTAAGGGGTAGGATAGACTATGGCACTCACGGAAGTATATGGCTCATATCTTCTTTCAAAAGAAGCTGCCAGGGAAAACATAGTTGACTGGCAGCCTTCAGATGCCACATTTGGATCCACTTAAACTAAACTACTACTAGACAGTGATGGAGCACGATGGGAGTGCTAGAGACAAGTTATTTCTGCTCAGCATGGAATTATCCTAACTGTCAACCTTTTGTCAAGGACTCCCTTTTGACATGATTGAGTCTTGCTCAGAATTTTACTGTCGTCAGTGTCTCTTCCTACTTAATTAAACCCCCTTCCTTCTCTATCCCCTTTCCCAGGAGATAGACCAGTATCGTATAGGAAAGTCATTCCATGCTTCTTCTTCTTTTCCCTCTTTTATTCCTTCACAAGGTTTCCCTCCGTAACTGTCTTGCATGTTTCATTTTGTTTTGCTACTTACTTCTCAGAGAGCCTGTACTAACAGAGTCAAGACATTAAAAATGCAAAAGGGAGGCCCTGCCAACTAAGCAAAGAAATAATCCACTTAGAAGATCATCTAGATAATTAGTAATAAAGCCACAGGGCCTCAAAGTATGAGGTAAAAATAGAACCGTGAAGAGACTGAGAAATTCAGAGCCAAGTAGGAGGACTATAGCTAGCTCCTGTGTCTGCGGTCAGCCTTAAGTCGACCAGCCACCTTGCGCTCATCCTCCCTGATGTGCATGACGTCATTGATGAAATAGCTTAATGTGACATTCTGCATGGAATCCAGAAGTCCCACCCTGGGCAGAAATAGTCCTCCTCTACTACCTTTATCATACTCAGGCTGCTGGGAGCCGTTCAGAGGACACATGACCTTAGAACAAACCCCCTTAGGGATCTCAAGTTGCAGCGGCTGCAGGGTGTCATTCATTGATCTCTCTCCTTGCCCTGGCGGCACGTCTTCTTAAAAGGAAATCTGGGAGACACAGTTCCTTGACTGTCACAGACCCTAAATTCCATTTTGTCTAATGTTAGTATTGGCACATCTGTAAACACATAGGATACCGTAGGTGCTATACCTGATGTTATACTTGGTGTTATAACTGCTCTTAACACCACTACTGATTATTTGGTTGTTAGCTTACTGATTATCCAGACTCCTTGATTGGTGAAGTGTCATTTGGTTATTATGCACACGTTCTCCTTATTGTTTCCTTCTGTTTTTACTTCTATTTTATCTACCATGAGTAGATAATAATCTACCTTATTTATCATACATCTCCTGGAATTTTGTGAATGCACCACCTATTCTTTTTCTCACCAGTAAATAGTAGACCTTTCCTTTTCGTTTTCAAGGATGTAAAAAGAAATTTAAAAAATAAACATTCAACTAGAGTTCTTACAATCAAGGATATTCGACTTGAATCTCATTAAATGGAAAAGCGACTCTCAGCAAATAATTTGCAAGTATAAAAGATATTGACTTGGGGGTGGTGGCAAAGAGGATTCATTATAATAATAAAACATCTAGTATCTTCCGTCATCTTTCAGAGAAAGTACACAAAAAGTATTCCAGTCCCTATGTCTAGAAGGCACAAGTGCTAACAAAGTATGTACTGATAGGGACAGCCGTCTCCTTCCACCAAAACCAATTCTGAATGGAAAGAAAGCAGAACCTAAATGGTACCCCAAATCTGAGAACCTTGAGACCCTCCCTTGGGGAGGCTGACGTCTGTTTGTCACCTGGTTTGTGTGTGTTGGTTATGTTAATGGGGACAGGATGTGATAAAGTGAGCAGCCTAGAGTAGAAGTCAACCAGAAGTAGATTTGTCAGAGATGCACTTGCCTCTTTCCCACGGTGCCTTAGCATGGTCTTTGGCCACTGCACCCACATGTAAATCAGGCTAGCCCTGTCTGCCCTGGAGGGATAGTAACAGGATAGCACAAAAGTCCTACTGGGTAAAGAGCTGATAGAAAGAAACCCTGCAGATTCACCACCTTCACCTCTCTCCATCATCCCAAATCCTTTCATTTCCAATGAATACATTATGTATAGATTTTAAAAATTGCACCAGTCCTTTTGAGTCTGTTTCCATTGTCTATCGTTTTTCTTAGTCTTCATCCAAGTTGAATTATCTCTTTATGGGCATAGTTCCTTTTTCTGAATATCAGATGCTGCATAGAAGCAATTATTTTTAAACATTTACTTCTCAAAAAAATATTGGCAAATCAAACCTGGCAATACGGAAAAAAAATAATACATCACAACCAAGAGGGATTTATCCCCGAAATGCAAAGTTGGATCAACATTAAAATATAATCAGTGAATTTTACTATATCAACAGACTGAAGAAGAAAAAAATTACATGATCTTCTCATGAGATGCACAAAAGGTATTTAATAAAATTTGACATTCATTAATTATGTTTTTAAAAAGTCTCCCAATAAGCTGGAAATTGACAGAACTTTCTTCGACCACATAAAGGACATGGATTAAAACAAACACATAACATGAAAGAACCCACAGATAACATCATACTTAATGGTGAAAGACTGAATTCTTTTCCCTTAAGATTGGTAACAGGGCATGAATGTCTACTCTCACCATTTCTGTCCACGGGAGATTGTAGCTAGCACAATAAGCAAGAGAAAGAAATAAAAGTCATCTAGCTTGGAAAGGAAGAAATAGAAGAGTCTCTATTCACAAGTAACATGATCACAAAGCCTCTGTAATACAGCAACTAGAACTAACGGGTGAATTTAGCAAGATCGTTGGGGACAAACCCAGTAGACAAATATCAATTATCAGTATCCCAGCAATGAAAAGTTAGAAACTGAACTTAAGTAAAATAGTGCCTTTTACAATAACACCAAAATTTGAATACTTTGTGGCAATCAAACAAATTTGTGTAAGATTCGTATGTTAAGAAGCACAAAGGGGCGCCTGGGTGGCTCAGTCGGTTAAGCGTCTGACTTCAGCTCAGGTCACGATCTCACGATCCAGGAGTTCGATCCCCGCGTCGGGCTCTGGGCTGATGGCTCAGAGCCTGGAGCCTGCTTCCAATTCTGTGTCTCCCTCTCTCTCTGCCCCTCCCCCGTTCATGCTCTGTCTCTCTCTGTCTCAAAAATAAATAAACGTTAAAAAAAGTTTTTTTAAAAAAAAAGAAGCACAAAATGGTGGTCATAGGTAAGAAAAGTCAAACTGGTCGGTAGTTAATTCTCCCCCAAAATGTTCTTCAGATTCGGTGGAATCCAATTAAAATAATACCAAGAAACTTTGTGTGTGTGTGTGTGTGAAAAAAACAAAAAGCTGATTATAAGACTTACATGGAAAAAGCAAGGAAGCTAGAATAGCCTCCTCCAAAGTGGGAAAAAAAAATCAGGTGGAAGACAAAGAGTACTTAACTGTAAAACCTAGAGCACTCATGACAGTGAGGTAAAAAGAAGGGACAGACATACAGATCAATGAAACAGACTAAGCAGTCTACAGGTAGGCTCATACGCATATGGTCTCTTGATTTTTAACAAAGTTTGCAAGTCAATCTGATGGAGAAATGACTATTTTCAATAATTGTTGTTGGAACAACTGAGACATATGCATATAAATGAATGTCAACCCATACCTCACACCATAAACAAAAGCTGACTTCAATTGAATAGACCTGAATATAAAACTTAAGACTATATCACTTTAAAAAAAGAAATACGTAAGGGAAGTCTTAGTGACCTTGAGTTAGATGAAGATGTCTTACGGCATGACCTTGAGTTAGATGAAGATGTCTTACGGCATGACCTTGAGTTAGATGAAGATGTCTTACGGCACAAAAAGCACAAACTGTAAAAGAGAAAAGTGACAGATTGGACCTGATCAAAATTAAGCATCTGTACTCTTTGAAACATGCTGAAAAGGCAAGCCATGGAATAAGGTAAAATAATTACAAAATGTATATCTGATAAAGGACTTGTACCCAGAACATATGAAGCATTCTCGCAACTCAACAGGAAAAGCCATTAAAAAGATGGACAAAAGATTTGAACACCAAAGAAGATAAAGTAATGCGAAATAAGCTCATGAAAAGAAAGTCAACATCATTAGTCATGAGGAAATAAAAAATTAAAACCACATAGAGATACCAATGTACATTTAGAGTGGTTAATTTTTTTTTTAATTACAAAACAAAAAAAATTTTGATCACACCAATTGCAGCGAGTACTTGAAGTAACTGGAATTCTCATTCATTGTTGGAGGGAAAGAATGGTTACAGCCACTGTGGGAAACTGAGTTAGCTTCTTTGAAAAGTAAATACAAGGGCACCTGGGTGGCTCTGATGGTTGGGCGTAGAACTTGGGCTCAGGTCATGATCTCGTGGTTTATGGGTTCAAGCCTCGTTGGGCTCCATGCTGGCAGTGTGGAGCCTGCTGGAATTCTCGCTCTCTCCTTTCTGCCCCTTCCCCGTTCACATTTTATCTCTCTCTCAAAATAAATAAATAAACTGTAAAAAATAAATTTAAAAAAGTAAATATATACTTACCATATGGAATTCTACTTCTGGGAATTTATCCAGGAGAAATAAAAATATATATGCACACAAAAATTTGAGATATTTATATGTATAAATGGGTATGTAAGATATATGTATTAGCTATATTTTAAAATGCCAGAAATTAGAAACCATTAAAATGCCCATGAACTGATGAATGATAAATTATTATTCCATCCACACAGTGGAACAGTACTTAGCAATAAGTTGAAAAAAAATGACTTATGTAAATACAGAGATAAATTCCAAATGCATTATGCTAAGTGAAAATACCCAGACTCAAAAGCCAACACACTGCATGGTTCCATTTACATGACATTGCAGAAAAAACAAAACCACAGTGACAGAAATCAAATGGGTTGCTGTGGGCAAGGGGTTGGTGGACAGAATTGATCACAAAGGGACACGAGGGAACTTTTATACCCTTCTCATGGAGGCAGTTACTCAAGTGTGTTTATCAAAGAACATAGAACTAAAAAGAGAGAATTTAACTGAATATACATTTTACCTCATTGAACTTCACTTGGGAAAATCAGTTAAGGATGAAGATGATGTAATTTTTACATCTGGTTTTAGTAGATAGACAATTACTAGAACTAGCGATCATTTCAATCACTGAAATTGCATTAAAGTGACTTGAAGCTGGTGTCCATCTCTGCAACAGCTTGTCTATATCCAAATCAGTCTTACTCCTGGAGTGTAGCTTTCGGGGTCCTAGCACAAATACATGGGTCTCCTAACCCTCATTGGTCCCTGGACTTCTATTCTTGTCCTTCTTATTTATCACTCTTTCTAATCACTAGGGAAAAAAAAAAAAGTGGATGTGTGCTCACCTTCCAGTGAGGAAACCTTAGTCTTGACCACACCTCTCTAAGGGAGTTTGAGAAATATAGTTGTAGCTGTGCAGCCCAGGAAGAATGAGGGACCAACCACCTTTGCCACCTGAGGCTACCAAATAATATTCTAAGTTAACATTTTAATTCTTGTAGCTCATCATCTCAGAGATCTACTCTTCTTCTGAGTGTTCAGAAAGCTAAATTTTTTTCTTGTCATGTAATATTTTTTATATGCTTCATAACGAATTTTTAAAATTTATCCTAGAGTATGGGGCGCCTGGGTGGCTCAGTCGGTTAAGCGTCCGACTTCAGCTCAGGTCACGATCTCGCGGTCCGTGAGTTCGAGCCCGGCGTCGGGCTCTGGGCTGATGGCTCAGAGCCTGGAGCCTGCTTCCGATTCTGTGTCTCCCTCTCTCTCTGCCCCTCCCCAGTTCATGCTCTGTCTCTCTCTGTCCCAAAAATAAATAAACGTTAAAAAAAAATTTAAAATTTATCCTAGAATAAAAAGAGAATTCTCTGGGCTTACCCCGTGCACACTCTCATGGCTCCTGGTCTGTTCCTCCTCTCAGAGAGAAGAGCATGTTCAACTCCTAGCCTAATTCCCAGACTTCCAGACTTCCCAGTCCCACTGATCTGAGATGAATTCTTTGCTTGGTCCTGACCCTGCATTTGTATTTTAATTCCTGAATGTGTAACAGCACTTCCCAGACAACCCACCCACTTTCTGCCTGCCTTTCTGCAAGTTTCAGTGGACCGTCTCTTTCTGTTTGTGGTCAGGGAAGGGACCTGTGTGCAGGGAAGGGACAGCATAGTGCTGCCTCAGAATGTAGCACCCTCGGTCCCAAGAACAGCTGCCTGGCTTAACGTTACTGTAGACAATTTTTCTGAGCCAGGGCTGAAGAAATAGGAAAGAAACGAGGGGCTTTAAATTACTTTTGAGGGACTTATTTCCACTGTTTCTAATTGTATGGAACCTGTAAATCATTTGTGTGTGTGTGTGTGTGTGTGTGTGTGTGTGTGTGTGTGTTGTCTTAATTCTTAGGTAATTGGAAACTCCTTGATTCTGGTATTAGTTAACTCCAAGTTCAGGGGTGGTGATAACATATGAGGATTTATCCTTTCTGACTTTTAAAGAAAATATTTTAGTGAGAAAATTGGGGTAAGCTGGGTCAATAACTTCTTTTCAGACCCCATTTTAAATCAGAATATTGTTGTGTTTGGCTTATTTACAGTTTTTTTTTTCTTTATTTCATCACTTAATCTTGATTTATCTTTAGAAAATTTTCCAAATTCTTCAGCCTCCTTCATCAGCTTTAAGAGCACTAAATTGAAGCCTCCCTAATGTCTATAGTACTTGGACAAACAAGATAAATAAAATCAAGGGCACAGCATTCCAACTGTGAATTGCATTATGCATTGAGAATGATTCACTATCTGACAAGTCATATGAATAATAAAAAAGCACCAGACCTACCTTCTGCTCATATCTACACAAACTCAGAATACCATATCACATATACCAGAGGCCACATTTTACATCAGTGAGTGCTAAATGCTGGATACAAATTTTTATGCACGAAAAGGGAACAGGGACGTACTTAGATAACTAATTTCTACTTTTGTGAGGTTGTTTTTATTTTGGTTTTATACCCAGTGAGTCAGTGTAATATGTTTTACATGTGATAAAAGGAAAAAAAAAGAGCTTAGCCGCTTAATCTATTCCAAAAAGATGGTGAAAATAAGCAAATTTTCAACTTTCATGGTTGTTACTGGTGGGGCTATAATTATGTTGCCTAGAAAAATCATTATATTTCATATATTACATAGAGTTAACTCTCATCCTTCTGTGGCATAAAACATAACGATCCTTCCCTACATCTACATAAATAAACCTCCCCACCCTTTATCTTTGCAAATCACTGTGACATAGCTCCCAAACTAGACACTCCATTAAATTGATGAGTAAATAAATTAAAGAGACCAGCAGTCCTTTCTAATTTATATGCTACTTAAAGGTGTTATAAAACAAAACTTGCTTTTAATATTTCCGGGCACTCCACTCATCTAAATTAAATAAAATTCACATATTTGATGGGTGGAATATGCTATTTATATTTATGTATCAGCAACTGCTTCCTTTACAAGTGGCTCACCTGCCCTCAAGTAAAGCTAACAGAAAGTGCGTGATTTTTCCACATCTGCCGCAAACCTACGGATGGATTTTGCTTCTACACACATCGGTAGAATGCACTCCTTATTTCTTGGAATGAGAAACTCACGTACAGCCAGAGAGGATGACAGAGCTCTCATTCTCATCTTTCAGGAGGATCTGTGTTTTTGTGTTTCATCCAGGTTTTTGTTTTTTATTTGGATTTTGTTCGTTTGCTCCTCTGTGCGTTGGATGGTTTGGGGGTTTTTTTGTTTTTGTTTTTAATACTAATGGGATGTTCTTAAAAGGCTACATTGCCAATGAAGATACTTAAGCTCTTGTTTTTCCCATTTCGGAACAATATCCCACTTCACTTTCTTAAATTTACTAGCCTTTTGTGGGTTTTCCCACATGTTCCTCGAGAAGGCTGGCAGATCTGGGATTTTACGAGAACTGCACGACGGGGCTCTCTTTCCAAGTTTTGCTCGCGGAGAAGTTTCTTCCCAGCGCTCGCCAGGTTCCGGTCACAAGCTCGCTCTGCAGCGTGTCGTGTCAGGAGCCAATTAGAGCGCGTGTTCAGGCCGCCATGCCCTCTTCTTTGAGTCCCGCAGCTCCTTCTGAATCCGCTGGGCTTTTAATGCAATGTTGAAATCTGCTGCTGCTTGACTCCTACAGCTGGTTTTGATCAGGCTCCTCTAAAGAGGAAGTTTCAATTAGCACAGCTCCAAATGTGCTCTGGAGGTATATTTTTATGACTGCTCGACTAATGGCACGCTTTGTTCCTCGTGGTGTGTGAGTCCTTAGCAAACACAGCCATTCGTGTGAGTCACCAAGTGACTTTATAGCAAGGCTAGGCTTTGCCAAAACCCAAAGAATGAGACGGCCAAATTGAATTAGTGGTTGAAACACATTAATTTATGCTAGATAAATGTTATTGTGGTCCCGTGGGCAAGTACTCAGGTCATAGGCTTTATGAACTATTTGCCGGAAGAGGGCTGCGTGGCAGTAAATCAGCTCTGTAGTGGGATTTTATAGAAGACTTAGAGCCACTTTTTCTCTCCTGTTCCCTTAAATTGCTTCCGCCTCTCCCCCCACCTGTCACTGCCTGCCATGGAGACAGCTCCCCATTTTGTACACATTTTGTGATATTTAACGTATAAGCAGTCGGATTAATGATTTGTGTTGGTGCTGCCTGGCTTTGGTTGAGACGTGGCCATCTATTATGCCTGTGGCCCTCACCGCAGGCAGCTGTGTGTTTATCATTCCAGACTACAGATCTCAGTGGGTACAGAGCTCTGGCTTAGCACCAGCTTTCAGAATCCGTGCAGCTGTGCGGTAAATGGGAACCTTGAAGTCTCAAACGGCACACACAACCAAGTCCTGACAGGGCTGTTTCTTTTCTGGGGAGGAATTAGATCCACTTAAGGCTGGATTATTTCTAGAGTAAGAAAAGTAGAAATAAGTGTTTTCTGGCTGCAAATTGTGGCAAGTGGGAGATGATGCCAAGAAAGAATTATGCATAAATGATAGTGTTTAAACTTGTTTTTATGTGTTTAGATGTGCCTCTGCCAAAAAACTGACAAGGCCTCTTTGTTGGCATTTTTTCAGAGAGAGACCACTCACACAGTGAACGTTTTCTTAATAAAGAAGTAATTGTAAATCACTGGTGTCTAGGCACGTGATAACCAGTTTACCTTAAACATGATCTCTTGCGAAACACAGGGAGAACGACTGGCTGGGCAGAGTGATTCATCGCGGCCTCCCCCACTCCACAATCACCAAAAAATGCCCGTGTATCAGGCAAGGCCCTGGCAGACTGAGCGCGGTGGATAAGGGAAGGTGCTTCGGAGTTGGTCCTAGGTTTGAATACTGACACTGCCTCTTCTTCCCTTTGTGATCTGCAGCAGTTTGCTGCTCTGTGTCCTCACGTGTGAAATAGAGCTGACAGTAATACCCACTCTTGTAGTGTTAAGATTAATGACGTTCATGAATGTAAACCACGAACAAAGTAAATGGGGAACAAGGTAAGTTCTTAATAAATTATGGTTTCTATTAATTGTCGATGTCACTATTATTACTACCGTCGATCTAAAAGAACATCTCTGCCTTTATTTCAATTTCCCAGTGGCTTCTGGAAGGAGCCGCCGATACAGTAGAGGTTGTCTTTTCCCGGCATTATCTATCCTCACCTGAAGAATAGTCAAGAAGCTGTCATATTCTGTTTAGCACATTGATCTTGACCTCCCTAACCTTTTGGCCCTCCTCTACTGTGATGTTGGGTCTTATTTGTATATATTTCTATGTGTGTGTACATACACACACACACACACACACACACACACACACACATATATATATTTGAAGATAGCTGCTGGCACTCATCTTAATACTTAGCTTTGAGCAGAGAGGCTGATGCACATCTCATTTCTGTTAAATTCACCTTCATGTTGACAAATGCCCACGTGTGTATGCTTATAACTTCACATGTAAACTTGTCCACAGTAAATTTTTCTCCGAAATTCAGCATGCATTCCCAAGATTAGACAAGATATCATCTACAGATTAAAAAAAAAAAAAAAGAGAGAGAGAGAGATTACTGCTGTCATGTAATTGACTCCTAGGGTCTTGAAGCTTTCTAAATTAATTCAACCCTACGTATGTTTCTCTAGCTGAGTTCCCAGCCAAAGCTCATTCAAATGTTTGAATTTAATGTTTGTTGCTTCACAGTCATTACCTAGTTACTTGGCTGATTTAAAAAACAAAAAACATAAATTTAGTCAAAACTTTCTAACCTATCCGTATGTGTAACTTCATTAAGAAATTTTCATTGGTCCTGCTTTCCATTTAAATTGAACAAAGACTGAGTTCTTTGTCTTCTCAAACTCCCAAAAATGTTTGTAGCTCCTTTTTCCATATGTGCCTTCTGAATATTACATAAAATGATGCACATGGCTTAATTTCCCATGGCTGATCTCACTTGCTACGTCATCAAACAGAATTTTTTACCTCATGGGCTTTTTACTTTTTTTAAAGAAAGGTTAAGTGCAGTCTATGTTGTAAATAGTCGTCGAGCCTCCATTCCTGGGCTTTTAAAACATCTGTTAGCCTTGATATTAAAAGTTCCACAAGAGCTAGGATACTGTCTTCTTGCCTCGAGGTGAGTCCCAGTGCCTAAAACTGTCCTCTGGAACACAAGCCCTGGAGTCTTTGTTGAAATAATTATGTAGTTAATAAAAACTGACTGAATAATAAATTAATGCATGCCTACTCCATGTTTTTGACTTTCCCTTCAAGTTCTGTTTTATCCACATATTTTTCCTCATTCAGATAAAACTGACTTTGCTTCTTAACCATACAGTTTTTATAATTCAAACCACCCCTTCAAGGATCAGTTTCTATGAAAAAAAAAAAAAAAAAAATGGAACAGATAGGATTGTTTTATAGTAAATGGTGACATTTACGTAAAAATTTATCTCGTCCCAAGGACACTGATTTTTAAACTATTACCAATACACGTGGTTTCCTGTGGCACTTTTTGAATAGTCCAAAGTGGTAAGATGAGTCCTTGTTATATTAAAAGACTATGGTCCAGTGTGTAACATCATGAGTAGCATCTGTCTGGGGCCAGAAGTCATGGGGGTTCAAAAGCTTCCCATGGAGATGGCTAATCAATAAAAGTTCTATGTTCAGGATTTTGTACATTTTGTTAATTAGGCCAAAGCAATAGGCCTTTGTGGCAATTATTCAGACAGTGATGTAAAAAGATAGCCTGACAAACAAACCTCCATAATCCACTTACGTCTCACAGAAGCCAAAGGGTTGGAAAAGCCTATTAACAAGCTCCCTGCCTGTCTGTTTGGAGACATTGTTAAATCGAGAGTCTCAGCACCTGAGGCGGTCTGTTAATAAAGATCGTTTGTAGCAGATTTCTGTTCTATTAAGAATGGACATAAAACAGCATAATTTAAAACATGTCAATAACTCAAGGCAAAAATGCCAAACATAGTCTGTTCTGTCTTTATAAAATAGAGCCAAGTATACACAAGGAGAGTGCCAGGAAGGCTTCTGCTGACTGAGTTTAGAGATTGTTCGTGATAAATAATGTGATCCTTCAAGTTAAAACAACCTCTTGGTTGGGTGTCTGTCTTTTCTGTGCTAAACTCAAGGGATCTTTTTTATTTAAGGGCCAGTGAGATTCCTCACCTCCAGTCCTGGAAGATGCCTGGAAACCGGTGCCCTTTGTCAGCCTCGTGAATTCATAATCACTTGTGAGTGCTTCATTTCCCCCCAACCCCCCACCCTCATTCTTTCTTTCTCCTGAGTGGCATTTACTGGTTGTTTGGGAACAGATATATATAGACAATGAGCGACAGTTGGGTTGTCTTCAGAAGAGTCACTGAAGAATCTAGAACACCAAGCACCGAGTCACCACTTGTCTTATACATTCGATTAAATATGCTTGTCTGTTTTCAATGACTGTGCTGTATTTTTGACACAAAAACGAGGACCAGAGAGTCAATATTTCTGCAGCGTTTATCTGGCATCATTGTGTTCCAATGGCAAAAGCTGATTGATAGCATTCTTAATGAGCACGTTGGGAGGCTGAGAAAAAGTATCTAAAAGGGACTGGAGGGGTGCCTGGGTGGCTCGGTTGGTTAAGTTTCTGACTTCAGGCCATGATCTCACAGTTTGTGGGTTTGAGCCTCATGTCTTTGCTGTCAGCACAGAGCCCTGATCCTGCTTCGGACTCTGTGTCTCCCTGTCTCTCTGTTCTTCCCCCTCTCGTGCTCTGTCTCTCTCTCAAAAATAAATAAAACATTAAAAAAACATTAAAGGGACTGCAGTGCATTGCCATAGATTGAACTGAACCCTGCCATGTTCAACAGGCCTATAGATGAAAATTTAACAAACTCCATCTCCTACATCAGGCTTGGGTAGATGGTTGAGCCTGAGTGATAGTATCTTCTGTATTAGAAGGCCTCTCATGCACTGAGTGGCGGTTTTAATTAAATCCAGTAGGCTGAGAAAAGTGGTTTGGCAGTTTCAATTGATTTATTGTGTTTGTGACATCTGGGCCTGATTTATTGTATTGACTTGCAGAATTGTTTTTGGAAGCTCATCCTACATATTTTCATTTTGGTTTTGGGGACTCAGGCTATAAATAAGTAGCATTTTCACTCTGTGGTGATTTTAGTTTTCTCTGTGTTTTTCTTATTTTGGTAAGATTGGAAACTTTTGAATTCATCTCGTTAATGTGATTGTTTGCAAGCAGGAGATTTTGTGGTTTATGTGCCTGAAGAGGGCTGATTTAAAAGTAGTACTGGGTTGAAGTTCATTATCAGCATTTCGCCTGCATTAGTGGGGAGAGCGAGTGAGAGAGACTGGTGATCTTTTAAAATTTAGTCTATAAATTGACAAACTATTTGCTCCATGTTATGGCTTTGTAACTTTTAAAGTTTGGGTTTCAGATATAAGTGTGAACACCATGTCATAGAAAGTTCCTTTCCAGTGATCGAAACATAGCACATTCATCTGGATGTTACAAACAAGTGTGACCCAACCCAAATTTTACTGTAGGCAAATCAGCTTTAGAAAGTGTCCGCTCCCAGACTCCACAATCCATGTGTGAGAAGGGAGGGGAGATAAGAGTCAAGTTGCCAGCAGGGTAGGGAAGCAAGCAGGTCTCAATCAGCCTAAATATTTTCCGAGTCTGTGAATGAGTGGTTGCACATCCCAGCTACAGACACTGTAATGATGTGTTGGGCCCCCGGGGGTATGTCTCTCTATTCCCTACAGCTGGGGCCACTTACTCCTACCTGAATCCCCAGCCAGGGTTCTGGAACAAATCAGGGAAAATTGAAGGAGTCTAGGTAAGGCAAATCAACTTCAGGTCAGCCTGTGGCTTAGCTCACTTTAACCTTCTGTCTCAGTATTAGAAGCTGGAGTCTGTCGATGTGCCTTGTAGTCAGCCTCTTAGTGGTATTTAATCCACTTGGCACGGTTTCCCATTTTTTCTTCCTGCGCTCTTATCTCTATGTCAGTAACCTATCTTGTTAGTCAGTAGCCATTCTTTCCGGAATGCCCAGAGTACTGCTGTGAGCCCAAGTTTGGGACCTACCTGACACTCACCACTTAATGCCTTTGGCAGACTCTACCCATGACCTCCTACTGTCCAGATGTTTCGCTGTGGGCCATAGCTGGGTCCACCAACTCTGTGCTGTCTCCCTGTTGATCTAGGTTTACTCTTGTATAGGTGATTGTACATCTTAATACACAGCATGATCCACAGTCTTTCCTTGAAAGCCCTAATTTTTTTCCTTATTTTCTTTTGTGGGTTTCTCAGTTAAAATAGAGCAAGATTGCTCACCACTAAAGCCAAATGGGGTTCATTTGAAAACTTTTAATTTATTCTCCATGGTACCTGAGTTGCTGCAGATAGCTCATAAATTTATTTGGTTTTTCTGGAGGTGGTTCAGTGGAATTCCCCAAACTGGATGAGATGGAGTATGTAAAAGCAAACTCATTTATGGGAGGCGCTTACTGAATATCTACAAACAGACAGGGATTTTAGCCCAGCGTAAAACCTTGGAAAACCTCATTCATATTAAACTCAAAGAGGAAATAATGCCAGGTGATTTGTTTACACAACTTGACTGAGATATACTCTACATACCGTTAAATTCACCATTTAAATTATATAATACATTGTATAATGATGTATAGTAAAGTTTTAAAAAAATTGTTTAGACTTCAGCAGATTTCAAGTTCAGAACAATATCATTACTCCAAAATAGCCTGGTCTCGGAGAGGTGGTCAAGATTTTATATGTGGATCATCTTAAACTAAGTTAATCATAGAATGATATTCTGTACATAATATAGGAAGAATGTACACAAAAGTTATACATTTAGAAACAGCACAATGAAGTGCTCACATGGGTGCTGAATTCAGATAATGTGGTTGACTTAATCCAGGAATAAGATTGCAGTGTAGCCTGCCCTTCATGCAGAAAAAATTCTGAGACTTAAAAATAACTATTCTGGAGACGAGTAAGTCTATATGTGCACAAAAGTATGTCACATGTTAGAAAAAACTGTGGCTTCTGTGCTAGATCCAGATGAGGAGACACTTTCTCATTAATAAACATCAATCTGATTTACCTGTGCTGTGCACTCCCTGCACATACCTGCAAGGTCTTGTACCTGCAGGATAAACACCAAAATTTCTGAAGCCACATTTCCTAATGGACCGCAAAGAGCCAGCCTTGAAAGTACAGCATAAAGAGAAGCTAGAAAGAATCTTCTCAGTAGGAAGTGTGCAGCTCTACACTGTCAGAGATAATGATCCTCATGGTGTTTTTCTCTTGTGACCCTACCCAGTAGGCAAGGGACTATACTAGCAAGATACTGAGAATTTAAAAATTTGGTTCATAGTTTACGTCTGGGTTTAGTAAAGCATCCGTTCTGAGAAACTAAAGAATTCATCTGAATTATTCAAAATAAAAGGCTGAGTCTTGGCTTTTACTATCACTAAAACATGATACCTAAGAAATAGCAGTGATCTGGAGGAAGAGGTTTCCTTGGCAGGCTTCCCAATCTTGTTTACAAGAGTTTTTCAAGCAATTTTATTTTTATGAACAAGACTATTAGACCAGGAGGGGAAATGCATAATTAGGTGTTGAACCTTGAAGCGTTTATAATCTAGTTGAAGAAGTAAAGTGTGCTTCCCCTGGACAAATTATTAGATAATTTGTCCTACAATAAGAGTAGGAAGGGCCTTCTTTTAAAGGCCCTTATTGAAGGAAGGGCCTTCTTTTAAATAACTGTGGCAGTGATTGGATTTAAACAGTATTTACTAATATGGACACTCTGTGATATCTGATAATTGTGGTCAGGACAAAAGCTACCTAGATTCACTGCTCCCCGGTTTCGTTTCCATGTCTTCATCTTCCACCCAAATCCCCCGTTACCTATAGGGAAAGAGAAAGTTTCCTGTTATTGAGTTGATCAGGTATGTAGTCAGCTCTTATTTTTACCGGATTAATGGCTTTGAAAAGAAGAAACAAAGATGCTCAACAAGGGTGACAACTAAATGCCCCTGAATCAACTGTTCATTTTTTCTACAAAATGTTCATCTTCTTATGCAGACGTATATATTTTCTCAGGGAAAGACCATGATGTTGTAGTCATGGTAAAATCCTGGCACCTTGTGATTCAAATGTATGCTTATCTCTGTAGCTCTTCAAGACATATTAGCACCTTTTCCCCTTCCCTACTTTCACTTTTTATAAATCATGGGTTGAATATGTGCTGACACACTAGGACATTGTTATTACAGAAATCGGTTTTCCTCTTATCTCATTCAGCCACTAAAGCATTTGTTTTAAAAGTGACAATTGATATCTATAAGCCTATGGATGCAAGGGTCATTTATTATAGGACCCATGATTTATCTACAGCTTTGGGTCTTATGGACCATGGCATTTTATTTGCAAAATTCGACTGATTGGGTTCTGTATAACATCAAATTTTATCTCCGTAGGAGTAAAAGTCTAGCTCTCCTAGGTGGATATCTAACTAAATACTCACTAATGATGGATGTAACGGGACAAGAGTCTATTTTATCTTGAGTTTTGTTTCCACAAACCGTCTCAAACTCAGCAGGCAACTATTTAGGGGAGTATAGTCTCCCAGTGAAAGTCTTTGATTCACTTTCTGCTTTGGTGAAGTGTTCTTGGAGCCACCTCCTCAACACAATTGTTTCATGGTTTTTTGCCTCCGGTTGAAATGCAAAATACTTTTTAATGGTTATCAGTGATGAAAGAATTTATCAATACAATCTTATTTCTATCCATTTCTTCTAATTCCAATTTAATAAGTTTGTCTTACAGGGAAAAATTAGGTATCAAGACATTTGGGAAGGAACTTAAACTCAGAAGTGGTTCAAAATGTATTTACAATTTAGGTGTTATAAAACTGTCCCCTTATTTTAGCAATAACTTGAGATTGTTGAGTTTTCTTTTTTCTTTTTTTGAAATTTTTGACTCACAGAGTATGAGAAAATGCATTAAAGAACCTATCAAGAAATGAATGTAGCAAAGCTTTTTTTTTTTTTTTTTTTTTTGATGGGAGGGAGTATATCTTTTTAGCTAATTGACACTATTAATGATATTACTATGCAGATCATTGTCCCTAAAGCCTTCTTCCTAAAAATAAAATGTAACTGACTTGGTTTATGACCAGAGTCATTTCAGGCTAGTTTTCAATGAATTTACCACCTAAAGTTCTTGAATAACACCTGATTAAATAGATTAGGAAGTAACTGGTTGGGAGTCGGACTTGTGAGTTGCAGGGAGGAGAAAGATCCTTTAGAGAGATAATACTCATTGATCTTGACATCCTTGAGATGTCTGATCTTCTAACCCTTCCAATGCAGTTCTTCCAGGCCATCACTTTCTTTCTAGGTTCAGTGTTTTCCCTACAAATTGCCACTGTACCCACTTTGTCATTCCTGTAGCTAAAATACCTCATTCTACTTACTTTCTGACTCCTTTTTCCAAGTGCCTGAAGAAAGTCATCCCAAAAAGACTGGGTTCCCCTTGACTGGGCCTTCTGAGTGTCTCTACTGGTAATTGAAAGCTTTTATTCATGCAGCTTGGCATGTCCCTTCCTCATTCCATTCTTGTGTCTTCCCTGCAGTCATCTGCCAGGTAGGTTTCCTAGACATGTGGCAAGGACTGGAATCCAGTACCTCCTGAGATCACTCTTTCTGTTCATGTACAGATCCTATTGCTAGCAAGAGCTTCCTTGGGATGCATTTTAGTCTGTGTCCTGTAGCTTCTGCCAGTAGATCCTACTTTAGCACTTAGGTGATTATGGAGAATTTGAGACTTTAACCCAAATATCAGCTCATTATTGGGAATACTTATTGAAAATCCCTGTCTTCACTATCTAGCCTTCCCCCTCTGGATCTTGTTTCCAATGTCAGCCCTCAACCTTCACCCGTGATTTCATCTCCATCCCAGTTAGTAAAGAGACCTGATCCAACTATTACTTGTTTTCTCGCTTGAATCCCTAATTACCTTTCCTCTACTATACCAATTCCTTTATGAATTTGCTCAGGTCCACCTTACACCACAGAAATTAAAATAAATAAAGCCTCTTCTTAGCCCTGCTACTTTCCAAACAACCACACAATCCTGTGCCATCTTTTTTCTGTCAAGTTATTTTACTAAATTTGTATAATTGGTCTATATTTTGCATTAATTTTTATAAGCTACAAAGGTGCTATTTAGCATAGTGTTTTTTGAATTTGAAATAAGCCTAGTAGTTAACAGATTTCCAAAAGTAGCAATGGTTAAGATTTGATAGAAACTAATATATGAAATTAAAACAAAAAGTTGATATTGTCTAATGGATGAATGCATATATCTGGTCTAATCTCTTTGCATTCAGGAAGAATCTTTTAGGAAAATTTTTGTCCTTATTGTCACATTTCAATAACTCATAACCCTCCTTCCCAAATTCAACTATGCAGAATGGGAGTGGAATAATATACTATTATTAAAAGATGTTGTCATCTATTAAGTTTTCTGTGATGAGCAGTACATATTAATAATGTACTATATATATTTTTTTTAAATCTCCAGTACTACAGTCTTCCTGTGAGCATCACTCTATACTCCTGTTGTAGAATGAAGGTTCTGATGCCTTTTGCACTTCTACTCCCTCCCCTCTAACTCTTGATGAGATGGGGGTCATTGGTAAGACACATGAAAAAAGAGAGAGGCTGTTACCATGAAACTATGTAATAGTATTTTTTAAATAATAAGTATTTAAATAAGGGTTTCTTTGTTGCGTGGCTATGTTGCTCTGGGAAGTCTAAGCAACCCAACACACTCCAAGGAATACCGTGAAAAGCTACTGGCCTTTGCTCTTGAAGCAAGGAATGAAGAAGAGAACAGAGTTATAAAGCACTGGAGAAATATGAAGATGAATCCCACTCTTCAAAAACATGCCATAGCACACTAATTTTTGAAGCCAATAAATGGAGTAAAGAGAATTATTCATAATACGAAAATACTTACTTCATCATTAAATGGAAGTCCTAACAGTTCTCTTGAACAAAGAGGTACCCTGGTGCTTTCATAGTGATTCACTGTCCAATCATTTAATTCCTGAGATTTTCATGTCCTAAGATGAGCTATATCTGTAAATAAAGCTATGTGTTATATATCATCTACAAATAAAACTCGTGTATAGGTGCACGTTAAAATTTTGTGAAATACTCCAGACTCTAACATTCTCACATTCTAATGGATTTCTGTAACTCACAGGGACATTCTAGAGTTCTCTAAATTCTGAGCACCATATAAAGCTAAATTTGATTCAATCAGTTTTCCTTGATGGAAGAGAAAATTACTTAAACCTCTGTGACTTGTGATCTGTGATTGCACTCTGTTAAATGTGATTTGAAGGTCAGGTGTAACTTAAAGCCATGGAACACACTGAAAATTCATTACTTCATTTTAATTCATGTAGTGCCACAGCGAAGATCCCATGGACATTTGTACCTCTGACCCAGGACTGTGAAGGAACTCCGTCTCTCTGATGTTGCCTTATCATTCAGGCTTCCATTGATGAGACTGCAGAAGCCCTCAAAGAAATAAAAGTTCATGATATTCACCAAGCCATCAGTGGAAGTCCACTATTGCTGTCCTACGATGCAAGTACAGGTCACACAGAAGAGAAAAGTACTTTGTATCTCTCACCAGCAAATGAAACCATAAATACTATCTTAACCCCATGAATGATATAGTTTCCAAAAGCAAATGGGAAAAATAGCCAACAAGCAGGATTCATTACAAACGTTTATGAAGTTTCTCAACTGTGGAAGGGACTTTGGAATTAATTCAGTATAGCCTCTTGTTTTAGAATGAAGCTGACTGAAGACCAGAAAATGTAAATTACTTGAGATTACACAGCTTCTTAGAGGCACAGCCAGGACAAGAGCTCAGGATTCCTGATTTCAGCCTAGTCCACTATACCAATAATTAGTTGCTAAGACAACTTTATATTCCTGAGATGTCTTTAAGTATAGAAAGCCAACTATGAGAAACATGTATTTGCCTAGACCATGCATTGTCAACAAGGGCTATATCACCTCCAGATTAGCCTGGAGATTGAAAAAATCTTAGACGTAAGATATGAGAGTGGTTTGTGACCTTCTGAAACTCCATCATAGCCAAGATATACTACATATATGGCTTCCAAGTTTCAAGGTAAGGGATGAGGTGGAAGAAGAAAGGATTAAGAAAAGAACATGTAGAAAAACTTTTTAAGGCCCACAGTTCTTTTATGAATCTAGAACTCATGGTTTTAGGGAAGGATCTTAGGCAAGTGGCGAAAACACTGCTCAGTACAGATCCTGGAAGCTCAATTTGTTTTTAGAGGTAAGCCAGAAGTATGCTTTGCTATTCTCATCCAGATTGGTGACCTGTGGTGAATTGTACCAGCTGGCTTTTTATAGAATTAAATTCAAGTCTTCGTCATTTTATATCCAGAGGACAAGCAAAAAAGAGGTTACACAGTGTTCTTGGTACTATGAACAAGGGACATACATATAAGGTGGCTGTAGGAATCTAGGAAAAAGGCTTAGTGTAAAGGAAAATTCCCAGGATCTCCTGGGAATCTCCTTCCTACTTCTGTCCCTTGCCACTGATTTCCTCTTGAGATTGTCCAAGCTGCAATATCCTCACCTATAAATTTGGATTTCTCTGTATGATTTCTCTGTCTCACATGGTACGTGTATAAGCAGTAAACCTGGAACATAGTAGTTATTAAGTAAATGATAATGTGTATCATGATTATTTTAGCTGTGAATACTTTCAGCAGCCGTGAAACCAACACTAGTGTTCTACATCAATTTATTTAGTAGGCAATTTGTTCTTGTTTCCCCTTTTGAAAAACTCTCCCCTAGTCTTTGCCCCTCCCCCTTTTCATTCTCCTGCTTTTGACATTCCCTGTCTGCCTTTGGTTACCTTGTGTTCTGTTTGCTGTGCGTGACACCCAGTTCTGCCTGCATAGGGATACCTGAGCCAAACTGAATTATCATGATTCGGCACAAGCATTGCCTTACCTTATATTTCTACCCTCCCATCCCCAAGAGGGCACTGTAAGGTATCTCCCTGGTTTATGTCCCCTCCATGAGACTTCTAACTTCTTGAGGGCAGAGATTCATTTATTCAACAGGTTTTTATTAGACATTTACTCTGTTCCAGGCACTGGTCTTTAGCTATGAACAAACCAAACAAAAATCCTACCCTTGCGGAATTTGTATATCCATAGGGTAGAAAGGCGTAGACTGTGAGTGAACCATAGAGTATGTTCATGGTAAATGCTAAGGAGAAAAATAAAGTAGTAGAGATAATAAGGAAGAAGTGTAATTTTAAAAGTTGGCCAATTGAAAGCTCTCCCACTCTGCCACACACACACAAAAGGCGTTTGAGAATAAGATCTACAAGAAGTGAGGGAATGGACCATGGAGATATTTGGGGAAGAATGTTATATCCTGAGAGCTGGGAGGTGCATTTTCATGGCTGCCACAGGGCCAGAAGTTTAAAGCCACATGGATCGTTTTTAGGGTGTTGGCATTTACTCTGAGGGAAACAGAATCGCGTCTTTTGCTCCTTAATACCACAAGTCCTGGGCCCGTTGCCTAAAATATGCCGGCATTGAATAAATGATTACTGAATGAACCTACTCAGTCAACCCTACATGTACACACACACAACCAATTAAATGATATACAAAGACTGGCTTTGTGGTGTCCTGTTTAGACAGGTACCGTGTAGGATAACCCTGAAAACATAGAACTCACTGCATATCATTTAAAGAAGTCACAGCAGAGTACATGGCTTTAGACCTATCAGTTCTTTGCCAATAGACAATAACCACAGACCTGGTGACAAAGCTGGGGAGAGAGGTAGACAAGATGAGGCAGGGAAAGTATTAGGTAGATCCTTAGACAATTAGATGAATTTGTAGATTTAGTAAACAAACAACTCTGATGCCCAATTAAATTTGCCTTGCAATACATAATGAATAATTATCTAGTATAAGTACATCCCATCAATATTTCACTAGGTGCTCAGCATTTTATCTGGCAAGCGTATCTCCAGTAGACAAGATTTAAGTGGAACTTCGGCATCAAAACTGAATTCTCAACATAGGCTGACTGCTGTGAGCTCTCCATCCAGTGGTCCGGAGAAATGATTCAAGGAATGTGGGTCAAAATAATCAAAGTCCTGTGTACATTTCTTTTTATCCCATTATTTTCTATTTATATTATATAATTTTACATTGTATACGTTGTATGGCATTTATTTATATTTTATAAATACTTATTGGAACTGAATAGTCAAACATTTATTCCTGGTAAGGAATCAAAAAATTGGAGAGACCTGTGCTAGTCAGTAGATAAGCAGCATTGGGACAAAGAACATCTATTCTTTTACCCCTAAAATCAAAACAAAACAAAACACACTCGAATGAGGAAAATTCTTATTTTCTTGGTAAAAATGTCACTGAGGTATTTAGTTTGGGGAATTTGTGAAATTGACCTAATGTGCTGAAATAGAGTTTTTTGTCATAAAATAGCTGATGATAACTAGGATAAATCACTGTAAGGTAATCACATTCAAACAATTCATTTTATGCATTGTTCATCTTATGAAGAAAGAGTACTTTGGACTTGATCCCTACACTTCACACGGTCAGTCATACTTTGTTGTTTTGTTCTGACAATTGCCTGTCTATCTTCCAATTTGAAACGATAAAAAAGTGGAAAGAAAACAAGAAGCCGCAAACTGCTCCCACTGTGCGGAGTGACAGCATTGTAATACCACAGAATCTAGAGACAGATGGTGGCTTATAGCAGACATCAATCTTCAATGAGAGTAAATTTAGGATAATGCCCCTCTTTGGTAATGGACATGTCTTTGCAAAGTTATTGCTGACAGCATCCTCTAACGTGCTGATTTGCTAAGACAAGGTTTTTATTGCATCTAATCTTGTCATAAGGCATGAAAAAAACGGTTGGGTACATGTTTTTCGTGTATAGTTTTTACAAGAATTGCCTGCATTAGAGGGTGGCTAAATTGTTTTCCATATTTTATGGCACATTTCTAATGTTCCACCGCACACAACATTGATCACTCAGTCCATTAGCTTATTATGATATCCTGAAAGGAGACACTTCCTTTGGGAAAAGCCATTATTTGAAATGAGATAAAGGTCCTGACTACATGGGACAAAGTGGGGTGGACTCCACTGAGCAATTCTTAATTTCATCAAGGGAGATAAAGATGTGTGTGTGTGTGTGTGTGTGTGTGTGTGTGTGTGTGTGTGTGTGTGTTTGCGCGTGCGCACGTGTGTGTGCACAAGTGAAATGTATCTCTTTTTTCAAAATGTCTGACCTATCCAAATCTGCTTTGCCTTTTGAGTGAGTTGAACACTCCCCAACAGCTCTGACTGTTCCCATTAAGTGTGGAAACAGCTTTACAACACAAAACTTTTTCATACTTAGATACATTGGGAAATACTCGTAGCATCATCAGTGTTGTAATAGGAAAATAGAAAAAAAAAAAAAAAAAAAACAGGACCGTAATAGAGGAATTTATTAACACAAGTTGTAGAAGAGCTGAGGAAACATCCCTGGATTGTGGAGTATCGCAGAGATTAGCCACAACAGAAAGTGCCATCACCACCAAGTGGCACTTCTAGATCCGAGGCCACTTAGAAGGAGCTGGACCCGTTCTGGGGCTGTGTTTTAGAGCTGGGATCATGAAGGGAAGGGTTTTTTCCCAATGGGCCTGGAATCACTGTGGAGGTACAGCCCCGGAAGGAGAGCCGACTGAAGGGGAGTGAGAACATACTGGGTTCTCCCCTCTTGGTATCCTCAAATTTCCAACAGCTCTGCCCTTAGGCAAGGAAGCCTTGTAAATGTGGTTCCCAGCACTGCAGAACAAAGCTGGGAGCCAAGAGATAAACAGATAACTTAAAATGGAAGCAACTTTCTTCCCCACTTCATTTAATATGCTTTTGAGCACTGTAGACTCTTTCCTACACATAAAGGCACAGGTTTTCCCAAGCTAAAAACTTGGAAATCTTTGCTGCCAGGGGTAAGGGTTGAAGTGGGGGTTGAAGCATGAGAGAAGTGGTCTACAGAACATGCTTTGAAAACTGTTGGGAGGTGGCTATTCAGGCTCCTTATGCATTTGTGCTTTGAGAAATGTAGCTGTATGGGAAAATAAAGATGCCCCATGGTATTCTACACCTGCTATATATCAGAAGCTTCTGCAAGTATCACTTTATTATGATCAGAGTGGCCTAAAAGGGGAATTCATGTCCCTGTAAGGATATAAACTATGATATCTTTATCTCTCTCTGAAATCTCCAAATCGTGTCTTCCCGGTAGGGGGTCCTTTGTATCTGCTGTTGAGATAGGTAGACAACACCAAGTTCTGCTTTGACAAGAAGCACAGACCGCTCCAATTATGTAAAACCTTCAGGCTGGAAACTTAGTAACACATGAGTTACTGTACCAGCCCAGACCTCGGGGCTAATCAATTATTTTCTCTTTGACAGTAACACAGATGGTTTATGGACTGTCATGTTTGTTCTCTAATAAATGTCTTAAATACTTTTAGGGTCGTACTGCAACTAATAATAACTTGCTCTTATTGAGTGCTCACTAGATGACAGGCACCGTTGTAACCTTTCTACTTTTACTAATTAGTTTAACCCTCACTATAAACCTGTGGAGTAGTTTTATTATTATTTTCATTTTCTGAATTAGCACTAGAGACAGAGAGCATTTCTGTAACTTGTCTAAATGCATGGGACTAGTGATGCTCAAGTTAGATTTCAATCCTGTGTCCTAAGACTTCCCACTGTCCCATGATGACCCTTTATGGATTAAAGGCTCATAATTTTACCTAATTCTTTATACCAGAAATTGCCTAATGAATAGTTATGATTATTATCTTGAAAAAAAAGGCAAAATCGCAATCGTACTAATTGTAAATATCGTGATGTCACATAGGCTTGGGTTGTTAATATGCTCTTTTAAACCAAGAAATTAGATGTGCTTTTTTGCCGGCTCACAAAATCAGGCCATAAATATTTTCCACATCCAGTGTCAATTAAATGAAACTTTAAGTGAGATAAAGCAGTTGGGACCATAATCTTAGGATTTTTGCTTCTCAGAATATAAAGCCTTAGGGGAAGGGACTGGTGAGGGTGTGTTCTGATGGAGAACAAGGACGAGACAGTGTAGGAACCTTGGACCCTAGACAAATTGTAGAACCACAAACGTGTCCATCTTGTTTGCTAGGATTACATTTGACATCTGATTCAGTGTCTTTGTCTTCTCTTATGAAAAGCAAGCAATTAGTGATATGGGTCCAGCACTGGACAAATTAGAGGCTAACGGAGGTCACATCATAGACTCTAACACCTGCCACCTCCAGCATGAAAAATGCCAAGATAAGGAGCTTGTTCTATCTTCGAGCCAGGGATGGAGAATGAGAGCATTTTTTTGTTACTTGTATTCCTCTACTTCTCTTTCACCACAACCAATATCTAGGTGGCATTAGTCTCTGTGAAAGATGATGGTAGCCTACGGGTGCCTGGATGGCTCAGTCGATTAAACCTCTGACTTCAGTTCAGGTCATGATCTCACAGTATATGAGTTTGAGCCCCACATTGGGCTCTCTGCTCTCAGTGCAGAGGCTGCTTCAGATCCGCTGTCTCCCTCTCTCTACCCCTCCCCCACTCTCTCTCCCCCTCTCAAAAATAAATAAAAATTTTAAAAAAGATGATGGTAGCTTAGATTGTGAAGGGGGCAGAGGAGATTAATTTGAATTCATTCTAATAATGGCTGGAGTTAGAACTAACAAGTCATGGGAATAGTCTGGATGAAGAGGTTTGGCAGAGGGAAGAATCAAGACTTCCACTGAGGTTGAGCTGTTGGGGTGTATGCTGCAAAAATTACTGTGACGGGAAACACTAACAGAAAACAGCCTTTATTGTCCTTGTCATTTTATTATTTTAGTGGGACTTGTGGTATTTGAGTTGTATTTTAGATATGTTAAGTCTGAGTTTCCTATAAGCCCTTAAATTTCAAGGGATAGGGGCACCTGGGTGGCTCAGTCGGTTAAGCGTCCGACTTCAGCTCAGGTCACGATCTCGCGGTCCGTGAATTCAAGCCCCGAGTCAGGCTCTGGGCTGATGGCTCAGAGCCTGGAGCCTGCTTCCAATTCTGTGTCTCCCTCTCTCTCTGCCCCTCCCCTGTTCATGCTCTGTCTCTCTCTGTCTCAAAAATAAATAAAAACGTTAAAAAAAAAAATATCAAGGGATAGTGATATATACCTCCTGTGTGCAGATGAGAGGCAGGACTAGTACAGATACTGTCAACATCAGCATATGGGTTTAAAAAAATTTTTTTTTTATTATGGGTTAAAATGTACACAGAAGTAGACATGAGTACAGTGGGTCCCATGATCTCTTAACCCAGGTTCCACAACCATTAGTTCCTGGACAGTCTTGCTTCAACTCTGTCCTTCCATTCCCTGCTTCCCTCCTCCCTGCCACCACCGCTAACACTGCTGGATTATTTTGGAGCAAATCCTAGATCACATATAATTTCCATCATTAATTGTTCAGTATAGACTTTTAAAAGTTGACAGGACTCTATAAAAATATAATCACAATGCCATTATCACAACTAAAACAAAAAAAAATCTCTGAAATTTCTAAAATTTGAGTCAGTGTTTCAATTTCCTTGCCTATCTGTAAATTTCTTACAAATCAAGTTCTGAATAATGTCCGTACATTATAATTAGTTGACTTTTCTCTTGTGTTTCTTTCTCTTTCCTCTCCTTTTTACCCCTTGAAATTTATTTGTTGATAAACTAAATTTATGGTCTTAGGAAGAGTCTCACAATCTGTATTCTTCTGATTGCATCCCCATGGGGTCATTTACCCCATTATTCTCTCTTTCCTCATTGTTTTCTGTCAGTTAGGAGTTGGATCTATAGGATTTTTCCAGACTCAGATTTGATTTTGGGAGTGGGGGAACCAGAATATTTTACCCTTGGTGGTAGATATTTCCATGAAGAGGCACAAAATGTCTGTTTGTCTTGTTTTTCTGATATTAGCAATCACAGGGGATTACCACATAGATCCCTTATTTTATTTAATGTTGCAAAAAGCCTCTTCAGTTTGGCTTCTGGGCAATTTGGACACATTTCCTGCTTTATATGTGAAATCAACCATTTCTCTTAGGAGACCCAGTTCTTTATAGTTGGAAATCTTGATTTTTAGAGGACGCAAGTTGGGTACTCATTGTTACTGGGTTGGTCTCTGTGATTACAGCTATCCCACATTCATACTGATATTGTCCTTTTAAATTCAGAATTACTGGACTTTTAGGTGGCGGCTACTCTTGTGGTGAATATAGCATAACATATGGAGTTGTTCAATCACTATGTTGTATACCTGAACGTAACAGTGTGTGTCAAGCACAGAAAGAAAGAAAGAAAGAAAGAAAGAAAGAAAGAAAGAAAGAAAGAAAGAAAGAGAGAGAAGGAAGGAAGGAAGGAAGGAAGGAAGGAAGGAAGGAAGGGGAGGAAAAGAAAGAGAAAAAGAAAAGAAAGAAAGAAAGAAAGAGGAAAGGATGGGAGGAGAGAGCAGGAGAGAGGAAGGGAAGGAGGAAGGTATATAGATTAATCACTAGACTTTTACTTAACCTCTTCTGTCTTGCATAGTGATGATTTCTAATGTCATCAAAAAGATGATTAACTTCTGGAAAAGTCCATAACCTGGGTCCTGTGAAAATAGATATTAAGAGGATAGAAAGAAAAAAAAAAAACCTGGCAGAAAGGAGCAAGTGGATTGTGGTGCCTTGAAATCAAGGATAAGATAATTTTGTGAGAAAGAGGAGACAGTGACGTTAGATGATCCTGAGAAGTTAAATAATTTAATGTGAAATTGTGTGAATTTATATTTGGCAAAAAGAAGCTACTGTTGCAGTTGAATGACAGGTGCAGAACCCTAGCAGTTTGGCTTGATAAGTAGCTGGGAGATGAGAAAATGGAGCACTATGAAGAGATTTGTCCTAATTCTGAAAGATGGAAATAAAGTGGCTGTTTGTAAGCTGTTTTCCCTCAAGGAGTATTTCTTAACTGATAAAATCTCGGTCTCAGGGCAACTTTTGTCTTAAGTCTGAGAGAGAGAGAGTAAGCCATCCATGCTTACAAAATGTAAATGAATGGGGCATAAATAGGTTTCCACACAGGTTTCCTTTCACACTCCTGGACTTCTTAGTATACTGATTGATTCAGTGCATGAAAGTGTGTGTATGCACAGTCCCTCTGGCAAGTCTGTCCATAAACCACAAGAATTTCGATCTTCACTGAACGGTAGAGGTCTGTAGGAATTATACGTCACCAAGGTCCCACCGCTCACCTATCATTTCTTTACATTAGCTCTGGATTCCTCTTTCTTCCATCTGACTAGTCCATCGTTCAGACTATACGAAGATTAGAGTGAAGAAAAAGAAATACCCAAACTTTTTGTCATTTCCATGTGTTGTAATAGATTCACCTGAAGTAATTACCTAGACTGTATATTCTCAGCCTCACTGGCTTGGCCAGATGGTGTGTTCCTTTCCTCTGCAGCCTGTTAGTTTATTTTAGCAAACCCTTGAGACTGCTTTAACATCCCATAAATGGAGTGGATGAAGGCCAGGTTCTTTCTAGGTTAATGATTTTGAGATCAGTATTTTTGAAACCTAAGCACTGTTTCAGCAAAGGAAAAAAATCAACAGATGGAAGAGAGGGTCACTCTCAGTGATTATGATGGCAATAAAACAGCTTACATAAGGAAAAGAACAGACTGTGTGGCTGAGTTGAGTCCTTGCCTATAGTTATGTGGTAATAGATACAGAAGCAAATCAGGCCTGCCTGTTGCTTTGGAGTCTTCAGGAGCGAAGATAAATTGCCACGAGACAATAATAGTTGTCGTGCTTTTCAACGTGGCATTGTTTTACTTTTTACTAAGAGTTCTTTTTTTCCAGAATTGCAACACATGCCTTGGAAATGAAGGGGGTTATGGTATTGATTACCTTTTATTTGATAACATAGAATCTGTAGCAAGTAATTTTAATATTTTTTAAAGAATTGTGTATGTTTTGAATCCTAAGAAGGCTCTGTATAAATGCGCCCCGCGTGACTGCTCACGTTCAGCATATCATTTCTCTGGGAGCAAAATTCTTTTTAGTAACTATGATTTAAAATAGTTTACCTAAAAACAGTACCTGAGAACACATGGGTGTTTGCCTTACAAAGAAATTCCAGAGAGGGAAGGAGGGTGGGTTTTAAAGAAAGGGAAATATGAAAGATTAATAGTGCACTTTGAACCTTGGTTCTTTTCTTTGCACAGGTGCAGGGACAATAAGAGCCCACTCTGGTTTCAGGTTTTCTCTCTCCCTTTTATCTTGATTATTGCTATCACCAGAGGGCTTCCTCTTTCAAGCAGCATGTACAACAAAGATCAAATTAAAGCACCTTAGGCAGAAGTGGGGTGCGGGAGCTGGAGCTGAGCATGGTTAAGGATCACTAATAGCTATAATTTTGTGTGTGGCGAGGGAGGGGAATCTCTTTCTTTCGAGCCGTATATTTATTTTTCAGCCAAAAATCCCTGCTCCGAAATGATCTCTGTTTGCTGATCTCACATGTAACTGGTCTGAAAGCAGTATTGTACTGAAGAGACCAGGGGTATAGATTAAATGTCATGAAGAATGGCCTTCAAAAATTGCAACACATAATTATCCATGCCTTTCTTATGAGCTAACATCTCGGGGCATGTGTAAACTGGAAAGCTAAGCTGGTTCTCAGAAACTGTGGACCTCAAGGATGGCTGGCCGTGCCAGTTTTGCTTCTCCCCGAAGGTAGATGGAATCAGTGTGGGGAGAGTGGACGGTGCCGTCCCTAAGTATGAGGTCATGGATGCAAACCACCATTTCTTCACTGGTAAGTTTCTCATTACCTACACAAGTCACACGTTAAGGCAACCTGTGTTTGCTCACACGATGCCATAAACTCTAGAATGCTTAAGTTGTATGGATTAGGCTATAGCTCTGAGTAGACCAACATTTCTGAGAAATGGTCTTACCGACTTGGAAAATACGCCTTCCTGATTTCCATTCATTTATTTAAATATTTAAACCTAAAAAGCACTTAGCTCTCCTTTGCCAAAATGGTTCATATCCTGACACAGTCAAAATTGCCTGTGCTGACGGAAGGCAGTAATGGGTCTGGGAAGAATAAGGAGATAACACTTCACACTTTGTCTTATTTTGAAATGTTTCTCTTATAAAAATTGGAGGAGAGAAGACCCCTTTTCCTTTCTCTCTCCAATCATGCACGTCGCAAAGCCCAGCTAGCCACCATATGAAAATAAAAACCTTTCCAAATTAATGATGAGGAGCTGAAAACGTTCAAGGAGAGTCAGTGGGCAACAGGCAATATTGTGGGGGTCCTTTCTGTGTCAGTGCAACTTCAGTATATACTGTTTTAGACACACTACCTTTCCACCTTTTTCCAATTGTCCTGTGGAAAACAGTCTCAAAGCCTCCTTCAAGCATAGAAGTCTTGAAGTCCTAATCTTTTATGCATCATCATAGGATCCAAACATTGCCAGGTTTTACATTTTAAGTCAGCTTCTGTCATTTGGAACACACACACACACACACACACACACACACACACACACAGAGAGAGAGAGAGAAAGAGAGAGAGAGAGATTGAGTGAGAGAGAGAACAAAAAGCTCTGCCTCTGCTTTCTGAACTGAGTTTAGGAACACTTTTATCTGCCGTTTGCAAAGAAGCCCTCCATTTTTCCTGTGGAGTCACTGTCTGATCACATTCCTCGCATTTGGGGGATCCCATCTGTTTATGTTAGCAGTGAGCAGGCTAGGCAGAAAGTGGGGGGAAAAATCAGAGGTGGGAAACAGAGTTTTGAAAATGTGTGAGAAATGTGTAGAAAACACACACGTACGCACACACATTTTAACAATTTTCTGGAAACAATGGAAATCCCTTCTCTTCTTGAGAAACCTCCCTTCCTCTCTCTGCTCTCCAAACGCCATCCAAAACCCGTGTTGTAACAGCAGTAATCTTCCTGGAATGAAACAAAACATGTTTCAGAGGCAGCATGGGAGCCTGAGAGCCTTGAACATATGTGCAGCGTAGTATGGTACGAAAATATAGGCCTTTTTAATTAGACCTTAAAATTTTTGGAGTTAGAGAATTGTATGGTTTCCTGTCATATAGATTCATGCTGTACCACCAAGCTTTCTTTTTAATTAATACGCAAATACAGGATACATAACGGGTTGCCCAGAGATAGCACATTCATCCTCACTAATGAGGGTATGGTGTGAGGGTGCTCAGTTCTTGCCTGAGGCTGTGCTGTTTTCAGTCCTTCATCCTGTAATTGCAGAATTAAATAGTTTACACTGGCTTTTGTGATTAGGAACAGGAGAAACACATTTAGGAGGTTAAAAAATCCACTTGAATATGGCATACTTACAATTTCCTGGTCACGCCAAGCCTTTAAAATTTTCTGGATGCATGCTTTATGTCTTGCCAGCATCCACCCCCAACCCCACCCCTAATTCCCAGAAGCCTCTTCGCTTGGGAAGGATTAAATAATAAGAGTTCAAGCCACTCTAATTGACCAGTAAGAAATACTGAGCCAGATGCCTGAAAAAGAGATGACAAAAAGTGAGCAATGATGGCAAATAAATGTTTGGACAGGACAAAATCTACCTCATCAGGCCTTGAGCTGTAGGCTTAAAGGTGGGCTTGTGCTAAAGCTCCTCTCTCAGGCCTTCCACTAGATATAAAAATGAGCGAAACCAAAACTCTGCCATTAGTGGCTGTGCCATCAAGTAAATGAGATGGGACAGATATAAATAACTGAAATATACGATAGACCAAGTTTAGCCAAAAGAATATGGAAGTATTCGTGTTGGGGAAATCTTCTTTGGGGGGGGGGGAGTCCAACGGGTAGCAAGTTTTAGAAAGACATTGGTTTCAAAATTGGTCTCTTTGCATTAAAGAGGAGGTTTCAATTTATTATTAAAAAAATTTTTTTTAATGTTTTTTTTTGAGAGAGAGAGAGAGACAGGGTGTGAGCGGGGGAAGGGTAGAGATAGGGGGAGACACAGAATCCCAAGCAGGCTCCAGGCTCTGAGCTGTCAGCACAGAGCCTGATGTGGGGCTCAAACTCACCAACCCTGAAATCGTGACCTGAGCCAAAGTTGGACACTTAACCGACTGAGCCACCCAGGCGCCCCTCAATTTATTATTGATGTTGTTTAACATCTTGTTCCTTGTGCCCTGTCCTTGTGTGCCTACTGTAGTGCAGACCAGGGAAGGAAGTGCTCAGTGAGAAGCAGGGAGAAGAGAAACTCAGAAAGTCAATGACAAAGTAGCTGTTGAAAATGGAAGCTTAGGGGCATCTGGTGGTTCAGTCAGTTAAGTGTCTGACTCTTCAGTTAAGCTGCCGACTTCAGCTCAGGTCATGATCTCGTGGTTGGTGAGTTCAAGCCCCACATCGGGCTCTGTGTTGGCAGCTCAGAGCCTGGAGTCTACTTTGGATTCTTTGTCTTGTTCTCTCTCTGCCCCTCCCCTGCTCACACTTTGGCTCTCTCTGTCTCTTAAACATAAATAAGCATTAAAAAATTTTTTTGTTTTAAAAAGTGTCCAACTCTTGATTTTGGCTCAGGTCATCATCTCACAGTTCACGAATTCAAGCCCCATGTCAAGCTCTGTGCTGAATGCGTGGAGCCTGCTTGGGATATTTTCTCTCTCTCTCTCTCTCTCCCTGTCTCTTTCTCTGCCCCTCCCCTGCTTGTACTCTCTCTCTCTCAAAATAAATAAACATTAAAAAAAAAAAAAAAAGAAAATGGAAGCTTAGCGTAGAGATCTAGTGGTTTACAAAACAGAAGAAAATGACCAACATCTCACTTTCTAATTAATATCCTTCACTCCATGATCCTCAGTGTACAGGTGTCCTAGAGGCCTGTGATTCTGCATATCCACAGAAGTTTCACAGTTGGGACCAAAATAAATCCAACAGAAAATCTGTTTGGTATTGATATGAAAAATATTAAATTGTCCTACTTCTGGATGGAAAGATATAGAACATAAGTTTACTGACATGAAGTTATAAGTTCTAGTAATAAAGGAGTTAATGTAAATAAACAATTTTCTTGCTTTTGTATTAATATAAACTTTGTTTTTTGTTTTGTCAATGGTGATAATATATGTAAGCTACACAGAGAAAAGTCTATTCTTATAAAGAGAATGGATCTAAATGAATTTGTACAATATCTAGCTGATATCCATCAACACAAAGTTGTGACAAGAACACTTCATTAGAAGGGAAGAAATCTGTCGTCTGGGTCCAGTTCTACCCATTACAAACACCTTGTCCTTAGAGGAAAGTACCCAAACTTTAAATTTTTCAACATGTTTTGAGAGAGAGAGAGAAAGAGAAAAAGGGAGCACACATGAGTGGGGGAGGAGCAGAGTAAGGGGGAGAGAGAATCACAAGGGGTTCCACACTCAGCACAGAGCCTGATGCAGGACTCGATCTCTTGATGGTGATCACGCCCTGAGCCGACATGAAGAGTCAGTCTCTCAAACTGTAATCTGAAAAAAAATGAGCATGACATTTATTCTTCCTTTTTTACAACAATTTTTTGAGGGTTAATAGAGATATTTTATGTGGAGGTGCCTTAAACATTTGCACATTAATATTCAGTTAAATAGAATCTTGTGAATAGTTGCTTTGAAATGTTAAATTAATAACAAGCTGCAATAAGCCTCTTACAACTCAGCAGTCTAATCCCTTTACAAAGTAAAAGACCTGATGTTCAAGAATTTCAAGTTCACAGTGTTTTCCACGTGCCTTTGTTTCTTGCTGGAGTTATTTCATTGCTCTAATTATCTCATCCAAAAGGATCAACTGGGGTTTCCAACAAAGTCACCTATATAAAGCTATATAAGTTAGACCTCCTTAGACAAACATGATCAATTGTAAACTTCATTGGAATTAAACTATTTCAAATAGACATATGGACCAAATAGAGTCAAATGTTATTGATCATTTGATTCTGAACATTCTTGGGAACTATGGACCATTCATGGTCATTGCTAATTACCTTGTGTCATGAACATAGTAATCTATGTTCATATTAATGCACTTTAATCTCTACCTAATTGATCTCTTTTCCAATCACAATCATGTTGTTTTGGAAATGAATTTCCAGAGGTTCTTTCTAGAGGTTGGGCAATAGATCAGTTGCTTATTTTGAATTAATTAAAATAGTCTCTCAATGGAAAATGCTCAGAGTATGTATAATTTTTTTTTTACTAAATTTACTTTATTTAATCTCTTAAAAAGCAAATTGCTCTACACAAATTTCATTTTGATGCTTGTTTCCATTAAAGTTTCTTGAAAATTGTGTTATTCTGGGATTGTAGGTCAAAATCTTGCTTAAAGAGTTTATAGCTTCTTGTTATTAAGTAGATGGAATTAAAATATATATAGCTCTATTTTGTAGTGTGTGGGTTCGGTCTTTCTTAGCAAATCTTTGTTTGACATAGTTCCTTCCAAAAGTTCCCATGTTAAGGGAATACTTTCACGGCTTGTTTAGGAAGCTTATTACAAAAAAATGTGGGGCGGAGGAGAGGGAAATTGTTGGAAAGGATCTCATAAAACCAAAGGTCAAGAAAACACTAGGCTTCAGAGCAACCAAAGCATGAACAGGAGAGTCAGCAGGAACCTGGGATGACCTCTGGATATCATGTTGGTCTTGCATAGGCTTATATCTTTACTTCTCTTCACTCTTTTCTTCTTCTCTGTATAAATTATTTTATTGATGTATAAAAGTCTTAAGTGTACAGTTCATTATGTTTTCACAAAATAAACTCACCAGTGAAATCATCGTCCAGACTGATAAGAAGACTAGTACCCGTAGCTGGAAGCTTCCTTTTGCCTCTCCCACTTATCAGTGCTGTCCTTCCCAGGGGTGAACTATCATACATTAGTTCTGCCTGATCGTGAATGTCCTAGAAGTGGAACTGCGTTATATGTAGTCTTTTATTCCTGGCCTCTGTCACCCAGTAGTATTTTTGTGGGGGTTCTCCTTAATGTTATGTGTAGCTTCATTTGGTTTCCTTACTATGTGGTATTCTGTTGGCAAATACGCCACAGTTTATCTTTTCTACTGTGGTTGGAAATTTGGCCTGTTTTTCATCTTTCACTATCACAAAAAATGTGCTCCTGTATACAATCTTTAACGTGTCTCTGGTGCCCATATTTGTGCATTTCTGTTGGGTGTATGCTTTGGAGTAGAAATCCTTGGACATAGGTTATATGCACATTCTGCTCTAGTAGGTTGTGCTAGATACATTTCCAAAGTAGATATCCAAACAATGTGTGGCTTTTCTACTTCGCATTCTCACAGTAAGAAAAATGCAAATTAGAACCACAATAATATGTTATTAAACTATAAAATTACACTGTATTGTAGTAGTACATACCCAAGATGAAATTAAGAGTATATTAATTGTAGTATTTTTCAGGTCCAAAATTGTCACTTAATTTCTTTGACAGAGATTCTTTTTCTCAGAGGGAAGTTTCCATCTTGTCCTCTGTTTTTTGAAGTCATATTTATTTTGGGCTTTAAAATAACTGTCATAGTTATAAATATATAAATATTTATTTAATATATATAAGCATATAAATAACTATGATAAGTTGTTTTAAAGTCCATATGAGATAACCCCAAAGTCTAGAGTATCTATGTTTCTATTGTGGGCTCTTTCTCTTGGTCCTATCTCTTGATATGCCTTGGGAATTTTGACTGGAGGCTAGAATTTTTAAGAAAAAAATGAGAGGTTTTGGAAATAAGAGAAGACTTTCTTTAGCTTCTTCAGAATGTTAGAATGGAGTAGGTCAGCTTTATCCAGTCTTACCTAGAATTGGTTTGGGACTGGATTTTAGCCTTTTTAAGGATTGATCTATCTAGTTGTTCAGACGTCTCAACTGAAGGCTGAGCTCTTCACCAGGATCTTTGGACTTTGGTAGACTCTTAGCTCGAATTTTTATCTCTCAGTCCAATGAGACTACTGGTAACTAAGGTTTTCAGCCTGTTAGCAACTGTTTTTTGCTTGGTCCCCCAGACTCTCAGTCTTTTTCATTTACAAATGACAAATGCTTCTGGGGAAAGCGACTTAGAATGTCACGTTTACCTCTCTGAGCTTCCCTTCTCTTCAAAATATTGGCCCCTCAACGTTGAGCTGCCTTGCTAGCCCTAAACATCAAAATTTACTCCCCAGGTCCATGAGACACTAGACAGCTACATTCAGCTTCCATACCTTTCAGTCATCACTTTCCTGTTGATTTATTAGTATGTCAGGCAACACTGCTTATGAATCAGCAAATGGATTGAAGCAAAAGCAATATGGAATGTCATGCTTACGACAGTGAGTTTCTCTTCTTCCAGACATGTTGACCGATTAAGCACTGGCTCTTTAAATATCTCAATCATATTTCAAAGAGATTACTGTTATATTTTGGCCATTTTTTTGCAGTCATTTCTGTTACAAGATGGATGTGCTACAAATTGATTCACCATCACTGGGTGAATCGGAACTCCTGTCTTTCATTATCTCTTCCACTGTATGTGAATATTTTCTCCTTTTTCTCAACTTCAGCTGATAATGGCTTCTCTGGAGACTCATGACTTACAAGTTCAAAACTCAAAAATGAAGGAAGCTTGTTGTGTCAATTCCAAATTTCCAAGGTGAAATTTAGTTGGTCGAGTGTTATCACTGACATTGGTATGTGTGTGTGTGTGTGTGGGGGGGGGGGGGTGTCTTTGGCCTATTATCTAAATTATAGGGAATTTGAAAAAAAAATGCCTAAGAATGGTAGTGGGTTTTGAGGAAGCAGAAAAAGGGTATAATACTACTTAAAAAGAAGCAGAATCATGGGGTGCCTGGGTGGCTCAGTCGGTTGAGCATCTGACTTCAGCTCAGGTCATGATCTCACACTCCATGAGTTCGAGCCCCGCGTCGGGCTCTGTGCTGACCGCTCAGAGCCTGGAGCCTGTTTCCGATTCTGTGTCTCCCTCTGTCTCTGCCCCTCCCCCGCTCATGCTCTGTCTCTCTCTGCCTCAAAAATAAATAAAAACAGTAAAAATAAATAAATAAATAAATAAATAAATATTAAAAAATTTAAAAAAATATATAAAAAGAAGCAGAATCAGAGAAGAAAGGCAAATAGACATACCACATATGTGGCCTGAAGTTTCAAGTTGTACAATCCAAGGCCCATTTTCTCAGGGTTTCTTTTCTTCTTTCTCTTTTCTTTTTTTAAGCAAAAACTAAGTTTATTTATTTATTTTAAGAGAGAGAGAGAGAGTTTGTGCACATGAGCAGGGGGTGGGGCAGAGAGAGGAGAAAGAAAATCCCAAGCAGGCTCCACGCCACCAGCACAGAGCCCAGTGTGGGGCTCAGTCCCACAAACCATGAGATCATGACCTGAGCCGAGATCAAGAGTCTGAGGCTTAGTTGACTGAGCCACCTGGGCACCCCTCCTTTCTTTTCTTTTTCCTTTTGTTTTTCAGTGAGAAGCTACCATAGTGTCTTTCCAGATTATAATAATCAAAAAAATCTGTGTGTGCTTAACCTAGTTTTAAGTGTACTTCTGTGATTCATATTCAGAACATACAGAATCTTCCACCTCTAGGTTGATGACATTATCTGCTATCATTATTTGATGAAATTACCTGATATAGAGTCAGAGGATAATAAGTAGACAATTTTGAACTTCTTGTATTGCTCACTATTGTTGTACCTCTTCAGTAGGCCCTCGATCTTATCACACAGCTGTGTGGTAGTGTGTAGTGTTTTGATTTCCTGTGCATTTACAATTGCTAAACATTCACCTTAAGCGAAAAGACTCTCTCAGGTGGCCTTCTGGCATTTTCTGAAAACCGTTGGCTTTCTGCCATGTCTGCGTCCTTCTTCACATGCAGTTCTATGTGAGTTTGTAGTCTGTGAATTCTGTGCCTTAGCTTCCTAGTATGTGTCCGGTGTTCATGTTAGAAAAAAGTAAGGACTTTTAAATCCTGCTTGCCTAAGATAATCCCTTCTTATGTGGCTCCATTTTGAAAACAGAGAATCTCCATTGAAAACAGAGGATCTGTCTAACACTGTGGTACATTTCACTCCCAAGCAGCTCAGAACCTGTTTCCGGTTAATTACATGTCTTTCTGTATTGCATAATTCCGTAGTTTTTTCACACTGACTGAAATCCTTTCTTGAAATAGACCATTCTAAAAAGAAAGTAAATAATTTATAACCCTTATGGAATAGCTTTGTTTATTCACTGAACAAAATTTATTGGATAAATCTTAGGTATCAGCCTCACCCAAAGCACTGATGATAGAGCAATGAAAACAATAGACAGGATTCCTGTCCTCAGAAAGTTTACATTCCAGTAGTGGAAAACAGAAAGTAGTGATAAATAAGTAATCAAATACATTTGAATGATTGTTTCAAATAATAATAAATATGTGAAGAAAATAGCATGATATAAAAGAAACTATGGGGACATGCAAGATATGGTGGGAAAGGAGGTATGGTTTAAGGAGGTGACATTTGATCAGATACTCAAAGGATTACGTGTTACCCATACAAAGATCTGAAAACAGCAAAAGTGACCCGGGTAGAGGCAGAAGATAAAATGATAAAATCAAAAGCAAAAAAGGCAGTATCTTTGTGCTAGCAAGCCTGCGATGATTCCTTTCTCTTGATTCTCACGCCTTTGTATGGCATCCTGGCAAAATGACTAGCACTAACTTGTGTAACCAACACAACAATTCAGAAATAACAGCGTGTGACTTATGAAACCAGGTCAAAAAAAGATACTGAGGTTTCCATCTCGCTCCCTTGGAGCAATCATTCTTGGGGAAGCCAGTTGCCAAGTTGTGAGGACACTCATGTAAACGTGGGTGGGTCCGTGTGGCGAGGAGCTAATGTTTCCTGCTAAGAGTCAGTCAGTAACAGAAGCTGTCTGCCAACAGCCATATGCATTAGCCATAGTGGAAGTGAATCATCTACCACCAGGTAAGCTTCCAGATGGACTGGCAGCCCAGAACAATATCATGACAGCAACTTCACGAGTGACCTCAAGCCAGAACTTACCAGCCGAGTCACTCCCAAATTCATGAGCCACATGAGGTAATAATAAGTGTTTGTTGTTTTAAACCACTAAGTTTGGGATCCTTTGTTACATGGCCATCAATAACTAGTATAACTAATGAGTTTGGTAATGGAGGTGTAGTGGTACTATAACAAATACATAAGTATGCTTTGGAACCAGGCAATGAAAAGATGGGAAGAGAAAAGAAGCGATCACGTACCTTGAACAGATTTTAGGTAGAAGCCTGATGGCTTTCGAAAGGTTGATCATGAAGGCTTAAAGCAGAATGAAGGAAAAAAGATCCTGGGTGGATATTGGTAGAGAGTTTAGCAACACTGTTACCTGCAGTTGCATGGAAAAGTAGAAAATGTGGTTAATGAATCAAATGATCTAGCTAAGGAAACTTCTGAACACTTTCCTGATTACAGCGAAATCTAAAGGAAAAATTGTTAAACAAAAAGAGACAGGACTTTAAAATGTATTTAAAAACCCTGGGGGCATCTGGGTGGTTCAGTCAGGTGAGGGTCCAACTTCAGCTCACATGATCTCACAGTTCATGAGTCTGAGCCCCGCATCAAGCTCTGTGTTGACAGCTTGGAGCCTGCTTCAGATTCTGTGTCTCCCTCTCTTTCTGCCCCTCCCCACATTGTGCTCGGTCTCTCTCTGTCTCTCTCTGTCAAAAATAAATAAACATTAAAAAAATTTTTTTTTTAAACCCTAAACTTCTCCATTTGGCAAACAATGCTAAAATTAAGAAATGGTTTCCAGGCACGGGTAAAACCCAAGGTCTTACTAGGGAAACATGGTCTAAGGATAAAGTCAAGGGGGTGGCAGTAAAGATAATTTGCCAAGACCAGGTAAAGAGCTGACACTGCACCTCAGAGAACCTTCAGTCAAACAGTAGGTTTGCTAAGAAACCTAATGTATTGTCTCTCAGCAGTATCCGGGCAAGGACAAGGTAGAGAAAGGTTTATCTTAAAGAAGCTTATGGTTGTAGATTTTATCTAAAGGTTTGAATTCCAATGTGATTCACAAGTAAACCATAGAGTTTTAAAAATTATTATATTGGTAGAAACACTGATAACTTGGACTGAAAAGGATAGAGACAATATAAAAATGAAAAGAAACCTCCCCCTAAGTGCTATTGATGGAAGCAGGCTCAGAAAATTTTGCAGCTGCAAACATAGACTACCTTTGTAGGAAAGGAAAGATGAGTTAGAGAAAGGAACCAGGAGATCAGAGGTCAGAACCAGGAGCCATACAAAGTTATTCCTGACCAGGAGTAAGACTGATCCCTAATAAGGGAACTTCCAGTACTGGTTTGGCTGGATTTCAGTGACTTCTATGTGTCTCCAATTTACCTTCCTTTTAAATGGTTATCCGAGTGTCCCATCGTTGTATGTTGGGCATATAAGGGGACAGATAACTTATTGCTATAGTTCATAGATCTTAAGATCAGAAGAAACTGTACTAGAAGAGCTGCATTTAAGGAATTATACCTGAGGAGCCTCATCTGCACAGGAACCTTTATTTAGATGACACAATTCTGGATTTTTTTTTAATGTTTATTTATTTATTTTGAAAGAGAGAGAGAAGGAGAGGGGGAGAGAGAAAGGGAGAGAGAGAGAATCCCAAGCAGGCTCCACACTGTCAGTGCAAAGCAAAGCACAGTGTGGGACTCAATCTCATGACTGTGAGATTATGACTTAATGTGAAATAAAGACTTCAACACTTAACTGACTGAGCCACCCTAGCCGCCCCACACCATTCTGGATTTTGAGCTGGTACTGTAATGCAGTGGGACGTTGGGTAGGGGTGGGGCACGGTGAGTATATTTTGCAGGTAGAGAATACATGGATCACTGTAGGACAAAGGGCAGGCTTTGCAACGCAACCTCCAGGATGACCCCCAATTATCTCTGCTTCCTGGTAGTACCTTTCCTACATTGAGAAGGACTGACTTTTATTATCAGCAGGATATTTTGGAAATGACAGAGTCTGATTACTGAGGCTGGATTATAAAAGCCATCGTAGTGTCTGTCTTGTTCTTTTTCCTCACTTGCTCTGAGGGAAGCCAGCTGCCACAGCATGAGAGTACTCAAGGATGCTCTATGAAGAAGGCCATGTGGTAAGGGTATTGGCCTTCTACCAACGATCAGTGAAGACCGAGAGGCCTGTTTCCAATAGCTGTGTTAGTGGATCTTCCAGCCCCAGTCAAGCCTTCGAGTGACAAAGATCCCAGTGAGCATCTTAATTGCAACACCATTAGAGATCTCAAGCCTGAACACCCAGATAAACCACCTCAGATTTCGGATCAACAGAGGTTGTGATATAATAAGTGTTATTGTTAAGCCACTATTTGGGAGGATTATGTGTTAGGCAGATACATATACCAATATGGTTTAAGGAGAAGCAGGGCCAATAGAGTTGAAACACTGTGAGTAAAACAGAGAGTGCTGGAAGATGAATTTGAAGAAAAGTTTATGGGTAGATTATACAGGAAATGCAGATGGTAAAGATTTAAATTTTGTTATAAATTCAGTTGAATGTCATTGAAGAGTTTGTTGTTTTTAAGTTTATTTATTTATTTTGAGAGAGAGAGAGAGAATGCACAGGAGAGGGGCTGAGACAGAAGAAGAGAGAGAAAATCCCAAGCAGGCTCCACACTGGCACAGAGCCCAATACAGGGCTCAAACTCATGAACCGTGAAGTCATGACCTGCGTCAAAATCAAGAGTTGGATGCTCAAGTGACTGAGCCACCCACGCGCCACAAATGTCATTGAAGAGTTTTAAGCATAAGTAACATACTGAGGAGAAAGAGAAATAAACCAGTTTTAATTGTTTATTCATTCACTTTGCAAATAATTATTAAATGCATATTTATACCAGAAATCAAGCTAGCTACTTGCGATCCGATACTGAGCACAGTACAAAAAAAGCCTCCAATACAGAATTTACATTTCAGTGTGCATGGCAGTAACAAGTAAACAGGCTAAAAGTAAAACAAGGTAAATATAGATTGTAAATATAGAGAGCTCTCTCTCTCTCTCTTTCTCTTTCTCAAAATAAATCAATAAACTTTAAATGCAGGAGATAACTACCAGGTTTCAGAACTGACAAGTATTAAGATCTGATTTGTACTTTAAGCCAATCATCCAGTACTATATGAAGAATTTTTAAAACTACTTTATATAAGAAATAGAAATAATTTATATGAAACCTATTAAGCGTTCACATTTGTATTTTGGGAGGGAACAGGAGGCAAAAACAGGAAGACTAGTTAGCAGGTCTTGACCAGCCCTGGCTAGAGAAAATGTGGTGTGGATTAGGCTTGTGGCAATCTCTGTAAAGAAAAGTGAAGGGATCACATGGATTCAAGATGTATTTTGGAAATAGCTGTTGGAATTGCTTCTGGGGGGGTTGGGAGGCTGGTTCAGTGAATTGCAGCAGGCTTTCTTTGTTGGAATAATTTAACACCATGAGTTGTTGTTGTTGTTGTTGTTGTTGTTGTTGTTGTTGTTGTTTTTGCCTACGGAATATGGCAGATATTTTAAATGCTTTAAAAAATTAAAGCAAATGTAAATGAATTTTGTTTTGGATTGCTAAAGAAATTTTTTAATACCTCTTGAAATCATTCACAAAATAAGGCCTTACTGATAGTAGGTAACACTAGATCTTTGACCTTGCCAAAAGTATCTAAGAAAAAAAGGAGAAAGCATATATGATAATGTGTAATAATAAATCCTACAGGTAGAAAATACTATCAAGGCGTGATGGAGCAGATACAATGAGACTGCTTTTCTGCTGTGGACTTGTCTTTATTTAGAAATTAGATGTCACACTCCTTCTTTGGACACACATATGTGTTTGTATGTATTCATTCACTTACGTGTAGATACTTCACATACGTTGTAGGCACTTGTATTTTTACTACTGATCAGAAAGTCTCATTGCTTCCGTGTCTGCCCCTCATACAATTAATTTTAGTGTTGTGTTTTATAATATCCTCAGGGATATTTTCATTTCAAGGAGCCCACCTCCACCCATTTTTTTCAAGGAAAAGAAAATTATTCAGTTCAGGTGATTTTTATATTTCTTAGATCCATTACCATATTTCCCCCAAGAATATCTATTTTGTCAAAAGCATCGCCTATAGATTGCTGATAAATATCTGAAATATTAGATAGTATGCTTTTTCCCAGGCCTTTGTGTAAGATCAAGCAATCTTCCTTCTTGACAGTCGTTCAAGGTGATGTCCACAACTCCGCCATGCGCGTTCGCACTTACAGTTTCTTGTGTCTTAGGTGAAGCATATTGTGTTCAAGGAGGCTTGGAGGCTGCAAAGGTGTGCGCCCACTTAAAAGGCAATTGCCTTGCGGTAACACTTTTCTTCCAGGCCTTTCTTTACAAATGTTGTAAGGCAGGGCATGAAAGGAAAATCACCATTTGAAAATCTGGAAGCCCCGTGAAACTTGGGGTGTGGGATCACAGCCCCTCTTCTCATTTTCAATAGAAATCTATTTGTGGGTTTTCTATACCTAAAGTGATGTTAACTTGACTGGTTCCTTGGTTCTTTCCTTCTCTTACATTTTATTCCCCACCCGTCCCCATCTTGTTGCTGTCAGGAACTCACAAACTCTATCTCTTCATGAACTCAGCTACCATGTCCACACCTTTACCTAATCTCATTTTGCCCTATTCTTATCCATTCTTTCCAACCTTCAAAGCCCAGCTCCAGTACGGATGTGCACATTATTGTATGTTTATATGTGTATGTGTACGAAGATACACAGGTGTAAGAATTTTTATATACTGGTGAGTCTGCAGACAAATTGATTTCTCACACTTTCTTCTATCCCCCTAACCTAAACATTGCCTCCTTCGTATTCTTTTTTAATCTCTCCTAGAATGAGGCCACACACCCAGCTTTCTTTAACACTCTTATTTCTGAATAACAGCTTTTTAGCTTCCAGCCCTGGAGATTTTTATTACCACTTGGGAATAGCAGAAGTTACTAGAGACAGATGAGAAGAGCAGGTTTTCTAGCAGCTCTGAGGAAATTGCCGAGGTACAAAATCATGCGGGGGGCTGGAATATGTTCTCTGTGGATAAGAGCTTTTAGTTAGGAGTTTCTTTCCTTTTTTTTTCCTTCATGTTAAATACACATGCAAAATAATGTGATATATATGTGTATATCTATCTATATATATCTATATATATCTATATAGAGATATCTTTATGTGCATATAAATTTGAAGAAAAATAGCAAACTTATTAGCTATGTAACCACAGTCTAGTTTAAGAAATAGGATACTGCTTGTTTCTTAAAAAATGAAAAGAAAAGAGAGGAAGAAAACAAACAAAACCAAACCCATGTGCCCTATTTCAACACATCCTGCCTTCCCCTCTAGGGTAACCAGTTGCCTGAGTTTTGTATTTATAATCTACTTACTTTTCTGTATAGTTTTATTACCAATGCAGTAAATTGGCAAAGGCTCCAAATGTTCCAAAGGGAAAAAGCAGCGCAAAATGTCATGTTCCCCTTAATGAGTTTTCCTCCTCCTGAGGACCTTTCCCCTTGAAGTTCTTGCCACCTCAGGAGTTCCTCAGTGCCTTCAAACAGAAGTTTCTTTTGTCTGGTTGGTTTTAATCTAGCTCTTCAAGTTATTCTGGAGAGGACAATTGGCTCCTTGTGAGCTACTCCATCAATTCCAGAGGCTGACTCCTTCTCCTATTTAACTCAATATGAAAAGTACAGTGTGATGTGAAAAGGACTGAACCCAGGCTTGGAGGTTTCTTGTATGAGATAACATTGTAGATGTTCAGAGGTTTGCCAGAGAGGGAGGGGAAAGGGCATTTTAGGCAGGTGGAATGAGGCAAAGCAGTGAGGATGTGGCATGACAAGATATCACTGGGCAACTGCAAAGAGTTTCTCCTTTCCTGCTTCTCTCTTTCTTCTGAACACTGAGGCTTGCCAATTCCAAGCTGTCCTGAATACTTGAGTAATTTCCCTTTCTTTGAGTTGGAGAGTCAAAGTCTACATTAAAGAAGGCGAAGATAAATAGCATATGAGCATGAGTTTCACTATCAGGCTCTTTTTTAAAAAAACTCCCTCTCCGTGTCTACTCTGTGCTCCCAGAACAGCTGCCTAAGCCCCTCATTCACTGTGTTAACCTCCTGTGTTAGATATGGAGATATCTTCAATACCTCTAATGGAGATATGCTGTACTAGCCACAGGCATGACCTCATTCCACCATGGCCATGGTAACTTCTGGACAATCAGCAGCGTACCCATCACTCTTGGCTCAAGAAGCTCACCATCAAGTTATGGAGCCAAGATCTAAGTACATGAAAAGCCATTTCATAACAGTGACTCATTAAGACCTGCTATGTCTGGAATGGCACTAATTTCTGTGATACAAAAATAAATAGGATTTGGACATGTATGCCAGGAAAGATGTACAAGAATTACCTGGATGTAATAACAAAAAAAAAAAGAAAGAAAGAAAGAAAGAAAGAAAGAAAGAAAGAAAGAAACCATAAAAATGACTGTCAGTGGAAAGTGAATAATCTATAATATCAACATTTGTTGGAATGGTACAGATAAGTGAAAATCAATTAATTCAGTTTGAATGTATTCACATAGGTGCCTCACAGAGACATGTTGACTGGGTGAAATACATGGTTACCTTTTATATAAATCGAGACCACACATGGGGCGCCTGGGTGGCTCAGTCGGTTAGGCGTCCGACTTCAGCTCAGGTCATGATCTCGTGGTCCGTGAGTTCGAGCCCCGCGTCGGGCTCTGTGCTGACTGCTCAGAGCCTGGAGCTTGTTTTGATTCTGTGTCTCCCTCTCTCTCTCTGACCCTCCCCCGTTCATGCTCTGTCTCTCTCTGTCTCAAAAATAAATAAACGTTAAAAAAAAAATCGAGACCACACACATATTACAAACGTTTGTACTACTAATGATCGTTAATATCTATACAGAACTTAACATGGGCCCTTAAAAATACTTAAAATGCATTTTATTCTCAAAATAACCATGTTAGTTAGACTCTATTATTATGCTCACTTTTCAAGTGAGGAAACAGAGAAGTTTAATAACTTGTTCAAAGTCATACAGTTAACAAGTGGCAGAGCTGGCTCCAGAGGCTGTCCTGTTCAATGTCATGCTGTATTGGTGGGACTTTTATTCTTTGAACAGCATATTATTTCTTAAAAAGAAAGAAGAAGAAATACCTATAGCAAATTTGACATGATACTAAAATTTGCATTAACTCGAGTGTCTCACAGTAATTTTCCCTATTTTCTGTTTATTTAAAATATGCAATGAGTTGATATTTTTTAAAAAAATAAATGGAATTCATCTCTTCTGGTAAGATAGACATCCAGGAAATAAAAACTGTCTTGGTGCAATGATACTGTTATAATTACCAAAATAATTAGAGACACTTGAATGTTTAAAAGCACTATTACTGGGGGCGTCTTGGGTGGCTTAGTCAGTTAAGCATTCAACTCTTGATTTCAGTGGGATTCTCTCTCTCTCTCTCTCTCTCTCCCCCCCCATCCCTCTTGTGTTCTCTCTCTCAAAATAAATGAACAAATAAGCAAACAAAAGCATTACCCTCATACGACACAGCCCTGGGAAGTGGGTAAGACAAATACGTAGTATTTTTACATATAAACAAACGCAGAGAATTTTTTTTAAATATTTTTTTAACGTTTATTTATTTTTGAGACAGAGAGAGAGCATGAACGGGGGAGGGTCAGAGAGAGAGGGAGACACAGAATTTTGAAACAGGCTCCAGGCTCTAAGCAGTCAGCACAGAACCCGACGCGGGGCTCGAACTCATAGATCGTGAGATCATGACCTGAGCCGAAGTTGGACGCTTAACCGACTGAGCCACCCAGGTGCCCCCAAACTCAGAGAATTTAAGTAAGCTCCTAAGGCTGTGCAACGATTCGCTGTTGATAAGCTAGTTTTGTTGTCCTATCAAATGATGATAATAATAGCACTCCTCTCCTTGAGAACAGTCCAGAAACACATCAGGCACGAGAAAGTGCCTAGAAGGAAAGAAACCCAAGGAATAAGACGCTAGCCCATCCATTGCTGTATATGGCAAAGAGGATGCTTTTTTCCTTCTCTTTATCAGAAATCATGAATGAAAACATGGGGAATAACTCCAACATCTTTCCTGTCCCATCTCACCACCGTATCCACCACCGACACGTCAGTGAGGCAATCTAGACTTCCTGTTCTCTTCTAGATCTAATGCTGTTCAATGTGCTAACCACCAGCCACATGTGGCTACTGAGCACTTAAAATGTGGCTAGTATGGCTGAGGAATTGAAATAAATGTTGTCTAATAAATTTACAAATGAAGCAGAGATGAAATATATTTTTATTACATGAAACTTTATCATCGCGAAGACACTTCACTTGAACATTTGCTTCATTTCAGATGCTCTTGTTGTATCACAGTGTGCATGTCAGACTTGTTTCTGCTTTTACACACAAATACATCACCAGTTAAGTCGGATCTAGTCAGATCTAGTCAGTGTCAGTGGATTCAGTGTGAATGGTTTTTGCATGCCCAGATGTAACGATGTATTGATTTGAATATTTTATGCAAACAGCACAAATTAAAGTGACACTGACAATGCACAATTCATTTAATTCCACGTTAATATGGAACTTTACCTTCTCCAATACAGTTTCGTAAATTTTCCTTCCCAGTCATGTGTTTCACGGAATTGTTTGCACTCGATCACATCCTATGTCTTAAATACTTATTTTTTTCCCATGATGCTGTCATCCCCTCCCCCAAAAATCTATTTTGGAAGCTCAATATAAAAAGAATTTAGGGGCTTATCAAATGAGAAAATCATAAAAGACCTAATCCCAAGACCTGGCTCAACGGTCTTTTTCCTCCTTCTTGTTCAGCTATAGAAGGTAGCTGGGGTTAGATGAACATAACGGGGCCACATATTCCCCATGTAGACTCTAGCAAGGGTAAGAAACCAAGTAGCTTTACCTATCACAAAAATGGAAACTAGAAGTTTCAGCGTGCCTTCAGAAAGATAGAGAGAACCCTGTGACCCTGGATCTCATGGTGGGGAATAGCTTCTTCCCAAGAACTCCACTTCCGCACTAAGCTAAGAGATGGGCCCTGCTCCCCACCTCTTAGCCTACATTTAATAAAAACACATAATAGTTTACCAGTTGTCTTCCACCCCCATACATACGCTAGAGCAGTAGAAAGCTCAGAATGTCCAGGGATACGTGTGTATAGGTGAAGAGCTCTCAGCTGTGTTTCTGTGGGGCTGTTAACAACTTCCCAACACCAAAGGAAAGTGACTCGTGCTCAGGGCGCCTGGGTGGCTCAGTCACTTAAGCATCTGACTTCGGCTCAGGTCATGATCTCACCATTCGTGAGTTGGAGTCCCATGTCGGCTCTGTGCTGCCAGCTCAGAGCCTGGAGCCTCCTTTGGATTCTGGGTCTCCCTCTCTCTCTGCCCCTCCCCTGCTCATGCTCTGTTTCTCTCTGTCTCTCAATAATAAGTAAATTTTTAAAAAATTAAAAAAAAAAGTGACTCATGCTCAATGGCCCTCATCACAGACTATCTTTCCCCTTCTATCTCACCCCCAGAAAAGATACAGACAGCTCTGTGAGTGGTACCTGTGTGCGATTATGTGTGCGGTACCTTGGCTGACTGTTGGACACTATGGACCCAGGATGGTGGTGGTAAAAGAAGGCCTTCTCTCTGCTTTTCCTTTTCCCCATGGGGAGAATCTAAGAGAAAAAAGGAGAAGAAAAAAGGTTTTAGCAATGATAGAAGGGGAAGGAGAACAAGCTATTTACTGGCTTACCACCTCTTCCAGCAGTATGCAGGTTATTCTCTGACTACTGGACGTCAACTAGATTGAAAGCCAGGGCCATGATAATTCATCCTGGCCAAGGCCAGTTCTCATCCCATGACATCGCAGCTCTAAAGGGGATCATGGACAGATATATTCTCCTAAAAACAGTATTTTTTTTAATATACTTATAATAGTGTAAGTGGCTAGAGGCCATAGAATAGGGTAGACATTGGTTGGGGTATATATATGTTGGAGGTAGGGGCAGTAACACATTGCTTTGATGGACACTGAACCAGCCAGGGCAGAGACTAAGAACAAAGTAGGTGCTGCTTAGAAATCCATTATATCAATCTTTCTGGGAAATAGCTAAATGAGACAATGGTATCTTCCGACTGGGTGGGTACCTTGAAGTGGGAAGCCTCTCCACAGAGTCTTTTCACTAGGCCTGCATTGGTGACATCATTACAGAGCACAAGATTCTGTCAGCCATCAAAAGTGGACATGTTTATGGTGAAGATGCACAGTTCCTGGAGGAAAAATAGGGCAAATGATAAGGAAGAGGCTAGGTGTAGAGGAAGTGGGAAAGGAAGCAAAAGGATGAGAAGAGAAAAGAAGGGACCGGGTTGTGGGAAGGAATAGAAATGGCCCCATCATCCATTATCATCCCTCTTTTCTCTGTAGACATACACAAACCCTGACGCAAACCCTATCTCCTTGTGTGTGATCAGGGCACTGTAGAGCACAGTGATGCAATCTTGGCAAAAGTGTTCATGGACTTTTCCTTGAGCACAAAGAAAATATCTGCATGGATGTCCTCAGGCATGGCATTACCCTTCCTGGAGAAGAATACTTTTGTGACTTCTATTCAGCCATGCTTGATAATAATGTGTAGATGTTATCCTTAATACAAATAGTTTAGCCATTGGAGTGGGGTACGATTTTGTGATCTCATTGACTGGGCAGCGCATCCCTTTCAGGGACACCTACAACTCATGCTCCACAGATGAATCCTGTACCTTGTACCAAGGATTCAGCTTCTACTCAGCCCATTGAAGCCTAAGTATTCAACGTCAGCAACTGAGTCCTCATCCTGAACATTTTTATGTCATCTGGTCAAAGCGTTGAAACAGTTGAAGGACCAAGTGGAACAGCTGCAGAGAAAGATTTTGAAGAGTTTGACAGAGGGAGGCAAAGGAGGTGAAAGGGTGTAAAGGTTCCCATGAAAGCTGTAGGGAAAAGGAGACACAAAAGCCCCTTGATAAACCAGTGCTGGTCTCTAGGCCAAAACAGGTGAAGAGAGTAGGGGCTGTGTAGTTCACCCTGGCTCCCTTCCAGTTTTTTCATCCTGCCCTCTGCATCCTTCTCCTGTCATGGACCCAGTGAAGCCAACTGCAGCTCCTCAACAGAATCGGACAGTCTATGACCCCAGAATATATTTTTTCTGCTCCTAATAATGTACTTAATGATTACATTTCATCATTTTATGTAGTTCTCTCAACTTGAAGTCCAGAGAAGCTTAGCTAGGTCATAAATGGAAAAGACAGAACTAGAGAACAAGGGATATACTTTTCTGGGAGCTCACGGACCAAGGCTATCTCTGAGTCACACAGTAGGATCCACCTGGCTTCTAGGTCTTCTCTTGGGAGACAGGATGTGCACATAGAAGGTGACTAGAAAGTGACATCCCCAATGAAGTGGGGACCTAGTCTAGGTTGGATCCCACACCCTCACTCTGCCTCTTAGCACCATTTCCCCTTCCCTGACTGATGTCCGCATGAGACAACAGAAGAATCCCCAAAAGTAGGAGAGTTCTTTCTCTTGAGTCAGGAAAGTTTTGCCAGATGTTTTGTGTAACACCAAAGTTGCGTGATTCCAGAGGGCATCATTTTACAGAATTGTGCCCCAAGAGGTAAACTGACCCAAAATAAGGTAAGAATGAGGATTCCTGCAGTCATGTAACCTCAAGTCCTAAACCCCTAATATTGAGACAACTATGATGTGTAAATGATGTGGCAGCTTGGAGATGGAGTGGACACCAAATCCTTAGAGCCCAGCTGATGGGACCACAGATTTCTCTTTCAAACCTGGCCTTGTCTAAGGAGATTTTTAGGGGACACCTCAATCCTGAGATCTTCCATTAAGAATTGAAATCAGGGTAGGGGCACCTGGGTGACTCAGTTGGTTAAGTGTCTGACTTCAGCTTAGGTCATGATCTCACGGTCCATGGGTTTGAGCCCTGCATCGGGCTCTGTGCTGACAGCTCAGAGCCTGGAGCCTGCTTCAGATTCTGTGTCTCCTTTTCTCTCTGCCCTCTCCCACTCATGCTCTGTCTCTCTCTCTCTCTCTCTCAAAAGTAAATAAACATTAAAATTTTTTTTTTTTAAAAGAATTGAAGTCAGGGTGATGGGCATTGAGGAGGAGGTCACTTGTTGGGATGAGCACTGGGCATTGTATGTAAGTCAATTTGACAATAAGTTATATTTTTTTTTAAAAATTGAGGGGTGCCTTGGTGGCTCAGTCAGTTGAGTGTCTGACTTGAGCTCAGGTCATGAACTTGCGGTCTGTGAGTTCGAGCCCCGTATCGGGCTCTGTGCTGACAGCCCAGAGCCTGGAGCCTGCTTCGGATTCTGTGTCTCCCTCTCTCTCGGCCCCTCCCCCTCTCATGCTCTGTCTCTCTCTGTGTCAAAAATAAATAAACATTAAAAAAAATTTTTTTTAAATTGAAATCAGGGTGCCCAGGTGGCTCAGTTGGTTAGCGTCTGACTTCAGCTCGGGTCATGATCTTGCGGTTCGTGGGTTTGAGCCCTGCGTCGGGCTCTGTGCTGACAGCTCAGAGCCTGGAGCCTGCTTTGTATTCTGTATCTTCCTCTCTGTCTGCCCTCCCCTGCTTGCTCTCTCTCTCTCTCAAAAATAAATAAACATTAAAACAATTTTAAGAAAATTGAAATCAACTTTCCAGACTCAGGACAGAGGCTTAGGAGACTTTGCATCTATTTGGTTGCCTAGTAGGATAACCACTAGGCACATGTGGTCATTAAAATTTTAAATTAATTATAATAAAGTAAAATAAAAATTTCAGATCCTCATATAGACGATGCACATTTCATTTGCCCAATAGCTGTATGTTCCTAGTGTCTATCTCATTAGGAAGTGCAAATAGAGCATTTTCTTCCTCACAGAAAATTCTCTGGGACAATGAACTTCTGCTAGTCCTAAAATCCAGAATCTCAGTCAGCCTTTTATTTCCCCATGGTCATCGGGACAGCTTGGGGTTTCGTGAAGAAGGCCAAGTGAGTCTGTAGGGAGGAGCGAGTCCTTGGTGCATCCCTGCCAGCAGGAGAGGCTGAAGGGGCCAGACTTGAGCAGTCAGTGACTGAGACTATTAGGACAGAAGAGGGGGAGCCCCCTGGAGATGAGCTCTGTGGACAGCCTTTGTGAGGAAGCAGTGATGAATTCCCTGAGTTGCAGAGTCCTCTGTGGAAGTAACTTCTCTATCAAGTCTTCTGCCTTGCACTGTCACTCGTGAAAACGTCCATTTGGGTGAAGAGCATCTTTTGATTATCTGGTGAGCACAAAAATGAGCTTATCTGATGGCAAAATTGTGTAGATTGTCAAGTTGTCTTTCCCATCCACAAAGAATATACTAGGGGAGATACCTATCACCTGTTCTGTATGTCAAGAAGCAGCGAATATAACCACATGAACTGTAGATGCAGTCCATAAATTAAAAGCACTTGACATTTTCTATAACACATCCCAATGATATGAATCATCCACTGTCCAGAAATGCGTTACACTGAACATTTGCATTCATTCACTGAGCTGTCATAAAGACAGAGTGCTGGAATTGTTACTTCTAGTCCTAATTCTGAGCATTAGATACTTGGGAAGCGGGCAGACTTTGCTCGCGTAGCCCATCGCAGGTCTCTGCGTGTGAGCCCCCAGAAGAGTCTTTCTACTCTCTTAGTGTGCTTTTCAATGAGTGCTAAAGAAATGCTTTAGGAGCTGGAGAAAGCTGTCAGATCCCCTGTGAGATTAAATGAACAAGCTCAACAGAACAGAAAGGCAAAAGGAAATCTGTTCATGCAGGGGCACACTTGCTTTGGCTTGCAGCTGTCAGGAAAGGAGGGAGCTCCGGTGCCAGCAGTAAAAATGGGCTCCTCCTTCAGCTGCTTAATGATACGATTTTCTTAGAAAAGTGCAGTTTTCTTTGGCAGGCCCATTTAGACACTTCAGGGAGAGTATTTCACCAAAAAGAGTTTGCTGTGTCTTGAAATTGCTTCTGATAATATGCAGACCCTCCTAAACAAGTTAAGTGCTTTCTGGAAATGCCCCATTTCCTATTAGGGCCAACCTGTGGATGTGTGTGTCTCTGTCAGGATGTGATTGTCTCCCATGCTCTCTGCAGACCAAGACCACTACCTTCAAAACCACCCTCAAATCCCAAAGTACACTTTCCTTCTCACGCCCAGTAGAGTGTAAAAGATGATGGCGGAACGTATGATGTTTTTCTGAATAATCAGATTCAGACACCTTGGAAATCACGCGTCCCTCATAGTCACCTCCTTCCCATTCTCTTTTACTAGCCCCTCCTCATCTGCTGACTGGTAATGTCTGAGTACTCCAGAGACCAGTCCTTGAACTTCTCCAGGTGATTGCCTCCTTCGGATGATCTCATCCAGGCCCGTGACCTTAAGTCCCATGTACATGCTGTGGATTCATAAATTCAAATCTCCATCCCCGTACAATATCTGAAATTTAACTCCGGATGTCCCCCTCAGGAATGTGGGTCCACCCAAAGCATGCCCCATCCCGGTTGATAGCAACTCCACTCTCCCTTGCTCAGGCCAAAAGCATTAGTCATTTTGAATCACCCGGTGAGGTGCTGGTAAATGTTTCACAGTCAACTCGTAAGGGGAAAAAAAAGAATGTGTGTGTGTGTGTGCATATGTATGTGTGTGTATTCGTGTAAATAAATGTGTGTGTATAAACGTAAATGTGGGTATGCATGTAGCTCTCTATATTTGTTGAGTTTTCCGATTTTCACGGTGTAAATGTTCTCATCATGGCTGGTTTTGATATGACCGTTGCGACTTCACAAGTGACGGCACAGTCCGCTCTCCTAAGCTGCTCTGAGCTGGGCACTTAACCTCTTTCTCTCGCATCTCACATTTAGCTCTGCTGTAAATCCAAGTGATTCTATCTGCAAACCATACCCAGACTCCAGCTTGTTCTCCGCCCCTGAACTGAGCCATTCATGTTCAAGTCCCCATCTTCTCTCCTCCGGAGTTTTGCAGTAGCCCCCTAACTGATCTCCTTTGCCCCATACATTTTATTGTAAGCCAGAGGGATCCTTTTAAAAGATAAATCAAGTCAATCCTCTGCTCAGAACCTTCTAGTAGCTTCTATTTCGCCAGGTGATATAAAAGCTATCAAAAGCTACTAGTACTCCATTTCTAATTTTTCTGTGTTTTCCTCATCATCTTTTAGTTATTTGACATATTTGCCATATATTTATCTGCTTTCCCATTCTGGAATGTAAGCTGCATTCAACCACAGATTTTTGTCCCTTCTTTAAAGCCCCAGCCCCAAGAAGAACAAATAGACATATAGTAATCATTTGATACATAAATTGGTAAGTGAATGGGTAAGTTAATTAATGAATTCTACAGCTTGAGTGCTTTGACTTGCTGCTCATCTTGCTACCCACCCTGGTTCCCTGGCCTTCTCTGCCCCTAACCGTGGTGTTACTGCCTTATTCCTGACCTGGATCCCCATGTCTCATGACTTTAGACCTAACATTTGATGAGTCAAGCCCTGAACCTCTCAAGCCCGCGCCCACCTCCAGCTCTGCTAGTTTTGGTCTACTAACATTGCCAGCCATAACCTGGTATAACACACAGAATATTCCTTTTCGGCTGCCTCCCCGCATAGTTTAGAAAGCTACCCGAAATGAATACTCCTATAACCCATTTGCTCTTCTCTGACACCATGAAAATCACTGAAAAGTAATAACTTAAATGAATGCTTATACTTATGGGTTAAGCAGGTACCCATCATCACCTGGTGCAGGTACATGAAAGGGCGATCAGTGGACTAGTAAATGATCAGAATCATGATAAATAATATTTATGGAGCTCTTACCATATGTGGGATACTTTGCCCTCTGTCTTTTCACAGACAGGTCTTTTCACAGCAGATCTTTTCATGTCTACTTTTGTCGACTTTGGTCAAGAATTTGAATGTCTGAAGTAGCTTTTCAATCAGAATCCTTGTTTTTACTTCTTTTCCTTACAATCCTGTTGTTCACACTGTAGTCTTCCTGACTTTTAAAAGTATTTGAAAATACCCCTGAGCCTTATTCCTGTACCTAATGAAATCCAGACTCATTATCAGCACCTAATGATAATATTCAACATCAGTGGGTACTTACTGTTTTCAAGCCTTGTTTGAATGCTTTATGTATAATTAGCATATTGAATGCCTTCAACAGTCCAATGAGTTAGAAAAAGAGGCATCAAGAGGTTAAATGTTTTGATCAGTGTCATGTATTTCATAAGTGGCACATTTGGGATTTGAACCCAGTCACTTAACCACTCTGCTATCCTGTTCGCCAAATGAGCTAACTGGCCAAAGGTACCACCTCAACGTCACCTCCTACCATGCCTTCCACCTAGCAAGCTGTACTACGGACATTCAGACTCACTTTCTGCTCTTGGAACACATGAAATCTCATGTCCTTCTCAGGAACGCTTTCCTGGACCACCCAATCTAAAGGGAAAGCCTCTCTCTCATAGTATCCCGTCCTTTTCCTTATGAACATTTATGGGTTTGCTTGTTTGTTTATATACTCATTCTGTCTGCCCACCACATACTCATTTTATTCACGACTGTCCGCCTAGAACTCTTCCATTTCCTAATAGATATCCGTAGAATCCATTCATTAGAATTTAGTGTTCTTCAGTCTTCATTACGAACCCTGAGGAAATACGACAGTTCACTGGCAGACATAGTAAATAACTTGCTCAAGATCTAAGTCCTAAGTGGTGGATCCTAGGTTGGAACCCCACACTTTCTGGTTGCAGGGTATCAGCGGGCTATGTTGCTCCCAAGGTGCTCAGGATTTAAGGACCCTAAACAAGGAGATTACTAAAGCAGCTGGCAGATGGGCTTGATAATCTCCTCTATAATTATCTGCAAATTTGTAAACCTTGAAGTGAAAAATAAATCCTCCCTACTCAGGTTTCTTTTGAGAGTAATGACTGAATGACCAAATGGAGCCTCGTCTTGGGGGCTGCACTGAGCAAATCATGGCGCAAGGAGGCAGCTAATTGCCGAACTTGATTGCAACTGCTAATCACAGTCATAGGGAAAAAAGTGTTGGGAATTAATTAGGCAAGGACCTTCTGAACAGCAGCAGGAAGCCTCCAAGTGACCTTTATTTACAGTCAGTTAAACAGTAGTGTGACTAAAAATGCCAGGGAGCAAATCAGATTATTAATATTGATTGCTTAAAGAAAATGAATAATTTAGAAGCCGAGTCAGAATAAATATCCAGTGACAGAGATGAAAGAGCACAGCATACCACATTTCTAACATTCATCCGTCATGCGGCAGTGTCCCCTGCTCGGAAACAGAATTTTCACCCTCACAAAGCACAATTAGTTTCATGACCCAGCATGATTGCCACTAGGAACTGTTCTCATTCAGCCAAGCATGGGGGAAATCCAGGGTGTTGAACTAAAGCTTTCGTCAACACTTTGCATGGTAAACTAATTACAAGTTCATGGAAGGTTTGCTTTCCGATTTTTATCCATACGTCAACCAAAAGAAGTTGGATTGCATTTTCTGTACTTACTGAGCAAAGTTCCTGGGTTTTGGTTTTTGATGACCATATATCTTTTGTGGGGCGTGTACGACACGTTTTCAATGTGGAGGGTAGAAGTTTCAGATTACTTATAAGTAAAGATTTTCATAGGCCATATCCAACTTCTCATAAAAGCGGTCTTTTATATACTTGAGTCAGTTTCTTACCATACTTCCACAGCAACATGCCTCTGCCCTAACTCCATCTGCTGATAAGACAGATATGGAAAATTTATTTATAGCAAGATGTTGAATAGGTGCTTTTGAATTACAAGTTTTCTTTACCCAGTGATTACTGAGATTTTGAAGCCATGCTGAAAGGCTCAAGTCATACACCCTCCTCTACCTGGAAATGCTAATTAAATATCGGGGTTGGGCGTTATTGCAATGATTATGTTTTAGGCCAGTAGATATTAATAGTTTTGCCAAAATGGGAACATCTCAGGACTACCACAGTGGTGGAGAATCCAGGCATATTTACTTTAGATAGGGCTCAGAGAAATTAAGCTCTGTTGCCATCAGATTAATGTAGCAAATTAACTAGCCGTGTTCAAGGCAGTCACAATTTCTATATGACAGTAAACATAATTTGTAAACCAATCAATAACGCAAATCAAATCATTCATTTTCTCTATCCAGCACAGACATTAGTATTCATTTATGCCTATACTAATTTATGTCATTCATGTTATGTATTAACTATAGATATTAGCAGTATCTCATACATATATAAGAGAAATAGATACTGAGATGAAATGTTTAGCATTTGTGTACTGTGAACAGAATTGAATTGTCTCCTGTCTTAAACACAGCTGTTTGAAGGACATCCCCTTAGTTCTTGGCCATGAAATATCAAAATGTATCTCTGGATAATCTCCCTAGGAGGTCCATTTCCCTACGGTTGGGAAGGAACCAGATGCAAGCCTCAGTAATGGTAGAGATCATCTCACATGTGGATTGTTGACATGCATTGATCTCATTCTCTGGCCTGTTACACTTTAGCAAATATTGCCCAACTAACTGGTCTGACTGACCGTAGGTGAGACCTAAACCCAGCACACCTATGTTCTAGTCGAAAAGGATGGCTATTAACGGTAGGAAGATTGTCTCCAGCGTGGCTGATGTCTTCCAATAAGCCAATTGCCGATTTAAGCATTGATGAGCTGTCTGTCCAACATGAAGGCATTCTCCCTTCTTTGTTAGAGATATGAGTTCACAGTGACAGTGGTCCTTCTCTAGAGGAACTGGTTGATTGATTATTTCACAATAACAGGAATTACTACAGCTTTTGACCTGTCCAGGGGAATAGTGGGAGGAAGGTCATCCAATCATGCATCCATCTTGTAATATGGACTTTTTTTTTTCTCATGAGAATTTAAATTAATAAAGCACTCCTGGTGGAGGGGGAAAAAAAGGTCATGTAAAAACCAGACTCTTCAATCTTCTATGGTCAAACATGCGTATGCCAGCACGGCAGACTGATAATCTTCGGAAGGAAGAATTCTCCTTCATTTGGTTTATTGCAGGGATATAGAAACCAGTAGAAGATTTTTCTTTACCTTACACACTTAAAAACTATCATTGATAGGCTATGCTCCACCATTTCTAGTATCTTTTTCCTAGATGTTTTAAGTTAGCATGTTGTTTTTAAAAACAAAACAAAACAAAACACTCAAAGCTGATGCTCCAGGAGAGGCAACAGCAACAAAATGCAGAGAGCTTTAATTAAATGCCAGCATAAAGCCTTAATCACGTTTGATGTTAAAGTAATACAGTTTTTATTGAGGTGTGCTAAATGGCTCAGGTAGCTGGCAGGTGGGTTACCACAAGTCATTAGATTGTGAGGGGATTTTATGGGCTCTAGTTTGCATCTAGATAGTAGCACACTGACTGTGGCAACCTCTCTTCCCCAAAGCAATTTTCATTTTTGAAAAAAAAAAAAAAACGTGCAGAATTATGGCCTCTCATTTAGATTCCAGAAGCCTACCTAAAATGGGACTAGACTAAGAAGTGGAACACAGCTTTTCGGATTCTTTTTCCAGGCGACAGAATGAATCGGGTTCTTTGGAAAGGCAGTAATATGCAAAGGCGCATCTTTTAATCCATGAAAGTTAACATTAAGTACGTGACTGTATGTTATTCACAGATTTCTCCCTTTTGCTCCTAGAGGATAGTGATTTTCGCCTCAATTGTGTGTCACGTGTGATGGGGACGCCTGGCTTTACGTGCAGATGTGCCCTATTCCTTCTCACTATGGGAAGCAAGTACTATGATCGCAGTAATTCCTGGTACCAGGTTATAAAAGCAGCATCTTTAGAATTTGTAAATGTGCTGTTTTTATTTTATCCCTTTGTTTATACACAGATTAAAACATGATCCCCCATGGCTGAAGCCTGTAATTGAATAAAATGTTCTGAGGCTGCCACAGAGCTGTGGAGCAATGCTTCAGTGACTTCGGAACAGAGTCAACACCTGAAGAATAAATTTTCTCCTTGATCTTTCACCACGGCCTTGAATTTTTTTTTTTTTTTTTGAAAATGTTGAGAAGACACCATAAAAGTGAGACTATTTAACGAGCAAAGAAATGTAGCTAGACACTATACTGCCTACTGCAGGAAAGAAAGATTTTTCAATATGACTTGCAGGAAGTGGGGGTGGGGGATATTTTCCATAGAATTAATTTCATCTTAATTTGCTTAGCTTTCGGTAGAAGATCATCAGACTGAAATTGCAATATGTTTCTTTGTCTTTTTTATCCCCCTGAAGTCTCAGCATAATTCAGAACGAGGGAAAAGCGATTCTTTTGCACTTTGCATGCAAGTCACAGTTTCCTTCTTGGGTTCCAAAGGATCCCTGGTCTCCAAGCTCCAGTACCCAGCTGCCACTGCATATGTTGCTGCTAAAAACTAAAACTTGCTGAAATAATCATTCCCTATGTTTTTAAGAGGCTGTGTTTAAAGTCCTACTTGACACATCTCATTTCTTTAGGGAGCTTGAATTCATATTCAAAAACGAATGTAAAACAGCAGAGCCAATAAAAACCTGAGATTTTTTTTTTTCTTCCTGCTCCGTGTTGAATATGCTGAACAACCCTTAGGATCACTAATAATCAAAATGCTTGCATGCCCGAGGCACTGTATGTACTTGACTTTCTAAAACACAAAATACAAATATAAATTAACACCGTAGAGTGAATGTAGAATATGGATACTTTTCCATATACAGGATTTAAAGATATAAATTTTCTGTTTCCACACACAAAATTGGTACCACTTACGTTTGAAACCATTAGAAGCCTTATTCGTGTTTGTTCCTTCTAAGATCTTGCTCCTGATTATTTTCAGCACCTTCTGGAATAAGACGCAAAAGTAGAAAAATAAAGTTTCAACTGCTTGACTAGCATATAGCATCCACACCAGTTGCCCTTAGATATGAGGGATATGTGAGATGCCTTTAAAATGTTGAGATCCCTCTCTGCCTAGATGTCCATGGACTTCTACTTCTTCTATTACATGTAAATAAGACAAAAGTAGGCGCCTGCATGGCGCAGTTGGTTAAGCGTCCCACCTCTTCACCTCGGCTCAGGCCATGATCTCCCAGTTCGTGAGTTCAGGCTGCGCATGGGGCTCTGCGCTGATGGTGTGGAGTCGACTTGGGATTCTGTTTCTCCTTCTCTCTGCCCCTCCCCAACTGGTGCGCCACACGAGCTCTCTCACGCTCCCTCTCTTTCCCTCTCTCAAAAATAAATAAATGAACTTTAAAAAAAATCAGTAAAAAACATAGCAGCCAAGCAATAACTTGCGACGTTAACAGAAAAATAACTGTTTGGACACAGCCAGGGTCTCCATAAATTTTAAAGTTAGGTTGCTGTGAGAGAACATTATTTCTGAAAATAAAAAGCTTTGTTATCAGCATCCCTGAGAGGTGAAACTTAAAATGTAAGTTAATGGAAGATAGTCTGGGCAGAATTCACTGATAGCCTGAAGAGCAAATTATCATTTAAGGCTTCCTACCTTTTTCTTTCAAGAAAACATTCTTAATAAATAAGGACACCAAGGCAATTTTCTCAAAAGCCTCAAGCATGTTTTGTGGAGTTGCTTTTTTTTTCCCCCCCCAACTTGTTTTATTCACCCGTTCTGGATTTCTGGATTGTCAAATAGAAATAGGAAGCATTTCTTAATGAAAAAAATGTTCTAAATGTGATTTTAACCCAAGAATCATTACCAGCTTGAATTTTGAAGAATCTAAAGATTTTTGTTTTGATGTTTGAGAGAGAGAGGAGGGGAAAGAAGTTGAATCCGAACAGTGCCGTGCTTTTGTAAATAATATTTATGTTTAAATTTGAAAAGTGTGGGAAATTTAAGGTAGGATGGAATTCAATAATTACAGAGTGTCCTTTTAGCTAAGTTTTAATCAGTGTGGAAGAAGATCTGCCTTTTGTGGTTTCATTGTATTCAGATGATGTCAGCAGATTCTTAGGCAGGAAAATAGATACATGTTCCTTTGATATTTTCCTTGGGAAAGTTGGAAGCACATCCCACAGGGAGGATATATTTCATCTTGCCCGCCTAATAGCCCCTAGAGACACAGGAAGTCACCAGAATATCTGTTACTTGATTGTTATATAACCATTCAATCTCTGAATAATCCAATGATTAAAAATTTTTCTTTTAGAAAGATTCTGAGTGTGGCAAATATAAAATATTTTAAAAAAAAAATCTCTTGTTATTAAGTGCTTAAATGTTAAAAAAAAAAAAAGCTATCTAAGACTTGACTCATTTAGGTTTTCATAAATAAAACTTAGACTTATCAGATACTTTTCTACCAACATATCCCTAAGAATTCATGTGGACCGTATTGGCCATGTCATAATCCATTTTATGCCCATGGTTGATTCTCAGTAAATTTATCTTCCTTTATCAAACCCACTGAAAATTAAAGTAATTTCAATTACTATGGTTACTAAGTTTGAATGTATGTATGAACTTCCTTTAATCTTTTGTTCAACTATCTTAATAGAAAGTTCTAGTGAAGAATGTGAAATCCAAAAAAAAAAAAAAAAAAAAAAATCTTAGAATACCAGATACAGCCAACTAGCACTAAATGGAATTAAATTTTACAAAGAATTAATTATCCTAGATAAAGATTACTGCTCAAAATGCCTACAATTCTCAAAAAAAAAAAATTACAGATTGAGGGCACTACTCATCATTATTTAGCACAGCTAAGAAAAATACTTTATATAATGTTTAATCACCCCTATTGAGGTTATGACAGAACTATTTATAAAACCTTTTACAGATCATAACTTGAGAGGGAAAATATGTTTTAAAAATATATAGCCAGTTGGCTAATTGATGGCTCATGTGGAAGTTTGGATAAGAAATAACACAGAATGGGGTATTAGTCCTGCAGATAATACAAGGAAGACTGTAACATATAGATCCTGAGGTGACACTACCCATTAGACTTGACTGATCTCCTGGGAGAAGCAAGAGACCAGATTTGCTATCCTTTAGATTTGGGCTGCTGAAAGGAATATGGTTATATGAGTAGAAATAGGGGAAACAGGAATCTTTGGACACTATAATGAGTTCAGCATGGAATCTTTAGAGTTTTCCAGGTTGGGATAGCTAGATGAGAGATGGAAACAACTGAAAGCTTAAAGATTTTGAGGCTGGAAATACAGATGTGGATGTCATCTACATTCACACCTGTATCTGTTGCTTGAAAATAAGAAATAAATATAGATTCAAAGAAAAATTATTTCTAATCCTGAAATAACCAAATAATGATATAATAATACATTTCCACTCTTTTCACTACACATGTATGCATACATGAATATGCTTTTCAGCCATTCAGTTGCATGGGTAACTATTCCATTTTGAAAACATGTAAGCTGGCAGCTAAGATGTTTCAGCGTCATCACTGTTCCAAAGCCCTAGAGTTAATTTACTACGTTGTGACCATATTGAGGTAAGGAAAAATAATAGACTAGGAGAACACCCATGCACATTCCAATATATATTAAGTGCTAGTAAATAAGGGTTTCTGTTTTTGTTTTAGTGCACCTTGTTTCAAAGAGGATTTGAGGGGAAGAAATGCATTTAGAAAACACATTAACCTATTAACCTATACCTTAGGTTAATATGCCAAATCAAAATTGTCTTCTGTAATCTTCATCCTCTTCGGTCTCTGACATGATTGCGGTCAAGTTAAAGAAAATGTAGATTTGGATGATCAAATAACTGCTTGGCAAATGAAATGTCTTTTCTCAGAGAAGAGAGCTTGCTCTAGGTTGACAGGCGTTACTGTTAGGGTGTTCCCTTTTGGACCTGTGATAACAGTTTCAGACATGAGAGCCTCACTGTTACGTTTCAGAGGCTTTACCCAGAATTGCAGTTCCTGTTTGGTCTTTTTTTTTTTTTTAATGTTTATAATTTATTTTTGAGAGAGAGAGAGACAGAGACAGAGCACGAGCAGTGGAGGGGTATGGAGAGAGAGGGAGAAACAGAATCCGAAGCAGGATCTGGGCTCTGAGCTGTCAGCACGGAGCCCAATGTGGGGCTCAAAGTCACAAACCTCAAGATCATGACCTGAGCCAAAGTCGGACGCATAACTGACTGAGCCATCCAGGTGCCCCCTCTGCTAGGTCTTAATGCAAGTACATGAGAAGGGAAGAAAAATTACTTAGGGAAGAAAGTGATATGTAAATAGAAGGCATGAAAAAAAAAATTGCTTTAATCTGTGTTCAAATAACATCGCCTAAAAATACAAAGATCAATGGGTGTGTGCCTCTCAAGTCTGCAGTGAGAAAAACATCCAAAAGTTCACAGAGCTCAATTGTTTTTTCCAAAATGCCTGATTAGGAAAATCAATTAACTAGGCATAATGGGCCCTGTGGAGAAACTGCTTCATTTCATTGGAACAGGAAGAAAAAACGTGAGGGAAAAAAAAAAAAACAAAACTATATTTTGCTCTATTGCTTTACCCTTCCACAAAGCTATCACCCACACGCACACACAGAGAATGGGTAGGAAGATGCCCAAAGGTTTCTTCGCCCGGTTGAGCCACAGCTACCATAGAAAAATCCCAGCTTCTTCCTTACAGAATTCTGATTTTTACATATAGCTCCTGGGCGGTTTTACTCCTTCGGGCTACCACCGAATCTTATGGTCTTGGTGTCCTAAGGGTAGCTTCCAAATAGGATGTGATCTCCACATTATCCTTTCTTTAGAGGTCTGGAAAACAGACTGAGACTTTTCTTTTTTCAGGTCAGGTTCTCCCGCTAATGGTGGCGGAAGGGGTAAGCAGCAACAATGGCCAAAACAAACACAAATTACAGTGTTGCCAGAAAGTTTCCAACTTTGCCTCGGTGATTATCTCAGATACCCGGAGACTCACGCTGATATATTTTTCAGTGGAGCATGAAGTTAATCAAACTTTGCTTTCCTTCCGTCCCTGGACCTTCTCTAGATGATAAAGACGGCTTTGTTACTTCAACTCCAGCGAGTTCAGCAGAAAGGCCTAACAAAACCCATTGGTCTGAGAACAGGTGTGCCTCTGTGGGACATTTCTGTAAGCCTGATCTTATGAGGATGATTGCCATGTTTAGGGGTAATAGGATTCTGACTCTCATCAGTTCAGTGTTTCTGCTCTACAGGTACAGGGTCCAGGTAGGGTATTTTCTCACCATGAAAGCTCTGACATCTCTAAGCTGAAACTACAACCTAGAAGCATCAGAGGCTGCTTGGATTTCAATCCTAGTTCCACCAGATCCTGCATTACTGAGTTAATCTCTCTCCCTTCCTGTCTCCTCTGTGAAAAAGAGATCATAGTATTACCTACCTCCTAGGGATGCTGTAAGAATCCAGTAAGTTCCTAAGTGTGAATGGCCCACAGGTGTGCCTTTTACATTGTAAGCGTTGTATAATTATTATGGCTTCCAGGATTCATCTTGCAGTGAAGTTGTGTGTGAACCTACGTTGGTGTTTTGGACTGAATTGTGTCCTCCACAAAAATCGTATATAGAAGTCCTAGCCCTCAGAACCTCAAAATGTGACTGTATTTGGAGATGGGGTCCTTAAAGAGATAATTAAGTTAAAATGCAGTCATCAGGGCCTTAATCCAGTGTGACTGGCACCCTTTAAGAAGAGGACATTAGTACACAGACACAGAACAACTTTGTGAAGAAAACACAGAAGGTGGGCATTTGCAAAACAAGGAGAGAGGCCTCAGAGGAAATCAACTCTGCTGACACCTTGAGCTAGAACTTGTAGCCTTCAGAACTGTGAAAAAATAGATTCCTGTTGTTTAAAACAGCAACGTCTGTGGTACTTTGTGCAACTGTACGAATTTTCTTTTTGTTTTTAATTTTTTTTTTAAGTTTAATTAGTTTTGAGAGAGAGAGAGAAGAGAGCATGACCGGGGAAGGGGCAGAGATCTGAGGAGACAGAGGGTCAGAGGCTGTGAGCACAGAACCCGACATGGGGCTCAAACCCAGGAACCATTAGATGATGACCTGAGACAAAATCAAGAGTCGGCCGCGTATCCACTGAGCCACTCAGCCTCCCCCAAAATAAGAATTTTCTAATAAAACTTCTGATTGGGGATTTTCTTGAAAGTCAAAATATTTGACAACAGTGAACTCCCTTCAGCTACATAGAAACAATGGAAGGCAGTTGAGCAATAAATACTATTATCTTCAGAGAGGGACTAGATTATCCGGTTGACCACAGGGCGCCATTTTTCATTTTCTGACTTCCAGTGCACTGGCCCCATTGGTATTTATGGCATCTGATCTACAGGCCTCGTTCATTCATAGTTGGTAATTATTTATATTCTTATTCTCCCAAACTTAGATAATCCTTGGAGTAAATATGCCCTTTCCTGTCCTGACACCCATGGAAAACCTACATGATAGCTCACCATTTGTCGGCTTGAGGCTGTTCACAAGTAGTTACCTGTGCAATTCCACTTTCTCTCCTCTTTCGCATCAGCAGTAAAATACACATTTTACAAGTTATGTATGTGTGTGAGTGTGTATGTGTGTGTGTATACGTGTATGCTGTGACTCCACGTTTGAGAATTATTTTCAACAGGACAGAACACATTTCATTCTTTACATCCATTAGGATATCATGAAGCCATAGCCTTCACTTGCCTGAGTCCGGCTGGAATCTCACCCACTTTTCCATGTGCAGTGCATGGCTCCCTCGTTCTGAAAAGCATCATCATTTCCAAGATACCAATCCAAGGCCCCCCTGACATGGCCAGCCAGAGATGCTCGGCTCTAATCCCATGCTGAGCACTCTGTAATGAGGACAACTCCTGCTTGGAGGCATTTCTTTTCATGGGTTGCAGTTACCACCAGAAGAACGGTTCATGTCTGCTGCCGGCTGGTCAAAAAAATACTGTCAGCTTTTTAAGAGCAAGCTGTAAGCACTTGCAAGTCAGAGGGAGGGAGGGGAAAAAAAAAGCGTGCCCAAAGTTATTTCAATAGGCAAGCTCTAACGCATTCTAAGGTTAATACTGCCTAATTAATGACAGCACCAAATGGAGCCAAAAGCGTGAAGTCTGCAAATGGCTAATAATGAGGGCTAGATAGATATATCCCACTTTCCATGTATGTTCGTAGGGCCGGCTGCAGAATGTAATTGAAATAAATGGGGGTTTCTACTTATTTCTTTTCCTTTAATGCTGAGTGTTTGCTGTTTTCTCTTTTCTTCCCTTAAAGAACCTCACTTAATTGTAGCAAATCTTACACCTGATAGTGTCACTGCTGGAATCCTTGACACAGAAACCCTTGAAGGGCATTTGCAGAAGCAGTTGGGGCAGGGGCTGGGACTGTGGGGGGTGGGGACACAGTCATATGCATCCATTCAGCTTGCATTTATCTCTTCACAGTTACAGCTCAAGGACCCTAACTGTTGGGCTGAGGAGGAGGTGGGGAGATTGTTGTTTCCAACTCCTCATGCTTGTTAAAAGCGAGGCTTTCCATTCTTACTATTAATACACTCAAATCCAAATCATTTTTTAAGTACCGTGACCCTTTAATGAGAACAGCCAATAAGATAGGATCTGAAAAAGATAGATTTTAGGAACAAGGGATTTTTTTTTTCCTTGTGCTTTGTTTTCCCAGTCTTGAATTAATCACAGCTGTCTTTCACCAGCAAAGGTTATTTTTGCCTAGCATGCTTTAAATTAAAAAAACAACAACAAAGAGAGGAATCTGATGTTCTTCAGGCTTCCATAACCTTCCACGGAAAAGAGAGAAGCGTGAGCTCTGTGCAGCTAAGAATCCAGCTTTTAATTATATCTTTCTTGTGTTTACATGAACTTTAGTTTGCATTTCAGAAGCCTTATGGAAAGATTCCTGCGGCTGACCCTGGAGTAGTGGTGAATTTCTCCATCAAGTGAGTATTGATGAGCTGCAAAGTTCAGTGAACAGGAAAATTCTGCTCCTTTTATTGCCAATGTGACAGGTTACTTTATTACCATGCCTTTCACAGCAATTTAACAGTTACCCTGGTAACGGATTCAGTGAGGTAATGGGATCACAGGCATTAGAGCAGAGGCAGGCTGGCCGCTCGCACAGCCATCTGCTGGCTGCTGTTCCGAAGGCCGTCTGCCTGGTGGAGCCCTGACAATCACGGGGCCTGCATGGCAATGAGGCAGGTGAAACCGCAGGCCTGCCCTATTTAGCTGTACTCTGGTGATTTGTCTTTCTAATTCTATTGAAATAATAATCAGGATTTGTTTCTGATTAATTAACTAACCTTTTGGTAAAAAGATTAGATAACGAAATTGCTGCCTATTCAGAGATAATGAGATTTTTATTACTCTGTCAAAAGAAAAAAGTACATTTATGTGTCACCAGCCGCTGTGTCAAGAGGAAAAAAAAAAAAAGAAGAAGAAGAAGAAGATTTAAGTCTTTGTCAGATGTGTATATTCCTCTGCGGATGAAGGGCATGCTTCATTCTGCAGGAACCCCCCAGTCTTACTGGGGGCCTGTAGGAAGAGCTTTCCAAGCAGCAAACAAAGTAATAAACACATTTAGGCCAATAGGCTTTTGGGGAGGGTGCTAATTTGTTTTAAAATGTCTTCTAATGGAAGAGGAACGCTTGGGAGTCTCGGGGACTTGCCTGTACTGTGTGGGTGTATTTATGTAAGTGTGAGGGTGTGAAGAAAGCAGTAAAATCTCCACGCGAGGCTTTAAAATGACATATGTAGACAGGCTGCTTTTCCTCTGCACTACAGATATGTCTCCGGCTTGCAGTACATTTGTCTTCTGGCAGGAGTTGTACTTGGGCAATGGGAAGGGGAAATCATCCGAGCTTAGCAGGCTGGGAGGTCACCTGTGACTGTCACAGGTAGGCTGCGTCAGGAAATGAATTATTCTAACTGAGCAAAAAGGGAAGTGGCCCTTCTTCCCGTCTCACTCCAAGAAACACAGCCGGACAATTTAACCTTTTCTCTTAAGAAGTCACACCTCAATCCTTTGTTGGGGGGTGGGGGGGGGACTTTCATTTTCTCATTCCTCTGTAGCTTTAAAACAAAACAAAACAAAACAAAACAAAACAAAACAAAACACCCAACCCCTGAAAAAGTGCTTCCCTTGGATGAAAAGATGCCAAATGAGCCAGCGGCAGTCGGCGTTGCAGGGAATAAAGTGCAGTGTATTTCCAAATAAAATTTCACAGAGCTACAATATTGTTTTAATTCCTAAAACCTGAGGAGGAAACACAGTGCGTGTCTCTTCCTGCAATGCAATAAAACCAAGGAGTGGGAGGGAGGGCCAAGTGATGGGCTGGGACCCAGCTGAGCATTTTGTTAGAGTGAATTTGTGTCACTGCCTTTTCAGACTCAACGAGACACTTCTGTTTCTTGTGACATCCTGTGGCCTTGGCTGCCTCAGTTTGTGTGTGTATGAACATGAAGGGATTTCAAGTGCTAAAAATAGAAGTTTTCTATTTCGAATTTCATATGGTTCGCAGACAAGTTGAAACGCGCGCACGCACACATACACACACACACACACACACACGCACGCGCGCGCGCAAGGGAGGGGGCTCGATCAGATGTGAACAGTCCAGAGCCTACTTTCCTGTCTCGGGGTTCCCACTCTCCACCACCACCCCCTTTATTCTTAGTCCCTCTTGCAACAACAACTGCCAGCTAACAGACTCATTTCTGATAACAGATGCTTGACAAAGAAATAAGACATTAAAAAGGAGAAGGCGGCTGCTGGGGTGGGGATTTCTGATAGTTCATTGCCAATAGCTTTTTACAGGGACTTGTTCTTGTTGGCTCTCTACCAAACCGAAGGGGAAGAGCAGGCGGGGACAGGGAGTGTTTGTCTCCAAACTCCCAGTGAAATATAGGGTTAATATTAGCAATTATTATTAAAATTAGCCAAATGTTATTAAATGATCTTTGTGTAGAAGAATAAGTATAGTTTTCCCTTTGGCAGACAATGACATCTGCAGCTCTACATTTTCATGAAATGACTATACTTAACAAAAACATTACTTCATTTTCATGGTATTTCTTTTGTGCCTAGGAGCAACCCTGTAATTGTTCACTTCAATTACAACATTACTATTTTAAACTGAAACCCATTTTATCTGCATGCCAGCTTTTTATTTGTTTTACCAACTATATCTATTTCCATTACTGCAAGGCTGATGGTTTGTCTCAAGAGGAAATCAAATCCATTAATTCAGAAATTTCAAGCCTGACTAGCTCTACCATAAGCAGCATTTCTTATGCTAATAGCAAATGTGCTGAGGCTGACAGAAACTGACATGGCCCTGTTTTTTATCATAACTTAAGCATTTATGTAAGAAGGCAAATCTAATAGTCCTAGGAAACTGTAAGTGTTATTATATATAATTCACTTTCCTGAGATCTGGACAGGGCTCTGGTTTGCGTAGCCATGGTTTAAATCAAGCTGCCACGAGACTTTAGCTCACCTGACTTTTCCTATTTAGCCAACATATTGCTTCACAACAGATACATCCAGCATGAAACTAGATTTGTGGTTTTGTTTTGGGTTCTCTTTTTTATTCTCAACTTTTTTATTTCCCTCCCTGAAAGACTTCAGTCCATGCAGGGGAAAAAAATTCATTTGTATTCAGGTGATGCCTGAAACATATCCCTGTAACAGCATTAGCCTGAGTCAAACCTGGCCCCATTCGGCTTTATTTTTAATGCATACTGTTTGGGTTCTATCACATGGTTTGTGTTCAATAAGATAGTTTGACTCGATAAAAATCTAACTCTGACCCAGAAAAAAAGAGAGAGAGAGAGAGAGAGAGAGAGAGAGACAAAGATTGATTCTCCTGATTTCTGCATAAGCTTTTGCAGGCACTGTGACCTGTTTATGTCACCAGTAAAGGGTACGAGATTCCTATCACAGAACCGCATCATCTTTTGGGATCTAAAAAAAAAAAAAATGCAGAAATCTCTCAAGAACCCTAGCCCTCCTTTGTCACCACAAAGCCCTCCAGTGCTATAAATCAGTCCTCATTGGGAGCTCTTATATACCAGCCGTCACCGATAAGCTTTGGAGAAGTAGACAAGACTTTTAGGAATTGCTGAACCATGAAGTTGACCTGCGTAGGGTTTTGTTGTAGGCTATTAAATCCAGGATGGCCGTTTTAAGATGATTCCGCTTTCTTCTCTCCTTGGTCTGGTTAAAGAACTTTAGCCCCAGCTCATTATTTGGCTGATTAAAAAAGGAGAGAGAGAATGGAACAACCTGCTGTTCGAGAAGACTACCTTCACACACCACTTTAATGAGAGTGACTTATGCTGACGTAGTTTACGGGCTCAAACATGACACTAATTTTGCAGCTAAGAAAAGATTTACTAACTGTACATACTGCTCTGCTTTTGTTGGCATGAGTACCACGATTCTTTTCTCCAAAAACGAACTCAAAATCTTTTGTAAACATGCATTATTTGGTTAACACATTGTAAATGGTTCCCAGTTGTGCTACACAAGCGCTCTTCACTATTATGTAAACAATTATTCACTGAAAGGCTTGCTTTAAATTGTAAATGAATATATTTCAGCCGTAATGTTGCTTTCAGACCTGCCCAGTGGTATAAATCTGGTCATTTGTTTTTTGCACTCTGCCTATTACTAACCAGTTAGAAATGTGCTGATTATTTGCACAAGCCTTTCACACTGCGCACGCAGTTAAACTGCTGTTTTATTTTTCCTGTGTTTGATGAGTGTTAACAAGAGCGCCATTTGAGGAAACCCAAACCAAATACAGCTCTTTAATTGGGGTTGGGGGTGTTTGGGAAAAGCCACCCGGTGAGTAATTCCACTGTTTAATGTTTGAGAGTTCGCCCACCCCACCATAGGACTTACGGCAAGATTAATTAAAGGGGATTGACAAAAATCCACTGCCTTGCTCAAGCCACAGGAATGGCTGGAAATATCGTGCATCCAGTTATGGGAGAGCAGATTACTTGGTGAGGAAGCTAATTCCCAACTCCCTTTTTAAAACTCCTGCCAGTGCCAAACAGCCCCATGTGTGGATAAAGCAGTTTTACATTCTGTATCCCTCAAAGGAAGCACAATTTGGAAAGAAAATGATGTAGCGCTCTCACTGGGCACGTGACTTGCCTTCACAGCGTCTGCCCCATGCTGCTGAAAGTTCCAGCTGACTCAGAGCTTTGTCTTCCTTTTTTTCCTAAACAGTTATGGGGGGGGGGGGGGTTGTTTGTTGTTTTTTGAGTTTTCCCTCCCCTTGCCGTTTAATGGAGCTTCTGTAATGTGCTGATCTGCAAAGCTTTGGAGCTAGAAGTATTCTGACCTCAGATAGTCTTGTTTGTGTGAACCAGAAGAAGTGGTGTAGCTTTATCTCACTCTGTTGATAAAACTGTGAAACTGTGTGCTGCCTTAGATAGCACTGACCTTAGATCAAGCCTAGGATAATGGAAGATGCCCCAGGTTCTAGCCCTGGATTTGTTCCTAACTAACTCAGTGACTCCAGACGATCACTTAACCTCTGTGAGCCTTATCTGTGACATGACACGGTGAGGCCGTAGGACCACCATTGTTCTTCTGAAGCTAAAATTCTAGGAAGCGTGTGGTACATACTTCTAGCCACTTTTTGGAATTTATAAATAAATGCAGGATGTTTGATAGATAAAAGTAGGAGGCTCTTTATTTCCATATTGAGTGTTGAAAAGAAAATCCGTACTTTCCTTGTTACTTCTTTCAATGACTTCTTTGCAGCCACAACTGACTATGTTAACAGTGAGTAGACCACATAAGTCATGCATTTTCCATCTAAAATAGTTTGTAATTGTATTATTTCCAGTTTTTTAAAATATACTCCGTCCTCTAGTGATCAGTATTCAAACTACCTTTTTCTTCCTAATCACTTATTCAGATATTCTCTTTTACATTTTAAATTCATTGTAGGTGAAATAATGAAAGTAATGTGGGCTGCCTGGGTGGCTCAGTTGGCTGGGCGTCCGACTTCGGCTCAGGTCACCATCTTGCGGTACGTGAGTTCGAGCCCCGCGTCAGGCTCTGTGCTGACTGCTCAGAGCCTGGAGCCTGCTTCGGAGTCTGTGTCTCCCTCTCTCTCTGCCCCTCCCCTGCTCATGCTTTGTCTCTGTCTCAAAAATAAATAAAACATTTAAAAAAATTTTTAAAAAGAAAGTAATGTGCACTCAAGGTATACCGGTGAAAATAAAGATAGAAAGCTTTCCCCATCTGAAACTTCCTTTTCTCTAGATATTGGTTTGTGTTACCACTCATGAAAAATCGGTACTATAATTCTTGAGTACAAAAAGCCCATTTAAGAACCATTGCCATCAGCTTTATTATGATGACACATACAGGATTGATTCAGGTTTCTTGTTGGACTAAACACAGTTTTCTGGATAAGAAACAGACAAGCTCCCACAAAATTTCTTCTCCCCACTATATATGTTCTACGTGCAGTTACACAGAACATACAGAAATATGTTTGAGTTAAAAAAACCTTAGGAAAGTTTTAAGTATAGGTTTTAGTTGTAATCTTGAGTCTTAGTAGTTGGCTCGTTTTAAAATTTAGATGTTAGACCCAATTGGGCTATTAGCAGTGCCTCCTTTTATTGGCTTTCTCAACTGCTACACATTCAGTACTTCCTAGAAAATACGTATTTGACTACTCACTGCTTTCCTGTTTTCTTTGCCCATTCCTGGCCCGGTTCAAACAGACAGCTGTGCTGACATGATTTTACTTTTCACCTCCCCACCTTATAACGTAGTGTTTAGGAATATTCTGCCTCAAAGAAGGAACCACTTATTCCAGGCTAGACATGTAGAGTATTAATAAAGTCCATTCAGAGCTGAAGTTGTGTGTAGACCAGCTCGCTGCGGCCGTATTAACATATTGGGGAGGGAAAAAAGTTTCTGGTCTGTACCGTCTACGACGGTTTAGAGGAAGACAGACTTGGTCTCGTTGTTTCTCGAGCTTTCATGTTTGTTGCAATAAACAGTCACAAAACACCTGCAAGATTTCAAGCAAGTTTTCCCATCACTATGCTGAAAGAGTGTTAGAAATGGAAATATTCTAACATGCAGTCTAGCTATGCCTCAGTTGAGACTTCCTTGCTGTTGTCTATTAGCCAAACTAATCTAGTTGGAAAATATTCTGTACCATTTTTTTAAGCAGGTGGAACCCCCTTGATGTGACCTGGATTTCAGAGGATGTCTAGCTATTTAAAAGATGTTTAAGATAAAGGTCACACAGCCTTGATTGATCTGTTTCTTTTCAATTACTTAAACTCTAAATCCTCAGAAGGTAGAGAATTTACCTGCCTCATCTTCCTAATCTGAGATCTAGCACAATGGCTCACATTTAGGAAGTATTCAGTAAGTGTTTGTTGACCTAAATAATTACGGCATCCTGAATATTCGTTCTTCCTTCGAAGGTGGAAGGCACAAGTCACATAACCGGCAGTGTAAACAATTTACATGTATATGAAAATGTTCTTTCCTGCATACAGAATGTTCTGTTTGTGATTTTGCTTGAGCCTAGACACAAGTTCGGAGGCTAAGAAGTCATTTCGACCGAGAAAAAATGATTTCCCTAAAATATAATTGAAATAATACACCTATTTGAGTTCAAGCAATATGCCAAGGGAGGGAGAAAGATTATAAGGTACAAATAAAGAAATGAATCTTGGCGTTTAAAAGGGCTTCTATTACGTTCATAGAATATGATATTCTGCATAAACCTGTATAAGAACGTGTAGCTGCCCCTTCTTCTGCTTCTAGACCTGTTGGTATGAGGACTTATAATTTGACAGTCGCTCATTTAAGTACCTTAGTAACAGGAAGAGGATGATTTAGTAGTCATTGTCCTATATTATATTATTGCGTGTAAAGAAGTGTGTATTCCTTTTGGTAACAATAGTAAAGCTTTTTTGAAAAAGAAAACTAGATGTGCCATTCTCTCAAATGCAGTGTGACAGGAAACCGGGACAAAAGGCATCAGGAAAGGCTGCCTGCAGATTGATGTTACAGCTATGCCAAGAGTCTTCAAGGATAAGGGGGTTTAGCCTGGAGACCAAAAGCAAGGTTCATTTCAGACGGAAGAGTATATGTTATTCTTTAGCTTTTAGTTTAAATCATACTAGATGAGAAACACCATTCTTCACTATAATACAATGTTGTTTATATTTTGTGAAAGCTTAATGAATAGTTTAGGGAGGGGTGCCTAGGTGTCTCAGTCCATGGAGCATCCAACTTTGGCTCAGGTCATGATTAACAATCTGCGAGTTCAAGCCCCTCATTGGGCTCTGCACTGCCAGCACGGGACCTGTGTCAGATCCTCTGTGTCCCTGTCTCTGTCCCTCACCCCTCTCAAAAATAAATAAACATTTAAAAATTTTTTAAATAATTTAGGGACATCCTCTACCTCCTCCTTAAAAAAAGTATTGATTTTTTTAAAATGGTAATTTTGGATTTATAATAAAACAGCTATTAAGTGGCTTGCTCAATGTGATCGCCTTCATTTTTAACTCTGACGGTACTTAATGTCATTTGTTCATCTGTTCAGCAAAATTGTATGGAATCTCTGTGAACCATCTCTAAGAACTGTGAGAGCTAGTGGGGCTGCAGGAGTGGAAAACCAATGGGGCCTCATGTTCTCATGTTGCTTGTAGATGTGTGAGGCCATCATCTTAATCATCAACAGTGAGTGGGTCTAGAAGTAAATCTCCCAGAGATGGGTACGAATGTATTACTTTTTTCCTTTTCTTTTTTTGCCATACAACAAATTATCACAAAACTTGGTGCCTGAAAACAACAATCTTTATTTACTATCTCACAGTGTCTTTGGATCAGGAATTTTAGAGCGGCTTTGCTGGGTTCTGACTCCAGGTCTCTCAGAAGTTGAAGTCAGATGTTGGCTGGGCCACTGTCTTCTGAAGGTTAGGCTGGCCTGCAGGCTCTGCTTCCAAGGTCTCTCAGACATGTGGCTGTTGGTGGGAGGCCTCAGCCCATCACCACTGGGCTTTTCCACAAGGAGGCATGACTGACCCCAAGGCATGGCACTGGTTTCCACCAGAGCAAATGATCCAGTAAGTCAAATTAAAAGCTTTGACTCCTGGGGCACCTGGTTGGCTTAGTTGGTTAAGTGTCGGACTTGGGCTCAGATCACCATCTCATGGTCCGTGGGTTCAGGCCCGTGTCATGCTCTGTGCTGACAGCTCAGAGCCTGGAGCCTGCTTGGGACTCTGTGTCTCCCTCGCTCTCTGCCCCTCCCCCACTCATACTCTGTTTCTCTCTCTCAAAAATAAATAATAAAAATAAGATAAAAGCTTTGATTCCTTTTATAACCTAGCCTCAGATAACACACATGATCGCATCTACAGTATTGTAGTAACAAAGCTTAATTAAATGAGAGAAGGAACCACACACTAGGGAATGAACACCAGGAGGTGTACCCGGTGGGCCTATGTTGGAAACTGGCTACTGCAGTTACTAAGTCTTCCACATCTCTGAATCTAATTTGTGACATAGTTGTGAGTTCACCCGTAAGTTGACATTAACAGCTCTTTTAGCTAAAGAATCTGTTAAGTTTAAGGTACAAATTCTCAGGCAGTCCTGAGCTTTTTGTTTCTTTGTTTTCCATCAAATAATCATCCCTAGTACTTTGAAACCATTATTCTCCATCCGAGAGCCACTGCCTGGAGTGAGCTTTCCCTCTGTTCTCTGTGAAGCATAAGGGCCCCAAGAAAGTATGAGAGTAGTTGCATGAACCATGGTATGTTTTTCCCAAGTAGTGAAAATTCTGACTCATCAAGGAATCATTTCAGCTCTTCCATCTGTTTTATACACTGAACTTCTGACAATTTCAAGTTTTCAAATTTTTCTATTGAAAAAAAATTCAGAGTATTGATCTATTTCAAAATCTTACCAAATTCCACAATTCTTTACCCCACATCCCTTAGAGGTGGTCAATGGGTAGATGGATTGTGTTGCATGGATGAGAGGGAGCCTCGCTTCTGGGAAACAGTAAAGTTATATCCAGAAGAAAGCCACCTTCAGCCTGCTGAAAGCTTGGCCCACAGGTCTTAACTCTGCCTCCTGGAGTGCTAGAGGACAAGTAAGGCCCCCTTTTCTGTGTGACAACCCTTCACATAGATAGCTGTCATTTCTTGCCCTTATAAACAGGTAATAAATTGACTATAAATTGATATTCCAACTATAAGTCATTATTATTTAAATCCCCTGAAGCCACATTCTATTTACCTATTTTCAAGGTATCACCATTTCTTCAAAGATATTGTTCAAATCAAAATGTATCTTTCTCTTCCTTCGCCCAAATTAGTGTGATTTTACTAAATGCAAAAGCAAATACTTGTGAGATTTCTCAAAGATTGTGAATTTAATTTAATGGCCCTCCAGAAATCTGGAGCTTAACTGAAGCAAATTCCTTTTTTGCCTTCACATCTATTTTTGCCACAGAAGGACTTAAAAATCAGATTGCAAATCCTAAATGCTGCTGCCTTCTATCTGGTTGACAGGTATTCCTTGGGTTTGCTCAGAGTCAGAGATGAGATTAGCTAATCCCAAGAGTCCTATTTTCCCTTTTGCCTAAAGCCTTCCTGGCTATTAATGAGGTGCAAGGAGAGGTGCAGCGTTAACCCTTTCAGGAATAGCTTTTCCCTTCCTTTCATTACATGCTCTGCAACAATAATGAGGTAATCATACCCTTTATTGTGGAGGTCGCCATGTTTTAAAGGAAACCCTGGTGTTACCAGACAGAGTTCATACATCCAATTCTCAGGCAGAGAGCTACCAGGAAAGGACTTGAGATTTCTTGACAGTTTGCTCAGTACCATTCTTCCTGGAGACTAACTCCTTTTGAAAAAATCCCTCCTTGGTGGAGGCTGGCTTGTTGTCTTTTCTCTGACCTTCCTTATGGTGTAAGTGCCTGTCTTAAGATAGCAATGTTTCCATCTGGCTCTGTGCTCCTTTGAACTGAGGACACATGGAAAGATTTTTCTCTTTCTCTGTGTTCCTCAACAATCAAGAAGGTTAATTCAGTCTTTCTGGAGAGTTTTATCAGTGCCAGTAGCTCGCCTGTGGTTGCACACCAGGGCAGCAATTGCTACATTTTTTAAAGTGTACTATTGTATCAGAGTCTTCAGAATCATGTTGGAAAAGTAGCATCTTTATATAATACAAATAGTGTTTTGGAACTACTAAACCTGTGGTTTATGCAGGACCAAGAACAAGATAAACGTGCCTCATCTCCGCATATTTATTGCCTGTTCACTTTCTTCTAGTGTTATCTGGGGTCAGACAAAGCTAAAGGAATTGTTCTCTTCAAAGAGGACAAGAGATGGCCTTGCCAAACAACCAAGTGAAATCAACTCTCACCTCAAATGTGAATGTTCTGGGCTTGTCCTTTCTTATTTAAGTCATTGATAAAGAAGGTATATTTCATCATTATAAGAAGTCACTGAGTAACATACACCATTTATTTCCAGGAAAATGAGGGATATTTCTCTGGGTGTCTTTTTTTTTTTTTTTTTGCAACTAAATTTTGAGCAGTTTGGAGACTGTTTCTATGTTGGTAGAAATGGATTTCAAGGGAGTAAAGTGGACTTTTTTACTTTTCTTCAGGTTGTAGCAGAAGAAGGGTTTCTAAGGAAATTAAAAAAATAAAATAATACCACAGGATTCCCCCTACTATAAACATTAAGCTCAAAAATTAGTTTTGAATATGATATTATCCTACTCAAATGGCATATTACATCATTGCCTCAAGTTACGATGATCTTCATGAATCTATACACAGTAAGTAGTTAAAGAGAAAAAAGACAGGGGTGCCTGGTGTCTCAGTCAGTTGAGCGTCGGACTCTTTTGGCTCAGGTCATAATCTCATGGTTCGTGAGATAGAGCCCTGCGTCGGGCTCTGGGCTGGCAGGACAGAGCCTGCTTTGGATTCTCTTTTCTGTCTCTTTCTGCGCCTTTCCCCGTGTGTGCACGCATGCACTCTGTATCTCTCTCAAAATAAATAAATAAACATTTAAAAAAGGAAAAAAAAAAGACAATCTTAAATACTCAAAATGGATAATGTTTAGATTATCAATAAGAAAGTACTGAAAATGCTGAAAGCACTATATAATATTCAAAATGGTGCCATGCTCACTCTCAACAATAGCCAAATTATGGAAAGAGCCTAAATGTCCATCAACTGATGAATGGATAAAGAAATTGTGGTTTATATACACAATGGAATACTACGTGGCAATGAGAAAAAATGAAATATGGCCTTTTGTAGCAACATGGATGGAACTGGAGAGTGTGATGCTAAGTGAAATAAGCCATACAGAGAAAGACAGATACCATATGGTTTCACTCTTATGTGGATCCTGAGAAACATAACAGAAACCCATGGGGGAGGGGAAGGGAAAAAAAAAAAAAAAAAAAAAGAGGTTAGAGTGGGAGAGAGCCAAAGCATAAGAGACTGTTAAAAACTGAGAACAAACTGAGGGTTGATGGGGGGTGGGAGGGAGGGCAGGGTGGGTGATGGGTATTGAGGAGGGCACCTTTTGGGATGAGCACTGGGTGTTGTATGGAAACCAATTTGACAGTAAATTTCATATATTAAAAAATAAAAAAAAAAATAAAAAAAAAAAAAATGGTGCCATGCTGTGTTGTCGAAGTCTTAGAGGAATATTATGAAGTTATTAAAATTATGTGTTATCTCTACTTTACAGGTGACTAAAGTAAAATAGACACTTAATGATGGTAATGAATCTAGATTACAAGGTAGTTAATGACTCATCTTGTGTACCTACTATTTTCCTTTCTGAATCCCTCAGGATTCCTTTGCACACTATTATGAAGAAGAGTCAGTTCTCTGGCTGCAATCTTTGTAGTTATATTTCCATTTATTTTATATCCAGTAGTCAATCATAGTGAGGCTGGGACATGAGTAGTATAAATTTCTGTCAACCAAATCAAGGCTATTTTGGGAATGAGAGGGGATGGTACTACTAATTATGCTGGGACCTTCTGTACAGAATGGAAAACTGTTGACCAGAAAAGTATTTGTATGTAGATATACATATATATATATATATATATATATATATATATATATATGTATATATATATATATATATTTTTTTTTTTTTTTTTCAGTTTTATATATTTTGTTTGGCCGCAGCGTGTGAATCCTTTTCTTATGAGTGGTTTTGTTTCCTTGCTTTCTTTGTGTGTGTGTGTGTGTGTGTGTGTTGTTTTTGGTTTCTTCTGTTTGTTTGTTTGTTTGTTTGTTTGTTTTTGCTAGGGTAAGAGATAGTTGAGGAGAGTAATTCTCCCCATAACCCAGATGGGACATTTTTTCCCTCTTTACTTCTTACCATCTCTGAGGATATTATGCAGGTTAGTCAGACATATTTAGGCCAGTGACACAAAATAATAAGTATAAGGAAATTTTTTTATCTTCAGAGGTTTTCCAGAAGATGTGTGCATGCATGTGTGTGTATATGTATGTATTTGCACATATATTTTTTCTTATCTTGAGGAGATAGGTGGAAATAATGGAAATGACTAATGTTGAATAGTACATTTTTTTAATTTGTGATTTTTAATTTTGTAAGTTTTGTCTCCAATGTAGCTAACATACACTGTTATTTTAGTTTCAGGTGTTCAATATAGTGATTAAACAATTCTATACATAATTCCGTGCTCATCAAGTTAAGTGTACTCTTAATCCCTTTCACCTATTTCCCCCATTCTCCTGCCCACTTCCCTCCGGCAAACCATCGGTTTGTTCTCTACAGTTAAGGGTCCATGTTTCACTTTGTCTCTCCCTCTCTCTCTCTCTCTCTCTCTTTTTTCCCCTTTGTTCATTTGTTTTGTTTCTTAAATCCCACGTGCAACTGAAATCATATGGTATTTGCCTTTCTCTGACTGGCTTAATTTGCTTAACATGATACTCTGTAAATCCATTCATGTTGTTGCAAATGGCAAGATTTCATTCATTTTAATGGCTACATAATAGTCCATTGTATATATATTTAGCACTTCTTTATCCATTCATCTATTGACGGACACTTGGGCTGCTTCCATAATTTAGCTTTTATAAATAATGTTTCAATAAACATAGGGGTGCATATATCCCTTTGAAGTAGTGTTTTTATATTCTTTGAGTAAATACCCAGCAGTGCTATTGCTGGATAGTAGGGTAGTTCTGTTTTTTAATTTGAGGAACCCCATACTGTCTCCCACAGTGGCTGTACCAATTTGCATTCCCTGCAAGTGAGCACAAGGGTTCCTTTTTCTCCACATCTTCACCAACACTTGCTATTTATTTTTTTATTTTAGCCATTCTGACAGGTGTGATGTGATATCTCACTGTGGTTTTGCTTTGCATTTCCCTCATAGTAACTGATGTTGAGCATCTTCTCATGTTGGCCCTCTGTAGTTATTCTTTGAAGAAATGTCTGTTCATATCTTCTGCCCGTTTTTAAATTGGATTATTTGTTTTGGGGGGTTGTTGAGTGGTATAAATTGTTTATATATTTTGGATACTGTACCCTCATCGGATATGTCATTTACAAATATCTTCTCCGATTCAGTAGGTTGTCTTTTAGTTTAGGTGATTGCTTCCTTGCTGCGCAGAAGCTCTTTATTTTGATGTAGTCCCAATAGTTCATTTTTGCTTTTGTTTCCCTTAAATTGCCTCGGGAGGTATATCTAGAAAGATGTTATTAAGGCTAATGTCAGAGAAATTACTGCCTGTGCTGTCTTCTAGATTTTTATGGTTTCAGGTCTCACATTTAGGTCCTTAATCCATTTTGAGTTTATTTTTGTGCATGGTGTAAGAAAGTGGTCCAGTTTCACTCTTTTGCCTGTAGCTACTAATTTTCCCAACAACATTTGTTGAAAAGGCTCTTTTTCCCATTGCATCTTGCCTCCTTTGTTGAACACTAATTAACCTTATAACTGGGGGGTATTTCTAAGTTTTCTATCCTGTTTCATTGATCTGTGTGTATGTTTTTTGTGCCAATATTGTACTGTTTTGATCACGACAGCTTTGTAATATAACCTGAAGTCAGGGATTATGATACCTCCAGTTTTGTTTTTCTTTTTCCAGATTGCTTTTGCTATTCTGGGTCTTTTGTGGTTCCATATAAATTTTAGGATTCTTTGCTCTAGTTCTGTGAAAGATGCTGTTGGTGTTTTGATAAGGATTGCATTAAATGGATAGATGGCTTTCGGTAGTGTAGGCATTTTAATAATATTTGTTTGACCTCAGGGTGAAAGCTGTCAGCTTTTCGCCATCGTGTATGATGTTAGTTGTGGGTTTTCATCTAAGGCTTTAATTATGTTGAGGTATGTTCCCTCTAAGTCTAGATTGTTGAGGATTTTTATCACGAATGGATTTTGTAGTTTGTCAAATGCTTTTTCTGTGTCTATTGAAATGATCAGATGAGTGTTATCTTTTCTCTTGTTGACGTGGTATGTCATGTTGATTGATTTGCAAGTATTGAACTACCCTTGCATCCCGGAAATAAATCCTACTTGATGTTGGTGAATGACTTTTTTAATGTATTGCTGGATTCAGTTTGCTAATATTTTGTTGAGGATTTTTGCAGCTACCTAGACCTGTAGTTCTCCTTTTTTGTAGTGTTTTTATCTGGTTTTGGTGTTAGGTTAATGTTGGCCTTGTAGAATCAATTTGGAAGTTTTCCTTTCTCTTCCATTTTTTGGAATAGTTCGGGAGGAATAGTTATGAACTCTTCTTTAAATGTTTGGTAGAATTTGACTGTAAAACTCTGGTCCTGGACTTTTGTTTGTTGGGAGTGTTTTTATTACTGATTCAATTTTATTGCTGGTAAACTGTTTGTTAAAATTTTCTACTTCTTACTGCTTCAGTTTTGGGAGGGTGTATGTTTCTAGGAATTTATCTATTTCTTCCAGGTTATCCAATTCATTGCCACATAGCTTTTAATAATATTGTTTTAATGTATTTCTGTGGTGTCCACTGTTATTTCTTCTCTTTCATTTGTGATTTTTTTTTTTTTTTGAGTCCTCTCTTTTGTTTTTGGTTTTGGTTTTTTTTGATAAATCTGGTTAGAGGTTTATCAGTTTGTTGATCTTTTCAAAGACCCAGCTCCTGGTTTCCTTGATCTGTTCTATTGTTTTTGGTGTTGTTGATGCTTTGGTTTTTTCATTTTTTTTTTGTTTCTTTTGTTTTGTTTCTATATCATTTATGTCTGCTCTAATCTTTATTTTTCTTCCTTCTACCATTTTTGGCTTTTGTTTGTTCTTCTTTTTCTAACTCCTTTCGGTGTTACCTTACATTTTTTGCTATTTTTCTTGCTTCATAAGGCAGACCTGTATTGCTATAAACTTCCCTCTCCCAGTAGCTCCTGCTGCACCCCAAAGGTTTTGTACCATACTTTTTCTTGTGATTGACTTCTGGCTTCATAGCATTGTGGTCAGAAAAGATGCAGAATATGACTTTGATCTTTTTGAATTTGTTGAGATTCTTTTTATGGCTTAATATGTAATCTGTTCTGGAGAATGTTCCATGTACATTTGAAAAGAATGTGTATGCTGCTGTATTAGGATGGAATGTTACCATATATCTGTTAAATCCATCTGGTCGTTTAAAACCACAGTGTATCATTCAAAACCACTGTTTCTGTGTTGATTTTTTGGTTTGGATAATCTATCCATCAATGTAAGTTGGTATTAAAGTCTCCTATTATTATTGTATAAGTCGCGATTAGTTCCTTTATGTCTGTTAGTAACTTTTTTATGTATTAGGTGCTCCCATCTCGAGTGCATAAATATTTACAATTGTTATATATTCTTGTTGGCTTGCCCTTTTTATTATTATATACTGTCCTTCTTTGTCTCTTGTTACAGTCTTTGTTTACAGTCTATTTTATCTGATGTATGTGTTGCTAACCCAGCTTTCTTTTTACATCCATCCGCATGCTAAGCACTTCTCCATCCTTTCACTTTCAATCTGCATGTGTCTTGATGTCTGAAATAAGTCTCTTGTGTGCAGCATAGAGATGAGTCTTATTTTATTGTTGTTGTTTTAGAGAGAGTGAGAGAGAGAGGTCACAAGGCACAAGTAGGGAAGGGGGCAGAGGGAGAGAGAGAGAGAGAGAGAGAGAGAGAGAGAGAGAGAGAGATTCTCAAGCAGTCTCCATGCTTAGCACAGACCTCAACATGAGGTTTCATTGCACAACCCTGGGATAATAACCTGAGCCAAAATCAAGAGTCTGATGCTCAGATGACTGAGCCACCCTGAGGCCCTTACCTTAGTCTTGTTTTCTAATACAGTCCAATGCCCTGTATCTTTTAATTGGAAGTCTATATTCAGTTGATGGTCACTTAAGTTTGAACCTATTCTTTACTCCCCTCCTACCCTCCGTTTACATATATGATGTCATACTTTACATCATTTTATTTTGTGAGTCCTCTGACTGATTTTTATAGACGTAATTATTTTTATTGCTTTTGTGCTTCCTACTTTTCTTACTATTAGTTATGGTCTTTCCTTTCAACTCAAAGAATTCCCTTTAACATTTCTTATAGGGCTGGCTTATAGTGGTCATGAACGCCTTTAGATTTTGTTTGGGAAAATCTTAATCTCTCCTTCTATTCTGAATGATAGCCTTGCTGGATAGAATATTCTTAGCTGCAGATTTTTTTTCCTTTCAACACTTTCAGTGTATCATGCCACTCCCTGCTGGCCTGCAAATTTTCTCCTGAAAAATCTACTAATGGGGCAGTTGGGTGGCTCAATTGGTTAAGTATCTGACTCTTGATTTTGTCTCAGGTTATGATCTCACAGTTTGTGAGTTCAAGCTCCGAATCAGGCTCTGTGTTGGCATTGCAGAGCCCCCTTGGGATTCTCTCTCTTTCCCTCTCTTTCTCTCTTCCCCGTCCCTGCTCACACACACTCTCTCTCTCAAAATAAATAAATAAACTTAAGAAAAATCCACTGATAGCCTTATGGGGTTTTCCTTTTCTGTCACTGTATTCTTTTTCTCTTGCTGCTTTTAAAGTTATCTCTTTATCTCTATTTTTTGCAATTGTAATTATAATAAGTCTTGTTGTGGACCTGCTTGGGTTGATTTTGTTGGAGACACTCTGTGTCTCCTGAATCTGAATATACTTTTTCTTCCTCAGATTAGGAAACGTTTCGGATGTTATTTCTTCAAATAAATTTTCTGTCCCCTTTTCTCTCTCTTCTGCTTCTAGGATCCCTATAATGTAAATGTTATTATGCTTCATCGAGTTGCTGAGTTCCCTAAGTCTATTATCATTTAGCATTTTTTTTTTTTTTTTTTTTTTGTCTCCCTGGCTCAGTTTGATTATTTTCCATTAGTCTGTTTGCTACTTACTCAGGTTGCTACTTAGTTTCTCTGTTTCCTCTAATCTACTATTTATTCTCTTGAATGTATTTTTAATTTCATTTATCGTGTTCTTCATCTCTGATTGGTTTCTTTTCTATCTCTTTGCTAAGGGTCTCATGATGTTTTCCACTCTTTTCTCAAGTCCGGTGAGTATCTTCATAACTATTACTTTAAATTCTCCATCAGACGTATTACTAACCCCTATTTCACTTAGGTCTCTTCCTGTGGTTTTCTGCTTTTCTTTCATTTGGAACCTATTCCTCTGTCTCTTCATTTGCCTAACTCTCTGTGTCTGTTTCTATGTATTAGGAAAATCAGCTACGTCTCCTGCTCTTGATAGTAACAGCCTTATGAAGAAGAGGTCCTGTAGTGCCCTGCAGTATAGTGTCCCCCGTTCACCTGTGCTTCGGGGATGTCTCCTATGTGTGTTGCATGCACCCTGCTGTGATGTACGGGCCACTTTTTCCTTCAGTCCAATCATCGGCAGTGGCGTTCTGATCCATGGTGGACAGTGTTTTATCCCTGTGGTGTTAGTGGACCAGTCTGGGGCTGCCTTAGGCTTAAGTTTAGTCAGAGTAGGTATTTGCAAGAAAGGAGATAGCACCAAACCACAGTGCACTTTCCCTCTGTTGTGCCCTGAGCTTTCATTGGTTGGTGGGTCCTGTAGTCAGACCAGTTGTCTGCCCCCACCCCACAGCTGGGGCTGCAGTCTCACTGAATTGTGTAGCTGTCTTCCTCTCTCCCCATGGCAGGATTTACTGGAGAGTGGTGCTGGCCCCCATTCTGACTGTTTGCACACTGCTGGGCTTGTGGCTGTGGTTTGAATGGGGTCCAGCCAAGAGCATATTGAAGGGGGCAGGACAGGCAGTGCTTTCAAAATTTTCACGCTGGCAAGAGAGGACTTGCTGCTGCTGAGACCAGGTTCTCAGGGGTGGGGTACACATTTTTAACAAGGTATGCACCGGTCCTTTGGGGGAGGGGGCCCACCCTCACCACCACTGCTGCTGCTAGAGGCCCCTCAAAGTGTGTGAGTCCCAGTGTTGGCAAGGTCTGTGCTCATCTTCTGGAGGAGGGGGCTCCAGACTGAGGCAAGCTGACTGGAAAGGGCAGATCTGCCAAATAGCGGGGTGGGTGGGGCTGGGTGCCAGTTAGGTAGTGAGTGTTGGCAACGTGCACTGTTTCCCACAGGTCGCTTGGTGTTCATGCTAGGAGGTTGGGGAGGGAAATGGTGCCTGCCAGCTCCTTTGTTCCAGACAGAATCCCCCAGGGATCTCTATCCCTGCAGTACCTGCTCTGAGATTAGCAAATAACTCTCCCTCCTGTATGCTTCAGGTAGTTTTCTGCTGCTTCTATGCTGTATCTGCATGGGCTGTTTGTCCTGCTGTCTCTCTAAGGGCAGGGACTCAGTTTCTTATTGCTCTCCAGGCTTTCCCAGAACGGAGCCTGGTGATTTTTAACATTCCGAGTTTTATGGCCTGCGGCTTGTAAGAACTCATGAAATTTGGCCCTTCTGTTTTTCAAAGGTAAATTTTATAGGCTTTCATCTTCCCTGTGCAGACTCCCAGAGGTGATAGTCCCGTTTCTCTCTCCTCTCCAGGCCCAGACCTCTGGCCTCCAGTGGCCAGACTCACAGGGTTTAGCTCCCCAATACATGTCTACCCTTCCTACCCTCTTTGATGTGACCTCTTCTCTACCTTTCGTTGTGGAGTTTGTTCTGCCAGTCTTCAGGTCGTTTTGGGGTTATTTACACTGTTAAAAGTGTTAGATAGTTGTATCTATGAGACGGAGTGAACTTGGGGTCTTCCTACTCTGCCACCTTTCTGGTTTCTGTTGAGTACTTTCTTAAATACTCCAATGTTCTATAAATATCTTTACATGCTCTTAATATTAATTTTGGAATACTGACAATTGCAATCACATGCAAAATAATCCGGTGCTTACATATCAGATTTTTTAAATGTCTCAACAGTAATTCCCCAACCTGAAATTATTTGTTTTTTAATAAGGGATTTTAATGTATAATATTATAATTGTTATCACTAAAATATTTGTACTTATTTATAACCATGTTCTATTACATTTTTCTTCCATTCTGTTTTCTGTTGCTTACTATTTACCTTGTTTATTATTTTCTTTCTTGTTCATTGTTTTGTCGATCATATTTTATTTGACCTAGTTTTTTTTTTCAAATAGTGAGAAAATTCTAACTCTATTAATATTGGACCAGTAATCATCATAGATTAGTAGTAAAAAGATTTTGGATAAGTTTTCCTAACAACATCAAAATCAATTAGTTAACTGTATCAGTCAGTTTTGCTTTGAGAACAACTTTCAGAGCTCGGTGGTTTACCACAAAAAGCTCATTTCTTGTCTTCTGTGGAAGTTGTAGGTTGCCCCGTGGCTCTATGACATATGTCTTCTTCATTCCAGAATCTAGGCCGAAGGAGCAGTCCCTTTTTAGGATATGCCATCCTCTTGGCAAACAGAAAAATAAAATTAGAAGAACTGAGACACTGAAAACTCTCAGAACTTCTGCTTGGATACGGTGTATTTTGGGTCTGTTCACTTTTCATTGGCCAAAGCATGTCACATGTCATTGATATCAAGGGGATTGAGATGTATGCTCTTCCTATATGATGGTACAAGTCACATAACAACAGAAAAGATCGTGAATAACTGGAAGGCATGACGACGTTTACCACACTAGCTCTAGCCCGTGGCTCTAAGACAATATCCAAATGTACCCAACTCATCTCTGTGCTAGAAATACCATAAGAAACGAAACTATCCTTGTTTTGATGGAATTTATGTCAGGTCATGATTTTCCTACCCTTCTACTCTTCTGGTTTTATACTAAGATTGTATGGGATTTGCGCTAAATTTTCCAAAGTCTGACAACCCCTTTTGCAAAGCAGCTTAGTCTTACTCGATAAAGTTGGTATCTTGTCAAATCCCTGGGGATAGGAACACCTATTTTTAAGTTTTCCTATTTCTGGTGCCAACTTTACTTTCTCAAGTAAGAGTTTAGGTGTATCTTTATCACTTGTTGGCATTTCTCAGGTTCCTGGTGATTGATTTGTGTGTGTAGTTCAAGTAAATGTCAGCGTTTTCCAGGCAAGGAATGCGGGTTCTGTTTGCAGATCATCTGGCTATAATGGATAATCACTGTCAAATAACTAGGAGGGGCCTGATGTGTGGGAGCAGTAAACATTTTGTTCGATTGGTTTTATTTTAAGGTACCTGTGAGCTTATCTTCTGCATACAGATGATTCTTATATATTGTGGAAGTCATTTAGACTCTTGCTCTGTTTCTGTCTCTAACCTCAAAGTTCACTCTAGTTCCCCATGGAAAAGTTGCCATATTATTTGAAGAACTTGTCTCTGTACTTCATTCTGAGGATGAACACCAGAGCTAGCCTGTTAAGTATAGGGTCTGGCTGAGCAAGTCACAACATGTTAGATAATATCCAAAGACTGTCTCAGAGGCCACTCCTGCTGCCTGTTGTCAAGGTTACTCTAGGTACAGATGAGATTAAGGTGAAACATTCAAGGTGAGTGTGGTTCTTGCCTCAGGCACAAAATTTAAGCGATGATCAAGATACACAGTATTTTGGTGCAATATAAAAAGAATTAAAAGTAATATGAAAACCTAGAATGGATAAAATATCAAAACTTTAAATAACGACAGAATTGCTAACAGCACCATGCTGAGCCACATGGGCAAAAGGCAAAATCAGTAATAATGCTATTTTCTAAATCATGGAAGTTTTGCATGCATTTTTATTTTTAAGGCATTATCTGCTTTAATTATCAACATTTTTTGGCACCTCTTCAAATTTTCTATTCAAGATAAGTGCCTCACTCCTCATTTACCTCACCCAAGTCGTGTCTCTGACTTAGCCCTTCTAGGAAAACCTATCGTTTCAACAGGTCTATATTATGTCTATATTGTGTGAGCATTTTTGGCTTTGTTGGGTTAAATTAAAAAATCTCATCTATTATGTTAGAGATTTTACAAGCTTTCCAATATTATTGATCACTGAAGGAACTTAATTTTTTTTTCTATATTGCTGTAGATTTCTTCTTATTTTTTGTTTTGGGGTCTTAGTTTCTTTTTTCCCCTCAGTAGGATTTGAGGAGAGAGAAAATGAAGTGGAAGCTGGTGACAGACATAAAAATAAGAGAAAAGTAATGGTAAAATAAATTATTTGAATTTAAGGCATGTGGTGGATGAGGGAAAGATCCATAAATGAGATAGGAGTTAAAAAAATTTTTTTTTAATATTTATTTTTGAGAGAGAGGGAGAGAGACAGAACATGACTGGGGGAAGGACAGAGAAAGGGAGACACAGAATCCGAAGCAGGCTCCAGGCTCTGAGCTTTCAGCACAGAGCCCGACGCAGGGCTCGAACTCACAAACAGCGAGATTATGACCTGAGCCAAAGCCGGAGGCTGAACTGACTGAGCCACCCAAGTGCCCTGAGATAGGATGTTTTAAATGTCACTGTTTTTCCTTCAAAAATAACAGAAGAATTTGAGGTGAACATATTTTAGAATTTGGAAATGAAAGGTTTGAATAGAAAGAGAACAGGTAAGTTAGGTGTTTTCAATCAAGCCATAAAGAAATAATCTAGAAAAGTAGAGAAATAAGCTATTCCCATTCCATGTGCAAACTCCAAAATATTACGTAGATAGATTCCTCGGCAGAAAAACACATAACGGAGCAAAAAAACTTTTAAAGCATTGCATTATTAAAAAAATATATATTAACTTTACGTAAAAACAAAGTCAGAGGCATCCCATGTTGTGCTGTTCTACTAGCCTAAATGTTGCTGATCTATTTGGCTCTAGCAAAGCCTTCTCCAGTGCTCCACCGGCAGTTCAAGTCAGAACTCTAAACAGCTAAATTGTATCTTCAACACTGAGGTGGTAAAATAGAAACATAATATCTACCATTTATGAATTGCTTGATATGAGCCAGAGAGTAAAATACTATCTCATCGCACACTTAAAAAACAAGAAGTAAAGAATTAAAACTTTCCTTATTTTATAAATAAGAGCACAGCTTAGAGAAATCAAATCACTCGATCAAGATGACAACACGTAACATGTGGTGAGCCGAGGTCACGCCCAGACCTCTGATCCCAAGCCTCTACTCCCAACCACCATGTTACAATTGAGCGCACAGGAGGTAGGTTTTATCTTTATCCGTCATCATGTTAATACTCCAGTAAACACAGAGAAGTAAGTAGAGGACCCCAACTGTCTCCTTCTTCAGTCATTTCATTAACACCTGTTCCTTGCGAGTGTGTTAACTTTTTTTTAACTTGCATTTTCCCATGCATAAAATGAAATGGTGCCTAAGATTTCCATCCGCTTTCAAATTCTCTGTTTCTGTGATTCCTATCGACAAGCCATCCACTCTAAGTGGAAAGGCTAAAGCAAAAGAGAGTGACCCAAGTATGCAGATTCTAAAGTAACAGAGGGTATTAATATCCTTCATTTCATGCAGTTTTTAAAATTCTCATTTTCTTCTTTTTCATTCTGAATCTTATTTATTTATTTATTTATTTATCTATTTATTTATTTATTTTAATGTACCAACCTCGCCTTTCTTTCATCTTGTAGTGGTAGAACAGTACAATGCCGTTTGGTTTTCTTTTGCTACTCAGTTTTTCATCACATCACATTTTAAAACCCAGCCACTTTTACAGTCGGTTAAGCGTCCGACTTCAGCTCAGGTCACGATCTCGCGGTCCGCGAGTTCGAGCCCCGCGTGGGGCTCTGGGCTGATGGCTCAGAGCCTGGAGCTTGCTTCCGATTCTGTGTCTCCCTCTCTCTCTGCCCCTCCCCCGTTCATGCTATGTCTCTCTCTGTCTCAAAAATAAATAAACGTTAAAAAAAAAATTAAAAAAAAAAAAACCCCAGCCACTTTTAGATGAGCACAAACACTTGATGTCCCACATCAAGAGATTCCACACATCTCCCCGGGGCAGTTGGGGGGGTGGGGCATAACGTCTCCACCCATCCTGTAAGAACCACGGAGATAGCCTAGTGAGTTAGCCTACAGCCAAAACAGTTTGTTGAGTGAGCTTCGCTTTTTGGAGTTTTGTGTGTGTGTGTGTGTGTGTGTGTGTGTGTGTGTGTGTGTGTGTGTGTGTGTTTTAAATCACATTATCAGGGATTTTCAAATTTAAAAAAAAATGAGGTTCCATTTCACAACCACTGGACTAAATTTTTGAAAGTACGGCAGAGGATTTCAGGCAACAGACACTATCATGAATTGCTTGGCAGAGGGGAAGGTAAGCTTGTACAACCACTTGAGAAAGCAATGTATCAAAATATGAGAAACTGTAGGACATGCATGTCCTCAGACCTGGCAATTTCATTCTCTTATATGTGCAGCCAGATACATTCTAAAAGAGTTCACTGTAGCATCACTAGTAATATGGAAAAACTAAATAACAGAAGTGTTCATCATCAGAAGAGCAGATAGGTGAATGGTGACAGAGGTGAAGAATGGAATATTACACATCAATCAAAATGAATGAACCAGCTCTGCATGTAACAACATAAAGCTGAAAACGTAATCATAAGGGCAAAAAGAACAAGTTGCAGAATGCTCCATACCATAATGAATCCTTTAACTGCTTTAAAAACATGTGAAACAACAGAATATTTGGTTTATGGATATAGAATTCCAAATTTACAAGTTGAGTTTGTGCGGCAGAAAGTTTCAATTTGGTCTGTTGCTCCTAGATCTCCAGAGGGTAATGTAATGTGTACATGGTTACTTGTTAGGTTATGTTTATACTTTCTGTGTGACTTAACTATCTTTAATAAAGTAATATATTTTATTTTCTAAATAAGGAAGTGTAGTGGGGGGAGAGAGGAAAGCAAACCATAGGAGACTCTTGACTGTAGAGAACAAACTGAGGGTTGCTGGAGGGCAGGTAGTTGGGGGCTGAACTTGATGGGTGATGGGTATTAAGGAGGACACCTGTGTTGAGTACTGGGTGTTATTATGTAAGTGATGAATCACTAAATTCTACTCCTGAGCCCAGTATTAACACTATATGCTAGCTAACTAGAATTTAAATAGAAGTTTGCGGAAAAAAAGACAAAATAAAATAATAGCATGAAATTTAGTATGTTGTTTCAAATTACACATGTTTTTCTCCCTAGGCACTGATATGTCCCCCGTGAGAATGAGAATCATTGCTCTGGCAGTGTTAATCGTCCAGCATAATTTTAAGTGCCAACTAGGAGCTTAACCAAGCATCATTTTATGGACTTGACCACCATGTCCCTTCCCCCTGAACTTTAGGGGAGCCCGAACTTTCTGGGAAATCATAGAAGCCAGGAGAGCAGTGTAACTGGCCAGATTGGTCCACCCCCAAATTTAGCCTGGGCTCAGGGCTGCTGCTGACAAGGAACAACACTGACTTATTCCAAATCAAAGAAAAAGCTTTGGACTGCAGTCCCTGGAACTCTCAAGTACACAGGCTTGAGATAACCCTTGAATATGTCATTCAGAGTCTGTCCCTTCCTGACATCATTCTTCGCTGCCCCTGAAGGGGAAGCTAGGAAAGCCGTGGGTGGCCCAGCCTCAAGTGACTCCCTGCTTAATTTGCTTATGGGTCTCTTCAGTAAAAGGTCATTAAAATAAGGTTTGGTTTCCATTGCCAAGATACCAAGAATCATCTTGTACATGATTTGGCCTCCACTGAGACCTTGAGGTCTACTTCCCCAGAAATACTAAAATAGCCTTGGCTCCCTCACTCGTGGGGTTGAATAATGTCCATCATCCCACATATTCTTCAAGTATTCTCGGTTCCAGAATTTGCACATATTTCTTTTCTTGTACTTATTTATTTGACTCCCCTAGTCAACCTTTCCAAGCCAACCTCAATACATTTCCCCACCTGTCTCACCTTAGGTACACACATTCTAAATGTTGTCTTCACATGAACTGTCTCTTTATTACCTTACCTCATGTACCTCTTTTACTCAGGTACTATCTTATGCAACCATTCTTAGGCAAGAGCTCTAATTTATTAACTACATCATCAGTCTTTCACTGCTGATAACCTCTTGTTTTCCCTCATCTTCCCTGGATAGGATTCCAGATGCCTTCCCTGAAAGACTTCCTTTGCAAATACCCTCAAATCCCTGGCCTCTCTCCCTCCATCGCACTCACTCAGCAGATACTGACTCTGGTTAACCCAGACATCTGTTCTCTCTATGGCTGAACCCCAGCAACTAAATATTGCTGAGGAAAAACTACACAATTTGAATGAAGTCATTTTAAATACAACACGCGGACCTCAAAAAGAATTCAACGCTAACCCTGATTCTGTCTCATTTTGCTATTAAGTTTTCTTTCTTACTGACCAAGGTGACCATTTCATAATCTTTTCAGTAGTTTGTAAGCCTCTAATCCCTTCCATGTTCCCTTTGCATTACCTAAAATTTAGTCTTGCCTAATACTTGAGTAAAGAAGACCAATAAATTAAAATTGCCTAGTGGTCTACCAAACCTTTCTACAGATTCATTGCATATCTGTACCCATATGCTTTATCTTTTCTCCTGTTAAAAAGATAGACATATCCCTGTTTCTTTTAATAGCCAAGGCCCCTACTTATGTTGACTATCACTTCCCATTTTGTCTTTTCAACAACTTTGCAACTGGGGTGTTTTCATTAGCTATTGTTGCATAACAAATTCTTCTGAAACAAAGCAGCTAAAAACAGCAAACGTTTATTAGCTCATAGTTTCTGAGGGTCAAGAATTCAAGAGCAGCTTAGCTGGGTAAATCTGGGTCAAGGTCTCTCACAATGTTGCTGTCAAGCTCTCTGGGAGTACAGTCATTACACTGCGTAATTAGGGCTGCAGGATCCACTTCTAAGCTCATTCACGTGGACACTGGTTAGTTTTTCACTAGTTACTAGCTAGAGGCTTCAGTTTCCCACCACTAGGGCTTCTCCAGATAACTTCACACAATATGGCAGCTTGCTCCTCCCAGAGCCAAGTGATATAAGAGACAAAGACAGACCAAGTAGAAGCTGTAGTCTATTATAAAATAATTTTGGAAGGGACCACCCCATTACTTCTGTTTTGTTTTTCTCTTGGTCACATAGACCAAGTGTAATACAAATAGGATGGGTCTACACAAGGGTGTGAATACCAAGAGGTAGGACCACTGGGAGTCATTTTAGAGGACAACTGTTTTTTTTTTTTCCTTGTAGGTTTGGTTGCGTACTGTTTTATTACCTCTTTATATAGTAATGATCTTGATGTATTATTTTCTATAGTCACGATAGAAACATAATTTAGCTTCTCTTTTAGACTTGTTGATCAAGAAATCTTTTATGATTTTTTTAAAGATTTTTTTTAAATGTTTTTATTTATTTTTGGAGAGAGAGTGTGCACACTAGCAGGGGGGGGCCAGAGAGAGAGAGAGAGAGAGAGGGAGAGAGAGAGAATCCCAGGCAGGCTCCGTGCTGCCAGCACAGAGCCCCACGTGGGTCTCTAGCCCACAACCTGTTGTATCATGACCTGAGCTGAGATGAAGAGTTAGATGCTTAGAGCCATCCAGGTGGCCCTCTTTTTTATTATTTTTAGTCTAGAGCATTTGCTTTCAACTTTACAACTCCTCAATGATTGTCAGAGTTGTCAAATTTGGGGATTTTTTTGTCAGATTTATGGCAAATGGGAGATACAAGATTTCGATGAATTTTCCACAGATTAACTTTGACTCCATATACTTCAAACCTCATTTCTCCTCTGCTTCTGGCACCAGGCGTCATGACAAGCCCTCTGATTCTTCCATTTCGGTCATACTATATGAGTGAGTTCACATAGTGGGCATCTGGAGCATTCCTGGAGGCCATTCCTATCCTTGCCAGAACTTAACAAGAAAGGAGTTTAGAAACTATCTAAATTTATCCCACTAAATTCAAAGTAAATAAGTACATAAATGTGTTATATGCCAATCTATTAAGGTATATGATTTCTATGGGTTTTTTTCTATTGTTGTGTAACAAATGAGCACAACTTTTGCAGCATAAAACAACACATGTTTATTATCTCACACGTCTTAAAGTCTGCCTACCACAGTCAGTCTTAAGGAATAGATAAAGAGGGGTGCGTGGGTGGCTTAGTTGGTTGAGCATCTGATTCTTGATTTCAGCTCAGGTCATGATCCCAAGGCCTTGGGATCGAGCCTTGTGTCAGGGCTCTGCCCTGAGCATGGCTCCTGCTTGGGATTCTCTCTCTCCCTCTGCCCTTTCCTCTCTCTCTCTTTCTCTCAAATTAAATATATATATATATATATATATATATATATATATATATATATACACATATATATATATACATATATATATAGTATTATATTATATTAAATTTATACATAATATAAATTATATATTAAATATATATAATATATTAAAATATGAATTGTATATGAATATAGCATATAATAAATATATAATATAAATATATAAATATATTTATATATTATATATTAAAATATAAATTATTATATATTAAAATATAAATTATTATATGTAAATATATTTGTATATAATATAAATTAATATATATTATATTAAATAAAAATATAGATGTTAAAAAAAGAATAAAGAGAAAATATAAAATGATACTTACTATATAGAATAAAAATTTCATGAATTTAACATGATTTGCATGTATCATTAAGTCCCAGTATCTCTATGAGGTAATATGTGTGCCTTCCACATAGGCAAATGAGAATTTTAACTTTTTCATATTTTAGAGCCCCCTAATCGAGCTAGAACGTAGACCTCTCAAGTCTCAACATGTAATTGATCCTTCAGTAATAGTAACTTCCTCTAGAAATACTGTGAAGTTAAAATTTTGGTTCCTTGAGATTGCTTTTAAGTACCAGAATCACTCAGCACACACCTTTTAAGCAAAAACAAGTTACTGAGAATTAATTAAGCCCATAGTTTCCATTTGCATGCATTGAAATTCACATTCTTCTGGACATATCTTGGTATATCACCAAGTCTTCAGATTTATAAACCCAAAGATTTTGTGAACTTTGCTTTATTTTTCTTTTTCAGGTACTCAAAGTTATCCTTATCCGATCACACTTTATTTTATAAAATATCTTACGGAGATGTTCACCTCTATTTTCATTTTTTTAATGTTTATTTATTTATTTTAAGAGAGAGAACAGAGGAGGGGCAAAGAGAGAGGGAGAGACAGAATCCCAAGCAGGCTCCAGTCTGTCAACACAGACCCCGAGGCAGGGCTTTATCTCATGAACCAAAACCAAGAGTCAGATGCTTAACTGACCGAGCCACCCAGGCTCCCCATCCATCTTTAAATTATCCAAAAAGGGGAGCAAGAACCCTTCTCCATGACTTTAAGAGTAAGTTTACATTGGCATTATGGCAAAGTATAACTTGTTTAATTTCAATGGCCCTGTGTCCTTTTTCTTTGCTATCACCCTTAACTAGGTACCATAATATAAACATTCCTTGTTATTACAGTCTTTATCCTCTACACAGATAAGCCTTGGGATTAAAAGGCCATGTTCTTAAAGCAGAGAAAATACAGATGTTTTCACTCGCCCGTTACTGCACACAGCAGTGGTATTAGCCTTTTAGCAGTATACACCACATTAGCAATCTGAGTGTTTTTTGAATCAAAGCTGAAATTTGTAGTGCCTCTAATGTGTAATGAAGTTGCATATTTTTACCATGCATTCACTCAAGCATATGGGTTTTATAATTGAACTCAAGAGATTGTATTTTGGATTCACTTCTGCTCTAATAGAAATGTACACGTACCAGTGCTTCTGTCTCTATTTGGAGACACAATTTGATGCAGTTTGGTCATCTATTTCAAAGTGTAGGTATGCTTTCATTACTCTGTTAAAAGGCTAAAGTCAGGAAAACTTAATTATGCAAAATAACCTTACTAAATAGCGAGCAGTTTATATTATATCCCCATATGGTCATTTTTTTTTTTAATTTTTTGTTAACGTTTATTTATTTTTGAGACAGAGAGAGACAGAGCATGAACGGGGGAGGGTCAGAGAGAGTGGGAGACACAGAATCGGAAGCAGGCTCCAGGCTCTGAGCCATCAGCCCAGAGCCCGACGCGGGGCTCGAACTCACAGACCGTGGGATCGTGACCTGAGCCGAAGTCGGCCGCTCAACTGACTGAGCCACCCAGGCGCCCCCCCCCCCCCGCCTTTTGGTCATTTTTAAAGAATTATATGATGATACGAATTAGCAGTGCCCAGAACAAGTATCATCGGAACAAATATGCTTAATATTTTTGAGGAGACATGGAGTTTTAAAATATCCATGTAGTTCTAGTGTTATTGCTTGTAATCAACTAAGTTTTCAAATAAATGTTCCTATTTATATGAATGTTTAAATTATGGATTTTAGGAACACTCAAATTACACTCAGAAACAAGTATTTCCAGATTTTGCTACTCTTACAGTATCCTTTTTTATTACAATTGAATATCATTGAATCACATGTGACAAAAGAGTGGAAGTAATCAGAAAATTCATTAAGTCTTTTTAGATCTCCTTTAAAGCTGTGAATTAAAGTTGGACTTTTGGGTAAGTTCATAGTTTATGGTTGTCATCTGTATAAAGTGTCAATTCAACGGCTGTGATCATGTAAATTAAATTTGAGTGGTTTTAAATTTTTTTCTTTCACTTACTTTCCTGCTCTTATGTGGAGATGTACCTACATATTTTTCTCAGATGTAATCACACCATTAATTGGGACAGCCATTGTTATAGTCTTCTAATCAATGAAAAGAAATGAACACTACAGAGATCAAAACCATGAAATGGACATTTTTAGTTTAAAATTATTTCCTAGAGGGGCGCCTGGGTGGCTTAGTCACTTAAGCATCTGGCTCTTGGTTTCTACTCAGTTGATGATCTCTCGGTTTCGTGAGTTCGAGCCCCACATCGGGCTCCAAGCTGACAGTGCAGAGCCTGCTTGGGATTCAGTGTTTTCCTCTCTCTCTCTCTCTCTCTCTCTCTCTCTGCCCCTCCCCCACTTGCACTGTCTCTGTCTCTCTCAAAATAAATAAACCTTAAAAAATAAAATAAAAATAAAATAAAAATTTCCTAGAATGTTGTTCTTAAGATATTATAATATTTCATTAGGAAATAAATGGAGCACATATTTGCTATTTCAAGATGAAAACAGAAATAAAAATCACTGAAATTTCTTGAGCATTTACCACTCTCAAGTGTTTGTTTCTGTGTATTCCTATACTCCGCTGTGTTAACTTATCACATCTTCACAACAACTTCATAGAGAAGTAAGATTATTTTCCAAATTTCAGAGAAGAGGAAACTGAGGCACAAGAGGCTAAATGACTAATAAAAGGTAAAGCTGAGATCTAGCCCTGGAAGTCTCTGGCTCTGGAGGGCTGACATCCCATCTTCAAGAAGTTAGCACCAACTTGAAACAATCTTTTAGTGACAACTTTTCCAGTGTATTTTGAAGAAAATGTTTCTCTTGATGAAAATGATAAAATGCAGGGTGCCTGGGTGGATCAGTTGGTTAAGTGTCTGACTCTTGATTTCAGCTCAGTCATGATCTCATGGTTTGTGGGTTTGAACCCCATGTCGGCCTGCACTGATAGTGTGGAGCCTGCTTGGGATTCTCTCTCTCTCTCTCTCTCTCTGCCCCTCCCCTGCTCTCAAAATAAATAAATTAATAAACTTGAAAAAAAAGAAAAAAAAGATTATAAAATTCATGTTTGTCCTATCTGCTATTGAACTGCACAAAAAACTTACAGGAAATGTCCAAAGTCTACTCTGTTTTTATAACGCAACACTACCACATAAGGTCAAAATGATCATATTGGTTCTTTTGCATTAAAACCATTTGTTCACAGCTTTCTTCCTAGTGTTTTTCCATTGCTTCTTAGCTTTTTTCATTTCTCAGTGTTGAAAATTTGTTTCCTCTTTTGTTCTTCACAATCAATACCACTTCCCTTCCCCACAACTACCAAGTAATGACAGTAGATATCCTTTAATTGCTCAGCCAACTATTTTGCTCAAACAATTATATTTATTAAAATAACCAAATTGATTTTCTGTCTATAAGAAAAGACATTTTGAAATCCATAGGCTTCTTGGTCAAAGGTTATGTCAATAAAATACTCAGTAAAGTGGAGATTTGGAAATCGTCCAATTAATTTGATCAATAGAGAGACAAACTCAATATATTAAATCCTAAAGGTTTTTTTCTCTTCTGAAATACTGTGTGCAGACTACAATGATACCATCAGCCAGATAATCTCACTGCCACTTGTGTTCCATGGTTCACTCACTCTTCAGTGTTGTAAACGATAGGCACCACCAGTTTTCTCAAAGTATAACCCTTCTCGACAGCTGGTACACAGTTGAGAAGCAAGGCGATTGTAGGAAACCTCAAGAAAATGTGTATTTTTTAACTGAATTATAATTATTATTCTAATGAACTCTCTGACTTGTCTTATAAAAATATGATAGGGCACCTGGGTGGCTCAGTCGGTTAAGCATCCAACTCTTTACTTTGGCTCAGGTCATGATCTCATGGTCCTGAGATCGAGCCCTGCGTCAGCTTCCACGCGGAGCATGAAGCCTGCTTAAGATTCTCTCTCCCTCTCCTTCTGCCCCTCCCCACTCACTTTCAAAAAAAGAATATGCTAATTAACATGAACTTCTACATGACTTCAATATCAATATATGATTTTGACTTTAACATTCTCAACAGAAAGCAGAGATTTGCACAGGGATTTTTGCCCATATCTATTTCACCTGTTTTGGAACTTTGCCTTGTCGAGGTTTTAAGCAGGAATTCAAAGAACCAAATGGTAAATCAATTTTAAAATGTTGTCCTGACTTTACAGCAATCGCAGTGACCGAGAGTTGCTCCATTTCACTCTCAAGGGTTTTAAAACACTAATCATTTTCAAGAAGTCCTCCCATGTCCTGTACCTTCTATTTCATGATGATGTCATGAATCATCTGAGATCATGTTTTGTGCTGTGAGAAAGGACAAATTATGTGTAATGAAGAGTCTACTGTTATTCTATTAATAGCTACATTTTCCCAGGGAAAATGATGTTTTTCATTCAAAGTAGGAAAAAAAATGTTAACTCAGTTGGTTTAAGCCACAAGCCTTTATTACATTCACTGTCAAAGAAAAGATTTGGGCATTAATGCATCATTTTGGACTCTGGGACTCTAAAAAACATAATCAACTAATGGGGGGATTAATCACCTATTTATGAAAGTGTCTACTTACGAAGAATAAATGGCACAGAATGACTATACTTTTTTTTTTTACTTTTTTTTTTAACCTTTATTTATTTTTGAGACAGAGAGAGACAGAGCATGAATGGGGGAGGGTCAGAGAGAGGGAGACGCAGAATCCGAAACAGGCTCCAGGCTCTGAGCTGTCAGCACAGAGCCTGACGCAGGGCTCGAACTCACGGACCGCTAGATCACACCTGAGCCGAAGTCGGCCGCTTAACCGACTGAGCCACCCAGGCGCCCCCAGAATGACTATACTTAAAACAGTCTAAAAGTAAGTGAAAGAGTGAGGCCAGTGTTGTTTTTTTTCTTTTTCTTTCATGTATTCATGACACTGTGTGATGATTTTACCCATTAAGCTGATTTGTGACGACTGAAAGAGCTGACCCGTTCCCAGAAAAGGAGAGTACATAGCAAATATAAGGAAATCCAATATGAACTTTCTGGGTCTATTAGTATGCAGATGAGCCTTCCTAATTACTTCTTAATGTTTTCTATAAGTCATCAAAAAATGCTAATACATCTGTTGAGCCCATGTTTGGACATATATCTGTATGTTAAGGTACAGAGGGAATACATAAAAATAGAGTATATGGAATACATAAAAATGGAGTATATGATAACACCTATCTCTTAATGCCAAGTCATTTAACTCTGTGGAACTACTAGAATTTGTGAAGTACACATGATTTTTTGTTTTAACATTTTGGTCCAATTTTTGGCCTGTTTTCTCTTTCTCTGTTTCTGCTTTGTGCCAGAATAATGTCCAAAAATACCACATGAATCTGCCATCTGTTCTTATTTAAGCCTAAAGCAATTTCCCATAATAGTATTTAAGTCATATAGATATCTTGTTGTCTTACCTTCAAAGCGCATTCCTCATACATATGTATAAGTAGAAATATAATTGGTCTACTTGGTAGGCACTAACCGAAGAGAACTTTTAAAAGCATGATCTGTGGGGCGCCTGGGTGGCTCAGTCGGTTGAGCGTCCGACTTCGGCTCAGGTCATGATCTCACGGTCCGTGAGTTCGAGCCCCGCGTCGGGCTCTGTGCTGACAGCTCAGAGCCTGGAGCCTGCTTCGGATTCTGTGTCTCCCTCTCTCTCTGCCCCTCCCCCACTTGTGCTCTGTCTCTCTCTGTCTATCAGAACAAACAAACAAACAAAAAACAAAAAAAACCAACCATGATCTAAGGAAAGAATACTTATCTTACCCCTAAGATACAAAATTAACTCCATATTTAGGAAAATATTTTTGAATAACGAAAAGTTTTCCATTTGAATAATACTGCCAAAATAATCCTATCAAGAATCACCAAAATTTCGGGAGAAAAGGAAAGAAAGGATTTCTATGCTTTCCAAGTTTTTCATTACATTTATAACAGTAAACTGGAAGTGTTCCATTTTCCAAAATATTACCTAAAATACAGAACCAAGGGAAAAGTACAAAGGAACATTAGGTTTATAATTCACGGTGAACATATCAGATTTGCTACTAAGGTTTATTGAAACAGGTACTCTAGGTACACGGGTAAGAGACCAAGCAGAAAGTCAGACACCCCACTAGGTACTACAAACAGAGGGCATTTGATAGAGAGGATAGATAGGTGTTCAAAGTCTGAAAGAGCAAAGAGGGAAAGCGGATAGGAAGGGGTCAACAAGAAAGACAGCACCTTTCAGTCTAGAGGAACTCAGTGGGAGAAGCGATGATACTAGAAAGTAGAAAACTGAAGCAGAAGCCCTTGTGGGCAAATACTTGAAACTCTTGAGAGTGCATCCATGGCTATTGCTCAGACCGCTGAGGGATACACAGCTCAGATGTGCCCCTCTGAGATGATGCCTTGCCGGGAATGCCAAGTCTGGTGGAGATAGCAGGTGAGGGCACAGCTGGTATTTGGCAGGCAGGGGGTAGGAGGAAGCACAGCTTGTATTTCGATCACTGAGATGCATGACCCAGCTGGTGCTCCGACCGCTGGAAGGCACGGGGCAGATCGTGCTGCAAGTGCTAAGAGAAATTGGAAGCTGGTGCCTTCCAGTCTCTTCTACTCTTGGAGGCATACAGACCCAAGCAGAAATGGTTATGGACTCATTTTGTCCTCCTCTTGCTTTCAAATAACTCTCCAGTTCCAATTCCTCCTTCCTTCCAGCCACCGGTGACCACTGATCTACTTTTTGTTTGTCTGTGGATTTACTTAATCTGGATAGTCCGTAAAAATGGAAACACACAGTATGTGGCCTCTTATTGTGGCTTTCTTCACATAGCGTAAAGTTTGGAAGACTTGTTTATATTCTAGTATATGTCAATGCTTCATTCATTGTCACAAATGAATAATATTCCATCGTGTAGTTATGCCATATTTTGTTTATCCACTCATTAGTTCGTGGACATTTGGGTTATTTCTACCTTTTGGCTCTTATGAATAATGCTGCTATGAATATTCATATACAAGTTTTTGGGTGAACATATGTTTTCAGCTAGAAATCTAGGAGTAGAATTGTTGGATCGTATGGTAGCCCTACTTTAATTTTTGGGAGAGCTGCCAAAATATTTTTCAAAGCCAGCTACTCTATTTTATATTCCCAATAGCGATGTATGAGGGTGTCAGTTTCTCTGCACCCTCACCAGCACTTGTTATCGTCCATGTTTTTTATTATGGTCCTAATGGGTGTGAAGTGGTATCTTACTGTGGCTTTGATTTGTAGTTACCTAATTACTATTTTGAGCATGTTTTCATGGACTTATTTGTCATTTGAACATCTTTTCATGGGCTTATTTGTCATTTGTGTATTTTTTGGATAAATCCCCATTCCTTTGTCAATCTTTTTTTTCTTTAGGCAGAGAGAGCAAGCCGGGGAGAGGGGCAGGAGGAGAGATAGAAAGAATCTTAAGCAGGCTCCATGCTCAGCATGGAGCCCCATGCAGGGCTCCATCCTGCGACCCTGGGATCACGACCTGAGCTGGACTCAAGAGTCAGATGCTCAACCAGCTGAGCCACCCAGGCGCCCCTCCCGTGTGTGTTTTTAATTACATTATCTTTATTGTTGAATAGGAAAAGTTCTTTATATATTCTGGATACTAGATTCCTACCAGATAAATGATTTGCAAATATTTCCCCATTCTGTGGGTTGACTTGTCAGTTTCTTATGTGGATCTTTTGAAGAACAGGAGTTTTCATTGCGATGAAGTCCTGTTTGGCTATTTTTTTCTTTGGCTGCTTGTGCCTCAGGTGTCATAATTAAGAAATCATTACCTAATCTAAGGTCACAAAATTACCTTCTAAAAGTTTTGTAGTTTTAGTTTAAATTCTTACACTTAGATCTTTGATCCATTTTGAGTAAATTTTCATATATGTTATGAGGTAAGGATCTGACCTCATTTTCTTGCATGTGGATATTCAATTGTTTGGCCCCATTTGTTGAAAAGCCTATTCTCTCGTTCTATTGAAAGAGGATCAAAATCATTTGACAATGCCTGTATAAGCAGATTTTCCCCTAAACTCTCAGTTCTAGTCCGTTGACCTGTATGTCTATCTTTATGCCAGTTTCCACTCTTTTTTAGTTATGTTTTTAAGTCTTCATCTTTTACAGTTTTACACTGGAGTGTATTATAAATAAAATAATACAATGTGTAGGATTTACTTGTAAATAATCCAAGAGTTGAGGGTGATAGAAATGGGTAGATATAGATACACAAGTTAAATAACATTGGCCATATGTTGGTCGTTTTATCGTAGTTACTATATATGGTAGTTACCATATGTTGGTAGCCTGGGTGATGTATGCACAGAAGTTCTTTACACATCCTGATTTTTATATATTTTATATTTTTTATAACAAAACATGAACACAGTGCCACCACCTATACCACCACCATATTATAGGTCTGTAGGAAGCAAAGGAGTAACTTTGATTTACTTTTCCCATGCATATATGCTTTCCCATATATATATGGAAATGGAAATGTATATATTTTTCCTACTCATGAATTCTGAGAAAAAATGGTCAAAAAATGAAGAAACAGAGGAAAAACATTATAATTTTTTTTTGCAAGATTTAGAGCTTCACAATCAATATACAAACATTACTGGCAGAAGAAATCGCTGGTGTCCAATTGAAAGCAAGAGGAGGAAATGCAGACAGGGAGGTGCAAGGTTAAGGTTGACATTTCTGGATCCAGGAGAGGAGCATATTGGAGAGAAATAGTTCAGGTCTAACCCAACTTACCTGTAATTGTCATGTTGTAAGCATGCTCCTGACCCTGATTGCTGTTAACAGGTTGGTTTTTTGTTTGTTTTTGTTTTTTGCTTTTGTTTTTTTGCAAATAGATAAATGTTGATAAGATTGTTTACCTAGTGTATTTTATGCAAATCCTATGAGTGATTTTCTGAGAAATAAGTTTTGGAACCAAACTATATTCTTAAGTTAATAATTTTGACTGAGCATACTGTGTTTTGCTGTCAACCTTGCTAGGATATTTGAATGGTATGTTATTTCAGTGCTACCCAATAATGTTTCCTGGCATTCCCCAGAGACCGGATATGTGCTGTGGTTCTTTGTAAATATCTGAACAGAAGAAATGCAAATAGAAGATGTTCTTATAGACTATTTCAACAGTCTTTCAACACGAAGACTAGAAGATGTTTTTGTGGAGTATTTCAACAGGAATTCAGAAACTGATCCAAAATTTCTATTCACAAAAACAATATTGATATCAATGACAAAATCCAAATCAGAGTAAGCAAACAAAATATTTTCACTGTTAGAAAGTAAGTCAGATTTATGGAGCAGTAGGTACACTAATCTTAAAGAAGCTGTGGACAAATTTGTAACAATTTGATCAACATTATTGAAAAATGAAATTTTTATGCACTGAAAAAGAGCAAGATACATAATAAAAGAACAAGATCATGCAATTGGGCAGTTAATGCTTTGGGGGTTTTATTAATTTTTTATTTTTTTAATGTTTATTTATTTTGAGAGAGAGAGAGAGAAAGAGAGAGAGAGAGAGAGTGAGCCGGGGAGCTGCAGAGAGAGGCAGAGAGAGAATATTCCAAGCACTGTCAGTGCAGAGCCCAACATAGGGCTCCATCCTGTGAGTGTGACCTGAGCCAAAATCGGGTCAGATGCCTAACCGACTGAGCCATACAGGCACCCCGATGCTTTGTGGGTTTTAAAACTTCATTTTAAGGAAGATCATTTCTAATTATTAAATATGTGTGGCATTATCTTTCTGTGAATTAAATAATTTGCCATTTATTTGATGTGAATGCTATTTTCTTTAATGTTTTCTGACATAAGATGTTCCTATCAGATAGAGCTCGTTTTTACACGTTATTGCAAGACACAATCCTGCAAAGTCATACTTTTATTAGTATATTGGTTTGTTACATTAAATCTCTGAAGGTGTAGTGTAAAAATGGCTTACAGTTCATTCTCATTCGTTATCACAGAAAATGTATTATAAAAATAGAGGGAAAATTATGATTTCAGGACTACCTGAGAATTTCCAGGAATTCTGGTTTCTCATTCCAGAATCTTGATGACAATTGTCTGTCAGGAATTTGGAAATACTGTTTGGAAATACATTCTATTTTGAAGGTGACGAGCTATCGTACGAAGACCAGACGCATGGAGGTAATGGCACTTTATGCTCCAGAAAGACAGTGGCCTAAAGCTAGGAAGCTTTTAGAAATGACAAGTTATCCCTCAGAATGAGTTCATGGATCCATCCCTCAGACAGACCCAGACACTCAGTGGGAAAGAACACTTGGTAAAAGACCAGACTTTTTGCATTTCCTGGAATGGGAGCTCAAAATACGATTTGGCCATTGTGGAGTAGGATGACCCCTTAAAGGTAGAACATTCAAGAACCTCTGAGATTTGGAAAGAATTTAAGTTCTGAAAGTAAGAAGTAAGTGAGCCTTAGATGTTCAGCCTGCAGGAGAGAAGGGGTAACTCAATTACTGTTGTATAGTGTGTCCAAAACAGCCCTTCTTGACTACCTTGGAAAGTCTGACAGAAGGCAGTAGAAGTGGCTTCCAATAGAAATAAGAAAATCACGATTAAGTGTCAGGATGACACTTATGGTAGAATCTCCAGCTCTTGGAATATTGAAGAAAAAGTTGAAAATTACTTATTCTGAGCAGTAAAATGCATCTCTTCGAAGTAGGGAAATTGGGCTCTTTATGCATCTTTCTAAAAGTCAGAATCTGAGGTTGAGGTTTTATTTACATTAGGCTACAGGCCTTAGTGAGCTTCAGATCTTTTTCCTGTGTTATTATTGAAGAAATGAATCCATCCATTTAAACATAAGTCGTCTTGAAATTTAAATCAGAAGAAATATTAAGCTTAGTTAAGAATTTATTTCTCTTCGCTTAGGACATTATTGGTGGAAGGTTGGGGGAGGGGTGGTGTGTGTGTGTGGCCTGGGTGGCAATATAGGTCGTAGGGAAAAGGTGATGTTAAATATTTATGTCACCAGCCCACTATTTTTTTTTTAAATTTTTTTTTTTAACGTTTATTTATTTTTAAGACAGAGACACAGCATGAACGGGGGAGGGGCAGAGAGAGAGGGAGACACAGAATCGGAACCAGGCTCCAGGCTCTGAGCTGTCAGCCCAGAGCCTGACGCAAGGCTCGAACCTGCGGACCGCGAGATTGTGACCCGAGCTGAAGTCGGACGCTGAACCGACTGAGCCACCCAGGTGCCCCACCAGCCCACTATTAAACAAATTCTTGATGAAAAACACGAGGCGATACTTTGGGAACATGAAAGATTTAGTGTATCTTCCAAGGCAGTGGTTCTTTCCTTATTAGTCAAGATGCTGAGGCTCAGTGACCATTTCATAGATACGGCTGACATTTTGCAAATTGCAAACAAGCATGGGCAAGCTACTTTATTTTCAAGTGATTTACAGAGGCAGAAAGAGAATATCATACCCACAAATATGCTTACTTGAAATAGAACGTTTCCATTCATTTTTCACATGAAAAGTTTTGACAGTCGAAGTGAACTGACTTTGGCAATTTTTCTATTTGCCTTTTAATACTTGCTGCTCTTTTACAGAGAAACGTAAAGTTCAATTAAGTGTATTATATACCATGTTGAAATTGTATAACATTTAACTAAAAACCTAAAAGCAATAATGCTTTTCAAGAATGGAAAAGAGGTATAATAGTCCATTAGAAGTGGATTATTTGTACCATTAAGGAGAATGATTATGTGCTTTTGAATGAGAAAACACACTGAAGAAACAGAATTTGATGGTGAGCGAACATTTGGTTAATAGTTATGCAGCATACATTCAAGAGGAAATAAAGATATGTGTATGAGACTAATAGACAAAAGAATTTGAAACACAAGTTGCGTGTAGCATTAAAACACAGTTATTTCTGGAGAACCCATAAGAAGATTTTGCATCAGTTCGTATCATCGTGTTAATATTCATTTTTCAAATATATCAACTTTGAGATATAATATGCCATTTCCCCTGCTATTAGAAACTTAAATGGCTGCCATTGAAGGATTTATAGTGGTTAATCCAGATGCTCCCCAATTCTTCAGTCAAAATGCAAGTATCTCAGTCACAACCCATATACACTCCTTCTTCTGTATTATAAACCGTGATTTCATCTCCACCCCCAACCAACCATGAGACTTGAAACATAACCTGCCGATTATGTGGAAATGTACAGAATTGTATGGGATTAGGGATGGCTGGCTGACTTAGGTGTGGGTGTATGTAATGCATATACGGGCGCTTACACATGAATGATACTTACTTTCTCCCCCCCCCCTTAATTATTGAAGTAACCAATGGCCAAAAAATTCAGGAACTAGTCTTAAATAAGGAGTAAGAGGAAGGCATAGAGGAACCTCCATACAGGTGAAAACGTCCCTTAAAAATATGACTATAGGTCTTTTTTTTTTCTTGTTGGAAAAATTAATACATCATTGAAGATCAAACACTCAGAATTACTAGGAGCAGAGAAAAGTATTTTCCTTTTGATATTCTCAAAATAAAGATAACGAAATCACCCTATTATCTTAATCTTTCGTGTGCCTGTGTGTGTGTTGTTTTGTCTTAAAAGCCCAAAGGAGGGAATCACACACACACACAGACACGTATGCATGCACAATAAAATGAGATGAGATGAGGCAGCACAGATACGCATTGTCAAATAAAAAAATGTTGTGGGGGCACCTGGGTGGCTCCGTTGGTTAAGCGTCCAACTTCGGCTCAGGTCATCATCTCACGGTTAGTGGGTTCGAGCCCCGTGTCAGGCTCTGTGCTGACAGCTCAGAGCCTGGAGCCTGCTTCAGATTCTGTGTCCCCCCCTCTCTCTCTGCCCCATCCCTGCTTGTGCTCTGGCTCACTCTGTCATTCAGAAAAGAATAAACATTAAAAAAAATTTTTTTTTAAGTTGTGATGTTTACTTGTACCCTGCATTTGAGCATCACCAAGAGACTGTCTTTTCCAGATTACTTAAAATTTTACTTCGTGATTTCAAAATTCTATCTTATGTTCTCCTGTTTCATAACATCTGAACTCTAAGTTTCCAGAAACACTCCTTCAGCCTCAACTTTGTGGCTTCTAATCTGCTGTGATTTGGGAAATCATATAGTGTATCTTGCTCTAAATGTGTCCAATATCAGATGAAAGAAAATAGGTCTGGGGCGGGGGTCTAGAGGGCTCTACATTAACTTCCTAATTGTTCTTCACATGGCCCTTGATGATCATTGAGTTTCTGTTTTTTTCTTCTTTTACAGAAAGAGAATCCAACACGAGGCTGGATTCCATGGTCTCTAAACTCTTTGATAGCTCTGGGATTTGTTTTGGTTCTCCAAGGCAATTTTTTTGTTGTTATTTTCTGATTCCTATTTCTCTTCTTAGTTTGCTGGATAAGTGACCTCTTTTTGAAGTGTTATTGTATTTTATTCTGTCAATTATTTAGTGGCAAGATCTTTCCTAAGAATCCAAGTTGAAAATGAAGCTTAAGAAATAGATTGTATAAGCCGCCCTTCGGTGCCATTATAAAACATTCCATAGGTGTGGCTGCAAAGATTTACGATAATATACTTGTATTGCCCCAGCAAATCACATGAAATCATCAATAAATATTTGATGCTTGGATGAGGGAATGAACATGTAACCAAGTAGGTCAGGTAGTATCATGTATCAATCAGAGAATAGGATTTACATTTTAACAGCTTTTCTATCATTCTTTATTTGTTTAGTTTACAAACGAAAGCATACATTGTCCTTCCTTCTAAATTTAAATGTAGAGTATTCCGATCCATGTGGACAGAGACTAATTCTTTTGACAGAAGTTATTTTGTGTTCAGTTATTTGTTAGTGGGCTTCTCCTGAATATTCCATAACCTAATACTGTAAATGAGAGATAGTCATTGCAATGTATGCATGTTAACATATATGCATATGTTATACAGATATGAATATGAATGAGGAAATGGCTAACAATGATTAGCAGTTTATTAAAAGGATTATTTTTTATTAAGTAGCTGTGTGCACTGAACCTAATTTCTTTCTTTTTACAACTTCCCCTTCTATTACAGGCTGTTAAGCTCAGAACCTAGATCAGCTAAGCAGCAGACTCAGTAACAGTAAATGAAGTGCTGTGAGCTTACATCAGACTAATTAGTCTAAGGGATAAAAAAAAAAAAAAAAAAAAAGAAAAAAGAAAAAAGGATGGGGGAAGGGTTTGGGAGGACTTTTCAGGTTGCTTTGTGAAAGGCAGTTTGCTTAATTAAGCCAACCACTAATTGTTAAATATTTTTCAGGCATTAACAGAGCTACTCTGAGTGTAATTAAATTTTGATTTTAGTGGTATTTGCAGGGATTAAAGTCGCAATCTGCTGAGGCACTGGGGTTAGTTAATATTCACTTCACTGCCACAGCTGTCCTCCATTATAATACAAAGGACAGGAAAAGAGACAGCAGAATGGGGGTGAAGTAATGAGAAAGCTATTCATTCATCTGAACCAGCTCGTCACTCCACAGCCTTGTACAAATGGGTCTGAGCTGGATGACACACAACCAGGCATTAAATCCGATTTAATTTGATACATAAAAGGATGTCTAAGCCCTGTGCATTTTTTATTTTTATACATGAGACTCTGGAATGGATTTTTAAAAAAGATAATCATATGATTATCATACGTTTCCATCCAAGTGGTATTTCTGGACTTATTAACTCTACAGGGGTCCACCAGGATTGTAAACCAATTCCTGCTAAGCCATTATTTGTCCCAACTGAGCATGAATGAACCCTGTGGAAGGTAGTGGTGACTTTAAATCCCTAGTAAAATCTAAACTGGCAGGATTAACGTTTTGAGGGTTTTTTTTTTTTTTTTTTTTTGGACTGAGCCTGCACCCTCCCCCACAAAAAGCCCTAAGGGTTTATATCCGCTTGAAATGGATGAAGCTTAGCATCATGTGATTGACAAGGAACATTCCTACCGATGACTCATATTTCTGGGTTTTTATGTGTTGTTTTGTTAAGCAGTGTCTTCCAGTTACTACTTACTCTGAAAAGAGGGTAGACATAGAAAGACATCATCCTATCCTCCCTTCCAACGATACCCTCCCTAACATAGGAGTCTAACCTAGCATCTACTATTATTTCGTATTCAATGATTGGCTCTTGATGGTAGCATTTTCAGGATGACCCATAATTCAGAGTTCCTGCACCCACATGGAGGTTGTCAGTGGTATTTGACCAGCCTTGGAACTAGCTTTTCAGTTCAAGCTTGGGCTAGAGGTATTAACGTGAAGCATTTATCACTTACATCTTGTATTGATGAAAATCATTAAAAAAATAATAAAATAAAAGCCACTATAGCTTGGAGTGCTCCTAGCGTTTATCTTGATACTTGACATTAGAATAAGAGATGGGGTGGGGGAGGGGAGCAGGAAAGAGAGGGGAAGGCGGGGGAAGGAGATCAAATCTAGCGAAATTCCATCTCAAGGGAATTTGATTACAACATTTCTATTTATAATGAGACAAGTTCAAAGACCAAATGGTTTATATTAAACATGAGATCTCTTCTATAATCGAGTTAAATTACTATATAGCAAACCCTGCCATTTGAGTTTATTCTGTAACAAAAGATATTGTCTAGCTGTTTCTGCAGGCAAAGAGAAGTAGAGAGATGATGAATGGATTGTATAGAGCAATCACCTTGAATTTCAATTTATATCTGCATAATTTAATTCTAGTGTTAAGATGACACTGGCCCAAAGGACTAGGTTACTTTTCTTAAGGGGCTTTGATTTTTCACTTCACATGAGGTCCCACTCAGCAACTGGGAAACGATTTCTATTAGATAAGCCAAAGCTTCCAAAACAAAAGAGCACAATGCAGTGCCTTGGGAAGAAATTTAACAGAAAGCAACAAGCATTAACCACGCAGTCCAAATAGGCTATGGAATTGGCTCATGATGTCCCATTCTCTTGGGTCTCTAAATGACTAGATCTAACAGGGAGCCTTCTTGTCCTACACGAGTTATGCCTCCTTGCTACTTTCTATGTTGTGACCCTTTCTCCTATCCTCTGGTTTGGACACCTCTCTCGGTGACTTAGTAACAGCTCATGTGATCATTTCTGCTTGCTGCCCTTCCCTCAGTTTCTTAGATAGCTACAGCATTCCATTTCAAAACTTTTCATCTAGCAGAGAAAAACATCACTTTTTTCCCCTCCTATACTGTGGTTATTTTAGTAAATGAGTGTATTAAACAAACAAATGAAAAACCCACTCCTGGGCAGGTCATTTTTCTCTTCAGCCTTTCTTTTATTATTGGTCACATGTACTCATCAGCATGAATACATGAATTTTCTATCTCATTTTGGTTGTAGTCTGTGAAGCTTTCCTCTTTACTACCTTTGCCTAGTAGGGAGAGACTATATCTTCTTTGCTTTAAGGTATCTCACGCCCAGTATATTATCCAAATAAGGATCTAAACATGAGAAACAAAATCTCCAGTGACTTCCATGAATAATACTCATAAATTTTTACTATCACTGTCCCTTTAGATGCAAAGATAAAGCCTAAAATCTACCCTCATTATGGCACATCGCTTTTAGTCTCAAGAGACAGAAGCTGAGATATGTTTTGCTGATTAGCCCACAATTTTCTGTTGGTTCCTGGCAAAGAACAACTGTGGACAGTTTTAGAATGGTTGTTCAGGAACGGGGTATTCCATTACTGTGAAAACACCAAAGCTAGCTAGCTACCTACACAGCATAGATAGTAGCCATCTGTATGGCTGCTAGAGAATCATGCTTCAGTTAAACTGAGCTACCCTTTTGCCAATAGGATTGAAATGACTCTAGTCTACACTGTCCACATTCATGGAAGAGAACTGCAGTTTTGCCTGTGGAAACACAAGACTGCCCCAACTATAATTTTCACCCACCACCAAGCTATTGCACTTAGAAAGTAAGGTCTGCTTGACATTTCTAGATGTATTCCAGCCAAACTGATGCATCAGGAGTTTATATCAGTGAGCAAGGCACTCATCCACCAAGATGCACTTGCCAGTTAGTTCTTTTCAGGCAAAATCGGTTTGGAAACTAAAACCTCCAAGAAAAATTCCCCCCACATTAAAAACATGACAACCAACTTTGTTCTTTGCCCCAAATTCTAAAATAATGCAGCATGGCATGTATTGTTTTTATTATCCTAGTAATTTGTTGGAAAAATAAAATTTATTTTAGGGTCAACCAAACTATAAAACAAACTCAAATAATTCAATTGATTGATTCATTTTTTTAATCTCTTACTCTTTTCTGGAGCTTACCTTTTAAAAGTCTCAGCTTTCTCTTCATCATCAATCATTCTTAATAGGCTTAAGAACACCTCTGGCAATGTTTGGATTACCATTATATTTCCTTTTGAATTATTTGGTTCATACTCAAAAAGGAACATTGTTAGGATCTTTGATTCTTAAGGTTCTCTAACACAGTCAACTTGAAGGTAGACGTAGCATTGTTCTCTTGGAATGTCTGATTTGTTAGATGATCAAAAAATGCTTTGGAAGCATGTTGCAAAGTTTCAGTTACAGGCTTTTATACAGCAGGTATGTAAGGTACTAAAATTTAGGCCAAAATCATGCAAGAAATTCTTAACAGGGTCTGAAGGTAAAGCTGAATCAATTGTTTCTTACCAAGATGTTTCTCCATTGTTACCAAGATGCTTCTCTGTATGTTCTTACAGGGGGGAAAAAACCTCTTTTCACTGTGATGTGTGTTACTGCTTGTTTTGCATCCATGGTGGGGGGGGGCGGGGGGCAAAGTCCCGCGATGACCTGTGTCAGCCATGTGGTTATATTGCCCTGCTCTTTGTGAGATACAAATATTCAAACCGTGCAAAGACTTTGTCTTCCTAACTCGGAATTCTGTGCTTACAAGACCATAGCCATTAAGTGATTGTAAACAGTATAGTTTGAATCTTATGGCCACCCTAGAAGATCAAGTTGGGAGAATTTAGACTGTGGGAAAGCAAATGCTTGTTTAAACACATGTATGATATAATTAAGGGAAAGCTCTAGGGAAATCATCCAAAGCACATAAGAATCAAATAGATTCACCTTAACAAGAATAAAAATTCTATTCAGAGAGAAGCTTTTTGTGACTTTCTAAGAGATCCTACTTGAAATAAAATGGGGAGGGGTAGAGATTATAATTCATTCCAGAACTATATAGCATAAGTAAATGAACAATAAAAATGATAAATTGGGCAATAAAAAAGATTACAGAAATAATGCTTTCACATATTGGGCATTCATTAAATTGACTTCTCAATGTAATTACTTTAACATTTCTATTTCTGATTCAGTACAGATTTTTGGATCATTAAATTAGATAGTAAATATTATACATTTTTCAGGAAGGTAATTTATGGTCTAACAAATTTTCCAGCAGAGAGTAAGAATGTCTGATGACCAGACCAGCATTTTCTGTAATAAAGTGTTAGATCTCAAAATCATTCTTTAAAACCATTTTAACAAATACATATTGTGCACCTGCTCCATGAGGCATTTCACAGTAAATTAGCACATAATTGACACACAGCAGTGATTTCATATACCTCTGTATTCCCATAGGATTTTGAGAATACTCTTTATACATTATATATTACATAGTCTATATGTTATACATCATATAATAATTACTTCGAGTGTGAGTTTTCATTCCCACGTGAATTGCAACAATGGTACTGTCGCTGCCTACGAGGAACTCACAACTTGGGAAGAAAAGCACATACGCAACTAAACAAGTATCGATAAAGCACTGTAAGAAGACAGATAAAGTTGCAATTAATTTTTCCTGGTAAAGGTAGAAAGGCTTTAGTAATAGTATATGATCTAAGTCTTTGGAATATAGGATTTCACTAGATAGTGAGGGAAGGAAAGAATGTTCTGGGCAGTAGAACAGGTGCAGATATGTGGAAGTGCATGGCATCTGCAATCACTTATGGAGCCTTGTTTGTCCACCTGGGAGCTGGCTAGACATACAGAATCTTAGGTTCCATCCTTGAACTTCTGGATCAGAACCTATATTTTATCAATATCCCCAAGTTACTTGTATGTCCATTAAAGATTGAAATATACCTACTTTTTTATAACTCTTGCACTGTTGGAGTATTGGAAGTCTACCTTACCGGAAAAAGGTAAACAGAAACTAAATGAGCATAAAACTAGACCACAGTTCATTCCAGAGGCATGGTGGACCACCTGAGGTTTCATACAGGGCAGAATAACATTAGAGAACCATAGTTTCAGTAGGATAATGCTTGTGGAAAATGATAAAGAAGGAAATTAGGACATTTTTATAAGATTTTAGGTAAAAGATCATGATGGATCCCTGGCTTAATACAATGCTAGCAAGAATTGAAAGAATTAGACATATTCCAGAGAAATACCTCAGGAAGGGTTGTCAGGATTTTATCATAGCTATCAGAAGCTATATTCAGAGATGAAAGATGGAGAAAAGAAGTTGCTTCAGGAAGTGACTAGTTTCAAGATGATGCCTGTAATATATTGTGTGTATATATTACAGTTTAAGGAGGACTTTATCCATATAAAATTTGTTGGATGGATGGATGGATGGATAGATAGATAGATAGATAGAGCTACAAAGGTAAAGAGACTTTAAAACTAGGATGCCAGATTGGCCAAAGTAGTAACACTAGTTATCTACTTATTCAGTCATTCATTTATTCTAAATGTTTGTTAAATGTCTGACATCTATATACACTGAACACTTATGAACCCCGAGGAAGCTGAGTCTTTGTCTACAGGAACTCATGTTCTAGAAGACACAAAAAAACCAAACAGGTAGATGAATGAGAGTATAATATAATTTCCAGTGGAAATTACTGTTCATGTTATTTTTTTTCTTTTTTCTTTATAGTAGGCTCCATGCCCAAGATGGGCTTGAACTCATGATTCTGAGATTGAGAGTCATATGCTCTACTGACTGAGCCAGCCAGGTACCCCTAGTGTTTATATTATTAAAAAAAACAACAACAGGGTTAATGGACTCAGAGGTCAGAGAAGGACTCTCTGTGAACCAGGTCTTCATGACAATAGAAAAACAATGAAGTATTTAGAACTGTTTTGGGAAAATTCAGCTACCTTTAAGAAGACATTTATTTTGTTTCATTGTTTTGTAGGAGAAATTGATTCATTAATATTTTAAGGATAACTAAGATAATACCCTACCTCTGTGCGATTTTTCTGTTTTCCATTTTCACATGTTATCACACTGATCTATATAATCCTTCTGAAGGGGACAGAGGACAGGCTTTACAGATAAAAAGTCCAAGTTTCAAACAGGTGGAGTGGTTGGTCAAGATTACATACCAAAAATTATGAAACCTCTCTGATCTTATAGATGACTTGGCTATTAAATAGTGACTTATGCCATGAAGTCTTCTAAGAACCAAGACAGAGCTTTAAGCTACAGAATTCAAAACATAAACCTAACTGTGGTAGATTACAGACAACTGCAAATTCTTCCCTATTGCTCCCTTTGAGGAGTGAAGTCTAATTCTCTTCCCCTTGAATCTGGTAGGTGACTTACCTAACAGACTTACCTACCATGACTTAATTGCTAATAGCTTGTAGAGAAAGTGATGTGATACTTTGTGACTTCTGAAGCTAAGCCTATGGAAGCCTAGAAGTTTCTGTCTTTGGTGATTACATGACTCACTGTGGGGAGAAGCCAGCCACCAAGGAAAAAGTCAAAGTATCCAGAGACCACCATGCTTATAAGGAAGACCAAATGAGCCAATGTGGAGAAACTACATGGAGAGAGATACCCAGCCGCTTCAGCTACGCCGGCCATGCCAGGCCCAGTCCAAGATCCATGAGTGAAGGAGCCTTCCGAGGACTCCAGATCTAGTTGCCATTACCCAGCCATCACATGAGGAAAACCCCAGGAAGAACCGCCCAGTGGGATCCAGTCAATCCACAGAACTGTAAGAGATCCTAAAAACTTATTGTTTGATGCTCTCAAGTTTTGTGGAAGTTTCTCACATAGAAATAAACAACCACAACACCCATTCTTTTCAAGAGGAATATGATGAAATACAAAATAATATAAATGAATGGATACTGGCCAAACAGCTTGCAAAGTAATTCGTTCTTCCATAAGTATTTCATTCCACAGCATCGGCATAGACTTTCACATAATCAAATGACAGTTTCTTTTTTAAGTCACGACTTTATTTTGAATGTATAATGTGTTGTAAATGTAATACTCCGAGTAAACAGCACAGCATCAAAGAGAAAGGGAGGATAGGAGAGATTTCACAATTTGCAGAGATTCACAGAAACTCAGTGATAAAACTTGGAAGCCTTAGGTCTCTAGATTCATTTTTTTCCCCTTTCTCAGAGATTGTTTTAAAAATCAGTATTTCAGCAGATGATGAAATCACCATGGTATTATTTGACTACCAGATTACACTTCGTATTGTCAGATGAATTCAAGTATTGTATAAATTGGACCTAACACTTCAGAAAACAGTACTATTTGGTTTTCTGATACATTGTATTAAGCTATATTGGTTGGCAATTTAAAAGCAAATGTGCTCACAGGAAAACTAATCTATGGCAATGGAAATCAGAAAAGCAGTTACCTGTAGGTGAGGAGGCTATTGACTAGAAAGAGGCGATGAGAACTTCTGGGGCATGGTGGAAATTATCCAGAACTTGACTGAAGTGTAACTTACATGAGTGTGTATATTGATTAAAACTCACAGCACTGTATTCTTAAGATCTGAGTGTTTCATTGGATATAAATTAGTCCTTAGTTAATAAAGACAATAAAAAAAAGGAAGGAGAGAGAGGTTTTGTTCCTTCATATAAGAAAATGGCTTTTCGATTGCTTTGTAGGTAGTAGTGAAGGGTTTGGTATTAAATACCCTCGTTCTCTGTTTTTCAATTGTGAAATGGGTGGGTGAGGTCAAGGGTATGTACATCTGTGTTCATAAAACAAACTAAAGATAAACAAAGCAAAGCTAAACAAAGCCACTCAGAGGCTACGTATATGTGACCACAAAACATTAGTGTTAGGAAGGGACTGATTAATTCATTTAATCCAACTTTGTTTCATTTTACAGACAATCTAGACCTAACTAACAAATCCAGTAAACAGCTGTTCTCTCTTAAAACTTGATGTGGAAAATGAATATGTTGAGTCATTGGTTGCGGAGTAGAAGCCCATTGAGCCGGAGGAACTGGATCGGTAATGAAAATAGGTTAAAGCTGATATTCAAAAAGAAAGGAACCCAGATAATGCCAGTATTTTTGTTTACCTCAACATGAATTAAACATCCATTCTTCACAGTCTTTTGATGATGGACTATAGCCTTGTGTTGTTTCCTCTGCAAGTGGATGCCCCAGTTAGAGAGCGGTCATAGATAGATTGTCATCGATAAAGAGAGGTAAGGGAGTGCAGTGGGAAGACAATGTCTTCTGGATAAGGCTGCCTCAGTTCTAAATCTCAGCTCTGTTCCTTGCTGGCTGTGTAACTAAATGGGAAGTTGCATGGCCTCTCTGTGCCCAAGCTTCCTCAAATGACAAATGGCACAATGCTACCCACCACAGAGAGTAGTCATGAGGATTCAGTGGGTTAATATTTCTAAAACATTTAGAATAGTTCCTGGTGCATTGAAAGTGCCATTAAGTGTTTACTTAATAAATAAAAATAAAGCAACTTCTATAGTGCATCAGCTTTGACTTCTACTTTAGTTTCTTTAGATGAGTAAGAATTTTAAAAGATTTTTTTTCCTGTGTGTCTATTTCATTTGATGGCAAATTTTTGTTATATTTTAAAGATTTTTTAATGTTTATTTGTGTGTGTGTGTGTGTGAGAGAGAGAGAGAGAGGGAGAGAGAGAGAGGGAAGGAGAGAGAGAGAGAGAGAGAGAGAGAGAGAGAGAGAGAATCCGAAGCAGGCTCTAGGCTCTGAGCTGTCAGCACAGAACCCGACACGGGCATCAAACTCGTGAACCGTGAGATCATAACCCAAGGCGAAGTAGGACGCTTAACTGACTGAGCCACCCAGGCGCTCCTCTTTTTTGTTGTTATTTTAACAAATCAACTTTATCAAGTCTTTCTTCAGCATAAAATTTCCTTCTGTGGAAACTCAGTAGTCTTTACATTCTAATCTGGCCACTTGGTGTGACACTTATTAAATGAAACAGTAATAATAAGAACTAACATTTGTGTGGTATTAACATAGTAAATGCTTGGTAGACACCAATTCAGCAAGTGGGGTCAAGTGAACAAATATACCTGAGAATAGCTCAGACGCCAATTGCTTACAGAATACAGTGGGCATTAGTCACTATATTTTATGGAGAGAATGAGAACTTTGCCTAATCCAGTGAAGTTAAAGGGTTGCTACTCTACTATGAAACTGTCATCTTAAGATGCTTGGAGCCTTTGTGCTGTTTCATACTTGAACTTGAGAGATCTACGTTTATAATTTGTAAATCTAATACTTCTATCATCCACTGAACCTCTGTTTTTCAGGAAGTATCATTAATACTAAATAGTTTGGGGGGGGAAATCACATAACAATTCTCCACAAGTCTTTAATACCCAGAGATTACATTTTATAGTATCAGATGAATCCAAGTGTTACATAAATTATACATAGGACTTAACTCTCAAAGAAGTGTGATTTGTTTTTCTGATATACTGTTACACTCTATGGCTTGGCAGTTTGAAAGCAAATGTGGAGATCTAATCTATGGCAACAGAAATCAGAAAAGTGGTGACCTGTGGGGTGGAGACAGGGTTGCCGGAAAGGGACTCAAGAGAATCACCTTGGGTGGTAGAAACGGTCTAACTCCAGATTAGGGTGTGCATTCCACAGGGATGGCTATGTGACCTAGATCCCCTCCCCCTGCCCCACTTCCGTGCCCTCTCCAGGGCTGTAGATGCCCACTGCCTTTTCAGTTCACCCATTCTTGCTACCTGCCTCCCGCCCCCTGCCAGAACTATTCATGAGTAACACGTCAGCAGCCACAGCATGGCTTTCCCACATGCATATCTGGCCAGAACAGGACAGGAACTGAATCTGTGATAAAAAACGTGTCTTAGAAATTGACACTGACATGAGCTGAGCCCCTATATGTGTTTTAAAACCATCTGTTGGACTACTTCGTGCTGAGGGTTGACAGATCACATTCCATTTCTTCCATTCTGCTCAGAAAAGTGGTGGGGCCAAGTAAGGACAAGGCAGTAACACATCACTTGCCTACACGGGCTAAGCATGCATTTCAAAGATAAATACAAAAATCTCCAACCAGTGCTGAAAAGCATGCATTTTCATCCGAGACAGGCTGATTACAGCCTCACCAGCAGGGCTGTGTGTTGATCCCCATTCAGTAACACTTTGGACGCCTTTGTTCCAGCATTTCCCAGCAGTGAAAACATAATGGAAAAGAAACTGCCAAATGACAGCTCTCGCGGCTGCTGCCGCTTTACCTTTTTATCTATATATGAAAAATAATCGTGAAGGGGGAAAATAAAGTGAGGAGGGATATAAAAGAAGACAGAGGGCAACCGGATCAAGCAAATCTAGATAACCTGAAGTACAGGAGGCTTTTGCAAGTATTTTGTGGTTTGCTCTTCTTTTTTAAGGAAATGAGCAATAAAACAAAAGTAAAGAGGGGGAAAAAGATGTTCGTAGTGGCGACTGCTGCGAAGTGTGAAATCAGCGTTTCAGCCTAAGCTTCACCTCCCAGTGGTGGACTGAGCTGTTCTTACGGAACATCTGTGAAAACGGGTGTGATTGAAGGGAATACATTCCCGACTGCCCTCAAGACTGTCTAATAGTAAAACTGCACTTTTAGGATGATAAAGACACGTTCTAACCCCATTTTAAAACAATAATCCTACAAGGACACACACACATGATAGGAGTCTTTATAAATCAACAAGCAAACAGTCCACGTGGGCTCAAGCATAGCTAGCAACGTCATTGTGCTTCTCTTCTGCCATTTTTCACGTTAGGGACGGGATGCTCTTGTTAGGCCCCGTTCCCCCGTTTGCTTCCTCTTCGCCGTAGCCCTTGTTGTCATGCGTGAGAAAGTCACACGTACACTCAATGCATCCATTATGGCCACCAGTGAATTCTAAATCAGTTCCGTTTAGAAATATATTTTTTCAAAACAAGTCAACACATTGCCAACAGGAAAGCCGTATTTTAAGTTAGAAAGCAGACTAAAACACACAGGGCAGAGGAGATCTCTCTGCCTCCCTTGTGCTCTGTGCTGTGAGGATTGGGGGTGGAACTGTCACAGCGAGGAGGCTCTCAGAGAAACAGAGATGGGATTCCAAGCCAGCACTAGCTCCCCTGGGGTCTGTTGTAATCAGGAGAGAAATGATCTGTACTCAGTAGACTGTATTCATTCTTTTGCAAGGGGCTGCCAAAGCGAACTTTCCTTCGCTTTTGTGGAAATACAGTACGAGTCTTTTCCCCCACCGCTTTCAGTTGCTGTAGGACAAGGAGGGGGAAAAAAAAAAAAAACGCCCACTGCTGACAAACACTGCTTTGGGCATTTGACACTGGCCTTTGATCTAGTTACTCAGACAGTTCAAAATAAACAAATTAGGTGTTTACAACAAAAGACATTCAGCCCATTCAAATGCCAAGCCAGCCGGATGGACAGTCTTCTCGAACAGAGCTGGGGAATGTCTCCCTGCCAGGCCAGACCTGCGCTGAGACTTGATTTCCCCCACAGACGTTAATAAATTAGGACACCGTTTCTGTGAATTAAAAAAGGAAAGAAAACATGGGGTTGGGAGTCAACAAAGTAAAATCTATACCATGTGGAGTTTGAGTCAGGACGCTGCAGATCGCTCAAGCTGGAGGCACACAGGGACATCTCTTAGTTTTTCATGGGTGGTTTCATTACGGGACCCGCACAGAAAAAGCTTTCATTTTCATTTCTGCCCCAGGACCATGGCACCCATCCAGTCTGTACACCACAGAGAAAAGGACACATCTTTATCCTATTATGTAAATTCAGCTGTTAAAAGTATTCTAACGTTATTCTCAAAGAGAGGAGGAAAACTGGGTGTCTCAGTGTCATTTCTATTCATAGAAGAGAATGGTTTTGTTCCCTTGACTTAAGTGTCTGTTTTATTCCATTTGAAAACAGTGCGTCTTAGAAAAGAACTCTTTGCCTCGGTTTCTTCTTTGTGCAATGAAGTGTTTGTACTATGAGACGGTTTGTTAAAAGCTTACTCAGTCTATGATTAATGAAGGACCGCCTATAAATAGAATATGTAATTTGCAGCATGTTTTTCTAGTAGGGGACGCCTGGGCTCTTTTTAATAATATTTTATGATGTTTAGAAAAGCAGGCACCGTCTCAGCAACTGTGCCCAGCAGCAGTGGGCTTTGAGGTCTGCTATGTCATGTAAGGAGTGACATATGGAACGTGCTGGAAAGTGCTGCCCTAAAATCACATTTCATTTTCAGCAAGCAGTGGGGAGTGGGAAAGGGAAAGTGAGTGGAGGAAAAGAAAGAAATCTGTTAGCACAGATCCAAATATCCCCTAGAATCGAAATGTCAGACTTGAAAATACCAAGTGAACCAGCTTGTCTAATATGTTACCATCCTGGCTTATAATTACCGGAAAGTAGTTATTTATCTGTTGTGTTCAGCTACCCTGTCAGTACTCCTGAGTTTAATTATCAGACTTCACTGAAAGTTCAATTTCCTCGGTTCCCTCCTCTTTTTTGCAACAAAATACATCGGAATTTCTTCATGGTTTCTGTTAACTGTTTTGGCACACCTTCTCTCACATCCCCCCTCCCCCCACCAGCGGGCGGCCTGCTCCCTCCTTTCTCAAAGGAGGCAGCTGTTTGGCGCAGTTTCAATCCCCACAAGCGTGACTGCTTGGTATATCAAAGTTCACAGCCTCTTGTCCATCAACTCGGCGAGAAGGAGAAGCCTCTCCAAGAGGCTGTTTGCTAGCTAGCTTCAGCTCCGTGGAACACAAGGACTTCAAGCGTCTGCCTGTGGTGGTCCAGCCCAGCCAGGGAATTCTAAGCCGCTCCAAATAAGGGGCCCCTGGAAGTAAAACCAACAGTTCTTACCATGCCCTCCCCTCTTCTCCTCCAGGGCAAGGGATCCTTCCCGTGAAAAGGATCTTGTTCTGGGTGTGAGTCTTCCATGAAGTCCGCTTGTAGAAACAGCCTTGACTGTGAGACATAAGAGCTGGGTAAGTGCGGAGCATCTGGGGGCCTTGGGCATACCAAATTTAGAAGAAAGAAAGAAAAAAACAACTAGAACTCAGATGTGGTATCCCCACTTTCTCACCAGTGGTGAGACCGAATCCAGCCCTGAGGAGAAACGTGGTTACTTGGGGCAAGCTATCATTACGAGGTCTGCTGAGAATCTGAACTCATCTTGTGGAAAGCATCCTACAGAGAAGTAAATAATCAGACGGTAGCGATGTTTGTTGATGTTTATTCGTAGTTGGGCTCCACAGCAACTGAAATCTTCTCTTCGTCGGTTTCTCGGCGTCTGAGGTATGATCTTCTCCATCACCAAAGGCTAGTGGCAGTCAATGAGCATAGACTTTGAAATCCCAGCTCTGACACTGACCATCTCTGGGACCTCGGACAAATCACCTGACTCTTGTCATGGCCTCGGTATTCTCCAGAGAGCGAAATAAATAAAAGGTCCAACCTTGTGGGGATGTTAGGTATCATAATATATTAATGTATTATATGCTGGATATTTAGAACAGTGTCTGACACATAGTAAATGCTAGGAAGGGTCAGGTACAGCTATTATTATTATTATTATTATTATTATATAGTATTTCGTTTTCTGTACTGTTTCCCCTTCCCCATAATTCCTGGCATATTGCCTTAATTTATTCAGAGTGAGCTTTCAATAAATACAGATTGATTAATAAGGTACAGTGCAACGTTCCAGGCTTTTAAGGGAGAATTAGTTCATCGACAAAGACTTTGAGCCAATATTCTTGTAAGCTCAACCTCTAACAAGGTGATGGTGAACACTAATTTAAATGCAGTAGAGCTCCTCTGTTTACAAGTGAGCATCTAAAATGGACAGAATTTTGGACATTTTACCCAATTTTAGAATCTAAGGGTTCGTTGTCTGTGTTAGTTTCCTGCAGCTGCCATGACAAATTACCTCAGCCTTGGCTTCAAACAACAGACATCGATCTCATCATTTTGGAGACCACAGGTCTGAAATGAGTGTCTCAAGAGGGGCCGTACTCTCTTTCAAGGTGTGTTTGAGGGGAATCTGTTCATTGTTCGTGCAGCTTCTGCTGGCTCTGGGCATTCCTTGGCTTGTGGGTGCATCACTGCAAACTCTGTAGCCAAGGCCATACCACCTCCTGCTCTTCTGTATGCCTTCACCCTGTGCGTCTGCCATATTTCTCCCTGCGTCACTCTCATTAGGATACTTGTCATTGGATTTAGGGCCTACCTGGATAATCCAGGATAAGCTCCTCTCAAAGCCTTTAGTGTAATCACATGTCTTGCCATATAAGATAGAATTCCCAGGTTCTGGGGATTAGGAAGTCGGCATAGCTTTTTGAAGGATACGACTCAGCTCACTGCAGTGTCTCTTACCAAGATACGCTGAGAACGATTTTGAAAGTTGCCCGGTTTATTTTCACCAAGGGCAAAGAATTTATAAGTTTGTAAGGAATACTTGTGCTGGTCTAACAAGTATACACACACACGTGATACGGATGTGCCTACACACCTGCTTTATTTTCCATTAGGGTGAGAAGGAGTTTTTGTTTTTGTCATTGGGGAGAAAACATGCTTCACTGGGTGAGCAGCTGGGGGAAGCAGGAAGGGGGAAAAAAAAAGAAAGCAGACGACAAGATTTCTGTATCACCTCCCCTGAACCCGTTTTCATTCTACTTCTAAGAAGAGATGGTGCAAAGCAGGAGGCTATGAAGGGTCACAGCCTGGCTCTTTACAGAAAGTAGAAAGGACCTCATGGATCCCCCATGCACAGAGAAGGCTGCTTTGGAGCCCAGCAACCATGAGGGGAACAGAGACCGAGTGAGTCATTCTCTCTGCCTCTGAGCAGGACCAGCCGAGCTCCTGCTTCCTGAGGCTCAAGGCTTTGGGAACCTCCTGCAGCACCTCCTGTATCTTAGATATGAGTCCTCTCAGGATACGCCGGGGCATTGGCATAGCGCTGGAAATGGGCAGGCAAACAGGGCCAAAGAAGGAGGCATAGAGGCAACTTCTGTGAGAACCTACGAGATCCGTCCCACCAGAAAGATCTGGAGGGCTTTTACTCACATCGGGGAAACCCTTAGCATGTGGGTGGAAGTCATCCTGCAAGTTGGTATTTGCATAGACATTTCCCAGCTTAGAGGAGGAATTGAAGAATTGAGAAAAAAAAAAAAGGCGAGGGGGAGGGGAAGGAATTGAGGGCACCGTTCAGCTCTATAAAAGACTGAGAAACTGTGAGAAGCCTTTTGACAAACTGGATGAATTAGTTTCCCGTTGCTGCTTTACGAAAAACTTATGGCTTCAAATAACACTCATTTATTATTGTTTAGTTTAGATTTCGCCTGGGTTCTGAAATCACAACGCTGTCAGAACTGCATTCCTTTCTGGAGGCTTTTGGGACACATCCACTTCCAGGCTCTTTCAGGTTGTTGGCTAACTTTAGTTCTGTGTGGCCGTGGGACTGAGGTCCCCTTTTCCTTGCCGGCTGTTGGCTGAGGCTTCTCATTACTGTCCACGTTCTCTGACTCATGACCCACCCCCCGCTTCGAGCTGTCACTGGCACATCTGATCCTTCCTGGGCATCTCAGTCTCTCCATGCTTCTCCTTTTAGGGGCTCATATGATTACACTGGGCACCATTACATAATCCAAGGTAATGTCCCTATGTAAATTTTAAGAATCAGGAACCTTAATTACATCGGGAAAAACTCTTTTGCTGTGTTGGAAAACATACGTATTGGTATAATACCAGGAGGATAAGGTTATGGGGGTCAGGAGTCTGCCTATCACATGCATAATATTGCAGTTAAACCCTCCCCCACCCAAAAAAGATCTCTGGGGTAATAATCAGAAGACCGTGTTCCATTTTCACTTCTGCAGCCAGCTAATTTGTTGACGGGTAGCTATTTCCCGGCTTGGGGACTGTTTTTTTTATAACTACAAAGTGAAGGAGTCTAAGTAGATGTCATGTAAAGTCTCTCATTGCTCCAAAATTATGCAACTCTGTTTCTCCAGTAGCAGAAGATTATCACCTGTTATCAAATCTGCGGTCCAAAATGTATCTCATACTTTTTCAGCCAAGTGTTGAACCATTGTCAGTGCCATCATCAGGGTCAGAACAGTGGGGTGCTGCCAACCTATCTATGAGCTGTGCTTTTACAATAGGCAACCCTGGGAGTATATGGTATGATAAGCATTCCAGAGAATTTCCTTGAGGAAATCACCGAGTATTCATTCAATACAATCATTGAAAATAAAGGTTAGAACTATGTGAGTGTAGGCTTTATCAGCAGATGTTACTTTTGTACAAGTCAGTTCACATGCAGTTTAAATGTAACCAAGTATTTAAAGAAAAAGACAATATGGGGCGCCTGGGTGGCTCATTGGGTTAAGTGCCTGACTTTGGCTCAGGTCATGATGTCGCGGTTCGTAGGTTTGAGCCCTGCTGACAGTTCAGAGCCTGGAACCTGCTTCAGATTCTCTCTCTCCCCCGCCCCCCACCCCCTCTGTCTCTCTTCCCCTCCCCCACTCACACTCTGTCTCTCCCTCTCTCAAAAATAAATAAACGTTAAAAACATAATCATAAAGTAAAAGACAATAGAGGACCTCTAACTTCAGCACACCCCAAGCGCAACCCATGAATAATGCAATGAACTTGTCCTACCCATAGTATTCACCATCTTCGACAGATCTGTCTCGGATGCCCAAGCTCAGATAGCATTTACCAAAAGGACTGCAGTTGGGCAAATCTTGTCAGACCCTAAAGTCTAAAGCATTGCCTCAAATCTACTGACTTCCAAATGAGGGTTTAAATGATCTAAATATTTAATCCTATCATTCGTGTCAGTCACACTAACAAGATTTTGGTAGATTTTGACATGCCAAGTGCATCAATGCAGGATATATATTTACTTTGTTGAAAATGGGGAGGACCCTATCTTTCAGGTTCTATCTCTTTCTCTCTCAATTGCTATCTCTCTATTGCCGTGTCCCTAAATCCATATCCACGTTATTTTTGTTCTCCTCTATATCAATAACATTCTTCAAAGAATAAAGAAATTAATATTTTCATGAATTTTCCTGCAATGTTACTAGTAGTTACTGAAACTGAACCATTCAAATTTCATGGTACTCAACAGGGATGCTTCCTAAAAACTCCTATGTTAGGTCAAGAACTAAATCGAATTTCGTTCATCCCACAAATATGACTACCTACTATGTACCATATTTATCTGCTAGGGAGAAAATGATGAAGAACAGACTTTAATCTCAGAATTTACATTTATTTATACAATAAACAAACAAATAAATCAAAATACTATCAAGAAAGATGAGGTGAGGAAGGGAGTGGAGTGTGACCAAGGAAGAATATTTGAGAAAAAGAGCTTTCTATCATGGTGACAGATTAAACAGGAATGAACATCACGAATATGTGGGGCAAGAGGATTCTAAGCAGAGAGCATGGGGGGCGAGTTCAAAGCCCTGGAATCAGATGTGTTTGGCACATTCAAGGACCACCAAAAAGCCAGGGTAATTCCAGGGCAGGTAGTAAGAGTTGGAGAAGTAGGAAATGCGTTTGAAGGGACGGCCAGGGTCAAATCATATAAACCTAGAGTAATGACTTTGGATTTTATTCCAAGGGTGAAGAATCCAGTGAAGAAAGTCAATGAAAACCGAGGAGTGACGTGATTTGATTTACAATTATAAGCTGACACTGTGACTGTGGTTGGAAGATAAAGTTCAAAAGTGAAATCCAGAAGGCAAGTTAGAATAGTTATTGTCTAGCATATATAAGCTCAGGCAAGTGATGGACCAGGGTGATAGTTGTAAAAGCGTGATCAGGTTTAAGATATATTTTGAGGGGTCTTCTGACTTGTCTTGCTAACGGAATGTACGTGGAAAATTAGGAAAAGAGAGAATATTGAAAGTCCATCATTGACCAGTACAGGGTAGCTATCAATTGCATCCTCAAACATAAACTCTATCTTCACTTTAAAGGGAAGGATTTGCTAGTTTTCTTCTTTGTCTTTCTCCTTGGGACGACTTGCGTGTGTCTAAATGTGAGGATGTAATGATGGATCGCTAGATGGAATGGACCCGTGCCCAAGGCATACCAGCAACATGGGGAAGGAAACATTGTGATCCATTGTATGCACGTAAGGGGACTCCATGGAAGGAGAGAGACCAGCATAAAAGCACACACTCTTACCTTCTCCATAGCAGTTGCATAAGGCAGTCATAATCAGGGAGGACAGGTCATCATTTTACTTGAAACTTTAAACTACATGATCTGACTATGTCAGCTTGCAACCAAACTGGCATTTGACAAAGTAGAATGGAGTAACTTTTAATAAAGTTTGCAGGCATTTTATAAATACACCTTTACCTGAAAGTAACAATTATTTGGCCCCCGACACTCTTTTTTAGAGCAAGATTTGAAGTTTTTGCCACCTGACCCTTAATTTTCACACCTGTTCAAATGTGAGTACTAACTACATATTCAATAAGCCAAGAGAATATTTTATGTGTTGCAGTACAGGAATATTCAGCTATATAAATTCCTTTAAACATTTTTGGGTTCATACGAAAGCATAGTATCAACTATTTTATTTAGATCCAGTTAATTTAACAAATCATTATTGAGTTCTTACTGTAGGCTAAAATCTGCTTAGACTCTGGGAATACAGTTATGAACGCAGCATAGCAGGAGAAAAAGAGACATAAATATCCATATTAGTATATAGTTTCAAAATAAAAGAATGAATAAGTGCTACAGAAATAGTGATAAATAAGCTATAATTATTATTTGGGCGAGGTCTTCAGGGAAAGTGAAATGAGAGAGCTGACATTTGAGTTGGACCACAAAAGCTTAGAATGACAACACAAATGAAAAGTAGGAGAAAGCATGTGTCATTTGTTGTTGTCTCTACTGGTAGTTCAAGATCCATGGGAGTGGGGAAGAGGATAGCCTGATGGTCAAGAGCACGGTCTCTGCACCTGCAGCCTCAGCTTAAATCCCAGTCCTACCACTTAACCATCTGTCACTGGGCAGTCCAAGTAATCGCTACGTGCCTCGGTTTCCCCACCAGTAATACTAGAATCATAGCTATTTCATAGAGCTTTGTAAGGATTAACTAATTTAACATGTACTACTTGTAAGTAAATCTCTTAGTACCTAGCAAGAGCTGTGCAATGTTTTTTGTGATTATAGCAATAAAAAAGCCGGCTAGTGTTTTCTTATTTGAACCATGTTGACAAAGAAGGTAAGACAATTTTTATGGAGTGATTCAGGCTTTAAAAAATGATTTTTGTCTCTCTTGATCTCAAAAATTAAGACTGAACTTAACAGGATGGAAACTTTCTTTTCTAATGACCGTGTTTGTGGTTAGTTATTCCTAATGAGGTTGAAGTGATAGGTTTCATGCCTCAGTGGGTCGTGTGGCTTCACCCTGCTCTTGGTCACAGACAGAGCCTTCAGCCCTCGCCAACCATGAGGCAAATGGATCATGAAGGAGGCAGACCACACAGTGGAAACCTATCTGCATTACTCGTCAATTAGCCACTAGAAAAATAATTCAGAGTCATGCCCTGATGGCAGCGAGGCAGTGATGTCATTTTAATAAGTGAATTTAATGCTTCAAAAATTATAAATTGAGCTACATTATTCTTATGCCTGCGGAAGAGATCACGTTTGAATTGTAAGAGTGAAATTCTGGGTGAGATTCTCGTGTGCTTACTTCATGCTGAGTGCGATTTCACGCACACACGAAAACCAGTAACACAATGGCTTTATCACGTCCTAATTTCCAAAATGGTAAGATACTGAACTTGAGAATCTTGAGAGACTTAACGTGGTCACCTTGCGAGATTGCCGTAGAGAGAAACGGTGAAGCTGCCAGGGTTTAGCCATGGTAAAGCCCAGCTTGTTGATGGGCAGTGAGGTTGAAAAACAAAGGAAAGGCGGCTCGCCTAAACCCGCCGTCCTGTGCCCCTTCATCTACCCTTTCCTCCTCTCTTTACCTGGCAACCATAAAACATCCTTCAGTTGCCAAAGCAGATACACAGCCAATGTCTCCTCTGCCAGCCGCGCATTTACATGACAATACAACCCTTGTTGTTAAGGAAGGACAGCCCGGTGAACTGGAGGTGCCTTGCCTACAACTGCTTCCCTGTGTTTCGACTGTCCTTCGTGCATCATTTATTCTGAATACATTTGAGGGCGCCTGGAAACAAACTGATGAGCGAGTCTGAATATTGAGGGAGGTGGAAGGAATGACATTTGAAAGGCAAACACTGAGGCTTCTGGGCCAGAGGAAGCGGCAGCCGCTACAGATGCTGATGGAATGGATGAGCCCGGGAACAGGGAATGGATGGGAAGGAATGTCAGTTCAGTGGCAAAAGCTGCCCCACGGAGGAAGCGGTCCACTACTGTAAAGACTGCAGCACCCAGATACTGCAGAGTGGTCCAGCTTCCTCTCGCAGCAAGATGGCTTGCTGAGACATAACAGGCCAGAGAGAGAGAGAGAGAGAGAGATATTTAGAATGCTTCTGTCCCTGTGGCAGAGGACACATTGTAAGTAGCATTCCAAATCTGAAGAGTATAGCCCACATGCTGCTTTTTTCTTCAGAGCAAGCTGTGCCCAACTCCTTTGGAAGCTAAAAGATGGTGCTTTATGTTCAGTGACCTTAAAGAAACTCCACTTTGGTACCTTTGATTCAAGAATTCTTTGCCAACCACTCTGTTTTGAAATCATTAATGATGGGGACAAGTGTCAAAACATTTGACTGGGTGTGCAAAGCGTTCGAGAGTTTCAAAATATAGTCTTGTTGGTTGAAAAATGCCATTGAGGTGTCAGTTAACCTTGAGGACTTTCTGACCGTTGTCCTCTAAAAGAGTTCATGAAAATAGAAACAAAGAGAATCAAAATGCGCCTAACTCAGTATCTGCAAACTCCATGAAACAGCGTATCAAAGGATCAGGTCCAAGTCCGTCTGACATTTGAAGAACAGTGGGTCTGACATCAGGTGTGATATCAAAGAAAACAAAAAGGAAAGCCAGGCAATTGCAGCCTTACCTGGCCTTTGCTAGGAAAGAAAACCCGGAAAAATCTGAGGCATCCGTTTCTCAATATGTTCATAGCAAGTCAAATGCTTTCATACACACAGAGAAGTTATGGAAGCCCAATTTTCATTTGGCCATTCAAGAACCATTGATTGAGTCTCTACTGTGTACCCAGCGTAGAGGACTGGGACACAATTGCAACAGACATAGTACTTGATGACAGAGACATACATACAGATATATTATACACATAGGTAGCTGATATATATGTATGTATCTATACGGATATATATATCCGTATATATATATATAGATAGATAGATATATAGATGTAGACATAGATATATATCCTATGTATCTATACGGATATGATTATATGTATTTCCATGAGTTCAAAGGAGTGTAATAAATATTCCAAAAAGGGATGCAGTACTTTTAGAATGATAGAGAATAATTTTAAAGAATCCCTCAAGGAGGAATCTAGTAAATAATAATAACAATAGCACGGGGAGGTGCCCAGGTTTTTGTAGATAATGAAAAGTAGGCCCTGCCATTAAATGAGAGAGCATATAAAAGAAGTAGATTTAAGAGGGAATGTGGTGAATTCAGCCTCGACTCTGTCTGTCAGATTTGCATAGGGGTCCCCAAAATAATAAATGGCCCGAACGGAGTTTCTTTTCCTTTTGTACCACTGACGTTATAACATGTGAATGGCAAAATGAACAGGCAAGAGACACAAAGGAAGAAACCGATTGACCTGGATCGAGAAAAAGTATTTAGGACACCTGAGAGTTCTGGGCAATTATAACCAGACACTCAGACGCCCTCCATCTTGGTTTTGTTTTTGCCCCTCATTCTCTCTGGTTTAATTGCTAAAAGTATGAGCCCAGAATCTGCCTAGGTTCAAATTCTACTACTTGCTGGCTGGCTGACCCTGATCACTGACCAGGTCTTCCTATGGCTCTGCTTCCTCCTCTGAGGCATGAGATGAGAGTACCTAATTCATATAGCTGATGGAATCCTGCACATTTTTTTAAAGCACATTTTTTTGAAACGGTGGCTGGGACATAACCAGTGCTCAACGGGTGTCAGCTACTTTCCTTCCCTACTCTTGTTCTCCTATTCCTTATGCTTTTAATTCTCCTCCCTGCCCCCAGCCCTTTCTAAAGAAAAAAAAAGAAGAAGAAGAAGAAGAAAAGAAGAAGAAAACTCTGGGCTGAGAATATCTAGGTTTCGATCTTCATGCTGTCATTTATTATCTGTGTGTTCTTGCGAAAATCCCCTGACCTTCTGAACTTAACTTTCCCTAACCATAAATTGCAGGTGTTAGTAATGTATTGCTTGTTAGGATGTGGTGAGGGTGAGGAGATGTTATGTGGGTTAGCTATTCTCCTTTTGCCCTTCCAAATCCACTCTCCCACCTTACACACCTTTCTGTGCCCCGGTTGACATTTATCAACTAAATCTACGGACAACCTTGCCCTCTGCCTTCTGGCTTCACTCGGTGAATAGAAGACAGCAAGAAGAATTTAGGAAAACAAGGGAGTGAGGTCAGGGTACTATATTTCTCCAGGTGCCTCCCTGCTCTGTCCCTGTGGGCAAACTGGATCAATCTATCGAAGGTTGTAGTTCCGGATAAGTAGCCCCCTTTCCCTCGGGGTTCTGCTAGGTGCTCCCCACTGTGATGCCCTGAGTGTGCAGGTGGGTAAGGCTCCCCACCATTGCTAGTCCTGATGCACTACCACATCCCTTGCTTGTTTCCTTATATAACCCCATGGACCCCTTTGTAAATAGCCCCTGTATTCAATTTCCCTCAATTAGCCCTGTTTGATGCCATCTGTTTCTGGGATCCTGACTAGTACGACAAGTAAGTCCCTGGCGCTGGGTCTGCCTCCTAATAAATGAGAGTTTCTCCCTGAAAACAATGCTTGCCAGGAACTTCCTCACGCATTGCCTGGCTGCACGGTGGTGCTCACAGTAAATGAGAAGAGTCCTGACCTTCGCTACCCAAATCGGGCCAATAACACAGAAGCTCTGAAAGAGTGGGAAAATCCCATTCCCCAAAGTAGAAGAATCAATATTCATATCTTTCTTGGAAATTCAGACCCGAAACCAAATGTGTTATAAGCGAGGTTGATATTCATTGTCCCTGCATGTTGCCCACCTCTGCTGCCGGTGCAACAGTGTCCTGTTCATCATTCTGTCTTCCAGACGATCCCCGAGCCCTCTAACTCAGGAGAAAGAGCAAGTTCGTTTTCTGTCACAGATCTGCAAATCATGTCTCTCCAAAGGAATTTCCCCCAAAGCCACTGGTTACATGATTGGGTAGAATCAGCTCCAGGACAGTTGGAGGTTGATTAAGTCCTTTAAAAAACAATCTTAAAAATTTCAGTAATTACATGGAAGAAGATGTATCTAAATTTGTTTTCCTGTTTGTCCCAACTCCGCCAGCAATTTCCTTTCACTTAAAATCACAATATTCACGGTTTGGTACACACACAAAAATAAATAAATAAAAGAGTGTCAGTTACGCGGAGGAGTTAGTATTTTCATGTGGCACACTTCTGTTGTTTTCTTTTCTTTTCCCATTGCCTTGGCTTTCTTGCATCTCCATGGGCTTCATTTGGTGTTCATTCTTTGTATTCAAACACGCTTTTCCTAAGCTTCGTGCTACATTAGCCTCCTCCCAGATATCAAATATTTTCAATTCAGATTCTCAAATGTATGCAAGATATTAAATTCCTGGTGCTGTTTCCATAACCCTTGACACTGCATATTTAACAAGGGCTTGAAAAAATTCTAGTAATTGTTCCTGGTTGTGAGAAAATATGTGCTCATAGGCCAGCCACTTAAAGTGTAAGTAGTATTTTAAATCATTAGCACTAACATGCTTCAGTGTGATATTTCTTTTATATGTTAATATTAGCAGTCTCTTTGGATGTTTTGTGGTCGTTTTTATCTGCTTCACAAATGTTTTTGCTTGCATATTTGAAGAATTGTAAATCTCAGTGATGCACGGATAATAAATACTGATGTCTCTATTTCGTTTAAAGTCTGTAATCTCTGATTCCTTCTTCTCTTTTGTCTTGCCCATGGTGGCTGAGAGCCTTAATCTTCCAATGCCCTCATGTGAAGCAAGACAGTTTGTGTTTCTTTATAACAAAACTGACGCACGCTAATAATTCCAAGGCAGCATTCTTTTCCTTAAAGAGTTAAAGGCATATAATTTGTCCCTAGGAACCCATAGCTTGCATCTACAAGGCTATTCTATTGTGTTGGTTTACTAAGATAGTTCTAAATGAGATGCTGACAGATGAGGTAGGGCAATGGGGAAAAATACGTTTTTCATTTTGGGGCTCCATGTTTCATTTTTCTTTTTTTGTTAATTTGTTTTTATTTCTTTTAATGCTGATAGAGCTGAACCAAGGTGGAACACAACAGGCAGTCCTAAGATGCCCCAGCTCGCCCTCTCTTGCACTTCCAGGATTGATCAGCACCTCAAACGTTTGGCTGTGGGGCAGCCATAATGGGTTTTCAACCACGTGCAGTCAGGGTGTTTCTCTAGGGAGCTGGATCAGTTCACGGACAACTCTGAGCTATAAGCTTTGATTCACTTGGAAGAATCACTAAAAAGCCATTGCATAAAACAATATCTTAGAATCAAAAAGTAAGGATACTCCAAGTAGAGAATACCTCAGTGTAACACTATAAAAAAAGATTCTTAATACAGCAAGCTATTTGTTTGGGTAGAGTTTTTTTGTGTGTGTGCACACTTTTAAAATATACATTCTATCATTTGGTTTTTGTTTTTTCAATTTTTTAAATGTTTATTCATTTTTGAGAGAGAGAGAGAGAGAGAGAGAGAGTGTGAGCAGGGGAGGAGCAGAGAGAGAGGGAGACACAGAATCCAAAGCAGGTTCCAGGCTCCGAGCTGTCAGCAAAGAGTCCGATGCGGGGCTCCAACCCATGGACTGTGAGATCAGGACTTGAGCCGAAGTTGGACGCTTAACCGACTCAGCCACCCAGGCGCCCCTAAAATATGCATTCTACCATTTGTAAGAGAAATATCATCACGTATTTCTTGGAGGGTGGCCAATGCCCAAAGAACAGAGATTCTGAATGCCACCATCATTCGTGAACTGTTTACTTCTCGGTTTTGATTCAGAGGCAAGAGGAGGGAAATTGCAATTTTAAGATAATTTTAAAAATCTGTTATCATTTTCCACTACAAAGACTGTTATACCACCTTGCCAAATAGAATATCTGATGGTGGCGGGCCTCATTCCCTCTCTAAACTCCATGCCCCCAGCCACACCACCTGTTTATTTTGATAGAGAATAGTCCTTTTGCTAGAAAATTTAGGATTGTGACACAAATAAATAGGCCCTGTAGTTAGGGCCATAAAGAGAGAAATCTAAAGAATAGCTTTGGAGCAGCGATCTCCTCACTGCATTTCCTATTGAGTGAGAGTTGAGTGGATCATATTAATTCAGTGGAAAGAAGACAGATTTTAAAGCAAGAAGGAGTTGCAAATTCTAAGTCAGCTCCTTGTGAGCTCTATGATCTGTAACCAGTCACTTAAATTTAGTCAGCTTCCTCATCAATAAAATGGATGATAATACATGTGAGAATTGGCATTATGTTCACAGAGTCAGTGCAGAGTCAGTTATATATATATAACGTTTATATATATATATATATATATATATATATATATATATAAACAGAGTCAGTTATATATATATAATGTTTTATATATATAATAATATGTGCATATATATATATATATATACTTACATATATTGTTTTTATCACAGTGTGCTATGGAAAAGAAGAGTTCTAAAGAGGAAAATATTAATCCTGAGCATACAAAATCTGTTTATCTAGCATTGACCTTCTCTCTCCTTCAGGATTGTCCTACACTGTTGCTTAACTCCAATCTACTAGTTTATTCTTCTTTGCTTAGAAGAGGGAAGAAGAGTTTAATTCCCAATTTAACACCTCTTCTGACTGTTTCCCTGAAGTGTCCCCCTAGCACAGGAAAGACTGTTATTTCCCACAACAAAAATCACAGTAGTCTTTCTCTCAGCTCCCCCATAGTATTCTCTGTCTCCTGGCTAAAAAAATTTGAATCGGAGAGAACTTAGTGACCTTATCTTTCTTCTGATTAACGTACCTCAGTCAGTATTCTTCACTCTTGATTAGCCATTGATTTTACCTAATAACTTAAATAAATCAATAGTGAAAGAAAAGATGTACTCTTCCATAGAAACCATCTGGGTAAGGTCTCAGACTTTGCAACCAACCTCCCTACGTCTCCTGGGTTCCCTGTTTGTTGGCTGTGTGAATGTGGGCGAATGATTAATTTCTCTCTTCCTCAGTTGCTGCACCTGAAAAACAAGTATGAAAATAGTACCTACCCTTTAGAATTGTAGTGAAAATTAAATGGTTTAATATAACAAAAGAGCATAGGACGTACAATAAATGTCATCTAAGTGCTGGCTATAATTTTCCAAGAGAGTCTCCATTGAACTTATTTCATAGTTAACATATATATTCATCATTCAACTATATATATATAATATATATAGTTGTGTGTGTGTGTGTGTATATACATATATATGTATATGTATATATATGTGTATATATCTATATATCTATATATCTATCTATATATATATATATAGATATAGATATAGATATAGATATATATAGATATATATAATTCAATCCTTCATCTGTCTCCATGGCTAGCCTGGTCCCACAAAGTGAATGTGCTTGGAGAGAGGTGATTCTTCAACTGTTTGTTTCTTCTTTAGGCTGGTTGCCTTGGGGGCTTTCTCCTCAGTCCCTCTTCATCCCAAAAGCCCAAAATGATGTCTTTGCGATAAAATTCAATCCATATCCCTTTTCCGTTTCCAGTTTTATTGAGATATGATTGACATATAACATTATATAAGTTTAAGGTATGTGATGTGATGATTTGATATATATACCTATTGTGAAATGATTACTACAATAAGGCTAGTTAAGACACTGTTACCTCACTTAGTTACAGTGTGTGTGTGTGTGTGTGTGTGATGAGAACTTTCAAGATCTACTTTCTTAGCAACTTTCAAATATACAAGTCAGTATTGTTAATATAGTCACCATGCTGCCTGTACATTACATCCTCAGAATGTATTTCTCTTCTAAGTGGAAGTTTGTCATCTTTAATGACCTTTACCAGTTCCCCTCACGCCACCCCCACCCTGGCAACCACCAATCTGCTGTTGCTATGAGTTCAATTTCTTTTAGATCCCCCATGAGTGAGAACATACAGTATTTGTCTTTGACTTATTTCAGTTAGCATAATGACCTCAAGATCTGTCAGTGATGTTGAAAATGGCAAATTTTCTTCTTTTTTATGGCTGAATAATGTTCCGTCCATCTGTGGACCCTTCGATTGTTTTCATACTTTGGCGATTTTAAATAATGCCTCAAAGAACACGGGGGTACAGATATCTCTTCTAAATAGTGATTTCATGTCCTTTGGATCTATACTCAGAAGTCATTTGGTCATTTACTTTTTTAATTTTTTGAAGCACTTCTATATTATTTTCCATAGCAGTTGCATCAGTTTACGTTCCTACCAACAGTTTGTAAGCATTCCCTTTTCTCCACATCCTTGCCGTCACTTGTTATCTTCTGTCTTTTTGGTAATCGCCATTCTAGCAGGTGTAAGTTGATATCTCATGGTAGTTTTGATTGGCATTTCCCTGATAATTAGTGATGTTGTGCATCTTCACATGTTCCTGTTGGCCAATTGAATATCTTTTTTGGAAAATGTCTATTCAGGTCTTTTGCCCATTTTTGGATTATTTGTGGAGTTTTGCCGGGTTTTATTTGAGTTGTATGAATGTATATGTATTTTGAGTTGTATGTATGTATTTGAGTTGTATATGTATTTGAATTGTATGTATGTAAATGTATTTATGTATTTTGAAATTAGCTCCTTTCAGGTATGTGGTTTGCAAGTATTTCTCCCGCTCCATGGGCTGCCTGTTCATTTTGTTGATCATATCTTTTGCTATGCATAAGCCTTTTATTTGATGTAGCCCCATTTTGTATTTTTGCTTTTGTTGCCATGCTTTTGGTGTCACATCCAAAAAAATCATTGCCAAGACCAGTATCAAGGAGAATTTCCCTGTTTTGTTTTAGGAGTTTTATGATTTCTGGTCTTACATTTAAGTCTTTATCCATTTTGAATTAATTTTTATTAGTGAAATAGAGATCCAGTTTCATTAATTTGCAATGAATATCCAGTTTTCATATTATCATTTATTGAAGAGATTATGTTTTCTCAATTGAATATCTGTACTCCTTTGTCAAATATTATTTGAATGTATATGTGAAGGTTTATTTCTGAACTCTCAGTTCTGTTCCATAGGTCTATATCTGTTTTTGTGCCGACACCATAGTGTTTGATGATTATATCTTTCTAGACAGTTTGAAATCAGGAAGTGTGTTGCCTCCACCTTTTTTCTTCTTTTTCAGGATTGTTTTGGCTACTTTGGGTCTTTATGGTTCCTTACAAATTTTAGGATTGTGTTTTCCAGTTCTGTAAAAATGCCAATAGAATATTGGTAGGGATTGTTTTGAATCTATAGATGACTTTGAGTAGTATTGACATCTTAGTGATATTAATTTTTCCAGTCCATGAACATGGGATGTGTTCTCATTTATTTGTGATATCTTCAGTTTCTTTCATCAAAGTCCTATAGTTTTCAGTGTAGAGATCTTTCACTTCCTTGGTTAAATTTATTCCTAAGTATTTTATTGTCTTTGATGTTGTTATAAATGGGGTTATTGTTGTTGTTTTTACATTTCTTTATCAGAAAATTTGTTGATAATATATAGAAATGCAACTGACTTTTGTATGTTGGTTTTGTATCTTGCAACTTTCTTATATGGTTGAGTCTGTAGACTACACTCATACTTGGGTAGGGCTTCGAATTTATGTCCCTGCCTGGGGAGGAGGTGGAGCGGTCTCTATAGTGGATAATGTTTGTTGACCAGAGACTCAGTCAGACAGAACTGTTAACTGAACTCCCTGGCCAGATAGGGCCACGAGCTTGATTTTGCAGATGGGCACATCCACTGGCTGGGATCTTTGTTTGGACTCCAATGCAAACAGGAATGCAGTACACCAATACCTGAGTACTGGTGCTGTAAGACTTGTCCCCTTTCTCTGTCTTTATCTGATCCCAAGTGGTTGAGTGCCACTGATTCTCTCATTAATGTTTATGAGGCAAAACCTGAGTGGTCCTCCTTGGAAGCAATCTTGCAACACTAGGGAAGCCGGATGTCCACCTTGGACTCTCTTGTCCCACTGGAGAAACCATAGGCCCAGGGGTCCCTCTCAGTGAAGTGCTATGATGGCCTAGAAGGTGGGGGTGAGATGATTCAGTTAAAGGTAGCTGTTCTTCTTACCCTTCTAATGCAGCCCTTCTCAGTCTTTGTTGTCCAGAAGGGTGCCCAACCTCACCCCAGGTTTCTGGGATTTTCACAATGGTGTCTTATCTATAGATCATTGCTGGTTCTTCTTCTGAGGGGATCTGAAGTTGAGAATAACCTATGTCACATCTTGAAGATATCACTTCAACCATATCACCAACTCAGCATCCTGAAGGTCAGGCCTCTTCTTTACTATCCAGGAAGGGTAGACCAACCCCAGCACACCCTTTACCCACTTTACTTTCAGGAAGAAACAAAGAGCCATCAGATCAGGACCACAGTGCTGGAGAGCAGAGGTTTGGAAGAGATGAGAGAAGTAACCAAGAGTGCTTGATTTCCAATACACTTTGGACTCTGTCTCTTGATAGTGTATCTTCTTTCCTCTCCCAAAAGTTGATGTATGTCCACTTGATAGGGGCTTTTTCATTCTTGGAAGGCTTATGTGCCATTGGCTTACCAACCTGCTCTATTCTTTAGGTCTTAGAACTGACTGGGCTCACTTCACGGTGAGCCAGACATCTGTGGTTGGCACAGAACTTTCAACATTGGAATTAATTGCCAACATTCAAAACTAGGGAGATTTAGCATAAAGGTTTCATTTGGGGCATCTCTCAAAACCACAGATCTGGCAAAATTGGGCCCTGCTTCTTTTATGACAATAACTGCCTGGAGCTGAACGTGACTCTGCCGTATTGACCGGGCTTGCAGACACCAGAACCTCTACCACTCCTTCTTGTCTCAGCCCACAAACTGTACTTATTTCAACAGCCTAGCAAGCCCATCAGACGCACTCATTCGTTGGACTCCTAACTTAAGAACCATTCTTTCCTTTGGTATGCTTTTCCCCTTCTCCAGTTTCTCCTCCTCCTCCGCCATTTACTTCTTCCCTTCTTCTCCTTCTCCATCTCTTCTGACTGAGGCTGATGGAGGCTACTGAAGAGCCTCAAGAGCCGTGAGAAGAGATGGACCTGAGGAAAAGGTTCAAATGAGACGGATTTTAATTCAAAGGCTATGGTCCATTTGATCCAAACAAAAAGAATCCCCAGGATACCAGCTGTCCAAGATAAGGTGGGTCACCGGATCTACCTTTTGTGTCCTTTACTGTCAAATGCACCATCCTGTCTAATTTCCTATTTCCCACTGGGAGAAAAGAGATAACAACACTGTTATTACACACAATTCCTTGCTTTTCAGGACTTGTTTGTACTGAAAGAATTTCTTGGCTCTGTTATTCCCTAACACTATTTATTTGCTATTGCATTCACCATTTCTCATGACACCGAGTCGTCCATTCTCCTGCCTGTGAACAGTGGCTTCCAAGTGACCATTTCAAAGGTTGTTAATGAGCTTCATTGATAGAACCACAATGCATGTGTACCCAAAGTATGCAAGGAAATATGAACAACATTTTGTTTTGTGGTCATGTTATATTTATCATATAGAATTTAATGCAAAAACAGGACAACACATCTTCCATAATGCCTTTGTAGGCTGGAACCACAGCATTCCTATAATGTGATTTCTTTCAATGCTCACTGCTCCCTTGACTTCCTATACGACAACTAACAGGGACAATAGACAAAAGGCCCATGGATGGAATGAAAAGAATAGTCGCATTCTTCCAAGGAATGTCTCTCTTTTGTTTGGCACAGCTTAAGATAGGCCAGGAAGAGTAAAACATCACCACGTCTATCAGAAGTAAGAAATATGTTGATCGAAGAGCCTGTTGGCTTTGCATAGCACCTGTTGCCCCATAGAGGCAATAAGCATGCTCCCCCAGGACTGCTTGATGACCACTCTGGATGCTGGCAGGGATGCACACCCAGAGAACCCCTTTGCCACCCTTGGGTTCAATAGACTTGAGGTGGCACAGTGGTAAAAACTCAGAGGGAACCAACCCACAGACCCTCATATGTAGTTCAAGCCCAAGAGTCAGTAGTAGATGTCCAGGAACCCAGAGCTGTGAAATCATCCTGTGTCTCATGTGAATGGGGACATGTCAGTATGCCAGCACCCTTCTCAAGGCTCAATTTTACATGATTGCACAAAGATATGCCAGACTGGCCATGGGAACAATCTGCTTTCTGGTCCACCATCTAGGAACTAAGTCCTGGCCACAGGATGTTCTATAGGTTAGGATCATGAAGTTCCTTGGGGCAGGCATCTGGTCAACCATTGCTAAAGATGAGGTGAGGTGTACATGGTTGGGGAGGATCCTGAAAGAGAAAACAAAAACCAGAAAGAAAGCTCATGATTTTCTGTTCTAGGCTCAGGGTGCCCCAGCCTGTCAATATCGTTGGCACTCTTGCTTGGTTCTAAGGGTAGTATTGGCCATCAGGCACTACTCTGGAGGCATTTCTGATACTTTCCTGAGAAAGGCTAATATGTCCCACGACTCTGTTCTCTGGTTGTTGGTCCCTCTAGCAAGTTGGTATCTTACACCATGAATCCGGGCCATCTATTGCTATCACATAAAACGATTCTCTTCTCTCTTAATATTGGCAATTTTATACAACAAAGTCACGTTGTTTTTAAGCTGAAAGACATTCTTTAAAATCTCTAACCACAATCTAATTTTCAGTTACAGGCGTTAATAAAATTTCAGTAATGGCTTGAGAATAGTGAGGGAACTTATAGCACACACACACACAAAGAGAGAAAGAGAGAGAGAGAGAGAACAAAGTAATGAAAGCAAGAGAAAGAGAGGAAAGAAGAGAGGGAGAGAGGAAGGAAATTTATATAAGAATTCCTGCTCTTATCATCAGCGTCAATGATTCTTTAGTTTACCCCTCTAGATAATGCCAGCACAGACTATGTGCCCAACGAAGGAATATTAGTTTAATGACTGAATGAAAGTTCCATGATTCAGGCCATCTCCCATATGATGAGAGAGTCTTGGGCTATGTTCTTCTTATCCCCGAGTTAATGCTCCAACCCCCAAAGTTTCAACTCTCACCGAGAGACTGATAGACTATTCTCAGACCTGCTACCCAGGGTGTATTATTATCCCCACTGGCTCAAATCCACCCACTGTGAAGATAACCTCTTATATTATTATTCACAGACAGTTAACTCTCAGTTTCCATTCCAGAATTAGATCTAGGCTTTATCTTTCTACAAACAAAATCCTTTTGGTTTATTCCCCCCCTTAAATATAATCATCTTCCGAAGCAGAATTCACGTTTTTAACTTCAGCAACATAAATTTTGAAATGGCAGTTCCTTCTCCTGGTCTGTTTGGGGCGAGGAATAGAGAGTCCGTCTAACTTCTTCTTGTATTCTCTCTTTTATTAGAGAGAGAGCATTTTGCCTGGTTTTGCCCACCTTGCTCAGTTCTTGCTTGTTAAACCCCACAATGTAGCTGGTCAAGGATTCAGAGATAAGACCAATAATCACCAACATGCATTACAAGTGGCTGATGAAAGCTTTAAATTGTTTAAATATCTAGTAGTAAGGGAGCTTTCGTTTTCTAAAAATTATAAGTGTTTAGGCTTTACAGCCTCATATTTAGGCTTTGATAATTTCTTGTATGAGAAATGCTGTATTGGTATCAGGTTTGAATTTAATTTACTTTTAAAAACATTTTTTTTAATGTTTGTTTTTGAGAGAGAAAGAGACCGAGTGTGAGTGGGGGAGGGGCAGGGAGAGAGGGAGATACAGAATGTGAAGCAGGCACCAGGCTCTGAGCTGTCAGCCCAGAGCCCGACACAGGGCTTGAACTCACGAACCGTGAGATCATGACCTGAGCTGAAGTCAGACACTCAACCAACCGAGCCACTCAGGCAACCCTAATTTAATTTATTTTTAAAATTTTAATGTTTATTCATTTTTGAGACAGAGAGAGACAGAGCATGAATGGGGGAAAGTCAGAGAGAGATGGAGACACAGAATTTGAAACAGGCTCCAGGCTCTGAGCTGTCAGCACAGAGCCCGACGTGGGGCTCGAACTCACGGACTGCGAGATCATAATTTATTTTTAATCTACATATAGTCTTAATTAAGAAAACTAACTTAAACATTTGAAAACTTTGCTACAGTTAAATATTCGAGTTTAAACTGATTCTATTATTTAGCCTTTGTTTCCAAAAATATGTTTAATTTTTTTTTTCCTTAATGACCTTTGCATCCTGGTAGTTAAATGCTAAAATAATTACTCAAATAATAATTCTATCTAACACCACTGAAGAGAAATCTAGTTGTGTGAGGAAGAATAAATGGATGAATTCCTTTGCTTAATAGTAAAGTGACAGCTAATACCAGAAGTTGCTTAATTTAGGATGGGCTCTTCAAAAGGACTTTTGGATCATTTTAAGGAAGATCATAAAGTCTAGATATATAATGGTTCAGGTCAGCATGCAGTTCTATGTCACAAAGGAAATCCTGCTTGCTTCATATTTATTTAAATAAAAGTAAAATATTGACCTCCTTATCTATTCTATAGACTACTATTAACCTTGCCTGAAAGAAAGTGATGATTTTTAGAATTATGATTGTTAATGGCCTTTGAATGCAGCCTGCACAGGCCTTTAACTCCCCAGTGTAAGTAAGGTTCAGCCCTTTCCAGATGGGAAAATGATAAGGACACTGGGAAGATAGCAGGTCATTCTTGGACAGCTGCCAGAAACTTGCAGCAAAATGAATCATGTAAGGCTGTGGTTGCTTTAGCCAGCATTTTGCTGTTTTAATTTATCAAGCCAAAGCTTGTTGACATGAAAGTGAATGAAATTGTTATACAGTGGGCTCTAAAAAGCCAGCTCAAGGGTTCAGTGCAAAAGAGCTCTGACTATAAATAACAAAGAAACTACAGGGAATGTTCTTTCTACCGGCACCTGCTCTGTTGTCTGAGATGCACTGGCAATTAACTCACATCCCAATATCGGTATCAGCTGGAAAAAGGCCAATTCTTTGAAATATTATAGAGGCTGTGTAATCTGCTGTAGATGATTATCAAAAAGCTAATCCTCAAAATAGTCATTTTAGGTTTTGATATGTGGGGCTGTATTTATTTGTTTACCAAATGTAATAAAGTGACAGAAATGACAAAGGTGTATTGATGCTGCTAAGAGAGTGGCTTCGCAGTCAGAGAAGGTTAATACCATCTTGCTTGAAAAAAAGATTATTTTGTAGTGACTTGTCCAAAAAGGAAAACAAGGATATAAATCACTGACTAGCATTCATAAATGAAATCTCTGCATTTAGCAGAAGCATATAAATCAGGTTCCACAGTAAAAAGCAAGCTGTCTGCAATTTCCACTATGAGCGAAAGACAAAAAATGAGCTGATTAGAGTAAGATGTAGCACATGTGCGTTGTGGGGAAAAAGTCTTCCTTAACGAAAGAGCATTTAACATTTCTTACCTCTAGTCAATGCTTTGTACGTAGTGGCTCCTGACTAAATACCTTTCTCCTATTAAAGAATGTTACCTGCATTAGGGACAGATGAAGTACGTACTATCTCTGGTCAGTTGAGGGTGGGATAACACAGTGTTTCCGCTGCGTATGCTTTGACCCCGTGGAACCTAGAAAAATGCATAGTTTGAGATTCCATTGATTTCTTCATAGTACAGTTTATTTAGTGCATTTACACAAAGGACTTATGTGAGTGCACAACAAAAGTGCCTGTCAGTTACCCAAATTGACCATGCAGATGAGTCAGCTGAGCCTGGCACCCACCTTTTCTATCAAGAAAGAAAGTGTAAATAAATATATATGCTACAAATATAAAGTGATAAATATTTCCACTAAATTTAAGAATCTAACATAATACAAGACTTCCCAACTATCCTTACTCTTTTTCTAATCTGTGAATTCACTCATATTTCACCAAAAATTAAATGCCATTTAGTTTCATAATAATTGATTCTTTCTTTTTCTTTCTTTCTTTCTTTCTTTCTTTCTTTCTTTCTTCCTTTCCTTCTTTCTTCTTCTTCTTCTTCTTCTTCTTCTTCTTCTTCTTCTTCTTCTTCCTTCCTTCCTTCCTTCCTTCCTTCCTTTTTTTAATGTTTATTTTTGAGAGAGAGAGACAGAGCGTGAGCAGGGGAAGGACAAAGAGACAGGGAGACACAGAATCTGAAGCAGGCTCCAGGCTCAGCACAGAGCCCGATGTGGGGCTCAGACCCATGAACCATGAGATCATGACCTGAGTCAAAGTCAATGCTTAACCGACTGAGCCACCCATGTGCTCCTGATTCTGTGTTGAAAATAATAAACTTGCATGATATTGTAACCCTGTTAGGTGTAGATTGTATGTTTATTATGCTGTAACCCAAACACTACAAATAAGCCATTAGGCCATTCCACACATCATTACTGAAAGTCATTTAAAACGGCTATTAATATGATTTAATGATGATAAAATACTAGACTTTTCAATTAACTTTGAGGAAAAACAAAACAATGATTAACATTATTGAGAGTATATTATGTTCTAGGTATGTCGCTAATTGCTTTATACACATTAACAATTTGATCTTTACGTTATCCTTACAGAGTAAGTACCGCTCTTCTCTGCATTTTATCGATGAGTAAACTGATGGTTAAGGCATTTAACTAATTTGACACTGTTCACATTTGAACCCAGATGAGCAGTGTAATCAGCAGGTATACTAATCTGAACCAAAGTGTAGATATTTGAAAAGAAAAAGTAAAACATTATTACTTGCGCATGCTATGATTATGCACATTGTATAATGGGAAAAAAGAGAATGAACTAGAAAGTTATTACAAAGACATAGTATTGATATGGTCAATAAACATAAATTCTTATATATAAATAATCAAGTAAAACATATCATGGAAGAAAATATTTCAATCATAGTCCCATTCAGCAATAACTTTATAAGAGATTTGTAGGATATTACAAGGTATAACTTTTTCATTATCAATTGAAAGACATAATGAAAGCCCTCAATAAAATGCAACCTATCCTATTTCTAGAAATAAGGACTCAATAGTTAAAGATAGCAATTTTTAAAAAAACACAAAACAATAACAACAAAAATGCTCTAAAATTTACAAAATGAAACCATGTGAGTAGAGTATCCTGGAAAACAAACACATAGAACTAACTGGAAATACTCTGACGAAGAATAATTAAGAGCTGTAACAGATAATAAAACATGCTATAGCTCTATTTCACATAATTTTAATAGCGGTACAGAAATATCAATGGAATAGCATGAGTTCAGAAATACACCCAAGTACCATGGGAATCAGCATAAAGAAAGCATCTCAAACCAGTGGGATTCAAGATGAATTTTTTAATAAATCTGTGTTAACTATATAGCCATTTGAAAAAACAATAAAGCCACATCTTTAAGTCACTACTTACATAAAAATAAACTCTAGATGGATCAAAGATTTAAAGTAAACAATGAAGTCGTATAAGTATTGGATAAAAACATGACTGAATTTAATTATAACCTTGGGATGGGGATGATCTTTCTAGACAGACACAAAATTCAGGAACCATAAATTTGATAATTTAAACAACACTTAAAAACCTTGCAGCAAGATCTGAAACATTGTGAACAGAAGACATTTAGCAAACTAGAAACATAGGATAGAAACTAATTTCATTAATTTTGAAAAAAAATCTTACAAATTGATTTTTAAAACAGAGAACAATTTAATACACAAATAGGCTGGAAAAGAACAGTAAGTGAACAAAAACAAATACTTCATAAGAAAAAAAAAAAAACTAGTTAGTATAAGAAACATTCTCTATTCCTGACCTTGAAATAAGTACAAATTAAAGCAATGAAGAAAAAACGTATAGGTTTATATACATTCCACATAATATTAATTTAAAATATAATGATGTATAATTATACAGTGTATAATGTACACTGTATAATTATATAAAAAATAATAATTTAAACACTGGGAACAATTTAAATATCATTCAGTAAGAGATTTGTTAAATAAGTTGTCATATATCTAAATAAAAACAATCGGGGTAGATCCAAATAATATAAAATATTTTACCACCCAATCAAATACTTAAATCACTTTAAAGAGTTATAGCAGCCATAAAGTATAGTTTAAAAAGGTGCTTATGTGTAGGAAAGTAGGTTTACTTCTAGCTATAAATATTTGGACAATGTGAGCCGTCAAGAATAAAGAGAATTTAAAGATAATGAGAAAGAAAAGACAGGGGTTGCATTTCCGTCTAAGAAATAACGTGTGCAAGGCTGAGAGTTGGAAAAGGTTGAGAAATTTTAGGCAGATGAAGTTTGAGTTTAAGATAGATGAAGGAAAAAGGCACACTGGGGTCATATCACTGAGGGCTTTAATTATCTTGCAGAGGAGGCTGCAGGGGATGAGGAAATAACAGTTTGCCAGGAACTAACGAGCCAGCACAAATAGGTTCTTTTCTGAGAATAGGTTCTTTTCTTTTTAAACCTCTCAACATGCCTAAGAGTTAGATATCATTATTCCCATTTTAAAAGTAAGAAACCAAGACTTGAAAATGCACCCAAGTTCTCACAGTAAGTAACAGATGACATTTAAATTGGGTAACCATATAATTTATTCTATAACGTGGGACACCTTTGAGAATAAAAGGGACAATAGGCTTAAACCAGTTGTGTCATGGCTAACCAAGGAGAAAGTCCCACTCTACATGGGAACTCAAGTGTGTCTCCAAAACCTACACTCTAGCACCACTTACCTTTCACAGATTACCCACACCAAGTATTTTTATTTAAAACCTTCTTGGGGCGCCTGGGTGGCTCAGGCAGTTAAGCGTCCGACTCATGGTTTCTGCTCAGGTCATGATCTCATGGTTTGTGAGTTCAAGCCCTGCATTGGGCTCTACACTGACAGCATGGAGCCTGCTTGGGATTCTCTCTCTGTCCCTCTCTCTCTGCCCCTGCCCTGCACACATATTCTCTCTCTCTCTCAAAATAAATGACTAAACTTAAAAAAATTTTTAAACCTTCTCATGACCTCACCAATTCTATATCAAACATTGTCGAACAACAAAACTAGGGATGAATAAGCTCTGTTTGCTCATCTGGCTGACGTCTCTATCCACAGAATTGATCTGTAGAGTGTATATTACATCCTGTTGCCCAGGTACATCTTAAGTAACCCAAACCTCAGTATTTCCTGTTTTGTCCTAGAATATTGTTCTGTAGAACAATGGAGATTGTAACTTCAGAATTTGAATTCTACAAGCACTTCTTTCTTAGAAAATGAATTTTACTGCCATTCAGCCTAAGCCTGATCTTTTGTAGATGAGGATTCTTGGTTGATTTATAATCAACATTGTGAACAATATAAATGACATCACTAAGAAGTTATTTTCCTTTTCCAGGCTAAGAAATCATTGTTACCTTAAAGCAGTCACTTAGAATTGTGCATGTTTTCAAAATATTTCCCATCAAAAACATCTTTGTCAATCAACTATATTGGTACGTATTATGTTATTCCCACCTTTGTTGACACTGTAATCTTTATCTTTGACCCTTGCACCATTTTTTTTCTTCCCAGGCCCTGTGCATATTGTCTTGTCATCAGGTATAGAACCATTGTATGCACATTCTGAAAAAGTGCCAGTAATTTCTTATTTCTCCCACAACAAAAAATGGCTGTGTCTCTTTCACGGCTTCAGTTTCCAGGAGGTTACTCTGCCCCAGGGCTCTAATAGCATGTCATTGCCACTTTGGTCCAGCAACCTAGTCATGGCTCCCATTGCTGCCAATATTTGGGCTGCCTGGCAATCTTCTGTTGCCTTTTAGGCATGTCCATTGCTTGTGTGCCAAATTTCTTGTGTTCAGTTTCCTCCTTTTAAAAAACATAGTCTGGGGTTGCCTGGGTGGCTCAGTCAGTTAAGTGTCTGACTCTTGATTTTTTACTCAGGTCATGATCACGCCATTGGTGGCAGCAAGTGCCACATTGGGCACTGTGCTGGGCATGGAGCCTGCTTAAGATTCTCTCTCTGTCTCTCACTCTCTCTCTCTCTATCTCTGTCTCTCTCTCCCTCTCTCTCTCTCTGTCACTGTCTCTCTCTCTCTCTCTCTCTCTCTCTCTCTCTCTCTCAATAAATAAGTAAATAAATAAGTAAGTCTGATTTGTTTCCCTGGTTCAATCCTGACCAGGAAAGGAACAGAGTAACAGTGGGTCTTGCAAAGTGTTGCAAGACTGGGCCCAGTTTGCTAATGGTCTTACATATTGGACACCAACCTACAGCAATACAACAGTTGAAGTCCTCAACTGTTAAATTTTTTGGTAGGAAAGGTCAACTCAGTAATAACAGTATCAACTTTGGCTTAAGGGATGTTTGAAGCAACATTTTGGTATCTGATTTTTCTCCTTAACATGTATAGTAAAACTCAAAATAAATGTTCCATAAACGTTAGCCATTATCACCTGCAAAGCTTCTTGGACTACTATTCCTCAACAAAGCTATTGTCTGGAATTCTGTAGTCCTGAGGAAAATACGTTCATAATTAACGTCAACTTAGGGGTTCATGTATAAACGATTTTGTTAAGGTTATAATTTAATGCAGCTTACATAAGGAAGAGAAAGAGAAGTTCCCTAACGGACTAAAAATGTACTTGCTTAAAAATATGTCTAAAGGTTTGAGATGATGAGAAAGTTCTGGAAATGGATAGCGGTGACAGTTGCACAATATTATGAACGTACTTAAGGCAGCTGAACTGTACACTGAGATCGTTAAAATGGTCAATTTTATGTTGTATATTATTTACCGTAATTCTAAAAAGTGACAAACATAAAGTCTAAAGAAAGCAGAAAATGTGGAATTTAGGGATGTCTGACAAATGTATTTTTAAAGATTATGATTTAAAAATATGTCTGTATAAATGTGTGTTAGTCTGATGTGGTTAATTTCAGAGCATAATAACAAAGAAAATGTAAAGGAAAATGAGGCATAGTTTATTTCTTTTCCACTCTGCCATCTGTTCACATTAGCCACGAAGAAACACCCTTATAGAATTCATTAAACTACCAAGATATAATTCAATGTGGTAATAAGTCTTCAACACAATGTACACGATTGCCAAATGACTATGGCAATGACATCATTGTAATGGTCATAATTACATGACAATTCAGATATTTGATCATTCAAACATCAGCAAAGTAACTATTCTTCTTTTTTGTCAGCCTCTAAATACCTCTATTCATTCTTTATTCACGAATCTGTGGCTTTCAGGGAAGAGATAGAAACCCAATCCAGCAATGATGGAGACAAAGCTAGAGAGGGGGAGGAGGGTAAGGTTTTGAGGGAAGGCAGAAAAGAAAACAGTGCACCCAGCACTTTGAGAAGAGGGAGGGAGATGAATGTGCATGAAGCCAGCCTAATTATTGGAGAGTGAAAGGTCATCAAAATCAATTTGCAGCATGATGTACAAAGGTCATTATCAGACTCAGATTTTCTCTGCCCGTTTAAAACACAATAAAAATAAAGTGAGTGCTTTAATAACTATGATTAGTAAAGAAGAAAGCATATCATTGAGCCATCTGTTTAAATATTTGTGCTACCTTAGTTTTACTCAAAACAGCGTGAAAGGAGCAGCGAGGCAATTTTTTTTTTCTTCTGTTTGTTTGCTTTTTACAATCCTGACATTTTCTCCACTGGTTGCTGAGATTTATAACACAGATGAAAGAGCTCCTCTAAAATTACTGCCCTTTGAAATCAATAGCACAGTATTTGTAACGACTTTCTTTTTATTAGAGAGCACTTCATTATTATTTTTATTATAATTTTATGGGACAGTCTGGAACAGAATTCATCATTCACTTATTTGAAGTATCTCACTTACTCAGTGGCACAGATGGCCTGATCTGAGGAGATTTAATCACTCTATATTAGGGCTGCCTTGATGCTAAGTAAATGCAAACCATGAGAGAGACAGTAAGGAAGAAGTAACGTACAACAATAACATTGTCTTAGGCGCCGTTAAAAACTCTATGGAAGCTAATTGGTTTGAGAACTTTGGAAGTTATGGTTATAAAGCTGGATCATTTTACTTTTCCTCCAAATATTAATATAATAATACTATTATACTGTTATAACATATAATAATGCTATTATATATTAGTATAATAATCCTACTTATGAGGAAGGGATTTTGAAGTTTTTAACTATCGGTAAAAAATACATTTTACACTAAGACTCAATACGTGCGCGCACACACACAAATACTCATGCACATACTGACACAAAGCAATTTAAGAAGCAGTATCTGTCATTATAATATGGGATTCACTGTGCTTTTTTCGAACCGCTTTTATTTATTTATTTTTTAATGCCAGTCATCATCCACTAAACTGTTTTTTTATAAATGGTCTGGGCCCTTATATGAAAAACAGATTCAGGAGGTTCCTTTGTGTTTTAAATGGAATAATGTATGAGAGTGCTTAGTGTGGTATCTGACACGTGGTAAACATTTGATATTTATAGCAGTTCTTATGAGAAATGTCTTGAATGAATTTTGCGACTTACTACAGTTTAAAACAACCAGGAAGTGCTCTGTCTATACAAGTGCCTTCTTCTGAAATTTATTTTTTTCTATGTGTTTTCTCCTATCTTGGATTCAGTCACCTGGTTCTGAAAAATTAGCCAACTGACTTGGTATTATAGAAGACCTAGACTGGGCGACGGGAAAACCATAAACTTGAAGGAGATAAATCAGTGGAAGACTGACATTTCCTTTCTCTTTTCAGCTTCCGGGTTCACTGATTTGCTAGATCTTATGTGCATAGTGTGATGTAGGCAAGGAGGTAGAAATGTAAATTCCGTAAAACTGCATCTTTGTAAAAGAGTTACGAAAGTCAGCAAACTGTGACCACAAAGAAAGACAAAAGAAAAAAAAAGGATAAAGAAAAATAGAAACACATAGGAAAAAAAAAATGAGGATTGCTCTAACTTTTGTCTCTGTGTTATATCATTCACGTAACTGTTGCAAGCTTGGAAGGAAACTTTTTAAATCTTTTAGCTAACTTGGAGTATCGTCATCCTTAATTTATTTATTAAATAAATATATATTTATTGAGAACCAATGTTTCCACCATAAAAGAACCTACGTTTTATACACGTTTAATTCTTTTTGGTTAAGAGAGGAATTATACTTTCTAAAATGTTAAATGCCTCGCCTGTGATAAACTAACCACAAATCAAGAAATATGGAAACATGGTGTTTGTGACGTTTTCAGAAACGTGTTCTCGGAGAGTAAGAATCTGAAACCCATGACGGCATGAACTTTGAACCAGACTTAGACAACATTAGTCTGGATTACCACAGCTGAGAACCAGGCGAAGAGCATTTTTAGGGAGATCAATAACCAAAGATGAAAAAGAAGTGATAAAAGTATATGGTAAAGACAAAAAGAGGGCTTCCTTTTCTTTATTTTTTTAATGTTTATTCATTTTTGAGAAAGGGAGAGAGAGAGAGTGGGGGGGGAGGGGCAGAGAGAAAGAAGGAGACACAGAATCCGAAGCAGGCTCTAGGCTCTGTGCTGTCAACCCAGAGCCCAACTTGGGGATTGAATCCACAAACTGTGAGATCATGACCTGAGCCGAAGTCGGACACTTAAGCGACCGAGCCACCCAGGCACCCTAGTGTGCTTCCTTTTCTATGCAGACTCGTGTCATTTCTGTCCAGAGGATGAAAAAAGGAGAATTTTTCATTGACTTTTGCTATGGACCAAATGCTGGTCTCACCCAAATTCTTATGTTGAAGCACTAACTGTCACTGAAATGGTATTTGGAAATGGAGGCTTTTGGGGGTGATTAGGTTTAGATGAAGTCATGACAGTGGGGCCTCAAAGACACATGGGATTTGTGTCCTTGGAAGAAGGAGGAGGAGGAGGAGGAGGAGGAGGAGGAGGAGGAGAAGGGGAAGAAGGAGAAGGAGAAGGAGAAGGAGAAGGAGAAGGAGAAGGAGAAGGAGGAGAAGGAGAAGAAGGAGAAGGAGAAGGAGAAGGAGAAGGAGAAGGAGAAGGAGGAGAAGGAGAAGAGGGGAGAAGAGAGAAGATACTAGAGCTCTCTATTTTTCTGTCACATGAAAACACAGAGAGAAGGTGTCTGTCTGCAAGCCAGGAAGAAGAACTCTCTCTAGGAACCGAATCTCCCAGCCACTCTGTCTTAGACTTCCCAGCCCCCAGAACTGTGAGAAATAAATGGCTGTTGCATAAGCCACCCAGTCCAAGGTATTTTGTTATAGCAGCCCGGGCTGATTTATACATCTTTAGTATCCAGCATTTGATAAGAGTTGATGAAACGTTACTTGTTTAGCTTTACTGTAGCCATAAACTTCTGAGACGTGTTCTTTACACTGACCTCTGTAAGGACAAGAAAGTAGTGATGGAGATTATGAACAGGCCTGCAAAGGTGATGGAGCCTGGCGAAAGCAGGCTGTGGCTGATGAACGGGTGTGAGTTCTTCAGGCAGAAGTGCAGTCTCAGCAGGAGCACAGAAGTGTGGGTAGGAAGGGGAAATGTCCAGCATTTTTCCAATTATTAGCTTTTGTTTTACAGTCGTATTTTTGCCCGAAGTGGCCATTCTCTATCCTCAAGTCCTCGGTTTAACAATGCAAGTTAATAGGAGCTCCAGCATGAGCTTCCGGTCATAATATGCTGCTTGATGAAGGTGGGGCTGATTAAATTAAATACTATTGACATAGAGGCTTGAAACGCTGAAGCCCAGTCACAGGGATCAAACGATCACAAGAGGAGACGTGTGGGAGAGTTCCTCAGAGGCTTCCCCACTCAGCAGACCTAAAGACAGAATTTCTCCTGTTGACAATCTGATTCGTAAGAGATCTAAGTTAGAAACAGCCTAGCCACCCCCCATGGCTAGTGACTTGATCACAAAATGCAAGGGTCACAGTCATCAGAAGAGATGGGGCCAAGCACAGACCTTCACTGCAGTATTTTTTGATGTTGGGCACCCAGACTCTGGAGCCAAAACTGCCTGGATTTGAACCATGGCTCTGTTCGATAGAGTTGTCCATGCCAACTGCGTCTGGACTTGCTTATCTGGAAACAGGAAATGCAATATGTCACAAGGTTGTTAGGAAGATTAGATGAGATGATCTGGGTAAGCCCTAGATCAGGCCAATCATTTCTACTTCTTGGACCTAGAATTTCCCACTTCAAAAACATTCTTGAGAAGAAGGCATTGTAGAACCAAGAATTAAAAGCAGGGAGGAGGGGCTGAGGGGCTGGGTGCCTGGGTGGCTCAGTTGGTTGAGCATCTGATTGTTGACTTCAGCTCAGCTCATGATCTCATTATCGTGAGATCCAGCCCCACATGGGGCTCTGCAGTGAGCCAGCGTGGAGCCTGCTTGAGATTCCCTTTGCCACTCCCCTCGCCCCACCCTCCACCCCGCTGCATGGGCATGCATGTGCTTGCTCATATACATTCCCTCTCTCCCTCAAAACACACACACACACAAAACAGAGAGTGGAAGGAGAGTGGGAAGCCATCTAGTCCAAGATAAAGAGAATAAAGCTCAGAAGGATCAAAACCCCTGCCTAGGATTACACAGTTGTCATTAAAAGTCAAAAGCCAAAGACCAACCCTTCTGATTTTCAGGGTAATCCCCCAAACACTCCTGGGGGTGACCTCCACTGATTAGGAACACTTCTCCGCAAGCTGACAAAATGAGTCAGTCATACTCCATAGACAGTTGTCTGCCCAGACATCCTCTTCCCTTCCTGTTCGTCCATAGCCAGCCTACATCACTGCTCTTAACACATTCTGTTATTGTCAGCAGTTTTGCGTTTTGCTAAAACATCATTGTAATCTCAGATTCTGCCTAAAGCCTCTCACGTTTGAAGTCTGCAGTTCTCTGGCCATAATTAGGCATCTCATTAATATTGTTGTGGCATGTCTTTCCTGTTTGAGTAGAGACTAAGCACGTCAGTGCCTTCACTGCAGAGAGATGTGTGTATGGAACTACCCTCTGCATCTGCCCTTTCAGAGAGGGCCACCCTGTCGCTTCCTAAATGTATTTCCTAGGGTTTCTCAATAGTGACTTACTGGTCATCCTGCCCCGTGGGACCATAACCTAATGTATGGGAGAAAATGTAAAGGTTTAAGAGCTCATTCACGCTTCTTGATTTTTCTCTGTTGGCACAAGTTGCTTTTTAAAATTGTCACAAGTGGCTTCAAAAAAGTTTAAAAGAATTAATAATACCTGTGTATCTCTTGTTTCCCCCAAGCCCGGTTTTTCTTGCTTGGCTGAGTAGCTTAAGGAAGGATAAAGAACATGTTTTGCTAGAAAACAGTTGTTTCGGTACAATAATTTGTGCGTTATGTCATCTTATAGTGCTGAGTGTAAATTTATCTTTGAACCATGTTTTATTAACTTTTTCCCCCATAGAGTTACATCAAAAGACTTTCTAAATAAATGATGTGCTCAGGGCTGCTCGTTCTTACATGCATACCAATTACTTCTATTGGTTGCAAAACACGTAGTCAGTACTTTAAACAACCATGATCATATCACAAACTAAAATATTCAACATCTCCATCTCGGTATGCTGTCACCAGGCAGACAACGATTAGAATTGGTAATCAGTTTCACTGCTGGTAGGTTGAGTGGCACCGATGCATTTTATATCCATGCTTATGCCAAACTCAATTAACATTCGAACACAGTGTATTTCAAACACACTGACCTAACCTTAGAGAACAACGCGTTTATTTATTTCATGTTAAAAGCTCTTACATTTCATGAAGGGTTCTTAAAGCAGAGATATTTATTGTCACAATAATATTTAAGTTGGAGCTTCTGAAGAAATGCAAAAGTAAATACACTTTAAAATTCCTACTGTAAGTGATGCAAGCCCTCACTATGGAAGAAGAGAAGAGCCGCACAGGCTATAAATCTTCCGAATTTTAAACTTATATAGAGATCCTGTCTCCTTACAGATAACATTTTAAGTAGCCTAAGGTTCTTGATGGTTTTTGTATACCCTCCCAAAAGAACAGTTGAAATGAATTTATGTTAAGAGTGAAATTTTAGGTTATGTATATGTGTATTTACCTACTTGTTTATTTATATGCCAATGTCATCACCAATTATTAATGCGTAAGCCAATGAACTCAATAAGGTTCATACGTGAGATTAAAAAGACTGCACGATGATCTATATGGATACATGTGTATGGATGTATGTGTATTTGTGGTATGTATAATAACCTCTTCATTAACAACATATTAACAGTACATAATACGCTTCCCCATGTCAGATTAGTTACGTATTCAGAACAATAATGAGTCAATAACCATAAACTTAAAAAAATCAGCACTTTTTCAGGGAAGATCACCAATGTAACAATACTGATCTGAAGTTTAGATTGAGTATCGACTGTGAAAACTGGGGCAAGGCTTTGCCAACATGATGGCAGAACATCTGGCTAAAAAAATGAATGGTGTTGTTAAGTCATCCATCTGTTTTGTCTACAGTATGAACAGTCATATAGTAAGAAACACTGGGCTGGTTAGCACAGTATAGATAAAGCATCTCAATATTTAAAATTCTCTCCGAGTTAACATCTGGATAGTAGAACATTTTTTTTCTTTACATCTGTATGTTTGCAAGTCGCAGAGACACAACCCTGATATACAAGATTAACATTGCATTTCTTTTCAAAAGTTTGCCATTTATAGCTCATTTAATATTATCTTCTTTTAATCGTATTTGCTGAAACCACATGGTGTGGAAACACACATCGATGAAAAGACAGAGGGATAAAACTGAAAATCTTTCGTATCTCTGAGTAGATTTTGTGAAACATTTATGGGGAAGAAATGGAAAAGAACAATATTAAATGTAAGGATAGCATTTCTCTTCAAACTTGTTTCCCTAGTTGAGTCAAGGATTTTGAACTTGACATTGACAGCCAGTATTGGAAGTTTCCCAGTTTGGGGGAAGTAAGTGTCTAATGCACGTAGAAAGAATGTTTTTAGAAGAGGAGGAAGAGGGTGACACCTGAATGGCCCAATCGGTGAAGCATCCAACTCAGTTTCGACACAGGTCTTGAGTTTGAGGCCTGAATCTGGCTCTATACTGATAGTGTGGGGCCTGCTTAGGATTCTCTGTCTCCCTCTCTCTCTGCCCCTCCCCTGCCCACATGCTCTTTGTCTCTCTAAATAAATAAATAAATAAATAAATAGGGGGAAAAAAGAAAGAAAAAGATGAAGACAGAGTTCCTTGAATCTCTTTTATATCTCTTTTATTTTTCTCACATTCTTGATGACCTGTGAGCATTTCCTTTATCATCCTTAGAAGCCAGCCTGGAGAACCTAGCCTTACATAGTAAGAGAATATAATATAATTAGCGACAATAGGTTGCAATAATATGACAACCTAGAGGGGAAAAGAAATGCTCTGGCATGGTTTCCCCTGTAGTTTTTTTCGTTTCTTCCTGCAAAGTATAGCTACATTAAAATAAATTATTTTTCTAAAGGTTCCTTGTTAGATGAGAGAAATTTTGATCTACTTTATATGCCTTAAACAAATGCTAATTCTCTGTAGAAAAAGAATTATATTTAAAATTTAATACCAGGAAAAATATTCTTTGTTATCCACTGCTCTTGCCCAGGAGGAAAAAAATATCTCTTTTATTTCTTGTTCAGTAGTGACATTTCTGATGAAAGCATTTGTTTCAGCCAATTTATTTTTGTAGCAAGCTTGATTTTATGTAGCATCACATGGCTCAGTTCAACTGACATCTTTTTTGGTGTGAGCAGGCACATTTCCAGAACAAAACGGAGGCCCAACTTGGGAACTGAATGCAGGTGTCTCCAACTGTACATTTACAATGAACATCCAGATACCCCGCTCACGCTATTAGCATGAATCTCATATAAACCCAAAGCTGTTCACCTGGCAGAAAAGTAACACAATGCTGAACCTACTCTGGCAGAAGATTTTATTGATGCAATTGCCTGGGGTACCCTGGGCCACTATACCCATAAAAAATAATAATTAAGCTGTGGGATATATTACATTCTACAGCTTAGCACCTGAACTAGGCTCAGAGCATTGATTAATATTTCTATTTGTATGTCTTGTTTTCTGTCGGGGAAGGAGGTTCCTACAGACCATCCATCATCTTGCATTTCCATTTTACTTTTATTACTGCCTCTATTAAAAGGGAATCAAGAAAGCAATGAAGTTTCTTTTGTAATAAAACAATAGGAAGGCCTATATCCTGTGCTTTTTAGATTGCAATCATCTAGAGTTACTTGTATTTTTTTATTTGAAACTACTAAGCTCTAGTCACGCTGACTCCCTGTAGAGTGGGGAGGTGGGATGTGAATCACACAGCGTCGACAGTTTGTGTTTTGAGCGGTGCTTACTAGTCAACCTCCCATGGGCCCAGGAAATTCCTCACCTTAGCCAGACCCAGTGTCCCAGGGGCGTGGACTCCCCTAGGTCTGGAAGCTGTCTTTCCCAGGCGACACCTGTAAACAGCTGAAATGTAAAATTCAGACGGCCTGGCACCCTCACAGTCTGCTTGTACTGACACTAACCATATTCTCATGCCTACCTTGTAAGAATGGAGACCAGGTAGAACAAAAATCCACTGTGTGTCCAGCAGTTTTCCCAGACTGTCTAGAGCTCTTGATATAGCAGGGAAAGGAAGGAGTCTGTAGGCTTTCTCTTCTTCATGATGTGTGCTTTAAAAATTTCCCCAATAATCCATATCGTACAACCTGATGGAATTTTTTCCAAATTCTGTTACATGACAGGTACCAATTATGAAGAAAACTGTCTTACCTGATAAGTAGTGGTCTACATTCCTTTTGAAGGTGAGAGTATTCTCTTCTAGTCCATTTCTGGACCAGGTGTATGTCCAAGGCATACACCTCTCCAAGGGGAGAGCAACAGACAAGCTTCCATATCACTTCTTTTTTTTAATGTTTATTTATTTTTGAAAGAGAGAGAGAGTGAGCACACATGAGCAGGGGAGGGGCAGAGAGAAAGGGACAGAGAATCCAAGGCAGGCTGTGTGCTGACAGAAGAGAGACTGATGCAGGGCTCAAACCCACGAACCGCAAGACATGACCTGAGCCGAAGTCGGACACTTCACCGATGGAACCATCCAGGTGCCCTGCTTCCATGTCACTTCCGAAGGGTAAGAGTTTCAGCCAAGTCCAGGCCGGCCCATCTGCCCTGTTGAAACCTGGGGCTTGTCACCAGGAGGCCGGAAGTTGGCAGCAGGACCTCCAGAATGAAGTTGGCAGAATGGCAGAAGCCAAACAGTTCACTGAGACAAGGGCCTGGGTCAGGAAGTCTACAATAACTACGCGGGATGATTAGAGAATGAGAAACAGGGAGCAAGACTTTTTCAGGATCGAGAAATTCTGAATCACCCAGAAAGCCAGTCCTAACAACAACAGGTCCTTAAAAATAAAAACAAAAACAAAACAAAGCATAAATAGCCAGACAGAGAACTTTGTGAGGTCTTCAGATGGGGGCAAGCATCATTGGCAACTTATTGGCTGTTGGGCATAAAAGCAATAATGAAATGCATGAGATTCCTGACATCTACTAAAACTCATTTGCCCATTTCTTCCAATCATTAAGAAAGTACTGGGGGTGAGGGGGGAAAGGAAGCAAGCTGTCAAGGTAGCACGATCACATGTCCCAGTTTGGGAGGACAGTTGCAGATTTTGTCTTTGTCCTTTGTATAACCACCAAGAGAATCTCCTTTGACTCAAAAAAGATTCCTGATCTCAGTGACAAACTCCATGGTCACCCTGTTTAGAGGGCTCCAATGGGGAAAAAGAGGGAGGAAACAAGGAGATGGCCATCATCTATTTATTCAACAAATATGTATTGATCTTTTACTCTGTGTCGGTCTGTGGTGATACAGCTATAAAATGAGATGGCCATATCTCCTCTCCTCCTAGAGTCAACCACATAACAGGGAAGATAAACAGCTCAAAGGGAAAGTCAATGTCTGATTACAATTAATGCAATAAAGGACAACCAGGTGGCAATTAGAGAGTGTTCCCAAAAAATAATAGAACTATTCCAAAAACATGAAATCTAAAAAATGAAAGCTGTAGAAAATAGGATGTGTCATTGACCTTCCAGCCCCGGTAGTGAGATGGACTCTACCTCCTGTTTGTACTCTGCCTCCAGCTTGATGGGAATGAGTGGGCGAAAATTTCCTTTAATGGATGTCGGGTTCATTTAATTTGTCAGCCTGTCCACTCGCAAATACGTATTAGTTCCTGCAATGCTCAGAACTCCGTGTCTATCGGGGAGGCAATGGGGTGACAGACCTTATCCTCACAGGGCTGGAGGAGTTGAGTTCTGAGTAGTGAGAACAGTCCCAGAGACTTACAGACCAGCGTTACAGAATACTGAGATGTCGAACTAAGCATATGCAGTTTTCAAAAGCAGTTTGTATTTGAAATATTTAAAAAAAGAATTGTTGTCATTGTGTAAAAAATAAGACTGTAACTTCTTTTAGGTATCCTTTACAAGTTTTACATCTCGCTGTTGTTTTTATGTTTAGGCACACATGGGCATGGGTGGGCATGTATGTCTTTTTTGTGCTTAAAGACTTGGAGTATATTTTTCGAGCTCTGGGAACTGACATCTTGGCCCGAACTTCCTCCACTGGGATTTCCTGGCACTTTGTTTATCCATTCCGTTTGGCCTGCTGCTGACTATGATAGCAGTCAGTACACCATTACCACCCCCCTACTTGGTTGCCTCTAAGAGATCAGAGAAGGGTCAGCAGGGCCCTAATGCTGTCCCTCCATCACCTCTCCCACCGTGGTTCCATTAATAGCATCCAGCCTACCTCCTCACCAACCTCTACCTATAGACCCCACGCTTTCCCTCCTGTAACAACATCCCACAGAGCCGGGGTCTTGAGGATGTCCCAAAATTGAAGTAGAGCTTATGATTATCCCACACTACCTTTACTAAATGCTAGTATTAAAAGGAAAAAAAAAAAAATCTACGTGTGACTACACTCCCTTCCCAAAAAGAGGGAGTTATTGCGCAGACTGGCCTGAGTACCTAAATGTATGATAAACCCCCTGGGTATGAAAGAAAAAATTACATACATATAAAGAGAGCCAGAGGAAGAATTTCAAATCAAGCAACTGATTGACTTCCAAAAGACCTCTTGGAACCAAACTCTTAAAGCCATTCAGTCCCTTTTGTTTTGATTCATTAATCACCAAGTGGCCTTCTGATGTTAATTTACTTTCCCCAATGGGAGAAGGGTACCTAATGGGTTGACTCACGTATTCCAAACCAGTTAATAGTTAGAATTCCCAGTGTACATTAATAACTTATCACTGTGGCCTGCTGAGAGTGCTGTAGGATCATAACTGCTGTGACTCCCTCCTCTGGGGACTGATGACTGAGTCAGCCAATTATTGGAGGAGGTGGTGCAGAAGTTACCTTGCTTCTCTGCTAGGGCCCTCCCCCCGCCATAACATTTAGGGATTCAAAAAGCTGCCATGTTTTTCGGAGCCAAAGAATGATAATAGTTGATTAAGATGACTCCTCTTAAAACCGTAGCTGACCCCGATATGAGAGTGAAAATTGGTTGAAGTCGAGAGAGGATAAAAAGAATTCAAGCTTGTATTTATCTCTGCATCCCTATAGTTTAGTATAATTTTTCCAAAGTATTGAATAATTTATTTTCCAGCTATAATATTTTGCCATATTTACCACCTCTGCTATGAACTTAGATATTTTTCTTTAAATTAACATTACATTAGGGGCTCCTGGGTGGCTCAGTCAGTTGAGCATCAGACTTTGGCTCAGGTCATGATCTCATGGTTCATAGGTCTGAGCCTCGTGTTGGGCTCTGTGCTGACAGCTCAGAGCCTAGAGCCTGCCTCCGATCCTGTGTCTCCCTCGCTCTCTGCCCCTCCCCTGCTTGCGTACTCTCTCTCTCTCTCTCTCTCTCTCTCTCTCAAAAATGAGTAAACATTAAAAAAATTTAAATAAACATTAAATTAAATCACTTTTTTTACTGAGCCAAATTCTGTGACTTCCTTTGGGATTATATGTGCTAAGTTCTATTTCTACAAATCCATGTAAATGTATATGGGCATAATATCTGTGCAATCATTATGCTAAAATCCCCACACATATCATCTGTGAAACACGGAATTCCACTTTAAGGAACATTGGTTGATCTCAGTTCCTGGAAAGCAGAGGGTAGAAGCTGCCAGAGGAGAGGATGACACAACACCCCATCCTCACTCCTTCAGCACCTCCCAGCTGATCCAAAGCCTCTTTTCCCTTGAACCTGGGATTCACCCAACAGTGACAGAGACCATTGCTTCACAGAACTGTTTTGAATAACAAGAATGGCTAAGAGAGAAAACCTGCTTGCTGTCCTGACTTTAGCAATTCTCTGATAGAAAAGAGTACTCTCGTTTTTCCAAGTTTTTGTCAAGTGCTTTATGTGACAGTGACACTCTTGGCCCCTTAACAGCAGTCTGAGGCTACTTGGAAGATTTTCAAGGGCAGTGATGTATTTCACTGGTCAGTAGAGCCTGTGCCTGAAGAATGCATTTCCAAGACCATTGGCTCAGGTTAGAGATGTTAGAAATGACCCTGCCCTGAGATTTTTCTCTATTAGATCTTCTGGAAACCTCGCCATAAACAGACACACAGAACACTGGTCTGAAGCTGGGTGGCTTTTATGTGTCTGTTTGGATTAAAAAAAATGAAAGATTTTGTTTCTTGCCAAAGCCTGCTCTTAATTTCATCAGCCTATACTGCCAATATATACATGACATTCTGCTATTAGGTGCATTGGGTAGGACGGGGTAGAGATTACAGTCGCCACTCATCAATTTATCATCGCTGATACCTCCTGCCTATCAAGTCCACCAATGCCATTTTCCTATGCAAAGGAGAGATCATTTGGAGGATCATTCGCATTTCATCAAGAGACTATCAATTTGTCTGTTGCAGTGGTGATGTTGGTTGACTGATCATGCCACAAAAAGAACATTAAAAACCTTTAATGCTTTATCAAAGTTGTTTATAACCAAATATTTGCACAAAAGGCCAGTCTGTCTCTTGGAGAATACAAACATTTGTTTTAAAAGGGAAATCTCAAACTGCAAAATGAACAGTAAAAGGTAGAATTCAGCTAGAAATGAACATGACAAGGTGCAATATTCATTGTGTGTATCAGATTTAATTTCGCATAAGAAATGAATTTCTTCAACTTATTTTTTAATTAGCTTAAGCAAGTGCATTCAGGAGCCAATAACACAGACTTGCGGGAACTGAATTACTGAAAGGGTTCAGAGCCCGGGCTCTAAATCACAGGCCTTGAGCTGATCTCATAATTAACACCGAGCTGAAGCCCTGCATCGAATGCTGCGGAAATACCTTTGCCAAAGAGCGGATGGGGAACACAGCAATCGTTATACCCAGGCAGTAGCATCTCAGGGACTACAAAGCCTCGCCGAACATTGGGAAGTCGGTTACATCAACGCACTAAGCAGTTAATGTCCTGTCAGGCACATCTGTGTTTACTACCATCAGATAGTCCCAGCTGTTCACATTGCCTCTGTTTGATGGTCATTCTGGGACCTGCGTGATGTTGAGAAGCTTGTTATTAGAGAAGTAAATTCCTTACTGAAGATTGATCAAGGAAGGATGTAAACTCCGGGACGCTGGAGTTGGTTCATAAAGTTGAGGACATAGACGTGTGCTGGCAATTATAGAAGGTGAATTTATTTAGGACTCTTGATCAAGGCTTTTAGGGGTCTGTTATTGCTTTGGTTTAAATTATGCTTTCAAATCATTCCTGTAGTCAGGTTCTTTTAGGGCACCTCAAATAGATATAAACCATTCCCTTCCTGTGGGCCCTGGAAGCAGGCAGGTGCACTGCGACTATACAGATAAGGAAAAAAGAGCCATTGAGATGCCAAGAGCAACCTTTCAATCAAACAGCTTTCTGCCGCGGCCAGGTGCTGTGGATTTAGAAGAGGAAAGGTAACGTGTCTGTGCTGGGGGGTGGGGTTCTGTTTGCCTCTCACAGATCTGCTCTCTGCCCTTCTGTACCGTGCTTTGTGCTCGGGGGGCATCTCAGGATTCCGAGCTCTCTGGCTTCCCCCTCTGGCTCCTCTGCCGGGGTTCCACGGCAGGAGAGGCAAGGGAGGTAAGAGCACCCTCTCCTCCTCTCTGGCCTGTCTGCTTCCACCTGACTGCTCTGAAAGGTCACAGAGCAAGGGCTCTGGACTCCTTGCTTTCAGCTTTCTTTGAGCTTAGGGGGGTAACAGCCACTGATTTACTATCCCAGATGCCGTACCACCCCTTGCCAGCGTCTTTCTTCCTCCTTTAAAGCCTCTTTGAACTGTCCTAGCTTGAGTGTGCCATCTTGTTAGGACCCTGGTGGACGTAACATCCCCTGCCCCAAATGAGCTCACAGGCTCTTTCTTCGGTGGAAAGCGCGAACGCTACATAAACGCTCAGAGGACAGATCAAGACTTGGGTTATTCTGCAAGTGAGTAACACACCCCAGCCCACACAGACCTCGATACTTCACCAGGGGACAAGGTCATAAAGTCTCTGTCTTTTTCTCTGAGTTCCTCCTGCTTTCCCAGGTTGCACTTGCAAGATAGACGGAAAGGACAAAAGACTGAGACGTCAGCCTCACTTTCAAGAGTTGGACATAGTCTTTTACAAACGTTTGCCATCAATTCGAGGGGTTTTCCATCCCATTTCCACTCCGCTGTGCTCTCAGACTTTCCCCAGGCAGCTTCCCAAGAGTACCTGGTCAGGGAAGTCCTCTGGACAAGAGATAAAATCTGCTGTGGCCCAAAATGTTCTGATCCATGCAAACACTATACATCCATTTTACTGTTAAACTCAGAAATAGTCAAGCTTAGACTCTCTAACTATGGCTTAAACTGTAGTTGGCCATTTTGGTGCACCCAAGCACTGGTTAGAGAGTTGGGTAAAGCAACTTAGCATAAATGCAGAAGTCCCACACCAAGGGAGGATGGACAACCACATTTCTACTCATGCAGTTATATATCTGGGGGTAGGATTTGGTCTCAGCCATTAACCAAAGTGAAATTTAAAGAAGAGTGCGAAGAAGGAAATGCTAAGTAGTGGTCGTTGTTGCCTTTTCAATAAAACTTTTATTGCTCAGGATGAAGGACTTGTATCTCTCCTGGAGAGTGACTCAGCAAAGTTAACTGGCTCAGAATCCTCTAAAAGCTCCCACTGGGTTGAAAGAAGAACTCTTAGCTGCTCCGTGCTGCCTTTATTTCTGGCTATGGACCACCTTCGTGGAATGACTCAAGGTCTCCACAGGTACAGCAATTTCTTTTTTGGCAACTTTATTGTCAGACAATCTGCCTTCTGGGTATGTTGTTATCGCTGTAGTCAATTGATGTTCTGACATTGTTCTTGGCAGGCTTGGTTTTCCAGGGCAGTGCTTGGGGAAAACCCATGAAAACCTGGCACCGTTTTATGCACTTTTCCTTCTTGTGTATTACATTATGCAAGAATAGAGGTGGGAAAATACTTTTCAAAAACATGGCACCAGTGGATGGAGAAAAGGAGTAACATCAGTCTATAAAAATCTGTCATTGCCAGGCGGTCCCATGAGGAAGAGCTCTGCGGTGTATGGAATTTTAGCACAGAGCTGAAACTGTTTAGTTTGCTTTTCTTTGAATCTCAGGTAGCAGATTGACCAAATTTAACTCCTATCAAAACTCAGATGTGCAAAGAAAACATCAGTACTTTATTTTGTCTTAAGCTGATCTGAGCTTCCAACCCTGTCACTATCTAAACACCCCCACACCCCTATCCTCTGCCAACTCCCCCATCTCCCACCTACTGATTAACAGGAAAAAACTTGGTAAACAAGTGATCCTATTTAAAGCATAATCCATTTGGATAATTGAAACACCCCAGTTACGGTGTTTAGTCTTTTGACTGAACACGTTTTCCTCTGAGGTAACTCCCATTCCATATCTTTCCTTATGGTGTTATCTGGGCACCTTGGTTGACTGAGGTGACTTAGGAAACTTTCCAAGAGTAGAGAATAGTTAAGAGTCCTTCTACCCAAGCTTCCTGCCCCTTATCATCCCTGTGCTGCTTGCTCTAAAGGTATTAATAGCTGAAGTCTGTGGCTGGGTCACTTGTGATTTTGACTGAGTTCTGCTGGGGCCTGTTAGCGCTCTTACAGTTTTGACCTCATTTGGGTTTGTGCTCTTTCTGTTGACTTCTTTGAGACATGGCTATAACATCCATTTGGCCCTGTTTTGGTTATCCTCAGCTATCCATGCCAGAGAACCATGTTTTCCCATATAAGCAATCCCTCCAGCCTCTTCTCTGGTGAAACCCTACCACAGCTTCCGTGTACACCACTGAAGAACCAGGGGATGCTTGGGAAAGCTAAGTATCAGGTGTTCCCTCTGCCTGGGCCTGGCATATCACTGGGTCTATGTGATTTATCCTTGACTGGGGTGAGAAAGTCTCTCAAAGTCACAAATGTAGTTAAGGGCAAGAGACGATGTTCTCAGTAGTCCTGTCAATGTGTTTTGCAAGCCTTCTTTTCTCCAAGATGATGACCAAAAAGGAAAACTCAGGAGACAAATACATGGCTATATAACTCTCCTTTGTACCCTCTTCTGTGTCTCTTCACACACATTTTCTGGGATCAGAAGAAGGAGAACCTTTATTTGAAATGCTCACTTATATCCATTTTCTTAACTCCTGCTAAGTCCCAATAATGTCAGAAGTATCTTCTCTGTATTATATGTGTTAGGTAAAGTAATGCTAGCTCTTATAACAATAGCCCCAAATCTCGGTTTGTAATATGGTACAGATTTCTTCTCAGTCCTCCCACAGTCCAATGTGGACCATTGGGGTGTGTTGGGGCCAAGATGCTCTGTTATATGGAGTTATTCGGGGGCCCTGGGATATTTCCATGTTCTCACTCTTTGATCCTCTGAGATATCTGAGTTCTCCAGTGGGTTCTCTGCATTTTGCTGTAGCCAAGGAAAGAGTGTGCATTTGGAGGAGTGTACAGGTTTGGGGGCCAGCCTTGGAAGTGGTAAACGTCACTCCTTACTCACCCTGGTATCGCTTAACTGCAGGAGAGACTGGGAAACACCATCTTGCTGGGTGTCCAGGACCAACATGAGACTAGTGTGATGAACATATGGCAGTGTCTCTGTCACAGTCTAGTGATACAGTCTATTAACTGAGTCCTCCAAGATTGATAGTTGGCGTTATAATAGTGGGTTAAGGATGAGGAGGAGATTAAAGGAATTTTTTGTATCCACTCCCAAGCTGTGAGCTTCTGTGACAGAAGCTGAGTATCTTTTACTTCAGGTTTCTTTTTTTAAAAAAGTAAATTAATCTCCTTGGGAATGTGGGTGCCTACTATGAGCTGGAGTAAAGATCTGGTATTCAGGCATGGGGCAAATAGTTTTTTTAACTTAAAAATTACCCCATTACAATATACTTTGAGCAGCTTTAATGACTCTTCCCCAACAGAAATATAAATATGAGAATGAACTAGCACATAGACACAGGTCATTGAGAAAAGATAAACACACTGGTCTAGAGACCATTTAGTAAAGGGTTTTGAAGATAATTTCTGGTCCACACAGACATGCAGCCTGTGTGATCACACACAATCCTCACTCAAGGGGTCCTCATGCTTGGTTCTCTCATCTTGAAATTCTTAATTTTTTTTAACATGGCACCCCATGTTTCCATTTTGTACTAAGTCCCACAAACTGTGTAACCAGTCCTGTCCACTTGTGATTGTGCCCAGAGGTGATTAGACATATCTAGATGCTAAGTGCCTTCAAACTGTACTCTGAGAAGTCCTTTAGATTTAATGGAATTTCCTTAGAGACCTCTCCAAGATGGAGATGGGGGGAATCAAGCTGATGGTATGCCACTCCCTTTTATTCATCAGATACATCCGGTTTATGCATGACATTTCATTGGAGGAATGAAGTCAGCACTAAAAACAAGTTGAAAACCATTGGGATACAAAATTCGTCTCTGCTTTGATAGCATAACAAAAAATCAACTGCAACGAGGTGAAGAGAGATCTAAAACTCAGTTTTAGGGCATGTGGGTTTATTTCCTATTTCTGTCCTTTTTTAAATTTGAGGCCTTACCCAAGATAGAACTTGTCTAGGGCCCCTGGGTGGCTCAGTCAGTTAAGCATCCAACTTCAGCTCAGGTCATGATCTCACAGTTTGTGGGTTCAAGCCTCACATTGGGCTCTGTGCTGACAGCTCAGAGCCTGGAGCCTGTATCAGATTCTGTGTCTCCCTCTCTTTCTGCCCCTCCCCTGCTCACATTCTTTGTCTCTCTCCTTCAAAAATAAATACACATTAAAAAAATTTTTTTAAAAAGATAGAACTTGTCTGAGTGTCAGTTTATCTGTCAAACTGAGCTAATAATAGAGTATAATTATTGTCTTAATTAATAATATATGTGTGAATACTTTAAAAATAATAAGCCCCCCATATGAATAAAAGACATTACAATAGCATAAAATATATTTTAAATAGATTATTTTTAATAAAACTTAATACATAATGATACTAACTATAAGGAAGTAAGGGGCACCTGGGAGGCTCAGTCAGTTGAGCATTGGACTCTTCATTTTAGCTCAGGTCCTGGTCCCAGTGTTGTGGGATCAAGCCCTATTTTGGGCTTTGCACTAAGTGTGGAGCCTGCTTGGGGTTCTCTCTCTCCCTCTGCCCCTTCCCTGCTCCCGTCCACAGGCCCTCTTGTTCTCTGAAAAGAAATAAACAAAAAATAAATAATTAAATAAAAAGGAAGAGAAAAAAAGAATAGTGCATATTCGATTCTATGCTTCTTGGCTATTTACTTGACAAGGCCTTACATGACAGGTCTTACTGGTAGCATTGTGTTGTCAATTCAGTAGAAATACTAAAATTAAAGAAGCAAGATCTTAGTCAAATGTTGTTTCCCAAAGAGTGCTTAATGAAATGGCATTTAGTACTTAAAATGTTGAGAAACATCCCTTCTGTTCTGTCATACTCCAGAGTATACTAAGAGTATTAGAATCCTGGAATCTTGCAGTCGATGCTTCTAGAGAATAGCTATTGCAGAAAAGACCCTCTCGGCCGGTGCATTCCTCATTCTGGAGCTTCTGGACCCTCTGTGGCCCCCAACTCGGTGATTAAAAGGAGACACATCCCGCTGGTCTCTCTTGCTTGGTTTTGGTCCTTGAGCTACACCAGTACCATGTGATGAAAGCCCTACACAAAGAAAAAGACTTCCTTTCTAGAGCAGAGCTTCCCTTGTTCCTTTCCAAAGGACCTTAACCTGATGTTTCAACCCCTTCCCATTTCAGAAGGCTCTTCCCAAACAGGAGAAGCTTTAAATCTCTCAGGAGTAGCTTGAGAGAAGAGGGAACAACAGAGTAATGTGGAGGAATTTGAAGGGGGGGGGGGAGAAAGAAAGAAAGAAAGAAAGAAAGAAAGAAAGAAAGAAAGACAGACAAAGAAAGAAAGAAAGAAAGAGAAAGAAAGAAAAAGAAAGATACTCCAAAGAGAAAAGAAATCCTAAAGGGAACCAACTTAAAGACTACTCTGCTGACAAGGAAGAGCCCTTAACCTCTTTACCTCTTTTCTTTTCCCACTGTACTTAGTGTAACGGCCCTATTACAGTTGCCCTTGATGGACATACCAGAGGTCTTCTGGGTGGGGATAAAATGAGTTGCATGTAGGAGGGACAAAGCCTGAGTTCATCAGAAAGTTACAGTTGACAGTCAACACACATAGATTTCTGACTCATTTTGAAATATCATCCTTTTCCTGCCTTCCTCTCGTGTAGCAGCTCCAGGCCATGTAAGCAGTAGACTTGGGGTCACATGTAACTTCTAAGAAATTGGTATGTTGGCTTAATGTTAAAGGATTGCCAGAGAAGTTATTGGTAGGGAAACTAAAATCATGACCATGATAATAATAAAAATCTAGCATTGGGGGGCATATACTATTACTAATGTAACTTACAGTTACATTAATTACCTTAACCTTCATGATAATCATTATTTTAGGTATTAGTATAACGGTTATTATTCTTTTCCAAATTTTCCAGTGAGAAAACAGAAGCTCAGAAAGGTTAAGTTGCTTATCCAAACCTGTCCAGCTTGTGTTTGGAAAACGTCAGTTCTTTGGCCCAGGATTCCTGAGCATTGAAGTCTATACCCTTAGCCCTGTCTTTACTGCTACTTTCTGTGTAGAGAAATCGACTATAGGAATAATAAAAAGACCAGCAGACTTGGTAATCCCAACTTTAAATTTATATCTAGAACTACAAAAGAGCAAATGTACTCTGGCAATTTTCTGGTGAATTTGATCTGTCACTAGAGCCAGACGAAATTAATCAGTCCTACCTGCTGGCTTGGTGATTGCTAATTTCTTCCTTCCTTTGAACAGTGACTCAAAGCTGTTAGAGAAGTCATCACTCCTGGTGGGAAGGGGGTGATTTTCCGAATTCTTGCATCCTTCAAACCAGAAAAACACTCCAGCTACAATTTGAATGTATATGCTGGCCCTGCAAATCTACCAGAGGTCTTTGTAGCTCACAGCTGCCTTTTTTGACAATAGAGGCCAATTCTCGCTCTCACCATCACGAGAGGGCATGTAGCTCAAGCATTCAATGTAAATTATGCTTAATCATACATTATTCACATTTTTTTTAATGTTTATTTATTTTTGAGACAGAGAGAGACAGAGCATGAACGGGGGAGGGGCAGAGAGAGAGGGAGACACAGAATCGGAAGCAGGCTCCAGGCTCTGAGCCATCAGCCCAGAGCCCGACGCGGGGCTCGAACTCACGGACGCGAGATCGTGACCTGAGCTGAAGTCGGACGCTTAACCGACTGAGCCACCCAGGCGCCCCACATTATTCACATTCTTATCAGCATTTAAGAGTTTATCTTTCAAAGAGCTCATAAGAAAATCTACTCCATTTACCTTTTGATGTCCTTGATTCAAATACGAAAAGATAATTGTAAACATTTATGACTCTCAGACTATAATAAGTGTTTGAAGATAAACAGACTAGTTCTCTGCCTGAATCTCTAGCATATAAAGTTCATCAAAGTTTCAAAGTCTGTACTAGACTATAAGGTCCATGAAGCCAGGGAGGACGGCTGTACGGTTCACCATTGTATGTTCCAGGCTTAGTGCAGGGCACAGCACCTGGCAGGCAATCTCCAGAGCTATACCTCCTACTCGTTCTCTTCACAACCCCTTTCTCACATTCTAGGACCGGCACTGTGGGCTCGTGGGGAAGAAATTACCCATAGTAACTGATTTTGGTTTACAAAATCTTTTCCCAGGGCTATTTTTATCAATGGAAATTTCAGTTTGATCAAATCACTCCGTCAGCCAATCTCACTGATGGGTGATTACATTGGGCCAGGTGTTCATGGTTCTTCCCTGAAGGTAGGTTATCATCTCCTCTGTGAAGTTTGGTGTTCTATTTGATCTCCCCTGGATTCTGACCTGCTTCTGAAAGCCACCTACTTGCCTTAATAGGCTGTCTGTGTAGATATTCTGATTTCATAGAAGGAAGTTTGAGCAAATTTGGAATTGATTGGATGTTGCGAAAATAATAAAAATAATTAGATTTTAATTTGTCAAGCTATTTTGTGTCCATAATTTTTCCTTTTAAGCTTTTTACTTATTTATTTATTTTTATAAACTCCATAGCTCCTTTAATTTCTTCTACTTCATCCTGTGGTGCAGGAACATTAAGGGCTCCCACTACCGCCCTGCCAAGCAGATACTGACAGGTCAGTAACGTACATAACAGTGAAAAGAAAGAAGTCACAGAGTGTACTTTTTTTCCCCTCTCTTCAGCTCCTCTTAGAGGCCTGTCTTGATTTCTTTCAGGCCTCGGGCCTGTTTTCAAGGCTGCTTTCAACTTTATGTAATTCTAGTGGTTCTTTCTTTCCGTGAACTCTACACATTTTAATGCCAAATAAATGTTTCCGCCACTCTTGTCACTAAGGACTTTCTTACTGGGTTTGCGTGCATTAGTAAGTTCAATGGCAGAATCTCATTTCTTTGAATAGCTTCACAATTTTTGTGCACCTACCATAAAAACAAGCAAATTGACACCCTGCCAGGAGTAGCCAGGGGAGATCTTAGAAGAGAGTTTGTAATGACATTGTTGCCATATTGCATGCCTGTAAATAATTCATTAAGTCAACCACCCTTTTGTTTTAAGCAAACACAAGCAGATGCCTTTTCAAACTGAATACAGACAACAATCTTCAGAAAAACATGATTGTAATATAACACTTAAAAAGAGCATATTTGCTTTATTGATTTTTGCAGTAGTAAGACACGGTGATTACTTCTGTTATCCATTTTGTCTTACTCATGGGCTTTGTCCTTCACTCTTAGTATTTTATACTTGTGTGAATATGTGTGAAATTTCACTGTGAGCAGCAAGGGTGTGGAAAGGTAATGAGATCAATTCATAATCAATCAAGTAAACCCAGGCAGTTTTCCTGGTCAACACTATCTGCCGGGCCTGTGATGTTAGCACTGCAAGCGGAATTCTGCTGACTTCTCGACTCAGAACAAAATATGTTACCAGATTATTAACGGAAATGAACAGTTCCCAAAAGGGAAGCATCTCTGTTGTATTTAAAGGACTCGTGAGTCTTTTAGATCAACCAATGTATATACAAGAGTCAGAGTTTGGACCGAAAATCATTGTGTTTATATTTTCTAAAAGATAAGATTTTTCTGTGCTGAAACAACAATTTGCCTTTTAAATTCATGTATTTATTTATTAACATTCTGTGTTGTTCCGGAAATACTTGGCCTGATTCACTCCTTAAAATGGTGATTTTTAGAACCTGTGTACAATAAACTGACTCAGATTGATTACTGTGGTAGTTCATAATCTTTCCTATAGAATTACATTTGTGAGCTTTTATACAGTGCATATGCCCTGCTGTCAGTAGTTGGATCTGATTGGTCTGAATGGGCCCCAGACAACAGGTTCTGTAAAGTTTCCCAAGTATTTCTTATGTGTAGCCATGCTGAGAACTGACTCAGACTATCTCTCTACCGACTAGATTATCTCATATATTTGAGGATGGTCATTATCACTGGGAAATTCTGGACATAAATGAATTTAGTTATTAGCAGGCAGTGAATTATAATTGTTATCATCGTAAAGATAGGTACAAAATTATAGGTTGTTAGAGCTACAAGCAAAATTGGAGAGGTGCCTTCTCTGTGGTATAAATGAATAGAAATCCCAGAAGATCCGTGAAGATTGCAACGCTAATTAGAGTCAAGTCCAAATGAGAATCCATATATCTCAGAATTCTGATCCAGTTATCATTCCATTATACATAGAAGTCGGATTGACCAAAATGGAGATAAAGATAAAACCACTGGGTCTAATAGAGATAAAGAGCTGTACAGAGTAGAAGGAATCGAGGGGCTCTAGGGAAACAATACCTCAAGTCTGGAAGGGCACAGAGAGAAGACCCAGCGAAGAGGCTGAAGAGTCAAGGGGAAGCTGCCAAAGTGGACGCTGATGACAGCGGGAACCCAAGACTGACTCTTGACCAAAAGAAGTTAGAGTTTAGGTAAATTGTTTGCGAACAGGCACAAACTTACAGCAATAATAACGGAGGCTGAGGTTGCCTCGAGTCCATAAATGGCACGCTTCCCATAAATGCTCAGATTAGATTTCGAATGTCGATGGGCTTAGACTCTAGGCAGAGACAAGATGGGCAATCTGGCTAGAGTCAGGCAATGATGCAGGGTGGGAAGCTGTTGTTGATAGCCAACACGACACAGTAGGAGCTTCAACACCTAATATAATCCTTGGGGGAGACCTTTATAAAGGGAAACCCTAACCAGATGTTCTGATTATCTCCATTAGTGAATAGATTTGGAATATTAGTACAAGGTTTATTGGTTTCCTTCAAGTCTGTCATGGTGATTAAAATGAGTGCCAGATGGCTCTCCTGACCTAGATAGCTAAAGAAACATTGCCCCGTGGCTCTTTTGTGTTGTTACCTAAAAGAAAAAATAGTAAAAAATAAAATTTTTAAAGGATCTGCCATTACTGTCATGTCAAATGCTTATGTGATATTTACTTCACTAATATTATTATTAATTTTTATCACTCTATACATTATGTGCATTACATATGCATGTAACTTTCTGGATATTAAGCTAATAAAACTATCTCTTTTTTTTAAATTTTTTTTAACGTTTATTTTTTTTTGAGACAGAGAGAGACAGAGCATGAATGGGGGAGGGGCAGAGAGAGAGAGGGAGACACAGAATCTGAAATAGGCTCCAGGCTCTGAGCAGTCAGCACAGAGCCCGACTCGGGGCTCCAACCCACGGACCGTGAGATCATGACCTGAGCCGAAGTCGGACGCTTAACCGACCGAGCCACCCAGGCGCCCCTCTTTTTCTTTATTAAACTTATAGGACGCATTTTCCTTCCTGAAAAACATGGAAGTTTTAGAAATAAAATAATGTGGGGGAATGAATAGAGGTGAAATAGCAAAATAACTAAATTTAAAAAAAAAATGGATGGGGGTATGGTCAGTTGGTTAAGCGTCCAACTCTCAGTTTTGGCTCCAGTCATGATCTCACGGTTTCGTGCGTTCAAGCCCTGCATCAAGTTCTGCACTGACAGTGTGGAGCCTGCTTGGGACTCTCTCCCCCCACCCCCTCTCTATCTTCCTCTCTCTCTCTCTGTCTCACTCTCTCTCTCTTTCCCTCTCTCCCTACCCCTCCCCTGGTCACACTGTCTCTGTCTCTCTCAAAATAAATAAATAAACTTAAATTAAAAAAGAAACAGATGGAATTGGGCCCCTAGGTGGCTCAGTAGGTTAAGTGTCTGACTCTTGGTGTTGGTTCAAGTCATGATCTCACCCTTCGTGAGTTCAAGCCTCACATCAGGCTCTTTGTGACATCAGAGAGCCTGCTTGGCTCTCTCTAGTTCTCTCTCTGCCCCTTCCCCACATTCATTCTCTCTCTCTCTCTCTCAATAAGTAAATAAACTTTAAAAAAATAGATTGAATAGATATATACCCTCTTTCTATATATATTTTATTTTTAAAAAATCATTCCATATCTAAGAGGAATTATTTTGTATCATGTATACAGAATTTCCATTTGTGTGTTCCTGTCATAATGGTTTTCCAGAAAAGAAAATTTTAGATAGCATCATAATAACTCTTGACATAAAACTACATAAATTAGGGGAAACCTTTATAGTCCCTCCTACCCACCCACCCCAAAACTTAGAATCATACATAGTTAGTTGTTTCTAATTCCTTTGAAGAAATAATTCAATATTGTAATCACCATTCATGTGTAGTCTTCTAGAAGTCAAAGCTTTAAGTGTTCGGGTATCCATTTGAAACGGTCTTTCTGTAAAAGAAAATTTTGTTTCTGTGCATTTGGTTATTTAGAGAAATATTTAAGAATCCCATAATTCATTTTAGCCCTGGGCATTGCTAAAAGTCTAAGCTTAGCAGAGTTTGAAAATGTGTCATTTATGTGAGATCTATGGTACACTGCTCTTTCTTTCTTTCTTTCTTTCTTTCTTTCTTTCTTTCTTTCTTTCTCAGCAAAAAGAACAAGCACTGAAATCTGTTTCAGAGAGATTTATAGCATTAATAACCCTAGGCTATTTTAAGTCACAGTCAATCTTAATGGAAGACGTACAGAGATTATACAGCAATGCTTTCATTTTTTTTTTCTCCTAGAGTTGCAAACTGATATTTCACATATAAGTTATTAGAAGAAAACAGTGCATTCACACTTCACGAATATGCCTCAGGTCATTACTTTCCTTTCTTTATTCTTTCCATCTGTGCTCAAATCTTCATTGGAAACAAACAAACAAACAAAACCCCTCCACTGCATGCATCAAGTCCAAGCAGGACCTGAAATTAAAATTAGTTTGTGGTCAGAAGTACACAGTCTTTCACATAAAAAAAAAAAAAAAAAATGGGCAGTCAGGTTTGTGGGAGGAGACTGACAATGACTGTGGATGGTGTAAGGTTCTAAAGACATAGGAATATTCCCAGCAGTCTTATTCATAACAGTCAAAGACTGGAAACAGCCTTCAAGTCCATAAATGGGGGACTTGATAAGTTGTAATATAAACAACAAAATATCCCTCCACAATAAAAAAGAGCACAGTGATGATATTCCCAACAGTATACTGACGGTAAGAAGCTTCACTCACAAGAGTATCTACTGTGTGATTTCATGTATATGATTTTCTAAAGAAAACTAATCCATGGTGGGAACAAAAATAAGAACAGTGGTTGTTTCTGGAGGGCTGAAGGAGAGTATTGGCTGGGCAGTCTCATTAGGGAACTTTCTGGAATAGTAGTGATGCTTGATGTCTTGGTAGGATTTGTGGTAACACAGATACAAGCTTTCTTCCAAACCAAGAATGCACATTTAAGCCGTGTTCTTTTCACTGTTTGTCAATGTTGTATCAAAAGAATAAAACTGTAAACGAACATTGAGCTCAAGCTAATGATATGCATGATGAAATATTTAGAGAAAGTGCCCCTATGTGTGCACTGTACTTTAAAAAGTATCAGAAGGTAAAATGGACTGATACCTTAGAGGGATGAATAGACAGATAGATAGATGCTAAAGCAAATAACGTATTAATAGTAGACTCTGGGGGGGGGGGGTGTGCCTGGGTGGCCCAGTCAGTTAAGTGTCCAACTCCTGATTTTGGCTCAAGTCACGATCTCCTGTTTTGTGAGTCTGAGCCCCACGTTGGGCTCTGTGCTGACGGCGCAGAGCATGCTTGGGATTGTTTCCCTTTCTCTCTGCCCCTCACCGCCCCCCCCCACACCAAATAAGCAAAAATAAACTTAAAAAAAAATGGTAGACTGTAGGTGATGGGTATACTGATGTTCATTATAATCTTTGAATTCTGCATTTTTGAAGTTTTTTGTAATGAAACCTTGAAAAAATGGGAGAGAAGAGTTAGTCTTGAGCAAAAAAAATCCCTCTACATCTATAGGTGATTTTCTCAAGAAATTTTAGCCTGATGACATGCTGTTTCATATATTGAGATACATGAAGATGTCACACCGTACAGAGCTCACTTATCACCATTAGCCTGAGGGTGGTTGAATTTAAGACCTTATCACGAGTGAGTGAAGTGTGAACCTTACTATTTTTTGTCTGCATAATACAACTTATTCTTAGGCTTTCTGCTTAAAAAGTGCACCCCATTAACTGATGCTGATGTTTTTCTAAATTAGAAAGCAAACACAAATGAAAACATCCTTAGTTCCCGAAATCTACTAGATCCAAAGAAGCCTTTTGTTTGGTTTTTAGCCAAGACTGGTGTTTGGTTTCCTGGAGGGAAAAGAAAAGACTTTCTATTCACTCTCTCTTAGAAAACAACCATCTAGAAATGTTACAGATTCTCTCCCCTATCAAAAAAAATCTAGTCATGGGACTTTTCAACAATAAGTAAAAATACACTGATTTATCTGGGACCTGGTTTGTCTCAACATGATTCCTTCAAACACCTCATTACTAAGTCGCTATTTAGTTTCTTCAAGGCTGTTGCCATCTGCAATTTTCATAGCTCTTGGAAAATGAAGGACAGTCCATATGTAGGCTGTGGGATGATTGATAGTAGAGTCGCATTTTTGCAGTTTGTGACGAGAATGACAACTTTCTCAAGACACCGTTCATTGTCAGCCAAATTCAGCATATCCTTCTAAATGTTGCTCTTGACCTAGATTTATCTGTTGTTGAATAAATGATCTTCCCATATTGTCTTATGTAATACCACGTCTTTATGTAATGTCTTCAAGCTGTAAACCCCCTTGGCCCTTCTCTTGCTCTGACCCTGGCCTGCAAGGTCAAGGACTGAACCATTTGAGCACCATCTGGAATCTGTGCCCTCAGTTTGTATGGGTTTATTACAGAGAGAGCGCAAACAATGAGCAATTGCTTTGCCGGAATTTCTCAAAATTGTTCCTAACAACATTTAGCTATACGTCTATTAACAACTCAGAAATTTGGTGCAGATTTACTGATGCTAAGAGTAATTATTATTAATTTATTATTATTATTATTATTATTATTATTATTATATATGCCATTTCATCCTTGACTCCATTAGGGTTCAGGCATTTTGATAGTTAACTAATCTGCTGTCTTTTTCTTTCCTTCCCCTTATGTGTATCTTAAAGAGAATAAGAATTGATTTTGTGTTTATTCTCCTTTCATCCTCTTTGCTTCAGATTTTCTACACCAGAGAGATAGAATTCCTTGGACCAAGAAAAAAGTATCAGCAAGCAGGAGGAATAGCCACTAATGTGTTACATATATGAGAGTTTGTTTTTTTGTTTTTTGTTTTCTTTTGTTATGAGAAGACAGTTGGGATGCCAAAGATAGATAGTTTCAACATATGATTCATTTAATCTCTTTGATTGTTGAAAGTCAGACTGTAAAAAAAAAAACAAAAACAAAAAAATATTAAACCTTTTTTAATAGCAAGAATAGGAGCTTCTATACAAATTAGCTGAAATAGTATTCAGTCTCTACAAATAGCTTGTAACATATCCAAAAAAAACCCAATAATAATTTCCTTTTATCTGTCATTAAAAGCCATGAACCTTGAGTATATGAATGAATCACATGTGCTCCTTTATCTTTATTCTGTCCTTTCCTCTTTTATCTTTGCTTATAAATAGAAGTTTTTACATTAGAAGAAGCTGCATGATTATTCTGATTTATTTAGTACCAAGTTTATGTCTATGCATGCCATTTTCATGTGCATTCACACAAATCTTCTATTCAATTAGCCATCTGGAATAGAGAGCCTTTGTTTTTTGCAATATTTGGATATTGGGGACTTCAGTTTTGTCTAATTGTATCATTGTACTCTGATTTTTTTTCACAGTGTCTATATAATGCATGATACTTTTTTTTGTATATTTCATATCCCCCATGAAAGTCTGTTTTCATAATAAAATGTTTTACAACTAGAAGGGACCTTTGAAATACCCAGTACAAAACTATTCTGATAACAAAGAATGAGATCCAGAGCTATGAAGTGACACTTGGAACCCAGATACTCTGACTTCTAGTCTAGCGTTCTTCCTTTGGTAGGACTGTATGTGCTTTTAAAGTATTCTAATTCATCACCTGCTGACTTTAATCCATGGGTAAGGCAACTATTAATTTTCTGCAGATAAAAAAGTTGATTAGGTACATTGGGATTTTAAAGAGCTTCTTGGAGGTTATTTCTCTAATGAAGTCCAATAATGTAACTTGGAAGCTAAACCTCTTAAAATAATTTGAAAGGCACTGTATAATACCATCTTTCCTCTCTCTCTCTCTCTTTCTCTTTCTCTCTCTTTCTCATATTCTCTCTCTTTTTTTCTCCCCCTTCCTCTTTCACACCCCCCCCCATGCAGTACTATAATAGACACTGAACATACAAAGACACATGAAGCATGGATCCTGCTTTGAGGAGTTCATGCTTCTTAAGGAAGACAGAGAAGTAAATCTATGTTTCCTGTGAGCCCAGCAAAGGAGAAGGAAGACTTAAAATGATCTGGGAATGCTTCCTGAATGAGGCACACTTAAACTGAAGCTCCAAGGATGGAGAGGGATTAGCATATAAAAGACACAAGTGAGATCTTGATAGATGAGTGTCTTTCGCAACAGACAAATGCTAAGCCAATAAATTTTCTTTTTATATCCAATCTGATAGTCCTTCAAGGATTGTCACATTTGCTATCACAAATATGTTCACTATATCCACCTCTTTCTTCTTATCCACTATATACAAGCAGCAGATGATAATAGAAGAATTGGAGGGGGGAGGGGCATGTTCAGGAGAGATTCCTGAACATGGAATCAGTAAAATCCAATATCAGCTCCCCCCTTCTCTAAGTTTCTGATCTAGAAAATAGCATGTAACTCCTCTGAACTAATTTAGTCTGTTCAACCTTTAATTGAGAAAGAATAATATCTTCTTTGCAACATATAATGGTGGATATCAGATGAAAAATAAAGAAATGCTTTAAAAAGTATATAGCATCACACAGATACAGCTGTTGTTATCTACATATAATTTATAACATAAATTATATCTACATATAATTTTGTCCTCTATGTGTGCCAGTAGCGCTCATGTTCATCTGTCCATCTGGGGGATGGAGAAAGTTGGTGCCATATTCCAAACTGATAAACACATGCCTATTCAGCAGATAGGATTTGTACTTTTCCTTTACTCTTCTCTTCACGTTGGTAATATTTAATGTTTACTTTTTCTGTTTGGTCTGAAATTGTCTTATTCACTTCCATCTTCGTACACTTAGCAAATTTCCCAAAAACATTCTGAAAGGTGGAAATCATTGTAATCCTCACTAAATATTTTAGGAGCAAAAAATGGAATTTGTAAACCTGAATTATATAAGCAACTGATCAACTTTTCACTAGCTTCATAGACATAGTTTTTCAATTTATTGTACACAAAACGGTATTTGTTGGAAAGGTGGGTTTTCAGTGGATGTTTTTAGATGATGCTTTTGGCTACCTGTGATCCTTTCTGAACATTCATAGTGGTACTCTTAGCCACATCCCATTTTTTCAGTGAATGTTTGCTAGCTACGTATAATGTAGAGCGATGGTGTTGAATTATGTGCCGTGCAGAGAAACAGGAAGTTTCAAGTAGGAGCCTCCTATCGTATATAAAGTTATTTGACCATACAAAGCAACACATGTCTAAGTGTATAATGAGGAATTTAGGCCAAAACAGCACAGTGCTTTAAAGGGAGGAGACGTGGGATGGACAGAGAATGATTTCATAGAGAATTGTAGTAAGAGAGCGAATGTTAAGTGCCACTCATTGTTCTAAGCTTTTTATATGTATTAACTCATTTAATCCTTGCAACAGCCTTTGAATCAGGTACCATTATATTCTCATTTGAATAAGGAGATTGTGGCTGAGCAAGGTTGAATAACTTGCTAATAGGACTGAGTCTGAACCTACACATCCTTACTCCAGAGCCTACGTTTGTAGTTCCTCTACCATGCCTCCTCCAATACGATGTTCAGGGCTGAGTTGGATATGACTGCTCAAAGGAAGGATGGGGAAAGACTGAGTCACGGAGGTGACATCAGAAGAGCCCGGTTGGAATGTAGGGCTCCTGCTGAAGAGCAGTGGAGGCCTCAACTGGAAAGTTCAGATGAACTCACACTATGAAGCCTTGAGTGATAAGCTGAATAAATAGCATGTTGTTGAGGCAGTGAAGACTGGTTAGCAAGTTTTCAGTCTGGCTTAAAAACGTTGATATACTGGTGTGCAGAAGTTTGCAAGTGGATCTGTGTCTTCTAGCCTTTGAGTCAACTTTTATGTGTCCAGAAAGAAGACCGTGCCTGTCTCTGAACGCTGCCACTGGCTGCCACAGCAGCATCTGTTGCCATCATCCTAAGAGTTTCTGCCTTCCGGATGGGTGTCCGTGAAGTCTTAGGCGAAGCTAATCTGTGACTTTGAACCTTCTGATAAGCATAGCAGTCAAGTCTGCATTGAATTTAGGACTTTACCTTAAGATCTTCAGACAAAGGATGAAGTGGAGTATGGCTTGGAGCTAGCCTGAGAATGAATCCAGTGCACAGAAGGAGAGCACCATGACCAGAAAAATAAATGAAGGTCACACCCTCATGATATCATTAACTTCTCAATCCCGTATGCCTGAAGCCCACCCAACTTCTAGACTTTTCAGATATGTGAACCACTACATTTCCTTTGTTATTTGAACAGGTTGAATATGTTTTATATCGCTTGCGATAAAAATCACCATAAGTAATATATTACCCAATGCTAAGGATTTTCCCTTGATTTTAGGACATCAGCTCTGCCTGAGCTGGTGACATAGCTCCTAATATTGTCTCTTCTTATTTTTTATGAGACCCTCTTCATGACCTCTTCACCAGGACAAATCCCAGTGATTTTTCATAGTTCAGCTCTGAAGCCCCAAATCCCAAGTCAGTATCTTCTTTCTCAGGACTGCTGAAGTCTCTGTAAAGCTGTAGGTGTCCACAGAATGGCTGTATATCACACCCAGGGCTTTTTCATCAAAGTACCCAGTGGAGGCCTCATCCTGTTCAAAATGACAAATTAAAATGAATCCCAGAGCTTTATTCTCTAAGAACATAAGACATGTTTTCTTTTTGAATGTTTCAATGCACTGTCTTCGGAATCAAGCTCTCTAAAGAATGTTATTATACCTTGAGCTTCTTGACACATTTCCTAATAATTTGAAGCTTCTGACATTTATACAATAAAAGATTGCGCTCCTAGGAAAAAAAAAAATCAATGAATCTTTTTGGCAATCGTCCTAAATCTGTAGAGATTAAATTCACTTCCCAGACATTGCTATTCCATATCAAACACAGAGGCACGCAGTATAATTAAGATAGTTGTAGAACCATATATTTCATGCCCTAGCTGTCTGCTTTAAACTATCTTGGGAAGTTCAGAAATAATAGGGAAGCTACATCTTAACCAGAGTAATTACATTTGTTAAGCAGAATGGGATGAGAAAGGGCTATGTAAAGGAATAAAATAAATCCACCAGAAAACCAAGAATTGCTACATTTGTTCTGATATATAAACCTTGGTGATAAAAAAAAAAAAAAAAGAAAAGAAAAGAAAAAAGAAAAAAGATCTCACCCTCCAGTGACGACTCCCAAGAGAATGACGGCTATTAAGCCCTATTGGTTGGTACTTACCACATAGAGCCTGAACAATTCATGCAGAAAAATTAACCATACCAGGCCTGTTTATTATTGCTTTAGCTGAGAGGCGGTGACATTAAACAGTTCTGCACTGGTGCCATCAGTCAGCAGGCTGGAGATGTTCTCAGCATGGGGACAGGACTCCTTGGAAACCACACTCATCAAAGCGACCAGCTGTCAGAATTCTTCGAATTAAACTATTATTACAGTAGCATTCATTAGTCAGTTACTGGCTATTAAGATATTTTTATATTGGCACCATTGACATTGGCTGTTGCTTTTTAATACGCAAGTTCTATATAAACATGATCCAGTAGTTGGTGGGAAAATGACAGACTCTAGTAGAGCTTAGTGTCCCAGTTTAAAGGCTGCAGCAAAGGGATCCTGTCTTATCCATGCACACATGAATTTCTCTGGGAAGTTGGATGTTTGTTCTGGTGGTTGAAGTGGGGAGAGGGGTGGTAATAATATATTTCAACACGGGTATTTGCCCAGCAAAGCGATAGGTCAACATCAGAAATTATAACTCTTAAAGCTGTTACTGAGCCCCTGATGACAGTGGTTTATGCTTCCCCAGCTTGATGGTTTGGATTTCCTTTCTGTCTGTGCTCCTGGGCGCGTGTTTAACTTTGGCTGGAAATCCACAATCAAACAAAGGATGTCAAATGGGGTGTGTGGAGAAGTAAGGAGGAAAATCAGTCTACAAGCTCTGATAGACAGGAAAAATATGGCAAGAGTTGGGTTCTTATTAACTTAAATACTGTCCTTGGCATTTGGACGAGTTCTTAAGCCTCAGGTTTAGTTTCAGAACAAATTTAACCTAAATCATTTCACTTCAACTAGAAAAAAAAAATGCGTGGTAAATACCTATTAGCCTCAAAAGATCGACTTATTACTTACATGCATAGCACAAACTCATTCACATGTGGAAACCACAGACATACTAGTTAGTGTTCCCTTCCCTTCGTGTGGATCCCCACATGGTCTATGGAATATGAGTCTTTTGGGTTGAAATGGTGAGCGCTTAGTCCACATTGTTTGTTTTGGAGATGAAGGAAGTGAGATTCCATGAATTAGGTAGCTGATGTCAGCCTTAATGTTAATTTTCTCCTCTGTTTTCTGAAACATCTTGAAGCTCCCCATTCCATCCAGAAGACAAGCCATTTCCTGATCCTCACATGAGTGAAGATGCCAACACACAGTGTATAATCCATCTCTGCCTCAGCTGTGTGGAAGTGTGCAGTTAGTCATTTTCTCCGGACCGGAATCTGACACCCCCAGGGCTCAACAATGGGGTAGGGTTTGATTTGGTGTACGGGAACTGGTGTCGACTGTTGACATCATCATGATAGCTGGTGAAAGTGTTCAATTTTCAGGAATTTCGTGTGCCATTGACATCACGTCCGTAGCTTGAAACGGGCTGGGGTGGAACTACTTACACCATGGAATTTGGCTAGGGCTACAACTGCATAGTGGCGGTCGGTCGTTGTTTCTTCTGGAGACTTGTTTGTCGTTCACTTGTCAGCTTGCCCCTGGTTTTCTGCCAGCTCCGTTTCGCTACCTCCAGACCCAGGAGAACGTGCTCTGTGCGTGAACATGGCCAGAACCACCCTCTGTCAGTTCATCCAGCAAGCAGTTACTGGGTACCTCCCATATTTCAGGCAATTTGGCCACCTCCTGCCATTTCACCGAACAAGTTAAGAATGAAACTTCACGCTGCTCTCTGCCTGTACATCTCGGCGGAGGCCTGCCTCTGCCTGGAAGAAGAAACACATTTTTCTAAATATCTCAAGACGCTTCAGAGGGCTGTGGGTCTTTGGGACGGGGTCTGCAGCCCTGTGTCAAGAGGGGCACCTTTTCTTGTGTTCCTGGAGAGCCAGTGAACCAACAGCGGTGCCCTGCGTGCGCTGAAGACACAGCAACGACCGAGTCATCAGCTGTGGTTGCAAGGGGCTGCTCTGGGTCAGGAGTTCAAGCCAGGCCTCTGTGGTCCGGCCGAAGAGCCCTCCAAACACACAGAACAAGAACAAATGCCCGGAGTGGAGAGCCAGCCCGCGTTAGTAAAGAACAGAAGACACCCAGTGTGACTGGAGCAGAGTTAGAAACCCAGGGAAGGGGACAAGCTGGGAAAGCAGAGGTAAGCAGGAGCCTTTGTTGTCCATGGAACGGGAGTTTGATTTTGTTCTACGGGGAGTGAGAAGCTACTAGAATGTTTTAAGCAGAGCAGTGATTTGCATTTTTAAAAGATCACTCAGGCTTTGGTATGGAAATTAGATTGTAAGGAAACTAAAGTACACGCAAGAGACCAGTTACAAGGCTGGATGCCATTCTCCCACACCTGAGGGCATGCTTCCCAAGATGGGACTTCCTCTTTGTGTTTTAATTTTTATTGATTTTAGAAGCTTGCATCTGAAGCCCAGCCCGGACCTCCTGACTTCCTCACCACTCACCAGCCCAAGGACCCAAGTTTGACCCCTGTAAGTGTAAGGCTTTCCTTGAATTTTTTTCTCAATCGCTATTTATCAAAAACTTACCATGGTATATTTACGGGAAGAATTCAAAAGATAATGTAAGGAAAACAGGACAACAAAATCAGAGCACCAAAGGCAAAGGAAAAATGTGTCTGTTAGATGCCAAAGTTGATTTTAGTTTGAGACGTCCTTATGGTGGTGTCCTTATGAAATAACCCTGGTAGGGCTCAGGGTTGCTTTTGTAAATCAGTGATTCTCAATCCTGAAGGCATGTTGGTATCACCTGAAGGACTTTTAAAATTACCTGTGCCCAGGTCCAACCCCAAGAGTTGCTACATTTCACTCATCTCTGGAGGAGCCAGGACACTGGAGTGCTTTAAAAGTTACCAGGTAATTCTTATGGATCACCGTGAGTGAATATTACTAAATGCCTGGGCGTTTAGTCAGAAGGAAACAAACAAACAAACAAACACGACACAGGACTCTATTTGGAGCCGTTGCGGCAACACCTACTTAACCTCAAGCCTGGAGTGATGAACAACGTACTCTTGTTTTCCCCCATGATGGATGGACAGTTCATTAGTCAATTTAGGGCCCAAAGAGCAAAAGAAAGAATTTCCACCAACTGAGGGGATGAGCTAAATCCAAGTGTAGTTCATTTGAAAAAAAAAAAAAAAAAAAAAACAGAGATGCAAGTCATGTCGAATACTAGATTTCTGGAAGTGACTGTCTGCTAAATAGAGACTGCCTTCTCTTGATACTCACCCAGTTGGAAATATCCATCTAAAGCGAAATAACGGGAGAGCCCTCTGCTGTGATACCACCTGCTGTTCACACACTCAGATCTTGGAAGGAAACACACACCCAACAAATGTCAAAAGACCCCTCTATCCTTTTCCAACCACCTGGCCTCAATATCTCCACCTTCCAAAAAGTAAATGTCAATTAGGGAACGATGCCCTCCCCCAAATAGAGTTGGAGCATTTCAAGAAAGGGAAAGGCAGTGACATGCATTGTTTGCTTTCTAACTGTCAAGCTTTGTGAGGGACCCTTCCCAACTTATCTCCCTTTTCGTCAGAATAACCCATTGTTACCATCGTCTCCATTTCACAGTTTTCAAAATTAGGGTTCTAGGGGGAAGTGACTTTTTTCAAGATCCCACATCTAGAAGACAGAGACCGGATCACTGCCTAGAGCCATATTCTCTTCCTCGCGCTATGCCTCTTCCTCACCCCAAATAAGGTGGGGCCACAGCACTGCAGAAGCTGTGAAATTGGAAAACAACTGGTGGCATTTCTGGAAAATGAAGGGGTTGGAGAGAGACAGATGCCAGAGAAAATATTTTTCTTTGCCCTTCTTTTGGAGCGGGAGTGCTGTATCAGAGCTTCTTGGTAGGAATTTCATAGGGCCTGTGGAGGGGCTCAGGCTTAGAATGCCTTCATGGAACAAACCAGCAGTGACAACAGGAAGCAGGGTGAGCAAAAGGAAGGAGGGCTGAAGAGAGTGTCTTCTTAGTACTAAGCACAGAGCGCTGAGCATCCACGAATCACCTCCTGAGGTAGATTCGTTCTTCACCTTCTTTCTCTTTCCTTCCTCTGCACCTCGGAAATAAACCCTTTCAGAAAGAGACATACTTTCAAGTGGCACTTTGTTCACCTCGACTTTGTCAAACTATCACATTCAGGGAAAACCGTCTGCTTATATGTTCCTTTTACGTAAGAACCTATCCGCCGTGGTGATGGAGGAGGAAGGGGATTTGGAATGTTTTGGTTTGATCTGGGTTGGTTTTGCTTTGGGTTCGCAAAGAGATTTTGAGAGTGCTAAAGAGCGGGCCTGTTCTTTTCCCATGAAGGCACCATTTGCTGAAATGGACCAAGGAAGCAGAAGCTGCTATTTTTGACCCGCTGTAACATGAGTAGCTGGTTTACGTTGAGGCCCTCAGACACTTTGCTTCTACTTAGACAGCAGTTTCATACAGAGCTCTGCTTTCCCCTATGAAGTGTCGTTGCCATTTCTTGAAGGACAAGATGGCTGTTTCTCAGCTAATGAAAAACTTCACCCCCTGATTCCGTTTAGTAAATATTGTTGAATCAAACTAATAGAAATACAGTGACGCACAGAAGAATATTCTCACAAAGGCTTATGAATGCTTTCCAGGCTGTTTCTGTTTAATTTTTACGACTCTCACCATGATTGTCTCTAAGGGTCTGTCAAATTACTTTTCTGAGTCTCTAAGCCATTATGAAGTCAGCCTATCTGTACATGGCTAGCGGGATAGCTGTATTCTGCGCATCTATCCTGTGTAAAAGGGCCTTTTTCTTTGTTTTATTTCGAGCCCCAAAGAACAAAACAAAGATAAAGTTGAAGACAAAGCAGTCACTCTTTGCTGAAGGGCGGGATGGTATCAGAGGCAGCCAAACTGGTTATCTGTTGGGGAGGCTATTTGAATCCTGCCGCCTCATTGGTTTCCCGTTGTAAAGGTTGCCTTGGCCTTTCTGCACACTTGGAGGAAATCTTATTTATTGCATTGTCACATCTGTGAAATAGAGCTCTTTGATGACAACACTGCTGTGAGATAGAAGGTAACCTTTGCTTTACTATCAGGCAGCTGGGGAAGTGCAGTCGTATCTCAGGGCTGTGAGTGATGTCATTGAAAGACGAGGCTGTTAAAAGGGAAACCAAATACCAAACAGTGGACTCCCACCACATTCTCGCCAATAGGAAGACATTCCATTCGGGAACAAATGTCATGGCTGGGTTGGATTACTTTTGGAGTTACAATGCCATGCTGGAACAAAAGGTGTTGATAGCCGCCAGGAAACCCAACTGTGATATAAAAGCAAGTATGTCATGAAGTAGTTGTGTTTCCTTTCTTTTTGTTCTCTTGCCCTAAGCAAGAGCACTTTAATCCCTGTGAATAAAACATCAGGGCAGAGGACAAAATGAAGAAAATATGAGGTTGGAGACTCGGTTAGTGTTCCAAACTCATAACCTTGCTAAACCACGACTCCTCACTCAGACTTGGAGTGGCTAGTTGACTTATGCTTATCTTAAATTATTATTATTATTATTATTATTATTATTATTAGAGAGAGTTAGAGCAGGAGTAGGAGGGGCAGACGGAGGGGCAGAGGGAGAGGCAGAGGGGAAGAGAGAGAATCTTAAGCATGGAGCTCAATCCTATGACCCTGAAATCATGACCTGAGCCAAAATCAAGAGTCTGACCCTCAAGTGACTGAGCCACCCAGGCTCCCCATCTCACCATAACCTGTAACAGAAACTTTTCCTCTTTGGGAGAATGCTTAGCCCTCCATAATATATATATATATCTCTATCTCAGAGATCCTCTTTATAATATGCCATACTCTGAAATAATAACTTGTGTTTAGTGTATGCTATTCTTAAATTCAGTATAAAAGAAATGTTGAGCTAGTGCCCTTAACCAACAGTGGGGGCAGATATCATTCACCACTTCAGCTGCGATTTCAATTTTCAGAAGGTCAGTTTTTCTTCCATGCATTCTAGGCACCTCTGGCATGTGTAAGGATTAATTCTTGCCTCCGTGTATTTCCCAGACCCTTTGTTCCCTTTCTTTTTCTTCTTGCTGCGTTATCATGACCTCACTATTCACTCTTATCTGTGCTAAACGGAGTTCGAGGATATAGGACTCAAATGAGCCAGCCTAATTCTTGGAAACAGATTTTGCAAAGGATTTGATGGGTGAGGAAATACTGGGCATTCTTGACTGAAAGGAGGTTTTGGAACATCCCAAGGATTTTTTTGTTTGCTCTGCTCTCACTATTTCCCATCCAAACTTATAATTGAAATATAGCTGTCTTATATATCGGCATCTGGACACAACGCAGTCTATGCTCAATGATTGTAAAGATGTTTGGAATGGTGGAACATGTGGTAGAAAAGGGGAAGTTTGATACTTGCCTAAACTATGGATGTTACAATTTTTATTTTCCCATCCAGTGTTTGTAAAAGAGTAGGATTTCCCACATTGTTGGTAAAATCTGTATATTGAAATCATATGATGTTTTTCAAAGCATACGTATACAGTGGCCAAGTCTGGGGATTCTAATTCAGTAGTCTGTGGTGGGGATCAGCCATGCGTGCTTTTTTAAATTTTCCACGTGATTCTGAAGTAGACCTCCAGGTGAAGACCAATGCAGCAAAAGTTAATTTATTTTTATCTGTGTTTTTAAATGGCATTACTTTGTTGTTTTTCTCAGTTGACTGTGCATTTTTAAAAGAAGAGATGTATGTCAGATGCTTAACTCTAAAATGACACACCATATAGTGAACCAAAGATTGGCTTATGAGTCAGAAATAGGGCTTCTGATCACAATGGCATCGCTCGCCCTAGGGCTCAGTATCTGTACTGGTTAAATGTGGGGCTGGTTTAGGTGAGCCCTGAGGTCCCTTCCAGCTTCAGCATACGTGATCCCATTTACACCCTGATCTTACGTGAAATGGACAGGCAGTTGCTAACAGAAACAGCGAGTGCCTGAGAGGTTGCCTTTGCTGCTTCCAGAGCAGGGCTGTAGCTGTGGAGTCAGGAATACCCAGAAGCTAAGCTTCCAAGCTTCCTCTGTGCCATCTGCCCCAGCAAGTAATGGCTTGGTTCACACGACCTGTTATCTAGGTGGCAGGTCTTGGACTGTCAGCTTGCTTGTCACTGTCAGTCCTGTTAGATTCATGACCCCTAAAGGTATTAGTTGCCTGATTGACTGACTGGTGATGAATGACATGTATACACAATTAACTCTTTAGTCTCACTAGCCCTACAATGAGTCCCATATGTTCCTAATCTACAAATGTGCGTGTCTCTCCCACAGTGAAAACACAATCGGGCACTTCCAGAGAGATGCAGGCCAGTGATTTTTAAGCACTTTTTCAGTCGTGCAGAATTTCTACTACAGTGATTGATCACTTAGCGATGCTTATCTTTTCCCTGTGACTTTACAGCCTTCTGGAAGAGGTTGGCCATTGAGAAGTACCCTTCCTTTGCTCTTTGTGTCACAGTGTCCTTAAACCACCACTGACAAAGAGTTTTTGTTCTGATTCGTTGTCGTTTTGTTTTGTTCGCCTCTGAGAATTCAACGTGTAATTTTTCCACTAAAAAATTGCATCAAAAATACGATTTACATATAGTAATAGTATGCAGTTAAATATCAACACGTTATGCACACTGCATGTTAACTCATAATTAATAGTTGCTAATTTGTGTGTCTATGGCACAAAGTTGATACCTGTTGACCTCCCACTATTAATTTTGGAATGCTCCTAATTTCTTGAATATGATGATGACTGTGCCTTGGATGGGTAGATTTGAGATCTAAGAGCCCCCCTTCTTAAATGTTGCTTACTTTTTAAAAAAAAAATTTTAATTTTATTTTTTAAATTTACATCTAAATTAGTTAGCGTATAGTGCGACAATGATTTCAGGAGTAGATTCCTTAATGCCCCTTACCCATTTAGCCCATCCCCCCTCCCACAACCCCTCCAGTAACCCCCTGTTTGTTCTCCGTATTTAAGACTCTCTTATATTTTGTCCCCCTCCCTGTTTTTACATTATTTTTGCTTCCCTTCCATTATGTTCGTCTGTTCTTTGTCTTGAAGTCCTCATATGAGTGAAGTCATATGATATTTGTCTTTCTCTGACTGACTAATTTTACTTAGCATAATACCCTCTAGTTCCATCCACGTAGTTGCAAGTGGCAAGATTTCATTCTTTGTGATTGCCAAGTAATACTCCATTGTATGTATCTAGCACATCTTCTTTATCCATTCATCCATCGATGGACGTTTGGGCTCTTTCCATACTTTGGCTATTGTAGATAGTGCTGCTATAAACATTGGGGTGCATGTGTCCCTTCGAAACAGCATGCCTGTGTCCCTTGGATAAATACCTAGTAGTACAGTTGCTGGGTTGCAGGATACTCCTATTTTTAATTTTTTGAGGAAACTCCATACTGTTTTCCAGAGTGGCTGCACCAGTTTGCATTCCCACCAACAATGCAAAAGAGATCCTTTTTCTCTGCCTCCTCGCCAACATCTGTTGTTGCCTGAGTTGTTAATGGTAGCCATTCTGACAGCTGTCAGGCGGTATTTCATTGTGGTTTTGATTTGTATTTCTCTGATGATGAGTGATGTGGAGCATTTTTCCATGTGTCAGTTGGCCATCTGGATATCTTCTTTGGAGAAGTGTCTATTCATGTCTTTTGCCCATTTCTTCACTGGATTATTTGTTTTTTGGGTGTTGAGTTTGATAAGTTTATAGATTTATCTGATATGTCATTTGCAAATATCTTCTCCCATTCTGTTGGTTGCCTTTTAGTTTTGTTGATTGTTTCCTTTGCTGTGCAGAAGCTTTTTATTTTGATGAAGTTCCAATAGTTCATCTTTGCTTTTGTTTTGCTTGCCTCCAGAGACATGTTGAGTAAGAAGTTGCTGCCGCCAAGATCAAAGAGATTTTTGCCTGCTTTCTCCTTGAGGATTTTGATGGCTTCCTGTCTTACATTTAGGTCTTTCATCCATTTTGAGTTTATTTTTGTGTATGGTGTAAGAAAGTGGTCCAGGTTCATTCTTCTACGTGTTACTGTCCAGTTTTCCCAGCACCACTTGCTGAAGAGACTGTCTTTATTCCATTGGATATTCTTTCCTGATTTGTCAAAGATTAGATGGCCATACGTTTGTGGGTCCATTTCTGGGTTCTCTGTTCTGTTCCATTGATCTGAGTATCTGTTTTTGTGCCATAAATGTTGCTTACTTTTGAAGAAGGAAGAAACAATCTATTTTTTATATCATGTTCGCTTCCTAACCATTGTAAACCATTGAATAAAAGGACAATTCTATCCTATATATCTGTTCTTTGTGCCCCCAAATAACAGTTCTTAGCCTTCATATATATGGATACCCCAGGCAATCATACACTTTCCTAACCTGTCCAAACATTTACTCACTATTCCTTTACCAATTCAACAAACATCCAATGAGTGTCTGTTGTGGATAAACACTCTGTGAGACAGGTAAGGGAGACAGAAATGGAAAAGCAGATACCATCTCAATGGAGCAGGAAAGACCAATAAATAAATAAATAAATGGCTAAAGAAGATCATTTCAGAGAATATTAAATGCTATAAAGAAAAAAAATAGGTGAGATGATAGAGGCTGGGCGGGGGGGGTAGTGCTATTTTAGATCAGGAAGCAATGGAATGTTATGCTGAGTAGGGGCAATTTAAGTTGGACCTTAATGGGAAGAAAGAAAACAGAGGACAAGGAGGAAAATAACTCAAGCAAAGGGAAGATCAAAGGCTGAGACTCAAGGCAGCCACCAACATGGGACACTTGAACAAAGAAAGGGTAGTGGTATAAGCCAGATGGATAATGAAGAGAGAGGTCAGAGAGAAATGTGAGTCATGGCAGACAGCTTGGATTTTATTGTAAGTGCAATGGTGAGCCATGAGAGGATTACCTTTTCAAAATTAGCTACTCCATGGAAGTTAGTTTATAGGCAGTAACAGGGAGAAGAGGGATATTTTTAGTCATCTTCCTAAGGTTAGTTGTGAAACACGTAGAGGAGTCTTACAAATTACAAGTATTCAATGAATGTTAGACATCATTATAGTTTGTCAGCTTCCTTCTCTTCTTCCTCTTTCTTCTTTAATGACGGTGAATGTCATTTTGATTATCATTATTTCCATAGTTTATCTGGGAGATGATGATGGATCAAACTAGGGGCTTAATGCTGGAGATGAGGGAAATGGATGGATTTGGGCAACAATGTCGGGTTCCTACTCATATATTGAGGCCCAGGTTCAGTCCCAACTTCTCATGACATTTTCCCTGCAATAGTTACTTCCTCTTCAGAATACCAGTGGCATCAGTCAGATGACTGTTATTAGTACTGTCATCTTGAGTCTGCTTCTAGTCAGTTCTGTGCCTAAAATTCATTCAGAAACAAACAAAAATTATGAAGGTGGTTGAAAATGCTGATGCCCAAGCTCAACCCTAAATACCTTTATTCAGTAAAGAGAAGGAAGAAACCTTCATTTCAAAACAAATGCTCCAAGTGATTCATGTTACCAACTCCACCTGGTGACATACCAGTCAAAAGTTTGCAAAACAAGGATAGAGATAAGAGATTTGGAAGTTAAGGTATGTGTATGTGTAGCAATTAAATCCATGGGCATGGATGCATCTGCCTAGGGTGAGTATGTAGAAGGAGGAAGGTAGACTTAAAATTGAACCTGGGCAACTTGGAGATCTAAGGGACAGGTGAAAGAAGAACGTTTAAGAGAACGAGGAGAAAGAAAACTGAGAGCTGTGTCAGGGAGGCCTAAAGTAGAATTGCAAAAAGGCATGGTCATACATTCATTCATATGCAAATGCTATTAGATTGCCTTCTGTGTGCTAGGCCCTGGAGTATAGCAGAAGTAAGACAAACATCTCTGTTCTTGTAGAATGTAGAGCCTCGTATCAGAACAGATGGTCTGAAAATCCCAAAATAGAAAAGGAGAGCAATTTTAAGGAGTGTTAGATTGACACCCAAATTGCAGTGGGTTGAGGAATGAGTAGGAAATGAGAAAGTAGAAATGGGAAATGTGATTTATACTTTCTAGATGGTCATACAGAGAGGAAAGGAACCAAGCCCTGTATGGCCTCTCCTTGCCACTCACCTCTGAGTTGGGTGACCTGTGTGAACTACACCGCTAGCAAGAAGTGAAAACTTAATTTTGACCTCTAGCAACAAAATTACAGACATCAAAAGAACTAAAATACCTTCAAGTCCCTAGAACCAGGAAGAATACAAATAGAATCCTTTGCAGACGGTCCAAAAAAATAACAGACAACAATGATGATTCTTGGACATCTAGAAGAAAAGAAAAAATGTTTTTCACAGGATGTTTCAGGATTCACAAAATAACAAAGCTGAATTAATCAATAGTCAAGCATGACAGTTGTGAGATGAATATTGTGCAAAGTTGTTGTGAGACTTTTTTAGCCATATAAATTAGAGGCAGAAAGGAACTCAAGACTTACTCAAATATAAAAATGTAGGCTTCACCCTCATTTCTTCCTTTCTAATTCCATCCTTTCTCTTTTCCCCACAAACTAAAGAGAGTACCTTAGGTCAGAGAAGTCCGCTGAAGGTCCATACTGTACATCCCCTGTTAAACCTTTTAAAACTAGCTAACAGTGTAGGAATGTCGTATATTCTGAAATAAGACCTAAATGCTGCTTACAACTGGTACAGTTGTCCTCATTTATTGGGGTACAATTTTGGGTAACCAAGACAATTGATTCTCTCCAAGTATGCATTAAAAATTATTCATTGTTTTGAATTTTTCCCTTATTTAACATGAGGCACATCAAAATTCCAAATCTTTTTGGAGCATGTGGTACTTTGTTCAGCAGAATAATACTAAGTTGGAAACCCACATGGAAAAAGAAATATATGAAAACCATCAATAAATTTTGATAGGAAAATGAAAGCATATTCCTCCTTACACTAATAAATTTCAGATAGACCAATGATTTAAAAACAGAAAAACTTGAAACAAGAACAGGAAGAAAGAATGGGAAATTTTATTAATAATCATGCAATAGGACATGTTTGTTTCTTACAGGATACAAATTCCAGAAGCAATAGGAGGTCTCTCATTACAGAAAATTTAAAATACTGTATAATAAATCAGTTACATTAAATAACAAATATAAAAGAAAAATAGGCAATTTTTATGACAAATAGCTAATTTTATTAATTTCCAAAAAGATTTACAGTATATTAAGTAAAAGAGAAATGATCCAATGGGGAAAATGACAAAGTATGAACAGAGGCTTCATAGCATACAAAAATATTGTTAATAAAATTAATATAAAAGTATTGTCCTTCATTTATAAATAATTTGCAAATAAAACAATTGTCAAAACAACTGTATGAGATGAGGGTATTATTATTACTCCCGTTTTCAGATGAATATTCTAGTACCATTTGTTTATTTTTTTATTTTTTTTTATGTAATTCTGGTTCTTTGTTAACATGATTTTGTAATTTATTTATTTATTTAGCTTTTCTGTTAACATGAGTTTAAAAAGCAGAGAAACACACATATGGGTCATCTCTAATGGATTCTAAGGTCGCCATAATATTTTATAATAACGAAACAGTGTATTTGACTAGGACCATTTGTTTAAAAGGCACTCTATTCAACACTGATTTGCAGTGTCACAGATGTTATACAGTAAATTCCCCTTATGAATAGGACTGGTTCTGGGCTCCGTTCCACTGTTATATTTGTCTATTCCTGAATAAATGCCACGATGTCTTGATTACTATTTCTTCATAATGTCTTAATATCCGATAGGCAAAATTCCTCCAAGATCATCTTCAGAAATTTCCCACTGTTTGAGAGCTTGTATGCTCTCATAAAACTCCAGAAAATCTGTTCTTTTTCTGTTCCACAGAACAAAATATATAGTAGGAAAGGAAATTGTAAATATTTGTGGAGAAATCACATTTTTTCAAAATTGAATCTTCCTGTTCATGAACATGGTATAGCATTTCATTTATTTAGGTCTTTTATAATTTTCTTCAATAATGTTTCATAATTTTCTCTGTAGCTTCTTAAAATATCCTTTGTCAGATTTTTTCAGTTACATCAGACTTTCATTTCTAACTATCTCTTACCTTTTGCTTCTGTATTAAAAGCTAAACAACTTTTTGGGTAGAGTTGTAGGACGAAAGGCCACACACTGAAAAATTTTAAGACCTGAATTATGGAAAGGCAAAGAGAAGGGCGATCACTAGCCAGTCTTCACACATTAAAATGACAACCTCTTGGGACACCTGGGTGGCTCAGTTAGTTGAGCCTCTGACTCTTGGTTTCAGTTCAGGTTATGATCTCAGTGTCATGAGATCAAGCCCTATATTGGTCTCCACGCTGAGCATAGAGCCTGCGTAAGAGTCTTCCTCTGCCCTTCTCCCCCCACTTGCATACTTTCTCTCTCTCTCTCAAAGAAAAAAAAAAGAGATAATGTCTCTTTCTGTATCCGCAAGTACAACTAAGACCTGCTACACAACTGTCAACCTCACTTCTGTGAATTGGTTAGTGACCCACTGGAAAAGAGTTTACATATTTGACAATAAGTAAATGAAATTTGAAAGAGTAAACTGACAGTATCCACTTGAAAGGTGGTCAAGTGTATATCGGAAAGGAAACGGAATCAAAATATTTAAAGGACATTATGGCATTGAAGGTCCTTAAAAGTGTAAATTATTGTCCAGAGGAGTAAAACATTAAGGATATTAAGAATGTTTTTTTCTAGGTGTCTTTTTAACTTTTAAAATCACATGACATGATTTGTTGATTAAAGGAAATTACTTCTTCAGTAACACTCAAATTCTAGGAACAAATGTCCCAATTTATTTCTTTTTTTAATGTTTATTTATTTATTTTGAGAGAGAGAGAGAAAGAACAGGGAAGGGGCAGAGACAGAGGAGGAGAGAGAATTCCAAGCAGGCTTCACACTCCAGCACAGAGTCCAATGCAGGGTCCATTCTCACGAGCTATGAGATCATGACCTGAGCTAAAATCAAGAGTTGGACACTCAACCTACTCCGCCACCCAGGAGCACCGCAATTTATTTCCTTATAAAAATATTCACATTCTAAAGTTGCAAGTTATAATACAGTAAACAGAAAAGGGATAGGGTTTTATAATAAATACGTTTTTTTAATATAAAACAGTGATTAAACAAGGCAAATGTTTCTTGACACCCACTGGCCATGTCTGATTTATCGTCTTCTGTCTCTCCCCTTTCCAAACATTCTCACTTTCTCTTACTGCTCTCTCAACTGAGAAATTTCATTAAATGCCCACTCAGTAGCACTATGCTCAGTTTAAATGACATAGAAGAATAATATAAAACATCATAAAACCCCACAAAGGAATTTAAAATATATTTGTGTAGGAAGGAGACAGAATAATAAGAGAACAAATATGCATAGCATTCACATCAGGTTCCAAAGCATAAGCACTCACTGTTGGAAAACCAAACCAAACAAAAACAAAAGAAAGAAAAACTTAGAGCTTCTCAAATAGTTCTGTGAAGTATTAAGAGAAATAGAAAAGAGACTATATTCCTATTTTCATAAAGTCCAATGCTTACAATACTAGATTCTCTGAATGTATCAGTTTCTTTTAGGTCTAGGGCATGTGCTTCAAAGAGCTAAGAAATAAATGTGAAGGATTCAGTGGAACACGATCACCTCTTTTTATCCCTTCGTTAGTGGGCAGAAATGGCCTACTCAAATATTTTGTCTAACATTTAGTTTGCATTTGCAAGAAAGAAAATGATTCTCCATTGCTTGAATGTTTTTGATGTCGTGCCTAAGGTTCTGGTCTGCATGTTATTCATAGCCTGTGTGCGCCCACGTTAGGGAAACATGTTCCTCCAACTGAGTGAAATCAAAATTTCCAAAGGATACCATAGCCATGAGAAAGTAAGCCCAGCACAGTGGAGCTCTTTGTTAATTGAATAATGCCTTGCACACAGTGACTAGCACTCAACAAGTATTTGTTGAATAAATAGTTTATTTAGACCTATAATGGGAACTAATATTCAACACATCATATTAGGAAAGCCATATGAAAGGGAAGAAAGGAATAGTGAAAAAAAATGGTTGTGCTGCATGACTCATGCTTCTTTGAGGCAAGATCGGTAGGTGATGCTTTTGTTTTGTTTTGTTATGTATGTTTTTGCATTTTTTACTTTCCCCTAGTTTGTCAGTTTTTTAGGCAGGGTAAAATATTTCAAAATAAAAGATTTCAAATAGGTATAGTCCTTTTCCACATAATTATCCAATATGGAGGGAAAATACTCTATTTTTTTATTTTACTTAAAATTTTTTAATGTTTATTTCTGAGAGACAGAGAGAGAGAAAGGGAGAGACAGAGACAGAGCACAAGTGGGGGAGGGGCTGAGAGAGGGAGACATGGGGCTCCAACTCATGAACTGCGAGATCATGACTTGAGCCGAAGTCAGATGCCCAACTGACTGAGCCACACAGGCGCCCATTAAAAAAAAATTTTTTTTAACTAGAGAGAGAAAGCATGAGTTGGGGAGAGGGCAGAAGGAGAGAAAGAATCTTAAGCAGGCTCCATGCTGAGCATGGAGCCCAACGTGGAGCTCTATTCTACAACCGTGAGATCATAACCTGAGCCAAAATCAAGAGTCGGACACTCAACTGACTGAACCACCCCTGCACCCTAGGAAAATATTTTAAAATACAGTAAACTCATACATTTACAAGGGGATGGTACCATTTTACAGAATGAGCATGAGCACGGTATTTGAGAATGTTACCAGCTGACTTCTTTCTTTAAGCAAGACAAAAGACAACCTCCCTTTCTGTGTCGTCCACACACAATATGAAAATTGGTTGGGAGGCAGGGAGACCAGTAAAATTTCAACTTTACGAATAATTTTGTTCTTATGCAGTGTGAATCTTGACCCTCAAAGGTCTCCAATGTAGAAGGTAATTTCAACTATAGACTTTGTTCAAACTTAACAATGACCATAGTATATAAATACCAGAAGTTATTTCAGCATGGAAGTTGTTAGAATTTTTTTTTTATTTATTTTAACGTTTATTTTGAGACAGAGAGACAGAGCATGAACGGGGGAGGTCCAGAGAGAGAGGGAGACGCAGAATCTGAAACAGGCTCCAGGCTCTGAGCTGTCAGCACAGAGCCTGACACGGGGCTCGAACTCACGGACCGCGAGATAATGACCTAAGCCAAAATAGGACACTTAACCAACTGAGCCACCCAGGCGCCCTGGAAATTGTTAGAATTTAAGGAAGACCATGAATCAAAGCGAAAGAATGTGTTTCTCTGGAGAGAGATTTACCCTAAATACATCCCTGGCTTCTCCCGGTTCTTTGATCACTCTACCCAACAAAAAGTAAAGCAGCCCATCTGATGGGTGAGTTTTTAAGCATAAACTGGGCATGAATAGCCCTCTCAGCTCTTCTCCCTCTTGACAGCCTATAATTTCGGCACCTCTGGCGGCCTTCTGCCAGAGATGGCTGGGGAGCATATTAGTTTTCTGAGACTGCTGTAGCACATTATCTCAAATTTAGTGGCTTATTATAACAGAAATCTATTCTTTCATACTTCTGGAGGCCAGAAGCCCAAATTCAGTTTCACTGGGCTGAGATCAAAGATTCTGCAGGGTCACACTCCCTCAAGAGGTAAGGGGAGGTGGTCTTTGCTTCTTCGAGCACCTTAGGCTTCTGGCATTCCTTGCTTTATTGCCACATCATTCTAGTCAATACTTTTGTGGTCACATTGCCTTCTTCTTTTCTCTCTGTCTTATCTCCCAATGGCTTTCTCTCGTAAGGACATTTCTAAAGGCACTTGGGCCCACTTCGATATCCAGAATACTCTCCGCATCTCCAGAATCTTAATTTAAATCACAGCTGTAAAACTTCACCAGTCAACATTGAGAGGTGCCAGAGATTGAGATCTGACATCTTTGGGTGGCCATTATTAAGGCCAGTACATGGGGGACGCCTACCCGGTCCAGTATCATCAGGACAGAGCAGAAATCTCCCAAATTCTAGGTGATTTGGCCCACAGACTAAGTGATGGCCTCTGACTTAAATTGTGTCCATAATAGGGGCACCTGGGTGGCTCAGTCGGTTAAGTGGCCGACTTTGGCTCAGGTCATGATCTCGCGGTCCATGAGTTCGAGCCCCGCGTTGGGCTCTGTGCTGACAGCTCAGAGCCTGAAGCCTATTTCAGATTCTGTGTCTCCCTCTCTCTCTGACCCTCCCCCGTTCAGCTCTGTCTCTCTCTGTCTCAAAAATAAATAAACGTTAAAAAAAAATTTAAAAAAAAAAAAAGAAAAAGAAAAATTTCTAAAAAAAAAAATTGTGTCCATAATAAAGCTGATATTTTGATCTCCCAATCTGTCTTACTCTTGATTCCTCAAAATATTTAGGACATGGAGAAGGAGGAAGGGCACTTTTATTAGGGGCCCCTTGAGACTTGGAGAAACGAGATGAAAATAATGTCATATAATCACAGGGTAACTACTTAAGAAACCCTCTTTTACCGTGTACCGAAGTGAAGAAGTGGAGAAGCAAAACCAAAATAAGATGAAAACGGGGAAGAGTTTTGCAGAACACAGAGATATAGACCTAATTCAACCACTGAGTGCAAATTCATTATACACAATGGAGTATCTACATATGGCACCTGAAAAATATCACTGAATTAATAATTTAGATCATGATTATGCCTCTAATTTCCTACCATATTCTACTAAATAGACATGGTAATGAAAAGCATATTTTATTTACAATTATAGTTTATGAACCCAAATGTAAACTGACAGTAATGAGAAGATGGTGTCACTAAATCCATTTTAATGTAAATTGCCACATTTAAAATATTCTGAAAGCAGGAAGGGCAGTTAATGAACCTAGCACTGATATCCTTGTCAGAAATGCCTGGCTTACACCCTGATCTTCTGTTTCAAACTAGATGATGATCACCTCCTCATCCTGTACGTGTTTATTGTTTTTCCTCATGATACTCTAATTATAACAGTTTTTCTTCCCCCCACCCCCCACCCCCCTCCCGGCTATCAGCAAACCTGGTTTGAATTAGAAAGGAACAACTCTTTGGCTATAAACACAAATCTGTCTCCTAAGCAAGAGCTGGCTTGCGCTGCGTGTAGCAAGGGAAGCAATGATGTAACAAGGGTAATTATAACCTGAGCTGGCTGGTGTCACTGCAGAGAAGGGCCTGTCAGCGTTTTACTGTGAATAATGATAGCGCTGCCTCTGCTCATGTGAAACAACACACGTGGGGTTCTTGGACAGCTGAAGTCTAAGGGTGCAACTTTTAATTAAAGACTTGGATGCAAAACACCGTATTGTAGTGCACAAAGTCTTTTCTTCCTGGTGGTAGCCAGTCTAGAATTGGGAGCCATACATGGACTTCAGGCCAAAGCCTTAGAAAGGAGCCATGACAGTGATTCAGACTGGAAGTGAGAAAGTGAAGAAAGAAGCAAGTCTCTTCAACAGTTCCTTGTTTTTCTATTTCTTCCCTCAAAAATTGTGTTCTCCTGGTGATATTTTAGCTTGCATTACCCTGGGAGCTACAACAATGTGATGAAAACTTCATAGAAACTAGAGATAATAGTGAAGGAGTCACTGTTCACCTTCAAACCCGCACAGAAATTGAATGATTTGGGGGAAAAGTAGTTGTAATGCCCATCACAGAGAAAATCCACATCTTCTGAATACGTGAAGAACCCTTAGAATTTGATTAAATGCCAACAACACAATAGAAATAGGGGCAACAAACATGAACAGATAGTCATTTAATACAAGCAAACATACATGAAAAGGCACTTGGCCTCATACATACCAAGAGACATGCAAGTTACAGTTGCACAGAGGTGCTCTTCTCACCCTCTGCATGGACAAAAATCTCCAAGTCTGGTAACGCTTTGTGTCTGTGAAGACGTGGGGGAACGAGCTCATCATTTGCTGATAAGAGTGCAAAATGGTCCAAGCTCTTTGCAGCATGTATTAGTTTTCTGCTGCTGCTGCTGCTGCTGTCACACATCACCCCAACTTCAAAGCCTTAAGACAAGACACATTCGTGGTCTTACAGTTCTGCTGATCAGATATCCCTCACAGGGCTAAAATCAGTGTGTCACCGGTATTGTATTCCTTACTGGAGATGCCAAGGGAGAATCCGTTTCTTTGGAGTTCGGGAACTGAGGTCACCATTTTCTTGCCCATTCAGATTGTTGATAAAATTCACTTTCTTGCAGCGTGTAGCTGAGGGCCGTTTCCAGCTTCTGGGGCTGCCTGTGTTCTTTGGCTCAGGACCTCCTTCTTCCATCTTCAAAGACAGCAATGGCAGGTTTTGCCCCTCATATCATTTCTCTCTTATGAACTCGCCTGCTTCCTCCCTCTTCCACTTCTCGGGACTCATGCGATTATATTGAACCAAGATAGTCCAAGATAACAGCCTCATTTCAAGATCTGGAAGTTTAGTCACATCCTCAAAGTGTCTTTTGCTGTGCATAAGATAACATATCAACAGGTTCCAAGGGTTAGAATATGGACTTTTTTTTCCTTCCCTCTCCCCAGCTTTATTAATTTTTTTTTAACGTTTATTTATTTTTGGGACAGAGAGAGACAGAGCATGAACAGGGAAGGGGCAGAGAGAGAGGGAGACACAGAATCGGAAGCAGGCTCCAGGCTCTGAGCCATCAGCCCAGAGCCTGACGCGGGGCTCGAACCCACGGGACCGTGAGATCGTGACCTGAGCTGAAGTCAGATGCTTAACCGACTGAGCCAACCAGGCGCCCCTCTCCCCAGCTTTATGGACATGTATAATAGACAAATAAAATTGTAGAATATTTAAAGTGCACACAAGATGATTTGACATATGTATACCTTGTGAAAGGATTTTTCCAGGATTAAAATCAAATGTATTTGCACAGTAAATGTAAGTGTTTGAATGCTCATCGATAGTTTTACTCCTTTGTAATATTTCCTGTGCTTTTCAGTTACTATAAATTCCGTTTTTTATAAGAAGTTAAACATCATTAATTATAAATTTCACATTTCAGCATGGCATGAGTTTGCTAGTGTCTGCAAAGCATAGGAAAAGCAGATGAACCACAGAACAGTGGTGTTGTACCCAGAACCAACACTGGGTTCAGTACCCTAAATATCTCCAGTTTCATTGGTGCCTACCCTCAAAAACGAACCAAGGCATAGTACAAATTGCTAAAACTTTTGACTTCAGTAGTGCAGTCTGAATCTATTTACAGGGGGTGTAACATTTTTTATCATCTTGGTTTCCTACAAGCATTCAAGGACAGAGTCTACAGGAATAATATATGGGTTTTTAGTCTTTTATTTATTTATTTATTTACTTATTTGCCTCTCAGTGATATGGTAAAATTCCGAAATACGTCACAGTCTTAATATACTCAAGACTTTTGTCTCAGCATGGTGGGATTGGGTGATTTTTATTTTCTTCCTTGCAGATATGTTTTCCAAACAACTACGTATTACTTTCTGATCAGAAACAAGACAATTTATTTACGCATCCATTATAAAAATCTCACTGTAGCTATATATGAATTTTTCATACCCCATAATGATAATTTAAAAACCTATCAAGTGTTTGTCCAACAATCATGCCTATCAAGTTTTAATATCCAGCTCTCTGACCTGATTCTGTCCCTTCTCATTATCCTCATTCAACCCTGCTGCCTGTGCTGCGTTGTCCTCCCGCCACGCTCAAGAATGTCTTTTAAAAGTGAAATCAAGAATGAGTGTGTGTGTGTGTGTGTGTGTGTGTGTGTGTGTGTAAAAGAGTGAGGGAGAGGAGAACAACTCATTTTCTATGAAAAGCATGCCCTACCAAAGCTAACTGTCTCCCAGAGGTAAAAGAAAAGGAAAGAGAAAATCACGTGTTCGATTGGAGTTTGTGAATAGAATATGCCATATGATTTGCAACGCATTGTCTATATGTACTTACTTGCTTCTTTACGGATTAATTAAAAAACCAGCCCTCTGGGCATAAGGAGCAAAAGTCTCTCGCAAGGATCCTGCTTAGCCTCAGTGTGGATCATTTTCAAGTCAGAAAATCACCCCCTTCGTATGACATTTTCTGTAATTCAGTTAAAAGTGTAATTTAAGGAAACTTGTTGGGAAGCCTCTGTCTTCGTAGGAGAGCATTCGAACACTGTGACAGAGTAAAAGTAATTACTGCCACAAAGAAATAGAAAGAAAAGCACTCTACAGATTATGACTAACCATCACCTTCAGTCTCTTTTTCATAAACCATCTGTTCATTCTGAGACCTGACCGTATCCTCCAATCCCAGCACGAGAGCTCCAGGCACAGCACACACGATGCAGTAGGAACACCCCCCCCCCCCTTTGGAATCAGACTTGGATTCAGATTCCACTCTTTCAGTTTGTTCCTTGGCTTCAGGCAGGCAAATTAACCCCTTGATGACCTTCACCATCAGGGAGACGTTTGTTTGCCTCACAGAACTGTTCTGGGGACTTGGAGAGACAAGCACCTAACAAAGTTCAACATTCAAGAAGGATTCCGTGCTCCCTCTTCTAGCCTTGGGACTGTTACAAGATTCTCATGGACCCAGCATGCTCCAGGATATGGGGAACCCATTTTTAAGAAGTCCCCGCTACTATAGAAAGAAATTTACCACAGGTTACTTCAAAGCAAGAAACAACCCTAATGTATTCTCCGTGGGAGACTACATTATTTATCCCCATAACCTCAAATGCTCTGGAATCCACATCTGCATTGGCAGCTAGGCAAAGCCTGAGTATTGACGGCCCAGGCAGCACTCGAATGGGTCCCATGCTCTTTGCTTCTGAGGAAGACTTGAGCACTCTTAGGACAATGGAGCCCACATAAACACAAGTAGGAATTCTTCTAAGAGCTTACATAAGGCCTCTATGTAACCTACTCATGATTCAGAAAGGAAAGAGGGACCTGTATAACATATATGCATTTATACACATTTACAACTTTTTTTTATACAAACCTGTGATGACCAGATGCATAAAACCAATTATTAACTTGGCGGTTCTGTCATGCTTCTTAAATTGATGGACCTTCTTGGGATTACCAGGTTAGACGTCAGAGTATGAAGCTACTGTTCACAAAGTCTCCTTCCATCTTAATGGGGGAAAAATGTTCAAGATGGGCTCCATGTGTAGATCTTCTTGAACCTCATGACAGCAAAGGAAACTAGAAATTGGAATCAGGATGGCTGAGGGGAAAGAGACAAGCTATATTGGATGTGAACAATCCTTTTCCACTCAATTTTATCCTTCGGGGGAAACAAACAGCAAAAAAACCTCATTAAGTCAGTATGAATCTAGTCAAAATGGCTCACCATTCTAAGTAGCCCTGATTCCCTAGCCAAATAAATACCCTCTTGTTGTTTAATTAAAACATCAAATAACCCAGACTTGTCCAGATAGTGGTGAGCCATGCTTTTCAAATTACTGAGGTTTTCCCTGTTGTCTTGGGTAGGATTTAGATAGTGAAAACAGAATACCAAACGTTATAATCCTTGTCTTCTCACAATGTCCATCAGATGTGCACACACATACAGACACACAGCCATCTAGACAAATACATACACACATTGAGATTACTTGAGACCACTTCCCAAGTCAGTCACATAATCAATAGCCAAAGCCCAAAGTGTCAGAGTTCACAGGAAGAAAGCCAAACAGACGGAAGTCTTGCAGTCAGGAAACCACAGAGAAATCGCAGACTTTCATGCAGTTTGTGAAAATGGGAAAGAGAAACCCATTTGTAACTAGCACCCCAAACGTGACAACACGTGAAACCCCAACTTAATTCTGAATCAATCATCTGGCAGCTTCGCTTTTATGATCCTCTTTGAGGTAGATTTCACGCTGTAAATCACGCTGAAATCTGCTCTACCAAACTGTACCACACTCTGTGACTTATCCAGCTGGAAATTAGAACAAAGCCGTTCGTGTTACATCATTGAATCTGCTTGGAACAAAACCCTTGTGAACTCAGGAAAGGCAGAAAGAAACAGGAAGTGTAACAAAGAAAAGTGTGGATGAACTTTCCTGAAGTTCACAGGTACTTCAATTTGGCTTATAATTACCCTTGGTAGAGAGGATCAAATACATTTTTATTTTGTCCGTCCGCAAGACTACAAATAGACCTTCACGGCACCAAGCAAACGACAAGTGCACATGATCCGGACACGGTTTGCTTATGGCTGTGACTAGCTCCGGGCCTGGGCTGTGCTGGCACATAGCAACATGCTCAATGGAGTGTTACTTTTACCCAATTATCCACAGTTTATGTCCCATTTCTGCTTTTAATTAGCTGCATAGAACTGGTTGCTATATTACAGAAGCCTGAACATGAAGAATATTCATTTTGATGTTGCTTTCTTTTGTTCTGTTTATTTTAAGTTTATTTTATTTTGAGAGAGAGAGAGTGAGAGCACAAATGGGGGAGGAGCAGAGAGAAAGGGAGAGAGAGAGAATTCCAAGCAGGCTCTGCCCTTGACCGCACAGAGCCCAATCTGGGGCTATATCTCGTGAATGGTGAGATCATGACTTGAGCAGAAATCAAGAGTCAGACGCTTAACTGACTGAGCCAACCAGGCAGCCAGATACTTTCATAGAACAGATGCTAGGGACTGGCCTAGAATTTCAAAATACCATAGAGTTCTCTTGTTACCACTTCTTTAAGCTGTCATGTGTCCTGAATCATGAAAAATAAGTATGGATGGATTTGTTACTCGACTTACAAAATGCTTTGGTCTTCCTGCCTGGCCCAACCTCTAACTTCAAGGAAAGTGCTGCACGCTGAGACAGGAAACCCAGCCATGTGGATGCTTGGCTCTTTTGTGACCCTCCAGAGAATTCAAATCTAAGTGTACATGCGAGGTCTTAACCTTTGGAAGGCGGGTGATTTTTTTTTTATTTTCCTCTGATATCTAAGAGCAATTTTTTACCAGCTTTAACTACCGCATGCTTGCTGGCATAATAATTATAATAATTAAAATCTATTGAATGTTTACTAGCTGCCAGGCCTGAGACCAAGTTTATTATAGACATTTGTTTTTATTATAGTCATTTGTTTCATTTAATCTTCACGGCTCAGCAAGGTAGGTACTATTACTAACCTCATTTTATAGATCAGGAAAGGGAAGTTTCAAGAGGTGAAGTAACTTGCCACAGATTCATACAAACCAGGAAGTGACAGAATTTTTTGTAAGCCTGGATCGGTTGTTCTTAATGGGTATATTAGTCTGCTTAAGAAAATAATTCCTTAGCAAGAAAAAAAAAAAAGGGAGAGAAGATCATACCTGGCGAAGAAGAAATAGTTCAATTCACAGTTTAAGTAAACTTTAGGAAGAAAAAGTGGCCACTAAGGTTTCTTCTATACTTTACCAGTTTATCTTTTTGCCACTAGTTTGGTCTATGTCAAAAAATAGGAAGAGAAGCATTTAAGGTGTTAGAGATAATCCTGCATTTGAGAGTCTGTCCATTTCTACCCACATTAAATCCTGAATTTTAATACATTTTGAATGGTCGGACTGAGTTTTGCCTATAAATTATCAAATAACCTGTATCTCAGCAAATAGTGTCTTAACTATTAGATTTACATACTCAAAGTTGTTTGCACATATAAATTGCTAGCCAGGTGTCTTTGATTTTTTTTTTATTATGCAGTATTGGATACATAACAAAGGAATATATGAAACTAAAATATATACTACAGAGCAAAAAAGTCAAAATAAACACTAGCAATGCCATCAACAAACCCAAGACCTACAATGCAGCTAACATCACCAAAACCATGGGGAACTAGTTCTGAGATCCTTCACCATGCCCTTGCCAACTCCCTGCCCCCAAATAGATGACTACCATCCTGAATTTGGCTTTACTGCTCCTTTGCTTGTTTTTGTTTTTGTTTTTGTTTTTGTTTTTGTTTTAAATTGAAGTATATAGTATAATTGATAAATTAGTTTCAGGTGTATACCATAACTCAGTATTTGCATATATTATGAAAAGATCACCCACCGCACTAAGCCTAGTTAATAGCCATTACCATACATAGTTACAAATGTTCTTTTGATGAGACCTTGTAAGATTGACTCTCTGAGCAACATTCAACGATGCAATATGATATTACTAACTACGGTCACTATGCTATACATATATTCCCATGACTTATGTCATAACTAGAAATCTGTACTTTTGACTCCCTTCCCCCATATTACCCCCATTCCCCATTTCTTGCCACCATAAACCTCTTCTCTGTATCTGCGCACTTGGTGTTTTGTTTTGTTTTCTTTTTTTAGATTTCATATATAAGTGAGATCAGGCAGTAATTGTTCCTCTCTGACTTATTTCACTTAGCAGAATGCCCTCACGGTTCACTCATGTTGGACAAATGACAAGATTTCCTTCTTTTTTTGGCTGAATAATATTATATCGTGTATATATGCCACGAGTTTATCCATTCATCTGTTGGTAATATCTTTAATATCTTGGCTATTGTAATTAATGCCGCCCTGAGCAGGGGGATGCATGTATCTTTTGGAATTAGTGGTTATGTTTTCTTTGAATAAATACCCAGAAGTGAAATTGATGGATCATATTGTAGTTTTATTTTTATTTTTTGAGGAACCTCCGTGCTGTTTTCCATAGTGGCTGCAACAGTTTACATTCCTACCAACAGGGCACGAGGGTTCCCTTTTTCCACATTCTCGCCAACACTTGTTATTTCTTGTGTTTTTCATCATAGTGGTTCTGACAGGTGTGAGGTGATGATAGCCCACTGTGGTTTTGATTTGCATGTCCGTGATGATAAGCGATGTCGAGCATTTTTTCATGTACCTGTTGGCCATCTGTGTGTCTTCTTCAGAAAAATGTCTCCTCCGATTATCTGCTCATTTTTTAATTGGGTTGATTGACTGTTGTTGTTTTCTGTTGGATTGTGTGAGTTTTTATATACTTTGGATATTAATCCCTTATTAGATACACGATTTGCAGGTATTTTCTCCCATTCAGCAGGTTGCATTTTTATTAGTTTCCTTTGCTATGCAAAAGCTTTTCAATTTGATCTAGTCCCACTAGTTTACTTTTGCTTTTGTTGCTTTTGCTGTTTCCTTTTTAAAAGGAAATCTGGCTCATATTCCTAAACAGTTTGTTGCTTAGCTTTGCTAAACTTTGAGCTTTCTAGACATCGTGCCCCTGTGTGTACATAGGTGGGTTATGTACATATGAATTAGGGAGAGGGCGACACTGATATTTGTTCTGTAGCATCTCGTATGCATGACTATCTGTCCTTCTAGGCCAGCCATCCTTCTAGAGCAGCGTTTAGAAGCTATTAATGAAAATCCACTTCCCAACCTTCCCAAGCTAAGGTTTATGAATGTTTTTTTTTTTTATTGTAGCAAATGCTTGCAAAGTTTATCGTACCATGAAAAGTGATGTGCTGTCATTAAGTGTACATTCTATTTAGTGTATTTTATAGTTATGAATAATTGCCAGGGAATCACTTAAATATAGCACATATTTATAACAGAGTTTTAAAATGCCAATAATATCATTTGAGCTTTTGTAGCCCTTTGACCAAAAAAAAAAAAAAAAACTAAACTAAAGCATTTCATTTGTTTAAAAAAAAAACTGTTTAAAGTGTTAAATTCTTGCTTGTTTAATGAGGGGTCGTTTGCTACACTCACTCTAGCAAAAGGAGTGCAATTGACATTTTAATTATACGTATGTATAGATCATGAAAATAGCATCCAAAGCTGAAAGTGTGATGAAAAACCAGTCATGATGGCAGCCGTATTGTCTGCAGCTCTAGTCTAACCTCTTCTTTTATGGTCCATTGACATTAGGATTGGATTCTAGGTTCAGCTGTCCTTAGTAGAGAAAAGAACCTTAGGGAGTTATCTGGTTCAATGTTTTGAAGACCATCACACTTTAATTATGTCCATGTTTTAAATGAAACATTGATCTGAATATTTATATAGTGTATCAGAACGCTTTTCATTGCAAGAGACCGAAAAATCCAAGCTAAACCCCAATAGGCAAAAGTCAAGTTATTGGGTCATGTTACTAAGAAGTCCTGTATAGATCTAGCTTCATCCGCCCCTGAGTGCCCTAAGACCTGATCCTTTTTCAGATAGGAGCTCAACTCTTGTCCCTTTTGCCTGTCAGAGCTATACTATCCTAGGTCCGGGTCTGTAGGAAAATGGGCACATGTTTCTCTCAGAGATCCCTGCCAGATATCTTGGATTTCACGGACTCTCTGACTGGGTCACACGCCAATCACCGAGCAAGTGTCTGTGGCCAAGAGAATACAAGATTATGAATGGGAGCCCTCCTTACCTGCCCACCTCTGGTCAAGGAAGAAGTCGGCCTTATCCAAAACGCTGAGCAGAGTCCAAGGGAGAATGTGATTTTCCGGGGAAATAGGGGGGTGTGCTTTCCAGAAGATCATTGGAGAGATACTGCGTGACTAATTTGCACTTGATATTTTTTAATGGTCTGGTGCCATGGAATTGTATTTCACATTCCTACATCTCATTCCTAATTACCTTTCTCTTTCTCTTTGCTTCCAATGCAGTTGTTTCATGTTCTTATAGCGGAGGGGGATTGATTTGCGTACCAAGCATTGCCCTCCACAGTGTCATTACAGACAACTATATTCTGCACACTTGCACTCAGTGTAACCCACTACAGCAATCAGCGCTTGTAGAGAGGAATTTGACATTCTTGTCACCTCCCTCCAGCAAGTTTGAAGGGAATACTTATGTCATTCAATAGATTCACAATGTCCCAAAGCAAGTTTTAAGCATTTTGCATTCAAGATTTCCCTTAAGTTAGCTTATAAATGATCTCAGCTTTGGTTTCAATTTTTTTTCTTTAGTTCTCATAAAATTCTGTTATCATTTCATGCCAGTTCTCCGCCCCCCTCCCTTAGCACCCGAACAGTTTAAAATTTGACATTATACTGCAGCTAAAATGACTACCTACAGCCCTCACACACCGATACTTCCACTGGCTCATTCCTGTGAAACACACATGAAACATATGCTCATTAGTTACAGGAACCAATTTAAATGATAATGTTTTCAAATGGCCGACATCAAATAAACTCAGGGAATAAACATCATTGCAACACGGTAAACAAGCTCTGAAGTGCAGCTAAGTGTGAAGGTGATTATCAGGGGATAGAGCTGGTGGGTACAGAGTAAGTAAACCAATCTACTGCCAGATAATAATGTAAATTTCTCACGCAGTGCTCTCCATTACTTCTGCCTTAGTTCTGCGGCTACATTCTACCCTGCAGGTTTAAAGAAAAAGAAAATCTGAGCCCTCGCTCGCATGTCTAATGTCCATTAAAAGCAGGGAGAGGTATTTCACACAGGGGAGGATTTGGGGTGAAGCTAGATGGCTCTGTAAAGTAGAAACAGGGACATGAGTATCATTATACTATTGCTATCAAATGTCTTTAGATTCAGCGTATCACAGATTGATTACAGAAACCAAAGTTATTACAGACTTCACCAACAGCAGCTTATAAGAGATCCTGGTTCTTTAACTCCTGGTATTAAGCATGTTTTGAAATAGTGCCATCATACTTTGAGCATTTTAGGGAAAAAAAAATAATGCCAAATAACATTTGGTCGGCACTAGGTTAAACAGCACATATACCAAGATCCAAACAGACGTAGAATATTTGAGTTGGTATGAAATGATGGAGGGGAGTTTACCAGATTCACAAAGAGGGAGGAAAGTATTCCCAGCAGGAAGCATTATATGCAAAGAAATGAAAATATATGACCCATTTTAAAAATAGCAAGTTAAGTTGTGGGAGTGGAGAATGAAGCTAAAAAGACACTTAGGCTTTATTTGATCCAAAATTTAAAAAAAAAAAAAATAATGTTTATTTTTGAAAAATTTTTTTAATGTTTATTTATTTTTGAGACAGAGAGAGACAGAGCATGAATGGGGGAGGGTCAGAGAGAGAGGGAGACACAGAATCCGAAACAGACTCCAGGCTCTGAGCTGTCAGCACAGAGCCTGACACAGGGCTCGAACTCACGGACCGCGAGATAATGACCTAAGCCAAAATAGGACACTTAACCAACTGAGCCACCTCAGGGACTGCGAGATCATGACCTGAGCCGAAGTCCAATGCTCAACCAACTGAGCGACCCAGGTGCCTCACCTCCCCATCCAAATTTTAAATAGCAAACGTTACAAACTTGTAAATATATAAAATAAGAATCAGAAAACAAAAGATAAAATGAATCATAATCTCAATATCCAACTAACCTGTTAACAGTTTTTCTAAGCAAAATCACAAACGTGTATGGGTTTTTTTAATCATACATAAAAAGACCAGAAGGAAGTAAAACCCCCCACTTTCTCTTTTCCGATGTCTCTCTCCAAAGACAGTTAATAGTGCCTTGGGTTTCCCTTAAGGAAAATGTATTTTGAATAATTTGAATTTTTAAATAAGTTATTCTCTTCATGCTTTTCTGCATCTTGATGGTTTGGGGGGCATTATGACGTATCTGTGGGACCCACCCATAACAACATACACAGAGTATTATTAGCAGCTGCATAATATTTCACTATAGGGTTGAAACAACTTAACTGATTTGGTTGATACTTGTTTGCACTGCTTTCTGGGTTTTTGTTGATTACAGTGTTAGATATAATTTACAATAACATATTGGTATATAAATATCTTGGCCAAATGACTCTTCAGAATCTTTCCAACAATTTTTCCTTCCCTCAACAGTTTATGAAATGTATTCTTCTTCCCACTGACCTGGCAGCTTTGGATATCATGAAAGCTTTCAAATTTAATGAAATACGTCAAATTTCACATCTGGATTATTTTATGTCTCTGTCCCTTAAAAAGAGTAAGATTGGGCATCTTTTCATTATATGTCTAGCCATCTTTGGACACTGATTTTGAAGACATTTTTAAAAATTTTTTTTTAATATTTACTTGTTATTGAGAGAGAGAGAGAGAGAGTATGAGGAGGGAAGGGGCAGAGAGAGAGGGAGACACAGAATCCGAAGCAGGCTCTAGGCTCTGAGCTGTCAGCACAGAGCCCGACTTGGGGCTCAAACTCACAAACCACGAGATTGTGACCTGAGCCGAAGTCGGACGCTTAACCGACTGAGCCACCCAGGCGCCCCTGAAGACATTTCTATACCACACTAATAGATCTCGGCGTTATCTTGGGACTGAAAATTATTGTGTCTTTAAAAGTGAAGCCTTGGTAAAATCTGGTTGGTCAAATGGGAAAGGAAATGACCAATTTATATTTTATTACTGTTCTCATTTCATTTTATTGTTTTTGACTTATATTCTCAATTACTCTATTAAATGTACTCTTGAAGCATCTGGAATAAAAACTATTTGGATGGGGAGTCAGGCCTTCAGGCTTGAGATGTAGCCTACCCGAGAAAACTGAGAAGAAGAGCTTTCATGCTTGGACTACCAAGAGGTAGTCCAAAAGCAAGAAACTGAGCTAATTTAGGAGTATTTTCACTCCTGCGGGGTGGTCATGCATGGACTACCAAGACTGTGGGCGGGGCGGGGGGGGGGTGGGGGACAGAGTGAAAGGGAGTGCTGCTGTATGTATTTAGCCACGTAAATTCAGTGAAATCAGGATGCTTATCAATGATTTCTCAACAAATAGTCCTTTCTTCTGATTAAATCAACCATGTTAGTTTAACTGCTTAAAAAAGGACCTGGATCAAGAACAGTGGTTAACTTCTATGTCATTGGTATTTTCAAAGATTTATCACAGCCTGAGTCTCCAGCGCAGTATGGGCCCTTACTTAGTCATCGCTGTATTGAGTGGTATTAGAAACCCCGAAAGACTAAGCATTGTCTCCAAAGGGACACTAGAGTCCCCATAGCAGCTAATTCGCTAGGTGTGCCTTGCTGCACCAGGTCTAACAGAATCAGGTAGTACAGCAAGTTCCGGCCTTTGTACGTCCCTCTCTAATCATGCATGTGACCTCATTCTAACACCAGGCCTCAGAGGCCAACTGAACCTCAGCCTTTCTTATGAAGCTTTTGGATATATCCTCTTAACGTCCTGCCTCATTGACCCCCTACCACCGTGGAACGTGTGTTTATGTTCAGAAAAACATGTGCCGGTTTGCCTGTGTGATACGTGACTCTCCTAGAGACACAACGGCATTCTTAGTAACAATATTGTTTAGAAAATTGTCAACATCGGATATGGACAATTTATAGTTTTCAGAGAACAGATCAACCGAGAGCAGAAAAGGATTGTTTCTTCCAGAGACATCATTTCCTTTTGTAAATCTCTGCCTTTGCAGACAGGCAGAGATCTGCTCGGGGACCACATGCTTGCCTTCGGTTTACCCTCTTTGATTCAAAGATCGCTCCTCTTTGGGGGATAAATAACCACATTATAAACTAGACTTGAAGGAAATATCTATATGCCATACTGTGTACTCCGTCTCATAAAATTTGGTTTTTGATTCTGTGTTGATTTGCTCTTTCCATAATGAGCCGCATTCAACATATCTTGTATTCTCAAAAAACAAACAAACAAAGCAGTGAATTATACAACTTCTGTTCTGAGATTTCTCTTCATAATGTTGTTAAGATAGAAAATCCAGCTGTGTTAAATGATAATGTTGACATCCTTCGTGTCCTCTCAACTTGATACTCTATTAAGGGGTGTTTTTGTGGACTGAAACCTCATGAATTCATTATAGGGAAGAAAAGACTCTGCTTTCAGATGGCTAAGCAGGAATCCTCCCTTTCCTCTGTGTTCTCTTTCCCGAGATTTGTAATCCGAAATTTAGAGAACCCAAAACATCATCACTATGGAGATACTCATATGCCTTGTTCTTTTTCTCTGGCTCTGGAAAATAAGTCTTGTGCAGGAAAATAAGTCTGCACACAACAGTAATTGACTCTCTGGTACAGCTGCCTTTGGGTCTTTCCTCTAAGAAATCATATTATCCTTCCTTTTCAATGTGTTCAGGGTAATAAGTCATCCTTGACATTCACCATTCATACAACAAAATGTCTGTGTTACAAAATCAGCCCCAAGCTTATCAAATAATTAATACCAGATTTGTAAGTGACACAGATGATGTCAGGTTTTTGTATTAAGTAGGGCCTTGATCCCCAGCATTTATTGGTTGCAATCCTTTTACTAACAGATAACATCTGCCAATGACTAATACTTGGTTTCAGGAAAGAACAGCTTTTAGTGATTTTAATCCTATGAAGTTTACTGGTTGGACAACACTTGAAGCCAAACGCTTTTGTTTCACCGCCATAGAGTAAGAAATGGCCATGCAGTGTCTTTCACAATGTTTTAAGCCTTGAGGGAATCACATTTAAGGATAAGACTCTGTTCAGTCCTTGGCATGGATTCACTTCAGAAAATTGCCAATGAGCTCATTGCCTTTCTACTTTTGAGTAATGTCATTGTATTGAGTCGGAAGTGGAAAGGCATTCTAGACCCAATAAGATAGGATCAGACGTCAGAAAGGAAAGACTTTGAGTTATGAACCCTCATCTAGATCGTGAAGGAAGTAGTGAAAATACTCGTAAATTAGCTCAGTGTCTTGCTTTTGGAGAGGGAGGCTATAGGTACCCAAAGGAGGAATCTACAGTGATTGATGAATGTTAGGTTGGAACACCTCAGTATGGACGCGTGTTACACTTTAACGTACACACAGATGGTTACATATAGAAACATTTATAGATACATTAACATACGCGAATTAGTATACATGTGTGTGTTTCCTTGCTTTTTCAGCAGAGAGTACATACAAAGGTTGGTATTCATGATATCACAGGAGCAACCAGCGTATCTGCTGCCCAGATTTTTTCTGATTCTGTTCTCCATTAAAGAGAGTCAGGTACCTTGGAGACATTGTTGATTCTAGAATTTGGACAGGAAATATGCGAGATGAGGTGGGAACATTTTGTAGTGCCAGAAGTAAGAAAGTTCTCAATAAAGAAAACAAACAAGAAAAAAAACTAAAAAAAAAAAAAACCCTCTACCTCAAAGGGATATAGATGCCAGCTGAAAAACTTTTAGATGGCCAAAACTGTAATGAATTGAATGATAAAATAGTATGGGATTATAACTCAAAGCATAAAATAAACATCCATGAATCCATATTAATATATTGATAATAATTGTAATAATTGATTGAACAAATAAATGGGAAAGAATAGGCAAATTTCCTCGGAAGAACAATTCCAAATAATTCAGGTAGGTATTACCTGTATAACTCCCCACTCCTTAAGTGTGGGCTGCACATTATAATCACTTCCCAAAAGATACAGTATAGAAAGGGGAAAGAAAGATCAACCTGGCAAACATTGCCTCAGCCAGAAGATCAAGGTTAACAACAACAGTGGTGAGTCATGTTGATAGCCTGTACCCTTGATGTGATGTGTTAAGAATGGAACTTGTCCTCTGTGGTCTTTTCTATAACCCTAATCATGAGCAAAACATCAGGCAAGTCCCCATTCAGGGACACTCTACAAAACACCTGACCAATACTCCTCCAAACTGTCAAGGTCATCAAAAACAAGGACAGTCTCAGAAACTGTCCCAGGTGAGAGGAATCTAAGGCAACATTACAACTAAGTAACATGTAGTGTCCTGGATAGGGATCTTGGAACAGGAAAAAGGGCAGTAGATAGAAACGGAGGAAATCTGAATGCACTGTGGGCTTTAATTAATAATAATGTCTTAATATTGGTTCATCCATTATGACAAATGTACCACAGTAATGTGAAACGTTAGTAAGTGGGGAAACTAGGCCTGCGGCCTTTGGGAACACTGTACTATCTTAAGATTTTTTCTATAGAAATCTCATTTTATTATAAAATCTAGAAGTTTATTAAAAATTTAAAAAACACTCCCCACTTTATTCATTTTATTATTCATATGGACTGTAATTAGGTGTCAATATTTTTATGACATCCAAGCTAAATTATTATTCTCGGATGTCCCATAAATTTGTGAATTGGTTTCTTCTAAGTGGTTTAACCAAAGCTTTAATTTTACCCTAAGAACAGTCTTTGCAGTTGTTAGGGAAATATTTTCTAAGTTGTTCACATGCTGTCATTTTTGTTATTACACCATCTCTGACAAAAGACCGCTGTAGCTTGACTTCCAGTTTTATTAAACCTCTGTTACGACTATCCTTCTAAAAACATTCTAAACTCTGGTCAGCCTCACTCAGAGTGGTAATGAGGGTAGAGTCTCCTCGCAAGCCTAATTCTGCCCATTATATTCCTGCCTCTCCATTTATGCTGGTCTAAAAGTGTTATTTGAGCTGGAAGATCATTCTGTAACCTTCAGATTACTGCGGGGTGGCTTCGGCAGAAAAGGAATTACCAATGCATTAAATTTGAATTAGCTCTGAGAAATCATGCAGATGTATGCACAGAACATTATAGCAATACTGTCTCCCAGGCACAGCAGAAATGCTTTTATGCAGTTTTAAAGAATCACTTGAGCAACCCTTAAATTGCACACACGATGAAGCTGAGCCAGCATCTTCTGTTGAAAAAAAAAAAAAAAAAAAAACAAAAAAAAACCTGCAACCCAAATCTAGCCTTTCAGGGAGTTGTCTTTCAGAGAAACCTGATCTCACGGAGCCTGCTGCTGAGTGGACTGTTTGGGTTTCAGCCCCGCCATATTAGAACGCCCTGACAGGGTGACTGCAGAAGTGTCACTTAGACTAATGATTATGAATTATGCAGAGGGTCATATCCCCTTAGTTACAAGTCATTTACACAGTCTCCCTTTAGACTGCCTCGCCGGCTTCATTTTTTTTCCCTCCTACTAGTCCTGGGAAATAACTCATTGAATAGATGGTCAAAGTTGAATTTATTGACATTCTCTTTTTCCCCCATAATGCCAAGGCTGCAAAACAACCAAGTGAAAAAAGCAAAACAAGACAAAACAAAACAAAACACAAAAACCACACCTAATCTCAGTGAAATGATAGCAGTAACAAGTCCTGGTTTATCCCTTTCCTTCTAGTCTGTCAAGGGTACTTCCCATTTTAAAACTCTGACAGTTCCAGGATCTCTCTGTCTCTGTCTCTGTCTTTCATCTTCAGTTAAATTGAAAAGTTGATATAAAGGTGTTTGCAGGGGAAAGAGGAGAACATGGTCGATGCTGAGTTCCGCATGTCTCGATCTGTGGGATATACGTTGTTTCAGTGAACTCCTTAGAAGGGAAGACAACAGGAAAACCAGTGGGTCTCGTTCTTGAAATTTAAAAGTCTGTCAGATTGAGCTATATTTGTGTGAACCTGGAGCCTTGAGACAGGTCAGAGATGATTCTGTACAATGTACGATTCTGTGACTTATTAAGCATGACTATATAGCTGGACAAGGAAGTCAGCTGAAATACAGGATCTGCAATATAGAATCTCCTTTCCTGGTGTTTTCTGACCTTAGATTTCAAGGGAACTTACAAGGAGCGCTGACCTCTCCCAAAAAGTGGACCTTCAGTGACCAACTTCAAAGTTAAAGACTTGTTTCTGACAAGAAAGACAGCCTGAAGCAGGGGGAAGTATCTTTTCCAAAGTAGCCAGGCAGATTTTGCTCCGTGACAGCTGAATAGGGCAGAACCTCTCCAAATTCCATAAGCTAACTCAGGGCCCGTAGACCTAGTTATTGTTTAAGGGCGGGTGGTTGTTGGGCCACGCAAAGTGCCCTTCAACACAGACTTCCATTCGGGGCAGTTATCCTGACAGCTAGACTTTCCCAGGAGGCCCTTGCTACCGGAAATGGCGAGAGCCAAGTAGAGATGATGGAAGGAGAACGCTCTGGAATTTTGTTCACACCCCCAACAAGTTGGTTGGCGTAGGTGCTCTAATGATTCAACAGTGACTTCAAGCAGCCACATTGGGTGTTTCTGAGGGAACTGTGGTGTCTATACAGATCTCTAGGGAAACACAAATGTCTCCCCTAACAGTAGAGCCAAGAAAGTTCAGTGCCAAACTACATCAGCTAGATCTCACTCCCATTATTCCTACATGCCTCCAAAGTGAGCTCAGAAAGGCTCCCAGAGGGCAAGTTGTGCCAGCACAGTGGAGTGAAATGTCACTTAAAGGCCTTCCATGGCAGGATGATTCACTGAGGTAACAGCCAGAGGGATCCTTTTAACAGAGAACTCCAACCAAGCCATTCCTCTACTCCAACATGAAAAACCTTCTCAACCCTCTCAGAAAATTGAGATGTTAGAATGACCTATATAGGCCAGCAGTTCCACACTTCTCTAACTCTAGGACCTCCTCTCCCCTCCCTCTCCCTTCACTCAATTCAAAGTCCACGTGGCCTCCTAGCCTTCCTCAAACAAGCTACACTTGCTCCAGCTCATGGCTTCTGCTTGCAAAGCTCTTCCCTCAGGTAACTATCCGCAAGGCTTCTACCCTCACTGCCTTCAGGCCTCCACTTAAATGTCATCACTGGTGCATTCTAGGACCTTTCTGTAAGAAATAGTAACCCCTGCCAGGACATAACCTATCCCCTTGCCCTGCCTTATTTTTCTAAATAACCCTCACCCCCCACAGTCACACAGTATATTTTACTTGCTTATGGGTTCATTCTTATCTCCTCAGACAAAAATGTCAAGTACAGGAGGGCAGGAAGCTTGTTTTATTTACTGCTTTATTTGTAGAGTCTAGAAAGTGCGTGACACATAGTGGTTGCTCAGTAACATGTATTGAATTAAATAAAAGAATAAGTTTTAATGTGCATTTTCTCTCTGTACTGGTCGCCTTCTCGGCCTAACACCACCATCACCTCACCCCCACATACACACATAAACCAGCACAATGACTTTTAAAAGCCTTGCTGTTAATACGGGTTAGAAAAATGCTATTGTTAGACCCCAAAGGATTCTCAGATGCAAAAGATAGAAGTGCTTCTTCCTAGCAAAGATAAAAACAAAAAAACATTTTTAAAATTTATTTATTTATTTATTTATTGAGAGAGACATAGCGTGAACGGGTGAGGTATAGAGAGAGAGGGAGAGAGAGAGAATCCCAAGCAGGCTCTTTAATGTCAGCGCAGAGCCCAACGCAGGGCTCGAACTCACGAAGCCATGAGATCATGACCTGAGCTGAAACTGAGAGTCAGACGCTTAACCGACTGAGCCACCCAGGTGACCCCAAAAAATCTTTTGAGCCTTGAAGACAGAAACAGATGTTCAATATACTTGGCCTGTGGCACACAGGCATTGTGGGACACAGGCACATGGAGCCCTTTCTCTTGGGCTCCAGCATCTCAGTGCCATCTTGGGAGAGAATCAAAGGCTGAAAGCAGATTCCATTGTATGCGCTTTATATTTTGTAATACATGCATATATATGGTAAATGTTAAAGAATTCACATTATTATTTATATATCCTAAAAATATAATTCAGTTATCTTTTAAAGCTACTTCCAACGTTTAGAATATTCATGTTGTTATATATGCAACATATATAAAATATATATATGCAGATGCTTAGTCCCAGTAGACTTTTTAAGCACCCAGAGTAGATGCAGTTAGGTAAGTCGTTCCTCCATTCAGAGTCTGAATGTGCTGTGTGCTCTCTTGGTATGCATATTATTTTGATTGATGGACACTTCCATGTAAATTCATGTACCTGGAAATTACACCCTAAACCAAGAATGGAAAGTTGACCTCATCTTACATGCCAGCTCCAATCCATCAATGTGGCTTTGTGGAGGGTTGTGTTGAGAAGAGTTCAAATACTATGTCTGGGCTCAGTGGAGAAGAAAGTGACATGGTCCATGCCTGCCATGGATTAAAGAGGGGAAAATGACAAGCACATGTGCCTTTATTTCCCATCTTTGCTTTAGATGCCGGCAGCAATTCCAAGCCTGAGGATATACTAACTGGGGGCGTGTTTCAGAATCATGACGGATGGGCACATGTCTGGTGTGACAACAATTGTGTAAAGATCACCATTGTATGGATGTTTTTATTCACGCTGTATCATTTATTTTGAGAATCCAGATAATATCAAAAGAAAGTGAGAAATTAGGGGCTTGGCTGGAAAAGGCAATGCGTTTTTAAAATAGTTGAGCATTAATTGTACAACTTGTATAAGCCACTATTTGGGACCCTCTCAGCAGTTCACATGATCAAAGAGCTTATAATTGCTGGATAAAATGAAAGTACATATTTTTTTTTGTCTTGCAAAATACAACTCTCCACTCACCGAACAGCTCATTGAACATGGAGTGATTTATTTATCTTTTTGTGATTTACTTATTTCACTTACCATAATGTCCACAGAGCTCATTCATGTTGTAACCTATGACAGGATTTCCTTCTTTTTTAAGGATGAATCCTATTCCACTGTGTATATGTACACATTGTCTTTATCCATTCATGTGCCAGTGCACATTGAGGCGGCTTCTACCTCTTGTCTATTGTGAATTATGCTGCAGTGAACATGGATGCCAATATCCCTTCAAGATCCTGTTTTCAGTTGTTTTGAATGTTAGCCCAGAAGGGGGAACGGCTGGATCATATGGTATTAATATTTTTAATGTTTTTAAGTTTATTTATTTATCTTGAGAGAGAGAGAGAGAGAGAGAGCGCACAAGCAGGTGAGGGGCAGAGAGATAGGGAGAGAGAATCCCAAGCAGGCTCCGCACCATCAGCACAGAGACTGACGCGGGGCTTGAACTCATGAATCGTGAGATCATGACCTGAGCAGAGATCAAGAGTCAGATGCGTAACTGATTGAGCCACGTGGGTGCCTCTCTGTTTTTAATTTTTTGAGAAACCTTCGTACTGTTCTTCATAGTGGCTGTATAAATTTCCACTCCCGTCATCCGTGTACAGAGTTCCAGTTTCTCCACATCTTCACCAACGCTTGTTATTTTCTGCGTTTTGATTGTGGCCACCTTACTGAGTGCAATTTGATATCACGTTGTAGTTTTGATATACCTTTCCTTGTTGATTAATGATGTTAAACATTTTTTCATACACCTGTAGCCTGTGTGTATATCTTCTCTAGAGAAATGTCTTTTCAAGTCTTGTGCCCATGTTTTAACTGAGTTATGAGGGGTTTTTTGTTTTGCTTGTTTGTTTGCTATTGAATTGTAGGCCTTCCTTATGTATTTTGGAGATTAACCCTTTATTAAATACATGGTTTGCAAAGATTTTTTCCCATTCTGTAGGTTGCCTTTTTACTTATTTTATTGTTCCCTTCACTCTACAGAAGCTTTTAGCATGAAGTAGTCCCACTTGTTTAGTTTTGGTCTTGTTACCTGTGCTTTTGGTGCCATATCCATGAGGTCATTGCCAAGACCAGCATCATGAGGGCTTTCCCCTATATTTTCTTCTGGGAATTTTACTGTTCCAGGACTTACATTTAAATCTTTAATCCAGTTAGGTTGATTAATTTTTCCAGTACCATTTGTTAAAGAGACTATCCTTTCCCTCATGTGTTCTTGGCATCCTTATCAAAGATCAGTTGACTGTATAAGCGTGGGTTTATTTCTGAGTTCTCTCTTCTGATCTGTTGATCTCTGTGCTTTCTTTATGCCAGTACCATACTGTTTTGATTACTGCAGCTTTATAATATGTTTTAAATCAGGAAGTGTAATGCCTCCACCTCTGTTCTTTTTTCACAGAATTCATTCACTTATTTGTTATCTTTGGTGGTTCAATATGAACTATAAAATTGTTATTTCTACTTTTGGTTTTTAAAATGCCATTGGGATTTTGGGAAAGATTGCATTGAATCTGTTGATTGCTTTGGGTAATAAGGTCATGTTAACCGAATTATGTCCTCTTATCCTGGAACATGGTGTCTTTCGATTTGTATCTTGTTTAATTTAATCAATATTTTGTAGTTGTCAGTATACATGTCCTGCACACTCCTTAGTTATGTTTGTTCCCAAGTGTTTTATTTTTTGGTGCATTGTAAATGGGATTGTTTTCCTCATTTCCTTGTCAAATAGTTCATTCTTAGTGTCTAGAAATACAAGTAATGTTTGTATGTTGATTTTGTATCCTGCAACTTTCCTGAATTTTTTATTGGTTTGAACACTTTTGTGATGGAGTCTTTAGGGTTTTCTGTATATAAGATCATATTAACCATTAACAAGGACAGTTTTGTTTCTTCCTGTCCAATTTGGATGCCCTGTATTTCTTTTTTCTTAACTCACTGCTCTGGCCAGGACATGAGTACTGTGTTGATTAGAAGTGGTGAACATAGACATCCATGACTTGTTTCCAGTCTTAGAGAAAAAGGATTCAGTTTTTCACTATTAAATATGATATTAGCTGTAGCTTTTTATATTCACTTGGTCTTTACTATTTTGAAGTACTTTCCTGCTATTCCTAGTTCGTGGAGAGTTTTTACCATGAAAGGATTGAATTTTTTCAAATGCTTTTTCTGCATCTGTTGAGATGATCATGTGATTTTTAGCCTCTATTGTATGAATATAGTATATCCTATAAATTGATTTTTGTATGTTGAACTATCCTTGAATCCTTGAGATAAATCCCACTTGCTCATAGTGTATGATCCTTTTGATGTGCCATGAAATTAAGTTTTTTTAGTATTTTGTTGAGGATTTTTACATCTGTATTCAACAGTGATATTGGCTTGTAGATTTCTTTTCTTGTGGTGTCCTTGCTGGCTTTGATATCAGGATGATGCTGGCTTTGTAAAATGAGTTTGAAAGTGTTTCTTCCTATTCACTTTTTTTTTTTTGGAAGAGTTTGAGAAGAATTGACACTACTAATTCTTCATGAAGCATTTGGTAGAATTGAGTTGCAAAGCCTTCTAGTCTGGGCTTTTTGTTTGGAGAGTTTTGATTGCTCGTTCAGTCTTCATACTGGTTGTAGATCTATTCAAATTGTCATTTTTTTCATGACTTAGTCTTGTAGGTTGTATATTACTAAGAATTTGTTTATTTCTTCTATGTTATCCAGCTTGTTAACATACACCTGTCCATAGTAGTCTATCATGAGCTTTTTTTATCTTTGTGGGATCAGTGTAACGTCTCTTCTTTCTTATCTTCTTCTCTCTTTTTTCCGTAGTCTAGCTAAGGATTTGCCAATTTATTTATCTTTTTAAAAATCTGACTATTAATTTTATTGATTTTTTTTATTTTTCTGTTTCTTATTTCATTTCTTTCTGCTCTAATCTTTGTAATTTCCTTTCTTCTGCTAACTCTGGGCTTGGTTTCTTTTCCTTTTTCTAGTTCTTTGAGCCAGAAAACCAGGTTACTGATTTAAGATCTCGTTTCATTTTTAATGTAGGCATTTGTTGGTATGAACTTCCCCATTAGAACTGTTTTTCCTATATATCATATATTTCACTCTATTGTATTTTCATTTTTATTTGTCTCCAGATATTTTTCTAATATCCCTTGTGATCTCTACCTTGACTTATTGATTGTTGAAGAGAGTGTCATTTAATTTCCAGTTCATTTTTTAAATGAGTCTGTTAACACACGTTATTACAACCATGCCTTAAGAAAAACACAGAAAAAAACGAGTTTTGATACTCTCCTATTATAGGGAAATTTGGGTCCCTTACATACAAGTAAATTTAATATACCTATCTTCAAGAATTTATGGTAAGAAGTGTAAATCTGACATGGAAAGGCTTTCACCCTGACACTTAACACCCTTAATACTTGGGGTGTACCTAAGACAGATGCTCCCAGCTTGATCATTCTCTGTCCAGTTCTAACTGGCTTCATAGTTCAGAGCCTAGTCTCATTGCTACCCCTGAGCCAACAGTTTCTTATCCTGCCTGGAGTCTTCATTAACTATTACTTTTTTTTTAATGGTTAATGTTTATTTATTTTTTTGAGGGAGAGAGAGAGAGACAGACAGAGTGTGAGCACGGGAGGGTCAGGGAGAGAGGGAGACACAGAATCTGAAGAATGCTCCAGGCTCCGATCTGTCAGCACAGAGCCCGATGTGGGGCTTGAACTCATGAACCATGAGATCATGACCTGAGCTGAAGTCAGACACTCAACCGACTGAGCCACCCAGGTGCCACTTCACTGACTATGACTAATTGAAGCCTTCTCTGACTGCAGCCTGATTTTTAAGAGCTAGAGTTAAATCCAAGCTTATGGGCCTCATAGTTTTCTATTTCCTTATTAAAGAAGGTGAGGGGTAGCTCACCTGGGTGGCTCAGTTGGTTGAGTGTCCGACTCTTGATTTTGGTTCCAGTCATGATCTCACAGTTAGTGAGACCACTCTCTGCTCCTCTGCTTGGGATTCTCCCTCTCGCTCTTGCTCTCTGCCCCTCCCCCACTCACACTCTTGCTTTCCCTCTATCCCTCAAAATAAATAAATAAACATTTTTTTAAAAATAAAGAAGGTGAGACATAAAATTTTCTCGTTTTTTTCCTCCACCTCCTAACTATCATTATCCTGACTCAATGCTAACCACATCTCCACAAGGAAAGAGCAGCCTTAAACACAACTTTGACTGCTCATTAACTTCTGACTTTACTCTCCACCCTTCAAGGTAATGTTGAAGCTTTGTGACATGGTGTTCTCCCATATTACAGTAAGGAATGAATTCAGCTTTGTCTTTTCTTTTGCTGTTAGTTAGAGCACCCAATTTCAAGAGTAGTCACATTTGTACAGAAACTTGATTTATGTTAGCTGTAATGGCAGATCAGCTTGGAAATAGATCATTGACTTTAAGTACACAGCCCTGAAATAACAGATTTTTTCCTTCTACATAACTATAAAATTGGGCCACTTTACACTGTACAAAATAACCAATCACAATGGTTATCCTTTGATAACCTTTGATATCCTTTGATAACTTACATGCACAAAGCAAAACTATAAAAATGTTAGAAGACAATATAAGAGAATATCTTAATGATCTCAGGATAAGAAAGTTTTTTTTTAAACAAGTTACAATACCCCAAAATACAGCAGATAACATTGATTAATTTAGCTTCATTAGATTAAGAATTCTCGCTTGTCAACACTCATTTTAAAGGAAGTGAAAAAATAAACCATAATTTATAGAAGGAAGCTAGCAATACAGATAACACATAAAGGATTAGCATCATAAGTACAGAAAGAATTCCAGCTCATCAATAAGGAAAAAAGGCTTTAAAAAATATCAGGTGCATAATAAGAGATGGAAATAAGCATAGGAAAAGATGCTTACTCTCATTTATAATCCAAAAAAATGCAAATTAATCTATACTTGGAAACCATTTTACTCACCACAGATTAGCAAACATTTTTAAGTCAGATATTATCAAATGTTGGCAAGGATGCAGAACAGGGATTTTACACCATGTAGTTGGGGTCGCAAGTGTGTAGAATTATTTTGGAAAATAATGTGGCATCATCTGACATCTAATGTACTTCTTATCCTATTTCTTAACCACTTTTAAACTACTTTTTTTTACTCTTTTTCAAACATTTTCATTATTTGCTTTATAAGATTGCTTCTGAAAAAGCATTAGGAGCAATCATAGAAATTTTTTTTTTTTTAGTCTTCTCAGACTTTAAATGGTCCACTCCTTCATTTTAGCATCCAGTCTCCTCCCAGCCTCTAGTTCCTCATCAAGAGACTGGAAGGTCAAGCAGGGCGAGGAGAAGGAAAAGGCAATTGCTATTTTCTGCTCAAGCCTCTGTATCCAAATTGGAAAGCGCCTAGACATTCCATTTCTCCTCTGGATCTTGCAGTCACGAATGAGACACCAGTTGCAGAAGTGAAACCTGAAAAGGAGGCGAGGAGTGATTCATCAGTGCCAAGGTCTACAGTAATTCCAGTAACTATACAATCTGTCTCTTTGACACTGTCTGGGGAGGTGGATGTAGGCACACCGTCCTTCAACAGTCAAGGTCTGCTTGTTTCAAACAGTGGGAGAAAAATCCGAGGGAGACTTGAATGGAAATATCTGAATGGGAAAGTTTTATTTTGGTGGAGTGAAGGCCCACCGAAAAGCTATTTCTCCATCATTTCTGGCTCTGCTCTGAATTTCCACAGCTCTTTGAACCACTCCCAGTACCCTGACTGGAGTTAGGGGAACATCGCAGATTCCCAGCCTGCTAAATCGTAGACCTTTGAAGGGCCTCTTCATATCCCTTACCACAATGCCTTGCAGGTAGTTTATACTAAACTCATACCCTTCAACTTGAATCTGTTCAGCAGGCATCACGGCGCTAAGTGGCAGGGCTCAATTTCCACCTTCTTGCTAGTGCAGAACAGGTGGGTAGGAAAGGTTTTCAAGTTACGTTGTGCATCTCCTCACGTAAAGACTGTAATATCCTCAGGTGAGTCTCAATCAATCCTTCTGAGAATTAACTCGTGTAAAACCTCACAATGTTCCCAGCTTGTGATACGTCTCCCATCTGGTAAATGATATGTGAACGGAAATTAAATGCCTGTTGTAAATAATTACGTGATATTTTAAAGACAAGAAACACCTGGGGCGGGGGGCAGGGGGGGGAGGGGGGGGGAATGTTATCAGCGTATCTTAAGAGATTCTGTGATTATTGATACTCTTTCTTCTCAGTAGCATTCTTGCATTTCAAAGTGAAGCCATGAACTTACCAAGGAAAATAGGGTACATGGCTGTCACTTTGAAATCAAATTAAGTAAATGGTGCCCTAATGGCCTAGAAGAATTAATGTAGCTCCAACTTGTGAGCCATTTCCTTCAGGGAAATAAGGTCCTTATTAATCTGGACAAAAGATTCATGAAAAAAAGGCAGGTATCAAGAGTGTGATCCCCATTTTGGGGATGGAGCAAGCAAGACAGAGGAAATTGAAATGACTGACCTTTGTCATAAAGGGAGACATATGTCAGTGCTAATTACGTAGGCCATTTTGTCTTCCTATTTCAAATTGTCATACTTCAGCAATTAGAAATCACTTAGGCTCTCAGTGCTATATTAATTTGGACTTAGATTTGCAGACTCAGAGGCTGTCATAGATAAAGCAGCCGTGGACACCAGCCTCTTCATTTTTCAGATGAGGAAACTGATACTCAGGGATGTGACACAGCTGTTCAAAGTCACACACACTTACACACACACACACACACACACACACACACAGACATCAAAGTCTGACACTAAGTCTAAAACTCTTTCCTTTGGTAATAACTCTATTTTGGATAAAAGATACTCATTTTAATTTCTTTTCAGATTATTTTCTACAGTACACATGTATTATAACATGCAAATATTTAAAGTAAGTTGTAAAGTTTTTAAACACTTCTATAATTCATTCATTACTTGCCAAACTCCTTTTGTGATATTAACTTGTACACCCAAATACGTATATGAATATGTACTTGGCCCCTGGAGGATATGTCTTCCTAGAGTACCTATAATACTCCGTGCATGCTGTATCATTGTGGTAAAAGCACCTTTGTAAAGATCTCCTTGTATACTTGTCACCCCTACTGTACTGTTCATCAGTCCAAGAATGGTGGAAACAAGGCCTTATTCTGCTTTGTACCCCAAAATCTTAACACAAAGTAACCATTGTTGAAGGAATAAATGATTTATAATGTACACATTCCACAACAACCTTCTGTCAGTGATTATATGTGGAACGACTATATATTGTGATTATATGTGAAACTAAGTGATGTCTCAGGTTATTTAATAAATGACACACCTTGGGTCTTGTGGAAAAGGACCTCCTGAAAGAGTTAAGCAGTAGCCTCTCCTCTCCCTACCTCAAACCAACAAGCATCCTATGGGTTGTCAAACCCAACTCCTCCATCTGGGTATTGAGACTTAGCATATCATCTAGGTGTTGTTTCCTTAGTCACCCCTAGATCCTCAGTCTCTTCACTCTTGTGTGGCCCTCAGACTACCTACAAAGAAGCCTACAGCTTTTGCCTTCACCCTATGCCCACCATCCCCTGCCCCAGCCAAACTATTAGTCACTTTTCTTCTTCACCCTTACACCTCTAGTGATCTGTACTCCCTATCTCTCTTCATTGAATATTCATTTTTCCTTTCTCCCTTATGTGTTTGATGTATAAATGAGTGAATGAAAGAATCAATCAATCAGTTAATATGAGAACTTCAAAGCCCAAGCTTGTCCAGTTCAGCTACCAGCCCCACTTGCCTCAATGTGTCTCAGTTTCCTGGAGCCTTCCAGGTCTCTCCACTGACTCTTGATTCACATCATTCTGTAGGTCACTTGTGTTTTTCAGAAGTGAAGATTAGCTCTTGCTCCTTGTCTTTGAGTCCTCTATGATTGGGAAGAAAGGAGAAGGAATGAGGGGCAATTTTAGTCCCTCTGGTAAAAACTCAACCTTACATAACCCACCTTCCAGGTACAGCAATCAAAACATAGGTCTTCCTTACAGCCTTCTTTGAAAAGTTGGTCCTAGCCTCACCACAAAGGAGATGGGAAATAAAAAACTGTCAAGTAAAAGAAGGGGAAAAAATTAAGGGAAAATATTCCAGAAATCACTTCTTTCATTTAGAATACCAGCATGTCATTTGACATAGAAAGCTCTCCTTATTCTCTGTACCCGGGTCAGACGGAAAGTTTGCAAAGCTGTTCTGTGTTACCCAGGGGCTAACAGAAAACAGATATTCTCTGTTGGCAGCTGCAATCAAAAACCTCCTCTCAGTTTCTCTGGAGTCTTTCTTCCTTCCTTTTTGGTCTGTAGCCACAGCACCCTCTGCTCTGGCCACACCAGCCCTTGTGAGATTTCAGGTCATGGGCCCATCTGTTTTATCATGTGAGCTGTTCTCTAGGATTCCATGGGTCCCAGCAGTAGTCACTGAGATGGCCACGTCAGTTACCCTGGTGTAGAAACAAACAGTAACTATGCCAGGAAGAGTACACTATACTTAAATCCCATTGGGAGCACCTAACCAGCAATGTCAATTTGGTCACAGTCCTTAGCCTTAATGAGCCTTAGTGTCATCATTAGAAAAACTAGATAAAATAATACTTACCCTGTATTGTATTGTAATAAGTAGGGCGATTTTAGGTGACAGCAAATTATATATACTACAGAACTAATTGTTGTTTTAATTATATGATTTCCACTGCTATCGATATTACAGTGGTGGTCTATCACAACTGGAAATGTGCATATCTTCTCTGACTTCTGTCATGGTACCTGACAAAGTAGTTAAAAATGCCTTCCACGTATACAAGCCTTGGGAAGCCACGTGTCACATTTTCTGCCTATCCTCAATGTCATTCATTGTGTAAATTTCGCTCTCTATGAGATTGATTCATAAATTTGAGGAATAATTATTATCTGCGCCTGTTGTTGTGCTAAGGTGTTATGCTAGCCCCTGGACGCCGGAGATACAGTTGTAAACAAGATAAACAGTATGACCGTGTTCAGGGAGTTTAGAAGCCTCTGGAAGGGTTAACGAGCACAGGGTGGGAATCGGAGTCAAAGCAAAGTGCATATGAGAAGGTCTGTGTGTCAGAGGGTTCTCCCCTGCCAGTGACTCTGGCTCCCTCATAGCCTAGGGTGAACGGCAGCCCTCTTGAGTACCGAGTGACTGGATATGGAAAAAGTACTGAGCCGCGTTTGAAATCCGAGAAGGTGAAACAGGACTCTTGCCGGTACTAGCACTTCTCACGCTGGTTTTCGTCTTAGACGATGGTGGGACGGTACCAGGTGGAGCCAGCACCGTCCCACACTCAGAAGACTCTGTCGGGAAAACACTGCCATCCATCCTCATGCTTATTCGAGTTTCCTAGCTCTCTCTTTGTAACGAGCGGAGAATCCGGCCTGCGTATGCAAAGAGTGTCATAAAACTCGTGAGTTTTGCTTCTTCTTCCTACGTCTAATGAACCCCAAATGGTTTTCACGAAGCTACTTCTGCATCAGCCACTTTTTACGCCGCAGAGGTAGAGTAGCATCGGTATTGTGTGGGGCAGCTCCAGGATTTGGACTTGCAGCACCAAGCAGGCTTGAATGTTCAGCCTTACCTTTAAACTCTGGGGCTTGCTTTGAGAGGGTGGAAAGAGCACGGGGCATTGGGGAAGAAAGAGGCCAGCATGTATGACACAAAGAGAAAAAGCGTGATGGGAAACGTTGCCAGAGATAACACCGATGACATAGATGGGGGTCAGATGGTGTGAGATAGATGGCCATGTTAGAAAAAAAATAACTGTGTCTTATACAAAAGGGAAAGGGAAATGTACTGCCTTTTTTAAAGGTTCAGGAAAGCAAATGAATTCAAAGAAACCTCAGAGTGATATAAACATTCTGCTGAGAAAAAAAAAGTGATCGTTTGATTGCTATGACTTCTCTTTGATCAGTAACTGAAGGAGACACAAGGAAAACATTGGGTTCATGTGTTTATGCCATTCACTGGAGGGGCAAAAGCTTCCCTGGGTCCCGAAGTGGCAGATTTGGATTAAGCCTAGAAAACTCATATGGCTCTGATCCCTGCCAGGAGGCAAGTGATTCAGGCAGTCAGGATAGCAGGAAGAGATGGCTTTAACAGCATCACAGAACACGTGTGTCTGAAGGGACATATATGTACATGCAAACATACGTGTGCACTTGACCTTGAACAACATGGATTTGAACTGAGCAGTTCCATTTATATGCTGATTTTCTTAATATAAATACCGTACAGTGCTGTGAATGTATTTTCTCTTTCTTAACGATTTTAACATTTTCTCTAGATGGCCTTATTGTGAGAATACAGAATATATTACATATACAAACCACGTGTTAATCAGTTGTGTATATTGTCAGTCAGGCTTCTAGTCTGCAGTAGGCTATTGGTAGTTAAGTTTTCAGGTAGTCAAAAGTTATTCATGGATTTTCAACTGCACGGAGTGTTTGTACCCCTAACCCCTCGTTGTTCAAGGGTCGCTGTACATATAATACAGACATAATATAATACAATACATATACTGTAATACATCACACATGCACGCACACACACACATACATGCATACATATATATTTCACGCTACCCTGCTGCCTTCTAAAGTAATTCTCTATTTGGGCTCTGTGCTGACAGCTCAGAGCCTGGAGCCTGCTTCAATTCTGTGTCTCCCTCTCTCTCTGCCTCTCCCCGGCTCATGCTCTGTCTCTCTCTGTCTCAAAAATAAAGATAAACATTAAAAAAAAAATTTTTAAGTAATTTTGTACTAATAAGAATCTGGGTTGGAGAGGCATGTAGGGGAGGGATCAGTAACAAAAGACCTGGTGACTGGATGCCGAAGAGAAATGGTTGTGAAAAAACAACAGGGTTCCTTTAACAAAAACGTGCTGTGTGACTTCTCTTTGCTGGACACCATTTGAAATGGTGAGAGATACAGCAGGAACTAGGACACACAGAATTTCCACCCTCATGGAGCTTCTGAAGGAGAGAGGCAGATAGTAAACCCGGAATTAGGGAAATAGGGTAAACACAATGGAGCAAAATGAAATAGGGGAGAAAGAGAGAGTTCTGTGGGCAAAGAAGGTCTCCCAGAGAAGACGGAGTTTGAACACAAAGACCCAAGAGGTGGAGGGAGCCACATGGACACCCGGGCAACAGACCCTGAGCGGTGGAACCACAAGGACCGGGCTCTAAAGCACAACATGGTGGTGTGGAGGGTACGAGGAGGTCAGAAAGGGAGCAGGGGGCTGGCTTGTCTTCAGTAAGGTGTTTTATTAAGTTGTTGGTTATGTGATGAGCGGTATATGATCTCCATTTCCTCCTTCAGTAAAATCCTTACAACTGGCTTTTGCCAGTGGAGTGGATGCAGTAAATGACCAAGTCCTCTTTCGGCGCTTGGGTGTAACTTGAGGCTTTGCAAGGAACACCCACAACACCTGGGTTAAAGTAAGACTATCATTAAAGGAGGACCTGTACTGGAGGAGAGGTTATATTTTTTTTTTCTTTTTAAACTTTTTTTTTTATTTTTTTTAACGTTTATTTATTTTTGAGACAGAGAGAGACAGAGCATGAACGGGGGAGGGTCAGAGAGAGGGAGACACAGAATCCGAAACAGGCTTCAGGCTCTGAGCTGTCAGCACAGAGCCCGACGCGGGGCTCGAACTCACGGACCGTGAGATCATGACCTGAGCCAAAGTCGGTCGCTTAACCGACTGAGCCACCCAGGCGCCCCGAGAGATTATATTTTAAAAATAGTTGCAAGTTTCAGGTACACAAAGTTGGCCCAAGAGAGTTAACCACACAGAGATCTCCAGTGATGGCAGGAGAATTCTCCTGACCAGCCATCATATCCGCATGACCTTTGAACAGAACACCACCCTGGGGGTTATGTTCTCTGTGTTTTTATGTGTCGTAGATACGTAGGGTGCATCCATTCTCAGAGACTTGCTCTATCACAACCTCCCACCCGAGGCTCAGCCCTGTGCTTGGGCTGAAGAAGAGCTCCTCCCCTTACCCAGATTCAGGGGCAGACCCTGAGGGACTCAAGTGGAATCCTTATTCACCACGGGTGGTCACAGTGGTCAGGGGTGGCACACGACCTCAGCAAGTGCAATCAAAGTGACCCTCAAAGCTTTTGCTTTAGAATTCTGAAAATATTTGTTCATTAGGGCTGCCGTAATAAAGTAACCACAGACTGGATTGTTTGAACCAAGGAGGTTTATTTTCTCACAATTATAGAGGTTAGAAGTCTAAGATCAAGAGATCAAAGTATTAGTAGGGTTGTTTTCTCTTGAGGCTGCTATCCTTATCTCTTGTCAGTGTCTCCTTCTGTGAGGTTCTATATCCTAATGTCATCTTTTTTTTTTTTTATGTTTATTTATTTTGAAAGAGAGAGAGAGTACAGGCAGGGGAGGGGCAGAGAGAGGAAGAGAGGGAGAGAGAGAGAGAGAGAGAGAGAGAATCCCAAGCAAGCTTTGCACTGTCAGGACAGAGCCACATATGGGGCTCACACCCACTAATCATGAGGTCCCAGCCTGAGCTGAAATCAAGAGTTGAACACTTAACCGACTGAGCCACCCAGACGCCCCTGAATGTCGTCTTCTTATAAGGATACTAGCCCTATTGAATTAGGACACTCCATTATGAGCTCATTTTAAGTGAATTGCCTCTTTCAAGATTCTATTTCCCAACACAGTTACATACTGAGTTACTGGGGAATTACGACTTCACCATATGAATCTGAAGAGGACAGAGTTCAGCTCATAAAACTGGAGAAAGATTAATTTTCTTGGGTGCCATCCCAAGAGGTTTTCCCTTTTCCTCAGAAAATAGTGGTACGGGGCTGTGAGGTGTTCAAGGAAAGAGCAATTCTGTGACCTAGAAGGACAATGGAAGGAAGAATGATTTTCTTAGGAAATGCCAAAGCGCCTTTCTCTTGATTCCTTACGCCACAAAAGAGTGTTAAGGAAGTTTCACCAAGGAAAGAGTCACAACGCTACCAATATAGCTGAGTTGAAGAGTCGAAGTTCAGAACTGCTCTATCATATCCTGCCGAAACATGTTCTATTTCCCTGTTTCTAACGTGGGAAGAATTACAGATGAGAACAGCTTAGAAATAAAGATACGCTGTTGAACTTGGGGTTTGCTAACATTACAGTATGACATAGGAGAACTTCAACATTAGAAACTATTGTCAAACACTTCCAACATGACAACTCTAGAAGACAAGGGACTTGGAAGGATGAAACTCAAATACCCATACATTAAAATGAAGCAAGTATCTTAGTCCCCCAACAGGGGACTATACGGTCCTCGCTCTGGAGTTTCATGTTACAGAGGATTAAGTAGCAATGAGGTGGAGTTTTCTTGTCTTCGGTGATAAAGCATGAAGTTCCCTCCTCCCAGGGGACTCAGACGTTTTATTTATTCACTTGTTGTGCTAACAAGCCTTTCTCTCTTCTTTCACCTCAGGTCAAGAACCTTTGCCCCAGTCCTTCCCTTGTTCCTGTTTAGGTTTAGTCAAAGGCCCTGAGACTATCTCATCCGTGTCTTACCCGCATCAAAAGTAACCATTATCCTTTCAAAAGTATCTTCCGAGAAGAAATTGCATACCACCCCATAGTTCTCACACAACAGGTTTAGGGGAGTTCCAAGCAGACAATAGGACAGGAGGGGGATATGCATATTTTCTCTGCAGTCCACAATGTGGGCATTACGCAGTCCTCATTCTTCAGACAAAAGAGCCAGCTATAGAGGAAAATTACAGATGACATCTGCCTCTCGGTACAATTGAATTGCATGTTCCATCACAGATCTAGCTGCTTTTTACCACAAAGTCACATGAATGCGTGGGCTTCCGTGTTTTGCCCGTTTCTTGAAATGTCTCTTGCAGAGCCAGCTGTGAAAGAATTTCCTCCAAAGTTAATTCAAAAGCAAACAACTTGTAAATGATTTTCAACCTTTATGGGTAAATTCCCCTTAATGCTTTCCAGTAGACCAGGAAAGCCCATCCACCAAGAATATTTTACATTGTGGAAGCAGTGGCTATGTTCATATTTGTGAGGACCTTTAAATACATAAGTAATGTTGAAGAACTAAGACATTATAAGATAAAAATGCATATAACATTGCCTCCCAACTGATAATGCAGTTTGCCATGGTTGGTTTCTTTGTGTCTTTTTTAACTAGCAAGGACACGTAGAAATAGAGAGAGAAAGCATAGAAAGCATGATGATAGAAATAGAATGTAAGCCAGAGATGTCATTTTAAATTATTTAGTTGACATATTTTGAAAAGGTGGAAAGAAATGGTTAAAATTAATTTTACTAATATATACAATATATTTAATGTATATATAGTATACACTGTATCAAAGTCTTCTATTATGTCCAAATATTGCATTATATCCAAAATGCTACTTTTAAAAATCCTATAAAAATTATTAATTTTGTACTTTACATTCTTTCCTCATACTAAGTCATTAAACCTAGGGTATATTTCACGCTGGCATCACATCTCAATTCAGACAAGCAGTTGTCAAATGCTCAACAGCCACATATGTCTGATGGTTCCCATATTAGACAATGAGAACATGGAAATATGTTTGTACACTCTTGGATTTACATGGGTATTTTTGTATGTCACCATTTATATAAACCTTTGATCTTGATATGTTTATAAGGCACAGAACTTCTTTTGTAAGAGAGAGAGAGAAAGAGTGCATTATTTTTACCTCTCTAAATAAATTGCAACTGATCATTCTGAATAATCAAATTCATAAGCTCATACTTTTTTTATAAAGAAAGAACTGCATTAGGTTTGTCAAATATCTGCAATATAACCTGTGAGAAGATAAAGCTGAATTGCTTATCACAGTAAGGGAGAATACCGCCTTACCTTTGGTAGCATCGTGGAGAAGGGAAGGCAAAGTCAAAATTTATTGAGTGGAAAGTTTGGTGTAAAATGTCTCCTCCAGTGCAGGAACTTGATTATAGTTGGTTAAAGATCATAACACAGAGTTTAGGATTGGTGGAAATTACCAGTAAAGGTTTGGGAGGCAAAGGAGTCAAAGAATTGGTGGGCAAAACCTATTTGTTTATGCTTTCTGTTGAAGGTTGGTGGATATTTCAGAAAGTTTCTATAATGAACAGTCCAGCTATTTATCTGGGCAAGACTCTCTTGAAGGAGTCCAGTTATGCTAATGAAGATAAGGAATACTTAACATGGTCATGTTAATCTAGATATTAAGCTGTGAGAGGGTCCTCCCTCTCAGGCAGTTTTGGTTCTCAGGGGTGTGTGTGTGTGTGTGTGTGTGTGTGTGTGTGTGTGTGTTCATTACAATACAGATGTCCAGCAAAGAGGATATCTCTCCTTCTTTGCTTATCTGACAAGTCTGAAAAATATTTACACAGATAACCTCTATATTTGCATGGCCACTTCCATACAATCAAATATAAAAGATCATGTAGTTATAGAATAAGTTGGTAGAATGTTTCATTTATTTATTTATTTATTTTTAATTTTTTTAACGTTTATTTATTTTTGAGACAGAGAGAGAGCAGGAACAGGGGAGGGGCAGAGAGAGAGGGAGACACAGAATCTGAAACAGGCTCCAGGCTCTGAGCTGTCGGCACAGAGCCCGACGTGGGGCTCGAACTCACAGACCGCGAGATCATGACCTGAGCCGAAGTCAGACGCTTAACCGACCAAGCCACCCAGGCGCCCCTAAGTTGGTAGAATGTTTTAAAAAATACCAAGAAATCTATTCTTGAACCCAAATGATGTAGATGAAATGCCCACATGCTTGAAGTTGTCTCTCTTTACCATACACCACATATTTAAAGAGCTCCCCCTACGTTTTAAGTAAGCACTGTGCTTTCTTATCAGTGAGTAAGACACAGAAGGTACCTGTCCTCAGGAAGCTTACATTACAGGAGATTTGGGTAACGTTTAAAAGGAACCAAACAAGGAAGCACTATGATAGGTAAGTGGTATAAGTGTACTACAGCAGAAATAAAACTGCACGACACTAGGGATGAAGGGGTCCTGAAATGGACTCTTAGAAGGAGATCACATTGATATGCTGTCTCATAATGGCAGAACAGATGCCAGCTTGAGAAGGGTAAATGTTGTAATCAACTGTGGCTCTTCCCCAGTTAGAGTGGCCAAATGCAAGTGTCCGAAGGCAGGAAAGGACTTTGGATGTCCAGGAGGTGCCTAAAGTTTACTAGGTAAGTTTAGTAGCGTTGGTGCAAAATGAGTTTAGAGCAATTTTGGCAGAAGTCAGATAATACCAGGCCTTTGTAAGCAAGGTAACTCCATCACACACGTTCTGAGCTTCCTTCAATCTTTCCTGTTGCTGCCTTGAAATCCTTAATAATTTTTGGAAAGGGAGCTCCTCACTTTAAAAATGGTTCACCCTGGAATGTCACAAATTTTGTAGCCAGTCCTACTGGTAAAGAATAGCAAGGATTGGCCAAAATGAACAAATCAGGAGACTATAGATGCTGGAGAGGATGTGGAGAAACGGGAACCCTCTTGCACTGTTGGTGGGAATGCAAACTGGTGCAGCCACTCTGGAAAACAGTGTGGAGGTTCCTCAAAACATTAAAAATAGACCTACCCTAGGACCCAGCAGTAGCACTGCCAGGAATTTACCCAAGGGATACAGGAGTACTGATGCATAGGGGCACTTGTACCCCAATGTTTATAGCAGCACTCTCAACAATAGCCAAATTATGGAAAGAGCCTAAATGTCCATCAACTGATGAATGGATAAAGAAATTGTGGTTTATATGCACGATGAAGTACTACGTGGCAATGAGAAAGAATGAAATATGGCCCTTTGTAGCAACGTGGATGGAACCGGAGAGTGTGATGCTAAGTGAAATAAGGCATACAGAGAAAGACAGATACCATATGTTTTCACTCTTAGGTGGATCCTGAGAAACTTAACAGAAACCCATGGGGGAGGGGAAGGGGGGAAAAAAAAAAGAGGTTAGAGTGGAAGAGAGCCAAACCATGGGAGACTCTTAAAAACTGAGAACAAACTGAGGGTTGATGGGGGGTGAGAGGGAGGGGAGGGTGGGTGATGGGCACTGAGAAGGGCACCTGTTGGGATGAGCACTGGGTGTTGTATGGAAACCAATCTGACAATACATTTCATATATTAAAAAAATTTTTAAAAATTAAATTAAAAAAAAAAAAGAATAGCAAGGATTTCAATTAAATATTGTATGATGTTTGTTTATCTGTATTCCCCCCTTCTCACATTCTAGAAACCTGGAAGTTATCAGTTCAGGGCTTATGTGTTCTCTATGATGTCAGCGCCTCCAATTCCTTCTGTCTTGTTGCTCTCCTGTACAGGTCTTTCAATGCCAGCAGCACCCTAGAGTCCAAAATGACTGCCAGTGCTCCAGCTATAAAACCTCTTCCCGGTCAACATCGAGGTCACTGAATCACCATACCATTTACCCATACATCCCGCTGACGACATGTAGAAAATGGCCAAGCCTAGCAGACTGGGCAATGAAGTCTTTATCCCAGAAAGCCATGTGCCCCGCTAAATTCTAGGATTTCTTTTTCCATGATATAAAGGGAGTGTTGTTAGCCCTGCTCTACACTCTCACTTCTTCCTTTGACCTGAAATATTCATTCATTTACACATTTATTCATCTATACACTTAGTCAGCATTAATTCACTCAAAAATGTTAATGAGGGTCTATTTGTGCCAGGCTCTATGCTAGTGACTGAGGAAAGGTGAATGGTTAAGAGTTGGACCTTAGAAGGGTGCCTGAGTGGCTCAGGGGGTTAAGCGTCTGACTCTTGATTTCAGCTTGGGTCATGATCTCACCATGGGATCAAGCCCTGCATCACTCAGGCTCTGTCCCGGCACGGCAGAGCCTACCTCGGATTCTCTCTCCCTCTCTCTCTCTGCCCCCCCTCTTCTCACACTCTGTTTCTCTCTCTCAAAATAAATAAGTAACCTTAAAAAGTTAAAATTGGGGCGCCTGGGTGGTTCAGTCGGTTAAGCATCCGACTCCGGCTCAGGTCATGATCTCGTGGTCCGTGAGTTCGAGCCCCGCGTCAGGCTCTGTGCCGACAGCTCAGAGCCTGGAGCCTGTTTCGGATTCTGTGTCTCCCTCTCTCTCTGACCCTCCCCTGTTCATGCTGTCTTTCCCTGTCTCAAAAATAAATAAACGTTAAAAAATTTTTTTTAAAAAGTTAAAATTAAAAAAAGAGTTGGACCTTAGAAGATAAAGTAGGGGAGGGAGAAAGACCACAGATAATTCCCGTGTAACATCACAAGTACTGGGAGAAACTGTCTAGACAGAGAAGTAACTGAAGGTGCTGATAAAGCCACACAGAGATGAGTGGCATATACGTTTGGTTTGACAAAGACAGACAGACAGAGAAGGGGAACGTATTTCCAAGTTACACTTCTGCCGTAAAGTATGATTTTGAAAGACTGTGTGGGACTTCTGAAGCTCTGTTACAGTGATGCATCAGACTTGATAAATAGAATATGGCCCCGCCGATTGTTTGGTTAAACCATTTAGTGCTCCCTCTAGGTCCCCGCACGAATGTTCCGGCTGTCGCCATCAGAACCGATGGTAAAGAGATGCTGATATGAATGGATTGGCTGTGCTGCAGCTCGGTTTGCCAGCAGACATAACCTGTAAGGTGAAGAAATATAGCAGCTGACAGGAGAGTCAGGCACTGCTTTTATGTTCCATGCCTCTAGCCCCACACCCATCCAACTGAAAAATCCTGCGTCTGCTCCCAGCCTCTGTCCTCGGCCAGTCATAGTGCATCAGGGACCCTACAAGCCAGCAGCGGCCCTAACAACCCTTGGATTGCGGGACAACATCTTGCCCCTTGATACCCCACCCAATATTGGGAAGTGATATTCCTATATCCGTCCAGTAATGCCTTGCTCATCTTTTCCCAGAAAAAAAAAAAAATTAAAAAAAATAATAATAAAGCCAAATCTTTGGGAACAGTGTCAAGCTTTAAAGAACAAACAAAGGGATTCCTCAGTTTGGAAAAAAAAAAAACAGGTATATTCAGACTTTTCAGACTTTTCAGGTTCATTCTCAGAAGCTGCAGTCATACCCCCACTATGAGGATGGCTGTTACTGTCACAGCGGTGACCCTCCCGTGCAGCTCTTTTCTTCTGAAATGAAAAAAAAAAAAAAAAAAAAAAAGAGCTCTGTGGTAAATCACATCTGCAAGATGTGTTTCATATGTCAGGCACACATTGCTTCTAAATCAAATGCTGATACATGACTTATTCCGTCAAAAGTAAGCAGAATGCTATAATTTATAATCATCTTGAAGCACACTGCAGAGAAAATGAAAGCAGACCATTAAATTTTAATGCCTTTTCGGCTCACGGAAAAGAGGGTTTCTGGCCACGTTTGAAGCAGGGTAGTGTTTCAAATACCATGGTGCACGCCCCCCGCTCCCCCGCCCCCCCCCCCCACCACCAAAACCAGTTTGTGTTTGCCAACATTTGTGGAAACTAATTGAAAAAATGATGTAGCTGTCAAAAGCTGCCATCAGTCAGGAAGTTGTCCCCAGCACAGAAGGCGACGGCAGAGGAGTGGGTCCCGTCCAGTGCCCACCCCCATTTCGCTTTTTAACGATCGCGTGTTGTTGTGCAAGCCAGCTCCCCGCAGCAGGGCTGGGAGCAAATATTCATCCGGGTGTCATCTCCGCTTAGGCTCTTGTCCTGCACACCTATTCATCTGTGTTAAGTGAACAGCAGCATCAGCTCAAATTAAGCCGGCTTGAAAACAGCCACTGTTAATAATTTCTGCTGTGATTCAACTTAGCTTTGGCTAACAGGTGAAGATGTTTCATAACGGAGGCAATTACAGCGTCTGAGAGCGCTTTCCCGCTGCCTGTTTAATCAGAGGAACCGAACACTAGCTCCTGCGCACGGGGAAGGGCCAGCGCAGCCACCATCGGGTGCACGCGTTATCTGCTAGATTGAACAAGCTGCCTGCCGGGGACAGATGCTTAGTGCGGTGATTAGAATATAAAGCAATTGCAAAGGCTGAGGGGATTGGAGTCAGTCTCCCTTATCTCAACTTACTACAGGCTTTTCTGGTCAGATAACACGTCTTCCAAACCAGTCTTTGTAGATGAGAAATCATATGTATATCAATGCACGAAGACTCATGTATATTCATTCATCTGTGCCCTGTGTGAATTTTCCATTTAGACTAGGAACTATAAAAAAAAAAAAAAAGTGGGGGGGAAGGGTCTTCAATCCTATGCAAATTTAGTTCCTTTTATAAGCGAATTTTTTGTGACGAGGAATATAGAGATGCTCCGTGTTAAGCCAGTATGACAAAATTGCTTGCCCGATTTTAATACTTTCTGAGAGGGGAAAGTCTGTTGGCTTTACCAATTTTCAAACAGCTTTTCATATTTAAGTTTAAAAAAAGAAAAGTGAAGACTTCAAAATATATGACCCTAGATTTTTACTTCTGTTACCAGGAAAGAAAAGTGCAATTATGAGGATGTTTTGTTACTTTTTACATTATAGAGATAGCATATTTATATCTAGAGGGAAATGTATTATTCTAGCACAAAGTAATTTTTCACATCAACTCTGAATAACTTTAAATTATAGTAGAAACATAGCTGTATACTTCCTAATTGTGGGGACTTTCAAATAGTTCATTTCCAGCCAAACACTTTTCGTCTTCTGCTAAAAGAAAATCAAGCAGTCTAAATTGAATTTTTATTCATTACAATTTCCTGAAATGTAGTTCTTAATGGTTTCTGATGTGCCTAAAGGCATGAATCTTAAACTGCTTCTCCCCACCCCCAGCCAAAGAACTAGGGAAATGAAAAAGGCCCATTTGGTTCCTGGTATTAAATTTCCACTGTATACATTAATCTGCTTTCACAGTATTTTCCTTCAGTATATTTTGCATCAAGGGCCTATAATAAAGTCCTTGGTAGGTTATGTTTAACGAGCAATTGATTACAGGGCTGTATATCTCCAAACTGAACATGTTTTCTACAAACAGCAAAATAGTGACGGGGGCTGGGAGGGTGGGGTGGGTAGAGGTTAGCCATATGTTTCCTTTTATTTAAAAAATCTTTTAGGAGCTTGGGAATGGTTCTGATTTCATAATACCAAGGTTATACTGAGAGTAATCTATTTCCATCTAGGTTTTTTAATGGAGGTTGTCGTCTTCATCAATTATTTAGTAGGCTTTGAGGCCGTGTGTGTGTGTGTGTGTGTGTGTGTGTACACGCGCTCAAGTTTTGGGAAGACGGGAATAAACACTCACCCACAAAAGAATAATAGTTTGTACTGCTAAATATAGGATTCAAAGCTGGGTTTAAGATACCTACTTAACAAGATAGCGACTTGTCTTTTTTAAGCGGTAGTTAGTTCTTTATTCCCTCGTTCTTTAGAACCATCCATCTAGCCTCATCTTGGAATATTCTCGGCCAGAATTCACTGCCCACTGAGTATTCCCCTGACAGTTACTGTTGCTCCTTACCCTTGGAGCTTTGAAAGCCTGTGTAACATTAGCCTATCTAGCCCAGTGAAAATGTCTTTACAGATTAGTGTAATGTTAATTCTGCTGGCTCCCTGCTTTTGACCTGAAGTGAAATAAATATACGGCAGTGCCCGGAGCAGATGCATCAGAGTTTCATTGGACAGCACAGATTGGTTGGCTGCTTGCCAAAAATGCAGCGCAAGTGGTATTGGGGGCTCAGGCTCAGAAAAGCAGGCTTGAATCTATTCTCTGCTCTTCAAGGGAGAGAAAACAAAAGTGTCACATAAGTTTGTGTGGAATCAAAATACATTTGTTAAGATCGGTCATCTGCAGATGTTTACCCAGCGTTGGAAAAGTAATTGAATCTTCTGGTGTAAAATGGAGACATCTTTATTCAGTTTTGCTGAAAGACGTGAGACAAAAGCCAGAGCAAAGAATAAAAAAAGAAATGATCTGAACTCCATTTAACCTTCCAGTTGAATGCTGATCTCACCATAAGAATACAAATGTGTACATGTGGGGTGTTTAAAGTCTGTCTCCTGGTTTTTTGTTTTTGTATTTTGGGTTTTTTTTTTTTAGTTCAAATAGAAATTAGTCTGAAATAATAAACCAGATTCATAATTTTTTTTTTTAAAGCTGATTTATATAGCCAAAGTGCAGCTATTATCTAGATAATTCCAAACCAGGATCTAAAATTCTAGAGGCAGGGCTGGGGGAGGTGGAGGGATCTATGTCCTAAATTATCCTTGCTGTCTCTGTTATGGGCTGCAGCATTGAAACAAATGTTTAAGACCCTTGCTGGTTTTTGTGTACGCAGAAAGAACCTGGAATCATACTGTTCCAAAATGGATATCCCTGTTGACGACTTCCTTTTCACCTGGAACCCTGGGAACATTGGTTAAACACTTCAAGAACAGTAGCTCAAGTCTGCGGTCATTTAGCGAATTAAAACACAGGATGCCCATTTAAATGTAAATTTCTGATAAACGGTTCATGAGGTTTTAGTATAAATGGTTCAAAATACAGCATGCGCCATGGATGCAATATTTGGGAAATACATTAAAAATGTATTCACTGTTCATCTGAAATTGAACCGGGCAACTTGCATTTTATCTAGCAACCCCAAGATGTGTCCTTTGCTGTCTCACTTTCTGAACACGCAGAGCTCCCCCCACTGTACACACGCACGTGCACCCACACACCCACGGTCCTAACTTTCCATTTTTAGCACACTTTTAAAAAAATTTATCCTCCAGGTTATTTCTGAGTTGATCTTAATCATATTTTCGTCTCAAGTACTGCCTTTCCACGGCAGTAAAACATATGCTGTTTGCCGCCTAAGTAGATGGGTAATGTAAGCTGTGATGTGGAGAGGATTCTTCTCTTATCCGTTCTCTCTGAGGGTGTAGTTACAGAAACATATATATGTGCTTTTATCTGTGATAAGAGCTACCATCTGCTTGCTGCAATGTGCACGGCTTACCGTCTGAAGTGCTTGTACATGTTATGAAAACACACAGCTTTTGTGTATGTTGAGAGTACATATAGACAGCGTTCTAATAAACCAGAACATTAGGTGTTTGAATATGTCACACGGACGCAAAATACAACCGCAATTACGGACAAGAGCGGTTAGGGGTGGCCCATTGCCAGGCTTGTATTTACGCCCGTAGCATTTTTGCGACCTTTTAATATTCCATTATTTGCAGCCTCTTCCCGCAAGATAATTATTTTAAATAAATGGAACCTTTTCCATGGGAAAGGGGCTTCACTTCATTCAAAGAATGGAAGCTTTCACGCCAGGGATACCCCCGATCCCTGAAATGTGTGTCGCATGTATGTGAGCAACGGGACAGGCTGAGACAGGGAGACAGAACATATAAATTTGAGTTCCTTTGACCTTTAATCCAGGAGAGCACGAAGAGAAATGCACTAGGAAGGTTGGTTTGTAGCTGTCTGGAGGCTGATAAGCTGTAATAAAGGTGCACTCAGTTGCAATTCATCTAAAGCTTCCATTGCTATCATCCTCCTTTTTCGATTTTTGTTACCTCGAGTACTTATCTAAATCCCTTTCAATGCCAGCTTGAATGCACTTTGTGTTCTCTCCAACTGTGACTAGGGCTGTCTGTATGCGTCACTGTGCTGCAGCACATACTCGTTCCCTTGTTTGACAAGAACCAATGCCAACACCTAATTAAGGATAAGCCACAGAGCTCTCGGCTTTATCTTTGTCAACTGCTCCGTTCCTAGCTTTCTGCCTAGTTGAGTTTTTAATGACACGAGCAACAGTTCAGTTCAGCATTCCTCGGGCCCACCCGCTCCCCCGATCTCGGTTAACTAACGATGGCGGACAACAACAGGAAAGTGGTGCCCTGTGGGCCCCAGGCTGTGTAACCAGAGTGGGGAGAGGTGCTCACACTGTCGTCTGTGTGCTCACGCTGGGGCCGTGCAGAGGTGCTGGAGGGACAGTTCACAAGGTGTCCTTCCAAAGAGTATTCGCAATTTTCCAAGCCCCTGATTTATAAAGAAGGGCCCATCTGGTTCAATCTCATATTGCATTGTACTAAACATTCTAACTCAATTTTGCAAATGTAAGAGTTAATCATTCCCCAAAACTCAGGCAAAATTAGATTAAACTGCCTGATACTGACTTTCAGACAGCCAATTAACTGTGTATTTAAAATGGAAAATATGGCATTTAAACATGTATATGTATACACACACACACATATACATACATATACACATATATATACACACACATATATACACACATATATATACATATATACACACATATATACATATATACATACATATATACATATTATACATATATACATACATACATATATACACACATATACACATATACATATACACATATACCTAAAGATGTACATATATATGGAGAGAGAGAGAGAACCTTGTGTTGTATTTTAGTTTCTATACTCTTATATTCAAAGAAGTGCAATCCTTTGCCTAGAAGGTAGCTTTTATCATTAGTTTTATTTATTTTTTTTTAAAGTTTATTTATTTATTTATTTTGAGAGAGATGGAGACAGTGTGAGCAGGCAAGGGGAAGAGAGAGAGGGAGAAAGAGAATCCCAAGAAGTCTCCGCGCTGTCAGCATAGGGCTCAAACTCATGAAACCATGAGATCATGACCTGGGCCAAAACCAAGAGTGCAACTCTTGACCCACTGAGCCACCCAGGTGCCCCAGATCGTTAGTTTTAAATCTGTACATTTGCTTTTTATTTGTTCTCTGACTGCTAATTGCAGCTTAGTGTTTTAGATGTTCACTGTAATGTCATGGGGTATCAACCTGTCCCAAGACAATACAACTTGCTGAAAGATCATTGAAACGAAAAAAATATCCAAAATGCTGAGTTAACTGTGTATATCATGGTTGTTTGTATGATTTTTTACAATGTTAAAGGCACCTACATTGAGTGGGGTAGAAATGAATCATTTGCCCCCTTTTCCAGTGCTAGTTCATTTCAACTTTATGTTAGCTTCAAAATTACACATCTTCTGTTCTGGCTACAAAATCCTCTCTCTCTCTCTCTCTCTCTCTCTCTCTCTCTCTCTCCCTTTTTTTAATTTGGTTAGATGTTTTGACTCCCTTCAAACTTTTGTTCTTTTTTTTTTTTTTTATTTTTTTTTAACGTTTATTTATTTTTGAGACAAAGAGAGACAGAGCATGAACAGGGGAGGGGCAGAGAGAGAGGGAGACCCAGAATCCGAAGCAGGCTCCAGACTCTGAGCCATCAGCCCAGAGCCCAACTCGGGGCTCAAACTCACGGACCGCGAGACCGTGACCTGAGTTGAAGTCGGACGCTTAACCGACTGAGCCACCCAGGCGCCCCTAAACTTTTGTTCTTAACTGATAATTCTGTATGACAAGGAGGGGCTTCTATAGCAAAAGAAGATAGCAATAATAAAAGTAACCAGTCACTAATTTTATTTCCCAGACAATCCTAGATTGGTCCCTGTGTGCTCTGTACTATGCTAGGTAGAGAATGGGTAAGAAACATGATAATCCCTAAGTGATAAGAGTCTAGGGTCCAGGTAAGGAGATCAGATATTCTATATCTAACATCTCCCTACATGATCTCTGCAACTGGTAGTAAATCTCTGCAAATATTTTAATGAGTCTCAAATAGGTTATAGTTGTTCACCTTCTTTCCGGGTACGTCAACCCAGCCCTCTCAGCAAAAACAAAATAAGGAATTGAGTCTCTCATCCACTTAATTTAAACCAAACGTTTGCTTTTGTCCAAATTTTCTGAATACTGGAGATAAAACTTTTGCTTCACCCAGTTATTCCATCCCCAGTGGCTTCTGCCTGCCGGCAGAGAAGGCCTCCCTTCCTAACACCACCCTGGCATGTCAGAAGCGGGGGCATTGTCTGATCCTGCCACATTTCCGCAAGGATATCTACCTGACATTTTTGTTGTCTCCCCTGAAGAACATTGTTTTTCTGTGTGGTGGTGATGGGCTTGCCTCAAATCATCTCCACTCTTATGAGAGATGGAAGGCACTCTTGGCAAGATGACTAAGGAGAAATTTGTGTGCGTCCTATAACCACAAAGTTCACTAATTTCTCTTCTCTGTATTCACTGGACTACAGTGAAATCATTCAAACCAGCTCCATCTCTCATTGGTCCAGCTCCTCAAAGCTAGTCGGCTAACGCGTTGTCTTACGCAGAAGGTGGCCAATGCAGATTTCTCAGTAGGCTGGTTCACGTAAAGTCTGATGGATTGGAGATGGTCAGACTACGTATTCTATAATAGGCCTCTTCCTAAATTGGTGCTTTTGTGGCTGGGTGGATTAAATCAGAAATGTCATGTGATCAGGGCCTCCTAGTTCTGTGAGGAATTTCTTAGCTGTTGGTTGGATCTTCCATTAAAGAACTATCCTATCTACACTCTGCAGTAATAACAGGTCTGTCCAGAAAGATATGAGTACAACACCTTTAAGGGTATTATATTGATTCTGGAGTTCCTGCGGTTCATGAAACAATGAAAAAGCAGCAGCCTTTCATAGGTTCATAGAATCTTTGGTGAAATAAACCAGCTCCAGATAACAGTACAACGGGTCTATAACCGACCAAGTGGACAAAATTGTTTTTCTATGGGCAGAAGTTACTGACCATGTTTTCCTGTTGAACTTTCAAGTTATAATCATAATTTTTTTAAAAAACAAGTACAACCTGAGGGCATGTTGCATCAATCGTTGATAGAGAAAAAGCTTATGTTCCAGGTACGAAGAAATGTCATTTAAAATATTCTTATGGTTTACTCTGGTCATCTTAAAATTAATTAGAAAAAAAAAGTAAGCATATTATGAGAAGTGCAAAAGCATAATATTTGGGAATTACTGTTTGGGAATTACTTTGAACCCTTTACTTGCAGATTTTTGTTAATCGTATGCCAAGTACGAAGAATATATTTTTCATTTCTCTTGCTGCGTGTAGACACTGCTGTCTGTAGTTAAGCCGACCATCTCTGCAGCTGGACCAATGGACTTTCACATTTTTCACATTTAAAAAATTAGCACATTTTTCTATATATTCAATCTTCGTGTTAAGTAAAAGAGAATGTTTGTTCCATATAACCTTTATTTATATGCATGTTCCCTTGAATTTCTCACTGAAAACTACCAATTACACCTGAGTTCACTGTGCATAAAACATTTCTGTTTTCTAAGGATAAACACACAGCTATTGCTAGGGGGCTATCCGCAAATATTTATTTAACACAAACTAAGAAATTCAAATTCATATTAAAAATAGGTTCACTCCTTAAGGCCACGTTCAATCTGGTTTAACACACGCAAGAGTAATCCATCTACTTATAAGACCTGTCCAGAAACCATTGTTTTAGTACAAAAGGTGACCTATTTGTTTTGCTAGACAAAAATATATGTGTCATGGGTCGATTATTAACCTCTTCAGTGTTTGCCTCTCCCGAGTCCGTATCTTAAGCTGCTTATGCTCAAAAGTAAATGAACTGCATAGTGAAATAGATTGTGTGACTAAAGCATAGCATCATGTGTTGTTCGTCGATAGTTGGGAAAAATCAGTGCAAATCTTTTCTTAGAGGAACGCCAACGTGGAGCTCTAGGTTAGTTTCACCTCCGGCTGAATCCGATGTCAGTGTGGTAATTACCAGGCCCAGTCAATAATACCTCTCCTCAGTATAATTGCAAATCCAGTACAACCATGACCAGAACTAAATTGCTTCAGAACAATCAATAGGAATCTTCTGATTATGATCCCGCGTGTATGCATCAAATAGAAAGAGGAAAACTGTCCATTCAAGCAAAAGGTCAATTTTATAAATAAAAAATACTGTATAAAAGTCATGTTGTGTTTTATGTTCTTTCCTGGTAGAAAGACTGAATATATTGGTGAGTTGTCCATGGAAACAAAGTGTGTAGCAAGGAATTCACCAGCAGAGAAATAGTAATGTAAGAAAAGCAGGGATAATTTTGAGAGATACATTCATGACTGAGGATAAGCTGGCTGGTTCAGCAAACACCTTCCTTCTATTTTGAAACAGAGCTTTGAACCTAAAACTAAAATCCGTGTGCTCTTTGGTAAGCTTCAGTCATTAAAAGGGCTAGTTAACTAATGAGTCCCTTCAGTTGCCAGTTCCACTAGAAACTAAGATTAGAGCTATTAATTTCCTATCAGAGGCATGTAATGATATAGATTATTTGAAAGCGTCTGTGTCCCTTCTTTTGATATTGGTGCTCTTTAAACTGGGGAACAGAACTTCCAAGAGGTGAGAAGATTAGAATTATAGAGCTATGGACCTAAGCAAAATAATAATAATAATAATAGTAATAATAATAATAGCAAATTGTTAGGGTATGTTATCTCACATCCAGTCACGTAGAAACATATTTGGATCTAAGAAACTTGGAACTGGGTTGCATAAAAGTTGGTGATGATAATGTCCCTCTGAGGCAAAGTAGAGGGGAGAGGGGTGTGGCCAGCAGAGAAGGGAAGAGAAAGACAGGAAAAGACATGGGGATGCTCATGTGATTAAGACATAAAAAGGAAATTTAAGACCAATCGATGAGAACTTTTATAGTATGTGTCCTAAGGCGTTCTGCTTCCCCGTTTTTAAGGTATTTTCTGGTCTTAGCACAGAAGTGAAGGAATTGGTGCTGAATCACATTGGCCTATCTTCTAACCCCTCCTTCAAGTTTTTCATATTTCCGGGGTGGGAGATGGAAATTGACAATATGCCACAATACACTGTGTTCCAGTGTCCTCAGTGACTTGTCACCAGCCAGCAAAGAGTTTCAAACTTCCTGTGTTGTACCAGATCATCCGTCATCTGCCTCCACCCACCTTCCTGGCCTTTCCCTGCAGTCTTTTCCCCACCATACCTCTCTCCCTGTGTGACTCAGTTTCCACAGACTTCCCAGTACTTCTTCACAGCCTCCTACATGCACACCGTTGTTCACCATCACTTCGTTCTAGCTGTGATTAGAAGGTTTCCCCTCATCCAGGGCGCCTGGTTGGCTCATCACTTATGCATATGTGACTCTTGATTTTGGCTCAGGTCATGATTTGGTGGTTTGTGAGTTTGAGCCCCGCTTCAGGCTCAGCACTGACAGTGCAGAGCCTGCTTGGGCTTCTCTCTCTGTCTCTTTCTCTCTCTCTGTCTCTCTTCTCTCTCTCTTAAAAATAAATAAATAAATAAATAAACATTAAAAAAAAAGTTCCTCTTTGGAGAGACTGGGTAGCTCAGTGGGTTAAGCGTCCCACTCCAGCTCAGGTCATGGTCTCGTGGTTTGTGGATTTGACCCCGCTTCAGGTTCTGTGCTGGCAGCTTAGAGCCTGGAGCCCGCTTTGGATTCTGCGTCTCCCTCTTTGCCCCTCCCCTGCTTGCTCTCTGTCTCTCTCTCAAAAAGTAAACATTAAAAAAATTTTTTTAATAAAAAATAAATGTTCTTCCTTCATCTCTGTCCATTCACATCATACCCTTTCCTCCAATCCCCAAGCAATGCGAAAAGCCTCCCCTATCCTTCTCTTGTAAAAAAATCTCTGCTTCTTGAGTACTCTCACTTCATTCAGACTCTCCATGATCATCTTTGATTTGAGTTGTTAAAGAAAGAGATATCAACAAAAGCTAACCATCACTAAGAGTAATAATAGTAAGAATATGCTAATTACTAATAGAAAACTCACCTAAAATATTGGCTATGTAATGAAGTCTCATTATATACAAGTTAGAGTGACCATATCTAGAACTTGACCCTATCCTCCGATGGGACCCTTAGGAAACTGATGGGGAAAACCGTGACTCCTCGTTGCAAAAGTTCTCAAAACAGAGAAAACTACTTTTGATATAAAAATCAATACTTTATATCAATACTTCTTGAAATGTTGCTACCATACCATATATAATAAAACTGAATAAACCAAAAAGTGTAAAGATGCTCGTTACTTTCAGTGTTAAAAACACTGAATCCGAGGTCTTTACACACGAGCAATTATTTTCAGCAGATGCTAAGTGAGAGAGAGAGCGCACGCAATTAATTTAAATGCTGTAGTAATTTCCAAAGAGTCCAAAGTAGCACCTGTCTGGTGAGAGCACGTCTTGTATGTATCACACTGTCTGAGCTTCTTTTTACCGCCCAGCCCCCACTAGCAAACAGAAATTCTACAGTTGGCATTTTTGCATTAAGGTATAAATAAAAATGTTGCAGTCACAACAACGTAAAAGGCTGTTAAATAGCTGATAATTTCATCAAGTCAAAACCCAACGTAGCTGCAGTAGAAGCATAACGCTATAAACATTTTCAATTACCTCCTTAACCCTTCTAGGAAGCGAAAATGTTGTCAGTGAGGCCCTGCATGAAGGAGCACAATAGCAACGCACAGCCCCCCGCCTTCCCCCCACCTCCTCACTCTGCCTGGGCGTCCCCTGGAAGGGGACTGTGTGGACTCTTGCCCACATCAGTTTTAAATTGCTCAAGCAATTGTTTCCTGTAGATTAATTTGTAATTCTAAATTTCCAGGAGAATGAAATGTGAGCCCGTCCCTCCCTCAGGCCATTTACAGAGCTATAGCTCTCCTCCAATCTGAGGCTGAGTGCCTGCATGAGAAAACAGAGAGGGGGGCTCAGCCCAGGAGGTGGGAGAAGAAGAGAATGGGGCTGGGGTGGGGGGCAGAGGCAGTGGACACAGCACAAGAGAGACAGAGAGAGAGAGCGCGAGCGAGCCTCTAAGAGGGGACAACAGAGGACGAAGACATAAGCCCAATAATAGGATCTCTATCCCCACCCTCTTCAGCCTCAACAGTATTTCCTGCATCTTTACACAGCTGGTGATTTTGCACAGCACTGTGTCCTTCCGTTTTATGCCTCATCTCACAAAATAAATAAACAAAACAACCTGTGGCAAGATTTTTGCAGTACTGGGGAGACACGTATCTGCAACATTCACAATGGAGTGAGTTGTATTCACTGGTTGTAAGGCACTGGTCAGTCTTCTCCCCTCGTTCTAGCCTTTATCCACGTCTCCCACTTTGCTCTGAGGCCAAATTACCTGTCACATGGTAGAACAGATTGGGTCCCTGAGAAGAAATGCATTCTCTAAGTGCAGAGCACCAAGTAATTACTCCTAGGCAGTGGTTTCATTCAGTCAATGTTTGTTGAACAGCCACTTCTCATAGAAAGCTGTATGCGACCATGTATTTCCTTTAGCAAAAAACTTCCCCAGAGTCCATGATTTAACGCAGTGATGCTTAACCACTCTGGGAATCTGATTTTTTTTTTTTTTTAAATATGGCTCCTGTTTGAAAATGCCCCTAAGTCTAACCACGAAATTGTGCGTTGGTACTGACTTTCCTTCACTGAGTCAAAATAGAAAAACAGTCTTAATGGAAAATTTGTATTTTGCACAGCTCACTTTCATTTTCATGCAAATATTTATGGCTCTTTCCTAAATTTAATTGAAAGCAATTCAAAAATGTGCAAAAACATGTCACTTTAAATTTTGTTCAAAAGTAAATTTCATGGGCGCCTGGGTGGCTCAGCCGGTTAAACATCTGACCCTTGATTTCGGCTCAGGTCACGATCTTTTGGTTCATGAGTTCAAGCCCAGTGCTCTCAGCTTGGAGCTCACTTGAGATTCTCTCTCGCCCTCTTTCTCTGGCCCTCCCCCACTCACACACACATGCAGGCTCTCTCACTCTCTCTCAAAAGAACTCAATAGACATGTTAAAAATTTTTGTTAAAAAGCAAATTTCAGTATGAAGTCAGCCAAAGTTTGTCTTTAAGCAGACACAGAAAATGTGAAATGGTCTTTGATGTGGTCGTGCGCATGTCATTTTTGAGCCACTGACTTCAGCTCTTTGTTTTGAAGGCAAAAGGTCTTAAAAACCCTGACTCACTATGATACGTTGTTATCAGGAAACAGGAGCAGAATTTCCTTAGCTCTGTTAACCAGACAAAGGGAACACTTTATCAAAGAATTCTAGTACACTCCCTGTGGCATTATTTCCCTTGTCTGCTTAGTTAATAAGATATTTTTTTGGCAAGCTCTGAATCACCAATATCGACGTTACAATATCATCATTGTTATAGGGAAAACGGAATAAAAGATCCGTGAGGTCAGAGTGTATCTGAATCACTTTCCCCTGGACCTGCTACCAGGCTAGTATAGGAGGTAATGGTTGGCAAGTACTTGGGAACATTCCTTCTTTACCAGAGGGTGAACACCTCACATGCAGACAAACAAGGTGTTCTGTCTGTACGGAGATACCCAGACTTTTCTTCTAGCGGAGTTTCCCTTGACAAGGCAATAAAGCAAAGTCTAGAACACAGGACGCGTTCAACTGACGATTGTTGAACTATTTTTAGAAAGCAGAACAGGAATCCACTTGTCAGGAGGCCCTATCCACTTATTGTTTGGTTTCCAATTTTAAATAATTCATGGGGCATTAAATGGCCAGTGAGGAAAAAATGAATGCCATACTTGGGGAGAGAAATTAAAAAGAGTTTGGATGTTCAGTGCATTCATCTGCAGCTGACTGGGTGGTTGAGATGTGTTGAAGTGTTGCAGAGCACGAGGGGCTATTTAAAATAACTTCACAGGGGCGCCTGGGTGGCTTGGTTGGTTGAGTGTCCGACTTCGGCTCAGGTCATGATCTCGCGGTCCATGAGTTCTAGCCCCGCGTCGGGCTTTGTGCTGACCGCTCAGAGCCTGCAGCCTGTTTCAGATTCTGTGTCTCCCTCTCTCTCTGCCCCTCCCCTGTTCATGCTCTGTCTCCCTCTGTCTCAAAAATAAATAAATGTTAAAAAAAATAAAATAAAATAACTTCACAGTTTTAAAAGCCCACTGTCTCAGCAAAATTCGTATGTGACCTGGAAAATATAAATTGACCCCATACAAACATGTATTTCTCAGCTCTCTTCTATGCTTCCTTTACCCCACATGAATATGTAAATATCTTCTTAGTTGATGTCTTTAAATCATAGGCCGTTAAAGCTTTCTCTGCTCAGGACACTGCTTGCATTATTATTATTATTATTATTATTATCATTATTATTATTATTTTGAACATAGAAAAGCGAGTGAGAATGGAAGTAACATTTTCCTCAAACAAATGAACTGTGTTTCCTCAAAGATATGGATGATGTCTAAATGTCACCAATACAAGCCAGACCCTGGAATGTCAACCTTGAATGGGCTGCCTACACTTTCATGTGCCAGGCTGAAAAAGATGATGACTCTAGCTACAATTACAGTTCCGGCACGCCTCTTAGGAACATTTCAATTATGCCAGGAAACATCTGACAGAAACATGTAAATATGATCATAAACTCCAAACTGGGAGTGGAAGTCCTAGGGAAATATGAGTCTTACTGTTGAACGACCACTTAATTGGGTGGAGCTTTCTGCCTGGTCTTCTAATAGAGTCCCAGATGCAATTGATTGTCTTTCTTTTGTGATAAGGGGGAAAAAAAAAAGGGTCCAAAAAATTGTATTGAGAGAACATGTGCCTGACTTAGCTGGTCATCATTCCCCAAAAGGTACTCCTGTTGAGCAAGGTCCTTGTCCCATGCCAGAGCACTTAAGCTCTTAGGAGAGGGTACCGATCTCTTGTCCCATAAACTGAAGCCAGATGGTACAAGGCACAGCAGGCTCTGTGAAGGAACGCCTTCTTTTTGGTTAAGGAGGATTCATCAATTCCGAGATATTTCAAAGTAACCCCTTGCATGAATTACCCAGAATGTTAAATATTATGAACACAAAGAACATTATTCTGTGTGTTCAAACCCATACAACTCTATACCGTCTCTTTGGAAATAAGATTTGTTTAATGGCTAGCGATCATCTCCTATCTGGCTTTTTGGAATACCAGTTTTGGGTTTGGGGAGGGGGCTTTTGTTGTTGTTGTTGTTGTTTTTAATCGCTAGTGCTATCTGTACTTTGGAAGAAGAGCTACAGTGAAACATATTTTGAACAGAAGAGGAAAAGGCAGCACGGCTCTTTGGGCATCCGTTCACGCAGCCTATCATTCCAAAACATTTCTGGTTTTACACTGGTATCATCAACCAATGTCAGCACAGCTGAGGTGACTGTGCTAATTAACTGTCCTGCCGAACCAGCTGAGAAAGCTTGTATAAACTCCCTGGGAATATGAGCTGTGAAAAAGAAATCCTATCCAATGGAGCTAGGGACCAGACCCAAATATAGAATCAAAACATCGAACAGTTGCCCTTAACCATCAGATGATAACATCATCTGCTACAAGATGTTAGAGAGTTAGCAGAGCTGAATACAAGGCTGATGTGACAGAATAAAAAATAATCATATGGGGGCACCTGGGTGGCTCAGTAAGTAGAGCGGCCAACTCCTGGTCTGAGCTCAGGTCATGATCTCACAGTTCGTGACTTTAAGTCCCGCATCGGGCTCTGCTCGGACAGCACAGAGCTTGCTTGGGATTCTGTCTGTCTCCCTCTCTCTCTGCCCCTCCCCCCTTGCTCTCTCTCTCTCTCTCTCTCTCTCTCTCAAAATAAATAAAAATAAACTTCAAATAATTAAATAAAATAATCATATGTATAGAGTTCAGGCCTCCTTCTTTCTCCTGTTTAAACAAAGCATTTGGGAATAGCCAGCATAGCATCTCCAAAGAGTGAAACACGCCTTCTCCAAAAGTCCATTCTCAAGAGAAAACCAGTCCAGCATAAGAAAGAGCTCTACGGTTTCCCAGCGACTATTTGAGGTGGTGAATGTAGCTGGGAGTGGGGACAGTTGTCTCAGGAATGTGAGGAAATGAAAGTCATGTGGTCCAGACAGTGAGGTCAAAGAGCCAAGAGGGTGTGTATGAGTTGACACAGGGACAGGGAAGACTTTATTTTGGTTTAAGAGTATCAGAGGCTACAAGGAGTTTCAGGGTGGTAAGGGGTGTGAGACAGAGTTTTTAATAGTATTAGAAAAGAAATTGAGAGTCTTTTAAACAATCACCCGTGTAAAGTCATCATTGTGGGCTCAAGAGTTCAGAATAGAGGGGAGAGCACATGTTTATTAACAACTGAAAATCACTGTTGTCATGGGACAAATATTTATTACCTCCTATAAACATACCATTAATGAGAGAAAGAGAGAGAGAGAGTTGCAGGAGGGTGTTGTGGGGGATAGGTCATCTGAAAGCACAGGTTGAAGTTAAAAAGTTCTTGAAGCCCTTGAAGAGGGCTCACCTCAGAGAAACCTGGAGTTAAGCAAGTTGGAACCCTGCCCTGCCCTCACTGTGACCATCTTAAAGAGAACTGATGTTGCAGCAACAGAGATTGGTTGCCTTAGGAAAAGATGCTTATGCACTGTATTTCATAGAAGACGGGCTCTAGGCAGACTCTCAGCACTAGTTACTAGTGGACTGAATGCTTGGGTGTGGAGAGCTTCATAACCAATAAAAGATAAGTCAGTCATTGTCTCATTAACTAGTTCAGCCTAATTTACCTTTCCTTCAAGGAAGGACCCATAATCATCAAAACTTTTCGATCCTGTACAGATTTAAGGAATGGGTAGGAAAAAGGGCTAGACTGTGTTCTTCCTCCGGGCCTCTTTTTTGTTTATGTCTTTTTGTAAAGATTGCTATACGGGAATAAGTAACTCAGGACCCGTGCGTAATAGAAAACCCACTCGTCGGGCATGCTTTATTTTTGAAATGGTAGATCCTGGGTGACATTCAGACTACCATAACATGAGAAACTTTCTAAGGTATGATAAAGGATGAGGCATTTGTTTGGACTGTGGTTCTCTAGTTACAACGGTAGAACAGTCTTGGGCTCCATGGAGCTGTAGATCACCAGGCATATGTCAAGACTGTGAAGGATCAGCGAGTTTACCCTGTTTGCAAGCAAACAGATTAACCTAGCAGAAGACACAAGGCCCCTGGGGCAGAGGCAAAGGACTTTATGACTCACAGTACAGCAAACCCCATGAGCTTCATGTCCACGTCAGTTTCCCTCGCCCCCACCGAGTCCCGTGTGATGATGCGATGTGCCTCCCATAGATGCTGACGACACTGTTGGCTTGCATCACGCGTGAGGAACCTGCATCTTTTATAACGGGCTGCAAGCACACCTGCCTCAGCCTTGCCCCAGCCTGTGCACCTTGCCCACCTTATCTTTATTATACCTAACGATAGACGACCCAGACCTCTACTCTGTAGGACGACGCTATCTCTGTCCTCCAAGGCTATTTACTGTACAAACATCCTTGAAAAAATGTTTCTGCTTGCAAGATGTGCAGATATGTCAGAGACTAACAGGGATTCATCTCCTGACCATCTTACACTAACAGAGGCTGCTGGCAGCGTAAGTCATGCTTTTTACTGCTTACTACCCACAGCATGGGGATCTCGCAGGTGGCAGCCGGTAAACATATGTGGTAAACATGTAGGTTGCTCTGCTCCTCTCTTGAGGTCATGCAGATTTAAGAGCATCTTCCTGGCTCTAGAGCCACAGGTAGGTATTATGGGTACCATTCATTTGCCCTCAGGTCATATAAAGGGAGAACCAGGTCCATAACTGAGTTATTATGTAAACTGCCTTCATATTGAGGAAAATGAGTATCAGTCTCTCCAGTCCTCATTTTTCTGCCTTCCTATTTTTTTTTTCTAATGAGCATGGCATTCCTTGCATATTTGAGTTTGTAGTCTGAGTCTTTTATTTTATTTTTTTTCAATGTTTATTTATTTTAGAGAGACAGAGACAGGGACAGAGTACAACCAGGGGAGGGGCAGAGAGAGAGGGAGACACAGAATCTGCCTTCCTATTCCTAACAGTTCTTGGAATTTCTCCATGAGGCAATAATCTCCTACTTCCTTAGGTTCTAAGAACCTAAAGGTCCTTAAATAAAGGTTACACGCTCTTCTAAATAGCTCGTAATGCCCACCAGTTGCATTAATCAAACACTTGAGGCTACAGGGCTGAGGAACAAAAACTTGGACCTTCTAGTTCCCTTCTTAAACGATGATTTATGAGGTGAGGCTGCGTCCAGATTCTACTAAGAAAACAGGAAGTTAGCATTGACTTCTCTCTTTGAATGCCCATGCCCTGAATGCTTAGGTGAAACAGAACATGGGCCTGGAGTTGCAGAGACTCAAATACAGCTCTGTCGCTATCTGCATGGCCATAGACACCTTAATGGATCTAACCTAGGTCTCAATCGACTCATCGGTAAAATGGGGTTAAAAATACCTTTATCCTACTAAATGGGAAGGAGCTGGACAACTTAATACCTTTCCTGAGTCCACAGTTTCTTCATCTAGTGATCCTTTGTCATGAGATTAAATGAGAAAACATTTGTAACACGCTTTGCACAGTGCCTGGTTCTGTGAATAATTGTTGTTATTATTGGCTACCCTGCCACTCACAGGAAGCTATAAAATACCTGACCAGTGCAAGTTTGCTCTTAATTTACTACCTGTCCGGAGATCCATTCTTAAAATTGCCAGTAAATCAAGAGTCAGTGCCCACTCGGCACGCTCACCGTCATGGAGATATGTGCTGCTTTGAGATGCTCAGTTCAACTTTGCAACTTTGTTCTCCTCAATCACGGAGTTCAAAGAAGGAAGGTAATAGGCCCTGATGAGCTGCTAGGAAACCAGGTGTGCACAGAACTTAGTCACCTGTAAGTATCTTGTCTAGATCTTAGTGCAGGAGTCTTCTTTAAATATCTAAAAAAAATTTTTTTTAAAAATCAGTGTCTTTTTTCAGTTTCATATAACATGATACAATTGTGTGTGTGTGGTTTTTAAGGTTTTATTTATTTTTGAGACAGAGAGAGGCAGAGCATGAGCAGGGGAGGGGCAGAGAGAGAGGGAGACACAGAATCTGAAGCAGGCTCCAGGCTCCGAGCTGTCAGCACAGAGCCCGACGCGGGGCTTGAACCCACAAACCGCAAGACCATGACCCAAGCCAAAGTCTGACACTCAACAGAGTGAACCACCCAGGTGCCCCCGATTGTGTTTTAAATTAAGGCTCTCTCCTAAGGACTTGAATTCTGGAAAACTGCAGCCTATGTATACTAGAACTTGAATTACTAGCCCTCAAGTATATAATATCAGGGGTTCTTTACCCCTAATCTTTTACATCAACAAAGCAGTTAAAACAGTAAACGCCTTAAAGATGAAGAAACTGTGGACTCAGGGAAGGTATTAAGTTGTCCAGCTCCTTCCCATTTAGTAAATTATCTTACCTCTATGGCCGATTCATTAACTCACTAGGCAGATATTTACTGAGATTCCACCATGAGGAAATTATTATCCTGGCCCCCGGCGATACCTATGTGATTAAGGTCTGATGACCACAGTCAGGGAGGGAACTTACTGGTTAAAAGGAGAGAGAATGCAGCTTTATATTGCACCCGCCAGACTCAATGCACAATGGTAGGCATTCCCCAGTACCAGGTGAGTTGGGATTCTTTTCTCTTGCACGTAAGAAAAAAGTCAACTCACCTTGTATAAAATTCAGAGTAAAAGACATCATAATCAGCATTTTGATAATGCCATCAAGAAAGCAGTTTCTTCAGGTAGTTACTACAGATTAAGTACTTTAAGAAATATCTGGCATCTAATAAACACTCATTGAACTTCATCTCTTAATACCTAGCACGCTTCTCCTCAGGCTCTTGAAGAGCTGTAATGGAGTTATGCATATAAATGAGAACAGAGTGAATTTTTCCTAGGAAATGAGAGGGAGATTTTACAGAGAAAGTTATGTTTAAGCTGGTCCTTGAGCTTAAGAAGAAGATTGCCAAATAGGCAAGGAAAGACTCTTTAAGACAGAGGAAGCAACACGTGGGAGGTGAGGAAGCTTGAAGGGCTGAGTGGTGAAATAAATTGTGGGTCACCTGTACGATAAGATATTAAGCAACCTTTGAAAAGAACAAGATAGGCGCCTGGGTGCTCAGTCAGTGAAGTGACCGATTTCGGCTCAGGTCATGATCTCACAGTTCATGGGTTTGAGCCCTGGGTCCGACTCTGCTGACAGCTCGGCGCCTGGAGCCTGCTTCACATTCTGTGTCTCCCTCTTTCTCCGCCCCTCCCCATTCACACGCTGTCTCTCTGTCTCTCTCTCTCTCAAAAATAAACAATAAAAATAATTTTTAAGTAAAAAAATACTTTAAAAAGAATAAGATAACATCTATGTATTAAATGATATATTTAGGAATGGAAAATTAGGGTCATACAATGGTATGAATACTAGGCTCCAATTCAATTTTTAGGTAACTGCGTTATTTGAGTTATATATAATAAGCATGCTATTATCAACTTTTAAAAGGTAGATGGGACGTTATGTTAAGGTTCAGGAAATAGCAAATTGTTTATTTTTACAGGAGAAATGGAAGGTAAGGAGATGGAGTTACAATTAGATCAGTCCAAACTAACAGTTTGGACGTTATGCTCTAGACTACATCAGGAGTTGGGAAATTACAACCCACGGGCCATATCAGCCTACCACTTTGTTTTATCAATAAAGTTTTATTGGAACATAACCACTCATTCATTTATACACAGCCTATGGCTGCTTTTGTACTGCACCAGTAGAGTTGAGTATTGGTGAGAGGGACTATATGGCCCACAGAGCCTGATATGTTTGCTACCTACGAAAAGTTTGCAGACCCATGTTCCAGATAATAAAAAGACATCAAAGTAGGGAATGACATTATCAAATCTGCTGATTCTGACCGACTTTTTGCTCTGCCTTATAGAAATGTCTCAGTAATTCTTACACCATCCTACAAGTAAAAACAAGTACAATTATATACTTTTTGTAAAGGAGAAAAACAAAGAACAGGCCACATAGCTATTAAGTGATGTCTCTTTTGGTAGAATATAAGCTCCAGGAGGGGAAAGACTTTGTCTTATGCCCCGGTCTCGCTCCAGCACCAAGGACAGTGTCTGGTACATGATCAAGTATTTACTTAAGTAAATATTTATGAAACAAATCCAAGAGGGAATCAATGAATACATAGATAAGTGAATGGGAAATTCGTATGAGAATGGAGGCAGCCTCTCGAAGTCGTACTGCAGATCCAGCCACCATCAAGCCTGTCATCCTGCCAGCGCTTCAGGCAGTGACTTATTCAAGATCCTCTACGAAAATCCTGGGAGTCAGGCTCACGCCCACATAAAAACCACAAGCCAGAATCTTCGCGTTCTCCCCTAGCCCAAGGCTATCTCACTCTGCTGTGTTGTACCTAAAGAGAGTTATCACTTCATTTGTCTACCGATTTGTGTTTGCCATATAGCATGCCCTATTTGCTTCCAATTTCTCACATCTGGTTCATTTCTGCTCTTTAACTCCAAACAGTTGTGGGAGTCTTTCCCATTGCTAAAGGGGTTCCTCTCTCCTCAGCAGGTTACCCTCCATCACCTGTCTGGTAGACAGGTTTGATTGTTGTCAAACATTGCTGTTGTACAGTTTCTATCCAGTTCTTGGGCTGATCTTTCAGCTGTACCAGTCCTTGAAAGCTGACAGGATGAATTGCTTGCTTTCCCAGCCTTAATGTTTATCTCCCCTCAGATCACACCATCTGCTGTGATTTGGCAGCTCAGGTAAGTGCATTTTTTTTTAACTTCTTTCAGTTGCTCAGCCTCCTACAGATACTGCCATGTCCGTGTTCTCCCTCTCTTCAGACATCATCTCCTTGAAACTGTAGGGTTTATAATGAAGTTGATGGATGCGCCTGGTGCATTTCTCCTTCCATGCTGTCTGTCATTCTTTGCAGTACATACATTCAATCTGTCCACTGAGGCCTTTGCACGAAGGAGCCAGAACCATCTGTAAAATCAGTATCGGCTGTGTGCTTTCTTCATTCCACTTCCCATCTCTTGTTTTCCACCACTCTTTCCCTTCGCTTCTAAGCCAGAGGGCACAAATGCTGGGCAGACCTCTTTGGCTTATCCCAAAAATGACTCCAAAACTGGAAATTCCACTAAAGAAATGGAAACTTGTGTTTTTTTCCAAATTTGGAAGAAGTGGTGCCCTGGGGCTTGCATGTCTCCTTGGCAGAAACAGGCAGGGGTGGATTCTCAGCCACAGTCTTCTGATGCTGTTCATGCTCTCATTTTCCCTGGCCTCACGACTCCCCCAATCTACCTTCACATCTAATCAGCATCAGGCATTTATAGTTGCTCCTTATGCCTGGACTTTACAGCACTTGAGCTTTTTCAAACTCTGATGTAAAGCCATGTTTCCAAAATCCTTTTAGAGGAGGGTCAGAAACTTTTTCTCTGAAACACCCAAGAGTGACTAGTTTAGACTGTGCGGCCATATGGAATCTATCTCAACTACGAAGCGGATGAGTGCGGGTGTGTTTCGGTACAATTTTATGTACAAATGCAGGCAGTGAAACAGAGTTGGACATGGGCCATAGCTTTCTGACCCCTATTTTAGAGCATCATCTTTGATTTTGAAACATCTACCGTGCATTCCCTCTGTATTATCCATTTATTAAGGAATCGTGAAACTGTACTGAATTATTACATCAGCCAGTAGAATCTACTTCCATACTGGTTAAAACAGTTTGTGTGTATGAATGTGTATTAGCATGCAATCCCAGCAGCTCTAATTAAATGATTTCAGAGGGGCTTGAATTGGTCTTCTGGATTGGAAGTATTTATGGCCTTTATGACCCCTATTATAATATTATACATGCACTACTAGATCATTTAAACACTGTTTACGCGAGTAAATAACAGACCCTGTTGAGACCAGTACCTAAGTTATTCCCTGGTTCTAACACGCTTCCCTTGGGAACTGCATTATCTGCTTCAAGCCACCATGGAGCCCTTTAGCATACTGTAACAGAAGACAGAGTCACTTAGTACCCTGCCAGCAACTATGTCCCCTGAGATTGTCACAACACTGGGGAAAATCTGTCTCATGTTTGTTTAGCTTTATGCATTAGTTACAACAATCAATACGGTGGAAATACCGCTAAATCTTTTGGAGATGCCTCTTAATGAACTACCAAGTGCCACTTCCTGGTAGCAAATATACACAAGTTTTTCTGAGAACGAGAGGTTTTATATGTATAACATACATATATTCATCTTATGTTATAATTATCATACAATGCATATTATATTTTACAATCCGTATATGTGTAATTTCTAATTCTCAGAACACCTGATTTTATACTTGAGCAAACTGAAACCTAGATGTTAAGCAGCCGGTCCAAGTTACATAACTTAGGCGTCTCTGCCTCTAAAGCACATGCTTAATCACCATGTAATGGTTTTTTTTGTTTTGTTTTGTTTTGTTTTGTTTTTTTGAGAAAGAGCACGAGCAAAGAAGCAACAGAGGGAGAGGGAGAGAAAGAATCTTAAGCAGGCTCCATGCCTAGCACGGAGGCTGATCTCACAATCGTGAGATCGTGACCTGAACTGAAATCAAGAGTCGGTCCTTAACTGACTGAGCCATGAGGTGCCCCTGTAAATGGTTCCTCTTAATATGATATTTTCTATATCTTTGCTCAGCCCCACGCATACTGTGAAAAGAACTCTTTGGGTTAGTATTCGATGCAAGCTTGATGAACAGTATATGTTCCTTGAGTAATGAAAGATGTCCTCTCACCAAAATTTGCCCCTCAACACTCCTGTTGTAATTAAAAACATCACCATTTGCTGAATATCCAAGCTAAACACCACCCAGACATCCATCCTTTATCTCACTTGCTCTTAGTTCTCCATCCCATTGGTCACCATGATGGTTAATTTTAGGTATCAGCGTATCTGGGCCATGGTGTCTAGATTTGATCAAACATTGTTCTGGATGTTTCTGTTGAGATTATTTTGGATGACATTGACATTTAAATTGGTAACCTTTTAATGAAGCACACTGTCCTCCATAATGGGGGTGGGTCTTATGCCATCAGTTAAATGCCTTCAGAAAACAAAACTTGACCTCTCCCTGACTCCCCACCCCTGGGCAAAAAGGAATTCCACCCACAAACTTGGAATTGCAACATTGGTTCTTGCCTGAGTCTTCTGTTGGTTCTGTTTTTTTCTGGAGAACACTGAGTAATACAGTCACCAAGACTTTCTCTGAAATATTCTTCCTCATCCTGCAGTGACTCAGGGGCCAATCTTTTGACTTATAATCTTTCTGCTTCTAGTTTCTCTAATTCTCAATCTGCAATTAGGTCAGTGGCTCTGAAATGCCTGCAGAATCAAATGCAGGCTTCATGGCATGACATTCAAGGTCCTTCCCAGTCAGGGCCAGTTCCCCTGAGCTCCGTTGCCCATCCCACCACGCCTAACCTCACCACACCAGTCAGCATTCCAGGATCATGTCTTCTTTGCTCACCTCTGGGTGAGAAAACTGTTCTTGCCTTGCTTTTTGTGTTGAGAAATGTTCTTCTGGCCATGTGAGTAAGAGTTCCAAGGACCGGGTATTAGTCAAGTCAAAGTAGAAGATTCAGGCCCCAGCCTGTTGGTTGGCCTCACCACTGACTTTGGATCATGAGTTAAAAGCAAGAAAAGGGTTCACCCTTTCCTAAGAATGCTTTCCTTATCTCTATAGATCATATAAATCCATATACACCCTTTACACTCTATTCGCAATGAAAGAACACCAGTTGAAGGAGAAACAATAAATCATCTACTCGCTCACTCAGCACATTGCCAGGCTATTATTTTGACTGCATTTTCATTCACCTGTTGTTTTTCAGTTAACTACCACAGTATCCTCATTATGTTTTCACCAGGTAGCCACACCTTCAACAAAGGGATGATGGGAGGAAGGGGCCCATAACACTTCCAGGGTAATTTTAAAGTCTTTTGTTTCATGTTGTACTGAATTTCCTCAGACTGATTTCTGACTACCTGTCATATATGTTTCTTTTGTTCATTAGAATGTAAGATTGGGGTTGCCTTAAAATTCCCTTTGGTGAATTGTTAAGAGCTGTGAAATGTTATCAAAAGGTCACTGAAACACATGTACTAGTAGCTTTTAAAGTTAACAGACAGCATGGCCAATTCTATATCTGGAAAATGGCCCAGTCAAGAATGCAAATACACGGGGCGCCTGGGTGGCTCAGTCGGTTGGGCGGCCGACTCCGGCTCAGGTCATGATCTCACGGTCCGTGGGTTCGAGAGGCCCGCGTCAGGCTCTGTGCTGACAGCTCAGAGCCTGGAGCCTGTTTCCGATTCTGTGTCTCCCTCTCTCTCTGCCCCTCCCCTGTTCATGCTCTGTCTCTCTCTGTCTCAAAAATAAATAAACGTTAAAAAAAAAATTTAAAAAAAAGAATGCAAATACAGTACTCCCAATATTCATTCATTCAGCAAAGGAGACTGAGTTCCCCTCCAATGTGCCAAGTCTAGGAACATAAAAATGAATATAGCATAGTTTCTACCTTAAAAAACTTATAGTCAAAAGAAGAAGACAAGTCATATCAACTAACTAGAGCTTTTATATCATGAATAATACTTACAAACCTAGAAAGAGTTGTACATAAACTTAGGAGTGGTCAAGAGGGCCCCACCAAAAAAAAAAAGGAAACAAAAGGGATTTGGAGCTGAGTCGAAAGTTTTATTTAGTTGAAAATCTGACTTGGTTTAGAGAACAGATTATCAAATTGTGGTACCCAGATCAACATAAGCAACATCATCTGGGAATTTGTGAGAAATGCGGACTCAGGCCCCAATTCAGACCTCCTGAATCGAATACTCTGGGATTGAGAAGCGCCATCTGTGTTTTAGCGTGCCTTCTAGATGATTCTAGTGCACACTTGAGTTTCCGGATCACTGATGTAAAGAACAAGTTCAACCGAAAACGTGTCTAAGAAATGGGTGTGCAGGAAAGGGTTCAGGAGCACCCCAGAGAATGAGGACTGTAGACTGAGGACAAACTACAAAGAATCCTAAATGACTTTCTAAAGTTAAGACTTTATCGTCTAGGGCATGAGGAGTGTTTTAACTAGGAACGTGTGATAATTGGATTTGTGATTTTAGAAAAATAGCTATAGTAGCAGTTTGGAAGATGAATTCAAGATATGCAGGCAGTAGGGGAAATGAGAAACGACTGTAAAAGTTCAAGTCATTGGTGTTCTGAGCCTGAATTAAATAGCCAGAGGCTTTGAGAATGGAGAAAAGATGGATTTGAGTGCCTTTTAGAGTGTGAAATTGCCAGTACTGTTTTTTGTTGTTTTTGTTTTGTTTTTTACTAAATATCTAAATATTAGAGAAGAGGCAAAAGATTCAGCTCCTTAATTTTGGGGTGCATTTTGTCATTCAGCAACTGAATATTCAGTTCTCTTTTTTTATTATTTTTTAAAATGTTTATTTATTTTGGAGACAGAGCGGAAATGCACACGTGAGCAAGAGAGGGCAGAAAGACAGAATCCCAACAAGGCTTGGCCTTGTCAGAACAGAGCCTGAAGTGGGGCTTAACCCCACCAATCATGAGATCATGACCTGAGCTAAAGCCAAGAGTCAGAAGCTTCACTGACTGAGCCACCCAGATACCTCTCACTTCTCTTTTAAATGGAATGAGGAAGAGAAGAAACTTTGCAAGTTGGTGGCTGAGGTGAGCGATCAGAAGGCACATGAGAGAGAGGTAACTTTCGAGATTTGAGTTATGGTGTCTTGGGGTATCTGTTAAAATATCTACAGCAGTGATCATGTGGAATATTTATGTTGGTATTTCCATTGGCTTTTTTTTTAATCTTGATTTCTTGCTATTTCCTATTCGACTTTTGGAGCACTCTAATAACAAAGAGATTACATATTCTGTATGAATTTCAATTCACAATAAAAATTCTACATGGGAATTTGACTGTGTGTATTACCATAGTCGCTGAAAGGGTCTCTTTGAAAATGACTCTAGTAAATGGCAGCCCCAGTCTCCAAACTTTATATCATAATTTTGTTCAGCTGGTAATTGTGTAGGCAGGAATATTACTGGCATGACTGCTCGGAACTCTGTTGAATATTTTTGTGTGCTCTTTGATTCTGAAGACCTTTAAAAATAACTCTGGGTAGTTTCCTAAGATATCCAACAACAGTCAAATGAGGAGAACATCTGTGACCCTCAGTCCTATTTGTCTTCATATATGATTCAGGGGGGAAACTTTTTAATTTACATTTATATTCTCTAGATGAACACAGTGCAGCAAGTAGGATGTAGAAGAAGGAGCCAATCATTTCAGCGCTTTAAAGGTCCTTCCAGAAGTCCATGTTGACACATTGACTGGAGCACCTCCATATTTGTCTCCTGCATGGATTCACATTTGCTCTCTGTCTTACCTACCTCCAAAATTCACCCTCTGGGAGAGAGTGCCAAAACCAAGTCCCCTAAAATCTGAGCCCCTGCTCTCAGAGTCAACAAAATGCGAAGAGACCCCAAAGATTTGTACTCCCCGCAAAGCAGCACTGAAACAGGAACTGCTTACACTTAGAATTTGGTGATGACCTTATGCCCACACAGAAAAGAGGGGCCAGTCTCTTCCCTAGTTTGAACTACAATGCTGGAGTGACAATTAAGGTTACTGACTAGACTCAGAATTAGCTCTCTTGGCTGCTTATTATCTGAATGACCTTGGGTGAGTTACTTTGCCTTCTTTTTAAAGGGGGAAAAAAGAATTCCTCCACTGATCTTTGGGAATGAAGGGAGCTAAAACCGAGAAAGCATTCTCTATAATGCTCTCATATTATTATTCTTAGACATTATTCTTGTCCTTATTATTTTTAATGCTTGGAGGCTTCAGAATCCTGGCCTGGCCTGCTGGACAGGAAACCACGTTCCGAGCTTAGAGGGTTATTTTAATGGAGTCTTTCTTAAAAGAGGCAGCCAGAATTTTATCAATCTGTATACTTTAGCATTATCCTAATTTGAGAGCTCTACCATAATATTTCTCGTTTAATACCGAGGTTCAGCATTATGTCTTGCCATGTTTATGTTCATTATTATTCACCTCATTTTAACAGATCTATAGAGTATCCATTCAATAGGATATAAAATGATAAACAGACTGTTTTCAATGTTTAATATTCTTTGAAAACACATATGTTGAGTATTTACCCATGCTTGGCATTGATTAATTTTTCCTAATATTTGCATAGATACTTGACATATTCTCCATCAGATGTATCCTTTGACTCTCATAGCACTCTGATAGGAAAAACTTACTGAGAAACTTCCTTTTCCTTTTACTTACTACAGCTTGACAAATCCTGATTTTATTCCTTTTAGATTTCACTTGGGTTCTGCTCCTGTCTCCAAATTGCCCCAATCATTTAAAATTTTAATGCATATTACAAAGGATTGCCCCATTCAGTGTCATTAACAACTGAATGAGTCAACCTAATAGTCTGTCAGAATATGAATGTCTGAAGGATGTCTGTGTCTCATTTGAATATGAAGCTTTTGTTAATTATTGTTCTGTCATCATGTTCTAAAATATGCCTCCTCCTTAAAATTATCTGGAAGATAATTACAAAATTTCCTTGAGTGAGACCTACTGAACATGTGCCCAGCATTTCTGTAGGGTAAGGATATAAGAATGCATACATTTTAGAGTCCCAGGCTATTCTGCTGTGGAGATGATTGCATTGACCCAGGGTATAATCAGTAGTTCTCTCCACTCTGTGTCCCAATACAGACCATCCCTCCCTCTGTAGCGATAGCCAAGCTGTTATAATCTTTTCCTTTTTTGCGATTAGCCTCCTTCTCCTTAATGAGAACCCCTTTTTATATGGCTGTTAGAGAAGAACCCTCAAGCATATACCCTTATGCAATAGTAAGCTCTGTGTTGCCATTTCCCATTTCCTAAATATGTATATCATTAAATCAAAAGATTCAAAACAGTGTATTAAACCATGTCCCCTACCATAGTAACTCTTCCCTTTTCTTGTCTTATTTTTCTGTTGGAATTTTAGACCTCGGATATTATTTTTATGGGGGAAATTCTTAAATGGAACTTTGTTGCCACTTAAAGATAGATGTATTTTTCTGTTCTCATATGATCCATTTAAACTCACCATCAAAGTGAACTATGGACTCATTTTGGGAAGAAAATATATCCCATAGACCATAATTCCCCAAGACCTTTATTTATTTGATTTCTGCTCCCTGGGATCACGGCCTCATGACATGCAATTCTCCGTACTGTGAGCTTCCCAGGAAATAGCATTCATAAAAATCATTTCACAGCAGACTTCAATGCCAACCCAACAATAAAATATTCCAGCACATTCTCACACTGAAGGCAGCTACGGACAGCCACTGCTCCTTTCTTTTTACATTGAAAAGACATCTTTTGCTAAAGACATCAAAGATATCTACGGAACAGACTACCCAGCAAACTCTTTTTAATAGAGGTGTCCTTGGATGTCAAACGCCAATATAATCTAATGGGAACTTTAATAATTGCAGCTATTAGAGACTTAAGGATACTATCAACACAGAAATCTCTCCAATTCATTTTTTTTTTTCAAATGAAGGAATTTTGAATATAAAACGGAAGGGACTCCACATCCACAAAATGTAAGGGGATCTTCAAAGCTGACTGTAAAATCCTCCCTCTTGTCTAGGGGAAGAGATATCCTCCACTGTACGTGCTCTCTGTTGAGTCTCTTTCCACCAAGGGTTCTCTATGCCTCAAAGCCCTCTCATTCCTTCCTCTCTCTCAATCCTACATCTTACTCCCCTTACCTTTGCGTGTGGTGTATTTAGTCGTCCATCAGGTGCCATCCAGTTCAACTTTGTTTGGAACAGAGTGGGGGGATGAAGGGGAGTTTTCTGATTCAGAAGAACCTCTACAAGATATTCAGACTTTTACACATAGACTTTTTCTTGGAATATCTTCTGTCCTTTACAATAAAAATGACAAACACATAGACCAGGACCCCTTTCTTTGACTTCATAAAGCTACGTGCCCTCTGAGCTTGTTTTGTTGTGTTTCTGTGAGAGGCAAGGGGCATGGCTTCCAGTAAATAGCTCGATTTGTTATTCATTCTTTCTTTATCAGCACAGTGATAGTCACAAGTAGAAAGAAGGCGGTTAAATAGTTTGCTGTGTTCAGAGGAATTGGGAAGGCTGATCTTACAAACTAAGGTAAATGAAGGCTTTAGCAAATATGTAATTTTGAGCTATATATAAGCAGCCACAATACAGTGGAAAGATACATGTATTGTGCATTATAGTTCCTGCTCTTTTACACTAACTAACATTTTTGGAAAGAATAAATTTGAATAGAACAAATTCTCTCTGGGCAGTGGTTTTCTTATCTGCAGACTGAGGTTTGAGTAATAGTCTTCATGATGCTTGTAAATGCAGAATTCTGACTTGAAACCCAAAACATAAATTGTGTTTATGATTTCTCATAATACTTCTTTTTTACTCTCATGCTAATCCATTCTTTTCTTTGCTCTCTGATTGTTCATATATGACCCAAGTTTTAAAATACTAACAAATCACATTTAAATTTTATTCTGGGGCAACTGGGTAGCTCAGTCAGTTAAGCATCTGACTTCAGCTCAGGTCATGATCTCATGGTTTGTGAGTTTGAGCCCCTCATCGGGCTACACACTCACAGCGTGGAGCCTGCTTGGGATTCTCTCTCTCTCCCTCTCTCTCTCTGCTCTTCCCCAACTTGAACTTTCTCTCTCTCTCAAAATAAATAAATAAACTTAAAAAAAAGAATAAATTATATTCTAGAGGGTTTTCTTTATAGGTTTATTTATTTTGAGAGAGAGAAAGAGGGAGAGAGAGAGAGAGAGAATCCCAAGCAGACTCTGCCCTGTCAGCACAGAGCCCAACATGGGGCTTAATCTCACAAATGGTGAAATCACAGCCCGAGCCGAGATCAAGAGCTTAGCCAACTGAGCCACCGAGGCGACCCTCTTCTAGAGGCTTGATATCATTCATTCCTGCCTAGAATTGGGAAACTGATTTCTGTGATCTTTATCTCTCCAGATATTTTTGTGGAAGACTGAGTAAATTGGATGTACATCATTTAAGAACATGTTCCCATCATTTAAGAACATTTATTGCCTCCTAGTATCTTTTATTTCTATTTATGTTCCCTACAACGTTTAAAAGCAATTTGTAGTTATTGTAACAATCCACTTCGGAATATTTCAGTAGGCATCGCTGAAAATGGCATCTTCCAGTGTAACCACTATGCCATTGTCACATGTTAGAGAAAACAACAGTAGTTCAAAAATATCTACTAATATACAGACCACATTTGCATTTCTCCTGTTAGTCCCCAAGTGACTTTTATAGTTGGTTTGTTTTTCAATCGCGAATTCATCCAAGGTTTGCAAATTGCTTTCGGCTGTTATATTTCTTCATTTTTCCTTTAAATCTGGAACAGCAGTCATCAAACTATGGCATGGGACACTTCTGCGTGGTTTGTTTTTCTGTCTCAATCTAACAAGGATTTTTACATTTTTAAAGAGTTGTGAAACCAAACAAAAATAAAACAAACAAAAAACAAGGAAGAATATCAGACAGACAGCTTATGAAAGCGTGAAAGCTTGGTGGCTGCCTGTCACAGGAAATGTTTGTTGATTCCCTTCTGATGGAGGAAGCACTGTCCTCACCTTCTCTGGTTTTGGACAGTTTCGAAGATTCCAAGGCAATCACCTTAAAGAATGTGTCACAGATTCCAGATCACTTCGATGTATTCCTCACCACTAGACCCAGGTTGAAGACTTTTGTTGGGAACATTTCAGAGCTGGATTTGTACGTCCAGAGAAACATCACGTTAAAGAAACACGTGTCAATTTGTCCCCCTATTGACAGTGTGAAGTTTGACCATTTTGTTAAACTAGTGACTGTCACGTGTCTCTTTGCTAGGTGTATAATTTTCTCTTTATAAATAATAAATAATCTGAGTGATGATACCTTAAGATTGCATGACTATCTTATTTCCTAACCAACTTCACCCAATAGTATAATCATCTTTTAGTAATCCTTGCCTGAATCACCTATTACATTGGAAACGTGTACTATTCTACCATTCAATCTGGATTTATCTGGCATTATTCGAAATAGAAAAATCCTACTCCTTTTTCTTCTCTCCTCTTTGTCTTTTCTGTCTCTCACTGTGATTTTCTTTCCCATATATGTTTAACACAGTGCTGTTAGTGATATTATCATTAGTTGGATGCCAGATTGTCTCTAACTTGTCTAATGGGAGCCCTTCAAGCTAGCACCTTTACCCTGCTGACATAAGCTCATTTGGACTTGAATGCTTTCTTAATTTCTAGCACATATTGTCTGAGCCTTATCCTGTACTTTCCTATCCCTGGAAGAATCAGCCAATTCTCTGAAGAACCTGATTTCTTTCCGTGAAGAATGCTATTTAGAAACCACGATCAGGGCATCTGGGTGGCTCAGTCGGATGAGCCCCCGACTTTGGCTCAAGTCATGATCTCCTGGTCTGTGAGTTGGATCCTCACGTCAGGCTCTGTGCTGACAGCTCGGAGCCTGGAGCTTGCTTCGGATTCTGTGTCTCCCTCCCTCTCTCTGTCTTGTTTGTTTGCTTAAGGACTACATAGTGTTATGTTGTGTGGATACAACATAAACTGTTCACCATTCTTATTGGGATAGGCTTCTTTGATTTCGTGTTCCTGTAGCTGTGTCGTCAAATGTATATGTCACTGTATGGAACTTTGCCAGACTTCCCTCCATAGAAATCGCAGCATCTTGCATTTTCTTGTGCAGTGTCTGAGAGTATCCCACGGCCTCACTAAGCGTGGCATTTAGGTTTTGAACTCTAGCAATTTGAGACGTAAGAAATGATACCTCAATCTAATTGTAATTGGTTTTTATTTTATCACGTTTGGAGTGCTTTAGTGGCCACTTGCATATACTTTTATACTTATTTTTTTATTGAAAAAACTTTAGTTGTAATTTATTTTTAACATTTATTTTTGAGAGAGAGACACACAGCATGTGTGGGGGAGGGACAGAGAGAGAGGGAGACACAGTATCTGAAACAGGCTGCAGGCTCTGAGGTGGGAAAGAGCGAAAGTTTCTGTTGCTCTGTAGCCTTGCTGTCCCTTGATGTTGTCAAGTATTTTAGATTTTGGCCACTTAAGTAAATGTGCAGTGTTTTGACATTGCTGTTTGAATTTGCGATTTCCTAATGACATGCGATATCAAACATCTCTTCGTATGGTTATTGCCACGGTAGATCTTCTTTGATGAGATGCTTGTTCAGGTATTTTAAATATATTTAGAAATGGTTGTTTGTTTTCTTATTGTTGAATTTTATGAGTATATAGTTTTATATGTTACATTAAGGTCTCTTATCCATTTAGAGTTAATTTTTGTCAACACAGTAAGATTTGTGTATAAGTAATTCCCTCCCTCCCTCCCCCCCCCTTTCTCTCCCTCTCTCTCTTTCTCCCTCCCTCTCCCTCTCCCTCTCCCTCTCCCTCTCCCTCTCCCTCTCCCTCTCCCTCCCTCTCTCTCTCTCTCTCTCTCTCCCCCTGGCGTGTAGACATCCAGTTGCTCCAACACCCATTGTTGAAAAAGTTGTCTCTGTTCCATTGTATTACCTTTGCTCCTTTGTGAGAAATCAGTGACCCATATGGATGTTGGTGTATTTCAGGGGTCTCTCTTCTGTTTCATTGACCTATTTGTCTATTGGTCTGTCAATTCCACTCTGTCTTGATTACTGTAGCATTAAACTAGGCCTTGAAGTCAGGTAGTATCAGTCTTCTGACTTTGTTCTTCTCTTTCAGTTTTGAATTGGCTCTTCTTTGTCTTTTTCGTCCCCATATACACTTGAGAATCAGCTATTCAGTACCCACAAAATAACTAGCTGAGATTTTCATTAAAGTTACACTGAATCTATAAATCAAGTTAGGAAGAACTGATAGCTTGAAAATATTGAATCTTCCTATCCACAAACATGAATATCTCTCTATTTCTTTAGTCATTTGATATCTTTCATCACAGTTTTATGGTTTTCCTCATATAGATCTTACATATCCTTTGTTAAATTTATATCTAAGTATTTTGTTTTGGGGAACGTAATGTAAATGGTATTGTGTTTCATTTCAAATTTTACTACATCACTTCTGACATGTAGAGAAAAGCAATTAACTTTTGTATATTAATCTTAAATCCTAAAACCTTGATATTGTCACTTAATAGTTTCAGATTTTTTTTCTCCGTCCTTCCAGATTTTCTACAAAAACAATTAAGTCACCTGCAAACAAAGATCGCTTTATGTATTCAATCTAAATATGCATACATTTAAAAATAAATAAATAAATATGCATACATTTTATTTCTTTTTCTTATCTCATTGCTTTAGCTGAGACTTCCAATACAATATTGAAGGAAGCAGTGGCTGGCAAGGGAGCATCCTTGCTTTGTTCCTGATCTTAGTAGGGAAGCTTTGAGTTTCTCCCCATTCAGTATGTAGGGTTTTATTTTTTTTTATTTTTTTTTATTTTATTATTTTTTTTAACGTTTATTTACTTTTGAGACAGAGAGAGACAGAGGATGAACGGGGGAGGGTCAGAGAGAGAGAGGGAGACACAGAATCCGAAACAGGCTCCAGGCTCTGAGCTGTCAGCACAGAGCCCGACGCGGGGCTCGAACCCACAAGCCATGAGATTGTGACCTGAGCCAAAGTCGGACGCTTAACCGACTGAGCCACCCAGGCACCCCTAGTATGTAGGGTTTTATAGGTGTCTTTGATCAAGGTAAGAAAGTTCCTTTCTATCCCTAGTTCATCAAAAGTTTGTATCAAGTAGGGGTATTGGATATTGTCAGATGCTTTTTCTACACCTTTTGAGATGATCATGAGATTTTTCTTCTTTAGTCAATTGATGTGATGGGTTACATTAATCGATTTTTGAATGTTGAACCAGCCTTACATACCTGTGATAAATCCTACTTGATCATGGGTATAAATATTTTTTTAAATTTTTTGTTGGATTTGATTTACTTATATTATGTTGAGAATTTTTGCATCTACCTCCAAAAGAGATAGTGGTCTCTAGTTTTTATTTCTTGTAATGTTTTTGTCTGGTTTTGTTTTCAGGGTAATGCTGGTCTTATAGAATGAATTAGGAAGTATTCCCTCTGGTTCTGTTTTCCAGAAGAAATTGTAGAGAATTAGTATAAATTCCTCCTTACAAGTTTGGTGTTATTCACCAGTGAACCCACCTGAGTCTGGTGCTTTCTTTTTTGGAAAGTTATTAATTGTTGACTCAATTTCATTAATAGATATAGGCCTATTCAAATTGTGTATTTCTTCCTATGTAAATTTTGAGAGATTGTGCCCTTCAAGGTATTGGTCCATTTTATGTAGATTATCAAATCTGTGAGCATAAAATTTTTCATAATACTAATTTATTATCATTTTAATGTCCATGGTATCTATAGAAATGCCCTCTCTTTTGTTTTTGGTATAATAAATTGTGTTTCTCTCCTTCTCTCTTTCTCTCTCTCTCTCTCTCACTCTCTCTCTTTCCTTAGTTAGCCTGCCTAAAAGCTTACCAATTTTATTGACCTTTTCAACAACTAGTTTTTGGTTTCACTGATATTCTCTATGATTTTCTGTTTTTAATTTCATTGATTTCTACTCTAATTCTTATTATTTCTTGTCTTTTGCTTACTTTGGATTTAACTTGCTCTTCTTTTTCTATTTTCCTAAAGCAGAACCTTGGATCACTGATTTTTAGATCTTTCTTCTTTCCTAATATAAACATTCAGTGCTATAAATTTCCCTCTAAGCACCACTTTTGCTGCATCTTGCAAATTTTGATAAATTGTGTTTTCATTTTTACTTAGTTCAAAATATTTTTTAACTTCTCCAGACATTTTTCTCTGAGACCCTTGTGTTAGTTGGAAGCATACTGTTTCATCTCCAAGTATTTGGGTAATTTTCTAGCTATCTTTTTAACGTTGTTGACTTCTAGTTTAATTCCACTGTGGTCTGAGAGCATTTATATGATTTGTATTCTGTTAAGTTGGTTAAGGTGTGTTTTATGGCCCAGAAGGTGGTCTGTCTTGGTGAGTGGACCCTGGGGGTTTGAAAAGAATGTGTCATCTTCTGTTGTAGGATGGAGTAGTTGATAAGTGGTGATTATATCCGGTTGTTTAAAAGTGCTCTTGAGTTAAAATGTGTCTTTACTGATTTTCTGCTTGCTGGAGCTATCCATTTCTGATAGAAGGATGTAAAAGTCTCCAGCTGTAATAATGAATTCATCATTTTTTTTGTTGTTGTTCTTTGTTTGTTTCTTTGTTTGTTTGTTTTGCATCTCTAGCATTTTTTACCTTGCATATTTTAATGCTCAGCTACCTCCTTGATCTTACTGGACAACCGACTCTAGATAAGTATATTAAGAGACTTTAGTACTGACCTATAGTAATGGGGGTGGGGTGAGGAGAGAAGGGAGAGAAACGCTAGCAAGGTTTGACTTTGCCAATATCATCATCTACTTAGAGCCACCATTACTCCTACTATTTCTTATGTCCCTTTTTTCTCTGATCTGGTCTTCCCTGCTTCCAGTCACATCTGTCCTCAGACCTAAGCTGCTGTGAGCACATGAGGGCAGACCCCCCCCATACCTATTGCTGAACCAAATCCGTTGGTTCCCTTCCCTTACCCCTTGCAACTCTCGTTATTCAAGGGGGCAGACATAGAATCTGCCCTATTGCAATATGCTATTGTAGGTTGAACCCTGAGATCAACCCTTATATAGCCCATGTTTCTTTGTTAAGGACAATGTCTCTATAAACTGACTGCAACCATAATGTGTTCTTAGGAAGTAGGAAGTACGTCTCTACAGTTAAACTTGTACCTAAAGCCGGGCTTGTGTTTGGCATACACTCTATGGATCGATTTCATCTCTGTCTTTCAAAAACAAGGAATGAACAACTGAAGTATAAGCTTTAAAATGTGAGATATTGGACTATTCTTCTCATTTTAATTTGAATTCAGATTTACAAATTAAGGTGACTGAGCCAGATGACATCCTGGTCAAACAAGGATTCAGCACACTGCGCCCCAAGATGAATGACCTACAAATCCTTCCCCCTTTGTTTACTTTTTGTGGTACCTGAAACATCCTTCCTCTGTCTTCTTCAAGTACAAGTAAATATGTCACACCTCCCACTGCTATTATTTCGCAGCTGAGGGCACTTCCAGGTCACTTTTCTCCTAATACCACTTTCATGGTATTTTTGGCTTCTCTTTCAGTTATGTCACTGCACTTCTGTTATGACCACTAGGTTACTAAACCATTGAAAGTAAAATTCACAGTGCTTAGCTCTGAAACCATTGTGCTTAGCACTAAAACCTCCTAGTTAACAATAAAAAAAAATTCTACACAAATCCTCCATAGGCACACAAATGTACACATGCATAAAATCAGCTACATTCCAATCTTTTCCATAGCTTCGTCGATAATCTGCAAGAATGTTTATACTTAGGACTTTTGGGAAATAAATGTGAAACACAAATAAAATACCCAAGGGTAGGGAAAAGGATGGATGAGTATATATTGATATGCAATATATCAATTGCAAATATATGCAATATGTATCAATTGTATATATTGTAGGAGAAGTGAAAGAGTGAAATAGATGTTAAACTGGGAAGCCGTACACAAAGTAACCAACTTTCCATATTTCTATTTATTTTGCAAAGCAAACTCATTCACTGCTTTTAATTCAGATGTCTATCAGGACACCTGTACTTGGGGACACTTTAATGAACATGCACAAGAAATTTGAATCTGCTGTGTGAGTTGAGGCAATGTTAACAGATTTTTCTGTGTTTTTTTTTTTAATTTATTTTTTAATGTTTATTTATTTTTGAGACAGAGCATGAATGGGGGAGGGGCAGAGAGAGAGGGAGACACAGAATCGGAAGCAGGCTCCAGGCTCTGAGCCATCAGCCCAGAGCCCGATGCGGGGCTCGAACTCACGAACCGTGAGATCGTGAACTGAGCTGAAGTCGGACGCTCAACCGACTGAGCCACCCAGGCACCCCTAAGCCACCCAGGCGCCCCTCTCTGTGTTTAACCTGACGAACTAAATCAGGTATAAGAAGTGTCTAAAGAATTTGAGACTGATAATAATCCCAAATTCACGGGAATTTTTGAAATTCTCTGCAATGTTATATATGCTTAGGTTAAATCTCTCTTAAGAGATTGTCAACAACTTGGGGAAGGGAAAATGGCAGTCCTAAGGGAATACAGGGGTACAAAAAGCTGAATAGCAATTCTTGTTTAGTAAGCGTGTTGTGAACACCCACTATCTTCCCTTTGCAGTACTAAGAATGGAGGTTGTAAAGCTAATAAAACACACTCTTAACCCTGTGGAGTTCACAGTATGGTAGGGTATAAAAGCATGTTCTCCCCCAAATGATGAAATTCTGTGCTAAGTCTGTAGAAAAGATCTGATCAGTGTATTTGCAGAGTGTAGTAAATAGAATGCTTAGCCCCGCAAAAAAGAGGCAGGGGCAGTTTTCAGAGAAGACGTTGGGAGTATCAGCAGGAGGTGTTTGGCCTTCACAGAACAATGAAAGGAGAATTCAAGCCCAAGGCAAAAAGGCATGACCATGCCTGGCACATTCTATTGACTGCTAGAAGTTCAGCAAGGTAAGGACCCAGGCTTCCCTGCTTGGGAGCATTAAAAAGAAGTGTTTAGTCTGATTGCAAATACTCAGGGTTTTCATGGAAAGGAGTTTGGGCTTGATTCCGAAATAATGGTGATGCAGTAAAGATTGATTCTTGTGGACACTTTGAGAATGTTCCTGTATAATGTTTCTTTGAGACACTGGCTCTGATTCACATGCACTGGCTAGGAAACCAATCGAACACTCGGGAGTCCAGATGGCACAAAGACTACTCTTAAGGTGGCTGTTAGAAGCAAACTCTTTAGGTGACTCTCATTGTAACTCTGCAGGGCAATAGAGAGCGGTATTCCCAGCTGGTCTCACTCCAGTCCTTCCTTTAGTCTCAATTGTTCTCTTCCAGAATGTCTCCCCTAATGAACCTGATCCAACTGGATATCCCTTGATTATCCATCCTGCCATCACTCCCGTCACTTACTGGCTCTTTTTGCTCCCTCTTTGTTCCTTTGTCATTTTCATGTGTTTATGCATCGTCTCCTGACCTCAACTATTCTGTTCACACAGTAAACGTTCAGTAAATTCTCTCTATTGTTTTTGATTAGCTGACTATCCCGTAAGACTTAAGAAATAGAAGAGTCTGGGAATTTGAGCAAAAGTGTATCATAATAGAGGAAGCCCCCATTAGGTAACAGAAAAATTGAGCCTGCTGGCTAACATATATTATGGCAACAGAGGGAAGACTAGAAAAGCAAACACAGTATTAGAGAATAGTCTCTGAAAAGAAAGGAAGAGAAGAATTAATACAGGCTCACTCTCTGAGAGATCAATCACACTTTGGCTACAGGACTAGCTTTTGAGAATGTTGGACCAAATGACTGCCTTGGAATATTTGTTTTCTTACCAAGTAATTTTCCATGATTTTTTAAAATATAGTAAAAGTGCTTAATATGCCTTATAAACGTCACCGGCATATTTTCAATACAATGTCATTTCTCCAAGCCACAAAGCCCTTTCAGCCCCGTAATTTCCATCAGCACAGTCTGGATTCAGGGAAGCCCTACCAAGATTTTGGTGGCAGATTTCCATCACTACAAAACAGGACCAGTTTGGAAATGAGGCAAATACCAATTCATTCTGAGAGAGAACATGGAAGCCGAGACATGATGAGCCTGGCCCACATCCTGGACTCCCGTTGCCTGGTAAACAAACAAAGCCTGGCATTCATCTGCACGGGAGGATAAGGGAGGTTACAGAAAGTGTTTTTAGGACATCCAATGATAGGTGAAAGTTGTCTCAAGTCCAAACAGCCCCGGGATTATCTTTAATGCCATTACTTACCTGCTATTATATATTGAAGAAATTTGATGACAGTGTGTGTTTATAGGCATAACCGTGTGTTAATAACCAAGACTAAACGATATAAACAGAAAAACAGAAGATGACACAGATGTAAATGTGAGAACTGCCTTACCCTGATACGTTGCACGTCAGCTCAGAGAAACTGAACTAAGCTGTTGCTTTGGCAACGTGAAAAGTACAGGGAAGACCTCTTCCCAAACGCCCCACCTTCACCCTGCGCGGTTATCTTCCAACAAGATCTTTACTTTCTCGTAGGCTTTTATCTTGGGGGAGGAGGTTTGAATAAGATCAATAATTTAATTTCCTTGCATAGCAAGAGAAATAATAGGGGGGGCAGAAGATAAATGAGGAAGGACCCTCAGAGGATGAAAGGAGGGCCTGGGAGAATTGAAGTCGTCTCCTTAGTTATTTGGTCTCGGGGGATGCCTGTGTCAAAAAAAAAAAAAAAAAAAAAAAAAACGGGCGAGAAAAGCAAATGCAGAGAAGGGCACATCCGAGGGCTTGGCCACAGACCAGAGGCAGGTCTGGCACCAGAGCTCTCAGTGGGGAGAGGCTTTTTTCCTTCCCAGAGAGTTATGGACACATAAACACTGTTTAGGTAGATCTTTCATAAACACTTATTCCCTTTTAGAGCTTCCCATTTATTTCCTTCATAGCATTTATTGCCAAGTGGCAAGTAAATTACCCATTTTCCAGCTTGCTCCTTTATTTCTGGTTTCCCCAAAAAAGAGAGACCTTGTCTTTTGCACAGTCTCTAGGATTCATCAAATAATACTGTTGAGTCGTCGAATACAGTGATGAATGAATGAATATTTAAGCGCTGCAGAGAGGTTGGTAAGAATGAGCTGAGGAAATGTTGCTGTTGAGTGGGGTGGCATTTAGGGAGGACTTGATAGTTTATAGGAGAGCAGTGTTGGTGTCATCGTGTAGAGCCTAAGATTGCAAGGGCCTACGAGAGTTCTTAAACTGGTTCTCAAAGCTGACCCTGGATCACACACACCATGGCGCGGTCTGTAACCTGTGCTCAGCCCATCCCAGCTCAGCATAGAAGGCCGGGGTAGCATCATTTCCCTGCTCTGCCATATTGGATTCCCAGACACAGACTGCAAAACCAGAAACTCTAATGAGGACTGTGTTATGCGTCTGTGTTCCAGTGGACGGTTGCCCGTTGCCCCATTGACAACAACTCCCTTCTTCAGAAAGTATTTCTTCAAAGCCACGCTTCTAATAGGGGAGCATGTGGTAGAGTCCTAGCAATCCTAACCATGGGAGTAGAACGTAATCCAAGATGGACTGGCTAATCACAGGCCTTCTTCCTCTACTCCCTTCTTACCTGTTCATCTGGGACCTGAGGTGGTGGTGGTTACTCCAAGCATGGTCACATGACCCAAGCCAGAAAAACCATAGTCCCTTCTTGGAATTTTTTAAATGTTTCCTGGAGAAAAAGAGTGTTTTTCTCTCTTGATTACACTGTTGTAAGGATGTGATCCAGAGGCTGACTGTGGCCCTGGCCCTGGCTGATGGAAAACAGTGAGCTGAGGAAATGAAACCAATGCTCAGAAAGAAGCAGAAATGTAAGTAAATTCCCAGAGCCACATGGGGTCCCTAACTTAGGTCACTACTGCCCCTCCAGAGTTGTGGTTTTTGAGTTTTCCTCTTGAGTCACTGTGCTACTTTAATATTCTTACCCCAAATCCTGTGTTTTAAGTTAGCCTGAAGTCAGGGTGCCTGGGTGGCTCAGTTGGTTAAGTGCCCAACTCTTGTTTTGGGGGTTTTTTTTTTAATGTTTATTTATTTATTTTGAGAGAGAGAGAGAGAGAGAGCGCCAATAGGGGAAGGGCAGAGAGAGAATTCCCAAGAGAATCCCAGTCTCACAAACTGTGAGGTCATGTCCTGAGCTGAAATCAAGAGTTGGATATTTCACCAACTGAGCCACGTAGGTTCATGAGTTCAAGCCCTGTGTCAGGCTCTGCACTGACAATGCAGAGCCTGCTTGGGATTTTCTCTCTTCCTCTCTCTTTCTGCCCCTCCTCCACTCGCTCGTGAGCTCTCTTTCTCTCCCTCTCTCTCAAAGTAAATAAATAAACTTGAAGTTATTATGAAATGAATCTCTGTCATTTGCACCCAAGAAAACCCTAATACAAATAGTTATTCTTTTATATATTTATTTATTTTAATTTCAAAAATAAAACTAGAAAGTGTCATGGGTAGTAATTTTCCCTAGCCTTTGAATAGGCAGCCAGGAGAATTTAATTGTCCACTCAGAGGCTACATTAAGAATAAGAATGTTGCTACCTTACGTTAGCTTTTTCTACTTAGTTTTGTTCTAACTCAAAACAGAGGACCAAACTCCCGTAAAGAGTTAACAGGGGTCAGAAGATTAATGGCTGCAGATGCTCACCTTCCTCATTTCAGTATTAATTCATTTAGGGAAGTGGGTAGATTCTGAAGCAGAATTGTACCCTACTGGATGGAACCCTTCACCCACTGAACTCTAGAGTCTCATTCTGAGGAAAGAATTTACCATTGGTAGGCCAAAACACAAAACACCACTGATAGTGTGTATAGGAAGAGAGATTTTGCAAGCGAAAATACATCAGGAGGCACCTGGGTGGCTCAGTCAGTTAAGCATCCGACTTTGCCTCAGGTCATGATCTCAAGGTTTGTGGGTTCGAGCCCCACATCGGGCTCCGTGCTGACAGCTCGGAACCTGGAGCCTGCTTCTGATTCTGTCTCCCTCTCTCTCTGCCGCTCCCCCGTTCACGCTCTGCCTTTCTCTCTCTCCCAAAAATGAATAAACATTAAAAAAAATAACAATTAAAATTTTTAAAAAAGAAAATACATTACAGTTTAGTCTTTGTCTTTTTTCCCGCTCTTTTTAATTTTTCCTCCCCATTTCAAGGCCTTTGTTTCTTTTTCTATTGCATATGCACAAGAGGGTATTCCATAGAGTCCATCGTGCTCAGGGAGAAAAGCATGTAATAAAACATGCTCTTTTAAAACACAAGGAATAATGTATAAACATGTTGCACTTGAGAACATGGTGGTTGACTTCCTAGGCCTACATGCAACAGTAGTGACCTCTGTACCCATGACTTAAACCTTGAACAGAGTTATGAAGTGTGGCAAGCAGCTATCCTTTCTTCCTACCCACCATCCAGTCTCCTTACTCCTTGCTAACAGAACTCTCTGATACAGCATTGGTATATGCAGGGGCACAGTATAATCATGGTTGGCTTAAGACGATCATCATGAGCTCTTACATTTTGCCAAGAATTGGTCCAGTCATCAAAAGGATGAACTTGTGACTCTGTCCTCGGCTAGGTAAGACCTAAGGGGAAGACTGCCTAGGGATTCCAAGAAAGATTCCCCACAGAGGGTGGGGGGTGTTGCTCCTGTCCCTTCTCTTCCTACTCAGTCACTATAGTGTGGGGATATGATACATGGAGGTATGACAAAAAGGAGATGAAATAGGCTACCCAAAGATGGAAGAACAAAAAGATGGAAGTCAACGTTAGAGTTATGTTCTAGTGGTCTGCTCACCCATTTATGCAATTATTGGTTATCCACACTAAATGCATCTTAGCTGATACATAGAATTGAAATAGAATTGAAAGCAGTTGCGTCCCCCAGTTTTCATGGTGATAATGAAGAGATGGGTAATAATTAACAAATATTTTTAACATGGAAAAACCAAGTATTTCAGGAGCGTATCATGAACTTTGGGCACAGAAGTTCTGTTGTAAGTCAAGGCCACGCAACTATGAGGCAATAACACAGGTAGAACAAGGCAGAATTGAACTTGATGTATGCTAAAATACACTTGGTCTGGTTTTACTTTATACACCATTTCTCTCGTGGACAACGTTAGCACTTACAGATATGATTAAAAACAGAATAAGTGAACAGAATGCGTAATGGCCCTCAGCTGAGTATCGGAAAATTAAAACAGATTTGAAAACTCTTCTGCAACACTCAGAATTTAAATACATCGAGTATGTCAGCAATTTTGTACTCTCACAGCAAGAGATAAAAGAAGCAAAGATAAAGGGATGCACAAAATAGGAATGTCTTTGGGGATATTAAGGCAATTAAGAGCAATATGGAAGTAATCAGAACTTGGTCGACAGACCAAATAAGACCTTATGAAATAAAAATATGGGCCAACATTTGCAAAATGTTGCATGCCTTCAGATTACATGTCTACAACAGAAATCAGGGGTTAGATTTCCATGAGCAGATATGAAACATGAGCAATGGATGAAATGAAAAAGGATTTCCTAGGCTTGAAATAGTCAGTGTTTCTCAGTCTTTCATCATGAGAGACAAAGCATCGTATGAGTAGAAAACATGCAAAAGTCCAACCAGCAGAGCTCGTTTCAGTTATTGTGAACCACTGTGTTTCAAATCAGTGTGAGCTAGCCAAGAAGTTTTTATGGAGTTTCTAATTTTCTCAGATTATTCTTTCCTGAGATAATAGGGGTTAGAAAGCATGCATAATGAATGCAACCAGTATCCCAGCATGAAACATACAGAAGTGGCTGAAAGGACGCACCAACGGTGGGTTAATGAAACCAAGATACCCACATCAGGGGATACTGTGCTTCTCTGGAGACTTCCCTGGGAGAGAAATAAGAACCACAGACATAGATAAACACAGGGTTTAAACTATCAGTCAATGCAGATCTCATGAATATGAGAATGCAGCCAACAGATGTGACCCAAACCGCACCAGACAGAGGGAAATCATAAGGAGGCAGACGAAAAGCTATGTCTCTGTCTGGATTATATGTGATGGGCTGGAAACTGACATATTACAATCCCGATTTCAATGCAGCAGCTGTCATCTTACTGATCCACTTGTGTATCTCTCAACGCATTCGGCCTCCTTTTGGGGTTCTTCCAATGTGGCAGTATCCTAAAAAGATTATTTTAATCATATCAAAGACATTCGAACTTTAGTAACAATGCCACAGAGGAGAGGCAGAGTGGTCGCTTCTGTTGCTAATTTGTTTCATTGCTTCTTACGTTTGCAGCTTTGTTTCATCCAGGCTTACCTCTGGTGTTTGCACTTTGATTAAGGAACGTCTAAATGCTGTTACTGCACCACCCACCCATGCCCCCACCCCTGAATATCAAAAACCCCACCCTGTTTCTTTGGCTAAAAATTGGGGGACCAGATACAGACTGATTTTCAGCCAGGACATGTTCCTGCTGGTTTACTTAGAGAGGGGTTTCCTTACGGTCCCTCAAACAGTTGTGAAAATTCCACTGGGAGCCTGGTGTCTGTGCCCCAAGTATTACACCGACATTACAGTCACCAGACAGGGAAACTGCTAATGAGCCACTCTTAGAATCCATCCACAGGCTGGTAGACAAAATATCTAGAACCTTCAGGGTCATGGGAATAAATCACCTTTCCCGTTAGTGTTCATAAGTGACAGGAAGAGGCCTCCAAGTAAAGCAATGTTTCAAGCCCAAGGAGCATTCCATAACCACAGAGCATTATTCCAGAGAAAAATTAGCAACACAAACCTCTTCGGCTTTAAAAGGTTTCGAAACACACTGCACATGAAATTGGTAACAAGCCTGCTATGAGGTAACAATCCTGCTGGGAAACAGGAGTGGTGGAGATGTCAGCCTTTTTCCTATTTCCGGAGACTGAAGGGAATAGACAAGAATGCTGTTTATGGCAAAGATATCCGAAGTGTGGTTGCCAATGAAAACTGTTCTTGTCCAGTCGCTGCACAGTCACGGAGGGAAGGATTAAGTGCTTGATGAAAGGAACCCAAACTCAAGGGACTCTTTCTGTCCCAGCCTTGGTATTCACTCACCACCATCTAGGACAGGTCACTTGAGAGCTTTATCTCTAAAATGAGACGTTGGGTGAAATGACCTTTCAAGTCCTGTCCCTTCTCAAGCGCACAGGTACCCAATGTTGACATCTGAGAGGGAGGCAGACGGATCCCATGAACAGAACAGAACCTCTCCCTGAAATAGTCTTCCTTTGGTTAATTGGTTAAGAACTTCTCATCTTCACTTTCCTACATCGAAATCTTGAAAGCTCAAGACACATGTCGAGGGTGAGGGTGGGGCATAGGAAGCTCTTCTGTTTGGGAAAGTGCTTAAATGAAGTAAACAGGTGAGAAAAGGGGATTTGTAGAGTAATGCAAAGGGGTAGAAGCCATTGTGGATTAATCGCCTTCAGGGAAACAGGGGTTTATGCGATGATATCTTTAGGCATAATTAATATTTTATTCAGAGATTAAGAGTGATCCTGGTTAGACCACATAAGCCAAACTTGAGGCAATGAGCTGCTGTGAACCCCAGGTCAACGAGGATGGGCACGACTGTGCTCTTGGGCCAGACTGGAAAATCCTTTTCCTAAAAACCTTGGATACAGTGTAGACTGGCACAGTGAAAAATAACTCATATTCATACAACCTGTGGCAGTTAGCTAACGTATCACAAGTCCCCCAGAACGTAGCAGCTGAAAACAACAATCATTTATTTCTCTATTTTACAGTTTCTGTGAACAGCTTTACTGGGTATTTCTAAAGTCACTCAAAAGATGTCAGACAGCAAGTAGAGCTGTGGTCATCCAAAAACTTGATGAGGAATAGAACCACCTTCAAGGTGACTCCCTCTCCTGACTGGCAAATTGGTGCTGGCTCTTTACGGGATCCTTCAGTTCCTCCCCACTTGGGCCTTTCCACAGGGCGTGTGGTTGTTCTCACCTGAGGAACCGATTCAAGAAGGCAGGGTAGAAGTCGCAGGGCCCTGATCTGGCCTCAGATGTCACACACTTATTTTTGCCCTATTCCATCGGTCATACAAACGGCCTTCATTTGGGAGGAGACCACACAAGAGCGTAAGGACCAGCTGTTGAGGATGATTAGACGCCATCTTGGAGCCTGCGGACCGCACAGCCAGCAAGTGATGGAGGTGGTATTCCCGCCTAGACATCTGGCTCCACAGTCTGTGCTCTTCACCGCTATGTTAGGCTGCCTCTTGGCTGCTACTCATGCCCTCTCACTGAGGATGGAGAGAAGTCGAGGAGTCACAAGGGAAGCCAGACTAGAAAGTCCTGTAAACCCTGAGTGAAAAGCTTGAAGTTTATTTCTTTTCCCCCCTTTCTTTTTTAAAAGAATTTTTATTCTTTTCAAGATCCAGTCTTAGGTTTATAATGCCCTCTAATTTCCCTCTATGAAGACACTTTGTCCTTGCAACATCATCCCAGTTGGGGGAGTGAGACCTGAGTTCTGAATTCCGACCGGCTCGAAAGCAGTGGAGATCGATCCAGCTGGAGCTGCTCAGCAGGGCCTAGGGGCCAGGGACAGGTGGGAGCAGGGAAAGGAGGGTGGGCTGGCTCCTTTTCTCAGGACATGGAGGGAATAAAAAGAGGAGGGAAGAGATTTTGCTTACTTTGGTATAAAAGGTATTCTCTAGCAGACATAGGTTACACGTTAGGAGAGCTTTTATGGTTATCAATTACTGCCTTCTGCAAATAAGTAAGAATCAGGCACAAAAGAATTCCTCAGATTTCAAGGTGAATATGCAAAAAATAGACCCCAAAGAGGCAAGGCCAAAGAAAAAGTGGTGATTTGGATAAGTCTAACCATGTCCTTTTATATTAACAGACAATTAACTTCAATATTGAGAAATTACTGCCTAAAGCTGAAAGTTAATTACATTAGGGTCCTTTCTTCTTACAATTTGGGTGTGGTCTTCTCAGGAAGTAGAGAAAGCTGAGGAAGGTTTTCCCCCTAGTCAGACACTGATAATCCCTGAATAAAAGTTAATTCACAGGGGCGCCTGGGTGGCTCAGTTGGTTAAGCATCCGGTTCTTAGTTTTGGCTCAGGTCATGTTCTCAAAGTTGGCAGATCGAGCCCTGCATCAGGCTCCATGTTGACAGTGTGGACCCTGCTTGGGATTCTCTCTCCGCCCCTCCCCTGCTCTCTCTCTCAAAATAAATAAACTTTTTTTAAAAAGGCACTTCTTAGAAGAAAGTATGCATATAGCTAAAAAACACATGAAAATTTTGTTCAAGCTTGCTAGTAATCTAACTTGCTACAGAAATATCGATTAAAACACAATATTCCATTTTCTGCTTAGCATATCTGCAAAACTTTTAAATATGAATAATATATAACACTGGCAAAGTTCTAGGGAATAGGCCCAGTGCTACACTATTAATAGACATGTAAATTAGGGCAGGTTATGAGAGGAACACTTGACAGTATTTCTCAAAATTCTACTTCCAAGTGTTATCGTAACGAAATACTCCCACTTGACGTATGTACAAGGGAGCCCACTACAAAACAGCATATAATAGTGAAAAATTAGAATCCCAATGTTGAATCTGTAAAGGCCTGGTTAAAAATAATTATGCTATATTCATACTGCAGAATTTCACCCAGTGGCTTAAAGGACTACGGAAGATCAATACATACCAACCTGAAAAATTTTCTAGGCCATACTGTTAAATGAAAAAAGCAAGTACGGTGTAAGAACTGTAAGAACAATAAGTACAGTATAATTTTATTTATGTAAAAAATAACACAAAACTACATATTGTGTAGATGTGTATCTATAAGTAAATCAATCCAGAGAAAAAGATCCAGAAGGCTGCATATCTCTCTATGAAGCATGGTCACTCCCGAAAAATCGAGTAAGAATTGTTAGTGGGAGGTGGGGGGGGGAGAGAATATAATAGGTAGAGGAAGCTATGAAAAGGAAAACTACAAGTTTTTTAAATAAGAATTTATTCATGCATTGCTTGTGTGAAAGAAAGAAAGAAAGAAAGAAAGAAAGAAAGAAAGAAAGAAAGAAGAAGAGAAAAAAGAAAAAAAAAAAACTGTGAATGTTTTAAACATTCAGGCATTCTAGACCAAGTAGTCAGTGCACAAAAACATTCTGTATGCATACACAATATCGCCTTCTTGCAGTCACATTCTCAGAAAATCAAGCCTTGTTTGCCTGAAACTAAGCAATAGTTTCTGAAAGAATGAAGAGAAATAAACCCATCTATCTCTGTCGTCCGTTGTTAGGTTTAAGCCATACTGTCTTCTGTTTTCTGTCTTGGTAGCCTTCTTACGATCATTGTTTCCTACTCAACTCATATAAAAAGTCTAAAACATAAACCCTCAGTTGAACTGGAAAATTGGACACGAAAAGAGCACTTCAGAAAAAGCCAGGTTCTGTGTTTGAGGCACACAGACTTTCCCACGTGAATATTGCAAATAAAAATAGATCGGTAATCCATGGGCTCTTTCAACATGAAAAAGAGATGTTACACCACCCAAATCTCAACAGATACTCTTACCTTCTCTCCAGATTTGTCTATATAACAATATAAGCTGCCTACTCTATGCGAATGGTACCAATAGTTTGCCTGTTCCTCACACCGTGTTTTCTGTAGTAAATACTTTTGTCTGTTCTAAGACTTCTCCTTTCTTCTATATAGTTACCAGGACTTTGGTCATGGCTGTCTTCCCCACCAGACAGCAAATAGTTTGAGGGTGACTGTGTCTCATTCATTTTGTATCTATCCCGGCACAGTGTCTATCCCAGTGATCAGCCAATAGACAGTTCTTAAAAATTATTGCTCGCTGAATATTCAATTGATATATAAATGCCATGTGTTAAATGAAGCATCTATAGGAGGAATTTTTATCCTTGCAGATCACTGAAAGTTATGAAAGAAAATAGACAAAACACCAAGATATGATTCCAGAATTTTCCAGAACTACAGGACAGATTCTGAAAGGTACAGTGGAAATATTTGGGCACTACAGCTCCTCCTGGCCCGGGGCTATGTCTTCTATCTCTGTAATTTCTTTCTTTCTTTGTTTTTCTAATTAATGTATTTATTTTGAGAGACACGGAGACAGTGTAAGTTCTGAAGAGGCACAGAAAGATGGAGAAAGAGAGAATCCTAAGCAAGTTCCGTGCTGCCAGTATGGAGCCTGATGTGGGTCTTCAGCTTACGAAACCATTAGATCATGACCTGAGTGGAAACCAGGAGTCAGATGCTTAACTGACTGAACCACCCAAGCACCCCTATCACTGTAATTTCTACACACAACACAGTACCTGTTGACCTAAGGGATACTCAGCAGACACTGCTGACTAATGATTAAAGCAGCAAGCAGGCCTAGGCTTTGGAGGCAGATGAGCTTCTGTTTGAATCCCGGCCTGATAAATTTTACCACGTGACCTTCAGTATTCTATTTCTTTAGATCCTCATTTGCCAGATTGAAATTAAAATCTCCATAATCCCCAGGTTGCCTTAAAAGTAAGTGGGTAAAATATTCATGGCAGTGCTTGGGTCTTGAGAAAGAGTATTTGCCTGCCTTCTCTCACGAAGATAGAAACTGGCATTCCAGAGAAGAGATAGTAAAGTCAATCAAAGAATTTTCATTGGCCAGTTTGCGTATGGGCCACCACAAGCCCTTCTTTGTCACCTTAAGTGATATTAATATGTGGCTAAAAGAAGGTACTAGTTTCAAAGGCTTTGTGGTCTTTTTCTCTGTACCCCCTCCCACCCTCCCCAACCACTCAGCTAAATAGAAACTTCTTTGTTCACTTGGCCTCAGTCCTGGCTTCCAAGAGAAAAGCTGAGTCTATGAACTTAGCTCCTGCAGCTTGGATGGTGTAGACTCAAGAGACAAAGCAAGAACAAGAGGGGCAAATATAGGATTTTCACAGGAAGAAGTCATGGTTTGTTCGTGGGAGAGAAGGAAAACCATAGATGAAAGCAAAGAATAGGGAGAAGTGTGAAACTCTTCTCAGCTCACTTTGGTGGAGAGATCTTTGTAGAGAGTTGCTGGAGAGTGTTACAGAGAGTGCACATACACCCTTTTGGGTGCCTAAGAAGTGGAAGAGATCCAGAGATTCAGAGTTAGATGAAAGAACAAGGAAAGGAGATCCTGGTTGGCTGAGTTGGTTGACCGTCTGATTCTTGATTTCACTTCAGGTCATGATCCCAGGGTCATGGGGTCGAGCCCCAAGTCAGGCTCTTCACCGACTGTGGAGCCTGCTTAAGATTTTCTCCCTCCGTCTCTCTCTCTCTCTCTCTCTGCCCCTCTTCTGCTTGCACCTCTCCCTCTCTTTCTCTCTTTAAAAAAATAAGTAAAGGGGCGCCTGGGTGGCTCAGTCGATTAAGCGGCCGACTTCGGCTCAGGTCATGATCTCGCGGTCCGTGAGTTCAAGCCCCGCGTCAGGCTCTGTGCTGACAGCTCAGAGCCTGGAGCCTGTTTCACATTCTGTGTCTCCCTCTCTCTGACCCTCCCCCATTCATGCTCTGTCTCTCTCTGTCTCAAAAATAAATAAACGTTAAAAAAAAAGTTAAAAAAAAATAAGTAAAAAGATTACCATTAGATTTAGTCAAGTTGAGATTCTGGGCTATGTTTTCTATGCACAATACCATGCAAAAATTGGGTTTCCTATTGTCCCAGGCTTTTTTTCAAACTATGTAAAGATTTCTCAGATGATTACATTAGGATTGCCCTTCAAAGTGAAATAAACAATGAAAAAGCCTGCAATTGGCATACAAAAAGTTACATGTGATTGAGGAACACATAGAATAATTAGAGACTGAGAGAGACTAGAGCAAGGTGGTCCCATGTGGAGGGCAGAATCCATTGTGGCACATGCAGCAGGTGCGGGTGGGCAGGACTGAAGGCTTGTTTCTCCAAAGGAAGATGATGGATATTTACAGGTAGAAACCCATACTCCTACCTGTTGTAAACAGGTAAAATACTTGAAAGAGATCAGGCTGAAATGATCTTTACCTCACTGTCAACCACCTGCTAAATGAAAGGGTACCCTTTCGATGCAGAGTGTATTGAAATACAGCCAGTATGCAGAAAACTCTATGTAGTGGTTTCCTAGGGCTGTTTTAATAAATTACCCCAAACTTGGAGGCTTAAATCACAAATGTGTTCTCTCACAGTCCTGGAGGCCAGAAGTTCTAAATTAAAGGGTTGGAATGGCTACACCCCTTCAAGGGGCTGTGTGGGAGCATCTTTTTCATGCCTCTGTGCCAACCTCTGGGGGCCACAGGCCATCCTTGTCTTATGGCCACATCACTGCCATCCCAGCATCTATCTCCACATTTTCTGTGTGTCTGGCTCGTCGCGCTATGACTCCACTCTGCCTCTCTCATCACATGGCCTTCTTTTCTGTCTGTGTGTCTCTTATAAGGACACTTACCTTTGAATTTACAGCCCACCCAGATAATCCGGAATGGTCTCATCATTTCAGTAATGTTAACTCAATTTCATCTGTAAAGATCCTTTTACCAAACAAGTTAATATTCACAGGTTCCAGGACTTGATGTGTACATGTATTTGAGGGTGGGGGTGAATGAATGTTCAGGATACTATAGTGTACATTTAATCATACGTTGAGTGAATGTGTCTAAGGTAATATAACCGTCCCCAAATCAAGAAATTAGCACCATGCCAGAAGCCCCCTCCTGCCACTTACCATCACTACCACCACTCCTCCTGCTATTTGTTAGTTTTGTCAGTTGTAGAACTTGATATAAAGAAATCGTCAGTATGTATATACTCTTACACAGTGTTGGTGACATCACATTGTGGGACACTCATCATTGTGAGATTCATGAAGCTGTAGACCATTCATTGTGTATGCTTTGTGGTGTCCCCTTGTATAACAATACCACAGTTGGTTTGCCCATCTACAAATGGACATTTGTGTTGTTTACTTTTTGGCTATTTAGAACAATGCTGTTCTCCATATTCTAGTGCATGACTTTTGGTGAATATATGTATGTGTTTCTGTTGGGTATATACCCAAGAGTGACCTTGCTGGGTCAAAGGGTTGTGTATGGTTTACTTTAGTAAATACCACCAACCAGTTTTGCAGCGGTAAGTCAGGAGGGCCGCCGTTGAACTTAACTTTCAGAGTAACTGTTTTCTGCTGGGCAAGGTAGGGCGTCTGCGCTTGCGCAACCCCCCCCCCCCCCACCCGCCCCGCCCCGCCCCAGCCATGGAGGGAGATTGCTCATGTGCCTGCCTCCTCTCGGCTGGGGAGTGTGTTCACGCATGCGCACAGCGCCTCCCCCCCCCCCCCCCCACTGACGTCACCGAAAGGGAGATTCTGCAAACTTTTTAGAAAACTTCCCAGAGGTTGAGCTAATTATGCTTCCGGTGTTTTTGTGAGAACTAGAGGAACGCCCTTTTGGAGAAGTGATTTGTGAAGCAAATAAACAGTCCGCACGAGATGGTGGAGAGAATGCTTCATCCGCTTTGGAAAATAATTGGAAACATTTTAACATCATTTATACACATGTGCACGCTGAGTGGGAGCGGCACCCCCTGGATAGCCTGGCATTGTTTATCCCACCCTCCCTACTCCAAGGTCTGTGTGAGTCCAAGGAGTTTGCTCACAGGATTTGCAGATTTGCTGCAAATTCCACAGCTGTGCTTCCTAGGTTTTTCTCCACTCAGTGGTTGCTCTTTCTCTAATGCACTGGGTTAAACCAGAAAGAAAACACAGCCTCCAGACCTACTCACCCTGATGCATCAAGAGGGCCAGATTCTTCTCCCTCTGTTATGGAGAGCAATTCAGGTTCCCCCAACTTGTACTAACAAAGCCGCATATCCAAACCTAGAAAGGTACCCCAGCAGAACACAGCCTCCTGTATAGACCTGGATCCAAACCCCATAGAGATAACTGGGGTTACGGATATGGAATCCAGGTGGCCAGGTGGCCACAGTAACAACTGTAGTGTTCCTTGGTCCCACAAAATCTCTCATGGGATGTGTGCTTTGGCTGTATGAGGTAGGGGCGTGAGATATTTGAGATATTTGAGATATTTGAGAACGTTTACCAACAGGACTAGTATTACCATTCAAAAGGCTTTAATGCATTCTCTGCAATGAATGCTTCCACTTAAGGGGATGTTTACAAATAGTGGGCTTTCCTGGCTCTTGAATGTGATTCAGCAACAGCAAGGCAGTATCATAGCATCATTTCCTGTAGGACAGAAAAGTGGAGTCAGTGCCAAGAAGTCCCTGAGCAGCATCTCGGCCTCCAACTTGCACAGCCTGGAAAGTGTATTACTGTGTCAGTGCAAGTCGGGTTCAAAATTCACTCAGCGCGTTCCAGCTGAGGAGCAGTTCAAAGGGAAGAGTGCACAGTGGAAGAAACGCATTTCCTGAAGCCCGTTCTCTTACTTTGGCTTCCGATTATGAACCTCTCAATTAATTTCGAGAGCACTATATAAAAGAATTGAATGAAATACTTAAGAAGTGCAACAGTCTTCAGGAACATGGTAGATCGTGCCTTATACCCTCGCCAGCAACTTTTCCTTCTCCTCTTTCCCAGATGAGCATCCAAATTTCCCAGCCACGTGGCTTGCCCAGTGTTGTGCCAGTAAATGTTTAATAACGGGCTCACCAGCATTAGAAAAAAGTCCTGTCCTAATGTTTGTCTGGTTTACATGATGTAAATATACCCACAGGGGCCAAACTAAAATGATATCCCTGGATACAGAGCTGGTAAGAAATGCAAAATAGTAGATCATGATATGGTTTGTCCACCACGCAGTTCCTACAGATATAAACACCCTCAAGGGCAGAGATAATCGTAAAAAGATTAGGAAATGATGAATTTGGGTATTATCGCCTTTGTTTTTAATATAGCTTAATTACAAGTTATGTAATTTAAGTTTTATTAATGACTGTGTTTTACAACCACTTGCAAAATGCCTGAAACGTTAACTGAGATAGGGGCACCTGGGTGGCTCAGTCAGTTAAGCAGCCGACGGCAGCTCAGGTCATGATCTCACAGTTTGTGGGTTCGAGCCCCGCGTCAGGCTCTGGGCTGACATCTCAGAGCCTGGATCCTGCTTCACATTCTGTGTCTCCCTCTCTCTCTGCCCCTCCCCTGCTCATGCTCTCTCTCTCTCTCTCTCAAAAATAAATAAATACTTTTAAAAATTAAAAAAAAAAAATAAAGAAAATGATACAGAAGGAATCCAGGTATCTTTTCTCTGGTTTGTCCCACTGATAATATGTTGCAAAACAGTGCTACCCTGCCACAGCCAAGATACTGATATTAATTTTAATTCAGTCAAGATGAAGAAGAGTTCTGTCAGGATGAGATCCCTGTGCTGTACCCCCACATCCACCCGTCCTCCCACGCTCTGACTCCTGGCATCACTAATCTCTTCACTATTCAGTAGATTTCTAATCTCAAGAATGTAATGGGAATGTAGCCATACAGTGTGACACCTTTTGAGACTGGCTTTTGTCATGCAACGTGATTCCCTGGAAATTCTTCTAAACTGTTGAGTGTATCCGTAACCCGTTCCTTTCTGTTGCTTCACTGTATCCAGGGGTATCGATCTGCCAGCGTTTGACTTTTCAACTCTTGAAGGACAGCTGGGTTGTTCATTGGTCTGGGCTGTCACAAAGCATCTATGAACATTCTGAGCAGGATTGGGGGGGGGGGGGGTATAGCCCTTTTTATTTCCCTGGAGGAAATGCCCACGAGTTTGTGGCGTCCTGTGGTGGTTGTAATAAGAAAGTAGCAAACTGTTTCCTGGAGGGGCTGTAGCATTTTGCCTTCCACCCAGCAGTGCTCGCGTGATCTTCGTCTTTTACAATTCTTGACTGTATTTGGTGTTTTGACTATTTTTTATTTTATTTTATGTAGGGAAGTTTAAATTTGTGTTGTATTTAAACTGTAGTTTAAATTTGCCTTTCCTTCACGTCCGTTTACGTTGAATATCTTTTCATGTGCTTGTTCACTGTATATATTTATCCTCTTAAATCAAATGTCTGTTTATGTCTTTTGTAACATTTCCAATTGGATTGTCTGTGTGTTTTTGTTACTATTGAGTTTTGAGATTTCTTTATATTTTCTAGATACTAATTCTCCGTCAGATATGTGGTTTGCAAATATTTTCCCCCAGTCAGTAGCTTGTGTTTTTAGCTGAAAAGGCTCTTTGACAGAGCAAACATTTTTAATTTTAATTTTGCCGAGGCCTAGAGTGTGATATTTTCTTTTTATGGATTGTGCTTTTTGTCTGAAGTCTAAAACCTAGATTCTGAATTTTTTTTCCTAAAAGTTTTATGGTTTTCCTTTTCACATTTAAACGTATGATCCATTTTGAGTTAATTTTTTTATAAAGGGGGTGATTTTTGTCCGTGTTCATTGTTTTCCCTATGAGTGTCCACTTGGTCCAGCGTTATTTGGTGAAAAGGCTGAGTGGAATTCTTTATTTTTGATTATTATTTTTTATTTTTATTTTTATTTTTATTTTTATTTTTATTTTAGTTAACATACAGTGCAATAACTGCTTTCAGGAGTAGAATTCACTGATTCATCACTTACATACAACACCCAGTGCTCATCACAACAGGTGCCCTCCTTAGTACCCATCTAGGTAGAACTTTTTAAAATGTTTATTTGCACCGGTCCCAACACAAAATCTGGAAGATGGTTATTTTTCGACGAATACTTGATGCATTTAAATTAAATCCGATTTATTACTTGTCTTAAAAATAGAAAAATGTCAATGTAATTTACTCTATTACTAAATGAATTTGGATGGATCAGAGTTTCTCTGTACAGTCATCAAAAGTTACTCAGAGCCGGGGCACCTGGGTGGCTCAGTCGGTTTAGCGTCTGGATTCAGCTCCGGTGGCGATCTCACAGCTTGTGAGTTTGAGCCCCGCGTCAGGCTCCGTGCTGAGAGCTCAGAGCCTGGAGCCTGCTTCGGATCCCTCTCTTTCTTCCCCTCCCTTGCTCACGCTGTGTCTCTGTCTCTTTTAAAATATAAACATTTAAAAAAATTTTTTTAAGTTACTCAGAGCCTATCAGGTATCTAAGTGCCAGACTCAGATTAATCTTTTTTGTTTCCTTATAAAATATGACTGAAATAACCTACACTTGTGTGGTCTGTCAAAGTAACAGGACTGAGGTTTTTCTTGTTTTGTTTTGTTTTGTTTTGAATGTACCTTGGGGAGATCATTCTTAGTCTTTCCTGGTCACACCACACATTTTCTTCAGCACGCTGCTGGCCTAATATACGAAAACTTAATCTGCTAGCAGTAAGCAAAGATTTACAGGGGAAAAAAACACACACACAAAAATGTGGGCATTAAGAATCATTTATTAAAGTTTTTAGGGGCGTCTGGGTGGTTCAGTCGGTTGAGCGTCCGACTTCAGCTCAGGTCACGATCTCGCGGTCCGGGAGTTCGAGCCCCACGTCAGGCTCTGTGCTGACCGCTCAGAGCCTGGAGCCTCTTTCGGATTCTGTGTCTCCCTCTCTCTCTGCCCCTCCCCCGTTCATGCTCTGTCTCTCTCTGTCTCAAAAATAAATAAACGTTAAAAAAATTTTTTTTAAGTTTTTAATATCAGAGAAAAGAAGAATGAGAATATTCAACTGTGAAAGAAAAACTTATTTCATCAAATTGTTTATGAACGACATTGAGCTTGGTGCTGTTAAGTTCCCATCCCACTGGGTTCAGGTCTGTCCTGAGCCCATCTGGTCCTGCTGAACGGCTCCGTAAAAGCCCTGATTCTGCTTCATGCTTTCCTAGGTCCTTGTCCGTCTCCCCCACCAGATGATAGACTTCTTACAATCTCGCCGTCCAGCAGAGTGCCGTGTATATAACGAACACTCCGTATTTGCCGCATGAATAAAGAAATGATGAATAGCCAACAAATCAACAGTCCTCGGGGAATTTATCATCTGTTATGAGGGCTTATGGCAAAAATACAAAAGCTGGTAGAATACGAGACCCTGTCATCTTTGGCAGGCACAGGGTAGTAAGACCCCGACTTTTTGCCTAGGGATACACGATTCTCTTGTGTGATCCAGCAGATCTTGTAAATTAATTTCACTCTGTCCTTTGGAGCCAAAGCTCTGCTAATGACTGTTCTTCAGTTGACTCGGCTTTTCTTTTTTTTTTTCTTTTAAATACATTTCCACTGGGTCTTGAGGGGCCTTGTCTGCAACTATGTTTGGATAAGATTCAGATGTTTCTGGGATCGCTAGCCAAAATGCCATCTAATAGGACCCCAGTCTGTCTGGTTTACTGTCTCAGGGAGCGATGCTTACCAAGCACAGGGTCGCCTGAGACACTCGGGAATCATCCCCGCCTACCTCAACATGCTCCCCTCACCTATTCACCTGGCGCTGGTCACAGCCTCTCTCCCTTCTCGCCACCCTGCTCCCACTGCTGTATCCTAATCCAGCTAATAGTCATTCTTCAGGTGACTAATGGACTCAGCTTTGGAATAGGCCTTGCATCCAGTTTTTTCTAACCTGCAACCTGCCTAAATGTGTCTAAATCCCAAAACTGATTCAGTTATTCTTCTACTAAAAGTCCCACCAGTCCTTTCCATTGCCCTTACGATGACATCCAGTTTCTAGCATGGCCCTTGACAGTCTTTGCTGTGCTGTCTCTCCAGACTCATCCTGTTGGGTACCCCCCGCCCCCACCGAGCCAACCTGTCTAGACCCTGGAGCTCTAGGCTCTGGCCACATGGAATTTCTTTTATACATCCCTTCTCACTTCTGGTCCCTTCACAAACAATGTTTCCTGCCAAGAGTGTTCTTTCTCCCTAAATCCTCTGTATCCTTTAGAGATTATGTTTAAGACACAGCCTAGAGGAAGTGTTCACTGGCCTCCTGGCTAGATCAGATGATCCTGCTCTCGCTCCCCAACGGTCCCCAATACCTCTACCTTCTAGCTTCTGATACACTTTCAAAAATTTTCTTAATGTGGTATTTATTTTTGAGAGGGAGAAAGAGTGGAGCAGGGGAGGGGCGGGGAGAGAGGCAGACACAGAATCCGAAGCAGGGTCCAGGCTGCGAGCTGTCAGCACAGAGCCCGACGCGGGGCTCGCACTCACAAACCGTGAGATCATGACCTGAGCTGAAGTCAGATGCTTAACCGACTGAGCCAGCCAGGAACCCCTTTGCCACACTTTTTCAATCAGGTAGTTTTCAGTCTCTCTCTCACGAAAGGCTCTAAGGAGAGGTTCTTTGTTACTTACTCATTTTTAGATCACTAGCATCTAGCTTGGCACCAGGTACCCTGTTGGCACTCAATAAATGTTTTTAGAATAAACGCATGAATGAATAAATGAATGAATGAATGAACGAACAAACAACCTCTATGTGGGATGAACTGTAATAGAAACAAAGAAAGCATAGGGGCAGCAAGGTGGGCTCAGTCATTTCAGCTTCCACTTTGGTTCAGATCACAATCTCACAGTCCGTGAGTTCCAGTCCCGCGTTGGGCTCTTTGTTGACAGCTCAGAGCCTGGAGCCTGCTTCAGATTTTCTGTCTCCCTCTCTCTGCCCCTCCCCCACCCCCACCCCCACTCATGCTCGGTTTCTCTCTCTCAAAAATAAGTAAAACATCAGAAAAGGAAAGCATAGAAATGAGTCAATAGACGTCCACAATAATCAAAGAGAAAAGCAATAAAAGTCTCTGATACATAAGAGCTGTAGCAAGAGAAAGAAAGCAGTGGCCGTGGAAAATACTATGGAGGCACCAAGTTAGAGCGACAAGAGAGAGAGAAAGGGAGAGCTCAAGCAGGTGACAGTATGATGCTGGCATAGCCAAAAAGAAAACAAGTGCGGTGCCTGGGTGGCAGTCATTTGGGCATCCTTGACTCCTGCTTTCAGCTCAGGTCATGATCCCAGGGTCGTGGGATCGAGCCCCTCACTAGGGTCCACAATGAGCGTGGAGACTGCTTGAGATTCTCTCCCTCTCCCTCTGTCTCCCCAACTTGCGCTCTCTAAATAACTAAACAAATAAACAAACAAATACATAAATTGAGGATAAGCACATACATGCGTCGTTTCGAGAAAAAACACAGAAAATCAAGTTGCTTATTTTTAGAGCATGACAAGGCGAAGTTCTGAAATGATTGCCACAGTGTTTCTCTCCGGCATTTCTCTTCCTCTCTGGTTTCTGGTTTTTTGAACTCACAGCAGAGGCAACGGCCACGAATAGCAAAGACCAAGCTTATAAAGATATTTTATTTTGTCCAACCATGTGACTTTACACATCAAGATTAGGCGCTGTAGGGACTCACAGCCCTGAGTTCAAGCCATAACTCAATTGAAGGAATACGACCTGGTGTAAGAACAGTATTCTAACCCGAGAGGATACGAGCATGCCAGCAGCTGTGAAGGGGGGGGATCAGAAGGGCGTACGTAGGGATCCAAAGCTGGGGAGCTGGGGATCTGCTGCTGCCTCCCCAAGGCCAAACCCAGGGATGAGCGCTCCATAAAGAACCCCAACAAGCTTGGGTGTGGCTACCAGAGAAGGGTGTCTTGCTTCTTGGGTGAGGTGCAAGGCGGTTGTGGGATTCCTAAGAAAGCCCTCGCGTCAACATCACGCGTGCCTTCGTGGAGTGGAAGTGGTGGGAACCCTGCTAGAGAAAGGCTGTGGATATTTCCACCACGACGAAAACTTGGGAGTAATGGAGCAGATAGTGTATAGAGTTACACATACAGCGACAGAGATAACCAGGTGGCAGAAAGGAATAAGCAGAGAAGGCAGATGGTCCCGCTCACCCTGAGCTGTTCCGCTGCCTGGTGGACAGTGGGAGAGTGTCTCACCTTTTCCTCCGTCTCCAAGGACAAGGAAGCGGCCGAGTAGTCAGTGGACTTAGAAATCAGAAAAGCGCTCCATAGCCAGGACCAGGAGGACGCCAAAGGCAGTGTGTGACTGAAGAAGAATGGTTGCCGTAGACAGACTGGCTGTGGATGCACCAGGAATAAATGGCAATGATGTGAGAGCAGAGGGATATTTATATGTCGTTGGAAAGCATTGGGACTGGACGCCAGTGACTGGCCCCATGTCCTTGTCACGGTGCAACCAGCCTGGAACTGAAGAGAAGGAAAGGAAAGGCATAGTTGAAATATCTTCAGTTGACTGATACTTGCCCAGAATATGCTAACAAAAATCTGAAACTGCTTTACCTTGACTTTTTGTTTTGTTATTTTTTGTTGTTAATGGCTATGGGCCCAAAAGCTATGGTGCGGGCGGCTGTAGAGAAACTTTCCTATTATATTTTTGCATACGTGAGTCGTACAATGTATTAAATACATTATATTATATATATTATATATAATATACATATATATTATATGTATGAAATCCATAATAGCAATAAAGGTGGGGGATACACAGATAAGTACACTTCTAGAGAGAAAAAAAAAAGATTGCTGGTCTCATTTCTTATCTTAACAAATGACCTGTAACTTAAAATTCTTACCCATGTCCATATTTATGTATTTAAATTTTTTTAATGTGTATTTATTTTTGAGACTGAGAGAAACAGAATGCCACTAGGGGAGAGGCAGAGAGAGAGAGGGAAACACAAAATCCAAAGCAGGCTCCGGGCTCCAAGCTGTCAGCACAGAGCCCGACGTGGGGCTCGAACTCATGAACTGTGAGAACATGACCAGAGCCAGATTCAGACACTTAACCGACTGAGCCATGCAGACGCCCGCATATTTCTGTATTTTAATGTGCCTTGAGAGAATCTTTTTTTTTATCTTCCCCCCAGATTGAAAATATGAGGACTCTGTTCTTTCTTGCTGTTATTTCATTTAAAGAACTGTATTTTTTTAACTGATTCCACCATAGTAATGACCAGATATTCCTTCTGCTTAAATGAGGTCGTATAAGTAGTGTGATATTAAATTATTGTAAAAGTGCGTGTGGTCATTATATTACATACATGCCATTGCATTGTCGTTGTTAGGTTACACATGTGTAATCCATTGTTCAATGGGCATAGAGAGCATCAGCATGTTTCATGTGGCACTGAATCAAATAGTCCCAGCATTTTCAACTTGGAGTGACTTTCCGGATGATTCAGCCAATGCATCATTATACAAACGAGGGATCTGAAGCCAAGAGAAGTTAAATAATTTGCTCAGTCACATTGTCCATTAATGCTGCAGCTAAAATGAGACCCCTGGCATAGACTACTCTGATCATTTTAATTAATTCCAAGAATAATATGCTTTATAAATTGGTTTATCATTTAAGACACCTTCAGTGGCAAATAGCTGAAGATAGAATTGGAAGTAGTTTAAACAATAAGGAAAACGCATTATCTTGTATAACAGACAGCATGAAGATAAAGCAATTCCAAGGTTAGTTAACTCTGTCAACGGCTTGGATATTTTTTCATCTCCGTTCTCCCATCCTCACTGTATCAGATTGTTCTCAGGCCGGCTCCCCTTAGGGCCATGAGACCACTGGGGAGTGGTACCAAGTAGTACCAAGCAACTTATGCCTCTCGAGCCAACAGAAAAAGAAGGTGGCATTTCCTGAGTGGTACTTTATCTGAACAAAAACCATTTCCCGGAAGAGCCACCTGAAGACTCACCCATGTTTCTCTGTGGCCAGAATTGCATCCTGTGTTCATACAGTAAGACCACCATCAGGGGCTTACATGAATCAGGATGTTCAAGGTAAAGAAAGGAGTCTACCTTTCTCTAAGGCGTGTGGACATTTTTAGGTAGGTGGCTCCCTGGAGGAATTGGGAGCCAAAGATGAAAAGGAAAGAAAAGGGAATAATCAGAAGACAACCAACAGTGTCTGTCATAACTGGCACATATTCTTGGGCATGAATCAAAAGTTGGTTCCAACCAGTATAGAGAGGATGAGTATTCCCAAGGTCTGATTGAAAATCCTTGATAAAGCGAGTAACTCTTTTACGAGAGCGAAAAATTAGTCACATGCTTGTTAAAAACATTCTTTTATATTTATTTATTTTGAGAGAGTGAGAGAGAAAAAGGTAGAGCATGAGTGGGGGAGGGGCACAGAGCAAAGGGGACAGAGGATCTGAAGCAGGCTCTGCGGTGACAGCGGAGAGCCCACTGTGGGGCTCGAACTCATGAACCATGAAATCGTGACCTGAGCCGGAATCAAGAGTCGGACACTTAATCAACTGAGCCACCCAGGCGCCCCTAGTCGTGTATTCTTAACGACAACCCAGATTATCACATACAGGATTTACTTAAATAGCACAATTAAAAAACTAAAAACAGCACAATTTCTTCAATGGGTTATAATTTACATTGAAATAACCCATTTTGGCTTGGTTTGCTTTTTTGTGCTAAATCATGGTATTTGGGAAATTAACAACTTATTAAAAAAAAAAAACTGCTAGTTAGTATCCCTACAGATGAGGACACTGAGGTTCTGAGACGCATTTGTGATTCTCCAAGTGTGGTCTCTGGATTCGCAGTATTAGCAACACCTGGAAATTCATGAAAAATGCAAATTATTGGGCGGTCTGTCTCACACCTGTGTAGAATCTGTGGGAATGGTCTGGTAATCTGCATTTTAACAAGGCTTCCAAGTCATTTAGATACACTGGAAAGTTTTAGAACCCTGGTGCAGAACAAATAACATTGTTGAGCCAGGATTTGAACGTAAAGTATCTTATCTCCAGAGGCTATTCATTTAACCAGTATGTTAAACTGCCCACCCAACCCCCCCCCAAGTAAACACAGAGTTCCTAAATAAAATAAATATAGAACAATGTTTTATGCTTCTCTTCATTCTGGGCGGGGGGGGGGGGGGGGGGGTGGGCGGAGAATACTAAATTGTGTGGGACATCAATCTACGATAGAGCAGACGCAGTACTGTTTTTGTATCCGTACGTCACTCTTGATTCTCCTGGCATCGTAAACATAATCCATAGGAATTAAGAAGGTGATGAAGTATAGTAACCAGTGTGGCCTCACTATTACCTGGTGTCTGTGTTCCTCACTCTAGGACATGGAATTGAGAGGTGGGGAGGATTGAGTTCCTAAGTGAACCAGACCCTGGGTTTCAATTTACCAAAGTCCTTCTTCTGATAACTTTACATGCAAATGATCCAATGCAGAATTGGATGAAAGAGATGAACCATGAGATGGCTGTGGGTTCCTTGAATAGACGTTTTTATAATGATGCCAGGCACACACAACACCACATTCTTGAAATTATATTGCCTTGTGTTACAAAGAGCTTATTCTTCCCATAATGGCATCTTGATAGAATGTGGGTGGGCTGAATAGCTCCCAGGGCATTAGCAAAGCAATGACATAAAATCATTGTTTTATTTTCTGTAGCTCCTCTGGATAGCTTGAGGGAAATTATGTGACTACTCTGCAAAATGATGGGTAACTATGAATTCCAGAGAAATGAGTCAAGGGATTGCATGACATCATCAATTCAGAAAGGACAGAGTTTGGGTCCTGTTCGTGCAATCAAGACCTTATAGTCTATTTTCTTGATAGTTTCCAGATATTTCCTTTGTGAGCTACATAATTATTTTTGCCAAAGTTACATGCATCTTACTTTGTTTTCATTTTTTCCCATTTTCACCCTAAAACTGTGAGAAGTAACCATTCTCTCTTTGAACACTTGATATTACATGGCAATAAGAGCAAAACGGCAAAACAAGGACTTAGGTGTATATACAAGCAAACTATTTGGGATTTTATTCCGTTGCATGCCATCTATTTACTTGAAAACAAAAGTGGTATCTGTTCAAGATGAGTAGCCATATCCTGGCTGCTGTAGGTGACCCTGAGTCACCTACATAACTTATCTAGGCTTCAGTCACCTGATCTGTGGAATGGGGATACTAAAGTGACCAGATAGGAATATTTAAGGTTTGAGGGGCATCTGGGTGGCTCAGTCATTTAAGCAGCAGACTCCTGATTTCGGATCAGGTCATGATCTCACCGTTTGTGGGATCAACCTCCACATCAGTCTCTGCCCTGTGAGCGCAGAGCCTGCTTGGGATTCTCTCTCTCCCACTCTCCCTCTCTCTGCCCTCTCCCGCTCAGACGCGTGGTCACACTGTCTCTAAAAATAAATGAACTTAAAAAAAAAAACTTTAAAATAAATAAACTTTTAAAAAAAAGAATATTTAAGGTTTGATACAGTCATACATTTCAGTCACTTACCCCATGACTAACTCTTGGATAGTAACCAGCACCTATTACTGTCATTCGTATTTTCTCATTCCCCATTATCATTATTATGGTGAAGATAATTTGGAAAACATGAATGAATTCATTTTTTTGCAGATTTTGTACATTTTTCTGGGAAGTACTATCAGTTTTGTGAAATTCTCAGAAGTGTCTTTGACTTTTAACGCGTGTTAAGAACCACAGCAAGAGTTCTATGTATATTAATCACCGTATCCTCAAAAACCAGTAACTGATGTTGAATGTGTTGAACAAATAAACTAGCTTATCTGAAACTACCTGCTTTAAAAAAAATGTATGTTTGCTTATTTATTTACTTATTTTGAGACACAGAGAGAGAGAGAAAGCATGAGCAAGGGAGGGGCAGAGAGAGAGGGAGACACAGATACGCAAGGAGGCTCCATGCTCTTAACTCACCCTGTTCACTCAGAGCCCAACTCGGGGCTTGATGTCACGAACCGTGCAATGACCCGAGCCAAAATCGAGTTGGATACTTAACCAACGGAGCCCCCCAAGTGCCCCTGAAACTACTTGCTTTTGAGGAACTGTATGAGAATGCTTCTTTTTTACATCTTAGTTAAATAACAGTAGAATCACAGATTTGCTTTATGGTTGTAGATACAGATATTTCTTTTGCCAAATGTTTTCTAAGCAAGGTATGTTAATTGCTTTCTTAAATCGTAGCATTTTACAACACTTTCTGTTTTATGAAGACTTGAAATGGAAAACACTGCCAAGATAACACTGAAATTATGAGTGCATTGTTATCCAGCATACTGGCTGACTCTGGTTGTGCCTTCTGTGCCTGGATCTTGACAGCTGGTTGTTTAGAACCAGGCTGGGACTGCAGAGTCTACTTCGTATTATTAATTATCTCCCTACCCTGGTTGGCAAACTCATTTCACCCGTCACCCTAGGAATAAATGAATGAGGTAGGAGAATCTGAGTGGCTCCATGGTCCCAGCTGAAATGCTGGTCCAAGACTTTGTCTCTTGAGAAACTTCCCTTTGTGTAATTCAGAGCTGGACATTTAAAAAATAAAACCAGGTTGTTTCCTTTGCTCAGGATAACCGAGAGGCAAATTACAGGCCTACCTCATTTTACTGTTCTGCCCTTTATTATACTTTGCAGACCCATGTTTTTCACAAGTCGAAAGCTTGTGGCAATCCTGCATTAAACACGTCTATCACACCATTTTTCCAACGGCACTTGCTCACCTTCTGTCTTTGCGTCACATTTTGGTAACTCTTGGCACATTTCAAATGTTTTCATTGGTTTCGTCTTCGTGACCGTTGATATTACTGTGGTAATCATTTGGGGCACCGTGAACCATGCCGATGTGCCGATGTTAAGATAGCAAACTTAATAAGTGGGTAATGTTCCGCTTGGTCCACCGACTGCCTGTACCCGTCTGTCTTCTTCTCCTCAGCTTCTGTATTCCTTGAGACACAATTTTGAAACTAGGCCAGTTCATTTCCCAATATTGGCCTCTAAGTGTTCAAGAGAAGGAAGAGTTGCAAGTCTGCCACTTGGAAACAAAAGCTACAAATGATTGAGATTGGTGAGGAAGGGCATGTCAGAAGCCAAGAGGCCAAAAGGTAGGCCTGTTGCCCCTTCACATTTGGCGCAGTTGTAAAGGCAAATGAAAGTTCTTGAAGGAAATTAAACGTCCTGCTCCGGTGAACACATGCATGATGAGAAAGAGAAACAGCCTTGTTGCCGATGTGGAGAGAGGTTTCGTGGTCTGGTCAGAAGATCTAACCAGCCACAACATTGCCTGAAGCCAAAGCCTAATGCAGAGCAAGAATAATTCTCTCCAGTTCTAAGAAGGCTGAGAGGTAAGGAAGCTGGAGAAGAAAAGCTTGAAGCTGCAGAGATTGGTTCATGAGATTTGAGGGTAGAAACCATGCCTGTGACATAAAAGTGCAAGGGGAGGCAGGAGGTGCTGATGTGGAAGCTGCAGCAGGTTATCTAGAAGATGTAGCTAAAATAATCCACGAAGGGAGCTACCCTAAACAACAGATTGTCAGTGTAGATGAAACAGCCCCCTACTGGAAGAAAATAGCAGCTAGGACTTTCATAGCTACAGAGGAAAAGTCAGTGCCTGGCTTCAGGGTTTCAAAGGGCAAGTTCACTCTCTTGTTGGAGGCTAATGCAGCTTGTGACCCTTAAGTTGAAGCCCCTGCTCATTTACCATTCTGCAAACCCTAGGGTGTTAAGAATTATGCCAGATTTATTCTTCTGTGTTCTATAAGTGGAATAGCAAAGCCTAGATGCCAGCACATCTGTTTACAACATGGTTTATTGAATAGTTTAAATGTTGAGACGTACCACTCAGAAAACAAAACAAAAAAAAGATTCCTTTCAAAATATGACTGCTCATTGACAATGCACCTGGTCACCCAAGAGTTCTGATGGAGACGGACAATGAGATTGACGTTATTCTCAAACCTGTGAATGCAACATCCATTTTGCAGCCCTGGGGTTAAGGAGTCATTTCCACTTTCAAGTCTTATTACTGAAGAAATACATTTCCTAAGGCTACGGCTGCTATTGAGAAGATTCTTCTGACAGCTGTGGGCAAAGTACATTGGAAACCTTCTGGAAAGGATTCATTGTTCTAGATGCCTTTAAGAACATTGGTGATTCATAGGAAGGGGGTCAAAATATCAAAACGCATAGGAGTTGGAAGTAGTTGATTGAAGCCCTCATGGATGACTTTGAGCAGTTCTAGACTTCAGTGGAAGAAGTCACTGCAGATATGGTGGGGACAGCAAGAGAGCTAGAAGTAGGAGTGGAGCCTGAAGATGTGACCAAACTGCTGTAATCTTCTGATAGAACTTGAATGGATAAACAGTGGCTCTTATAGATGAGCAAATAAACTGGTTTCTTAAGACAAAATCCACTCCTAGTGAAGATGATGTGAATATAGTTGAAGTGACAATTTAGAACATGACATACACTTCATTGATAAAGCAGTAGCAGGGGTTAAGAGGACTCCAATTTTGAAAGAAATTCAACTGTGGGTAAATATGAATGGAATGGACTGTTCACTTTGTTTTTAATGATCCTTAACCACTGTAGGTTAAAAAAAAAAAAATGTTCTAGTTCCATATTTAGAATTGTAGGAAGGAATTTGTACTTCAGTGAAAAACTATGCATTGCCTGGACTCTAAAAGATACTCCTCAGGGTTATCTAGTTGTGAATGCCCTGAAATAATTTTACAATCAACTAGAAATTGTGAATACCTTCTAGGAAAAGAAAAACAATTCTTATCTACTGACATGCATATTATGTCCTGTGGATAAGAGCTGACTTCGCTCTCCGCATCCCGAAACACAGTTTTGTTCTCCATATGTACATCCATTGCAGTATTTCCGATCTATTAAGTCTACCTGTTCTTAAGTTTCTCTTTTGGGCTGACAATGAGAAAATCTGCTTGGTTCCCTCATTAATTAATGAACAGAATTAAAATTTTAACACACGGTCCTTTTTCATGTTTTTATGACAGTCACGATTTTTTGAAAACTCACTTTTTGCAGAATTTTGCAGGGTTTCTTTTCAGGAACAGATAACCTAAGTGTGGCTACACAAATGCCCAAAGTTCTTTTTTTTAATTATAAAGATAAAGTAACTGCCTGACGATGGGGCACAGGGGATCTGTTTCACCTTGCTGACTTAAATATTTTTCCTATTTCATGGTCTCTCATGGTTGGTTGAAATCAATTGAAATATCTTCTACCTATTACCTGCAGAATTCAAACAAGTCACACGCTGAATTGTTCACTTCAGACATTTCACACATTCTTTCTTATTTGATGCACATTCCACTTCACATCATTGTATATTGATTACTCCCTGAGTCAAGAATTCAATCTGAGATTCTATCAGCCAGTCCCCATTACTATGAAGGGGATGTCCTTGCTCTCCTTGGGTTCCCTCTGACGAGACGCATTCCAATCATTGTGACTTCATTTATGACATCCTTCTCCTAATGTTTAACTCTCCTTTATATCTGCCCCCAGCATACAGCTCGGCACACAATCACTTATTTATGAATGAATAAATGAATAAGGGTCACCCTTGCTACCAATCTGTTTTTCTGAAACAGAAATTATTAGATTTGGTTGTTCAATGATTTCTAAAACACAAAAGTTGCGCTCTTGAGGGGCTCTTAAAATATATTTGTGAATGTTCAGTTAAGGTAACAGACACATATAAAAATCAAAGCATTTTTAATAGTGAAAGAAAAGCTTAACCATAATCATTTTTTAAGTCAATATTAAAGAGTTTCAAAACCCAGGAAATACATATATTCCAAAACTCTAAGAAACATATGGACATGGGGTTGGTTTTTCTCTCCCCTAAGTTTACTGATTTAAGAGTAGAAAAATCAGGGCACCTGGGTGACTCAGTCATTTAGGCATCCCACTGTTGATCAGGATCAGGTCAGGATCTCATGGTTTGTAAGTTCGAGCCCTGTGTGGGGCTCTGGGCTGACAGTGGGGAGCCTGCTTGAGATTCTTACTCACTCCCTCTTTCTCTGCCCGTCCCCTGCTCATTCTCTCTCTCCCCGCCCCCCCCCCCCAAAATGAATAAGTAAACTTAAAAAAAAAAAGAGTAGAAAAATCAAGGTGAGCTCCAAATCTTGCCCTTCATTTTCCTGAGAGTTCAGTCTTCCAGACTATAAGCTTCAAAAGACCCTGTCTGCGAGAATCACTGCTATAGACCTAATACCTATAGCCCCATACCTGACATGAATGAATGAACCTAATGACCTCATTCGTACTTGGATTTATATTTGTAAAAAATGCGCCAATGTGTGTGTATGAATGTGTGTGTGTGTGTGTGTGTGTGTGTGTGTGTATGTGTGTATGTGTGTGGGTGGGTACGGTAGTATGGGATGAGCATAGCTGCAAGGTTTCTTTCTCTGTGAGGCTAAATCATTGAAATAGGGGCATAATGTTATGAATTCAACTTTTTGGTGCCAATATTTGGCCAAAGGATGGATGCTGACCCTTACTCTCTGAATCAGTCACGAACCAAGAATTAAGTTTACTTCTTCAATACAATGATTACATTCATCCTGTATCCTCCTTTACTCTTTACTCGTATAGCAGTTTTAGCTATGGACATCTTCTGCAGGCACAAGGACTTAACTGGAGTCCGGAGGTAAATGTGTGGGTAAACTCTTTTTTTTCACTCAATTTGAATTACAAACCTAAAGAGGCATTGCTAGGTAAATAGCCACTCAGGTCAAAATAAGTAAATCCAGGAGAATGCAACAGATACATTAAAAGTGTTACTCGGCATGTCTAAACAATTTTCAGGTGGAAGAACTCTCTATCCATCTCAAGTTCGTTGAAACATGAATAGAATACTCTATAACAATTGGTGGCCTCCCGCAGGCACTCAAAACAACTTAGTGTCCAGCTTCAATTCCCATTTTCAAGAGGATGGATAGGCTTGGTCTCCTTTTTATCACTGACTAGCAGAACATCTGAATTCCTCCTGGACTTTCACAAAGTAAGGCCCAGGAGTGGCTTTAGAGGTTTGACTTGAAAATTAAATCACAATAAAGTCAAAAGCATGAGAGAGTCTATTCAAAGGGAAATCAGACCTTCTCTTTGCTTCATTTTATGTGTATGTCTGTGTACAAATATATCTACTTAGAGATCCTTCTGTTCTATTCCCATCAGGCAAAGCTCTAAGATAGGGCCATGCCTTCTTCCTCGATTGCTTTCTCCTACGTTGAGAGCTTTTGGTCTTTTGAGATAAAATTACCAAGAAATTTAAAAATTCGTCTATAAGTGTTCATACATATTCATATATAGGGCCAAAAAGTAAACATACTTTTACTTTGCAGGCCACACAGCCCCTATTACAAGTACTCAACTCTGCCATTGTAGAGTGAAAGCAGCCAGAGACGTCAATGAATGAGCATGGCTGTGTTCCAGGAAAAGTTTACTTATATGGGAGGAAGGAAGGAAGGAAGGAAGGAAGGAAAAGAAATAAAGAGAAAAGAAAGAAGAAAAGAAAAGAAACAAAGGAAAGAGGAAAGAAAAGAAAAAAGAAAAGGAAAGAGAAAAGAGAAGAAAAGAAAAAAGAAAAGAAAGAAAAGAAAAGAAAAAAGAATACTTACAAAATAGTCAGTGGGCCAGAGTTGGACTATGGGCCATGGTTTGCTAACTCCTCAGCAAGAAGGTTTTGGAAAGCAAGAAATTTGGCTTAGTAGGTAGGTAGGTAAGTGGGTAGGTGGATACATAATTATATAAATATAAAAAAATTCGTATGGGCGGGTTACACCTTATTATAAACTGACGTAGCCAGTTTGGTAGATGTCAGGGGCTGCATATGGTTACAGGGAATGAGGCTTACCCAACTCCTCTCTGAGATCATAATGAAAGTAGGTCCCTGACTGAATTCTGCCACACTTAGATTCACTAGCAAGTAGGCATGAATATACTAGCAAGCAAACTTGATAAAATGCGATCCCTGTGTCCTTTTGGAACTTGAAAAAAAAACTTAATGAAAAAGTCACCTAAAGCAAACGTGATAATTTTAAAGCTGTAGGATGCAGATGATCCTATATTCAAGTCTAGAGATTAAAAATTCTCTAGGGGTGCCTGCGTGGCTCAACTGGTTAAGGGCACAACTCTTGATTTCGGCTCAGGTCATGATCCCGCTGTTTGTGAGTTCAAGCCCTGTGTCAGGCTCTGTGCTAACAGTGCAGAGCCTGCTTGGGATTCTCTTTCTCTCCCCCACCACCCCCCCTCCCGCCCCTCCTGTGCACACGTGCTCTCTCTCTCTCTCTCTCTGTGTGTCTCAAAATAAATAAATAAACGAAAAAAAAATTCTCTAATTCTGTGGTGGGACACAGCATTAACTGACAATCAAACTTGAGATACCAGTTGAGTTTTTAACTTCTAGTCCTGCCTGTGTTGGGAACGAGAAGAGGATGTGAACGTATTTCTGTAATATCGTGGATCTGCTAAAGTTGCCCAGAGCCCATTTCAGTGATCTATTTTTGCCAGTTAACAATCCAGTGATCTCACCAATGATAAACAATGTTTAACTTTTATTATGCAAATGTCCTTAATCTGTGGTGTAAATCAGTTCTGAAGAGAGTTGAGACCCTTAGAATAGCCCCCTGTGCAAAGTGAACCTTTAGATTAAATGCCAGCACACCACCCCTGTCCTGGGAAATCCTGATGAGAACATATGACTACCTTTCAGATACAGATGGAAATTAACATCCATATATACCACTATCAGACGCCATGACTATCCCATGTTTTTTAACTGGCTCATTCTGTGTAGGGTATACGACTAGCTGGGCTCTGTTGGAGTTTAACCCCTAGCAGGAGGTGAAAGTGCTCCAGATCCAGGGAGGAGAAGGTAGAAACCAGTGTGGCAAAAACAGATGAGGGTCAGGCAGGTTTGGGAAGGGGACGAAGGGGGAATTCCAATCTAGAAGACCGGATCGTGGCTTCAGATACGCAGAATGAAGATTGATGCGTGGTTATTCCAGGAAGTCTTTCCCAGTAGGATGGATTTGACAGGAACAAAGTGGGTCAGTAGGTTCAGCAAATCGGGTGGCTATTTGAGAGACTCACTGACACAGGACCTAGTGATCCCCTGTATAAGGAATAGAAGGAAGTATTGATATTTGGTCAGTTGGCTTGTCTCTGCTCTAGATGAAGAGCAAAGAAGCTCGATAAGGCCATAACTTTGATTTCCATGAGCTGGGCTTTAACCAGATAGGTTGTGCCAAGTTCAGAACAAATTGTCAAATGAGTACAAACTTGAAGATAACTTGTTGAATTAAGATTAAAAACAGAGAGGGGGGCTGGGTGGCACAGTAGGTTGAGCATCCCACTTTGGCTCAAGTTGTGATCTTGCGGTGGTGGTTTCCAGCCCTGCTTCTGGCTCTGTGCTGACAGCTCAAAGCCTGGAGCCTGGTTCCGATTCTGTGTCTCCCTCCCTCTCTCTCTGCCCCTCCCCCCACTCGTGCTCTGTCTCTCTCTCTCTCTGAAAAATAAACATTAAAAAAAAAATTAATGATTAAAATCAGAGGTTGTGCCAAGTGAAATTGGGGTTTCAGTAGCTTCTCCCAGTTTATGAAGACATCTCCAAATCTCCTTTTGTTCTTTTTAAAAAAAAATTTTTTAAGGTTTATTTACTGTTGAGAGAAAGAGCACAAACGGGGGAGGGACAGAGAAAGAGGGAGACACAGAACCTGAAACAGGCTCCAGGCTCAGAGCTGTCAGCACAGAGCCCGATGCAGGGCTTGAACACAAACTGTGAGATCATGACCTGAGCCAAAGTCAGACTCTTAACTGACTGAGCCACCCAGGCGCCCCGCCAGTCTCCTTTTCTCCCAGATTCCTTCAACTCTGTCCATCATATTAACTATTCTGCTTAGCTCACATCCAAGGTGACTCAGTGTGTGCAGTATTCTAAACCTTCTTTCAAAGTGTGTTGACAGCTGGTGTCATTGCTATGCTAAGAAGGGACTCAGTTGGACATTTAGGGATGGGAATCGGATGAAGCAGTTTTCCTTGCGGAGGCCATAACCGTAATTGAGTAAATCCCGGTGCTACAAGAGTATTGCAGTCATAGAAAGGATACCAAAAGCACTTCAAGCATTACATAATGAAAGTAAAACCCAAGTGCAATGATAAATTCTGGATATTTTGTTGAAGGTAGTCGTAGCTCTGTTTGAAGTGGCCATAATACACGTTCCCACACACAGGTGAAGTCAAGAGATCATCACATAATGCAGTCTTGAAGTGCTGACTTTTTTCTTAAATTCGTTTATTTTGAGAGAGAGCACAGGGGGAGGGGCAGAGGGAGAGGGAGACAGAGAATCCCAAGCAGACTCCGCACTGTCAGTGCAGAGCCCGACACGGGGCTCAATCTCACAGACTGGGGAGATCATGACCTGAGCCGAGATCAAGAGTTGGACTGTGCCCCCCAAATGCCCCAAAGTAATGACTTTTAAAAAGCAACCTTATCATTAAAAATTTCAGAACTGTACGAAGATAGTATAATAAAGTCCAGTGTTCCCAGAACCTAGATCTAATAATTATTCTAGGGCTTGTCACATTTACTTTGTCTTTTTTTTCTTTTGCTGACGTTGATGACATATTTTTGACTCCAAAAGTCAATGTTTGTCATTATTTAGAATTGGTTTTCTGTTTTTCTGAATGCTGCCTGTTTTTTTAATATTTCTTTATTTACTTTGAGAGAGGGAGAGAGAGAGAGAGGGAGCATAAGTGGGGGAGGGGCAGAGAGAGAGAGAAGGAGAGAGAGAGAATCCTGAACAGGCTCCAAGCTGTCAGCACAGAGCCCCGTGTGGGGCTTGAACTCGCGAACTGTGAGATCATGACCTGAGCCGAAGTCAGATGCTTAGCCGACTGAGTTACCCCGGCGCCCCTGCTTTTAGCTCTTAAAACTGTCAAAGCAATCCTGGGATTGTGAGACTTCTTTCTAAATTTCTTTATCTCGCTGTATGCGTGGCTTCCCTGTGGCAGAGATACAGAAAGTAATCTAGCCTAGTTGCGTAGATAATAATATGCCAACATATTGGTACTTCATTTCTGTTTAAGACCATTTGCCTTCTACCACTTTCTTCCAAAGCAATATTGTGTTGTTTTAATATTGTTAAATTAGAACAATAAAAGATAGTGCTAATTATTTTTTATTTTGTTTGCATGTCATTATCACTGTGCCCTGTGCCTATAAAAAAGGAGCTAACAAATAGTTGGAAACCATGAATGTAACCACAGTTTGGAATAAAATAATCCCTAGCTGCTTTTAACTGCTTAGGACCTGGTCCAAGATACACATTGCCGCTGTCTCTCGTAGTTTGCTACGTTTTGAAGGTCATGCCTGCTGGTACCCCTGGAGTTAAGAATCTGCCAGCATCTTCAGTCTGACCTCTTGATTCATGGGTTTATAAGTCAGCTGTTTAAATTTGCCCCAAGCCAGAACTTAATAAAAAGTTTTAATCTGAGGACTCTAAGTGTGTCTTTGCCTGTGTGTGAATGTCATACGTTTATTTTTCCTTTTTACAATAAGTTCATCAAAAATATATGTGCATGACAGCTTAGCCGTGTCAGGGCTATGTCAAATAATTGAAGAATTTGTTCTAAGACTGCATAAATAATAGAATTTACGAAAGCCTTTCCTTTAGAAAGGAAACTCTGCAATTCATAAGGCCAGGAAACTGGAGACTTTTTTACAAATAAAAAATAAGTCAGAAAAAAAAAAAAAAGAGAGAGAGAAAACGAAGCCCTGGCTTCTTGGAACTTGAAAATGAGCTTTTACTCATCTAGCATTTCACTGGGTCTGTTTACCATAAGAACATTTTGAAATTTGGTATAATGACATTAAATAACCACAATTGAGACAAACATTCTATAAGGGATTGTTATGGGTTGCCTCTAATGTGGTAATAGATGTCATTTTAAAAATGCAACTGTACTGTCTGGATGAAAGACGGTGACTCCTAACACATTGGTTACAGACAATTGAATATTACAGCCTTCTTTCCTCCTGGCTTGCTGCTATCATTTTATGGAATGTAACCAGTGTTGGATTGGCATGGAATTCTTATGGGATCAGAGAAAGCTACCATTCAGAAAGCTCTCATGTTCACTGTGAAACAGACAATAAATCTACAAGACTAAAGATGTACTTGCCGTCAGTACCCTTACGGAAGAACCCTTATAAGCACATTTCTGAAATCTCGTGAGTGTCCCGGAGTTCAAGAATGCACTCAGCACGTCTAAGTCCCAGTGTCCTTTTCTGTGAAATAGGGATGCTGACTGACACCTCACAGAGGGATTATGACAGGCCAAACTGTAGAAACATACAAGATCCCCTCACTTCATTGTTTATTTTCTGCCTCCTAGACCTATAACTCATTTGCACTGAATTCACCTCTTATTTGGCACCCTTCATTGTCCTGGGTGAGATAAAAGTGACGTAAGTTTTTTACTGCAATCCTCTGAGTGTTATGACATTAAACCTACGCATTAATGTATGATGAGCCCATATATTTATATCACTTAGCAACCTCACTCACCCAATCCTAAACTAAGATTTGGCTCCCCACCTATGCAGTTTTGGGTTTGTTTGTTTTTATTTCTTAGAGTAGTTTTGTCACTTTCTATATAGAAGTTGCACATATTTCTTAGCTACTTCCTCCAAGATTCATGGGTCTTATTTTTATGATCAGTGAAGTTTCTTTTCTGTCACTCTGTGTTCTAACTACATAGCGTTTGTGTAATGCGATTATCTAGATATATGTATATTCACCTTGTATTTAGCCACTTTGCTGAGTCTTACAAACTACAAGGATTTTTCATCGGATTATTTTGACGCTTCTCGGTAATAATCCTCTTCTGTAGTAGTTCCACTATTTGCTTTTGTTCCTGTTTCACGTCTTATTGTGTAGGTCACAATTTCCACAATATAACAATATAATATTTCCACAATATAACATAAATATAATCCACATATAATGATAATGGCCAGCGTTGTCATACTCCAGCTTCAAGAGATGCCTCAAGTGTTTAATATTTAAGTATTATGTTGGCCATTGGTTAGACATAAATTCTCACATTAAAGAAAGATTCACCTGTTCTCTTACCTAGATTTGTGCCCAGACAACACCATTATATAAAACAAGGTATTCTTGAACCTCAGAATGCAGGCCCCTAAGTGAATGTCCCCCTCCCAAAATTAAAGTGGCCTTCTTGCCTCCCCACAGGAGGCCTTCCGATTTCCTAATTAAAGTAAGAATTTTGAATCTTTGTAGAGGAAACTCTGATCTCTATTTCCATGGTGGGGATGAGATAGACTTCCACAGTCCCACATTCTCAAGTGTTGGGGTCTTCTGGGCTGAATCACACGTGACACAGCACTCTGTCGAAGCAGGACTCTACCAAGCCCATCCAGAAGCCTCCTCACCAGTTTCTCCTCCAGGTGAGTGAATCTGGGGTGCCCAGTCCTCACACACATCTCCCAAAAACGGTCCATTATTTTTATGGTGAGCCCAATTCAAATACATACTTTTAAATATTTTAATACTTTATCTGTAAGTTATTGTAAAATAAAACAGCCCCTACACTTGAAGATACATCCGCTTTGCAATATTGAAAATAACATGTCAAGGCTCATCTCTGCTTTCGGGGTTATGGTCAAGTCAAAACTTTTGTTCACGAGGGGCGCCTTGGTGGCTCAGTCGGTTGAGCGTCCGACTTCAGCTCAGGCCATGATCTCACACTCCATGAGTTCAAGCCCCGCGTCGGGCTCTGTGCTGACAGCTCAGAGCCTGGAGCCTGCTTCGGATTCTGTGTCTCCCTCTCTCTCTGCCCCTCCCCTGCTCATGCTCTGTCTCTCTGTGTCTCAAAAATAAATAAAAACATTAAAAAAAATTAAAAAAAAAAAACTTTTGTTCACGAACAGTAGGAGAATCTATACATCCATGTGTTCAACATGCCCTACCCCCATTACACCTCCTTCTTCTCTTGGCAGATATCACATCCTAACATACCACATCGTTTATTCTGGCATTGTCTGTCTCCCCAATCAACATGTGATCTCCACCAGGACAGGAGCCTTGTCTGTCTTGTTCACTAATAAATCCCAAGATCTGAAACAATGCTCACCATAAAATAGTCACTCAATATATATTTTTTTAAATCAGTGAGGGGGAAAAAAAAAACAGTCTGATGCTTTTGCTAAACCAAATCTTTTGTGAAAGTGAACACATGTTGTCATTTTTAGAAGCAGAAAATTAAAAACACTTTTCAAATTATTCCTCTCCAGCTTGAAAAGGTAAAAAATTTTATCTCTTCAGGCACTTGTCGCACTGTTATTTTTGAAATATTGTAGACGTTTGATGAGGAACACACCATGAGGAAAGTAGTGTTAGAAGAAAAAAAAAAAAAGAATCTAAGTAAAAAGACGAAAGTATCAACACTAACCACACATATGATGATAAAATGGCCCTGGAGGCAGAAACCATTCTCATTGGTCCAGAATGATGGCAGAAATGTAATGAGTGCTTCATAAATGTTTACTGAACACATGAGTGAACCAATAAGTGAACAAATGAATAGCATTCTAATGATGTAAAAAAAAGCCACGTGTGAGAATGTTCATGGGAATTCAGGAAAGCCAATGGCTTCCCACAAAGAAGTAAGCCCTGTAAAGGTGGTTTAGGATCAGAGGTCAGAAAAGGACTTTGGATAATGAAATCATTCTAGGAAATTCAAATTACCCTGGAGATGCACTCATCACACTCTGAGTCTGCATCCTAAGGACGCCTAATGGAAGAAAGAGACAAAACCCAATACAGCGTTTCACATCCGTGAAACATACCAGCCATTCCAACGTTGCTCACTTTTCCTTCTTCATCTCCCACCTCAACAATGTTGCATTTGAGTGTGTATGAGTCAAGGAACAAAGCAAGTCTTCCATATTGAGACGTGCTCCTTTAGATGCAAGAGCCTCTGTTCTTCCACGCAAAGAATCCCATCTTTTCTGCTCAGTGGCCACCCCCCTTATATTAGAGTGTCAAATGTAGGCTACTTTGTGATTGTGATTTAGAATTCCTGGCATTTACTACGCAGCTAATTGTAGCTTCCAATTAGTCTTTCCTGATAAGGAGATGCAGTTTCCTCACTGATGTGATCTTGCGCTGTCCACAAATTGGTATGCGGAAACAGATTACAGCTTTGTGCTGCTGCAGCATTTTATTAAACTATCTGAAATTCAGAAGGGAGTTTTCAGCCCTCGTTTTCCTAGTATTGCTTCCACCTTCATTTTGCAATTAGTATAAATCGGTGCTTGTCGGGAAGGAGTAGGAGAGGTGTGCCCTGTGGTTAATTTTCCTGGGACTACCCTAATGGCTCTGATGTTTCACAGCAATGCATCTTTCATCAGATGGAGTCTTTTTGTCCTACGCACAGATATATGGACTCCACAACAAGTTTATAGCTCTTTCATGACATGATTCCAAGGGCCGTCTTTGAGGGGTCAGTCTCTTTTAAGGGAAGACAAGCTTCACGAGAGGTATCCTATTGTTATCCGACGCCAAAACTGTGTTTCTTGGAGTATGGAGAGAAGATTCTGTATCGCTTGGGAACTTTTTCAAAATGCACATTCTTAGGGCACACACCAGCGCTCCTGAATCAGAAACTCAAAAATGGACCCAGCAGTCAGTGTTTTAATAAGCCCTGTAGGTGATTTCAGTGCAAGGTCAAGTTTAAACGCCAAAGGTTCAAAGAGATCATGGAGGAGGTGTTGTTGAAGACCACGTGTTTTCACACTTCAGTGCGTGAGAAGTCATGAACATTCTCACACGTGACTTTTTTTTCCCATCATTAGAATGCTATTCGTTTGTTCCTCTATTGGCTCACTCGTGTATTCAGGAAACATTTATGAAGCTCTCGTTACATTTCTGCCATCATTCTGGGCCAGTGAGGACGGTTTCTGCCTTCAACTTCATTTTATCATCATACGTGGTTAGTGTTGATACATCTTTTTACTTAGATTCTCTCTCTCTCTCTTTTTTTTTCTTTTGCAGAAACACTGCAAAAAGTTTCATCTTTTACGTCTTTGTAATCTGTTGTAGCATTTCCTCAGTGTTGTGCTTGCTCGTAAAACAAAGCCTAACAGGGTCTTTGAACTCAGTAGTGTTCTGTGGTGTCAGAAATACTTAAATTACAGAGCTAAATAGAAAACACCAAGAGTTTTAAGAGGTCAGAGGGAGACTTGCTTCTGTTGCTATAATTTTGAAAGAAATCTTAGGTGAATTAGGTAATCTGGAAATGCGCTATAAGCTTGTAAAGCACAGGACATAGTTTGCTGTGAGGCAGTTTGTATTGGAGAGATACATCTATCCCCTAAGAAGAATAACCATAGCAGTCAAGGACTGCAACGAACAAAGAATTAGAGATTGAAGAGATGCCCCTTGTTGCCATCCTGTTACTAACATGCATGGCCAAATACATTTTTCAGCTCCCAGAAAGCTCTTTCTCCTCTGTAGAATTCATTTAACAAAAAAACAAAAACAAAAACAAAAACAAACAAAAAACCATTGAATCGTCTGTGCAAAATGCCAAACTTTGTGTTGCTGGAAAGACAAAGGTTAAGTCATCATCTTTCCTGACGAATGCATGCAAATAGTTAAAGTAGATGGTGGAGGATGAGAATGTCACTGAGGAATGAAGCATAAATACTATGACCTGATGGCTCCTTGTCGCTAGTTCGTAAGGGTTCTTCCATGACCTGGGCCCTGGGCTTGATTGTTTAGACTCACCTTCTCCTTCTTCCTCTGTGTCTGCTAGCACCTCCAAGTTTTATGGACCTTCCCTTTGACATTTCTCTCAGCATTGTGTCCTCTCCTTCTCCACAGCCTCGGGATCCTTCCCAGAACTTGTCACCGTAGTCGACAGTTTCTGCAGTAGCACTCCATCCCTCTCCACGCCCGCCGTCTTCTTTCTAAGACATCCCACAGCCTGTTACCAGATTTGTCTTCCTGAAATGCTTTTATTCTCCGGTCTCAACTCTGCCTCTCTGTAGCAGTTCCTGCCAAAACTTTTCTAGGTCATCCAGGCATCTGCAGGGGTGTGCCTCCCTCCCACCCGCCATGACCTATGCTCCTCGTCAGGGCTGCTAGACCTGGTTCTCTTTTGTTTCACCAACACACTGCATGCACCTGAGCTGTGAGTCTTTACCAACACTTCCTTAGCCTCTTGCAAGGTCCCGCCCTCCCCTCCACATTTGGTCCTCCCTCACCCCTCCGTGGGCTTTCTCAGTTCTACGGTCACAGAGATTCTCCTACTCTGAATTTCTACCACCGGTATCAACAAGTTCATTAAGTTCATCAAAGAGTCCTTGTTTCTTACTGTTTTTAGAGCCTGCAGGTGTCTCTCCTTTAAGGGGCAGGATTAGGTCTTTCACCCTTGCATTCCTTCCTGCTGTGTCCATTGCTCTACGGTGAGTCACACACACACTTTGTCTCTCACACACACAGTCAGCGCAGGAAGCACAGGAGAAACTCAGGAAATGTTTGGTGGGTGAGTTCAGTAAGGCAACAGACATCTGTTGCTTTCTTTTTGCCAGGCTGGCATACATTCGCCTTCCTGATTTCCAAGCTCTCTTTCCTTATGGTTCTGGTATTGCTAAGAAATGTGGCCCAGGCCCAGCTAACTGGAATTCTGCATCCTCTGGCCATCCATGCTCACTCTTGGATGGTTAAGTGGCTCAAGTCGGGCCAAGTAGACTCAACAGACCAATGAGACTCAACCTGGAGCCTTTGTTGTAACTTTAGGATGAAAGAAACTCTCTGGCTGCTGTTCTTGAAGATAACTGGATATTTATCTGGAAACCCTGGCACGCATTTTTGCAGAGAGAGCCAGCTTCTGAAACATGTGAACCCCGGGGAAAGAAGAATGGAGAGATGGAAAAAGACTGTTTCCTAATGCTCTGATCACCTGAATTCAACTGTGCCTGAAGCCAATGCCATCAAATTTTCAGAAACCACTAAAAACCTTATTTTCCTTAAGCTAATTTGATCTGGTTTCTGACAGAAAACCAAGAGAGTCTCAAGAGAGACTGAGAAATTTGAATAAAAATAATAAAAGCTGATATGCTGTGCTAAGTACTTAGAGTAAAAAATGAATTTAACCTTGTGGAAAAAAAAAGAAAAAAAACCCTTTCCGAATAATTGTGGTAAGTCAATGATGGTGGGTGATTTTTTTTTTCTGGTGGAAAGAAGATATTGATGGCAAACTTTAGACAATATTCCTGATCTCTCATGATAGATTTTCTAATCCTAAAATGTGTGGGCAAGTGTGGGAGAAAATGTCATAAAACTACATCTGTAGCTACTGAGTTGTATATGTATTAGAACACTCACATCTGCATCTGTCAGTTACATGTTTCCTCTATGCAGTAAGACCATTTAATTCCTCAAAAAGTTGTCTGAGTGTGCCTTGCAGAATATGCGACTATTTCCATGGCTCAGTTTTTCTGAACATAATTAATTCATTAAGTATATGAAGGTTAATATCGATGCTCTTTTAAAATACCATTGGGAATATTTTACAAAAAATAGAATTCCAAAAGTTGTTACAAAATTTCTTTTTCAGAATACAATTGAGTAAAACAAGGTTTGGGATGTCAAGATGATTTAGGATCTTCCGATGTACAAGCCAGAGGCAAGCAGCTCCTTAAGAGATTGACAGCGGGAACTGGTACATACACACGGACACAAACTTATAACACGTCTAAGGAGTGTTTGGGCTAACTGGAAGGCTTGAATTCCTGCTACATCTCTTGCTACAATTACTTATGGACTTGGGTTCTATTTATAATCTCTTTAAATGAGATTACTTGACACCTGTGGACATGTAGCATAAATGGGAAGTCACACTAAAAATGGGAACAAGGCGGGGTGCCTGGGTGGCTCGGTCGGTTAAGCGTCCGACTTCGGCTCAGGTTATGATCTCGCAGTTTGTGAATTCGAGCCCCGCGTCGGGCTCTGTGCTGACAACTCAGAGCCTGGAGCCTGTTTCAGATTCGGTGTCTCCCTCTCTCTCTGACCCTCCCCCATTCATGCTCTGTCTGTCTCTGTCTCAAAAATAAACAAACGTTAAAAAAAAAATGGGAACGAGGAAGGGCTATGACCTTAAAACCTTAAAATGGGTTTTAACATAAAGTGTTTTTGCCAGAAAAAAAGAAGTGTTGGTAAAATTTCACCCATACTCAGGCAAGTACCAGAGTCTGGTTTTTTAGCTCTTTTCAACGATGGTTTTCTAACCGAACAAAATCCATGTTTGTCGTATTCAAACTGTTTTGTTTGCCTGCTAAAAGTTGGCTGTCATCTACACCATTAACTTTTAAACTCAGAGTTAGTTTACTTGTCCTTATCCAAGAAATAAAAAATGTTATCTCCTTTATTAGGACACCGTTTCCAATTCTTGAGGAACCTTGCACCTGGGTAACCCTAAGTCAGCATGATGAGAGAAACCCTCTTCCCTCACAGACAGATAACCATATCCAGACGTGCAAAAAGAACAAGAAAATAGAAAATAAAAACTAAACAAAGGAGGGAAGAAAAGGGGTGGGAGAGGGGAGAGAGAAGGAATGGAGGGCATTTTGCTGTGATAAAATAGGGAAAGAACAGTTGTTCTCGAATATTCTTTCCTCGAGCTGATGATGCACTACCATACCCTTGCCCATCTGTGTTTCTCCAGTTGTCACCTGTGTCCACTAGAAGCATCACTTGTATTCAGAACAAAGACCTCTGAAAGCCCAGCAGCTAATGTGAACAAGCCTGAGGCCAAACATAACTTCAGATTCCTTCACTTTTAGAAAAGGAAACGAATTTTAGGATTATAATATAAAGCCATACTAGAGAAATCTGAAAGACATCTGATTCCCAAATGCTTTTCACAAACGCCAGATTTCTTCAGTGTGGGCAGCCGGGAAGAAACAATGCAATCTTTTCTGAATCGTGATCATGCCCTGTCTGTGAATGCAATATTAGAGCAAGCCACAAAGAAATAATCAGGGACCTGTTTAAGGTCAAGATCAGTAACTGAAAATTCTCAAAGACTCAAAACGCAACGTGACATTAGCTGGCCTGCCGTTCCGGACGTGGCACATCACTCAACAGTGTTGAAGCAACAGAATTTGGATGTGTTCGCGGAGCCACGTGCAGGTCTGGAAGGGTGATTGTCTTTTGTCAGAGCCAGGAGAATAGTGGCGAAAGAAAACCACAACCGGAGGTCGGCAAACAGTAGCTGAAGGAAGCAGGCACCTGGGAGCCAGCGCCCGTATCTGCCCCCGGTGAGGGTCTGCGTCTGAAAAGCGAATGCACAGAACTGGGCAAGTGTTTGAACCTCCAGAATGCACAATGAGGGACATCCTGTGTGATGGTGGTGTAGCTGAGGGCAAGTGTTTTTCCTGATATTGATCAGAAGAATGGAAACAAAGAGGTTGTACTTGGACTTGACTCAGGAAAAAAAAAAAAAAAAAAAAAGAATGTTTTAATCTCTGAGTCCAGGCAGAAGTTACAAATATTTGTTTGTGTTGTGTCATATTTCAAATCATAGTCATGCTGGAACAGAATCAATGATAGAATGCTGGGCATGACCAGCCCAGACCGTGCTCACGGAGTTTATAGCAGCAGCAAATGTGCCAACTCTGGCTACGGCAGTGACTTAGATTTTCATTTATTTTTCAAAGAAAAAAAAATGTCAGAATTAAACATTTCAGGAGATCTGATAACAGTAAAAGAACTTACCAAAGAGGCTCATTTAAATTTTTACTGAGGGTGTCTTGCACTGTGCTGGCCAACTATGGGGACAAAAGAAAATCAAAGAGCTTGATTTTTCTAGGGGTACAAGGTACACTTACAAGGTAACAGTTAGCAACCATTCAAAGCCACAATTTGAGGGGCGCCTGGGTGGCTCGGTCGGTTCAGCGTCCAACTTTGGCTCAGGTCACGATCTCACAGTTTGTGAGTTCGAGCCCCGCGTCGGGCTCTGTGCTGACCGCTCAGAGCCTGGAGCCTGTTTCGGATTCTGTGTCTCCCTCTGTCTCTGCCCCTCCCCCATTCAGGCTCTGTCTCTCTCTGTCTCAAAAATAAATAAACGTTAAAAAAAAATTTTTAAAAAGCCACAATTTGAGTGGTGTCACGAAACTGAAGTTGGTGGCAAGTGACAGCTAGTCACTGATGAAGTTCCTGTCACTTTGCCGTCACTGGGCCATATTGGATCCCCACTTGTAAAAGGTCAAATATGTGACCTTTTTCAAGCCATGAAACTTCCCTGATTCTCAAGGATTGCACCTTAAAAGTGGGTGTTGGACTTGAGACTCCCTTTCTCTAAAATCTCTGTGGATCTTGGATGATTTTCTTTTTTTTTTTAATTTTTTTTTAACGTTTATTTATTTTTGAGACAGAGAGAGACAGAGCCTGAACGGGGAAGGGGCAGAGAGAGAGGGAGACACAGAATCGGAAGCAGGCTCCAGGCTCTGAGCCATCAGCCCAGAGCCCGACGCGGGGCTCGAACTCACAGACTGCGAGATCATGACCTGAGCTGAAGTCGGACGCTTAACCAACTGAGCCACCCAGGCGCCCCTTGGATGATTTTCAAGAGTCTGTATGGACGCTCTGACATGCAGTCAACCTTTCTTCCTTTCCAAATTGGAAACCGACGAAAGTCAAAATATTGTACGTCAAAGAGGAAACCAGGGTGGTAAAAGTAAAGGAACAAAATGAACCTTCCATTAACACAATATCTATTGATCCTGATCAGCCAGCATCCATAGTTTCAGAAGTGAGAAAAAAATGTGTATAATCTAGTCAGCTTGCCTCTAGCCTTTTAACCTCAGAATCTCGGTAAGTCAGTAAGTGATGAATACTTGAACTGGAAAGTGGAATGAAGAAATGTAATTACTACTTAAATAAAAGAGAAAATCCAGCAATTGTTTCAAATTCATATATATATATATATATATATATATATATATATATAATGTAAAAAATTGAAAAATTGCTGTTTATTTAATATGGTCTCTGCTGCACCCTTTGACTTTAAACTCAATGAATGATTATCGTCAATGGCAACTGATATATATCTCAAACAATGCTCTGTCATTCAGGAATAAAAACTAGAGCGATGTTAGTAGTTGTAATTCTGTTAGGCTAGATTTTTTTGGTTTAATTTACCACTGATTCTGTGCCATTTCATATTTAGCTAATGCCTTCAAAGTATTATTTTGACCCAACTAGAGTAATATCTCGCTTTCCTACATTGATGGATTCTTTTTTGTTTTCAGTTAAACCAGTAGATTTGATAAAGTTGAAGTGTCTGCTTTCTTTTTCCCCACTTGTACTTACAATAGTAGTAATTATATTGTATGCGTAATGCATTGGGAGGAGATGTTCAAATTTTCTTATGTTGCACTCTCTTGAGTTGTCATTGTGTGCGACAAGAGTCAGAATGGCAGGAATAACCAGCCCATGAAATGTGCACAGAGTTTTTATCAGGCCTGCATACCGAGAAACCTAGGGTACAGAAAAATAAGGAGACTTAACAAAATGACTCAGTCAATCTTATTTTCTAGGTCATTGCTCCAAATATAGGAACATGTTAATTTTAGGATAACGTAGCAAACTACCAGAATCTAATATCATACTTTAACTTTCTAAACACCGACAATCTGGCAAATAATTTACGGAAAAGGAACATGACTGCAACTCTAAGATCTAGAACTCTCTTTTTTCATACCAATCATTCACTTCTTGGTATTATCTCTCTTTGAATATTGGATCATTTTCAGGGGTATTACTTCCATTGGTGAGGCTAATCACTAAGTGTATTTGTATCTGTGGACTACACACTGGCATTTTGGTGTGATGTTGAAAAATTAGAATGTGCATATAACTAAAGTAATTGAACACAACTTTCACTTTAAGAGTTACATAGGAAGTAAGGAAGGGAGGGAGGAAGGGAGGAAGGAAGAAGGAAAGAGAGAAGGAAGGGAGGAAGGGGGAGCCAGGGAGGGAAGGAAGGAAGGAAAGGAAGGGAGGGAAGGGGGAAGGGAGGGAGGGAGGGAAGGAGAAAGGGAGGGAGGGAGGGAAGGAGAAAGGAAGGGGGGAGGGAGGTGTGGAGGGAGGAAGAAAGAAGGAGAGAAAGATGGGAGGAAGGAAGAATTTGTAGCCAGGTATAAAAAAATGGAAATATTTTAAGTTCTTCACTTTAACCGTAGCTAACAACTTTCCCACAGTTACTGGATTATATTAGAACATTTTATAAAGACTGTTTATTGTATCCTCTTACTCATTACAGGTAATACTTGTAAGCATCTCTAGTGTAATTTTAAGGAGAGCATGTGAAGTGTGTCTTTGAGAATTTATGAGTACTATTTACTAGAGTTAGTGGATTGTCTCCATTAGATTTCCAACAACTATAAGCTCACAAATGATCGACAAGAATCTCAGCTGCTACAGTTCTGAAAGTTACAGTGAAACCAAACTATCCCAAACCAGGAAGGTTAGATGTGTATCTGGCCGTACAGGTGTAATGGTTAGTTTTGTGTCAACCTGACAGGGTCACGGGAAGCCCCGGTACTTGTCTACACATTATTTTTAGGTGTTCCCCTATGAGATTAGTATTTGGATTGGTGGACTTAGGAAAGCAGATGGCTCTCTCCAGTGAAGGATCACATCATCCAAGCCACTGAGAGCCTGAAGGAAACAAAAGGGTGGAAGAAGGTTGAATTTACTCTCAGCTTGACTTCTTGATCTGGACTTTGATCTTCTCCTATCCTCTGTGTTTCTGGTTCTCAGGCTTTCCGATCAGACCTGGCATATATACCATTGGCTCTCGAACTCTCAGTCCTTTGGACTTCATCACCAGACTCCCTGCTTCTCTAGTTTGAAGATGGCAGATCATGGGACATCTCAACCTCCAAAATCGTGTGAGTCAACTCCTTCTTTTATATATATATCCTGGTAGTTCAGTTTCTCTCTGGGGAACCCTGGCTGATACAAGAGGAAAGAGGAATCTAGATCATCAAAGGTATGCCCTACAGCTCCCTAATTTGCGTAGAAGGTGAAGCACTTAGGTCTTATATGGCAGAAGGATATTCTGCTTCCTAGTAGGCAGGGGCCTCCTCTCCATGCATGTAGCTTGTAGATTCAGTAAGCCCACAAGTGAGAATCTTCCAGGCATCATGGCACCGCTAATGGTAACAAGAAGAAAAGCTATAGTGACTGCTTCTAGGAACCTACGGTGAGAGTTCTAAGATGACTCACTCTCTTCCTTAATTGAAGCTGATAAGGAAGTATTTGTTTATCTCATCATTCAAGGATTAACTAGCTACCTAATAGGTGAAAGGCTCTGTGCTATGTGTTGTATGTAAACTGGTGAACAAGGCAGATTGGGTTTTTGCTCTTACAGTTTTTGCTCAGGGAAACAGACAAGCAGATATTTTTCATTTTTCTCTTGTTATACTGTGCAAAGGGAAGGGGAGGTTGCTGAGAGAAGATGTATGGAAAGCAGGCCCCTGATGGGGGGAAGGGAATGCAGAACTACCTAAAGGTAAGTTCAAGGTCACTCAGGAGAGAGGAGAAGGACTTGGGAAAGAGTATTTGCAAAGGCCATGAGGCAGAAACTGAAAGGTCAAGGTGATGAGGTACAGAGAAGAAGAGGGGAGTACTATGAGGTGAAGATCGAGAACTGAGGCCAGCCGACACAGGGCCTCACAGGCCGAGTTAAGGATTTCTGTCTTGATCCGGACAGTCTTGGACCTGAGGCAGGAGGCTGGTGGGACGGGATCTGCCTCACTAACACATTCTCTTGCCTAGTCTGTGCTCATTGGTTCAGAGGTCAGAGGGACAAAACTATTATAGAAATCCAGGTAATAGTGGAATGATGAAGGAGGTGGCAAACATAAAATGCACAGATTCAAGAGGTATTTAGGAAGAAAAATAAGAATAAGTAAAAGATTGAACATGGACCATCAGGAAGAGTCTGATAACAAGGATGACTCCCAGGCTCCCGGCTTGTGCACAGAGCAGGTGGTGGAACCCGTCCCTGAAGTGGAGAAAAATGGGAGGAAAACAAGGCTGGGACAAGGTGAGCTCTGGCATATCAGAAGGAGGATTGATATTAAGGATGACTCAGAAGCGTGAATCTGGGCAACTGCTGCATTTAGTAAAACTAAGGACTCCGATGTGTGTCTTTAAGCCTTTCGGGGGAGGGTGTGTTTTTAATCGTTGTCAAGTATCTATCATAAGACCACTTTCAAATTTGTGTGCATTCATGACTCACTCCCACAGATCAAGGATTTAAATAACCTAAGTCGTAGCGTGGCAATATTCGTCACTCGGTTATCACACAACATTGTCTATTTTCTCTCTCTTCCCTCCTCTCCCTGGTTTGCTTCCCCACAATTTGTGTCCCATGTTGATCTGGATGATGATACGGAAGGAGATGGTCACTGGGATAGATTCCATAATTTAAATCCTCATGTTGCTACTTGCTAGTCGCAGGACCATAGCAAATTAGCCAAACTTACTGTGTCCGTTCTGTTCTATTCTATTCTATTCTATTCTATTCTATTCTATTCTATTCTATTCTATTCTATACTATTCTATCCTATCCTATCCTATCCTATCCTATCCTATCCTATCGTATTCTATTCTAAATGTTATGATCTTATTCACCTATAGTACTACTGCAGGAGTTTTGTGATATTTTAATAAGGCCTAAAAGGTTTGTTACACCACCTAGCCTATGGTAGATGCTCAAAAAAATAAAATGACTACTGTCTTGTAGTATCAGAGTGCCCTCGCTCCTCTCCTGAGACTGTCTCATCTGGCAAACCAAGATGGCAGATGGGTTCTCCTCCTCCGCCCTTTGGAGAGAATAGAAAATGAGAAGTATTCTAATCTGAGCTTAGTATGTGTGTCACAGTCACAGGGAAGCCTCCCCACTTCCCTCCCCAACTGCTTGGCTTGTCCCTCTCTCCAAGGAACAAATCAGCCCACCCCTCGAGACCACTGCTGAGGCCAAGAATTTCATTCATGTATTTCCTCGGCTTCTACTTATTCATTTTAAAAACAAAAGGTGAGGACCTCTTTTTGTGTACATGGAGGCACAGGAAAGATTCTTCAGGTTCTGTCTGTGTGGGTTGGAGGTAAGCCCCTGCCTGCCAAACTTGGACTTTTAGAAGTATGCAGACCCAGAAATGATGTCCTGGCCCTGGGTGCCCAAAATGCCTTTGACTGAAACATTTGAGTAGTTGTTTATGTGGACACAGTGTTAGTTTCAGCTGCCAATTTTAGAATTAAATGGCTTACATTACTACAAAATGTTAGCAGAACATGTTTTCCAAAATAAATGTCATTACATCTACACTCCCACCAACTGATTAGAGACTTGAACTCAGAAAATATGGCAAAAACAGCAGAGCAGCAAAAGCAAGAAAAACACATGCTCGCTTCATATGGTAAAAAGGACTCTTCCCTTCCTCTCTGCAAAGCACATCCATTTGGTGAGTGAGGAATGTGAAAAAAAGAGAAAGAAAGAAAACGAGAAAAAAGAGAAAAGGGCCTCCTCTGAACCTAGGGAACTCCCACACAGTGACTGTCTCTCTCTTTCCAACTCACACTGCAGTAGATGTTACTGAATTTACATTTTCGTGACTTAAGTTGCCGTCTGTAAATCAACGTCTCTTTATTTTTTATTTATGAGTTACAAAATAAACCTGATCCGAAATCCTGACGAATACGGTGTTGCCACATCAGAGCAGCAGTATACCTGAGGAAAGCTTCACTAAGAGAGTCTCAGAAATAACTGATGTATTGTCTTCTGGAGCCCGGGGTCCTACCTATCTTCAGACAGGTTATCTTTACAGTTCTGAGAGTTGATGAGCCATGAAGGGATCATTTAAGGGCTGATGTCACAGCAGTGGCCATATGAGTTTGTCACTGTGATGACACTTTTTAGAAAATCATCTCAATTTGTGCCTTGTCCTCGGAGAAGAGGGGGAAAAAAATTATACCTTATTCCTCCCCATTGCCTCCATCTGGGATACAAGCAATGTCTGATCAAACATATGGCATATAAACAGTAATTTAATTAAATGTGAACAAAGCCTTTTCATTCACCGTATTTAAATTTTGAAGTGCAGCCCAGTTTTCTTTCTATCTGAAATACATGAAACAGCAGCAAGAAAAAAAAAATTGAGTCACTTATTTGATGACAGATGTGATGCTGACGTGCACTCGGGCTGTGTGATGTGGCCTGGATCCATCAGTAAAGGTACACTATTTTGAGTATGCCCTACTCCATAGACGTGAGTGTTTTTGTCCCAACCAACGTAGCATTTTAATAAAATTCCAAGGATAGCTTCCTTGTGATTTCATCTAACTGTAGCATCTGAAACAGTTTGATTTCAGTCTTGCTAGCGTGTTCTAAAGAGAGTCCCATCACAAGCTAACCAGGGAGCGCTTACATAAACTTATATGTTGTCTTAGAAGTTCGTGGACACATCAAGAAACAAGCATTGCTTTGACAAAAGAGGAGTTTGTGGATACTGCCTGTACAGAAGGTTTGAACTTTATTTAGCTAATTATGGAGTGTTCCTACAACAAAAGCAAAGAATTTCACATAATGATCACGTAAAGACTCACATAATGATCATAGAATAATTACCAAATATCCCCGCATGAAGTTGGCCAAAGAGGCAGAGATACCAGAAGATGAGGAGAATACTGACATGTTTGTTTACTTCTTTTGGTGGAAATCATCAGGATTCCGCAAAGATCCGACCTGCACTACCCAAAGTAAAATGTCTGAGGCAGACAAAATGATACATAAAAAGATCATCCAGTAGATTGTCTTATGTTTCGGAAAGCCTTAATATGTTAAACCAAGTCGTTTATTATCTCTTGTCTTCTAATTGCCCAATTACAACCTTTACTGAAGCATTACATTCCTTACAATGAAATGGATTTCTCACAGCCCTGTCCCCTATTCTCAGACAGAAAGTTCAGATTAAAAAAAAAAAACCTGCCTGGAAACTTCTTTCAGTATTATAATGAAGTCACCCGCTGAAAGTATACCAGGGCTTTCAAAATGAGAGCTCTCAGCCCAGATGTCCTTACTGTTCCGTCTGACAGTGTCATGTGCTATACATGCGTTTAAAACTCATGATGGCTTTCAATTCACTTGTCCCCATCATTTTTCAGCTTCCATCTTCTAGAGAAAAAAAGACCAATAAAATTCACATCGTGTTGTTCGGAGTGCTTTTTTCCATTCATGTTTAAACCCATGCATCTGGCAAGCGAATAAAATCTGTGTGTTCCCACCTCATTTACGCTTAAGTCACCAAAATGTTCTTTTTGAAAAGAGAACGGACATCCACCAAGTCCTTCTGAACCTCCTTTTCTTTTCCATATTAGTCCCATCTTGTCGACTCCCAGCTCCCAAGGTTCATGGTTGGTTCACAGCTTTGAACCCATATGTTGAGAATGAGCGTGAAACTTCACAAAACAAACATGCATCGCTGTGACCCCCTCTGAAAATACTTGCACCGGAGCATTGGATGTGACGTTTTGTCGCTTCTTCAATCTCGAGTTACAGTGGGAATGAATGAGGCAAGTGGGAAAAAAAGAAAAAAAAAAAAAGGAAACTTTAAACAGACAAAAGGAAACAGGAAATGACGGATTTACTTGGGATGTGGTGCGTAGAAAGAACACTGGCCTGGAAATAAAGGGAGGCCTCGCGGTCACTCTGCCCAACACTGAACTAGCTATAGCATCCTAGGGTAAAACGTTACCCATCCAGTCTGAGCAACAAAAGCCACAATTATAAAAACAAGAGGACCAGGGGCACCTGGGTGGCTCAGTCTGTTAAGCGTCAGACTCTTGGTTTTGGCTCAGATCGTGATCTCACAGTTTGTGAGTTCTAACCCCCACATCTTTTCATCTCTCTCTCTCATTCTCTTTCTCCTTTCTCTTTATCTCTCTCCCTCCTGCACACTCTTTCAGAATAAATAAATAAAAACTTTAAAAAATGAGAGAGCTGAAATGTATAAAGTTGGGTGAGATGATTATTGTGTTTCCTTCTGCTCCTGGTACCGTATTACGTTTTGAATTTATCCCAGAACAGAGAAGCAAGCCAAACCGTTCAAGGAGCTCATGATCATGAGAATTCACTGCCCCCAAACTGCCCTTCCTGGACCTCTGTGTCTGTCTGTGCCCTCTCCACCCCCCACACTACCCCCTAGAACATTTCCCCAATCTCTTGGCTGCTCTGCTCCCTCCAGTGTCTTTCATGTTCCTATTGATCTGCTGCTCCAAATCTGGAATCTTCGGCTTCTGTCTAGGGTCGTTCTTAGACATGAATTGGTTCCTCTTGTACTTACATGAGACTTGGCCTCAGAATGCCTTCCATAGTCTGCGCTCAGTCTCTGAACCCCTTGTCTGCAGTCACAAAAGGCCGGGTTCTTGCATCAAACAGTTCTCAAGAGTCTGTGTGCAAATATGAGAATTGCTCCAGATTTAACTGAAGCTGTAGTCAGGTGTAAAACCAGACAATCAAACAACAGTCGGTGATAGCTTTTACTCAAGCATTCTGGTCTAGAAACACATTCAATCTGGGGAAAAAGAAAAATCGTGTCCAGCCTATTGCTGTGAATATAAAGGACCTTTTACTGGATACGCATTTAATACATTTTACTTAAAAGGAAAGATCATTGGATCATCAGAAGTTCAAAAACATCCTTTGTCCTTTTTCATGGAAAAATTAACCTACTGGCTTCTGGACAGTGTTTGGTACACAGAGACCAGCATGGGGCTTTTTGTGCTGATCTCAAAATTCTTTTATTTCAGGAATATAGAGTTAATATGATATATATTGCAAGTCCCCTGACTAAACATCTTCATATCCTAGAGACTCCCTTTATGCTTGTGATGATTTTGATGTTTGGGGGGTCACTTCTGATGTTTTTCCCTTCAAAGTGCTTGTCACTATGTGCGTGGAAAGTAGTTTGCCGAGTTTCAAACTCCTTGGAATCTCCTCACTTCTCTGTCAGAATCAGACTTAAGCTCTTCCAGGTTCTGTTTACTGCCAGCTGATGATGACTTCCTTATCCAAATGGGGGAAAGACTTTTGAACATATATTAAAATGTGTGTATGATTTCTGAGACATCAAATAGCTGGAATAACAAGTCAACATTTTGATGAGTTAAGTGTAAATTAACTAAAAACACATGTACTAAATTCTCCTCGAAGCACAGATGGTTTGAAAAACCTAGAAGTGCTTGGAAAAAAATATGGCTTTTATTTTCATGAACCCCCAAAGTTTAAAAAGGTAATTGAAGATTAGTTTCCCTTCTCTTTCCAATTGTTTCTTTAGATGTTTAAAAGATGATATCCTTATCTTTTGTTCTTAACCTGGGTCCTCTTAGGGACGAAGGTGTTTTCTTCTTCCCTCTTTTTTCTCCTCTTTCTTATTCAAGGATGAGTGGGCATCCGGGGCAAGAAACCCATCTTCCAAGGGGGTGGAGTGCTAATCTGACAAATATCAAGGTACTGGTCAGCCATGTTTTCTTATGGAAGATACACTGGAAGCACAGATAAACCTTCATGGGGCTCTGCTTTCACCCTATTTCCTTTATTTTGGCAGAGGTATCTTTTTGTCCTATGAGACTGCTAAGGGGCGATCCTCTAGTGAAGACGTAGCAATGTAGTGTGGCCTGTCTTCAGTCTACTTTGATTCTGGGCTCTAGGCTTCCGTTGGATCAAGCACAAAGAAGGCCATGGGTGGTGAGGTGCAGGCTTGCAGCACTGGTATTGAGGCTGATGCGCAGTTATTAATAAAGTGATATTTTCCTTAGCCTTCTTCAAACGCATCTCTTTTTCTAAGAATCATTTAGAAAGGAAAAATAGTGGGGCACCTGGGTGGCTCAGTCGGTTAAGTGTCTGACTTCGGCTCAGGTCATGATCTTGCAGTTCGTTGAGTTCGAGCCCCACGTCGGGCTCTGTGCTGATAGCTCAGAGCCTGGAGTCTGCTTTGGATTCTCTGTCTCTCTCTCTCTCCCTCTCTCTCTCTCTCTCTCTCTCTGCCCGTACCCCACTTACACACACACTCTGTCTCAAAAATAAATAAACATTTTTTTTAAAAAAAGGAAGAATAGTAAAACTGAAGCAAGATTCCCACTCTCTAGACAATAAAATAAAATAAAATAAAATAAAATAGGCAGTATATTTCTCAGCATCATCTAGCACCACTCCATTATTACTACTGATGCTCAGAATATTGTACCAAATTCTAAGTACCTGCCTCTAAAATCATTAAACCTTGGGGCGCCTGGGTGGCTTGGTCGGTTAAGCATCTGACTTTGGCTCGGGTCATGATCTCATGGTCTGTGAGTTCGAGCCCCGCGTCGGGCTCTGTGCTGGCAGCTCGGAGCCTGGAGCCTGTTTCGGATTCTGTGTCTCCCTCTCTCTCTGCCTCTCCCCTGTTCATGCTCTGTCTCTCTCTGTCTCAAAAATAAATAAACATTAAAAAAAAAAAAATTAAAAATAAATAAATAAATAAATAAAATAAAATAAAATCATTAAACCTTATATGAGAACAGAAATGTATTTTCTATGAAACTTGTTCATCCAATCATATTTTTTTTTCATTTTAAGTGTTCTTTATTCACTTTTTAAAATTATAAAAATAAGATATACATGCTTACCATAATGTATAAATTCTGAAGGAAAACATGATTATATCATCAAATCATCACTATTCATGGAAGCAGTTTTAATAGTCTATTATTTCAGGCCTGTTTTCATGCATGTGTGCACGTGTGTGCGTGTGTCTGTGTGTTTATGTTTTTCTCAAAAAAATATAAGTTCATCTTGTACCATATTATTTCTCAGCTTGCTATTTTCATTCAAAAGCCCATTCTGAAAGTCTAATTCAAACAAATCTTTAAAATAAGAGTTTAATCTTCTATATCATTATTACCTGTGATACGTTCTGTTGTACATGACTGGTAGACCTTTGGGTACTTTCCAGTTTCTTGCCACACTGAAGAGTTTTGCTATACAAATCCTTGCACATATGTCCTTGCATCCTGGGGTTTTGATCTGTGCACTACTGATGCTCACAGAGAAGGATTGGTCAGCCAAATAATAAGGCTATGTTTAATTTATAAAAGTTACAGCTACGTTCCTTTCCAGAAAGAAATGTAGAAATGTCGAGATTGTCCATCTCTCCATATTCCCTTTTTATTTGTGTATATTTGATGAATGAAAATAGTTTTTTGTTTTTCTGAGTTGTTCCCTAATACATTAATTTCAATTTTGTATTGCTGAATGTTTTATCAGAATTTATTTCTATAATTTAAAGTATGATGATAATAAATTCTATAAAGAGAACATCGCTAATGCAAAATTTACCACAAAGCAAAAAAGGAATGAGTCAGGCCATGTGTTGACATGGGAGGATGTCCACCACAAACTAAGTAATAAGATCAAGATGCAAAACAAAATGAATAATATAAAGTTTACCATATAGAACAAAACAAAACATCTCTCTTAGATTAATTCTGAAATAGTGCTCACCAGAATGATAACCATAAGGCTTCAGGGTATTCTCTTTGGAGAAGACGTCAAAATTTTATTCTGAAGGCTCATTTCTACTGTGTACATTTGTATGAGTATCTATTATTTTATTCTTAAAAGATGACATAAGCCTTTTAATTGATAAAATTAGCTGATTGCAGTATGGCTTATAATGATAACATTGTTTTCTCTAGGCAGTAAAACTTCCATTTTCTCCTCATGGTCAGTATTAATATGTCGTACTGATTTTGACCTTGTGCCCTAGACACTGTCAGGCTCAGGCTGGTGTTCTCCAGAAAGGATTAACGTCTGTGCTAAATTCTTCTGGCTGCGTAGCCCCAACTCAATCCAATTAACAGCAGCAAGCATAGGTCATGTTGTCCAGGTAAGAAAATCAACATCAGGACCACACTTCCAAGTGGAAAGGTTGTACCTGTTAAAACACACCATTTCAATGACTAAGTGACTGTTCTCTTAAACCTCACTCTAGATATTGATATTTGTCTGAGAACTCTGACCCTTTTTGACACCAGCCATGCTCAGTATTTAGCAATGACATATGTGTGACACTGATATCCAAATGGGTTCTGTGGTATCATTTTATTCGTTGGCGATTTTGCTGTCATTTGTAATTTTTCATTCTGGTAGAAATATGATCTGTGCTAGGTGTTTTAATCACGTAAGTTCAAAATGCAGTGACATGTACAAAAAATCAACTTTCGTTACTGAAGTATTTAAAGTTACTAAATACTAAAGTATTTAGTTACTAAATACTAAAGTATTTAAAGTTACATTGTACTGGTAAATGAATACACAAAATTATCAACAAAATGAATAGATATTCCAGAAATAAACATTAAATGATATATTATATTATATTATATTATGTTATATATTACATAATGCCATAAAATTCACATCTCAAATAAGTAGAAAAATGGTTATTCAATAAGTGGTCACAAGACAACTAGGTAACCACGTGGAAAAATATTCAATTTCTACTTTGCACATTATACGAAAATAAATTCCAAATGGACCAAATATTTCAACATAAATAATGAAGCCATAGAATTGCTAATAACATGGGAGAATTGTTGTTATAATCTGAACGTACAGTAGGCTTTGTTAACATGCCATAAAACTAAGAACCAAAAAAATTTAAAAGGGATTAATTGGATAACGTAATAAGAGATTTGTACATCAAAGTACACCGTTCACAGGCTAAACGACAAATAAACAAATAACAAATAATGTCCAAACAGCATATCCCAAATTAAAAGCTAGTATTCTTTTTTTTTTTTTTTCAACTTTTTTTTTTTTTTTTTTTTTTTTTTATTTTTGGGACAGAGAGAGACAGAGCATGAACGGGGGAGGGGCAGAGAGAGAGGGAGACACAGAATCGGAAACAGGCTCCAGGCTCCGAGCCGTCAGCACAGAGCCTGACGCGGGGCTCGAACTCACGGACCGCGAGATCGTGACCTGGCTGAAGTCGGACGCTTAACCCACTGCGCCACCCAGGCGCCCCAAAACTAGTATTCTTAATTCATAGGGAGTGCCTAAAAATCTGTAAAACCAACACATTGAAAGAAAAATAGGAAAAAAAAGGACAAAAACAAATGAAAATTAAAAACTCTCTTAAGCGGTCTCAGTCAATCAGGCCTCCAGCTCTTGGTTTCAGCTCAGGTCATGATCTCATGGTTCGTGAGGTCAGGTGCTGAGTAGGGCTCTGCATTGACAGCACGGATCCTGCTTGGGATTCTTTCTCCCTTTCTCTCTCTGCCCCTCCCCTGCACGCTCTCTCTCTCTCTCTCTCAAAATAAATAAATAAACTTAAAAAAAAATATTCTTAAAAACTTACGCAATACTCAGCTTCGTTTGTAAAAAAAATAAAATGTTCGTGCAAACTTTGAGACACCATTTTTTTTTTTTTTTTTTTTTTACTTCTCACTGTCAGGATTGTTTATACAATCTGGTAGGAAAGGCACAGGGGGCCAGACAGTCCTTCCTATTTAGGTTGATAAGACTGTAAGAGCAATTCTGCTGCAAAGAATTTGGCTGTATCTATCCGAATAAAAAATTATATTTGATACAGCAATTCGACTTCTAGGTATTATTCTATAGATTAACCTACACATGTTCAAAATAAACATTCAAAGATATTCATCACAGCATTGTTTGCTAGGAAAAAAAAAAAACTGAAACAACCAAAAGGGGGTAAGAGGGCCTGGTCAAATAAATTGTGTTACTTTGTTGTATTTGAATACTGTGCAACCATCAAGAGGTATAAGCCCCCTCTCTGGGTAGTAATATGTACTGATAAAGGTATATTAAGTTAAAAAAAAATGAAAGATACAGAACAGTGTGTGTAGCATGCTACAAATTCTTTTGAAAAGAGAAAAGACTACATATACATACATGTTTAGGCACAGAAAACTTCTGGGAATATAGATATAAGACCCTGGAAACAGAGGGGCCTGGGTGGCTCGGTCGGTTAAGCGTCCGACTTCAGCTCAGGTCATGATCTCGCGGTTTGTGAGTTCAAGCCCCGCGTCGGGCTCTGTGCTGACAGCTCAGAGCCTGGAGCCTGTTTCCGATTCTGTGTCTCCCTCTCTCTCTCTGACCCTCCCCCGTTCATGTTCTGTCTCTCTCTGTCTCCAAAATAAATAAACGTTTAAAAAAAATTAAAAAAAAAAAAAGACCCTGGAAACAGTGATTATCTCTGTGGACAATATCTGAGTGCCTAAGGGACATGGGTAGAATAGACTTGTCTTTTCCCATTTACGTTTTTACATCTTGAACTGCTTCCTTTCTCCAGTATTTCAAATATTGGGAATATTCCAAGAACAGTCCTTGCTCATTTTTGAGGGTACCTCCTCCCACTCGTACTTCCCAAGTTACCGACTGGCTGCAGAGATGAGTAAGCTTTTCAAAGTACCAAAATATTCCCTCTACATACCCAGGGCCAAACCTAGGAAACTGAGATCATCAAATTTTACTGTCAGCCACATCACAGAGGTAATGGAAGAATGTGTAATAAGGGAAATTCCTATAAGACAGGAAGCAGAAAGAGAAAGGCGTTCTGGGGCTTGGGGAAGAGCCAAGGAGAAGAGAATAAGGAGTAAGAGCGTGGTGGTGGGGTCAAAATCTCAAGAGGATGGGTAGGTAGAAACATCCAGATGCCATCTGGGAAATTCCAGTGTACATCTCCTTGGGTTTTGTTGGTTTGGTTTCATTTAGTTTGGTTTATTGGGCTGGGCCTGAGAAATTTTCATGCCTCATAGAGAGATTCCATGTTCATTAGTATCTCAGCCAACCGGGGACGTATCTGAGCAAGTGGACTTAACATAGTAGCCCCAGCTTTCCCTGGCCCATATGTGGCGTGTTCGGGATCCACATCTCCCTTTATACTCCGATGGGAGGACGGAAAAGTAGAGAGTAGACTCAGCAATGTGAAGAGGACTGAGGTTGGTGCCAAAGAGGATACAGGGATCTTAGGACCAGACTCAAGGCAGGGACCGTGAACTCAGAAGCAGATGCCAGGGCCATGCCAAAGAGAGGGAACAGGACTAGTCACTTGCAGGGAACACCAGCTCAGGATAATACCCAGCCCCAGACCTCATCATCAACTCTGCCATGGGGAGGGAGCGGTGGGGGGCCAGCAAACACTCTGTAACCTAGACCTTCCTCCTGCTTCCGTGAGAAAGCTTGCAAAGCCCAGCTTTTAAGCCTAATATTTTGCTGTGGACTGAAAAGCGTATCTTGATACTCTATGCTGAACTCTGACTTCTGTGTTGTAGGTGGGATTTGTCTTCACTCTAAAGAAAAGAATGGCTTGATACAATGGATAGGGAGTCACAAGGCATGTGAAGATTGTAAAATACGCTGATTTATTACATCATACCTCTTGTATCAGTGTATTATTGGTTTATTTGTTTGCTGTAAATCACCTAAAGTTATGTTAGGCATAAGTAAATGTAGGGATATATTCTGAATATAATATTATAAAAATCAATAACTTTTTGTCAAGAGCTAATAAATATTGCATACTTGCAAATGAGAGCTATCTTTTCTCCTCAATACTGATTTGATGGGCGGAAACTGCGTAGGAAACATCAATACTTGCTCTTTGTTGGGATCCGCTTCTCTCTGACCTTGAACATGCAGCCAAGACTCCAGTAGAATGTCCATTTTTAGCTTCAGTTGCTCTGAAAGCACTTATCGAAAGCAAGGGCAAAGTGTGTGTGTGTGTGTGTGTGTGTGTGTGTGCGCGCGTGTGTAAAAGTTATAAATCTAATAGTCACAAAAAAGTCTTCAAGTAAAGCAGCAATCAACTATTTATAATGCTTTCAAATCTATTTTCAAAGATACTATGAATATTCTTGGAAGCCCCCAAAGTATTTCTTGACTTGTATATTCATCAAAGTGCCTGAAAATTACACAAGAACAATCAGATAAGGCAGTTAATATGGCTGGCACCAATATGACTGCTTTACTCCTCCCTCTATGATTAATTACAACTAAATTGATGTTACCAGCAATGATTAATTTACATCTTAGGTGCAAAGTAAATGAAGTAAGCAAATTGGAATTGGCACTAACAATTTCTTAAGCCTCAGCGAAGCGCCCAAATCACGGTAAGCTATCCTGCTCAGAATAATTTCTCCCCCCAAAATGGTTAAAAAGCCTAGGTATAGACTTTAATTTTATATATGTATAATGTACATTTTCTTATATTTTCTGAAGCAAACTTTAAATATACATTAAAAAACTAACCTCAGATTCTATTTTTGGCTTGGATATACAGCATCCATATGCGTGGTAAGACAAGTGTCTCCAATCTCATTTACTTGAAATAAGCACACAATGTTTTCTTCCATCCTGATCTTTTAGAGAACTTAGATTGGGTTACGTGCAGACACAAATCCATGCCTGGCCCAATTGTGTATCTTCAGTGTTCTCTTACTAAAACTGAAGAGAATTAAAACTATTTTATAAAGCTCGTAAGTGAAATAACGGCTGAGATGTCCTGGCACACAGCAGGCTTCTTGTAAGATGGCCCAGTACCGTGGCCAGTGTGTTCTCCTGAACAGAGTAGAGGCAGTCTGCTAGAAGCTTCCCACATCCTGCCAATGCACCTTCATATTTACTTATAGATCCGAGTGCATAGGAGAATAAAACCCTAAGGGAGGCTGTTATTTCCTCCAAATAAATTGAGACAACAGTCAGGAAAATGTAGGTAAGATGACATTGGACTCAAGTGGCATTGAGATCGAAGCATGCAAATATATAATCTCTTTGCAGAGGGAGGATAAAGTTGCAATCAATCAAATATTTTGAAGAAACAGAAAAATAATTATTAGAGCCATTAAAATTCATCTAGGTGTAACGCATGATTTTACTGTAAGAACCCTGGGAGAAATTGACTGAAGCATGGAGGGAGCAGAGAAGGAGCCAGAACAAGGCTCTCTTGTTTGTTTAAAATCAATAATATGTGTTCTCAGCCTGCAGAATTTACAAAATTCCCATGCAATACCTTTTTTTTGTTTGTCTGTTTCAAGAAACATTTCTTCCAAAGATAAACTTCCCAAAGCTTTGTGGTCTTCATTTCTTGGAGCACAGACCATACTGTAGTAATTTACTCTTTTCAACCTCTTAGCATAGTACCACCTGGCATGGCAGAGTTGCTTGATAGTTCTTTGTTTTATTCTTTAAGATTTGGAATTATTAGACAATTGATGGTTGTGAATAATGAATTTTTAAAAGGAGAATATGACAACTGTCTTTATCATTGTTAATTAACCTTTGACCAAATTTTTTCACTAAAAGTCACATGCATATCTGAATTAAGGGACATAAAATATGATTAATGTCTGTAATCTTTCTTTTAGGCACTTAAAATTCTTACTGGTTCTTTTCAGGTGGCATCTTTTGTGCATTTGAAAAGCCATATTTTGGGTGGGAGGGAGGGGAGGGTGGGTGAGGGGTATCGAGGAGGGCACCTTTTGGGATGAGCACTGGGTGTTGTATGGAAACCAGTTTGACAATAAACTTCATATATTGAAAAAAAAGCCATATTTTGATAATTTTAAAGAAAATTACTGGATAGGCTGTTAACCTTAGGTTTGTTCCTAAAACATTTTTTGCAGTGAGTGGGATTGCTTAGTGGAAAGGTGAGCAAAGGTAATAGAAAAGAGAATCACCCACAAAATGTGAAAACATGAGTACATTGAATATCTTATTATTTCACTGAAACAAATACATTCTGGGACAAGGATGGAATGATAATAAACCTGACCTTAATGTTTGTACTTTACATAGCGGCCCTTTTGTCTCTGTTTCTCCTTCCACATTTTGCCCATCTGAGGGGCTTTTCTATTTTTTTTTTTAAGTTTACTCATTTTGAGAGAGAAAAAGAGAGAGCGAGAGACAGAACCCAAGTCGGGGAGGAGCAGAGAGAGAGGGAAGAGAGAGAATCTTAAGCAGGCTCCATACTGTCAGCCCAGAAACCGACGTGAGGCTCAAACCCACGAGCAGTGAGATAATGACCTGACCCAAAATTGAGAGTCTAATGCTTAACCGACTGAGCCATCCAGGACCCTGAGGGGCTCTTCTAAATTGCCTCCCCCCTCACATATATTATGTTAGAGTCTTGAAACACTCTTTACCTTTCTGGAAACTTGCTGTTTTGTTTTTTTTTTTGTTAATTTAAAGCAAAAAATAGGAACTTGACTTCACTAGCTGGGCTATACCCTTATTCCAAAGGCTTGCTTCAGTTTAAGGAAAACCTTTCTGAACAAGATGGGTCTTGTTTCTTTTGTCTTAGACCAGTGAGGTTTGCTCCCAATTTAATTCCCTATATGACCACATAGGTGTGGCTCTGTCCTCAAGAAATACAAAGTTGAACAGGAGTTACTGAGTATCTTTAGGGGATTAAAAATCTGATAAGGAACATATATATATATATATATATATATATGTATATATATGCATATATATACATATATATATGCATATATATACATATATATACATATATAAATCTGATAAGGAACATATATATATGTATATATGTATATATACATATACATATATAAATCTGATAAGGAACATATATATATGTATATATGTATATATATGTATATATACATATACATATGTATATATGTGTGTATATATATATACATATGTATGTGTGTTGTGTATATGTATATATGAATATATATGCATATGTGTAGGTGTGTGTGTGTGTGTGTGTGTGTGTGTGAATAGGAAGAAATAACAAGACCCATGTTAGATGCATGAACAATGAATGGGTGCTTTGTGCCACTCAAGTGGTAAACTGAATAATTCACAGATCCAGAAGTTTAAAATGTAGCTCCTAATCTGGTGTTTAATTCTGAAATGGGTTGACAATATTCTTATTTATTATGTTTTTGTTATTTACACAGAGTGGTAGTTAATATGTTTTTAAGGACATCGAGAAAGAATTAAAATGAGAAAATATTGCACAAGTCAAACACCATAAGTGAATGGGTACATCTTAGACCATTTAAGCAATGTATTTGAGGAGAGAGTGAGTTTGATGTTTTATATCTATTTTGTGGTCTGTCTGTCTGTCTGTCTGTATTTATGCAAAATAACCCTGTCTTCGAGTGTTTGATTTTTTTTGTAACTTACTCATATAATTTTGGGAAATAGGTGAAGCTGAAAATTAAGTCAACCAGCTAAAAATCTGTCTCCCTGTCCTTGGATACTACTGTGATAACATTATCCTTAGATATGAAATTCGTTAAGTTTTAACAATTTTTACAATTCAGTGGTAGATACTTTGTGTCGGAAAAAGATCAACGATCATAGTCTTGTCAAAGCAGTGGGATTGACACTATTCTGTCCTTTAAATCTATCATAACATATGCATCACTTGTATTATTCCCAGGCCTACGTGAACATTTTTGTAGGTGTACCTGAGCTTTGTGACATTTTAAACCACCAAGCCTAGTGTGAACTTTCAGAGAAAATTTCCGTTCAGTTTACCAAAATATTCCCTACAATCAGAAAATAAAACTACGCATACACACAGGTTAATTTGCTCATTGCACCTAGTAACTTGCCAGTTATCTATAAAACTTCACACTGCTACATTGTTTATAAATCTATACTGGTCGTTTCTTATAGGTCTAGGATCTGTTCTTTCTTCACATTTTTATATAATCAACCTATTTATGATCATAGAGTCAAATTAATCTTTTTTTAAATTTAACTGAGAGCCAGGATTTCGAAATAAGAAAAAAAGAAATGGTCTACTCTTTCCTTACTTCTCTTATTAATCTGCAAAAGGGTCTGTCTTTAGAATCCTGGGAAAGTGTCTTGTGTTTGACTAGAAAGACTTGATGTTTAGGTTTCTGTGGTCCTAATTGCCCCTATCTAGCCTTTCACATGTAACAGTAAATTGGCCCCATTTCTACCCATTAATGATCCGCAAATGGATTTGACTTATTTCTTCCAAGTGTCTCATCAGTAGACAATTCTATTTTCCTTTGGTAATAAAAAAACAACTCCCTGTTCCTATGTAGTCCTAAGGCTTTTTGATCTCCCATGCAAAAAATGCTTTCATGGACAAGGTTTACCTTAAATACCAAACTCGAGGTTTTCTGCCTCAGAGACAAGGAATTCGTCACAAAAGCTTTCTGGGTACTAGACTTCTAAAGCAGAGTGACTTACTCATACGTTCACTGACTTGCTACGTTCTTTTTCAACTCTTGCTCACAACTCTCATAGAGAGGGAATGGAGGGGCGCCTGGGTGGCGCAGTCGGTTAAGCGTCCGACTTCAGCCAGGTCACGATCTCGCGGTCCGTGAGTTCGAGCCCCGCGTCAGGCTCTGGGCTGATGGCTCGGAGCCTGGAGCCTGCTTCCGATTCTGTGTCTCCCTCTCTCTCTGCCCCTCCCCCGTTCATGCTCTGTCTCTCTCTGTCCCAAAAATAAATAAAAAACGTTGAAAAAAAAAAAAAAAAAAAAGAGAGGGAATGGAAATTTCAGAAACCTTAGTGCTAGAAAAAAAAAGCTTGACTGACTCTTCCCAGAACACTTCTCAGAATAGGAAGTGATATAAATCCAGGTTTAGGGAAGCCATCTGGGGAGGAAACAAAGCTAGTCTTCAAAGAGGGAAAGGAGACTCAACTTCATAAAGAGATATATGGTGGAGTCATTTTCCTGGGTAACTGACAGATTTTGTGCTTCAGAAATCTAGTGCCTCAGGAGGCTTAATTTTGTTTATTTCCATTGGACTTAGTGAAAAGCCTTGTGGTATAACCCCTCTTCACTCAGGAGGAACCCCGTAAGCACCATACAACGTTTGTCTTCCAATATTCTTTTCCTTTTGGGGGAGAGAACACAGAAGCCATAATGATGTCTTGAGGAAACCCCAAGCACAGTCTATTCCTTAGCCTTAAGAAAAAGATCTCTGCCCCTCTCATCTCTTCTGTCTTCACTCTCTCTTCAGTGGCACCAACCTACCCTTCCTACCCTCGGTCACCCTAGCGTAAGAGTTGAGGCTCTCTAAACAAACAAACAAACAAACAAACCAGGAAGAGAATTGATTTCAGGCTCTTTCTGCTTTGACCATGCAACTCAACCATCCTAAGGGAAAGGAAGGCAAAAGTCCAGCTGTATTCTTGGAGAGTTGGCAAGGGAAAAACAGAGAAGACATGATGTGAATTAATATATGAACAAACTATATCACCTTGATAGTTTAAGTGTATATCTGTGACTTGCAAGTAAAAAATTATTGACTAAGGAAAAGATTATTGAAAATAACAAATGGCTCTTATCACCATGTCATTATCAGAGCCAAGTCTGATGAATAAGGTGCTGTTCAAGATGGGTAATTCAGTTTGGGATCCAAAATGAGCTGTAACTATAGAGTAATTAAAATGACATTATTAATGGCTCACAAGCTGCCTCTTAAATCAATTCCAAACCATGGAAGAAAACTATATAGCTACCCAAAACTACTATGATCGACAGCTTTTATTTGCATATAAAATTGCTAGTGATGTATTTCTTCAGTTTTCAGTAAGATCAATATGTCACAATTCATTATTTAACAAATATTTTGTGAATTCCAGTGTGCCAGGAACTGTTCTAGGCATTAGGGATACTTTGGTGAATAAAACAAACAAATTTAAAAAAAAATCCTTGCCTGCATGAAGCTTATATTCTCTTCAGTGGAATACACAATGAACAAAATAAGCAAATTATGTATCATGTTGCATGATGATAAACGCTCTAAGGAAAAATAATTCGGAGGAAGGAGCAGGGTAGGAAGAGTGGGGACCGAGGATGAAGTTCTAAATATGGTGGTCAGAGGATACCTTACCAAGGGGACATTTGAGCAAAGACTTAAAAGAGATTAGGGTACAAACCATGAAAGAAGAGTGTTTTAGTAAGAGGTCAGTAAGAGTGAACACATGGCATATTTATGACCCCCCCAAAAAGGCCAAGTGGCTGGTTTCAAGAGAACAAGACAGAGAATGGCAGGGAAGAAAGAGAACTAACAAAGGATTGGTTCACATAAGCCCTTATGGACTATGGTAAGGATCTATGGTAAGGATCTATGGACTATGAGGCAGGATCCTGTCTCACTCTGTTGAGACAGGAAGCATTTGGAGGGTTTGGCATGCTCAGATTTGTGTGGTGTTTTTTTTAACGTTTCTTTATTTTGAGAGAGAGAGAGAGAGAATGTGGTAGGGGCAGACAGTGTGGGAGACACACAATCCGAAGCAAGCTCCAGACTCTGAGCTGTCAGCACAGAGCCCGTCGCAGGCTCGAACTCACAAATAGCGAGATCATGACCTGAGCCGAAGTCGGACGCTCAACCAACTGGTGCCTGTGATTTGTGTTTTAATAGGATTATACAACTGCTATATTGAAAGTAAACTCAAGGATATGGGAGTAGAAATCAGGGAGACCAACTGGAAGTGTGGTGCTATAATCAACAGGAGGTGATAGTGCATTATACCAACATATTAGCAAGGGCAGTGGTGGGAACTGGTCAAATTCGGGAAGAAGTTGGAAGATAGAACCCAGCAGGATTTGCTGCCATATTGGATATGAAATGGGATAGAAGGAAAGAAGCCACAGATGAGCAATGCAAAGGACCCAATAGGCCATTCAGAGTTGGGTAAAAGTATAAATCAAGCATGTTTGGAGCAAGAAGTTGAAATTTCAGTTCTGCTTGTCTTGTGTTTCCATGCTTCTTAGACAACAGGCAGTCCTAGCCTAAAGATCAGGAGTCGCTTGCAAGCTGGAAATAAAATGTTGGTAGCCCTGATTCTAAAGAGTGTTAGGATTTTGTTTTAAGCTCCAGAAATTTCATGCTAATTTATACAATTTTGTTTGGTAGCAGTACAAATAATTTCTGTCCAGCAGAAAACTATGGGCTTTTTTAACCCTATAAAACATTAATCTGTTTTGTATATAATCCTGAAAGCTTGTCTTAACATTCCACACTGTAACTCTGACACTGTTTGAGTTATCACAGTCCACGGGCTGAGGGCTCACAAGCCTTCCCTCACTTCAGACACCAGCTGCAAGCTCTGGGATTCCCAGCTTATGACCAACTGGCTACAAACTTGGATGTTCCCATTACATCCGTGTGTATAATAATTTGCCAGAGCTCTTCACAAAACTCAGGGTAGTATTGTATTTACAACTGCAGTTTTATCATAAGGAACATAAATCAGGACTAGCCAGATGAAGAAACACATGGGTTGTCCCAAATGCAAAGCTTCCGTATCTTCAGGATGTGTCACTGTGCTTCCATATCCTCAGGATGTGTCGTATGGATGTATATCACTAACCAGAAAAGCTTCCCCAAGTTTTGGTTTTCAGAGTTTTTATTACGCAGACATGATTAATCAGAGCATTGGCCATAAACTCAGTTTCTAGCTGCCTCCCTTTCCCTGGAGGTCGGGCTGTTATCATCCAGCTCAAAGCCCCAATGTTCAGGAATGGCCGGCCTCCATCTGAGAATTACCTAGGAGCCCAACTAGAGTCACTTCACTAGCATAAACTCAGGTGTGGTTCCAGGGGCTCACCATCACTAACAAAAGGCTCCCCTGTTGGGAGATTCCAAGCACTGAAAGCTTCCTCTCTGGACCCAGGACAAAAACCATACACATTCTTTATTTTACAACACATTCCTTTACTAAATGGTCAGTAGCTCCTCAGGTGTTCTTTGAACTGGCTTTAGTATCTTCACTCCCTTGTTAATTAATGAGGGGAATAAAATATTAGATGTATGTGTTAGAGATTTGCATGAAAGTCATGATTTTGCCTTTTTTGAAAATTAAACGTTAGCAGTGCTATTAAATGAATAACCACCAAGTAAATCAAGAAGGAAGGTTCGCCAGAGAACCCCTAAGCACTCCATGTAAAGGTGTAAAAGATAAAAGTAATCCACAAAGGATTCATTGAAATGCCTAAAGACCCAAGAAGAAAACGGGGAAAGTGTGTTCTCCTAGAACCCAAGCAAAGAATTCAGTTAAAGGAGAAGAGTGTCAGCTATGCTCCATGTTGCTGATAAATCTTGTTAAATAAAGACAAGCTTTATCATTGGATTTAGAGACTTAGTCGTCACTGGTAAGCTTAATAAGAGCATGTTTGAAAATGGTGAGACAAAAAGCATTTGGAGTGGTTTTAAGACAGTGATAGAACGACAGAATCTTATTCAACCCCAAAAAAGGAATGAAGTACAGATCCATGCCAAAATGTGGATGAGACTGGAAAACATTATGCTAAGTGGAAGAAATCAGACACACACAAAAAAAATCACGTTTTTTATGATTTCATTTACATGAAATATCCAAAATGGGTAAGTACATAGAAACAGAAAGAACACCAATGGCTGGGGGATGGGGGAAAATGGGGAGCAACTTGTTAATGGGTTCAGGGTTTCCTTGGGGGCTGATGAAGTGTTTCTGGAACCAGACATAGGAGGTGGCTGCACAAATTCTGAAGGTACTCAACACCACTGAATTGTCGGCCTTACAGCGGTGCGCTTTGTTATGTAAATTTTGCCTTAATGAGAACAAGAGAGAGAATGGGTGATGAGAAGTTGCAGGGAGTGAGTATAGACACATCTGTAAGAGACTTGCTGGGAAGGAAAACAAAAAAATAGGACTGGAGCTGGTAGCGAATGTGGGACCAAATGAAGCTTTTGTGTACATATATACATATATGTATGTATGGACAAAATATATTTTTTAATGGAAGAAGGCGGAATGTATTTGTTAGTTGATGGAAATGCAAACCTGGCTTTAGGTACAAGTTTAACTGTAGACACACCTTTCCTGCTTCAGAAGAACACATTACAGAAGCAGCTAGCTTATAAAGACATTGTCCATCATGAAGAAACATGGGCTGTAGAAGGGTTGATCTCAGGGGATGCCTGGGTGGCTCAGTCAGTTAAGCGTCCAACGTCAGCTCAGGTCATGATCTCCCGGTTCGTGGGTTTGAGCCCCGCATCAACTCAGAGCCTGGAGCCTGTTCAGATTCTGTGTCTCACTCTCTCAAAAACAAACATTTAAAAAAAATTAAAAAATGTAAGAACGATTCTACTCTCCATACAGTTTGCTTTCATTTAAATGCAAAACAGAGAAACAAAAGCACAGCTTTCACAATCCACTTACTTAATCCTGACCCAGATACTACAGGTATCTAACGCCAGCTCTGCCGCTATCTTGTTCTGTCTTCATGAAATCTTCTAAATCCTCACAACTGAAGTTTTCTCATCCGCAAAACGAAAGAATTGAACCAGATTGTCCCTGAGCGTCCTCTCCGTCCCAGAGCCCATTGATTGGCCCATACTCACGGATTTGTTTCGTTACGAGACCTAAGAATATCTTTACGATGTCTATACTCTCTCCACATTCATATCATTGGATCTCCTCAAACTTCCTTTAAAAAAAAAAATTCAAAGCTACGCTGATTTATAGCAGATTAAATGAACAGAACACACAAGATGAGCAAAGAACTTGAGATGAGCTAGATGCAATCAGAGACATCTGGGTGAATTTAACACCACAGCTTTACAACATCTGGGTGATGTTAGTACTCCAGTTCTGGAAATCATACATTCCGAAATCTGACATTACTTTGGATGAGCAACTTGTATCCTTAAGCTGCAGATGCCTCGTTTTGGCAAGAAAACCTGATAAGCCCAGGAAAGTGCGCAGAAGAAAATAAACATCCGAACATTTTTAGCCTGCGGTGATGGACTATCGTAAGCCAAAAAGTTGAAATCTAAATATAAATAATGTGTTTTTTATTTATAGACCACAGGTATTTGCTAACCCACTGACACATCAAACTCACTGTGCCTGAACCCAAAACATTGGATCTCCCACGATCCCATCCCATGTGATTCACCAGTTTTCAGTGTTGCTCTCGCCAGTAGCCAGGTTCAAAACTTAGGAATCACTTTTGAGCCTCTTCTTCTTTGGGCCCCTTTTGTACCTCTAATCATTTGCTGAGGCCTGTCGGTTTATATGTGTGTCTTGATCCGGGCCCCCATTTCTCCTCGTTTTTCTCCAAGATCACCACTGATTCCACGTTACCTGGGCCCCAGACTCTGAAAGGCTTTCCCAGCAATTCTCTCTGCTCCTCACATTCCAACTCACGTCCCGTAGCCAGTTAGCCTTTGAGGAGGCAAGACCAACCTTTCTTAGGCCGGGCCCAGAAAGCCCCGATATTGGCCCCAGTGAGATTCAGGCCACAAGCTGAATGGACAACCAATGCCCAGGGGTGGAAGACAAGTTCTTGCAATGTGGCCCCATCCTTATTTCTAGTACGAATGAGCAGCTTAACCTCCTGCCAGTGAGACTACTCATATCTCAGCATATTTGATGGTAACCGTTCTTCAAACGTATGTTCTTTCTCACATGTCAGTGTGTTTACTTATCGAGGAAGAAGCATCCTTAGTCCCGCACAAAGTTAGGATGGCTCCAGCAGAAATGAAAGGAAAGTCTCAGCTCAGTTTTGAAGTCAAAGCTGGGTCAAGAGAAGGCCACAGAGTGTGGAGATGTAGAATGGGAAGTTCTGGCAGGTCCTTGCCGTGACCTCGGCACACGGCACCAACACGACATCACTCTGTCCACCTAAATCCCTACTACTCACAGGGTAAATGAAACTGAAGAGCAGGACTCCTTTTAGGCAATAAGTTGTTAGAAGTAAGAATAAGGCAAGGCCCCTGAGCAGACCAGTAAGATCAACAAATAGCAGCTCTAGAAAGAGAAGGTAGCAAAACTACCTCTTAGGGAAGTAGGTTTGTTACCTGTGGGTGTATGGTATTACTCTGTGGGATCTGCTCTAGAGAATCTCTATGAAATTCCATATTGGCAATTAATGCCTTTGGAGCATTCTGGCTTTTTAAAAAGCATTTGTGTACGTATTAAAGGCAGCATTGATGTTGTCACACAGAGAAATCAGCTATATTCTTTTTGGACAATGATAGGATTGATTGGTTGCTGGAATTTGTCCGTGAAAGAAAGGAAATGGCAGACTTCTAGAAGATCCTGTTGGGTACTTATATTCGTATATAATTTCATGTTCCATTGTTTAGTGTTGCTTTGTAAATTCACTGCGAAAATTACCAATCCTGAGTGAAATGCTGCGATTTGATAAACATTAACTGTTTGAAACATTAAAAAAAAAAGTTGTTCGTCTCTTTAGTCAACTGGCTAAAAAGCCCTGAGTTGTTCAAATGTAGATAAAATATATTAGAGGGGAACAGTGAGACCCTTACACGAGACCAGAAAGATAAAGCATATCATTCATAAAATGTTATCATTTTAAGGATTTTTATACCATTAGTTGAATCATTGTTAAAATTCTTAAAATAACAAAAGAGTATAGATCAAAAGCCGCAAAAATTGGTGGTATTCAGCAAACTGGCTCCAGTCCTATTGGCTTGTTACTAATAATTCGAAACAATTGAGCTAACCCAAGAAATAATTTCTTAAAAAATTGTGAGATCTGCATTGCGCTCTTGACTCCTACTACCAGCATAATACTCACTAAATGAAGGTTTAAGGGCGCCTGGGTGGCTCAGTCGGTTGAGCGTCCGACTTCAGCCCAGGTCATGATCTCGCGGTCCGTGGGTTCGAGCCCCGCGTCGGGCTCTGTGCTGACAGCTCAGATCCCGGAGCCTGTTTCAGATTCTGTGTCTCCCTCTCTCTCTGACCCTCCCCTGTTCATGCTCTGTCTCTCTTTGTCTCAAAAATAAATAAACATTAAAAAAATAAACAAATAAAATAAAATAAAATAAAATAAAATAAAATAAAATAAAATAAATAAATGAAGGTTTAAAAATATATTCGATCCTTAAGCTCCAAGCATTAGCTAAGAAAGACATTATTGGCCTCATCTGATCAACGGAGAGCAAGAGGGGGCACTGGGGGGTCCCTCTGAAGGGGCAAAGCTCATGAGCAGTCGTGCCGGAAATGTGAACACAGGTCTCCTGATCCAATCTCAGGTGGAAATGATCAGATTTGCTTATCTAGGAGAATGAAATTAATCAAATAATTTCTTTCTTGTCACTATCTTTATACGGAGAGCCAAGAAGACAAAACTTGAGCGAGAGATTTTTCCAGAGTTTTCTATTTTCATTGTAATCTGGTAAATGATAAAATATCTGTAAGAATTACTGACCATGTCAAGGCTGCTGACAAGCTAACATGACAAGCAGTTCATTCAGGATCGTTTGGTGGTGGGGTGTTTTTTTTTTCTTAGTTCGAAATTGTGATGATAAGATGGATAAGGTCATTTAAAGATGGTGACATGTGGTATCCATTAACAAACACTGGGTCATATTTAAAACATGCTGAGAGCAGCACAGAGGCAGGAACAAAATGTTCTTCGTTTTTCAAGACTAATATCTCTTCCACTGTATAGATTTCCATCAACTGGTTCTATTAGGTAAATTACATCTGACCTTTATATCCCAGGAAAGGTAAATGTAATTTAAGAGTTTATGAGCGTGAGAGTAGGGAAAATGGAAAGAGTCCACTGTGCAAAGGAGGGATTATTAAATAATGATGCAGAAGGCGTCAAATAGATGCCCCCTATATGTACTTCTGGTGATTTCCACTGGGGCAGCCCAACGGGTTAAGAGTTTTGTTGTTTGTTGCTCTGCTTGATTTTTCCTTTTTGCATCTGAAAACTGGAACCTAACTCCTTCCTCTGGCTCAAGTTGTCCTTAGGGAATCATCCATTTTTCCAAACAATATGTATTGATAACAGCACAAAAGTCAGCAACGATGTGGTGGGACATGTGTTCTCACACACCGTACTGTACGTGTCCACACAGGTTTCAGGAGGACAGTTTTTTTTTTTTTCAACGTCCTTCAAAATATTCATAAACTTCATCAGAGTCTTTCTACTTTTAAGAATTTACCCAATAGAGGGGCGCCTGGGTGGATCAGTCAGTTAAGCATCCAACTTCAGCTCAGGTCATGATTTCATGGTTCATGGATTGGAGCCCCATGTCGGGCTCTATGCTGACAGCTCAGAGCCTGGAACCTGCTTCAGATTCTGTGTCTCCTTCTCTCTCTGCCCCTCTTCAGCTCATGCTCTATCTCTCCCTGTCTCTTAAAAATTAAAAAAACTTTAAAAATTTTTTTTATTTTTTTAAATAAAAAAAAAGAATTTACCCAATAGAAATAAGAGATGTACACTATGACTGCTATAAAGCACTTCTTATAATAACAATTGGAAACAGTTAATGTCCCATAACAGGAGGATAAATTATGATAGACCTTTCTAATGGAATAAAATATAGCCATTACAGTCAGGTTTTCCAGAATGCTCCCACTTTACACAAGATATATATCTGGACTGAGAGAGTGAGAAGGAGTCTAAGATATTCTCTCGAAAGTTAGCAGGTCTAGATGAATGATGGCTCTGTGGATAATTTTCTAAACATTTCAAAATGAATATATATAATTATTGTACTTCATATAAGAGCAATAGTTTTCAAATCATCTTTAGAGAATGAGATTTATTATTTTACTTATGCTTATTATACATATATATGCTTTGATATGAAAACATGGGGCGCCTGGGTGGCTCAGTCAGTTAAGCATCCGACTTCAGCTTAGGTCATGATCTCACGGTTCGTGAGTTTGAGCCCCGCATCGGGCTCTGTGCTGACAGCTTAGAGCCTGGAACCTGCCTCGAATTCTGTGTCTCCCTCTCTCTCTGTTCCTCCCCCACTCATGCTGTCTCTCTCTCTCCTTCAAAAATAAATAAAAACATAAAAAAAATTAAAAAAAAAAAAAGAAAACAGTGCCTGAAAAGCAAAATGTGAACAGTGTCTGTAGAAAACTATTATTGGTAATATTTATTGCTTCATATTTTTGTACATTTTCAAAAATTCCTAGAACTATTTTTAATCAAGCTGATATGTATGTATAGAAAGAAATCAAATAATACCCCAAAAACTTAACCATATCTCTGTTTTGTGCTTTTGATATTTACTCCACATCTCTAAATACTAGGCTCATACCTCTTGTGGTAGCCAGCTCCCAAGGTGGCCGCCAATGATCCTCACTTGCTGACATTCATGCTCTTGTGAGGTCCACTTCTAGAAAGAATAAGCTATGTGACTAATAGGATATTGCAAAAGTGGCAACATGTGATTTTGGGGGCTAGGTAATACGGCTGACCCTTGAACAACGGTGGAGGTTAGAGGCTCCCTGCATAGAAGAAAATCCACATATAATTTTTGACTCCTCCAAAACTTACTGCTAATAGCCTGCTGTTGACCAGAAATCTTCCCAATTACGTAAATAGTTGATTACCTTACGTTCGGTATGTTATGTGTATTCTAGGGAAAAGAAAAGGCTATTAGGAAAATCATAAGGAAGAGAAAATACATTTACAGTACTGTACTGTATTTATCAAAATTTTTAAAATCTGCAACGGAGCCTGGGTGGCTCAGTTGGTTGAGTGTCTGACTTTGGCTCAGGTCATGATCTAACGGTCCATGGGTGGTTTGAGCCCCGCATCGGGCTCTGTGCTGACAGCTCAGAGCCTGGAGCCTACTTCGGAATCTGTGTCTCCCTCTCTCTCTCTGCCCCTCCCTGCCTTGTGCTCTCTCTTTCTCTCAAAAATAAACAAACAGTAAAATAAACAAATCCGCGTATAAGTTGACCCACAGAGTTCAAACCCGTGTTGTTCAGGGGTCAACTTTTATTGCTTTCTTGGATCACTCGAAGGAAGCAGCTTCTCTATCATGAGGACACTATAGTAGCCCTGTGGAGAGAAGGGAGGCCTCCTGCCATCTTGAGAGTGAATTTTAGCCCCACTCAAGCCTTAGAATGATGGCAACCTCATGAGAAACTGACCGGGACTCCCCAGCCAACCTGCTCAAATTCAGGGTGGGCAGAGGTAACCAGTGTTTATTGTTTTAAACGTCTGAGTTACGGGGGAAATGTTTATGCAGCCATAAGTAATAAATACCATTCCATTTCCTACTTTGTGAATTTTGAACATTTTCTTTGAATGTTCTACCATGACAGATGACAATTAGCTCACTTTCACATCCCCTATCTGCAATCCCCTCCTCCTCTTTTCCCCAATTTTTGGTCATTGTGTCCTGTGGTAGGTGAGGGGATTCTATCCATTATAGCTGAGGATATAAATGATATGCCTAAAACTCTGTATCCCTTCCCATCAAACTGCAATGGCATTTCTTAATCTCAACATATAAGGGCAGGTTCTGTGACTCTCTGCTCCTCCCTTGTATACCCATCCACTATCTTTTGTCAGCTATACCATTGCTTTAAAGTCATAATACCTGATGACTTTTAGGCTCTGTTCCACATTGCAAGCAGTTCCTCCATGCTCTGTTAATAGGTTGATATTGATGTTGGAAAATATGGTTAGTATATGACAATGAAAACATATTTTTCTCCAGAAAAGCCCTGTTGTATGGTAAGATTCTGTTTCCACTTCTACTGATCCAGTGTGATGAATTGTAGGGAGCCTGAAGGAACATGCTTCTGTGATGAGGTCAAATGGATCCTTTTTTTTTTAGATTCCATCAGTATCTCAAAATCATGCCGTATCTCAGTTTGCATCACATTTGACCACGTCTTTCCTTGACAACGTTTTCCCTCCATCGGTATTGTCATACCGCTTCCTCATTATTTTCAGTAAGACTTTCTAGCTTTTTGCAGCAATTGAGTGAACCCACTTCATTCTTCCTGGTGTCAGTCTTGGAGTCCACCTTGTACTAGTTAGGACTCACTGTTTTCCATGCTCCCCAGCTAACATTCTGGCATTTCTTTCCCTTGTATGCATAGGCTAATTCCACCATTTTTTTTTTATTTAATGCCTTCCTATTACTTAGGGTTTTTCCCCCTCTTTTCTCTAGAGCATACTGTCGAGTATATTTTTTCAGGTTGGCCATGTGACCTTAAGGAAGTTTTCTGTGACCTTGCCTGAAATATCTTCATTTTACACCTCCTATTAAATCCAACTGTTGGCTAGATACATAGTTCTAGCTTTAAAAATATACCCATTATTATTTAAATTTTTTTAAGTGTCTTTATTTTGAGAGACAGAGAACAGAGAGAGTAGAGGAGGGGCAGAAAGAGGGGGAGAGAGAGAATTCCAGGCAAGCTCCATGCTGTCAGCACAGAGCCTGATGCAGGGCTCAAACCCATGAACCGCAAGATCATGACCCAAGCCAAAACCAAGAGCGGGACACTTAACCAACTGAGCCATCCAGTCGCCCCCAAAAATATACCCATTATTATTGAAGAGAAACTTGGTACTAGTATGTTTACTGTCAAACTTCACAGGACTTTTTTCTTCTTTAAACTTTTAGAGTCTTGCCACTAGGTTGGTTTACCAAAATTCCATGACCCAGTGTCTAGATCATATGGCCACACTTGAATCCATTTAAAATGAAGAGTCTGGTCTTTTTGGTACAATAATAAATTTTCTTCCATTGTTTTTTGTAATTTTCTCTTGGCCTTTTTTCCATATTCTCTAATACTCAAATATGGAACCTAAGTTTAGTTTCAAGGTCTCACCTCTTCTTTCATGTTTTCTTTCTCCCTTAATTTTGCTCTCCCCTCAACTCTGTCTTTTATAATTTGTAAATAAATCATTTGTAATGTTCTCAGCTTGAATTTGCTATTGTGTGTCCCACTATGTAGTGAGATGTGAAATTGACAAGCTCATTACATCACAGTACAAGGTACAATTTCAAACTGAAAATCAGCAACCAGTGGGGCACCCAGATGGCTCAGTCTTTTAAGCGTCCGACTTCAGCTCAGGTCATGATCTTACAGTTCGTGAGTTCAAGCCCCGTATTGGGCTCTGTGCTGACAGCTCAGAGCCTGGAGCCTGCCTTGGATTCTGTGTCTCCCTAGCTCTCTGCCCCTCCCCCACTTGCACTCTGTCTGTCTGTCTTCTCTCTCTCTCTCTCTCTCTCTCTCTCTCTCTCTCTCTCTCTCAAAAATGAATAAACGTTTAAAAAAAATTTTGTAGTAAAAAAAAAAAAAGAAAATCAGACATCAGCATTCACTGACCATCGTCTATGCCAGGAAATCTCTGTCTTGGTCCCTCAAGTCAGGTGCCTTTCTCAAGTCCAGTAAGATGGGACAGAGATCGTGTGGTGGGTCACATGCTGAGAACAGGAACACTATGTGTAGGCACATCCTAGGTTTCCATCGGTGAACAAAAGACTAAAGGCTGAAAATACCCCCAAGGGACTCTTTTTCCCAATCTTCTCTTATCTGAATGTAATTTTCTCCCTGTTCTCTTTCTCTCCAGAGGAACTTCCCTGTTACTTAGATATGCAGAGCAGTTGCAATCCCCTTGTTCCAACCCTCTCATTCAGGACCATTCTCTAAGCTTTGCTTTTTATAACTCAAACATAAATCTGTAATTTATCAACCATTCAACAAACCTTAACACCCAAATGCTCATGTGCCCAAATGTTTCTGTTCTGGAAACCAGAGATTTCCAGGGGGGGAAAAAGGCAAAATGCCTACCCTCATGGGGCGTGCAATCTAGCAGGAGAAACAAAGAATATGTAAAATGAGTAAATAGGTAGTATTATGGTGAAAAGTTAAGCAGGGAAGAGAGAGGAAATGGGGTTTGCAATTTTTTTTAAATTCCAGTATAATTAACATATAGTTTTATATTAGTTTCAGGTATACAATATAGTAATCCAGCAATTCTACACATTACTAAATGCTAATCACATGAATATATTCTGAACCCCCGTCATTCATTTCGCCCATCCCCCCACAACCTTCCCTCTGGTAACCATCAGTTTCTTCTCTATAATTAAAAGTCCACTTAAAAAAATAAATAAAATAAAACTCTATTTTTTTATTTGTCTCTGTTTTCTTTGTTTATTCATTTTTTTTCTCAAATTCCACATAGGAGTGAAATCATGGCATTTTGCTTTCTCTGACTTATTTCACTTAGCATTATATCCTCTAGATCCATCTACGTTGCAAATGGCAAGATTTAATTTTATGGCTGAGTAATATTCCATTGTGTGTGTGTGTGTGTGTGTGTGTGTGTGTGTGTGTGTGTGTTTACCACCTATTCTTTACCCATTCATCTATCAATGGACACAGGCTGCCTCCATAAGATGAGTATTATAAATAATGCTGCAACAAGCATGGCAATGTGTATATCCCTTCAAGTTAGCATTGTAGTTGTATTTTGGGGGTAAGTACCCAGTAGTAGAATTACGTGACCATACAGTAATTATGTTTTTAATTTTTAAGGAGCCTCCATACTGTTTGCTACAGTGGCTGTACCAGTTTACATTCCTACCAACAGCACATGAGAGTCCCTTTTTCTCCACATCCTCACCAACTCTTGTTGTTTCTTGAGTTTTTGATTTTAATCATTCTGACAGGTGTGAGTTGATATCTCATTGTCATTTTGATTTGCATGTCCCTGATGAGTGATGTTGAGCATCTTTCCATGCATCTCTTGGCCATCTGTGTCTTCTTTGAGATACCTATTCATGTCTGTTGACCATTTTTAATTGGATTACTTTTTTTTATGTTGGGTTGTAGAAGTTCTTTATATATTTTGGATACTAACCCCTTATCAGATCTATCATTCGCAAATATCTTCTCCCATGCAATAGGTTGTCTTTTAGTTTTGTTGATTGTTTCTTTTGCTGTGCAGAAGCTTTTTATTTTGATATAGTCCCCATAGTTTATTTTTCCATTTGTTTCCCTTGCCTCAGGAGACATATATAGAAAAATGTTGCTATGGCCAATGTCAGATAAATTACTGCCTATGCTCTCTTCTAGGATTTACATAGTTTCAGATCTCACATTTGGGTCTTTAATCCATTTTGAGTTTGTTTTGTGTTTGGTATAAGAAAGTTGTCCAGTTTGATTCTTTTGCACGTTGCTTACCAGTTTTCCCACCGCCATTTGTTGAAGAGACTGTCTTCTTCCATTGCATATTCTTGCCTCCCTTGTCACAGATTAGTTGACCATACAATTGTGGGTTTATCTCTAGGCTTTCTATTCTATGTGTCTATTTTTGTGCCAGTATTATACTTTTTGATTACTACAGCTTCGTGGTATATCTTGACATTGAGCATTGTGATACTCCCGGTTTTATTCTTATTTTTCAAGATTGCTTTGGCTATTTGAGTCTTTTGTGATTCTGTATAAATTTTAGGATTTTTTTTCTAGTTCTGTGAAAAATGCTGTTGCTCTTGTGATAGGGATTGTCTTAAATCTATAGATTGCTTTGGGTTGTATAGACACTTTAACAATATTTGTTCTCCCAGTTCATGAGCGTGGAATATCTTTCCAAACAAATATCTTTGTGTCATCCTCAATTTCTTTCATTAATATTTTATAGTTTTTAGAGTACAGGTCTTTCGCCTCCTTGCTTAAGTTTATTTATAGGCATTTTGTTATTTTTGGTACAATTGTATATGGAATTGTTTTCTTAATTTCTCTTTCTGCTACTTCATTATTAATGTATAGAAATGCAACACATTTCTGTATATTGAGTTTTTCTTCTGTGACCTTATTGAATTAATTTATTAATTTTGGTAGTTTTTCAGTAGTCTTTAGGGTTTTATATATGCATTATGTCATCTACAAATAGTCAAAGCTTTACTTCTTCCTTACCAATTTAGATGCTTTTTATTACTTTTTCTTGTCTGATTGTTATGGCAAGGACTTCCAGTACTATATTGAATGGGTTTGGAATTTTTAATAGAGGAATCAAGAAAAATCTCAATGAGAAAGAGACTATAGAGCAAAGGCCCCCAAAATATCAAACTAGATAATTAAACTTTACATTTTTGGCTTCTAATCATCTACCCAGATGACTGTGGTCCAATTGAAGCAAGTATTTTAAGAATTGTAAAGGGTATGTCATGATCAAAAGTCCTTAAGGTGGTAAACAGAATCACAAAACAGCTGGCCATCCCAGGCCCTCTTGGGGATATCAAGTCAAGTACGATTTTTGTAGAAAAGAGTGGGAGTGCATGTTTTGATGACCACATGTACTTTTATGAGGGTCTTCTGTCCTCTCTTTCTCAAGCTTCTATTGAATCATGGCACCTAGCCTCTTTGCTTTCTTATAATCAACTCAATTTTCAGATGAGTAAAAAACAAACAAAACTATACTTTCTGCCACATTAAGTCATAGAAAAGAGCCATGCATGTGACTATACGCTAAACACAAGTCAAGGTCATGGGATTCTTTTTTAATGTAACTTTTCACTCCATATGTGAGAATACTGAACTGTAAGGTAAACTGTGATCTGTGGGTGATTATGGTGTGTCCGTGTAGGTTCACCATTTGTAACAAGTGTATCCCTCTGAGGGTGGATGCTGATAATGGAGGAGGCTAAGCAGGTCAGGGGCAGGCAGGACATGGGAAATAGCTATACTTTCCCCTCCATTTTTCTGTGAACCTCATGCTGCTCTGAAACAATAAAATCTTGATTTAAAAGAAATGAATGAAACGGAGGCAAAAAGATCCATTCATTCAATTCTCTGTGTGTTAGCTACACCCTGATTTGTGGGGAACGGTCCTTTGTAAGACTATCGATTTGAAGGAGCTCCGCATGTTTACCTGCTTCGAGTTGAAAACTGTTTTCTACTACAGGAGTCTCATATAGACCACGGCCATATGCACCTGCTCCACCAGGATGCGGCATCTATCTTGATGATGGTACTCACCACGTTTGATAGGAATCACATACATACTCTCCTGCTTACCTAATAGCGGTGAGATCCTCTAAGGAACTAAATCTCAGGCTTTGCATGGTACCCAGCCACTAACTGGTCCTTACTGAATGTTGCCTGCCTGGTATTGGTCCCAGTTGAACTCTTCACAAGAACCATACCGTTCGCTACCGTTTGTTGAGCATCTACTATTCTGGCATCATTATCTGTAATCTTCACAGCAACCGGAATTAGGTCCTGTGCCAGTGGTACAGATGACAAAACCGAGGCTTGGTAGATTTAAGTACTTCGTCTAAGTGTCCACAGAATGGAAAGACGAGGAACCTGCCCCCGGGCCGTTATGACCCGAAACTACCCTTTTGGTTACGTCCTCGGCATCTCTTGAAGATAACTCGAGACATCTCAGGGGGAACAAGGAGGAGAGAAGCCATTTTTCTCTCCTTCTCGTTCCTAGCAAGGCCAAAAGAACATATTTGGGACACCTAACACACAGTCATTTGTCTGGTAGGATTTGTCTGCCACCACATCTCTGTCTTTGTGAACTGTGACGCATCAGAGACACAGCGGCCACTGCCCTTTTATCTCTATGCCAGCCACATTTAGAAAGAGGTGAAATTGAAGTAGAACGAGGTTAAATGGGTTCTCATAATAGAATCCACTATCTCTTACTATTAGAGCACTTGAAAGCCCCTCGTCTTCCTCTATTTCCCTTTTAGAGAATTAAAAAAAAAAAAAAGCAAGCAAACCACACAGTTAGGACGAGATGATGAGAAGGATGTATAAAGGAGCTATTTGGCCATCTTGCAGGTCCTCATGCGCTCGTATTTACAGACGTCTTACCAAGAGAGCGTGTCCTGCGGAACGTGTAGGAATTGGGGATGTTGGATTTTTGGCTAAGTCTTGGCCGCTCCTAGCTGTGTTCTGAGTTTGACCAGGGCAGGTCTGACAGAGTGCTGACATGTGGTTTCCCCTACTTTGTTCAGGCTCTGGCATGTTATCTCTCAGCTAGCAGAACGACCTTATGGTTTATTTGGCTTGGGGTGCGTAAGGGCCTGAGTTACGTAAGGCTATTAAATCACAACCTGCCGAGGTGTCTTTGGAAGGCTGTTAGCCTTGTTCATTCTGGGCAAATACAATTAAGGTCCTGGCTATTATTTACAGCAAATACCAGTGAAAATAACCTCAGGTTCCTGGGTTGATTAACATTGACGCTGAGGGGAAGGGGGAGGATCAGCATGAACGTGGTCGGTGTCGTAGCTTGCACTGATTAAAACCCTCCTTGTCATATTCTATATCGCTGTACTGTAGTTATAGTAAATGTTCCTTGTAATGCATTTTCAAGTACAAAAATTGCTTCAGAAAAGAGCATTTAGAAAACTAATTCTATTGAAACCAATGAAGTGTTGACACATTGCCTGATGCAGATTTGTTTAAAGAGGCTTGTTTTAAGTTATAAAAGTACAGTCCTAGAGGCAAAAATCAGTGAGTCCTCAGTCTAGCGACGGAGAGAACAGTAGAGCAGTATGTTCAGCCAGCACCCCCTCATTAATCCTTTCCCGTAATTCTATCCTAGTCACCTTCCCCCTTGCCTGACTCTATAGAATTTCAAACCTGCTGCCAGCCCAGGAACTCGCTCAGAAGCCATTCATTACTCGGGCAAGGCATTTATAATGTTTGCTGATGTGTCGGTGAATAGGAACACAGTGTAAATCTGGACTGAAGGGTGCTCTCTTTGTCATCTAAATTGCTCCTATGCAATGTGTTCCACAAGCGTCAGAAATCACCGGGGGTTTTGACACGCTCATCTTTTCTGAACGTAGCATTTCCCCCGGCCCAACCTTGGGAGGAGAAAAGGATGCAGACTATTTCCAGCTGAAAAGAGAGATAGGGCGTTAAGTAAAGAGCTTATTATTTACCTCGAACTAGGCCACCGGCTCCCACAGAAACCCTTCAATGCCTGCAGCCCCCGCTAAAATCGGACTTGACGGTGGGCATCTCTGGCATCCTAAACAGGTCCCTAATGTAACCTAATTACATAGTTTGGGGACGAGAGAGTGTCAGGGAAGGGAGGGAGTGGTCCAGCAAAGAGAGCTGTTCCAGTCTTTATGTGAAAAACTGTGCCTAGGGAAAGACATACCACGTTCATTGTTGAGCAGTGGTTTCAGATTTCAAAGCTGCTTTGCCCTGCGATGATATTTAGGGATGTCTACCAAGAAACCTGTGGACCCGGGGTTTCTGGCAGCATAGAGGCTGGCACTCCTTCTTTTGCTCACTTGGGCAGCACATTCATCAGATTTGTTATGGCTACTTGTATCCATGGTCGTCTGTCTGGAAACCTGAGTGAGTCACTGTTTCTCCAGATTCTGTGTCTGCTATCACCAGGACATTCCACAGATGTTAGTTTTTTGTTGGTTTCTTTTTTAATGGAGGTGAAATTTATATAACATAACATCAATCTTCCAGCGGCGTTTAGTACCTCCACAGCACTGTGTGTAACCGCCTCTATCTGGTACCAAAACATTCTCATCGCCTTAAAAAGAAAATTGCATGCCCATGAGGCAGCTATTCCCCTATCCCTTCCTCTTCCTCATCCCTGGTAGCCAATATTCTGCGTTCTGTCTCTATGGGTTTACCTCTTCTGGATATTTCTGATAAATGAAACCATGTAAGATGAGGCCTTTTATGTCTGGCTCCTTTCACTCAGTGACAGGTTTTCAAGATCCGTATACATTGTATCACTCCTTTTTATAGCTGAATAGTGCTCCACTGAATGGACATACCACAGTTGTCCATTTATACATTAATGGTCGTTTGGGATGTTTCCACATTCTGGCTGTTGTGAATAGTGCTGCTATAGACATGTGGGTGCATGTATGTGTTGAGTACCTGCTTTTGATTCTTTGGGGGGTATATACTTAGAGGTAGAATTGCTAACTCATATGGCAATTCTACACTTACCATTTTAAGGAAACTCCAGACTGTTTTCCACAGCACAGCTTCATGTTACATTCCCATCTGCCATGTGCAAGGCTTCTAATTTTCCCACATCCCCACCAACACTTGCTATTTGTTTTCTATTTCTTATATCCATCATGTTGGGTGTGAAATGTAGGTATCACCTCCATTGGACCCTGGCCCCAAGGCCTATGTACAGCTAGGAGGGAGAAGAGAGCACAGACCAGTCCTGGGGCAGAAGTTTGAAATAGAGTGAGGGATTGGCATTCCCCATGTTCTTGCTATAAGCCTTTCCTACCACTTAAGGTCTTCTCTTCCTGCCAACATGCCTATCATATCCGGGAGCTGTGTTAAGTACACAGCTTCCCTCCTCTTTCCCTTCATCCACCCAAACCAACCCTCCACTCCTTCAAAGGACTCTATCCTCTGAAGATAGTGCATCTCCCAGTCAAAATAGTCAACTCCTCAATGCCCTCACAAAAGCAAATTCCAAAGAGTCCCTTCATCTTCAAAGAGGTCTCTTCATTACAGAAATATGAGATTTGTTAACCCAGTTAAGTGATATGGAACATCAGTGAAGAGTTCTTGAGGACAAAAGAACTCCATTGTGAGCAGGCCAGTTTTCTCAGAATGCTTCTTAGATCTGTGTCCCTAAGCCACCCACCTTGTCTGGCTTTCCCCACCTTCTTCCATGCTGAGCCCAGCTTCTCTGAGAAGCCCATGGCTTTTCCATGAAGTTTCCCACAATAGCCCCAATCACTGGTGGTGGGAGGATGTGGTGAGACACCCAGTGGAGTCATTGCTCTGAGAAGATTTTGTATCTTCCAGGCGCCTGTAAGTTTAAGACAATCTCTGCTGTGTTTGAATGACCTGAGATTTATAACCAAACCTCCTGATCTCACAAAGAAATTTCGAGGTGTCATTTGTGGTTTATACCTCTCTGTTCCTTTTTTGTAATTCCTTAAATCTTTGTTCATTTTTTGTCCACCTTTTTTTTTTAATCTGTACAGAGGTATATATTACTGTTCCGTGTTGCAACTAAGAAAACTGAGGCTTGGGGAAAAAAAGGAAAAAAGAAAAAAAAAAAAACAACCCACAACTGAGGCCTGAGAATCCTAAGGAACTTGGGTAAAATGACATAGCTAGTCAGTGACTGAGCCAAAATTCCAAACTAGATCTGTCTCTTTCCAGAGCCAGAGCCCTAACCTCTACATTTTACTACCCTAATCAATCAGCTTTGCCCAGAATCTTAGCCCTGGAGCAGATCTTTGAGATCACTGAGTCCAGCTAATTCATTTTTCAAACGCAAAGGTGTTGGGAGGTTTCATTATTTTTGTACCTCTCCATATTACACAAGGCTTTCCACAGAAACAGAATAATGGGATGTATTCTTTATTTATATATATACAGAGAGATTTACTTTAAGGAATTGGGCTCACGCAATTGTGGAGGCTTGGCAAGTCCAAAAAAAATCTGATGGGGTTGATCAGTAGCCTGGGGACATGTGAAAGAGTTACAGTTCTGTCCAAAGCACATCTGCTGGCAGAAATTTCTTCTTCCTCAAAGAGGTCAGTCTGTGTTCTATTAAGGCCTTCCACACATTGGATGAGGATTTTCTGCTTTACTCGCCATTCATGGATTTAAATTTTAATCTCATCAAAAAAATCGCCTTCAAAGAAAGATCCAGAATAACGTTTGACCAAACCTCTGGCCCCCGTGGCCCAGCCAAGTTGACGCCTAAAACCAAACATCACACTTTCCTTCCATACTATCGTCTGTATACTCAGTCACGCAAGCTGTCATTTCCTTGGAGTGAATTCAATCTTCTCTAACCCACATCACATGCTACTATGAATGGAGCAGTGGCTCTTGAGTGACTTCTTTGCTGGACTGTTCGATGATTTTACTCGTGAACCCAACAATCTAAGCGATGTTACGGGAATCCCAGTCTCTCATGTGTGTCCACACCGTGGCCTGACCAGTGAAACCCTCTCAGGTTTCCACTGAGGCAAAGAGGCAAATGCTTTGGTTAATTGGTGTGGTCCAGTCTCTGTTTGAGAAAGACGTGTTTTCTTGGCCATAGTTTAGGGTTTCATGCTGATCTGGTTGACACAGTTCAGATCAGTTTGACCCACCGCGGCAGTAGCTTGCCTTTGATCTGGAGTCTAGTTTGTAATATGACCCATTCAGATGGCTTTCCTATAATAGTCAGGCCAGACAAAACCAAATCATCCCATTTATCTTAATGGGCTTTTTCTTTTTCTTCTCTCATTTTTTTTTCTTTTTTCCTTTTTTTTTTTTTTTAATTACTATTTTTTTAGACAGGAGGCCTTGCCGATCTTTTGTTGAGAAGAAAAAGGAATCTGCGTATCTGATAGGCTTTGAAATACCATCTGGTGTTTAATGTTATTGTGCTCTGTTCTCACAGGGTGTGCTGAATCATATCTTCAAAGTTCAACGGCCATTCAGTCAGTCACCACTCAGTATCACTCATTATCAACTGTTTAAATTTACAAAACGCTACCTGGAAACAAAGCCCACTTAACAGGCTGCTTTCCCTGAGACCAGGTCTGCTGCTTGGGACAGGTCTTCCAGTGTGAAGTCCGTTTGTCTGACATTTGTCCCGGCCCTTGTACCCAGCAGAACTTGTGATCCTGAAAATAGCTGGTTGAATTACATAATTTTATGTGACAAAAGAAACACGACAGTATTCTTCTGCTAAGATCGAGTCTGCGTTTGCTTTACTCTTCTTTTATAAACACCCATATATTGGCAATGAATGTGTGAACAGGTAAACTTCATTTGAATCGTGAAATACATGCCCAAAGGGTTAAATGTTCACAGATACTCTCTAAGTGTTTAAGTGCAGTAGGAAAACCCATCAGGGAAATAAAGCCTGTGATGCATTGTGTCGGGAATGGGGGGGGGGGGGATGGGGCGCGGTGGACATTTTGTAAGAGAATATTCATCCCAGAATGCATCTGTTTGGCAGGTGAAAATATTTTTTTCAGCGGAACACACACCTCTCTTTAGCACAGTTTCACAAGCTTAAGCTGTATCATTAAATGCCTGGACATAACTTGCGCTTACTCCTTTTAGAATGACAATGCGGCTTTCTCTTTTCACTTAATAATGATCAGGTTTACTTGTATGAAGCACGGCAGTATAGAGCTTGACGCAATAGCCATAAACAACCTCTCCTAAAATGCATTTTTGCTTTTATACCTCAGTGAACAACTCTGTTTGAGTAAATGATCCATCCTTGAATTGTGTATACAGAGAGAAGATCAGCATTGGATTGTTGTTTTAATAAATTGGAAGTCTGCCAACATTCTCTGGGAAGAGGACGAAGACGTTAATGCTAGCATGCAATCTAGCCCGTGTTTGGATTTAAGATGGAATTTAATCTTCTTGCCTCCTTTTCCTCCCCCCTCCCCCTTCCCAGTTCTTTCTTCCCTTGATACACAGTCTCTTTTCATGGAGTTAACTCAAGCTATCTTAAACAGCATGAACTAATAAAGGATGGCAGTTTTAAAAGGGGAGGCATTCACAAATGTTGGAATGTGGAACATTTTAAATTCTTTCTGTGGTGCTTAGTTTAAGAGAGTGGTGATTAATGAGTTTATGTTATCTATCAAAATGCTTCCATCATGCTGCTGATGTGACATGGGATTTATGGTAATGAAAACCCTGCAATCCATCCCTGGTATCTAAATTTATCAGCCCCACATTCATACAAAAAGCCCTAAATGATATATTTGTAGCTCTCTGAAAGCAAGATCATTTTTAAGAGATTATGTCCTGCCAAAAGGGAACGTTCTTAAAATATAGGAAAGGAAACAATTTCCTTTTCACCCTATTGCTCTAGCAAGCATCATACTAGGTCACATGAGTGGGCTAGTAATGCTCCGTGAATTTCCTGTAATTTTCTGGGAACTCCTTTGTAATACATTTGCAAAGGGTCCTGTGGATTTTCGTGGGGCGAATTTGCAACTGCCCTTTGTGCTGTGCGTCTTCGAAAGGGAAAATCCTCTCGTACCTAGAATAAAACTCACTTGGCTCCATCTGTCAGCTAAGAGTGTTCCAAGTAGTCCCATAAAAAGCCTCATCCATTCGCAGCAACTGGAGGAAAACAAACCATCCCCGCCCCCCACTTCTTCTTCATTAGGCAGATATTTCTGTTTCTGCAAGGCCTTATAGAAAGGATGAAAATGTGTTTCCCAAAATTGCCTATATCTTGCTTCTCAACTCCCTCTCAAATGGCACCAAAGTATGGACAAAACATGCCATGTTATTACATGGGTTTGTGAATGCATATATTAGATGGGAAGATACTGGATGGGGTTTCCAAGACAAGGTCTCTTACCATGCTGCAGCCTGTTGATTAGAATTGGTGTGCCTGAGGGACGCCTGGGTGACTCAGTGGGTTAGGCTTCCGACTTCTGCTCAGGTCACCATCTCACAGTTTGCCGGTTTGAGCCACGAGACGGGCTCTGCTCGTCTCGAGACTGCTCAGAGCCTGGATCCTGCTTTGGATTCTCGGTCTCCCTCGTCTCGGCTCTTCCCCCACTCATCCTCTGTGTCTCTCTCAAAAATAAATAAGCATTAAAAAAAAAATTTAGAAGTGGTGTGCACAAAAATAAACTTGTCTCTGCAAATGGTAAAAACACTGACCTTTGCGCTCGGTTTACTTTTTAACAAATTTTGACCAACGCAAGTATACACTCTTTGAAAGCTTGGTCTGTTACTTGATCTCAGAAAGACATTGATGACTGGGAGAAAAGGGGGCGGAGCTACCCCTCTAAGAAGGGCATGTGTTTCTAGCATAACCCTCCAGAACACCACTGTGAGTTATGTATGCTCTGGGGGGGCGGGGGGGTGCAGAGTCACTGTTCTTCAAATCCTGAGGACCCGTCTATATTCTCACTCTGTGCATAGTCGTTTTCATCAGGGTCATCTCCGTGTCAGGCATTTGGGTGCCTACATTTCGAGTTAATCCATTTTTGTGTGCTTTGGAAAGCAGACAAAGAGCCCTGTAGTGGAATATTTTTCTTAAGGCAGAATTTCTACCTCCAGAGTGTGGACACAAGCTCCCTGTGTTCCAGAAACAGCACAAGCTTGTATTCCTTTGCCATTTTCCTGCTGCTTTTGCTACTTCTGCCTTGGAGAGCTGCAAAGGATTGAGAAACACAGCTAAAGAGAAAGGAATCCCAGAGGCCACAAGGCAAGTGGTAACAAGCGAGTATGTGTTCTGTCTACAGGGCTGGGCTTGAAGGGGGTGGGGAAGTCTTGTTAAAATCACAGAAACTGTGCAGCAAATAGATTCTCCCCCTACCCCTCCTCCCACTACTAACACTGCGGAAAATGCCATCTATCAAAATGTTCTTAAAAGCAGCCCGTGATGATGTTGGAATAAAAAGGTTATGACACAGTTATGACAACTGGGAGGTGGGAGGAGCCTCCCTCCACCCAGCTGTCTGTCAGACTGGGTACCTGAGACCCTTCAGATTAATAGAGTCATATCGGGAACTGGCTGTCCGTTGAGACGTTCTCTTGCTGCACCCTTCACTCCACCCACCTCCAGAAGCCCTCAGCCTTGGCCCTTGGGGTCAGAGTCATGGGTCATTTCCTATTGATTATGCCCAGCTTGTCTTTTTTCTGGTGTCACTGTTTCTGGCCTCATTGGTCTACTCTGGCCCAACCCCAAACATCTTCTTCAATACTTAGATGGTTCCAGCTTAGAAAAGAAATGATGGGGGCACCTGGGTGGCTCAGTCGGTTAAGCCTCTGACTTCGGCTCAGTTCATGATCTCACTGGTTCTGGGTTCAAGCCCCACGTCGGGCTCTGTGCTGACAGCTCAGAGCCTGGAGCCTGTTTCAGATTCTGTGTCTCCCTCTCTCTCTGCCCCTCCCCTGCTAGCACTCTGTCTCGCTTTCTCTGAAAAATAAATAAACTTAAAAAAATTTTTTTAAAGAAAAGAAAAGAAATGATGAACCATTTTCACATTTTCAACCACCTTTCCGGCACACTCTGAGGCTGGTTTCAGTTTCGAAGAACTAATGTAATGTCCACGTGATTGTCTCCAGTATATTATCTGCCTCACTGGCTCCCAGTATTAAAATGCTATTAATAGTTTTGTTTGTTGTGTTGTGTTTTTGCCAGCTTGGTAAGAAAGCCGTGAAGATTTCACTCATTTTTCAAGGGCAGGCCACATGTTCCATGATGAGGGAAAAGGAGGAAAAAAGTTGTATTTGTTATGTAATAATAAGAAGGTAGAAAAGCTCATAAGAAAACATTCTTTAATTGCTTAATTTCATAGGACAAAGACTTGAAGAAAGCTGACAATACTCACGGTGTTTTTATTTAAACTTTTGATATTTGGATTTTTTTGCCTTAATTTTGATTTTTTTTAAGTTGCCTTAAAATATGACTTATTTAAATTACTGAATTTTTGGGTACCTCCTAAATTTTGTAGGCAAGTGCCTCACTGGCCTCATTCACCTTGACCTATTTCTGGCCCTACTTTCAGAGAAAAAGAAAACACCAATTGAAGCCATGGGCATAGGTAATTTTCTTAAATTTAGCAAGCTCAAATGAATGTAAGACTCAAGATTTTGATTTTCACTGTTCAAGTCACCAACACTTATTGTTTTCTAAAATACATGCCTAAGTTCTTAGCTATCTGGAACATTTTATGTATATTAGGTGACATATTTTGAGACGCTATCTAGGAATTTTCTTTCCCATCCTTGTTGACATTAGTATGCTGCCTATTCGTGGGTGACAGCCGATTGCCTTACATGGAGGACAGATGCCTCAGAAAAAATAAGCGAATTCAGTGGCTAGGTACAGTTTATAAATACATAGTAGAGAAAGTCTCAGATGCTCCGGTGTTCAATTACAAGGGTCAAGTGATCGAGAGGGGGACGATTTCTCTAAGAGCTAAACGTTTGGGTTTTCATATCAAGAAACAAAGCCTTAAACACTCGGTCGTAATATTAAAACCTTAAATCACACAACAGAGAGAATGCATAATGCCATGAAGAAGCTACCATTTTCCCACCAGAAATTAAATATCAATTCACTCAGTAGATGGTAAAGAGGAATGTTAGGAAATGTGATAAAAATATAGCTGTCAGTAGGGGCCTGAGAAGAGTGCTGTTCCTGTTCCCTTAACAGAACAAAACCTTATAAGATTGTATAAACGCCAAGTGTGTATCAGAATACCAAAAAAGATGAGGGGCCCCTGGGTGGCTCAGTCGGTTAAGCGTCCACCTTCGACTCAGGACATAATCTTGCAATGAGTGAGTTCGAGCCCCCCGCCGGTCTCTGCCCTGGCAGCTCAGAGCCTGGAGCCTGCTTCGGATTCTGTGTCTCCCTCTCTCTCTCTCTGCCCCTTCCCTGCTCATTCTCTCTCTCTCTCTCAAAAATAAATAAACCTTAAAAAAAATGTTTTAGGGGCACCTGGGTGGTTCAGTTTGTTGAGCGTCCAACTTCAGCTCAGGTCATGATCTCGCAGTTTGTGAGTTTGAGCCCCACATCGGGCTGTCAGCACAGAGCCTGCTTCAGATCTTCTGTCCCCCTCTCTCTCTGTCCCACCCCCACTCCTGCTCTAGCTTTCTCTCTCGAAAATAAATAAAACATAAAAAAAATTTTTTTGAAAAAAAAAGTCCTAGAAAGAGTACTGGAAAAGAAGAGGTTATTTTCTAAAAACACCATTTTCTAGCTTGCATGATAACAAATACCCCCAAAGACTTCACCATTACGATTCACAAGGCTCAGGGTGCAGAAATGAAAAAGTTCTTCTGTTTCTCTGTAACTAAACTAAACTAAACCAAACTTTAAAGCCTCCATCCGTATGGCGGAAGAGTTAAACTTGTCACGATCACCCTCAACCACATCTGACTTGAAACATGTTTTATTGGCTTTACGTTTCTGTCAATTCCTTCCTTCTGTTTTCCTGACATTCCTCTCAAATGTAATAATATGCTAAACAGTTAATGGAGCACTTTTACCTGCCAAGTATAAATTAACATATTTCATCTTTATGTCAACCCTCTGAGGAATACAGTATTATCTCTCCAGAGGTGTAGAAATCGAGGGGCAGAGAGCAAAATGCTGAAGGTTATATAGCAAGTAAGTTGTAGAACTGACTTAAACCATGGGTTTTTTTTTTTAATTGATTAATTTATCGATTTTGAGATGGAAAGAAAGAATGGGGAAGGGGCAGAGAGAGAGGGAGAAAAAGAGAACCCCAAGCAGGCTCTGCCCTGTTGCCACAGAGCCCAATGAGGGACTCGAACCCATAAACCATGAGATCATGACCTGAGCCGAAGTGGGACACTTAACCAACTGGGCCCCCTAGGCGTCCCTAAACCATGTTTTGACATGGAACCCTGAGTAGTGGAAAAGCCATCACTGAGGGGCACTTTGGAGGCACGGATTCAAGGAAGATTTCACGGAACTACCTCTCCACACCATCAGGGAGCTCTGAGCTCCCGGAGAGAAGTTCTGAAGTAGGTAGGAGTTGACAGAAAGTCTCACAAGGAACGGGCAGTTGAGCTGACAAAGCCAGGGGCTAGGCTGTAGGACAAGATACAACAGCAGAAGCCAGAGGGAACTGGACTGAACCTGGATGAGAGGAGCAGGTGGTGTCTAAGTCTCTGGGGGCACAGATTGCCCAGAGGTCTTCAAAAGCAGGGAGGTGATATGGTTCCTACAGGTCAGGAGCACCTACTCTGGAGACCTCATGGTTGGAATACCAGCTGTGTCTCTTACTAGTTGTATGATTTGGAACACCGTGACTTCCCTGTCCCTTCATGTGCACACGTAAATTAGAGACTGTGAATATCGCGTCCGTATGGGATTAAATGACTTAACTTACAGGAGCATCTTAGAACATTATGTGGTAAGTATGACTATAATTTTTCGTGTTGGCCACGATTTTATTCCTGAGAGGCATGCAGAAAAGCAGTATGAAAATCTCAAATGAACTGAAATGTATAAATGGAAATATATCTTAAGCTAGAAGTAACTGAATTTATCTTAAGAAGTTTTCCACATTAAAAAAAAAAAAAAAAAAAGGAGATTCCAAAGCTAAGTTCAGTTTAATTACAGAGACAAAAAAAGAAATTTACATTTCTGGATGCTGCATCCATTGTAAGATACTTCTCCTTGGTTCACCCCTGTTTTGACACATCATGGAAGGAGAGCCACTGACAGCCTGTTTTCGGACTATATTTTCAAGGATGTTTGTATAGCAAAAAGCCTTGGAAGATATGGTGTTTCCCTCCAAAGAAATTAAGGCCTATTTGTTTATTGTCCAATAAAATAAAGATGCTATCTCTCTCCACGGCAAAGTTTAGGCATTCTCACTGCCCATTACAAATAGTTCTTGTTCCCTAAACTCAGGGTTCCTCTCCTGTAACATAACCTACTGTAAGTACAGGCATCACCTGTCCTTCACAGTATAGCTTAGTAGGAATCAGATCCTGAGAAACTGGGGCAAATACTCAGTCTGGCTACTGCTATTACTGTGAATAATAATAGCTTTGTCTCTGACCCAGAAGTCTCTTGTTTTTGGTTAGAATCCATGTCCTTGGCAGGCTAACTTGTTATTACGGCAAAATCTCAGAACTTTCACATCCTATTCAGTATATTATAAATATCCTAACTAAATCAAATTATTTAATGTTATGCATTGTGATTTAATACTGTCGTAAGAATACTAACATTTTTACTTCTGTAAGTTTTTCAGTGTTTTGTTGTCAGGAGATAGATAAGTACAAGCATATATATATATATATATATATATATATATATGTGTGTGTGTGTGTGTGTATATATATACATACATATATATGTGTGTATATATATGTATATATATATGTATATGTATATACATATATGTATATGTATATATATATATACAAGTATATATATAAGTATATATATATATACACAAGTATGTATACAAGTATATATATATATATATATGCTTGATTTAGTCTTTACCCACAATGTGTCCTTAAAAAAAATACTTGTCTATATTTAAGCAGTAATTAAAGGTTTACGCCAGTGACCAGAGCTGTCCACATGTAGTCTGTCCTGAACACACACGCAGTCCAGGGGTATATCATTACCAAAGCTAAGAACACTGTAGTGTACAGATTCTCACGGAGTGCAAATTCCATTCTTCATCTGCCACATTCGGACAAAGTCATGCAATCAGAATGCATTAACATTTCGAGATCAAGTTCAGGATAGTACCTTGAAGAAAGTAGCTAGAACAAACGGTGAATTCAGGACAATTGTCCATCATTTTATTATCTCTAATTGAAAACACTTGAGTCACATTTTTAAAGATTATTCAAAGAAACAGAAAACAAATCAGCTGCCGGTTCTTCTAAAATCCTACAATGAGATCACCGAAGCAAACACACGAGATATGTACTCCCAACACCACAAACATCACAGAAGGGAGTCAGCATTTTTCTCTAGCCCTAGCTCAGCCTGGTCATTCTGGAATAACATGCTTCTGCCACCTGCCCATTGGTGAATGACTTGTAGAAACTAACATCCAAAATAACTCGATGGGCGTAATTAAACCTCACCAGTCTTGGCTACTTTCTCAAATGTCATAATAAAAGGGTGAAATTATATACTAGACAGAGCTGTTTTCCAAAGTGGGAAACATAAAAATTTAGGGAGATGAATGATAACGTTATGAGAGCAGTATTTTTACTGAGGAGACCGATGAATGTGGCGTTGCTGAGACATTTCTCCTCTTGTCCTCCCGTTGGGAGTTGCCGCTCTTCTCTGCTGTATTCCTCCTCCACTTTTTCTACTCAGTCATTATCAAATACACTCATCTTGTTTAAATAACATGGTACTTAACCTCCGTTTGATGTTGGGAATGTAGGGCTGCTGAAATTACAACCAGAAGGATATGAGTAGGTGTGAGAGAAATAGGCAGAGGGGAATATAGAAAGAAATTGCATGTTTAAGCCTCATCATGACCAGAAAATGTTTTCAGTTCAAAGTGTGACATCTCTTTTTGGAAGGAGGAAGCCAAAATGACCACAGATAGTTTAAAACAGGGTAAAACTGGAGACATGGATAGCTATTTAGAGATTGACCGTTTTTTGGATTGTAGCATAGTTATATATTAATACAGCCTCATGACCGCCCCTCAATACCTAAACAACTGTTCTACGCTCTCGGACTTTGAAAGAAAATCCAGTAAAATAAATCTTTTTTTTTTCTTGGGAGAGAGAGAGAGGTGGGGGGCGCAAGTGACAAAGGGGCAGAGAGAATCCCAGGAGGGACAAAGAGAGAGAAAGAGAGGGAGAGAGAAACAGGGTTCACCCGAAATGGGGCTTGAGCTCACCGAATGAGGGGCTCGAACTCATGAGCCCTTGAGATCATGACCTGAACCAAAGTCAGATGCTTAACCAACTGAGCCACCCAGGTGCCCCATCCAGTAAAATGAACCTTAATCAGGATCCATTTTGTCCCAGCTGTGGACTTTTCAGACCCACTTATACCAAAATTCTGTCTTTGAAAAAGGTTTATAGTGACTGAGATAGTACCTTTAAGAATTACTGATCTTGGTTGTATTTGTTGTATTTTTTTGTAGTTGCCCAGAAAATATATACATGGATTACCTTCAGGCTGGGGGATTATTAAAACGATATGTAAAGAACGTCCTGTACTTCAGTCTTTCTAAGCCATGACACTTTGAGGAGTGGGGTACACAGTGGATTTCATGGATAAACAGAACACTAGCTTAAAATGTTTGTGCGAAAACTTGAACTAAATTGGCCCACCTCTTCCATTTATCTGGAATGTATTTTTCCGCAGTGAAAGTGGGGCCAATATTCCGAAAGTTATGCTAAGCCACTTCACATGCCTCCGCAGTTTTCAGCCCATGTGTGATTGACTTTGGCTTGAATTCCATTAACTAATTGAATTGGTGCTCTTTTGGTTACAAACAAAAGTAAGTTTCATCTACTTTAGGCCATTAGAGGTCTTTGTTGTTGGTCTATCCCAATCTCAGTAAAGGTGGTATAAAGCCTAAAGCCAAAGGAAGTAGGACTCAGATAAACTAGGATTCTCTGTGCTGCTCTTTCCTAAGGTTCTCTGCATGCCAAAGTTTTCTTCAAGGCTGAACTCATAACTACCAGTACCTCACATCTTCCCAGATCTGTCATTAGAGACAAAAGTGCTCTTTCTTCCGGTTGTAAAAAAAAAAAAAAAAAAAAAAAAAAATCTCAAGAGAGATTCTTATTGGTTGACATGACACATATGACCATTCCCGTGGCCAGATAGTCCAGGAACTAGGAGTGGCAAGTGCAGTAAGAACTTGGTGGTTGGAGTGACGGGAAAAAGAAAAATTTCTCAAACTCAAGGTAAGCCACAGTAGCTATCTGCCATCCTGGGGGTAAGGCTCGGTTTTACTAAATACAAAATGGGCAAAACTATAGCTATCTATGGAAGAAAGAACCCCCTTAGGCTACTTTACTTAATATGGCAGGCAACTTAGACTTGCAGAATCATGATACAGCCTCTCTAGTGCTTAGTTCAAATTTGCTTCGTCAGACAAATGGAGAGATAGACCCTAGAGACCAAAAGGCTAATCCACAAACGTGAATCTTGCAAATAATCGTGTCCCTTTGAGCTAATAGAGCAAAAATGCCACAGACTGGATGACTTAAAAAAAGACACATTCAGGGGCATCTGGGTGGCTCAATCAGTTAAGCCTGTGACTCTGGATTGTGGCTCAGGGGATGAGTTGGGCTCTGCACTGTCAGCTCAGAGCCTGCTTGGGATTCTCTCTCTCTCTCTCTCTCTCTCTCTCTCTCTCTCTGCCCTTCCCCTGCTTATGTTCTCAAATAAACAAACAAACAAACTTAAAAAAAAAAAACATTTATTTCTCACATTTTCAGAGGCTGACAATTACAAAATCCAGCCACTAGCAAATTCAGTGACCGATGAAGGCCAGCTTCCTGGCTCATCGACAGCCTTCTACTATTAATTCAAGCAGCCTCTCTGATTCCTTTCCTTTCAAACATCAAACCACTTATGTTTGTATAGAGAGATTTAAATTTACAGTCCTCAAAGGACAGTTATCTTACCTTCTCCGTGTCTCTGGGACAAAAATCAGTTTACTAAAATGGAGCCTTATACTGGAGAGATGAAGTTTTTCTGCTAATTTGTGAGAAGCCCCAAGCTACATTTATTTCAACTGTACCAAGAAAAAAAAAAACCTTAATCTCTTCTGGGTAATCTGGTCAAATCCAGTTCTAGGCTCTCCCTATGGCCATCTCTAGTCTAATTTCGGTGTCAGGGTCCCTGTCGGGTGTAGGTTGCCCACTGGGACGTGAGTTGGCCAGTGCACTCACCTGTTCTCTGATGTTCACAACTGACCGTGAGGCCTCCTCAAGCCCCACAGCCCAGTCCTGTCAATGCCTGCGGGTTCCAGTACCCTCCCCGCACTTCTCTGGGGCCATAGGATTAGAAGGGGCTGCCCCTGGGAACTTCGTGCCTACGTGCCCACCCCCTTGCCAAGCCTCAACAAATGCCAGCTTCCCCAGGACCAGACTGGTGCTGAGGATTCTCTGAGAAGTTAAAACTCTTCCAGCTACCCTTTGAGAGCTGAGGCACAAAGACTGCCCTTCTCAGATTCCTTCAAATTTACCTACATGTTTCCTATACACACACACACACACACACACACACACACCGGGACCTTTGGCACCTCTTCTCAGGATCCTATCAGTACCCAGGCTCTGCTCTGTTCTCTAATGCTCCCCCACTTTCTGTTAAATTAGGGGAAAGAAAGCTACTGTTTCATTTTCCCTGCACGATGTCTCATGGTACTATATTGAATTTACATAATACATATTTTTATATATATTATACATTATTTTTTATTGTTACTTGTTTTATTTATATATACGTTGTTTGGGCTCTCAAGCTTAAAAGTGTAGAAATACTGAAAAAAATACTCTGTTTTAAGCATTCAGCTTTTTTTAAAATGAATTTATTTATTTTGGGAGAGAAAGAGAGCAAGCAGGGGAAGGGCAGACAGAGAGAGGGAGAAAGAGAGAATCCCACACAGGCTACACACAGTCAGCATAGAGCCTGACATGGAGCCCAGACCCATGAACTGTGAGATCATGACTGAAAATAAGAGTCAAGCACTTAACTGACTGAGCCACCCAGGCACCCCTAAGCATTCAGCTCTTTAACCTAAGAAACACTTGTTCTCCCAGACCTTGAACTTTAAGGTCACTGGTCAACATTAAAGAATGCTAAGAGATCAACTCACTATTTTTTAAAGTGGCAAATAATGGTAGAAAATCAGTATTTGTCTTGCTTTCTCATGTGATGTGTGACAAAATAACCGAATAATAAGAGGGAAGTATATTTCAGCTTATAAATCAATAAGAAACGTTAGAATGACAACATCATCAGTTTGTAATCTCCGTAACAAAAGACATCAACCTCCACAAATATCACAAAAAGAGAAATATCCAGAGAATGTGTGCCTGTTGGTGGAGAAAACACCACCACCGCCTATAAAACATTCTTGCCAAAACTAATTGAATGAATGAATGAATGAATTTGACCAAGCTCTAGAGCCAGTTTACAGGAGGCAGAAGATAGAGAAACATGGAAAACCTCACCTTGAGGATGGAATCAACAAAATCCAGATGGTGGAACTAAAAGACAAACAACCCAGTTTTCTCAACAAACAAATTGCAAAGAAAGAGAGACAGAGAGAGAGAGAGAGAGAGAGAGAGAGAGAAGAAGAAGAAGAAGAAGAAGAAGAAGAAGAAGAAGAAGGAGGAGGAGGAGAAGGAGGAGGAGGAGGAGGAGGAGGAGAGGAAATCTGTAGAACAAAAGAGATTTAAAGTCATATTAGCCAATCATAATATTTGGGTCATGTTTAGATCCAGGATTTGAAAAAAAGAGCATAAAAAAAAAGGACATGATACATACAAGAAAGTGTTTGATTAGATGCAGGTGATATTAAGGAATTGATATTTTGTGGGTGTAATGATAACATTATAGTTGCATTAAAGAGTCTTTGTCTTTTAGGGATGTGTACTAGAGCATTTACCAGTGAAAATAGTTAATATCTCTGATATGCTTCAAAATAACACAGGGCTAAATGCAATATGGTGTCTTGGATTGGAATCTGGAACAGAGAAAGAAAACTGGTAGAAAAGAACTGGTGAAATCAGAATAAAGTCTAAATTTAACTAATAGTTATATATCAATATTAATTCTTCATTTTGACAAGTATACTATGGAAATGTGAGATTTTTAACAACAGGGAGAACTGAGTGGAGATATGTGGAAATTCTCTGTGCTATCTTTGCAAGTTTTCTGAAAATGTGAAATTATTCCAAAATTTACAGGTTTTTTTCATTTTTTTTTACATTTATTTATTACTGAGAGAGAGACAGACAGAGCATGAGCGGGGGAGGGGCAGAGAGAGGAGGAGACACAGAATCGGAATCAGGCTCCCGGCTCTGAGCTGTCAGCACAGAGCCCGACGCGGGGCTCAAACTCACGAACTGGGAGATCATGACCCGAGCTGAAGCCGGACCCTCAACCGACTGAGCCACCCAGGTGCCCCTACAGTTTTTTTTTTTTCCAAAGTAATGAGAAAGGAGAAGATGGAGTGCTGGATGGAACAAGGTTACCCATGGACTGGTGGTTTGGGGAGCAGTGATGAGTAGTTGGGGTTTACTATAGTACTATGCCCGCTATTGAATGAGTTGTAAATTCTCATAATAAAAAGTTGAGTAATTTTTAAATATATTATTATTATTGTCTCTCTGTAGGCTCTTAAAAGTCTACATAAACCTTTAGAAGCTGGTAATTTGACACTTAATTCTCTGTATCATTCCTGCCATCAGGGTCGTGGTGTTTAAACCATAGGGCAAAGGGTAACAGTAGAAAGTATTGGAAAACAGCAGAATTAAATATGGTCCAATTACACAATTTGCTTATTCTCTTTGGTTATTAGACTTCTTCAAATTATTTCCTCCCCCTTAATTTTTTTTCAAATCTTTTTTTCCTCCTTTTTTTTTTTTTTAACTACTTTTCAGATCTGTCACCTAGTGCCCATCCATGTGTCACTCAACATAAGGTCCCACTGTAATGGGAACATTCAAGAATCGTGGCTTCAACAACGTAGAAGCTTATATCTCTAACACATAAAATAAGTCTGGAGGTCATAGTTCATGGCTGCCACAGCAGCTCCTCAGAGTTGAGAGTGACTCAGGCTCCTTTCTGTTCTTCACTCACCAATTCCTGGGATGTTGCCTTTGTCCTCGAGCTTCCAAGAGAGGTTCTAAATTTTTTTTTAATGTTTACTTTATTTCTGAGAGAGAGAGAGAGAGAGAGAGAGTGGTGGGGGGGCGGGGAGGGACACAGAGAGATGGACAGAGAGATTCTTCAGACACAGAATCTGAAGCAAGCTCCAGTCTCTGAGCTGACAGGGGCTCAAAGCCAAGAACCAGCAGATCATGACCTGAGCTGACGTCGACACTTCACCGACTGAGCCCCCCAGGTGCCCCTCAAGAGAGGTTCTACAGCTCCAACCATCATACCCACATTCCAAGTAGCAAGAAGGCAAGTCAAACCACTGCCTTTTAAGGAAAGACCCCTACAGCCCCACAGAATACTTCTGCTAACCTTTTGTTGACCAAAACATACCCCTACAGCCACTCCTAGTTGCAAGGTGGAGTGTGGAAGATGGTTTTTTAACGGTGCCCAGGCTGTCCTCTATAAAACCAGGGTTCTATGACTGAAGGAGGAAGGAAGGGTAGATGTTAGCAGCCTCTGCCATAGTCAGCCATGAGGAAAATCTAAGCATGCAGTGGCAGAACAGTCCAACCATGACTTATGCCCAAATTAATTACCCGGCTAGTACAATCAGCAAAGATCTGGAAGTATCTGTCATCCCACATACAGTGCTGAGTGGTTTACGTTGATCGGGTTGACCGAAAGTTAAAACTAGAAAGCCGCCTGTAGATTCACCCTTCACAGCGAGATACCGTCTATCTACATGGAAGCCGATATATGTGCATTTCTGTCGACATTGTGTATAGTACAAGATATGCCTGCTGTGACTATAATGTCTTTTAAACCTAAAATGGACGCATTATAGATTCCTCCTGGCAGCCTTCTTGACCCTCTGGGAGACCTTCTGGCCTCCTGGCCGGTCTCCAGAGAGATTCCTGTCCGTCTTCCTGAGAGGAGACACATTCTGGGCTCCCTGCCCATGTTGTAACCTGCTGTTCCTGTGGGTAGAGAGCCATGTCTATCTGGGTCAGTCCTGACTGATTATCCCATTGCCTTTAAGTAAGTTCACCGGAATACTCCACACATACCAATCACGTAGGCCGCCCGTTTGCATGCCGGGTACCCAGTGAAAACAATGAGAGATGGTGGAAAGAGCATCTGCAACATGGCTGCAAGGATTAAGACCGAGCAATTCTCAGTCCTGGTGGTGAGACCTTAGGAAAGTCACTGAGGGTCGCTAAGCTTTGGTTTCTTCGTTTGCCCAGCAGGGATCTTGCTGCTTTCCCTGCTTTCCTTGCAAAGCTGTTAGAGAAGCTCAGTTACAAGACAGTGCGTGTCAAAGTCCTGTACTTTACCCCCACCCCCAGTATTATTATTACTATTTTCAGTTGTTATTATTGACCTACTCAAAATGTGAATCGTTTGGAAAAAGAAGAGAACAACAAAAAAATAATGTGGCTTAAGCCCATTTGTGGCTAAAAAGAGGAACAGAACAGCTAGTACAGAATCTGCAGGGTGAAAGGATGAGATACAAGGATGGGTGAAATTATATCTGTCTCGGGAATGATAGGTAATAAATGACTTGTTCCATGGAGTAAACCCAGAATATTCTAACCACCATTTCCGTTTATTATAAGGCTATCCCTTCCATGGAACACCAGTCCCAAGAGTCACCCTATCATTAAAGATCCTGTTCTACCCCCACTGGAAAGTTGAAATAAGTTTAATTCCTTTTTAACTAAGTTACCTTTAAAATATAGCTATAGGCCCTTCTCAACAGCCAAAACCCAAATCACCCACTTAGCATTTCCCTGCTCAATACGATCAACTAGGACCCACTTCTTTTCATAAAAAGAAGCCTTTGGGAACAGTGTGTGAGTAGTTGTAGACACACAAATCCACTTTGGGACTGTGTGAGTAGGGGTAAGAGTACATGTGAATGTGTGTGCAACTATAACTCTATGTATTGAAGCCTGCACAAGGCTTATAATTTTGCAGAGAAATTTAGGAGAAATTTAGTTTTTGTCAAAGGAAAAATCATGCAACATAAAATTAAATTGCTTTTACTGGCTATCACTTTAATATTAACATTTTTATGTGGCATTAGATTGAAAGCTAAATTTCTGTGATTGACATAAGAAATTACTCCACAAATGTGAAGCAAAAATCACTTGGGCTTTATTGGCCAGTTAGGGGTTTTTGCTCTGAACTACCTTTCAAGGATAATTTCTGTTGGGAGCTAAAGAACATTCCGTGACTTGACTGCTAAAGTCATAAAAGTCAATAAGCGGATTCACTGACCATTTGTGAATGTTTCATGTGACCGTAGCTGGAGTAAAGGACCTCTTAACTGTGAGTCCTTTTTCGTGAGGAGATTAAAAATTTCTCCCTCCAACTTCCCTAAATCTAGAACTTCTCTTGCATAGAAAACACACACATCACAAAAGGAATCGATTCCAGATGCGCAAGAGACCTTGTGTGACAGTGTCTGGCTTTGATGGTCACATCACAGAAGGCCATTTGGGCAGGTGGCCACAACGGTATTTTGTTTCTCTCACACTCGATGCCATCATACCACACTGTAGCATTCATCGGGTTTATATCTGTATGATTTCTCCCCAACAAAGGAAGGAAAACAAGATAAGAGAATTGGATAGCTATTCAGATCACAAGGCTAGAATGTGTGGTTTCTGGAACACAGGTGTAGGTGAACTTCCCAGTAAGAATCTTGTCAATGCTGACTGTATTCCAATTCAATCCATGCCATGTGGACGGAAGAAAGATAGGACACATTGTCCCAAGGCTTGAGAACTTAAAATGCCTTCTGAGCAGGAAGGTTAATAAAAATGAAACTGCCAACGAGCTGCCTACCTCCCTGTGTAAAAGCATCGCTGTACAACCCACCCTGGGTTATAACGATCTATTTGTGTGACTGATGTCACTCACCACATCAAGGCCCTTCCAGAAGAGGAACAATGGCATATCTTCAAGGTAGAGAGCCCAGAGTACAGCCCAAAGTACCAAAGCATATTTGATAAACATTCACTGGAGGAATGAAGGAAACACTGTTTAAGGGGATACAAGTGCCATAGGGATTCCAAATGCAATCAAACATGAGCCTGTTGTGTTTCTGGAAAGTAATCAAGAGTTCATAGCTTTCATTCTGCTCATAAGACATTCCTGCATATTTCTAAGGACCAGTGAATTTCTGCCCTCCACAGTGCTACACATTGAAAGACAACGGCTCCCATGTTGAGAAATAGTCCGTATTCTCAGAGCCCCTTGCTAAAAAGTAGACATTGTACGATTGCACAAGGGGAAAGGGAGGTTTAGGGACAGCTAGCTGAGAGGAAGTTGATTTCACTTGGTGTGTGTTGATGACAATGTATTCCCAAGGAGCAAGGCAATATATTGTCGAAAAACTGAGCTCAAACTCAGATGAGAATTGGAGATTCCTCTCCCTCTTCTTCTTCTTCTTTTTTTTTTTTTAAAGCAAATTAAGACCTATTCTGTATAAAGCAGTTGAGCAAGACAAAGTATCTGCTTCCCAGATTGTAAACCGAGGAAAGATCCCTAGTCTTGCCTTCATTGAGACCCAGTTTTCCAGCGTTCCCAAAGTGTGTTCCATGGAACATTGCTTATGGGGGAGTTTTAATAAACATCATTTTAAGAAGGGTAGGTTCCTAGTCAAATAAGTTTAGGAAACATTACCATACCCCCTCCTTTAGATTTACAGTGTGCAATTACACTGTAAAGAAAATGGTTTGTGTTTATTCGTTCAAGGGTTTTCTCAAAATTATTTGACTATGGGCTCTTCATTCACAAGATATCTTCCGGAATTGGATTGGAAAGCATCAGTTCAGGAGTCCTGCAATGATGTTTAATTTATGTTTCATAGCTAACATCCTTTATCACTTGGGGCTCATATTCTGTATCGCTTTTTTAAAGCAACAGCTAAGATGTAGGAACAAAAGACCATGAACAGAGGAACTGAGCTCTAGAGATTGAGACTTTGCAAGAAACTACACTAGAGACCAAGGAAAAGAAACAGCAGTGAGTATTACATCCTGAAATTAAAATGTTTTTGGAAAAAAAAAAATTAGAATCTGATCATGCCTCTAGAGATCTTGCCAGCAATTTATAGGGATGATAACCATGAACTGCAATGAACAAAATTTCAACTTGAGAAACCCTAGAGGATGAATAACCTGCTTCCTTCAACAACAACAACAAAAAATCAAGAAAAAAATAACGAAGAAAGGGAAGTGTTATCTGTAAATTAAAAGACATTTGAGGGGCACCAGGGTGGCTCAGTCTGTTGATCATCTGACTCTTGATTTCATCTCAGGTGGGATCGAACCCCACATCGGGCTCCACACTGAGCATGAAGCCTACTTAAGATTCTCTCTCTCTCTCTCTCTCTCCATCTTCCCCTCTCCCCTGCTTGCACTCTCTCTGTAACATAAAAGAAAAAAAAGCAATAAATTGGGGCTCCTGGGTGGCTCTGTTGGTTAAGCCTCCAACTCTTGATTTTGGCTTGGGTCATGACCTCTTGGTTCATGAGATCCAGCCCTGCACTGGGCTCTGTGCTGACAGCATGGAGTCTGCTTGGGATTCTGTCTCCCCTCTGTCTCTCACCCCCTCCCCTACCGGCACGGACTCATACACACACATGATCCCTCTCTCTCTCTCTCTCAAAAAAAACAAAAAAAAACTGAATATAAATAAATAAATAACACTTGGGAGGCATATCAACTTTGCAACACCTTGGGTTGTATTTGGGTCCTGATTTAAGCAAGCTAACTACGAAAAAAAATACCTGTGAACAATCAGGAAATTCTGGATAGTTGATATTTCACAATTGCAAACATTTTTAGGTATGATAAGTATTGTGGTTGTGATTTTGTAAGTCGTTACATTTAAGAAATAAGGCGCCTGGGTGGCTCAGAGGGTTAAGCTCAGGTCATGATCTTATGGTTGGTGACTTTGAGCCCCATATCAGGTGAGCACAACCCCCACTTGGGGTGAGCCCCGCTTCTCTCTCTCTGCCTCTCCCCCTTTCTCTCTCTCTCTCTCTCTCTCTCTCTCTCTCTCTCTCTGTCTCTGCCCCTGGTTCACTGGCACCCTCTCTCTCTCTTAAAAAAAATATTCTGGGGGTGCCTGGGTGGCTCAGTCGGTTAAGCGGCCGACTTCGGCTCAGGTCACGATCTCGCGGTCCGTGAGTTCGAGCCCCGCGTCGGGCTCTGGGCTGATGGCTCAGAGCCTGGAGCCTGCTTCCGATTCTGTGTCTCCCTCTCTCTCTGCTCCTCCCCCGTTCATGCTCTGTCTCTCTCTGTCTCAAAAATAAATAAACGTTAAAAAAAAAAAATTAAAAAAAAAAAGCGATTGAAAGAGAAAGAAATGGGGCAAAAGGATTATTACAAACTTGGTGTGAATTCAGAGTTCGAAAAGGGATGAGAACAAGGAATTTTGAGAAAAAAGGGGGCAAAAACAGCCTGAGTGACACAGAGAAATTCAAGTAGGTGAAAACTGGGGTGCCTGGCTGGCTCAGTTAGTGGATCGTGTAACTCTTGATCTCAGGATTGTGGGTCCAAGCCCCACGCTGGATGTGGAGATTCTTGCAAAATAAAGTCCTTTAAAAAAACAGCAAACGAAAATGAAGTGTGTGAAAAACCAAGGAAAGAAGGAGAAAAATTCCACTGGACTTTTGAGAGAGGAAAACAGATTGCAGAGTGTCTGAGGCATGGTGCCTGGTAAACAAATGCTGCTCATAGTTAGAACCTCTCCTGTGAGAAATATGGCGGCTCTGAAGAAAGATGGCAGCTGGAGGTCAAGTAAAGGTTGGTCAGGAAGGATAATGCTATAGACTGAACTGTGCCCAAACCAAATTCATACATTGAAGCCCTAACACCCCCTCCAGTGACCAGACTGGAGATCAGACCTTTATGGTGGTAATTAAGGTTAGACAAGGTCAGAAGGTAGAACCTTGATCTGATAGAAGTGTTGCCCATAGAAGAAGAGGAAGAGAGACTGCATTCTTTCCGCCATGCAAAGACATCATGAGAAGGCAGCTAACGGCAAGCCTGGAAGGGGATCAGACCTGAACCTGCCCAGCACCTAATCAGGGACTTGCAGCCTCCAAAACTGTGAAAAAAATACATTTTTGCTGTTTAACCACCCAATCCATGGTATTTTGTTATGGCAGCCTGAGCTAAGACAGATAAAGCAGACACGTTCACTTCAGTAGCCTTTTTATCTTGTTCAGAACGTATCCCATTCTTCTTTTCTTATGTTGGAAGGGTACACAGAAAAGTAAATGTCTCTGAGTGATACTGCTCTGTGATCTTTTCTGTGATGGTCATTGAGGTGTGGCCACAAGAAAGGACACAAGAAAGGCACAGGAAAACAAAGCTTATTATTCTCACGGGTCCTGGAGAGAGAGTCGCTGCGCACCTAAAGGGGGCCGTATGTGAGAAGCACCAAGGAACAGCGTTAGCGCAATGGGTGGAAGCCAAGAGAGAGCCAGTACCTATGAACAAGGGCCTTTATTGGGGGTCGGGATGGATTTGGAGTACTCGAAGAAAGGCTCAGAGGGATTGCTTTGGGGCATTTGAATCTTACTAGGCCACTAGTCAGCAGAGTGCGGAGAGGAGAGGCACGGCAGGGGCCAGCCTTATCACACTGGGGCACCTTGGTCACTGGGGCCGCACGCTCATAGCCTGTGGAGGGGGTGCTGAGGCAGCCGGAAACAAAACATCAAGTTTTAACATTTCAGAAGACAGGTACAAAGACTCAGTAATTGCTTCTTTCAAATTTTATTTTTGTGATGTGTTCTTTTCACTGTGCTCACCTTATATTTTTTTAAAGGAAGTAGAAAACAACAGCTTTCAGGTTCCATTATAATCAGAAGGCTTGCATAAACCATTTCAATTCAAATCTTTCTCCCTTATGACTTACAAAGGCATAGGGACCCACTTCAGCCATTAAAAACAGACTAGTGCAGAATCCTGATTTTTCTGAGTAGACTGGTCCTAAAATTTTCTTCATTCTTATTATGTTAGGGGCCCCCCAAATCACTGCCTGATCTGATGATTCATCAGGACCCAGTATGTAGTCACAGAAATGCTTTATTCCGGCAAAAGGCTACAGAGCAACATCAACACATGTGAAACACTGTCTACCAGGGAAGTTCATTAGAATTGGTGCCCAAGGTTTTTTACCGTAGGCTGGTCATGTAGGCACCCTCTGCCCGCACAGAGCAAAATTCCAGACTCCCAGAAGAAAAGCAGGTATTCAGCATAAACCACATGACACAGTTTAGGCACCGTGAGGCACTCTTACCAGGTAGGGAATGCCGAGAACCTTCCTAAAACATACAAACCCTGATGCCAGCCTAGGCCAACCTTGCAAGCAAAGTTGGGTTCTTCACTTTGCCAGCACGTGGGAACCCCCTGGGGGGTGCTACTAAGCATACTGATGTCTCGGTCCCACCTCTTGAATTTCTGATTCATTTGGTCTCTAAGATGGCCTCTTGCCTGGGGTCATCCAAGAGCTCCCAGGGCTTGTGATACACAGGCAGGATCGAGAAACACTGACAGAGCGGTCTGCCTCTGCCTGTGTTTTATCTCCAAAAGCACATTTACAAAATACAGCCCACGCACCCTTCTTGTTTCTCTATTATTCCTCATCTGGAATCACTCTCCTCCCTCAGTCGCCCTGCCGCATCTTTGAAGTCTGACTCACATGCCATTTTCTGAAGAAGCCTTCCCTCATCACCAACCAAAGGCATCTTCACTATCCTGTGAAGAAAGCCATTGTGATCCCACCCCTCGTCCTTCTCAGCCTCGGACATTACTTGTGCATCCCTGCCGCTCTTCTCCCTTCCACTGCCTTTCCAAGCACCCTTCTCACAGTTGATGCATCATGAAATCATGTGTTTTACATGAGAATTTGAAAACTCCAAATATGGCTGTTTTACAAGCGTTGTATAATGCTTTTAATCAGGAACTCACCCCGTAAGTCAAGTAGAAGTAATCTCGTACTTTCTGAGCCGTGATGTGCTCTAAAGGCACATACCCCCCTAATTATTTTAGGATCTGAATCAACGATGTGAATGTATTTGCTTACTTCTCACTGGCAACTGCTTGCGTGACCACATTCAGAACTGTGTATATGGGACTCCTGGACAAAAGAAGACAAAAAAAGAGTCCCCTTTGCCTTACCGTCCCCTGCTACATATGAGGGGGAGTTTGCTTCCCAATTTAAGGACAGAAAAAGGAAATAAGCGTTAGCACGCCTCATAGGTTGGCAATTGCTTGACTTCCTATTCCCGATTGCTTCAGGGCTGACAGGTCACCTGCATTTCAAAGCAGACACCTGCTAATTCACCTTTCCACCCTTTCATCTCACCCTTCCACTTAGAGCATCCTTCTTACTCTGCAATTAATACACTCCTGCCGTTACCCAGTTGGACGGATGGCAGGGAAGGAGGGAGAGGAGAGAAACCGGCCTGATAGTGATTCTCAGTTCAGACACCCCATCCCTTGTTGAGTGAGAGTCTCTGATCCCGATTCATTTTGTCCAATAACAGGCCTCAGAACACTCTCCCCAGTATGCCTGATATGTGTGCCTGTGCACATATGTGTACACATGCACACATGTTCACCAATGCACACACGGGCACATGCACACATACATATGTGCATGCACATGCACAAGTATGTATGCACACATACACATGCACACACAAGTTCACAAATGCACATATGCACACACATGCATACGTACACGCATGTACACATACATATATGCATGTGCATGCACGCATATGCCTACGTATGCACATGCACGCGTGATCACAAATGCGCACGCGCACATGCACATACATGCGTGCGTGCACATGTACATATATGTGGTCACACATCCACATGTGCACATGCATAAGCACACAACGCACCTACACACAGAGAGACAAACATGAACATACACACCTAAGAAAGTGACCAGGAGAGCAAGAGTTCCCAAAGAAGTTGGGAAAAGGAAAAAGGGGGGAAATGAATACACAGAGACTTTTTTCTTTGCCCTTTGGATGTTGCCCACCAGCCTTGGATTAATTTTCCATTTTCAGTGGTGGAAGACTGAGCTTTGTTGGTATTGCTCATTAAGTATGGTCGATGTGTCTAACCAGACTTCTTTCCGAACTCAAACTCATCTGGGGCAGGAGTGAAGCTCCTCTGCAGGGCTTCCTTCCCAACCCCCCCCCACTACCTCCCTGGGAGCCTCCATTGGCTGTGGGGGTTGCTGCTTCTGTTTGTTAGCGGTCCTTCGGGCCAGCATTTGCCCAGCAGACTCAGTGCGGACTGGACTCTGGCTAGGTAGCACAGGGTGCCTGCTGGGCCCGGGCCCTCCCTCAGTCCTGCACGTACAGGGACAGGGCTTCCAGGAGATTTCATCTGCATTGGCAGCATTTTCTTTCTGTCCATCCTGGGCACTAGTGATCTCTTCGAGGAGCCATTTTAGCATCCTGCAGGATGTCTCTGTCCCCTCTACTCCCCTAATGCAGACTTGTCCTAATCCTGGCTTTGAACTGCAGAAAATTGAAATGCCAAGTTGGGGTGCTGACACTTTATTGACATGATTGCCCACTGGCCTTGTGCTCAGAACGTGACATCTTGTTTCAGCGGACATTTACAGCGAGTTTCCGGGATCAGTTCTCTTGGCCCCAACTTACAGAGGAGGACACGGAGGCACAACATCCCACCCAATGTCAGGTGCACATTCCCCCAGCCTTCTACCCTGATTTGCGGCTTCTCGCTCTGTCCTCAGTATGCTCCAGGTCGGAAGTGGCATGTGATCTGATAAACCATCCAGATTAGAAAATAAGGAGGCAGGACATTGACCCAGAGGAGCAACCCCGATTTGAAACAAACTGGCAAAATGAGAACGGGCTGTGTTCCTGCCTTCCTAGGAATGAAAGGGACAACGGCATTCTAAACCACAACCCCCGCCCCCAAGTGACGAGGGTACACCCTTGGCTCTGGCCATTTGCGATTACGTAGACAAGGCACCACGCCAGAATCTTGGTCTACACAAGCAGGACATCACTGCTACTTCAGAGGCCCACAGATGTAGTTTGGGGACTGCTTCTTTCTCAAGTCCAGAGTGCTTGCTAACCTGAGAACATACACGTCACATTTTAATTGATTTACTTGATTTCCTCTTACGTGGCGCACTTTAAATTTTCCAGGGCTCTTCCCTTTCGAAATTTCCTTACGCGTCTCCTCATTATCATCTCCCTTATTCTTAGCCCCACAAGTCACCCAATCTGCCTCGAGCTTCAAGTCCAGTGTTCCTTCCACTGTTCCATACAACCTGGGCCCTTCACACACACGGATGAAGTAGATGCTCGTGTGGGAGTGTCCCAACGCTCAATCTCAGTGACTAAGACCTGATTTGGAAATAGGATCTTTACAGATGTGACGAGGCTGTGAGTTAGAGGATGTCATACGGGAACAGAACAAGCCCTTAACACAGTATGACCAGTGTCCTTCTAAAAAGAAAACGCAGGGGGTGTGCCTGGGTGGCTCAGTTGGTTAAGCGCCCGGCTTCGCTTTGGAACAGGACACGATCTTACGGGTTGTGAGTTCGAGCCCCGCATGGGGTTCTCTGCTGTTGGCCCAGAGCCTGCTTCAGATGCTCTGCCCCCCTTCCTCTCTGCCTCTCCCTCACTGGTGCACGCACACACATACACGCGCTCTTTATCTCTCAAAAATGAACATTTAAAAATTAATGAATGAATGAATTAAAAAAAGAGACAAGACCCCAAAACAGACTCACAGAGAGGAGGGTGCTAATGTGATTCGGAGGCAGAGACTTCCATTCCCCTGGCCTTATACTGCCTGTAGCACCAGCTCCCAGGCACTGTCCCACCGTGATGCTTTTCAAACTGTGTTGATCTCTGAAAATACCCAGAGCCCAGATCCTGCCCCTGGACCAATTCCATCTCAATCCCGGGACCTGGGCGAGGCACTTAGCGTCATTATCTTTACAATTTTTTCCGGGTGTTTCCAGTGATCATGTTACAATGTCCTACAAATTCCTCTTGGGTTTTATTTCATCAGAGGATGCGTGTAAGTAAGGCCTCTGCCCTATGATAAGCGTTTAGAGCAACATCAGCATCCAGCTTACAGCCTGTTTTAATAAAGTTTGGGGGGACACAGACACAGATTTCCATGTTGCTTTCCAGCTGCAATGGCAGAGTTGAGTATTATGAGTTTGTAGTCCACAAAGCCAAAACTCTGTCTGATCAGGTAGTCAGATGAATTACCTGTTTCATCCTTCCTAGCACAGTGAAGATTTAGCAAAGGGCTTTGCACTTAGTAGGGGCTCAAGTGAATCAAACTGAAGGCAAGTGAGCTGAAAGGAATGGAATTAAATTGAATCTCCTTCAGCATATTATCTGAAAAGAATCCAAGGTGTTATACCTCCCAGGGGTATTCACATGTTAATAAGCAAGGAGCAAAGCCCCAAAGCTTTTATTCGAAGACAGAAGGCAATACCTGATGGCTGAAATTGCAAGCACGTGTAATTATGAATGTGCCGTTCTGTTCCGTGAGATTGAGAAATCTCAGCCAGAACCCCTCAAATTGCACCAGGAAGGTTACTCCCCAGCTTACCTAAGCACAGAATATTGTGCTTCTAGAATAGGCTCACCAGAGGGCTCGATAGCCTTTACTGTGAAACAACATATATCTCCAAGGTTTATTTGTTTTCTTTATAGTCCTATTTGTTAGCCCAGCAAGTTCCCCCCATGGGAGAAAACTGGTAGGTTTTCTTAAAAGGTGTCACCACTTCCCATTTTCTAATTGCTAGAACGTTCTTCCCCTGGGGACTTTTTTTTTTTCCTCACTGTGAACATGTATGTCAGCGTAAATAGGTTGGTGAATTTCATTATTTAATTTTACACTAGTCCGTGAATGCTGGGAATTTAGTGAGTTAAATTTGCCTCAATGCCAAGTCACCTTGCGAATCTGTCAGCCAGCTAGAATGATGCAAAGTCTTCGAAGATCCTCATCAAGTAAGAGGTTCTTAAATTTTAATTAGTTGACATCGATGCTCTGAAAGAACAAGTGTCACTCTTGTGTCCCAGGTAACCCAAACTCTCCCAGGGGAAGGGCTTTGGGAGGGTAACTCCCGAAAGAGTCAGGGAATGGGAGACTTCCACCGAGGAGTTCAAACAGATCCCGTTTTGAATTCTGACTGTTTCCATTCAGTGGCGAGTAAACTCAGGCAAGTTCTTGAACTCTCTCGATATTAGTTGAGAAGAGTTCAAGTGAAAGAGGGAGATAATAAAAGGGTTGTAAGGACCAATGACATGTGGGGACCTTGGCACAGTGCCTACAACATAGTAAATATTAAATAAATGCTACCTTTCCTTATGATCTTAGCTGAAATTAAATTCCTCTTATGGGAGCTTGCAGCCCTGGGACAGATGGCTCTGGAGAATTCTAACCCCTGTTTACATGAGATGAGAACCCATGACAGACCATTCGGTAATCGCATCTGTGTGTGCTTGCCTGTGTGTTTAATTTATAAACGTGGAGTTCTGGGGTGCCTGGGCAGCTCTCCATCGGTTGAGCGTCCGACTCTTGGTTTTGGCTCAGGTCATGATCTCATGGGATCAAGGCTCACATCAGGCTCCATGCTGATAGTGCAGAGCATGCTTGGGATTCTCTGACTCTCTCTCTCTCCCTTCCTCCCCTCCTTCCCTCCCTCCCCTCTCTCTCTCTCCGAATAAATAAACTTTTAAAAAAGTAAAGTTCTGACATCTACCAAGCAAAATACTAGAACATTGCATGACTCTGAACACAATAGCCACACCTCCTTACCGTTACGTTCTTCCTTCCTACCAAATCATTCTGTCCACAGCATGATCACACCTTCCTCCTTTTCAGAAGGATTGAGTGGCTCCTTCCTCCCACATGAAAAACATAGACTGTTCTGCTTGCTTTCAGGAGCCACAACAATCTGCCTCCTGAGAAAACTGAGTTTACTAAATCCCACCCCAGGACATTGTTCTTTTATTCTGGATTTCCCTCTATTCTACACACGTGTCATGCTCATCGTCTCCTCTGTTGGCTCAGCCTTGAGTTCCTTAATCCTCTCTTCCCTCCATCTTCTCAAGTCATACTCATCCATTAAGATTCAGCTTTGCGGGGCGCCTGGGTGGCTCAGTCAGTTAACTGTCCAGCTTCGGCTCAGGTCATGATCTCACAGTCCGTGAGTTCGAGCCCCACGTCGGGCTCTGTGCTGACAGCGCAGAGCCTGGAGCCTGCTTCCAAATTCTGTGTCTCCCTCTCTCTCTGCCCCTCCCCTGCTCATCCTCTGCCTCTCTCTGTCTTAAAAATAAATAAAAACATTAAAAAAAAACATTAAAAAAAAAAAGATTCAGCTTTGGTCCAACATCCTCCCAGTCTCTTGAATTTCTCCTTTATTCCTGAATTTGATAGCAATTACAGTCTGTGTCACACGATTCAACCTTTTACTAAACACCATCTCTCATTCTTCACTGATATTTTGCATGTCCTAGTTGTAGCTCCTTAGCCTGGGTGTAATCCTTGAGGTAGGAGACATCTCTTAAGATTCTTCTGTAACACACGTTTTTAGATTATATATACCGTGTGGTGTGAAGGGCATCGGATTTGGTGTTAGACATACCTAACTTCCGTTGTTCAGTTCTAGGACTTTGGGCAGGCATCTTAACCTTTGTGGACCAAAGTTTCTTTAATTATAAATTCTGTTATGGGGTCCAGTGACATAACGTCTAGTGCCTAGCACGTAGAAACCAGTCAGTAACCCCTAGCTATTATTAAGTCTGATTCAATACTTGGCACTAAGTGCCTTTGAAATCCAGTGTTTCTTCGTCTATGTGGTCTCACAGAATGGGTCTTAGCTTGGTGTTGCCCAGAAAACAGAGCCTGAGGAAAAGCTTGGGTGCTGCCACTTTGTTAGGGAGTGCAATGCAGAGAAACGGAAGTGAGGGAAAGGGGAAATGTGCCAGAGAAGAAGGGATGAGCCTAATGGAAGGGTGCCTAATGGAAGTGGCCACCTCTGTGTATGGAGTGCTGCTGTTTTCTCTTTCTGGCATGTGAGTCTTGAGGGAGCCATATAAGCTACAGCATCTGAGTGCAGTACGTTCAGGGGAAGAAGGAAGAAGACTATACCCACTGGCCCCTGTCTTCCCTTGGTCAAAGGTTCTGCCCACAGGGCCCTGACTCCCCCGTACTGGTAGCTTGTGTTTCCCGTGTCGTAGAATAAATCCCCAGCATCTGAAGCCTCAGCTTGATACTAGGCCAATAGGGGACACCCTGTGGCTGAAGGCTTCGGAGAAAATTGAGGCCAAGAAGAAGCCGATGAACTCTGAGATAAATGAAGCTTTCCTATCGTTCATTTAATGCTTTTATATTTATTTCAGATATTTTCCAAAGGTTTATACCGGTCTTGTTATCATATTATTTTGTATGTTTCCTTCCCCATGGATGTTGACATTCATACTTCTCTCTGTAAGATTTTTTTGAATTTGAAAGTAATAAATGCTTAGTGAAGAGAAATTAGGAAGCAGAAATAAGTAGATAAGAAAATAAAAATACTTCAAAATTCTTCATCATGATATATATTAATATATATCAGCTGGGTTTTCTTAATATATTTCTTAACTTAATGTGCTAACTTAGTATGTTTTCTTGTTAACAAATCATAGTCTAGAATCTCATTTTAAGGGCTTTATAACATTTCGTTTTATATTTGACCCGTTATTTGCTTCATCAGCCCCCTATTATCGGACATTTACATTGTTTAAATTTTTGCAATTATTAATAACACCAAAGTAAGCAGATAAATACTGTTAAAGATAAATTCCTAGAAGGGAAATTGATGGCTTAAGGGTATGAATCCTTTTAATGCTTTAGATAATTATTATCAACTTCTCCTCCAGAAAGGCTATACCAATTCAAACTCTTCCAGCAGTGTTCAGGATTAAGATATGCATTTGCCGACTTGCAGATTCTATTTAATGGCTCTGACCTCAGTGGAAAACTGCCGGGCAGATGGAGCTCGACCAAGCATGATTCCAATCAATCAGCACTCCCTCTTATCCTCACGTAGGGTTCTGAGGACTCTGCAGGAAGTAGCATTAGCCTCTCGGGGCTCTGGAGCTGCCTTTCTCCTTTCTTTCATCTCTACCTGAGAAAACCATCATTCTCATTGTTACCCTCAGTATCACAAAGTAGCATCCACCTTGGCTGGGAAGTCAACGCTAGTCGCAAATAACAGTCTTCCGGGCCTTGGTGGAACATCAGGGTCCGATGAGGGTAATTCCCACATACGCAATCCTGAATAACCTGTTTGCCAACCTCACAGGACTAAACCACAATTTTCTATGTTGTTCAATCCTTTCATCTCTGGGAAACACATTTGCCTGCCCAGCTAGGTCCTTGGTGTGCATAAAACAATAATAAGCATTTATGCTGGGCTTTTAATCTTCAAAGTACTTTGTGAACATTAACTAATTAATTTTCACAACACTCTTGTAAGATTAGTAAGTATTACTCCTCCCCTGGAATAAAAACAGCATAAACCACTGAAACATTTGACATCACAAAAAACCCGGAACCTAATAGTCTGGGAAGAGAAGAGTGTTGATTACCAGCTCAGTTATGAGAGCAGAAGGAAGCTGGGCAGGCTAGTGATTTATCCAGAGTCACAAAGGGAATCAGCAACGAGGCAGCAATTAGATTTCACTTCCCTAGTACCCGTGGCTTGGCTGACACCAGAAAGCAGTTAGACTGTGTAATTCAGTCAAAACCCTGCACAAGAGTTAAGAATATCTGACAGAGTCAAGGTCACCTACATACAAGCAAATGATGTGAAGGAAAGGTACCAAGAAAAGTTATAAGTATTCAAATTAATGATTTAAGAGGACGAAAGTGTATCTCCGTAAACAGGCACAGCGGGCATTGAATTGAAAGGTTAGGCATCGACGAAGACATTCAAAATATAAACACGATGACAAGGGACTTTACAATGAATCCTAAGAGGACCGTCCTATGAATTCTTTCTCGGATGTACACCTCTACCGTCACCTAATTGACAATTAGAAATGCCAAAATTCCAGAACATAGGCAAACACGCAGCTCTTAACGCCCGTGAAAAAATTAATTTGTGTTCTACACCTGGGAACTAGTGATTCGTTTTGACCTTTGGGCCCTGAACAGATGATAAAGTAAAGAATTCTAAGGTTTGAAACTTTTCATCATGTACTAAACCATTAGTTTCTTCGTGCTCCCGAATCCAGTCTAGGAAGACAGGTGTCACTTGGTATATTATTTTTTTATTCTGTGTGAATGGCACATGTCATGGGCACCATGGTATAAGAATACTGGACTCCTGGAAATGAGAATAACACTAACAGCAACAACAGTATAATGCAAATATTGCATATATTGCAAATATTTACCAGAATACTGCCTATTAGTGGTGGATACTGTACACAGAGTGTGAAAGGCGAAGCCTACCTTATGGTGTGAAAGAGTGTGGACTTCAGCAGAAAAGCCCCAACTAAACTGTAATTCACTACGTATTAACCATGTGTCATTGAGCAGGTTACGTACACTCACTAAGCCCCAATTTCCTCATCTGGATAATGAGGATAATGACACAGTATTGGCCAGGACTCTCGGCTGCAAGTGACCTTTCCTTGACTCCATATTCCCTCTGGCAACTGCGTTATTGTTCTGCTTTTCGGAAAGAATGGCCCATACCCTGTGTCCAGGTTCCAATTTCCCCAACTCTCTTCAGCCAACCACAAATAAGCTCCTGTCCCTACTGCCATGCCATTGGAACTCCTCTCTCTCTCTGTCTCTCTCTCTCTCTCTCTCTCGCTCTCTCTGTCTCTCGCTCTCTCTTTTTAAATTTATTTATTTATTTTGAAAGAGAGAGAGAGTGAGCACAAGCAGGGGAGGGGCAGAGAGAGAAGATCCCAAGCGGGGTTCTCTCTACTGACGCAGGGCTCGAACTCCCAAACTGTTAGATCGTGACGTGAGCAGAAATCCAGAGTCAGACGCTTGACCAATTGAGCCACCCGGGTGCCCCTTAAGTTTTTAAGGTCAACGTAGAAAACCAGTATTCAATTCTTAATCCTCATCTTACTGGACTCCCAGTAGCTGGTCCTCAGTGCACAAGTCTGAGCACATGCTTTTCTCTTGAAAAAAGCATGCCTTCTCTTGACTTCCTTAATATCACAATCACCTGGACTTTCTTAAACCTCAGCAGCCATGACTTTTCAATCTCCCCTGCCGACACCTCTTTTTCTGCCTGATTTCTAAATGTTGGAGTGTCTGAGGGCTCCGTCCTTGTCCCTCATCTATAGATATCCCCACCCCCTCAAGAGCTCACCATATCTCATGGCTTCCAATAGAATAGATATTTATGTGTCCAGCCCAGATGCTTTTCCTAAGCTCCCTATTGGCCAATTCAACAACAGTCTCCTCGACATCTGCTCTTTCATAGATAAGAAACATTTCAAACTTTACACATCCAATATTGAAATTGTGACATCCATCCACCCCCTCATCCTCAGTCCTGCCAAACTTTTCTTCTCCACATCTTCTCTACCTACTTTGTTCATCCAGTTGCTTAGTCTAAGAACCTAGGACACATCCGTATGGCTTCCTTGATTTTCCTCTCGCTCTGCCCCTCACACCCTCCACTCATATATTCAACCATCAGGAGGCCCTACTTGTTCTGTCTAAGGATACCTCCTGATTCCAGCCACTTCCCTGTGTTCACCACAACCACCCTAGTTCAAGCCAGCAACATCTCTCGCATGGATTAATGGACGTTTCCCTCCTTTCCCTACTGCTTTTCCTCATGTATTGCTGTCGTTCGTTCTTCACGTGACAAAGTAATTATTTTGGAACAGGACGCAGATAAGTCTATGCTTCTACTATAAAGCCACCAATGGATTCATAATGCAATTATAATAAAACTCAAACTCCTTAGCAGGTTCTAAGAGGCTCTGCATGAATTAATCATGCCTCACCCACCACCCTCGGTTCATTGTGACCTTCTTTCTGATACTTGAATACAACAATCACATGTGGATTTCAGAGATGTTGTACTTGTATTTTCCCATTGTACTTGTACTGGGAAACTCATGCCCCAGGTTTTCACATGTCTGGCTCCCTGACAACCCAGATCCCAGCTCAAATGTCAATTCCTTAGAGAGACTTTCTTTGACATTTTAAAATAAAGTTATCTCCACACACTTCCACATGCACACCTATATTTTCTACTCCATTAAACTTCTTCAATTTTTTCAAGCCCATATTACTATCTGAAATTTTATTAATCATTTATTTATTATCTGCCTTCCCCCCATCGTAAGATTCTATAAAGCCAAGATCTTATGTCTTTTCTTCTCTATATCCTCCACACCTAATAGAGTTTTAGTCTATTCAGAGGCACTCACACAGTATTTTTTAGAGTGTAGATGAAAATCCAACTTAAACTATCTTAAGGAGAAATAGAAAAAATAAATGTAACTTATAGGTTGAATAATAGATTTAACATAAGGTATGACTGAAACCAAGTACCCAAGATTGACACACTAGTGCTGTTATATTTCTCAGTCTCTTGGCTCAGTTTCCCGGGGGGGGGAGGGGGGAGTTGTTTTGTTTTATTTTGTTTTGTTTCCTGCTCAGGCAGATGAGACAGGAGAAAACACAACAAGTAGAATCTCCTGAATATAGTTCCTTTTTTAAAAGTTTATTTTTTGAGGGAGAGAGAACACAAACGAGGGAGGGGCAGAGAGAAGAAGAGACAGAATCCAAAGCAGGCTCCATGCCATCCGTGCAAAGCCTGATGTGGGGGCTCAAACTCACAAACTGTGACTTCATGACCTGAGTGGAGATCGAGAATCAGACGCTTAACCAACTGAGCCACCCAGGTGCCCCCCTGAGTATGGTTCTTATAGTTCTCAATCTCAGAGGGAGGAAAATTCCCTGGGAAGAAAGTCATTGATTTGCCCACTGTTTTATATCCCAAACCTAGAAGAGTGGCTGGAACATAGTAGGCACTCATTAATATTCACTGAATGAGTTCATTACAGAATAAATACACACATTTTCTCTCCCAGTCCCTACATATCCACTCCTCCAGAAGACTCTATTGGCCCACTTGAAGAAGGACAGTAATGCTGAGAAATCACCTGGATAATGTGTCCATGCTGGCAGACAGAGTTTCCACAAAATCACAAATGATGGCTGATGGCAGATTCCCCTGGAAAAAGTGCCATAAGAAGACCAAAGTACTCTACCACAAATACTTACCTGCTTAGGTTGATTTAAGCTTTCAGTGAGTTAATACTGGTGAAAATAAATCCTAATGCAATACAGGAAACAAAAATATTTCAGCAATTAGTACTTTCTTCTGCCTCTTCAAATACTTTAACCTATGTGGGGCATAGAAGTGGTTCACATTAATTAAGATCCATCCACTTGGAAAACTTAAGACTCCCTGAAAAGGATATGTTTAGGGGCGCCTGTGTGGCTCAGTCGGTTGAGCGTCTGACTTCAGCTCAGGTCATGATCTCACAATTCATGAGTTTGAGCCCCACATTGGGCAGTGTGCTGTCCTCACAGAGCCTGCTTTGGATCCTCTGTCTCCCTCTCTCTCTGCCCCTCCCCAGCTCTCGTGCATGATCTCTCCCTCTCTCTCTCTCTCTCTCTCTCTCTCTCAAAAATAAACATTAAAAAATTAAAAAGAAAGGGATATGTTTATAATGTTTATAAGTGTCCAACTTCCGCTCAGGTCATGATCTCACGGTTTGTGAGTTCGAGCCCCGTGTTGGGCTCTGTGCTGACAGCTTGGAGCCTGGAGCCTGCTTCTGCTTGTGTGTCCAAACATGCTCAACCCAAAACCAACCCCAAACATGCTCCTTCGCATGTTCCTCACTTCAGCGAATGGCAACTTCATCCTACCAAGAAACCCTGTCAGCTCTCCCTTCAAATAGAGGCAGAAAATGACCCTTTCCGGCCATCTTTACCTCTACACCTAATCCCAGCCTCCATCGCTTTGCGTGAATTATTTTAATAGCCCCGTTACCTGCCCTAATTGATTCTTTTGTACAGAAACCAAAGAGGATTCTTGAAAATACAAGTCAGGCCATGTTACTCCTCTGCTCAAAAGTCTCCAGTGGCTTTGCATTGCTTGAAGAACAGAATCTGAACTCTTCCGCATGATACAAAGGACCCTATGATCTACGCCTGACTGCCTTTATGACCTCCTTTCCTACCGCTTTCCCTCTCATTCACTCAACCCCAGTCACAGTAGGCTTCCCTTCTTCATTGGACATGCCAAGCTCATTCCCACCTCAGGGTCTTTGCATGTACCGTTTGCTCCATCTAAAACACCCTGCTCTACAAATTTCACACACCCATTCTTTTCTGGCCTCAAAATCTTTCCTGATGACCTTATCCAAAACAATGCCTCCTCTCCCATTCAAACTCACCTTTTTTTTTTTTTTTTCCTTTAGCACTTACCACTGTATGACCTACATATTAGTGCCCAGTCAGGAGACAGAAACCACACTATATAATTAAGCAGGGAAAATGTAACGTAAAGAACTGTTGGGTTGCCTGGGTGCCTCAGTTGGTTAAGCGGCCAACTCTTGATTTCAGCTCAAGTCATGATCTCACAGTTCAAGAGTTCAGGCCCTGCAATGGGTTCTACACTGACAGTGTGGAGCTTGCATGGGATTCTGTCTCTCTCCCTCTCTCTCTGCCCCTCCCCAGCTTGCTCACATGGCATGCCTGTTTTCTCTCTCTCTGTCTCTGTCTCTCTCTCTCCCTATCAAAATAAATAAATAAAACTTAAAAAAAAAAAGAATTGTTAACTAGTAGGAGGTGGTTAAGTGATAAAAGGGTTAGTAGAAAACCCTAAGGAGTCTAGATTTAACTTATGCAAAAGGTAGCCACTACCTCTAGGCTGGGGAAGAATGCACAATAAGGGAGCTAAGGACTAACAGTGCTGCCCTCTTTCAAGGCTGAGGTACAGATCTTTTCAGAAATGGCATGGCCACCACAGGAACATGCAGGCTGGCTATGGCAAAGAAACTTGGCTAAGGGTATGGACTTCTACCAGTCTTTAGACGCAGTCTGCTGTTGCAGAGGCTGTGGACAGTTGGAAGTGGTCTCTAGAATGGGCCCACCATTGCTGGAGGTTGTGGGAGACCAGAACTGATGGGAAGTGACCCTGGTAGGGATAGCCTGACCTAAGGATGCAGCTCGAGCTCATCTGCAAGAGCTTCCAGTCTTTTGAGCCTAATAAAAATGGAGAACTAGACTCTTGAAAGTGTTGCCAGGTGAACTGGGGAGACCCTGGGCCCTGGGGCCTCAACCCAGCCAGACCCAAAGGAATCACGAAAAGTTCTTGGTCTTGTCATGAGAATGAATGTAAGGACAGATACACAGTGCTGCAGATAAATGACCCAAGGGGAAAAGCTTATTAAAGCAAAAAGTACACTCTCAAGACACAAGAGTGAGAGCGAGAGAGAGAGAGAGAGAGAGAGAGAGAGAGAAAATGAAGCCTAGGGCTGGGATTCTATGTTTAATTGACAATTGTTAACTAGAGATGGCATATTCATTACTTGGGGCGGGAACCAGGTTTTCATGCTTTCTCTTCCTCATTTGGTCAGGGGGTTCCTGTCATGGTATCTGCCATCTTGGGCCTGTCTAGTTTGATCCAGCTTCTTGTGGAATGTTGCCAGGACAGGGCTCTGACTTTCCTGATAGCTGTCCATGACTTCCTCGTTGCTGACCTCCAGGTATCCTGTTATAACCTAACTAACTGCCTACTCTAACGAAAGGAAGTATCTTCGTGCCTCTCTCATTTTGATCCATGGCTTTCTGTTAGTAAAATCTAACATTTCACCATCTGGAAAAGTAGAAATGAACACAGGCCCAGCTTCAGTATTACAGAGCAGACAAGAAGGGAAGATTCAGAGAGACAATAAATTGTTAACAAGGACAACAGGTTACATATTTCTCTGTTTATTTGTTTTTTCCCCACTAGCATACAAGCTCTAGGACGGCAGGGACTTCAGCTTGTTTTCCTCTGTGTTCCAGCATACAGTTCCCAGGATATATGAGCTATTCATTAAATATCCATTAAATGAAAATATCAGGGTGCCTGGATGGCTCAGTTGGTTTAGTGTCCAACTCTTGATTTTAGCTCGGGTCATGATCTTATGGTTCATGGGATTGAGATTCACATCAGGCTCTGTGCTGACAGCATGGAGCCTGCCTGGAATTCTCTCTCTCCCTCTCTCTCTGACCCCCTGCCACACACACACACACACACACACACACACACACACTCAAAATAAATAAACTTCAAGAAAGAAAAAAGAAAATACCAGTAGATAGCTTGGTTCTTTCTAGAAGTCATGTGTTCTTTTGGTTACCTGGCATCCCTCTCCTCTTTTTTGCCAATCACACCCCACTTTCCCCCAATAAAAATCCCACTTTTCTGACTCTGAGGCCACGTAGGTGCATCATACGTTTCAATGGCGAACCCACGTCCTAAGTCAATTAATCATTATATTCTACCCTTTAGTCAATGAGTCTCAGACAGAGATGCTGTCCAGAAATTGCTAGTGAAAAGGAGCCCTGTATTTTGTGGGGTTTTTTTGTTTTTTTTTATGGAGAGGAGATAAGTCTGGGGCTGCTGGCAGAGGCCTCAGTCATCATGGGAGGGCTTGTCTGAGGTTGGAGATAGCTCTGTAGAGAAAAGCCAAGCAGAACAATAGAGAGATACCATTTCCAGGTGACATCATTTGAATCCCTGGATCCAGCCACACACATACTTTTTAAGTACATTGGCCAAAAAATGTAGTCTGTTTCTCCAGACAAACAGTACCAATAGAAGATATATAGATATATATATGTAGGTAGATATATATATCTCTATATACACACACATATATACATGCATATGAGATAGATATAGATAGATATATAGATACAGATACAGATATAGATATAAAGGGATTTGTTTGGATGAATTGGCTCACATGATTATGGAGGCTGAGAAGCCCCACTGTCTACCACCTGTAAGCTAGAGGTCCAGCAAAGCCAGTGGGAGAATCCCAGTCTGAGTCCAAGGCCTGGGAGCCAGGGAGCTAATGGTGTAAATCTAGTGGAAAGGCAAGAAAAAGCCAATGGACTAGCTCAAGAGGCAGAAAGTGAAAAGGACGGTTTCCTCCTTCCTCAGCCTTTTTGTCCCATCCGGGCCCTCGGTGGACTGGATGGTACCCATCGACTTGGGGGAGGCCAGTGTCCAGAACTGAGTCTACTGATGCAAATGCAAACCTCGTCCAGAAACACCCTCACAGACCCACCCAGAAATAATGTTTCATCTGGGAGTTTCTTGACCTGGTCAATCCGACACATAAAATTGACCGTCACCCTAGCCAGTTTGGTTTGTTTTACTGTCACCTTTAGCTGAACACGTTCAGTTGTACTTTCTAATTTTCTAAACTCACAGTCTTTAGAGAGCATGTCCTTCCCTTATACCTTCTCCTATCTCCACACGCACTGGACCTTCCCTGGAAGACACCCAGGGTGCTCATAATTTAGGTTACACCAATATCCGTGAAATTTCTGGAAATTAGCTTTCCGTTTGGCCCCAGATCTCCATTCCGGAATAATTACTTCGAGATATATTTGCCTATAAAAATGATTGGCAGAGGAAATAAAATATTAAAATTTTTAAATTTTCTTCACACATAGACAAACGGAAGTGAAGAAACAGCTTTAAAACTGACAGAAAATCTCACCGTAGCCAAAAATAACTAAGCCGCTATATAAATACCTATGGTGATTTTAGAATCCAACCAGAGTGGAAGTTCTGTCACGTCAGGGCAGAGGTAAGAACGACAACAAAATTCACGGAGAACTGCCTTCTGTCTAGCAGCACAGTGGGTATGTGGCCCCCGGCCCAAAGCCCTTCTTTAGGGCCACCCATAAATTGCCTATGGCCGGGAGTATCATCTCCTGATGTACCACAGCCAAGAGACTTTCTGGATGCTGTCTGGCCACAGTGATCTGCTTCACTTAAGGTTCTCCTCTCAGGGGAGGATAACTGGCTGGTATGAGGTCCTAAAGACCCGGTCCCCTTACCTCAACTTGGCATCATTGTGGAGGGCGGTCCCCATTCCAGAGCTCCCTGCAGGAATGCCTAAGACCTCAGCTGCAACCACGTGGTCAACGCCCAGTGCATCCCTACACCCGTCACTAGGGATGTATTTCTTACAGGCACTCACTCCCCAATAAGCCTTCTGCGGGCACTTCTCCGCCCCAGACTCTGTTTCCACCAACCTAAGAAATGTAAAAAAGGAAAAGACATTGAGAGAAGATGAATCACATAAGTGTTTTCATATAAAAGAAATGGAGACAGCGCTGCACTTGAAAGAGATTGTCTCAGATTATTCTAGAGCCCCAGAATTCTGATTTGGAATGCAATCGGCAGCACACCCTCTAAGCTACTGACTCCTAAATCAGGGGGAAGAGACAGTAGAAATCTTACTATTTAAAAAACTGAGTATTTTAAGTCTGGATCACTGCCTTCACCTCTCCTAACACAAAATGCACTGCAAGTGCATTGAATATGTAAATAGCAACAGTAAAACCAAACACATTAAATTAGTGATAGGAGAAATGAAAGAGAAGGAAGGAAGGAAGGAAGGAAGGAAGGAAGGAAGGAGGGAGGGAAGGAAGGGAGAGAAAAAATTCATATGTATTCATTCATCATAGCTCTTCTGCTTCTCTGACTGAACCATGACTGATAAATTATTAAATTGATATGAACTACATCAAAAGCCTAAGCGTGAGGGCTTAGGGCCTGAAAACTTTTTTTTTTTTTTAAATACTAGCATTCTTTTTTTTTTTTTAATTTTTTTTTTAACGTTTATTTATTTTTGAGATAGAGAGAGACAGAGCATGAACGGGGGAGGGGCAGAGACAGAGGGAGACACAGAATCGGAAGCAGGCTCCAGGCTCTGAGCCATCAGCCCAGAGCCCGACGTGGGGCTCGAACTCACGGACCGCGAGATCGTGACCTGAGCCAAAGTCGGACGCTTAACCGACTGCGCCACCCAGGTGCCCCGGACCTGAAAACTTTAAAAAAATTAATGATTGAATGATGAGTGAGAAAACATTACGGGTAGAGCTCATGTTTGTCTACATACCCCTAAATGAGGCAGATGAAAATAGTAACTCCCCTGGAAATGTTACAGATCAGAAAGAAGGAAAAGACACAGTCCATTTCGTGACTTAAGATGCTACTTTCACTGTAATAGGCTGGTCACTTCTGATTCTACTTCATTTTTATCGTCCAGACATTGGATGAAAAAGGAAACAGCTGGGCTGGAATAAAATGCTTTATCCTGGAAGCATCCTGGACACCAGATTTTTTTTTTTATCTTTTAAGTTTACTTTCGCTTGAGGTTATGTATTGCTTTAAAAGTATCTATAGGGTGCCTGGGTGGCTCAGTTGGTTAAGCACCCGACTTCGGCTCAGGCCATGATCTCACGGTTCGTGGGTTTGCGCCCCATGTCACGTTCTGTGTGACAGCTCAGAGCCTGGAACCTGCTTCTGATTCCGTCTCCCTCTCTCTCTTCCCCTCCCCCGCTCACGCTTTGTTTCTCTCTCTCTCTCTCCCTCTCTCTCTCTCTCTCAAAAATAAATAAAACAAATAAAATAAATTTTAGGGGCGCCTGGGTGGCTCGGTCGGTTAAGCGCCCAACTTCAGCTCAGGTCATGATCTCACGGTCCGTGGGTTCAAGCCCTGCGTCCGGCTCTGTGCTGACGGCTCAGAGCCTGGAGCCTGTTTCAGATTCTGTGTCTCCCTCTCTCTCTGCTCCTCCCCTGTTCATGCTCTGTCTCTCTCTGTCTCAAAAATAAATAAACATTAAAAAAATTTTTTTTAAATAAATTTTTAAAAAAGGATCCATTCCATCCCTATTTCCCACAGAAGAATTGAGGTTACAGCTAAAAACAGAAAAGGTGGGGTGCCTGGGTGGCTCAGTCCCTTAAGCACCTGACTTGAGCTCAGGTCATGATCTTGCAGTTCACAAGTTAGAGCCCTGTGTCAGGCTTTGTGCTGGCAGCTCAGAGTCTGGGGCCCACTTCAGATTCTCTGTCTCCTTCTCTGTCTCTACCCCTCCCCCACTCACGCTTGTTCTCTCTCTCTCTCTCTCTCGCTCTCGCTCTCTCTCTCAAAAATAAATAAATGTTAAAAAAGTTTTTTAATAAAAAAAAAAAAAGAGACAAAAGGAATTTGCCTCTTTCCACAGTGTATAAGGTAATGCAAATATTTCCGTCAAGATTACTTCCGATTCAATGTCTTTATAACATCTGTTTCTATTGAACCAAAATAATATGCTGTCATGTATCTAGGACATACTCACACTTTCTATTTTCATATTAACAGCACAAACACTGTCACTGTTAACTTGATACGCCTGCCACCAATACGCTGACACGCACAGTCACAAGTTCATCTTCTCCATCCTTGGAATGTTCTGCAAAAATCAGCAATTTCCCTAGCTCATTTTAACCTGTTTTCAATCTTCTATTCTGGATACAAGGTGATATTTTTACTCAAACGCACACAATAAACATCTATATAATGGAAAACAACACGTTCATGTTGTTCACGTTCATGTTCATTCCCTTCAGTATTTTCCACCTTTCCGACTCTGAGTAGGCATAATTCTTCCAAACAGAAAAAAAAAAACAAAAACATGTGACCTATTTTTGAAAATGAGACAATTTAAGTTTCTTGTCTTTAAATTAATAAAAGAGACACTTTGAACAAAGTACAAAAATATGTGTAGAACTGAAACATCTTTTACAAGTTCTCCCCTGATTGGGCATATTCTACTCTGAACAGCACTTTTAAGTATTACTTCAGTATTAAGTAATCCTTTACATATATATATTATATACACACACACACATGTATGTATATAGTTGGAAATTCCTAACTCTATATTCATTTGTTAAGTGTGGAAAGGGAGAGAAATGACTCAGTCACTCTCGGTTCTTGTTGTCTCCTTCAGAATTCTCCAGAGGCACTGAAAACTCCAGTCCTAATGTCTTATTTTCTTCTGTCCCACCCGTCTTTCCAGTGTCTGAGTTAACGTCAACACAAGGTATCGGAACCAGAACCCTACAAGTCGTCCTCTGCTCTTGCTTTCCGTACCCACTCTATTGCCGAACCTTGTAAACCCTTTCCCTCAAATTTCCCCTAAACTCCGTCCGTCTTCTCCATCCCCTTGGAAACACTTTCATTCTGGCTCTACCACGGTTCAGCTGATTGATTCTATGGATTTTCATAATCTGACTATTGAGGAGTCCAAATCATTGAAGTTTAAACCTGACAGGGTCTTATTTTTTTCTATAACTTCCCCCCACCTCCCCCCCCCCCCCCCGCCCCAGGCTATGTTGAAAATTTCCTTTCTAGATCGGGTTCCTCTAAATTGCTTGAATTTTACTTATAAATAATAGTGTCTTTTTTTTTAATGTTTATTCTGAGAGAGAGAGAGAGAGAGAGAGAGCATGTGCACGCAAGCTGGGAAGGGACAGAGAGTGGGAGAGAGAGAGAATCCCAAGCAGGCTCCACGCTGTCAGCGCAGAGCCCATCTTAGGGACCCATCCCAGGAAGTAGGAGATCGTGACCTGAGCCGAAATCGAGAGTTGGACGCTTAACTGACTGGGCCACCCAGGTGCCCCTCATGTCATTTTCTTTGTAAAGGTCAGGTCTGTTTTTTCCTAAAACTCCAGCGTCCCACTGCACGCAGAGATGATCACCTCCCTGCCTTCACCGCTACGTGGAACCTGTGGTTCCAGCAGTCTGGAGAAGGGGTGGCAGATGTGGAAGCATCCGGGTCTTCATTTTCGTCACAGACTCATCCAAGGAGGGAAGGAAGAAAAGGGAAAGGCATAAACACCTCCTTGCTAAGCCGGGCTGGAGTACGATCCTCTCCCTGATTAGCTGCAGCTGCCATTATCTGTGGGTTCAATGAGAATGGATTGTGACCCCCAACGCTCGGCATTGGTATAGCGGTCCTCTGTGAAATTCAGTCTCTCTCGTGGGCCCCAGGCCGGGTTGTTCTTACTACATCTCTCCCATATGTCTCCATCTTTGCTCCTGTGTGTCAGTAATCTCATCAGGATGACATCTCTGGTGTCATCTTTACAACACAGCCAACCCTTGGACCTGTTGGCCTGGGTGGGACCCCTCTCTCTTACCTCAGGAAAGAGGCACTTGCAGACCCATCTCAGCCTGTGTCCTCCCTGTGGTTCCCCACCGCGTACTTAATACTTTTGTCCTCAAATTCAGTCTATAATCATAACTCCTTGACTCGAGGCCCAAAAAAATACATTGAGGTCTTACTGGACACCTAATTGGTATTACCATGTGCTATCTTGTTCTTGTGCCATTCATCATTTATTTCTGGGGGACTGTGAAAGAACCAATTCCCTGAAAATCAATTTCTCAAAGTCAGTTGACCACAAGACCGATTTGTCAACTTTTCCAAGTTTACTCATTTACCAAAAGCTTATTTTTCAGAAGCCAGTTTACCAAAAATCAATGTAAACAAGGTCAGTTTGCTGAAAGCCTATTAGCCAAAAGAAAAATTAGCCAAACTGCAGATTTTCCAAATACCTGTTTTCTGTTAACCACTTACAATATATAGCAAAGTTACTGGGGAGATTTCAGCAGTCTTTAAGACTCTCTTTTGAAGTTTTGGCTTATGTTTAGTTGTAGATTTAGTGGAAGCTTCTATTTCACTGTACTCATTTCAACCAGTTGATTATGCAATGAATTTGCTAGTCCTTCAAAGTTGAATGTCAGTTCTGTGTATGGTTCACATATCTGATGACGAGACTGCTCATATTTTTGAGGCATACCCAAAATATATTTGAATTGGGCAGATTAAAATATGTATAAATTCGGGGCGCCTGGGTGGCTCAGTCGGTTGAGCGTCCGACTTCGGCTCAGGTCACGATCTCGCGGTCCGTGGGTTCGAGCCCCGCGTCGGGCTCTGGGCTGATGGCTCAGAGCCTGGAGCCTGCTTCCGATTCTGTGTCTCCCTCTCTCTCTGCCCCTCCCCCGTTCATGCTCTGTCTCTCTCTGTCTCAAAAATAAATAAACGTTAAAAAAAAATTTTAAAAATAAATAAATAAATAAATAAATAAAATATCTATAAATTCTGAAAAGGACAAAAGGCAGTGGGCTCTAATGTGTATGTTTTAATGAAATTAAAAGTAATGAAATTACTTGAGTATTTATAAAAATCCTTGACCTCAAGATATGCAAAACACTTGTAATTCAAAACACACCGAAAATGTGCATTCCCAAAAGCTATAGACCAAAATTACAGAAAATTCCAGACACTTAGGAGCATTTCCTGACCACAGTATAGCGTTCACTGCCAAGATCAAACTGAAGTGTATAAGAAGTTTTCAACAGTCAAATGTAATTTCATGGAAATCATCAAAAATTATTATAATTATTATTTTCCATGGGATTGCCTACACTTGAATAAGTAGATAGAAGAAATAACTGTTTGGAAAGTAGCGAGTGTGGCCAATTGGGCACCTCATGAGACCAAATTGGGGATAACAATGAAATGTGTAATTCACACTGCACCTGATGTTGATTCAGAGCATTGGGAAGGATGCTTCCTCTTCAGCCACTGTGAGAACAGGGCTGGATGTCTCCATACCCAGGAACATACATCTAGGGCATATACAAGGTAAATAATTGCAAAGAATGGCACACAGAGGAATGGGTAGCCACTGTGGCAGGAAGCAGCCCCCTGGGGGCAGAATCGTGTACGTGTGGAGGCAACAGAGGACGGGCGGTATCCAGCAGAAGTAATGGGATCAGAATTTTCCATCGAAGATCTGGGGGACCTGCCCCTCCAGACACACTTAAACCAAATGAGAATAAAGGTAGTAATAATTAAAAGGCTAGCCGCTATGTACCAAGGCAACTAAGTACCTTAGTGTTGGCTAGAACCAAGATCAACTGAGGCTGAAACTTACACTAAACGATATATTCTCAAAACCCTGAAAGTTCAAAATCTGAAGTGCTCACCCTCACAAAACCATCCCCGCTGACTTCATGCCCCTCTCCATTACTTGCTACGGTCCCGATTGGTATCGTCTGGGAAGAGGGGCAGTAAATTCCTAATTGCGCAATAGGCATCTGGTGCCTCTTGGATGTAGAGAGAAGACACAGTACAAGATGAGTTGGATAAGAATACTTCCCAGCTAGGACACCTCCTATCTGCAGAGAAAGGAACAGGAACTCAAATAAAATCTCAGGGCAACTGAGCTCAAGAAATATTTTTAGTACAGCTTTTTAATACTGAGGTTATGCCCAGTGCTGTTGATGTCTGGGATGATATAAGGAGATGAAGATAGGATTTTCCTAAAGTAAGCAATGCCCTGTGATTAATTTCCTGGAAGCCTGTGGCTGTGTGGTCCTTCTGGGATAAAGTAGAACCACAAAGCCACCGAGGCTGGGAGGTGCTGGCTGCAGGGCCCATCCTGTGGGATGTCACCAGATGTCACCTGATGTGGGATTGTCACCAAGGCTCTGGCAGGCAAGTACGGCTCCAGTTTACACAGAGGAAAATTAGACTGCAAAGCCCTTGTTAGACACATTGCTAGCAGATGACATTGATGTTCAGTGGCACTTTGTCAGCCTGTTGTGTCTGCTGCATCTTATTTGATACGGTAGAACCCAAAATAATGAAAACAAATGGTGTTTATACCCCCCTCCCATCTCTTATCTATCTGGGTCTTGTTCAATCATTTCCCCTAGTCCTTTACATTTCTAGGTAGGATGGCTTCAACTTGTATTTTACATGAACGTCACACTCTAAACATTTTTGTACTGCGTTTTTGTTAGTTGATGCTTCTTTTTTTCTTTCATTTTTAAACTTTATTTTTTAAAGTTTATTTGTTTATTTTTGAGAGAGACGGAGAGGGATGGAGAGAGAAGATCTCAAGCAGGCTCCACATTGTCAGCTCAGAGCCCAGTGCAGGGCTCAGACCCACAACCCGTGAGATCATGACCTGAGCTGAAATCAAGGGTCAGACGCAGGCAACTGGGTGGCTCAGTCAGTTAAGCATCTGACTTCGGTTTAGGTCATTTGGCTCAGGTCATGATCTCACAGTCTGTGAGTTCGAGCCCCGCGTTGGGCTCTGTGTTGATAGCTAACTCAGAGCCTGGAGCCTGTCTTTGGATTCTGTGTCTCCCTCTCTCTCTGTCCCTCCCCGATCAAGCTGTCTCTCTCTCAAAAATAAATAAAACATGAAAAAACATGTTTTAAAAAGAGTCAGACGCTCAACTTACTGAGCTACCCAGGCACTGCTGTTATTTGATATTTCTCTATTTTTCAAATGATACTGCATATTCGAGGTACAAATTATTAGACTTTGTAAAGCATATTATTTTGCTTAATAAGACCTTTTTCTTTATTATTTTAAAAAGAAATGGATGTGGCTCGGAGGGAGGAGACCCATCCTGGGTTCAGCACGGCTTTGAACTTGTCAACTCGCTTGTGCTAGGGTGGCTTTGGTTTAGTTTTCTCTGTAGATTGAACCATAAGCCCTACAATCTCCCTTCCAGCTCTCAGTTTTTCTCTCTGTGCACCCTCTGCATGGAGACTCATACACTTCCATACTACTTTGCTTCCGTAGAGGAGAATGTAGCTCTGTGTCAAGACCCCTGCAAAGGCTGGTCTCTAGAAATGATCCCATGTGGGTGCTTCAAATAAACACATAAAAATGCCTTAGTAAGCAGTGTTTCTTAACTCACTGTTAGGAAATCATTTATTTCCCCAATCTTTTCTCCCCTCAGATTAGTAGCATTTCCTCCGATTCCGTTCTCAGAATACAGTTGTCATGCTACCGCTAACACTTTTGACATACTCTAAGCATTAGCCCTCATCTACAGATATTAAAGATCTTTCTTCATCTGATACAATACATCGTTATTGTTCCCTCATAAGGACATATATTGCAAGGTGGTTTTTTAAGTGAAAGTATTGACCTATACCACTCTGAAAATCTAAGGCATGCCTGTCAAAAGTTCATAGGCATTTAATTTTTTATCAATAGGTAAGGTAGCCGAAGAAATTACATTAAAAAAAGTCAAATAGGATTAGTATATTTCCAAAGCACTCATTGTTTAAAAGGATTATTCGCATTACTACAGCTGAATTTCATATACTTTTTATTGGGTTTTGTTCTGCTTTATATGAATTATTTCATTCATTTTTTTAAATGTTTGTTTATTTGCGGAGAATGAGAGAGAGAGAGAGAGGATGAGTGGGCAAGGGGTAGAGAGAGAGGGAGAGAGAGAGAGAGAGAGAGAGAGAGAGAGAGAGAATCCCAAGTAGGCTTCACACTCAGCACAGAGCCCAGTGCGGGACTGGATCCTACAAACTGTGAGAGTGTGACCTGAGCTGAAGTCAAGAGTCAGACGTTGAGCTGACTCAGCCACCCAGGTGCCCCTCATCCGCTTTTTTAAGTAGGCTCCACCCCCAATGTGGGGCTTGAACTCACAACTCCAAGATCAAGAGTCACATGCTCTACTGACTGAGCCACCCAAGAGCCCTTATTTCATCCCTTTTTAATGGAATCAGAGATGCAGGGAGAAAAGAGACACATGATATTTTTTAAAAATATCTATGGCTATAGGTGCTCATAAGTTGCAAAATAATCAACATAAAATTCGGTTTTCAAAACAATGCAATGAGTTTTTGAAAGAATAACCTACCTTCATATCAAACCTTTTTTCCCCTCTTAATTTACAACTATTTGGATGTCAATATAAATAATTGGAAGCTCTTTATTAAATTTCATTTCTTTTTCTTTTTAGAAATAGAATTCCTTGTCGTAAAATTTATACCATTGCCCTGTGGGGAAGACCAATCTGTTTCCGACATATTTCTATTATGCCACAAAGAAAATAAACCCAAGACTTTCCATTTCTCTCTTTTCATTTTTTGCTACTCTTCTTCCTTTCAGGAAAGGCGGTGCTTCTGTTTATGAGTGGTGCCTACTCACTTTGCTTAGTCATTGTGATCGTGTCTGTGATTTTATTTACATGACTAGTGTTACTCTGCTATCTCCCTGATAGTAATAATGGTCAGGCCCATATCTCTTCTTGAGAGTCTGTGTCATCAGTCTGACTGAGGGAAAACTGAGGGAAATGGATGCAAGGATAGGGCTCCAGGGCTGTTTCCACACCCAGGAGCTGCTTCACGACTTCCCGTCCACGATGAGAACCTCTCAGGAGAGTTCCGTGGTGCTGGCCTCAGGCCTTGGCCTCATGTGTCCTGTGCAAGGCAAAAGCATCTGGTGGGCAGCAAATCGACCGCCAGCTCTTGCCTATCCTTTCTCCAGTGATTGTCATAGCCACTCAGTTTTAAAAGGCTGAGAGAAAGTAGACAGCAGACACAGAGACATCCCCTGACTCCTCTTGGCCTCTCTATCCGTGCCCATTAATAAGGCCACAGGGCGGACCCCCAGCAGCTGGTGGGAAAGGCCAGGAGTCTGCGTTCGCCTGAAGGGAGGGGAGAGAAGACAAAGAGGATGTAGTTCAGACCGGCAGGCATGACAAAGGCCCGCCAGAAACAGCACTGGATTTTGCCATCTGGGTGTCACCCTTTAAAGATGATGTGGCATGCCCTCGCCTCGGACTCTGTTAACAACCTCACTGGCTGGGAATTAACATATGATAGGAGGGTTTGAACCAGTTTGAGCCAACGGTGCTAGATGTGAACTCGTCAGAAGCTCCCTGGAAGGTTAGGGCTGGTTTGGACCCATTACGTGGGGTTGGCCCAAGGTGTGAGTGGTCAAGTCATGACTGAACGAGAAGGACATGAGCACACCGGTCAAAACCGAAAGAATATCAGCAAAATGAATATTTTCCTGTTGGCATAACAATGTTCTTTCTTACAAGCTAATTAGTGCTCTTCTTTGGTAGTTGATAGTATTTCATGTGTTACAATTACATGACCGCTTTTTATAATAAAGCGTTTAACGCTTACCATCATTTGTTGTGAAACATACATTATTTACGTTAAGTTTTGTTTTTCTTACAGTCCTGATTCAACTTCCCTCCTTTCTCAGTAAGTAACTTCTTAATTTAGAGTTGCCAAAAAATGACGAATGATGTTAATATGTGTACCCCATAGTCCTGAAAGTTTTGTTTTACACCACTCGACTGGCTGATTAACTCGCGTTTTTGTAAACCCTAGTGTGCTTCTAAGACACTATAAATAATCATGACAATATCTAATAAAAATAGATGTCATATCACAAAACCACAGCAGAGTTTAAACTTAGTTTAGCAAAATCAACAACTTGCTCACAAGACTGATGAACTGCAGTTACGTGTTTTTAACAAAAGCATTTCTAGCAACCAGATAAGCAAGTGTCTTCTTGACAGAGATGGATGATAGCACATGGGCCAGAAGCCAGTGGAAAATAGGAGCTGTCATCTAGAAAATGACAGAGCCATTTCGAGTCCCTCTAGATTAGCACTCCATCTTCGGCTGAGCAGATATACTGTTAGCTGAAGGTCTATGGCCAGCAAATCAGAAGCAAGAGGGCAGAGCCCAATCGTTCCACGATGACGAGAATCATCAGAGGCTCGGAGGCAGAGGTGCACATGATGACATCCCAGCTTTCTGGAAGGTTTGTGGCAAAAAAAAAAAAAAAAAAAAAACAAAAAAAACAAAAAAAACCACACACCCAAATAAAAGAACTACTATGTGGGTCAGTGAAAATCTGAGTTCATCTCTTCACCATAGAAACTCCCCTATGTTCACAAATAGTGTAAACGTTGTCCATAATATGCTGCCTCGTTCGAAATTGTCCTGCAGACAGGTCCCTGATTATAACATCACCAGCTTTGCCACTTATCTTTATTGAAACAACGGAGTGTTTGGAAATTTATCTCCTCGGCCGCATGTGCCTAAGTAAATACTGTCTAACTGACCAACCGGCATCTAGGGAGGAATGTCCAGAGTGCCCTGAATTTCGCGAGACAGATTTTCAAACGCAGCTGGGTCTGCATTTCAGCAAAGTCTTCCCCACCTTATCTTGGAGCCCACTGGAAGCCATCTCTTCGTGACTGGGCTTAATGGCTAAGGATAATATGCTGTCCCCCGCATGGTCCTCTGATAGGGATGGAACACTGCTGTTCCGTTAACGGCTTAGCACTGCACGGCACACTCTTCATAACCCTGATCTAGTGCCTCTGGGCACAGCGGAGGCTGTGCAAGGGCAGACGGCTCCCTCATGGTCAGCCCCATGGGCAGACGGCTCCCTCATGGTCAGCCCTTATGGCTTCTTGATTTTCAAGGACCCAACTCGGGCACCATTGGGTAGGTCAGCTCCCAACTATGATGCTTGTCTGAGTGAAAGACTCCACGGGACACCAATGGGCGTATCAACAGTTTTGCTGCAAAACAAAACAAAAAGCTGCCCTAGACACATTTTTGTTCATGACGGGGCTTAGCAGAAGAGAGGAAAATATGGTTAGAAGTGTTTAAAAGCTAAGAAAAATAAAGAAACAAGCAATTCTCCCAGGGGAGAAATGATTGCCTTTCATTCTGGTTAGTTAACAAAGGCCTTTCAACTCTAACTTGGAGCTCAGGCTAAGGGTTTGTGTATAATTTAGGGCTCTCTGGAATCTCCTTACACCTAGCAGGCCAAGCAGTGCTGTACAGATTTTTCTAATTAATGTAACAAACCAAATAAAATCCAATCGTATCGATGAGGCTCACTCCAGAAGGCAATCCGTTTCCAATTATTTATTTTGTCCGTAATGACCATTGGCTCGTCTTCCGTGCGGTGGGTCAAGAAAACCTCTGCTTCCACGGCATTGTAATTCGGTTTCAGGTCTGTGGATCGCATGAAAGCCCCCCCGACACCCCAACCCCCGCCCATGCTTTTCTTTTCGTCCGTGACATTCAAGACGGTGAGCACTCTCGAAGAAGCTGCTGCTGCTTCTCTTCAGCTGGTGTTGTCAGTTCTGAGCGCGGGGTCCTGCTTTGCCATTTCCAAGGTCTCTCTGAAACCCTGGATCCCAGGGCCCTTCAATCAGGAGCTCACAGAGAGAAGGGGCCGGCAGAGTGGATCCTCGGCCAACTCTGTGCAAGCCGCCTGTGTCTTTCAGGGAGCGCCGTGGAGTGCACCTTTCATTTCGGTGCCGAGGAAGACCGCCTCATCCACAAACCCTCCTTGACGAAACATGAATAACCTCCCAACCTCCTAAGGGACAGGGGGACGTTTGGGGGCTTGACCTCACGCGACCTCTGCTTGTCAGCATGATTTGACTTGAAGAAACACAACAGTGGATCCCGTTTTCTATTGTGGTTTTAAAACCGGGCATCTTGTTGAACTTCGGGACATCTTAGTTATGCAGGTGGTGGCAAAATGCATCAGTAAGAATAGACGAGTGGGGTTTTTGTTTTGTCTTTATTTTATTTTATTTTATTTTATTTTATTTTATTTTATTTTTTGTAAAGAGAAATGTGCTCCTGTGATGGAATTGCTATTCTTTCCCAATAAATGTCATGATATTTCTTTTTATTTATTTATTTCTTTTTAATTTTTTATTTTCAGGATAGCTCATAATGGAACCTCTTCCAAGATCATATTTTTAATGTTGAAAAAGCGTTTTATATATACATGGGAAATGAAGATGAAAGAAAACATAGAGTGACCATTTAGGCAAAAAAAAAAAAAAAATGGCAATGCTAGGCAGATGTAATATTAGGATTTACATTTCTAGCTGAAATCAACGTGGCAAGTTAGCAGAGAAGTCTGAAAATGGAAGTAGATTCTTGGTCACACATACTAAGGACCAAGGATTGGAAGTAGAAATTCTCCTGCCTTGTTGTTAACTTCTTTTTTCAAATTCTGTGGTTTCACTGTGGTGCTTATTTAGCAGTTGTGTTCCGGGTTGTAGCTTATTCAGAGAAAATAAGCCTGCCTGGCTAAAGAGCATGTAATCTGGTTGTCTCCCACATAATCACCATCTTCCAGGACCCCCATCCTAGCACGTGATATCATCCTCCATTCTCAACCAAATCAGAGCCGAAGCTCACAAACGTATTCATCTGGCGTCTTACTGGTGAGGATGAGCTTTAAAGATCCACACTCATTGGTGAAATTATGACTAAAGCCATGTGTAGCAGAAAGTGAGCATTTTCAAAAGCACATTTATGAGCATAGGTGTTTTATCGACGAAAAACTAGCTATTTTGTAAAGAGACTCTAATAATTATAAGATACGTGTTTCTATATCACCACATATGAAACTAGACCCAAACCGACAATTACCAACCAGGTGTCAGGGGAGGGGGAGATGGAGAGTCGCTCTTGAAGGGTAGAGAATTTCATTTTTGCAAGGTGAAAAAGCTCTGGGGATCCATTACACAACAATGTGAGGGTACTTCATACCATTGAACTATCTACAGCTAAACCTTGGATTAGGAGTAACTTGTTCTGCCAGTAGTCAAGCAAGCATTTTCTAATGAATTTTAACTTGATAAATGAGCCATGTCTTACAGTACGAGTAGTATGTGACGCTGAATGTCACGTGATCACAACTGAGCCCCTGGTTCTTGAACTTCGCTTTGACATACAAGTGCTTTGGATTACAAGCTTGTTTCTGGTGCAAATTTTGCTCGCCAACCAAGGTTTTACTGTACTTAAAATGGTCCAGATGGTAAATTTTATGTTCTGTGGTGTTTACTACAATTAAATGTTTTGCAAATTTTTCTAATATAATCAAGAGAAGTCCTCTCTAGGGCTAGGAAGATGGGCTAGGTGGGATGCGTTGTGTACCTGTCAAAAGCCAGCTTTAAGTTATAGGAAGCATATGTAGAGAATGTTTGGTAAAACTGCCAGTAGGGATCGAGGAATACAAAAAGCAAAGGTCGTCACTGCCTTTGACTCCTTGGATAGTTTTGATTCATGAAAAATATCAGAAATCGCCTCTCAGAAAAACCTCTCACCATGAGATGTGTGGCTGGGGCACCTGTAAAAAACAGTACAAGGCTTATTAATCCTTGACTCTGTTGTTGCTTAGACACGGACAACACCGAGTTTCTAAATATCACACGTGCAGCAGGGACAAGAAACTTTTTGGGTGAAAGTAAAGGAGAAGGCAGTAAGATTTGTCGAGCCTGCCCTAGGTGCTTCACCCGTGATAATTCATTTAATCCCGGGAGGCAGCTGCTATTATCCCAGTAGTTCTAAAGGGAGAAGTTGAGTCTGAGAGATTAAGGAATTGGCCCCCTTTTGCCTGGAGAGTCCCCTTATCACTAGGAATGGGCTTCCTACCTCGTCTGATTCAGTCCCACCCTAATCTCTCTGTTGTGCCATTGCGGAAAGTCCAAAGTGAAATTGAGGGACGGAGGCATACCTAGTTTTTCTTGCCTGCTCACATATGGAAGGATGATTCTCACACACTAGGACTCTGTGGTCCCTGTCCCTGAATCCAAGTCTGGCTTCTTAAGCAACTATCTATTGCTCAGTGGCCCGCATTAGCCACTATGCCAGTGTTCATCCTTTTAACACCTGACCATCAATACAGAAATCCTTGGACACAGGAATAGGAACAAGGTCGAGCCCTTGCCCTCAAGAGGCCACCCGTCTAGGGGGAAATACTGACCGGTAATAAGTATGGTAAGGAGCTGCCACAATGGAGGTATATTTGTAGTTTCCCTGGGGAAAAAAATTAAAAACCAAAATGGAGGAAGGAGTTGGTAGAGAAAGTGTGATTGGGATATAGTATCTGCAACCAAGGGCACGGAGTGTGACAAGGGTGTGCACTGGCCACCAAGCCCCAGGCTCTGTCTCAGGTCCGCCTCCGTCTTTTGTGGGCAAGATTCCTAAAAACTGAAGGGAGTTCAACAGTACCTAGCACCTTAATTTTTGCCTTATAAAACCCACTGGCCAAGTGACGGATCCAGAGTATTTTATATTCAGTTATTGAAGACTCACTTTGGTCCTTAATTAGGAACCAGATATGTATGTGGAGGTGGCAGGCGTAGAAGGTAGGACAGAGTGGGGCTGTGGAATAAAACTCTGTTATTCGTGATTGTCACAATGTCTTCAAGCATCTTGAATGGGCATAAGCTGACAGTGTTTCCTCTCCTCGTGCGTATGTCTAGCACGCCGGACAATTGAAGGTTGATTCTTTCATCTGTCCCATGAAGCAGAAATCCGCCTTCCAGTTTTGGACTATTTCATGCATAACGTCGTATATTATATCGTCTGTATTACAGAATTTTTCTACCGATTTAATCCGGTCCTCCAAAACGATTACCTTTAACGTGCCAAAATGTGATCTGTTGGCTATACTCGAGAAAGCAGTTTTTCAACTCCTGGTACTGCCCTGACTTTTCTTTGGATTTTTTGGATCGGGTGTTCCCAATCAGTTACAATAGGTCTGCTGAAGGAGAGCCTGTCAAATATGGAATGTCGCTATAGAGGACCAGGCTGAAAGGGCTACAGGAGATACTCCAGTGGGTGATGTTGCAGAATCAGCAATGAGGAAAACAACAACAAGAAGAAAGCTGGAGAGATTCACAAGCTACAATTGGCTCCATGAATTCCCTTTAACTGAATTCCTAACATGCTGTGTAAAGAATGGGGACATTTACGGGAAAAGGTAGCACACCCCTTTTTTGTCCCAGTGATGGGGTGTTAAAAGCATACTACATTTACAGGTCCCCTGGCTATCAAATTTATTTTCTTACCACAAAGCTTCCCCAGCATTGTTTGTTATCCAGGAAATTCCACAGCTTTAGAGGACCCAGACTTCAAAGTCAAGGAAGTAGATTGGGGGCATGGGAGTCTTGGGGCACAGGAGGGAAACTATCCATCAGCATTAGAAAACTCCTAGGGTTTTTTTTTTTTTTTTGGTCTTTGTTTACTATAGGATGCAAATCAGAAGAGGATATCCACAGATAATTTTGAAAGCCCATGTATTCATTTTTGAAGACTAATATAGACACTAGCTTATCCTTTCCTAAAAAGTTGAGTCTACCAGACAAAACACTGTTTTATCAGTTGTTGATGGAAGGAGCCTTCCTTTACTAAACATTGTGCAGCCCCCCGCAGCGTGACCCTCAGGTCATGGGATAACACTAGCGTGCTCAGGCTCGAAGGGGCCTTTTTTTTTTTTTAAGTGGCACCTGCTGTGAGGCTCTCCGCATAAATATTGAGCGCCTGCAGCAAATCACAGATGTTTTATGCACTAGAAAAACCGACAGGAAGTAATCACTAAAAGAAAGCCAGAAACAGTACGGAGTAGGTAGGAGCAGGAGGAGAAAAGAAAAAGGCTATTTTTACCTCTGGGAGGATGTTTGGGGAATGGATTTAAAATGCAGAATATGAGTAGCCTTGCTGAGTGGTTCAATGTGACCCAGACTCCCGCTCGACCCAGCTGAGGACAGGGTTTCTGAAGAAGACAGGACATCCCATGACATAAGCTGAGTGGCAAAACATTCTTGAAAAATCCCTTTACATTGTTCTTGATGGGGTGGAGTCCTTAACTTTGGGTTGTTACTGTTATTTTGAGGCAGCCAAGTTTTTCATAGAACAAATACCCTATGTTCTTGGGGGTTTTTTTTGGTTTTTTTGTTTTTCCAAATGTGAAAATAAATGCCTTCATTTTGGTGCAAATCTTTCTTACTCGCCAGGGACCCCTTCCCTTGACACACCCCAGGGCAGTCCCTTCCACCTCTAGTAGATGCTTTCTCCTGTTCACAAGGTTCACATTGGATATCGACCCTCTAAAAAAGAACGTCACGCATGAGTTTATCTCGTTTTCACACCAGCTTATTTTTGGTGTATCTCAAAGCCATATCGTAACATTATTTTATAGAGTTCCAAGTAAGTAGTAACAAAGAAAATATTTGTCTACTCCCCATTTCCTCAACAATTTCTGGACCTCATTTCAAAGAGATGTGTGTTACCGGAATATTAATGTGTTTTTCTTTCTTCCAGAGAAACCAAAGCATATTGTTTGTTTTCACAGGAGTATTTATACTTCACGCGCCTACATTTTAAGACACATTTGCTCTCTCCTTAGATTACCTCTCTAATAACTAATTTTCAGCATATAATCACATTAACAATCTACCCCTAACCAATCCTTCTGAGTCCTATTTTTTTTTAATTTTTATTTTAATATTTGACGTTCCCTTTGGAGAAAGGCAAGAGCATTTGAGATCATATTGGATATTTTGCCAAGTCTGTCAAATGAGTAGCATATCCACTTTCCCAGCTCCGTCTCATTAAAATTGTATTCTAATTCTGTCTTAACTTGGTCTCTGTGCTTCATAAGTCATTGCCTCCTCATTACGTGTAGTGTGGGAGATGAAATTTATTCAAACCCGATAGCTGAGATAAAGAATTGAAAGGCAGGCAGCTGGGAGAAATGAAATTAGCCTATTTTAGGGCTTTTCCGGCTGGATTTTTGCACCGCCACCCGTTAAGCCATGTGTCAGTTTGCATTTGTGACACCATCTACGTTTGGTTTATAGATTTTCGTTAATATGATATTCTTAAAACAAGAACACAGAGATTCGCATTGCCCCCCACCACCACCTTTTTTTTTTTGTCTTAGCCTTGAAATGCCACCGAGTGTCTGAGTTGATAAAGGGGTAAACATGATTTTCTATAGTTTTCTATAATTATAGAATCATTAAAATTGCCCAATAAAGATTAATCGTTTCATTGTGTTACAATTCGTATTGGTGTCTCTTACAGAAAAGAACACTGGTGAAAAAGAGTAAATGTTATACCCTCAGAATGGTTAGAGGGGAAATGGATTTGGAATGTAATGTGACTTACAGGCAATTTCACATACAATCCAGGAGGGAGCCACGCTTTCTAACGCAACCACTCCATCTTGAGCTTTAAATGTCAGAAGAATACGCTGTCGAATTCCTAATTTTGAATATAGAGGAGTTTTTGGAGAAAATGGACTAAAAGCACTGCACTTTTCCATTATAAAATTGAGTTGTTAAGGAATTACATGGTCTAATTACTAAACTTGGTATTTTTTTTTTACTATTTTGATTATGAACAGATATTGTCATTAGCTAGCTAATTAAATTGACTGCAATAACAAGCAGTAATTTAGAAATATGTTCCAAATTAGTTTCTATATGAAAGCAAAGTCTTTGTTGATCTGTGTATGTGATTAATGTCAAGTGTCGTGAATTAGCTGAGGGAATTCTGTGTAGAAATATATGAGTTTCTATAAAAGAAAGAAGAGAGTCATTTACAACCTGCACTTCTGAAAGTAGAAGATGAAGCTTGATATGTGTCTAAATATAAGTCCTGGTAATTTTTTTTTTCTGGTCACTCAAAGAAAATATGGAAAGAACACATTTCCTAGAGCTGTGATGGTTAGTTTACATTAGGTTTCTCAGTCTCTAGGTACAGGGCAGGGTATATACCCAGCCTAGAAACTTCTCAGTTAATATATGTAAATTTAAATTTAAATAGAGCCGGCCCAAGTATTATGTAAGATATGTGGGCACATCTGTCAAACCCACCGTAGTACAAAATCACGAACTATTTTATGTGGCTAATAAATTGTGCAGATGAGCAGTGGACTGTAGTCATAAACAAACTTGCCTTTGGTGTCGGTGTTTCCTAGGGTCAGGTACCGGATTGGAAAGGTGACCCTCTTGAGAGCATTTAGCATGGTGGATTTTTATTTGCTTTTTCTTTCTTTCTCTCACATGTAGCTAGGCCCTGGCATGGCTTAAGAGATTCTGCCCAAAGGATTATGGAACAGATGAACTATGCTATAGTCATATATACGTATAAGTAAGTTGCAAACCCCCAAACCGATGTGGACCTAAACAATTTCCTCTCACAGGATTTATTCTTGAACGTGTATGTACAAGTTTCAAGATAAACAGCAATCTGATACTGTAACTAATAAACCCAGACTCACGGTTTCCGCACCTTCTCTACCCCGGGCCCTTGGAATAAGCACCTGTCGCAATCCTATGACTTGTATGGCCTCTCCCCAGCAAATAAAACTTAGAATAAGCCTGGGGAGAATGCTTTGTTATTCAGATCGATCATTTTTAACACCAAGCCTGGGTCTACATAATCCTCGAATTTGTAACTTAAGCCTCAGAAATCTACACTCTAAAGGGCTCTGTCGAGAAACCTACCAAGAAAACACACCATATGTTTCTGCACAAGACTTTGACCTAGGTCCTCAGTAACAAATCAGTTTCCCCCCTTTTCCAGGCTGTAAGAACCTGGTCGCCAATTATACTTAAATTATTTTACCTGGCCCCTGGATTCTTTTATCTACTGGATGTCTTCATAGAAATAACAGCTGCGGTAGCCGCATTTTTTTCGAAGCCACACCACAAGGAAAGAATCTGTTTTCCCCCACCCCCGCCCACCTTAGAGTCCCAAGTTAGCCTGTTCCTTCTCACCACAGAGGGACAAAAAATACCTACAGGGAAAATGAATAGGAGAGCAAAGGGCCATTATGGATCTATTGTCCGTCTAAGGCCCTGCTGTGGCCACCAGGCTTTGGGGTTGCGCTCTGCCCTTAGGACTGCTGCTTACCTCTGTTCTTCATGGCCGGTGGTAGTATTTCAGTTTAGCACCAGTGACTACTACGGTCAGTGTCAAGGAATTTGGCTGATTTCTCGGATGTGGGGATTATCGCCTTCTCCCTGGATATTCTGAGTTCTTAATATTTCTCGATAGCCGCGTGCCTTGTCGTGAATTCCAGCCCCACGAAGGCATTTGTGATGCCAGATCTCAGAGAGGGGATCTTTGAAAAAGTGGGAGGCCTCACTGGAGTGTGTGCGCATGAGTCTTATGAGTAGGCACACCCACACCCGCCCCCATTAGCTTTAGTGCACATCGCGGACAACAGTATCCGTTTGCTTCTCGTCACTCCCCAAACCGAAACCTGTTTGTCCCGCAAAACATTGTTTGCCCATTTTTTTTTACCTTTGTATTTGACTTTCTTGAGATGTGATTGTATCGTTCTTTGACTAATTCCACTAGTTGAATCAGTACTTGTGATCATGAAAAGTGCCCCTAATTATGAAGATTTTCTTTGAGAGTTCTCATTCAGCATCCGCGCTCCTGGCCTCTGCAGTGAGATGTGTCTTAAGAAAGTAACCAGTTCCTAGGGCACCTGGGCGACTCAGTCATTTGCGCATCTGACTTTGGCTCAGGTCATGATCTCTCTCTATCTGTGAGTTTGAGCCCTGCCTCGGGCTCTGTGCTGACAGCTCAGAGCCTGGAGCCTGCTTCACATTCTGTGTCTTCCTCTCTCTCTGCCTCTTCCCCACTCATGCTCTGTTTCTCTGTCAAAAATAAATAAACATTAAAAAAAAAAAAAAAAAAGGAACCAGTTCCTAATCAACAAATGAAAGTAACCGTTTCCTTTTTTTTTTTAACATTTATTCATTTTTGAGAGACAGAGCGTGAGTGGGGGAGGGACAGAGAGAGAGGGAGACAAAGAATCTGAAGCACACTCCGTGCTCTGAGCTGTCAGCCCAGAGCCCAATGTGGGACTCGAACACACGAACTGTGAGATCACGACCTGAGCCAAAGTCGGATGCTTAACGGACTGAGCCACTCAGGCACCCCGCAAGTAACTGTTTCCTAATCAACAAAGGAATGCCCACTTCTAAAGCAATGTCTTCTCTCATTTTCTAGAGTTTTACATCCAGTATACTCCCATATTTTTACCCGCCCTGGCCTTTCAATCTGTTGTTTCCATGTCTCCTTTCTGGAATGACGTTTACTTCCCAGATATTAGTGTACTTAGTCATCAGAGATGAGCAGTCAAACTTAGGGACGTGAAGTGGCTGGCCCTAAAAACAATCACACCGAAGATCGGCTTTTGGCAAAAAGAGAACAAAAATCACGTAAGACAGGGGCGCCTGGGTGGCTCAGTCGGTTGAGTGGCCGACTTCGGCTCAGGTCATGATCTCGCGGTCCGTGAGTTCGAGCCCCACATCGGGCTCTGTGCTGACAGCTCGGAGCCTGGAGCCTGTTTCGGATTCTGTGTCTCCCTCTCTCTGACCCTCCCCCGTTCATGCTCTGTCACTCTCTGTCTCAAAAATAAATAAACGTTAAAAAAAAAAAAAATTAAAAATCACGTAAGACATATTCCCAAATTTGTTAAAGGACAAGTTACAAAAAGAGGAGAAATCATGGCTCTCTATATAAATATAAAAGGAACACACGTCAAAGAATCCAAAGGGCAGACACATACACCGGGAATATTGAAATGGATTGGCAAATAGATACAAAACTGGCTTCTCCCACAGTGGAGTAGCCAAGTTAAAACTTGCAGTTGCAAATTGATTTGCATGTCTGGAGCTAAGAACTATTTGCATGACTATCCATTTTCTGCAAGTTACTTTCTACTTTACGGAGTTGTAAAAAACTGTAATCTCTAAAGACTCCATGGAAAAGATATGCAGTCATTTCTTTTGGTTATTCTAAAGTTTTGCTTTTTTTTTTTTTTTTTTTTTTTTTACAGATCAGTTGAATGTCCTTGACCCAGCAAATGAATGAATACCCTTGATTACACTTCTGCTGTACGTAGGATTAATTATTCATTCATTCAACAAATATTGTTTCTTACATACCCGACCTATCTTCCTGAGTATGTTCTGGGTGCTGAGGATGACCCAGTTAAAACAGAAACACCTTTATCTTACGTTCTAATGGGGAAAGATAGAAAATGAGGAAGTACACAAGCAAATTATGAGCATACGTGCCAGATGACGTGTAGGGCGGTGGAGGGAAATAAAGCAAAACGGAGTAGAGGGAGTGGGGCTGCGGTAGTTTTTTAAAGACGATGTTTAGGAAAGGTTTCACTACTATGGAGTTATTCCAGCACAGACCTGAAGGAAATACAAGTCAGAGGTTTTTTTTGTTTTAAGTTTCTTTCTTTATTTTTTGAGAGAAAGAGGGAAGAGAGAGAGACAGAGAGGGGCAGTGAGAAAGGGGGACAGAGGATCCAAAGCAGACCCTGTGCTGACGGCAGAGAGCTCACTGTGGGGCTCCAACTCACGAACAGTGAGACCATGACCTGAGCTGAAGTCGGACGCTTAACTGGCTAAGCCCCCCGGGTGCCCCAAGGTCAAAGTTATACAAATCACTGGATGAAACTAGCAAATGCCCAACTCTGAGAGGACACCAGGCTTAGTGTCTGTAGGGTCAGCAGGGAAGTCACTGTGATGGAACAGAGTGAGCGTGGGGCCAGAAGAAAGAATAGTGCAAGAGAAGTAGCAGAATGGATGAGGGAGGGCTTTATAGACTGTGGTACAGACTGTGTACCTCTAAGGGTTACAGAAAGCAAGGGGAACGAGTGGGGTAGAGTACCAAAATACGCCAGCCCAGAATATGCTTGCTTCTCTGGCATATGGATTATTTTGAGCTGAAGTCCAGTGCGAACCAGCAGATAACAGGGAAAGCTCTAAAAGCAGAGCCCAAGTTTTCCCAAGGAAATTTACATCTTTAGAGAAAATTTCCATTTATAATGATAATTCTCTCTCTTACCCTGAAGAGGAGGACTCTTCATAGCTCTTATCAATAGACTTCAATTTGCGTAACAAACCTTACAAAACAACTTGTTTACCATACTTTTCCTGGTCCCCTTCCCCATAACTTGCGCCCCCCAGCCCAGAATCCCCTAATTGCTTTTCCTTAAGTTAGCCTAAAACGGTAGGTAAGCCCTTTGGGGTACTCATCACTGAGCATGCCCACGTGTTAAAAACTTGTTTTTTTTTCTTTCTCTTGTTGATCTTTCATTAGGCAATCTGACTTAAAGGGTCCCTCCCCACCACCCTACCCCAGCAGGAGAATCTCAGATGGGTCGGGGGAGACATTTTTCCCTTACAAAGCTTTTGAGCTTGGGAACGTAATGATACAATATACATTTTGTATTGTCTACCGTGGGAGATGGGATCAGGATTTACTGAAGATCGGTCCGGAGAGCTCTTTGGAGATTATTATGGTGGTTTGAAGCAACAGTGGTAGCTGTGGAACCAAGGAGTGAAACCAGCAGGGAATGTCTGCTCACCCCAGCAAGAAGAGGAAATCACTTTGCAAGACACGAACGCAGTTCATTTTTTCGCCCTTCAGAAACTTTTCCTAATTCAGACACAAACTTGTCAAAACACAAGTATTCCCGGAAGATGATTTGTAGCAGCTCCTGCGAAGCATGTTGAAAGACACCCGTTGTTCGCCACCTTTCCTTACCGAGCCTGTGATGGGCGCTTGCTTGTTTGCACCCAAGAGAAACTTACGGTGACTGAGTTAAGCAGAAAAAGAGAAAACTGAACGCATATCATTCGTTTATAGACTCTATGGAAGAGTTGGAACCAGTTTTTTGAAGCCAACAGGGGAAAAAAGAGTTTCCTTCATTTTGTGTATGGGGAGATAAACACCAGAATATAGTGTTTTCTAAATGTAAAACAGGGGGGCGCCTGGGTGGCTCAGTCGGTTAAGCGGCCACTTTGGCTCAGGTCATGATCTCACGGTCCGTGAGTTCGAGCCCCGCGTCGGGCTCTGTGCTGACAGCTCAGAGCCTGGAGCCTGTTTCAGATTCTGTGTTTCCCTCTCTCTGACCCTCCCCCGTTCATGCTCTGTCTCTCTCTGTCTCAAAAATAAATAAATGTTAAAAAAAATTAAAAAAAAAAAATAAATGTAAAACAGGGACCCTGAAGAAAAAAATTACCAAATGAGTGGAAGACATAAAAATATGAAGTAGGCTTACACAGCTCTGTATCAAATGAGAATTTGCTTATACCAGGAGTCATCAGTTTTTATCGAGTAACTGTGCAGTTATGGAAAATGTAGGCTCTGTCGCTCTGGTTTAAATGGTTTCAAATGGGGGCACCTGGGCGGCTCAGTCAGTTAAGCATCCAACTCTTGGTTTCAGCTCAAGTCATGATCTCACGGTGGCTGAGTTCGAGCCCCACATCGGGCTCTGTGTTCACAGTGTGGAGCCTGCTTCAGACCCTCTGTCTACCTCTTTCTGCTTCTCTCTCTCTCTGAAAAATAAATATGTTTTAAAAATAATTCTTTTAAAAAAATAAAATAAATGGTTTCAAATGGAGAACTTCTCCGTGTAGCAATGACCATAAAATCCCCAACCAGGGGAATCTACTTGGATCATTTTGGCCATTCATCTGATTCCTCTGGGAAATTTTTGTTAATTTTTTTTTTTAAAACACAAATTTCCAGACCACAACGCAAAATGTTCTAAATTACCACACTGGAGCTTGGAAACCTGTGCTTTCTTTACAAATTTACAGGGATTGTAATGATCAGCCAGTATGAGGACCCATGAGTTAAGCCTCAGTCTGCACCTAATTCTTTTTTTTTTTTTTTCTTTTAGTTCACATGCTCAAAGAGAGTATCTGAAAATAAAGTTGTGTTTGTTTATTGGGAGTTCCTCATTTTACTGAGTCACAGAATGTTGGTGTTCAAAGATTATCTGGTCAGAAGCAAAACCGACTGATGAGACAAACCCAGCCCCAAAAGTGCCCAGAATCCACAAAAAGCTCAGTTCTCACACACTTTTCTCACCCCACTGCCTGTTTTCCCATGTGGACGTTGCCTGAAAAGTATGCTTAAACATTTTTTTTTCCATATATAATGTGGTTTCCTTACTGTGCGGATGTGTAATTTTAATTATCTGGTTTCTATCTATTTTCAGAAAGTTAAGCCGCATTTAACAAATAGATACAACATGAAACAGTAAAAAAAAAAAAAAAAAAGAAGAATGAGAGAGAGAGACCAGAGAGCAAGATCAAGGAAAGAACAAGGTAAATATGCCAGCGAGAATGCATCACCTTTGCAGTGATACAGTTTAGATTGGTTTCTGAGCTCCACGACACTCAGGGCAAAAAAACAAAACCATACTCTAAGTTCCACTGAAGGTAAGTGGCCTGATTTCTTTCTCATTATTTATTTTCCTTCTTGTATGAAGCCGTGAATTGCTTGGTCAATAATTAATGGCTGTGAGTCGTAACACTGGAGCTGACACCACATTAAACTTTCATGCCATTATGCTAAGGGGCTACAAATTTCAGAAGGAAACTTGGAAGGTGGCTAGGACTATGTAGAAAACAGAGTGAGCCGTGGATATGGGTCTGTGTGGGATTTCACACTGGGAAGGCATTTTATCAAATTTAAACACCATTGGGGCGCCTGGGTGGCTCGGTCGGTTAAGCGTCCAACTTCAGCTCAGGTCACGATCTTGCGATCTCGTGGTCGGTGAGTTCGAGCCCCGCGTCGGGCTCTGGGCTGATGGCTCAGAGCCTGGAGCCTGCTTCAGATTCTGTGTCTCCCTCTCTCTTTGCTCCTCCCCCGTTCATGCTCTGTCTCTCTCTCTGTGTCTCAAAAATAAATAAAACGTTAAAAAAAATTAAAAAAAAAAACTTAAACACCATTTATTAAAGCTTTCCTGAAAGAAATGTGTGTGTATCCTTGTTTCGGTTTTTAGATCTAACACCCAAGCCTAACTAAACACAGTTTATCCGACTTACTATTTTTCAGGCTTCTTTTGGCTTTTTGCACACGACACGACTCAGAATTCTTCAGGTCCCTTAGCTTTGTTGGGCTTCATCTTTCCCATTTTTTAGGTGTTTTACCCCAAAACAATGGTGGGAAATAAAAAGAAAAGGAAAACAATTGGGCCCTGTGCTCATAAAAAGTACTGAGCGGCCCGCTTCCCTAGTTTGTTGTGGTTGCCGCTGTTGTTGTGACTGTCCTGTCTTTTGTGTACCTTGAATGGTCCTTACTTTTTAAAATGTTTATCCAGTGTTTCACATACTTCCCATGACTCCCTGCTGATACAGCTTCAGTGTAATTAAAGTATTTATATGAACACTGCTGAATTCAACTTGCATTATTTAGGCGCACAAAGGAAAATTCCTGGCATTTCCAAGTCACAATTGTTTAATCAGATGACGTCGTGTCAGTGGGTTTAAGAATACCTTTACACCCAGCAAAAAAAAAAAAAAAAAAAAATGAAGTTGCCGTTTTCTCTTCCCATTCTATGGTGTTCTTCAGTGAAATTAATTGAACTGCATTATAATTCAATTTGGACTGAATTTTTTAAACTAAGCAGCCTAAAATAGTCACGCTGGACTCTATTTGCTTATTTAATTGACTTGGGAAAAAGGACCATATCTGGACAGGGAGAAAGCCGTCATCACCATTCAAAGAGACCTCACTGCAGCCCTTTCCCTCCACCCCTTTAAGTAAAGTCTTGCCCCTTGACACATCCTCATTATGGAAATGAATGTAACATTGAATGAGTAATGTCATTCTTTTGGAATTATGACACGGAGGGGAAGAATTATAGCACACTGGGAATTTTGGTTAGGAATTGATTTATAAAAGAAACGGCCACGTTTGTTTTTATTGTGGTTAAAGCCCTAGTTTGGGAAAAGACAAAAGGGCAAGGAATTTGGGGAGTTTATGGATGAATGTGGATCTAATGAAGAGAGGCCATTGGTTCCACAGGCCAGAGTAAGATTCCCACAGTCCTGAACAAACAGTTCTCAGCCTATAATTTCTGAGCCTTTGTTTCCCCACTTTGGAATTCTGACTACAGGCATGTTACCAAGCCAACTGGGTTCACTACAAAGATCTAGCGAAGCTCTTTTTATCACAAAGATCAAGACAACAATTGTGTGCCTACAAGAAAAGAACAACTAAAACCATCCAACAAGCATTAAAAGAACAATTCTAGAGATAGTTGCCTTTGAACTCCAATAATGGGCAACATTCAGTCCCAAGATTTGAAATTCAGAGTTAAAAGAATTCATTACCAATCTCCTTTCCTTGTAATTATAAGCACTCTGGCAGCAAGTATTTTCAGTGGCATTAATTTTGTCAAAAGTGATATTTTGCAGTCATGTTGAATCCCATACAATGGCCGTATTATAAATCTGCTTTACAGACTTAGTTTTGTTTATGATAGAGTTCATTTATGAAATAGAAGAAATCTAAATTTTGCCTTGGCTTTACCCCAAACCACAGAAAATGGAGTATTGTTTTACAAAAGCTTGTTCTGAAATATCACTTCCTGAATATAAAAGTGTGCTGTTTGTGCAGATACGTTCCGTTGACATGCGTGATGTCCAGCTGAGAAAATAAAAAAGGGTAACCAATCTGCCTGTTTTCCTCTTTTAGCTGTGACCTGTGAACAATTTCAGTTCCAGGTGGAAAAAAATAATAATAATTTCCATTTTTGTGTAAATACTTCCTTTTCTGATGGTGTGAGGCTATTTTCAACTGAATCTGAGTGGGCTGCAGTAATTCCGTATAAATATCCTATTGGGAGAATTTTGACCACTGTCATTGTCCAAACCTTAGAAATGACTTTTGAGATGCAGTCATTCCTTATCACGAAATCCATCACAAACTATTTGTTTTTATGTGCTTGTTGGGAGTGCACACTCTTTTCTTTCTGCATAAGAAAAACTAAAGTACCCACTATCCCACGGTTTCCTTTGGGGGATGATGGAGTGAGTTTGCATTTCACAAAAATCTAGCGATGGTACTTCTCGGCACCAGAGCAACTTGTGTTTGTGCATTGTTAACACCTCGCTCCTAGAAAGCTTGCCAAAACACTTCTTGCCAAAAGGCAAAAGATGGAAGAAAGTTGACTGATAGGAAGTGGCCTGGGGCTTCGTTGTTCACTTAGATTTCGATGATTTATTATTGATGTGTATCCACGTATAAGTTTCAGTGCTCCGCCAGAAAATTTTATGCCAGAATCCATATGGAGATCCATTTGGGGATATTTTTATTAATTTCTTAAATGAGAAACTATGAATTTGGCGAGTAACTTCTCTTCATTTGCAAATGATCAGCTTTAATGCATTGCCTACAAGATTTCAGATTATCATGAAAATAATATTGTCATTTTTTTTTTAGGTCCACATTTGAATGCTAGTTACTTAGAAGTAACAGAAATGCATTAATAGCCAACACAGGCAATTCTTAACTAAAGGTAGGTTGGTAAATTACATTCTTAGAGGGAAAAGAAATCTATAAATCAAATATGATTTTTCAATTAAACGGTAATTTACTGTTATATTCCCATGAAGACCTTGATGACAAACTTTTTAGGACAAAAAGTGGGGGAGTAAATGCCTTACTTTATTACTGATAAAGAATTTTTCTATTCTGTATGGTATGACAAGATTCATAGAACATCCAACCCTGTATGTTTTTTTTTTATTCTTTTATGTTTATTTATTTTGAGAGAAAGAGAGAGCACACACGCTCCTGTGCACGTGCAGGGAAGGGGCAGAGAGAGAGAGAGAGAGAATCCCAAATAGGCTTGGTGCTATCAGCATAGAGCCCAGTATGGGGGCTCTAACTCACAAACCGTGAGATCATGACCTGAGCCGAAATCAAGAGTCAGATGCTTAACCAACCCAACCACCCAAGTGCCCCAATCCTGTATTGTGATTAAAGAGGAGAAAGAATAGGAATTGTGTCTGAAGCCAATGGTCACAGATCCCAGAAAGACTAAGGCCAGGCAAGTGGGGAAGAGGGAAGAGGAGGGAAGGAAGATTTTATATGCCAGGGCACAAGAGGGGAGACCTACTGACAAATATAATTTGTGACATGCCTGCTTTTAGATCCACAAATAATAACATGGGAGACTCTTGGCAAAGGACTTCGGGTATAAATTGCTATAAGTCAAAACCTATTGCTATTAGGCATATCAGGCTTTCAAAATGTAGAGGAGATGAGGTGAAAGGATTATACGAACAATGTGCAGCAGGGCACTTACCCTACTTTTGGATGTTAGTAAATTTATGACGATTTCTTGGTGGGCTTTTTGGTGCCAGTAATATTAAAGAGCAAGTGTTGAATTAATACATAAGTTGTTAGACGCAGACGTATGTGCATAGTGGAGAGAAGGAAAAACTTCTCCTCATCCCCCTTAGGGTCCCTCGCTGGGTCTGAAAACTAAACTGGCAAAGACAGATGAACAGGAGAAAAGCAGATACGTTTCGTTTAACATAAGATTCACGTGGCATAGGAACCTTTGGAATGAGGACCCGAAGAAACAGCTAAGCCTATGTGTTTTTATACTAAGTTTGATGAAGAGTGGAAAGTCGTGGAAAAATGAGATAGGACGAAAGGGTCTGAACTAAGAGTAGTAAACTGGGGCACACTTACCAAGGCTTGTTCTTTCATAATTTTTTTTTGTTTTTGAGAGAGAGAGAGAGCGTGAATGCACCTGCAAGTAGGAGAGGGGCGGGGCTCAGTCCTTGTTTCTCTTACACAGGAACATTTCTAACACCCATAGTAAAAATTTTTTGAGAGTAAAAAAAAAAAAAAAAAAGCTTAATTTGGATCTCCACATCCAATGTAAAACTGTGGTATGCTCCCTGCTGAACCATAAAGTTAACTTTGAGTTCTATTCAATTACAGATGAACTCTATCTTCCCTTTTTAGCTTTCGCTGATGGGCAGGGAAGGACGCGACATCGTACTTGGTTATGATGGCCATTGCCCTCTTCCGACAAGAACAGCCATAGGGGATCCTTCCTGGCCATCTCATTGCAGCTCCCAGAACCATGATCTGGGCATGCAACCAGGCAGCCATCTTCACGTGTCCAAAAGTCCTGGCGTGAGACCAACTCACAAACTCAAGCTACTCAAAAAGCAAGTAGAAAGGAGCAGAGATGCAAGATCTAAGCATGGGTCACTGTTTTTCATGTTTTTAAAATATATTGTTTCCACTCGTCACAAGACCCTGTGCAGTAAATTGTCCCCATTTTACAGACTGAAAAACTGACAAGTGGAAAGATTTAAGTCACCTTCCCACCATCATATACCTCGGGAGTAGCTGAACAGGGTTTCACAACAACCTCTGTCTGACTCCCCAGTTCCCAGACCAGTTACTTTAGCCGTGCTGTTAAGATTATTAGCTTTAAGTAGATGGTTATCTTTAAAGGGAAAAAGTCCAACGGCTCTCTGGTCAATTGCTGGAACGGCAAGAATCAAAATTGTGTCTTACTTACCTCTACCTCCCTCATGGAGATGGTGTCAGTGTCAGCAAAGGAGGTGTTCAAGAAATAATGATTAAATGGATCATGCATAAATTGGAATATTTGTTTTCAGATTCTTTTAGTTAGACATGACATTAAAACAGTACTTTTCTGTGAATGTAAGATACACATTTAAAATTTTGATTATGCTAGAGCTGGGGTAATGATGTAACACAGAAATCATTAGCTGTTATATTCACTCGCTGTCCCCTAAATTTGTTACTTTATTAAGAGATAAACAAGGGGCGCCTGGCTGGCTCAGTCAGTAGAGCGTGTGACTCTTGATCTCTGGGTTGTGAGTTCAAGCTCCATGCTGGATGTAGAACTTACTTTAAAAAAGAGAGAGAGAGAGAAATAAATAAATCCATGGGTCAATTACACTCTCAAAATGGTGTTGACCTTGTTCCATCTCTGAAACTCAATCTGGAAGTAAAATTTTAAGATTACAGACAACATCGGGACAAAAACAAAACAAAACAAAAAATCTAATCACATGTTTGATCATGTAAAGCCCAAACATCAGCCCAAGAAATCTGTACATGAGACATCGAAGTCAGTGGATGTGCTAATGAATGCCTCACATGTTTGCCAAAGTAAAACAACATCTAATAATAAGAAAACTGTGATACCTTCCTGTTTACAAGGCATTTTCCTAAGTTTGTCAAACTAAAGTAGTTGTTCTTCATAGCAGCAATCTAAAGATAGGGGCACCTGGGTGGCTTAGTCTGTTAAGTGTCTGACTCTTGATCTCAGCCCAGTTCTTGATCCCAGGGTCGTGAGCCCTGCACTGGGCTCACCCCTGGGCCTGAAGGGTAATGAAAAAAAAAAAAAAAATCAAAATCAAAAGATAAATGTGGTTAATGTCAAATTGTGTAAAATATTTTTATATGAAAACAAACATCTCTTATAGATTAAAAAGGGAAAATATGCTTTTGTTTTTAAAACATGATCAAGGAGACCTCAATAAAGTTGTTCTCTACTAGGTCCTTAGGGATTTTCCCCCATTTCCTCCCCTACTTACCATGAAAAAACCCCTGCTATATAGCATACCTTTTGTCTTCAAGAGAACCCTGTAATGTATTTGCAATCATGGCCAGTTTACAGGGGAGTGAGGAAGCCCTGAGAGCTTAACTTGTTCCGTGTAGAGGGAAAGGGTTTTAAAGAACAATCTCATTTCCTAAAAGGACTTCCTTCCTCCTCTTGTAAAGCCAGCTATTCATAGCACATTATCAACATCATATGTCAATTTACAAGTGCTCTAGGGGAAAACATGCAAGTGAATATGGATTGCTGTATATCCAAGTTTATAAAATACATATATATATATATTTTTTTTTTTTTTTAATATTTGCTTATTTTTGAGAGAGAGCGTGAGCAGGGGAAGGGCAGTGAAAGGGGGACAGAGGATCCAAAGTGAGCTCTGTGCTGACAGCAGGGAGCCTGATGCGGGGCTTGAACTCAGCAACTGCAAGATCATGACGCGAGCCGAATTTGGATGCTCAACCGACTGAGCCACCCGGGTGGCCTTAATACATACATATTTATATTCACTCTCAACCTACTTTCTATTAACTACCTCTCCTACTTATCAACATTATTTCTTCTTTCTATAAAATATGACATATTTTCTGTGAAGTCTGATGAAAATCTCCAACAGTGGTTCTCAAGGAGTGATCCCTTGACCAGCCACATCAGCATTACCTAGAAACTGGTTAGAAACCCATAATCTCAGACCCCATCCCAGATCTACCAAATCCAAAGCTCTAGGGATGGAGTTCAGCAATCTGTATTTTTTTTTAATTTTTTTTTAATATTTATTTATTTCTGAGACAGAGACAGACAGAGCATGAGTGGGGAAGGGCAGAGAGAGAGGGAGACACAGAATCAGAAGCAGGCTCCAGGCTCTGAGCTATCAGCACAGAGCCCAACGCGGGGCTCGAACTCACAAACCATGAGATCATGACCTGAGCCGAAGTCAGTCGCTCAACCGACCGAGCCACCCAGGCACCCCAGCAATCTGTATTTTAATAAGCCCTCCAAGTGGTTCATGTGCCAACATCTGAGAATCACTTATTGGGAGTCACTCTCCTTGCTCATTGTTTCTTAATTGTCTGTATACTTTTACTAGAAGTTATGAGTATGTGCAAGAAAATCCATGCAGAATTTCCCAACTGGTGGACACGCCCCATCCCCTCATAAAAAGGCTGCTAGATGGATGTCTAATATATACGTGTTTCCTATTTCATGGATTCCTTGGCAAATTTTTTGATTCACTGACCAACTGTGGAAGCTGGCCCCAACTGTGTTATAACTCCCTCTTAAAATAGTTGAGATATATAACAGATCGATAAATGATAGGTAGATAGATAAATTTGATATGTATGAAAAAAGTAAAGATTCAAGCGTACCTCTGCAAATCCCTTAAGAAGCACAGAGAGGGCATTTGCTTTTTGAAATGTCTCTATTTGAAGTGTGCTCTCAGAAGCGAAAAAAAAGAAAATAATGCTGAGATTTAAGAAAGAACAATCTGTCCATTCAGAGGCCTTGGAGCACAGAGAAGCTGGGAGAGCTACCACAGGACCCCTACCTGGGGAGAAAACGTAACACCTAGACCTTGACCCTCAGACTGTTCCCTTGGCCATTCGTATCTCCAAGTAGAACTATATGAAAATTGAATAAAGAAAAGCTGTGAATAGGCCACTACAGATGACGATTGTTCCATGGACACTTCCATCTGAAGGTACATCAAGAATTGTCCATACAGGCTTGGACCATGCCCGCCAATCACATGGGATTCCTTTCTTCATCAGTGCCTCTGAGACAACATTGTGACTCCCATATATCCTTTGGGGACTGTGTTACCAGCTCCCCTCTCTTCTCTATAAGATAAGCAGAAAAGATATAAGTAGTGTTGCTTCTGAGAGAAATCACATGCTTGCCTCTCTCTCTCTCTCTCTCTCTCTCTCTCTCTCTCTTTCTCAATTGGTGGTTCTCTGTGTCATCTGATATTTACTGGCCTTATAGGTCAAGACCACCTGCTATGGAGGCAACTTGAGTTCTCTGACTGATGGATTGAAATCCTCTTCCAGAACAGGTGGATATACAACCTCAAAACTCAGCACGCTAACACACTGATATTAAAAAAAAAAAAAAAAAAAAAAATTAATGTTTATTTCTTTTTGAGAGAGAGAGGTGGGGGCGGGGAGCAAAGAGAGGGAGACATAGAATCTGAGGCAGGCTCCAGGCTCTAAGCTGTTAGCGCAGAGCCCAACACGGGGCTCAAACTCAGATCATGACCTCAGCCGAAGTCGGGCGCTGAACCGACTGAGCCACCCAGGAGCCCCTACCGCATCGATATTTTAAAATGTACCAAAGTGAACAGAACAAATGGAGAACAACACCAAGAACTTTTTTTTTTTTAAGTGATTTCACAATCTCTCTGTCCAACGCTAAATCCAGAGAGATTTATACTAAGGGTTGGAGGGAGGGGAGTAGGGCAGGAGGGAGTGTGGATGGTAATATTGCCAAATGGCTGGTAGTTAAAAGCTCTCTGCCTTTGGGCTTTTTTTTTTTTTTATCTTAGCCACATTCCCTTCAAAAGAACTGTGAGTGATTATACATTATTGCCTCAAAGATATCTTAACATTATTTAGTAGTTGGTTTTAGAGCAATGCAAGAGGAAACTGTTTCTGTTAGCACTGAGTGATAGCTCAACTCTATTTAACTGGGCTTTAGGGAACAAAGCCTTCTGATTACCCAGGTGTCAATCTCTCCCCCTCAAATCTGGCTTCCAGTGTTTCTTTCATTCCTTCCCTTGCACTGTAAGAAGCAGAAAAATACTTTGAATGTGAATCCGAGGTGTGAAAATGACATCCTCCGGATATAATTTGGTTTAAACTGAACAATTGATCACAGATCTAGGATTCAGCTATGAAGGGGAGCAGATTTTGCCACCCCAAAATATGTTTCTTTGGCAAAAGGATTATTTTAACCTAAAGGCGATGAACACCCAGCGGATTCGAGAAAAGCTCTTCCCTGTACCCTCATCTGCCTACATTTACACCAGAGAGGGGACCTGTACCAGGGAGAGAGCTCTTAGCACAGATAACTTCTCACCTAAGAAACTTAGCTGCCTAGCGGGGCAGCCTTTATCTTCTAAACCTTCTTCTGAAAGGCCTTCCTCCCCTTTGCATCCCTAGACTCTTTCCATAGCTCAAGGTATTATATAAGCTTCTATTCTGTGATTGCCTTTTGAATCTTCCTATCTTTATGGGGCTTCCCAACGTACATCATTTTGGTTTTCTCTGGTTAATATGCCTTGTGTCAATTTGATTGTTAGACCAGCCAAAGAACCTAGAAGAGCAAAAGGAAAATTCTGCCCCTACAGTTGGCGATCACAGCAGGCTAGACACTGCTCACTGTGACCTGCTGTAGCTGAGAGATCCTGGAACCTCTGACAAAAGCCAGCAGAGGGGCCGAATTCTTGAAGTGTTAGTCCCCTGGATCTCTGCCTGCCTCCTTATGTGTATATATACATTTAGATTATCAAGAGAAAATATTTGGTGGAACTGGTCCCTTGGATATAATGACTTTGGTTAAAATTTTTTTGAGTGCTTTCATTTTCTATTGATCCCTTTCCAGAGATTGTCATTATTTTCTTTTGCCTGCGTCATAAAGTGTGGTTGGAAAGAAATGTGGGCTCCATTTGCAGCTGGATATGGGTTTAAGTCTTTCTTTTTCCTGATTATCTTTGGGAGTACACTTTTTGGATTATGAGGGCTGCATCTTTTGCACTCTGATATGGGATGCCTCTTACATCCATGGTTAAGCCATAAAAAGGTTTATTGGTTTGAGATGCTATTGAGATGAACGTAGGATCCTCCTCATCAGCGGCCTGATGGTGGATTTTTTAAACTGGCTATATTTAAAAGAAACAATTTTTTTTTTTTTGACAGCGCTCATTTTCAACAGTTGTTTTATCAGTACCTATGGAAAGACCCAAGTTGAAAAGTAGATTCCAAAGAGTATAAAGGTAGCTTTAGGTACTCCCTTAATAAAATAAAAGAACAGAAATTGGACGTAAAACAGAAACTTTAAAAGTCTACATCTAATGTAAATTCCCCTTCTCCACCCTCTTCTCCACCTTTTATCCCCAGCTTCTGGTCCCTGACCCTCCAGAAGATCTTACGGATCTCTAGGCCCCTCGTGTAACCACCCCTCCTCTCAAAATCCAACCCCATCATTTTAGCAAATTTCCTTAGATCTCCAAACTCCTCCAACTTCCGTACAAAATCCCTTAAACGCCCAGCTGCCTGTGTTGAGAGGGAAGAATTTCCTCTATCATTCAAAGTCTTTCTAGCTGGGCTAAAAACCAAATTGACACGAGACAGATTAACAGGAGAAAATCAAATTTAGCAATGCAATTATGGGGAATCCATACAGACGTGGAAATTCCAGATACAGTGGAGAAACATGGTTCTTACATGCGCTAAGGAGAGGGGTAGGGTTCTGAGAATGCAAATAGAAGGTAGACCACTAGCAAGAAAGTGAAACATGTTTGGAAAACAAAGGTTGCCATATCATGTGGGTATATTTCTTAGTTAAAGAAGAATCTCTATTAATCACTCTCTTCCTGGTACAATCAGGCAGTTGAGGAGGGAGGCAAAGAGCTTTTCCTGAATCTGCTGGTTTTGATTGCTTTTAGCTCAAAATAATGTTCATGCCGAAGTACCCATCATGGGGCAGCCTGCCCTTGGCCCCTACACCTGTTTTGACTGCCTTCTCTTTGTAAGATTTACAGGAAGCATTCTGTGTGATCTCCAGGCCTAGGATATACCAGTTAGTTATATAAACACTAAAAGCCAGGACGTGAATTTAGCAGAAATACCCCAGATGGACAGTCAAGTTTGTGTTGTATCACTTACAACTACTCTCACTTTCCAGGGCTCTGTACCAGGATCTGCGAGCTTCAGGCTCTCCTATGCGATGTCTTCGTGAACATATCCTGGACATCTACCTCAAAGAATTCATGAACCCTGGATGGCAGCACATCTTCTAAATATGAAGGCCTTTTACCTCCAGTTACAGAAGATGCTACCAAATTCAGACAGGAATTAGGTAGATTAGTAGCCATTCACAAATCTACTCACAGGGACCAAGTCTGGTTATTAAGGGATGTTCCTCGCATCCACGATTATACTGTAGTTATCAGACAAGCTAAATGACTCCTTTGGGAACTTCCTCCCCCAGAGGAAACAAATGGCTGTAATTTCTCCCAGGCTCTGCTACAAATGACCTGGAAATGTCTCAAATGAAGGCTGATATTCAGGGGCTGATAGAAGCAACAGCAGAAACTCCTCCAACTAAGGTGAATTGGTCTAAGGTTGAATCATACACTCGGAAAGATGAGCATCTAAAGGCCTTTGCTGAACCCTTCATACAGATTTTTTTCTTAAGGCAGCTACTTCAAACCCCGAAGTTCTAGAATATAGAAATCTTTTAATTTATATCCGAGTTAGAAATCTCCTTGATATAAAGAAGGAAATGAAAGCATATGTGGTTGAATGGGAAAATCGGCCTATTGATATTATTCAGGGCACAACTCAATTCTTTGAGCAAATGGGAACAATTGTCTCTATCTTGCAAATCTCTACAAAACCAGAAATGCAGCTCTGGGAACAGTTCAATGTCCACCTATCCTTACCAAAACAGTATCTCCCGCGTTCATCTCAAAAAGCTTGCTGATATTGTGAAAGATCAGGACCTTGGAAACAGAACTGCCCTGCACTTAAAAGAAGGAAAAAGTTTAATAGTAATTACTCCAGACCTCTGATAATAGGTAAATATATCCTTAACACTCTATAGGAGAAAAATTGATACTATCTCTGTGGCTTTGCGATGTAGATTTTCTACATGCCCACTCCTTATCTTCTTGAGGACTAAGAGCCATCCTTTAAAATGTAAAATGGGGGCGCCTGGGTGGCTCAGTCGGTTAAGCGTCCGACTTCGGCTCAGGTCATGATCTCGCGGTCTGTGAGTTCAAGCCCCGCGTCAGGTTCTGTGCTGACAGCTCAGAGCCTGGAGCCTGTTTCAGATTCTGTGTCTCCCTCTCTCTGACCCTCCCCCATTCATGCTCTGTCTGTCTCTGTGTCAAAAATAAATAAACGTTAAAAAACATTAAAAAAAAAATGTAAAATGTAGGGAGAAGTTTCTCATCATAAGGAGAAAAAAAGTGAAATATTTGGAAATTGCGCTAAAGAAAACCCTTCAATGTTTTTGCTGAAAGTATTAGTAAAAAGCTTTTGTCATTTGAGGAGATGAACTTAATTTATTCCACCTGTCAAAACAAAATTTGGGTTTACTTGGGTGGCTCATTTGGTTAAGCATCCAACTCTTGACTTTGGCTCAGGTCATGATCTCATGGTTTTGTGAGATCAAGCCCTGAGTCCGCTCTGCACTGACCACACATAGCCTACTTGGGATTCTCTCTCTCTCCCTGTCTCTCTGCCCCTTGGCCCCACTCTCTCTCACATGCATGTGTGCTCTCTCTCTCTCTCTCTCAAAATAAATAACATTAAAAAGATTTTGGATCCAAATGCCCTTTTATAAACTAGTGAGTTTTACATCATCATATCAATCTCATGGCTAAAATTTTCTTTTTTTAATTTAAAAAAAATTTTATTTATTTTTTGAGAGAGACGGACAAAGCTTGAGCAGAGGAGGGCAGAGAGAGAGGAGACACAGAATCCAAAGCAGGAGCTCAAACTTACAAACTGTGAGTTCATGACCTGAGCCAAAGTCAGATGCTAACCAATCGAGCCTCCCAGGCACCCCTAAAATATTCAAACAAAAACTATAAGGTCTCTGTATCTGTCTGTATATTGATAAGTGATTTGTGTGTTGTAGATGTGAGTTATTGTTGTGCTTCAAACCAAATTACCATACTGATTTGTAAAAGAGCTCCTATTTAATTGGCTTAAAAACAGACATTTATGAATTAAAGATTGCTGAAACTCTCAGACATATTTAAAAACTAACCCCAATGCTTTTCAAGTTCATGTGACTTGGGAAAATATGTACTATTAAAGCTAGTTTAGGTTTGTTGGTCCAATGAAAATAGGTATGTCTTCAGAGTTATCAGTATTGAAAAACTGCAAGCATACAACTTTCATTTTAAGTGTTTATTAAATAAATTCATGTTATCTCTGTTCTAAAATTTGTTAGCAAGAAAAATAGCTTAGGATGATGGCTGACTTTGTCTACTGTCTTGTAACATCTTCATGAGTAATCTAAACATAGACTGTTCAGGAACAAGTCAGTTCTATAGATTTAAGCGAGATAAGATTGTAAGTGAACATTTTAAGATTTTATTTTATTTTAATTTTATTTTTATTATTTTTTGAGTAAACTCTGCATTCCACATGGGGCTTGAACTCATGACCTAGAGATCAAGGGTCGCATGCTCTACCCACTGAGCCAACCAGGTACCCCTGAACTTTTTAGCAACAATTATGTTTCAAGGAGTGTGTGCTTAAAAACAGCTTCTAGGGGCGCCTGGGTGGCTCAGTCGGTTAAGCATCCGACTTCAGCTCAGGTCACGATCTCACGGTCCCGTGGGTTCGAGCCCCGCGTCAGGCTCTGGGCTGATGGCTCAGAGCCTGGAGCCTGTTTCCGATTCTGTGTCTCCCTCTCTCTCTGCCCCTCCCCCGTTCATGCTGTGTCTCTCTCTGTCTCAAAAATAAATAAACGTTAAAAAAATAATAAAAAAAAAATACAGCTTCTAAAATCTTTTTGATAACTTTGAGGCTTTAGAATTTTGCTAGGTTAAGTGATAAAAAATTGATTGACGTTCTAGATCATTCCAAATAAGATAACACTGTGAAACTTTAATTAAATGACTGTAGATAGGTATTCCAATTTTGGCTTCCTATTGCAGAAGAACTAAGGATAAATTTGGGTTGGCTAGCCAACATGTCTTGTGCCCCATTGAAAGATTGTTCTAAACAAAGAGCACATGCTTCTAGAAATTATGAAGTGTATTTCAAATCAGAGACTCTAAAGATTGCTGGTATAAAATACAAATTTACAATTGCTTACTTCTTAGTTTTCACTAGAAACGTTACTAAGGGTTAAGGATTCTAGTTAGTGTGTGAGATGGAAGCAACTAGAAATAACAAGGGAAACAACTTTATGCAAGGACAGTAGGATGTGTTTTGGATTAAGGAAAAGTATGCGATATGAAAATGCATTTTTTGTTCAGAGAAAAGAAAGTGAATTTATCCCAAAATAAAACTGGTTATTTCAAAATAGGAAAGGAGAAAATCATGGACAAACAAAAGAAGAAGTTGGGAATAGAGAAAAAAGATCGTACCCTGGGGGACCAACTTGGCTAAATTTGAATAAATCATTAGAAAAGTTTTAAAATTTAGCTTTAAAATCAGTAACATACATATAAAAAACTCAAACTGCATTTACTTTCAGAGCACCTGGGTGGGTCAGTCTATTGAGTGTCTGACTCTTGATTTCCGCTCAGGCCATGATCCTAAGGTGATGAGATTGAGCCCCACATCAGACTCCTCGCTGAGTATGGGGCCTGCATAAGATTTTCCGTCTTCTCCTGCTGCCCCTCTCCCCTGCTTGCACTTTCTCTAAAAAACAGTACAAAACAAAAACAAAAACAAAAAATATCTTTTTAATTAAAAAAAAAATTTAGGGGCACCTGGGGAGCTCAGTCAGTTAAGCTTCTGACTTCGGCTCAGGTCGCGATCTCCTGGTTTATGAGTTCGAGCCCCACATCGGGCTCTCTGCTGTCAGCATAGAACCTACTTGGGATTCCCTCTCTCCCTCTCTCTCTGCCCCTATCTCACTTGCGTTCTCCCTCTATGTCTCTCAAAATTAATGAACTTAAAAAACCAAAAAACAAAAAAACCCTACATTTACTTTCATCTGTTAAAAGGACAAAATTTTCTTGAACTATCGATCTGCTCCTGATAGGAGATTTTGAAAGGTTTTTCTTTCTCTCTCTCTCTCTTTTTTTTTTTTTAAGTTTATTTATTTTGAGAGAGTGAGCAAGCAGGGGGGAGGCAAAGAGAGGAGTGAGAGAGAATCCCAGGTAGGCCCTGTGCTGCCAGCCTGGAGCCTGATGCAGGGCTCAAATTCCCCAAACCATGAGATCATTACCTGAGCTGGAACCAAAAGGTGGACACCTAACCCACTGAGCCACGCAGGCACCCCTGAAAGGTTTTTCTTTACCTTTTACATAATCTGCCTACAAAGCAAAAATTTAATAAATATATTTATTCAAGTAATTTCCTGTGCTTAATGTTAACTTTATTATTAGGCCTTTGATTATTTAGGAAAACTGAGTCTTCTTAGAGCTAAGCTTCTGAAAGAGCTAAATTTGGGGGCACCTGAGTGGCTCAGCTGGTTAAGCGTCTGACTTCAGCTCAGGTCATGATTTCATGGTTCATGGGTCGGGGCTCTGTGCTGACAGCTCAGAGCCTGAAGCCTGCTTTGGATTCTTTCTTTCCATCTCTCTCTGCCTCATGCCCACTCACACTCTGTCTCCATCACTCTCTCTCAAAAATAAATAAACATTTTTTTAAAAAGCCAAATTTTGCTCACAACTCTGTGACCTTCTGTATTTGCCTTTGAAATCTTTTATGTCATTTTGGTCAAATAGATAATTAAGTGTTGTTTCATACTGATCATATGTCCAAACTTTTTGATATTTTTGACACATCTCCCCAAATCAAATTCTGACAGCTTTAAGGAACTGTGGTTGACTTTATCTAAGCCAAGAAAGCCTCTTAGAAAAACAGCTTGGTACTTTGTTTACAGAGCTCCCAACAGGTGAGTAAGGAAGGTCACTTCGTAGCAGGTGCAGGAAACTTTGGATATCTTTGGGACCTCAAGAAGAGAGGAATTCACTGAAATCTATAGATTTTGCAGGTGAAGTCTGATGGCACATCCTTGCTTGGCTTCTGAGGATCAAGAGGGTTTTAGGAGTCCAGCCTGAAGCTCCTTATGAAAAGTCCCAACAAAGCAGATTTAAAAGAGTCTATATGGTTGATCATTATTCTTGCTAAATTTATATAAAATAACCAGGCCAAATATAATAAGATTAGACTTATTTTGCAAACAAATTATTTCTACTATAATTATTATTGGTAGAAATGGGTTGATAATAGAAAAAATTATATCTCAGTAGAACTATGCCATATATTGATAGATACCAGATTCTAGTTCTGTTAATTACCTTTGAGGTTTTGTTATTTACCTGTAACTGGACTGGATCCTGAATTCTTCTAGTCTCCTCGTATGTCTGGCTACAAATCCCCAGACTAACATCTCCAATTGTCTTCCACTCTCCTGACTTGGAATCACTAAGGGAAACAAACAAACAAACAAAAAGGCTGTCCCTTTCCTCGAAGCCCTGCAAACTTAAATGAACGATTTGATTTAAACTTCAGAGAAATTGCCACAACTCATGTATAGACCATATTTGTGGCTGTTGCTGTATGCACGAGTCAGAAAGATCACCAGAGATATTCAAACTGCAAAGCAGGAAAATCTGTCAGAGTGCCACGGTCTGCCCTCACTCTGTCGGAAGATGCTTTGTGCCTGACATCTAGAAATCTTCTCGACTGCCTGCCCCGAGAAATCGGAAACTGGGATGATAGTCTGCTCTAATCATTAACCATTGTTTCCCTGTTGTGTCCATAGGTATGCTCTTCTTAAATACCTGATTGCTTGCTTACACAAAATAGGCCTAGCTTTGGGAGTCTAACCTGCATCCCCCACTTCCTGAAATGAGACACAGCTATCTAACTACGCTCCTCTTTTCCAAGACTGAGACTGGCCCGGTGAGATATGGAACCCAGTGAGATATGGAGCAAGCTCCCAACTCAGCTACTAGACCGTGAAACCTCCTCTTCGAGGTTTCAAAGGTGGGCCTGAAGGGAAGCAGATTTTGCCATCCCAAAATACGTTTCTTTGGCAAAAGGATCATTTTGAGCTAAAGGCAGTCAAAGCCCAGCAGACTGAAGAAAAGCTCTTTACCTCACTCTTAGCTGCCTAAATTTTCACTGCAGAAGGGCACCTGTACTAGTAAGAGAGCTATTAGCAGAGGTCAGTTTTTAACCTAAGAAACTTATCTGCGTAACAGGGCAAACTTTATGTTCCAAACCTCTCTTCCACCTTCCGGTGAATGGCTTTCCTCATGTTTGTAGCCCCAGAGTCCTACCCCTTTCCTTATATAAGTCTCTATTACCTGCCTGCCTTTTGAGGCTTCATTATCTTTATGGGCCTCCCCTCCATAGGTAACCCTATTAGCTTTCCTCTGGTTAATCTGCCTTATGCCAATTTGATTGTTAGCCCAGTCAAAGAATCTAGAAAGGTCGAAGAGGAATTTTTCTGCCCCTACAGCAGATTTTTTCCTCTTTCCAGACTTTACATATGAAGATGGGTAAAAGACAGTTTTAATGTCACCCTGCTGGTTTTGACGTAGCTTTGCCTTGTGAGCAGATATAAAGTTGTATTTCTTGGCAGAAAATGACCCCAAAGAGAAAAATAACTGCTGTGAGAGTTAGGGCAAAGAGGGAGACGTGACAGGGTCAAAGAAGGAAAACAAAAGCTTTATGAGGAAATCATACACTTCATGTGTGTCATCAACAGAGACCCATGTCTCTGACCCACTATTCACAATAGCTGAACATGAAGACAACCCATGTTGTTTTCCATCCACCCGCCCATCAACGGATGAATGGGTAAACGCAATGCAGCACATACAAATACTGAAATATTATTCAGCCTTAAAAAAGGAAGGAGATTCTCACGCTACAAACAAGGGTGAGCCTTGAAGATGTTATGGTGACGCTAAGCAAACTAAACCAGTCACAAAAGGACCAGTATTGTCCGATTCCACTTCTATGTCAAGGTCATGGAGACCAAATAGAATAGTGGTCACCACAGGTTGGAGGTAGGGAGAAATAGGGGAGGTTTTTTTTTTTTAATTTTTTTTTTAACATTTATTTATTTTTGAGACAGGGAGAGACAGAGCATGAACAGGGGAGGGTCAGAGAGAGGGAGACAGAATATGAAGCAGGCTCCAGGCTCTGAGCTGTCAGCACAGAGCCCGATGCGGGGCTAGAACTCACGGACCGCAAGATCATGACCTGAGCCGAAGTCGGCCGCCCAACCGACTGAGCCACCCAGGCGCCCCAGGGGAGGTATTTTTTTAATGGGTACAGAGTTTTAGTATGGGATACCAGTGATGGTCGCATAACATTGTGAACATACTCAGGGCTAGTGAATTGGACACCAAACAGTAATTAAAGGGGTAAATTTTATGTTATGCACATTTTACCACAATTTTCCAAAATGAAAAAAAAAAAAAATCTTGAGATTCACAAAGGTCCATAGGATGGGTTCCAGGTACGTGCGAAAGGGGTACGACAATGTTATTGCTTTTAAATTGGAAAAAAAATCAATATGGAGAATCTAACAGGCATAAACAAAATGCTTCAAGAAAATTATATTTAATCTCCCTTCTAACAGTCGTCACGTAATAAAGAATGTTAACTAAAAGAATCTCTAAAAGCACTCATTAAATATATCAAAAGTTTCAGAAAAAAACAAAAACAGAAAGAAAACAAATGCATCAGTGAGGCAGTAATTAGTAAAAACTTGCTGTGCACACAATCATAAGGGCCCTTTGCAAACTGGGAATATTTAAACCAAAACATGGAATGAGGCTTAGAGGTGTATTACTGTAAGGCAGGTTATACATTGAGAAGGCAGTGAATGTTTATTCTTTACACTGATGGGTTTAGAGTTCTTTTTTTTTTTTAATTTTTTTTTTAGCGTTTATTTATTTTTGAGACAGAGAGAGACACAGCATGAACGGGGGAGGGGCAGAGAGAGAGGGAGACACAGAATCGGAAGCAGGCTCCAGGCTCTGAGCCATCAGCCCAGAGCCCGACGCGGGGCTCAAACTCACGAACCGCGAGATCCTGACCTGAGCTGAAGTCGGACGCTCAACCGACTGAGCCACCCAGGCGCCCCTAGAGTTCTTTTTAAGTGAAAGGGAGTTGGTTAGTTGTTAAGTCCTATCAGTTTTGCAGAACGATATTAAGTCTCATTTACGATTTTCGGAGGCGGAAGCAAGAAGTCACCCAGGTCAAGTTAACTTCACTTGTCTTGCAAAATAACCTACCCGAAACACTGCTTGTATGACTTCACTGGATGTGTCTGCTCAGGGAACATTCCAGTGTGGTCTCTGCATTAGCTTTTAACAAATATAAGGGAACAAAGTTATTTTAAACCCACAGTAAGCGGTAGGGGTGCCATGAACAGACTGTATATCAACATTGGGATGGATATTGAAGTTTCAAAAACTGATTTCTCAGGTCAGTTTCAGAGGTGTCAGGGAAGAGAGCAAAAACTGATCGAAAAGCAAAGACAAAAAGAAGCCCAGCTGACGGCCAGCTATGCCGGGGAAGGAGGAGAGATAAGTGTGAGTGGAGTAGCGGCTGAGAGGTCTGACATGGCAATGGCTTGAAAGCTAAAAATAGAGAATTTAATCTGGGATGGAAGAAATAGTGTGTGACACCTGAGGGCGATTGCTGATTTCACCTTCTGTGATGTTCTTACTTTACTCTCAGCATCAATGAAGAGCATTACTGATGGCCATGGGGAGGAAACTTTGGGATTGGGAGTCAGAGACAAGTATTTTGGCTGAAGATCTTTTTTTCTTTTTAAGTTTATTTATTTATTTTGAGAGAGAGAGAGAGAGAGAGAGAGCATGTGCAAGCAGGGGAGGGGCAGAGAGAGAGAGAGAGAGAGAGAGAGAGAGAGAGAGTCCCAAGCAGGCTCCACGCTGTCAGCAAGGAGCCCAACGTAGGGCTCGAACACATAACCCGTGAGATCATGACCTGAGTCAAAATCAAGAGACGGTCCTTAACCTACTGAGCCACCCAGGTGCCCCTTGGCTGAATATGTGCTTTCATCAGAGCAGGGCTGTGGACAGCAAGAGGAAGAACAGTTGTGTGGACAGGAGCTGCAGGTGGGAAGCAGCCCAGGCGGGGCAGGAGGTTCCGCAGGTTTCCAAGGGGGAGAAAGAGACCATCCTCGTCGTCGTTGGCATTGATGGAGAGCTACAGGGCAGCAGGACTCTGGGTGGGAAAAGACAGAAGGAGAGATAATTGAAAGATAAGAAGGAGCCTCTTACCTGGTAGCCAGACAGAAAAAGTGATCGTGCAGATGAAAGGAAAAGATGGGGGGCGGGGGTGGGGTGGGGGAGGAAGGAGGCGGTTTCCATAAAAGCAAAAAGATTAAATGAGTATTTAATTATCAATTTAGCAGTGTGTGAAGTGTAATGCCTTAAATTTCTTTAAGTTCTCTACGTGTGAACAGGAAGACAAGGAGACGTGTTGAAAAGAAACTCCCAGAACCTTCTCACGGGAGGAACTGTGTCACTCAGCCATCCACACACACCAACACACTGATGGGATTTGTTAAGAGGTTTTTTTTTTTTTTCTTTTTCCCTCAAAGCCTTGGATGATTTGATTGAAATCTTCATTTATGACTTTGAATCTCATTTGAAGCTCCTTCGTATATGCCCCGGTGTAGAAAAACATCATGTACTACAGAGTTTGCAATAAATCACCAGGCATATACGGGGCCATGCTTTTGTGTTACTCACCCTAATAAAATAGTGTATTTGGTGTGTTTCACTCCACCAAATAAATAATGTGTTCGGCTGTTTCCTTACACCGAATAAATCAATGAAAACAAATGTCTTTCTGCAGAATAATTCCGTCTTAAACTCTTTAACATGTATCAGAAAATAGATTTCCTGTGTTCTTGAGCATGGATTGTCAACAGCACCACGTCAGTGGTCTCTGTTTATTGTTTTGGGGGAAGTTTGGGGGGTGGGGGCAGGGAGAGGCTTGTTTACTAGACTAAAATCCTTTAAAAAAAAAAGGATCCTTATCTTTCAGTTAGGTTAATAACATACCACATATATTTGTCAATCAAATTAGAATTACTGTCAGCCCATAATGCATTTTAGTTGAGCCAATATCAGTCAGTCCTGATTTATTTGCTTAATACAAATCTAATTGAGTTTCAGCCTGCTCGTCTCCTTTCCGCTGTTAACCGACCAAGTACATCTTTAATTTCCAAGACCGATGGTGTGGTAGCAGTTGAGAGCAAGAGTGATTTGCATAAAGCCCCAGAAGGGTGCCAAAACTCTTCACGCTTTAAACAACAGCCTTTATTATTCTGTAAGTGGATGTGTTGAATTTTCATGCTTTTGTTTCCAGTTCAGCCCTGACAGAAAAGAATAAAGTAGATTTTGCCAGCACCCCTGCTGTGCCCTGGGGGAGAAATTCAATGTGCCTCATTTGTCTTAATTGGAGAACCGCCCTCAGCACCAGCTTTTTCTATGAATACATTAGCATAACAGACAGAAAATTCAAGCCCACTTTTGTGGCAGCCGTCACCCCCCCCTCCCCCCGACACAGCACCACGCACACCTCCCATTTGAACACTAATAAAAACTACACGAGGGGAGAAGTGCTGGTTTCATCTCCTGGATTTCTCATAGTTGGTGTTGTAAAATTCTCTGTACAGGAGAGATGTATCAAGCCTATTTTATCTCTGCGCTGTTATTAGAGCCGGTCGTGAAAAATGTGATAAATATCATCCATGACAGAGAGCTGAAAGCTTCTCTTTATTCTTTATAATGTGCTAATCCTATATACTTGTTCTTTGACTGGTTATGCTGCTTTTTCAGAGGGGAGAGTTGGTTTTACAGAGACAAATGGGTAGCGGCTCTGAATGAACCTAGGGGGGGAAAAAAAAAGAAGAAAGAAAAATTCTTACCGAGGTGAATTTATTAGCACTAAAACAAACGCAGTTATCGGAGTCAAAGCAAGATTTTAAACCCCGTGCCAATTCGTTGGAGAAACAGGAAATTCATCTGCACGTTTTTCATATTGCAAAGGGGCTCTAAGTCTGGACAAACTGTGCCCTGTAAATCACTTCCCTCATCCAGTCCCTTCCAGTGTCTGATTGAACTAATGGAATTTAAAGGTAGGTGTTTCCAAAGAAATGTTTCGTTTACATGTTCCCAAGACCGGTATTAATTCTTTCATCACATCTGTTCAACCTGCTTGCCATTGCCAGCTTCTGAAAGAGACGGAAAACATGGGGAAAGATGTAATTTCTTAATAAAACGTGCTGTACGCATTCTCTTGGAAAGATGGCTGCCTTTCAAAAACACAGTGAATCCATATTTTGTCTTGATTTTTCTCCAGCAGGCCTAATTTACCACGTCAGTCACACGCTGCTCTCACTAGAAGCCTTCCAGGGATTTTAAATAAGGTTTTTTTTGTGTTGTGGTTAAGAGCTTGTGTTGTTTTGAATTCTTTGTCCGCCCATTGAAAAATTAAATACCTTTCGGGTCAGGTCCTTGTGGGTAGGTGGAAGGCAAAGTCATTTTAAAAGAATAACTTTGAGATGCACCAGTTTCACGGCCTAAGAGAGAACTAACCAGTTCTTACCGAGGCACAACTCCTCGTTCTGTCGCCAACTTCAAAGGCTCGGCGCACACAGTCTGGAGCCTGAAGGCATCACTGAGGGTTAAGGCACTCGTCCCCTCCCCCTTTCCTTCCTGCATTTTCCATTCACTCAGTCCCAATAAACATTCCAAGAGGCTAGGATGAGTTGGTAAGTGTTGGAGACTAGGAATACAATGTTTGCTTTCTTCTGTAAATGAATCTAAAAATAATCATTTGGCTTTATCTGTCCAGTGAGAGGATGTCAGCTTTTCGCTTTACTACCGGTTTCATTTACATTATAAAAATGACAAGCAGTTTATCAGATAATCCCCCGCTGCTTTCTAAACAAACATTCCAGCCACGGAGTTCTTTCTGGAATCCTCCCTCCCCCGCCCCGAATGGCCTTGAAGTCTTGTCTGGGGTCTGGACAGGGGCTGCCTCAGCCCGTCCTCCCCATCAGTAAAAGATGGTCCCGTGAACGCTCAATTCTCCCTCTATCCCCTACCAATTTGTTTCTTTAAAGAAAAAGAAAAAGAAAAAAATATACTCATCTCCCAAAGATCTTCTATTTACTACTATTCCTGACAACTTTCAACAGTCTTAGGGAAAGAGAAATGGGATTGCAGGCTGCATGGAGGACTGCATTCCAGTTTTTCTTGGGACGTTGTTGCTTCAGCATATTATTAGAGTTTAATGTTTGCTATCATGAGAGGGGCATGTGTTCCCTTTATCCAAATGAGAGACCGCTGGAAGGCATAGAAAAGACTAAGAGCCACTCGTAGCGTTTTGTTTGTTGTTGTGGCTGTGTTACTGCTTCAGTTTCTGAGAAACACCCCACATCCTTTGCAGACATAGTAGGCAAATTGTATTTTCAAAGACACTGATACGGTATTTGTGTGTTGCCCTCCCCTCCCCCCCATGTTGGTTTGGCCCACCTGTCTGGAGTTGAGAGCTGTCAGCGGTATTGAAATTCTTTGGGAAGACGCATCACTTGGGAAGACGCTCATCACTTGTTAACCTGAGCAGAGCTAAGGAGGACTGTTTCATGGGTAAGTCGTCAATTATTTTTTTGTGCGTGTGCCGTCACTCTCTATGAAAATCACGTCTCCCCACAAAGATCAAGTATTTGTAGAATGACCCCGGAAAATCAAGCGTAGGTATTTGAGGGGAAGAAGGGGGACACGTTAAGTTTGGGGAACGATGGCTAGGAAAGTGACTCTCCCCACGTCCACAAGATATAAATTTGTCCTGCAGACCTGGAGTAAACATAATCCTGCATTCTACTGCGGGCGCTGCGTGGGGTAATGGTTGAGTGGGTACCTTGATGCAGAGATGGGTCTTGATGTGGCACGTCTCTTCGAAGAAACCCTTGGGATTCTAGCCGGAAGCAAACTTTGAAGACTGAAATTTCAAAAGTTAGGTCATTTGTAGGAAAAAATCCGTAATTGACTTTAGAAAGTATTGTTGTGACGTTGCAAATCCATTTAATGGGCACAAGTTGCCTTACTTGGTCACGGCACAACGGCCAGGCAATACCAAATTAGGAGAAAACCGATGCGTGAGAGTAGGACGTCGAGTAACGCCAGAGTTTAAGGCCAAATATTCCTGACTTAAGTCATACAGTTCGAGTAACAGCGATCCCAGATTTCAAGCAATAATCGTTTCTGTTGAAGTTACGAAGAAAAAGACGCAGATGTGCTAATGTAACATCCACAGATGAACAATAAGATTTCGCTACGGGATGTGCCGCAGGCATAGTTAGGTGGTGAAGAGAAGACGTTTATATGTTGTGCACACCAAAATTTCTCACTTTAGTGAATTTGTATCAAATTAGCCAAGAGAGTCTATTTGGGGAACACCCCGGCTATTGTTTTTTCTTGCTTCAACTCCTGGGGAAGTTATTGATTGACTCTTCACAGTCTTGATAACCTCTTCGTATCTGATTCTAAAGACTTGGCCCACAGAAACTGGGAGAGTCCTTTAAATAACCTCACGTTTATTTGTCAGCTCTCTTCAGTGATCTGCTCTCTGAAAAGAAAAGGAAGGTCAGATCAGGAAGGATAGTTGTTACGTTACCGTATCCCCTAGGGTTTCGCCTAAAAATGCAAGACACCTGGGTGAGGTACGCAGCATTTTTCCCTCTGGAAAACTCACTAGTCCCTCCAAGGAGGTGAAATAGAAACACTGCCATTGTGGCCCGGATCTGGAGCCTGAACAAAGTAAAGTGGGACCAAGATCCTACTCTGCACTGTTGTTTGGTCAGATAAAGAATGGGAAGGCAAAAGGGGACACAGGCTGTCACTGGTCCCAGGGAAAAGCATTTTCGAAAGGTACAACAAGAGGAGAAAGTTTGGGTGGTATTGGAGTGCTAAGAAACTCAAGCGGTGGCAGGGAAAGACATTGCAAGATGGCGTCGCTGGCAGGAAGACACAAACCTCAGGAGAGCAGGGGCGCCTGGGTGGTTCAGTCCGTTGAACGTCCGACTTCGGCTCAGGTCACGACCACACACGTGGTGGGTTCAAGCCCGCATCGGGCTCTGTGCTGACGGTGTGGAGCCCGCTTAGGATTCTTTCTCTTCTCTCTGCCCTTCCCTCACTCACTTGCTCGTATGCACTTTCTCTCTCCCAAAATAAATAAACTTAAACGTTGCTTAAAGAAATTAACAAACAAACACTGGGTTTGTGTTTGCCTCCTTGAGAGGATTTACAAGCCCGTTTCCTGGTATTGCATTGCTGCTCCCACCGCTTGATCATCTTTCTGATTTTCAGTATGATCTGCATTCGTTCTTAATTTTCCCACAGATGACTCACCAGCCTGAGAGCCCCGACAATGCCAGAGCTACACCCGTGGTGACTGAGTTTTAGTGTCTAATGAAACCACAGTCTTGGGGTCACCTGGGTTGCTCTGTGAATTGAGTATTCGACTCTTGATTGTGGCTCAGGTCATGAGCCCAGTCTTGTGGGACCGAGCCCCGAGTGGGGCTTTACACGGAGTGGGGAGCCTGCTTAAAATTCTTTCTGTCTCCCTCTGCCCCTTTCCAGGTCATGCATTCACTCTCTCCCGTTCTCTCTCAAAAAAAAAAAAAAAAAAGAAAGAAAAAAGAAAAAAGAAAAGAAACAACAATCTTAATATCTTAATCAATGTGGAAACAACATTCTAATCTAATGATTCTCTAATCCTTGGTTCCCAGGCACTGAAACCCCCATTATTGTTGTTAGACTCCATATCGGTCCAACTATATAGTTCACAGCAAAAACTAATTTTTTGTGATGCAGTCAAGAAACGTCTAAGCGGCCTCTCAACTATGTTTGTTTGGGCACTTGAAGGCTGGTCTGCTTTTGCAATGGCTCCCTTAAAGACCAAATGGGGAAAAGCCAAGAACTCTGGGCAACACTTCAACAATCAGCAGCTGCTCTGCACTCCCAGTCAATCCCAATTTGCCACTTGGCTGCTTACTGATGAGCTGCTTGTATGAGTGTTTGATAGCACCATGGTGGATTCCCTAGTTCACTCATTGGCTTACCAAGCTTTGGGCAGATATCGGGTACCCCGGGAGCTTGGCCTCTCTGCAAAACAGCTTGTTATAAGGGAAAGAGAATTTGATTGGAAGTCAACAGTCCAGTTGCAGGTTTGAACTGTCCCTAATTACATATATGGTGTTGGGCAAGTAATTTAATCTATCTAGGCCTTAGGGGTTTGTCGTTGTTAACATTTTATTATGGGATTTTTAAACATATGCGGAAGCAGAAAGAAGAATATAATAAATCCCATGTACCAATCATTTACTTTCAGCAATTATCAACTTCAGTTGATTAAACTCTGCCTTGCCTACTGGATTACTGTGAAACGAATCCCAGACTCCTGTCCTCTCCATAAATATTTCAGAGTGTCTCTCTAAAAGATTAGAACTCCTTTGTTTTTAAAAGTCACGAGTACATTAGATACCAGCAATAATGATAACTCTAATATTTTCCAATACTTAATGTTCAAATTTTCCTGAGTGTAAAATTTTTTTTTTTTTTTTTTTTTTTTTTTTTTTTTTTTTTTTTGGGACAGAGAGAGACAGAGCATGAACGGGGGAGGGGCAGACAGAGAGGGAGACACAGAATCGGAAACAGGCTCCAGGCTCCGAGCCATCGGCCCAGAGCCCGACGCGGGGCTCGAACTCACGGACCGCGAGATCGTGACCTGGCTGAAGTCGGAGGCTTAACCGACTGCGCCACCCAGGCGCCCCCCTGAGTGTAAAATTTTTAAAGATACTAAAAAAAAAAAATTTTTTTTAAAGTTTATTCACTTTTCAGAGACAGAGACAGAACATGAGTGGGGGAGGGGCAGAGAGAGAGGGAGACACAGAATGTGAAGCAGGCTCCAGGCTCTGAACTGTCAGCAGAGAGCCTGACATGGGGCTTGAACTCATGGACTGCAAGATCATGACCTCAACTGAAGTCGGACCCTTAACAAACTGAGCCACCCAGGGGCCCCTAAAAAAGTATTTCTGAAAAAATAAAAAAAATTTTTAGGGGCGCCTGGGTGGCTCAATTGGTAGACCAGGTGACTCTTAATCTCGGGGTCGTGAGTTTGAGCCCCACCTTAGACATGGAGATTACTTTAACAAATTCAAAAAATTTTTTAAAAATATTTTAAAGGATCAAAATGAGGTCCCTAAATTCAATTGCTGAAATGTCTTTTCTATTTTAAACTATAGATTCTCATTTTCTCTCTGTCTCCTTCAACTTCCTTCACAAGGAAAAGTGACATCATTTGTCCTGCAGACATTCTCAGTCTAGACTTTGTTAATTGCATTCTTATAATGATATTTAATATATTGCTTTATCTTTTATATTTCCTGTAGTCAGAGCTACAAGCTTAGTCATTTGAAGAACTAAAAGTAAGAATGCTTGGGGTGCCTGGGTGGCTCAGTTGGTTGAGCATCTGACTTCAGCTCAGGTCATGATCTCGTGGTTTGTGAGTTCGAGCCCCGTGACGGGTTCTGTGCTGACAGATCAGAGCCTGGAGCCTGCTTCCGATTCTGTGTCTCCCTCTCTTTCTGCCCCTCCCCCACTTGTGCTCTGTCTCTCTCTATCAAAAATAAATAAAATGTACAAAAAAAATTTTTTTAAAAAGAATGCTTAGTATCGTGCACTTCCCCTGGGAAGCATATGATGTCTAGTTGTTTGTCCTTTGGAGCTGTTAGCAGCCATTGATAACCATTGTCTAGATCCATTTATCAAAAGGGGTTGCAAAATGGTGATATGATATTTTTAACATACCTTCTTCATTTACTAGCTAGAGTGCTTTTATAACGAGTAACTTGTTCTTGAAAATTATGTGGCTACCCTGTAGTATTGAGATATAGGAAGGGCAGGATAAATGATGAAATCTTTCCCAAGTTTAAAAAAATAATGAATCATTTTTCTAGCATCTTCTAATGAAGAACAACAAAGGGTTTTTTTTGTCTGTTTGTTATTTAAGATCATTATACATTTTTGGGTTTAAACATATTTGACGTGCTTTAACTCATTTTAGTTATTATTTTTGCATAAGCCAGTGGGAACTCTTGAATTAGTCTAAAAAGGAAAGAACATATAAAACTCTATGTCTGCAGAAGGCATCAGCTGTGGGAAGTAATTATGGCAAAGCTGTACTGTATAATATTAATATATAAAAGTCAATATATAATTAGATATAATACATAAAATCAGTAACTTTCCTATACACTGGTAATGAAAAAGTAGAGTTTAAAATTAAAATTTCAGCACCCCTGAAAGTGAAATACGTAGCTGTAAATCTAACAGAATATGCATAAGATCTAAATGAGGAAACCTTAAAAACTCTCAAGAACAAACTCAAAGAACTAAATAAATGAAGAGGTAGTCCATGTTCATGGATATAAAGACTCAATATTGTCAAGATATCAGTTCTTCTAACTTGATCTACAGATTCACTGCAACCCCAATCAAAATTCCAATACGTTATTTTACGAATCTCAACAAACTGAGTCTGAAGTTTTATAAATAAAAGACCTAGAATATTCAACACAATATTGAAGGAAAAGAACAAAGTTGCAGGAATGATAATATCTGATGTCAGGACTTACTGTAATTGCAAACTTGTGCTCTGCAAAAGACATTGTCCCAAAAATGATAGCACAAGCGACACACTGGGAGAAAATATTTTCAAAAGGCATATCAGATGTATTAAGAACCGTTAAATATCAACAATAAGAAAACAATCTGATTTTTAAAATGAGTCAAAGAAGAAGGAAGAGTAAGAGGAAAAAGAAGAAAATGCCATCATTATACCTGTCAAGAAGGCAAAGAAAAACTCATCTCTGCAGTGCTGGAAGTTGAATGGGGGCCAGGACACAAATCCATGCAATTTTCTTTAGTGCTCTTTTTTTTTTTTCCCAAGTAAAAAAGTGACTAATAAAAAAATTTCAAGTCATCAAGAGTCAACTTGTGATGATGATCCTGTTTAATCAAGCCTGAACGAATCAAAATAAGTAGAGGTTTTATAATTTTTAAAGTACTTTTCCAAAAAAGAAAAGTACCCGTAGAAAAAAATAAAGAAAAAAATCAAGTACCCTTAAGGTGTTCGGGAAAATGTACTTACATGGAACATCTCTATTTTTAGTGATTCTGGATAAATGATACGTGACTGTGACTTCTTCCTTGGTTAACTTATAAGCTATTACATATTGTAACATGATTGAATATACGCCATTTCAAACCAAGCCCAAAACAAAAGACCCATATTTCAAGTTAAGCTTTTTACATGTTAAAAGAAGACAACAATCTTAAACCATGACTAAAACCCAGAACAGAAAGACTGACGTATCACATATTCTAAATATCTTTGAGTCAAAGGCAGTGAAATTTGTTCCTTACTATGATATTTGAGAATGTAGGTGAGCTTTTTCAATGTACTCCACTGTTCAGTACTGTTAAGTCCGGAACCATCCAGTTGATGCATCGTATCATCAACCTGCCAGGAAGCCTTTGGAGAGCCATTTGTCCCTGGGTCCAAATCAAATATGTACCCTAACTGTTAAAAAATATTTTGTTAGACTAAACGACTGAACTATCTTTGGCAGGAATGCCAAATGAATTATGACAACAGTTGACCACTTTGGACCCTGGGGCAATATTACCAAAAAGAAAAAGGCAAAAATCGGTTCTTTCTAAGTTTCTGATCTTATGCAGACCAAAGGCATTCTCCTTTCTGTTATGAATCTCGAAGTCCAAGACTCTTGCACTCTTCTATATTGGAACTTACGTCATTTATCCTGTGTATTATTGGAAGGGGCCTACACTCAAAATTGGTATAGAACATTATTTCTGAATCGCAACAGAGTTGAGGCTGAATAGAGAATTGTTGGCTTCTGACTTACCTGGGATCACATACCAGCATCACCTCTTATTAGGGTCCCCCTCTTTCAAAGTGGGGGTAATAATGTCTATCTTTTGTCATGGATCTGTAGGTCAATGGTGAATGTTAAGTTTGTGACCTATTGTGGGCCCTCATAAAAAAGACAGCTTGGGGGGCACCTAGGTGGCTTAGCCAGTTGAGCATCCGACTTCAGCTCAGGTTATGATCTCACAGTTGGTGAGTTCAAGCCCTGCACCAGGCTCTGTGCTGACACCTTGGAGCCTGGAGCCTGCTCCAGATTCCGTGTCTCCCTCTCTCTCTGCCCCTCCTCTACTCGCACTCTCTCTCTCTCTCAAAAATAATAAATAAAAACATTTAAACAAATTTTTTTAAAAGACAACTATTAAGATGATGATCTAGCAACAGGCTTTATCTAGAATTGCCAACTAAAGTCTTAAGAGGATAAATATATGGATACAGTTATATATCAGACACGGGGAACAGTCTACTGGGATATGCATAACCTGCCTACAGGCCTTCAAAAACAAAAGCGGCAACCAAAGAGACAAAAGCAGCAACACAATTGCAGATAAACACTAACAACAATAATAACAAGCCCACTGTGCCACCCATGTCAGCCCTGTCTGCCCATTTGGTCCGTCAACATTAACATTTAAATGATGTATTTAGGAAGAGTCATCAGAAACCATTTTGCCTTTCAGCAACTATATGTTAGACATGCGAAAGAGGCTTTTACTTTTTTTTTTTTAATAAATGGTTTCTAAGTTTGTTTTAAAGCATCCCGTCACTCTTTTGACCAACCCATTAATAATTCTACACATTCCTACTTTGTTTTACTGCTCCCAGGCTGATTCAGAAAATGTGAACGCTTGGATATTCACAAGGAGCTCCTTGAGTTCGGTTTCTCTGACTACCTGAATTCCCAGAGAGGCCACAGAAAGGAAACACAAAACAGAAAGGAAACACAGACTCTGTTTCATTGCCATCAGGCTTTTGCTGCATTGCTGTGATTTTCTTCAGGTCCAGGCCCCTGCGACTGCATGAATGCCTTAGGACTTCCCTAGACGAAGACTTCAATTCTGGTTTTACCACATTTCTTTGTATTTTACTATTCTATCAGGAAAGTTTTGGAAAATACAAAGATCTTCACCCTGGGGGCAAAACTGCTTAAAACAATTACTTGGGTTTTAGTGAGTTTTCCGCATTCCCCCCCCCCCCCCCCCCCCCCCCCCCCCCCGACACACACACACAAAATGATTTTCCTCCTGCAACTATTTGGGAGTTTACTTTCTTGCAAAAGATGGGCTTTCTGAAAATATTCCATTGGCAGTAGTCCAAGGCCATAATTACTTTAAATTAAACCCTCAAGGGTTTCCCTTTCTCTTCTTTAGCCACAAACAATCCCGTCCTCTGAGTGTTAGACTCAGTTTAACTCAGCAAGTTTCTAGAACCAGTGCACAAGGACCCAGAGGACAGGAATTCTAACTTGGACCTTTAAAGATGCTGTTAGGACGTCATTTGATGTGTTCAATAGAGCCCTCTCTGAATCCCTGCTGTTCATCTGAGAGGTGGGTGGAGGGTGGTGGGTGGTGGGGGTGGGAGGGTAGGTAGCACACTGGAGGCCAGAGAGCAGCTGTTTTCCTAACTTGTGCAAGGCTGGTAAGGAATCTTAGGCAGGTATATAAATTATTTTATTCAAAAATGTATCTAAGGATAAAACCTTGATCACATCCAATATTCCAAAGAAATGACTCCAGACTATCATGCTCTCTTAAGATGAAAATATTTGGACTTTTCCAGAATTTCTTTCACCTTACAAATATATTTATAACAGTACAATTTTATCATCCGTCCTTTGTTTACAAGTCTACCAGCCATAATTGTTTTCATTTTACTTAGTTTTTTAAAATATTGTTTCTGGGGCGCCTGGGTGGCTCAGTCGGTTAAGCGTCCGACTTCGGCTCAGGTCATGATCTCACAGTTTGTGAGTTCGAGCCCCGCGTCGGGCTCTGTGCTGACAGCTCAGAGCCTGGAGCCTGTTTCAGATTCTGTGTCTCCCTCTCTGACCCTCCCCCGTTCATGCTCTGTCTCTCTCTGTCTCGAAAATAAATAAACGTTAAAAAAAATTTAAAAAAATAAATAAAATAAAATATTGTTTCTGTAAAGCAGCAAGGGTTATTTGAGGTAACCTCACAAAAGGATGTCCCTATGGGGGGAAGCAGAAAGAAGTTTAACATTCCTCCCCCCCCCACATCTTGTCGCCCCACCCCCCCAGTCCTCCTCTGTGCCCACCCACCCCAACTCAGACAGGTTCTAATAAAGGCAAATATATAGCTGAGGAAAAAAAGCTTAAGTTGACCCAAAGGAGTAAGCCTCACAGGACAGGGACGTTTAAAAAGGCAGAATATTGTAGGCACCACAAATGAAAATCCAAGTTTGCTCCTTGGGATTGCTTGGCTGAAATTGCTTTCCACTTGTCTGGAGGAGCAGAGATCAGATGTGACTCGTACACCTGCTTTCGAGCATTCTGTTCAGGAGTCCGCTCTTCTCTGCGAACTCCTTTAGACGGTGTCTTCCCGAGTTTTGTAGCTCACCCACCTTTTGGCTGAGTTGTGTGGCTGATAATTTGAAGATATCTCTGGTTTCCTGTGATCTGGCTATTAAGAAGATTTACGGGCAAGTCCCTTTGGTCGTGTCCTGCAAAGGTGATAAAATTTTAAAAATCTATTTAGAGGCCACACAATTTAACATAATTCTACTTTCGTTTCTTCTCACCTTAGACGTACAATCCATTAAGCTGTTTTATAGAGGTTCAATATAAAAGGACAGTGGTACTCTAGTATTTCTTAACCTGTTATTAAGACCACAATATTTTAACAGGAATGAAGGCCCAAATGCAAATTTCTCTTCTCTTTGTATAACATTAGCGCAGTAAAGAATGAATTGAGTACATGATTTTTCATCTCTGGAGTACGGGGGCTGGTAATGCGTGGAGCTGCAAGAAGCAAGCATTAATCTGTCTAGCTGCTAAGGAATGAAATGTCACTCAGAGGAACTTGTTCTCGCTGGTACATTCTTTCATGGAATTCGCTATCGAGCAGCGGCAAAAGTAATCCTTCTTCCAACTGCATTATATCATAGCACATCGACCCTTTTTCACGTGTTTGGATTGAGGCCCTGCCTATGGAATATACAAGAACTTCCGTTTTTCAAGAGTGTTCTTTAAATATTTTTAAAATAGAGCATCGCGGGGCGCCTGGGTGGCTCAGTCGGTTAAGCGTCCGACTCCGCTCCAGCCATGATCTCACAGTTCGTGGGTTCGAGCTCCAAGTTGGGCTCTGTGCTGACAGCACGGAGCTTGGAGCCTGCTTCGGATTCTGTGCCCACCTCCCCTCTGCCCGCCCCTGCCCTGCTCCTGTGCTGTCTCTCTCTGTCTCTCTGGGTCTGTCAAAAAAGAATAAACATTTCATTTTAAGTTTAAGTAACACCCCACCCACCTCCTGGTGCCTCCCTTCCCCCCCCCCCCCCCACCTTGGGTGTGGTACTACCACTAGGGCCTGGGAAACCAGGGAGATAGGCTATTAGCATTCCCGATAAAAACCTAGGATTTGCCTGTGAGTACACAGTTTAACAGTTTAGAGGAGGGCATTGTGGTATTAGTGAGGTCTATGCTAATGGTGAGCCTTCCTTCCTGCTCTTTTTTTTTTTAATTAATGTTTATTTATATTTGAGAGAGAGAGAGAGAGAGAGAGAGAGAGACAAAGCACGAGCAGGGCAGGGGCAGAGAGAGGGAGACACAGAATCGGAAGCAGGCTCCAGGCTCTGAGCTGTCAGCACAGAGCCCGACGCGGGGCTCAAACTCACAAACAGCGAGATTATGACCTGAGCCGAAGTCGGACACTTAACTGACTGAACCACCCAGGTGTCCCCCTTCCTGCTTCTTCATTTCTACTTCCAGGAAGCTGAGATAGCTAGATAAGCAGCTTTTACATTAAAAATACCTTACTGGGTACTTGGCTGGCTCAGGAGGTAGAGCCTGGGATCCTAGATCTAGGAGTTGTGAGTCCAGGCCCCACGTTGGCCTTGGAACCTACTTTGGAAAGCAAGAAATAAATAAGGCCTTCTTCAATAATACAAAGTCTGTATAGCATTTTACTATTTTTTTTAAGTTTATGTATTTTGAGAGAGAGAGGGAGCATGCACGTGCACATGGTGGTGCGGGGCGGGGGGGGGGGAGGGAGAGACAAAGATAGAGGGAGACAGAATCCCAAGCAGGTTCCACCTGCCAGTGCAGAGCCCCAGGCACTGTGAGATCATGACCAGAGCCAAAATCAAGAGTCAGGCACTTAACCCGCTGAGCGACCCAGGCACCCCCATGTTTCACTTTAAAGAATGGTACGTTTCAAACTTGTGACTACAGAATCCTTTTCCAGACTCCTATGTTAAAGAAAGTGAAGAAAAGTTCCGTCTCATTTACCATCACCACTCACACACATGAGGCCTCTTGAGAGGAGACCCCTCAGAGCCCAGGGCCTTGTTAGTTTTCTATCTCAAAACAAAATGCTTGCTGATTTTTAAAATCGGCCAATCACTCTATGATTCTCCATTGCAAATGTAGAAAGCCAGGGTAGTAGTAAAGAAAGATATTTGAGTAGCTCTAACAGGAGATGACTTTGAAACCTGTCTTTGCTTATGAAGGGAAGTCAATCTTCGCCCACATTTCAGAATTTTCTTGCAGAGTGATTTTTTGGTTTTAATCTTGACAGATGTGTGTGTGCTCCTCAGAGGTGAATTTCTCTCCATGCCTTTCAACACCGTCTGTCCACAGAGAAGCCAACCAACAAGTCAATACGTGTCCTCTTTTAAGGTAAGATTAACTGGGATCCTATTATGGAACTGGTCTTCATGAACTAGTATATCCAATTTTTAATCTCTCAGCATGGATTTTTGTAAGTAGTCTTTTAATTTTTATTGTTATACAATAAGGAGTTAAAAAAAAAAAAAAAAAAGAATATCGGAGTCAGAGCCGGAAAACTGGAAATTGCTATTACAACCAACGAAAGGACGTTGGTGAGATGTCTTTGAAAATATGATGCATGATTCTTCAATTTAGAAAGAAGTTGTATTTGAGGGCCCGTATGTGACAGACATAGTTCTAGGTGCTGGGAATATGCAGGGCTTACATTCTGGTAGGGACAAATTGATAGATGTACTCTTGTTACCCTATTTTTCATTACGTTAGCAGCAGCATCATTAAATAGAGAAACTTTGCTTGTTTGTGCTGTGGTTAACGTGTGAATTGTGAACATCCGGAGTTGGAAATTGGAAGGTGAGGTCTCGAGGGTGCGTCCTTGCTCCCTCCCATATATTAGCTGAATATATCCACAAGCGAATCATTTCATCGTGCTGAGGACATTTCCTCATTGGTCGCTGTGGGACTGGGCTAATACATAACTCCCAAGAGTGTTTTAAATAGTTTGAAATGGGGGCGCCTGGGTGGCTCAGTCGGTTAAGCGGCCGACTTCGGCTCAGGTCATGATCTCGCGGTCCGTGAGTTCGAGCCCCGCGTCGGGCTCTGTGCTGACAGCTCAGAGCCTGGAGCCTGCTCCGGATTCTGTGTCTCCCTCTCTCTCTGACCCTCCCCCATTCATGCTCTGTCTCTCTCTGTCTCAAAAATAAATAAAAACGTTAAGAAAAATTTTAAATAGTTTGAAATGTTGGAGAATGGGTTCTTCACATCGTGCTGTACTATGCAATACTATACCTACTTAGCGCTACTGCTGTGACTATGTGTCTTTCTACAGAGAAGCATTATGGTACTGTCTAGTTTTATACGGTTTAGGATTTCTTTTTTTTTTTCTTCTAAACATGGTAAAAAAAAAAAAGTAAGTAAATTGTCAACAGTAGTGTCCACTGTTCCAGATAATATGAATTGTGTTCATGCTACAGTATTTAGGTGACGTGCACCGCCATGAATTGGGTAGCGTTTTGCCAACAACAGAGTAAATGACGACTATTCCCGTATCAGTTTTCTTTTGTACTGATTACAAGCTTGTGTGGGGGCATGATTCATGGTTTACTTGCTTTTCAAGTCACAGTTTCAAGTAACGCCATTTGTCTTCTATCAGCCATTCGTACCTAGACCAAGAATCCACGTGCTGCTCTCTTGTATTTCACATCATTTCTAGTGTTGGACAGCCTTATTCAGACTGCCACAGGTTTAAAGTAAATAGTGCAGGGGCAGCTGGGTGGCTCAGTCGGTTAAGCGTCCGACTTCAGCTCAGGTCACGATCTCGCGGTCCACGAGTTCGAGCCCCGCATCGGGCTCTGGGCTGATGGCTCAGAGCCTGGAGCCTGCTTCCCATTCTGTGTCTCCCTCTCTCTCTGCCCCTCCCCCGTTCATGCTGTGTCTCTCTCTGTCTCAAAAATAAATAGACGTTAAAAAAAAAAAAGTAAAAAAAAAAAGTAAATAGTGCAGATGGTCTTTAAAAACAACAACAAGGAAAACCTTTCATTGGTGTCGCTTTCATCTTCATAATTATTTCCTCCTGTAGAGTGTCTTGCTCAGTGCTCAGTACAGCATAGTTTCTTCAGTGAATTGTATCCAGTGAATACTGTGGCACATATCGCCCCGTGTTCATATTTTACACATCAAAAGCCAGTCCAGTTCCAGGAGAATCACATGAGTTAGGAACATAGAACTGAGCCACTTGAGAGAAGATGGTAGAAAGAGGACAGCTTTGAAGATGGGCATTCGTTGATTCTTGTTTTCGCTAAGGAAGCATGTCATAAAAAGCTTACTATGCACCGGGTCCTGTGCTAGGAACAGCCATATGCCTAAAATGCAGTCTTTGTCCTTGGGTAGAACCAATTTAGTGAGGGAGTGAAGAACATAAATAGGAAACAGAAATAGGACTGGTGGGGAAAGGGCATGAGAAAAAGGCATGGAAAGAAGGAAAAATAGTGCAGTCCAGAGTAAGCAAATCCATAAAGATTTGTGGTTGTCTACTTGCGGTTTGCGGAAACGACTAACTTATTCATTGAAATAGGAGCTGTTGGAAGAGGAGTAGGTTTGGGGTGAGAGTGGAGAGAAAGATAATGAGGTATGTGTGCACAGGCTGGATTTGAGATGTTTTTGATGTATATTTAGTAGTTATGTAAAGTGCAGCTCACTCGTGAGACTCCGTGTAAGAGAGAACTGGAATTATGGGTGTCAATGAGATCTCTTCGAGAGGATATAGTAACATCAGGACAAAGACACAGGAACAAACCTTGAAGAACCCTCAACTGAAGACTGCTGGGTCTAAGAAGGTCAGCCTGCAAATAATACAGACTGGAAGAGACCAGAAAGGAAGGAGGAAAATAGCAACCTTTCTCGACTGAAAATGAGAGTAGGGACAATATTAGATAAAGACAGTAGTCACTAGCGTCCAATGCTATTGAGAAGTCAAATGAAGATTTGGCCACCTGGCGGTCATTGGCGACCTTCACCAATGAAATACCATCCATCTGCTGATGACTCCCAAATGTAAATCTCTAGTCCAGCTCTTCCCTACATCCCAGACTCATGTCCCCAATTGCATATTGAATGTCTACTAGACCTACCATGCTTAAAATGTTCCACAGAGAGCTCCTGGTTCTCTTCCCTACCCTTGTTCCTCGCACGGTCTTCCTCATCTCATTTATTGTCAGCTCCCCACTTTAGCTTGCTCGGGCCAAAACATATTTGGCCTTATCCTTGACTGTTGGTTTTCTCTCCTACGACTCATCTAGACCACAGCAAACTCTGTGAGCGCTGCCTTCACGGGATTTCACCCTTCTGACCACATCTCACCACCTCTTTGTGCCAATCTCTAGAGACTGTTCTTTTTACTCACCGCTTCACTGAGATAGAATTCACATACCATATAATTTATCTGTTGAAAGTGTACAGCCCAGTGGTTTTTCTATATTCACATAGTTGTGCAATTGTCACCGCATTTAATTTCAGAATGTTTAGTCACTCCCCATTCCCTCATTCCCCTAGTTCCTGGCAACCACTAATTTACCTGCTGTCTGCATGGAGTTGCCTTCTCTTGACTTTTCACATAGATGGAATCATACACCCTGTGGTCTTTTGTGACTGGCTTCTTTTGTATAGCATTATGTGTACGTGTGTGTGTGTGTGTGTGTGTGTGTGTGTGTGTGTGTGTTTGACAGAGAGAGGGAGAGAAACTGTGTGAGCAGGAGAGGGGTAGAAGGAGAGAGAGAAAGAGAGAAAGAGAGAGAGAATCTTACGCAAACTCCGTGCTCAGCACAGAGCCTGACCTAGGACTCCATCTCATGACCCTGGGATCATGACCTGAGCCAAAATCAAGAGTTGGATGCTTAACCACCTGAGCCACCCAGGTGCCCTATATAGCATAATACTTTAAAGATTTATCCTTGTAGGATATATCAGTACTCCATTCCTTTTTATGAATAAATAATGTTCTTTTGTATGGATATATCACAGTTTATTTATCCATTCATCAGTTGATGGACATTGTGATGGTTTTCACCTTTTGGTTCTTATAGATAATGATGCTATGACTATGTGTGTTCTGTTTGGAGACATGTTTTCATTTCTCTTGGGTTGTACCTTGGAGTGTAATTGCTGTACCGTATGGTAAGTCTGTCTTTAGCCTTTTGAGGAAACGGCCGATGGCTTTCCAAGGCGGTGCCCATCATCCCTTGACAAGAATATTTCATCAGCATAATTTCTGCTCTTTTTGCTTCCATCCTTGCTCCCTGACAGTCAAACATCATTTGTCTGTTCAGTTTGGCTCACTCAGAAGAAAGCCAGAGTACTTAATATGATTCCAACCCCCCCTCCCCCCCCCACAGTCTGGCCCCTATGACCTCATTGGTTTTATTTTCTGTGCATTCATTGCTCACTCATTTCCTTACTCATTTCTTTGTTATTCCTTGAAGGCATGAGGCACACTCCCTCTGCCTATTCTGGAATAGACTCCCCCCTATAACCATGTGGTTTGTTCCTTGCCTCCTGAACTCTATTTAAATGTCTCTTCCAGGTGCTCCTGGGTGGCTCAGTCGGTTAAGCATCTGACTTCAGCTCAGGTCGTGATCTCACAGTCCGTGAGTTGGAGCCCTGCATCGGGCTCTGTGCTAACAGCTCAGGGCCTGGAGCCTGCTTCGAATTCTGTGTCTCCCTCTCTCTGCCCCTCCCCTGCTCATGCTCTGTCTCTCTCTGTCTTAAAAATACATAAAAACATTAAAATATGTATATTTTTAATTAAAAAAAAGGTCTCTTCCTGGGGCATCCAGGTGGTTCGGTCGATGAAGTATCTGACTATTGATTTCGGCTCAGGTCGTGATCTCAGAGTCATAAGATTGAGCCCCGAATCGGACCCCATGCCGAGTGTGGAGCCTGCTGGAACTTCTTTCTCCCTCTCTCTCTCTGCCCCCCCCCCAACTCGTACACATGTGCAAACACGCACTTTCTTGCTCTCGAAATAAATAAATATACTTTAATAAATAAACAAATGTCTCCTTTTCAGGGAGGCAGTCCATACTCCCAAACTCCCTTTCCTGCTTGGTGTATGTATGTTTATTTTTTCCCTTCACACTCACCATCTTTAAATGTACTACGTAGTTACTTTATTTGTTTCATATCTGTTTCTTCCACCAGGAAGTTACCTCCATGGAGTCAGGAGTGCTTGAATTTTGTTCCATGCTGGATCCCCAGGACCTAAACCATACTGTAGGATTAAAGAAACATTGGATGAATGAATGATTGAGTGCATGTGTTTTGAGCCTGGCAGTCATCCTGGAGTAGATACACAGTGAATGAGAATGAGGATGTGAGTTATTGAGAGTAGATGACGTATCCATTAAGAGTAGATGGGTATATATCCATATGTGTTTGTACATACATACATACATACGTATACAACCTACCTGCTTTCTTACTGTGGAGGAAGGGTCCATGCTTCTAACTAAGGCCAACTCTCCACATGTTTCCATGATCTTTTACGTAAGAAGAAGTTGTTTCTCCACGAAGCTGAGTCCAAATAGTCAGGACCTTGAAAATTGACTGGTAGTAGATTAACTGGAAAAAAGACAAGGTGTAGTTTATAGGTGTAACATGTGCTGAGTCACTGAGAAGCTGGAGGTAAAGGTTTATATACCACCTTAACAAAGAGGGGGGTCAGGGTTACGTGTCGTTGGGAAAGTATGGAAGATTCTGTTGAACTTTCTGATGCTAATAGAAATGGACCGTCTGTCTCCTTCCTGACTAAAAATTTCCCCATATGGGTGGGGGGATGGCAGCTGACTTCACACTTCCTAGTGTTAAAGGTCAGTTTTCTTTCAAACAGGGAACGCCTTGGGGGATGGGGGGAGGGGACAATGGCAGCTGTATTTTCAGGAGGTTCTGCTTGTTTAGATAATGTTGCTTTCTGTGGCTGCCCTCTGTTGCAATGTTTTCCGTCGAAAATATTCTTCCAAACCATTTTGGTGGGCTGCTAATTCCTTCAATACCATCCCTTTTAGCCTGTGCAGATTAGCCCCCATGATCCACGTTCAGGGGACACCACTCACACAGAAGGCACAGGATCGTCTCTCTCCCCTGGAGCAGAGCAGCGCAGGACTCCGCTCCAGGACCTCACTCTTGCAAATGTCCCCACTCAATCCTCCATCATCAGTTTTTCCTTCTCAACTGCATCATCTTGTTAGATACAAACATGCTGTTACCCTCCCCTGGTTTAAATAAAATAAACCCTTGGTTTTAATGGGAAAATGTAAATATATGCTGGGTATTTGATGATCCTTAGGAATTCCTATGAATATAGTCACGGGAGACCCTTGCCCTCAAGCACGAACTGGAGACCACACAAATGCAATAAACACAGAAGGCTCTGTGTTCTTCCTAATTACAAAAAGTTCTGGCTTCTTCCACAAGCCCCAGATCAAGCCTGCTCAGGGAGGAAGATTAGAAAAAAAAAAAAAAACGGGGCGCCTGGATGGTTTAGTCCGTTAAGCGTCCGCCTTTGGCTCAGGTCATGATCTCATAGTCCGTGAGTTCGAGCCGCGCATCGCTCGGGTCATGATCTCATAGTCCGTGAGTTCGAGCCCCGCATCAGGCTCTGTGCTGACGTCTCAGAGCCTGGAGCCCGCTTTGGATTCTGTGTCTCCTTCTCTCTCTGCCCCTCCCCCACTCATGCTCTGTTTCTCTCTCTCAAAAATAAATAAATATTTTTCAAAATTTTACGATACAAAAAATGAAGTATTTTATCTCAAAAAAAGAAGTTGATGTAATTTTGCAAACATAGTCCTATGAAGGTGGTAGTCTTAGTTTTAGTTGAGTCAATCATGACATAGAAGTTACTCAAGACTTGAAGAACCAGGTTAAATAACCCTCAGCCTTGACTGTATCACTTACCGGAAGGAAATAACTTTGGGGATAAAGGAGTAAGTATAAATATAGTCCCCTAACGTGTCAGGTTCATCAAATGCCTTAATGATGCTCTAAAACACCAGTCACCGGGCCATCCTCAGATGGAGGAGAAGAATAAAAATACCAGCTACTCACTTCCATAACTTACTCAGTAGTGACTCTCTTAGCCACTCCTAACCGCAGCCATGAATTTACTAGTCCTCTACTTCTCTTAGTTGGGTTTTCTTACACCAAACAGATTTAGTTTCTAATTGCCTAGCTGATTCACAGTGAACTAAGGTGTTTCTACAGATAGGTATCATCAAGGTTAAAGAAATGATTTAAAACTATTTTTATGGTTGTGGGTGTGGTGTTCCTGTTCTTTGCAGTGAGGATTCAATGTAAGAAAGGACCAAAATGTCGGCGTGTTAGGAATTCCTGGAACAGTGACCTTCTGAGGCTCCTGCAGTAGAAAAGACAAAGTAGCAGAGAAGGGTTCAGGTTGGAACTCACAGACAATGAGGAGCTGCTCTGATGTGCTTTAGGCACTGTTTCCTACACTGCCAGATTCACTGAAAGAATATCTGGTGGGGGCCAGTCCTAGGCATAGGCATGCCTGGCATAGTCCCTCCTTTTTGGAGGCCACAGCCAAAGGGTGAGACAGAGACTGTTGTATAATAAAGAAGTCAGTTGGCCTGGCTCCTGGGAGGGAGCCTCTAAACCCTTGGAATTTTCAGAGTGAAAGGAATGTCTTTGTTCTTCATGGTGGGTGCCTTGGACTGTGCTTGAATTTGCCCATGAGGTGACTCCTAATGAGCCTTTAAAATGTCCCAATGGGGACCGCCATGCTGGAGAGAACGACAAAGTGATGGGAGAGTTGAGGCTTTGAGCCAGGTGTTGTAAGTCCAGCGTCCCAACCTCCGCCCACGGGAAGGGGTCTCAAGATTGAGTTTAATCACATGACCTGGGTTTTACTCAGTCAAGCCTATGTAACGAAACCTCATTAAAAGCTCTGTACATCTGAAGCTTCCAGGTTCGTGACACCCAGCGTTGTGCCGGGAGGAAGGTGCATTTGGAGGACAGAGAACATTTTTGTCTGGGGCCCTCTCAGACCTCACCCTATACACCTCCTCACTTGGCTCGTCCCAACGTGTATCCTCGATACTAAAATTAAAATCCTATGGCTAATGCTTTGCCAAAGTCTCTGCATCTTCCTAGCAAATTATAGAACTTGTGGAGCTCACGAGAACCCCCAGATTCGGAGCCAGTTGGTCAGAAGTGCAGGGGGGCTGAGAACCCCAGAGCCCACAGCTGGTGACTGAAGTGACGGGAGCCTGGCAGAGCACTCTGCTGCCAGCCTATGAACGCTGACCTAACTCTGGATAGTTCATGCCACATTGCATGACACATACCTACACAGCAGAACTTGAGCACCCGACAGTCAATGTTGAGAGACGGGCCCGCACCAAGTAACGTAAGGCAGCCCCTTCCCCAAGGACAAGGAGAGCTTTCTTGGCAACTGTCATGTGACATGACTCTTAGAATGTGCATTTTGTAGATTCTGAGAGTGAAGCTAAGGGGCGCCTGGGTGGCTCTGTCAGTAAAGCATCCGACTCGTGGTATTGACTCAGGTCATGATCTGGCGGCTGTGAGACTGAGCCCCACATCGGGCTCCGCAGGGATCTTCAGGCCTGCTTGGGATTCTCTCTTTCCCTTTCTCTCTCTCTCTCTCTCTCTCTCTCTCTCTCTCTCTGCCCTTCCCCTTCTCGTGCACGTGGTCTCTCTCTCTGAAATAAAGACAGAAAAAGAAAGAAAGAAAGAAAGAAAGAAAAGAAAAGAAAAGAAAAGAAAAGAAAAGAAAAAGACAGTAGAGATAAGATAATAAAATCACCCAACCAAAGATAAGTAAATCGATGTTTACGTTTTGGCCATGGTTTCTTCTCTACATCTTTGTATGGGTTTTTTACATGCTGAGGTAATACAGCATGTGCAGTTGCTTTTATTTTCAGTGAACGTGTCCTCAGCGTTATCTGTGGACATTAAAGGCTCATCACACATCTTCATTTCAATGGCTGCCCAAAAAGCTGTCATATAGACGCATTGCAGTTGACATAAAACCCTTTTCCTAATTTGGGCACTTACGTGACTTCTGGCTTTTAATCTAACACACAGTGCTAAGATGATCATCTTTACGTGTAAGTCTTTGTTCACATTTCTGATGGTTTCCTGAGGGTAAACTTTTTTTTTTTTTTGAATGTCTGGTCTTATTTATTAGACACTCTTAAAACTCTTCTTTTTGACTAGACTCAGACTTAGCGGTAGAAGCCTTCCATCTCTCGACGTTCTGTTCCTGGGCTTTTCTTTGGCTCTGTCCAGTCTCTTAGGCAGAAGTTGAGCCTATTCTGTGGCGTTTTTCTTCTTTTCCTTACCACACCATTCCTTCGGAGCAGGATGCCAGTCTTGTCGCGGGACATGGGAAGTAACAACAGGCTGTGTCCTGAGCAGCCTAGATTCCTTGCCTTCTTGGTTCCAGAAGTGCCCTGGTGGAGGCCATCTTCCTTAGACTGAAAATGTGCAATACTGCAAGCTGTTCGGGGCCACAAGTGATGAGGCACAATAGTATCAGTGAGTTGAAGCATATCCTTCTTTCCTTTTTTTCTTTTTTACAATAACTAACTTGAGAACACTCAGACTGGTATCCACAATGCCACCTCCAGATTGGCACTTTCTTTTTCCGGTCCTCCTTGATCAATGACAGGAATACGCCTTAACAGGTGGATGGGGGCCGCAGGTCAGAACACCCTGCTTCATGGGAAAATCTTGTTTATCACCCCCCTCAATGATTTAGACCATGTAATCCTTCCATTTTTTATCCAGGGTGTCAGCAGCAGCTTTTTGGCCATACACTTCTCGTAAACAAATGCACAGTCTGTGGGGCGCCTGGGTGGCTCAGTCACTTAAGTGTCCAACTTCGGTTCAGGCCATGATCTCGCGGTTCATGGGTTCGAGCCCCGCATCAGGCTCTGTGATGACAGCTCAGAGGCTGGAACCTGCTTTGGATTCTGTGCCACCCTCTCCTTCTGCCCCTCGCCCACTTGCTCTCTCTCTCTCTCTCTCTCTCTCTCTCAAAAATAAATAAACATTAAAAAAAAAAAAAAAAAGCAAAGCCTGTATTCGCTGTTCACTTCAATGAGTTTCTGGCAGCCAGTGGTCGGGAAAGAGATGTTCAGCTTCATCTGGAAGGAGGTGATCACCTCTGAGGCACCCGAAAAGAGAGTGATAAACTCTTGAAATGGAATTAGCAAGAAGAAAGGATTTGTTTTTACAACTCCTGGAACGTGATGCGAACTTGATTTATAGAACTCGGACTCTGCACCCCTGTCAGGTATGTGTGTGTGAGTGTGTCTGAGTTAAAACTCACTTGCCAAAGCTACCTAATTTACTTCGGAAAAAAAATGGAAATTTGATAGGCCCCAAAATGTGTGTTATTACTGTAAGACACATTTATTTGGCTACTTGTGAGGCCAGATGAATCCTTTTTCATATTTGCTAGGTACTGTATTTTTTTCTTTTGGAGAACTTTGTTCGAAGTATTCACTGGGATCTGACGTGTTTAACTGTTTGTTAAATATATCATATGTAGCACACACACCACAGATTTTTACGCAAGACTGATGTTATGATAGGATGTTAACATTTTATGAAGTTATGTCGTTAACATTTTATGGCTTTTTTCCCAACTTTCATGTTTTACGTGTTTGAGCTTTGAGAATTATGGTTTATGAAAAAAGGTTTTTTAAAAATTTTCTTTGTTTTTTTTCTGTTTATGTTTGAGAAAGAGAGACGGAGCGCTAGTGGGGGAGGGGCAGAGAGAGAGAGAGGGAGACACAGAATCCGAAGCAGGTTGCAGGCTCTGGGCTGTCAGCACAAAGCCCGACCCGGGGCTCAAACCGGTGAACCGAGAGGTCATGACTTGAGCCATAGTCGGATGCCCACCCGCCTGAGTCACCCAGGCGCCCCTTAAATTTTCACTTGTGATTGTGTATTGCTCAGACTGCCCTTCCAGAAAGGACTTCCTGCCCATTGACTAGGAGCGTGCCTAGCTGACAAGCCTCTAGCTGTTAGTTCTTTCAAATTTTACCTCTGCTTCTGAGGGGAGGTTACACTCTGCAGGGCGGTCCTCAGCCACCGAGGAAGCGAGGCGGTTGTATAGGGACTTGGCCATTTCTGCCCAATGCAAGACCACTCTAACGGGCATTGTTGACTTAATGCAAGGGCCTGAAGGCAGTTTCTCCTCAGGAAAAGAGCCTGGTAGAGCCCCAGAGGAGCCACGCCGTACAGGTCCCGGAAGCACGGATGCACACAGTACAGAGGCTACCTTGTGGCACAGGTGGAGACGTGCTGCTCACGGCTTCCTTCAAAAATGGACGTGCTGCCCAGTTACACACTATGATTAGTGGCCAGCCACCAGTTCCTAGCTCCTTCAGAGCCCTCCCTGGTTTGAGAATGAACGGAAGTGATTCTCATGCTCAGGGCAGTCCCTATGTGCATACTGAACAAGAAACCAGTTCCAGGCCCTAGGTGGGCCACACCATCTGGAACGGCGCTGATGGGACGTGTGCATCCCAGAGCTCCCGTGGGGCTTACCAACTTTTTCTCAGATCCACATTCCCTCCCCAGACCCACTTCCTCCCCCTTTCCTTTCATGGTATTGCTTACAAATAAGCCTTTTACGGTCAAACGCTGTTTCAGCGTCTGCTTCCTGGATAACCCAGTCTGTGACAGAGAGCTTCTGTTGTTTTAAGTGTAGGACGTTCCTCCCAATCTGATACTAAAGCAACGTTCCCATCTACTTTTATTTTTAGTGCAATTTTTTTATCCAGCTGCAGATTATTTTGGTGTGGTGTTGAGGATCTGACCTGATGTCATTTTTTTTTCCCCCTGTGGTAGGTGGCCTTGAGTATCTCTGTCTCCTGGCCTTCGTGCCCTTGTGTGATCCCCTCTCCTTGAGTGTGGGCTGGACTTGCTTGCTCAATACTAGGTTATAAGCAACTGTACATCTCATCTTGGGCTCCCGTTGGCTTTCTCTTGGATCACTGGCCATGGGGGGAGGAAGCAGCCATATTGGGAGCAGCTCTGTGGATAGAACCACCTGGTGTGGTCAGGAGCGAAGGCCCGCGGTCAGTAGCACCAGAGGAACTGAGACTCACTAGCCAACAACCTGAGAGGAACGGAAGCCTGACAACCACCACGTCACTGAGCTTGGAAGCAGGTCCTTTAGCCCCAGTTGAGTCTCGAGGAGAAGTGCAGCCCTAGAGAACAGCTTGACCACCACCTCATGAGACAACGTAGCAAGAAGTGAAGCTGTTCCCTCTGACTGGAAGAAATGATGAGAGTGGGGCGCCTAGGTGGCTCAGTCAGTTAAGCGTCTGACTTCGGTGCATTTCATGATTTCGTGGTGTGTGGGTTTGAGCCCCACGTCAGGCTCTGTACTGACAGCTCGGATCCTGGAGCCTGCTTCAGATTCAGTGTCTCCCTCTCTCTTTGCCCCTCCCCTACTTGCATGTGCACACTCACTCTCTCTCTCTCTCTCTCTCTCTCTCTCTCTCAAAAATAAACATAAAAAAATTATTTAAAAAAAGGAAGAAATGATGAGTTACACACTTAGGGATTTCATCTGCTACATTTTGATGTAATTGGTTATGCAGTAATAGAAAACTAATACATTCCTAAAGAAACAGCTACCACTTGAAGCCTTATTTAATTATTTTTGCCTGTTTGCTTACTTGCTTAAAAGGCAAGAATCCAGACCTCAAAAGGTGGTTCTCCCATCCTTGACAAGCAGCTCCCATCTCTGCATCTCAGATGGTTATTTAAAATCTCATCTTCTCCCAAGCAGAAGGATAGGGGAGGAAGACCAGAAGGATTACAAGCCAGTCCTTTAGGGAGCAACACTTGGAAATGGCACATACTGATTTTACTTAAGTCCCATTAGCTAGCAAGGCATGCTCCTGCCTCAGGACCTTTGCATTTGCTGTTCCTTCTGCCTGGACTCATAGATTACTGTATTGCCTCCTTCATGTCTTTACTCAGACATAACATTCTTAGTGAAGTCATCCATAAACACCCTACCTATTTTATTTTGTTTTATTTTATTTTAAAGTTTTATTTACTTATTTTGAGAGTGACAAAGGTGCGGGGTGAAGGGGCAGAGAGAGGGAGAGAGAGAGAGAGAATCCCAAGCAGGCTCTGTGCTAGATATGGAGAGCCTGATATGGAGTTTGAACCCATGAACCAGGAGATCTTGACCTGAGCTGAAACCAAGAGTTAGATGCTTAGCCGACTGAGCCTCCCAGGTGCCCAGTAAACACCCTGTTTTCTACTGCAGACCACCTCCCTTGGTCCACCTTTCCCATTTCTTCTATCTAATAGTGGTGTTTACTTTTTAATATATTGCAGAAATTGCTCATTAGTAGCGTGTATTACTTGGCTCTCTCATCACTGCCCCAGTAGAACGTCAGGCCCAGGAGGCCTGGATTGGTTCTATCCACAGCCAATTTTATTGGCTATTGCACCACAGTCTTAGAACAGTGTCTGGCAAATAGTAGGCACAAAATAAATATTTGTTGAACCATTTGTTGCATGAATCAAGAGAAATCTTTATAAGCCTAGTAATTATTGAGAGTTTAGAAGGTAATTCCCAGGAGAACTAAAAGGTTAGAAGTTGCTTCGGGAAACGGATCTGGGTATGGAGGGAGAGACAGGGGATGCTTTTCTTTATAAACCCTCTTATATTCGTTGACTGTTTGTATCATGGGCATGTATCACTGTGATAAAAATTCTAAACACTTTTAAATACGCCACCATGGCTGGAAAATCAGAGGATGCTAACAATGTAGGAAGGCTAGCCAACAACAATTTGCTTTACAGTAAATTGCTCTAAATCTGTTTTGAGAGCAAACTCTTGAGTCTGCTAATGGTTCATACAGATGGTACAACACAATAAACTTCTTTTTGGTGTTGGGTGTCATTTTAAATGGAACATCTCTTATCTACTGATGTGATCACGCTTCATGTTATTACGTTAAGTTCCCCATATTTTGCGGAGAGTAGAAAACATACAGGAAAGCCATCCTTAGAGGCCTTCTGTAAGACGTCATTTCTTGCCTTTTTTAATGTGGGCGGAGAAATAATACAAAAAAATTGGTCATGCACAGATAAGTGGCCCGTGTGAATGCTCGCTGATTTGAAGAGGGAAGTCGGGAAGAAAGGATGCAAGGAACAAAAATAATTTTGTCTAAGGCTGCAAGGGACATATATTCAAACAATGGCTTTTTCAGGGTCCTCAGGCTTGTTTCTGTTCATTGTTTGCTGAGCCTTGGAGAGGGCTGAATCCCACCATGGCAGACTGCCATCTTTCAGAAGCAAAGAGCTGTTTACATTCAAGGCACATGATAAGTACAATGCGAAGTCAAAAACAGTGTGAGTTCTATTATGGCTGATGAGTCCATTGCACACTGTTACAACCAGTATCTTCCTTGTGCTAAAAATAGTGGGAAGTCACAGGACCTCAAGCAGCATGATCCATCAGTACTCTACTCTTTCACAAGACTGCCAACAAAGGCTGCCTTCTAATTTCCCAGAAACATAAAAGGGCCACTTATTCACTTCGGCGTCCTCCAAAATATGTAGTCTATCTGAGCCGGGAGGGAACCTTTCAGAAAATGAGGCGCAGAGAACACGCGGCTTCTAAGAAAGCATCTCCGTCTTCTTGGTAGCTTCCTTTTCTTGGCAGGATGCTTGATACGAACATCCTAAAAGTCCACTGGTTGCCATTTTATTGGTCTCGCCAACTGCTTCCTTAATCGTGGTAACCGTGGGATCGATGCAGATATTGACGCGCTGCCCCCCCCCCCCCCCCCCCCGGCAGCCTAAATAAGTAAATAAAGTGAATCTGCCTTTTGGGGGGAACAGGAGTGGAAGGGAGTGGTAAACTGAATCCCAGGTCATGTCATTACGAAGTCAATAGCCCTTCTTGTTGACTGGGAGAAAACAAACCGCTTTCCCTTCTTTTGAAAGCCTGGAAGAATTTGCATGGCGGTAATCCTAAATCCAGAGGCAATCCATTAAGAACTCAGCATTACCAATCCTGAGACTCAACTGATAAGCACATTCTCCCCCTCCCCCACCCGCACAACACACGCATTAATCCTCTTAAAGACTGTGCTTAGTAATGAAAGGGTGTGATGAAAGAGGCCCCCCTTTTTATTACAACCACATAAACTGCTTGTGTCAATGTTTCATTAACAAACGGCTGGACCAGTATTTAATATCCCTGGCCTCCCTCCTCCTGGCCCCCTTGGTCCTGGGCTCCTGGTACAGCATGACCAAATGTGTGATTTACACATGTTTCAGAGAAACATTCCCACACTTGAATGCTGTTCCATGACAAAAGGAGGGGAGGGGCTGAAAGAGAGGTGTTGAACCTATTGTAGACATTTTAATTTACAATTCTCCCTTTTTATGGGCTTTAAAAGATGAATGACTTCCACCCACTGACCAGTTTGTTTCATTTCTCGGTGTTCTCTCTCAGTGCTGGTCTCCTATAAGGGCCCTTGGTCAGATAACTTGAAGCTAGTCTTTTCTGGAGACAAAGTTACATTGTCTGATGCTCCAAGAAAAAGCAAGAAGGAATTCTGATGTGTGTGCTCTGTGCAATGAGCTCTCTTCTGAACTCCAGAGAAGGCAAAATAGAGGACTTACCTTAACTTTGAATATGCTAGTGGGTGCCAGAGAGCTTGTGGAAATAATGCAGCCTCTGTTTTTTTCTTCACAGCTGTCCAGTCACAATTTGATATTTAATTTTTTTTTTTTTTTTTTTTTTTTTAGCGAATCTAGTATATCTTAACAGGATGCCTGTGTTATCTGATTTTTAGAATATGACATTTTGGTATAAAAAATGAATTTTCCTTTCAGACAAGCACTATGTCTGTGGTACCCACTGAACTGGTCAGCGTCCAGTAACCGGATATAGGGATGCAACTTGAAGATACAGAATCAGTCTCTTAATTTTTTTTTTTTTACTGTGTATTTATTTTTGAGAGAGAGAGCGCGCGCGCGCGGGAGGGGCAGAGAGAGAGAGGGAAACAGAGACTCTGAAGCAGGATCCAGGCTCTGAGCTGTCAGCACAGAGTCTGACGTGGGGCTCGAACCCACGAACTGTGAGATCATGACCTGAGATGAAGTCGGATGCTTAACCGACTAAGCCACCCAGGTGCCCCCAGAATCAGTCTCTTAAAGGTCTAGGTTAAGTGAAATCGTGATAAAGTAGAACATTGAGACAGGTGCTACTTGGCTAAATCCCTAGAAAATACATTTGCGTTGCCTTCCAAAAAAACTTTGAAAAATTCATACGTAAGAAAACCAGATACAAAGGTAGCCTCTTTCTATACGAATGTTTTTGCCCTGTGTCAGCCTTTTAATATCAGTTTACCCTGAGCATCTGGCCACAGCTGGGGTCACTCAGTTAGAGGTAGAGCCCCAATGGGGTCAGCGTGTATCTTTGTGCTTCTCACTGCAACCGTGGTCTGGTTTCAAAGTGAATAGATTCATTTAGATCAACAATGCCCTGGAGGATAAATACTTAAAATGTATTCAACCTTAGAAGAGCTGAAAACATCAATACCCTCATAAAGCCACTTTGATTTGTATTGACTACGTTGTGCTGCTAATTCATATACATCATTGTTTACTTCACAGAGCTTTTAACATGACTTTTGATTTATAGAAATGGTGATTCAATTTCTGCCAAGAAGTGGTAAGCTCAGACCTCCCCCAGATTCTTACTTTCTCTCTGATGGGATAACATTGAAAGAGGAACTCTCTTGTCACAGCATAAATAAATTGCTGTACTACAGTCTAGGGGCACTTAAGAAAAAAAAACACCAAAAAACCCTTCTGTAGGAACAGGTAATAGCAAAATAGATTGTCCAAATAAGGGCATTCACTTATCCAAGCATATCATTAATGTGTTCACAGCAAAACCATTGACTTACAGTGGGACAAAGTCTATGAGCTAGATGTAGTTCCCAGTCAGAAAATCTTGGGTTAGGCAAAAGAGAGAATTCTCCAGACATGGACATGTTCCATCGCTTGTCCTGTGCCAAGCGCCGAGAGGCTTTTATTTACAGGAATCACTTGGGCACATTGCAAAGCTCCGTAAGTAGCACCCAGTTCCGTGCAAAAGATGCAGCCTGCATTTGGTAAGAGTTTTCATTTTGTTTGTTTGATGCTACCTCATATGGAGACTCTAAAAACTCTCTTCTCGAAGTTCATTTATTCCTCAGCCATCAAGATAAATGGCTTCAAACCAAACAAAATGGGCTTAAGTGGCCAGAACTGGATGTGGCTTTGTTTACTGGTTAGTTTCCAGATGTAAATGGGAGTGAAATATTTCAAATTTTCTTGTGTTACAATCTTAGCAGAACAAAGGTGTGGGTTTTATCAGGACTGACGTTCGTTGCTCTAGAAGTGGCGTGGAGATAATATTTAAGCAGGCACGGAATTCAGACTAACAGGGGACAAAATGGTGATGGATAAGGAGGGGCCTGAACCCAACCTATCTGTGGCTCAGGAAAAATTCCAGTTCTGATGGAGATAAAGTTAGAAAGCCCCGAGACAGCCCAGACTCGTCAGCGTCTCACAGTTAATTAAAGAAGTGAGAGAAGGCATCAAGGCTTTTGCTGCCTTCTGCCTGAATAATTCACCGCCCGTATCCATTATTAAAACCCGTTACTTCACCACAATGAATCCCAGCTCGAGATGGATTGGCCTCAGAACCAAGAGATAAATTGTAACAAGGCCTACAGCTATATTAATAAATTGAAATGAACATTTATTTGCTCATCTAATTAGAACTGTAGTTTTTCCAAATAGTGTAGTAATGCATTACCTTGACAGGCAGCACTACGTACCTTTTGTGAGATAAAATGAACAGGAGGGCTTTGCCCCAGATTTGGGGTTTCTCTGCATAAAAAGTTCTTTGGTCTCTGCTGTTCTTTTAAGCCATTCATTGCAGCACTGTGCCCTGCCGATCCTATCTCGCCAGGATTGATGGGAGCTTAGCTTTTGAGGTACTTCGTCAGAGGGCTGCAAAGAATTGTGCCTAGAGAACGTGAATTCTTCTTTTGTCCTGTGTCTCTTTTTCAAGTGTTGCAAGGAGGAAAAAGAGATGAGTTGAAAGATTTTCCCCACCCCTCCCCATCTCTATTTCCCTTCATTAAGAGTACAAAGCGTTATAGCTCAGAGGTCCAAAGGACCTGTGCTTGGCGGCTGATTCCTGACTCGGGCGCTAACTTATGCCCAACCTCACTTTCTTCCTATGAAAAATGACGATAATAGAGAATGTCTGCAAAGTGCGAAAACCATAGTAGGTATCGAACCAGTGGGAAGTGCTGTTATTATTCAGCAATTCTTGCCCTTCCTTGTTTGCAAATTAGATTGGAAAGTCGTTTTGTCCCATTTGCATGCAGGGGGGTTTTTACAGAGCATAGCCAGCTCTCAATTTCCGAAGGACAGAAATGAATATCGCAGGATATTGACATAAAACATTTTCGTTATGAATGCATAAGTCCTGTCTCCTCCAAGTAGATTCTAAAATCTCAGATGACAAGAGTTTATGTCTTCTCCCTTTCCTGGCAGAGGGCCTCAGACATAGCGGATGCTCAATAATATACATATATTTTTACCGTCATGATGAATGTGGTGATTACGTAAGGTCCTGTGAAATCAACACCCCTGTGCTACGGACCTATGCTATGACACTGAGGCACAGTGAGGCTACCTACCGTCAGCCCCTTTCTTGAGTTGACACAGTCAGATTCAAATTCATGCTTCTCCAGATTTCAGCCATGTGGTCCTGTGAGAAAGAATGTACTCTTTCTTAAAATGAGCGGAAATTATACACACCAAATATTCATCTTAAATTTGAAGTCTGATCGGATGAGCACTTTTCATTTGATAAAATGGGAAATTTTTAGAAAATAAGTTCTGGGTTGCCAGAGTGAGCATCGGGTGGGTGTCTTAAAATGCTCTTGTCCCTGCAATTAACATAGGAAATTGGTGGTGATTTCTTCTCTGGCAGGTTCTGGCCAGAGCCACACCATTATAAGCAAAATGTTAGACTTAGTCTCTTAATCAACAAAAAGCAAAGAGAAGCGGGATACAGTTTAGACCCCTCCTTCCATAATTTCTTATGATAGGTTCTCCTTTTGCTGTCTAAAGACAAGATACATTGGAACCACATTAGTCTTACAGGTTTTAGTAACTCTTTTTCTGTTTAAAACTAATGTACATTTAAGGTAAAAAGTCCATTCAATACAGAAGGTTACAAAGTAAAAGGTGAGAGTCCTACATTCCTCATACAAGGACAATCACTTCTCTCTCTAGTTACAGACATTTTTAGTAACTGCTTGTATATGCTTCCAGAATCTTACATGCTTGTACAACTGTACGTATATGGTTTCCGATTTGTCCTGTGTTACAGAAATGAATTCGAAGTCTACCAATTTTGTAATGTTTCAAAACTGAATGTTCTATCTTGACTGTATTCTCATATGGATCTAGATCCTCTTTTTTTAAGGATTGCATAGGTGTTTGGTGACATAGATGTACTATGTGTTCCGTAAATTGCTTGCAGTTTTTTGGTATTATAAATAATGTTCAGTAAATAACCTTGTAACAATGTATTTGTCCACGCATTTGAGTCGAAAGATAAGGCCAAATTTTCCTCTGGTATGTAGATTTTAAAAAGTTTTTTTTTCACTATTTAATAGGATGCTTCTATAAATCAAGGAATACAGTTAAAACCTGGTCAAGTTGCAGAAAAATTGTTCTTTTTAAAGAATGAGTTATGAAGTATATACATTGTATATACAATGGTACTTAGGCTGTTTGACAAATGGAGAGTTCTTTCATTGATTAGAGTAGTAGCAATATGCCCCTTTCAAAACAAAAGGAAATGTCCCAGGATGCCTGGTCTGAACTCAGTCAATGCAACAGAATCTCCAGAAACAGAATTTCAGATTCCAATTAAAGACTAAACATTGAGACCTTTCCACTGTCCTAAATTTCTTTAAAAGATTTTTTTGGGTTTTGTTTTTCCTGATTGAGCCTGCTAAAGGACATTGCAACACCATAAACTTTGCCCTAGTGGAAGAACAAAATACTATATACTGCCATCTTATTAAAGTTATGTAAAAGAAGAAGAAGAAGAAGAAGAAGAGAAAGAAAGAAAGAAAGAAAGAAAGAAAGAAAGAAAGAGTGAAGCCTTGAGGAATTTAAGATTGCTTTGGTCCGCTTTTTAAGACCTGATTGTCAGAAGAGGAAAAGAAGAGGAAAGAGAAGGTATAGTCCTTGGTCTGTAAGAGTTTCCATTCGAGATAGAGGAGAAATTGGATTTTCAACCCTACAAGGGAGAAAATGCCAGTTCTTCCCACCTTCCAGGATAGTAGAAGCCAAGGCTTATACCAGAGCTTATGATGGCCCAGATTAAAGATCTTACGGTGAGGAGTGGCTGTATGCCTAAATTCTCTCTAATAGGTTAATTGCAGAAATAACACGTGCAACTTCCAGCGTATGCTTTTAAAGAGAAGAAAGGGCCCTCTCCTTCCCTCTTTTCCCCTTGCTGTCAGGGTGGTGGAGAGTCATCTTGGGTAATTGCGACAAAGACAATACATTGTGGGTTCAGAAGTCCTGAGAGAGAAAGGCATCATGGAACCACATACCTTACAGCTTATCCTGCTTACCCTCAGACTGTTACAGGAGAGAGAACTAAGCTTCTGTCTTTTTTTTTTGAACTTTTTTTTTAATGTTTACTTATCTTTTGAGAGACAGAGGGAGACAGAAGTGTGAGCAGAGGAGGGGCAGACAGAGAGGGAGTCACAGAATCTGAAGCAGGCTCCGGGCTCTGAGCTGTCAACACAGAGCCTGACACAGGGCTCAAACTCACAGACCTCGAGACCATGACCTGAGCCGAAGTCGAACGTTTAACCGACTGAGCCACCCAGGCGCCCCCTAAGCTTCTGTATTTTTTTAATTTTACATTGAAATTTTGGTTTCTGTTCTAGCAAACAGATATCGTAACTAATGAAAGACTGTACATTTTGGAATTCTCAAACAACCTCAGTTGCTGGTCTTGGGCAAAAGCACCTCTCTTAGCAGTGGTGAATTTTCTTCCACATCTGGGTAGACTGGCTGTCTCCGGAGACAGTTCATCTGTCCATTAGAGCTTTGCTAAAAGCGGCAAGAAGGGCTTAGCATATGCCAACATTCTGTGTCACATAGGAGTCCGTAGACTGCTTTTCAAGAGTCTGAAAAGAAGTGTTTTGCCCTGTGTTGATATGGATCAACTAGCCAGCCCTACTTGTATTACAGCCTTCACTAGTCCCCCGCTTCCATTAACCAAGTATTTTAGGTTCTATTTAGGTTCTGTTACTTGAAGCCTCTTTGCCTCTTCACGCCCCCTACCCGTTCTGACGCCATATTCTATTTTAGTTAGGAATTACATTTGGCTATGCACATCAAAGACCCAGAAATTCCAGGCGTGACCACTGTGAAGGAGGAGGGAGGGATCCTCAAGTGAAGAGAGGTCCAGAGGACCATAATTGCTGGCTCTCAGAACCTCTTCGTTTCTTCCTTCTGCAAAACGGCTCATTGGTTCCAGCTACTGCAGAAGAACACAGCCACAACAGAATGTGTGCCTCCCAGCTGCTTCTGTCCTATTTTGAGAAGCTTTGAGTAACTTCCTTTTATATCTACCAGTGGCCAGATGTGTGCTATGTAGCCGTCGGTAACTGCGAAGAGGCTGAGACTGTGGCTTTTTAATCTGGGCACAGAGCCACTTAAGAAAGTCAAAACAGTAGATTGTTTTATTTTACACAGGTCATGATCCATTCTAAGATTTTGACATTTCCAGCATTTATTCCAGTGGAAGATTTGTGTGTTCTTTCAGTCCAAAACCAAATCATAAGAAAACAAACCCTTTGTATCTCCTTAAGTACATGTTGAACTATTAAGTGTCACCTAAATAAATGTTTTCATCAATAGAGTCCCTCATTTGTGTATCTTTGCGAAGAAATGCTAAAAAGGTGTATTGCCCGGGTGGTACAACTCTTGATTATTTTTTATTATTATTTCAGAAATAATCGTGCAGTCGATGCCTGATAACCCTTTACTGGAGGGAGAGAGGCTTCTTTTTGACCTGAAAGTAGAGGATCTTGTGGGCTTAAAGAAGCCTTTCAAAACCGCTTTCTGAAAAGAGAGAAAAGAGGAAGGAAGGAAAGAAAAAAAGGAAAATGAAGGAAAGCATGAGGCCAAGTGCCATGAGTGGGTTACATGAGCTAATCACATTCTTTCTCCCTGAAACCCTACAAGCTGCAGTGGAGAATTTCAATAAAACGTGCTATGTAGTGATGTTCTCTGGTCACTATCATTTTTCTCTTTCTGGGAATTCAATTTGTCCCTATTATGCCAAGGTCACGGATTGAGGAATCTTAGTTGCCATCAGGGCTCTGCCTTTGAAGCAAAGGGTCAGTGCATTAGTACAAAAGGGAATTAATCCAGTGTGCTCGCTCACCAAACGGTGGTTAATTCATTTAAAAAGAATGACCAGGGCTCCTATTCTGGGTTTCCATCTGGACAATCAGAAGCCTCCCTTCTCCCAAACAAGAACTTCATTAATGAATATTCAACGGAAAGTATTACTTCATTGTCAGCTCTAATTGCTAGTTTTACCTTATTAGTAGAAGCTTTTCTGTGGCTGAGCCTGACATACATTTGTTTGCACACTGTTATTAGTCAAGACTCAGTGAAGTCTTGTAATTAACACCTCCACATTATCTCATGCAGGGAAAGCAAAGACAAAACCAGATGACTCACTTTGTTTTAGCTTTGCTCTTGTTTTCTGATATAGAAACACTTAAGGAGAAGTGTAAGCTCATCAGAATGCCATATGGAGCCAACAGAAACCGTAAAGGGGTTTTCAGGAAGCAGTGCATCGAAGTTCATTAAGTGAACAACACTACAGTCAAAATGCTGATTTAAAACTCTACCTGGCATTAATGAATTGCACAGGTACATTACCCGAATCACACTCAGCAACCATTCCAGGTCACTGATGAAGGATCCACAGTTCCCAAGAAGCAGGGGAGATAACATATTCTCTGTAAACATGATGAAGTTAATGATTCACATGATAATTAAATAGCTTTCAGAAATCTTATCAGTTTACAGATAAAGCAGTCCAAGGCAATTACTATATTTTAATCACGCCTATCATTGAAAACCGGATGGCTAAGAACTGGCTGCCAGCAGCTGGTAGTTGATATTTCCATGGAAAATAAGGGCAGGGGATGGAGAGAGGACCCACAGTTGACATTTCAGCTTCGTATTTGAAAGGAGATCTTTTCCTCGATGCCTTTGTTAAAAAGGTAGAACTTGTCACAGTTTAAAAGAAAAACATTGCTTATTTCCTGTTTGCGAAAAAAATTTTTCGTAAGGCCATAAAAACAAAGCCAAAAGCAGCTACAATAGGAAAGAGGAATAATATGTATGCAAGGGCAGAACAACCTCTCAATTAGCAAGGATTCCCAAAGCGAGGAAGAATCTGGCTATTAAATTAAAATCATTATTATACACAACTTGTCCTACCTGCATGGTCAGACAGCAAATCTTGTTTATAAATGGAAACACGCCAAAAAATTTAATGGACTCCCGTCTACTTAATTTCCAATATTACACAAGTATCCGTGAGGGAAAAAAAAAAGTCAAAAGTGCCCAATTTATAGTACGCAAAGCAATGTACAGATTCATTGCAAGCCCTATCAGAATTCCAATAGTGTTTTTCATAGAAGTAGCACAAAAGTCCTAAAACTTGTGTGGAACCACGAAAGAGCCAAAGAGCCAAAGCCAGGGTGTTGGGAAAATTGGACCCCTTTCTTACCCCACACACAAAAATTAGCTCAAAATGCATTAAAGACTTGAATGTAAGACCTGAAACCATAAAACCTCTGGGGGTAAATAGAGGCGGTAAGCTCCTAGACATAGATCTTAGTGATGGTGTTTTGGATATGATACCAAAAACAAAGGCAACAAAAGTAAAAATAAATATGACTATATCAAACTAAAATGCTTCTGCACAGCAAAGGGAATCGTCAACAAAATGAAATTATCTAAATGGGAGAAAAGGTTTGCAAATCATACATCTGATAAGGGTCTAAAATCCAAAATATATAAAGAACTCATGCAACTCCGTGGCAAAAAAAAAAAAAAAAGTCTCATTAAAAATGCACAGAGGACCTACATGGATATTTCCCCAAAGAAGTCATACTTCCCCAAAGAAGCAACAGCTACAGGAAAAGATGCTCAGCATCACTAATCATCAGGGAAATGCAAATCAAAACCACAAGTGACAAATGTTATCAAGGATGTAGAGAAAAGGAAACACGCGTGTACTGTTGGTAAGAGTGGAAACTGGTGCCACCACTATGGAAAACAGTATGGAGGTTCATCAAAAAAACTAAAAATAAAACCAGCATATAAGTCAGCAATTACATTTCCGGGTATTTGTCCAAAAAATATGAAAACACCGACTCAAAACCATATAGATGCACCCCTATGTTCACTGAAACATTATTTACAATAGCCAAAGTATGGAAACTGCCTAAGGATCCACCAACAGATGAATGGATAAAGAAACTGTGCTTTATATATATTTATGATGGAATATTATTAAGCTATACAAAGAAGGAAATCTTGCCATTTGTGACACCATGGTGGTCCTTGAGGGCATTATGCTAAGTGAAATAAATCAGTCCAAGAGAGACAAATGCCGTATGATTTCCCTTACGTGTGGAATCTTAAAACAACGATAACAAAACCGAGCTCACTGATAGAACAGATTGGTGGTTGCCAGAAGTGGTTGTTGGGGGGGATGGGTAATAGGTGAAGGGGGTCAAAAGGTACAAACATCCAATTATAAAATAAGTCAAGGGGGTATAATATACAACATGACAGCTATAGTTGATAATACCGTACCATATATTTGAAAGTTACTAAGGGAATAAATCGTAAAAGTTCTCATCGCAAGAAAAGCAAATTTTGTAACATCGTATGGGGACTGATGTTCACTAGACTTAACAGGGTAATCATTTCTCAGTATATACAAATATCACACTATTACACTCTATGCTTGAAACTAATATACTGTATGTCCATTATAGCGCAGTGGAAAAAACCCAGAATGGGGGCACCGGGGTGGCTCAGTCGGTCATGATTTCATGGTGTGTGGGTCTGTGCCCCACATCTGGCTCTGCACTGGTGGCATGGAGCCTACTTGGGATTGTCCCTTTCTCTCTGACCCTCCTTCACTTGTGCGCTCGCCTACGCACGTTCACTAAATAAATAAATTAAATAAATAAATAAATAAATAAATAAACTTAGAAACAGAAAACAGTGTCCACAAGTTGCCTGCCCTCTCTGGAAACCTTGCTACTGGGCTTCCAACTGACTACACCATGAGGAAGAGAGAGGCCTTTTCATGCGTACATCTTATTTTATTTTATTTCAGTTTATTATTTTGAGAGAGAGAGAGAGAGAGTGCACATGTGTGGGGAAAGGGCAGAGAGACAGAGGGAGAGAGAATCCCAAGCAAGGTCTGTGACCAGCACAGAGCCCACGCCAGGCTCAGACCCACAAACCCTGAGATCATGACCTGAGCCGAAGTCGGATCCTTAACCCGCTGAGCCACCCGGGCGCCCCATTTTACATCGTCACTCATATATATCAGCCGGGTCACTCTTCCGTGCAATGCTGGTTGTTCATGCCCGCACACAGACTGATGTAAATGACTGAGTCACGGAAGTTACTGCGTCCTGGTGACCTGGGAAAATTATTTAAACATGGCCCCAGCATCACTGATATCTCAGAGGTGCTATCCCAACTCCAGTAGTTAAGCTTCTGTTGAAACAAGAAGTCGGGGCAGCCGGGGCTGTGGCTGTCTGTGTTTTCCTCCGCCTAAAAATACGACCATGAAAACATTTTCCATGTTCATGCCCCTGTGCATGTTTTGGCAAGAGATGCCAATGTTGCCCCTCCCCATGCCCTGCTGGCCCTGAGTCGAAGTTTCTGCATATCTATTGCACTAGAGGAGCGCAGTCTGAAAATAGAAACACGGACTGCTTTGTCGCCACTGAATGGGAAGGCTAATAATAGCATTGCTTCATTGTTTGGCACGGACTCAAGGCTACCCTGGCCAAGGAGCAGCACACCGCGCAGTAACCAAATCATAAAATTTCTCCAGGGAACGGTGCAGCTTTTCAGAACATGTTTTATGTTCTGGGATTGCTTGGGAAGGAAATAGTTGCGAAGTTCTTTTGACTTAAATGTGGTTTGTTTCCAATTTGGAGGCACGGGGGCGGAGGTGGGGGTGGGGGGAGGGGAGGGGAGGGCTGGAGAGCCGAGCTAGCAGGTCAATTGCAGAAGGGACGCCAAAATGTCATTAAGGAGTTCCTGACAGGTGGCAAGGAGGCTGTGGCCTGAGGCCTGGCGGGAGTCTGTCGCTGTCAGGTTCCCAGCGCAGGCTCGGGATCTACTCTCACACTCCTATTATGTTTATTTCTGTTGAACTTAAAGGGTGACCTTTTCAAAACTGCAGTGCATTGTTGACCCACATGCATTTTTGAGACCTAATTTCCCTGAATGCCTTCCTTGTTCCTGCAGAAGAGAACTCTGTTCACGAAAATAGGAAGAGGCTGAGGACAAATAAAGAGCGTTGCAATGGAAATCCTTCAGCCCTTGAATTCTGCCTGCTATTAATAATTTAGAAGTGTTTTTAATGCCCTGATATGGAAGGAAGGTTTTTTGACACCAAAGGCATCTAAATATTAATTTCAGAGGAATTGGTTGTTACAAGCAGTTAACATCCATTTTGTTAGTTGACCTCCCAAGGAAGGTTAATGCACTGAAATCTGGTCATTAAGTATAGTAACAAATGTTTTTTCAGGGAGGTTATTACTATCATAAACTCTAATCCATGGTTCACAGGCAGCAGTCTCTAGTGCAGTGCTCTGAGTAATGAAGAATTAACTATTTCTGAGCAGTTAATAAAGATTTTTCCCCCCCACCAATCAACATACTCTACATGATCCTTATAATTACTGGAAGCATTAAGCTCTGGCTAGGAGTGCCCACATGTCAGACCAGAATTCCACTCTCAGTAAATGACAAATGGCAAACCTAATCCCATTTCACTTAGTTTTTTTTTTTTTTTTTTTTTTTTCTAACATGTTCACTGAAATAAGAAATAATGGAATTGGTAAGTATTAGAAAAAGATGGTCCAGTACGAAGCGTTTGCTAAATGAGTATTGATGAGGTCTTTAGTCATATTTTATTGTGATGGAATATTTTATACTCTGGTTTAGTTCTTGCTAGAATCGACAAGTTAATTGGCTATAAATGGGCTTTTTTTTTTTTTTTTTTTGCTTGCTGCTTGCTTGTTTTATTTTGTTTGTCTTTTATTAAAAGGCGGATTCACCCACAACAACACAGGAGATAGACTTGCGTGACAAACCCTAACATCTGCTTCATAAACAATAAGAGGAAAAAGGTATAGCCTAACCTTTCTGAAAAGCCTCGGGGCAGGCGTGTTTTGCTTTTCAATGGAAAGGTCCGTCCAGAATTAATTAAAGTCGCTTTCCCGCTGAGGACCAAGCATTTGGCTCTACTTTGAAGGCTCCAAGAAAGTTGCTCATGTGGATTTCTTAGGGACCCCAAATTTAAAGCAGCATAGCCAGAGCAATGCGAACAGCAAATACACTGAGGCCCTGCCTCTGAAGACACAGGCCAGAGTTGACAGCATAAAATACTTTCCCCCCAGGGCACTTATCAGTCACTCAAGTGGGATCAGCCTTCACACTTACATATACCCTACACACCCTCATTTTTATTTTTATTTTTATTTTGAGGTTTTTATTTATGTTTTACATTTATTTATTTTTGAGAGACAGAGCACAAGTCGGGGAGGGGCAGAGATAGAAGGAGACAGAGAATCCAAAGCAGGCTCCAGGCTTCGAGCCATCAGCAGAGAGCCCGACGCGGTGCTCGGGCTCACACACCGCGAGATCATGACCTGAGCCGAAGTCAGACGCTTAACCGACTGAGCCACCCAGGCGCCCCAAGTTTTTTATTTATTTTGAGAGAGAGAACCCGCAGGGGAGAGGCAGAGAGAGAGAGGGTAACAGAGGCTCTGAAGCGGGCTCTGAGCTGACAGCACAGAGTCTGATGCGGGGTTCGAACTCAGTACCGTGAGATCATGACCTGAGCCAAAGTTGGGTGCCTAACCTACTGAGCCACCCCGGTGCCCCTTCATTTTTATTTTTAACTTAAGCTAAATCCTGTCTTTGGGGACAGATGCCCCTGTATTGAACAGTGAGGAGGGAGAGAAACTATACTTAATCAAAATAAATGGGACATTGTCTTACAGAAAAGAAAACGTATTTTGGAAAGGTTTGCATTACACATGGGAGGTTTGAAAGGGGGGTCACGTACACTGACACAATTCACCATCTGAAGCCTCTTTTGTGGAAGACCCGACACCATGTAGTTCCCTAAATAGCCAGTAGGGCTGGGTTATCTGTGCGGGTTATGATTTGTAAGAGCATTTTGCATTTTTTGAGAACGCTACTTGCTTGAAGATAACTACATTAATGTCCCATTCCTAGTGAAGGTGAAGTGACTTGGCCTTTTTAAAGCCTCAGTGTCCCCCTCTGTAAAATGGTATTATAATGTCTACTGAGGGGAAAACGAGCCATGATATAGATACCTGGGAAACAGAAGGGCCTAAGACATAGCAGTATGAATTTGCTTCACACTGTGTCCATTGCTTTACGTATTTTACATTTTATAAAAGCGTCTGGATTCTTAAAACACCCCCCACAAAACCGTTTTGGGTTTCAAATCGGGATCCAGGGAGTAATACCTCATGAGGCCGACTTCTGAGAACTCGGGAGCCCGGCTCATCCATCACAGCCCCAGCCTTGGACTCACAGCCTTTCCCCGGTTACCTCAGCCAGACATCAACTTTCCAACCTCTGTGTTCTCATTTTCCTAGTACTTTCCTAGTAGCGTTCTTCACACCCAGCCTCTGCTTGGAGTTATTTATAGACCATCTTGGATCTGTATTCTCAGCACTTAGTCCAGTGCCTCAAACCAGAGGAATAAAAGGGGTTTGTGAATTTCACGGACTCTCTCCTGTGGCAGTTTTTCTGCCTAACCCATGGCGGCTGCGCGAATGAATGAACCATGGTGGAGGTCATCTGTTCTTTCTTTCTTCTTTTGCAGCGTATCCTCCCTCCTACTTTTTTTTTTTTTTTTTTTTTTCACTTCTAAATTGAGTCTCTAAAAGTTTGCCCTGCCCCCTCCCCGCAGTATCTCATGGTCGATCACTTGGCTGGATGGTGTTTCTAAGCTGGGTGTTTGCAGAGCAGGGGTTTCCTGCACTTTGACAAGGTTTCTCCAGTGAATATGGTAAACAGGAAGCTGCAGATTGAGAGTCTGTAAAGACAATCAGAGTTGTCTTTTGAAGTCACCGGTTTCCCCTGTAGCCTTACTGCCGGCTCCCTTGTTCTTCATAGAAATCACGGAACAGGAAGGTTGACATTCCAGGATTACTAGTGATTTGCCATGTTGACCTTTGACATGCTCTTCAACCTCTTTGGACGTTAGTTTTCTCATCAATAATAATAACTTAGCCTATTCTCACTGCTTCATGGCCTTGCTTGCTAGGCGAGTCACGTGATGGGGTACGCAAAGAACTCAGTCAAGAGAAAAGCCTAGTAGTGAAAATGCAACTCCTAGAACTAGATATTAAAAGAGGGTCAGGGGCGCCTGGTGACTCGGTCGGTTGAACGTCTGACTCTTGATCTCGGCTCAGGTCACGATCTCCTGATTCATGAGTTCGAGCCCCATGTCAGGCTCTGTCCGTGCTGACACTGCAGAGCCTGTTTGGGATTCTCTCTCTCTCCTCTCTCTCTGCCTTTCCCTCATTCTCTCTCTCACTCAAAATAAATAAACATTAAAAATATAAAAGAGGGTTAGATAAGCTGCTTGACTTTTTCTTAGTGATGAATGTGGTCTGAATCAATATATTAATAATCAGCAGAATTAGATTCACTTAAAAACAAAATATTATTAAAAGCAGATAGGAACCAAGGAAGGAAGGCTTGATGCATTGCTATAATAGAGTACGAATATTGCTAGAGTCACCGTCGTAACGCTCTGTGCCCTCCACCCTCGCCATGAAAATCGCTTACATTTGAAACGCTCTCCAATCCCCATGGTTTTCCTGGTTGGCTCAGTGGTGGAAACGGAGGCTGTCAGTTGAATACCTGCCCCTTCTCTCAGCACGTGCACTCGGTCATTATTTAACAGTGGGCAAATGGACTCAGGGACTTTCGGCAATTCCCGAACATACATAATTTCCATTCTCACCACCAGTTTCGGCCAAGCCTATTGTGAAGTGGAGCAAACGAATTGAAGTACAGGGTTGACACTACACTGAGTACCGGTACTTTCCTGCTCCAGAGGAAGAGGAGTGTAAATGCCTGAAAACACACAGTTGAGAGAATAATTGAGATCGGGTTCAATGTCTTCATCCTCCGAGAATACGTGCGGGCGGGCGGGTGTTTGTACTCGCTCTTTCATAAAATGTGTGTTTCTGTTTTGATTCTGAAGCTTCCCTCTGCCGTGGGTAGGTTTCACAGAGGGGTTCCGGCTTGGAAAGGTTAACCGGGCAGAAATCAAGGCTTTGTGCATTTTTGTAAAGGTCACACTCATCAGCGGTTCCGGAAAGACTGCTGGGCAGGGCCCTGGTAACCACCCCATGATTGAACCGTGGCTCTGGGTTTCATTTCCTTAAGCACACGGCCACAGTCCCCAGTTGTGTCACCCAGAGATAAAGAGGCTGCTCAGTCACTTGAAATTCAATTTGTACATGACTCCAATCCAGCCCACCTCTTTCGTTCATGGTGTTTGGCAGCTAGCTGCTTGCTGGCACTCTTCATTTCAAATGCCTGAGCTGCAGGAAGCTGTTTAATAAATGGCATAGGTTTTGATTAATGTAACAAGCCGAAAATAGACCATGATGTAATGCATATCTCAGCAGGAATCACAGATCAAGTTGGACAGTTTCAAGGGGCCATGCTGGAGCAGGGAGTTTTCTCCAAAGAAATGTATTTATGTTTTGATAGCACCTTGAAGGGTCAAGCCGTAGCCTGTGCACGTTTTGGACCTGGAAGCGTGCCCCGTGGGTCTAGGAAAAGCGATTATAGCTGACCACACAAGAAGCCCCCCCCCCGCCAAAAACTAGATTTTTTTGGACATTGACTCAGGTCTCTGAAGAGTCACCTACACTTTACCAGGAACCCTGGTATTATGATTATTTTTTAGTTTTTTAATCTTTATTTTTTTTGAGAGAGAGAGAGAGAGAGACAGAGTGTGAGCAGGGGAGGAATAAAGAGGGAGACACAAAATCCGAAGCAGGCTCCAGGCTCTGAGCCGTCAGCACAGAGCCCGGCACGGGGCTCGAGCCTACGAACCGCGAGATCATGACCTGAGCCAAAGTCGGACGCTCGACCGAATGAGACGCCCAGGTGCCCCAGGAGCCCTGGTATTGCTAAAATAACAACAAAAACAGCAGATGCTAACAGAAATGATAATAGTAAAATTCTGCTAATGTGTGTAAACTCAGTTGCTAAAGTCATGCAGTTAGTTTCATCTAATGATGTCAAAGCTTCAGGTAGCCCTCTGATTAAAGGCTCTGATTTAAACTTTGCTTTCTCGGTGGGTAAAGTAATTGGGACTCATATTGCTCGGTGCTGTACAGAAAGAACAGTGAAAAGAGAAACAATAGCCTTGTGTGCCAAGATCTCCTTGCATTTGCCGGGGAATGGTATGTTATGTAAAAGAAATGTGGCAACATTGTCATTAATTAAGTGAGCAATAATGGAAGATTAAGAAAAGACTCTGGAATGTACTGAAAGGAAAAACTAAAGTAAATACATTCATTGCTTTTAATTACTGTTTGCCGTATCTATACGTGTGAGTTGCTTCACATCACTTTGGGAATTTAGTCTGAGTCTAACCCTGCTCATTTAGGTTGGTGTGTGTGTGTGTGTGTGTGTGTGAGTGTGTGTATGTTGGTGTATATTGGTGTATTATGTGTTGATGTACCTGTGTGTGTGTGTGCGTGTGCTCGTGTGTGTTTGTATATGTGTGTGTGTATTTGTGTATGTGTGTTGGTGGGTGTGGGTGTGGGGGTACCTGTGCATGTGTTGGTGTGTTGTATTCAGGGTCAGAAGTGGAAACAATCATCATCTCTTGCTACAAACACAATAAACTCTAGAAAATAATTTACATTTGTATTTTACCCTGCAGGTAAATTTCACTTTCCCTCTATGAGAATTTGTGTAATTTATGAATGCTTTCACACTCCAGTTGCTGTAAAGAAGTTGACTTGTTAAGACTTACATTGCCTGTGAGGGAGAGCCAAAGTGCATACTGTTGGGCCTACTGAGTCACTTTTTCCTAGCGAACTCGTCTGTCTAATCAACGTGCTTTCTCATGGGGCATTCAACTCATACAAACAAGGTTGTAGAATCACTAAAAATAAGTTAATTTCAAACAGAGTAAAACTCTCCCAGCCACTGAGTCTCGTCCCAACCACACCAGCCATTTAACAACAGACTGTCAACAATTAAACAAAATCCGTCGTCGTCGTTCCATGACAACAGAAATTGCGTCAGTTGTGCTGTAGTGCGTCGAATGATGCCCCTCAAAAAGTTACGTTCCCCGGGACCCGGGATGTGGCCTTATTTGGAAAAAGAGGTACTTTGCAGATGTTCTTTAAGATCTCAAAATGAGGTCATCCAGGATTAGTGTGGGCCCTAAAACCAATGCCGGGTGTTGTGAGGGAAGAGAAGGAAAGAAAACATGCACACAAAGGAGAATTCAACATGGAGAAAGGGGCCAAGATGGCAGTGATGCGTCTGCAGGCCAACGAGCGTCAGAGAGTGTTAACACCTTGACTTTGGACTTCTGGAATCCAGAGCTGTGAGAAAGTAAAACTAACACCCACTTTGTGGTGATGGGTTATGGCGGCCCTGAAAGCGGACACACATATCTGAGAGCGTTATATTTGTGTACACAGTGAAGCTAATAAGCTAGTTGAAAAGTGGGTTGGTCATATGTTGCAGGAGGTGTGCCTGCAAGTTTCAACTTCTTTAAATACACATTGTTGCTTCTTTGAACACTGCTCACTTAATATAGGTGTACATGAGATGTCTTACCATCAAAACACAGTTACATGAAGAATAAGGATAAGAGATGCCTGGGTGGCTCAGTAGGTTGAGCGTCTGACTTCGGCTCAGGTCATGATCTTGCAGGTCATGAGTTAGAGCCCCAGGTTGGGCTCTGCGCTGACAGCTCGGAACCTGGAGCCTGCTTCGGATTCTGTGTCTCCCTTTCTCTCTGCCCCTCCCCAGCTTGTGCCCTGTCTCTCTCTCTCTCCAAAATAAATAAACATTAAAAAAAATAAATAAAAGAACAAGGATAAGGGGCACCTGGGTGGCTCAGTCATTTGAGGGTCCAACACTTGATTTCAGCTCAGGTCATGATCCCAGGGTTGTGGGATCGAGCCCCACCTTGGGCTCTTCACTGAGCATGGAGCCCGCTTGAGATTCTCTCTCTCTTTCCCTCTCCCCCTCTACCCCTTTCCCCTGCTCATGCTCTCTTGTGCTCTCTCTCAAAAATAATAAAGAAAAAGAAAAAAGAACAGGATGATTAATATAGAATAAGCTAAGCAGACAATAGTGAGAAGGGGAAGGAAGAAGAGAAAATGTACCTGGAAACCCTGACCTGTAACAAACCAGAGAAGGTGAGAAGAAAACTGTAGCCCAGAAAGAAAGGAAATGGGTTGTAGGGATCTCAATATCCAATAAAAGGAATACGGACTGTTTAGCCAAACTTAGTAAGATTTGTTTGAAAGGCAATGATTCAAATCAACAAGTGATTGTAGAGATAAGTACACATACTTACAAGTGAAATTCAGTCTGGTCTGGCCCCACTGTGCTTCTCCGATGGGCACAAGCTCATATGTGATTGTAAATAAGAAAACATCGCTAATATCACAAGGAAGTCCTGTTAGTTCTCACGTGAGTTTTCATTAATACACATATATTTATATATAACACACACATAAATATGAATCGGCTTCTGTGCTTCTGGAGACCGAGAAGTCCCATGACCCCCCATCTCCAGGATGGAATACCAGGAACTCCCAAGGTGTCATTCATTCCAAGTCCAAAGTCCCAAGAACCAAGAGTGTGGACGTGTCAGTTTCAGCAGAGAGCGAATTTGCCATTCCTCTAACTTTTTGTTCTCTTCAGGCCCTTAGTGGATTGGACAGTGCCACCAGCCCTGGCGAGGGCAGTCTGCTTTAGTTAGTCTCCCAGTTCAGATGCTGATCATCTCTTCCAGAAGCACCCTCACTGACACACCCAGACATAATGTTTTTCTAGCTATCAGGGCCTGCCTTAGCCCGGTCAAGTTGACATGTAAAATGAATTATTCCTCCCACAAATGTTTTATGTCACCAAGTAACAAGAGCTGGACGGAGCAAACCGCTGAGAAACAGAATTTCCCACATGATGGCCATTGGCCACACCGTCCTCTCCTTGACTCAGTTTAGTCAGAACTTGATGTAGGTGCTTTTGGCCTGGTTCTTCCTTACTCTTGGTATATTTTGTTCTCATCTCTGTACTGTAGCAACCTTGGTTTTTCCTTCGAGTCACTTCCCTTGAGCACCTTTGACTTCTTTTTTTAAAAAAGGATAAAATCCGGCGTTCCTGGGTGGCTCAGTTGGTTAAGCATCCAACTTTTAATTTTGGTTCAGGCCATAATCAGACGTGAGAGCAAGCCTCACATGGGGCTCTGCGCTGACAGCTTGGATCCTGCTTGGGCCTGACTCTCTCTCTCTCAAAATAAATTTTCAAGAAACTTAGAAGGATAAAAAGGATAAAATCCTACGTTTGTTTAAGTATTTGTTGATTAGGAATTTCAAATGTCTTTTTAACCGGATTAGAATTTTTATTAAGATCGTTAACATGTTGGGGGCACCTGGGTGGCTCAGTGGGTTAAGTGTCCTACTTCAGCTCAGATCATGATCTTGTGGTTCATAGGTTCAAGGTCTGCGTCAGGCTCTGTGCTGACAGCTCGGAGCCTGGAACCTGCTTCTGATTCTGTGTCTCCCTCTCTCCCTGCCCCTCCCCCACTCATGCTCTGTTCTCTCTCTCTCTCTCTCTCTCTCTCTCTCTCTCTCTCTCTCTCAATAATTAATAAACATTTAAAAGGATTTTTTTATTATAAAAAGATCATTAACGTGTTCCTAGTGGGCTCTGATTGCAAGATTGCATACGTTTGAATGATCTGACCTGACCCTATATACCCATTGGACCCTGTTATTTTCAATGCTCAATTTTTCAGAACATGAAGTTTTTTAGGAACACATAATGGCAGAAAAAATTGCATATGGCACCTCACTTTTACACGTTCTGTAAAACAGACAAAATAAATGGTCTTTGCTTTGCTACCCCCACCCACATTAATAATTGCCATGCTTTCAGAATAACCAACAGCAAAGACTACTCTTTGCCAAGTTTATTGTTCTGGAAAGAACAAATCGAACTTACCTTTCTGGGCACCAGAATCTTGGTGGGGCTAATGGCGTGAGTCCAGCTCTGTCAAGGAAAGTCCCCTTCATATGCCTGTACAGGTGTCCCTTATAAACATCTTGTAAAGGTCAGCAAAGCTGAAGAGTTGGTAAGAATTAAATCCATAATGTGACATGAACTAAATGTAATGAGTCCATTATATTTATACTATGTGGTTTAGATGCTAATTTCAGCATTTCGCTTGGTGAAATCCTTGGTCGGGTAGTGCTTAGGAGAAAATGATCGTGTTTGCCCCTGATCCCATGTGGGTCCCACATTGAATTGCCCCTCACACGGATCCCTGCAAGACTGTCCGCCTTGCTGTACCCGAACTGCCGTACCGACTGCAGACAATTTTTTTTTCTTTCTTCAATTTAAAGTTGATTTTTTTAAATGTTTATTTATTTTTGAGAGAGAGACAGAGCATGAACTGGGGAGGGGCAGAAAAAGAAGGAGACCCAGAATCTGAAGCAGGCTCCAGGCTCCGAGCTGTCAGTACAGAGTCCCGAAGCGGGACTCAAACTCACGAACTGTGAGATCATGACCTGAGCCGATGTCAGATGCTTAACTGATTGAGACACCCGGGTGCCCTTAACGTTGATTTTTAAGAGTCTTCTTTGTATATTAATGGAGTCAGATTATCTCAATTTGTATTTGAAAAGTATCGTCAAATCGTGGTCTCAAATTTGGACAGGCTTTCATATCCAACCATGGAATTAAAATACTGATAATAAAACTACAAGTGATAAGAGGCTCACGGCAGGCAAAGTTACATACATGCAGTGTTTCCTAATTCAAATCATCTCATAACTTGAGCTAGACGTTTTAACAAGAATTGTGCTCAAATTTTCATGCAAAAAAAGGTGCACAGATGCTCATCTATGCATGCAAAAAAACATATCTGACCTGATCATAACTGTTTGGTGCTGGTAAAATAAAATGGGACCATATAAATGGCCCGCCTGACCACTTAGACCTGACAAAACAACCCTACACCAAAACGAATCATCGTCGTGATATTCATGCACTGTGGACTCGGTCAAAGAAATGTGTGTTTGGGCTTGATGGCCTTTGTGTTTTCTGGAACTTTGCTTTCCTTTTCTCTGGATCCTGCAGAGCTGACACTACCCCCTTGGAAGTCTGTGGTAACCTGAAGATCAGCTCTGATGCTTTGGAGTGGGTTGGACCGGAAAGGAGATGTGAGCTCATTAAGCGCTCACATTGTTGTGCCATTTGCATTTGATTCCAATGGTTGTTGAAGGAGTTGGGCCTCTCTGTTTATAGATTTGAAAGGTAACGTTGTAAGATACCATCTCCTTGCTGTAGTCATTTGGGGGCTAGTGTTCTGGAAGGGAATAAAGGTTTTCCAGCAATAAAAACAATGAATATTGTTATCACTGGCTTACAAAAATGTAAGTATTCCCAAAATGTAGTGAATGTATCCCTTTCTTCTTTTGGAGACCTTCCATTTATGTTCTTGAGCATCTGGCTGCATATCTTCATTCACCCGGTACGTCCCTCCGCATACAGTGTCACACAGCTTTCTGTATCTTACTCAATTAAACAGCACGCATTGAACACCGTCCGTGTGCCGTGTTCAGCATGCCAGGAACTCAGGATGTAGCAATGAGGAAAATAGTTGCCATTACAGGGGACAAGACAGAGAACTGACACTCAGGATACTGAAAAAGAAGACAATAGGATAGACAGCAAGAATGAGCGAGCACCTCCTTAACACAGAGTGGCCGAGGAAGGCCTCTCTCATTGTGTGCCATCCGGGCAAAGGCTGGAAGAAGCCAGCAATGCAGAAGTGCAAGCATCAAGCGCAGCGTGTGCAAAGGTCCTGAGGAAAACACAAATTTAACTTGGTCATTATTGGTTTGTGTCCCCTCCCACGATATTATACACAGAGGTATCACGTCATCCGGGAGGTACCCATTGTGTGTTTATCTTTAATAAAAGACGATTTAAAATAATATCAACGTGACCAACAGCTGATATCTGTTGCTCTTAGTATACTCCAGAAGTTCTTCTAAATACTTTGCCTGTGCCACCTTATATCTCACAACGGACTTGCAAAGTAGTTGTTAAAGAAACCGAGATTCGAGGTGAGGAAGTAAAGTGCCCAGTGTTATGCGGCTGATATATCAAACTGGCTGATCCGGAATGTGAACCTAAGCATTCTGAAGTTAACCACCCCCCACGGTTAACCACCTGATATGGACTGAATTGTGTACCCGAAGCCCCCATGCTCCAAACTGTAACTGTCTTTGCAGAGAGCGTCCTTGAAGACGGGATTGAGTTAGAATGAGGGCATTAGGGTGGGCCCTAAGCCAATATGCCTGGTGTCCTCATAAGAAGAGGAAATTTGGACACAGAAGCAGACATGGAGGAGAGACCGTGTGAAGACACAGGGCGATGACAGCCATGTATAAGTCAAGGTGAGAAGCCTCAGAAGAAGCTGAATCCTTGATTTGGGCTTTCAGCCTCCAGGACTCTGAGAAAAGACGTGTGTGGTGCTTTGTTATGGCCGCACTGGCAAAGGCATATGCTGTCCTACTACAGAACATAAACGAAGAACATTTCTTTAACAGCAATTTCATGAAAAGGGAAAGAATTGGCTTAAGCCTGGCTCATTTATCTGTGTGTCTAACTCTGCCCTTTACAAGTAGTGAAAAAGGAAGCACGGCTAATGCTCTATCCCTTCATTGTCTGTGCTCAGAACATGGTGTAAATGATGCAAGAGGACTGATCTAGACTTTTGTAAGTCAAGTGATTTGTCCTGCCTACCCAGCTACTATTTGATCTGGTGGTGGTGGTCGTCGTCTTCTCCCTCTCCCTCTCCCTCTCCCTCTCCCTCTCCCTCTCCCTCTCCCTCTCCCTCTCCCTCTCCCTCTCCTTCTCCCTCTCCTTCTCCCTCTCCTTCTCCCTCTCCTTCTCCTTCTCCTTCTTTTGAATATATTTTTTAATGTTTATTTATTTTGAGAGAGAGACAGAGGATAAGCAGGCGAAGGTCAGAGAGAGACAGACAGACCAACAGACAATCTGAAGCAGGCTCGAGGCTCTGAGCTCTCAGCAAAGAGCCCAAAGTGGGGCTCAAACTCATGAAGCATGAGATCATGACCTAGCTGAAACCAAGAGTCAGATGCTTAACCAACTGAACTACCCAGAAGCCCCTGGGGCAGAGTCCTTGAAGCCTCCCCTGACGACTGATTCAGGTGTTTCTTCCCTAGATTACCTTCAGTGAAATATCTTCTCATGCATGGCTTTTTTTTTTAATTTTTAAAAAATATTTATTTATTTTTGACAGAGGCAGAGGCAGAATGCAAGAGGGGCATGGGTAGAGAGAGAGGGAGACACAGAATCCCAAGCAGTCTCCAGGGCCTGAGCTGTCAGCACAGAGCCCGACATGGGGCTCGAACCCATGTACCGTGAGACCGTGACCTGAGCCGAAGTCAGATGCTTAACCAATGGAACCACCCAGGCCATTCACCCATGAATGGCTTTTTCTGGTCTCCTAGGGGATAGATTGCCACAAAGTTTGACTAGCAGCTTTTCATCCATTCAGTAAGCTATGGCCATGACCTCTCAATGTTTAGATCTCAGCTCTGGGGAGAATCTCCCTTGGCTTCTCTCTCTCTCAGCCACGGTGTAAGGGACATAGTATAGTGTTAGAGTATTATGTGCTAGTATGTTTGCTCTTCCTACTTTCTTTAGAGTTCTCTTTATCTCCTACTCACAGATACCTACCTCATTACTCCAGTCCCCTCTTAAATTAGAAGTTCTTTATATTGAACTTTTCTTATTTAAATTACTATGTGGCTTCTCTCTCCTGATTGCACCATGACTGATACAGTACTGAAGGTTTTGTTTGAGGTTCCAAGATAGATTGTCATAAGGGGAAGAATAATAACATCACTTTTTACTTCAAACAAAAAGTCACCCTCACTCTGACACTCGTAATCCCGGAGAACATTAGCATCAGACCATGACGTCTTTGGCTTGTTTTCCATTGGTACCTGTAGCTCATGATTGACAGTCCATGATGGGCCACACGGTTCACAGAGTCTGTGAAGTTGAGGTCCCAAACACAGTGATAATGGATGCCCCTTCTCCCCCTTCCCACCTCCTCCCCTCTTAAAACCAACCCCATATCACCACCGTATCCCTAGCCAGAACATCCTTTTGTTTTGTCATTAAAATTTTTTTAAGATCACTGCCTTCTGAACTACATTAATCTCTGTGAATATTTTTGAATGTATCAGAGAGGATTTTTTGTTCTCTTCAGTCCTCATGTGTTTATCCTAAGTCCTGACTTTACATTCCTGCTCTTTGTTTATCATGAGTCCTTACTACATATTCCAGGACTCTAAAATTAAATATGTGCATACACAGGTATGCCTCATAGATATTGCGCCTTTGGTTTCAGACCACCACAATAAAGTGAATATTGCAATAATTCAAATGAACATTTTGTCTTTCCAATGCATTAAAAACGTAGGCTTACACTGTACTGTCATTCATGAAATGCGCAATAGCGCGATGTCTAAGTAAACAACATATATTCCTTAATTAAAAATCCTTTATTGCTGAAAAATGCTAACTGCCTTCAGAGCTTTTGGCAAAGCATCATCACTGATCACAGATCACCATAACAAATATAATAATCATGAGAAAATTTGGAATATTGCAAGAATCACCCAAATGTGTCACAGAGACATGAAATGAGCAAATGCTGTTGGAAAAAAGGCACTGATAGACTTGCTCGATGTAGGGTTGACTCAAACCTTCACTTGTAAAAGGTGCAGTTCTGCAAAGTGCAGTAAAACAAAGCACAACCAAAGGGGTCATGCCTGTATATTCACATATATACATATAAATACATGTCTGGTTGCTGTCCTTTCTCGATCATTCTATGCTGGCCATCCTCTTCTAGTCGTATTTTCTTATAGCTGTCTGCAATTTTAAATGCTCTAAGAGGCTGCGGTTGCTAGCTTTATTTGTCTCTTGCTGCAGACGTTAACAGTCACAAGCACGTTGTTTAAAACACAGATCCCGGGGCACCCGGGTGGCTCAGTCAGTTAAGCCTCCGACCTTAGCTCAGGTCATGATTTCATGGTTCGTAAGTTCGAGCCCCCCATGGAGCTCTCTGCTGTCAGCACAGAGCCTGCTTCAGATCTTCTGTCCCCCTCTCTCTCTGCCCTTCCCCTGATCACACTCTGTCTTGCTCTCTTTCTCTCTCAAAAAGAAATAAACAAAGAAATTATATACACATATATATATACATATGTATATATATATATGTATATATATATGTGTGTGTGTGTGTGTATAAATGTAAAACACAAATCTATTATCTGAATCATTCTGTTGGTAGTTTACTGTGATAGCATAAGGTTGATCTAAAAGTGCCCTGCCTCCTTTCCAAATGCCACCAGTTTCTAGTACATTCATACAATGATTTTCACTTGGGAAATCTTAGAAAAGGTGCATTTGAGTGACGTCAGACTGTGCCTCACTCGGTCGAGCTCCTGTGTATTGTTAAGTATAGGCCGTGCTTAATATTGGATATATTAGTGCCTTTCATCTTTCAGTATAAATTTATTTCACGGCATCCAGGAAAAACTATATAAATTTTCATTAAAGAAAACACTGTATTATGACAGCACTAAATGAATCATCTGCAATCACTTTTTAAAAGGCTTGATTTATTTCCTGCACTTGGGAGGCACTATGTTGTAAAAATATTTTCACTAACAAGTATGAGATATTGCAATATATATATTTCTACACGCTGCATGTGGCTATGTAATATGTTTCATTTTGGGGTGTATCGGCACACACGTGCCTATCTCTAGGGGGCCCTCCAGGTAATGTCTTGGTCACATTTACTTCTTTACAAAAAAAAAAAAAAAAAAGAGGGAAACAAATTGGCCAGGCAGCCTAGAGGAACATCAAATTCATCATAGCTGAAGATAATATTTTCCTGAAATGATTCATACTCTCACCTTCCTGCAGCAGTTTTCTCCACCCAGTGACATGGTGACATAGCGAAGTGTCACTGAAGTGAAGGCTATTTCATTTAGCCTTGAGCAGACACAGAAGCCGAAACGTGGATACGCAGTTCTTTTTCCTTCCAGAAGACAAGGTTTTTGTGCCTGTGTAACTAGAGCTAAGCTCTAGAGAGCTGCTGCATGATAAGAGGTTGGTTTGAAAACACGTGCAGTGCAATGACTTGAATAACAAAATCCCAGACAGACTCTTTCTGCGCTAACTGCATTTGCCCTCTGCAAGGAGATCAATGCTTCTCCTCATTGATTTCCCTCAGTTGCAGAGCCAGGATTATGCGCGTTGTGAGGCTGTATTCCCAGCTTCATCCCATCTCATTTCCCCGGGCAGCACCAAAAAGGCCCACTGGTCCACTGTAACCTGGAGGTTAGAAAAGTGTGACTGTATCAAATTTGTACCTTCACCAAGACCGCATGTTAAACAGACGCACAGTAATGTATTCCCGGTGTGATCGAAGCCTGCACGAGCCGGGTTCTGTTTATGTGCAGTTTCACAGTAAACGACAGAGAAGCCGAAGATAAGGCTGAGATGCATTGCCTACGTTTGCGTAATTCCCAAGATATTCCCAAATGCAGTAGAGCTTCCTTTCGGGGTGACTTGAAATGCAAAGTCAACACGTAAAGAAATGATTCTCTTCCTAAATTCACAGACTGACTGCAGCCCTTCTGATTAAAAATTGCCTTAACGCATATACTTGGAGAAGGTGGGTGGTTGGAAGGCTGTAAAAATCGTGATCTAAAAAAAAAAAGTGTATTCTGCAGATGACACAAGTTCTGATCTTCCTGAAAGTCGTGGAATTTCACCTCATCTGTGTGAGTACTAACAGCCAACTGCAAGATGAAAATACCCCCACAAAAGGGTTTTGTGCCCCCCGACAAAAGGGGCACCTGGGCGCCTCACCCGTTTAAGCGTCCGACTTGGGCTCAGGTCATGATCTCGTGGTTCGTGAGTTCAGGCCCCGCGTCGGGCTCTGTGCTGACCGCTCAGAGCCTGGAGCCTGCCTCCGATTCTGTGTCTCCCTCTCTCTCAGCCCTCCCCTGCTCATGCTCTGTCTCTCTCTCTCTAAAAATAAAGAAACGTTAAAAAAAAAAATCAAAAAAGAAAATACCCCCAAAAGGCAACTTCGCCTCTTCACAAATTTCAGCATGCTGCTAGTGAGGGGAGAGGCAGAGCTGACCTCCCGTATTAAGTTTTCTTTTCCTCATTCAGCTTTCAGCATGGGGAAGGTGTCACATTACAACCAAAACTTCAAGGCTGGTTTTGAAAAAAAATGTAAAATAAGCCATTTCCTACCAAGACTAGATAAATGATCACACAGCGGCTTGCCTTTCGAGCAGAATTTGCTACGAATCTGGGGTTGCCCAGGTGCTCACTTCATTATTAAAAAGGACTGTCACAGCTCACTCCACACATACCCAGGAGCAGGGTCCTCTCTCAACACACCCATCCATAATCTCTGCTTCCTCTGTGCAAACGATATCTGGGGCACCTTTGGGTAGACCCATATCCAGGATTAACAGTAACAACTTCCCAGACTTACAGTAGAAACAGACTTCATGGGGCAGATCTACCCTGCTAGCTAAGAAATAAGAGCATGTTTCCAAGTTACCTCATCAGCGGCCATTTTCCTAGTGAAAGATTAACCAAGCTGATCCATTTTCCAGGGGCTAAAAATAAAAAGTAAATTGTTCCAAACGCCAAAACTTACCCCAAAGGTCATCGCCCCTCCTTTAAATCATTCACGAAGACTTTTGAAAAATTAAGTAGAGGGGCGCCTGGGTGGCTCAGTCGGTTGGGTGTCCGACTTCTGCTCAGGTCACGATCTCGCGGTCTGTGAGTTCGAGTCCCGCGTTGGGCTCTGGGCTGACGGCTCAGAGCCTGGAGCCTGCTTCTGATTCTGTGTCTCCCTCTCTCTCTGCCCCTCCCCCGTTCATGCTCTGTCTCTCTCTGTCTCAAAAATAAATAAAACGTTAAAAAAAATTTTTTTTAAAAAAAGAAAAATTAAGTAGAAATTGTTTCCCACTGTAAAGTTGAATGAGACCAGGCCAGCCTTACCCTCTAAAAACTGACAAACACATCTTGGTTTCCCTCTATGTTTCTCTACCGCCATATGCAAAAGACACATTTTTGTTGCAGGCCCTGGCAATAAAATGGATTTTTCATTTATTACTGTCATTTATAAGTGTGGGTAATATTTTCAGTTGATTATGAGGTGACATTAATTACATAAATATTTAAAAGACACTGTTCTAAGACTCATTATTAGTTTTTATTAAAAGCAATTTATATATCCCATATAGTCATCTAGAGGTATTTGAAACAGATATTGGAACGGATTTTTTAAAAGCAAAGAATACATTTCTTCTGTCCCTGTCCGGAGAACTTCCCTCATGGAGCATTTCCTTTACCAAAGTCTCAGAAAGTCGTGTTTTTATAACTTGGTGCCATTGATTCTGTGACAGTAGTCTAAATAAACATCATGAAGTCATTCGATAATGAATAAGTAGGAGGAGACACCATTGTTTAACCTCCACACTATGCTAATGAGTAGGGTGATAGACTTTGCTGTGCTGAATAATGGAACTTTTATTCTATCCCAGTGGGACTGTCTCCAGGGCCTCCTGGGAAGATTTGCCAGGCTGGTCTATGTGCAGCTCCCGAGGGCACTTTACAGAGCTTCCAGAATCTTGTTACGGCACATTTATCAAAGGAAGTCACAATCTGGATGAAGACCACATTCTCTCACTCTTTCCAATAGGAAGCATCCCTGTATGTTACTTTCATTTTACTTGTCCTACCTAGGTAAAATAGAATAGTAATCTGGGAAAATAATTGTTAATACAAAGATCTACAACACTGAGAGAATTTCATCCCTTAGGCCATTTTAATACTGTCAGACAAAAAGTATATTTTCCTTACAAAGCCTGAACGTGCTAGCATATTATTATACACAGCGTAAAGTTAAGGGTGTTTGAAGTGTGAAAACAGAAAGCATTCGTAGTTATTCAACCCTGAATACTTAGGACATTTCATTTCTTTTTACAGCAACCATATTCAGTCAATAAAAGATCAAATGCTTTTGGTTACTGGACTGAAAAAAATCAAATCCTCCGAAATTTTAGCACTTGATGTTCCTTGAGTATTTGCTCTCAGCTATAGCTCATTAAATGAGCTGATCCGCCAGTGAGTCTATAAATTGAAACAAAAGCAAAGAGCTCTTTTTTCTTTTTTTTTTTTCCAAAGTAACTGGACCCAAAGTGAAACACACTTAAGTCTGGTTGTTTACAGACTCTTTCTTCCACATAGTCGGTGTTCTACAGAATAAACGCGTGTCGTGAAACTGGAAATCTTTCAGTAACAATCTAATTAGGACTTCTCTGGGTAGGAGTGGTAGAATCATGATTCTTAATTGATAACTTGATGAGATCGAGGGCAGATCATGAGAAAGGTAAAGGAAGGTAGATAAACTGGGCAGTTTGCAATGACTTGCATGTACTTAATGTTTTGTTTTGTTTTTAATGTTTTTATTTTATTTATTTATTTTTGAGAGAGAGCGCGAGTAGGGGAGGGGCAGAAAGAGAGACAGAATTTGAAGCAGGCTCCCGGCTCTGAGCTGTCATCACAGAGGCTGACACGGGGCTCGAGCTCACAAACTGTGAGATCACCACCTGAGATGAAGTCAGATGTATAACCCACTGAGCCACCCAGGGGCCCCTGTAGTTAACAGTTTTTGTTGAATTTTATTCATTTTATTTCACTTCATGTAAAAATATAATGTTAGGCACTCTTCCAGGAACTTTAGAATATAGTATATAAACAACTCTATGAAATGAGTATTATCACTTACTCTCAGATTAAAAGTGATCAACTAGGTCACAAAATACACAGAGCTAATAAGCAACAGAGGTAGGACTTGAACCCAGCGAAAATTAGCCTAGAGTTTATCCTCTAGACCGGTACACCACACTACCTTTTGTCTCTTTCTTAAGAAATCCTAAATTAAGAAGCTTTTTTTTCTTACGGGACGCTAAATGAGGATTTTCAACAAATTTGAAGTGGATTGGTCAATATACAGCAGCCAAGGGATTCACATCACCCATTTCTGCCATCGTCTTAAAACATAACCTATTGAATAAAATGTAAACCTAACATCCTGTCTGCTGGTAAATGTAATTAATGATTCATTCATTTTGTTTTGTTTTTGTGTGTATTTTTTTAAGCTTTGTTTTGACAGAGAGAGAGAGAGCATGAGTAGGGGAGGGGCAGAGAGAGAGGGACAGAGAGAGGGACAGCCTCCCAAGCAGGCTCCATGCTGTCAGCACAGAACCCGACACAGGGCTTGAACTCCCAAACTGTGAGATCATGACCTGAGCCGAATCAAGAGTCGGATGCTTAACCGAATGAGCCACTCAGGCGCCCCAATGATTTTTTTCATTTTTAAAACCACATGTCAATCTGAGAGGTGATACTGAGGGTAACGTTACAGATTTTCTATTCCAATCGTTACTTCTCCTTGACTTTGTATCCCTAACTCAAAGAAAAGGTTGCCAACTGTTGGGTCTTAACCAAGGCAAGATGGTATCTCAATAACAGCTCTTCAGTAGTCTCTAAACACAGAGGTTGGCTGTAGGGTTCAATTTTACTAGTATATTCTAGTGCTGTTGTCTTAGGAACCTAAGTTATGTGGGTTATCTGCTAAATATTGTCGAGCTAGAACCATTATAAAATTCTCAAGTCTGAGTCATTGTAGATGGAAAGCACATATTCCGTTGCTACAAAGTAAAATTCATTCACTTGACAGCTATTGATGGAGCAGCCACTAAAAACCATGGTTACAAAAGTTACTGATACGTCCTATCAAAATCCCAGCTGACTTTTTCCAGAAATTGCCAAGGTGATCACACCATTCATGTGGAATCTCAAGGGATTTGCAATAGTCAAAACAATCTTGAAAAAGAAGAAAGTTGGAGGACTCCCGTTTCTTGATGTCAGAACCTAAGTGCAAATGTCTAGTTATCAAGCTCGTGTGCCACTGCTGCAAGGATGGGCGTATAGATCAATGGAACAGAACTGAAATATAGAAACAAACCCTCAAAATTACAGTCAATTGATTTTCAACAAGGAGCCATGATAATTCAATGGGGAAATAATTGTCTTTTCGAGAAAAGGTACCAGGACAGCTGGGTATCCACATACGAAAGAATGAAGTTGGAACCATACCTCCTATTTCACACCACAGATGAAGATAAACTCAAACTAGACTAAAGATCTAATGTTTAAAATAAACTAAATAAACTGTGAAACTCTCCGTAGAAAACATAGGTACAAACCTTCACGACCTTGCATTAGCCCATGATTTCTTAGCCATGATATCAAAAGCACAAGCAAGTGAAGAAGAAAAAATAGATAATCTAGACACCATCAAATAAAAAATTGTGTGCTTCAAATGACAACATGAAAAATGTGTAAAGATAGTCCACAGTATGGGAGAACATATTTGCAAATTGTATGTCTGATAAGGGACTTCTATCTAGAATATATAAAGAACTCTTACAACTCAATAATAAACACACAAATAACCCAACTAAAAGGAGCCAAGGATCTGAATAGACATTTCTCCAAAGAAGGTATACAACTGGTCAGTAAGTACACGAAAAGATACTTGGCATGATTAATCATCAGGATAATGCAAATCAAATCCACATGATATATCATGTCACACTAATTAGAATGGCAAGAAATTTTTTACAGATACGTTGGCAAGGATAAAAAGAAACGAGAACTCTGAGGCACTGCTAATGGAAATAGAGAATAGTGCAGTTCCTTGGGAGAACAGTCTAACAGCTTCTCAAACGATTAAGTACATTGTTGTCCTATAATCCAGCAATTTCACTCCTAAGTATGTACCTACAAGAATTGAGCCACAATGTCCACACAGAAACTTGTACACAAATATTCGTAGCCACACTACACACAATAGGAAACAGTAGAAACAACCCAAACATCCATCAACAGAGTCATGAAGTGCAGCCTATCCATACAATGGAATATTGTTTGGCAAAAAAAAAGAAAAAGGGAGGGGCGAGCAACCTATGGATATTTACTGTGACATAGATGAATCTTGACAAAACTATGTTAAGTAAAAGAAGCTCGTCGCAAAGGACTATGTATTCCATGATTCCATTTGTATGCTACATCCACAATAGGCAAATCTGCAGAGACAGAAGCAGATTAGTGGTTGCTTCGGGCCGGAAGAGAAAGGGAGAATGGGGGAGTGATGGCTAGGAGGGATTGACTTTCTTTTGGAGACCTTGACAGTGTTGTAAATTGATTGTAGTGATGGTTACACCAGTCTGCAAATATACTAAAAGCCATTGAATTGTGTGCTTTAAATGGCTGAATTATGTAATACAGGAATTCTATCTCAACAAAGCTGTTTTTTTAAAATAGTGAGCCAGGGGTGTCTCAGTCAGTAAAGCATCCGACGCTTGATTTTGGCTCAGGGCATGTTCTCATGGTTCTTGGGACGGAACCTTATGTAGGGTTCTGCCCTGACAGCACAGAGCCCACTTGGGATTCTCTCTCTCTGCCCCTCCCCTACTCATGCATGTGCCCTCTTAAAATAAATAAACATTTAAAAAATAAAAATAAATAGAATAGTGAACTATACAGATAAAAATCCATGCCTCTATGGTACTTATCATCTAGTAGGGGTAATAATATGTCAGGTGAACATAGCAGCTATAAAGAAAATTCTGGATTAGAGTGACGGGGGGATGTCATAGTGAGGTACTAGCTTATAGAGGGAGGCCACTGAAGCTCTAATGAACCGAACTGGAGAGCTCTATATGGTACAAAGAACACTGCCAGGAGTGTGTATTTTATTTTGCATGAGATGGGACACCATTAGAGGGGTCAGAACAGGGAACTAAAGGGACAGGATTGCTGTTTAAAAGGATCATGCCATCTGCTGTGTTAAGAACTGGTTATTGGTGGAGGGGTGCCTGGGTGGCTCAGTCGGGTGACTCGATTTCAGCTCAAGTCATGATCTCTTGGTTGTGAGATCAGGCCCCATGTAGGGCTGCACACTGAGTGTAGAGCCTGCTTGGGTTTCTCACTCCCTCTCTCTCTGCCCCTCCCCCTGCTTGTGCACACTCTCTCTCTCTCTGTCATAATAAATAAGTAAACTTTTAAAAAGAATTAGGTTATCGGTAGGCAAAAGAAGAAACAGGGAGGCCAACTGAAAAGCTATTTCAGGGGTGCCTGGGTGGCTCAGTCGGTTGAGCCTCCGACTTCGGCTCAGGTCACGATCTCATGGTCCGTGAGCTTGAGCCCCTCATCGGGCTCTGTGCTGACAGCTCAGAGCCCGGAGCCTGCTTCGGATTCTGTGTCTCCCTCCTTCTCTGCCCCTCCCCTGCTCATGCTCTGTCTCTCTCTGTCTCAAAAATAAATAAAAACATTAAAAAAAAAAAAAAAAGCCATTTGATTGGCACTTGAGTGGCTCAGTCAGTTATGTCTCCGACTCTTGGTTTCGGCTCAGGTTGTCATGTGGGCGTTCTGTGAGTTTGAGGAGCTCTGCATGAGACTCTGTGCTGGCAGGGAGGAGCCTGCTTGGGATTCTCTGTCTCCCTTTCTCTGCCCCTCCCCCACTCACACTGTCTCTGCGTCTTTCAAAATAAATAAACTTAAAAAACTTTTTCTAAATGAAGCTATTTCAATTACGTAGGCAAAAATCATGGTGACTTGGACCGAAATGGTAGTAGTAGATATGGTAAAAATAGTTGAGATATATTTTGATAGAAGGAGATTCTAGAGATCCGGCAGGCGCGATTTTGGATTTGGGAGGCAAGAGGAGTCAAGGATGACTCCAGAGTTTTTTAACCTGAACTGTCTGAAACATGGAGTCATTTTCTGAGATGCTTCCCTTGGTTGCAGAGTGGTAGAAGGGTGGAGGGAAGGATCAAATTGAAATGATACATTACAGTCAAAACATGAATTACATCATAATCAAAGGGATTATTCCAATGAAACCAACTAAGGTACACTCTACTTCACATTCTATTCCAAAAGAAACTCAGTTACTACTGGACTCAAAAATAACAAGGCACATTAGAGCATTTAAATTGTTTAAATATTAGTAATTCGTGTTTCACAAACCACAAAAGTAATGCATGGTGTTTTTAAAACAAAATTCAAGCGGAGCACCCGGGTGGCTCAGTCGGTTGAGCATCCGACTTCAGCTCAGGTCATGATCTCATGGTTCGTAAGTTTGAGCCCTGCATCAGGCTCTGTGCTGATGGCTCAGAGCCTGGAGTCTGCTTCAGATTCTGTGTCTCCCTCTCCCACTGCCCCTCCCTCACTCACACTCTGTCTCTTTCTCTCTCTCTCTCTCTCTCTCTCAAAAATAAGTAAACATTTAAAAAAATTCAAGTAATATGAAAAGAGTAAAACAAAAGAATGGACTTTCCCTCTCCCTTCGACAGGGGTAACCACCTTTAGTAAGTTAGTGTTTTGTTCTTACTGACCTTTCACGGGGATATATTCAAGTGTTACATGAGATATTAAGGAATATTTAATAATACAAATAAAAATGCTTTGAAAATGTCCGATTTTACAAATGCACTAAAAATGTGAGTATTTACAAAAATTCAGTTGTCGTACAACTTGATAGAAAATAACTATTTAATAGAATCAGGCCATGTTAAAAAACCAGAAAACACATAAGAATATATTTTGATGCTCAAGATCACATTGTAAATTTAAATACAAATTTTAGAGGTTAAGCTAGTTTACTTTTTCAAGTTCAGGTATCTCAATTTGGTTCTTTATGCCATTTTTGGGGGTGTTGGTCTCTCCCTCTCTTTTTTAACAGACATTATAGGGGTGCCTGGGTGGCTCGGTCGGTTAAGCGTCCGACTTCGGCTCAGGTCATGATCTCACGGTCCGTGGGTTCGAGCCCCGCGTCGGGCTCTGTGCTGACAGCTCAGAGCCTGGAGCCTGTTTCAGATTCTGTGTCTCCCTCTCTCTGTGACCCTCCCCCATTCATGCTCTGTCTCTCTCTGTCTCAAAAATAAATAAACGTTAAAAAAAAAATTAAAAAAAAAAAACCAGACATTATTTGTGAGAGCACCTTTAGGTTTATAATAAAAGTGAGTGGCATGTACAGAGAGTTCTACATACTGCCTATCTCTCTCCACATGCAACCTCGTCCGCTATTGATATCCTTAACCATGGTGGTACATTTGTTACAATGGATTAACCTCCATTGACATGTCATTAGCACTGAAAGCCCATAGTTTACATTACATTTCCTTTCTGGTTTTGTTTCATTCTCTGGGTTTGGACAAACGTATTGACATACATCCACCATTATATCCTAATATTTCACTGCCTTAAAATCCTCTGTGCTCTGCCTATTCATCTTTCCCTCCCCCGCCCAGTCTCTGGCAAGTGCTTGTTGTTTTCCTGTCTTCACAGTTTTGCCTTTTCCAGCATGTCGTATAGTAAGAATCCTTCAGTGTGTAGCCTTTTCAGATGGGTTTTGTTCACTGAATTACGTGCAGTTATGTTTCTTCCCTGTCTTTTTTTGGTTTGATCGCTCGTTTCCTTTTGAACACAGAGTAATAGTCTGATAATGTCTGTATGTACCACAGTCCGTTTATCCACTCACCTCCTGAAGGATATCTTGGTTGTTTCTGAGTTTTGGAAACTTTGAATAAAGCTAGTATAAACATCTGTGTGCAGGTTTGTGCACGGACATAAATTTTCACATCGTTTGGCAGTGGAATATTACTCGATGATCAAAAAGAATGAAATCTTGCCATTTGTGACAACATGGATGGAACTAGAATGTATTATGCTAAGCAAACTAAGTCAGTCAGAGAAAGGTCATGCTGTATCATTTCACTCATATGTGGAATCTAAGAAACACAACAGATGAACCTATGGGAAGGAAAGGAAAAATAAGATAAAAACAGAGAGGGAGACAAACCATAAGAGACTCTTAAATATGGAGAACAAAATGAGGGTTGCTGGAGGAGTGTTGGGCGGGGGGGGGGGGGGGATGGGCCAAATGGGTGATGGGATTGTTGGGATGACCCCTGGGCGTTATATACAAGTAATGAATCACTAAATTCTATTCTGGAAAGCATTATTACATTCTATGTTAACTAACTTGCATAAAGTTTTAAAAAAAAGATTTTTTTTTTTCACTCATTTTGGTAAATAGCAATGAGTGCTGTAGGGGAGGGAAAATTTTTCTTAACCCTCTTAGGATCCCTGGCTGAGCCTGAAAATTCAACCTACTAACACAGATTGATAGGAGAAAAGCATACAAATTTCTTTAGTATAAAGTTTTATGTGGCATGCAAGCCTTTCCGTGGAAAAAAGACCCCCCAAAATGGTTACATCTGAGGTTTTTTTATGCTAGTTTTAATGAAGAATGGAAAGTTGTGGAAAGATAAGGTAAGGCCAAGATTGTGAGGTGAGTGGAAATGGGGAAATTCACCAAGCCCTGTTCATTCAGATTCCTGTCTCTGTCCTTCCATCTTCAGAGATAAGGATGCTTTTCCTCGCAGTATAGAGGGGGCGTCTCTCACAGGAAGGTTTTATGACCTGCTTCAGGGAAGGATCAGAAGGTCCTTCCTGAGCATGCCATTTTTCAAATTCCTTTAGCCTGAAATATTCAGTATGCTAAGGGCCCATATTTTGAGGTAGTGTGTTCTGAATCCCATCAGTGCTATTACTGTATTATGTGGTAAGAGCCTGTTTAATTTTTTTAATGTTTACTTATTTTTGAGAGAGGGAGCTTGAGTGGAGGAGAGGGGGACTGGATCTGAAGCGGGCTTTGCACTGACAGCAGAGTGTCCGATGTGGGGCTTGAGCTCACGATCCGTGAGACCATGACCTGAGCCCAGGTCAGACACTTAGCCGACTGAGTCACCCAGGTGCCACAAGAGTCTGTTTAATTTTTTTTTTAATTTTTTTTAATGTTTGTTTGGTTTCTGAGGGAGAGAGATAGAGAACCAGTGGGGGAGAAGCAGAGAGAGAGGGAGACACAGAATCCCATGCAGTCTCCAGGGTCTGAGCTGTCAGCACAGAGCCTGATGCGGGGCTTGAACCCATGAACTCTGAGATCATGACCCGAGCAAGGTTGGGCGCTTAACCGACTGAGCCACCCAGATGCCCCGAGTCTGTTTAATTTTTTAAGGAAATGCCACATTCTCTTATGGACTGAATGTTTGTGCCTTCCCAAAATTCATATATGGAAACTCTACTCCTACCCCCTTTCCCAGCGTGATGGTATTTGGAGAGCTTTGGGAGGAAATTAGGGTAAGATGAAGTTGTGTGTGTGGAACTCTCAAGGATGGAACAAGTGGCCTTCTAAGAACCTGATAAGAGCTTGCTTTCCCTGTCTTCTCTCGCCCTGTGATGGTCCAATGACAAGTTGGCAGTCTGAACCTTGGAAGAGGATTCTCACTGGAGCCTGACTGTGCTGGTCCCCTGATCTTGGACTTCTGGTCTCCAGAACTACAAGACATAAATGGCTGTTGTTTCTAAGCCACCCAGTCTATGGTGCTTTGTTATAGCCTCAACTGACTAGGACACTGCCTTCCAAAGTGGCTGCGCCATTTTGCTTTTTCACTTGTAAAGAATGAGAGTTCCTGCTGCTCCACATTCTCATCAACATTTCACGTTGTCAGGGTTTGGGATTTTGGACATTCTACCAGGTGTGTAGGGGGATCCCATGATTGTTTTAATTTGCAGTTTCCTAATGAGGTAGGATGTTGAGCGTCCTTTCATATGCTTACTTGCTGTCTGTATATCTGTGGTGAAGTGTTTCTTCAGCTCTTTTGCTCATTTGTTAAAAATGCTTATTTATTTATTTTTGAGAGAGGGCGCAAGACGGGGAGGGGCAGAGAGAGAGGGAGACGCAGAATCCTAAGCAGGTTCCAGGCTCCGATCTGTTAGCACAAAGCCTGACGCAGGCCTCGAACCCACGAGCGGTGAGATCATGACTCGTTGGATGCTTAATCGACTGAGCCACCCAGGTGCCCCTCTTTTGCTCCTTTTTATTAAAAAAAATTTTTTTTTAATGTTTACTTATTTTTGAGACAGAGAGAGACAGAGCATGCACGGGGGAGGGTCACAGAGAGAGGGAGACACAGAATCTGAAACAGGCTCCAGGCTCTGAGCGGTCAGCACAGAGCCCGACACAGGGCTCGAACCCACGGACCGTGAGATCGTGACCTGAGCCAGAGTCGGACACTTAACCGACCGAGCCACCCAGGCGCCCCTCTTTTGCTCCTTGTTAACCGTGTTGCTCGTTTCCTTGTTTTGGACTGTTAAGAATTCTTTGCATGTTTTGGATAACAGTGCTTTATTGACTATGTCCTTTGCAAACATTTTCTCCCAGTCTCTAGCTTGTCCTCTCATTCTCTGAAGCCGCTTTGTTTTTTAACCTTTATGATTCTTGGTTCACTGAAGTGACACACCAATTGGAAAAAGTTTAAATTCCTACCGCAAAATCTCATCTTCTCCCTTATGTATTAATTACAGGCTGGCTCGTGCCATTCTCCCTCCAGTCTCCCAAACATCATTTCTCAAGTTGCCCGGAGTCATTTTACATCCACTTCCCCTAAAAGTCTGGGTCCCAAGACTTCCCACGTAAGAGGGGGCCTGTTACATGTTTGAGCCTTGGCTGTCAGATGGAAACAAAGTGGAGATCGCTTCACTTTTATCCACCTATCATCTTTTTACATTTCCTCTTCCTGAATCAGTTTCCCGTTTGCTTTGGTAGTTTTCTCTGTCCCCTCACAGCCGTAAGGCAAAAATGGTAGCCTGATTTCACAACCAAGGGAGACAAAAATTGGGGTGTGATTGGTTTCCCATAGAATGCGCCGCTGGAGCCAGCCGCAAAGAAGATTCGGCTGCTCATTTGTACCATCGTTTCCAGGCACTAGCGCCTTCCTTATTAACACATGAGTGAAGGGAGTTGGTGAATGATGGTGCATGAGGACATTTATTTAGATTTTCACATAGGTTGATGAAATCGAAGCGGAAGTCTAAGGCCCAGTAGCAAGGCTCTGTGTTTTCCAGGCAAGTCTGCGGAGATGATCAGACATAAGGAACTCCACGAACTTTTTTGTTCATTTAGAGTGTCCCTGGAAAGTGAAGGAAAGTGGAAACTACTCTTGTCCAGCAAACAATGTTGCTTCGAAAGCCTCACTCCTAAAGGCCTGTCTTTCCGATCTAGGTGAAAAAGCCAATCTGACCGTTGTGGCGTGACTCTGATGTCCCACGTGTTCAGCATAGGCAGGAAGACACAGTTCAAGTAACAATGAGTAAAAGCCAGTCTGCCAGACGAGCTTGTTTTTCAGGTTTCGAAGGGTAATTTGCTCTTTTGACAGATATTTGTGTGTTCCCTGTTCTGGGCAAACCAGCTCATACAGCCAGAAAAACGTAGTCAGAGGGACACATCCAAGATGCCAAAAGTTCAATGACCTGAGAAGAGCAAAAGTCATTTCGAGTTCTCAGAAGGAGGGAGTTCTGTCCGTTCAGCAGGTGCCACCAGACAGACTTCAAGGACGAGATGATCGTGAGCTAGGTCTTAACAAAGGACAGGATGTTGGCAAGTGGAGACGGCAGGAAAGGGTGTTTTGGATGGAAGAGCATCTTGAGGAAAATGTGTGGATGTAGAAGTCTGTGTCCTCTGGTTCCCATTTGGGAAAAGGCCAGTTCACTGTGGCTGGAACGTAGAACATGCATAAGGACGTAAGGGAGAAGGGAAAAGGGTTAGGCGAGACAACATCAGGACTCTTGTATTCGTCATCTTTGTTGCTTAAGGAATTACCCCCCCAATTTAGCAGCTTTGGGCAAAACTAATTATTATTTAATAGTTGCTGTGGGTGGGGCGCCTGGCTGGCTCAGTCGGTTAAGCATCTGATAGCGGCTCAATTCATGATCTCACTGTTCGTGGGTTCGAGCCACGCGTTGGGCTCTGAGTTGGTGACTCGGAGCCTGAAGCTGCTTCGGATTCTGTGTCTCCCCCCACCAATGCTCACACTCTGTCTCTCTCTCAAAAATAGATAAACATTAAAAAAAATTGTTTTTAATTTCTTTGGGTCAGAAATCTGGTGTAGTTTGGCGGGCTGACTCAGGCCTGCTCAGGGTCTCCCAGGAGGCTGCAGTCAAGGGTATCTGTGAGTCTGGATTGTAGTCACCCGATGCTTGTCTGGAGCTGGAGGCTCCATTTCTAAGCTCACGTGGCTGTGGATATCGTGAGGATATCATGCGCTGTGGATCATTCGGGGCCAGTTTCCAGTCTGACGGGCGCAACTCTCATTACAGGGGTGCAGATGGGGCTCTGCACATCTTTGAGGGGCTACGGTCATATTGGAGACGTTATGGAAGAATTTTTGAGCAGCCGAGCCTGGGAACGAATAAACAGAGCTTTACGCCTCCCAAAATGTACTTAGTGACATCCAACCTCATGCATTAGATAAATGGCGGGACGAGTAGATGCTGGGGTGAACAGCTGGAGGAATACTGCAGGTCTAGATGAGATCTAATAAGGCCCAGCTGAGATAGAAGCAGCAGGGTGGGAAAGGAGATCCAGATGCCCAAGTCAGTAGCACAAAGGATATCTCAATAGAACTTAGTATCTATCTCCAAAATAACTCAAGCAGGGGTCCAATGATGCCTAATGCACTTGCTGTATGTGTATGAATATGTGAAAGACATCAAATACTTAGTATTTAGGTGGTCGGCGAATAGAGAAACGACATCTTTATAAAGATCCATTCAAAAGGCACAGAGTTTCAGGGACTAGTGGCTATGAAGTCACTTCCTGTTTTGGACTTAATCCTAGCAGGCCATCTCGTTTCGTGACAGCAAAAAAAGGAAGAATAGAATACAACGTGCTCTTTCCAATCCCTTTGCTTATCACCAGAGCATTTCACTCCTCACCTGCTCGGAAAGCCAATAAGCCAGCAAACCCCTGGGCCAGGGCCCAGAACTGGCATCCACTCCAGCTCTTGGATGTAAGTCAGACTAATTACAGGTTGTGGAGACACTGCAGGTTGTTTGAAAACATTAAGTAGGTCAGATCATCCTGTGAAACGTAGGCTGCCAACTTCTTCATTAGTCAGGAGACCATTTATTCAATTATTCATGTATTTGACATCTGTTTCTAGAGTTCAGGGCAGTGTGATGGAGATTCGGAGTCTTACCAAAAGGAGACTGAGACCCTGCCCTCTGGAGATCTACAGTCTTGCAGGGACATAGCCATAAAAGGCTAGAATACGATGGCACCATTATACGCCATGCAACACAAATTTCACGGCGACACGGTTGAAACAGCCCATCAACGTATTTTTGGATCCCTCCCTAATAGGAAAGTTGAGAAGTGGTGGAAAAAACTGCAGTAAGACAGTGCCGTCGGCAGGGAACCAGCATTTCCAAGCCAGCATCCAACCGCCAAGATGGCCCATGACGCTATAAATATAGTTCAGGTGGTCTGAAACCGTGCTCTAAGAACTGAAATGTCGCGCCTCACTTTTTATCAAGCCGAGAGAAGAATTAGTTAAAATCACAGCCGCTCCCTGGATGAAGACGGCATTAAGACTATCTTAACTGGGATCTCTGAAAATCATCCACTAATCCAAAGGCGGGCAAAAATACCAACAACGTGTCAAGAAGGAGGCAGAAAGATGGAACATCACAGGTAACTTTAAAGGTCGGGGCCGGGTCAGTGCTACTCCGCAGGCCTGCCCGAGCAGAGTTCTGGTGATGAGTAGTTCTGGGGCCGATGAGTAGGGACAGCTTCTCTGGGAACAAGCAACAGGGGTAGTAGAAGGGTCGAGGCACAGGCATTGGAGGAGATGATGAGTAGGGAAATGATGGCCTCCGCAGGCTCAGGACATAAGCAGTGCCAGGGAGATAGAGAGCAACATGGTTTCATGGCTGATGAGAGCCGGTGTAGAGGCATGGCCAGCCCTTCTTGTTCTCACTTGTCTAGATGGAGGGAAGAAGTGACCGCTACAACTGGACGATGGTTTCTTCCATCTGGAATAAGTACCCCCTCGCGGACAGTCCCGAAGCATCTTGAGCTCGCCTGTCTCACAGCACCCAGTTGTGATTGCCTCCTTACTTGTGGGGGCCCCTGCGGAGGTTATAATCTTCTTGATGTGTCCATTACTTGTCTATTTGCATTACCCCGCACAGTGCTTAGCGTACAGACGCCATTAGATGTTTGCTACATGAGGCAGTGATTGGACAATTTGTTGTTGGGTTTTGTTGGAGCCTACGATGGAGGAGCGTGAACCGCGGGACGTTAGATGGGGAAGACAGCGTGAACGTGTAATGAATATTTCTCATCTACCCAGTATCTGAACCCCTCCATCTTTTCCTTTGAGGAATTCCCAGTTTCCTTGGTGGAATTCACCATTTTTGAGTCATGGAAGGAGGCGGATCCTACCCACCATTAAAGGTGGCCAATCTGTCAACTCCTCTTTGCCGACCTCCCTTGCTGCTAGGGCATGGATGTGGGACCTGAGGTCCACAAACCAGATGCACCCCATCCCCTGCATCTCTGAATAGGGAACTTGTAAGAAGCAAGGACAGAAGAAAATCCACATTGGCATGGGTGACACTTGCAGAATTTTGTGCGTGGGTTAGCAACAGGACGGTAGGGAGGGTGGAAGACCGTGAACATGCCAACACCGCGTGGGAACTACCTCTTCTAGCGTTCAGTGGCAGCTGCCGTGGTGGCCTCATCCATCCAGTTCCTCGGCATGACTTTGAGAATTCGTTCTGGCACCATAAGCTTCTGAGCCTGGTTCTCCAGCCCTCCCAGCAATTTTGTGAGCTGCCCAATATCCCTTTTGAGAAATTCCTTTTTTACTTAAATCAACCGGAGTCGGTTTCTGTAACTTGCAACGTGGAACCCTCACTGATACAAGGTTAAATCCTGGGGGACCAGGTTAGAACTTTCCAATATTATCTGCAGGCAGCAGGGAACCACTTACACTTTTTTAAGGGGCTTGTGACAATCACAGAAGTGCCCTAAGAAGATCAAACTGACAGCAGCATGTAGCACGAACTGGAGGAAGATGAGTCTGGAAGAAGAGAGAGCAGGTAGGAAGCTTTTGCACCTATGCAGGTGAGAAGCGATGCAGTAATGAGGGACTGCACTAGAGATTTATAACTGCTCAGATGGTCGGCAAACAGAGAGAGGTCCGTGTCTGATTCCCTTTCTGGTTTTCCGCAGGGATTTCAGGCTAGTGCAGGGAAAACTGCGCTTCAGTGGAGAAGGCGTCGTTCCGATCACACCTTCCCAGATTATCTGACTCTAGTCTTTCAGTGTCCTTAAGCTATGTTGCAACTCGGTAATCGGTAGGCAAGTGATAGGGCCGTAAAATAATCTTGTCAACAAACACATACATTCTGCCTCGTGGAGATTCCGCTGGCTTTCCTTCCTTTCTCATGGTGGAAGAGGCCGGTTTTGCCGCCATTTGCCCCATTCTGATCTATGAATGTGACCTTCGATGAACATTGTGCCTCGAACTTATTGCAACAGCTCACTAGTGTCCGCACCAGTGAAATAAATAAAATCCTTAACTTGTGTTCGTATTTACACCTGTCTGACCCTCCAATCTAAACCTTTTGGTAAAAAAACGTTCACAGCCTTGATTTCTTTCTTTGTAAATGGCTTCTGGAAACACAGCTCCAAAAGTAGATAAATGACTATGATTCCTGTCATCCTATGTTTGTGTTTAGCACTAGAGGTAAGTTTCTAGTAAATGACAGAATTTACCTGAAAGAGGGCCACTTGCCAAGTGCAAAGGCCAGTGTTTCGAAAGTTAAGTCCGAATAAAATATCAAAGGCTTGGTGCAATCTCTGCCTTCCGGAGAACCCTGAGAGTTCCCACGGTGAGCTTGCTTCTCTTTTCCCATAATTTTTCAGGAGTTGCTTCCATATTATCGGCAGCCATCAAAAAGAAATAGATATTTGTTGTTGTTGTTGTTTTGTTTTTTTTTAATTTTTTTTAACGTTTTTTTATTTATTTTTGAGACAGAGACAGAGCATGAACAGGGGAGGAGCAGAGAGAGAGGGAGACACAGAATCTGAAACAGGCTCCAGGCTCTGAGCTGTCAGCACAGAGCCCAACGCGGGGCTCGAACTCACGGACCGTGAGATCGTGACCTGAGCCGAAGTCGGACGCTTAACCGACCAAGCCACCCAGGCGCCCCAGTTGTTGTTTTTAATGAAGTCAGCTTTATGCCCAATGTGGTGCTTGAACTGACGACCCTGAGCTCAAGAGTCACGTGTTCTACCAACTAAACCAGCCAGGCACCCCTGGATATTGTTTTGTTTTATTTTGTTTTTCTTCATCGTTTTATTTATGCACTTATTTTTAAGAGAGAGGCGGAGAGAGCATGAGTGGGGTAGGGACGATGGGGGTGGGTGGGTGGGTGGGGGACAGGGGATCCAAAGCAAGCTGTCTACTAACAGCAGAGATCCCTAGGAGGGGCTCAAACTCAGGAACCATGAGATTGTGATCTGAACAGAAGTCGGACACGTAACCGGTTGAGCCACCCAGGTGCCCCTAGACAGTTGCTTTTTAAGAAACGGAAGCAGGCAAATAATAATTTCACACATAGTTGGCTCATTCATACGTCAAGTGTTTGTTTCCCAGTGTCCTAAGTGCATAGATGATCCAGGAGAATTGTATGAGGCGTTAAAATCTCTGCACGGCTTAAGAAAGTGTATGAGTATGAACGGATGGTGGGTGGTTCTGTTTACAGGGCCAAACTTAGGGCCGCATGCCAAATTCTTTTCAGTGGACTCCAAGGAAATGACCCAATTCCATGGTTACGTTAGAATATTGTTCTATGGAATATCGCTTCACATAAGTGGACTGTCACATAAGTGGGGTGAGAAGCCTTTGAATCCCTTTCACTGAAATGGAATTCGATTTGTCCTGCAATCATAAAATGTAGGCTAGCAGTGCAAGAAACCCTTCCGTGGGTTCGTGAATGCTGATCTCTTTTTTACACAGAGAGATCTCAGAAGCTAACATTCAGAAATGTGCTCACGCAATATGTCACAATATGTTGTTTAACAAAAATATAGAAGAAAGTCATATCTGCCGCAAATGAGGAGTGTCATTAATGGATCGGCTGCAAGTTGCTCACAGGCGTCTGACTTGGCACTTGGCTGGAGAGAACCACTTACTTAAGCAATTCCTCGCTATTAGTTTTCGCTTGTTGCTCTTGGCTTCAGCACAAAGCTGCTTTCAAAAGCAGGTGACAAAATGAATTCTACAAAGGCTCAAGCATACGACCTCACTTCGGGTCATTTGTAACTTCGCAGATTGTTGGTAAAGAGTGTAAGAGCATTAATAGGCTGGCGGTTTTTTGTTGTTTTTTTTTTTAAACCCATTTGGCTAAGGGGTTTCTCAGAAAGAACCTTGCCATCCACAAGCGCCTGGGTAGCTCAGTGGGTTAAGCGTCCTATTCTTGATTTCTGCTCAGGCCACGATCTCACAGTTGGTGGAATTTGAGCCTCATGTGGGGCTCTGAGCCCATAGCAAAGAGTCTGCTTGGGGTTCTCTCTCTCCTTTTCTCTCTCTCTCTCTGCCCCTCCCTCCTGCTCCTCTTCCCCTCCCTCTCTGTCTCAAATATAAATGAGCAAACATTAAAAAAGAAAGGGAGGAAGGAAGGAAGGAAGGAAGGAAGGGAGGAAGGAAGGGAGGAGGGAAGGAAGAAGGGAAGGGAGGGAGGGAGGAAGGAAGGAAGGAAGGAAGGGGGGGAAGGAAGGAGGGAAGGAAGGAGGGAAGGGAGGAAGGAAGGAAGGAAGGAAGGAAGGAAGGAAGGGAGGAGGGAAGGAAGGAGGGAAGGAAGGAGGGAAGGAAGGAGGAAAGGAAGGAGGGAAGGGAGGGAGGAAGGAAAGAAGGGAGGAGGGAAGGAAGGAGGGAAGGGAGGAAGAAAGGAAGGAAGGAGGGAAGGAAGGAAGAAAGGAAGGAGGGAAGGAAGGAAGGAGGGAAGGAAGGGAGGGAGGAAGGAAGGAAGGAAGGAAGGAGAGAAGGAAGGGAGGAAGGGAGGAAGGGAGGAAGGGAGGAGGGAAGGAAGGAAGAAAGGAAGGAAGGAAGGAGGGAGGGAAGGAAGGGAGGAAGGGAGGAAGTGAAGAGGGAAGGAAGGAAGGGAGGAAGAAAGGAAGGAAGGGAGGAGGGAAGGAAGGAGGGAGGGGAGGAAGAAAGGAAGGAAGGAGGGAAAGAAGGAAGAAAGGAAGGAGGGAAGGAAGGGAGGGAGGAAGGAAGGAGAGAAGGAAGGGAGGAGGGAAGGAAGGAAGAAAGGAAGGAAGGAGGGAGGGAAGGAAGGAAGGAAGGAAGGAAGGAAGGAAGGAAGGGAGGAAGGGAGGGAGGAGGGAAGGAAGGAAGGAAGGGAGGAAAGACGAACCTTGCCATCCATAAAACACGGGCTTAAAGCAGACTGTGTGCAAATCGTGACTCCATCATCCCCACGCTGTTTGACCCTGAGCAAATTGCTTCAATCTCCCGTGTCTTGGTGACTCATCAGTAAATCCAGAGTCCTCATGAGACATAAATACGTGAAGTGCTCAGGATAAAGTCTGGTCTGTAGAAATTCCGTCAAAATGTTTGCTGATGTTTTTAAGATCTAATTAATGGTTGAAAAAAGCGTTCCTGAAAACTACGGTCCCAGCTCCTTCCCAACATGTAGAGGGGAAAAAGCATCTTCAGTACTGCCAATGACCAGGGAAGAGCAACGTGTCAGACTAGTCACTTCTCTGTTCTGTGATGTCCTCTCTCCCCTGCACGTTGGCCACGCTCCTGTGAAAAGGACCCAATAATGAAAATGATTGGTTTGTAGGAACCTCCCATAAGATGTGAAAGGAAGGGTCTCTGGACTACAGCCCATCCTTTTTTTTTTTTTTTTTAATGTTTATTTAAAAAAAAATTTTTCCCGTTTATTCATCATTGAGAGACAGAGAGAGACAGAACATGAGTATGGGAGGGGCAGAGAGTGGAGGAGACACAGAATCTGAGCAGGCTCCAGGCTCTGAGTTGATGCGGGGCTCAAACCCATGAACTGCGACTCGGTGTCCTGAGCTGAAGTCGGACGCTCAACCCACTGAACCACCCAGGTGCCCCTAGAGCCCATCCTCGGTAGCAAATTACCTGACTCTTCCTCAGCTCAGTGGGAATGATCAGAATTTCTTTTGATCGTTCTTTTTGCACATTCCAGCACATCTCATCCCGAATGGTGAGCACAATAAATGTAAACACCACTGCCTTTTATCTCTCTGGCTAAATAGTTTGGAAGTCTGAGTGGGGTCCTTACCTCCTCGGGCTTATTTTCAAAGCATCAGTCCTGAAAGAGGTAGACGGACTTCCTGCTCCTGGAAGAGGCAGCCTGCTGTTAACATTCCACTCGAGGGGTTAACATTCCAGGGATGACCCCACTAGTGTGTTGTGTGGAGAAGTGGGCAATGCCTCCCAGGATTCCCGGACCCCAACCAAGAGGAGCCGGGAGGCACGGGGGAGTTCACCCAGAGCCTGAACGAGCCACATAACTTCTTGTAACTTGCAACACAAGCTTTGTTTAACATTCAAGTAAGATTTCAGGGATAAGAGGGAGAGAGGGAGGGAGAGAAAGAGAGAGAGAAAGTTAAGTAAGCTATGGTGAGGACAGCCTAAAGGTCAAAATTGTAATATTAAATAAATCTTACAAGATTTTATAAACCCTAATTTATTGTCTATGTGCAACTGACATTTTAGCTCTTGGTTTAATACCAGACACTTCAAAGTATTCTTGTAGAAGAATGGTTGATAACCCTCTTACACAGTATAATTGGAATTCTGCATGTTGGAACATTTGGTTTCTGAAAGATTTTTGTAAATGTTAATAGCTGTCTTTTAAAATGGTCTAAGTGTGAAATGCTATGAAAAGCAAAGGTTTAAATGTCACTCTGTCTATAATTTTCATATTGTAAAAACTAAATAAGTTTTTAAAAATGGAAAACCTTAAAAGCCTCCTGCAAGTTTGAAGATAGCCAGTCGCTCATTCTTCTTTTTTGAAATAGATATGACATTTAGCTAAATGAGCCAAATTTGGAACTAAAAGTAAGCTGTTGTTTCCTAAAATTTACTATTGAACATTTAGCCTAAACTGAAAGGCAATTAGATTTAGGGAGTTACCCACTTTTTCCCACGCTGCCCGACATTATGGTTCAAGATCTGTCTCTAAAGCGTGCACCTGGGGCGCCTGGGTGGCTCAGTCGGTTAAGCGGCCGACTTCGGCTCAGGTCACGATCTCGCCGTCCGTGAGTTCGAGCCCCGCGTCGGGCTCTGGGCTGACAGCTCGGAGCCTGGAGCCTGTTTCAGATTCTGTGTCTCCCTCTCTCTGACCCTCCCCCATTCGTGCTCTGTCTCAAAAATAAATAAACGTCAAAAAAAAAAAAACCATAAAAAAAAAAGCGTGCACCTGATGAGGCACCCATGTATACACGGTCATTACCATCTGCGTTGTTATTCTCGACCGCGGCAGTTTGACTCCGGGGTGTGCAGGGGGAACCAGGTTCCTTGGGATGACAGAATGATTTGCCTGTTGTGAAAATTGCAAATATTACCCCTTCCTTCCCCACCCCCACTTTTTCCTCCTTCTTCTCTCTGGTTAGCATGTTCTTCGTTTTAAATATTCACCGCACATGAGAAAAAGTGTTCATTTTCCTCCCCTGTCTCTATGTGGGAATCTGAATTCTGCGTCCTCTCCAGTACTTAGCAACCTGAATATACGCACATGAAGACTGAGCATCTGATAAATAAAAAAAAATTACTCACAATAAGGTCTGTACCTTGCTGCTAAGACCCCGTTTGTGCCTAAGTGCACTGGCGAAGTTCTACAAAGTGATGTTGGTTTATGTGGGTGCTGCTAGAAATTTGTTACTCTTCATAAAGTACCAGAGGTTACAAAGGAGTCAATTAATAAACATGTAGAGGGGCGTCTGGATAGCTCAGCAGGTTAAGTGTCTGACTCTTCATTTCAGTTCAGGTCATGATCTCACGGTTTGTGGGTTCGAACCCTGCATCAGACCCTGTGCTGATGCGTGGAACCTGCTTGGGATTTGTTCTCTCTCTCTCTCTCTCTCTCTCTCTCTCTCTCCCTCTCTGCCTCTCCCCTGCTCATGTGCACACACCCCGCTCCTCTCTCTCAAAATAAAGAAATAAACATTTTAAAAGATGTAAATGAGGGGCCCCTGAGGCTCAGCTGGTCGAGCCTCTGACTCTGGATTTCAGCTCAGGTCGGGATCCCAGGGTTGTGGGATTAAGCTTGCATCAGCCCATGTTGAGCTTGGAGCCTGCTTAAGATTTTCCCTCTACCTCTCCCCTGCATGTACACATACACACGCTCTCGCTCTCTCTCTCTCTCTCTCTCTCTCTCTCTCTCTGAAATAAAATTTTTAAAAAATGTAGATCAGTTGGGATTCCAGAGTTATCTTACAATATAGCACACTCGTGACTGTGTTTCACTATGCCTTGCTCCTTGGAAGAGAAAGGAGCCCAATTACAGCTCAAGCATCAGCATTACACGCAGATCAGACCTACACTTCCTCTGTTCCTCTCAGCACATGCGCGACATCTCAGTGTCTTTGCCCAGCACACGGGGAAAAGTCGGTTGAGTACTGCTGTTCTGATATACACGAAGGGTATTTTTATAGAATCACGTACAGCTTCACTGAGTGTCCCTCAGCCTTTAATCTGTAAATAGAAACCAGTTTTAGGCCAAGCCAATATCAAAGGCCGAGTCAAGAGTTACAATACTTTCCACCGGGATAAATTAAGGGTACATGTAGTCTGATCCCCCGACATTGTAACCTTGAGTTTAATAACAGACCTTCATAATATCATTCTCATAAACCGGATGCGGTGCCTCCTACTTCTCCATAGTGAAGGAAAACTAAATATCCTTCCACGTGACAATGGGATTTGGGGGCAGGGGCCTCATAGTCTGAGAGAAGCTTTAATAGATGATCATTTAGTTACAACGCAAGACCAGGCATTCTCAAACGTTAGCCAACATCAAATCGTCTGCAGGGGTTGTTAGAATGCAAACTGCCGAGTCCCCACCCCCAGCTTCTGATTCAGTAGATCCAGGATAGGGCTGAGATTTTGCATATCTAACAAGTTCCCAGATGGTGCTGATGCTGGCTGTTTCATTGCCACACTTTGAGAACCACTGAAAATTGTGTGCTTTTCCAGCGCCCAAGCAGAAACATAACTGGGTTATAGCTAAGAATCCTGAACAGCAAGCGTTCTAAGTCATCTAGGGACATATTTTATATGCTGCCTTTCCTGGTTTACTAGAAAGATGAATCACACAAAACTAGACATTTGCTAGATCATTTACAAAGATCATTTCTCATGACATGGGTCATGGCATGGAGTAGTAAAACTGCTTAAAAATTTTCCAGCTTAAAAAAAAAAAAAAAAATCCAGCTAAATTCCTGTGGACATGTTCTCTTTGGAGCCTTGATTATTCATTCAGTCTTTTTTTCGCCCCTGAAAAACAAGAAGAAGAAGAATAACTTCCATTTGTTAATTTCTTCTCCTAACATTTACCGGCTTTGTATTTTGTGGTTCCCATCGGTTTACCTCACGCAACCCTCACCGCCATCGATGAGAAAGCTTTATCATTCCCATCTGACAGATCCGAGGACGTGGCTGAGGAAGATAAAAAGGACATTTGGAGATACTGCTTTAGATAGTCTGCAAGTTAACCTTGGAGGAAACCACACTACAGAGAGCATTGTCACTGGCTCTGATTTCTTTTTACCCACTGTGCTTTGACATCAGGCACCCAGTCACACTGAGGAGACCTCGTAAGAAACAGCCCTGTAACTCATTTGCTGCTTTCCTGTAGGGCTGCTGCCACGGGCGTTCTGGAATTCTTTATCAAGTGTGTTTTTCGTGAGGACCTGCTGGGCAACTTCTCTTAGGTCTCAGTGCCCCGAGGGGTTGTGTTTCTCCTCAGCACTGAGTTTGATCCACAGTGTAGATCACACACCCACACATGTCTTCCATTAGCAAATCAACTTTATTTTTTCATCTTCCAACATCTCTGTAAGACTACTTTTTTTTTTTAAGTTTGTTTATTTATTTGGGGCAGGGAGAGGGGAAGAGAGAGAATCCCAAGCAGGCTCCGTGCTGTCAGCACAGAGCCCAGTGCGGGACTCAAATCCACAAACCTCGCGATCGCGACCTGAGCCAAAATCAAGAGTTGGATACTTAACCAACCGAACCACCCAGGCGCCCCGAGACTATTTACTTTTTAAAATGTTCTCAACAATATGACTAAGACAATTTGAGGAAACTGATAATAAACTTTGTGTCAGCTTAACTGAGCGTGTTTCCTGCAGGAAGATGCCACGGTTCCCACTGGAACGGAAAACAATAGAAGGAAGTAAGAGTAATGTGATGGGGAGAAATGAATGACTTAGGACCTGTATCGGTTGAAAGGGCTAAGCAGAGTCTGTGCACCTCTAATTTACGTGGGAAGACCTTGTAACCCATCATTATTATGCTCTTAGCATTTATGGGTTTCCCCCTCATCTCTCATTCCTACTCCATTTGAATATTTCCTTTGCATACCGGTCACATTCCTTCTCAAAAAGTGCTGCGGGGAGGAGGAGAGTTCCCTGATTATTTTGTCAGCAAATAATGAGTTTTGAGTTTCGGATGGGGCTGTAGAAGGGGAAGAGTCCTGATTGATTCCGTACAGGGTTATACACCACAGAGGGAGAAAAAACAAAATCCAGTTATGTTTAGTCAACATATTTTCTAAACCATTTAAGAAATCTTATCTAGCCTCCTCTTAAAATACCTGGGAACAGCTCCCCGCAGCTTGTTTTCCTTACGGCAAAGCCCACAAAGAAAAAGAGACTCTCCCCACAATTTACTAATTAATCCTAAAGGGGAAAAGAGCAAGTAAACAATGGAAGACCCTGGCAAGGACCGCCTTACCCAATTTAGGATCACCGAGGACGAGACGAACAGCATCACGGGAAGAGGACACAATACCCCACACCACTTACCCGACAAGAAATTCTCTATGAGTTTGTTATTAGGAATTCAAAGGGTTGAATGAATATCCTGAATCTTGTTCTACCGCAACCTCAGATAAACCCACAGGGAGAGATATTCGACAAAACAAATGGTCTGTGCTCTTTTGTTTTCCGTCTTCCCAATTTTTGATCTGTGCTCTTCAAAACAATATCATGAAGGACAAAGCAAGATTAAGGACACATTCCAGATGAATCATAACTAAGTAAAATGCAAGATCCAAAACTAGATTCGGAACTGGGGGGTAATTTACTACAAAGGCATCACTGGGGCCATTGGGAGAATTTGAATAAAGATCTGTAGATTAGATAATGGTCTTATATCAGTGTTCAACTTCCTCATTTTGACCATTGTATCATTGGTATGTGAATAAATATCCCTCTTCTTAGGAAATACACAATGCGGTATTTAAGGGTAAGGAGACACTCTGTCTGCCCTGTGTTCTTCAATGGTTCACGAAAATGAATCATACAATAATTATATGCATATGTATGTCTTGTGGGTGGCTTTAACTCATCCTCATTATGCAATAGAGTAAATATATAAATAGCTTATATAGTAGGTACATATATATATATATATATATATATATATATATATATATATAAGAGAAGGAAAATTTCTACATAATATATAGAGGGGGGGAAAGAATATTAAATTTTTTTTAACGTTTATTTTTTTTTTGAGACAGAGAGAGACAGAGCATGAACGGGGGAGGGTCAGAGAGAGAGGGAGACACAGAATCGGAAGCGGGCTCCAGGCTCTGAGCTGTCAGCACAGAGCCCGACACGGGGCTCGAACTCACAAACTGCGAGATCATGACCTGAGCCGAAGTCGGCCGCTTAACCGACTGAGCCGCCCAGGCACCCCAAGAATATTAAAGCAAATGACAAAAATGTTAAAAACTAGGGAATCTGCTTAAAGGCATACTTTGTACTGTTATATGTTCTTTGTAGTATCTTTGCAGTTTTTCTGTATGTTTGAAATTATCACAGTTTTGAGTTTTCTTTCTTCTTTCTTTTCTTTCTTTCTTTCTTTCTTTCTTTCTTTCTTTCTTTCTTTCGAAGAGAACTGCCACAGAGTGTTCTTTTCCTAAGCACTCGTGAATAGTGTTGCCTGTGATGTGGCAAAGCCCATAGCTGCAAAATAAGGTCATTCACATAACAAACATAGTCATCTTTAAAGCGTGATGCCTGGTGAAAACCACTTCCTTTCATGCATAGACTTGGCTAAATCCTTTTAAAAAAAAATCTTGAAGCAGCAGAGTTCATTATTTATGCCACAGAGTTCTCATGTGGTAGCAACGTGATGCACGCCATCTTTAAAACATGCCTGGACGTCAAAAACCCCTTCCCCCATCCTCTAAATAAACATCAGAACATACCGGAGCATAGGAGTTACCAGCTGGAGTCATATATTCTGTTTTCTCTGACAAGGGTAGCACCATTCCAATCCAGTAGGCCCTTGTGAATGTGCGGCAAACATTAGCTCTCATTTTCACTGTGGAGCTTGATAGAAAAGAACATTTGTTCTTTTTCATTCCTGAACGTTTTCGTGGTGACATTTCTAAATCTGTGGGTTGGGGGGTGGTGTGTGTGTGTGTGTGTGTGTGTGTGTGTGTGCGCGCGCGCATGTGTGTATGTGTTTATTGCTTTCTTTTCCCTCAAAGAGATCATCCAGTGACCTTGAAATCGGCACTGGCATTTTGCTGGCAGGAAGGGAAGCTCTCTCTTCTCATTTGCAAAATGAATAACAATTTGATCATCCTTAAACTTCTAAAAGGTTAATTACGCTCTCTCCATGAGTACTGAATAAAAACCTGTTTTATCTCTGCCCAAATGAAACCCACAGGGCTCGCCCCCTCCCTCTAACTCCGCCAGGAGACCAAGTCCTTCCGGCTGTCAATTAACCACGATCAACGCCTAGATCTGTGTGAGCTGCAGTAGATTTTCTCATCCAAAAACTCTGACAGCCCTCATTTGCTAGAGCTGTGTGGTGACTTTAAAAATTTCTCAGCAGGAAAGTGTTATCTGGCTGTGGGCAGGGTGGAGGGGAAGGGGGCAGGAGAGGAAGGAGGTAGAAAGAAAAGGAAAATGGTGTTGGGCTACTGAAGGCTCACTTCACGCCAGAGGTTTCCAGAAGAACACAAACAGCAAAACAGAAGTGTGTACACAAAGGTAATAAATATAACCACCATTAAAATTAAAAGCAAATTTAGGGGCGCCTGGGTGGCTCAGTCGGTTAAGCTTCTGACTTTGGGATCAAGTCACGATCTCAAGGTTTTTAGGTTTGAGCCCCGCGTCGGGCTCTGTGCTGACAGAGCAGAGCCTGCTTACGATTCTCTCTCTCCCTCGCTCTCGCTTAAAATAAATACATACATATATACATACATACACTTTAAAAAATTAAATTAAAAGAAAATTTAGAGTATTTAAGCTCTGCTACTCCCAGAAGCATTAGATCTTGGCCAGCCTGCCAGTTCTCAAAGGTCTGCATCTGTCCACTCAACCATAAAAGCCCATGTGAGTCAACCCTTACGGAGGGCAGTTGACGAACTTTGTACAGGCGAGCTCCAATATCTTCCCAACCTTTATTTTAAAATTTCAAGCTCCTACTATTTCTTCTTCATAAAGAGCCTCTTCAGTTAAGAGCCAGAAACCATATCTAAGTGAGTTACATTTCATTTTTATTACAAGAAAACCACATCGTTCAAAGGAAAGTAATGGCCTAGAATCCGGGATGGGAGCAGAGACAGGAAATCCCTACCTTCTGCCTGATTTCCACGGCTCCTTGTTTTAATAACTAAAAATGTGTATCTTGAACAATTTCAGGTAAGCCTCCCAAACATTATGATATATAAAAACAAAAATAGTGGAAAAACTGGAACAAGTAATTTTTTTTTTCTAAAGGGAACACGTTAACTGTATGCAACAATTTAGATGTTTTAACAGTAATGTAATTATCAAGATTCCACGCAGGGCCTGATATTTTGATGAGACTAAAGGGGGTTATTGTATGTGTGTCAAAAAAAAAAAACCCTGTGTAGCTTCATGCCATGGTCACTGGGCAGCAAAGCAAATACACGTGGGGATGAGACACATTTATTCTCATTTCTACCCCAACATGTCTGTAAGAAGATCTAATGGGAATTACAGCTCTGCAATAATTTCATGAAAAATGAAATTATCTTCACCAAGAAGCACTCATGCACAATATATAGTTTTTATTGTTCTTCCTATTCTTGTGTGTGTGTGTGTGTGTGTGTGTGTGTGTGTGTGTATGTGTGTCCCCAGAGAGCTCCCTCGCCCCTCCCGCCGTATGAGGATACAAGAAGGCTGTGACCTGCCAGAAAAGAGGGCCGTCCCTTGACCATACTAGTAACACCCTGATTTTGGATTTGTAGCCTCCAGAACTGCAAAAAATAAATTTCTATGGGTTATAAGCCACTCTGTGGTGTTTTCTTATAGCAGCCCAAATGGACTAGAACACCCCAGCCTCTGGTGATCTCTGTCCTACTTTCTGTCTTCGAATTTGCCTTTCTAGGTATGTCGTATAAGTGGAATCATTCACTATTCATCCCTTTGTGTTTGCCTTCTTTCCCTTAGCATAATGTTTTCAAGATTTATCCATAGTATAGCATATATCCGAATTTCAATCCTTTTATGAGGCGGAATGATATGCCATCATCTGTACATAACACATTTTGTTGTATGCATCCATTCGTCCATTTGGTGGACGTTTGGGTTGTTTCCACCTTTTGGCTGTTGTGAATAACGCTAACACTGTTGCACAAGTATCTGTTTGAGCCTCGACTTCTAATTCCTTAGCGTATACACCTAGAAGTCTCATTGAAAGCCTAGAGTTTTTATATGCAATAATTATGTTAGCCAGGCCCTTATCCGTGAGGTAAGATGTGGAATAGAATTTTATTTTTTAGCAAATACTGGATACTAGTTGCTTGGATTCCATTCCAAAACCTTGTTATTTGTTGTCTTACAATTTTTTGAATATTTACAGGGAGATCTCGAGTCTTCCAAAAACAAGGGAAGAAACTGTATTCAGCCTCTTTAGAACTATCTTCTGGCAAAAGATACAGAGGTTAGGTCCAAACTAATACCCTAACATGGCTAATATATTCCTGTGATGGTGGATGAAGCAAAAACTTGACATTTCCTAAGGACGGTTCTCATTTGGTTGGGGCCTTGACACAGCCTTCTATGTACCTCTCCTCTCCCTAGAGTGCTCGGAAGGTTTTCCGCTGCTCATCCACAGTATCCCTTACCAAAATGCCTCTCTCACTCTCTCCCCTCTCTCTCTTCCCTCCAACCTACGGTGCCCCTTTATGAACCAGCTACGCCCACTGTTCTCTTCCCCGTGATTGCTGATTCTTTTCTGGATAGTCCCAAGATTCAAAGAGTGTCAGTGTAGACTGGCTAGTTGCCCTTGATCCCATGATCCAGGTTTTGACTCGCACACCTGATGTGAACGAATTGGGATCTTGTCTTAGAACAGGAGAATCAGGAAGTGGGGACTGCATCATACACCCACTGAAGCAGAGGGCAACGTTTGTTTTGAGAATGCCGTGACGTGGAGCCACGTTTGAAAGCAACGTTGTACGTCGGCGTTATCTGTAGGCTGAAGTTAGGAGAAGGCAGAGAAAGTCAGATGTTAGAGAACAAATGGATCGGATACACAGAGAGAAATAGAAACATCGTGAAACCCCATGATGGCAGAGCCGTTCGCAAGAACTGCCTTTGTGCCTTGGGCTTTGTCATTTCGAGGTCTCCTCTGAGTTCCTTTCCCAGTGGACCCTGCTGTTGAGTTAACGGGAGTCTCTGTTCCTTGCAGTTGAACAAGCTTCATTGGAAGTCTTTCCTCTGCTCCTTTTTCTTCTCTATCAAACTCCTCCCGACCTTTCTTTTTTCCCTCTTTTCCTTCCCCTTTGTCTATGCCTCAGGCCTACTTCCAGGGCCCATCCATGTCGAAGACCTTGGAAACTTGAAGAGAAATAATACAATGGGTTTTATGTAATAACAGCTTTATTGAAGAGCGCCTGGGTGGCTCAGTCGGTTAAGCATCGGACTTCTGATCTTGGCTCAGGTCACCATCTCATGGTTTGTAGGTTCAAGACCCACGGTGAGCTCTGCACTGACAGAATGGAACGTACTTGGGGTTTTCTCTCTCCCTTGCTCTCTGCCCCTCCCCCATTCACATGAACGTATGTGTGCGCACTCTCTCAAAATCAAAACATAAATAAACTTTAAAAAATAGCAGACTTATTGAGATATAATTCACATACCATAAAATTCACCATTTTGAAGTGTGAATTTCAGTGGTCTTTACTATTTTCAGAGTTGTAAAGTCACTACCACTGTCTACTTTGAGAATATTTTCACCAGCCCCATGAAGAAATCCCATACCCCTGAAGGGTTATTCCCTATTGCCTCTCTACCCCAGCTCTAATCTCCCAACCTATCTTCAATCTCTATGGATTTGGGTATTCTGGACATGTCATATGAACATCATAAGTATAAAATACAACAAATACAATATGGGGCTAACTTCATTCACTTAGCGTGATGCTTTGTTTTCAATATTCATCCTATTGTGTAGATCAATACCTCCTCCATTTCATCATTGAGTATAATCTATTCTATGGATTTACCATATTTTGTTTATCCATTTGTCAGTTGATGATTATTTGAGTCATTTCTGGATTTGGGTTATTATGAATAATGCTGCTTTGAACATTTGTGTGGACGTGTTTCCCTTCTTTTGGGATGATAACCAGAAATGGAGTGGCTGGGGCATCCGTTATAATGCCTTGCATTGAGATGTACTATCTCTCCCTTTTCCTTTCTGCGTCTTTTAAGACCTTCTGGGGCTTTGCTGTATCATTCTCTGTTCTGTAAATTTTCTTTATGTTGCTACTTTCCGTACACTTTTTTTTTTCTTTACCCTTTTACTTCTGCCCATTATTTGAGTTCATTTTTTTTTAATGTTTATTTTGAGAGAGATAGCCAGTACGTACACATGCATGCACAAGCAGGAGAGGGGCAGAGAGAGGGGGAGAGAGAGAATCCCATGCAGGCTCTACACTGCCAGCGCAGAGCTCGACAAGGGCCTCAGTCTCACGAATATAGGAGATCATGACCTGAGCCTAAATCAAGAGTCAGATATTTAACCTATTGAGCCACCCGGGTGCCCCTGAGTTCATTTTTTTAAGATCGTCCTTAAATCACTTTCCTGGATTCCCTTTATCATTCCTTCCTCTTCTGTCCCTATGCCTGATAGTGCTGGAGGAAGCCTGATGCAGACAGTGCATGGCAATGCAGAGGAGAGTAAGGCTCACGTGGTCTATGATTCCAGGATGTAGTTCTATGGAGGAAAGACTTGAGAAACAGAAGGACAGATTCAAGGACGCATAGACTGAAGATTATTTATTTTTATTTTTTTAACGTTTATTTATTATTGAGAGACAGAGAGAGAGAGAACATGTGCATGGGAGGGGCAGAGAGAGAGGGAGACACAGAGTCCAAAGCAGGCTCCAGGCTCTGAGCTGTCAGCACAGAGCCCGACGTGGGGCTTGAACCCACGAACCGTGAGATCGTGATCTGTGGAAGTCGGACGCTCAACCGACTGAGCCCCCCTCCCCCAGGCACCCTTATAATAGCTGAAATTTAAATAAGAGTTGTGGTCATATTTTTATTTCTTTATCTGCCAAGTCTGACCAAAACACTGATGTTGACTCGCAGCTTCTTCCTTCCATCCATCTGTCCATCCATCCATCCAAACAAACTGCAAATACAATGTGACTCCCAGCTAATTGCTGCAGCCACCGCTGTAGGCTATGTCACCATCAGCAGCACTAACCCTTTGCCTCGGGCACCATATGGACAGTGACAGGTGAGTCGCCCTGATGACATGAAGACCTGTAAGTGGATTGAGGGAGGCCTTTGACTCGTCCCAGCCCCACTGTTTCCCAGTAGGACGCGCCTCAAGCTCAGAAGCCCCAATTTCGCTCGGGGAGATGATTCAGTATTTTCCACGTTTTTTGACAGCTGACCAATTAAAAGCCAGATGACACCGTTAACAAGCTCTAAATAACTCAGGGTGTAGAGCAATCGGAGGCACGGATGCACCTGCTCAACAGCCCTTCTCTGGGTTTGAGAGAAATTCAGTGATAATGACAACGATGGAGATAATGCCAATGACCTGGGGCGGGGTGGGGGTAGGGGCTGGGCAGGACTCAAACCATGACCTAGAAGGCAGCATGTTCTGTTTTTGGCACATATGCCCAGTGAGCCTGCCATGTATTCCCTTTCGGTGATTTTTGTCTTTAACCTTCTGAGATCTCATCCAACTCCAGTTACTGACTTGAATCCTGACCACTGTCCCTGCATTCTTTGTCACCTTTACCAATGGTAACGATCGCTGTTTCTCACCCTCATACTGAGCCTGGCCATGCAGTCCATGAAGTAGCGTGGCTGAGGACCCTTAAAAGCACAGCTTCATCCACGTTTAGTCAAACCACATGGTTTATACCATTACTGGGAAGTGTGTGTTAACAAGCACTCTGCTAAGCCTTTCGGTCTATACACGGGGACGCTGGGATATGTTTCAAAAGGGATGACCACGCAAACTCCTATTCCCGAAATTCATGAAGGTACCATGTCGTAAAAGCCATTGGAAAAATTGTCAGGACTGAGACCCACAGAGAGAGGCCGGAGCTCCGAACAGATCGGCATTGCCCTTGACTCATAATTCTGATGAATATTCAGTATGTGGGGCAACAGTACCATTCCCCTTTGTGAATATAGTGGACGGGAACAGCAGTGGTTTTTATTTTTATTTTTGTGCTCTTTATGAGCCAACATCCCAAACCGCTTTCCAAAGAAAGAGCTGGTGCGGGCAGCACTCAGGAATCTTCGATTGGGGAGTGCCTCCTTTTCTCCGGGGACCCAGACTGCAGTGAGAGAGAAGTTTAAAACAAGCGTGGGGGCCGCGAGACTTTAGAAGTGAGCTGCTGGGAAAAAAAAAAAAAAAAAAAAGGACATATTAGAGAAGTTTCGGAGAGCACAGCATGATGCAAATTGCTACCATACGCGTCCCTGACTGGAACCGCACCAGTCTCTGCAGAGGTGGTGGGAGTGACATCACCAGCACTGTGACTGACCCCCCTCAGGAACACGGAGCCCAGCAAGGCACACTGTATGAGATCAAGCAACACGCGGTTGCTGGGGTTCTCAGTTTCATCTCTCAAACTTTATAGCGCGCCCACATAAAAAAATGTCTAAGAGAAATCTGGGACATTTTGAGGCGGTGCTGGGGAGTGTCACGTCAAGCAACGTTTCATTTTATTCTCATCAGGAAAAAAATATATATATATATTACCACAAGTGAACGCTTTCATAGTATCTGTATTAATAGCTAATGATTCCAGTCACCAATTCTGACACGTGGGGTTTTCCTCCACACCGAGCGATTCTTGGCCGCCAGCTGGGTGTCCTAAAATGCACTCCGATCTGGACACTGTCTCCCTGGAGATAACAGCATCACGGCCCGGAAGTCAAGGGCTCAGTCCCACAGGATGCCGGTCGCCAAGGGCAGGTTGTCAGAGTTGCGGAGCGGAGGTTCCAGCGATCCCCTCCTTGGGATAGTGAAATTGTTAGAATCGCTTCTCGGCTTTTTGGCTAAGATCCCGTGTGAAATTGTTAGAGCCTCTCACAGGAATAGCCAGGTGGGAGAGACACACAAGGCAAATGGACGGGCAAAGGGCAAGGAGTGTCCGTGTTCTCTGAGTGCTCACCAACCCAGAAGTTCTCTGAATCCTGCCATTTTGGGGGTTTTATGGAGGTTTCATCACACGGTCATGATGGATGAAGTCACTGGCCACTGATGACTGAAGTCAGTTTCCAGCCCCTCCCCGCTTGCCCAGAGGTCTGCGGTTTCCTCGTTATATTGTTCCCCGCAAACCTATGAAGATCGGGAGCTCGCTGGCTAGCACGATGAGGAAAAGGAGAGGGAACAGGAAATCCTGACACGGCAGAGAGTTCGGTGTGCTGAGCCACAGACCAACAACACTGTGGCTTTAGGATATATCCGGAAGCACAGGTGCCTCCAACTCAGGCAAGGAGAACAAGGGGGTGGACAAAAGGATGAAAGCATCATCAGAACAACAGAGTCTCCGGCATGCAAAATAGCGCAGGTGTCCAGAGGGAGAGGGAGAGGGAGAGGAAGGCGGTGAGAAGGGAGAAGATGTTCTCCACATGGACATGCTCTATGAAACCAACTCTCATCAGGGCTCCTGATTATTGCCCTGCATTTTCTTGATAAGACCCAATGAAAAACATCTGCCCCTTACACAATTCAGTCGGAGAAAGTCGGTTGGGAGGGATGTAACGTTGTTCTGGCGCCAGTCAGCAAGTTTCCGCTCCTGACGCCTTCAGACTTGTCTATCGTCAGGCAGGTGTTCAGTTTAAAATACCATTGTTCAGCACCGTCACCTACTTTTTGGTCATGAGAGCATACAAAGTCCCTCCTCAAGATGACTTGGTTGTAGTTTGGGTTTATACCACAGTTCATTCATGTGTATTTGGAGGAAGTGAGTAAATGGCCAGTCGCTCAAAGGTCCCCACAGACGATGCAGTCCTGCACTGGGTGGTGAGCTCTTTGAAAAGCCCTATGCCCAGACCTGACCCTCAACAAATTGAATCAGAGTCTATGGGGGCAGAGCCCAGGCATGAGTATTTTTCACAACTTCTAAGAGGTGACTCCACTATAGGGGCAGGGTTGGAAATGCTGCTCTAGAACACTCTAGCCACATCTAAAGCAGAAAGCTCTAGGTCATTTGTTTGCATCTATCAACCGATATGTAATTCATACCATAGCGCTTTGCCCTGTGCATATGTCTTCGTTGAATAACAGGCGAATGAATGAACGGATGGAAAATAAATGAGTAAACCTCGGAAAAAAAATTTTCATGTCATTGTTTATGATAGAAATTAACTAAACCATGTCACAAATGAATTATAATGCTTTTACCTAACATTCTCTGCATCTGTGTGGCTCAGTTAAGCCTCTGACTTCAGCTCAGGTCATGATCCCATGGTTTGTGTGTTTAAGCCCTGCATCGGGCTCTGTGTGGATGGTGGAGAGCCTGGCTGGGATTGTCTCTCTCTCCCTCTCTCTAAAAAATGAATTAAAAAAAAAAAGTGGAGCTGATAAAAGATATTTTAAAATAAAAATTAAAATAAAATAAAATAAAATAAAATAAAATAAAATAAAATAAAAAAAGAAAAGAAAACACATGGAACAGAGATCAGGGACCTCAACACTGGTTTTTTGTTTTCTGTTTTTTTGGGTTTCTTTTAAAATTTTTTTAACGTTTATTCATTTTTGAGACAGGGAGAGACAGAGCATGAACAGGGGAGGGGCAGAGAGAGGGAGACACAGAATCTGAAACAGGCTCCAGGCTCCGAGCTGTCAGCCCAGAGCCCGACGCGGGGCTCGAACTCACGGACCGTGAGATCGTGACCTGAGCCGAAGTCGGACGCTTAACCGACTGAGCCACCCAGGCGCCCCGTTGTTTTTTGTTTTTTATTTGAGTGTTTATTTATTTATTTTTGAGACAGAACGACAGAGTGTGAGTGGGGGAGGGGCAGAGAGAAAAGGAGCCGGACTCCCAAGCAGGCTTCCCATGGTCAGTGCAGAGCCCAATGCAAGGCCCAAACCCAGGAGTCAGGAGATGTGACCTGAGCCAAAACCAAGAGTCCTTTGCTCAACTGCCTGAGCCACCCAGGCACCCCTACACGGGCTTTCTTACTTAAATCACACCCCGAATGCTTCACCTGCTTTTCTGTAGGAGAAACTTAAACACATTTATGAAGCAATCTAAATGCAAATCGCTTCTAGATTTCTAGGATCTCCTCCCCATAATATTCAGTTGTCCCCACCATACCTGTTCAACCGCCTTATCCGTACGATTTTCAACACTTTCAGCTTAGTTTTCACTGAAATAACAAGTCTCGTTCCAACTTCATATTTTATTGGTTCATGTAAATTTTAATTAGATTTTATAATTACAGTAGCAATTACAACTTGCTTAAACAGGTTCGGAAACAAATGTAACCGGCTTCACGAAGCACACATCTTAACTAGGGGGGGAAGGAGGGTACAGGCCAGATTGTAACTAGCATTCAGCCCTAAATTAACTCTGTTCTCTGTGAGTGCCTCTCCTTGACATTTAGCACCCAAGAACCAGGTACCAGCTGACACTCATCAAGAGCAAGCCGATGTAATTAACACCCCTCTTACATTTCAGTCGATTCACCACATAAGTTTGGGGTCTGTGTGCAGAGATTTACAGTCGATTCAGCAGGAGGGATTAAAAATAATGAGATCTGGGATGCCTGATCTGGGATGTTCCGTCGGTTGAGCATCGAGTCCTGATCTCAGCTCAGGTCGTGATCTCACAGTTCGTGGGATTAGAGCCCCGAGTCCAGCTCTGTGCTGACAGCGTGGAGCCTGCTTGGGACTCTCTCTCTCCCTTTCTCTCTGCCTTATTAAAAATGATGTCCTGTTGCAAACATTCGGGCATTAAGACACAGCCTGTCTTACGTTTTCCTCTTACATGCATTGACGTGTGCTTCCTAAACAAAATGGTCTCTTTTTGTACCCCCTCCACAAAACCGGTTAGTGTCTCATCGAATTAAATTCCATTGATTTCTGGCAGTGAACTGAATTGAGGTGAACTGAAGAGAGCCATATGGGAATTGTTGAGCAGTTGTTAAAACATATCTCTATTCTTGTGCCAATGTGGTGCCTTCAGTCTCATGGACTTAACAATAAAATACAGAGACTCCTAATCTTTTTTTTAATGTTTATTTTTAAAAGAGACAGACAGTCAGAATGTGAGTGGGGGAAGGGCAGAGAGAGAGGGAGATGCAGAATCTGAAGCAGGCTCCAGGCTCTGAACCATCAGCACAGAGCTCGACATGGGGCTCGAACTCACAGAGTGTGAGATCATGACCTGAGACGAAGTCCGACGCTCAACTGACTGAGCCACCCAGGCGCCCCGAACTCATTATCCTTTAAGACAGCTGAATCGCCTAAAGCCCCATCCCAGTGAACATTCTACCCAAAATGTCCAGAACAGGTAGGCTACACCATTACGATTCTCTCAGTAGTTGACTGAATCAGAAAAGAATTTTTTCGTTATTTTCTTGATGGGTATATGTATTCCCCTTATTTTCAGAATTATCAATCCTTCATATCTTAATCTATTCTTGAAATCCTGGCCCTTCTAGGAATAGAACTGCATCTAATAAATATTTTACATACCAAAATCTGCTCTTAGGAAAACTCAGGAAATCTGGAATGAAATAGTCCAACTGCTTGGCCTGTTACAGCTTCTCACTGACGGGCCCCTGTAGGGGCACACGGGGAGATGCTCTTGAATTCTTGAATTCTGAGTGAGCAGCAAGAGAATGTCATCACTCTCTCTGAAACAAAAGGGTCTCCTCTGCCTAGTAGTTGCCAGTGATAATCCCTAGGTTGGCATTCTTCATCCAACCAGGAGAGTTTAGAAGCTTTTTACCACATTTTCCCGGTGTGCCTTTATTTCACTTCTTCCTCTGGAAACCAAAGCTTTTTAATACACATCATGATCAAGCTCCCGGAATGTGCCCTGCAAGGGAATCTATGTTTGAAGAGCACCCTGACCGTCTTCTGAAATAATCAAGCATCCAACATGCCAGGAGGAGACGTGTATCCTGTCTACAAAGCAATTTCACTAAATGGTAGGGGGCTTGGGAGCAAAAAAGATAAATTAGAGCCCTGTCATCTATAGAATCAAGATAAACAAAAGCAGTGGAGAAAACTTAAACCCCTATGGCTGGTAGCTGGCCACCATCTGGCTTCCATAAATCCCTTGGAAGCGGACAAAGCATTTCAGATGCTAAGTGGGACAAGGGTTACAGCCCATATGCTGAAATCAGTGCATTTACAAATAGCCGTCCCCACAATTACAGTTATTTGCAAATGGCAGCGACAACAATGAACACGTCCCAATAGTTTCTCCCCTTATTCGGTGACCGAGTCCTGACTTGATCAGAGTATATCCAAGAACTCAGATATAGAACTCTATTTTTCAGCCTCCCTCGTAGTTGGATGTGAACATGCAAGGACATTCTGGCCAATGATACAAAAGCCACACGTTGTATGGTATGCACGAAAAGTGTCCTTGCAAGGCAAGCAAGCTTCTTTCCCGTCTTCCTCGTCCTCCCGTACAGCATATGAAAATGTAGACCCTTCCTGGGCAGAAAACTAGAAGGAACCATGTCAGCCTTGGACTGACTACTTCAGGTTTACCTTACTTAGAAGAGAATTTAACTTTTATATTATTTAAGTCACTGCTATTGGAGGGCTCGCCAGTATTTGTAGAAAAAGCTAATCCCAGCTAATTCAGATGGGAAGAGAGAGCCCAAGTAGAGGAGAGGGACAGAGGGGGAGAGAAAGAGAAAGAGAGAGAGAGAGAGAAAGAGAGAGAGAGAGAGAGAGACTCTTAAGCAGGCTTCATACTCCATGCAGAGCCCAACATGGGGCTCGATCCCACGACTCTGGGATCATGACCTGCGCCAAAATCGACTCAGATGCTCAACCAACTGATCCACCCAGGTGCCCGAGAAATAGATCGATACAGTGCCTAGGATGTACTGACATCGCAGAGGGGTGGATCAAGGTTGTTTACACAATCTAATGGGAATGATTTCAACTTAAGTGCCCTAGTCAGCAAAAGGGTAAGGGGATAGCAGTGGGACAAGGGGAGCCATGCCCAAAGGCCAGAAAGACAATCACTGCGCTCGTTCCCCCCTGGGCCTGAATACAGCCTCATGAAATTTCTCAATTCAGTGAAGATTCAGGCCACCACAGCCAAGTCCCTGGACTGGACCTAAGCCAAGAAAGACATATTGTACAAAGGCTCTTCGGCAGTGTTTCTCAACTTTTTATTTCACGCCACTTCTGGTAAACATAAAAAGCTCCAAGCCCTTGCCCTTGAGATAATGATCTGTCCCTGAAGGGTTAGTAACCCGCCCCCAACCATGCCCGCTGAAAATAAGAAGAACAGAGTTCCCAACTGCTGCCTAGTTTGTACTCCTGAAGGTACTCGTTAGGGAGTTTTGTTCTTTGTGTATAAAGCAGTCCTCAGCTTTTTTCCCCCCTGTTTCAAGAAACAGAACAGACCGCATTCGCCATGTGAAACACCCGTGGGCATGCCCAGAGTGAGAAGAAATTCCCAGCTTGATCAGTGGAACACCATCATTTTCTGTCCCACTCAAGAAAGCGTCTAGGAATCGGGATGAGAATGACATTGTCACAAACCGTGTGATGATGTGACAGGCTTGGATTTGCTTTAATACACAAAGATATGAAATCATATCAAATCTCATAATAACTAGTCTTCGTTAAAAGATCATTTGTAACAACTTCCATGGAAACAGTGTCAGCATGCTGTGATTCCTCCGAGAAGGTTGCTCATCTGTGGGACTGGACCCTTGCTGAAATCATCCTGAAGCCTGCAGACTCTTCTCAATGATTTCGAAGCCTGAGAGAGGCTACCAGTATGGAAAACCATTCACCAGGTAAATAGCTGAGCGAGCTTCCTCATGCAAATGAGTTCTGAATAAAAATCTCTTTAATGATAATAATGAGGATGCTGATCAGAGCCAATTATTTCAAGCTTCATAATTTGTATATTAACCAAACATCCTCATAATTAGGCAAGTTAGCCTAGGGAAATGCCATTCATTAAAGACTCTGGTGTATTTTGCTTTTGAATTTTCCGCTCTCAAATATTCCCGTGACTAAGAAGGAAACCTGTCTATAAGCAACAGGAAGCTGAAAAGAAAAAGCTGAAACAAATGTGGGGTAGGATGATCATTACTTCTACGATTTTCATGTAACCAGGAGTCTAGAGGGGAGCTGCTCAGAGCTGATACTCCAGGCTTTTTTTTGTGTGTTTGTATTTTGTATTTCTGTTCAGCCTGCGCTCGGGGTGCCGGCATGCCTACTTCACTCCAACTTCATGCCGTATTTCAAACAGGAAGGAGGGGGCAATGGACAGCTACCAGCTAGGTCACGTTCTTTTGTTCTTTTTTTTTTTTTTTTTAATTTTTTTTTTTAGTGTTCATTCATTTTTGAGAGAGAGAGAGAGCACAAGCAGGGGAGGGGCAGAGAAAGAGAGAGGGAGACCCAGAATCCAAAACAGCCTCCAGACTCTGAGCTGTCAGCCCAGAGCCCACCCAACGCGGGGCTTGAACTCACGAACCGGAGAGATCAGGACCTGAGCCGAGGTCGGATGCCTAACCAACCGAACCGCCCAAGCGCCCCTAGATCACTTTCCTTTCTGAACGGTTTGCCTGGAAGCTGTACTCAGCAATTTCCACTTCCACATGGGTGATCTGAACGATGCTATGGCCCCCTCTGGCTACAGAGTGTGTGTGTGTGTGTGTGTGTGTGGGTGGGTGGGTGGGTGTGCGCGCGCGCGTGGGGGGCGGGGTTTTGGTGGGGGAGGGTGGAGAAATTGATGGTGAGGAGGTAATAGATGAAGAAGAAGAAAGATGCAAAGTTTGTCAGCAGGGCAAATTGTTTTTCGCCTAACAAAATTAGAGTTCTATTTGGAAGGAAGTTGGGGAACCGAGAGTGGGTGAGCAACCCATAGCCACTTACCTCCTAGCAGTCCGGAGAGATAAAGAGGATCATGATGGAGAAATCCTAAAAGCCTTTTAGAGAAAAATCTATGAGTCCACCAATAACAGTCCTCAAACCCTATCTGGAAGACCATACCATTAGGATACTTGCTTGTCTCACTTTGGAACTGGAGGAAAGAACTCGAATCTGTCTGTCTGCCCTGAAGTCGCCACAGACCCAGAGAAGATGAACCTAAAAACAGCTCACGACGCCTTTAGCAATGTAACAATTGTGAGGAATGTTGTGTTTCTTTTCCTCAAACGATGAAAAAAGACTAAAATGTAATTCTTGGTGTATTAAACCTCCCTTCGTTTTTTGTTTGTCCCTCAAGCACCCTTGTTTTTATTTAAACTTTCATTTTCTCCATGGGGACACCTGGGTGGCTCCGACAGTGAAGCATCCAACTCTTGATGTTGGCTCGGGTGGTGATCTCATGGTGTGTGGGATCAAGTCCCACGTGGGGCTTTGCACTGACAGCATGGAGCGTGCTTGGGATTCTCTCTCTCCCTCTGTCTCTCTGCCCCTCCCCTGCTTTCCCTCTCTCTGTCTCTGTCTCTCTCTCTCTCTCAAAAAATACATTCATTAATTGAATAAACTTTTGTTTTTTCCTTTTTATGTTAAGAAAAAAAAAAGTTCTGAAAAGGCACCATAATTGCATTTTTCTTACACATTTTTTTCTGAGGTGCAACGTTCTGATCAGTTGGACCCTTCTTTACAAGCCAAACTGCGCAGGCGTTCACTTCTCAATAACGGAAACCCGGCTTGACATCTGACAATCAGGCTCAGTCCTTTCTGCTTTACACATCGATAACACGGGAACAGTTCTGGAATTAGCGCTTTGCTGTCAGCTTTGTTAATGACGGTGGAGGCAAGGAGGAACACAACCTTCTCTTCTGGGACTATGATATATTGACTCCGCAGAGCTGACAATAGGAAAATGTTGGTTTAATGCCAAATTCACCCTTCAGATATGTCATAAGTTTTAAACAGCTGAAAACAGAACCAAGAGAGCTTAACCCTGTATTAGCATATTGTGAAAAGATGAATTTAAAAGGTACCTCCGTAAAATGGTTTTTAAAATTATTAACCGTCAGAAAATCTCCATTTGACAGAATGACAGAAGTACTTTGCTCTCATATAACATGTTCCCATTCAAAATAAAAATGATAATTTGCTAATTACAACCCCTGAAGTAAGCCTAGACAAAGATTATACCATTTCTTAAATAAATGGACACGATGGCTTACATGTACAGTTTAAGGTTTATAGTGGCCCCATTTTTTTGTAGAGAATCAAGTCATATCCCTTAATCTGTAGGCATCATGCTATACTTTGCCAGATTCAAGCAGCCTATAATAATGGATTGTTTTCTTTTCTTCTCTTTTCTTTTTTGTTTGTATTTTAGGAAGAGAGAGCACAAGAAGGGGAGAGGGGCAGAGGGTAAGAGAAAGAGAGAGGGAGAATCTTAAGCAGGCTCCATATTCAGCTCAGAGCCCTCTGTGGGGCTCAATCCCACAACCCTAGGATCAAGATCTGAGCTAAAATCAAAAGCCAGACGCTGAGCCAACCGAGCCACCTAGGTGCCCCTAAAATGGAGCGTTTTCTTATCCGGAGTTCTAATTCTTAGTTCTCATTCTTAGATCTATGCCTCCAGCTTTTTTGGTAGAATTTCTAACTATTGATTTATTTAATTTTTTTTTTAATTTTTTTTTCAACGTTTTTTATTTAGTTTTGGGACAGAGAGAGACAGAGCATGAACGGGGGAGGGGCAGAGAGAGAGGGAGACACAGAATCGGAAACAGGCTCCAGGCTCTGAGCCATCAGCCCAGAGCCTGACGCGGGGCTCGAACTCACAGACCGCGAGATCGTGACCTGGCTGAAGTCGGACGCTTAACCGACTGCGCCACCCAGGCGCCCCTTCTAACTATTAATTTATGAGTGGAACAGCCCTGAATATGCTAGGTTATTCCTTGAATCTTTGTTCAAAAGGGTGCTGAACACGTTCGTCCAAAATGCACACATGCCGTGAGAGGACTCACATGCGGCTCTGGGGAGAAGAAGATTCCAGTGCCTTCTGTACTTAAACTTCTCTGCTGTCCATCCACTGGAACAAAGGCACTCCTGATCTTTTCCCCTTTATCAAAGAGATTTGATAAATCTACCACGTAAACTGCTTACGTGGATCAAGCACATATCCACATTTTATTTCTAGGTAAATTTGAGAAGCTGAAAGTATCATTTCAGCAAAGTCAATATGTGAAAGGGCAAATCAAGCAGAGTTTTTTATTTTTTATTTTTTTAATTTTTTTTTTTAACGTTTATTTTTGAGACAGAGAGAGACAGAACATGAATGCGGGAGGGTCAGAGAGAGAGGGAGACACAGAATCTGAAACAGGCTCCAGGCTCTGAGCCATCAACACAGAACCCGACGCGGGGCTTGAACTCACGAACCACGAGATCATGACCTGAGCCGAAGTCGAACGCTTAACGGACTGAGCCACCCAGGCGCCCCAAGCAGAGTTTTTTAAAGGATGAAACAATGGCGCGATCATAAGAGCCTGGTCCGTCTTTTCACACAGAGCAAAGATAACTCCGTTTTTCCATGCATTTTTTAGTTTTTATTTAAATTATTTTGAATTGGGGCGAAACATGCACAATGTAAAATTTACCATCTTAACCTTTTCTTTCTTTTTTTTTTTTTTTTTGAGAGAGAGAATGAGAGTGAGAGCAGGAGAGGGGGCAGAGGGAGAGAGAGAGAGGTGGGCGGGGGGGTGGAATCTTAGGCAGGCTCCATGCTCAGAGTGGAGCTCATCGTGAGGCTCGATCCCACAACACTGGGATCATAACCTGAGCCGAAATCAAGAGTCGGCCGATCAAGTGACGGAGCCACCCAGGCACCCCCACCGTGTTAACCGTTTCTAAGTGGATAATTCAGTAGCATTAATACATTCACATGGATTTGCAACCCTCACCACCATCCACCGCTAGGACTACATCTTCTCCAGCTGTGACTCTGTGCCCGTTAACCAGTAACTCCCCATTCTCTCTTCCCCCCCAGCCCCTGGAATGCCATCTCACTTTCTGTCTCTGGGAACCTGTTCCTTCCGGAACCTCGCGTGAGTTGAATCAGACAGCGTTCATCCTTTTGCGCCTGGCTTCTTCCATCTAACGTAATGTCCTCAAAGTTCATTCCTGTCATAGCATGTGGTAGGGTTTTCTTCCTTTTTATGCTGAGTAATATTCCACCACATGTGCGGACCACATTTGTTTATCCCTTACCCATCTGTGGACATTTTCAGCTTTGGGTGTTGTGAACAACGCTGCTATGAACATGGGTCTCCGAATATCTCTTCAAGTCCTTGCCTGCAATTCTCTTGTTTCCCATGTATTTTTTTTTTAAGTTTATTTTTTTGAAAGAGAGAGATCACATGCCCACACACACGCGCAAACTGGGGAGGGACAGAGAGAGAACCCGAAGCAGGCTCTGAGCTGTCAGCGCAGAGCCTGATGCGGGGCTTGAACTCATAAACTGTGAGATCATGACCTGAGCCTAAATCAAGAGTCAGATGCTTAACCGACTGAGCCACCCAGGTGCCCCTTCCATGTATCTTTAAATAGTAAAGTGGAATAGTGGCCTTTGTTTCATCTGTGCGGGGCGGGGGGGCGGGAGGGAGACACTGCCAGAAACATTTGCAAAAAATTTTCATTCTCGTGGGTAGCACAGCAAGAGCAGAGGACAGTGGAAAGAATAGACTCATCTTAGTGACTTCCCAGCTTTGTGAGCTTTTGAGACACATATGAGGTCTAGTTCCTCATCTGTAAAATAAAAACCTCTAATTATGTGATTTCACTTCTCTAATTCCATGATTTAATGGCTCTAGCCAATTCAGGAGTTCTGCTCCCCAAAGCTTGTGTGATGGTTCATGATTGATCCAAAGTTTGAGGATTTTTTTTTTTTAAAGTTTACTTGTGAGGCTCTGAAATTTCTTCTCTCACGTGGAGGGAACAGGAAACTAACAGGACATTCGTTTGAAAAGCAACTGACGTTGCTCCAAAGAAACCGCTCAACAGAAAAATGAGTGCCCAAGGCATAATCCTCACAGGTCATATTCTTTCTGGAAAGTGAAGCGTATTTACTTGTAATATCACTGTTAAGTGTTGTGAGAATTGGCAGAGTGCTCTAGTGTTATTTTTCAAAATTGTCCACCGATGTGCTCCCCTTAAATACGGTTTAGCCAAAAGAATCCCAACAAGTATGTTTGTGTATCTGCCCATTACATTTCGCTCAGAGTTGTGTGCATGCGAGAGTGAATGTTTTCCTCTGAATTGTGCAGTGAACGTCCTCGCCCCTTCCCATGGTGAGTGGTCCGTGTCTGAGAGTTGAATTACCCAGTTTGGATGACTCCGTGGTCGGTAGGAGCTACATAATTGCACAACGTTTCTATTAAGTAAACACAGAGGTTGTTAGTTAAAGCCGTGGTTTTGTAATACGACCAAGCCCACTCTCCTGTCCTTGCCCAGAGGCCACTGATCCTGAGTCCTGGGGGCTGGCTCAGCATCCAGACATCGGAATGGGCTGGGAAGAGTAGAACAGATTCATGCAGCCGCTTTCTGGGGCACGGGGTGGGGGCCATTGGCTCTGCTGTAAGCCTTTCCATTCTGTGCCTGGGACATTATTTCTGATCTACACACACCCTACCACCTCCATTTTTTTTTCTACTCCTGTGAAATTCAAGCATGCCCAGACTCTGAGTGGCTGCCTAGGGATGTCATCTTAACCTCTGTGAGCCTCAGTCCTTTCATCTGTAAAATGGGCGTGATAGGCATCTACCACCCCTTAGGAGGTTTTTAAGGATCAATGACTTAATTCCTCCAAAGTGCTAAGATCGCACGGTGAGCTCTGGGTACACGTTAGTGAGTATTACTATTCCCTACTCTAGCATCTGGTCCCTGACTGCCCCACTGTTTTGATTTTACACGGAACCCCCATAATGTGGTCTGATTCTGTGCCTCTTCGGTGGCTCCTGGAGCCACCTTCCTTGCAGCTTGCCTAATGCTTCCTTGCCCTTCCTTGCAGCTTGCCTAATGCTTTGGGGCACTTATGCCAGGTTCTGACCAATTTCCAAACCTTACTTATCACACTCTCCCAGGCCTTTCCCCTGCTCCCGTGACCAGCTGTCCGAAGCTGTTCGAGCATTAACAGTATTCGAGGTTTGGTCTTGATGAAAAGCTCTCTTTTCACAGCCTGATCTGCGGGGAGACGGGCAGTGGCACATGTGGCTTAGACGTCAACCGAACAACCTTCTAATCTCATGAAAAATAAGAATGCCTGAGCCCTGGACAAACCCACGCACCCCTCTGCCCCCAGGTCCTGCTCCATAATGAGAGTGGGGTTGAAGCCATGTCTCTTGTCCTGAATCATACAGGATGTCAGTGCCAGAGCCAGAAATCGGGGCCAGCTCTTGGCTTTCCCATGGTTATATTCTACCCGCTCAACTCTATGCAAAAAAAAAAAAAAAAAAGACACCACAGACATTTCATCAACCTGTCTCTTCTGTCAAATTGCGTTATTCTCAAATTGTGTAAGCCTTATGTAAACAATCTCGCTTCACACATGGGGTTCCATAAGTACATTTTCTGCGTGTTTCTCACACAGCAGGTTTTCTACGGATGGGTATATAAAAAAGTGCCAAGATTTCAAACTTAAGAAAACACTTAAAGGGCAGCCGTCCAGGAGCATTACAGTCATTTTTTTTTTCTTTTGCCCTGAGGCACAGGAGCGTAAGTTCTTTACAGCTAGGCTGTCATAGGTGGTACTCATTACCAAGTGCTTAGAGTCCCACTGTTTCCCTGCGCTGCTGATTCACTGAGACCTAACCACTGACAGATTGGACTGACTTTTGAGGCACATTATTTTATACCGTCATGCTGCTTTTCTCCCCTTTCTTTTTCTTCTTCCCTTTTTATACATACTCTTCTCCTCCCTCACGTCTACCGCTCAGCATACCATTCTGTCCCTCCTCTTCATTCCCCTCCTCCACCCTCTTCCTTTCTCTCTCTGTTTTTTCAAAGCTTATTTGGAGAGAGAAAGCGTGCCTGCGCACACATGGGACAGGGTCAGAGGGTCAGGGAGAGAATCCCAAGCAGGCTCCCCACTGTCAGGGCAGAGCCCAATGGGAGGCTTGATCTTATGACCCTGAGACCATGATCTGACCCAAAAGGGAGAGTCAGATGCTTAGCCCACTGAGCCACCCAGGCCACCCATCCTCTCTCTTAAATAACCTGCATGACTACAAATTCACATATATAGTTTTTGAAGTTATTGTGTCTCGGAGGGAGTGTCTCTTTTAAAGTTCCTTTCAGACACCGAGATTCATTCTCAAAAAATGGTCCTCGACCTGGCCCATGTGTATTTACAAGGTTGCTGAATTTTTACTGGCTACAGGTCGTTAAATTAGAGTTCACTTTAATAAAATGAAAGCATTTAATTGATCGTTAAAAAACTTAAAACAGTCTCACTAAGTATATTGCCACCGTCTAATACACTGTAGCATAAAATGAAGATGCTAACACCCTGACAAAGAACAGCTTTGGAATTCAGCAGCAGGCATCATAATTCATATATATTATGCTGATTGAGACATTAGGTTGAAAAAATAGACTTTCCTGCCTTCCATCCCTTCTCTATCCAATCTGTCTAACCCATAGCTGCCAGCTTAATCTTCCAGAACCGCCAATTCAGAGCATTCCTTTCCTTTTGGAAATCTTCCGTGGCTGACTGTAACGTAGAACACTGGTCCTCCAGGGAGCATCAGAATCTCCTACAGAGCTTGTCACAACAGATTACTGAGCCCCAACCCAGAGTTTCAGATCCAGGAGAACTGGAATGAGGCCTCACGGTGTATATATATAACCAGTTCTGGGGTAGGGTTGATGCTGGGTCTAGAGACTAAGCTTTGAGGACCCTTGACGTTAAAATTTAGATTTTTTGGTACGACCTTCAAGACTTTTTCTTATAATAATGTGGTCTTCGTCTGCCTCTTCAAATGGCTATCCAAGAGTCTCCTTCGCAGGAACCTCTTTTGCTGAAACTCTTCCCTCCGCTATGGCCCAAATTGATGCCCCCATCTGTATTGGAATAGTTTCTTCTGCTTAAAACACATCCTTATTCTTGGGGTGCCTGGGTGGCTCGGTCGGTTAAGCGTCCAACTTCAGCTCAGGTCATGATCTCACGGCCCGTGAGTTCGAGCCCCGCGTCGGGCTCTGTGCTGACCGCTCAGAGCCTGCAGCCTGTTTCAGATTCTGTGTCTCCCTCTGTCTCTGCCCCTCCCCTGTTCATGCTCTGTCTCTCTCTGTCTCAAAAATAAATAAACGTTGAAAAAAAATTTAAAAAAAAAACCACACATCCTTATTCTTGCTGTAAAACAATTCCATTGTTTCTGTGAAATCTCCGAGTTCCATAGGACTTAAGCATTTCTCCAATTCTGATAGGGCAGCATTGATTTTTCTCTGCTGTGTATTTGCCCATGGTGTAGACTACCTTATATTACTACTTATCTGTCCATAAAAGTGATTGAATTGTTTGTTGTGTAATACAGCCAATAAGTTTGAAGACCTTAGACTAGTTTTATATGACAAAACTAAACATTAACTGCTTTTTAATTTTTCCTTTAATTACCCTAATAATGGGGGGGCGCCTCGTGGCTCAGTCGTTTAAGCATCCGACTCTTGATTTCATCTCAGGTGATGATCTCAGGGTTCATGGGTTCAAGCCCCACATCAGGCTCTGTGCTGACATCGCGGAGCCTGCTTCAGATCCTCGGTCTCCCTCTCTCTGCCCCTCCCCTACTCCTGCTCGCTCGCACTCTCTCTCTCATGTGGTGATCCCACAAAGCTAAGATCCTTTTACCAATCTATCCATATGGATTTTTCCCCCAGTGCTTTTTCTACATAACATGACTAGATAATAAAATTGATTTCCATAAATCATAGACAAATCACTCACACTGTGCTTCTGATGGGTAGGTTATCACAGCTTCATGTTCCAGTTGTGATGTGTGTATAAGTCCAGGGACAGGTTTACTGTGACAATAACAAAGGTTCATCTTCAGGCCTAGAACATGCACCTGGAATGGGCCCCTTCGACAGCTGGGTAACGAGCCCTAAGATTGAGTTCAAGTGGTCACCTATTTCTGTAAATTTTGCATAAATAAAATAATTTTTAAAACTTTTTTTCCTAAAGAGGGCCCTCCAATTTGTGAAATCATCCAATCCTGCATAGCGTGGATCTGGCCCTGGAGGTGGTCCAAGTGTATGGGTCAAACGTGATTAAGGCAACCAAATCAGAAGCAAAATGAAGGCCCTCAAAAAGAAATAATCTCTCCTTCCCCAAGTTCCCTGCTTTCCTTTGAATCCATAAAAATAACTGTGGAACCGTTCCATCAAATGAAGACACATGTTTGGCTATTTGAAAATTGGCAACTGATCTTGCTCATTTGCGAAAATGGACAATATTAATTTGTATTCTCATTGATTTCATGTGATCATACTATAAATAACAGTCCTTGAAATACAGGCAATTACAATTTTAACACTGGTTATCTCTGTAAATCAGTGCGGATCCCAGGGAAGTAAAAATCACATGTTTACGAGCAGCTTGAAGAACTAAACAGCATAAGCCAATCAACAAAGCATTGCGTGTTTGCATAATGAGGACATGCGAAGGAATGATGTTTCACTAGCAAAGATGATACGTGACAACTCTTTGTCGCCACAAAGAATAGAAGTAGAGGGTTTAGAAAGATCTGAAAGGAACAAACAAGAAGAGACAAAATTGGGCCTTTTAAGTTTATGGTCAGAGAAGATGATTTACAGATAGTGGAATATGTCTGGTACTTACACAAATTTGTTTCAAAAACAAAAAGTAGTGTTTTCTTTCAAAGCAATTCCTTGTGAGCAATTTGTCATCACAAACAGCTTCTGGCACTTGACCAATTCTTTTCAGAGACTTGCTTTAAAACAAATGGCCATTAAAATCTTACAATGTCACAATAGAAAATTCTTACCATGATTCATTCTTAATGCAAAATTTGCTTAAATTACTGTATTCACTGGGAGATTACTAAAGTTCATTTCATAAACAGAGTCATTTTCATAAGCAGTGGATTGTAATTTCGATTTTTCTTTACTTTCATCAGATACATTTTTGGTTTCCCATGTGTAAGACGGTAATTGTTCAAACATTAATTTCTAAGAACAAAGAGTTTCATTTTTAATGCTCACTTCTTGAAGAAATGATGGAAGTCGAGTGAAATTTACATCATTCGGTACCTTAAAAACTAGGTTTGCATTTTTAAAGCCAAGATACATAAAATGTTAAAGTTAGGGGCCATAAAAAGTATTTACTAAAGCCCACTGTAATTGAGGTTAAATGGGTGCTATTAGATAATCAGTATGTCCACATTCAATGGCACAGGGATAATGCTCGGTAAATGCTGTTTTAGTGATTGACTGATGGATGTATAAATTACCAGAGGTGAAATTAACAAGATTTTGAGGTGTCGGCCATATACAACAGAAAAAGCTTTATCACATTAATAATTGAAAGATGGTTATTTATAATGCATTTAAATGAAAACTTTCTAACTTTATCAGTGGAAACAACTTGAGTCTACATAACAAATCTTACTGAACAACCCTTAGCTACCATTCATTTGCGATTCACACATTCACTGCCCCCAAGTCCAGACGACCCCACCCCCCTTCTCCTATGTGTAGACATTTCTTCACAATGCAGTCTCTTTTGTGTGAAAATGGTATATAAGCCACCGGGTCCAACCAACTCTTTGGATTTTTGCTTGTTTTCTGTGAAGCCTCCATTCATGTAAAAATGTTCATAAAACTCATATGACCTTTCTCCTACTAATCTTTGTCATTTTAATTTGCAGGCCCCATAAAAAGAATCTAAGAAAGTAGAGGAAAAATTTTCTTCCCCTACACTGCTTTGGAGTTGAGATTGTGTCTTGGAAGGGAGTTCATGACAGGGAAAGCTTTGAGAAAATGTTTAATGTTGGGGCACCTGGGTGGCTCACTCGGTTAAGCATCTGGCTTCGGCTCAGGTCATGATCTTGGGGTTCTTGAGTTCAAGCCCTGCGTCGGGCTCTATGCTGACAGCTTGGAGACTGGGGCCTGCTTTAGATTCTGTGTCTCCCTCTCTCTCTACCCCTTGCCCACTCATACTCTGTGTCTCTCTCTCTCTCTCTCTCTCTCTCTCAAAAATAAACTTAAAAAAAATTTTTTTTAAGAAACTGTTTAATGTTTTAAACCTGTGCCAATTAGGAGAACAAAACAATGTTTGCTTCTGACCAGCTGCAGCAATATTTACCGACTATTTACTATGAATTTCCCACCCATATTGGGGTATCACATGGTCTTCAGCTGAATACATGGACTTACAAACACACTGAGACCAGAGTCCAGAAACCAGCAAAAACAATAGTAGTTAAACAGAGCTCACCTTTGAATTTAATACAGAGACTGCTTTCTTTCTATTTTAAACTTCCCACAGGCTAAGAGCATCCCTCGATCTAGAGGTATTGATTATAATCAGAAATAAATCAGAGACTTCTGTGCCTGCTTAATGTTAAGAGACTTCAGACTTCACACTCTTGACAAGCCTGCACGGGCTGAGGTCTGTGCCCAGCCAACACAAATCATTTATAAGCAGCAGTGAGGAGGCACTTTCCCAGCATGGCCACAGCCATTCACAGCATTAAGCCCAAGCAGTGGCTCAGTCTCAAAATTAGGAGCATCGGCATGATCTGACCATACCCATACCTACAGAATCAGAAACTCAGGGAGATGGGGCTCAGTACAGGCATACCTTGAAGGTACAGTGAGTTCAGTCCCAGACCACTGCAATAAAGCAAATACCACAATAAAGCAAGTCAAGAAGCTTTTGGTTTCCCAATGCGGATAAAACTTGTGTTCACACTATACTGTAGTACATCATATGCATAATAGCATTATGTCTAAAAAAAAAAACAGGGTAAATTAAATTCTTAACTTAAATACTTTCATTGCTAAAAACTGCTAACCATCATCTCAGCTTTCAGCCGGTCATCTTCTGGTTGCTGGTAGAGGGTCTTGCCTGGACATTGATGGTTTGTGACTGATCAAGGTGGTGGTTGTTGAAGGCTGGGTGGCTGTGGCAAGTTCTTCAAGCAACAAAAATGTATGGTTGTCTTAAGATAACATTGAAGTTTGTGAAATCAATGGACTCTTCCATTCATGAATGATTTCACTGAAGCCTACCATGTTGTTCGATAGCATTTTACCCACAGTGGTACTTGTTCCAAAACTGGAGTCAATCCTCTCAAACGCTACCATTGCTTTATCAGCTAAATTTATGCTATCGTCGAAGTCCTTTGTTGTCATTTCAGCAATCTTCAAAGCGTTTTCACCAGGAGGAGCTTCCATCTCAAGAAACCACTTTCTCTGCCCATCCAGAAAAAGCAATTCCTTGACAATTCAGCTTTGATCACGAGATCACAGCAAGTCAGTCACATCGTCAGGCTCCACTTCAAATTCTAGTTCTCCTTGCTATTTCTACCACATCTGCAATGACGTCCTCCACTCAACTGTAGAACCTCTCAAAGCCATCCATGAGGGTTGGAATCACCTTCTTTCAAACTTCTGTGAAAGTTGATATTCTGACCACTCTCCATAAATCGCAAAGGTTCTTAATGGCATCTCGCATGGTGAGTCCTTTCCAGAAGGTTTTCTATTTACTTTGCCCAGATCCATCAGAGAAATCACTTTCTATGGCACCTGTAGCCATTGTAAATGTATTTCTTGAATAATAAGACTTGAGAGTTGAAATGAATCTTTGAACCAGGGGCAATGGATGTAGTGTTTGCAGGCGTGAAAACAACATTCATCTCATTGCACATCTCCATCAGAGCTTTTGGGTTACCAGGTGCATTGTCAATGAGCAGGACATTTTTTTAAATTTTAATTCCAGCATAATTAATGTACAGTGTTATAATCGTTTCAGGTGTACAATAAAATGATTCAGCAATTCTATATATGCCTCAGTGCTCATCATGATAAGGTACTCTTAATCCCCTACACCTTTTTCACCCATCCTCCCACCCATCACCTCCCTGGTGACCATCAGTTTGTTCTCTATATTTAAGAGTCTATTTTTTTTTTTGGTTGTGTCTTTTCTCCATTGGCCGTTTGTTTTGTTTTGTTTCTTAACTTCCACATATGAGTGAAATCATGTGGTATTCATCTTTCTCTTACTGACTTATTTCACTTAGCATTATGCCTTCTAGATCCATCCATGTTGTTGCAAATGGCAAGATTTTGTTCTTTTTTATGGCTGAGTGATATCCCACTGTATGTTTATGTGTGTGTGTGTTTGTGTCTCTCTGCTTCCATATTTTAGCTATTGTAAATAATGCTGCAAAGAACAGAGGCATACATACATATTTTCAAATCAGCCATGTTTTTGTTTTCTTTTTTTAATTTTTTTTTTAACATTTATTTATTTTTGAGACAGAGAGAGACACAGCATGAACGGGGAGGGGCAGAGAGAGAGGGAGACACAGAATCGGAAGCAGGCTCCAGGCTCTGAGCCATCAGCCCAGAGCCCGACGTGGGGCTCGAACTCGCGGACCGCGAGATCGTGACCTGAGCTGAAGTCAGACGCTCAACCGACTGAGCCACCCAGGCGCCCCTGTTTTCTTTGGATAAATATCCAGAAGTAGAATTGCTGGATCGCATATTTCTATTTTTAATTTTTTGAGGAAACTCCATACTGTTTTTCACATTGGCCGCACCCATTTATATTCCCGTCAATACTGCGTGAGGGTTCCCTTTTCTCCACATTCTTGCCAGGACTTGTTGTTTCTTGTCTGTTTGGTACTAGACATTCTGACAGGTGTGAGTGATATCTCATTATGGTTTCTATTTACATTTTCCTGATGATGAGTGATGTTGAGCATCTTTTTATGACTGTTGGCCATCTGTATGTCTTCTTTGGAAAAATGTTTATTCAGGTCCTCTGCCCATTTTTTAGTCAGATCAGTTGCTTTTTTGGTGTTGAGTTGTATGAGTTCTTTATATATTTTGGATACTAACCCCTTATCAGGTCTATCCTTTGCAAATATTTTCTTCCATTCAGGAGGTTGCTTTGGTGTTTTGCTGAAGGTTTCCTTTATTACAAAAGCTTTTTAGTTTGATGTACAAGAGTTTACTGTCTGTTCTTTCTTTTAGGAGTCTTATGGTTTCACACCCTGTATTTAGGTCTTTCATTCATTTTGAGTTTATTTTTGTATATGGTATAAGAAGGTGGTCCAGTTTTATTCTTTTGCATGTGGCTGTCCAATTCTCCCAATACCATTTATTGAAGATACTGACTTTTTTCCATTGCATATTATTGCCTCTTTTGTCATAGATTAATTGACCATATAATTGTGGGTTTATTTCTGGGTTCTCTGTTCTGTTCCATTGATCTGTGTCTGTTTTTGTGCCAATACCATACTGTTTTGATTACTATAGCTTTGTAGTATAGTGTGAAGTCTGGGAGCTGAAACCTCAAGATTTACTCTTCTTTCTTAAGACTGCAGTGGCTCTTCAGGATCTTTTGTAGTTCCGTACAAATTTTATGATTATTTGTTTCAGTTCTGTGAAAACTACTGTTGGTATTTTGATAGGGATTGCATTGAATCTGTAGATCATTTTGAGTAGTATGAACATTTGACCAATATTAATTCTCCCAACCCACGATCCCAGTCTATCTTTCCATGTATTTGTATCGTCTTCAGTTTCCTTCATCATTGTCTCATAGTTTTCAGAGTACAGGTCTTTTGCCTCCTTGGTTACGTTTATTCCTAACTAGTTTAGTCCTTGGGATGCACTTGTAAGTGGGATTGTTCCATATCTATATGGTGGATTTCACTGGTATCCCATTTTACAGATGTCACAAGTGCGAGTCAGAGCCTGTTTTACACCATGTAGCAAAGCTGTTTAAGTACCTGGCACTGTGCTGTAGTGGGTACTGGCACCCAATGAGGAGCAAACACATACATGACTCTTCTAGAGGAATCCACAGTCTGTGGTAGCCACGAAGAACCTAATCAAACAAATGAGAAGTGTGAGGCAAATTCACTGGCCATTGGTTGAAGACCTCAGTTCTCCTTCACATGGGCACCAGGCTGCTTGAGCATCGACCTACACAACACGGTGAACAACCCCGAGAAGAAGGTAGAGGCCAAAACGCTCTTCGTGGCGTTGCCAGATTTAGCAAATAAAAACCCCGGACACACAGTTAAATTGCGTTTCAGATAAGCAGGAAGTAATTTTTTGGTGTTAATATGGCACAGGCAGCCTTTGGTGTGTATTTGTACTAAAAGTTTTTTTTGTCGATTGTTTGAAATGTAAAATTAACTGGCATTTGATTCGGCAACCGAACTTTTACCAGCTAGGTTCAGAAAGCAGATAACCATCACCTGTGCCATAGTTTTGGGCCGCACAGAGCAGCTCCGATTCAGTGTAGGAGGAGACCGCAGAAGGATGTTCTGCCACAAGGGGAAGATGGGTGGGGGCTCTCTTGGAGCCTGGCTACGCGGACAGACCTGCAACCTTGTCAGCAAATGTCTTCCTCAAGAATCCACCCCGTTTCTTCACATTCCACCCCTCAAAAAGTGCTCTTTCAGCATGGGTTATCACAGCTGTATCGTCCTAAGGCACAAAATAAGAAGAGTAAGAGTAATTTTGCCTGGAGGAAGAGGCAGGTGAACAACAGAAGCCTTTTTCTGAAGCTCCCTCCTCCACAGTGAGGTGCGTGTTAGCCTCTGTGTCTGACCTTGATGTCTATTCAAAATTATACCTGTCCTTCTGCAAAAGGTTTTCAAACAACAGTGATGCTTTTCTTATGTTCCATTTATGGTTTTAAGTGACCCCCTGTAGGTATTTATTTCATCAGCTATGTAGGCTTTGGAAAGTAATTGAGCTGAAATGGGAATATGAACTAGAGTTTTTTGAGGCACAACTAACATTTAGGAACTTTTCGTACCTTTCGGGTGTCACTGAAAATCATACCTTGGTTTCCTTTTTCCCAGTGAATTTCATCCCAAGAATACGTAAGCTGAACATATCATTTTATTGAAGGGTTTCAGAGCCCAGGGTTTAAATACCTGCTTCCTTCTGACCGGCTGCAGGCATTAAGGAAGAGCGGGCCTGCGACAGAGCGGGGGTAGAGAGTGGTAACCTGGGTTTCACAGTAAGGTTGGCAAGGATCTGAAAACGAGGATGTCATCGTCAAGGGCTGAAAACCAATGTAGCAGCATCAGAAGGCAAGATATAGTTTGAAAATGGATAAAGGCCATTTCTGTTCTAACGGGTCAAAATCTAACGCTGCCCTTTTATCACATCGTTCTAAAACCTTCGATTAGAATTGATACACACATTTCAACTCCTCTGAGAGTTCTTTACCTGTTTGATTCTGTGTTTTATTCTGAATAATAAACACTCATTCACTGAGCACATTGCATCTGCGAGGCATTGTCCTAAGTGCCTCTATAGATCGGCACGGTCTAATATAGGGCGCTCTATAATACTGATCTTCACATCAGCTGAATCTGATAATAATACTGATCTTCACATCTTTTCATATATGGGAAAACTGAGGTTCACAGACACTAGCCCGAGTCTGCAGAATCATCAAGTGTCGTAGTTGTAGCATGACCAATTGTTTTGCTTTGTCCGGAATGGAAGGGCTTCCCAGGATACAGGACTTCGGTCGCTAAAACTAGTACTGTCCCCAGAAAACAGGGAAGATGGGTCACCCTGCATGGTTGGGTTCAGACTTCAGATCCTTTTGAATCCAAAGCACATGTTCTTTTCATTACTCACCATTTCTTTGTTGAGTGGTGTAGTGTCTGTTTACTCCAATTACAACAATGCTTAGCGCAGTACTTTGTACATAACAGCACTAGGTAAATATTGAATCAATGGAGGGATGGGTAGATAATTTCTGTAAGTACAGTTGTGCAATGATAATGTCTATGGTATGTGTAGAAAAGGTTACAGTCTTGGGGTTTCCATCTTCTTTGTTTTGTCTTGTTGTCCAATTACGTTCAAATAGAAAGCTGTTGAATGTGCTGGGGAATGCCTCACAACTCCTGGAGGCAAGAGAGGATGGGTGTTTGGGGGAGGGAGTGGGCAGGCAGCCCTGAATTCTTTGCTGATTTCCGGCAATGGCCCGTTTCAAGCTCCCCCGCGTGATGTCACTGAGCATGGAGGTGGGGGAGCGATGAAGTAGCTCGTCATTCTATTTCCATCATGCAGACACGATCCATGTAAATAACTGCAAAAGGATAGGTCATAGGAAATGATTAGCGAGTGCTAACTTGTGGTGCGTTACCTTCGATTATTTAATATATTTAATTGTACATTTACATGACTGACTCTTTAAGCATGACTGTGTTTAAGAGCCAGCTCACCAAAATCCTCAAAACTGATGCTCAGTTCTTAGAAACCTTCGGTTCCACCAGCTGGGAAGCTGCTGGCCTGACTAGCGGTCCTGCAGATTTTTCCCAGGGGAGAAATTACTCCGGAATGAGCTGCTTCAGACCAACCCTATCATCACGCCTATACATAAAAAAAGAGAGACAGACAGAGAGAGAGAGAGAGAGGGAGAAGGAGAGAGAGAGAGAAAGAACTCAGAGCAGATATCTCTGTGATATATCAAAAGAACAGGGCGTATTTTCCAGAATGAAGTACCAAAACCATCAAGGTAAGACTTTGGAGGACTTTAGAAATTTGGTGGGCAGTTAACGCTTATGATTGGCTACATTTCATAGAGGAAAGCAGTACTCCCACATAATTGCCCGTCTTCCCTTTAATTGACTGGCGAAAACAGAATTCAGCCAATTTCCTGGAGAAATGTGCTGATGTAGCTTAACCTGTGTGTATTTATGTTTAGAGTGCGAGGATTTCATTATAATATTGTTCCATCTACTGAGATATAAATAGCTAAAGACAACCACAGTGTTTGTGATACTCTGTTGGTTCTATACCACTCTTTCCTCAAATGAATCTTATATAATAAAATTCACAATTAGGAATAGGAGTAATTAGGGAGGAGTCACTATAAATACTTCTCTAGTCTAAAGGAGATTTATATAGATAGCACTTTGTCAAAACAGTGACTATAGGGATAGTACGCTTTTCTTGTTTCGAGATCTGAGCTCTATTGGAAAAAGAATTAACTCTAAAATTGTGTCTCTGCAAGCAAAGCAAAATGAATCCCCAAAGTAATCACCCATCACTATCTAAGCAGAAAACATAACGATGGAGCAAATATGCTTGTCCAGGTACATTGACTTTGCTCCTCATTTTTTCCAGGATGGGTTCAAGGTACCAATGTTCTTGTGTTTGGTGAAAAGTTATGTCTCAGTTCCTTACCACCAAGGAGATGGCATCTAGAGCATCTTGGTGACTACCCTCTGGATGAAAGAGGATCTAAAATGCCCAGAAGATTCTATCTAGATCATGTCCTAGAACAGACCAATGCATGGCCAGTAGCACCAATATCTATAAAGATCTTTAGGATCCTAAAATATGGCTATGCATATTGGCTACCTTTGGTACAGGAATGATATAGAGTGAACAGGGTCACCTGGGCGTTGTACCCCAGTAGACCATTAGGGACCCTCATGTTGTCCATCAAAAGGTACAAATGTTCCCTGGCCATGTGCCTGATACTCCACTAAGCCCTGGGTTTCTATCATGAAAAAGCCACGTGACTATCACCTCATAGCATTCCAGGTAGACGATCAGACCCTGCCTGGGCGGAACGCTCTTGAAAGGACTCAAGCATAAGTTTTTAGCAATAGCTTCAGATAAGGTTATACACTCATGGGAATATACTGGCAAGACGGTAACCTTTTTTTAAGTCAAATTTATTGAGGTAAAATTTTTACATTAAAAAAATCATTCTTTTTAAACGTACAATTGATAAATTTTGACAAATGCTTTCAGGTGTGTGTGACTCCTATCATCCCACTCCTTTAAGCTTTCACTGTGTTACTATGAATGAAAATATCTTTAATCCTGCAGTTATCTTATGAACGGCAAGAATATGATCTGCGTTTCATATTTTACCAGTGGAAGCATTGAATTTGTTCAGTGTAAGTCTCTCAATATACTCTATTTTTTTCAGCCTGTTGGACCACACTTCATTATTTTCATTATAGTAGGGCTATCAATAAAGCAAGGTACTCCTAGTGTCTTTCCTATGTGGAAAAGATTTGGCCAAATCATGTGGCCAGAACCTACATGTGGTAGGTTCTGTGCAACTAAAAACACTGAAAAACTGCTAAAATAAAAATAGAAAAGCAAAGCACTCACACACAAGACTTTTTTGCAAAAAGCTGAGTTGGATTTCTCTTGCACTATGTTCCTTCGACCTCCAGTTCTCCAGTCAGTGCCCCCGGCATAACAGTGGCAAGAAGTTAAGTTCATAAGGTAGTATTAGAAAGCTAGTGGGTTGGGGGCGCCTGGGTGGCTCAGTTGGTTAAGCGTCCAACTTTGGCTCAGGTCATGATCTCATCACTCATGAGTACAAGACCTACATCAGGCTCCACCATGACAGTACAGACCCTGCTGGAGATTCTCTCTCCATCTTTCTCTGCCCTACCCCCACTTGCACATGTATGCGTGCTCCCTCTGTGTTTCTCAAATTAAATAAACTTTAAAAAGAAAAAGAAAAAAGAAAACGAGTGGGTCTTGGCATTCTTTTTTTTTAATATTTTTTTAAATGTTTATTCATTTTTGAGAGAGAGACAGAGAGAGACAGAGCATTAGCAGGGGAGGCGCAGAGAGAGAGGGAGACACAGAATCCGAAACGGGCTCCAGGCCCTGAGCTGTCAGCACAGAGCCCAACGTGGGGCTCGAACCCGTGAACTGTGAGATGGTGACCTGATCCGAAGTTAGACGCTTAATCAAACTGAGCCACCCAGGTGCTCCTGGGAATTTTTAATACACGAGACACAGGGAATGGCCTCTCGGTTTCATCTCCTCTTCACTTGCCCCCTTCTGGCCTCCCCTCCTCCAAAAGAAGTAAGGCCATGTTAGTGGATATTACTGAGATTTTTCCAGGTCTGTTCCAGGTCTACCTCATAGATATGTTCCACCTCAAAGAAAGTGGCCCCACCCAGCGTAAAGTGAAAAATGTCAGTCACCTGGGCAAATGACTGGGTAAAAGGTATGCACAGACATTTGACAAAGAGTTGCCGGCAGGCAGAGTAGTGGAAATATACAACCTTTGGGTGGATCTTTCCCCGGTTCGCTTTCCAGTAACTCACTGTGTGAATGCGTGGCACGTACTTGATCGTTGCATGCTAGAGGTGCTCATCTGTAGGATGTAACCAATGTGCATCTTGGGTGTTTGTTGGGAAAAGTCAGTGAGGGTGACCTAAGGTCTTCCTCAGCCGAACTCCGAGCACATAGAACATGCTCGATCATTCCCGTTCCTTCCTCCTTAAAAGTTAGTATCAAAACCCACTTGAAAGGGTCGAGAGTATCTATAGACCCCAAACCCCACATTTCAATGAAGTCTGCTTAGTAAGAAGACAGTCAAGAATGCTGACCCTTAGCAAAAGTCTGAGACTACTTTGAAAGCACAGATCCCCTCTGGGTGGATTTCGTGTCTCATAGCTTCTTATTTCGAGTAAACAAGAGCCTTTTGTAGTAATCTCTCCCACGTGAGCGATGGGAACAGATTGTCTTCCATCTAAAGCAAACGAGAAATTGCTTAAGTAAAGGTAGTGACTGTATGAATCATAAACCACTTTCTCAGATAACAGCCATTAAGCAAGTCTGTGTACAAATTTGACAATTCTTATTTCACCGCCTTTTGACAGCCCTTTAGAAGGGTTTCGGAGAACAAGATCTGACTACAGCTTTCAAAAATTCATCACTGAGTATTTGTTAACCTTGCTCCCAGGGATAGCTGAAGAACCAGGATAATGCCCTTCAAATGGAGATAAATTACAATCTTTCAAAAGATTATCACGGTCTTAATCGAGTTTGCTCCAGCAGCTGAACAGCCTGTGACCTTGTTAGTTACACAACAAACGTATCTGCTACTTTATGTTTCTATAGGTAGCAGTGTAGAGCCTTTAATCTAAATGTTTTCTGTATATAGAAGGTTGGATTTACTTCACTTGCTGCTTCGGGAGATAAAACAGAAGATTCGCCTCATTGAAAGGGTGCGTATCAAGCTAGTTCGGGTATGGTTCAGATTTTTCAAAGACGTGTCTTGTTTACGTCATTTCAGAATCCCACAAAAGTGGAGAGGACGATACAGAGGCTCTCTGGACACCTGTCACTCCGGTTCCCCCAGAGGTTACCTTTCATAGATGTGTAGCATGATTTAAGGGAAAAGGGAGGTAATTCTACGTTCCGAAACAGGCATGGTCTTACGCCATTCCGTGATGGTGCGCTGTTACACAGATGAGAAAAAGGTAGGGATTTCACAAGCAAAATAGTCAGGAGGATGTTAGGGAAGCCACATGCACAATTTCTTTGAAAGAACCCATTAGCCGATTTTTCTATATAAATGTAACGAACTGCAGGTAGAGAAGGAAGATTCCAACATAGGGCCCGGTTCGTGAAAGGTACAATCAGTACATCTTGGGAAACGAAAGCACTTTTATCCTGAATATAATGTTACAATGGCATGGAAATGAGCACGCCGGCCTTCCAGGAAGTCAGCACGTCAGCAGTTAGGCCAAAGGACCGACTTTCAACAGAAGGGAGGGAGAGTTTGCATGGTATTGATTATTAAACGGTAACGTTTAATCCTAGATGCTTCTTGTCTGTGTCAAGAGAGAACATCTGCGGGCACTGAGCACAGGCAGATTTGGGACAGCCATGCAGATTCTGTGAGATCTCGAAAAAGCCTCCCAGGAAACAAGGTAATTTAGGAAGCTAAGCACTTATTCTCACACTTAGACTCTTAACCTCTCTCTGCAAGCGGATGACTGTGGTGCCGAGAAGGACGTTATGACTTACCCCTCGTGGTGGAGAAGAAAAGGAGGGGAGCTTCCTCTGAGCTTCCGGCTTGTCAGGGCTATCGAAGTGCTTACAGTGTCCATCGTCCCAAAGGAGAAAGCTCAGCATCACGGCCTCGGCCACTCGCGCAGCGGCCACCATTTGTGGGACAGGATCCATGCATTCTGTTCCCTGCCTCCCCTTGCCGCTCCATTTTAGTGTTCTTTTGTAAGTGTTCCTGACACTTTGTTTATCTTTCTTTTAAACACCCTGCCAAGATTATGTCTGAAAACGAGAAAAAGCCCTCCATTTTTCACTTGTTAAATCTGTTGCAAGGGAAACAATTTAGCACCGTTCTCAAAACACGAAGAATGTTTCGAGACTCTCCAAAGTCTCTGGCAAACTGCTGGAGCCCAAACACAAAAGGGACAAAATAAATTTTCATACACGATGCTGCTTAGGTGAAATCAGACGTTTACTTGATGTTCTAATCTCTCCATTATTGAAAGGGTGTCCGGTTGTTGGAAAAACCCATTTTCCCTCTTAGCCTCACAAGCAGACGCATCCCTCAAGCTGCCATACTTCCCTTGTGAAAGGAGCATATTAATGAAAGACAACCCGTGTGGATGTCTCTGGAGGACTTTGGGATAAAGCGTTTTTATGACTTCGTAAATCCGATCTGGGATTTCCTTGGTTAACCTAAGGAAGTTCGTTAACCTGGTTTCATTGGTCGCAAACATTTGACAAGGATCTCTTTTCTTTTGCTGATGGCATGGCACATAGTCATTCCTTTCTTTAGATTTCACCGACTTGCTTAGAAACGGGTGCCCCAAATGCAGTGCTTAAGCAGTCTCTAGTGACAGTGCTGTGGCTCATATGGGCAGAAGGAAGTTTACAAGGAAGTCGAAGAAAAAACATGTTTTGTAAGAGAGTCTAGAGACCGCTTTGGAATCTTAGGCTTAATTCACCATTGTAAATCTGATTTTCATGTCATCAGATTTCAGCTCCTGGCTTTTCATTAGCTAGACTGGCTGGATGCCCTCCCCTTCCCCCACTCCTGACCTCTCCTTGATCCCTTCACCTCTTGATATTTGAACCATACCTTTTCTTCCCAAGAGTTGGATAATACTTAGAAGATAGAAAACTCCTAACAGAATGGCTGGAATTTTCCACCAATGGCTGTGTCGTCTGTGTATTAATACCGATCAATTCGTGACCAACATTTTGACCAGTTTGGGAGACGTATCTCAACTAAAGAAGCACAGCCAAAAACGTAACTCCCTAATTGTTATTGATCTCTTTCTCACTCTAAACATCCAAGAATGTTGGCGCGCCGGCGTGGCTCAGTCAGTTAAGCATCAGACTCTGGATTTCGGCTCAGGTCATGATCTCACAGTCATGAGATAGAGGCCTGTGTCAGGCTCAGCACGGAGCAGAGTCTGCTTGGGATTCTCTGTCTCTCTCCCTCTCTCTCTCCGTGCCCCTCCCCTGCTCATTCTCTCCCCTCTCTTTCTCTCTCTCAAAATAAATAAAAACTTAAAAAAAAAAAAAAAATGGTGCACCTGGGTGGCTCAGTCAGTTAAGCATCCAACTTCGGCTCAGGTCATGATCTGAGTCCATGAGTTCGAGCCCTGCATCAGGTTCTGTGCTGGGAACTCGGAGCCTGGAGCCTGCTTCGGAGTCTGTGTCTCCCTTTCTCTCTGCTCCTCCCCTGCTCACACTCTGTCTCTCTCTCTCTCTCTCTCTCTCTCAAAAATAAACAAAACATTAAAAATATTTTGCATTCCAAAAAATTTTTTAAAACCAATCCAAGAATGTAGTTTTCCTTAATTCACTGAAAACCTCCTGCCCTTAGATGTATTTGCTAAGCCCGAACATTCCTGGCAGCCTCTCCCTTCACTGTGCGAGCTTTAAGCTCTCTGTGGTCACAGTTTCGTGGCATCCTCTTTGTCATTCCTTCTTCACATCATTTGGTGTCCCATGTGACATGCTCTTTATACATTAACCCCTTTTCCTCACAGAGCTTCTTAAGACATGGTTCTGCTGTAGCTGTTCCACCAGAAATGCTCCCGTGCCTCCTAGCATTTCTATATGCATATACCTGTTAGGCGGCTGCCCTTGGATGGAGCCCCAGTAATTGTCATGAAGCGTTTCCCTAGCTTTCCTTCCTGCCTGCTGTACCGAGCCCTAGCGCCCCATGCGAAGCCCACCACTGAACTCTGGGAAGCCCCGAGGCTTGTCTCTGAAGTTCTGATAAACAAGACTTACTATCAAATAAATATAGCTTGTCATTAGATCTTTAGCCCACACAGGTGTGTGATCGTAAGCAGCCCATTGCTGTAGCCGGGTGAGCAGGGTCTCTCAGAAAGTCACGTTCATCCAGAACCTCAGAATGCAGTCTTCTTGGGAAATAGGTAGACTTCCGGCCTCCAGAAGAACCCAGCGAGGACAGCACCTACCTCCTGAAAGTGTTGGAGAGTTTAAATAAGAGAGTGCATGTGGAGAGTCTGGTACCAACCAAGTTCAAGTCTCTATTTAACCAAATGTTAGTGATGGTAGAGAACATTGCTCAAATGATCTGAGCTCAGTAAACTTGACTCTAAAAAACGGGGATTATGATAATCTCCACCTGCCTTCACGGCAGGGTTTTTGTGATGAACCAATGAAGTTATAAACGTAAGAATTCCTGGCATGTAAGAAACAATCATGAGGCGCGCCTGGGTCCCTCAGTTGGTTAAGCATCTGACTCTTGATGTCAGCTCAGGTCATGATGTCACGGCTGGTGGGATCCAGCCCCACGTTGGGCTCTCTGCTGACAGCACAGAGACTGCTTGGGATTCTCTCTCTCTCTCCCTCTTTTTCTCTGTCCTTCCCCTGCTCACGCATGTGCTCTCTTTCTCTCTCAAAATAATAAATAAACATTAAAAAGAAAACAACCATGAAATGTGCCCATCTGTGCTCTTCCTCTGCCTTTTCCCTCCAGCCACTGGCAGCATTGGAATGAGGGAGAGAATCAAGATAAGCAGAATATAGTCACTTCAATCAGGAGAATGACCACCTGCCTACAGCAGCTCAGAATCCTGGTGGTAACTTGTTTTCACTTCTTGGTCTTGCGCGGTTGTTAGTCTTTAGATATCAGTTTCAGAAGGGTTGATATTGACATCACTGAACTACAGCAACCTCTGTGTGGATGAAATTGGTAACATTCGTATCAGCATTTGTGTCCATTCGGCAAATCCAGATCTTCCCCCATCTATTCCGTCCCCGTTGGGTTGCACTGCCCTGACGTCATGAAGAGCGATCACTCTGGAAAGGAAGCAGCCCCACGCTGCTCAGTGCGACTCATCAAACTCTAACCTTGACTTGGTCAGAGAGCACTACGAATGCAATGTTCCTGGGCGCTATGGCAGAGGTCACTAAGAGCTGGGACAGATTGCTTCATAGATTGCAGAAAACGTGCCGCAGAGAGACAGGGTAGTAAATATTTGTGAATAACTCACTAAACCTCAATGATCCACAAGCCCAGGTTGGGGGCTGTCACCAGGCTGTAATTTGGTCACATGTGGTGACCACAAGACAAGACCAGACCACAAAAGTACTGAAGAGGAATCAAGTCAAGGAAATACAGCTTCATGATCAGACATTTATTCAGTGACCTAGAGTTTTCCACAGTCACCTGGGAGAGGACCAGGCAAATGTACCACTGGCTCCCGTGAGCCTGAGGTGAAGCACGAAAAACCCAGAGACGGACGACCCAACATCCAGACGCCAGAAGGCTGCCCGTGTGATGCCAGCTACTTGTTCAGCAAAGAGAGAGTCTGAGGGGGTTGCAAACGTCCAAAAACCTTTCCAGGGGAATATAAAGGGATAAAAATATTTTTTTAACGTTTTTATTCATTTTGGGGAGATGGAGCGCGAGCAGGAGAGGGGCAGAGAGAGGGGGAGACACAGAATCCGAAGCAGGCTCTGGGCTCTGAGCTGTCAGCACAGAGCCCCACGCAGGGCTCGAACCCACGAGCCATGAGATCATGACGTGAGCTGAAGTCGGACGCTTAGCCGACTGAGCCACCCAGGTGCCCCAAGGGATAAAAATATTGAAGGTATAGAAAATATATGGCTTTGGAGTCATACAGCCCTTGGTATGAATCTGGCTTTGACATGCACTAAAGTGGCCTTGGAAATTACTTCTCTAAGCTTCACTTGACCCAAATGTAAAGTGGAGATAAAAATAACCTGCCTTGCAGGCTTGTTGTAAGATGTGACTGAAGTTATATATGAAAGCACCCTGGGACAGAAGATTCGGAAAAAAAATGATTCCTTCCTTCCTTCTTTCCTTTCTTCTTTCCTTCCTTCTCCTTTCTTCCCTGAGTTCCTATAAAGTCACTTTCCCAAGATAAAGAAGAAAGAACTTTTACATTCCTTATAAAACAATCTTTTTCTTGTCCATTTGACATTAAGATTCAAGCGGTCCTTTTCTTAGTAAAAGCTAGAGGGGACTTTGGTAACATCTGACAGACACCCCTAGATTTCTGAAGTTGGGGGACCATCTGAATGTAAGCTCCCTCTCCACTTGTCACTGGGTAAAGCACCGCTTACTATAAACAAGAATGTGCCTTATAGATACACTTCGATGTTCCTCAACGCTAATTTGCGATGGGACAGGCGTCAACAGAGAAAAAAAATGATAAAAATGGAAAATCAGTAGTCTGTATGAAGTATGAAGGGGTCCAGGATAGGCCGGCAGCCTTTTATCCTGCAGAAGATTACAGAAGCACAGTTTACAGATTTCTGAGGGTCCGTTTTTCCTATGGGAGCTGGGGCGGGGGGGGGTGGGGGGGACAATGTCACGTGGAATGACTGGTGAAGTCACAGCTGGACATTCTTCTTACGTCCCGGGCAGTACATTTGCTTGACTGTTGTGTTGTTTCGTTTTAACTGTATTACCTGGTCTCTTAAACAATTGTACAAACCCCCCTCTTCTCCACCAGCGCATACAGTAAAGGATTTCCAATTCTCAAGTCCTCTGCGCTCTGTCCCTGAGCCCGTGCATCAGGTAGTGCACTCACTACAGTCGGGGGTCCTGGGAGTTTGATCAACCTGGTCAAAATCAGTAGTTCTTAAGGGCTCCTGGGTGGCTCAGTCAGTTGAGTGTCCAACTCTTGATTTTGGCTTAGGTCGTGATCTCACGGTTCATGGGTTTGAGCCCCGCATCTGGCTCTGTGCTGCCAGCTCAGAGCCTGGAGCCTGCTTAGGATTCTCTGCCTCCCTCTCTCTCTGCCCCTCCCCTGCTCACACACTCTGTCTCTCAAAATAAATAAATAAACATATAAAAAAAAAAAGATCAGTGGTCCTTTTTTTTTTTTTTTCAAGTTTATTTATTTATTTTGAGACAGAGAGAGCAGGGGAGGGGCAGAGAGAAGGAGAGAGAATCTCGAGCAAGCTCCGTGCTGTCAGCACAGAGCCTGATACGGGGCCAGAAGTCACAAACGGTGAGATCATGACCTGAGCTGAAACCAAGAGTAGGACGCTTAACCAACTGAGCAACTCAGGTACCCCAAGAGATCGGTGGTTCTTTTTTTTTTAAACCTTTTTTTCATATTTTTATTTATTTTTTAGCGCGCGCGAGAGAGAGCATGAGTGGGGGAGGGTGCAGAGAGAGAGGGAGACACAGAATCCAAAGCAGGCCCCAGGCTCCGAGCTGTCAGCACAGAGCCCAACGCCGGGCTCGAACTCACAAACCTTGAGATCAAGACCTGACCCAAAGTCAGATACTTAACCGACTGAGCCACCCAGGTGGCCCAATCGGTGGTTCTTAACGTGACAAAGTATAGGATCTCTTGGAATCCCCTGTATGAGAGGTATGAGATAAGGAGTGGATACCTATATATTTTTTAATCCCAGACAAGAGGGAATTAGAGACTGGGAAACCGAAGGGTGAGATGGAAGAGAACATTTTTTCACTGCATATCGTTTTATGTGGCTTGAATTTTGTTTTTCTGTCAAGTGTATTTCATTCTCTTTGACGTGGGTGTTTTATTCTCTTCCTCTCCTTACCTGTTTTATGCTTCCGATGTTTCTAAGGTGCATCCAGAGCTGAGTACTATTCATGTATATGGTCAAATATTAAGCTTTGCATTGGATACTCCAGAGACCAAAAGTGTTTAGAATTTTTTCCCTTTCTTTCTTTCTTTCTTTCTTTCTTTTTTTTTTTCCAGAGTAATAATGGAGCAGATTGCCTTGTTAGGTCAGTGCTCGTGCCTGCCTCAAATTCTCGGATTCATTTCTTTTCTGGTTTGTGCATAGACCACAAAATGTCAAATCCGGCCCGTTTCTCCCAATGAGAAAATGCAGATGACCAGAGAGTTTTGTTGACAGACACCGAAAAGGAGAGTTGCACGGGAGGCTGTTCGGCTTTCTTTTGAGAAAGTAAGCAGAGGAATCTCTTGCCACTACAATCCATTCTGTGCTGTTCCCATCGGCCCAGGGACCCATGTGTGTCAGTGACACACAGAGACCAGTGTGAGACAATCTCCTTGTTGGTGTTCGTTCCAGAAATCTATTCTAATTGATCAGAGGCTCCGCTCCTCTTTGAATTACAACCCTAAGAAGAGGAATCACTGACAGGTTGTTTTAAGCCCCTTCCCGCTAGCAATTTAAAAGAGCTAGAAGGTTGGTGGAGAGCGATGGGTTTAGAAGTCATTAAAACGGGAGACGTTTTTTCAGAAAAGGACATGCTTTGTTCATCTTTTGTAGTTACTTCTAGTCCGATGGAAATCACCCACAGATGGAAATTCAGTGTAGCCAAGTGGTCATTTTCACAAGAAGAGTCCAGACCGCTCGTGGCCCAACCAATTACTCTCTTTCACCTGTATGTACGTTACCCCAGATACTTTTTAACCTGCGTGTAAATTGCCTGACGAATCTCTAGGCGTACGTATCATTAATGGTGAAATGCGTGCCGTATACTGAGTGACTCCGTCTGAGGGAACACTGACTGGGGCCACTGGTACCAAATTTCCCACAGCTCTCTGTTTTGTTTTGTTTATTTGTTTATTTTGAGATAGAGAGAGAGAGAGACAGAGCAAGCCGGGGAGGGGCAGAGAGCATGAGAGGGGGAGAGCCCACGTGGGGCTTAAACTCACGAACCGTGAGTTCACGACCCGAGCCCAAATCAAGAGTTGAACACTTCACCAACTGAGCCACCCAGGCACCCCTCCCACAGCTCTCTTAAAGTTAGCCTGCACCTAGGGCCTGGGAGTTCACCCACGAAGGACAAAAGATTCAGATTAGTTTCAGGAACTGAGAAGACAAGGTAGAAGAGACCAACATCTTCCTCAGGCTACTTCCCCTTCCTGAGTTATTGACAGGAAGGAAGCCAGATTTTGTGTTTCTCTCTTTTTTGGTTTTTTCTGCTCCCATTCATCCACCTATGCCTTGAATGTCTAAATACGCAACATAGGATATCGTTTCGACCAAATCAAGTTCTGCAGCATACATATTTTTTTATTAAATGAAATTTGATATTTAGCATTCTACAGTGCTTTAAAAATTGAAGAACTTTTTTTTCCCCCCTTTCATTCAGAGAAGGGAGCAGAGAATTAACCTGTCAAGTTCTGGGGCACCTGGGCGGGTCAGTCAGTTGAGCGTCAGAGTTCAGCTCAGGTCATGATCTCGCAGTTTGTAAATTCGAGCCTCGCCTCGGGCTCTGTGCTGACATCTCAGAGCCTGGAGCCTGCTTTGGATTCTGTGTCTCCCTCTCTCTCTCTCTCTCTCTCTGTCCCTCCCCAGCTTGCGCTTTCTGTCTCTCTTTCTCTCAAAAAGAAATAAACATTAAAAAAAAATTTTTTTAATGTTGAGTTCCTATTGTGATTCAGACATATGGTGGACTTTTTTATGTTTTCTCGTTTAATCCTTGTAACTATCTGGCAAATTAGTTATATTGTACTATTTAATATTAATCCCAGATAGGGTCTACTGTGTGTTGTCTCTGTTAGGGCCCTTTCAGGTGCTGAGGACATTACGATCCTACCAAGAGTTCAATCTGATGGGAAAGACAACCTATGAATGACTAATCACAAAACAGACACAAAGGTACCTTAATAGGTACATAAACAGAAGGCTGTGGAAGGCATGCTTTTACCATTAAAGTCTCTCCAGTGGAAGCACCAATCAAAACTGTAAACTTATCCTCAAGGCAAATTCTGAGGTAGCTGCAGAGGGACTCCAATATTTTGATACAATCAATTTACCAAAAACAGGTGGATGATTAAGTAGGAATATCAGCCGCACTTTCTTTTTTTTGTCTATTAGGCAACATGGAGAAAGTTTCTGAATCTCTGGTGGTTGTTGTTTTAAGAAAATAAGTTAGGGTCGCCTGGGTGGCTCAGTCGGTTGAGCGTCCGGCTTCGGCTCAGGTCATGATCTCGTGGTTCGTGAGTTCGAGCCCCGTGTCAGGCTTTGTGCTAACAGCTCAGAGCCTGGAGCCTGTTTCCAATCCTGTGTCTCCCTCTCTCTCTGCCCCTCCCCCAAGCCTCACTTTGTCTCACTCTGTCTCTCAAAAATAAATAAATATTTAAAAAAAAAAGAAAATAAAATGTTCTTTAAAAATATTTTTTTAATGTTTATTTACTTTTGAGAGAGAGGCAGACAGAACACGAGTCAGGGAGGAGTGGGGGGGCAGGGGCGGGCATAGAATCCGAAGCAGGTTCCAGGCTCCATGCTGTCAGCACAGAGCCCTGATGCAGGGCTCAAATTCACAAACCGTGAGATCATGACCTGAGCTGAAGCCGGATGCTTAACCGACTGAGCCACCCAGGCGCCCCAGTAACTTAAAGTGTTCTAAGGAGACTTCACTTATTCATTCATACCCCCACATTATGTTTTAAATAATTTAACATGGCTTACAAAACTACATACCACTGCCCAGGGTAAATGAAAATATTCAGTAGCAACATGACTATATCTCTATGTGTCAATTTCCTCTTAATATCTATTTCCTCCTCCCCGCAAATAACTGTTTCCTTTTTCCTGGTTTCAGATCTGTTTTAAGTCACTGTAGCTATTCTGGCTATCTTGGGTTTCCTCTGGAACTGATTTGGTGTCTCCCACAGGCCCCAGACTGCCTGACTTATCTGCCCATGGGGACTGTGTGTCCTCTTCCACCAGGACAATTAAGTCTCCAAACTACTTAGGCAGGACCTTTTGTCTGAAGCAGATCTGTTTATCAGAGAGCAATTGGGTTGCATGTATAGGAGCCTCAATAAACAGGATATTCCATCTCAAATTTATGGCCTCTTGGCACACACAAGAATGCCTCCCAAGGAAGCATGATTCTCAAGAAAGCCACTGTGCGTCATCGACCACAGTTGCTGAAAGGAACAGGCTAGGCATTGGCACTCCCAGGTTGAAGTACAACAATTAGGGCCTTTTTAAAACGTGTGCAACTTTTGGATTAATTTCGGGATGGGAAATCATTAGCATTCTTAATTTAAAGAGGAAACCTCTGGACAAGAGTTTGCAGCTATAAATCAATAATAAAGATTTTCTCTGAATTATGATGTTTTCACCTGACTCTGGAATTGGATTTTTTTTTTCCCCTCTCTTTTCATTTTTGAGGCTTTGAATTTGACTTAACATACTGACTCTGTCAGGCTCCTGTGGTGAATTGATAATGAAATTAGGCGAGACAGGGTCCATTGACTTGCAAGACCAATGCCATTAGTTGTCTTCTCTCTGTTTCTGCAACTGGTTTGACACCCACTTTGTCACCTTGATCTTGGCACTTGCCTCTGACACTGACACTCAGGAGAACAGAGCTCAGAATGGGAGTGAGGAGGTAGCACGGTAAATAGATGTTATTTAAAAAAAAAAAGGTGAAAATCAATACTTCCATTAACATCTGGAAGCAGACTTTTTAAAGAACGTTTGTATGTTTAGCTGACAGTAACGTACCAAGACCAGTTCCTTTAAGGGTCACAAATTACATGACTATCACTTTGGGGTCCCTTCGTTTTTCTCTCCATTTTGCCCAGAAATGTCACCAGTAGATTTTTAAACTAAAACAAAATGGGGGCGCATGGGTGGCTTGGTCGGTTAAGCGTCCGACTTCGGCTCAGGTCATGATCTCACGTCCGTGAGTTCGAGCCCCGCGTCGGGCTCTGTGCTGACAGTTCAGAGCCTGGAGCCTGTTTCAGATTCTGTGCCTCCCTCTCTCTCTGACCCTCCCCCGTTCATGCTCTGTCTCTCTCTATCTCAAAAATAAATAAACATTAAAAAAAAAAAATTAAACTAAAACAAAATGAAAGCAAACAAATAGAAAACTCTGCCTGGCAAAAATACTAAAATAATGGTTACCTGTTTCAGGAAAGAAGATCTGATTAAATTCTAGTGCTATCCGTGAAAATGATTAGTCATGTGCAACAAAATGAGTATGCTCTGGAGGTGGGTCGTCCTAGGCGTTGATTTGTACGTATATGTCCCTTGTAAATTCGGTACTATTGCAAACATGTAACTGAGATTATCTGCTGCCCAGTGGATTGTAAGCTCCTGGTTTGGTTGTCACATCATCCTCAACTTTAGGATTCAGGCCCGGCTTTTGCATTCCCTGGTTCCGTGACTTAGAGAAGTCCAGCAACGTACCTGAGGCGCCATTGCCTCATGTGGCAAAATGGCATTGGAAGGAACAAGGGATCCGTGTGTGGAGTTGCCCGCACACAAAAGCATCTCAGTGGATGCTAGTCCCATACCGCCCCATCCATGGTTCATGGTTTTTCATTTCTCCCACGTTAGTTCTCTTACCTCCTCCACATTGCTGTCTCCACTCTACAGCTGTAGAGCGATCCTTCTGGACAAAGGATGATGGCAGTAGTCAAGGACTTTGAGAAGCGATTGATGTGGGAGCCTTCCCTCCGGCGAAGGAGGCTGGGTACCTCTCCCGAGGCTGCCTCCCCTTCTACTCCTCTGGCATTCTTTGCTGGTGCCTGCTCACAGGAGTCAAAGCTTGGGAGGACCGCCCATTAGGTAGTTTGGGGAGTGGGGCCCCTCTGGCCTCTGGGGACAGAGGTCCTCAACCCAGCAGATAAAAAAGAGATGTAGATTCTCAGCTTGGATGTGGAAGACACAGTTACTCTCAACCTGATTCTTTTTTTTTTTTTTTTTTAATGTTTATTTTCGAGAGAGAGAGAGTGAGTGAACGTGGAGAAGGAACAGCAAGAGAGGGAGAGGGAGAGAATCCCAAGCAGGCTCCACACTGTCAGCGTAGAGCCCGCTGCAGGGCTGGATCCCATGAACCACGACCTCATTGACCTGAGCCAAAGTCGGACGCGTCACCAGCTGAAGCATCTCCGCTTGATTCTGATCTTCAAGAAAGGGCACGTGTAGGGGCGCCTGGGTGGCTCAGTCGGTTAAGCGTCCGACTTCAGCCCGGGTCACGATCTCACGGTTCGTGAGTTCGAGCCCCGCGTCGGGCTCTGGGCTGACGGCTCGGAGCCTGGAGCCTGCTTCCGATTCTGTGTCTCCCTCTCTCTCTGCCCCTCCCTCCCCCGTTCATGCTCTGTCTCTGTCTCAAAAGTAAAATAAACGTTAAAAAAAAAATTTAAAGAAAGGGCACGTGTAGAACAAAGAAGTGCTGAAAAACTTGAGAGGAAATGAGATCTTAGCATTCAAATGAGCAAAAGACAGGAAAGTTCATCAGTATCTGACAGGCATCCTAGACCGTGGAAAAGCAGATTACAAAAAGTTCAGAAACAATACGCATGTTTGGTCTCACGGCCACAGGGTTTCCAAAAGGCAGAGCTAGGTCCAGAAGGGCTAGAAAATGAAATTCTAACTATATAATAATAAGGAGCCGAACATGTTAGAGAAACTAAAGAAGTCGATTCGGTTGCTGAGAGAGCTCTCCTTTGAGCAGCGAGTTTGGAAAGCCTGTTTGAAAGATCAAAGAACTTGCAGCCAAGAACGAAAGCAACGCAACGGCACAAACCTAGAAGAATGGTAGCATAAAGGACGAAGTGAGAAAAATAGGCTCAAGTTTGCTGGGGGGGGTTGGGGGGGGGGGGAGGGATAAGGGAAAAAACGACTTGGACCAGCGGGTAAGGAGCAGAACAAGGAACTCTTAGTTACAGTGTTGCGACTGTGACGTCACGTCAACAAGACAAAGAGCCAATCGAACTATTCGGCTCTCGCTGGGCTCTGTCTTCTCCACCAGAAGAATGACCTCAGACCGAACATGGGAAGATGCCTGGCAGATGTGCCGAGGACTGAAAATGCAAAGCGGTAAATGCTGGTGGCGAGCGCCTTCGTGACTTTCTCTAGGGGGACGGCAGCAGGGCGCATGACCACAGAGGGGGGACATCCAAGAGCCGGGCCACCACACGAGGTGACGAAGGAGAGGTGCCAGGGGACAGAGAAAAGAGGTAGTGGGGAGAGCCAGGGATGATAGAATTGCCAGAACAGCCCATCAGAAAGGTTCTAGAAAAGACGTGCATGTGGTTGAGCGTCCGGCTTCCGCTCTGGTCATGATCTCGCGGTCTGTGAGTTCGAGCCCTGCGTCGGGCTCTGTGCTGACAGCTCGGAGCCTGGAACCTGCTTCGGATTTCGTGTCTCCATCTCTGTCTCTGACCCTCCCCCGTTCATGCTTTGTCTCTCTCTGTCTCAAAAGTAAACATTAAAAAAATTTTTTTTTAAATAAAAAGATGTGGGGCGCCTGGGTGGCGCAGTCGGTTAAGCGTCCGACTTCAGCCAGGTCACGATCTCGCGGTCTGTGAGTTCGAGCCCCGCGTCGGGCTCTGGGCTGATGGCTCGGAGCCTGGAGCCTGTTTCCGATTCTGTGTCTCCCTCTCTCTCTGCCCCTCCCCCGTTCATGCTCTGTCTCTCTCTGTCCCAAAAATAAAAAAAAAAAAAAAAAAAAAAGTTGAAAAAAAAAAATTAAAAAAAAAAATAAATAAAAAGATGTGTGTGGAAAAGGGAAGGGTTTCACACATCTTTGGAAGCAGAAAGCAGACGGGGAGGGAAGGATGTGGGCAGAGGGCAACCGCATGAGCCTAGTCATGGAGACAGAAGTTTGGGGTATGTGTCACACACAGCGAGAATCCAGGTTGGCCAGAGTCACGGGTTACGTTCCGGAAAATAGCTGGATATACAAAGCAGCCACGGAAGAAAAGATAAAGTCTAGGTCCAAAGGGTTTATTATCTGTCAGAAAGTTCACAACAAGGGCTCCACATGCTATAAGGAGGTGAGAGCGCACTGGGGCAAAGAAAACGAAGAGAGCCATTCATAGACCTCTTCCTGGGGACACCATGTGATTGGAATACACAGCTCAAACCTGAAGGCATCGAGAGGTCTGCAAATTTTATCATGCTTTGTGTGGGATTGCCTCACGAATGGTAAAACTGTTGAACATGAATAGGACCACTTCTTTCCCTATTAAAGGCGGGCTATCCGGATTACTTAAGTGTTGAATTACAGGGAGTTCATGCTAATAAAGAAAGCTCTGTGGTCCCACCAGAGCTTATAATAAGGGCTCCTAGGGGCTCCCCGGGTGGCTCAGCAGGTTAAGTGTCCGACTTCAGCTTAGGTCATGATTTTGTGGTTCGTGAGTTCGAGCCCCGAGTTGGGCTGTCTGCTGTCAGCACAGAGCCCCACTTCCGATCTTCGGTCCCCCTCTCTCTCTGCCCCTCCCCCCTGTCAAAAATAAATAATCATTTAAATAACAAGAAGAAGACCTCCTAAGGTAAATCAGAGATCAAGAAAACTTCCCCAAGGACATGATATACGGGCTAAGTGCTTGCGGAAAAGTAGAACTTAGCCTTAAGTACTGCACACCCTGGGAGTGCTAAGTCTTTCTTGGGATCTGGGTGCCTCGCTCTCCTGAGAAATGTTGCCACATGGAAGCTCTGCCAGGTGAGAAGCCAGAGGCGGCTAGTTAGGAGTCACTGACACAGAAGGACAGCTGCGTTATCAGATCTATGAACCCTTCCTCTATGGAGGGGGAATTTGATCTCATACTGAGGCAGTCAAGCATCCGGATCAAGCTCAGGGGCTCCAGACCCAAATATCTGGATTTGAATCCAGGCTCCGCCATGAATTCCATTGATTTCCATTATGTCCTATGTTTATGTGGTATGTTTAGCAACTAACTGCAACATTTTGTAATACGTATTGCATAGCACTGCTGGCCGCATGAGATGAGTATATAAACGTAGGTCACGGGTCTATAGTAACAGTGCCTGGAACACAGCAGTCATTCAATACGTATTAGCACCTGGTGAATAAAAGTTATAATAAAACAGATAAGTTTGTAGCATTATCTAATAGAATGTTTTCACAATCCAAATTGTAGAACAAGGTAATCCGAGTTATCTGAGAAAAAGAGCCTGAAGTGTTCAGCCAGAGATGAGACGATCATCCGAAAGAAACAAGGAGGAGCAGACACCTGCCTTGGTTGGGCATTGAATTGGACGATAGGTAAACTTTGTGACTTTCTGATTCCATGGTTTCATGTGAGATCTTCATTTCAGCTGAGATGCGTTCCCGGTAGCAAATTATTCATTAAAGGTCTTGTAGGGGCTTCCTTATCAGGAGAAAATATCTTTTTCAGATTCGTAAGACCACAGGTCTTAACCTAGGGCCTCGCTGTGTCTTTCTCCTTGTGTTGAGTCAAATCCCAGGGAACAGTGCGTATTCATTCACTCAACAAGGTGAAAACAAACCTTGAAACAAACAGACTTTTAAAAAGCACTGCATTCCAAAATGTGAAACAAGGGATTGTGAGTTGACTATCAAACTGCCACGAGCATTTTTGAAAACACTTCGTGGTCATTAGTGAACTGGTGGCATTACTTTATCATCGAGTCGGCCATGAGCGATAAGGATCGCGTAGGAAATAGAAAAAATATTCTTTTTCCTTCAAGGACTTTCCTCAAAATTCTTGATCCCAGTGCCAGCCCTGGTAATCGGTGGATTATCTGGGTTCTCGAAATGCAGCAGAGAATCAAAGGCGATTTATAAGGAAACAGCCCATTTTACTGAGAATTCAGCCAGGTTGATCGGCTCAGTGGTTAGAGTCACAGCCGCTGCGCTAAGCACCAGAATGGTCAGTGCAATTAATGCAATTAAAGTAATTAGTCCTGGCAGCTGTAAGGTCAAACAGAGGTAGCTTTGTCACAACAATCTGCCGCTGCAAAATTACTGACATTTCCAACTAAATTATATTCTCTAAATTGTTGCCTTAATGCTAAATAAATAAAGTTATGCTAATGTAGGGACTGATTACAGATAGAAATTAGCACAATTGCTTGTTCTCCAGTCTGCGAGGGTTAACATTTTTTAAAAACATAATTAATGGCCTTTGCTTACTGTCTCTGGTTATAGACCCTGCAGTCCCATTTGCATTCTTTTGCAATCTGCTGACAGTGCTAAATGTCTACGAAGAAAGATCTCATCTGCAGGCGGAAAATGCGCTTTTCACGTCATCAGGCTAAAACTTGTTATGGTTTCGGGCCAGTGTTAATAACAAAGAGGACCAGAAAGGGAATGGATACGAAGGAGGCTAGAATCCGTTTTTCTTTTCAGTCTTGTGATCCAAGCCTTTTCTGGAGTCAATGTGAAATGTAATTGTTCTTTTGACCTCTATCTTCTCTCTCCCCAGGTCTGAGGAAGAGCTACACTGGTTGATTATTGCAGGAATGAAAGGCACTCTGACCTTGTGGACCGACCGCCTCGCAGCTTTCAATGCTGCCCATTATACCGAAGGCAGGCAACTCCTGGAGAGAGGCGGAATCTACAGGAGAGCTGCTCCCTGGGCAACTTGCCAGAAAAGGCTTCATCAGCTGCAGTTCAGACATGGCCAGACAGCTCAGGCAGCAAAGGAAACAGCTGGGGGAGTGGGGGGTGGAAACAGAGTATATAAAAATATTGTTAGCACGCAGTCTAAAGAGCTCTCCGGCATCTATGCTTTAGAGCGCCTTTGCCAATGTGGCCCCGCGTCATCTGCTTGAACTGAAGGTCCACCTGGGAAGTTTTGCTGAGGAAGGAAGCAGTAACCAATGTAAGTGCAGCTACCAATTTCCTAAAATAGGCTGTCCCGCCCTCGCAAGGGTTTATGACAATACTCCTGTGCGAACAGGAATGTAAAGTGATTTTCTAGAAAAAGTAGGTCGGGATATTGAGTTACAACAATGGCTCTAGAGTGTAAATTATTCATGACAAGTCTGGTTGGATTCTTTGAGAATTTATGGTTAACGCATGGATTAGAGAGCAACTCGGGATGAAAACAACCTGCCGTCATCTTCAAGTTCTACAGTCCAGGGAGGCGTTGTTTCAAATCAGCCGGCGTGCCTTTGCATGGCTCCTAGTTCTAGTCACCGGGGTTTTATTGAGTGTTTATTATGTGCCCAAGCATTGTTGGGAAATAAGTGACGTGTGAAGGGTCTGTATGCATCAGTGAGATTGGTTGACCAACCCGACACAGAAATGGCACCCTTTCCTTTGTCATTCTGTTTTATTCACTGAGGGCCTGTATGAGTGAGGCACCGTGTTACAGCGGCTTTACATTCCGACTCTCATTAAAGTCTTAGGGTAACTTTCAGGTGTGTGTTTTCATCACCCCCCCCCCCCCTTGAGGAAGAATAGATTTTCTGTAGTAATAAAGGCTTTGAAGTCTGGAATTAGCCACACTTGGGTTCAAATTCCATTCTGTTACTACTTAGAAAAAAAAGACGTTGAAAATAGTCTCCATTTTTTCTGGGCTTTGGTTGACTTAGTTCCAGTAATGGAGGGGACTAGATGAACCTAATACATCCCAACTGTGGCCCATTGTGCCCTTGAAAATATATATGCCCATCAAATGCTGAATTCAGAAATCCCAATCACCCTCCCTGTAAAAAGAAGGAACCATCCGAGGGAGGGAAAGAATGAGGTGTGAAGGATGGGGAGAACAGTGTTAAAAAATAATTTTCAAAAAAGGGTAACATCATGACCCTCTGCAGATATAAAAACATATACATGTTAAGGATCTGATTCTACTCATTAATCAAAGAAGCACCCAACAGATGTGACAACCAGCTGAAGAGAATCTGAAGAGACGCGTTTATAGACCAGGAATATTGAAATGAGTATGCAAATGGCTCAAAACTGGTTTTTCCCAGGGGCAGTGGGGGGAAATCAAGTGAACCTCTACCAGCCAGGGAAGCACCTGCATGTCGCTGAGTTACCTATAACAGGTGAGTTGCGAAATGGCTCAAAGACAATGAAAGGCGAGAATCAGGTAACAGGAAGGGTGTGCCGTGTGCAGACCGCACGTAGTTTCCCACTGAAGCAAAATTGTTTTCCACCGTGAAAACAGTCATGTGGAATCTGGCATTTCATTGTGATTTCTGATGCTTCCGTGGGTATCTGGGGAAGGATCTCAGTGGGGATCTTGGTGCGAACAGGAATCACCTGAGAATGTTTCAAAACAGAATCACCCGCTCCAGCCAGCACCGGGGATTCTAATAAAAGGCTCGGAACAATTAGAGGGCCTCTCCAGCTCTTTCTCAGGTTGTGTGCAGTATTTATAGGCGCAGTATTTCTATCTGATCCTTTGGGAAGCCTTTTGTGACTTTTCTTGATGTAGTTTAAGAGTCGTGACACTATTAAGAGTTTGGTGCACCGAGGGCTAAGGCCCAATGGGCACAGGGAAGGCACAGGAAAGTCCAAAGGAAAAATAAGAAGTTTAAAAAGAGGGAAGAATAGTATACGAATGGAAATAGGGAATAAGGGGAATCAGCTGGGGCAGAGGCGGGCCGAGGATGTCTCCGGATCGAGCTTTAGGGCTATGCTGTTAATAAAAGCACCATTTCCAACGCATGCCCATGAGGAGTGGGAGTAAGAAGGTTTTACTTCGAAGGCTCTGCTGCTTTGCAGATTTCCCGCCTCCGTGGGAAATGTAACACGATCATATGGTTTACAAACTTATCAGAGAGCTCATATCCTAATCCCGCGATAATATACAAAATGCTCCCCACACATGCTCTCCTTGCGGTTTTACACTTGGGGTTTTTTCCTCTTCCACACTTACGTCCCACCCCACACACAATTTTTTTTTTTTTTTTTTTGATTAAGGAAAAGATCAACTGAAAGCCTAAATGAAGTTTTCCATCTTAATGTATTTAAAAAAAAATTTTTTTTTAACGTTTATTTATTTTTGAGAGAGAGACAGAGCATGAACGGGGGAGGGTCAGAGAGAGGGAGACACAGAGTCTGAAACAGGCTCCAGGCTCTGAGCTGTCAGCACAGAGCCCGACGCGGGGCTTGAACTTGCAACCGCGAGATCATGACCTGAGCCGTAGTTGGCGGCTTAACCGACTGAGCCACCCAGGCGCCCCCATCTTGATGTATTTTGAAGAACACAATGTTGTAAAGGAGCTAGTTATTTCTAGTTCTGAAAGGGAAATCTGTGAAGTTGCCGGTTGAGGCTCAGCTCAGCCACTAAAATGAAATGTGGGGAACTTGGTGGTGCTTCTAGGAAGATTGGGAGTCACCACAGATTGAAAACTCACATGGAGGAAAGACGGAGCACGGTCAGCGCATATTAGACCTTGTGTTTAGTGAAGCTTTACAAGCTTCTAAGAGAATAATCAAGCGTCGTTCTTGAGGTAAAATTTGGAGAAACAGGTAACCCTCGCAGCTGAAACAAGACATCTCAAGATGGGAGGCGATGCTCTCTCGACTAAAAACTTCAGAACTATGGGCACCAGAAAAGGAGGGCTCATGGTTTCTCTAGGTGATGTGGTTCAGCTGGCCAGCAAACCCCGCATTGCCAGTGAAACCCCTGTGTTGGGACAAGTTAGAAAGGGTTAAGCCAACTAACACCTTGAAACAAATGAAAGAATGCCACCAGGGCCTCTCTGAAGTCAAAGTTTCAAATAAATTGTTTGGTCCAAAGGAATAGTTTCTTTTTCTTCATTGTTCTTAACCTAAGAGATGAAGAAAAATAAATCAATGTCAGATTAAAAAAAAAAAAAAAAAAAAAACAGCTTCTGGTAGCTCGACACAATATATTAAAAAAAATGAAAATATGTGGGAACAGGAGAAAGCCAATAAAACTTAAGAGAAGCTTCCTTCTAATAGTACACAGTGTTAAAAAGGAACTTTAGAGCTATTATTCCTCTTTGGATCTTCCCCAAAAGCTATGAGGTGTACAAAATCTACCCGAATTGCTCTGCTTTCTAGCTGTCATGTTTTAAATAATATCATACACATACCTTCCAAGTTTTGAAAAGCCCATTCAATGTTTTATATAAAGGGAAGTTACCAGAAATGGGCCAAGAGCATGCTACTAAATATAGCAACGTAATTACTGTCATGTAAATGATCTCCTCTATGTAACAGTTAGAACAATGAGATAAAAGGTTTATCTTGACAAAGTTTGAATAAGTAGAGGTGGAATTAATTCAGAATATCCATAACTTCTCCATCCACAGGCAGTGGGGGGGGGGGGGGGGGGAAGAGCTCCAATAATTTAAGCGGCAGCACGTTGTTGGGTTTTTTTTCCCCTGTTCATTTGCATTTGGGGAGTTTTTCCACAGTGTATTCATTTGCTGGTGAGATAATGTGTCCCTGCATGATCAGATAAGAGAGGGATAGAATTACTAATGATGAAAGGAGGCAGCCCAAGGGCAAGAAAGCAAAGCTGCCCTTCCTTCTTTCACCTAATCTGGAAGGATCTGAATTTCAACCATTCCCCCCCCCCCCTTTTTTTTTTTTGCCTCATGGTGATGGTGGAGCCATTTGCCAAAGCTAGGTTAGGACCCTGCAAACTGAGTTCCACAGATTGTTTTTTTAAAAGCGCCTTTCAAAGAAAGAATGTGATGTCATCGTGCTGACTGGCTGTTCCATTCTGGCTGTTTGTATGTACTTGGCAGTGAATACATGGAAGGCAATTGAATTCTACCGCCAGTCAATAAGCATCAGCTGTTTTCGAGGTAGTGTGGAAATCATCAACAGCACAGAGGTCTCGTCCTGGGGAAAAAAAAAAAAAAATTCTGAAGAGAAAGTTTCAAAGCTGTGATTCAGAGGAATGCTTCAGTTAATGATTAGAGTAATGAGTGGAACCATCAGAAGAATATAGATAGAAATATAAGCTCAGTTGGAGGAGTAAAGGTACTGCCTTATCTGTGCTCTTTTAGACTGTTAAGTAACAAAGAGTCAACGGAGTAAATTTTGAAGATCTAATTGGCTTTATTAATCAGTTCATGAATGGGACAGCCTCCCGTGTGGCAAGTAGAGGGGCGTTCCAAAGGGCTACCGAAAAGGAAAAGTTTTCAGAGGTAGCGAGGGAATGGGGGAAAAAAGGAAATTATTAGCAAAGAATCCATTGTTTTAGGCAAGGTCGCCCTGCTAAGAGGAATGGGAGGGGTCTATCAATAAATTTCCTCGTGCTGACCAGGAAATTCCCTTGTTGACTGGCTAAAGGTCACATTCCTAGGAGTTGAAACTGCACTTAGGTTAGGTATTAAGTCTCCGTGTACTAAGTGATGCCATTTGGGGCCTGTGGTGTTCTGTTTAACATGGTAAATGTAGGGATCTACATCCAGTCCTCGGTAGACAGCACCGTATCCCCTAGGACACGTCAAAGTCAGGAAGCCAACACTGGGCCCTGGAGTTGAGAAACGGAATGGAGAGCTGTCAGGAGTTCAAGTCCCTTTGGCTGGCAAGCTAGACAATGAACTCGGCTTTCATTTTCCTTTACTGCAAGCTTCCAGAAAGTTTCAGAGCAGGAAAATGACGTCCTTTTAGGAAAAACAGGGGAAGCCAATGGCCTGATGATCAGCATTTTGCTGGTGTGGATAATATAGAGACCAACTACACACATTCTTACATAATGAAAAGGGGGTAGTAATACACGAGGAAGGACTGTTTTTGCTTTGGTTTACCTGGGAAATTTTTGAATTTATTTTTATTTATTTATTTTTTTAATTTATCTTTTTTTATTTTTTGAGAGAGAGAGAAAGAGTGCACACGCGAGTGAGCTAGCAAGCCAGGGAGGGTCAGAGAGAGAGAAGAGAGAAATCCCAGCAGGCTCCGTGCTGTCCGCGCAGAGCCCGACTCAGGGCTCGAACGTTACAAACTGTGAGATCATGACCTGAACTACGGAGACCAAGAGTCAGACGCTTAACTGAGCCACCCAAGTGCCTCTCCCTGGGAAATTTTGTAAAGGTGGCTCAGAGACACTCGGTTGGATGACTCGACTGGGGAAAGCTTAGACCCTTTGATCTACTGCCTGCTGCCCTTTGGGCCAAGCACTTTCCTGGGATGAAGGAAGGCTGGGTTTGGAGGACGAAGACCGTGAGAAGAATCAGAAAAGAGAAATGTCCTAAAAATACAGAAACGGGAATAGCGAATTGAACCAGGTACAGAGAAGAGATGATACGGAACCAGCTGGGCATATAGGTTGAAGGATTAACCTGAGAAAGAGAAAATAAAGACACTCTTCCCCTAAACTGGGCAACTCCTTTCTTTAAACAGGGAGCTGACATTTATTGATGGTTTTGCATATCAGTCATGTGATCCCTTAGCACTTTCTCATAAGTGAGGGTGCTGTTAAAAGAGAGCAGGATATCATCTGACAGCCTTTATTTTTTGTGTCTGCAGGATGAGGTCACTGGCTAAGATTGCAAAAAAATAGAGATCTGATTAAAAGTTGGGGAGGCAAAAAAAAAAAAAAAAAGTGGGGAGGCATTTGGGGGTATGCATTGGGGAAGGTGAATGGAAAATGACTAAGAATAAAAAAAGGGAATGCAAAATAGTACATCGAGCCCTGAGAGCTGGATCCGCAGAGGCCCGCGTCTTCATTTTTTTTTTTTTTTTTTTTAATTTTGGACAAACTAAATGCCAGGTTGACATAATCCAGGATCTATACCAATTACAATGGAAGCAAATTGCTTTCTTCCTTCTTAAAATGGTTACCTTCTTTAAAAGCAGGTCTGAAGGGGGGCAAAAAAAAAAAAAAAAAAAAAAGAACTGAGAAAATAGAAGTAGCTGGCATATTTCTAAGCTACTTCTTCAAAGTATGAAGGATTCTTAAATCCCTGCCCTTCCCAGGTCAATAGGTTAAACACAAGTCTGTGTTACGCTGGATCAGACACCCTGCAGTGTTCCCAAGGGTTTAATTCTACAAATTAGCAACAGTGGGCCATAGGATTCTTGCATCACTCTGTGAGCTCTCTTACCAGGGGTTTGATGACTCTCAGAGAGGTACAGTGCACATGAATAAAAGCAATCTGGCCCAATTTCCTGAAAGCGCTATATATTCTAGCAAAAATAGTTACAAGTCAACTCTTACAATACCCGGTCGAACAAGCTGGCTTACTCAGTTTAACATTTACCGGGCACCCCTAGGTGAGAACCACAGAGCAAAGCCTCGAGTGACACTGTGATAGTGACCATGGTGACCATAGGGGTTAACCTTTGCAGAGGGCTGACCGTGCCCCAAGTACTCGTCTCAGCTCCCTGCATGTGTCCACCTCACTAAGTGCTCATAACCACCTTATACAGTAGGTCTCATCTCCACTGTAGAGAAGCAGTAACGGTAAGGGGTGGGCAGAGAGCGGAGACACAGAATCCGAAGCAGGCCCCAGGCTCTGAGCTGTCAGCACAGAGCCCGACGCGGGACTCGAACTCATGAACGACAGGATCATGACCTGAGCCGAACCCTTAACCAACTGAGCCACCCAGGCACCCCTCCCATGATCCTTTTAAGTGTTAGCAGGGAAGCTGACCTCAGAAGTTTCCAGAGAAGTTAAGTGGACTTTTTCTTAAAGTCTAAATGTGGAGAAGACCAGCCATTGTCTTATTACCGTATCGCATGAAATCATGCCGTAGCATATCAGACTACCTTGATTATCGTATGGACATATTTACAAGTGTTACAAATAGCCTTGAAAAAAATGGTCGTTTTGATTGTTGATCGTATTGGTTAATGGCTAACTGCTGAAGCCAGCTGGAGGCAGCCTGTAGAGACAATCATTCTTTTTTTTTGTTTTTAAGCCTTACAATGTCTGACAGACGTATGAATGCTTCTAATGAGAACAGGGGAGTGAATGTGTAGAAAAGCATGCATGAAAACCTTCTAATGGGATAGTTCATATTTTATTTTGGTTTCTTCTAAAAAAAAAAAAAAAAAGGAAATTATGTCTACTGAGAAACATCCAGAAACATTGTGTATTTATACCCTAAGATAGTTTTAGGAAGTAAACGACTGAGATTTTTCAGGGGTATTTCCATATTGAAAACACTCCTTCATTAAAAAGTCTATCTATCATACCGTTTAATTGCTGACATTGGATTTCTTGTAACCCCACTGAAAACATGTCAGCTCCCACTTGCTGCCTCAAGAGCTTATATAAATGTGTTATACCACCTTTAGCAAAAAGCTTGTAAATTTTTTAAGTGTTTATGCTTAGTTTATTAACATTATTTAAATAGTGACATAACCAGTGTTGATTTGCTGCCACTCCCTTGGAAATATTTAAACATTATTATAACTTAGCTCCACATTCCAGTTTTATCTCTAAAATTAATGCTTTTAGGCTCAATTTATGCCTGTCAACAAGTAATGATCACAGATGTAAGCTGGCTCATAATCCAGAGGTACTAGGTTACAATGTGTTACCATGGAAACTGTGTTTTATTGCATTTTCTCTTCTTGATTTAAGGCATTTGACAATCATAGCAAGTGTTTGCCAGTCTTCCCACATCATAAAAAATTCAAAAACACAAACAACCAATAGGGGGGAAAGAAAAAAAGGGGGGGGGGCTCTACTGTTCTTGGACCTCACTAGAAACATAAAAAGGAAATGACAGCCTTATATTTAACATAGACCTTTTGTGAATAGTTTATCTCTCAGAAAGTCCAAGAGTGTTGGGAAATTCAATCAGTGGTTAGTCGCCGAATGGACCTGCCTGCCTGTGGTTCATTTTGTTTATTGCACCATGAATCTTTTATGATCACTGGGACTTTAGCCTGAAACAGCATTTTCTTTAACAAGAGCCATGTTTCCTTTAACGTTGTTTATTGCATCTGAAACATTACCCTTTGAAATCACGGTACATTTTCTATTGAGCAAAGGTCTGCAACCGAATCTTGCATGAATGTGTTTATTCAGGATCTAGAGTGAAGAAAAAAAAAAAAAAAATCTCGTCCAGTTCATGTAACATTAATCACTTTGCCGGTGTTCAGCTGAGGTCAATGCCACATTCCTAGCGGTATTAAGGCAAGTCAAGATTAATCACGTACATTAAACCTTGGAAAGGGAGCACGGGAAAGGGATCTCAAGTTAGACATTTCCTAAAAGACAGAAGGGACTGTAGCAAAATGGACTTACTCTGCTGTAGCTTGTCTTTATAACTTGCTTGCTTTTAGTGCGTGTGGTCAACACAACCGTGATGAACCTGTAGGCTTCCTTTTTCCTCCTTTGGGGAGTTGGTAGGTCAAAGTTAAGTCTTGCTGAGTATTCAAAATGAAGACTCATTCACTGAACATTTTTTTTAGTACATGTTAACCACCAGGCACCGGCTAGGAACTGTCCGTGCAGAGATGAATGAGACCCATTCCTCTCTCCCCCACCTCCTCCAAGAAGTGCTTGGCGCGCCCAGGAAGACTGGGACCAGATGTGCACACTCTGAACAGAGTTTTGTGGGAGTACAGAGGAGGGAATGATTAATTGTGGTGGGAAGTCTGCAAAGACTTCACTGAAGTTAACTGTACGGGGGAAGAAATGTGAGAAAAGCAGTCTAGGCAGAGGGATGGGCCTGGAGTCCTGGGGAGTGTTGTCAGACTATTTAGGGATCAGATGGTGGGAGCTCTTGTAACTGAAGGGAAGAGCAGAATGTGAGATTGTACAGCAAGCCGGAGCCAGATTACAGAAATCTCTGAACGTGTACTTTATTCTAAAAGCCGTGAGAAGGCTGCGAAGAATTTTAAGGAGGAAAATTTGAATAATCAGATCGTATTCAAAACCTATTATGATGAGGGTGAGGGCAGGTGGATGACGGGTTAGTTGGGAAAAAAACTAGAATCACTCCCTCCAAAGAGGTAGAGAATACGGTCGTCCAGAAAAGCGAACGCAGGTTAAACGCGGCCATGGAATGGAGACAGACATATATTACGGAACCAGCTGTGAGTTGAAACTGAGGGGAGCCACAGAATAGATGAGGGGGAAAGAGGAATCCGAGCTGACCCCAAATGATCTAGCTGGGTGGGACTTGTAGATGATTAATGCCATCAACCGAGGCCCCTGAGATCATTGGGACATTACAACAGTGATTTCCGTTAGGATGTTGGACATAATATTCTGGCACTGACGAGTGATGGTAGAACTGGGTACAGTGATTTGGGGTCATTAACTTACACGTGGTTGAAGCATAGGGGAAGATGCGAGCGTCCACGGGAAGAAGGTAGAAATAGAAGGAAAGACAGGCTAGGAAAGGGGCTATGGGCGACTCTTAATCACTTGTATGCCACGGTTCACATACAGAAAAAGGCAGGGAGAGGCTCGGGGGATTTTTATGTTTTTCTCTATCTAAATGAAAAGTAAACTCGACACGTAGAATAGTAGTTTCTAGAAGAGAACATTTAAGAAGGAATATTTGGGGCTCCTGGGTGGCTCAGTTGGTTGAGCATCCGAGTGTTGATTTCGGCTCAGGTCGTGATCCCAGGGTTGTGGGATCAAGCCTCTCATTGGGCTCCTTGCTGAGCATGGAGCCTGCTTAGGACTCTCTGCCTCCTTCTCTCCCCCCGCCCCCCGCCCCGCTGCCCGTCTCCCCCACTTGTACTTTCTCTCTCTCAAAAAAATTTAAAAAACATCTTTACCACTAGTTGCTTATGTACGTAAAATGCCATCTGTATTTAAGATGCCGGTGGGCTCATAACGTTTCCTGTAAGAGGCTAATATTATTTTGAACCATTGCAGCTTTACATGTTCATAATCTGCATATTTAAATACGTTCTTATATTGTATGTGACAGATCTACATACTTCCCATGTCACCATCATACGCTTCCATTAAAGATTTATTTTTTTTTTTCAACGTTTTTTTTATTTTTTATTTTTTTCAACGTTTTTTTATTTATTTTTGGGACAGAGAGAGACAGAGCATGAACGGGGGAGGGGCAGAGAGAGAGGGAGACACAGAATCGGAAACAGGCTCCAGGCTCCGAGCCATCAGCCCAGAGCCTGACGCGGGGCTCGAACTCACAGACCGCGAGATCGTGACCTGGCTGAAGTCGGAGGCTTAACCGACTGCGCCACCCAGGCGCCCCAAAGATTTATTTATTTTTAAAAATATGTTTTATATGCCCATAAAAAGGAGAAATTAAATCATAAAAATACACACAAAGTTAGCGTTTACAGTCTAACTACTACTCTATCACGTGCACACACACACACACACACACACACACACACAAACCCATCAGACTTGGTGGCTTTCTTTCCCATGTTGAGTATGGAGAGAAGGCTCGGGTAAGAGCTTAGTTTTTTCTCAAGGAGCTTTGCGTTTCAAGGACTCAACTTTCCTAACAACCTAGACACAGCAAATGGGAGATCCAAAAATGTCACCTTCCAATAGATCAGAAGGTTGAAATTGGATTCATCTGTGCTCGGCCTCACCTTCATTTCATATTAAAAATTTAGCAATTGGTTATCGTCCAGTAGCAAGAAATTGTTGGAAAGGTCAGTGATATATGGAGACCTCAGAGACACGATTTGTGAGTGGTTTATGCATTCCAGCTAGTTTTCTCTTCGCTCACACAATCATGTATTTGTTCAATAAGACCTTGCTGAGCAGCCATGATGTGTCAGATTCTGTGAATGGATATAAGATGGGGACACTACCCTTAACATGCAGGGAATTCATACCCTTGGCGAAAAGACGGCATAAACTTGCAGGTTGCTAATTTGATTGGCTGTGCATGCTGGGCTCTGTAGAGTTTCAGAGAGAGCCTTTCGTATATAGGCTACAGCATGACCTTGGAACAACCACACGCTGGGCTGCAGCCTCTTGGTATCCCTATCTGCCTGGTCACAGAGATTAGCTCAGGGATAGGCATGTGACCCAATCAGAGCCAATGAGATGAGGAAGAGATGTTTGCTGGCCCTTCTAGCAAAAAGAAGTTCCTGAAAGCTACCCAAAGAGGCCTGATTTCTTCTGGATGGTGTGGCGTGGGGATACGAGGTCAGGAATTGCCTTAGGAAGGAATCGCCCCTGGGAGCTATGAGCCTGGGGCTGTTGAGTGAAAGATGTCTGCAGTGAAGCGGACCAAATAGGGAGAGGGAGCATGCGGGTCCTTGGTGACATCCTGGGAGCGGTGGGTCCAGCCTCCCACAAAGCCAGGACTCAGTTCATAAGCCCATAAATTCCCTTGGTTTGCCTAAGCCAGGTTGAGCGGGATTTCTTGCCATGATAGTTGCAGGACTCCTGACATGGTCACCAGCGCTCACACCTGCCCTGCGTGTAACTTTTGTGCCTATTCGGCTATCTACTGCTTAGGTTCTCCAGATGCGTCTTCCGGCGTAGGGTGAGATGGGTCCCAGCGGAGTCAGTGAGGGAACGGATAAGTTCAGCCGCTTTGAGAGCTTGACCTCTAAGCTCAGAGGTGGAGCCAACTGCTTTCCGATTCATCAGTTCTCATTCAACCTGCTGCGGAGATGATGACAAAGAGAATGGATATTAAAAAGTAGTTAACATTCAAAGCTAGCCTCCCAAGCTGACTTGACACTATCCTCCTAGATGTGGAGGCCTTTTGTCTTTTATATCCTCAGTGACACGTTGCACAGGACTTAGCATTCATGCCATGCTTAATCCCGAGCTGCTTGAATCGGTTTTTTTGTTGGTTCGTTACAGGTTTGTGGCAAAATCTACCCCACGTAAGTTGACCGTTTTAACCCTGTGCAGCGTACCGTTGAGTGGCCTTAAGGACATGCATCATGTGCAAATATTGCCACTGTCCATCTCCCGCATTTTTTCATCATCCCCAGCTGAAGCTGTTTGCCCATGAAACACCAACCCCCCCCTTCTCCCAGTAGGCCCCAGAAACCTTTGTTTTACTTTCCGTCTCTATGAATTTGCCTATGCTAGGCCCCTCATGTAAGTGGCGATCACACAATATCCGTCCTTCTGTCTTTTATTTCACTCCGCGTAGTATTTTCAGGTTTCATCCATGTGGTGGCCTAAAGATCTGCTTCCCCCAAGAGCGTTTAATTTCTGCTATTCAAAAAAACACCCTGTAAATAGGGAGTTAATGTATTTTTAACTGGAACATACTCTGGAACTGACACATATTTTGGACCCGCGAGGGACCAGGCAATGTACCAAGGCATGTGCAGACAATACAATCTTGAGTGAGCACAATCCTAAAAGTTACGTTACTTTTCAAAGACTGGGACTTGCAAGATCACGTGGTACTTGTAACTAGGACACAATCCCGGTTCTCTCTGACGCACAGCCCATGGCTTTCCCGTTTCGGAGCGTGGTAATGTTCCAGATACGCCCCATCAGCGCGTGGTCTAACCCTGAGCCTACGTCTAGGTTTTTAATGGCTTTAAAATTTCCGGGGTAATAGGTTTCTCCTTCTATGTAGGCTTTTTTTGTGCTGACGTGAAAAGTAGTTGATGCTAGCTGGGTTCATGTAAATCTTTGGCTCATGGCTGCTCCCTAGAAGGAGAGTCTCCCCTGGAGAGTCAGGCTTGTTGCGCCCCGGCCAGAGCTCACGACAGACACGACACACACATTCGCAGATTGCCGTTTGTCTGCATGCCTGCTGTGCTCCGCACACCCTAGGTACTCAGTACATTTGCACTGAACTCGTGGTGTCCTTGGCCCGTCAGAAAGGACCTAAGCTCCCTCAGACGGGAAGGCTGGTAACTTCTGTGACCGTTCTTCAGCAACCTCTAGCGCCCCTGGAGATTTCGCGGGCAAGGTGGAATTTGTGCGTCTGCCTTTCCTGCCAGCTGCAATCCCTTCGGGTTCGCTTTTCTCATTCCGATTGAAAATGAACACATGCCAGGCACCCTGGTGGCTCAGTTGGTCGCACTGTCCGGAGATCAAGCCCTGTGTCAGCCTCCACCCGGGATGTGGAGCCTGCTTGAGAGTCTATCTCTCTTTCTCCCTGTCTCCAACTTGCACGTGGGCTCTCTCTCTCTTTAAGAGTTGGATCTCTTTAAGAGAGAGAGAGAGGGGCGCCTGGGGGGCTTGGTCGGTTAAGCGTTCGACTTCAGCTCAGGTCATGATCTCACGGCCCGTGAGTTCGAGCCCCGAGTCAGGCTCTGGGCTGACAGCTCAGAGCCTGGAGCCTGCTTCGGATTCTGTGTCTCCCTCTCTCTCTGCCCCTCCCCTGTTCACGCTCGGTCTCTCTCTGTCTCAAAAATAAATAAACGTTAAAAATTTTTTTTTTTTTAAAAAAAGAGAGAGAGCGGGAAAGAAAAGAAAAAAAGAGATAAACAAATGCAAAATTACTCGTGATTTTCAGAATGCTTGTCATTGTTACAGACCTCACCATTCTTCCTGCCCCTCTGTGCCCCACAAGCATCCTGCCCAGCAGCTCTAAGAGCAGAAAGACCAGGGCCACTCTCCAACTCAAGTCCTATGGGATGGCTGGAGGCTCCAGAAAAGGCTGGAAAAAGGCATCTGACAAAGGTATTTTGTTTTCTAGAAGCAGCAAACAAGTGGGTCAGGGTTCTTTTTCCCGAATCTAGGACGAACCTATTTTTTTTGGCGAAGGACCTTATGTGACTTTGCTCAATTTAACAAGCCAACCACATTGCCACACAGCCAGTTCTAAGAGAACTGGTTCCCTGAGTTTGGATCATTGCTAAACGTGCAGTCATGCATTCTTCACTCACATATAGCTTAACCTCGTTGATGGCTCTTTTGGGACGCTTCGGGAGAATGAGTGTATATCCTGGCAAACAGACAGTGCAGTTAGCAAACTTGGGTTAGAATCCCAGCTCTAACGCTGGGCTTCCCATGAGGTTACGAGCGATTCGCTGAACCTTCTGATAGCAATTATTTATTTATTGCTGTGTAACCAAGCAGCCCCAAATTTAGTAGGTGTGAAATAATAATCTTTCTTAAAAATTGTTATTATTGTGTGGGTCAACAATTTGGACTAGGCTCCACTGGGCAGTTTGTCCAGTCTCTTCTGGGGTCAGCCATGCAGATCAAGTCAAACAATGTCTTCAATGCGGCTGCCTCGTCTACGACGGTCTCCCCAACATGTCTGTCCGGGGTAACTTGATTTTCCCTATAACTCTTCCACTAGGCTGAATTGGCTTATTCACACAGTGGTCTCCGAGTTGCAGCCACAAGCAAAAGAAAGCAAACCCATGTGGAAACGATTTCAAATTTCTGCTTACATTTGTAATGGCCCATTGGCCAAAGTGAGGCTCCTGGCCAAGCCTAGCTTCAATGGGTAAAGAAATCAACAAGGTCACAGTGCAAAAAGGATGAGAATGGAGACGGGAAGATTGTTGCAGCCATCTTGCTATGAAATGGGGACAATAATACACGGAATATAATATCATTGTAAAAACTGAACTTACTCCCTCCTTTCTGGTGGCTGGATCTACAAAAAAAAAAAAAGGGCCCAGAAGTGGAAAGACTGTAGGGTAAGGTAAATTCATATCTCATCATGGAGGGTTCTGAATTCTCAGTTTATAGGTCTCAACCAGCAGTGGGCACTTACTGATACATCACGTACAAGTTGAGTGACATCATCTGAATTTGTTTAGGGAATGATCAATATTTAAAATGATCGGTTTTATTTAGTTAGCTTATTGTTTTTGATCTGTTTTCATCTATCCACTAGATTATAAGTACCATGAGACAGAATAAGGACTTAGTCCAAGGGCACCTGGGTGGCTCAGTTGGTTAAACGTCCGACTCTTGATTTCCATTTGGGTCATGATCTCATGGTTCGTGAGTTCGAGCCCTGCGTCAGGCTCTTCCCTGACAGTGTGGAGCCTGCTTTGGATTCTCTCTCTCCCTCTCTCTCTCTTTCTCTGTGCCTCCCTAATGCGCTCTCTCTCTCTCTCTCTCTCTCTCTTTCAAAATAAATAAATAAACTTAACTGGATTAATTCCTTATTCTTTTTTTTTTTTTTTTTTTCTTTTCTACTCTGTCACCATCGCCCAGAGCTTTGTCTGGCTCAAGAAATACGTGCTGTGTGATTCACTGTAGTTCACGTAACTTGAAGATTCTGCTTACAATAAGACTTCCAGACTTCTCTGTGCGCTCATATGTTGATGCATGATGTCCTCTAGTCCTGGATGTCCTCTTGTTCTGTATACAATTCCCCCTGGTAGACTCAGTGACAATTCGGAAAGAGTAGAAGCATCTTTTGATCTGGTTACTTCACTTTTATTAATGGAAGCTAAGACTGAGTTACTTGGCTCATATGGAACTTGTAGGTAACTAAAATTTCCAGGGTTTTCTCCTACCAACTTCTGTCAATCCAAATCTCAGTCCTATCCCATCCCAAAACTGTCCCTAGAAACAATCTTTAAAATACTATAAATACATAAGTGTTGTCCTTGTTCACTTTTTTTTAAGTTTATTTATTTATTTAGAGAGAGAGAGCAAGTGAGCATGAGCAGGGGAGGGACAGGGAAAGTGTGAGGGAGAGAGAGAATCCCAAGCCAGCTCCGTTCTGTCATTACAGAGCCTGACGTGGGTCTTGATCTCACAAACTGTGAGGTCATGACTTGAGCTGCCCTCAAGAGCCGGATGCTTAACCAACTGAACCACCCAGGTGCCCTGTTCTTGTTCACTTTTAGCTTCAGTTTCTGGCTCATCGTTCTATTCTGTCAACATTGTTCTAAATCTACATTATGTCCTCCAGTACATTCGTGGACTTCCCAGTTTTATACCAAATTCAGATTTGATTTGTACACTTCCTTTGCCTTCAGCAACATAGAGGGTAAAATGGGTTGGGCAGGGAAATCCTTCTATGGAGACCTGCCACTATTCTACTGCTAGAAATCCCCCTTGGTTCTTAACCGCCACCTTCAACTCTCCTGTTCCCCGATTTTTAGGTCTCCATTCTTTCTCAGCAGCTAATTGACAGTTTGTCATATGTCTTCCTAAAATTCAGACATCAAATGTTTGTAGACTGTATTTTATATCTGCCTATTTAGTCAATCCCCCCCCCTTTTTTTAATAAAAAGAAATTAATGGGTCATGGCTTGCTTCTATCATGTTGTTGTCTGACATTCAGGCTTGCCTCCAATTGGACCCATCTTCTTTAACTTAGCTCTTAAAAAAGAGGACGTTACAGGGCACCTGGGTAGTTCAGTCGGTTAAGCGTCCGACTCTTGGTTTCAGCTCAAGTCATGATGTCAAGGTCCATGGGATCGAACCCTGTGTCAGGCTGTGCGCTGAGAGTACAGAGCTTGCTTTGGTTTCTCCCTCCTTCTCTCTCTCTCTCTCTCAAAACTAAATAAATAAACATTAAAAAAAAAAAAGAAAAGAGGATGTGTCCAGGGGAAAACACCCCTAATTTGACTGATGTCTCACCCTTGTATCGTTTTGCAAACTTCAAGCGTTCCCCCCCTCTTGTGTAACGTCAGTCCTCCTTCTTCATTAGATGACAGCCATCACCCCCGCAGTATTGGGTCTCAAACCTGATTTTTGTGTCAGAAGCACCGAAGGGCTCATTAAAACACAGATTGCCGTGTCTTACCCCCAGAACTTCTCGTTCACTGGATCTGGAATGGGAGTCAAAAATTTGCATTTGTAGCAAGTTCCCAGCCGATGCTGATGCTGCTGGTCTGGGGACCACATTTTGAGAAGCACCAAGCCGGTATATTCAATCTTATTGAAAAAACAAGGAAACAAACGAACAAACGACAACTCCCCCTTACTTTTACAAATGCCTCCCAAAATGGTGCCCCAGTTTCCTCTTGTCTTTCAGAACCACACTTTCTCAAAACACTATCTAATCTCATGATTTCTGTTTTCTCGCCTCATGTTCGGTCTGACGCCATGGAAACCTCTTTGGGCAAGCTGACCGGTGGTTTCCATATTGCCAGATTCCAAGGTTGCTTCTGTGACTTATTCTCTCTCTCTACCACATGAAGATTAGTAAAATGCTTTTCTTCTTCTGTTAGTTTCCAAGATATCATGTTCTTTGATGTGTTTCCTCCTGATTCCCCAATTGCCTCTTACTCTGTTTCTGCCCACCTCCCACTCCCAAATTCTAGACGCCAGAGTGCTTTGGGGCTTGGTTCTAGACCTTCTTCTCTATCTCCTTCTCTTTCTGGGCAATCAATCATACCTAGTGCCATGGTTTTATGTATCACTGCTTGTACATTTCTACCTATTAGCCAAGATGGCTCTCCTGAACTTTAGACATAAATGGAGTTCCAGTATCCACACTGGGTATCTCCCAGTCATCTCAGAGTTAAATCTCTACTTATCATCTTAAACCTTGTCTTCTCCTAGTTACCCCTGTGGTAAGAAGAATTCTTGCTCTCTACAAGATGTGCACACATAATGCCTGCAACCTGTGACTATGTTCTCTTCTGTGGCCAAAGAAAATTTGCAGATGCGAGGAAGATTAAAGACCTTCAGGGGCGCCCGGGTGGCTCAGTCATCTGAGCATCTGACTTGATTTGGCTCAGGTCATGATCTCAGCGTCATGGGATCGAACGCTTTGTTGGACTCTGTGCTGAGCATGGGGCATGCCTGAGATTCTCTGTCTCTCTCTCTCCCCTGCTCAAGCTGTGTCTCTCTCGATCTCTCTCTCGATCTCTCAAAAAAAAAAAAAAAAAAAAAGGCTTGAGATGGAAAGATTATCTGGAATTATCTGAGGAGACCCAATGTCATCACAAGGGTCCTTAAAAGTGGAAGGAGGAGGTAGAAGAGAGGACATGGAACAAGGGAAAAGAAAACTAGAGGTCATGGCAGGGTGACCATCCACATGGGCCCAATTGAATCCTTCAAAGTACAGAACTCCTCTCAGCTCTGGACAGAGGGAGACGAAATAAGAAGAGAAAGCTCGGAGGGAAGAGATGCAAAAGAAATCTGATGAAATGAGCCAAGAAGTATGGGTGGTCTTTAGAGGCTAGACCTGGCAAGGAAATAAATTGTCCCCTAGAACCTCTAGAAAGGGACACAGTGCTGCCCACCTCCGATCTGAGCCTCCTAAGAATCATGTCAGACTCCTCATCCAAGAAGATGATACGTTTGTGTTGGCTTTATTTTTCTTTTACTTTTTTAATGGTTTTATTATTTATTTATTTATTTAGAGACAGACGGAGCGTGAACATGGGAGGGGCAGAAAGAGAGGGAGACACAGAATCCGAAACAGGCTCCAGGCTCCGAGCTGTCGGCACAGAGCCCGACGTGGGGCTCGAACTCACAAACTGTGAGATCACGACCTGAGCCGTAGTCGGACGTTTAACCGACCAAGCCACCCAGGTGCCTCGGTTTTATTTTTTGAAGTTTATTTATTTTGAGAGAGAGAGAGAGAGAGAGAGAGAGAACACGCATGAGTCAAGGACAGGGGCAGAGAGACAGAAGGAGAATCCCAAGCAGACTCTGTGCCGTCCGTGCAGAGCCTGACACGGGGTTCGAACCCACGAACACCAAGATCATGACCTGAGCCGAGTTACAGAGCTGGGCACTCACCCCACTGAGCCACCCTGGCGTGCCAGATTTGTGTTGTGTCAAAGCTGCTAAGTTTCTGGTTGTTTATTACAGTGGCAGTAGAAACCTAACACGGCCCTCTTCCCGGGAAGTGGCACCTGTATCTGCCCAGCTGCCCCAGACAAAAATAGGTGTCATCCCTTCGCTGTTCTCCCCTTTCTACCTACCTGATTCGGTTCACATTCTGACTCTTCTACCTTCAAGGTGGATCTTGAATCCGTCCTTTTCTCTCCGTGTCCTCTGCCCACACCCTGGTCCAGGCCATCATGATCTTCTGTCTCTTCTACTACGGCAGGCTGCTCGTGGTCTGTTTACTTCCACACCTCCCTCCACTGCCCTGCCCCTCTCGCATCGGCTCTTAATTTGTCCGCAGTAATGATCTTTTGAAAGATGCATGGCACTTCTCTGCTTAAACCTCTTCAGTATCTTCCCAACACAACTGGAGTAAAACCTGCGTTCCTGAACATGACCTACGAGATCCTATGTAAACTGGCTCCCGCTTACGTCTTTGATTTCAACTCTTCCTTTTCCCCGGAGCTCCTTTCGCTTTACTAGTTGGATTCATTTCTGCCAAATGACCAACTCCTGCCTTGGTGTGTGTATTTTTCTCTCTCTGAGTCATGCTCTTCCCCTGATGTATTTCTTTCCTTTTTTTTTTTTTTTTTAAAGTTTATTTATTTATTTATTTAGAGAGAGAGAGAGACAGAGCAAGCGGGGGAGGGACAGAGAGAGAGAATTCCATCTTCCACTGATGTATGCTTGTTTTTCAAGACTGAACTCAGCTGTCATCTGCTTAGAAAGGCCTTCATTAAGCCCTGCAGCTAAAACATCCATGCCACGGACTCTGTCAGGTAACTCTGTTTGTAACTATTGACTTGGCTTGCTTTCTCTGCCCCTCAGCTAGAGCGCGAGGTCCCTGAGGCGAGCCTAGCTAACTCAACACGACAGCTCTAGCCACTACCGCATTGCCTGACACAGAATCAATGGTAAATAGATGCTCCTTGAAGTCGTAAATGAACGAGTCAAGGGAGTGATAAATAATGTGATCACAATTTGTTTTCATTGAGGTGAGGTGCAAGACACGTAAAATTAACTTTTTTTGAGAGAGAGAGAGAGAGAGCGTGTGTGAATGGGGGAGGAGGAGCAGAGGGAGAGAGAGAGAATCTTAAGCAGGCTCCACGCTCAGGGCAGAGCCCCACTGGAGTCTCGATCTCACGACTGTGAGATCATGACCTGAGCCGAAGGCGAGAGTTGGGAACTCGACCAGCTGGGTGCCCCAAAATTCACCATTTTAAAGCGAATAACGCAGTGGCATGTAGTCCGTTCACAGTGTTGCTTAGGTGCTATCTCTCTCCAGTGCCAAAACATCTGCATCACTCCAAATTCAATCCCCTTACCTGCTAAATCGTTACATTTCAGTCTCTCTTCCCCCAGCCCCTGACAAGCACCTGTTTGCTTTCTGTGTCTATGAATTGACCTATGCTGTATATTTCACGTAAATAGATTCATATAGTACATGACCTTTCACGGCTGGCTTTTTTTGCTTAGCATGGTTGTGAGATTCATCCGCCTTACAACATGGATCGGTACTTTGTCCTTTATTGTGGCTGAATAACATTCTGCTGTGTGTGTTTATATGTGCATGTGTGTGTGACCAATCTGTTTATCCATTCGTCTGTTGATGGACATTTGAGTTGTTTCTGCTTTTTGGCCATTGTGAATAGGGCTGCTGTGAACATTCGTGGACATTCTTTTTTTAACAGGTCCCAAGTCCCATTTTGGAATTTGGGATATAGGCAATGAAATCTAGAGCCTAAGCTTCATTCAGTTCTTGCCTGCTTCTGATTTTCTACCTATCTCTCATGCTCTCGGATTTCTCATAATCATTGAAAGTAGCTTTGCTTCACCATCATAGAATTCTTTTTTAAGTATTTATTTCTAAATATCTATTTTTGAGAGAGAGAGCAGGGGAGGGGCAGACAGAGAGTGGGACAGAGCATCTGAAGCGGGCTCTGCACTGACAACAAAGAGCCCAATGTGGGGCTCCAGCTCACGAACCGTGAGATCATGACCAGAGCCAAAGACGAACACTTAACCCGCTGAGCCACCCAGGCGCCCCTCATCGTCGAATTCTTAATCAAATTGTTTACTATGTGGCTTAATACAGCAGGTTCCAAATTAATATAACAGGGGTAGGTGGGAGGAGATTCGGAGTGGTGGGTATACTTACAATGATGACTTTTTTAAAAGAGGCACATTACAAGATAATCGATTTATTCATCTAGTAATGAACTCTGTGTTTCCCTCGGAAAGGCTGGTAGCTGCCAATGTTTTCTGAATTACATACACGGAATCCCGTGGTGGTACGTTCAATGCCATCTCCAGCGTTCGAAAGTTTTAATCTGCAATTAGATATATATTAAGCCATTAAAATATCATTGCATTTTAATGATTTGAATCTATGAAAATATGTAAATTAGTAATGGCTTATTAAACTTTACAGTTTCGGGTTATTGCACAAGAAAGATCTGTACGTAGGAAATGGGGGGGGAAGGCTTTTGTGTATTTTATGACATGGTCCTTCAGCGAGGATGACAACAATGAAAATGTTTATGCAATTAATAATTTTCAAAAATAAATACATCCACTCTTACGAATAGAAACTATTTCCGTGAAAGCCAAGTACAAACATTTGTTTGGGTGTAAGCACTTTATCCTGATCCCTGGCACTCTGTTTTGTGCTTTGGAAAGCTCTACTCAATTCAAAACATAAATTTGGAAAAGGCTTCCTCCCTGGAACCCTCTGAAAGCCTGTAGTTATGGCGGTTACTTAAATATTATTTCCATAGCTACACTGGCTTCTAGCCACATCTGAAATGCATATCAACAAGCCTGGTGTGAAAATGGGAGAGGAGGGGAAGGGAAAAAAAAAAAAAAAAGGAGACAGAGGACACTAATTTTCCTTCTTCGGAGTAGGAGGTATAATGTCTTTATAAAGTAATAATTAAAAGAAAAAACAATTACTGGGACCTTATCTGGACCATGCAGCTGTACGTCCTCCGTTTGCATTAGCAGTGTTTCTAAGGTTATGACAAACCATGAAAATTGCATCTTTAGAGGAGTTTTATTCCTTTTCCTATGATTTGATTGAAACAGACAGCTACATTTTGTGTATATATAATTAGGCAGTAAAATAGGCTTTGAAGGCAGGTTTCCATTTAGTATGTGAGTCACATGCATAGCAGCCTTTCATTCAACAGCCAGAGACTGATCTTTTTAATGTCTCAACTGGCTCAACATGTTTTCTGAATGCTACATCTTGCACTGAAGGGGGGAAAAAGGGACGGGGGTGGGGGGGGGCGGGGGGGGGGGAAATCAGCTTTCAGCCCATATTTCTTTCTTGTTTCATCTTCTTTCCAAAGGAAAAACAATCTGAAAAGCCAATCTAGGAAGTCTTGGGTGATTTAACCTTCCGACAAACTGATTTTTATCGTCCTTTTTCCAGATTGTCGCGGGGGCACCAGTGAATGCTGTCCCACTTCTCGGCGTATCTAATCCCGCTCATAAAAGGCCATTGTGGCAGCAAAACTGAGACCAATAGGTTTTCCATTCTCCACCGCTCAGCTATCCAGAGTAATGGCACTGGGTCTCCTTATCTTGTTTTTCTTTTCAAATGCATCGTTTCTCCCTTTAACAAGGTCTTAAAAAAGGAGGAGGGGGAGGCGGGGGGCGGGGAGCAGGAATAGGATCCCATTTTCTCAGTGCTGTCCCCATATGTGGTACTGATTTTTGTTTTCCCTGAACTTAGGAAGAGCATTTGAGGTACAGCCTGTTTTTATGGAAGAGATTTTTCTCTGAGATCTCGAGTACGAGAACAACCCTGGGTGTATTTTTTTTTTTTTTTTTCTCCTAACAGAAAATCAGGCCTATCAGCTATGCATCATCAGGCCTTGTCTGATTAAAAAGCAGCCAGTCCCTGTAAATCTCTGTTCTTTTCGTCTCACTGTATGCCATTTGCTATCTCCCGTGCCATTCTGGCAAACCCAGTGATGGAGGGAAATGATAGCAAGCTCCTTGGCTGATTGATGCAAGTGATAGTTTGTGTTTGCAAAACGCCTTTCATGTGAGGACCTCAAAGGGCTTTAGGGACATTATCACGGTGGCAGGGCCCAGCTCCAACATAAAGGGCACAGAATGGCCGCGGTCATGTAAATCCAAGTTTTGAGAGTGATTAGTTCCCTGGTAACCGAGAGAGATGAACTGGGTTCTCATTTTTGATGTGAAATTCGGCGTCCGTGCGGGAATTTCAATTTCCCATCCGGGCCACATCGCAAGATAAACCACTCAGTATTCAATTTACCTCCTGGGATGTCCCCCTGGGGAGTCAGCTCCCCAAGATGAAGGGCTTTACATGACAGGCAGGTGTATATATTTCTTCAATTGGCCTAATCTAATAAAGCTGGACATGATTTATATGTGCAAAATGTTGCCATGTTAAATAATTCAGAATGGAACTGCCTTTTCTAGTTGTGCTACAAATAGATGTCAATCTGCATTTGATGGGGCCTGCCTCCCACCGGGGCCCTGGGCCGACTGAGAGAAAATACGTTCCTTGGGCTGGTTCTGAGGAAACACACCGGGGGCCAGGTCTCCTCACAGAGCCTCTGTGGTCTGGGTACAAACTGAATGAAATCTTTCATGGGGCACCTGGGTGGCTCAGTGCGTTTAGCTTTCCACTTGAGCTCAGGTCATGATCTTGTGGTTTGTGGGTTTGAGCCCCACGTCGGGCTCTGTGCTGACAGCTCAGAGCCCGGAGCCCGTTTCGTATTCTGTGTCTCCCTCTCTCTCTGCCCCTCCCTTGCTCCTGCTCTGTCCCTCTCTGTCTCTCAAAAATAAATAAGTGCAAAAAAATTTTTTTTTGTTTTTACGTAAATACGTGAAATCTTTCAAAGGTGACTGATCTTGCTGGTACTGTTGTCCTCAGAAGAACAGCGACCAGTAAGACTGTGGTAAACCTGATACAGGGAACTCCCTGATTGTAAGGAACATAGATGCACAGGGTCACAGGCATTCTTCCCCTAGTGGAGCCTCTTTGCTTACGAAAAGGAAAGGACAGCATTATGAAAATGACGCGGACACTATGGAGAGCTTCCTGGTAACTTCAGAATGCCAGTCTGTGTTATCAGCTTAGCCGAATTTGATCTCTGCGTCCGATGGGTATGATAGAACAAAGGAAACTGATGCGCTGTGCCTTCATTTGGAACTAACCAGACCATAGCAGTTATTGTTACTCTATCTTTGTTGAATAGCTGATTGGAATTCCAACGTTGTTTTGCCTCCCAACGAGGCAGCCGCACATGGCCAACGATGGAGTGGACAATGCCTCGGGAGCCCTTTCTTGTGCATCCCTTGGCCACACAGAACCAAGATATGATTTTTCTGGGGCTGCTCCTGTTTCAAATGTTAGTATTCCCTTTAAAGCAAGCATATTTCTGGTGCCTATTTCAGAGGAATGAATCATGTACAGGAAAGGAGATCGTTGTTGGTTTTTAATGGAGTGGGGGCAGTTAGGGAGTTAAAATTCCTCCGGCCCACTCATGTTCCCTCACGCCATTTTCTTCTATTTTCTTCATAACAGTTCTTTATTTTTTTTTTTTTAATGTTTATTTTTGAGAGAGCGTCAGAGCATGAATGGGGGAGGAGCAGAGAGAGGGAGACCCAGAATCCGAAGCAGGCTCCAGGCTCCGAGCTGTCAGCACAGAGCCCGATGCAGGGCTTGAACCCACGAATCGTGAGATCATGACCGGAGCCGAAGTCGGACGCTTAACTGACTGAGCCACCCAGGTGCCCCTTCTTCATAACATTTCTTACTATCTGAAGGGCACCTGGCTGGCTCAGTCAGAACAGGCAACTCTTGATCTGGGGATTGTAGGTTCGAGCCCCACAGTGGGTATGGAGATGACTTAAAAATAAAATCTATTAAAAAAATTTTTCTTACTATCTGAAATTATCATATATATTTACCTGTTTACTTTCTTATTGTTTCTCAGCTTCACTAGAATACAAATTCCATGACAGCAGGGACATTGCTATATATAACAGATATAGCTGGTGCTTATAACAGAGCTTGACACACAATAGATGCTCAGTCAAGATTTGTTGAAAGGGGCGTTTGGGGGGCTCAGTCAACTAAGCATCCGACTTCGGCTCAGGTCATGATCTCGCGGTCCGTGAGTTCGAGCCCCTCGTCAGGCTCTGTGCTGACAGCTCGGAGCCTGGAACCTGCTTCAGATTCTGTGTCTCCCTCTCTCGGCCCCTCTCTCGCTCGTGCTCAGTCTCTCAAAAATAAATAAACATTAAAAACAAAAAAAAGATTTGTTGAAAGAAGGAATGAATGAATGGTGGTCCTATGGTGAATGTCCACAAATAGCTTCTCCTAAAATGATATATCAACACTTGATAAATTTCTGATCCTATACTTCTATAAATATTTAACTCGTATAGAAATGACCTGATTATGCTGATTGTTATTGGGTGTAAACATCAATCCACTAGGATTAATTGCAAGCCAGTGTCCATGGCCACTTTGTATCCACTTCATCATATCTACACTAAAATGAAAAACCATATACATAGGAATTACACCGACTCGGTGCAGGATGCTAATATGTGAAGTTACAATTTTGAAAAAAAAAAATTTTAACGTTTTTATTTATTTTTGAGACAGAGAGAGACACAGCATGAACGGGGGAGGGGCAGAGAGAGAGGGAGACCCAGAATCAGAAGCAGGCTCCAGGCTCCGAGCCATCAGCCCAGAGCCCGACGCGGGGCTGGAACTCGAGGATCGCAAGATCGTGACCTGAGCTGAAGTCGGACGCTCAACCGACTGAGCCACCCAGGCGCCCCTGAAGTTACAATTTTGAAACAAAGTGTTAACGTAGGTTCTGGGGAGTTTATTGTATACAGATTCATTGATAGCTGTGGAAGTCATACAATGCACCCCTATCAAGTAACTTAGTTGCTAAACCCAACACATAGTCTCTTACTGTCCTTCCCTTTTTTGGAGGTCATGGCCCAATGTGGTTCAGCATGTGGATGTTGAACTTACGCAAGTTCCAGTTCTCCCACTCTGCCTCCATTTCCTCCTCCCCCCGAATGAGATAATAGTTGCTTTTTCAATTTTGTATACATGTGTGAGATTTTATTCATTTATTTATTTCTAATGTTTATTTATTTATTTTGACAGAGAGAGAGAGGCTGATGGAGAGAGAGAGAGAATCCCAAGCAGGCTGCACGTGAGGACCCCGACGTGGGGCTCAAACGCACGTAACGTGACATCATGACCTGAGTTGAAGTCGGATGCTTCACCGACTGAGCCACCCAGGCGCCCATCTGTGTGAGATTTTAGAAACGGAGTTAAGAGGGGGCGCCTGGGTGGCTCAGTCAGTTAAACGTTCGACTCTTGGTTTCAGCTCAGGTCATGACGTCACAACTTGTAAGTTTGAGCCTCACAAAGAGCTCTGCACTGACAGTGGGGAGCCTGCTTGGGGTTCTCTCTCCCTCCCCCCCCCAAAAAAAACCCTAAAAAAACCCCACAGAATTATGTTTTAAAAAGGCATAAAAGTTAGCTGTAAGTCATAGTAGCAGAGTAGTGGGAGTAGTATTATCATTCTCTTGCTGTTCTTCCCAAGTGCATTTGGGTTAGCCACTTTTAACTTCTGGAAGCTCTTCCTTGGGTCTACATTGTCTCCAGCTGAAGGTCTCTCTTCAGCCAGCCTGTTTTTCCTTTAGAATTTGTTTGACCCACTTTTGCTTCTATATTGGAAAGAATCATTCAACAAAGCTGCCTTTGCTCATGGCTGTTCCATGGACTTGGCATAGTCTCCTAGACCATTCACATCACCCATAGCCATTTTACCTATTTCTGGAATCCCAGATCCTTACTCTAGCCACCCCCTGGAGCCAGTCTCTCCCTTTGCACTTAAAAAATGGTTTCAAAGATAGCTCTGAGTAGCCGGAATATTAGAATAACCTTGCCACTACCTCAGATGTGTGGTCTTGGAGAAAACGCAAGAAAGTTGAGTTTCCATGTTTTCAGCTACGAAATGAAGGGAGTTGGATTAGAATATTCTCTAAGGTCTTTGCCAAGTGGAAACATTGGATTCTAGTTACGCGACCGTTCCTTTCCTTTCGTATACGTTTAGGTTAAATTTTCAAATAATTCCCACTAGAGCAAAACACTCACCTTCATTATTATTTAATCAAATGTTAAACTGATCTAGATTTCGTATTTGCTATTAAATCTTTATCTCAATATCTCCTCTTGCCTTGCCATCAGTCTCTAATATATCTCTTTCTTTTTAATATTTATCTATCTATTTATTTATTTATTTATTTTTTATTTATTTTTACTTTTTATTTTTTTATTCATGCAAGAGAGAGACAGAACACAACGAGGGAGGGGCAGAGAGAGAGGGAGACACAGAATTGGAAGCAGGCTCCAGACTCGGAGCTGTCAGCACAGAGCCCGACGCGGGGCTCGAACTCACAGACCGCGAGATCGTGACCTGAGCCGAAGTCGGACGCTTAACCGACTGAGCCACCCAGGCACCCCTGGCTTTATCTTTTAAAAGTACATTCATGCACATTAACTCCTGTGACCCTCGCAACAAATAACGAGGTAAGTAGAGCAAGCCTTCTTGTCCCAATTTATGACAAGAAAAACTAGGGCACAGCAGAAAACTTAAATGGCTCGCCCTAGGCACCACAGTTGATTAGTGACATCTAGGACAAGAATTCAGGATTCTAACTCTGAATCCAGGGTTCTTTCCATGGTGCCTGCCCCCATTCTCAGCCAGCCTACTCATTCCACTAAGAGCCAATCACCAAATCGTCTTCTGCTGTAAGAGATCTCTTCTACCCACTGACCACATTGCTTTTTAGGGGTAGAATTAGTCAGGGAACTATGGCCTGAAAATAGGAAAGTTGTTGTTTGGGATAAAAATTCTGGCTATATTTGGCTTTATGACCTTATTGCCTCTTCTGGTATGAATCCTGGTATAGAAATCATCAAATAATCAACTAAAGGTAACAAGCAAACTCTAGGGGTCTAGTAAAGAAGGAATAGCCTACGGGAAGCAGTGAAAAACGCTTACCATTTGAATGGGGGGGGGGGCGGGAGACAGTGTTTCTGTTTACAACAGAGTGAAGTTAGGTCAGATGTTGACCCACGCTGACTTATATTCACCTTCCCAGTTTTATTACTGTAACATTATAGGCACTGGTTGAATCTCTTTCAACTTCAAAAAGCCTCAATACGTTTAAACGTTGCCCCTTGCCACCTTGTCGCACTCGGCTCCCCTCTTTCACACTGGTGAGGTATCCCACTTGCCCTTCCTTCCCTTTCTTTTGACTTGCAGACTTCATAAAATCAGATTGCATTTGCGTATTGCTCGGTCTGCCTCGTGTGTAGTCACAGCGTAAGCCTGTAAAAAGCAACATGAGGGGCGCCTGGGTGGCCCCGTCGGTCAAGCATCCGACGGCTCAGGTCATGATCTCGCGGTCTGTGAGTTCGAGGCCCGCGTCGGGCTCTGGGCTGACGGCTCAGAGCCTGGAGCCTGCTTCCGATTCTGTGTCTCCCTCTCTCTCTGCCCCTCCCCTGTTCATGCTCTGTCTCTCTCTGTCTCAAAAATAAATAAAACATTTAAAAAAATTTTTTTTAAAAAGCCAACATGAAAGCAGTAGAAAGTACAGTCCACGTGAAGTCTGGAAAGAGGAAGTACGTTTAAGAAGGCACTGGAGAAAAAAATGGAGGCCAACCTTTGGAAAACTAGATCGGGCAGAACACGGTGCAAACAAATAGCAAAGTTGGAGAAATAAAAAATGGGTTAAAATTAAGCATACCTCTGTGACCCGAAACCATGGTAGGTTTGGGTTTCCTTTTTTTTTTTTTTTTTTTTTTTTTTAAGATTTCATTTTGAAGTAATCTCTATACCTAACGTGGGGCTCAAACCCATGACCCTGAGATCAAGAGTCACACGCTCCATCACCTGAAACAGCCAGGAGCTGTCCACTTTGCTTTTTAGCTTTGGAAGAATCATAGGACTTGGACTGTGGAAACCAGTGGGAGGAGCAGTCAATTGTAGGTGTAGACCCACGTTGTTGGTTTCAGGAAGAGAGAATGGAGTCATTTCAAAAAAGGCAGGGGCGCCTTTGGCCTTATATGGACTTGGATTCAAATTCACACTTGGTGTCTTTCTAACTACAGTAATAATGGCTACCATGTGCCTGCCCGTTGTGTGCCACATGTTACCCGCATGATTTCATTTAATCCTCCAAACTCCCTTGCGGCGCGGTCCCGGAGAGAATTCCTGGCTCACAGTAAGACCTTGATAAATGTTTGTTAATTATTTAATGCTGGTGTATGTTTCTTATCTTCTTTACAAGGAAACCAAGGCTCAAAGAGGTTGTATTATTTGCGCAAAGCCAACAGAGAATAAAACTGGGATTTGAACAGCATCTGTCGCGTTTAAAAATGGGGTTAATACTTTCCTGGGTGTCTGGGTTAAGTGAAATCCTCTGACTAAAGGCTCAGTGGAGGGGCGCCTGGGTGGCTCGGTCGGTTGAGCGTCCGACTTCGGCTCAGGTCATGATCTCACGGTCCGTGAGTTCGAGCCCCGCGTCGGGCTCTGTGCTGACAGCTCAGAGCCTGGAGCCCGTTTCAGATTCTGTGTCTCCCTCTCTCTCTCTGCCCCTCCCCTGTTCATGCTCTATCTCTCTGTCTCAAAAATAAATAAACGTTAAAAAAAATTAAAAAAAATAAAATAAAGGCTCAGTGGAATGGCTGGCACCCAGCGAGCCCCTAAATAAATTTTAGGACACAACATCTCGCAGAAGTAAACGGATTCGGGAGGAGGAGGAACAATAAGGAGAGCGGTAGCATAACTATTTTTGGATTTTCAGCAGTTTAAGGCGATGTGTGCAGAGTTGATAGAACTTCAAATGACCCATGTAAAGCAAATATTTGAGGAGATGTTTGCTTTCACGCTCAGCCGTGGCCACTGTAACTTAGTATTTTCTGTCTAATAAATTTAATCCCAAGCATAAGAGAGACAATGAAATGACGTTTCCTGGAATAGTGTCCATTTTCCATACTGAAGAGTGGTTTAAGAGTATTTTCTGTAGTAACATAAAACGTTATATGATCCTCTCGATTCGTACAATACCTTGATAACCCGTTGAGGTGGTAAAAGCAAACCCTAAGCTTTTTGGAAACAGTCTAACTATCCGGTGTTAGTCTGGGCAGGCAGCACTGACAAAATTTCATAGACTGAGTGGCTTAGAAACAAAAGAAAATCATTTCCCACCGTTCCGGAGGTTAGAAGTCCAAGATCAAGGTGCCACCAGATTCCCTGTCTGGTGAAAGAGCCCACTTCCTCAGTGAGTGAAGTGCTTCCTGTTGGCCACTGCCTTCTCCGCATGTCCGCATACCGTGGAAGCAGCAAGTTAGCTCTCGGGCTGTGTCTCATAAGGACGTTAATCCCATCCGTGAGGGCTCCACCATCATGATCTAAGCACCTTCTAGAAGTCCCATCTCCAAATACCATCATGTTAGCCATTGGGATTTCAACCCAGAAGTTTTGAAGGGATATTCAAAATATTCAGTCCATGGCATCCATCAATTGGAGAGTTGACATAAGAAACAACAGTATTTCCATGCTAAAGATACTTTGCAGCCATAAAAAGAATGATGTCGTTTATACGTACTGACCTGGGGAAATGTTTGTTTGTTTGTTTGTTTGTTTTAATGTTTATTTTTGAGAGGCCGAGAGAGAATGGGGTGTGCACATGTGAAAGTGAGGGAGGGGCAGAGAAGGAGGGAGACAGGATCTGAAACAGGCTCTGCATTGACAGCAGAGAGCCCGATGTGGGGCTTGAACTCCTGAACCATGAGATCATGACCTGAGCCAAAGTTGGCTGCTCGGTTGACTGAGCCACCCAGGAGCCCTCTGATTTATTCTTTTTTTTTTTTTTTTTAATGTTTATTTATTTTTGAGAGAGACAGAGACAGAATGTGAGTGGGTTAGGGGCAGAGAGAGAGGGAGACACAGAATCCGAAGCAGGCTCCAGGCTCTGAGCTGTCAGCACAGAGCCCGACGCGGGGCTCGAACTCACGAGCTGTGAGATCATGACCTGAGCCAAAGTCGGACGCTCGACCGACTGAGCCACCCAGGCGCCCCCCTCTTGTTTATTCTTCAGTGAAAAAGTAATTTTGGTGCCTGGCTGCCTCATTTAGAATAGCATGCGACCCTTGATTGCAGGGTCATGAGTTCGGGTCCCAGGTTGAGTGCAGAGATTACTTAAATAAATAAAACTTTATAAAAAGCTTGTGGGGGTCCCAGGGTGGCTCAGTCGCTTAAGTGTCTGACCCTTGATTTTGGCTCACATCATGATCTCACAGTTTGTGGATTCATGAGTTTGAGCCCCACGTTGGGCTCTGGGCTGACAACACGGGGCCTGCTTGGGATTTGCTGTCTCCCCTCCCTCTGCCCCTCCTTCTCCCCCCCCCACCCCCCGCCCCGTCCCCTGCCTTGCTCCCAATGGTGCACTCTCTCTCTCTCTCACAAAATAAACTTAGAAAAATTTTTAAAAAAATGTTTTTTAATGTGAAAAAGTAATTGCAGGAAGATTGTAATGGTGCAATTCCAGTTTTAGCAAGAAAAAAAAACAACCTTCTGCATAGCATGTATCTGTTTGTAAATACATGGAGAAAAGGTATGGAGAGGTGCATAGTAAAGTGTTGGGAGAAGTTTCTACTGGAGAAGGGAGTGTGGTCAGGAGGACATTTATAGGAAGCATATGCTTGTTTGCTTTATATACCTATGTATTTTATCCTTTAAAAAATGTTTAAGATGAACCTAATTATTTTTATTTCTTCTATTTGAAACTTAAGAGGGACTATATTAAAATAGTGGCCTAGGGGCGCCTGGGTGGCTCAGTCGGTTAAGCGGCCGACTTCGGCTCATGTCATGATCTCGCGGTCAGTGAGTTCAAGCCCCGCGTCGGGCTCTGGGCTGACGGCTTGGAGCCTGCTTCCGATTCTTTGTCTCCCTCTCTCTCTGCCCCTCCCCCGTTCATGCTCTGTCTCTCTCTGTCTCAAAAATAAATAAAACGTTAAAAAAAATTTTTTTTTAATGGCCTAAACAGGGGCATCTGGGTGGCTCAGTCAGTGAAGCGTCCGACACTTGATTTCAGCTCGGGTCCTGATCTCACAGTTGTGACATTCACCTTGCCATCAGGCTCTGTGCTCGGGGTGGAGACTGCTTGGGATTCTCTCTCTGTCCTCCTCTCTGTCTGCCCCTCTCTTCCTTTTGCGCGCGCTCTCTGTCTCTCTCTCTCTCTCTCTCTCTCTCTCAGTAAGTAAATAAACATTTAAACTAAGATTGAAAAAAAAAAGATAGTGGGCGAAGCATAGCTGTTTAACTCCCCTTACACCCAGAGCTCCATTGAAATGGAGAATAATACACTATTATACCTTTAAGAATGCTGCAAAACAACCTGGGTTACCATGAAAGGACCACAGACTTCAAGAAACGTCTGGAAAATAGACACCAGGAAAGAAAAATAGGGGTAGAAGAAAGCCACTAAACACGTTGGATCTTTGTGGGCCTAGCGGCGATCCCAACAATGACCTAACATGCGTGAGGGTCCACAGGGGTCCCAGTGTGACCCTCGGGACAACCCAAGAATCACATGTGAAAGAGCTGCGTGACTAGGGTCCAGTTCCTTGCTCCCTCACCACATGAACTGAACAGTAGAACGCAAAGGCTTTCCACTTCCAGATCGTTACCCGAAGTGCTTTGCAACAGAGTAAGAAACAGATAGTGAAGGCCTCCAGCACGAAGTTCAGGTTGGAGAGGAGCCTTGTGTAACACAAGGTCTGCTGAGGGGGGGGTGTGTGTGTTGGGGGGAAGGGTGACACATGCTGCATTCAACCACCCCTCCTTTTAGGATAAAACCTTGAACAAGGGTCCCTGAAGTGGGAGATCTTACAGGTGCATGCTGAAGGCACTCCCCCAGGGAACTTAACAAACGCCATAAAGGAGCTCCCAACCCGGAAGATAAGTCAGGAGTATACTCTTCTTTTTCAGATGGTGAGATGTCACCAGACATATGAAGAAAAACACTCTGAAAAAGAGGCTCAAACTTCAGGCCACAGAACTAAGTCCTGAGGGAAGAGTCTCAAATAACAGAATCATTTATTTAAACTGCAACAAAACGCTATTGTGAGAGGTTCAGGAAAATATTGTCAACGTGAAAGGATAGGAAGATACGAAAAAGAAACATTAGAATTGTTGGAAATAAGATGACGTTTACTGAGATTAAAATCCTTAATGGGAGAAATAGAATGGATATTCTATGATCCAATGAATAAGCAGGAAAATTGAGCCCAGAGTTTCTTCTTTAAAAAAAAAAAAAAATTATGTTTATTTTTTGAGAGAGTGAGAGCACGTTGGGGAAGGAGAGAGAGAATCCCAAGAGGGCTCTGCACCGACAGCGGGGCTCGAACCCATGAACTGTGAGATCATGAGCTGAGCCAAAACCAAGAGTCGGACACTTAATGAACTGAGTTACCCAGGCGCCCGAGCCCAGAATTCTTACCACAAGGCAGAACAAAATGACAATGTGATGGGCTGATCTGTGTTCCCCCCCAATTCATGTTTAAGTCTCACCCCCAGCACCTCAGAACACAGCTCTCTTTGCCGATAGGGCCTTTCAAGAGGCACTTAAGGTTAAATTGGGTCATTTAAGTGGGCACTAATGAAAACTGGACGTGCCTTCGTACCAAGAGGAAATTTGGACACACAAACAGACATAGCAGGGATGCGTTCCCACAGCCGAAAAGCCATCCGGGGACACAGCAAGAAGGCAGACATCTGCAGGCCAAGGAGAGAGGCCTTGTTCTTGGACTTCCAACCTCCAGAACTGTGAGAAAATAAATTTCTGTTTAAGCCGCCCAGTCTGTGGTATTTTCTTAAGGCAGCCCTAGCTGACTAATACAGACAAGATCATGGGAGTTATGAGAAAGTAGTTACGACACACCGAAGATATACCCAGAAGTTTTAACGTTTATTCAATAAGCCTTTCGAATGGGTAGAACAGAAATAATGGATGGCTGGCTAGGTCAGAAGAGCATGCGACTCTTGGTCTTGGGGTCACGAGTTTGAGTCTCACATCAAACATTCTCAACATCTTGGGTGTAGAGAGTACTTAAATAAATAAAACTTTAAAAACAGGAGAGGGGCTCCTGGCTGGCTCAGTCGTAGAGCATGGAACTCTTGGACTCAGGGTTGTGAATTTAAGTCCTGTGTTCAGTGTAGAGATTACTTAAAACAACAAATTAAACCCAAAGTCAGAAAATAAAGAAAGAATAAAGAACAGAGAAGGAACAATTAAATTTTTTCATGTTTATTTAGAGAGAGAGAGAGCGCGCACAAGCAGGGGAGGGGCAGAGAGAGAGGAGACACAGAATCCGAAGCAGCCTCCAAGCTCTGAGCTGTCAGCACAGAGCCTGACCCAGGGCTTGAACCCATGAGCCATGGGACCATGACCTGGGCCAAAGTCGGATGCTTAAACAGCTGGGACACCCAGGCAGGCCAAGAAGGAACCATTCAATAAATAAGCAACAAAGAAAATGAACAAAGTCAAAAGCTGATTCTTTCAAAAGATTAATGAACTTAATAAACACTTTGCAAGCAAGACTAATCGAAAGAAAAAGGGAGGAAAGAAGAAAAGAAGGGAGGGAGAGAGAGAGAGAGGGAAAGGAAGGAAGGAAGAAAGAAAGCAAATAGTGTCAGAAATTGAGACAAATAAAAATCTGCCAATTAAAAGAGCTTCAGGTTTGCTGAGCAAGAGTCATTAAATAACGATCCACAAATGGGGCGTCTGGGTGGCTCAGTCGGTTGAGCGTCTGACTTCTGCTCAGGTCATGATCTCAGGGTTCCTGAGCTCGGGCCCCGCATCGGGCTCTGCGCTAACAGCTCAGAGCGTGGAGACTGGAGCCTGCTTCAAATTCTGTCTCTCTCTGCCTCTCAAAAATAAAGAAAAGTAATACAAATATTTTTTTAAAGGACCCACAATGGCACATATTGTGAAATTTAATGAATGAATCAGAAGCGAAAGTGATGTGAGATTCTCTTGGAATACAGTCATCTATGTGCAACCTACATATACCAACAGTGAGTTCCGGATGCCTTTTCTGTTTCTTATTCATGGAATTAAAGTTTAGAGATAGATCATGTGAGCTATCCATCAGGATTTTATCCTATCTTGAACTTCTCATATCAAGTTCTGGAAGAAATTTTTCAGGTATATCTAGAAGGTGAATAACATTGTAAAAAAAACGTTTACTTATTTTAGAGAGACTGAGCATGCATGCCATCAGGGGAGGGGCAGAGAGAGAAGGAGGCATAGAATCTAAAGTAGGTTCTAGGATATGAGCCGTCAGCACAGGGCCCCGCTGTCCTATTTCCATTTGTTTCTTCCCATTCCAACTCTCTTGTCCTCTCTCCCATTACATACATCTTCCAGTTAAAAAAAAAAAAAAAAAAAAAAAAAAATGAGCCCAATGCGGTGCTTGAACCCATGAACTGTGAGATCATGACCTGGGCTGAAGTCTGACGGTCAACGGCCTGAGCCACCCAGGTGCCCCATAAGGTGAAGGTTTTAGATGGTAATGGTCATATGGTTAAACGTCAAACTCCTTTCCCAATCGTAACTTTTTTGTGAATACCATTCTGTAGAGATCAAATCATTAAATGTTGTTTCCGAAATTGTTATTACAAACCCCAGCAGTGACTATAAATAGGCACAAGGTTTCTTTTTTAGGATAATGGGAATATTCTAAGATTAGATATGATGGTGGCAAAATTCTGCAGATGCGCTAAAGTTCATTGAATTACATACTTAAAATGGGTGAATCTTACGGCACATAAATTATATCTCAATAAAGTTGTTTTTAAAAGGTGATCAGACACAAGTTATATGCCAAACTTTTCAAATAAAAAAAATAGATGTAATATATATTTAATGGCATGAAAAACCCTAGGTAACCTGTTTTTCAATGGCTAAGTCGTTTAATAGTTTTTGTACTATTGTCAGATATTATATGCATATCTAGTTCTTACATTTTTTTTGTATCATATTTTCCAGAGCTATATTTCTTTTTTTTTTTTTCCAGAGCTATATTTCATGACTTCCATAAATCTTTTCTGATTCCTTCTCTGAATAATCTACCACTTCCAATTTTTTTTTTTTTCATTAGAGTGTCTTTGAATGTTTTGGGACAGATTTTTCGAATATTTGTATCATCATCTTTAGCCTCTACTAAAGTTGGCCTCAAAATGATATTTATCATTCTAGGAACTTTGCTCTTGCTGTACTACTCATTCTCTTGCATTTAAGTAAATTTTCCGAGAGAATCTGGATGGCTCAGTCAGTTAAGCATCCGGCTCTTGATTTCGGCTCAGGTCATGGTCTCACAGTCCGTGAGTTTGAGCCCACGTTGGGCTCCGTGCTGACAGCATGGAGCCTGCGTGGGGTTCTCTCTCTCTTTCTCCCCGCAAAATAAACTAATAAACTTAAATTAAACAAACAAAAAAATAAATAAACTTATTTCTGAGATGGACGCTGAGGTTGCAGGTTATTTTTGTTTTGTTCTCTTCCGGAAACATCCTCATGTTTTGTTCTGTTTTTTTTTTTTCTTTTGTTTGTGTTTGTGACCTGATTCTACTTGAAGTTTCGACAGGCTGGATTCAGGAATTGGACATCTGTACCCAGTTGTTTCCACTAAGGGATGCAAAGGGCGCATTCATTAGTTTTTTGTTTCTGGAATGCAAAGGTTAATCACTTTGTAGAATTATGTTCACACGTTCATCCCTAAGAGACCAACCAACTTTAAAAAATTTCTTGAAAATAAAACACTAGGAAAACGGAGAACAAAGTGACGGTTGATGGGGGGTGGCAGGGAGGGGAGGGTGGGTGATGGGCATTGAGGAGGGCATCTGTTGGAATGAGCACCGGGTGTTGTATGGAAACCAACTTGACAATAAACTTCATATTCAGAACAATTAAAAAAATAAAAATAAAATATTAGGGCACTTGGGGGGCTCAGTCAGTTAAGTTGCCAACTCTTGATTTCAGCTCAGGTCATGATCACATGGTTTATCAGATTGAGCCCTTGCATAGGCTCTGTGCTGGCAGTGTGGAGCCTGCTTAGGATTCTCCTCTCTCTCTCTCTCTCTGTCTCTGTCTCTCTCTCAGCCCTCCCTCCACTTGGGCTTGCATGCAAGTTCTTTCTTTCTCACTTTTCCATGGAAGACACCCTGATGCCTAACAGACACATGGAAAAGTGTTCACCATCGTTCACCATCAGGGAAATACAAATCAAGACCACAATGAGATACCACCTCACACCTGTCAGAATAACTCAAATTAACAACTCAGGAAATAATAGATGTTGGCAAGGATGTGGAGAAAGAGGAACCCTTTGGCACTGTTGGTGGGAAGGCAAACTGGTGCAGCCACTCTGGAAAACAGTATGGAGGTTCCTCAGAAAATTAAAAAATAGAACTACCCTATGACTCAGCAATTGTACTAGTAGGTATTTATCCAGAGGATACAAAAGTGCTGATTCGAAGGGGCAAATGCACCCCAACGTTTATAGCAGCGCTATCAACAATAGCCAAATTTTGGGAAGGGCCTGGATGTCCACGGATTGGTGAATGGATAAAGAAGATGTGGTTTATATATACAGTGGAATACTACTCGGTGATGAAAAAGAATGAAATCGTGCCATTTGCAACAACATGGATGCAACTAGAGTGTATTATGCTAAGTGAAATAAGTCAGAGAAAGACAAATACCATAAGATTTCACTCATATGTGGAATTTAAGAAACACAACAGATGAACATAGGGGAAGGGAAGGAAAAATAAGATAAAAAACACAGAGGAGGGCAAACCAGAAGAGACTGTTAAATACAGAGAACAAACTTAGTGTTACCGCTGGAGAGGCAGGTGGGGGATGGGGTAAACAGGTGACGGGCATTAAGAAGGGCCCTTGGGATGAGCCCTAGGTGTTATATGTAAGTCGTGAATCACTAAATTCTCGTGAAACCATTACTATGCTATATGGTAACTAACTTGAATTTAAGTTAAAAAAAGAAAAGAAAATATTTAAAAATAGATTCTTTTTAAGAATTAACCAACAAAGTTTTTTGTTTTCTGGGGCGTTTTTTGGGGTCTTTTTTGCCTCAACAAGTTTTTTTGTTTGTTTGTTTGTTTGTTTGTTTGCATTCCAACGTCTGGAATATCATTGGTGTTTAATAAATGGTATTTAAGTAGATGAATAAAATAGCGATATAAAATAAACTGGTGAGATTTTAATGTGAGCAGCTTCATTTTGCATGAATCCATGATCAATGATCAGTGATCAATGACGGCATCACTTTTGATCTGCCTGTAGCTCTCTGGGTAACTATGGAAGCCTTTCCCCTTAGCATTATATAAAGTTGGAGCATAAAGAAAAGCCCTAAAGTTCCTTCTTACTTTTGTCAGCTCAACCCTGTTAAAAATGGAGTCATTTAGGACAATACATGTTAAATGTTTTATACTCTGAGAAGACAGATCTCTTATAATATCCCCAGTGAAGCTTCTTTTCCCCTTAACTGGAGCTTTAGGTGTCCACATAGAAAAATTCTAATTAGGGGCGCCTGGGTGGCGCAGTCGGTTAAGCGTCCGACTTCAGCCAGGTCACGATCTCGCGGTCCGTGAGTTCGAGCCCCGCGTCAGGCTCTGGGCTGATGGCTCGGAGCCTGGAGCCTGTTTCCGATTCTGTGTCTCCCTCTCTCTCTCTGCCCCTCCCCCATTCATGCTCTGTCTCTCTCTCTGTCCCAAAAATAAATAAAAAACGTTGAAAAAAAAAATTAAAAAAAAAAAAAAAGAAAGAAAAATTCTAATTATGTCAGTCTACTCATATTCGCCATTTCACTTCCACTGCCTGCTGGCACTGTTCTGGGCTTCACCGATGTCCTTATGTTACTGGTGAGTGGGGGCAGCTCCTTGTTGAGCCAGCTCCCAAAGTCTTCACTGCTTCCCCCCCGTTGTGGGTTTCCTGTCCTAGAAATCCTTGCTCCCTTGGTCATGGCTGGGTGGTTTTGGAGAAGACACAACCATCTAGTCTCCTTCCCTTTCTCTCCTTTATCAGTGAGGATCTTTGTTCATCAATGAATGTCTAAAGCTTCATTTATTCTCTCTCCTGGCTCTTTTCTCTCAAAACGTATGTTGAAGGCTGTTTCATATTAGAAAAATACAAGACAACAACAACAAAAGTCTCCTCCCAGACTCTTTCTTCAAACTCTCCTTCTCTGTTCCCTTTGGAGGGCAAGCTTCTGAAAAGAGTAGGCTTCCTTTGATCTCTCCATTGGTCCCCTCAATTTCAGTGGTGAAGGAAGCCATTGGTATTTGCTACCAATTTACTTACGTTGTTGCTTCTAAGATCACCAAGTCCTTCTCCCAAATAAAAACAGTGGAGGTTGGGGCACCTCGGTAGCTCAGTCAGTTAAGCGCCTGGCTTTGGCTCAGGTCATGATCTTGCAGTTCGTGAGTTTGAGTCCTGTGTCAAGCTCTGGGCTAACAGCTCAGAGCCTAGAGCCTGCTTTAGATTCTGTGTCTCCCTCTCTCTCTCTCTCTCTGCCCCTCCCCTGCTCACATTCTATTTCTCAAAAATAAATAAACCAAAACAGAAGATTTTTTTAAAAAAGCAGTGGAGGCTTTTTGTCTTAAACTTACTTGATTTCCCTGGTGCATTTGGAGTTGTTGATCATGTTCTTGTCAGAGGTATCCCTTACCTGGTTGGATTTGTGTGTGTGTGTGTGTGTGTGTGTGTGTGTCTCCTCACTTAAATTCATCATCCAAGCTGTTATATTTTGTGCTCCAAATTTAGATGTTGTTGTTCCCCAGGGATCTCATTTTGACCCTATGTTCTTTTTGTTGACATAACTTGTGCTTCAATCAACATGTTTTCATTCATAAAGACCTATCTTTCAACAGATTTGCATTCATAAAGACCCCTCCCTGCTCTGGTTAGTTTATTTAATGTGGCTGTGGAGTATTCTTATAGAATTTGTTCTTTCTAAGCTGAGGGTTTCTAAATTCAGAGCTGGCTTATTACATGTTTAGCATTTTCTTTGTCCAGTGAATATACTTGTTGGCTTAAATATTGTCTCAATAGACCAGTTCAAGGTCTGAAGCACACATGGGTGATATGATGCATTGACTACTTCCCGGACATTTTCTGACTACCACTTCTTTATATTTCTATGACTGTAAATTAATTTAGAAGACATTCAAGGGTTTTCTATAGACCTACTAGAGCTAGGCCATCCATTGCCATGTGCTACACTCAAACTCTTCTTCATAGAGCATAAAGGCAGTCTTCCAACCCAGTCTGGCTGAGAGTACCTTTTAATACATTATAAAAGGCTGCCCTTTCTTAGGCTGGCACAGCACAGAGCAGGGCATATAGCTTGGTGGGCAGAGCATGAGTTGGATGGCATCTTCCATTGTTTCCTCACGGAAACACCTTTGTGCAGGTTCACAATGGTTCTATCCATAGCAAGGCTTCAACCTATGGCCTGACCGCCATTCCTTCCCTTCCGGGTCCCTTTGATCTAGCTAAGCTGGGCTAACACTGCTCTCCTCTTCTTTTTTGCCTCTATACCTACGTTCATTGTGTTGCTTTCCTTGGCATGACCTTGTCTCCATTGCCATCTAATGTGGCATGAAGATTTAGCTTACTTCTTCCCAAGCTCTTACACCGATTCCTTAGATAAAGTTAGCTTTTCTTCTTCCCCAAAGGGATACATTTTGTCCTTGTTATCATAAATCCTTTTTGGCAAGTGTCTTAACTCAGCTATGAAATCTGAAGCATCGTGAGAGCAGAGATGATGTCTTACTCCTTTTTGTATCTTCTGTGAACCTGGGGAACACGATAGAGATTTGTTGAATGAATGTCTCAAACTGAATCACAAGAAATGAGTTTATATTTGTAAAATGCTTAGCATAGTGCCTTTCACAGAGTGAAATAAAGGGGCTATACAGGTGTTTGTTAAATAAAATGAAAGGTTGATAGGACACAAGTTTGGATTTGAGAGGACTATTGTTATTATAATGAATGATGATTGTGTCCATAATTTATTAATAGACCCAGGGTATTTTCTTTTTTATCACTAGCCTTTTAGTAATGCGGAACCATGGTTAGAAACATTGCTTTCTTTTTATATTCTATTTCTTTCTCTAATTACATATCATTTCTCTTGCAGTGATGGTTAAATCTCATTACATGTAATGATTTATCCATTTTCTTCTGTAAGAGTTTTATCAGCACTCCTTGTGTTATAATCTCATTATTTCACAAAATTATACCCTATTTGTTAAGAATAGTAACTGTTACCATGATTTCAACTTCTTCAATGCTCTTTTTAATCTCAACGTCATAGTCTTTTTTGTGAAAAGATTCAACATTTTTTTCTCTTCAGTTAGTCTAATTCTGTTCAGTGTTGCTTATATTATTTAGTGTCTTTCACTATACGTTGCTACGACCAAACCATTGGCTTCATTTTTACAATTCTACTTCTTTGAATAAGACGGAAAGCACTGAAGAAATCTAAATTACCATATTCTCCCTTTCTTCCAATATGTAATATGCCTGCAATGAAATAGTGCATCTTCATTCCTTAATTTCTACTGAATATATTTCTATATGGGATTGATTTTTTTTCCTTATTGATTGAAATATAGTTTAAGAAAGTTATAAAGTGTTCAACTGAGTCTCCTGAGTGCATGCATAAACAGAACATTACAGATCTTCACCATATATGGCCTACCAGGTGAATTTGACCTAAAACCAGCCAACAAATAAACAAAAACCTGAGTAAACAAATGGTAGGAAGCGAGTATAATCTGCTGTTTGTTTGTATACACAGCAGTGTCATTTGAGACCATTTTACAATCTTGGATGAATCTTGGATTAATGACAAAAAATGTTCCAAAGGCAAGGGATAAACTGTCTCCGAATAGCTCCTTCTTTCTCCCAGATGTAGCTTTAACTCCTTTTGATTTTTAATATAGAGATGCCCAAATATATGTGTATATTACATGAAGAATAATACTATGATCCCAGTATAGGTACTAGCAGTTTCAGTAATAACCAGTCTTATGTCATTTCTTAACCTCACTCTGCCACTCATTATGGTAATGTTTTCTGATGTTTAAAAATTTTCAATTGAGTAATAACAAGAAACTGATTTTTAAAAAAAAAATCCTGAGTTCTGGGGTGTCTAAATGGTTCAGGCATACAGCATCCTGATCTCAAGGTTTGTGAGATTGAGCCCCGGTGTAGGGTTCTGTGCTGACAGTGCGGCTTGGGATTCTTTCCTCTCTTTCTGCCCTTTCCCCACTCGCACTCTCTCCCTCTCTCGCAAAATAAATGAATAAACTTAAAAAAAAAAAAAAAAAAAAAAAAGCTGAGTCCTTAAGTGCCGTGTCTGCTGCTTTGGCATATTATTGATCTCTGGTGGAAAATGATCAAAATGGCTTTTTTTGGGGGCGCCTGGGTGGCGCAGTCGGTTAAGCGTCCGACTTCAGCCAGGTCAAGATCTCGCGGTCCGTGAGTTCGAGTCTGGGCTGACGGCTCAGAGCCTGGAGCCTGCTTCCGATTCTGTGTCTCCCTCTCTCTCTGCCCCTCCCCCGTTCATGCTCTGTCTCTCTCTGTCTCAAAAATAAATAAACGTTAAAAAAAAATAAAATTAAATTTTTTTTTTTCAACGTTTTTTATTTATTAAAAAAAAAAGGCTTTTCTTTGACTGAAAAGCAGTTCCATTGATTATTCTTTTGGGAAGAGACGTCATCAGCCACCTGCTAATGTCTCTGTGCTCAAGAAAATGGGTAGAATAGCTGTCTGGAGCCATGTTCTGGTGGCTGTCTAATACAGTATCTAAGTGGCCAGATTCAGGGTAGCTTTCTACATTAAATCATGGCTCCACCAAGATTTAGCTGTGATACATGAAAAAATTACTTATCTTTCCTGCATCTCAGTCTCCTTATCTGATGCTAATAATACTTATCTCATGGGACTGCTATGAAGATTAAATTAATATATATGAACAATTAAGAAGAGTTTCTGGAACATGCTTGAGTCATATATATGTTCATTCTTCTTCTTTTTTTTTTTTTTAATTACAAACCTCTTTTCAGTTTCAAAGAGTTGTGCATCTTTAAGATACTTGGGGGTCTTTGGGGATAAGAATGAAAAATTTTTTTTTAATTTTTTTTTTTTTTAATGTTTATTTATTTTTGAGACAGAGAGAGACAGAGCATGAACGGGGGAGGGTCAGAGAGAGGGAGACACAGAAGCTGAAACAGGCTCCAGGCTCTGAGCTGTCAGCACAGAGCCCGACGCGGGGCTCGAACTCACGGACCATGAGATCATGACCTGAGCCGAAGTGGGACGCTTAACCGACCAAGCCACCCAGGCGCCCCTGAGAATGAAAAATTTTTAAACACTTGAAAAGTATAGATAAATGTGCAATGTCTTAACTATGAACAAACATACATTGTCTCCTTTGCTCCTAAAAATGGGGTGGGGCGCCTATCTGGGTGGATCAGTTCATTGAGCAGCCGACTCAGGCCGAGGTCATGATCTCATGGTTTGTGAGTTCCATTCTTGCGTAAGGTTCTCTGCTCTCGACACAGAGTCCACTTTGGATCCTATGTCCCTCTCTTTTGCCCCTCCCCCCCTTGCATTCTCTCTCTTTTTCTCTCTCAAAATTAAATAAAACATTTAAAACATTTAAATAAAACATTTAAACAGATGAAAAACATTTCAGCATTAAAGTAAAAGTGTTTTAACTCAGGGGTGCTTGGGTGGGTCAGTCGGTTAAGCACCTGACTCTTGATTTTGGCTTAGGTCATTATCTCAGGGTTCATGAGTATGAGCCACACATCTCACTCCATGCTGACAGTGCAGTGCCTGCTTTGGATCCTCTGTCTCTCTCTCTCTCTTTCTGCCCTTTCCTGCTCTTTCTCTCTCTCTCCCTCTCTCAAAACTAAATAAGCATTTAAAAAAAAAGTTTGTTTTAATTAAATATTTCAGATTGTACAGATCTGAGGGAAAAGTCTAGTCAGGACCGATAATGTTAAGAATATAAAAATTAAAGAATATGGTAGAACAAACGTGTTCATTGAAGTTTTGTGGGATTCCTCTAAAATCCAAGGAAGCACCGTAAGAATACAAAGAAGCAGAAAACATTAAAATGTGGTTAGAATAAAGGTCCTCATACCTTAACTTCTATTCCTAGCAGTTCCTCAGTATGATCATTGCATTTTAAAGGTGTTGAAAATAATAATAATAAAAGGTGATTCCCTGGATAATTTGAAGAATCTTAAGAAGAAGAAGAAGAAGAAGAAGAAGAAGAAGAAGAAGAAGAAGGAGGAGGAGAAGGAGGAGAAGAAGGAGAAGAAGGAGAAGAAGAAGAAGAAGCAGAAGAAGAAGGAGGAGGAGGAGGAGAAGGAGAAGAAGGAGGAGAAGGAGGAGAAGAAGGAGAAGAAGGAGAAGAAAGAGAAGAAGAAGAAGAAGAAGAAGAAGAAGAAGACGACAGAAGGGGAAAAAAAAAGAAAGGGGAAAAAAAGCAAGGCAAAGAATAAGTGGTTAAAATATTTTTGGAAGGAGAGGGTCCACAGAGCAGGCTGGCGTGCAGAAGAATGGTACTCGGAGCTGTAGAAACCTGAACATACTGGCCCAGGAGTCAGCCAATCAGGAGGCTGAGAAGCACATTTCCATAATGATGATTGGCTGGTGGGCTGGAGGCTCGCTGAGCCGAGAGGATGGGTGGAGAGGATACTGCAGGAAATAGCACGATCACTTTCTGGCTTTCTGTCGTGCATTGCCTAGTCTCCACAAGTTTGTAGTGATTCATCCTTTAGGAAAGCTTGTTTTGAAAACAAAAGAGGCACAGTTGTTCACAACAAAAGTAATACTCCGCAGCCAAAGGAGCGGAATATAATGGTACTCTTTTATTTATTTATTTATTTTTTTAAATGAACTTTGGTCGCCTGATTTTTTTTTTTTTCTTCTAACCAAGATATTGAGACTTTTTTAGCAGATGCGTAAGGGTTTGATTTAAATTAAAATTCGACAGGGGTGACTGTTTCTGATAAGCGTCATTGCTTGATTCATCTGGCAGCTCTCTGAAATCTGCACAAATGGAATGTAGTTTGTAAAGTGCCGAGAAATTCTGAAATTCTAGCGCCAAAAGTACATGAAATACTTTCACAATTAAGGGGATTCTGTTCCTGTTTCCAAGAAGAGGCTGTATTGGGAATTTTTTTTTCTTGCAGTCATGTATGTGTGAGAGCTAGAGATATACTTGCCCATGAATTTTGTATTACTCTTACACAATTTGACACGTATGTTAAAAACCCACTGTCATTAAGGTTCTAGAGATTTTTGTAAATCGCAAGAGGGGGAGCTGAGAAAGCAAAGCAAGGGAGAAAGATGGAGTGGAACATAATGGCTGTATGGGCTCCCTTCAGGCCCTTTCCTTCTTGGTGGCATCATCTTTGGTTGGAATTGTTTTAGATTCAAAGAGAGCTGTGACAACATTTCACCTACAAGTTTTCACGTTGCCTTTAACGATCATTCTTTCCACAGCCCATCTTTCTGGAAATGAGAGTAATTCTATAATGCAGATTAAGCAGAAGTATTTTTTCAGTCTCTCCCAGTGACCATTCCTTGGCTAGCTAACAGACCAGCCATTCAGAAGCAATTTTCTTCAGGCTGAAATTATGTGCTGACCGTAGCAGAACACTTCCCATAATAACCCTTCCCCCACCCAACGCTAAATACAATCTGTCTCCTACTCACTGTAATAACGTGCAAATGACTGTAATTTTGCAGACAAGAAACAGCCCAAAGTGAAACGTGTCTAAACAGAGGTCGATTTGAAAAATCAGGGCTATTACCTAAATCTGTAAAATACATATTGTAATAAAACCAGCAACAGCAATCTCCAATAAGTAGTTTTAAAAAACTGTAGCTTGTGTTTTGATCTTCTTTATGTACCCAGTCTCCACTGGCCTAAAAGAAAAATCCTTTTCCAGAAATGGTTTCATTACATGCGATGTAAATTGCCTTACTTTGTTAACTGATCCGCAGACCTTGCTTGGGCACCCGTTCAGATATAGTAGCGGGCACGACGCTGCAAGGGCCTGCTCCAAGCAGAGGTTCCATTTCAGACACTTAACACTGACCTACATTGCGGTTCTCTCAATGTGAGCCGTATACAAATGTTTTCCTGTAGAAGAATGCACTGTTTTGCGATATTTGCCAGTTTCTCTAGCACTGCAGGGCCTGAAAGGGACACGATTTGCTGTGTTTTCTTTTTTTCTTGCAAGTTTGAGGATTGGGAGAAGAGATGGGGAAAGACACACACATAGAGGGGGAAGCATCTTCTTTAGCTTTGTATTTCTTTGCTATTAAACTTCATCGTAGTCTTAAATCAGAGCATGGGAATCGTGCTTTATATCGTTTCAATTTGTTGAAACAAAACTGGGGTATGAAAATGTGTGAAGATAGCCATTAATCTCCTTCCCCTCAATGGAGGGTCCCTTTTGTTAGACTCTCAGGAGATTAAATGGAAGGTGAATGGTGCATAGAAATGACCTGAGACGTTAACACAGCTGTGTTACACAATGTGTGTAAATGTCCGTAGTCACAAAACGTGTTATCTGAATATCCCCAAGTCTTCCCGGGAAGGGTGAATACCATCAGTGTGTTTCCTTTATGGATCCCACCCTACCTCACCCTGCCTTCTGCCCCCCAGGGAAGGGCCTGAAATGTTTCTGTGTACTGGTCCTCTCTTTCCACCGGACACCTGCTTCTTGTCACTTTATTTCGGTCTGGCGATATTTCAGGACATTGCAAACATGCCACATGTTTAACCAAGAACACTGCTCATCTCTTTTTGGTGATAGTTGTCTAGGGAGGGATAGCGTTAAAAATGCTCCCCGGAAACTCAAAGTGGACTTAGTCAGCAGGTGTGAAAAGGCAGAGGAACAGTTTTCTCTAGAAGACCTTGTGCAAGTGGGAGGCTAGAATGTTACCAGTAGGTGAAAAGAGTGAAGACCTTCTAGTGTTTGTGTGGACGTGTAAATCACCAACTCTACATTCCCTGGAAACCAGGGCAGGTCACCTGCCCACTACCTTGAGGCCGGTCTGTTCATAAACAACCCCACACAGATAAGAATCTTTCTCCACAATCTTCTTGGGCAGCCACAAAGTTTCTCATTATGTCTAAATTGAGTTCCTTTTCCCATACACCAAGCCCATTTCCAGGTCGGTTTTATTCTTGATAGCTTTGCTTTCCACTTTTCCCACTTGGTCCTGAGCGAGGACGTGTCCATGTTGACAGAGATTTTTTAGAAAAGCTAGGACCAGGTATACACTCCCATCCTAATAAAAGCTGAAGAATTTTTTTTCTGATCCCTCCTACACCATAATTCAGAGGAAATAGGAACCGGAGACACATCTACTGTTGTGTTTTTCTGTGTTAACTGCTCGAAGGCCCTGGCCTTCTTGGCATTGGGCTCTTTTGCTCGTAAATAGTGGGGAAAGTCCTAGGCCGGAAGCTTCTGCACCTTGTGATTGGTGCAGAATATCCTGGGGGGCAGGGCTCTTGGTGATGGTGATTGGAGAACACTCTTTAACTGCCCCCTTTACCCACTATTCCTCAAGCGGCTTCCACCCCTCCATTCCTTCTAGACTCCAATTCCAGCTGGCTCCTCCCCACTACCACATCTCTGGGGAGACGGGCACTAAAATGACAAAGTGCTCGTGTCATGCAATAGTGTGCCGGCATCACCAAGGATGTGCATGTGGATATTAATATGGAGACTGGCGTGGTCCTGTTATCTTGATAAGAGACAGAGCTAAAACTTTCTTCTCTAAAATCTGAGAGCGTCCCGATTTTTGTGAGGGGAGCAGCTCTGACTTTCTAAAGCTGCTAGTTAATTATCTTCGTTTCACTCATCAATTAGCTGATAGCCCTCTGATGTCTCTTGATTGCCCCCTTTGTCAAACAAAACAAAACAAACACACGCAAAGCCAGCATAACAACTCTGGCTTATTCAAATCTTCGAGAAGAATGGGGAGGGCAGGAGATGGGGGGTGGGGTGCAAATGGAGTGTGGAGTTGTTGGGATGGCAGGAAAAGGGTTTGAGTTAAATCCGTGAATGAGTTTGGCATAAGCCCCTACCTTTGACTATTAGGGTTTACTGAACAAAAAAGCTTAGATTCAAGGTTAGGTGGTAATGTTAGGGTTAGATCAGATTATTTGAGTATTAGGAAGCCTGAGCTTTGGTTTTCGTTATCCTGAATCCATGCCCCAGACTCAGGGATTTGCTTTTTACCAAGGCAGTGTTAGAGGGCTGCTTCTACCCTTTCCAGCTTCACAAATTCAGGTCTTATTTTCTGTGCTTTTTGAAGTCCAGTTGTTGTAAGAGCTAGCTGTTGATTTTTCTAAGCTGATATAACATTGGGGAGGTGGGTAGCCATGGTCTTCCAATGGCTGAAATGGAGTACATACTCCAGGGACACTGGAAGTGCCCAGGAGTGATCTGGACGTTTGAGGAACCTCTCCTCCAAAAGAAGAAAAGTTAAAAAAAAAAAAAAAAAATCACCATATGGTGCTATTACTATCAATTGAACATTAAAAGAATTTGTAAATCTGTATATTCAAAAATAGAAACAAACATCAGAGCTAAAATGGAGGGTAAGTGGATATCAGGTGGCTAATTTGCCCCATTTTATTTGTTAATGTATCGCGTTGATTTGAATATAGATCACTTTAGGGAGATCTAAGGACTAGTCTAGATTACATTCCTCTAGTTTATATACCTCAGCAAAGTGCTGTTTATTACTATTTGCAGCATCAAGTTGAGTTCATCGTGGGTAGTGAAACAACACATTGCCATTTTTATTTTATTTATTTATTTATTTATTTATTTATTTATTTTAATGTTTATTTATTTTTGAGACAGAGAGAGACAGAGCACGAACGAGGGAGGGTCAGACAGAGAGGGAGACACAGAATCTGAAACAGGCTCCAGGCTCTGAGCTATCAGCACAGAGCCCGACGCGGGGCTCGAACTCATGGACTGTGAGATCATGACCTGAGCTGAAGTCGGTCGCTTAACCGACTGAGCCACGCAGGCGCCCCCCCATTGCCATTTTTAAAAAGAACTAAATATATTGGAAGCTCAAACATGAGTCAATAGACATTACTTAAAACATGTGACATAAATATTTTTATTGACCCGCAAAGTCATCCCTGAGTGTTTACATCATGAGCTGTCTTTTGCTACCAGTAATCCACTTTATATGTCCATTTGACTCTGAAGACACATCCTCAAATTGTAATTGTCATGTGGAAATTACAGTAGTGTTGGATCTTTAATGCTTGGGATCATGATGCTTTCAGTGAAATTCAGAGTACATCTTTGACTTTAAGGTTTCCACATTGTAGCTCCTAAAAGTAATGGCAAATAACAGTGAAAAATTAAAAAATAAAAGTGCTTTAAAGGCTTAATATATATATATATACATTAATTTAAGTATATTAGCTGTTACAGTACAATACTACACTTGTTATTTTATATAACCTCTCTTATCCTGTGACCTCAGAGTCCCATTAACTTGGTTGTTGGCATTCGTCCTATAATAGATTGTAAAATATTTCTCTATTTCTTGGTGGATTGAGCTGGCTAGCGGTCAGAGGACTTTGATACACACCCCCCCCCCCTTTCCCCAAGATAGGGTTAAAGATCTGGGGGAAGGGGAACTCTGACAATGTTTCCGTTTAAAAATGCATACTGGGACTGTTTAACGGGTTAATCTTTTTAGTATATTTATCTCCCACAAATCGATTTGGTAAAAAACGAGGCTGGCCCGAGGTGTTAATATGGTTGGCTGGGATCTTATTTTATTTTTTAATTTTTTTGGAGCCGCCTAGAACCAGGTGATAAAGATTTGTTACAAATTCCAGGGAAGAAGTGTTCACGTAGTGGCGGTTAAATGGTTGCCAGCGTTCACACTTAAGTGCTTGTACAACAGAAGACTGGAAACAAAAGGGTTACTTGTTTCCCCACCGCCGCCTTTACCCCCAGATCGATTTTTCTTATTTAATCAGCGAGTAAAAAGAGAGACACGGGGAAAAAAAAAAAAAATTGGAAGAAGGGCAAAGTGGTGGGGGAGGGTTGAAAGCCAGAAGCTGCAATACAGAAAATCATTCTTGGGAGTTCGCGCTGCTGAGTCCTTGCAACAAGGAAGGGAAGCCAGCAAAACGCTCGCAGTCATTTCCACACAGCCAGCCTCCCTCTTCTCCTCGCTACGCGCTAGTGGCTCATTTGGCTTCCCTCTGCCACCGAGCGATCACATACATTATTTCCCCCAAGATAACACAATCAAACTTGTATTTACCGACATCCTTTCCTCGCAGCCTGTTTGAGATTTGTTTTAATAAATAAGTGTTTTATGTGAATGATGTAGTAATTGAAACGGGCGCACCATTTTTTTTTTCTTCTTACTGCAGGAGGTTCCCCATCCCCAATCTGGTTGGAAAATAAAACGCTTTGTCTCCACAACCACCCCCCACCGCACCCCCACCCGCTCTCAGTGTGTGTTTTATACGTGTGTATATCTCAACCCCCTACAGTAGCCAAGAGAAAGCAGCTAGCCAATGAGAGAGCCCAGTTTCATAAAAGCTGCTCTCTGATTGGCCCGATGCGAAAGGGCAATGGGAACAAAGAAAAGTCCCTTTCAGGTATAGAGGCTGAGAGCTCCTTTTGCTCCACTCCCCCTGTGTGTGTGTTGTGTTTCAGTCCTGATTTCAGTGTTGCAGAACAAGCTTGTTGTGTGTGTGCACCAGGGGGATTTTTGTTTTCTTTTTTTTTTAATGTTAATTTTTGCTTTTACAAAAAATACACAGGACGGTCTGTGACATTTGATGGTCCATCTTCTTTAATAATAAATTTGTTGAAGAGATTATAATTTCCAAAATAAAGCGGCTGCAACCAAACACATTCAATGCAGTTAGAAGGAAAAGGTCAACTCGATCCAATACAGACCGTAAGTACGGTTGCGTGGGGAATGTGCGAGTTTTATGCATTGAAATGAGGAACTAGTTACAGGGTTTGGCTTTTGCATTGAGAACAACAACCCAAGAAGGGTGAATTTTATTCAGTGGAGGGTGAAGCATTTGTAACTTCTTCACACAAATTAAGCTTGACTGGGCACTCGGGGTAACTTAGAGTAAATTACCTTTTGGGCTGTAACCCAAGGAGAATAAAAGTGACACAGTTACATATCCTGATCTGCAGTGTCTATTCCCTAGCTCACCTCGCCCCCTCCCTCTCCTGTCCTAGCTGGGCAAGACCCTCTTCCAAACCGAGCCAGGAAAATGGGGGCAAGGGCAGAACAAGCCGATTTCTATCTCTTGCCACATCCTAGTTCCCAATAATTTAATATTAAACAAGGGAATAGTCACCCATTACATGTAATGGTTATAATTACCATTTTCCACCTCCTTAAAAAAGCAAGCAGCAAAAACACCATTAAGGGGGAAAAAAAAGCGCCCCACCCAACCCAAACAAACCCACAAATAGAGTAACAATGGTGTGTTTATTACATGACCTGGCTCGCGAGCTAGCAAAATATTTTTCTTTGTTTAAGACGTGAGGGGGTCCCTAAAACCCAAGTAGCTTGGAGGTGCCCTCCCTCCTCTGCTAGGCGTCCCCATCCCTGGCCCCTCGGGAAAGCCGACAAATTGGAGATAAGTTGAGGAGAGGTTTATAAGGTGTTTCTTTAAAACATCTGCTTTGCTCTTGTGCTCATTACATTTCACTCCTTCGAACTTCCGAGAGCCTAGATCTGCGAGAAATGTTTCACATTCATAACTTGTAGCTGCGCCCACTGCAGGGGGGTGGGGGCGCGGGGAGGCGGCGGCGGGGGGTGGGGAGTGTGTGCAGGGGGAGGGGAGAGACCTTCAGCTTTTTTTTAAAGACCAGATCAGTATTTTCTTGATACGCTTGTCACCATTTTTGTTCTCACGACAACCAATTGAGCCCTTGATCCTCACGTGATGTGAAAGGCTTGCACTGTAACAAAATCGCTCCTTTTAGATGGTTGGTTGTTGCTAACTCGCCCATCCCCCTCTCCCAGCCCCGACATTTCCAGCAAAGCGACTCTCCACTTCCAATCCATCAACAATTCATTACTGCTTTTAGCTTCCAAACGCCAGCTAATTAAAAATACTAAGCCAAGCTCCGGGGCCATCTGACTAAACACAGGAGGGGGGTGGGTGAGAGAGGAGGAGGAGAGAAAAATAAATAAAAGGGAGACGCACCGTTTGCTGCGACTATCAATGGGAAAAACTGTCCGGAAAAAGGTCGCCTAAAAAAAAAATTTTTTTTTTTTACTCTAATTATCGAATTACCACATGAGTGATTGGCTTGAGCGACGGCGGATTCCCCCCCCCCCCCCCCCCCCGGGGACTATACTAGGAACTGGGTTCCTTTTTCTTAAAACAACATAAAACAGGAAAACATCACATCCTTTGGGTTTCGAAGACTGAACCAATTTTAAACGCCGTTATTTTCCTCACCCCACCGCCCCCCGCCCCCCGCCCCGAGCGAATGCTGTTCTAACTGGTTTATCAGCTCATTGAATCATCTGCTCCCCTCCCCCTCCACACCTTTCTTTTTCTCCTTCGGCTGGGGTTCTCATCCTACCCTTTCTTCCTCCTCCTGCCCCTCCCCCCTCCTCCCTCTTCGCCCCCTCCTCCCCTCCCCCTCTTCTTCCCCCTCCTTTCCTCTTAAGTTAGTTCAAGAAATCAAATCTGTCAGGACGGGCGGAAAAATGCCACTTCCCGACTAACAGGCGGAATCCAGCCCAGATTTTCAGTCGTTTCTTCTTATTCTTTCTTCCCTTTCACTAATTTATCCCGATGTTAGCACATTCTGTCTTGTTACTAGCGGACGCCTGTAGGTTTGCTACATGGGATCATTACTTACTGATCACGGTGACTCTGAAGTCTGGAACTGAAGGCGGAATGAGAAGTTGGGAAAACTTTTTTCTCTAAGCTCTCTCTTTTTTTTATATATATCTATAAAAAACTATTATTCTCGATGCTTGTTAAGAGGAAAAAAAACCTTTGGTGCTTCTGTTGTGAATGTGAAACATTATCTTCCAGCTGTACAGTGACACATTTTTTTAAGGAGAAAAGGACTCCTGATCCGTTTGCCAAAAGGGGGGTGGGGAGGTGGAATAATGTTATCGAGTGATTATTCTGGCTGAGATGTGTTATTTGGTTTCTTCCTTCTTGATCATTTGGTGTTTAAGTAAAATGAGGCACAGGCTTGTTTGCCGAGTGGAGTGGGAAAGGCATTTTGATTTGCTGGCCTAATTAAAAAATGATAAAGGATTAAAGGTAAGCAATGTCTGTGTGTGTGTGTGTGTGTGTGTATGTATATTTATTTATTTTTCTCGACAATCAACTGTTAAAAGGGGCTGATCCCTTTAAAAACCGTTTTAACTGATCTTTGTCAAACACACACTCATTTGCGGTCATTGAGGCCACCTTGGCGCAGACTACTTAAAGTGCATGTCTTAATCAGTTTCCCTGTACAGTCAGTGGCACCATATTTAACAGATTGAGCAAGTCTGTGACCTAGGAATACGGTAGAATTGTTTACATGTAATTTTTTTTCCCTCAAAAGGCAGGTATTCAGCCTTTTTTTTTTTTTAAACACTGTCTTTTTATAGAGAAATGCTCTTAAAGACGTGTGTGTGTATTTCAAAAATAAAATTGTATAAACTGTTGGGGAAGAGACGGTATGTGTTTGCTGGGGGGGGGGGGGGGGGAGGTAGTTATTGGTTGTTTTTCCTGTTCCTTACTGGGAACAAAAAACTGATTGCCCAGACAATTTGTAAAAAGAAGTCATAAAATTAGAAATAAGGAAAATTTAGAAACATAATTCTGAAACTAGCCTCAAGAGGACTTCCAGGGTCTGGTCTTTGAAATTGCAAGATCTAGGACGCGTTTAGGGATGTTTAAAGCTGTGTTCCTCCCTCTTGTCTGAGTGTTTAGGCTGTGTTTCTGGGGCTGAGATATCACATGTATGAAAAAAAAAATCCTAAACTCTTTTTTTTTTTTTAAACCTTTCTGGACTTGACTCAGATCTTTAAGATATTTTAATGCTTTAAAGAGTGATTATCCTTGTGCTGTTGATTATCCTTGTGCTGTTGATAAAGGGATTTTTTTTTTTTTTTTTAAGCTACTGTAAGATGCTTACTATCACGGGTAAGTTTTTTTGGGCTTGGTTATTTTCTTTTAAACCTGGTACTGGACTGTGGGGACAATATAGGAGCCACCTTCTTCTCCAATTTTCCCTGTACCCCTTACTGACTCCCCAGTATTAATCGTTTTTTATTCTGGTAACACCCAGACAAGAAATATCCGACTTTTCCCCCCTTCACAGGAAAAGGTGGACCGGGACTAAAGGGTGTAAAATCCCTGGACACATTCCTGGGGCAGGAAAAAGAAGAGGAAGATTAGAAGATTTTTTTTTTTTTTTTTTAAGAGAAAGCCCAGCGGAGCTAAACGGATGTCCCCTCATCTCCAAAGGAAAGTTCATCGGATTTTTATACTAGAGAGCTCATCTTCAGGATGTCAGTGAACATTTCTACTGCAGGAAAAGGTGTGGATCCAAATACGGTTGATACTTATGACAGTGGTGATGATTGGGAAATCGGGGTTGGAAATTTAATAATCGATTTGGACGCTGATTTGGAGAAGGACAGACAGAAATTTGAGATGAATAATTCCACCAACACGCCTAGCAGCAGCAACTCGAAGGATTGCGGAGGTCTGGCCTCCAGCGGGGCCGGTGCTACCGCAGCCTTAGCTGATGGCCTAAAATTTGCTTCTGTTCAGCCTTCTGCTCCCCAGGGGAATTCACACAAAGAGACCAGCAAATCAAAAGTGAAAAGGAGTAAAACTTCTAAGGATGCTAATAAATCTCTGCCTTCTGCTGCCTTGTATGGGATTCCCGAGATCAGCAGCACTGGCAAGAGGCAGGAAGTCCAAGGGCGCCCTGGAGAGGCAACTGGCATGAATTCAGCGCTGGGTCAAAGTGTGAGCAGCGGCGGCGTCAGCAACCCAAACGGCAATAGTACCGGCACCGGCACCTCCGCGGCCACCGCGGGGGCGGCCTCCTGTGGGAAAAGCAAAGAGGAGAAGGCAGGTAAAAGCCAGAGCAGCCGAGGTGCCAAGCGGGATAAGGATGCGGGGAAATCCAGGAAGGACAAGCACGACCTGCTTCAGGGCCACCAGAATGGCAGTGGCGGCCAGGCCCCTTCCGGGGGGCACCTCTATGGCTTTGGGGCCAAGAGCAATGGAGGTGGCGCGAGCCCCTTCCACTGCGGGGGCGCTGGGAGTGGCAGCGGCGCGGCTGCAGGGGAAGTTAGCAAAAGTGCCCCGGATTCAGGGCTCATGGGAAACTCTATGTTGTTAAAGAAGGAAGAGGAGGAGGAGGAGAGCCACAGGCGAATCAAGAAACTGAAAACCGAGAAGGTAGGATAAAGTCGCCTTCCTCGACTTCCCACTTTCCTCTTTGTGTGCATTTGTGTGGGTGTGTGTGTGTGTGTGTGTTTGGGGAGGGGGTGGGTGTCCTCTGTGTGCCTTAACACTTCCTATTCGTGCTTTCTGGTTCTTTGTGAGATTTCTGTCCTCTGCATCCTTTCCACGAGAATTTGGAATGGGGGAGCTTCCTTGGGTGCACGGTTTTAGCTCTTGCTTCTGCTGCTGCTGCTTGTGGTGCTAAGTGTTCGGGTCCCCGGGTGGGAGGGCCTGGGTGTTCCTAAAGTGCCTTTTACCCTGCAGAAGGGCTTCTGGCCAGTCAGCCAGTTGTGGTGTGCTTTTAATAGAAAACCTGCTCATGTACCCACTTGACTCCTGTCCTGGTTTCTCGCCCAAGGAGAGCTGTCTTACATGTGAATATACGCGCCCTAGTATTTCTGGTAGTGTGTCCTTAGGGGCAGGGTTCACGGTCCCTCCCTGGGGAGGTAGGTCGAGGATTCTCAATTACACTCCTCCCTCAACCTGTTTATTTTTATTTTTATTTTTTTTTCCGTTACTTTCTCCAACATAGTTCTGTCAAAGGGCATCAGCCTTGCATGGGTTCCTCTCATTGGTCCTGGGTTAAACCCCAGCTCGGTGCCCCTGTGTTGTCGGTTGCTTCGCCGTGTAGAATGACTGGAATGTTTTTGGTGGCTTTTAGGACTGTACCCTGGTGCCCCGGCCCAGTTCTTAGCTGGAGATATGAGTGTTCTCCTTTGGATTTCTGGCTTGCCTAGGGAGTGGGAAGGCTGGTGAAGACAAGTGAAAAAAAAAGGCTTGGCGGATTGGTGCTCCTGAAATGTGAAAACGGCCAGAGGAGACGAGAATTTGGGGTCGCATTTGAGCAAAAGTCTGGTTAGACACTGCCTTTGGAAAACTTGCCCCCAGGGCTGTGCCATTCGGTGCTGGAGGCCTGTGACTTACTGGTCCAGTGACGGGGGTACGTTGGGTAGTGTCCCAGGACTGAAAGTGCTCTGTCCACCCTGCAGGTTGGGAGAGAGCTGGGGGTGTGAGTAATGTTTCTGTAAAATCGGTCTTTAATCCTGCCGGTAGTGCTTTGCAGAAGCAAAAATTCATATCCTGTGATTTATGGCGTGGCTGTTTGGAAATGTGCTTCTTAAATACTTTGGTGTATTTGCTATGTCTAACTTGATCCGAACTGTAAGATGTCTTTGGGTGATTATTTCCGTGTACAGTTATTCGCTGCTCTGTCCTCAAACCTTTCAATTTTTGTTTTTGTGTGTTGAAGACTTTAATGATGGGAGTACAGGAAGAAAGTTCTGATTTTATGATTTGAGAAGTTGTTGAAGGTCCATCAAAGTGTAGATAATGCCAGCATCACAAAAAGCCTGCGAACGCTTCTTTGATTCCTGTGCCTTTGGGCAGACAGCATTTTACAGTGATGACTTGAAATGCATTTTTAAAAATCCCAGGTTTCGATACTTCCATTTCACTGCGTAGTTGCGCGTAATTTCTGCTAAAAGGCGTTCTGAAATCTTATTACTTAGTACAGTAGAGCATTTACTTTTGTTGCCAATAGTCTTCCAATTGCAGTTATAATCTGCTCTAACTATCTAGATGAATTGCCCTAATCCAGTGCTCACAATGGCTGTGGTTAAGGAGTCAGAACCATTTGATTGGATTCACTGCTGCCTGGAATGTGGGAGGTACTGCCCTTTTGCATTCCCCTTAGCCTTTTAATCTTCCAGCCAAATGTTCACATTCAACAATTTTGTTTAGCTGGCAGTCGGAACATTTCTGTATCTCAAAGGCTGCTGTCATGGCAACTGAGATTAGAGCACGGTGTCGGTTCTCCAGTTTTTGTGTTCTTTTCACTTTCCAGTCACAGAGGAAACTGGATGAAGAATGGAAGAATTAAATTATTCATATACGTGCAACTCATCTGGAGTCGGGAGCAGTATAAATGCGATAATGTGAATTACATAAATGAAGAGCAAACAAGTCGTGATGGGGCTGGGGGTGGAGGAGGGGAGAGAGCACAGAGCCTTTAGATTCACTCCACCGCCCGCCGCCAACTGGAGCCCCTGGTGTTGGCACAGGGACCCCTCAGGGATGGCTCCGAGGGGCTTGGATCCTGCAGTCTTGGCCATTCTCTGTCCAGCAGGAAGGTGTTGGCTCAGGGACACGGGTCCTCAGGTTCTCCTCCCTACCCCCCCCCCCGGCCCCCCAAGAATGCTTGCCTCCTCAGCACCCAGAGATGGCACTCTCTCGGACAGATGTCACCCAGGGAAGTCGCTCTGATTCCACCAACTCGTGGATGGGAAAATGAGACCTCAGTTTAGGGACGACTTCCTAATGATGGGAGGATCCTCCGTTTAGGAGGTAAAAGATTTAGTAGGACATGCTTTACCTGACCAAGTATTTCAGCACCGAGGCATCTTTGAGAAAGGTTTCTTTTGACATTTTGTAGAATGTTTTCACCTCAGCCTGGCTTGATTTTCGGGGTTCGTGAGGAGTAAGTGCCTCAAGAGTGAAAACGATTGATTTCCAGCAATCAGATGTGGCTCACGAGGGGCCAAGTGTGAACACCAAAGGAGGGGTGTATGTGTGCGCATTTCTCTTCTGTGTGTGTGTGTGGGGGGGGGTTGTTTTTCCTGGTTGAAAGGTTTCACAGGAGATTCATAAGACTTGCTGTCACCGGTTAATTTTCACAGCATGCTTAAATGTCTATTTTTGGGCTGTTTATTCTGTTTCTACACTACACAAAGTCATGTAAAACATGATAAATTGGACCTTATGAAACCTAATTAAATCAATGAGTGTTCTGCTCCTTTATGTGGAAACCACAAGTATGTTGTAAAAGTCGCCACTCCCTTAATACGTGAGCAAAATCAAAACATGCCATAATTCTAAGATGTTTGAGCTATATTTCTATAGGCCATTTTGTGGTTAAGCCACCAGTGACATGTCTGAATAAGTAGATTTGACGGGTTGGCTTTGGGTTGTTAAAACCTGCTTCTCCACCTTACCCCCCCTCCCCCCCCCCCCCCCCCCCCCGCCTTCTTTTGAAGCATAATAGCCTGTATTAAGGCTCTTCTGCATGTATCCTCCTTAGCCGTCTTACAGTTTTGACTTATCAGACACAGGCATTCGGCCCGGGCTAAACAGGGTACATGGTTTTGTTTGATCGCCGGAAAATTCCAAACTACATAGAAGAATTCTTAAAAATACCCAATACCTCAATAGACATGAAAGGCACAGGAGATCTTACAGTTGTGTCTCAGGGTTCTGACGACTCAGTACGTATTCAGAAAAGAGAATTACTTCTCTGATATCCTATTGCTTTCATTAAGATGGTCCTTAACAGCCTAAAGGTGGTGTCGACAAATGGACCTGTCTGTAAGGGATATCATTCATTTTATTTTATTCTCTTGTAGAAGCCTTTTACACTTCACTAGGGAATTCTGGCACATTTTCTAAGTGAGCGTGAGCAGTTGAAGAACGTATTTTGATGAATGAGTTTTGGGGACAATATGCGTCCCCCCCTCTGCCCCCAAAGCTAGTGCCCCCTACAAATTCTGCTTAGAGAGTGCAGTTTATCTACTGTGAAATAAAAGGGCAGAAAGGTCACTTGCCATAATTAAAGAACAAAGTCTATTGTTGTCGGACAGCAAACTGTTTTGAAAGCCACAGAAGGGATTTAGCGGTTAAAAACGTTGGTAACTAAGGGTGGCTGCCAGTGTGGATCCCGCCCCTTACTTTTCTATAAGCTGCCTCTGAGGGTGACAGGGCTTTTTGAGGTGGGTGCAGAGGCCATCCTTTCCCCAAGCAAATACTCTGGGAGAAGCCAAGAAACTTGGGGGCGTTTGTGTGGCCGAGGCAGATCACCGAGTCCTGAGCGGACGTGGTATTGGAAATGTACCGGGTGTGCCGGAGAGGTGAAAAAACTACGCACGACGGATCAAGACTGTGCTAAAGGAGATAAATAATGTTCAGCAACTTTTAATAACTTGGCAAATGGTCTGCACAGAAAAGGGAGGGGGGAGAGGGGTGGGGAGTCATTGTCCAAATGTCACCAGGTTAAGAATGCTCTTCAGGTGAAATTGCTTGGCTCCGAGATGGTTTTAATTAGAGTGTTATAAAGACTTATTTTTTCCTAAGCAGCATTTTATAGTTCGTAAATGAAATGTATGCCGAAAGTGCTAAGCAGAAATCTCCCTAACCACAGAGGTGTTCAATAACCAGATTCAAACAACACGGAAAGGACCATCTGTTCTTCGTTTTCAGCTTGAAAAACAAGGATTGAATGGCCGAGATTCGCTCCAATTTTGACTGTGTCTGTGTGTGAGTGCGTGTTTTTTTAATTTAAAAAAGTTCACCTGGTACTTCATAGAAACTTGCAATTGCAGTAATACGAGGAACGCTGTGAAAACACATGTTCCTACATTTATTTTAACCAGTTCCACTTTTATTTAAAAGATTTCCAGAAGCCCAGCCATTGAACACTTTATAATGGCTATTCAGTTCCTGCAGGCAGTCACAATGAGGGGTCAGCTCTTCAAAGATCTCACTCTTTAGTCAGTACCTGAATTATTCTGTCAATTTTCCCCCTGGAGGCCAGAGGGGTAAAGGCTCTTTCCAGGCTAACTCTGGTCAGCGTTTATCGGTTAATCTAATTGTGTGTGATAGCACTTTCCACCGGTGTTTACTGGACTAGACCTCGCTCTCCTTTAGAGCTGTATCTAGGATTGTTGATAATGGGGAAAATATTCTTTCCACGATGATAACTTTTGAGTCCTTGACTTTTAGACACTAAGCTTGGTTCTGGGTTTAGTAAGAGCCCTGGGTGAAACATTATCCGGCCTTTGTTTGAGGTCTTTTATAGAAGCTAATGACTGGGCTTGTGCCTCCCTGAGATAAATGACATTATCTCTGAGTGGGCTGACAGGAAACAGACATGTTAATGGTGAGGCTGCAGGGAAGATCTGCTTGGGTTCTGACAAAAGAGTCAAGAAGGGACCCCTGGTTGTGGTCATTAACACATAATGCATTCTTGCTCCTCCTAAGAGGCCCTTGATAATTGGAAAGCTATTTTAGCCACAAGCACTTAAATCATAAATCTACTGCTCCTAGTTCCTTTGCATTTTTAAAAGTAGGAAAGTAGCCGTGTGTGTGTGTGTGTGTGTGTGTGTGTGTGTGTGTGTGTGTGTGTATGTGTTAACAAGTGTGTGATCCGGTTTATTTTTATTTTTTTAAAGCTGGGTGGTAATGACATCTGGTAGAGCCCTATGAACTGGCTATACCAGGTGGGATCTCTCTTTGTCTTTCATTGTGCCTCAGTCATCCCTCGGTTTTAATAGACCCAAAGAGTGGGTCGAGAAACTAACCAGAAATCATTTCTATACATGAAGTTTGCCTCGTGGGAGAGGGATAAAAATCTATTTTTTGGAAGTTGGGGGACAAGATTTTGCTCAGTGATTTGAATGTGATGAAACCTGCCTTTTGAAGTGTGTGTTTAAAAAGTCATGGGTATAATTGAGTTTCACTGCAGTTTAAACTTCACTTCTTGAGCGGAGATAATTGCCATGTTGCACACACGCTAGAGGTGTAGAAGAGGTGGAAGGATCATGTTATTCTATTCTTTAATATTAAGCCCTGAAAGTTTTTCATAGTAATTACCGCGGCACAACATAGTTTTGATTGCCAGCACTCTGAACTTGCCAGTGATCTGAACATCAAGGGTTTTGCTTGAATACATAAACAGTTTATTCGTAAGTTACTTGTATAGCGTTCTTGTAGAACATGGAAGCCAGAACTAAGGAGATACTGGGCAATCCCTAGCAATATCACAGTGGCTGTAAGCCTTTTTCATTAGGATTGTTGGCCAATAAAGAGTATTCTCAATCTGTGCATTTCAGGTTATAGACAGGGAAAGAGAACAGGTGAAATCTTTCCCTCAGGAATGACTTAGATCATCATTTAGAGGCTACTATACAGATCAGCCTGGAGCCCTGTAACTCGCATTTCATGGGTGTATGTATAATTACTGAACAGCAGAATTCAGCTGAGTAAATTGAAAGATCAAATTGGCTTTATTTGGGGATTCCTGAATTGGGCAGTATTTCATCTAGCAAATAGAAAGGAGCTCCAAAGAGCTGTAGGAAAGGTAAGGTTTTGAAAGGTGGACAGGGGGCGGGAGAAGGAAGTTTATTAGCAGAGTGCCTTCCTAAGGGGAATGGAAGGGGTCTATTGGTTTTCTCACTGGCGCTAACCAGGTAATCCCATAAATGATGGGTTAAAGGCTACATTCCTGGGAGAAGCTGAATCTACAATTAGATTACTAGTAAGTCTTGGTTTGCTGATGGGGGGCTTAGCACAAGTGACTCCATTTTGGACCTGTTGTTTGTTTTGCAACACTTTCCCCCTTTGATTAGACTTAGCTGAACTGTGAGAGACATGATCAAACTTTAAGGCATTCGCACCGCTGCCGGAGAACCCTGTGACGTCTCCCAGTTCTTGTTGATCATTTGGGTGGTTTTCTCGGGTCATGGCTTCAGGCTCACCAGTTTTTGCTTGGTTATTTTCTTCAGTCCTTTTCTGGCATTCCAGTCTTAGGGAGCTCATCTGCTTGGTGGTTAGCGGTTGCGAACATGCCTTTAAAGCTTCTGAGAGAATACAGCTTGCCAGGGAGATTACTGTGATTATTGCAAGCAGGATAGTTCCCAATGCCTGGAGTGCACTTTGAAGCCATGGTCCCCACCACCCAAACCAATCAAAATCCAGTAAGTCAAAGAAAGACTCCACTGAAGAAAGACTCCCTTTTGAAGGCAAGTGGCCTGCTCACTGATCTTAGGTAACGGAGTTTGAACTCTGCTGCGAGAAATGTTCATTCAGGTACAACAGACACTATGGGCTGTAGCATGGGCACCTCCTTGTTTAGCTCAAGGATAAGCATGGGCTGCCCTGTTCTCAAGAATAACTTTGGCCGGAGGGTCTAAGATGTTTGGGGGACAGCTTTTGCATTAGCAGCGGATTCTGTAATACTTTCAAGAGTTAAGGATGGGTTCCTAATCATAGCCTCATATTTATTCCTAATCAGGGAAACTGAGACCTGCCAAAGGGAGCTGATTTTGAATCATGAGAGCCCCTTGGTACAGCCGCGGCAGCCAGTAAAGTGTAAAGGTTTGTAGACCACACAGGTGTTTTTATTCTGGTTACTCTTGACTTGTATCCCTTTCTTTGTACCGAACCAGGCTGTAAGGTTCCCTGGGTTTGGGGGTGTTAACCAGAGACATGGAAATGGACCGTCAGGATTAGGGAGTCTGACAAAATAGAGGAGGGGCCAATTTGTTTGGGAGACACTGAGGCAGGAGCATAGTGGTAAGTCCAGCCGTTGTTTGGAGGTTGGATTATGAAAGAAGCGGCGTACCTCGATGTTGGCCTCTCAGTCGATTTGATTTTGAGGTCTCTGCCAGGAGTATGGAGTACAGGACCTGTCAGGTGGAGACTTCTTCAGCTCTGAGATACATTGTGTATCTGACGTTCGAGTCTCTGAAGTTTGGCTGCCAGCTGGGCAGTGAGGGGGACCTGGTCCATCCCTTCCAAAGATACTGAAGGGCAGTCTTTGTTCTTAGTGATTGCAGATCAGAAGGGTGCGAGAAAATTGGAAGCATCAGCTGGAGTTGTAGCCAGATAATTTAAGAAACTACAAGCATTCAGGGCCTGGTCTGGTTATAGGTAAATAACAGAATCTCAAAGGCAATTAATAGAATTGGAATCTAACGTACAGATGAACGTGCAAACGTCTTTGTACAGTTATCTCCATGTTATATACCAAAGATAATTACAGTAAAAGTAATTTGTTTGCTTTAAACTTGGTCTGATTATTTACATAAGTGTAGCAAAGACGGTGATTGACCTGGGTGCCTAGATGGCTCAGGCAGGTAAGTATCACTTGGTTTCCACTCAGGTCCTGATCTCGTGGTTTCGTGAGTTCGAGCCCCGAGAAGGGCTCTGTGATAGCAGTGCTGAGCCTGCTGGGGATTCTCTCTCTCCCTCTCTGCCCCTCCCCTCCCCTCTGTCTCTCGCAAATAAATAAACTTAAAAAAAAAAAAAAATAGCGATTGACCAAAAAAGCTCTTTTTAAGACTGCTTTGCTGGCACCTTGTAAGCAAGGTACTATGCCGGTTTTTCCAAGGGGCTTTATTCTAGCTCCATAAAGTCAACCTGTTTTTTTTTTTAAAAACACTCTGGTCCTGAGTCTAAGCACACGTCTCTCAAATACAAGATTCTAGTCAAAGTCTTGGTAATATAACACAGTTTCCAATTGTGTCCTGTTACAAACAGAAGGGATTCTCATTGAACTTAAGTAAATAACTGTTTTGCTGTTGAAAGAATACCCAAGAGTTTCCAAATTCTGGAGGAATCGAGGAAAGTAAATGTTTCATCTTTGTTTATAAAGGCGTACTTCACCAAATTATTAAGTCATTAATAGCTTAAGGGAAAAAGTTCCCTCAAATCTGGAAAAATAACATTAAAGAATTAGCACTATCTCAACCAAGGTGTCCTAAAAATTATAATGATCATCCTGCTTTCATTCAGCCCCATGCTCTTAATTTTTGTTCTGCTTGAATCCGCTTTTTCCATTAGTTCTGGAAATTCTTAACCAGTTCATTTTTATGATCTTAAAGTTATCAGAAACGTGTGTTTGCCAGAGTTCTTTCTGTGAAGCCCTCAAGATGACATACCCTTTGCAGGAACACTTTTGCGAAAGCATTTGAATAACACAATAACTGTCTGAACGTGAAACGACTTAAAAAATGTCCATTGGTAGGGGCGTCTGGCTGGCTCAGTCGCTAGAGCACGGGACTCTTGATTTCTGGGTCATGAATTCAAGCCTCCTGTTGGGTGTGGAGCCTACTTAAAATAAAAATTTAAAAAAAAGTCAATTGTCTGATGAGAGTTCATTATAAGGGAATTGACAAGAAAACTTGGTTGTTTCTTTGACACAGATTTTAAAATGATACCTGGAATTATGATGACAATATTATAGCAGGACATATTGGACTTTAGGAATTTTATACAGTTTCTGGAATACGACTCATATAAGTCTGTACAAATACAACATAAAGAAGTCTTGGTATTGGGGAAGGGGAAGGGAAAAAAGAAGTCCTAAGTATTGTTTTTTATCTGACAGTGCTTCCGGTGTAATTTAACATATCAGATAAGCCTACTTAGTTTTGTTTTGTTAATGTTTATTTTTGAGAGAGAGAGACAGAGTGTGAGCGGGAGAGGGGCAGAGAGAGAGGGAGGCACAGAATCCGAAGCAGGTTCCAGGCTCTGAGCTGTCAGCACAGAGCCCGACGCAGGGTTCAAACTCACGAACTTCGAGATCATGACCTGAGCTGAAGTCGGACGCTTAACCAACTGAGCCACCCAGGTGCCCCTTGACTCAATTTTTAAAAAAAATTTTTAATGTTTCTTTACTTTTGAGAGAGAGAGAGAGACAGAGTGTGAGTGGGGGAGGGGTAGAGAGAGAGGGAGACATAGAAAATGAAGTAGGCTCCAGGCTCCCAGCTGTCAGCACACAGCCCAATGCAGGATTCCAACCCACACACCGTGAGATCATGACCTGAGAGGAAGTCAGACGCTTAACCAACTGAGCCATCCAGGTGCCCCAGATAAACTCACTTAGTTTAACAGCTCCCTTTTTATAAGAAGGGAAAACAAATCTTTTCAGATGTTCTAGGAACCCTCTGAAAAATGTCAGTTAGTTCTAAGCCAAAAAGACTTCATTTAGGATTTTTTTCAAAAAAATTTTTTAACGTTTATTTATTTTTGAGAGGGAGGGAGAGAGAGAGAGAGAGAGAGCGAGCAAGCTGAGAAGGGGCAGAGAGAGAGGGAGACACAGAATCGGAAGCAGGCTCCAGGCTCTGAGCTGTCAGCACAGAGCCTGACGCGGGGCTCGAACCCACAAACTGTGAGATTATGACCTGAGCCCAAGTCTGACGCTTCACAGACTGAGCCACCCAGGCACCCCCATTTAGGATTTACTTTTGGGAAGTTTTTCAAAAATATCAAAGGTGTTAAAATACTTCGTCAAGTAAGGTCTTGGGTCACTAAAAAAATGTGGTTAAACATCTGTTTAACCATAGTGGCAGTTAAGACTTCATGGGCAGAGGTGTCTCGGTGGCTCAGTCAGAGCATGTGACTCTTGATCTCAAGGTTGTGAGTTCAAGCCCCACGTTGAGCATAGAGCTTACTTAAAAAAATAAGCAAATAGAGACTTTTTGGGCAAATACAGAAAGTTAAATAGTTGTATGATGTCTTACAGAACAGACCAATAGCCCAAGAAAACTTAGCAGATGAAAAAATAGTAAGGTTTCGTTCTGTGTTAAGTATACTGCTGACATTAAAGCTTATTTAAGAACCATTATAACAAATGTATTCAATCTTACTTAGCTTGATCATGCATAAATTTCACAGACTTTCTTTTTTGCATATTTTATTTTTAGTAATCTCTACGCCCAATGTGGGGCTTGAACCTACAACCCCGGAAATCAAGAGTAGCATGCATGCTCTAATGACTGAGCCAGCCCTGTGTCCCACAAATTTTCTTTGTTACATTCAGATTTTGTCATCTGTTTTTCCTATTTCCCCATCCTGAAATAAACACCCTCACTTGAGGACAGAATACTTTTATTTTCCTTTAACAAAATGCATCTCCATTCCTCATCTATTTCTTTTTTTACACATCCTTTCTTCGCAATACAGCGATGTTTCCCTTATTATTTCTAGTAGCTTCACTTACATAGATTAGAATTTTTAACCCTTAAAAACTTTCCATTCTCATGAAAATTAAGAAGTAAACAATAGTGTACTCTTACACTAGCATTTCGTGGCTTGGCAATTTCATAACTAGTCTTCCTAATTTGTAGAAATACACGTTTTCTCATAGTAAATTCATTGTGGCACAAAACACGGTTACTAATAGACCCAGATATCTTCAGTTCCTCTGTAAAAGAAGCACAAAATGGATAAACTTATTTTTAGTAACGTTTCAGTGTTTAATTTGGAGATGATCTAGATATTCAGTGGACCTGACTTATCATTTTAAAAAAAAAATTTGTTTTTTTAACGTTTCTTTATTTTTGAGACAGAGAGAGACAGAGCATGAACAGGGGAGGGGCATAGAGAGGGAGACACAGAATCCGAAACAGGCTCCAGGCTCTGAGCTGTCAGCACAGAGCCTGATGTGGGGCTCGAACTCACGGACCGCGAGACCATGACCTGAGCTGAAGTCGGACGCTTAACCGACCAAGCCACCCAGGCGCCCCTGACTTACTTAACTTAGCAAGAGTAGCTAAAAAATAGTAGCCAAAAAATTTTGGGGACTAATTGCTGAAATGCTCACAGAGAAACTTTGATCTCCTTTGCATCTATTTAAATCATTTGTCCTTAACAATTACGTTTAATTACCTATGAAAATTTCATTAGGTATTAGACAAATTTAGTCATCGTCCCAAGTCATTTTTCTGGTTGACAAATTTTGTAGCAGAGATAACATGAAGTTACTTGATGAACAAACCCAGGCAGAATAAAAGTTGTACGTCTGCCGTGTTTTCAGTGTTGATAACTCTAAGGCAACTTTAATTTTAATTAAACCAACAAGCTCGATCTAGTTGTCACTCACAAAAAATTATTGTAGACCGCGTGGCCTTGAAAAAAAGTTGGGGTTTTTATGTTTTCTAAGGGTTTAGGGATCCTTACACAAAGACTTGAGAAAGCTAGTCTTTTCTTCTGGTTGAGGTTTTATTTCGGTTAGGGGAGAAGACCTAAAAAAAGGTTATCATGCTCTGAATAATAGCTTCCAATTTGGCCATCTACTAAAAACAAAAAAATTCTTTAAAATATCTTGTCAGTTTTCACTTTCACCCAGGATGAACAGTAAATATCTCTGGCAATAGTGAACAACCTCTTGGACATGAGAGGAGTCCCCAAAGAGACTGCAAAACGTATTTTATTTTCCTCTTTGTACTGGGTGCTACAGACATTTGGGAGACCTGACTGGTTAAGAATTTTCATCCTTAGCTGGCTTTTGTTAGTTTTCCCAGGATCCCATCTGTAGGCTTTGAGGGGGTTTAACGTATGCACCAGAACTTGGCAAGGTTTTTCATGAATTTTCATTTTGGTTTCCCCTTGGCGTTTTAAGGGGATAACACAGCAATCTACCAGAAAATTCTTGAGTTGTGGGGTGCCTGGATACCTCAGTCAGTTGAGTGTCTGCCTCTTGATTGGGGCTCAGGTCATGATCCCAGGGTTGTGGGATCCAGCCCTCTGTGGGGCTCCGTGCTGAGTGTGCAGTCTGTGGGGATTCTCTCTCTCCTCCACTTAACCCTCTCTCTTTCCCTCTCTCCAATTAAAAAACAAAAACAAAACAGACAACCCCAAAAAACGAAAAAGAAAATTCCTGAGTGTTGTCAACCGGGAGGGGCCTGTATGGGATCCTCCAAGGGTGTTTAAGGGATTGTCTGTAAGGCTTCTAATGGGGCAGATTTTGTTTACTGTCTTGTTCCATAGTCTTCTTTTCAAAGTGTTCAACTATTGTCATGACCTCGTCTTATTTTCTGCCTTTTTATTAATTCATTAATCTTAGGAGATAATCTGTTTACAGAAACTTTGGAGGATGTCTTCTGCGTTTAGGAAATTTATTTTTTTTTTAGTTTTAGAGAGAAAATGCAAGTGGGGGAGAGGGAGAGATTCTTTTTTGTTTTTTTCTTATAACGTTTATTTATTTATTTGGAAAGGAAGCGAAAGAGACAGAGAGAGTGCATGAGCTGGGGAGGGGCAGAGATGGGGGGGGGGGGGAGAAAGAATTCCAAGCAAGCTCCCCTCTGTCCGTGCAGAGCCCCATGTGGGGCTCGAGTCACGAACCGTGAGATCATGGTCTCAGCAGAAATCAAGAGTTGGATGCATAACCACTTAACTGACTGAGCCACACAGGTGCCCTAGGTGTAGCAAAGTTTTAAACTGAGGCCCTTAGTTTGGCCTTTGTCCAAGGAGTGAAAGATACCTGATGAGGTATAACCTCATCAGGTCACCTGTAGCCTCTGGTCGTCTTATTTCCAAACCATTTAATAGTCTTTTCAGAGTGAAAAGTGGACTTAGATAAAGCATCAATAGAATGAGTACTCAAAGGGTGGAGGGGAGCAGTGGGAGTTAGTTAGGTTTAGAGTTTTTTAAGAACCGTTTGTATTTTTAATTTTTCACGAGCACTTTGCAATGGATCTTTCAGTGTAGCCAATTTGGAATTTTGAAGACTTTGGAGGCTTCAAATAGGTAATCCATTCCGTCTGTTTGATTTGGAAATCCTTGCTTTTAAGCGCATTTCTTCAGGGTTCTTATCTAATAGGAGCATTCCTCTTCAAGGCCGTTCTATATCCCCTGAGGGCCGGCAGCAGTTTGGGAGGACCCTGGCCACCAGTGGAGTTTAACCCACATTTGTGTCCGGCTATATTTTGAAGCCCCCAAACATATGGTTATGCTGTCATGTTCTTAGCACAGAAAACAAGCTCAGTAAGGTTTTTTTTCATTTGTTTTGTTTTGTTGCCATTTTTATATCGATTTATGGCTTCTGAGACCTTAGCTCTTAGACACCAAATAAACAGGTATGCCTGGAGGTGGTGTTCTTTAGGTTTTCAGGATCTCATTTTTTTGGCTAAATCTCTGGCTGGCTTGGAGCCAAACTGATAACTAAGAGGGATGTGTTTTTGGGTTGGGGATCGCGTGGTGTTGTATGGGATACCCTGTTGCTTGGAAGTTTTCTTGAGGTTGGCAGGCGACCTGGGGTCAGTCTAACCCTGTTCCGCCCACTTTTCCTAACATGGAAGGCTCTGCCCTGGGTGGTGAGCGCTCTAACAGCTTTTAAGTGCTTGACCCGTGCTATCAGTTTTGTGGCTTTTTGCGAGTGTTTTTGTTTTGTTTTGTTTTGGTCTTCAGAGATTCCTATGAGCAATAGCCTTTACTTAAAACCAATTTTCCTTCACCTCAGACCTCGCATTGGACCCAGAACAGCTTAATCAGATCCAGTCTGGTTTTTTAAGTTGGACCCCGCCTGGTAACCACCGTGGGGAGAGAATTTGGAGAGGGATTCCAATCAAATGAGGAAATGCGGAAAGCCGGTTAGATAGGCAAGAGAGTAGATCTCAGAACCCAGAGGAACTCACCCATGGCCTTGCCCTTGGAAACGGTGAGAAAGATAACCCAAAAGTTTTCTTCTTTGAGGATACCACGCCTGTATTTCTCCTTCCTTGTCTCCAGTGCTCTTGCCAAAGCTATTAAATAGCAAAACACAACTGAGTAACTTTTGAGACCAAATTGGCTTTGTTGAAGTATTCATGAATCAGGCAGCATCCAGTGTGGCCAATAGAAAGGAGCTTTGGAGACTCACAGAAAAGGAAAGGTTTTTAAAGGTAGAAAGGGTGTAGGAAAAGAAAGTTGATTAGCGGAGTTACCTTGTTTAAGGCAGGGTCGCCTTCCTCGGGCGGACAGAAAGGGTCTTTTGGGTACATTTTCTTTCTCGTGCTGACCATGACCAGGTAATCCCAGATCACCTAAAGATTGCATTCCTAGGCAGAGGCTGAAACTGCAGTTAATTGAAGTGTAGAGTCTTGTTTTGCTGACGTTGGCTTGGCATAAGTGACTCCATTTTGGGCCTGTTCTCTCTTTTTTAGCAGTAGGGTTATAATTACATATATGGATACTGGGTTGGGGGTAGACCGAAAGTATCTAGTAGGTATGGGCTGTTTTTCTTTACAAAAAAGCATCACTCTCGATTTTACAATTTTACATTCTACTCCGCCACCGAGTAAATGGGGCCGTCACTGCCCAGGCCCCTGTGGGGCTCAGTTCTCTGAACCGGATGAAGTTTCACGAAGTGCCTGCTTGGTGTCTCTTGCAAGTTCTTTTTAACCTGAACTAAAGCCTTTTGGCAGTTGGAACAAAGCTGTTGCAACTGAATGAAAGGTTAAACTCTTCATAGTCTATTGACCAGCAGTGGGGTTGTTTGTAATGTTTGTTGGAGAACTCAAAGTAAAGGGGCTGAGATTGGCACATTGTTCCTTATGCTGGATTCTGCGTACGTGCTAAATTTTGGTTAGAAATACCCCTGCTAAGGTATGAGAACAGATTATGGGTTTTGCCTGAAGAACTGAAATAAAGGATCACAAAGCAAATATATTTTAATAGGTCATGGGCCTTGAAGTACCTGCATCGCTTTTGGTATTTCGAAGACTTTTACCCTCCCCCGTCCCCGCCATGGTGAAGCTAAGTGAAGATTTGTGTTTTATTTTTTAAATGTTTATTTTTGAGAGCGCGCACGCGCGTGAGCGGGGGAGGGGCGGAGTACCGGAAGCAGGCTGTGAGCTGACAGCGGAGAGCCCGATGCCAGGCTCGAACTCCTGATCCGTGAGATCATGACCTGAGCAGAAGTCTGACGCTTATCTGACTGAGCCACCCAGGTGCCCGGCTAGATGAAGATTTAAAAATATCTACATCATAGTTGTAAGAGAGAACTCAAAGGGCAGGGGGTTTTCGTTAGAACAAATGAGTTTGAAGTGATGAGTAAACACAGTAGTGATTTATTTTATCAAAGCTGCTCTCTCCTTTTCATCCCCCCCCTCCTCCTCAGTTTGATTATTATTCACGGTGACTACTCTGGCTCAGTTGCCCAGCTTTTTTGCCTCCTGGGAATCCTCATTGTCAGCTAGCACCCTAAGAAAAATGTGCCTACAAGGGACATTTAGGCATATTCCAATAATGCCATATGAATGCAGCTTTTACAGTTTAAAAGTCTATTGATTATATTTTGTGTTGGATCTAATGATTTTAGAAAGCAGATAGTTAGCTTGTGGAATTGGCTTATTATGTTAACCAGAGAGTAGATGGCCTGGTGCCACAGACGTATAATTTTACTTAAAGGGACTTTTAAGGTTTTGATGTGTTTTCTTTTCCTCTTATTTCCCTGATGGCTTCTTTTTATTGAAGGGTAACTTAAGGAGACCTGGTAGCAATTTTACTGCCTTCCCCTGACAGTTTGAAATAATAGCATGGTCTTTGGTTGCACCGATCTTCCACCAGTCAACTTGATTCTGGTTTTTGTCATGTGGCAGTGAATTAAAAAAAAAAAAAAAAAAAAAAGTGTTTGTAGTATGTTTTCAGAAATGGACTCTTTTATATGCTTCAATTAGCAACAGACGCCAAAGTTCCAATTGGTCACACTTTCATAAACTTCTAGAAGTCACACTTCATCGTTTTGATGAAAGAAAACTGGTTTGGTTCCTTAGGAAAGCACATCTGGCCCTCGGGTTCCTTTAGGTACACCTTTTTGTCTTTCTTTCGCCTTCAGTCACTGGAGGTTCAAAGGTCGTGTCGAAGTTGTTCCTGGCGAGTGCCCCTTTCTGGAAGGCTGTACTTTGTTGGGTTGCTACACCCACGTGTTAGAACTCGCTTGGCATAAAAATACGATTTATTTCCGTGCCTCCATTTTACAGTTTTGCCCATCCTTCTCTTAGAACATCATGAGGATGAGCTGGAAAACAGCTCCTAACTTTTGTTTTGCAAAGTGTGCGGGGCCAGACCAGATTACTTTTGGATTTCCTGTCACCTCCTTGGCCGATTTTATGGATGGCTCATGTTAAAAGCGACAACAGTGTTTGAGTTGGAAGGGCTGAAGCCTCGGGTCTTCATTCTTCATGGAGAACTGTTTATTTGTGTGTGGTTCACCACAGTACATGGATAATGCTATCAAATCTGTGCTTTATTATAGGCTTATGACTAGCACAGCACCCCTTCACTTCTGTTTCTGCGTGTTCGTTCTTTGCCAATTCCTTTGTGATGGAGATGGAATTAGAACTGAATCTTTGCAACCAAGGGGAAAATAGGCACAACAAATAGAAATCGTCCCTTGAGCCAGTTGAGACGTAAGCAGTGGTGATGGAAGAATCTCTGTATGTTTTCAAAGTAAGTGAAATACATAGGAAAGCACTTGAATGTAACTTTTCCGTGAAGAGCCCTGGCAGATGAGCCGAAAGCTTTGACCAACGGAGACTGCTCCTCCGACAACTAGGTTTTCCCCCTTGATGCTGTTTCCCATCTCCAGGAACTGATTGAAAAGCCATTCACATTCCCAAACCTCCACACCGCTTTGAAGGTGGAAGCCGAGTTAAGTAATATTGTTTGCTTCTGCTCCCCAAAGGGAACAGCATGATTTAAAAACAGCAATCGAGCTTTTCCGCATCAAACTCCATTTGGCTACTTGTCTCCGTTTACATTCCTTGCCCAAATCCTCCACCAGCCTTTCCATGATGCCGCAGCAGATGCCAGACATTGAAGTAGAAAGCGAGCAGCTGTTTCCATTACTCCATTGCTGGATTATCCTCCACAATCGGTTTGCCTTCTCTCTTCACCGCCCCCCCACCCCCATCTCCGACTTCTAAAAGAAAGAGCCTTTCTCTCCCTCCGACTTTTGCATGCTCCACTTTATCAGTCTGTAGGTTTTCTATCTTATCAGGACCACTGCTTTGCTCTGAAGGCCGGTTTATTGTTCCAGGCGGCAGCAGATGGGAGTGCCAGGGCCCGGGGGCGTGGCCGCTCGCGCCGCTGCCGGCGCGCGCTCCCGTGGGGGGGGGGGCGCGGGAACGCGCACCGCCGGGGGCGCGCCCTCCTTCCCGCCCAGCACCCGTTTATAGCCCTGAGCGCTGTAAATCTGTCAGCTCTTCCCGACGCCCTCACCTCTTTCTTCATTTGCTCCGGCTTCTAGTTTGACAACGTTCCCCCGAGGCGGAATTCTAATCTGCTTCCAATTAGTTGCAAAATGTGACTGAAATTTCCACATTATGACTGCTGTTTTACTTGCACGCACACATCTAGAAACAAATTAATGCTCTTGAATATTTATTTTTTGAGCCCTTGGATTTACTTTAAGAGGAAGAGTTTCCAACTGTTCGGAATGGCTTCCAGGATTTGCGTTTTTTCCCCCCAGTCTTATATATTGGGTTTATTTAAAAAAACAACAAAAAACCAGAGAACACAACAATTATGGCGTGGTCTCCCCATCTCTTAACAAACCTTTTCCATCTTTTCAAGATTTCTTCAAATGTATTACATATGTTTGTTATGCAAATAAATTTTGCAGTATTTCTAAAGTAAACAAAACAAGGCTGCTGGCCTAAGTTTTCATGGAGGGGTCCCAGTGTGGTGTTTTAATACAACACAGATACACACAAATTTAATCCTAAATATGGCTTGTCTGTTTGGCCACAACGCAAAAGACTTGTTACACACTTTTAATTTTTTTCCTTTGATATTCAAAAGCTATAAACCCCAGATAAACAAATTGGGTGATTCATAGGCTTAGCAAATACATTAAAGATGTCACTCTGGGCGGTAACGTTAACCTACAGGTTTGTGCCTGGATCCTGAGCCTGCCCTCTGGAAGCTTTTGGAACCGGGGCTGCAGTAGGCATAGTCATTGGCTAACCCCTTCTCCCTGTACATAATCCACTGTTAGACCGTCTGCTGGATTTGGGGGTTTGGAATGGTTCTCCTTTGAAGGAGATCATTACTACCAATTCCATTTACTCAAAGGAGTAACTAAAAAGTTAGTGGCTTTTTTTTTTAAAGGGAACTATTGATTCACCTGGCTATATGTAAATATTAGAGGTGTTTAGATCTTGATTGCTGAGAAGGTCACGTTTAGCTTTATTACTTGCTTTTAAAACTACTTTCTCATATATTAGTGAATTAGCGCCAAGGCATTGGGTCGCTGGCTTTGGATGTCCAGAAAGCTGGTACTGTTAAATAATGGAAACTGGTGTATTTCACAGACGTCAGCATCTTGGCAGGTTGATATCAACAGTAATAATGAGCTTTGAAGAGGTGTGGAGAATTTTAACGACGGTAAAGTGGTTATGTTGATCACATTACTTTGTATTAGTTTTAAGCAACACCTTCACATACAAATAGAGCAGCTGGGTTTTTTTTACCCCCCCCCCCCCCCAACATGGTCACGTATAATCGTAAAAGCCCCACGTGCATTTATAATGTCGTTTTTGTACATACTGTTTTCAATCTTTGCAGTCAGGAGTCGGGCATTTGTTTCGCTTTGTCTAAAACAGAATGTATTTTAATATTTCTCATATATGGAGTATACATTATTGAAGTTACTTTATTTAAAAACTTTTTAGCTCTGCCAGAATTCCGCAAAAGAAGTAGGAGCGCTCTTTGTAATGCTTCTTTTCTTCCTACTCTGTGACTGGTAGTAGAAAACGGCCAGATTGAAACCCTTAAAAATGTAAAATGTGGGCCTTTCAGATTGCAGAGACCTCCTGGGTTAAAAAAAAGAAAAGAAAAGAAATTAGTGGCCCCGCAGTGAAATGCTCACAATAGACACGATTGTGCTAGCCCCTCAAGTCCCAGGGTTCACTAATTACCCATTAATGAGGTCAGTCTGCCCCGGCTTTTTCCCCTACCTTGGGAGGAAAAGCACACAAGACAGTTGGAGTTCAAGTGGATCTTGCTGTATTTGCAACTTAGCACAACTGCTTTGAAGGCCCCAAGGGCGCTTAATTGGGGCCGGGCATTTTTGTTTTGGGGGAGACTACACACAGCTCCCCATTGTGCCTCTAGAAGCCACTGTGCTTCTTGGAAGCATTACATGCTTTTGTTGATGGTGCGTAGTTTTATAAACTCCAAATGAGCTTATTGCCTTTTAACCATTGGGAGCACTAAATAATGGAGGAACCTAGAAGTCTCTGGATTGGGTAGCCGCCAAGCAGTTAAAAAAAAACAACCACCACCACCACCACCACCACCACAACAACAAAAGAATGAATGGTTTAATTGTAGGGCACACCATTTGTTTACAGATTAAGATTTATTAGGTCAGCCAATCCTGTGGACCAGGAAGTGAAAGAACGAGGCTGTAAGGTGTAAGGCTTGAATGCCCAGCGTTCTTTTTTTTTTTTAATTTTTTTTAACGTTTTTATTTATTTTTTTTGAGACAGAGAGAGACAGAGCATGAACGGGGGAGGGGCAGAGAGAGGGAGACACAGAATCGGAAGCAGGCTCCAGGCTCTGAGCCATCAGCCCAGAGCCCGACGCGGGGCTCGAACTCACGGGCCGTGAGATGGTGACCTGAGCCGAAGTCGGACGCCCAACCGACTGAGCCACCCAGGCGCCCCTTGAATGCCCAGCGTTCTGTTTTGTGATCATGCTCAGCTGTTTTTACCCCTGTTTTGCTCAAAAGGAGAATGAACTGTTTAACGGTGAGAACTGCCTGCCCAAGTGTACTTTGTAGGCCGTAAAGAGATGGGAGGAAGGCCGAAGCGGCTCGTCCTTTCTTGGCTGCCTTGTCCCGAAGCTAAAAACCTTGAGGTTCTTCCAACTGAGAGAGGGACAGTGGCTCTTGGTGAATTTTCCTGTTTGTTCAGATGGGGGGGCGGGGTGGGGGGGAACCACCAGGTTTACAGAGCGGTGGTGATGGAGGTAGAGAGTAAACGTTAGAAAGAAGGTGTGTGGGAAAACGGGTAGTGAGTGGAAAGCCTTTGTGAAAACAGCCCCAGACAATGCATTCTCTTGAATAATTGCGACCGTTTACAGAAATTCCCCACTATTTCATTAGTTCGTGGCCATGCTACTAAATGGAAAGTAACTCCAGCAACGGCAGTGAAACGGTATAGGAGTTTGGGAGGGGGGACAGGCTGTTTGTCTGGCAGCCAGAATTTCAGGATGTCTTTTTCGTTTTTAAGACTAGACGATATCCAACAGTCGAAGACCAGAAATCATGGCATTTGTTCCCATTGTGGTTGTAGATTGCCCTTCTAATCCTTGTATGAATCACTTAAGGTAAATCCCTAGTAAAGTGTTGTTTTCTAGAAGTATCCTTTTGAACGCTCTTCAGTTCACTGTTTTTATTTTTGCGTTCGTTTTCCTGGAGTGAAACCCTTTAGCTCCAAGTGCTCTTTTGTGTATAAACTGTCACCATAATAACAACTCGGAATACTCACAGGTATTGTTGCTATATGATGTCTTTGGATCCTACCTGGCCATGAAAAAGCCCACTCCTTCTGGAACGTTAAAATGATAGGTTATTTGACGCACGCACGAAAATTTGAACTTTAAATATGCCAGATTGGCTTAACCGTGACCTTGTGGGTTTTGTTTTGTTTTGTGTTTTGTTTTTGTTTTTCCCCCGTTTTTCTCCTTACTACGTTCTGGTCCTACTATTTTGGTATCATGATCGTTTTAAAAAAGGGTTGATTTCTGAGTCAAAATCATGGCTGATCGCTTCATTTTACACATCTTTCTCTTGCTGGGGGGCGGTAAGCAACAGGAGGAAAAGAGGGCATAATGATTACTAAGTTCTACGTGGTTTCAGTCTTGTCAAACTAGCGACTTGTCATTGTGCTTTGTTTATTCTGGATGCTTTCCTATTAATATTTTCTATATTAGTGAAACTGGATTTTACCTCTGCGAGCATCCAAGATAATTTTTAAAACTTTAGACTTTGAAATCTCACAAAATTTAGCACTGCTACAGTCACCAAGTTGAGTACATTGGTGTAAAGATATTTTTTTTTTAAATCATGCAAAAAAAATATAAATAAATAAAAAAATCATGCCCCCCAAAACGATGTTTTACCAAAGAGGGTAAATCCCTGCAAATGCTCACCTAAATGTAATTTCTTTGGGTGATGTTTGACGGTTAATACGTGCTCAACCTAGGTTGACTTAGCAAACCAAAACAAAAGTGCTGAGATAAAAAAAAAAACAAAACATGGTGCGTGTTAATATTTATGACAGCCTAGAGACTCTGCAAACTTTGAAGTCTCTTTACAGCTTCAATCCCTCCTGGAAAGGTAGATTTTTTTATTTTTATTTTTTTAATACCAAATGGTCAGCGCCTCCACAATGTGAATGCTTGTGAGGGTTTTAAAAACCACCTGCGTATACTTGCGAGTTTAGTCCACGTTCACGTGTACTTAAATGGGGAGTCGGTGCCGAGATCCTGCGTAGTAACAAGGGTTTCCCTTGTCTCTGGTTCCTCCTTTCTGACCTGTTCTGTGTACCGTTTTTTGGCCCATTAAAATGTGAAAGGGAGAATGCCAACCTTTTTAAGATACTCCGAAAATGACTTTTATGCCAAAGTCTAGTACTTTCTATGTAGCTCATATTAAAGGCTTAAAGTCTTCTTTGAAAGCCTGGCATAGGAGTCCAGAAGCCTAGTATAAATTCAAGCGCCTTATTTCCTTGTGGAAATCAGTGTTTTTCACTTAGCTGGAGTTAGACAGCTGCCGACTTAGATGGACAGACAGACAGCTGGGTAGACCATGCTGTCTGTCCCTTGTTAGATGGATTGAAGTTCTGTCATGTCTATAGGTATTTACCAGGGATGGAATGACAGCACGCACTCAGTGGCCTTTTCTGGATTTCTGCTAAGTATACTGGATTTTTTTTTTAATGTTTATTTTGTTTTTGAGGGGGAGAGCGAGCATGAGTGGAGGGGGGCAGAGGGAGAGGGAGACAGAATCTGAAGCGGGCCTCATGCTGTCAGCACAGAGCCAGACGTGGGGCTCGAACTCACGAACCGCGAGATGGTGACCTCAGCTGAAGTCAGATTCCTCACTGATTGAGCCATCCAGGTGCCCCTGAGTGTACTGAGTCTTAAACACCTAGAGTTTTCTTTTCCTGACACTTTGGGTGAAACCTGAAGGGGTGTGAAGACTTTCACTCTTGAAGGAACTCTAGAGAAAATGCCCGATGTGGTCACATCCGATTTTGGGTGGTGTTCCCGTCCGAGGTACAGATCTTTTCAGATCACCTCTGAGTTGGGTAAGCAGCTTGCTTGTCAGCAAGCACGGGTAGCGGGAAGGGAATTCAGGGGTGGGTGGAAAAGTAGGCGCTGTCTTCTCTTTCTGTCTGGACAGTGAATTCTGACAGTTTTTCTGGTTTTTGTTTTTTTTAAAGCATCTCATTTTGGATGTGTTGTAAGTCGCTTCGTGACCCAAAGAGCACTGCTCACTGTGCAAAGGTTCTGTGCAGCGAGGTATGGTCGCCGCTGTGTTATTTGAGCCTGACTGTGCGTGCATAATTGGGGAGATTATTGCAGAGTGTTTTGCTCTGGTGGATGTGGTTTAAATCCTAGCACTGAGCGCAGCGTTTACTTTCTCAGCTTACCCACAAAATCTGTGACTAATTTAGTGAATGTGAAGATTTTCGTCCAGATGGTTAGGTTTAATTGTAAAAACTGGAAAGATTTCAAAGTCCCCTTTGTGGGAGTGCAGGAAACAACAGCCGAGCAACAAAAAGAGAGGGGAAAGTAACGATAAGTCACTAAATATAGCGTATTTGTGCATTGCGTATTTTTCGGCACCTACAGTACACGGCTCTGTGTATACACAGGCAAGGAGGAGTGTGGAGGACTTACTATGTTAGTCAGCACAAACACGTAGGAGCAGGAAATGGCTTTTAATGTCTCATGGCTTCGCGTGTCCTGCTTAAAGTATTTGCTCATGTGCATCTGTTTGGCCTTTCCTGGGCTCCAAGCAGGTTTCCTCTCAGGTGTGTTGAGAATATAAGGGCTTTCCCATCGCCTTCCATTCTTGGCGAAAGAGAGGTGGCAGTTACCTCATCAGACCCGAGGGAAATGCTGCTCATCTTGCCCAGGCCTTGGCGGGTGTCCCCCCCCCCCCCCCCCCCGCTGTGGTGCTCTCTGACGCCTGGGTCCTCCTGCCCTTCCAGAAGTGCCACTGTGCAGCTCCCAGAGGGGGCCCGGGCAGGAAGGGGTGGTTAGATGGTGGCCAGGGCAGGGGCCGGAGGCGGCCCCTTGTGTGCGCCCATTTAGCCTTCACAGTTCTTGTGATTGATGGCTGGGAGCCAAAGCTCTTCAAGCTACTCAAGACCTTCTTCTGGTTGCTCCAGATCGGAGCTGAAAGCATAGACATTGGCCCCTTCTTCTGTTACAGTTGGGACACCACTGACCTAACTGTTGGGTCAATAAATTGACTTTAAAGTTGTTAGGCTGATAGGGCTCTATATTGAACTTTATTTATATGACCTGGAATCGTAAGGGGACGGAGAGGCAAGTGGATTAACGTATCACGGACAGGAGAAGGTTAGGCCATGGGGCTACTGAAAGGATCTGCTTTGTTCCAGGGGGATGGCTGGGGTTTATGGCGTAGTGATCTCTAAGGCAAGCAGGTGAACGCATTTCTGTTGCAAGAATGGAAATATGCCCATATATTTATATATAAACACATTAAATAACATTCAGGAAATAAGGAGAAGTGAGGTAAATTTATATGTGCTACGTTTACTGTATATCTGCTGTTTTAACATCTGATTACTATTATTTTTTTTTTAAGTTTATTTATTTGGAGAGAGAGACAGCACGAGTGGGAGAGAGAGCGAGAGAGAGGGAGGGAGCATTCCAGGCAGGCTCCGTGCTGCCAGTATAGAGTCGACTTGGGGCTCGAACTCACAAAGACGCTAGATGATAACCTGAGCCGAAACCAAAACTAAGAGTCGGATGTTTAACCAACTGAGCCCCCCAGGTGCCCCCAACATTTGATTATTTTTAAAGTTGTTTCTTTGCTTATTTATTTATTTTTAGAGGGAGAGCGTGAGTGGGGAGGACGGCACAGGGGAAGAGAGAGAGAGAGAGAGAGAGAGAGAGAGAGAGAAGGAATCTTAAGCACACTCGATGCTCAGCACCGAGCCTGAGGCATGGCTAGATCACATGACCCCGGGATCATGACCTGAGCTGAAATCAAGAGTCGGACACTCAACCGACCGTGCCACCCAGGCACCCCTCAGTATTTGACAATTGAGCCCTTAGTGTCAGTGGCACAAGGAATGAGCATGAGGTTATCTTCCACCGTAAGGAAGATAAGCAAAAGACCAGCTGTGTTGGGCCAGTGATTTTCAGATGATGGAAAGCCTGTGTTCCAGAGGCCAAGAGAAGGTGCTTCCCAAGGAGGAGTGAGTGTAGATCTTTGAGGCCATTACCATCCATAGCATGGGAGAGCAAGATCAACAAAAAGTCAAGGCCCCCACAGCAGAAGTGGTCTTTGCCTTGATCTCCTTGGTGAAGTCCCTGCTATAAAATCATCCTTCTTTTGCCTTCTGGTATCTCCTCGTTTACAGCCTGATTTTTGTTCATTTATCAACAGCTTCTCCCTCTGCTAGCAGTCCATTGAATGACCCTTCAGGTGATTTTATGGTGGTGCCACACTCCCTCATTTGTGAGCAGACTTGTGAAACCCCAAGGGATAGAATTCACATGTAGGGACTTTCTGGTAGGAGGAGAGGGCAGGAGAGCTTTCCTGGTTTCTTAATTACATCGTACCTTTGGGGCCAGTTATCTTTTCTGCCCCCAAAGCTGGTTTCGGAGAGAACCTCTTCTGTAGATGTTTCTTAGTGCATTTGAAGCCGGCAGCAAGGTGTAAGTGATGATGTTGAAGCAGGGTCTGACATGGCTCCCCCCATACCCCCTGCCTTGATTTCACAATGGATATTTTACGAAAGTTTTGTAACTAATGTAAGGAGTGTTTTTCAAACAGGAACCTGATAGGCATGGGAGATCCCAAGCATCGATACTGCTATTAAGTTACGGAGCCAAGGACTTGAGAGTATATAAGTGTCCTATATTTCTATTTTCCACGTTAATATATTTTACATATACATACACATTTTTATAAGCTGTAGTTTCTTAGTCTGTGTGTTTCTAGTATGTCTGATGAATTTGATTTTAGGCATGGGAATAGCGGAAATGACGTACGTACCTGCAAAGGTTCTGTGAGGGCAGCCCTACAAGGTCAAGGTCAAAGCTACTGGAATTCTAGGGACAGTGGACAGAAAGATAAACTCACCAGCGTACCTCTCAACCCCTCTCAATTCACCCCAGGACGGGGGTCCTCATGGTGCAGGCACTATAAAGGTTCCTCTGAAGCTTTGACGTGGAAATGCACAGTTAGGTATTCTTTCCAGTGGAAACCATGACACATCTTAGAAAAACCGAGATTTGCCTCTTTGTTGAGAATCTCTTCTGTTGACATTTCTTTGTGATCTTTGATGATGGGAACCGTGTGTTTAAGAGGTGAGGCTGAAGCTGCTCTGATGCAGCTATGGTTTTGCAGCCCAATTACAGGGTAGAGGGCTATGTCAAGTACAAGCTTGAGATGGGAGAAAAAGAACAGATTCAGCGCCTGATGGTGACTTGAGGGGAACCAAAGCATGTTCTCCCAGAGATTGGATGTTTGCACTTTTTTTTTCTGGATGTGCTTCCTGGTCTCGCTCTTGGCTGACTGCACGTGTTGTTAAATCCACCCAGATAATAACACATAGAATGTGTTCCAGGCAGACCGTGCCCAGATTGGATCGGGAGTTGGGCGCGGGCCAGATCCTGCAGGGCTTTGTAGGTCATGGTGGAGAGTTTGGATTTTAGTTTGAATACGTTGAGAAACCTTTATAGAATTTTGAGCAAGGGGGTGACATGATTTGGTTTGTTTCTGAAAAATGGCTTTCGACTGCTGTGTGGAGAATGGACTATACAGAGGCAAAAAGAGGAACAGGGTTACAAGGCTTTTTCAAGTGGCCCCGGCCAGACAGGTTGGGATGGACTTGGCCATGGAGGTGGGGAGAAGCGCTCACGTTGTCTTTGGCAGTGAGGGTTGAGTGGATGAGAATTACGAACTAACATGTAGGGGCGTCTGGGTGGCTCAGCTGGTGAAGCGACTGACTTCAGCTCAGGTCATGATCCTTGCACTCCGTGAGTTCCAAGCCCCGCACTGGGCTGTCTGCTGTCCTCCTGGAGCCCGCTTTGGATCCTCTGTCCCCCATCTCTTTGCCCCTCCTTCCTCGTGCTCTGTCTCTCTCTCTCTTCAAAAATAAGTAAACATTTAAAAAAGAATAACATCTAGAATTTTGGGGGTGGGTGGAATCAAGATTTGGGACACACTGTGGATGTCCCTTATGGCTGCCAAGTGATGATGCTCAGTGGGGTGACCAGTGCTTGGAGGCACAGATTGGGGGAAGTGGGTGGCGTTTAGGTGGACTTTTACAGTTGGGGGGCTGGAAAAGGTCCCCTCGTGAGTGTCACTGGGAACGATGAGGCCAGGGCGGAGCCGTGGAGCATCAGTTAGAGAAGCTGGGACCGTGTCCATTGAGGGGGAAGAGAACCCATCCGGTCTGGTGTTTTGGAAAGCCAGGGAAGGCACTCTAACAAGGATGTAAGGGTGTGTCAAAAGCTGCCAGGCGGTCAGGTTAAGATGAGACTCAGAAGTCAGAGCTGCCTTTGGAAAGAGGGCTGTTGTTGGTGACCTTAGTACAAGCGGTCCCGGGTGAGGGTGAGGGTGGGGGTGGGGACGGAGGGGATCCGAGTCCGGTTGGAGGGCTTGGGTTTTGTGTGGAAGGTGAAGAAAACAGAATGTGGTCAGTGTATCGCACACTTTTCTATGAAAAGGACAGCATGGAGTCGGGGAATATTCTGTGTGTCCTTTTTTAAAGCAGGGCACTCGGTTAAATAGCTTTTTTGTCTGTTTAATAGCTTGTTTGCTGATGGGAATGATACAGGGGAGGTAGAGGAGAGGAGCTAATCCACCAGAGAGAGAGGGGATGAGGTGCCCTGGAACCGAGGTAGGGACGTTGGTGGAAAAGACCTGGTGCAGGGGGTACATCCGTGGCTTCTGGAGCCTGAGACAGGTCCTCCAGCGCAACAGGAGGAAAGTCAGAAAACATGTATAGATGCAGGGGGTTGGGTAGGTTTTGTGGTGCAAAAATTAGGAAGTTGTTGTTTTTTTTTTTTTATCGTTTGTCCGGGATATTTTTGCCGTGTTAAGGAATTCTTTTATTTTTTCTTTTATTTTTTTTCTTTTAGAGACAGAGCACAAGCCAGAGGGTGGGGGTGGGGGGTGGTGGGGTGGCGGGTGAGGTGGTGGCTTGGAGGGGCCTAGGTGGGGAAGGGCAGAGAGAGGGAAAGAATCCCAATCAGGATCTGCGCCCTCAGCGCAGAGCCTCTTGCGGGGTTCAAACTCCTGAACTGTGAGATCATGACCTGAGCTGAAATCAAGAGGGGGACGCTTAAGCCACTGAGCCACCCAGGCACCCCGGGAATTCTTTTGCATACAAACTGTGGACAACAGTGACAACAGTTTTCATTCCCTGCCTCCTCCCAGAGGTCGCGATCTTGGACTGTGTTGTGTTCTGACAGTAGAAATACTAGAAATCGGGGAGGTGTCAGTGCGATCTCTGTTTATTCCTTCCTTCATTCCTTCACTGGGCGAACAGTGTTTGAACGCTGACCGTATGCCAAGCCCAAGCTGGGTCCTGGAGATACAGGAGTGAACAAAGTTTCTGCTTTCAGGAAGCTTCTATTCTAGTTCATTCTGGACAAGTGAGTGTGTGTTGGTAGGTGTTAGGTGCTTCAAGGGGGAATTGAGAAGGGAGGAGGTGCTGGAGAGGGATGGGGGGAAAGGAGAGTTTATACTTTTTGTGTTTGAGGAGGGACCTGATACCCAGTGAGGGGAGCCATTGGAGGCCCTGAGAAGTTGCTGGGCGAAGGGATCAGCCTGTTCACAAGCCCTGAAGGAGGGAGTGTGGTTGATCTAGGAGACCCCAGGGTGGCTGGAGCGGAGTGAGGGAAAGCTGAGGTGCTAGGAGAGGAAATTCAAGAGGGAGCCTGGGGCCAGGCTCCAGGGAGCGGTGGGGAACCAAGTAAGAGTCAGAGATGGGAAGGGGTGGGGCTTTGTGAGGGGGAGGGAGGGCCGGGCTGTGACTCTAAAGAAGGATCTCAGGGTTTGGGAACCTACTCTCAGCTTAATTTCTGCCTCCACTCCTCGGGCAAGATCCTGAAGTGTTTTTGTTTGGTTGTGTGTTTTCTCAGAGAGTGGACCAGGTAGTAGCTTCCTCAGAGGCTCTCTTCCTCACTCAAAAGAGACCAGTCCTTTCCTCAGAGCGAATGTTTTCCAGGTGTCTCTAGTTGTGTGCAGACCCACAGAGCCTCTCTTGTGTGTCATTTGTTAATACAATCGATCATTATTAAACTTGGAAACGAGACCGTTGTAAAATTTTTTTATTTTTTATTTATTTTCATTTTTTAAATTTTTTTTTTTTTTAACATTTATTTATTTTTGAGACAGAGAGAGACAGAGCATGAATGGGGGAGGGTCAGAGAGAGGGAGAAACAGAATCCGAAACAGGCTCCAGGCTCTGAGCTGTCAGCACAGAGCCCGACGCGGGGCTTGAACTCACGGACCGCGACATCATGACCTGAGCCGAAGTCGGCTGCTTAACCGACTGAGCCACCCAGGCGCCCCGTAAGATTTTTTAAAATGCGTATTTGTGAGAGTGAGCGAGAGAACGGGGAGGGTCAGAGAGAGAGAGGGAGAGAGAGAAAGAGAGAGGGAGACAGAGGATCCAAGGCCGGCTCTGTGCTGACCGCAGAGAGCCCCATGTGGGGCTTGAACTCTCGAACTGTGAGATCACGACTTAAGCCGAAGTCAGACGCTTCACCGACTGAGCCACCCAGGTGCCCCCAAACAATAAAATCTTAAAATGACGGGGTAATAGTATAAATAGAAATTCTATTCTTTGTTGTTGTTGTTGGTTTGTTTTTTTTTTTTTGCGCCCCAGTGGATACCTCTTCCATACCTGCTGGGTATTTAATATGCCTCCAATTTGGGAGACTGGTCTAGAGCCTCGAGAAACTAGTTGCATTTATTAAAATTCCATTTAATTGACTTAAAGAAATTAAGTAGTACATGAATCTATAAAAGTTTAAACTGCACTAAAATATTATATAATGGAAAGTAGGTTTTACTTCCCCCTTAGACCTGCTCCCCGGAGCCCAGAGCCAACTACTTTGAACAGTTTTGTATGTCTTTCCTGAAATAGTCTCCATATGTTCAAGCGTATATATTTGTATTTCTTGTCTCCTTATGCAGATCGGAGCGTAAGTAAAGAAACAGCTCTGCACCTTGCTCTTTTCACATAACTGGGTATCTTGGATAGCCTGTGTTTTCTTTCTGCCTTTGATTCCCTAATTTATTTAGCCAGTTCTCCCCTAATAGCCCATAGGTGTTTACAATCTTTTTCAGCTACGGAATGCTGTAGTGGACATTTTTGTACACATATGTCTCAGAATTTGTCTCCCAACTTGATGGCATGACTTATATTCCCACCGACAGTGGGACATGAAATGCCTGTATTTCTACCAAGGTAACTCATACTGTGAATTATAATAATTTGGCTTTAATATGTGCTAATCCAACAGTAACTTGTTAATTTCCCCTTTTCATGTTAACAAACCATTATCTCTTTATTTTCCTATGTATTGACAATTCATAACCTCTGACTCATTTTCTAGTGAGTTGTTGGCCATTTCTTACTGACTTAAAGTATTTCAAGGTGTATTAATTAAATACGCTTTTTTTTTTTACATTTTGCAAATTTTCTCGTGTGCTGGCAAAGTAGTTTTTCCATCTCTTCATTTGCGTTTTGATTCTGTTTATGCAAGTTTTTTCTTTTCCTCTGTGTGTCTTCAATTGTGTAGTCAGGTTTATTATTCATTTCCTCTGTGGCTTCTGGGCCCTGTATAAGTGTAAGAAGACCTTTTTTTCTCTTGAGATGATGAAAAAATTTTTTTCTTTTACTGCTTTGGTGGTCATTAGCTCTCCTTATAGTTTTCAACTGGAAGGTGAGTATGATATTTACCTTATTGGCTTTTGGGGTCATGCTTTTATAATAAATGGTATTAATGAATCCTCTATAATAAATAGTAAAACATAATGTTTGATCAAATATCCAGAATCCTTAAACCCTTCATTTAAACCGTCATTTCTTCATCAAAGCTGTGCATCCCAATCACCTAAAGAGTGCTTAATTTTTTTCCTTTCCCCAGACCACCCGGTTCTAGGCTGCCTACTTCTGTTCTGATTCTCTGGCTCTACAGGGGTGCTCCTTTGTGTGCATTTAGAAAAAGCTTCAGATAGCTTATTTGAAGATGTCTTTTTTTTTCCTCTCTCAAAAGCAAATGTGAGGAATGGTTATTAGAATCTCCTGTTTTTCTTTTCTTTTTTCTTTTCTCTTCTCTTCTCTTCTCTTCTCTTCTCTTCTCTTCTTTTCAGGTTCTTTATGGAAAAATTCCCAGGGGGGGCCTGGGTGGCTCAGTTGGCGAAGCTCTGTCTTGATTTGAGCTCAGGTCATGATCTCGCTATTCCTATGTTCGAGCTCCTAGTCTGGCTCTGTTGGCAGTGCAGGGCCTGCTTGGGATTCTCTCTCTCCTCTCTGCCCCTCCCTTGTTCTCTCTCTTCTCTTTCTCTCTTCCAAAAATAAATAAATAAACCTAAAAATAAAGTATTAAAAATCCCCACACTGTTGCTTGAAATACAACTTCGATAAGTGTCTTTACAGGTGGTTAATTAGTGTAGTTGGTCCAATGGGAGGCAGGGCAGAAAGGATTAAGGATTTGCAGCAGCGGCCCTAGGAATATTCACAGCCGGGTCCGTACCCTCCCCAGTGTTTCCTGTAGGCCTAGAGCGGAGACTTCTTGCACAGCCAACTGCTTAAGCAGTAAAGATGAACCACGGTTTTGCTTAGGTAGCCATTTTCGTTTAGTAGCGTGTAGGTAATTTCCAAGCAGGCTGGAGGAAATGTTTTGGGAGCGTGTAAAGCCTGCAGTTGTGTTACTGCCGTGGGTCTGATCTATGGGGGTCATCTCTTCTGGTCAGCTGAGCTTCAGAAAACTGCCAGTTTGCTGTCCTGTCCTCTGAGTCAGCAGAGCACAGCCAATTAATCCTGCTGGTGGTGGCCACATGTGGTCTGCAGGTAGCGGGTTCTCTGGAGCGGAGCCCTTTGCTCCGATTTCTGCCCGGCTCATTCATGATCCAGGTGGATCAGGAAATCTGGGATGGGAATGGGGAGACCGGGTTCCATTGGACGCTTTGGCTTTGACTTCTTTTATGATCCTAGGTAAATGTCACTCTATCCCTGGGCCTCAGTGTTTTCTTGGATTATGTTTTCTGAGTGCCCTTCGAGTTCAGCCACTCCCCCTCTTGCCCTGGAGACAGAATCTTTAATTCGAGCCTCTCCCTGTAATTGGTGTTTTCTGTTCCTGTGCCGTGCGTTTCTCCTGCCAGCCTGAGACCTTGGAGGGGATGGATGCCTTCTCGCGCACTTGGATCTTCTCAGCACCCAGCACTGTGCCTGATTGCGAGGCATGCTCAGTAAATGCTTGCTCGACTGGGTCTGCTTTTTGTAGGGTTGCAGAAGCAGGAGGGCCTCAAGGCTGGCTCCACCGGGTCCTCATCTTTTTTCTTCCTTCCATGTAGAGATCACAGGCAAAAAAGCATTGCTGGGAATTATCCGGATGTTTTTATATCTCACATTCATGTGGCATTTTTAATTCTTTAAAGCACCGTCATCTGAAAAGTCGGCTACATTGCACCTGTTTTGCTGGGTCTGGTAGAGCTTGTCTGTTGAATTCTAAAGAATAAAGATAAAGATGCTTTACCCAGAAGGGTTATGCTGTGTCAGAATAACAGATTGCACTGGCATCCTGGTTGCTGGCTGATTTTTGTCTGACGGTTTTTTTGTCACTCACAAAACCCTCAGGGTTAAAATGGAGGGCTACTCTTAAGAGAAAAAAAAAGAAGGTCATTATTCAAGTAAGAGAGAAGTGCCAATTACAGCTTAAAGCTTAGGTGTGACCATGGGAAAATTGTTTAAACCCAGTTAACAATCTCATTTGCAAAAGAAAAAAACAAAAAAAAACCAGCCCAGGAGTTTGGAGTGTAGTAAGATCTTAGGAACTCAAAGATGAATTTGGCCCCTTTATCTTTGGTGAAATTTGTATAAGAAATTGGAGCACGGCCCATTTGGACGGCTTTGGTATATAATCATTGATTACAGTGTCGGTCATTAATAGTCATAACTTGTTAAATGGAACAGTGGTTTGATATTTTTAGCCTTGAAGTTGGCTATTTAAACTCAACATGTTATTAACAAATATTTTTCAAAAAAATACACTTGCCAATATACATTTTAATAGGTTGAAACTCTACGTGTTTATTCTGAGAGCCATTTTCACCCGAACAAGTTCTGATATATTGCTGTGTTACGTAGCCAAGCACGCCCATGGTTCCCGTGCCGACCGAGTCATGTGCTTTTCTGACATTAAGAGCTTTTGCTAGAAAAGTTGTGAAAAATACTCTAATCGGATGTATTATTAGAAGATGTTGTCGATGATGCCCATCAGTGAAAACTTTGCATCTTTTGGGGTGAGTTTCTAGTATAGATTCAACAAGGTCTAGGAATAATTTCCTTTTGAGTCCCCCCTCCCTCAACTAAGTAAGTTTCCCAGATAAGTTATTTACTCAAAAGGCTCTATCCTTTCTAATGTCAAAATTGCAATCAGTAATCACTCATCTTTATACAACCACTAGCATTTAGCTTCTGAAGCCATAGCCTGTTTGTTTGTTTGTTTGTTTGTTTGTTTTAAGTTTATTTTTAGAGGGGGGGAGGAGGGAGAGAGAGAGAGAGGGCACGTGCACGCCCAAGTGAGGGGAGGGGCAGAGAGCGAGAGAGAGAATCCAAGCAGGCTCCACTCTGTCAGTGCAGAGCCCAGTGCGGGGCTCGAAGTCAAGAACTGTGCAGTCACGACCTGAGCCAAAATCCGGAGTTGGATGTTTAACCGACTGAGCCACCCAGTCACCTCTCCTGTTGGTTTTATGACGGGCTTCAAGGTTGTTGGCGAGCATGTTCTCGCTCTGGTTTAACAGGTGAAGAAACGGAGGCTGATGACTAGTATGCAGTGGAATGAGAAAGAAGCCCTGCTCTTGCCCTTGACTTTACAAACACTAGCTTATTGCTTCTTAAGTCTGTTTTGAACCGTTAACACTTTTATTGAGCATCTATGAGCTCTCTCTCCTGGGGAGAGGAAGAATAGAAAGCGCACCAGTATATAAATATGCAAACCTTTGCTGCTGTAATTACGTGGGGTCTCAGACTCCGTGAGGCATTTGAACCCTAGGTAAAGAGTTTGTGATTTAACAGTTGCTTGTCAGCAAGCCCTTGAATTAAGTGACTTAGTTAGGGGCCAAACAGCTTGACTACTGAGAAGCAACAGAAACCCCATGCTTCTTTTTCCTCCCCTCGTGCGTCTCCCACTATGCCATGCTGATTTTGAAATGATGAACAACAATTGAAGTATTAGGAAAACACCGTGTAAATGCGGAGTGTTCTACGAATGAAAATAGCAAACCAGTTTCTTGGTGGCAGAGGAAACTCAGGCCATGCATTTTGTAGTGGGGCTTACGTTCATTTATTAGGGAGTCTGCTGGAACCCCACTGAAGTGTTAGTTGCCAGCTGTTTGGTTTAATCTGATCGTTTACAAAAATACAGCCATCCTCACTGGTGCGTATGTCGAATACTGATACCACGGAAGTAAACGCTAGGCCTGTGGCATGGTTTTTTTTGCAGATGCTTTTGGTGTATGGGCTGGGAGAGCTGGTTTTATTCTTAACTGCAGAGATATCAGTGAGATTTATATCTGCGGTCCAGAGATAGTCGGAAAGAAGGAATTTCAATCCCCGAAGTCAGAGACCACACATTTTGATTCTTGTCCTACTCTGGGAAGAACCATGTGTCTTTGAGGGAACTCGTTCCGGTCCAGGTTGGTACTCGTAGTGTCTTTCAGTCAATTAAATTTTGGCGGATGGTGGAAGTCTATGAAATACGTGAGGTTTTCCAACATTTTTTCGGTTTTGAGGGCAGAGGAAGAGCTACTGGGTGTTTGTGCCGCGCGTATTGATTTAAAAATAATTGAGGAATAACCCCACTCGTTTGGTTTCCAGCATTAAAAAAGGGCTGCGAAGACGGCTTGCCTGTCTTTCTTCACCGAATAGCAGTTTTGCAGACCCTTGCAAGTTCCCATATGTTCGTGAAAAACATTTTCCAAGAAATTGGCAGCGTCGTACTTTGTAACGGATGCCAGCTTCTTCCTTGGGCCAATTCGACAGAGAGGCGAAGGGAAAAAAAATGCCTTGTTTTAGTGGCTGAATTACTCTGACAAGCTTTCACATCGCCCCTCCTCTTATTAATATTCTTTTTGATGTGAGCTTGTAAAACAGAGGATTGGCTGTTAATCTCCAAGATCTCAAGGGCTTTTGGCAGTGCGGCCCATAATTGATGTGTTCACATGGCTGTTGTCTGACTACTAATGATTAGGCTGCAGTGTTCTTTACCAGCTACATCAGTGTTGCTTATAAATCACACTTGATAAACTGCAGTTTCATTTCTTCAAAGAGTCCGTACATGTCTACATACTTTGATAGAACTGCCAGAGGCATTTCATGATTCTGTGACAGCTTAGATTAGGTTTATTTTTCATTTCTGTTTGACAAAATATTAGACTTTCTGACGCATGTGCAAGAGAATTTTTTTTTTTGTTCCTCTAACAAGGCACTTGGAGAATGAGAGGCAGAGAAGGATGACCTGCTCTCCCTGGGAAGATGGACAGGGTGGGGTGGCAGGTTGTAGTTTTGCCTTTTCTGCTCTCCCTAAGGTGCACCTAGTGGGGCCGTGCTGTTTGCCGCCGTGTCTCTCTGGAAGAAAAAGAGAAGGGCCATGGGGGGGGGAGGAGGTTCTCAGAATAGTGGGCTTATATTCAGATTGGGGCCGGCCACCCAGAATCGTGAGGTTGTCCTCATGGTTCAGTCGTAGTACGTACTGAACCCAGGCGTCAAGGTACAACGCTGCTTTATAGAAGGGCAAGAGAAAGCAAGAAGGTGTTACAAGAAGAGGTACCCTACACAGGAATCGTATCTGTTGTCCTCCTTCACTGCCCATGTGGGGATACATTGCTTGCCCCAGACACACCCAGAGCCCCCCATCTGCCCAGACGTCTGGACAGTGCAGAAATGCAACCAGGTTGCACTTTGCACACATATGCTGGGCTTTGACTGGGAGCTTCTGCTACCGTAAACTCCGGTGTCCTTGAGCGAAAATAATTTCCAAGATCAGTTTGCTCTTCTCCTTCTGTACTTTTGCATATCCTTGGGCTGTGTTATTCCAGAGCCCCTCAAAGTCTTTTTGCTAACAGTAGTCAATTCATCTTCACTTATTTTTTTGAGATCAAATATTCGATTTCAAAGGAGTAGCTATATCATAATTATTTGATTTTAAGAAATAGAATTACTGGGTTTAAAAACATATTGCATTTAAGAGATACTCGTTTTTTAAGGTGTGACAGACGTTAAATATTTTATCAGAATGTATAACTTGAATTCAGAATGAAGTTAAATGGCAAAGTGTTTTTGTTAATAACCTGTTTACAGTTTAAGGAGTTACTAGAGCTCTAGGATATAAGAATGCAGGAAAATGTACTTAACACCAAAGCTACCTGAAACAAATTTCCCTTAGCCCAGCCAAACAGAACAAAATACACGGAAGTTTGATAAGCTGTCCGAGTGCTTCAGAGTTATTATTAAAGATACTTAAAATTGCTAGTTGGAGGCTGGACGGGTGTGCCTTTATATAATATTTGGGATTTTTACATACATGAAATGTTTTCTTCATTTTTGTTTCTAACTTGTGCCCTCACTTCTGGGTTCCACGTTTAATCCTTAACTGCTTGGGAGTGGCTTTGACATGAGTACTTACCCCTACCCCCCTGTATTTTAGCGCTGTCATTAAAATAAACACTATCGTCAAGGAATAATGTTTATTGATTCAGTAATGTTTATTGAAGCATAAAGATACTTAACTAAACTTCTTATTTTAAAATGACTTGTAGTTGAAGAAGATTACCCCTACCCTTTTTTACTGAAGAAAACAGTTGTTTATAAGTTTATAAGTTGTTTTGATTGTGCGTTTTTAATACACTGTGGAAAAATACTCATGACTAACTTAGAGAAGAAAGTCTTTTCCTGATGTGAATGGATTCTGCATTTAGTTTTGATATATATAGCAGCTGTATTGGAATTCCTGATGTAGCTGCAAAGTATGAAAAAAATCTGTCGAAAGAGTATGGTTTTGAGGCTGTAAAATACATGTGCGTATGTAAAGGCTGGATGGTAATAGTAAAGATAAAAATAATTGGAATATTTTAACGTTTTTTCTGCCATCTTTAAATGATGTTTTCTTTAAACAAGTAGTGTGTGTATATATATCTCTGAGTTTTATGAAGCGTAGTACTATTATGGCAAAAAATAAATATGCATTCTTTAATTTTAAAACAGATACCAGTTCTCCTTGGCTGATTTAAATCATGATTCAAATGAACTTGATTTAAATTTAGCTTGGTCTCATGCTAACACTGTCTGCAGGTGTTTGTGGACTAACTGGAAATTACTGTAACATTAAGGGAGAGCATAACAGAAATACAGTTTAACATAAATAAATTTAATATAAATTTTAATATAAATACATTGTTCACAGGGTGCTATAGTTGGACATAGTATATGGAGCATGTATACTGTTTTCTGCTTTTTCTTTTTTTTGGCTACATTATACAAAATGTCTTATTCATTGGTTAAGAAATCTTGGACAGGTTATAGCATCCACTTTAAAAGTTGTAGTGTTCCATTTATTTTGGATCTGCTATCTTACGGTTTTATATGACCAAGATTTAGAGCAGGTGTTATTTGATAGGTATGAGTTTGAGTGATTGGTCTTAAAATTATTCTCAATGATTTGTTGTAGTCATCTGAAACCTGTTCCGAAATAAGACATATGTAAAATTAAATATTCTAGAAATACAGATGCTAAGATAGTGTGACCCTGTCTCCTACTCCCCATTAGCCCTCATCCCTTTTCGACTCTAAAGAGGAAATAACTATGTTTGGGCCCTGTTTGGGCTCCTGGCCTTCGCTTGCCAACACTTGTACCAGACTGTGGACTGATGTCCCAAGCTAGGCAATATGCCCTTTATACTGTTCCTCTCCAAGGGCTCGTTGCACCAAGACTGAAAAGGGAAGGTGTTTGCATTGGAGACCATGGGATTTATAGTTGGGGGTAGGAACATAAGGACAAGGTACAACCAGGTACAAGGGAAGGAAGAGAAAGCAAAGGAGAGTTTATCTCTGCCAATGGCTGGGCAGTGATTCTCAAGAGGAGGTGCCTGGGACGCTTCAGAGCATCACTCTGGGAGCGGCACGATTAGGTGAGGACAGTTTGAAAAAGCATGTTCAGGATATGCATTGGTTTTACAATAAAGCCCTCCTGAAGGGAAGGTCTCTTTATATTCTTGGCTGCAGGAATAAGGAAAGATGGAGGGCAGTGGTATTCGGTGGTCGAGTCTGGGTTCTCAAAGACCAAGAATCATTAAATGGGGGGCACCTGTGATGCTCAGTTGGCTAAGTGTCCCACTGGATTTCGGCTCAGGTCTGGTCTGGTGGTGGGATGGAGCCCTCCGTCGGGTTGCACGCTGAGCAGAGCCTGCCCGAGATTCTCTTTCCCTCTCTCTCTCTGCCCCTCCCCCGTTCACACTTTCTCTCAAAATACACTTAAAAAAAGAATCCAATGGAAAAGAGGTGGCAGCAGCCATGTTGTGTCATCATTTCGTGACACTTCAAACTGCCAGTTATTTTACCAGCAAAAATGGGATTATTCGGGAATAGCAGGACAATTGCAACCTTGGACCAGCAAGCCACAGGGAAAGTCATAGGCAACTCTGGAGAACAAAGGAGGTGACAGCCCCTTTATAGAAGATAGGGGGACCGCCCACAGGGCTGTTAGAAACAAAGAGTCCATTGGAGGAAACTGGAAGCTGGAAGTATGGTGGCTTCTCATTGGCCGAGTCGTGATTGTCTCTCATTGGCTGGGCTGTTGCTGGGGTGTCGAGGAAAGCCTTTCTTCCTCCAGCTGGGGTGGGGGCAGTAAAGTAGTATTCACCTGCAAGGTCCTGCCTTCCTTTGGGTCTGCAATTGATGACAAGTAATAGGGCATGAGAGCTCCACCTGCCGAATTTCTCGACTTACTTTTAAGAAACGAGATTTCCTTTTATTAATTTTCACAGTTTCTTCAGCTGGATTGAGACAAAGTTCCAAGGGGGCATTGGAGCCATCCCATGTGGCCGTTAGTGGCTGTTGGGTTGAAATTAAGGACTCTATTGAGAGTCACTAGCCTTTAAAAAGCTAGCAGTCTTGCTTTTCTGGGAGGAGTGGGGGTAGGACGTGGGCCAGCTCCTCAGGGGTGGGCACGGCCGACTCTTGACCGGTGCACAGTGTTGGACACCCGACCTCTCTGACCGCTCTGATCTTAGCCCCTTGCCCGCATCTAGTGGGGCATGGCCTGTCCTCAACACCAAGGCCACTATCTCTTCCCTGGACTCCTGTTACGGCGTCCTAACTGCCCTCCTTCCTCCAGCTTCCTTTGTCCTCCGTTCTCCCCGCACCACCTTTTGTGCTTTTTACCAGAGGAACAACCCGATCCTCCCATGCCCCTACTTGAAATCCTTAGTGCTCTCTTCCAGCTTGGCCATAACCCCCCAGTTCTTAGCGATATCCAGGCTCACCATGAGGCCTGCTTTTCCAACATTGATTCTGCTTTGTCTTTCTTACCTCCAGGGCTTCGAGGCCCTTAATCAACTGTGATGTCTAGAATGGACCAGCTCCGCCCTCGTCTCCTGTCTCCTCCCCAGGCTGCACTTTGCACTTCCTTAAGACCCATCTTTCACCCCCCCCCCCCCGCCCCGCCCCATGGTGACACCATCTCTACCCGCGTGCTGCCGGTCTCCCCTGTGGCCTTGGGGCCCCCGGAGGGCTCCTGCAGCAGTGCTAGGCACATAGTGGTACCTGGCCAAAATTTGCTGGATAAAGGAATGACTTTGTCAGAAGGAGGTAGGTTTAAACGGCAGCCTTTTTTATACAGGGGGAGGACATGGGGTCAATATACGGTCCTCCTGTCACATCCCACCTTCGGCTTGTTGGTTTCAGGACCTTTGCACAAGGACTTGAAATAACAGTCTTAAAAATAGGCCCTCCCCCCTCTGCGTTGGCATTTGCTTACTTTGATCCTGAAGTAGAAAGGCTTAGCATCTTTTTGTTAAAAGGTTAGTTTTTTTAAATAAATTGTGAACGTAGTACAGGTTCGTGTTAAAATTCATGCAGAAGGCTGTAAAATAAAAAGTGACTCCCCCCCCCCCCCCCCCCCATTTCACATTTTTATACGGGTCACATTTTTAGAAGGATGCCTAAGAAACTGTTAGGAGAAAGCCTCTCCCTAGAGAGTGACCTGTTGGCTTCTAGAATCTTTGTTCTCAGGAGGGAAAACAGAATTCTGGTCCTGTGAGCAGCTCTTTCTGTGTGGGGCTTTGTGAGAAGAAACTTTTGAAAGCAGTAGTTAGGGTAGGTACTTAGTAGAGGTCAGAGCAGCCCCCCCTGGGATAGTGATGGCCTCTGGTTTGCTTCCTGACCCTGAGAGGTCGAACTTATCTCTTAAGACTTCAGATGAGAAAACATACCCTTGCCTTTCTTTAGAGCCGTAATAAGAGTGAATGTGTCACTGAAGTGTCCTTGAGAGTAAGTGTGTAGGTGATCGTAGGAGCTATGGTGATTCTACCTCTCTCTCTCTCTCTCTCTCCCCAAGCCCTGCATCTCCGTGACAAACCATGGAAAGCCCTACCGAGTCATTTATTCTGGTTCACTGTGAAATTAAGATTTCAGAGCTTTCATGAATTCACTGAAATTGATCAGTTTTTTGGATCAGCATTTGGGAAGTATAGAGGAAAGAGAGGTGAGATGGTCACACACTGCCTCTTAGGCATGCAATGGGTTTGAGTGGACAGAGTTTAGATTCTGCAGGGGGGAGGGTGAATGACACCAGGTGGTATCCTGGGCAGGAAGTCTAGGTTGTCCCCTTCTGTGGGTGACCTGCCATGCTTGGGAGAAGCAGATTTTTGACCCAGGCCAAGGTGCCATCTTGGTTCCCATACAGCGTGACTCAGGAGCTTCCTTACTATTGAATTTGTTGTGATGAGCATGTATTGCATTTGCAACTCAAATGCCTCAAATTTCAATTGAAGACACTCTTTTTAGCAGTTGCAAGTGAGATTCCATAATATAAGGTGAAGAAAAGAACCACTCTTGGTTGAGAATAAGAATAAAGTGATTTTTCCAAATAGGCCCTTCTTTCTTTTTATTCCTCCCTTCCTTTTTCCCTTAAAGTCATGTCTGTGTCCAGTAGGATGAGAGGCCTGTGACTTTTCCGTTATTTCGACCTACTTTCAAGAAGTCAGGGTCATACAAAGATGGATAGTGTAAAGATAGCCATTGTCTGCTAAGATATTCAGGTATTTTGAACTTGATTTGTGTAGTACGATAGTTGCACCCATGTTAATCAAGGTCCAGAGTTAGACATGCAGAGTTTTATCACTGAGCTGCTTTTTTCACTCCTAGGGGATTGGGAACCAGGTTGAATTGATGGAAATGGGATTTGTGTGGAAATGTTCAGGAATGCAGCTTTCTGCAAAGGCCAGGAACTCGTGAAAAGAATTAGTGAAAGAAGACAGACTTTTAAGTACCTGTATGATGGTCTCCTTTCTTTGCGGCTTATTTTTGTGTTTTAAGTAACTACTTTGGAAATGAGCAGGATGAGAGAAAATCAGAGAACCCTTAGGGACAACATAGAAAAACAAATGCTGGTCCCTTAGTGTTCCTGTTTGAGCACAGCCAGTTCTCTGAGCAGCTGAAGATGTCAGTGGCACTTTTAAAACAGAAGAGGCAGGGGCGCCTGGGTGGCTCAGTTGGTTGGGCGTCCGACTTCGGCTCAGGTCATGATCTCGCGGTCCGTGAGTTCGAGCCCTGCGTCGGGCTCTGTGCTGACAGCTCAGAGCCTGGAGCCTGTTTCGGATTCTGTGTCTCCCTCTCTCTGACCCTCCCCTGTTCATGCTCTGTCTCTCTCTGTCTCAAAAACAAATAAATGTTAAAAAAAAAAAAAAATTAAAAAAAAAAAACAGAAGAGGCATCTGTGGCTCAGCAGTAGGACCCGTTTTGTTTGCAGAGGTCACAAATGAAGCTTAAGGGTATGACAGCTGATGTGGGCTGGTGGGGTCGGCCCACCTCCAAGACCGAGTCCCTGTGCCCCCTGCACCTGCCCTTGAAGCCCCTGCTCTGGAGCCGACCCGGTTGAGAACCTTCTGCAGGAGAATTCCATTTGGCTTCAAAACAAAAACAAAAACTCGACCCTGAATCCAGGAGTTGAATTCTACTCTGTACCTTCTGTTGGGCTTTGAAAACTGTCCCATCTGGAGAATGAAGTTAAACCTGGTCACTGTTGTTCAAAGTCCTGTCGCTAGCCTTTATGTGTCTGTGCTTTGTGACCTGCACACAGGGACACTTCTGAGGTGACTCACCAGTCCAGTGACCTCCTCCTGGTGCTGCTTGCCATCACCCAAGCAGCCCCGTAGAGAGACCCTGGATTGGCGTTCTGTGATTTTGGCATGATTGGAAATGGAAGCAGCTGTCCTGGGGCCAGGGCCCTGGTCCAACCCTACCAGGCCCGTAAAAGCCCTTTAGCAGCTTAATCTGTGGCTTTTTATTTAGGGTGGCCTCTGGTCTTCACGAAATGAGAAAGTGAAAATGATGGTGTCATTCCCAGCCTTCGTATGTAGTTGGAGCTTTTAGAATTGGTTGATTTAAAATAACAAAACTAACCCTGAGCTTTGGTTTCCGTGAGGCCTTTGAGGGAGTTTTCCGGAAGGGACTGCAGTATTTGCTTATGAGATGCCCCCAGAGGCACGCTCTGAACTCTGTGCAAAAAAAAAAAAAAAAATGATTCAGGTGTGTGAGTTCTAACCTACAGGGAAGGGTCAGAAATTACCCTAGGAGGAAGGTTTCCTTCCATCTTTTCATGTTGTATTTGATATTTAGGAGAGTTTGCTTTTCCTCTTAGACCACTGTGGGTTCAAGTTCTGGCTGGGCCACCAACCCTGAGTGACCTTTTAAAGTTTCTTTTCCTATGGGGCTCCTGGGTGGCTCAGTCGGTTAAGCGTCCGACTTCGGCTCAGGTCACGATCTCGTGGTTTGTGAGTTCGAGCCCCGCGTCGGGCGCTGTGCTGACAGCTCGGAGCCTGGAGCTGGCTTCGGATTCTGTGTCTCCCTCTCTCTCTGTTCCTCCCCTGCTCGCACTCTGTCTCTCTCTCAAAAAGAAATAAAGATTAAAAAAAAACCAAATTTTTTTTAAAGTTTCTTTTCCCAAATTTCCTCTTCCCCATATGTAAATACTTGGTTTTTCATAATCTTGCGAAGATTTAGCATGAGCACGTGGAGTATAATCCCTCCTCCGTAAGAGAGGTGAAAGGGTGTCTCCCTCTGTTGCTAGTATTTTTACAGGAAAGCCCATGGATTTTAAAATTTTGGCCTTGAACCAGTTGTCCATCCTCAGTGTTCACCTCTATAAAATGGGGATGTCGGGACGTAAAGGAGATAGGAAATGTCTGCAGTGTGGTGCACAGTAGACCGTGAACTGGGAACTCACCCGTGTTGTTTGAGAACCAAGCTGTGGAGCGGAGGTTGCTTTGATCGTGGATCCGAAAGGAAAAGTCTCCACCCCGTTTAGGAAAGACACCGTTAGGAGTGACCGGCATACGTTTGTTCAGGTTTCTGTATTGGGGGTGGAAATTCACCCTTGACAGTTCATTTCGGAGAAGAGATCCTTTTTTTTTTTTTTTTTTAAGCTTCCCTTCTTCGCTAATGAAGCAGCAGCCATGTCCGGCACCAAGGATGGTTAACATGCAGAGTGAGAGACGGTGGCAGTGGTCACCCTCAAAGAGCTGTGATTTCCCCTGCATGAAGTGCAGTGTCCGTCTAATGCGTTTTAAATTAAAGAGGTGACTGTGGGCAATCTCGTAAAACAGCCAAATGCCACGATAGGGAGAAAACGTGAGCATGAAGTAATTGTGCCCCAGCATGCCCACAGAATGTAAAAATATTGACCAAGCAAAATAAAACCCCGTTTCCGCCCTGGTTGTTGTTGATCCGAGAATCCCAGGATTGAGGGGTTAAGAGCCAGATGAGCGTGGAGACTTTTGCAAGAGATGGAAGCAGCCAGAAGGGCAAGCTCCCCAGTCAAGGTTCAGACCTTCCGCTGGGGCTTGCCTGTCTCTGCCCCTGGCCCCGGACGCCCCTTCTCCCTCTGCCTGGCTACACCGCATCCCGCTGCAGATCACCCGTCTCTTTGCACCTCTTTGGCTGCAGGAGTGCCGGCCAGGGTGCCCTCCAGCACCCTTCCTCGTTGGCTGTCAGTTTCCGGTATTGGAACCCATCACTGGCTGACACAGTGCTGGAGTGAAGCAAAGCTGTTACTGTGAACACTCCTGCTTTGTAGCCTTCCTTGCTCATCAGCGCTCAAGAAGCCCTTGAAATGAGGTGAACTGAGAAAATATTGCCAGAATCTCTCTGCGGATTTTCCCCCCCCCAGCCCTCTGATTACACACGCTAAGTGCCGCTATCTGTGTAAATAACCTTTTCTTCCCCGCCTCTCTGCCTCCCCTACTCCCCCACTCCCTTGCTCTTCGGCTCTCTCGAGTGATAAATAGCCAGGCTACTGCTCAGCGTGCACCAACACCTGGGAATAATCATGCAAAAATAACAGTGAGAGACTGCCGCGCGTCTGTTCTTGACATTAACTTTCCTCAGTTTGACAGGCTGCCACCACCAGCTGTTAGACTTATGGGTCTCTTTCTCCACACCCCCCCCCCCCCCCCCCCCCCCCCCACTGGAGATGGCTGTTTTCCTGCTTCTATTTTTTGGGCTCTAATAGGTTACATCAGTGTCCCATCAAGAAGACAGAAAAGAGCTGTGACAAAGGAACCATTGCTAATGCTGGCCAGTTCTCTATTCTGGTCTTTTCTCCTGCGTGTTAGTATTATTAGACTAATAATTCCCCACTGACTTTTACCTGGAATATCTGATTAGTACTATTGTAGAGTACCTTCCCCCTGCAAAGGGTATTCATAATTGCCTCCGGTGAGTTGTCGTTGAATGTAGCAAATCCTACATTGATTTCTTTTTTAGTTCAGATCTCAATTATATTTGTAATAATGATGATAATATTGGCCATGGCAACAGCTCTTATTTATTGAGCGCTGCTCCATACCCAGACCTGGACTAGGATTGTTTGGGCTCATGTAGTAGTCCCTTTAGGCACGGGTTATTTCCATTTTACACATGAAGCCATTGAGTCCCAGAGAGATCAGGTGACTTTGCCTAAAGGTTATGTAACTGAAGGAGGTGGGATTCGAGCTCTGAAGACTGATCCCTGCACTGCCTTGCCTTTCACTACATGCTGTGTTTTGCGCTCAGGTCCTACGGACGGCCCCTTGATTGTGGTTCTGCAATTACAGGTGGAATTTTGCTGTACTTGCGTGAGTATTTGATGTTGAGTGCCACAGTCCTGCTGATTAGGCAGTAAGCCCAGGACAGCATGGACCCGTTCGGGTTGTACCTGCTCTCGTCCTGCTAGCAGCCTGCGCGGGGTGCCTGGCACGTAGCGGGTGTGTAGGCGTTATTTATTGGGGGGCTATGTGATCAAGTTGTGACGACTCAGAGACGACTTTTGGGGGAGCAGCAGCACATGAAAAAGAGGTGCGGCTAGAGATTAGTAGGAGATTTTGTAGAGGTCTAGGGCTCATCAGAATCTGCTGTAAAATTGGAGGGCGATTAGGCTGGGCCGACTGCTGCCAGATGCCAACGTATGAAAGGAGCAGTATTTTCCCCCAGGCTGAGCTTCTCAGGGTTAAGCCCTTTTTCTTATACTTTTAACACACTTTAACCGCACTTAACCATGCATTTGGAGGGGATTATAGATTTATGTTAAATATAGTAGGATATAAAAAGGAGCTTTGTAAGGTTGCATGCAGGGTTAGAGAACTGTAATATCAGACCAGGGACTTTTTTTTTTTTTTTTCCTTTCTCTTTTTCCAAGCCAGCATTTACTGAGCTAAGCACTTTGCTGAGCCTTCACTTTATGTGAATCATCTCATTGAGTCTTCACTGTGACCCTGTGGGCGTATTTGTTATTTTTACTCCCATTTCTGAGATGCAGACGTTGAGCCTCTGAGTAGCCAGGTTATTTGCTCAGGGGTCCCCCACAGCGAGTAACAGGGAGGGAAGGATTTGAACCTATCGCAACCTGAGGTCTGCCACTACCACGTCCAAGTGTATGCCCCTTGGAGGGGCTTCTCCTGGGGACCATTGCTTCTCTCTGTCTCCACGAGCCTCATTGGTTGAAGAAGGTACGGTTCCGTCTATGGATCAGTGACTTGGAAATCGGCGCAGTGGAGTTGATCTTTGGTAGGAGGTAAAAACACTACTGAAAATCCTTCCAGATCCTGCTTTACACATGGTGCATGTGGCTTTGTGTTAGATGCTGTAAGACAAGAGAACTGAAACCTTTTGTAGGGGGGCATCTCTTACTGGGGGCATTCGCTGGCAGAAAGAATTAGCGACTCTGTACACTGTATTATTTAATTTTATTATTTTTAAAATATTTATTTTTGAGAGACGGTAAGAGAGAGCACAAGTGGGGAGGGGCAGAGAGAGAGAGAGGGAGACACGGAATCCGAAGCAGGCTCCAGGCTCTGAGCTGTCAGCACAGAGCCTGACGCGGGGTTTGAACCCAGGAACCCCGAGATCGTGACCTGAGCCAAAATTGGATGCTTAACCGACTGAGCCACCCAGGCGCCCTCAGACACTGAATTATTTCCCTTCCGCCTCTCTCTTGGCTCCTCGTGTGTGTACTTGAACTCCTACTGCTTATAGGATGCTGTTTTATTTTCACTTGGGCTGCCCCCAGAGGTACCTTACTTATTGCCTTTGTGTAAATATAGGCCAAGTTTCTCTCTAGAATGAGGAGGCTGGCTACGTGGTCTTCTAGGGGCAGACATTCTGTGATTGTCTCAGGGGAGGGCCGCAAATGCAAACTCAGCTGGTCACTGCAAGGCCTAAGCCCTGTCAGTTGATGCCGCAAGGAATCGCTGGCCGAGCCCCGTACGTTATCTCATTATTATTTTAAGAGATAGTAGACATTCATACTTGTCCCTAAGTTTTTGTGTTTGTGAAAATTTGTAATGTTTGAAAAAGTAGCATACCTCCCAGTGTAAAACACCTCTGGGAGTGGCTGTGATTCCTTACCCTCCTCTGTGGTTGGTGACCTCTGGGGAAGAGGGGCTTCTAATGGAAGCCATTAGACCACTGGGGTGTGGTCTTGTATTGGGGGACTGTTTATGATTAAGTTCATGTTTATAGTCAGACTGTCCGAACCTTAGCTTCTCACTGTAAGCCTTGGGGACGGGGTTCCAAGGTCTGCTCGATAAATGCTATCAACTGAGCTTTGTTCACTGCCCTTGGATTGTGTGAATGGAAATAAACACCGTTAAGTTGCTCGAAGGCCCAGGATACCATCGCCTCTCCCCTCAAGTCTTCTAGATTCTTTAGAAATTTGATCTTTGGAGTCACTTACATATCCCAAGGAGTAGGTTCATGTGTGTGTGTATCTGTGTGCAGATATATTCGTAGTTGGAGTTATGTTGAAATAGGGATTTAGCCCAGGAATTCTATTGTAATAGGATTTGTTATCAGTAGGCGGCTGGAGGATGCATTTTCCAGTTGCGAGGAAAATGGTCCTTAGTGAGGTTAAGTGACTCTCCAAAGTCACATGCTAATTATCGTCAGAGTTAGAGCCAAAATACTAGCATCCAACATGCCCTGTCCTTAAAACTTTGTATTGCAGGCTTTGCCTCATTGTATCCTGATCTCCCAAAGGGAATTCATGCTCTCTTAGCTGCCTTCCCTCCTTCTATTTCATCCTATTTTCTTGTTTCTCCGATTGAAACTGTATTTTCTGGGAATTAATGTGGGCTGTCAATCACGTGATATAAAGAGTATTTTGAGAGTATCGTTCTGTTTTGTCTTTTCAGTTTCTGTGCGTAGCAATCATTAAACCCATTTTACAACTAACTGTACAAATTAAGAATTTGTTGGCAAACATGCAAAAAAAAAAAAAACAAAAAAAAAACAACCCAGTAGCCGGTTTGTAGTTTTTCTTGGCCTTTTTTTTTCTTTTTAAATTCTGGAAAGTGGTTCTAAATGTTTTAGTTTAATACAGACTACAAGGTAGCAATGGATTTTTTGCATGCCCCCCACCCCTGCATTTCCTCCCTCGGATCCCCTTTCTTCATTTGTCAGCTCAGTGTGAAAATAGGAACTATCAGTGTGAACTTTGATCCACATTAAGCTGCATTTACGCGGAAGCATAAATCACTAGATCTGGGGTTTGGGACCGTTCAATGCTTTTCTTTCTTGGGCTCTGTGATCAAGAATGCAGAACAATAAAAAGCATGGAGCAAAAGAAGTTTTATGGCAGCTTGGAGAGCAGGAAATTAAGTTTCTTTAGCATGCAGATGGGCGAAGGGCTGTTCTAGTGCATCTTGGATCATTCAGGCAAGTGAACGTCACTTGATCATTTTAGCGAAAGGCAAACTGTAGGAATAGTTCCTACAGTCATATGAACAAGGAGCCCACACACATGACTGCTTCAGCTGTTCAACCAGGAGCACGCCTCCTCCCATAACTTGTCTTGAAATGCACTCTGTGTGTGTATGTGTGTGTGTGTTTTAAACAACAAAGACTATGTCATAGCACGTCTAATAGCCAAGCGTTGGTTTCTTACAAAGGTTAATTGGGCATATAGGAACTACAGACCAGGATGGCGTTTTACCAGAAATAGTTTCTGTGTGTCCTTTGCACACATAAGATTTGTTAGCTCAGCGGATAAAGCACGCAAGATGGCATCCCTTATAGGTAGGTGATATCTGTGTGTAACTTGAGGACCCAGGCAAGCGATCTGGAGTTGTGGTGTAGATGGGCTTTGCATTGGGCTCTTCTCCATCTGACCACCCGTCAGCAGGGCTAAAAACTGTTCTGTACCGGTCATAACTAATTGAAATGGGTCTGATGAGAGAGTGGGTTGGTTGGAGATGTGCCTACTTAGTACATGCATAGCCTTTGGTTTTCGTCATGGCCAGGCTCCTGAAGGTTGTATGGTTCAAGATCTCCTTTCCTGCTCTCTAGGATAGGGGTGCGAAGGACATGTTATTGCACCGTATGCTCTTATATTGACTGTCATGTCTATGTCCTGGGATTTTGAGGGTGGAATCCTGGGACTTGGTCAGACTCATCAGGGATCTTTCCAAGTCGAACCACTAAAGGACATGTGGCACTGGAGAAACCCCCAGTTCTGCTGACGTTGGGCACAGGCCTTTATTTCCCCACGTATGTGAATTCTGCTAAACTTTGCAGTAGAACACTTAATTAGGAGTCGATGCTTAATACATGCTAATAATATCCAGTTTATGTGTTTGAGTGTGTATAATCAAGTTTATGTATTTTACATATTCAGCAGAGTCAGTTAATGTATTTTCGTAGTGATTTAATTCATTACGGTTTATAAAGTACTTTGGAGACAATTTTAGCCCATCTCCCACGCTGAAGTGCCCAGTGATGCCTCTGTGGCATTTATTGGAGCTTCTCCTTTGGAAAATACCGTAGTTTTGAACGTAAGATTTCATTACAAGGGGGCAAGAGTCCTAATTTTGCAGAGTGGAGTTCACGCACATCGACTGAGGCTGACGGTTCTCCATCGGTGAATTTAGGACATTGGGAGTCCTGCCTGTCTATTCCAGAAGCAGGATCCCCAGGGTTGGCCCTGTCGGGCGTGAAAAACCTCAAACGCTCATTTCTCTTCTCCTTTACGTGGTGGCCCCCCGAAAACACCTGAAGCCTGTTCTGCTTGCAAATGGAATTTGGAATGGTCATGTGTTCTAGAAGTGATATAAACAGATTGCATTATAAGGAGCTCGGAGAATGCAGCACCCTGCAGTAAGCCTGTCTGTCTTTCAGGTTGACCCCCTGTTTACAGTGCCAGCACCACCACCGCCGATTTCCAGCAGCCTCACGCCTCAGATTCTGCCCTCCTACTTTTCCCCATCTTCATCCAATATTGCAGCACCGGTTGAACAGCTTTTGGTTCGGACTCGTTCCGTGGGTGTCAATACATGTGAAGTTGGAGTAGTGACAGAGCCAGAGTGTCTGGGGCCCTGTGAACCTGGGACCAGTGTGAATTTGGAAGGGATCGTGTGGCATGAAACAGAAGAAGGTAAATACACTTTACTTTTATCTATTTTCCCCCTGATGTATTGCGTTATGGCCACCGGTAAGGGGACTTGGTTTGGTGGTAATCGGAGAGGAGAGAAAAGTGGTTTTGATACTGTCTGGGGATTTTTGTTGACATCAGAACCGTGTTTCTCTTTCCTGTTCACGGCGGCTTTGACGTTCAGGATGGATGAGGTGGCCCTGAAAGTGGCCTGCGTTTCGAGTGCCAGTACGGAAAGACAGGGAAGCAGGGGTGAGGGTTACCCTTTCCCCTGAGGGGGGGATCATGGGCATGGGGAAGACGGACTGATCTCAAGTTCACTTTCTTCTCGGTGTGCCAGCCGATCTCTCGGTCTTGATGTGGTTGTTCTTGGGTTGTTGAGGTTTAAATTGACCTGCTGATTGGGGTTCTTGCGTTTAGCCAGCGGCCATGGCCATGACACGGCTGTGGCTGCTTGGTGCTCGGGGCTAACGAACCCAAGGTCAGAGGCTTCAGCCCGAGTTGAACCAGTCATTTCTCTTCTTTGACGGAGGACATAGCACCTTCCCTGCCCCTAAGCTCAGCAGGCCATCTGGCAAGTAAAACCCAATAGTCACAAGAGAAATGGATTAGGATTAGTCTGTCATTGCTGTTAGAAACATAACTGTGGCGTATGCCATACCTACCGTGGACGCAGACTCTGGTTGGCCACATCTCCTAGCACACGATCATCAGGTACAGTGTGTTTCAGATGGCCAGTGTCATTGATAGTAGAGGCCAACAGGTCATTAAAAACTAAATACCAAGGAGAGAGCCGCGTTGAGGAAGGTATGTGCCCCAGGTGAACAAAGGAAAGTGAGGAACACAGGGGAAGCCTTTTCTTTGCCTCAAAGCTAGATTGGTCAAGGAGACGGGAGATGGTAGGTGTCAGTACCACGGACAGATGGGACAGGACTAAGGGCAAAGACGAGGGTAACCAGAAAGGTCTGAGACCCAGAGTCACGGTTCAGGGCCCTCTGTATCAAGGGGGAAAAAATTGAGGGCTCAAACTCCCGGGGGAGAAAGGAAACCTATATGCCAAGGAGACTGCCTGGATGGGAAGGGGGAATAATTGGAGATCATTGCTGGGAAGGAAGTAGTTGAGAGAAAAGAATTGAGAATAGGACCGCACGAGGGAACGAAAGCAGAGAACGACAACGAAGAATGAGTATCCGGTGACAGGTGTGAGTGTAATTGTCAGAAGGCGGAAAGGAGCGCGCACCGTTTCAAGGAAGAAAAGCAAAAATTGTAGAAAAATCTTCGAGGCCTTGAAAGATGTATTTTGCAATCGGGTACAAAATTTCGTAGACCGCATCAGTCAGGAAAACTAATTATTTAAGAAGGAACCAGAGAAGGTGAATGAAAGCAGCAGATACGAAGGGCTCGCTCTGTTTCTTTCACCCGAAAGTGCTAGTTAAAATTTACTTTTAGCTTTAGAAACGCTTGGTGTTTTGGGGCCCCATCCTCTTTGTACTTTTAACGGGGAAGCCTTGGCCCCCTGCAACCAGATTAGGAGGAGCTGGAATGAAAATTTTCCTCTCTTGCTTACCTGTTGAAACACCCTCTCTGGGCAAGGGCTTCTGTGTGGGGAGCAACTCTTCTCCTCTTGCCTCTCTTTGCATTGCACACCCTCTGTCTTCTCGGGGTTTCCCTAGAAAAGTGGTGGCTAAGGGCGTCCGACTGGTATCTTGGTGAGAAAAGTACAGAGAAGGAATCGACACAGGAATCTGATGTTGTAGTTAATTATGAGTCCGGGTACCGAGGATTCAGGAACAGAAAAAGATTTGGGAAGGCTAAGGGTTAATTTCCATAAACTTGAAAGAAAGATTTTTCTTGGACTTGAATCACTCGCTCATTTGGGTGAGGTGCCACCTCCCATTTATTTCTCAGCTACGACTTAGCGCCCTTTGGTTTATTGCTTGTCATTATTTTATTTATTCCTGTGTGCGACAGGACCGACTTCCTGCAGTGTGACCTCACTGGGCGGTGCATGTTGTAAAATTAGCCACAAACTTTCTGGCATGCCTATAAGTCTCGGGTTATTTTTCCCGTGGCTTGGAAGTCTGCTTGGTTTTGACTTGCACCTTAGCGTCTAATAAGAGATGAGGTTACTGAGAAAAAAGCCAATTGTATTCAAAACCTGTAGTAACTCTGGGCAAACGGTCAAAGAGCTTTGTGGTGTTTCATTATTACGATTATTATTTTTTATTAGTTTTATTGGGTGGTGATGCAGGTACAGCCTCCCCAGTTGTGCTCTGTTCTCTGAGAAATCCGTCTCCTGCGTCTGTGCACCTGCTTCTGTGTGCTGTGACCCATCCGTCCCCAAGGTTGTCTTCCGTCCCCATGGGGCACGCTGGCAGCTTTAGGTGCTTTTTGGACACGGGAATGGAACCTTCTGCAGCCCCAGCCTTCTTGTTACTCCCTCACATTTCCCAGGGTTTGGAATGTGTGGATGTTGATGGTGGTGACAAGAAGGAGCTGTGGCAGTGAACAGAGTTATTCTTGCTGAATAAACTAAACTTCAGACCTCCAACAGAATTTAAGAACTCTCCTTATTTAAAAAACAAAACAAACAAACAAACAAAAAAAAAACCCTCCTTAGCCTGGACAGTAAAGATATGTGTTTAATGTGTAACCATTTTCAAGAGAGTTGCATTTGCTTTTTTTTTTTTTTTTCCTTCTCAGTACAGCCTCTTTAAACCTCTTGGACCAATTTAAAAATTAAACCCACTCGACCATTAATTTTTCCCTTTGGGGAAAAACAAAGAGAGAAACAGAACAAACACATTTGGAGCCGGTTATTGGGCAGAGTTAAAAGAGAATGGGTTTGGGAAGAAGGAGAGGGGAAAGGAAGCCGGATTAGTTTTCCAGAATGGGGGTTTCATTAACAGAAGGCAAACTGAGCACTTAGGAAACAGGCAGAAAACTGTCAGTTGCCTGGGACTCATGTCCTGTAGATTGAGCTGAAAAAAATTTCTTCCCTTGTAGTTTCATTTTGAGGTTATTGTGTACCTGGTGGTGTTTTTAACAAACCTAATTTGTTAGGTGCATTCATAGGTGTGTGTATGCGTGTGTGTGTGTGTGTGTGTGTGTGTGCACGCGCACATCTATATTGAAGATCCTAGAAGTGTTAAGAGCTCGTATCTGCAGTCTTTGGGGGAACATTGAGTGTTCTTACGATTTTTTTCTAGTTTTTGGGAAGGTAGTGGGGAACAGCAAGACTGAACTATGAAATCCCCACTAAATATTAATTATTTCTTGTGCTGGGAATCTCTCATTTCTGGAGGGTTCTTTGAGTCACAGACTTTCCCCTTAGTGTTACTGCCAGTACATGGAGTCCTGGTTGCCTGAGAACCAAATTGTCCTCCGGAGTACCATGTTACGAGAGAAGTTCCCTCTGGAAATAATTAGTGGGTTTCAGAGCGTGCTTAATAGGAGAGAAAAACTATTACTGCATTTGGATGTTTAGTTATTTTACTCTGCTCTTGCTTCTTTAAGGTGAGCACATAGGAGCAATGAGGTATTGTACAAAATTACTCTCAGATGTTGGAAAGAATTTCCTTAGCGTTTCACTCCTGACATTTGGGACGCACATGCCTGTGTATAGTTATTTGTTGGGAAATTTGCTCTTCTGGGGGGTGGGGATGGGCGTGGGGGACATAAAACCAGAAAAAATGTGGAGTGTAAATACCTACCTGTTGAGCTTGGCTCTTTAGCTCTTATGAACGCATTTTCCTTTGGAATTTTATTAAATCGTATTTCTTATTGGACTTTTTCTCCCTCCCTGTTTTTTTTTTTTTTTTGCCCTCTCTGAGAACGTACTCGGTTCAGCTACACAGCTGTGTTTCCTTGTTACAACTGTCATTTACTGTGGCCTTTAAAGCATCTAGAGGTAGAGGCCTGGGGTTCTCAACCCTGTGCCTTTGAACCACCCGGAGAGCTATTCAAACACGCCCGGGCACCACTTCTAGGCTTGGTCTGGGATGGCACTTTGCTCTGGTTTGCTGACCTGGCCTTGGTGGGTTTTTTTGTCTGATTATTTTTTTCCAGTACTCCCCAGGGGATTCTAATGTGCAAACAAGATGGAGAACCACTGTCTCGGGGGAGAGAGGGGATGTCCTCGCCCTTCGCAAGCTGCTTGACCTTTTCCCTTTAAGGAAGTCACTGTGTTACTGCCTCATTTTCTCAGGGATGAAGTGGACAGGCACCCTCGCCCTGTTTACCTTGCAGGGTAGATAATGTCTGTCCAGATGCTGTAGTGTGGCTGGTGCACATCACCATTTCATCCCTGTGCTAATGACAAAGGGGGTCCGGCGTTTGATCATGAACCTGGACTTCACAGAGGTTTTGGGGTGTAATGAACATCCAATTGGTACCACTCTTCCTGATTTATTAATATGGTGGTGTGGACCTTCCTACGTGGTTCTTCTCTGAGCCAGAAATGGTGCCTTCGTTTCTGTGTGGTTTCTGCTGAATCATTTTTGAAAGAGTTCAGAAACCCAGAGTATTAAAGAAAAGTTAATAATAAAGCAGCAAATAAAAGACTGGACTCCCAGCATCACTGGGAGCTTTCAGAGGGGACAGTGAAAATGCAACTGGCAGCTTATTAAAGTGAGTAAGTGTGTTTTTTTTAGAGAAGACTTAGTAACATCTGGTGTAAAAGGAAGAATCGTTCTTTGAGTTTCTCCATCTGAAGTTCTGTGTGTTTTCCAAGAACAGCAGTCTTGGGAATTAATGTTTTAAATTTTTTTTTTTTGATGTTTATTTATTTTTGAGAGAGAGACGGAATGTGAGTGGGGGAGGAGCAGAGAGAGAGGGAGACACAGAATCTGAAGCAGGCTCCAGGCTGTGAGCTGTCAGCACAGAGCGCCACGCGGGGCTTGAACTCACGAACCATGAGATCATGACCTGAACTGAAGTCGGACGCTTACCGGCTGAGCCACCCAGGCGCCCCAAGAATGAATGTTTAAAATTTTTTTTTTTGGTAACGTTTCTTTATTTTTGAGACAGAGAGAGACAGAGCATGAGCAGGGGAGGGTCAGAGAGAGAGGGAGACACAGAATCTGAAACGGGCTCCAGGCTCTGAGCTGTCAGCACAGAGCCCGACGCGGGGCTCGAACTCACGGACCGTGAGATCATGACCTGAGCTGAAGTCGGCCGCTTAACCGACTGAGCCACCCAGGCGCCCCATCAATGAATGTTTTAAAGGTGACCAGTTGGGGAAGCCAGTGATTGTCTTCAATTCTTCTGCTTCTCCCGCATCTCCAAAGTCACAAAGAGGATAGCGTTTACATGGGAAGCAGAGGGGTTTCAAGTTAAGTCCTTAACTTGATCCCGTATAAATTGATGACAGATCTGACGTACGGTGTTGTTGCTCCTATTCTGCGGTATTGACTGCCCAAACTTGTTCCTGGACCTGGGACTTCCTTTTTCAATTTTGATTGGAGAAGAGATTAAATACGAATCCCGGCTCGCTTTGTGTTTTCGATATTGGAGCACGGGGTTGGTGCGTTAACCTTTTTTTTCACCAAGTGAAATGTTATTACTTATTGAGGTATTTCCCAGTGATTTCATAAATTCAGCTTTGACTCACAAGGTGAGTCAGATGCCCGCTTTAGCTTCTCATTTCGTTACCTGCCACGCCAGGGAGGATTAAGAGCTATGCAGCCACGGGGAATGTGAAGATGGCTCACGGACGCCCTTCTCCTATCAGTGATGTGCTAAGTGGAGCTAAAGCAGCCTCTGGTCTGTGGGTTTCGCAGGTGGGCCCAGCCGGCTAATCAATCACTGAGCCAGTGGAAAAAAAGCGTCCGGCCTTGCTGTTCAACGTGAACTCAACAGAGGGTTGGAGGGCCGGAGGAACTCCTAGTCAGTGCCGCTCTGTGTATTGGCCAACGTTGTATCTTCGCCCTGCTGGGCACGCTTGCCGTGGCGGTTGCCAATGAAAAGCGGACGTTCGTCACCCTTGGTGGCGAGCAGCTCCAGGCTGGGCCTCCAGAGTGCACAAGTCCCACACGTTTTCACGTGCGAAAGGCAACCCCGACGGCAAACCCTCTCCGTATATTTGCTGGACCGCACACCATCCTGGGTATCTGATCGTTCTGGGTTCAGTGGCGAGAAACTTCTTTTCTAATGAAAACGAGCTTGGTCTAAGGATGTAGATTAGAAACGGTGACGATGCACATCAAAGTTACTTGGTTTTTTTTTTTAACAGCACAGAAACTCACGTTACCAGTTTCACCAAAAAAATCAGAAATTAAACATGGGGGCCAGGTGCTTGCAGTGTGCACTCTGTAAAGATTTATGAATGAAGGGGAGTATAAGGAAGGGACCCAGGGAGGGCTTGCCTGGGCCGTCTTCCTGGGTTTTCCTTTCCTCTGGACCTACCTGTTTTATGCTTTCCTGATGAGGTAATGGGGCAACCATCTGCTAGGATGAGTGATGGCTCGTTTTGCTGGAAAGCAATACCACAGTCACATCACCGCTTGTCGGCGTGAAAAATAAGCTGCTGTTAGGATTCAGCTTCATGTTTTTAGACCAAACATTTGTTCTTTTTGTGTCACTTGTGTGTATATTTTGGTGTTGACATCACGTGTTAAGTAATGAAGCAGTCAGCTTTAAACTCCCCGTGTAAAGGCCTTTTGTGAGCCTTTGGTTGGTTGATACGGTAGCGAAACTTTTAGATGTGAATACAGAATGTAAGACCTGTAAAATTGAACTTCCCTTAGGACTTGAGTATAATAGCAAAAGATTTAAGAAGCTGTGTTCTAAGATTCGCGTGTATAGTGTTGTCCTCCTTTGCTTTGCTTTTCCCTATAAAGAAGTTGGTAAGAAAATCTTGAGCCTTAATATTATAGTGACTTTGAACTGAAGACATATTTTCTTTTTCTTTTTATGTTTTTTTTTTTTTTTTTTTTTTTTTTTGAGAGAGAGGGAGTGCACGGGGGAGGGGCAGAGGGAGGGGGAGAGAGAGAGAATCTTAAGCAAGCTCCATCCGGATCTCAAGACCATGAGATCATGACCTGAGCCAAAATCAAGAGTCGGATGCTTAACCGACTGAGCCACCCAGGCGCCCCTGAAGGCCTGTTTGTTTTCTAATCACAAAAATGAAGATACTCTCATTAGTTGCAGAGAATCGTTTTTGGCCCCCCTGGGAATGTTGATGGCAAGTATTTCATTAACTTTTTACATACAGTGTTTATAGCAACTTTATTGAGATCTAATTCACACAGCATACAATCCATCCATTTAAAGTGGATAATTCAGCGGGTTTTTTTTTTTTTTTTTAATGTATTAAGGAGTCCCGCAACCATCACCACAGTTCATTTTCGAACAATTTCATTACCTCAAGGAATCCCTCTATCCCACCAGCAGTCACTCCCGCTTACCCCAGCCCCCATTTCATTGGCATCTTTGTCTTTGACTCTTCGTTGCTTTAATATGTATTTTATGGATGAGAGAAAGGATTGATTTGTTGAGTGTTTGTACCAGGCATTGTGCTAGACATGCCTCCTAGATAATAATTTCCTTTAATCCTTAGAACAGAATGCAAAGTACACTGTTATTATCTGTATGTTTATGAAGGAGACTTAGAAAGGGATTTCTCTGGGGGCGCCTGGGTGGCGCAGTCGGTTAAGCGTCCGACTTCAGCCAGGTCACGATCTCACGGTCTGTGAGTTCGAGCCCCGCGTCAGGCTCTGGGCTGATGGCTCAGAGCCTGGAGCCTGTTTCCGATTCTGTGTCTCCCTCTCTCTCTGTCCCTCCCCCGTTCATGCTCTGTCTCTCTCTGTCCCAAAAATAAATAAACGTTGAAAAAAAAAAAAAAAAAAAAAAAAAAGAAAGGGATTTCTCTGTGCAAGGCAGCAAGACTTGGAGACCCCTTGCTCTCTTTTTTTTTTAATGTTTATTTTTGAGAGGGAGGGAGAGAGAGAGAGACAGACAGAGAGAGAGGGAGATACAGAATCCGAAGCAGGCTCCAGGCTCTGAGCTGTCAGCACAGAGCCCGGCGCGGGGCGCGAGCTTATGAACCACGAGATCATGACCTGAGCCGAAGTTGGACACTTAACTAATTGAACCACCCAGGTGCCTTGGAGTCCCCTTACTCTTCACAGCTACTCCTGCCTAGGTGTTCGGGATTTCCACTGCACAAAAGTGCCCATGTATTTCACACAGCACTCTTTGGGAAGAGGGCGTAAAATGTGATGTAGTAACTGGCTTCTTTATTTTTAAGCACAGAATGATAGGAAATTCTTTATAAGGGTAGCGTCTGATTTTGGCAGGAGTCACTGAATCAGCTTCAGCTGGGTTGATGTATACAAACCATCCCTTTCTGCCCCACTAAGCTGGAAGCTTCTTTAGTCCACAGATCCCATCTGTTTTGTTCACTGTTGGATCCCCAGCGCCTGGCACAGAGTAAGTGTGCCATACATATTTGTTGAATGTTGAATAAATTCACGGAACAAAGTGGTATGGTCTTGATACCTGCGTGGTGTAGCTTTCTAGTCAAGAATATGTTACTTTTAAATTAAGTTTGGCCTAGACAATCTGGAAAATAGAGCTCTGCAAATCTACTTTGTCACTGATTTTTTTTTTGGGGGGGGGGCGGGGAGGAAGCCATTATAAAATGTGATTACATTGTATTATAATTCACCTTCCCATCTTGCTCTTCCTAGACCCATCTCCAAAAAAAGGGGCAACAAAATAATTCGGTTTGCTTTTTCCCCTCAGTCATTCATACCCTCAGTAGGGTTTTAATTTTCTGGTGATAAAAGGAATACCTGGTCATTTTAGGACCCCCGCAGAGGGGAAACACCCAAAAGGTAGAAGGAAAACCAAATCACCTTTAATCTCACTATTCAGGCAACCACTTTAATTTGTTGGTTTACCCCTTAGCTGTTTATTTTATTTTACTTTTTAAAAGTTTATCCATTTATTCTGAGAGAGAGAGAGAGCGTGCGTGTTTGTGCGCAAAAGTGGGGGAGGGGCAGAGAGAGAGGGAGAGAGAATCCTAAGCAGGCTCCAGACTGTCAGCGCAGAGCCCGACGTGACGCTGCAACTCAGGAGCCAGGAGATCATGACCTGAGCTGAAATCAAGAGTCAAAGGCTCAACTGACTGAGCCATCCAGGCGCCCCTCCTTAGCGTTTTAAATATGCGTTAAAAAAAAAAAAAAATGTATTTGAGATCATTTGGTAAATACGCTTTTGAATATTGCTTTCTCTTTTAATCTTAACATTAAACCATAAGCATTTCTGATGTTATGAATCCGCTTTCTAAGACGTTCTTTCCGTTGATATAAAACATTTTATGGCACGGACACACAAAATTTAATGCAAGTTCCTCTAAGGATGGATATTTACATTGCCTTCAGCCTCTGAGATAAGTATCACCCTGCATGGTATATGTTTGTGTGTGAAGTATTTGTATCGTTTTATGACTTCGCGGTTACTATCGTAGGGTCAGCGTTTCGGAAACAATCGCCGAGTCAAAGGACGCGAACAGTTTTAATAGGCGTTACTAAATACTTGTGCGTAACTGCTTTCCCAAAATGTTGTACCTGTGTATCTGGCCCTGGTTGCGAATGCCCTTCTCATCTAACCTTCCTGACTTTGGGCTCACTGACACGTTGTCATGACAACAGGGATGAGGTTGTAAGTCAAATGCATAGTCTTGGGTTCTGCTCCTTCAGAAGAAGGATGGGCGAAGGACAGAACCTTTACGGAAATCCTTTGCACCTTGTGATTTGTTGATAATCTGTAATTTGTCACTTGACATACTCAGGCTTTGTGCAGGTTCTGCCCTAGCACACCCCAGCCTCCCCTTGCCCGCCCCCCCCCGCTTCCAACATTTATTTTCTTTTTCCTTTATTTAATTTTTAACATTTATTTATTTTTGAGACAGAGAGAGAGAGAGAGCATGAACAGGGGAGGGTCAGAGGAAGAGGGAGACATAGAATCCAAAACAGGCTCCAGGCTCCGAGCTGTCAGCACAGAGCCCGACGCGGGGCTCGAACCCACGGACCATGAGATCATGACCTGAGCCAAAGTCGGATGCTTAACCGACTGAGCCACCAAGGCGCCCCTATTTTCTTTTTCCTTTAGCCTCTTCCTTTGGCTGCTTCCATGTATAGCTGCAGTGAGTGGAACTGTCCAGGTAGATTTTAAAAGTAATATCTACTAGGGGGGCCTGGGTGGCTCAGTCGGTTGAGCGTCCGGCTCTTGATCTTGGCCCAGGTCATGATCTCTTAGTTCATGAGTTTGAGCCCCGTGCCGGGCTCTGTGCTGACAGTGGGGAGCCTGTTCGGGATCCCCTCTCTCCCGCTGTCTCTGGCTCTCACCTGCTCTCTCCCTGTCTCTCAAAAACAAACAAACAAACAAACTTAACAAAAGTAATATCTACTAACGTGTTCTCACCTGTACCCTTCTTCACCCCTTCTGTGCTCAGATAAGATTGGCTGATATTTTTCTGGCCAAAGGAGAGTAGACTACAATCCAGGGGAAGGCCTGTCCGAAGTTGCGGAAAGCTGTTCTCACCCAAGAAGCTTGCAGAATTAGGCTCGTGGGCACAACTGCAGAGTCTCTAGCAAAGTCCGATAAAACAGTCAGAAGACCCAAGACAGGTCTGATAAAAGGTGATGTGCGTTAGGCAAGACCCATGCCGCCCATTTGATAATCGCTTGTAACTGCGTAGTAAGTGGAACAGGTATAAATACGCCACACCCGTGTATGTGGCATTCATTTCAAGTGAAGCCTTCTGACTCAAATACGTATCTGAAACACTTGCGCGGTGTTTTCGCTCCCTGGGTGTTAGAAACGCGGCCCTTTCCTTTACGTGACGCGTGGCACATTTGGCCATGTTCAGTCAGAACAACTGAATGCTTTTGCCTGGAGAACTTCACCGTGCTCTGCCAACACCGTCTAATTAACCAGCATTTTCTCCCCTCATGAGCTCTTTTACTCTTGCGGGGAAACTGAGGCACAGGCGATCTGAGTCTCATGGCTCTGTGTCCTTCCTGGACTGGATGTCTTGTTTGTACCTGATGTGATCAGCCTTTCCTCGTGTTTAAATCTGTGTGCGCGCGCGTATGAATGTATGAATGCAACCAATTACTTTAAAAATATGCTAAGAGGCAAATAAACATTTGCTTGTCAGTTGGAGGTTTTGACTGAAATGTGGGAACTTAATTCGGCGTATAGAGTGAGATGTGTTGTTGTTTTTTTTTTTTAATTTAATATTCACCAAATATTTTTGCAGAAATACCCAAAATGTTGTTTTTTGACTACACGTTTCATAACAAGAGGAAAAATGGCCAACCACTTCCCGTACATCAGAGGCAGTGGCGCGCATTCTCTGGCTCGGCGGGCAGCCTGTGTCCTGCCAGCTCCTCGGGGAGTCACTTGTACATCTGCACAGTTTGTATGTTGTCATGTATATGTCTTCCCGATAGCCACGTTGACAGACAACTTTTGAAGTAGGTCGAGTCGCAAGAGCTGACTGAGAACATTTCATGTGTCTTATTTTGCTTGAGTAACACCACAAAGCCTGCTCTCCACCACCTTCCTCGGCTTCTCCAGAATACCTCGCAGCTTTTGCAGATTTGAAGAGCCAGCCGGTCCCAGGAGGGACTCACAGAGAGTGATTCTTCTAGCACCTCGAGCGTCCACTTATTGTTTCTTACCCAAACAAACGTACCAGGGGCAGGGGTGAATACTGGAAGCGCAGAAGAACCGTCGTTGGGGTTGGAAGCCTTGGTTTCGCACTCCGAGCCTGGAACCGAGCTGGCGGCAGGAAGCGAGCAACGAGAGGTGTTTTGAGCTCCATGGGTCTTTGAATACCCAAGGGCGGGCAAGTGAGGAGGCCATAGACTGGAACGATGACGGTCGTCTTCTTCTTCTTTTTTTTTTTTTTTTATTTAAAAATTTTTTTAATGTTGACTTTTGAGAGAGAGAGACAGAGCATGAGCAGGGGAGGGGCAGAGACAGAGGGATACACAGAATCCAAAGCAGGTTCTGCGCTCCAAGCCGTCAGCGCAGAGCCGTACGCGGGGCTCGAACTCACGAACCGCGAGATCATGACCTGAGCTGAAGTCGGATGCTCAACGGACCGAGCCACCCCGGCGCCCTGATGACAGCCTTCTTTATATTGAGCCTGTCTCTTCCATGATGCCTCTGTTTGGGAAAGGTGACCATAAAAGCGGTATCCTGTTCCCAGGGAGTTCTAAAAAAGTGGCAGGTTCTACTGGGACAGATGACCCCAGTAGGATTAGGGGAACGGAGGGTCAGCTTGCACAGAGGCAGAATGCGGTGAGGGACTTAGGCTTATATTGACTACGTGTTAAGTCTTGAGTGATTCAGGTGGAGAGCATTGACCACAAAATCCTCAGTCAGTTACTAGAGAATCCAAAGTATACTGCCTCTAGGACGTCTCCCTTTATATCTGACTTCTGAATTAAATACCGGCTTGAAATAGATATCGTCCGCCCCACCAGTCCTCCTGAGCTTGAAATTCCTTGCAGTAGCACATTTCCAAGTATGGAATTTCAACCAGGCATGACATGTTGAGTGTGACTGTGGTTAACATCGCCGTCTGCATTTTCTCGAAGGGAGGAAAATAACCTGTGGGGAATTTATGACTTGAGTGGAAATCGAGACAGGGTCTGAAGGAGAATCTAATACCACAGAGTTGCAGTAGCTTCGGTGACGGCTTGGGAAGGGTCTCGTGAGCCACAAAGGCTTACCTCAAGGTTTCATTAGAGGGCGGGCTGGACCACCCTGGGGTCCTCTTCTGGAGAATAATCCAGGCCTGGCAGCTAACCCAAATCCCCTGGGGTCTGAGTTCTGGCTCGATGGGAAGTTATCCCCGCCCCCCCCCCCCCCCCCCCCCCCCCCCGCCACCATTTGATTCTTCTAGACCCAGGCTTTGACGCTCCACTTTACTCACGGGAGATGCAGATACCATGCCTGGACTGTGCACCCTTCACTGTCGTGTATTTTTTTTTTTTTTTTTTTAACATTTATTTATTTTTGAGACAGAGAGAGACAGAGCATGAACGGGGGAGGGTCAGAGAGAGAGGGAGACACAGAATCCGAAACAGGCTCCAGGCTCTGAGCTGTCAGCACAGAGCCCGACACGGGGCTCGAACTCACGGACCACGAGATCGTGACCTGAGCCGAAGTCGGACGCTTAACCCACCGAGCCACCCAGGCGCCCCCACTGTCGTGTATTTACACAGTGTAAACCGTTGCGTACTTTGGAAAGTAGAAAAACGTGTTTGCGCAGGAAGGGGATCGTCAGGGAGTCTCAATTTGTGTGATTCTGTCCGTAAATTCTGGCAGCTTCAACTTGTATAGTTCAGTGTTTGGTGTCATGGCCCCGTTTATTTCCTTCTGATAATTAATGCCAAGTGACAAAGGGGCGGTGGGAGGACCAGGCCAGTCGGTAAGCGTAAGATGCTTGATCAGAAGCCAACATCAAAACAGTGAAATTGCTTGAAGGCAGCCAAAGCCTGTCTTCTGTGCACATGAACTTCTTAATTTTTGGTTACTTGATTTGGGAAAAGCAACTTGAGTGACAATACTTGACTAAAAAAAAGCACGTGAGACCCAAAGCCCCCCCCATGAGAAGGGAGCAAGGGAAGCATTTTATATTTCATACAAAATGCTGTGTTTCTTCAACGTTTTTTTATTTATTTTTGGGACAGAGAGAGACAGAGCATGAACGGGGGAGGGGCAGAGAGAGAGGGAGACACAGAATCGGAAGCAAGCTCCAGGCTCCGAGCCATCAGCCCAGAGCCCGACGCGGGGCTCGAACTCACGGACCGCGAGATCGTGACCTGGCTGAAGTCGGACGCTTAACCGACTGCGCCACCCAGGCGCCCCCAAAATGCTGTGTTTCTTAAGATCCTGGAAGGGCATGAGCTCACACAGCGAGAAGAGCATGGAATTGTTTTGTTAAACATTCTCCTTTATCTTTTTGGCTGCAGTGTTCTAAATCTATCCCTGTAGCAGATTAAAAAAAAAAAAAATGTTTTATTTATGTTTTTGAGAGAGAGAGAGTTTGGGCGCCTGTGCACAAGCAGGGGAGGGGCAGAGAGAGACAGGGAGAGAGAATCCCAAGCAGGCTCCCTGCTGTCAGCGCAGAGACAGTTGTGGGGCTTGAACTCCAGAACGCTGAGATCATGGCCTGAGCCCAAATCGAGTCGGATCCTTAACTGACTGAGCCACCCGGGCCCCCTGCATTTAGCAGATCTTGTGTTTTTTTTTTGTTTTTGTTTTTTTTTTTTTTTTAAAAAAAAAAGTACCGTGGCAGAATCCTCCAGAGTTCTCGGTACTCCGAAGACGTGTGGCTCAACCATGAGAAAAACCAAATTAAAACAAAAGGATGTGATTGCTGTGACGCTGTGGTTACTACAGCGTGCTGGCCTTAAGAGAAAACGGAGACTAGTTGAAAGGAAAATGGAAAACCATGCAGCTGTTCAGCTAGCGTTGGTAAGTCCCGCTTCCTCCCATCCCATTTGTTGTAAAAATACATGCATGTACGATGACCGAATGAGGTTCTGTTAGAGCGTGTCTGTTGCTTCCTCTGCTTTGGGAGACGTTATCCCTTGCCCACTGTGAAAGCCAGGTGCGTTTCCTCGGCTCTGGGCCTCGCTTTCCTCCTCTGCAAAATGGGAGGGTTTAGAAAGAAGGTACCAGAGGTGTGCAGAACGAGGGAATGTGACGCCCGTAGAGTGTTCTTGCTCGAATCGTTTCAGACTCACAGGATTCTGAAGAGAATTCTTAGCGACCAGCCCACCTCGATGGCCATGACCCTTAAGTCACCCTCTGGGTTCATGCCAAATCCCGTCAAACAGCAGGTGGCCATGCCTCAAGTGTCCCACAGTGGATCTACTTCTAGAACTCTTTATTTACTGAAACCGTTCTTGAACTGTTAGCAGTTGGGCAGGTAGAGTGGAGTCTGGGGTGAGGAGGCCGACATGTATTTTATGCCCTGGTACATTCCAAGGAGGAACGAGCACACGGAAGACATTTTCTGAAAAAACTCCCGAAAGGTCGCATCATCAGTTGCATTGGAAGGGCCTGCTCTACACTGACATTGTTGGAGCCTGCTTGACATTCTGTCTGTCTGTCTCTCTCTCTCTCTCTCTGTCCCTGTCTCAAAATAAAATAAATAAATGTTTAAAAAAACAAAAACAGTCCTTAAAGTGTCCAGGGGTGCCTGGTCAGCTCAGTTGGTAGAGCGTGCAAGTCTTGATCTCAGGGTTGTGAGTTCGAGCCCCACATTGGGTGTAGAGATTATTTTAAGATAAAATCTTAAAAAAATCCTTAAAGTGTCCAAAAGACGGCTGCAAAATAGAGAATTTATAGGCTGCCTGAGCGTGAACACATGAAGGTAGTATAATTTTCTTTTTAACTTTCCTTCGGCTTATATGTGTTGATGATAGAAAAAGCCAGAGTTCTTCTAGTTCTGTAACAACAGAAAACCTCCACTTTTGCCTTCACCTGCTCCTGCTCGCCAGAGGCAATAAACTGCTTTAAACTCTGTTAGCTTGTATTTTCTTTACAGTTTGAAAACACCTGTTTCTGTGGCTGTTTCTTGATGTAAGTTTTTAGTCTTAGGCATTTTATCTTAACTTCATGTGGAAGCTGGGGAGTTAGCTCATACTCCCCTCTCCCCATTCAGATTTTCCTGCCTCCTGTTCTCCCAAATAGTTAGTTGTATTATCCCTTGCTGCGTAACAAATGATTCCAAAACCGAGTGCCTCCGAGTCGCAAACATTGATTATCTCGCGGTTCCTGTGGGCAGGAATCACAGGAGCCTCCCCATCGGGCTGAGCATGACTTCGTACATTGCTTCGCCAGCAAGAGACAACAAGTCCAAGATAGACTCGAGAGCCTTTGCATAATGTCATGTCTGAGAGAACATTCTGTTACTTTTGCCACTTACTCTGTTCCTTAGAAGTCAGTAAGTCCAGCCCAGACTCCAGGAAGGGAGGGTATCACATAAGGGTATCAACTCCAAGAAGCAGGGATTATTTGGGACCATCTTGGAGACTGCCTACCGTAGGTGATTTTTTTCTCAGGTCAGCATTCAGTGTTGACGTGACTGTACCTGTGGACATATTATTCACGCACTGTGTGTTACGATTATTTTCTTTTCTCACCCAACTGGCTCTCTGGAGTTAATCGTCTTGTTTTTTTATTTGCTTAGTGTTCTATGTACCCATCACTAATTCACCAGGAACTGTCCTGCCAGAACTAGAAATTGCTTCGAAGTTGGTAAAATACCTCCAGCATTCTGTGCCTTTTATCTTTTAGAGTAGTCTCTCCAGAGTCTTTGGATCTGCTCCCATCGGGACCAGTAGTTTAGGGATTATGCAGAGACCTCGTGAAATGGTTTTAAAAACTGAGCTCTCTCTCCTCCACCCTGAAGATTCCATTCTTGTGTTGGACGCCCTACTGCCTGGATCTGTGTATGTTTCGCTCGTGTGTCTGTCTTTCGTTTTGGTGAAGCCCATCTTTTCCATTAGTTTTCTAAGAAAGCATTCATGGGAAGTAAAATTTTTCAAATGTCAGATGTTTGCACGTGTTTTCCTTCAACCCTCATAGTTGACTGATGAAGTGGCTAGATGAAGAATGGGGGGAGAATCATTTTCTGTCTGACTTGAAGGCATTACTCCATGCTCTGAGCTCTCCCCAGTGTTGTCCCTGAGAAGTTCAATGCCATCCTGATTTGAAGTCTTGAGTGTGATGGCTGTTTGTCCCCCCCGATCTGCCAGGCCTTCCTCTCTTCTTTGTCCTCAGCATTCTGATATCTTTCAGTGACATCCTTTGGCAAGAGTCTTTTTTATGTCTTGTGTTGAGCTCAGCTCTCTCACTGGGAACTCAGGCGTTAGAGATTTTATAGATGTCTTTCTTTGGAGGGGGTGTAATTTCTGTTTCCACATTCTCTCTTTCTGGAGCTGCTTTTAGTTACACATTGAACAATCTCTTATATCTGTCTACTTTTCTGACCTTTTCTTTCCTTGCTCAGATCTCTGGCATATGGTTTTTAATGTATTTTGTGATTTGGGGACTTTTCTCATTCATTATCTTTAAATGTTTTCATTGAAAAAAAAATCTCTTAAATTTTTCATTTCTGAAAGCTCCTTTTTGTTGTTGTTGGGGGATTTAAAGCCTCCTGCTGTAGTTTAATGAATACTGTGTCTTATTTCCCTGAGGATGAACCTTCCTTCTTTCCTTCCTTCTCCCCTTCCTCCTGCCTTCCTTTCCTTTCTCTCCCCCTTTCCCTCTTTCTCCTCCCTTCCCTCTTTCTCCTCCCTTCCTTCTTCCCCTTCCTTCCTCCCTCCCTCTCTTGTTTCCTCCCTCCCTTCCTTCCTTTCCTCCTTTTCTCAGCCTTGTTTCTAAGTTCCTTTGTGTCTTTGCTTTGTCCTCGGTCTTTCCTGTTGGAGACTTTCCTCAAATGCCCCATGATCCTTGACTGTCTGCGTGTGGACAATATGCTTTCAGAAGCTGGTTTGAAGTCCCATGTATGTGGGAGGGCATTTTGATGGTATAGGAAGATGTGAGTGGATTATCTCTCTAGGGGATCTCCCAGCTGGGGGTTTCCATATGGCTTTTCTCTTGCTTTGATCAGTTTCCCCAGAAAAGCCTTCTTTAATTCCCTGGTCATCAACTTTTTTGGGTGCCAATTTCAGGATCAAACACGGGTGAAGGTTTTACTCTCCATTCTGTAAAAACTTAATCTTACTTTTTTTTTTTTTTTTAAGTAACTTGAGTATTTTCCACATTATACAGATGAGAAAACTCTTAAGAGTCTAAAGTTCCTTTATTGAGTTTTCTTGGTAGCTACCATTTATTTCATGATCTGAAATTGAGATCGTTTTCGTTGATGAGGAACATGCCATCATCATGATCCCTTCACCTCTATAGGGACATCAAGTCATTTAGTGTATCTTTGCCATGGCTTACTTGCCACCCTCTCCCTCACGTGGTTTTAGCTATACTTCGTTTTCAGATGGTCTATAAATTTGGGAGCTTAAAACAGAGGCATATAAATGAAACAAACTTTCTTCTTGTTGTCGTTGCTTGGCTATTGGTCAGCTAAACAGAAGAAATTTAGTGGCTTTTAAAACAGACTCTCCTAATCCCATCCCTACCTGCTGCCCTCATGGGTCCTGGCCAGGTCATTATTTTGGGCTTGAGCTCTGTTCTTTTTATCTCTGTTTAGCAACACAAGTTGTTCACCAAACTGCCCTGTCACGGATTCCTTTCAGTGTTTCTAGCAAAAGTCACATTCGTTTGGGTTTTGACTAGCCCTTCAACACCTGCACCTCCAAGACACTGAAGTTGAGACAGGTGTAACAGCTCTTCCTTCTGCAATGGACAGGTGCATTGAAGACACCTTGTTAGAACCCAGTTCCCTTCCTTGGGCTTCTCTGGTGGCCCCAGGCCCTGGGGGGCAGGGTGTATCTGGAAGCACTCTGCTCATTTATCCCAAGCACATGTAATTGTGTCTTCAGGTTTTCCTTCTCAGCCTGGAAAGGGGCTTTTTTTTCATTTAGTCCATCTACTTTAGCGTCATCTGGGACACTTCCTTCTTAAGTAGAACAGCTGTAAAAAATGATTGTAAATATCACGTTGGTATCTGATGAGGCGCCCATATTTGCCCGTCTGGTTCACGCACGTGTCCCCAGTGCCAAGCACATGGGCAAACCAACCCCCCCGCCCTCCGCCCCACAATCAGTGTCCTCTGGATGAATAAATAAATGAGTGAATGAATGGTGAAGAGAAAGGTGGTCAGGTCGGGTGTGACTTTAAAAGCCACCTGCTCTCCTTCCCTCTCCCCGTGTTGGCGCTCCGAGGGAGCTGGTGTGGGTTTCGTGCTGTTCTGCCAGTCGAGTCGATAGGTGACAGGCGGTAAGCCGAAGGAAACGTTTTTATATCCTTAAAAGTGTTATCTTTGAGGAGCAGTTTGTAATGCCGGAGTGAAAAAAAAAAAAAGCCTCTTTCTGATGGCCGGCTTGATGCAGGCAAAGCCGCTCATTTGTTTTCAGCTTCGAGGAGATTTGGAGCCGTGGCCTCCCTGGCAGTGGCTCACAGTGGAATTGTTTTCCTGCTCCTTTCTCTTAGGCTCCTGCCCGGCAGTAGGAACAGCCCGGGTGGCTGTTTGCAGAACCGGCAGCCCCAGATTCTTCTTTTGCAGACAGATCCGGACTTTTCTGACTTAATGGTGCGCTCTTGAGAAAATCACACTGGCCCCTTTTCACCCCTGAGGGCAACTGCAGAACCACAGCATCCAGTCCCTTGGCTGCCGGGAAGGGGAGTGTCAGAGCGAAAGAGCCCGCACCCCTGGGCAAAGCCCTGCCTGACGCAGGCCGCAGACAGAAGAGAGCCACATGGCACCTAACGAACATGCCGGTCGGATGCACACCTGCCTGCGTCAGGTCGTAACGCCGGCCTTGCCCCCCAGTTCGAGATCGGGTCGTGAGCACCAAGATGGCAGCCCATCGTGGGGGGGATGGCGGTTCCCGGACGTCCTTTCTGGCCTCCGGTTAAGCCCCCAGCGTGTTCAGGCCACATTTACAGGAACCTGCCAGCGGCCACTTATAAGAGGAATATAGAAAAAGAAACCGGAGCAGGTGGCTGTGTTCTCGGTCAGAACTTTCATTATTATGTAGATTTCCACAGTCAATCAGATTAATTTTAGTCGTTTACACTTCACAGAGATTTTGCCCCAAAGTGGAGGTGTTTGGGTACTGAGAGCTGAAGTTTTAAGATTTCTGAGTAGTGCCTAGATCAACACTCTAGGAATTGCTCCTTTGCCAGCTTTCCTTTTTTTTGGCAGTGGCAAATGCATGAATAATGCCTTCTTTGAAGCTTTGAGGCACACAATAGGCTAAGAACTCTCTAATTGAACTTTACAAGCTGGAGGGGCTGACTTATGTGCAGCATTTGAGCAAACTTCGAGTCACCGTAATTTAGTGAGGGGTTAGCTGCCAAAAGCCATGTAAGGCTTTATTTGATTCCATTTATGAATAAAGAGCCTGCAGTAAATTAATTACCATATATTGGGGCTAATAAAATCCAGCAGGATGAGAACGCCTTTGGGTCCATCCGTGGAGGGGAGTGAGGACGTAGCTGATTCCCGGTATCTGAGCGTGTGCTGGCCCAGGGCCTTCCGCAGGGCCGGGGAAGGATGGCATTCATGCCCTGTGTCCACCGAAGACGCGTTTGAGCCAGCTTTCGGCTCTGCAACTCCTGGAAGCCTTTGCTTTATTGATCATAATAAGCTGTTCTATCTTATTAAAGTTGCATCATGGAGTCTGGCTTTTAGGAGCCCTGTTGAGAATTAGTTGCAGAAGAAGTGATTTGCTTGTATTTGCCGACCGTCAGCAGGCCAAGCAGACCTGGAGTAGTTGGGTTGGCTGCCTGCCACTCTTCTATGAATTTTGATTTTCACGGATGTGTAATAGTTTTACTTTTTCCCTTTTGTGGAAGTTCTTGCCTGGGAGCCTTGAGAACATCAGTCCTTGGTTTCCTGCACAATGCACCCTCGTAAGCAAATGTTGCCTCGTGTGCCTCGTGGACTGTTGTGTCCCTTAGGTCAGGAGCTCGTGGACCCCAGGTCGGGTGCAAGAGGAGAGCGGGAGCTCCATTTCCCCTCAGCTTTTCAGGGAACATGGATCTCATGGGCAGTTTTCCCGGCATTTTTTAGGTGCTTCTCTTTTCTTCGGGCTGCGCCCAGCAACATATTGGCTACATGGAAGAAAGAGCGTTCAGCTTCTGTTTCTAAAAAGGCATTTGTATACACATGTGAAATAAGCCAGAGCAGCATTTGGGTGAAGAGCTGAGTTCCTCCTCCAAGGCAGTTCTGAACACTGGCTTTGCCAAATATTAAATATATGCAGAATGCGAAACAAATATGTGTGTAAAATGCGATTTCAAACTTGCGTACGGTATAAAGAACGACATGAAAACAAATGTGTATTTCCCACCACTTTGGTGAAGAAATAGAAAACTCTCAGTTTCGGGACCTTTGAGAACCCCTGGGGTGCCCCTGCCTTTACCCCACTCTGCTTCTTACCTAACTCTCTGAGAAGCCACTGACCTGAATCTCGTGGGGCTTTTTTCCCCCATGTTGTACTGCATCCCTGTAAATTCCTAGGTAAACACATTGTTTGTTCTGCATGTTTTTGAACTTCATATAAATGGAATCATACACAGTAATTCTCTTTCACTCAACATTTCACCCAACATTAAGCTCTGGTTCATTTTCACTGCTGTGTCAGGTTGTTTGAATATACCATTATTATTTATCCATTCTTGTGCCTGTGGACTTTTGGACTGTGGCCAGTTCTTTGCTATTTCAAACATTGTCCCCGTGAACATTTTTGTACATGTCTTCTGGTATCTAAGGCAGTTCTTAAACAAACCAATCTACTTTAAACACTATGCTGGTGGTTTTTTGTGTTTCTTTTTTTTTAAATGATTTATTTTGCCAAGAGGGTAGGCCACAGAATATTTCAGGTATCTTAGATCGTAAAATGACCATTGATTACACACTTCAAAGAAAGGCCCATATTTGCACAGCATTATGAAAGAACAGTAGCTTTGTGTTTCCACCCTTCATAGTGGTCCAGATAAAAGTCATTGCTGCTGCAAAAGGCATTTCATTAATGTTTGTTAACTGCAGCTTGAAGAGTCCAATGGAATTTTAAGATCAAAAAGATAACCGGTAGGAAGAGAAAACCTCCCACAAGAAATACCTGCTTCATTTACATGTGCTGCGTTCACCTCTCCTTCCTCGGTTAATAGAGCGTTTCTTGTCTACACTTGCCACCAGTTGTTCTGGTCGTGTCTCCATTGGCATCGACTAAAGGCCTTGGATGGCATCTCCACTGATGTCATTGAACGTCGAGAATACACTAGCTTCTCCAAAACTGAGTACCACTCTTCAAACATATCTTCCAAGATGAGCCGAGTTGCATAAGTAGGACCCTGCCTGTCCTCTGTGGCCTCGTCTTGCTGCCTGTGGGGCTTTGCTTTGCTTTGCTTTCTGCCCGTAGCTGCCACACAGCCGCTTTCTCACACCTTTGCAGTCTTGCATCAGCTACCTCCCCAAAAAAGACGTTCCTTGACTCCCATCCTCAAACTAGCTTTTCTCTGATCACTTCCTAAACTCTTCTATTTTATTTTTTTCAAGAACTTAGTACCTAAAACTATAGTTGCTTCCTTGACTATTACCTGTCCTTTTTTTTTTTTTTTTTAATGTTTATTTATTTTGAGAGAGAGAGAGAGAAAGAATATGCACGAACAGAGTAGGGGTAGAGGAAGAGAGGGAGAGGGAGAGAATCCCAAACAGGCTCCATGCCGTCAGCACAGAGCCCCAGTGCAGGGCTTGATCTCATGAACTGTGAAATCATGACCTGAGCCAAAATCGAGGGTCAGACGCTTAGCCCACTGGGCCACCCAGACACCACGGCCATTACCTGTCTCATTCCGTGTGTCAGATGGGCACAGAGTCTTATCTCTAGTGCCTAGTACATGGGAAAGGGTAAAAATGGATAGAGGAGATGAATTTTTCTGAAATAACAGCTAGATTAAGAATGTTTCTTTTGGTTTTTTTTTTTTTTAATGTTTATTTATTTTTTTGAGGGGGGGGAGGGGCAGAGAGAGAGGGAGACAGAGAATCGGAAGCAGGCTCCAGGCTATCAGCGCAGAGCCCAGTGCAGGGCTTGAACTCACAAAGCTGTGAGATCATGACCTGAACTGAAGTCGGATGCTGAACCCACTGAGCCACCCAGGCGCCCCAAGGATATTTCTAAGTAAAGGATGTCGTCCACATCCTACTGGAGACTTGAACGTGAGTCATCAGACTCTTGAGGCCCTGGTTTTCTCATCTGTGAAATGGGGTTATGGACGTAGTAAGTAGAAAACATTAGTAGATACAAATTCCCTTTAAACAAGGAGAAAGGTGTATTTTTGTTATTATAGGTGTTGCTGACATTATATAAACTGCTGCTGACTGTATACGAGCCCCAAGGTTGGTGAAAGGAACTTGGATTGAAAGGCTTTCAGAATTTTTTTTAATCTTTAAAGATAAAAGTACCAGTCAGGGGGGAAGGCTCCAAAAGACTTTGTTTCTGTCCAACCTCTGACTCCCCAGTCAATGTCAGTAATTTTTCATCGAGAATCTGCACACTTTTGAATAAGTGCATCTAGCTGACATGAACTGGAAACTTACCACGAACATTTTTGTTTTCCTTTCCACGTGTGGGTTTTCAGAGTTCTGTAAACTTTACTCTTGCTGATACTTTGTGCTAGTCTCTTGTTCTTTCATCTAGGTAGATTATTCCTCTGACCAGCTGAGTTGCAGTAGCCTTCAGAGGAGAGACTGTTTTGTCTTGTAATTTTATTCTATTGGACAAACACAGTCATGTGCCAGGCAGAGAAAGCGTTTTTCGATAAAAGCTTATTAAGTTGTTTAAATACTTGGTACTAACCTCGGAATCTACTAGGCTCGTTCTCTTCAACGCAGACTGCACACTAAGATCATCTTAGGAACCTGGGGGCACCTGGGTGGCTCAGTCGGTTAAGCGTCCGACTTCGGCTGAGGTCATGATCTTGCAGTCCGTGAGTTTGAGCCCCGCATCGGGCTCTGTGCTGACAGCTCCGAGTCTGGAGCCTGTTTCAGATTCTGTGTCTCCCTCTCTCTCTCTGCCCCTCTCCCGCTCATGCTCTGTCTCTCTGCCTCTGAGAAATGAATAAACTTTAAAAAAAAAATTAAAAAAAAAAAAATCATCTTAGGAACCTAGAAAACAAATGCCATGGATCGAGGCCTCACATCCATCTAGTCCAATTCAGTTGGTTTAAGATGGAAGCTAGGCTTGTTTTTTTGTTTGGTAGCGTCTTTGTAACTCTTGAGGTGACTCTGACCAGCAGTGAGGGTCGAGAAGCCCTGGAAGAGATAATTCGTTTACAAACATAGCTGTCTATTGGAATCACCCTGGTAAGTGAGGAGATGCTGACGCCGGGGGCCTGCTCTCAGTGGTCTGGATTTAAAGTAGGATGGGCCCCAGGATTTTGTGAAAGGTTTCTTCTGTGATCCTTAACGCGCCCCAGTTTTTGAACCACTGGGCTCACGTGTGAGCTGCGTGAGCCCAGAGCTGACTCAGAAAGGCGTGCGTGGTTTTGCCAGTTGGTACAACTTACCTGGAATGCCTCCTCAAATGCAGATTCCCTGGCCCCTCCCCAGAATCTCCAGAGGGGTGGTTGGGTTTATGATCATGCAGGTTTGGGGGACATGGGCCCAATTCCAGGAAATAACTGCTTTTTACCAAATTCTGGTCGCGGGTAAATTTTCTCAAAATGTACTTGGTTTGCCTCGGAGCAAAGGAGCCACATAAAAGCCTTTCAGATTTAGGAAAATTGTATATAACCAAAAGCTGTCAATTATGTCATTTTGGTGGACAGTTATAATTGCTTAGTTTTCTCTAGTTAAATGATAATAAACTACAGGGTGAAATAGAAAGTCTGGGCAGAGATAAGCATTTGATCATTGGAATATGACACATGGTCAGCTGTTTATTATAACATGTAGGGATGTCCTGGGTAATTAAAAGCCAAAACCAATGGGGGGTGGGGGGAAAGGTTTTACTGTACTTGAAGGTCTTACTCTCTACCCTGTACGCAGACTTTAAAATTAAAAAAAATTTTTTAAATGTTTATTTATTTTTTGAGAGAGAGGTTGACAGAGTGTGAGCAGGGGAGGGGCAGAGAGAGAGGGAGACACAGAATCGGAAGCAGGCTCCAGGCTCTGAGCTGTCAGCACAGAGGCTGACTGGGGGCCTGAACTCACGAACCGTGAGATCATGACCTGAGCTGAAGTGGGGTGCTCAACCGACTGAGCCACCCAGGCGCCCCATGGACTTTTTAAAATTTTAAAACCTGGTTTGTGTTTCGCTCTGTTGTCATGATTTCGGTCTTGTGGAGATTCTCGAACGGAGCTTTCTGGGAAAAACAGGTCAAGGAGCAAAAGTGAAAAGACAGGAGCATTGGGATAGCATCGATTGGATTCTGTTAAGTGCCTAGCATTGTGTGAGCCAGTAGGAAGGAGATTAAAAGTGTAAGATTGTGTCTTGGGGTTTGTGGATGAATAGAAATGTTTTGCACTGGCTGGATAACGTATGGCCTGTTCAATCTACCAACTGGTTCGTCACTTGCGCCATCATGAAGAGTAGCAGCTGTGTGTAACATACCACGTCGTACTGGCCCGTGTCTCTAGTCATTTGTAAGAGGTTTTCCATCGCTCATAGGCCCAAGATCCCCATCCCTCCTGTGAATTAAGAGATTGAGTTTAATAAGGACAGGCTTTTCCAACTTGGTGCTGAATTCACTGGAAAGGGTGTGTAAGGACGAAGGAACCGTGCTGCCTGCCGGTGAGCACAGGGGGGGATGTCGTGACGTCCGGGTGCAGCAGTCGGGTCCCCATCATTGGACGGGGGCACCAGAAATCTATTAATTGCATGTGCCCAGTCGCTCATATTTTTTTCTGTCGTGTGAGAAGCCAGTTCGTTGTACTTTGCCATTCTTCTTAGTGTCACTGAAATTTAGTTGGACCTTGTCACCATGTTACCACAAGCCCATGATAAACAACTTGGGTTCCTACTTCTTTCTGATGAAAGAACTTTTGGGAGCCACGTTTGTTTTCTCTGGGTTGGAAGACAATGAACGATGTTTAAGATCTGAGATTTTTTTTTTGGCTTTTACCATTAGAGATGCTAACATCAAAAGGCTGTTCCTTCAAAGAACTTCATGTTGCCATTTAAATGGTAATTACTTTTCTCCTGGGTTAGCTTTGGGCTTGGTGAATTTAACAGGCTCAAGTATTTTCATTTTATATTGTTGGTACTAGGGGGTGAGGGTCTGAATGAAAAAAAAACTATTGAATTCTGAATAGGAAGTCAGTTGAATACATACGTAGAGTACGTGTTCCAGTGTTACTTGGGAAAAATCGTAAACTAATGCTCCATGTTAAATAAGTAAATATTTTGCTTTTTGTGACTCTTTTGGACACATTTTTCCTTTAGTACCTGGAGACAGTTTTTTTTCCAGCGAGTAGAGCCTCCTGATATAATGGAGTGCAGTCTGACTTGTTGTTTAGAGAATTATTGTTTTCATGGAGGAAGAGTATTAAAATCATGTTTTTTGAAAAGCACTAGGAAGCCGAATCATAATATTCAGGGGTGCGGGTATGGTGTAGTTATATGAAAAACAAACAAAAAGGCTTTTCCCCCATACTTCTGATGTAGGTTTGGGAACCATTGACACAGACCAGTTCTGCATTTTATTTAGGTGGGAAAGAATTACATCAAGCTTATTTAATGAGGTCCCTATTAATATTTTATGTTATATTTCTCAGTAGAGTGTTTAGGGAGAGAAAATGTCTTTTGGCTCTTGAATAATTTCACCGGGCACTTTCCTGATTGATTATTCGATCCTTTCTTTCTCTCTAGAATTGGGTCTCTCTGAGGACCGTTACCTATTCTGTGCGCTCCATGGGGACGCAGGTATCAGGGACCAAGGACAATACCGTGTGTCTGTTTCTTAACAACAAAAATAAAACCCAATTTCTGTCTCCTTATAAAATGCTTTTGGTTCAGGAAAAAAAGATAAAATTTGCCTCTTGAGATGGTGTGTGTGGAGACATTGAGAAGGTTGGAAATGAGATGTGTTGTGCTCACTGTCAGCTGTAGCCCTTATTAGAAACTTAATGTGGAATGAGATTTGTTTTTGTGGTTTCAAATGACTCTTCGGTTATGGCAACTTATTTAAAACCCCAGGCGGCAAGGTGCATCTTGGCACGTCCCCAGTCCAAGAATCGCGCAAGAGACCTACAGGTGGAAAAAAGACTTTATCAGGCTTCTCTTTATATTGCCCATCTCCTTTTCCCGGCCATTTAGTCAGAGCTTCCTTTGAATATTTTATTATCTCCTTGGTCTATAATCGAGACCACCCACCTGATTTTCGCCTGCTGACTTTTCTCCCTGCCTTTTTATTCCTTCAAGCCCACAGTGCATGTGTATTCATGTTTTTGCTTTCCATTCACGGAGATCTCCAGCTGGGAAAATATAGCGTGTACAATACTCTCTGCCTTCAACTGACATTGCTCATAAATTGCAACAGAAACACTGCTATCAGCAGCTTAATAGCAGGTAGAATACAGCTCCACATATCAAGTCTCAGCAGGGTACAGAAACTATGGTTACCAAATTTCCAAAGGAGAAGGAGAGGGGGTAGCAAGTTTTCTATCTAAGAATAACCGAAACAACACTGAAAATTGATTCACTGAAAGCAGCTTTTTGAAGAGGAGTTACAAGAGCTGACTCAGTGGTTGCTCTGCCTGTCACTTTTTGCTGAATTGTTAGTTTTGAAGACCTCACAAGAGGTTTTTGTGGTGCAGCAGCGTGGAAGCAGCAGGCTGGTTTGCTTCTCGCTCTTTCTGCCTTTCTGTCTGTCCAGCTCGCCTTTGGCAAGCCTCACGAAAAGCACTGGTTAACTCTAATTCTATGGTAGGGTGATTAGACGAGTTAGAAGTTACCTTAGGCACTCACCCACCCTCCCGGAGGAGGCCGGTGTCCCTGGCAGAAGGGTCCTCCTGCCTGTAACGATGGAGAGGCTAGCCTTGCTATTAATCTTGCCTCAGAGCTACAATTTATTTCTTTAAAAGACTTTTTTTTTTTAACATGTATTTATTTTTTGAGAGACAGAGCGCGAGCAGGGGAGGGGCAGAGAGCGAGGGAGACACAGAATCGCAAGCAGGCTCCAGGCTCCCGAGCTGTCAGCACAGAGCCCGATGTGGGGCTTGAACTCCTGAACCGCGAGATCACGACCTGAGCCAAAGTTGGATGCTTAACCGACTGAGCCCCCTAGGCGGCCCTGAACGGCAATTTATTTGATCTTGCCCGACGACCTGTTCAATTATTTGACTTCTGGTAAAAAGAGCACACGATTACATGGCATATCAAGATGTTCATATTTTAGGTTGTGATGGGAAAAACGGACACTCTGATTTAGGATTTATAGATCCTTTCTGTTAAAAGGAGAAGGGAAAAAAAGTCAAAGAAAATGTATAGCGGCTCCAGTGGGAGAATTTCCAGTGCTTTAGCACATCGTTTTATCTTAATAAGTGAGATTATATTAATATTTTGAAAGGCCCCCAATTCCTGTCTGTGAAGAAAGGATTGCCGGGCTCCATCATCTTTTGTGAGTGGCCGTAGCGAAGCCTGCCTCTTGCCAGAAGCGATTATTGCCGATGGCGAAATAATCCTTTCTTTAAACCAAGTTAAGCTATTGTATTAATACTACTGTCCGAGGGCTCAGCAGATAAAAAGTCCTCAGCCTCATTCCAGGCTCCTTGGCAACTTTTCCTAAAGGAATCGCATAATGCCTTCCCCTCCCCACCTGCCGCCCCATCCCCCAAGATGCTGGAAAGTAATTAATCAAAATCCTTGTTCCCCATTTCTGTCCTTGAAAGACTCAACGTGGTGTGTGTGTGTCTTACTTTGTATGGTGTACATTTTTCTTTAAAGTCTGTTAACCCAGTTGCTCCGCTAAGAATCACCTTAGATGTTTGGAGTAGAGCTAAGCATCAGTAATTCTAATAAGGACTCAGGAGGATTTTTAGCCCCCATGGAGTTTGGGGAAACATAAGAGTCTGATAGGCCTGGGTTTGAAACCCATATGTGCCGTCTTCTAGGGGCGGGGTGTGCGTGTGTGTGCGCGTGTGTGTGTTTGAGTGAGACAAGAGTTTCACAGATTTCTCTGTAGTTCAGCCAGGAACCCACATCTGGAAAGCTGCTCTATATTTTGTTCAAAAATGGAGCCCTGATTCTTAACGTTTAGAAATAGCCAGAGCCTCGAAGCCTGTGGATTTTGCTGTCAGTAATGCTCCATTTGGACGGAGTGCTGCTCATTACCCTCCCAGTCCTGCCAGGTCCCTTGGCCGTGTCCCGTGGCCATTAGGCCAGAAGGGTGTGATGACCCCACTGCCATTCTGAGAACACCCCCTCTTCCAAAGCAAAGACCGCGAACAGTGGGGATGTAGCCCCCACCTTTTAGGCATCAGCGGCTACTTTGTGAAGCAAACAGAGCAAGAGGCTGTCAGCGCAAGTTGATTGAAACTGTATTGTGTGATATGATTTCCGCCAGCACAGAGATGCAGTCCTCTGGCAGGTCGTGGGTGTCGGCAGCAGTGGCGGGGGTCGGGGGCGCGGTAGGACTCACCAGACTCCTCCTCTGCCACTTGTTGCCTGTCAACAGGACGCCGTCCCAGGAAGCCTGTGGTCGTAGTCACTGAAGGGAAACAGGGGGACAGCTTCATCTGACTCCCCCCCCCCCCCCCCCCCCCCCGCCTTCAGTGCACTAAACGTGGCACTAAAGGAATCGAATTTTCGCAGTATGTCCTTTGCAACAAAGAGTCTTCCGATTCTTTCTTTTCAGTCGTTTCACGTGCCATAAACTTGAGACATGCACCTTCTGCCTTCCAAACCGGGCCAAGAAATTTAGGACTGATTAAATCCTGTGTCACCTCCCGTGGGACTTTGGTTATTGCCAGGTGGTCTGGCTCTGTCTTTATCCAGACCTCAAAGAAGCCTTTTCTTGACCTACCCTCCCTTCTCCAAAGCAACTCTTAACCATTTGGATGTGTGTTAGTCTCACTGGGGCAAAATCCTGCAAAGGCCTCGGGCTGTGAGTGCCTTTAAAGGGACCTCTTGGTCAGTGGAGAGTCATCGGGAGCCTATCACCTGACATCCTAGCTGCTACCTACCTACCTTGGGTGCTGCTGTATGGACCCACGGGATCACTGGAAGAAAAGAAAGCGAAAAGTCTAGCTGCGGTTTTGGCTCTTTTCTCCTTAGTCGTGGGGGCTACGATCGGCCACGTAACCTCTCTGGGCCTCGGTTTCTCCTTGATAAAGACAGCAAGTTTTGAATAAATGATCTCTAAGATTCCTTTGTGCTTGCAAATAACATGACTTTTTAAAAGTTTATTTAAGACAGAGAGAGAGAACGCGCACACGCGTGTGCCTGTGCGAGTCGGGGAGGGGCGGGGAGAGAGAGAGAGAGAGAGAGAGAGAGAGAGAGAGAGAATATCTCAAGCAGGCTCCACGCTGACAGTGCAGAGCCCGATGCGGGGCTCGAACTCACAAACGACAAGATGATGGATGACCCAAGCTGAAGTCGGACACTTAACCGACTGAGCCATCCACACACCCCAAAATAACATGATTTCTTTCGTCTGTTCATTTGTTTGAACATTCAGGACATGGTAGGATGAAATTGAACGAGTAAATTGTGCACCTTGTCCTTTAGATCTGGCACCCCAACAAACCAGTGCAAGAGGAAAAACCCCTTGAATTGAGGGCCGGGTGTGTGTGTTCACCCTCTTTGCCCTGGCGTCTTCTACATGGTGATACTGGGTCCTTGTCACAAACCGGAGCCAGTCCCCTTGGGTTCCATCGCAGTGCCGCAGTTTACTGCCCCCCGTGACCTCGGGACGTGACTTACTGCCTCTGTGCATTGGCCCCATCATTTGTAAAATGGGGAGAATATAGTACCCTCCTCACTGGGTTGTTAGAAAGCTTACTCTAAGACATTCCAACGAGTGCCCAATAGCTAGCCCTAAATGCACTTTTAAACGGACAAACAAAAGTACAATTCTCAATGCTGTAGAATTTTGTTCTAGGCAGAGACAGGAATGCTTTTCATTAGCCTGCCAACATGTTCCCTGTATTTTGGGATTCCAGCCTCCACGATGGGCAGACCCTCATACCAGTAGGTATTCCTACACTACTGACCATGTGTTAACATGGCCACGTGTGTCCTTTCCGACAGCCACATCAAGCTGTCAGGAGTCTTGACTGCAGGTCCTTCCAACAAAGATGACCATGAGGGGAGAGGGAAGCCGTGGTCAGGCAATGACCGCATTTAGGATCTGCAGCGAAGGAGCCCTCCTTCCTTGTCAGAAGCCACTTTTCTCTGGGGGTCACATAGAATGTAAACAACAGGAAGAGATGGTGGGGAACAGTACTTCACGTGGAAATGCCTTGTGAAAAATATTTATTGCCTCCTCCCCGGCCCCCAAGTCTATCTTCGTAAATTTCTTTCTTTTATTTCCTTTATATCATGACGGCGGTTGGAAGTGTGTTTTAAGTAGAAGTTATTTTGAAGGATTGATCCTCTGTACCTCATGCATTCAGGGATCAGGCGATTCCTTTTTGCTTTCAATTGAATTGCTAATTTATAATAAGTCAGTGAAAATTTGCATCTGTATAATCTGTTCCAGAAGACACATGCTGCATCCGCATTGACCATACTTACCCCATGTATTGATGGCTGGTATTTACATTATTGCTGTTGAGGCCATGTTTTTTTTTTTTTTTTTTAATTTTTTTTTTTTTTTTTTTTTTTTACGTTTATTTATTTTTGAGACAGAGAGAGACAGAGCATGAACGGGGGAGGGGCAGAGAGAGAGGGAGACACAGAATCCGAAGCAGGCTCCAGGCTCCGAGCCATCAGCCCAGGGCCCGACGCGGGGCTCGAACTCACGGACCGCGAGATCGTGACCTGAGCTGAAGTCGGCAGCTTAACCGACTGAGCCACCCAGGCGCCTCGAGGCCATGTTTTTTTTAACATGACTGGTTTTTTTTGTGTTGGTTTTTTTTTTTTTTTTAATTAGTGTTCTTTTGTTCTACTCTGTAGCGTATTTACCAGCACACTGTGACTTCTGTATATTTACCAAGCTTCTATTTCAAAATATGCCTTCACCTAAAACTAGACTCACCCAATTAACTGGAATTAAACAACAAACACTGCAGTGCGTAGGACAGATTAAAACATGCACGACAACCCTGATTTGGAGTTTGGTCGTTCGAGTTGTAAAGAAACAAGTCAAAATGGGTTCCCGATCTTCTGGGGAAAAACGTTGCCTCTTTACCGCGGTAGGAAGGCGACAGGATTGAATGTTCTTGCCATGTCTTTCCCCTGTGTGAGGAGCCAGGTCCAAGATCCTAATAGCCTGAAGCCTTGACACTTGAAAGTAAACTAATGTACTTATATTATGGGCAGAGCACGAGGCACCAGAAAGCACAGTGGCACAGAAAATGCTCTGTCTCTGTCTCATCTGGCACCAAGAAAGTCCCTGTTAAAGGTCACGGGCCACTTGTTGAGGACCAGTGATGCGTGTATGCACTGCCAGTAATGTTAGCTTCCAGTTAGTACCAGTTCCGAGTACCGGCGCCCCTTCCAGCCGCACGCTACCCAGGGGGCAGGTGACATAATCCATGCCTGTAAGAACCACAACAGGGAAACATCACTCCCAGCGCCACCCGAGTTTTCCACGGTGGGTCGTCACAAACCTGTAGCCAGGGATCTGCACGGCTAGCCAATAAGTGAGATTATTTTCTGTCTCCTTGAAATCAGTGTCTGGTGATCACCCAGGCAGATTGAAAACCATGGCTTGAAGATTTACATTCAGCAACTAAAATTTACGTTCCCTGAAAGGCAAAGAAGGCTGTCATTTCATGCTTCCTAACCTTCATTGTCTGTTTCCCTTTGGTACACACAAGCAGCCCGGGACGCACCAGCATACGCGCCCATTATGGAGAGATAGCTTTCTGCTCTGTCAACTTTGTTTTATAAAAGCTCTGTTTTCTTTATTGCCTTTATCTATTACATCTGTAAAATTTATTTAAGCAATGACAAATCTCTCTTTGGGGCCCCAGAGTCTGGGAGAATAACCACTGGCAGCCCATTGGGAGGAGATTTGTTGGATATGACTGTTCATTACATTACAAGGAGTGTAGTGGGAGAGGCCAACGGCCCGCATCTACGCGGCTGGGCGATTATGGTCTGTGTTCAGAGCGTCTGCATCAGGTGAGTGACAAATGCACCTCATCAGTTGCTTTTGTAACAGTTCAGTAAAAGCGGATGGCTTTTGAAATCTTAAGAGGAGGGTCCCCGGTTTCTTTCCCTTGTAAGAGTACTTATTTCACAAAAATTTCCAACCAAAAACAGAAGAGCCCTCGAAACCAAATTGTTTACGTTGACATCATTATCAGTTATTTGAAAAGTGGAAAGAATCAATGGAGATGGGCTCCTTCGCTCGGGAGGTATCAGAATCAGGTGACCAATAATTGTCAGCATCGCAGTTCACTTCTGTGTTTTGATCTGTGTACATAATAACAACACAGGGGCTCTTTTGCACTTTGATTCATTTCAATTTTTCGTTTGCCCTAGGAAACAAAAAAAGACATTTATGGGGCTTCTGGTTTTTGCCAGGCAATTTGAAAGACGTGGTGCTTATTACATGGTCTCTTACAGAGGTTGGCAGGGAGAAATCAGGCGTCCTGGATGTCACGTAAGTGCTGCGGTAGAAATAGCCGCAGGGGCACTCAGCCATTCTCAGGGCTGCCTGGAGTTCTGTGCACCAGGACTCAGACTGCGAAGGTGAAGGCAGCCCAGGCTCTCCCTGCAAAAGATAGGAGGTGAGCATGAAGCCTGAAGCAACTTTCTGTGTGCTGGGGACATTTAAAGGCAGTTGGAGGCGTTGCCAGGCGGGGGAGGGGTGAGTGGTAACAGGGGGAAGGGAACCATCCCCTGACTGTGGACGGTGGTCTGGAGGAAGAGGGAGGGGACGGAGCCTGGCAGCAAGGTAGTCATGACTTGGTGAGCAGTGAATTAGGTGTGAGTGCTTAACCAGGAGGGATCCAGGATTGTGCATTGTGACTCCTTGTGAAACAGCCAACATCCTAAGTGAGAACTGTAGTGGGTTCTAGAATCGTCCCTCAGTTCTGTCCTTCGGATACCTTCTAAGCAGCTACACGTAAATAGGGAAGGGTTTCCACGTTCCCTCCTTTCCCTGGGCCCCTAGTTTCTCTGACACGTCACATGGTGGGAGAGAAGAATAGTATTTCAACAAAGTAAGGTTACTAACTGTCGGTGTGCTGGTTAACAGCCGGCCCTGGAGTCGGGGCTGTGTGTGGGGGAACCCTGAATTGCAGTGTTTGCTGTTTTCTTTGGTATATGCATTCTCCCCATGGTCCGTTCCAAGCTTCCAGTGTGAGGTCACTGGTTTATCCACCGCACAAGCCTCCGAAGACACCCGTGCGTCACCTGCACGGACTCACTTACCTCATGGGGCCCCATCCACGCACATGCAGCGCCTTCATGAAATTGTGTTCTTTATAAACTTAGGTTTAAGTAACCTTACACCGTGCATTTAGGAGTACGGTATCAGAAGTCGGGCTGCCTGTGTTCAAATCTCTGACTTTCCCCTCTGAGGCAAGTCTGGCGGTTAAGCCATGTTGGAGTTCATTTGCTCATCAGTAAAAGAGGAACAGTAAAAGGACCTGGCTCATAGGGCACTGATGGCCTACAGATAGTAAAGCGCTCAGTCAGAATTCCTCGTATTTATTTCCTGTCTTTACTCCCTGGGGACAGTAACACAAATGTTAACCACCTGTTGTGTAAAACGTATTAGTTGTGAATTGCCTTCATTGAAGCTTCAGCGGGAACCCCACGTTCAACTATGCCAAGATTCATTCAGTCTTGCGTTCAGCTTGTCTATAGGTTTAAGCATTTTATTTATTTTTACTTTTTTAAATTTTATTTATTTATTTTTGCGGGAGGGGGGTGCAGAGGGAGAGAGAGAGAGAGAGAGAGAGAGAGAGAGAGAGAGAGAGAATCCCAAGCAGGCTCCACAGCGTGGAGCCTCACGCGGGGCTCGATCCCACAACCCCTGGGATTCTGACCTGAGCCAGAACCAAGAGTGGGATGCTCAACCAGCTGAGCCACACAGGTAACCCTAGGTTTAAACATTTTTAGCTGATACCTGTTTTGTTCCCTTGAAACTTGTATCTTCGTTGGCTCAAGACTTAGCCTTCGTAATCGGTCTTTAGGAACAGCATTTGCTTGAATACCATAGTTGGTTTTTCTTTGCATCTTTTCCTAACTTACTTCTGGGCCTTAAGAAAGTAGGGCTACTGGAGGAAGTTCTCCTCTACAGGAACGGGCCGCATGTTCAGTTTTGTCTTGAAGGGTCTGCAAACATTTTTTAGCCTTGGTAGCACCTGGGATTCATGAGTTTAATGTGCTTTGACTGTGCATTCTTAATGAATGAGAAAACTGTAGTTTTCTTTAATATTGAAGTTGAGTTGAGCGAATGGAACCAGAAAATGGAATCCTTTGCAGCAGGAGACTTTATCAGTGTGCTCTCTTAACTCCTGCCTTTTCGGAAAGCTTATCCAATCTAATATTTGAGTCCTATATCTTGGAGTTTGTATACTGTCAAACACACAAATGGGGCAGACTTTAACTGAAAAATGGCTTCCTCTTCACTCATTTGGAAAAGTATGTACTCGTTTATCTGTGCTAATTCAGGTACCGGGATGTACTAAATAAAATAGCATGATCAGTCTCTTGGCTAAATGTAGGATTGTGTGGCTGAAAATTTCTTTAAAAAAATTTTTTTTTTAATGTTTATTTATTTTTGAGAGAACAGAGTGCGGGCGGTGGAGGGACAGAGAGAGAGGGAGACACAGAATCTGAAGGACGCTCCAGGCTCCGAGCTGTCAGCACAGAGCCCAATGCGTGCGTGGCTCGAACTCACAGACCGCAACATCATGACCTGAGTCGAAGTCAGATGCTTAACTGACTCAGCCACCCAGGCAGCCGGGTGGCTGAAAATTTCCAAAGCAAAAGCTAAGTGGAAAAAGAAAAAAAAAAAAAGCCGTTTGGTTTTTGTGCTTCCCCGCCCCCATCCAAGAAATTTCGATTTCCAAAATGTCAACATGTGATTTCTCCTTCACAGCGTTCAGTGGGTAGCCTGTTGTTCAGTACTTTCAACAAGGGTTGTGGGGGAAGACCCTTGAAGTGTGGCTGGCTCGTCTGGGCACCCGTTGCCCAGGATTGTCGAGAAACAGACTGGATGCTCTGGTGGCCAACTTCTGTCTGGCCACCACCTTCCCCCTCCCTCTCTGCTGAGAGGCCTGTTTGGGTAGGAAGAGATAATGGTGTGCCTGGTTTTTCTTTCAAAGGGAAAGCCTTTGGGTCCAGTAATTCTGCAACCCCTTCAGAGGGCTGCTGCGTGCTTCAAACGAAGCCCGTGTGGGATTGTGTCCTCTCCCTGCCCAGGCCATGCAATCTGTTGCCGGCCGCTCACAGACCCAGCCCCCAGCTTCAGCTGAAAAAGATCTTCAGTTATTTCAGGCAGAGGCCACGAGAAGGAAATAACATGTTTCTATCTCCTTTCTCTAGCAGGCGTTTTCCTGCCCCATGGACTATAATCCCCACAGATATTTGCCATGAAAAAAATATTTAACGCGCCGTATGCCAGCTCCCGAGTGGTGTCCCCATTGTCTGGCCCAACATCACGTATTCGCATTGGTATTCAATTTAGTGATCCAAAGACTGTTATGGGTACAAATCAGATTTTTTGTCCAAAGTGTGTGCGTGTGTGTGTGTGTGTGTGTGTGTGTGTGTGTGTGTGTAATGCTTGGGAGAATTAGAAGGCAACCTGGAAAAGATGATGAAATGTTCGGCCAGGTCTCCTTTCAGTGAAGAGGGGTGTATAAAACATAACCTGCTGATGAGCACCAATTAACTGTGCATTACTTTCTGGAAAAGACTTCAAGCTGGTTGCCCTGCAGGTCAGAGTCAATAAAGACTGAGTTACTAACAATAGCCTTTCTCTCTCACCGAAGCCTTGGACTTAACCCTAACTTCATCAGACCAGAGAAGAAGAGAATAATGCGAACAATAGGAGTCTTGGAGGTTGACTTGGGCCTAATGCTCAGAGGCCGTAAAAGCTGTCAGGAGCTTGATTGATTGGCTCTCACGCCTTAGTCCCCAGTGCAAAGCACTAATGTTCCAGCCTCTTCGGAGAGGGTTGATGTGCCACCTGGGGTCAGAACTTATCAGCCTGTGGGGCTAATGTTTCAGATGAGGCCAAAGTGCAGTCAATAATTTATACGGAAATTTGTGCTTAGAGTCGCAAGGAAAGCAAGTTTTGACTCGAATTCCTGCCTGTTCGGAAGAGAAGCCCAGGTCAACTTTGGCCCTCCCTGCTAACATTGCTGGCGTGTGTGCATCGATAACATTTAAGACAAACTTGAACCGCAGAAGAGAATTAGAGCCATCATGGAACGTGTCTGTGGCAGTTACAAGGAGCCAAATGTCAGGAGTTTCAGAACTGCGAGGCGAAACGGGGAAAAGAAACACCAGCCACTGTGAATGTATTGCAAAACAAAAGGAAATCCCCTCTAGAATGTAGTAACTAGGTCAGGTTAAATCGTAGTGACTTTGGAAACGGTTAAGCGTCCGTGGGGCGTGTCGGTTTACAGGCTCGGAGGCGGAGGAGGTTCACGGTCCTGACAACACGGAGAGAAATGTTAGGTGATATCGAGGACGAGAAGACGCGCGAGTATCAGAGAGCCATTCGGTTTCAGCGAGAGGCCTGGAATACTTGATCCCTTCTGCGGAGAAATGTAGCCCAAAGTTAGCATGGTGGCTGCACGTGACTGTGTACATGGGAGTGTGTGTGTGTGTGTGTGTGTGCGCGTGTGTACAGAACATCTCTGCGTCTACGGAAGCACATGTATTGCCTACACACACTATACAGAAATGGACAGCAGAGCGGTGAGACCCGAGCGAGGCTGGTCAATCAATAACCAGCTAAGTTTTGTTCTGCTCCAGCAAAATGATGCCTTGCTCCAGTAAGTGCTAACAAAGGCCCTTTTCCCTGGCTCTGCTTACGGAGAGCACTATTAGTCATGCTTCATTAGGCTTGTTTACAGAAAAGAGCTGGTCTCTAAGCACATTATTGAAATACTTGTAACTCTGCTGGGCTTTATTCTTCCCTGAAAGATAGGGACTTCGGAATGGGGGGGGGGGGGATGCCTCTGACCATTGTGGAGAAATCTAGTCTGTTCCGATGGTAACTGGGAAAGATGAGTTTGCCTTTAACGCCTTCAGCATCCCAGGAGCCTGGCTGCTGGGGTTCTCCCCTCTGCTGTCACCATTTTGCCTTTGGTCGTTCAGACCAATGCCAGGCATCCAGTTCCAGTCGCTGTTTCTGAAAACCGGATGTGAGGTTTCCCTGTCCTACGTCCAGAGGGGAGACTTGAGGGATTTGGAACTGCATTTCTCTGTCGGCTGTACTATTGAGTGGTGGCACGAGGAGAGGTCTGTCAGGAAGGAGAACTTCCTGTCGGTTGAAACCGGTGTGGAAATCACACAACTCCTTAACGTTGGAATTGGCAGCTCGTGAGACTCGCCAGGATCGATGTGCCGTATGCGCAAGGGCCTGGTCACCAGGAGTCCAGGATAATCTTTGTGGACGCCCAGGTCCGAGGGTGTTTTGCCTGGAAGGAGCCCAGTGGCGCTTGCGGCTGACTGTATTTCTGAGTGCGGAATTCCTAGGATTTTGGCTTCTCCCTCTGCTCTCCTAGCTTGTGACCTGGGGCCCCAGGGGAGTTGGAAGATGAGGAAGCCAAAGTCCATTTGCGACTCGACTGCTTTGTGCCAGTGCCCGTGTTAAATGCTTTACAGAGATCACACCTTATTTGATACCCGTACGTATCCTCCCTGTGTTACAGATGAGGAAACTGAGGCACCGAGCGCTTTAGTTGAAGGTGAGGCAGCAGCTGCAGAGCCGGGCTTGGGAGCCAGGTGCGTCTGCCTCCAGAGACCTCTTCTCAGGCGCTCGGGATGCTGCGTGGGATTACCAATCATTCTTTTCTTCTGTCTTCCTCCCTAGTCCTCAAAATAAAATTGGCTGCAGACTGAGCTTGATTGGAGTTAATTCCTTCAGCTTTCCTTATTACATTCTGAACCTGAGCCATAATTATGTGGCCTCACTAGAGACTGTGTGAACCCCCTCCCACGCTGCCTTGGGGGCTCGGCCGCTTCCAGGTGAGACCAAGGAGGTCTGCCCACGACACAGACCCCACTCACCCCACTGCCTTCAATTGTGAGGGTGCTGAGTCTGGTTCCTCTGACATTTACACCCCTTGTTTCCTTTTTAGATTCGCAGAGTTGCTGACTTGAAGGTGACACACAAAATGTGCCCCTTTGTATGCTGCAGCCATGCACAGCCTTCCTGTTCTCTCTCTCTCTCTTTCTCTCATACACACACACACACACACACACACACACACACACACACACACAAGTTCCCTGGTTTTCAGCTGCTGTTGTAAATTGCTATTTTAAATTTCAGCAAGTGGAATAATAGCAGAGTGATCATCTCCAGTAAATGCTGTTGGTCTTTGTAAAGAATGGCTTGTTCAGAGGATTTATGATTTATGGGGGACACAGCTGGTGGCCAGCAGAGCTGTAGGAATGTGTGCTCTCCTGGGCCGGGGAGAGCTCCAGATGAAAAGGGCCCAGAGCTGGCACAAAAGCAAATAAGCGCTCTGACTTTCAATAAAGCGTCATAATTTATATGAAGCCTGGCTCTTCGGTCCCAGGGAGATGCACGCATCAGTAGCAGCCTTTTGATGTGAGCATAATTGCCGATTGGTTCCCACCGTCTCCTTGTAGCTCAAGGATTGGGGATGGTAAGAAATCACTTGAAAACGCAGTCCTATAGTCTATAGTTGTATACACATATTTTGACAAGCAATTCACAAGCATTTAAACCAGGAACTCTGCTAATCACCCACCTAGACTGATCCACAGGAGGTTTGTGAGCTAAGGCTAGGACGCGGAGCCCTCCATATTCCCTTTGCTGAGTCTCCTCTCCTTCCCCAAAGTACATGAGTTTTTCCATCCTTCTGTTTTATTTCCTTGGCATCTTGCTATTTTATTCATCTCGGCGATGACTTGGCCTCCCCGCCTGCCCCTCCCTCCCCTGCTCCTGCCCGTGGAGAGCAGCGAGACAGCAGAGAAACAGACTGGTTTCCCCACCAGGAAATGGGGAGGCCGAGCTCCCTGTTAAGCGACCTTCCAAATTCTCATCACCTCACACCCTTCTCCCCACTTTCAGCCCTCGAGTGCTCTCTTTTAGGGGCACTGGTCCAGGGTGGGGCTTGTTGCCTGGAGGATTGTTAATTTTTTGCCTGGTCTTGCTGTTCTGTTCTCTTTACCTGTTTGTGAAGCTGACGTCAGGGCTTGTAGAGATCCTGGCCGCACAAGTTGTAAGCTGAAAAGATCCCGCGGTTAGCATTAAGTGCAGGAAACGAAAGGCCTGTCTTCTTTTCAGCTGCTTATCTTCTGTGGCAGGCAGGTCTCAAAGCGGGATTGTGTTGAGGCGGCGTCCTTTCCGTTGAGGTGGGGGGTTCTGGTTATGTGCTGTGGGCCTGGGCCCCTTGTACGCGGCTGCCTCCTAAAATGACACTCTTAAGGGAACACCATGTTAGGAGGTAATAATAGAATAAGAACCGTATCATTATCGTGGCTCATAGTAAGCCGACTTACTATGGGAAAGATACGTTTCCCAAATTTTGAATGCTTTTATGTGAAGGAAGGAAAAAAAAAAAAAAAAACCGATCTCCAGATGAGCTAATAATTCAAGCTTGCGAGACTGGATTGGGGGACAGGAGTCAATTCCGTTACATTTGGCATTGAATCCTGGTCTTCCCCTGAAGAAAGGGAGGAGGGGAATGAGAAATCCTTGCGCTACTCCAAGTGGGGAAACTGTGCCTTAAAAAAGGAGAGGGTTTGAAGAACTCCAAACCATGTATCTAAACTCCGCAGCTCTCAGAAATACTAACGCATGCCTGCAAAAGAGCAGGAGAGAATTCAGGCCTAGAACTTTGCACCAGAAATCGGGTTCCATAGCTTTCTCTCCATGCCCATCAGCCTCAAGGCATTACTTGCTGGGAAGTTTGATCCTAGACAAGAAATGAAATCTCCTTATACAAGTGTATACCTGCATACGTAGGCTCCGTCTGTGTGCGCGTTGGCTTTGTGCATTTCAGTTATACCAAATGTCTGTCTCAGAAGACTTTGTATTTTTTTGCTGTCCTGTCTCCCCGTTTTTCCCTCTGCCATCATCCCCCGCACCCTGCCCTGGCCACTTCATCGTTTATCTTTTTTTTTTTTTTTTAATTTTTTTAATGTTTATTTATTTTTGAGACAGAGACAGAGCATGAATGGGGGAGGGTCAGAGAGAGAGGGAGACACAGAATCCCAAACAGGCTCCAGGCTCCGAGCTGTCAGCACAGAGCCCGACGCGGGGCTCAAACTCACAGACCGTGAGATCATGACCTGAGCCGAAGTCGGACGCTCAACTGACTGAGCCACCCAGGCGCCCCTTCATCGTTTATCTTGTACTTGAGCATATCACTTCAGTTTACTGTGTGTTGGCCGAACCTTAGGAGACCACAGCCTGAAGGGCATCGTCTTGGGATGCAGGGGTGGTTTTGGATGCAGCCCGACTGAGGGTCTGTGACTTGCCGCCCTGTGGAAGGAAGCTTAAGGGGCTCGTGTCCTCCCCTCCTTAGCAACATGGTCACCTGAAACCTGTCCTCCTGCCTACCCTCAGGTGGGAGGACTTGTGGCACCTTAGCAGAAAGTGCTAGAGGAACTGCCTAAACGTTAAGGGCTATGTATTGTGGTGTGAGTGGTTGTAGCGTGTGTGTGTGTGTGTGTGTGTGTGTGTGTGTGTGTGTTTATATTTATGTATTTATATATATGTGTATATTTATACCTTTAAAAAGTAGCCTCAAGCCATCAAGGACAGTGTTTCTTTAGGCTGTGTATGCCTGTGTAACCTAAAATCAAGTGTTTTTTGTTCTCGTCATGTTTAAAGTTGCTTTGTAAAGATCTCCGTGTGATATATGTTATTTTTCTCTTATGCTCTTTGTTCCCCCCAAATGTCTATAATGACACTTAGGGCATCCTACAATGAGAAAACCTTGCTAAAATATATGTACCGATTATTAAAAGAAGTAAAACATCACTTTCTGCAGTTCACAGGAAGCTCTAATGATCTGTGTTGATTCGATATATATATATATATATATATATATATATATATATATATATATACACACACACACACACACACACACATATGTATGTGTATATATATATGTGTGTGTGTATATATATATATATATACATATACATACGTATATATATACATATACATATATATATATGTATATATATATGTATATATATACGTATATATATACTTTTTTTTTTTTTTTGAGCTTTATCTTGGGCTCTCAAAGTTTCCATTAATGCCAGAACTTGTGCCTAACATTCGGTGAGTGAAAATCCTGTCACCAGCCGTGCATGTAGGGATGTAGTGTGGGCTCCCATGCAGATGTCTAGGACAGCCGTTCAGTGTTCCCGGAGGTGCCTTACAAAAGCCTTGTTTCTGCTCCCTCCTCTTACCCACAAGACTTTGGAACAGGCCATTGTGTTTTCCAGAAGTGGGAAAGGATAATGTTACTGGGGAGGCAAGAAAAGAAAAGCAGCAAGAGCCTCTTTTAGCTGACCAGTCAACTGGATATTGACCACCTGTCTTCATGGGAAAGAAATAGATGGCAGTGAATAAGTGAGAGTCTAGTTTTCCAAGAAGCTCAATGATTTTCCCAAATCAATACAGCTCATCAGGCCTCAGAACAAAGGCTGTGGGGGAGGTGACGGTGATGGAAAAACAGCTCTGTGTTCTTTTGTGTATTAACCCATAAGGCCCATGGGGAAACAGGGTTTCTTTGGCCATTCCCCCCCCCCCCCTTCCCCTTTTAGGGCTTATTCAGTGTATTTAGGGGGGAAATCCTTTCAGGTTTTTTTTTTTTTTTTTTTTTTTTTTAAAGATTTCCATAGATGGCATCCCAGTGATCAAATGTACTTTTGAAAGAGATGAGGTCTGTTAAGGAAGACTACCATTTTTCAAAACATAGCTTAGAACAGCATTTTGCCATTGCTTTTTGCTTTTTGATGTTGGATTAGCACATTTATTTGGATGTTTGTTCTTGTTATTTGTGGATAGGGCTTGGATGAACCAAAAAGGAATGTCTCCCTGTTCAGATTAACCTCTGGCAAAGAAAGAATCACCACTATCCTCCCATAAATGAACCTTGTTCCCATTGCCCTGGAAATAACACCAGACCCTAAAAGGACTGCTGAATTGTCATCTGAGAGGTTATAATTAACGCAGATAGAGGGGTGCCAACATATTCCAGCGGCCGACAGAGAACGTCTATCCAAACCAGCAATTTTTAGCCCTGCATTCCTTTAATCTTTAAGCGCACTGTGCTTTCCTAAAGTAGTACATTAACACCAGAGCCGTGTGTGTCTGGGGTTTATGACTGGGGTGGCGACATACTAGGGCATAAAGTGTTTCATTACACTTCCCTTTGTTAGTACTGCCCTATCTCCCAAGCCCCGTTGCCGTTCGCTATTTGTTCAGATAAAGCCCAATGTTCAGGGTGACTAATCACAGCACTGTGTTCCAGATGGTTTGATTACAGGATGTGGTTAAAGTGACTCTTCAAACATTCAGCTCAGCAGTAGGGCTCTTTCTGGTCACGTGACCATACTTTTCTTGTCCTAGTGCCCCAGAGATACTTAGCATAGGGAATAGGAAAGTCCCTCTGTGTTTTGGCCGTCAGGTATTTCATTGGCAACCTCCGTTGGAAATTAAATATTTCCCCCAATAATTAGAAACTCAGCTGTGGCCTTTGAAGAGAGATGTTTCTGAAGATGAGATGCTCTGAAGCCAGAAAAAGGAAAGTGTACTATAAAGTGTACTAAAAAGCCAGTGTACTATACAAGACTCAGCTTTTTAAAAAGTACCAGGATTGGATAGAGCAAAACCACAACAATAAACTTCTGGAGGGGGAGGGCGTTTGGGTACAAAGGAATGGTGATAAATCCTACCTTGTACAATAGTCATGTATTGAAATAGGAGGTAATAGGATACTCGAAATGTCTGGACTTTATCCTGTGCGCAGAAACCAGCTTAGTGTGGCCCCTTTTTATTGTCACTGATGTTTCTACTGGAAAAAAACATAGGAAAGGAAAGAAGTGTGTAAACTTAAAAAAAAAAAAAAAAAAAGGATTGCAGCACAAATGGGTTACATTTCGGTGTTATTAGAGTGAGGTTTCTGTTTTCTGCATGAGTGCACACGAAGTCCATCCAGATGTGGTAGTCTGAATAAGAGTTCCAAAAAAAAAAAAGAAAAAAACGATGTCTGATTCCAAATTCGGCATTTGCAATGCTTGCCAGAGACTTCTGTCCCAGGGATGAGGCACTTTAAAGACTCTGAAACAGTCTTTAAACTGTAATACAAACAGAGTTATGCTGATCCACTGGGAAATCAGGCATTTGCCCAGTTCTTGAGGAAACATCTTCACAAATAACCAGCAACAGTAATTCATAAACCATATTTATAACATCTTTGGAGTACAATCTCTCCGCAGAGAATTTCTATCGTCTCTAAGCGAGTGGGAGATGATGCTTATTGAAAAAGTATGGTAATAGTCAAAAGAAGGATCCAAATCTGGATTCCCTTCTGTCACCGTGCCACAGCTTACCAGGGGTTGTGCAAACTCTCTCTCTGTGCCGGGCACGGCGCTCACAGGTGCAGCAGGTGCGGACCCCACCCCCGTGTCCAGAGAGTGTAGTCTGGCCGGAAGAGAGGCGTACCATGTATATGAGGAGTGGAATGTGAAGGGGGGCTGTGTGTGAGGGCAAGGCAGAGAGGCTCAACAGCGTTCAAACATGGGAGGAAATGATTCGCTGCTTCCTTAATGGACTGAGTGTGGTATTCTTTGGGTGGGCTCTCCTTGTCATTCAGGGTCCCAGGTGAAAGAGGCTCTGTGATTCTCAGCGGGCCTTCAAGGTCACTGCAGTCTCCATCCCAGCCAGACAGAAAGAGGAAGAAACTAGAAGAACATGAACAGGAGATTACTGTGAGCCAGGCCTGTAAGTGGCACGGGGCAGTTCAGTCGCTTAGCTGTCATACACCTGAGTGTGCCACAGACCCACGTCTAACTGGGCCGGAAGCTGAGCCGTGTCCAGCTCTGGGCCCAGACGGAAGCATGGATTCTGGTGAGTGTCCCTTGGCCAGAGGACCGGGCATGGAGTGCCATGGGGACCCACGAGGGAGTGGCCGTGTTTTGGTGGTGCGCACCATCGGTGGGTGACTGGAGAGCACCCACAGAAGAGACGACATTTGCCCTGTGTCTGTCTTTGGTGCTAACTCATTAGGAATGTTAGCTTTCCTTGGAGGTTTGGACTAGAACAACTTCGGGGGACTAAAATTGTGACCTAAGTAGTGGGTGAAGAAACTCTTTTGGCTGGAGAGGGGAAAAAAAAACGTGTGAGCTGGAGGTGAGAATGTTACTGTGGTCATTGTGTTTGCCTGGGTGAGAGAGAGGCTGACAGGTGGAGGATGGGTAGACTGTCCCTGCAGGGACACCTCCGGGACCAAGCTATTCAAAGACAGAGTTAAGTTCAGAACCAGGAACACCTTTTGAACAAGATGGATGGAAAATAATAGGGCTGTCCTGGGTGCTGGTAAGCCCTTGTCACTGCTAAAAGATGGGAGGGGACACACACACACACACACACACACACACACACGTAAGCACTTAGGGCATTGCACCCATCGACTTCCTAATATCATAGCTATTGAGCCCTTGGGGCTTTGGCACACTGTAGTCCTCTCAGACTTTAGAGGCTTGTGACCTTGTGACCTTGTGACCTTGAGGTTTCCCCTTCTCTTGTCAACTTGCCTTGTGACTAATTCAGATTCCCATTGTAAGTCGTGTTTGGTTGCCTCAGGTTCACGTACCCGTCCCTGCAACCGTCAGACGACGCTAAGGTTAGGATTACTGGCTCAGGAGCCTTGTCTCCTAGGACTACCGTCTGAGTGGGGACTGTGGGCAGGGCAGGCCCTAGGAAAATCTCTTCCAGGGTCTAGTTTAATATAATGGATCAAGAGGCCTGTTCTGTAGGTGTAGGTGATACGTAAACTATACTTCCCTTTCTGGATTACAGGGTATGCCTGTGTTGGTTGTTACAAGTTTGCAGGCTCTTGAAGAATAGAGTTTGGATGGAGGTCCAGCCAGAACTATGGCTGATTCCATAGCACCAAATAAGTACCTAGTGTATACCCTAAGGATGCACTGTAAATGCTTCATGGGCCTGACCATCTCTCTGGGAGCACTTAACTGCTAAGTATTGACAAGAGCAAATAGTAGGACACTGTGACTGTGGAATCCTGATGAGATAACAGGGCTCTTTTGGCTTGTAGAGGCAACAGGCTTAGGTTTTACAACACAGACCGTGTTCTTCACTGCCCTATAGGTAATACGTTTTATGGGGTAGGGCAGTAGCTTAAATCCTGTATCATCAGTGTGTAGGACAGAGACAATATAAATAAGAAAACCCTGTGTGGTCAGTGAGCACATTCAAACCATCCTTTGATGTCTTCAGCTCTCTTCTTACTTAATTGGTAATAATCTTCAGATATTTTCCAAATATAAAACGTTACAGGGCAGGCATTATTTAGCAGTTTGAGAATGACCGTGTCCAGTCAGTGGGGAAAAGGGGATGGTAAACCTGGCGGGACACTGGAGAATATAAAGACTTTGGCTTGTGTAGAGTGTCCCCAGCACGTGGTTCATGGGTTAGACGTTTGGAAGAACAGATGTGCGTTAGATGAAATATTAAATCTTTGTGGAATAAATGTATATTTATTTCCAATTAATGTAAGGTAAATGAGAACCACAAATCTGCCCAGACTGATGAAAATTCAAAGTGGAACTTTGAAAGGCTTCATTTTCACTTCGGTTATTTAAAAAGTAGAGTCCGCTTTATATGCCCATGGGTTGCAAAGCACTCAAGATGTCGAGACTTGAGCAAGACCATCAACCATCCGCAGGTTTTGGAGCCCAAACACCACCTTTCTACTTGGCCCCTCACGATAGGATGTTGCATAAACACATGCTCGCTTACAGAGAAACAATACGCTTTGTAGTTTATGCGAGAAGCATTCCTTAAGCCTCCTTGCCAGTTTGGCTGTGTAAACATGTGCCTGTGTACTCTTGCACGTGAATGCTAGGCTGATCGAAGTATACCGTGTGGCGGAAAGAAAAACAGACACCAGTACACGTATTCAATTAGCCCCGCTTGATGGAGACTCTTCAGAATCTCCCCGGGAGTTAGAGCATTTCTTCTGAGCGTGTCACAGACCCAGGGCTTCTAGAAAAACCAGGCTGGCTGATTGAGGTCCTTTTGAAGTTGGAGATGGACTTGACTGACGGCGTTTTCTTTCCCAGCGAGTGCTGATAACGAACGAACCACGCTGCTAGCAGTGTCGCTGTTGCCGCCACGCGAGATGTGCCGGGGCGGCTACTAGAAACAGCATCTGGCGGCGGGAACAGTTTTCACAGTGCGCCAGCCGCAGCGTGAGCCCAGCCTTTGTGACAGCTCCCAGCGGCAGCCCCACGTCGCCAGGGACTGCTTCCCCGGGTCCTGTCTGGGGACCACCGATCCTGTCCCGGGGGCCGCGAGCGAACGCGCGTGGGGCGCGGCGGGTAGCCCTGTCGGGGCCGCGCACGCGCCAAGGGTCCCCCCCACCCCGACCCCCACCCGCCCTCAGTCCCGTGGCGGCGGGCGGCCTCCCGCCGCCGCCGCCGCCGGCCCCTCGGCCCCTGCCCTCGGCCGAGCCCCTTTATCCCCGGCCGCCGCCTCGAGGCTCCGGGCGGCCGCCCTCCGCCCAGCCAATCAGACGCGAGCGTTCCCTGCAGGCGCCGGCCAATCCACGGCCCGCGTTTGCTGGAAACGCGAAACCCTTGGGGGAAAAGCAATAACAAAAGCCTTTCACTGCAGACAAATGTTAAGTGTCTGTGCAGACTTTTCCTGTTTTTAATTTTATTACTGCAAGAATGGAGGGTTTGTTGTTTCTTTCATGTTTCCTTTCAAGCAATTTTAATTATACATTTGTGCTACATCAGGGACTCTGGAACGCAGTGCTTCAGCCTCTTGCGTCGCAAGCTAAAATGCGGCAACCTTCTGGCAATACAGATATATTCCTGCACTGTAAATATAGCTGACATGCTAAAGAATTTTAAGCAGCTGCAAAGGTCTTTGACACCACACACAGTGCCCCAGAGAGCACATGATGAGAAAACCAGCTCCGTCTTCCCCTTCGCCTTCCCTCCCACCCCTCCCTTTTCCTGGAGGGACGTGCTCATAAAGAATCCTTTCCTCCAATTGTTCTGTCTTGTGCAAATTTTGACCAAATGCCTAATTACCATTGATTCTCATCTCAATATGAATTTTTATACTCCGTGGTTTAAAAGAAAATTTTCCTGAGGGAATTAGAATGGAATCAACCGGGATTTCAGGAAATGCTTGCTTTGCTTCATGCTCGTCCCCTCCCACCCCCGACTATTGCTACAGTGAGTAAATTCAGCTGTCACCTAATGGCAACATAGACCATATGGGAAACAATTTTTAAATCTCTTTTAGAGACTTTTGAAAGAAATCCTTCCTTCCCCACTGCTCGGGTCCCAGCCATTCAAATATTTTTACCTGCTGCTAAAACATTTCCCACGGAAATTAGTCTTACCTCGTGAGGTGTCTCTTACCATAAAGGAGTGCAATACAGGGTTTCTATAAAATTCAAAATGGCAGTGAGCAAGTGAGCAAACCAGTTAGAAGTAGACTGTGAGTGATGTCCCTAGGTGTTTGCAAAAGAGAATGGAGGGTAGGTAGGTACCGAAAAGAAACCAAAGGCTCACTTAAGTATTGCGTTGATTGACCCTCGTATTTTATGCGTGTCTCAAAAACCCAGGTCCTTTTAATATAGGCTGTAAAGGGTTGATTAAAAAAATATATGGCACTTGTCCTCTAGAGAAATCAAGAGGATGTTCTATTTTATTTTCCTGTGACATTTAGTATACTAAGTGCACTTAAGTTTAGTAATTCACAGATGCAGTGCTAAATTAAATTGTCTGTCTGCAGAGCAGTTGGGAAAAGCAGAATAGCTTGCAGGAAGCAAGTGTGTTGGTTTTGAGATTTTTGTCTTCTAATCCTCTGTGGCAAATGCTTACTAAAGTTGATTCTAAAGATAACCCCAAGAGCAAACCTATTGTGCACATTTATTTTCTTAAGAGGGCTATTTTAGGAGTCCTTAATATGAAACAAGACCAAACAGTGAAACAGATACCATACCCTGGCTGATTCTTGTCTCACAAAGCCAGAGAGGGGAGGATTAGGAAAGCGAAATCATAGTTGATTGTCCGCTATCTGGACTCTCAGCCCCTGCCCTCCCCTTCTCCTGTTTTTGTGCACCCACCTAATCTTTTCCTAAATAAAAATCACCATTATTTTATATTGTTGAATTGGAAACAAAGCCGATTCCTTTCAGTCACCTTCTGGTTTAAGCACTGGTAACTGGCGCTTAGTTTTTGTTGGCTGCTTGCCAAACGAAAGCAATTATGTGTAATAATAGAAAAATTAAGAGGTGAGTGTTGCTGTTTTACAGCAGGACATGGCAAAAACCATTTCCTTCTGTCAGCAGTATCTTGATTACACTCTCACACGCAGTCTTACCCTTTTGTACTGCATGCACACAGGCATGATCTCTCTCTCTCTCTCTCTCTCTCTCTCTCTCTCTCACACACACACACACACACACACACAAGCGCGCGCGCGCACACACACACACACACACACACAGTTTCCTGTGGGTTTTCACTTGAGGTCACTGAAACCAGAAAGAGGAACAGTGCAAACCACAGTTTTTGAAAGCGAATGAGAACAGAATTTTGCTGGTAAAATAACAACAACAGTAATAATAATAATAAACTGGAAACAGAGTAATCAGTGCTAACAGTGGTCCTCCTTCATTCCCCATTCCTGCAGGTGTTCTAGTGGTCAATGTCACGTGGAGGAACAAAACTTACGTAGGGACCCTCCTGGACTGCACCAAGCACGACTGGGCCCCTCCCAGGTATGTACGTACGGGGCCTTTTATTTCAGGCTCTGTTTGCTCTCCTCCTTCCTCCGCTTCGCCTCTCCTTCCGCCATCCTCTCTTTGCACAGAAACTATAGAGGTAGATTAATAATGCATAAAAGTCTGCCCGTAATTGAAACCAGGCAAAAGAGAAAGGAGCTGGTGAGGATTGCACACAGTGAAATGCACTCCCTGCCCCTTCGCCCCCTCTCCTTTGTTTTCTTTTTTTCTCAAAATGGGAATTTGAACTGGATTCGAAGCTAGCTACCTGAGCCGTTTTCCTTTGGTGTTCCGAAGAAGAACATACGTCATTCGTTGCCAGTTCTGTGGCAGGGATTAAAACTGTCAGCGCAAGAACAGGGTGTCTTTTCCTTCTCTGGGCCCAGCCCTCGCGCCCCTGGGGTGTTGGCCGCTCTTGCCGGCATTGTGTGCCTCGCGCTGTCTCCCGGCTCTTTGGGGGATGCTCCTCTTGACGTCTGTCGCTTGTTTCCCTAGGTTCTGCGAGTCACCGACAAGCGACCTGGAGATGAGAGGGGGCCGGGGCCGAGGGAAGAGAGCGAGGTCTGCCGCGGCGGCTCCGGGCTCAGAGGCCAGCTTCACGGAGTCCAGAGGGCTGCAGAACAAGAACAGAGGGGGGGCCAATGGGAAAGGGAGGCGGGGCAGCCTCAACGCCAGCGGGCGAAGGACACCCCCAAATTGTGCTGCTGAGGACATCAAAGCCAGCCCCTCCTCCACCAACAAGAGGAAAAACAAGCCCCCGATGGAGCTGGACCTGAATTCCAGCTCCGAGGACAATAAGCCGGGGAAGCGCGTCCGCACCAACTCCAGAAGCACTCCGACCACTCCTCAAGGGAAACCAGAGGCGACTTTTTTGGACCAGGGCTGCTCCTCGCCAGTGTTGATCGACTGCCCCCACCCAAACTGCAACAAAAAGTACAAGCACATTAACGGCCTGAGGTACCACCAGGCTCACGCGCACCTAGACCCAGAGAACAAGCTGGAGTTCGAGCCCGACAGCGAGGACAAGATCTCGGACTGCGAGGAGGCGCTGAGTCACGTGGCGCTCGAATGCAGCGAGCCCAGCGCCAGTCTGGCGGCCTACGACCAGGTGAAGGCGCCGGTGTCGCCCGGCCCTGGGCACCCCCCTGGTACCCCCAAGGGGAAGAGAGAGCTGATGAGCAATGGTCCGGGCTCTGTCGTCGGGTCGAAAGCGGGGAAGAGTTCTGGCAAGAAGAAGGGCCTTCACGGCGAGCTGAACAACCTCCCAGTCATCTCCAACATGACGGCCACCCTAGACGCTTGCTCCGCAGCAGATGGCAGCTTGGCTTCCGAGATGCCCAAACTGGAAGCAGAAGGGCTAATCGACAAGAAGAACGCGGGAGAGAAAGAAAAGGGCAAGAAAGCCAACAACTGCAAAATGGACAAGAACCTCTCCAAACTGAAAACCGCGCGGCCCATCGCCCCCGCCCCGGCCCCCACCCCGCCGCAGCTCATCGCCATACCCACCGCGGCCTTCACGAGCACCACCACGGGGACCATCCCCGGACTGCCCTCCCTCACGACCACCGTGGTGCAGGCCACACCAAAGAGTCCTCCGTTGAAACCCATCCAGCCAAAGCCCACCATCATGGGGGAGCCCATCACCGTGAACCCAGCTCTCATGTCCCTCAAAGACAAAAAGAAGAAGGAGAAGCGGAAGCTTAAGGACAAAGAAGGGAAGGAGTCGGGGAGCCCGAAAATGGATGCCAAGCTGGGCAAACTTGAGGACGCCAAGGGGGCCGGGAAAGACTTATCGGGGCATTTTTTAAAGGACCATCTCAACAAGAGTGAAGGGTTGGCCAACGGACTCTCAGAGTCTCAGGAGAGCCGGATGGCCAGCATCAAAGCCGAGGCTGACAAGGTTTACACTTTCACGGACAACGCGCCCAGCCCTTCCATAGGCAGCGCCTCGAGGATGGAGTGCAACCCACTGGTGAACGGGCAGGCGCCCATGGCCCCGCTGCACGTGCTGACGCAGAACGGGGCCGAGACCGCGGCCAAGACCAGCAGCCCCGCCTATTCGGACATCTCTGACGCCGCTGACGACGGTGGGTCCGACAGCCGGTCGGAGGGCGTGAGGTCCAAGGCCGGTTCCCCGTCGGACATCATTTCCAGTAAGGAGGGCGTCGTCAAAGGGCATCCTGCAGCTACAGCACAGTCCTCTCAGATGAAAGAGTCCCATTCTCCCTATTACCATGGCTACGATCCTTACTATTCTCCAAGTTACATGCACCCTGGGCAGGTGGGAGCCCCTGCGGCCGGGAACGGCGGGAGCACGCAGGCGATGAAGATCAAGAAGGAGTCCGAGGAGGAGGCCGAAAGGAAAGACAAGGCAGAGCAGCTGGATGCCAAGAAAGCGGACCACAACCCGGCACCCTTACAGCCTCAGCACCAGTCGGTGATCACGCAGAGACACCCAGCGCTGGCGCAGTCGCTTTACTACGGCCAGTACGCCTACGGGCTCTATATGGACCAGAAGTCCCTGATGGCCACCAGCCCTGCCTATAGACAGCAGTATGAGAAGTACTATGAGGACCAGAGGCTGGCAGAGCAGAAAATGGCCCAAGCTGGCCGAGGAGAGTGCGACAGGAAAAGCGAGCTCCCCTTGAAGGAGCTGGGCAAGGAGGACAGTAAACAGAAAAGCCTGCCGTCTGCCACAATCTCAAAAGCTCCCTCTACCCCAGAGCCTAACAAAACCCATTCTAAACTAGGGCCGCCAGTGCCTAATAAAACTGAGGAGACAGGTAAATCACAGCTTCTCCCCGGCCACCAGCAGCAGCTTCAGGCCGACAGCTTCAAAGCTAAGCAGATGGAAAACCACCAGCTTATTAAGGAGGCTGTAGAAATGAAATCTGTCATGGACTCTATGAAGCAGACAGGTGTAGACCCAGCCTCGAGATTTAAACAAGTAAGATTGTGGAGCGTGGCCCCCCACAGGGAGAGAGCAAGTCTGACCCTTGGACGTGTCTGGGCTTGATCTGGTTAGCCTTCTTCCCAGGAAATAAGCCAAGGGTTCCTTAGGGTTGGTCCCTTCTCCTCCTGAAACGTATTCGAAAAGATCCTCTCAGGAGCCACTGTGTACCTCTCCAGTGTGCCTAACTCACCCTTGCCTTGTGTTGTGTATGTAGTCAAAGGAACTTCGCACCTGTGCGTCGCAGACTCGTGTTCCGTGCTGGTCACTCGCTGTGAACCTGACGAGGTCCCTTAATTTCTTACTGAGCCCAGCCTGAGGGAATCCTTCCACGTGGCCGCTGAGATCCTGAGTCTGATCTCTACCGCGTTTGTTCTTTCTCGTGTCCACATTTCTCCCGGCAGCCTCGAGGAACATAAGACCGGGGCCTTAAACCCACATTCCCCACTGGGCTCTGTCCTACCACTTGGGGCCCAGATGTCTTTCACACGGTGTCTGAGATGCCTAGGGGTTAAGAGCCCCAACGCGGGGCTCCGTGCCGATCGCCTGTGAGGAGAACAGGGGGGTCTGGATGCGTGGGCCTCCCGCAGCCACCCCGGAAGCCCCTGCTCGGCCAGCCTGAGGCTCCCCGTGCAGACACCTGAAAATCGGCCACCGTGAAATCACACGTGTGCTCGCACTTTCTGTCACCGCGCACACATCCTGACTCACTACGGTCCCACGAGAGTTAACGCTGGGGTTTCCCGGCCTCCCGACCCCCCCTCTCCACTCCCACGCTTTCACCCCTGGTGAATCAGAGCACCAGAATCCTTTCTTGGTGCTCATTTCTGCCCAGAGGTTGAGACTTAGGCCCAAGGTTGAATGTTCTCTCTCAGGACTTAAACACCCAGGGGGTTTTTGTCGTGAATGGGATGGGGGTCGCAGAGGCCTTTTGGGCTCCTCACTTGCCCCAATTCTGGAGGCCTGAATCAGGCCGTGGCTTCACAGGGCTGCGTCAGAACTTGGGGGGTTATAGATGCCTTTGGTTTCTAAAAGAAAAGCTATGATGTGTTCTATTAATTTTTGAAATTTTGTTTTGATGAAGATGTCTGCACGTGAGATGTGAGCCCCCATATTAAGCCTCAGCTGCTGTAGTTGAAGAAAATACATTAGGAAACCAAGAGTTTCCATCCTCCCCCCACCCTGCCCCGTTCCCCATAAATGATGTTACGTGATCTATTCGTGACTCAAATTCACTATTAAGTGGCCTGAGCTGAAGTTTTTTAAATATGTATATGTATTTTAACTTTCATTTATTTTTTGAAAGAGGGAGAGAGTGTGAGCAGGGGAGGGGCAGAGAGAGAGAGAGGGAGACACAGGCTCCAGGCTCTGAGCTGTCAGCACAGAGCCCAACGCGGGGTTCAAACTGATGAACCATGAGATCACGACCTGAGCTGACCAAAGTCAGACGCTTAACCAGCTGAGCCACCCAGGCGCCCCCTGAGCTGACGAATTCTAAAATTCGTTTTGCCTATGTGAGACAATGAAGGGAAAATGAGGGTTAGATTAAATTATGTCTGAGGGTGTTATTTAATGTTGAAAGATCCCACGAAGGGCCCGGCTCTGAGTTCCCTCAGACCTAAGTTGGAAGCCCAGCTGCGCCCTGGTCAGCAGCACGACCCTGCTGTTCCTTGAGCTTTAAAAGCTTTGCTTTTGTCTTGTGTAAAAGAGGTTAATAACGATGCCTACCTCAGATGTTATTACTTTGCGAGAGGAAGGTAAAGCTCTTTGCACAGTGCAAGCACATAAATACATGTTAACTTAGCATTAGAAGTAAGAGTAATAATGCTGTCATGGTGATTAATGGGTTTTGCTTAAAAATGGAGATTTTAAAACGAGGTTTTTTTTTCCCCTTTTCCTCTTTCTTTTCTTTTCTTTTCTTTTCTTTTCTTTTCCTTTCCTTTCCTTTCCTTTCCTTCTCTTCTCTTCTCTTCTCTTCTCTTCTCTTCTCTTCTCTTCTCTTCTCTTCTCCCCTCCCCTCCCCTCCCCTCCTCTCTCCTCCCCTCCCCTCCCCTCCCCTCCATCAGGATCCAGATTCAAGGACCTGGCATCATTATGTATACCAGCCCAAATACCTGGATCAGCAAAAGTCAGAAGAGCTTGAGAGGGAAAAGAAATTAAAAGAAGATAGTCCCAGGAAGACTCCCACTAAAGACAGTGGTGTGTCCAGCCTTCCCGTGTCATTAACGAGCATTAAGGAGGAGCCCAAAGAGGCCAAGCGCCCGGATTCTCAGTCCACGGAGGAGAACAAGCTCAAGAGTGATGATCGGAAGACGCCTGTGAACTGGAAGGACTCTCGGGGAACGAGAGTGGCAGTTTCCTCGCCTCTGAGTCAGCATCAGCCCTTCATACAGTATTTGCATGCTTATCCTTACCCACAGATGTATGACCCCAGCCACCCTGCATACCGGGCTGTTTCTCCTGTCCTAATGCACAGTTACCCTGGTACGTGTCGCGGGTTCTCGCTCTCTTAGAGGGAAAGGCTACATTCACTTATTGGTTACTGAAAAGCTCAGGATAAATGAGATGTTTCGGTGGTCGCGTTTGTTTTGCTTGTCTTTATGCTGCTTCAAGTCCCCAGGATGAAACTTACTTGACATGAGTTCGTTTTGTTTTGGCTTAGAGAAAACGTCAACGGTTCCCAGCTCTAGTTTCCATAGACTCTGATGCTCTAGTCTGTTAGACTGACAGATACTTTATTGCCTATGAAAATATTCTCGGCGCTCACTGTCATAATCATTATAGTTACTGTTCCTTTCACTTAAGCGGACGCGTAAATGTACGAAATGGCTGTAAGCTCAATTCTGTTTATAACCTCCGTTCATCAGGACGAATTAACTGGGAGAAGAAAATCGGAGAACCTACGTCGTGCACTTTAATGATGATGTAGCCCCTTCTTAATGTAATCCCCTATGTTAAGGTCTCCGACTCTTGGCCCAAATTCGTTGTAACCCGAGTGATTTTTTTTTTTTTTTTTTTTTCCTGTTTAAAAAACGGAGCCCATAACTTGATGTGGCATTTGTTGTTTATCTGCAGGGGCCTATCTCTCTCCAGGCTTTCATTATCCTGTTTATGGGAAGATGTCAGGGAGAGAAGAGGCAGAGAAAGTCAATACCAGCCCTAGCATCAACACGAAAACAACATCGGAATCGAAAGCACTGGACTTGCTCCAGCAGCATGCCAACCAGTACCATAGCAAGTCTCCTGCCGTAAGCCTCCTTTTGTTGTTACTTAAAAGTACCATGTTTTGGGGGAGAAGAGGGGACAAGCTAGGAAGCGGTCTTGAAATAGAAATGGTTTTCGAACCCGGCTGTGATTTCAAGATGCTGTTTTAGCTTCGCACATAAAGAACGGACTGTTCAAAGGTAAGATGCTTTCACACACGAGGGGGAAGAAAAAAAAAATCGTCAAAGCGTCTGTGGTGCTGGCGGGCTTTTCTGTCGCAAAATGCACCGTGCCTCGACTGCCCAGGAGGGCGTTTGCTAGGTGGACGTGTAAATTCGTAGGAGCCGGCTTGCGGCGTGAAGTATTTCTGATGGCTGATATTTTGGTGAGTCGCGTGGGGAAGGGACGGCTGCCCCTGTCTGTTTTGGCCTCGACCCATTGTCCTGTCCCTGTAACTTCCCGAAGCAAGGGAGACAAGGGCCTTTGTGAAAGATGGCTCCACCCTTGCTCCCATCCCGGCACCGCCCCCTCCATGAAAGAGGGCAGCCACTAGTCCTAAAGGCTGTTGTCAAGAGAGACAAAAGGGTGTGGCCATTCTTGCCTAGAAAAGAAGTTTGGAATAAGATACAAGATCTTTGATGTGGATGAGTCCAGCAGGGACTGTAAGCTAGGAAAGGGGATTCATGAATCTATTTCTGTGCGTACTCCTTCCAGCACAGACATTTTTTTTTCTTTTCACGTGACAACGAGAACTTCAGGTTGGCCGGGTTCTAGTGGGCAGACACGTGTAGGAAAAGCAGTCGTAAACTGTGATTAGGGAGAACCACAGCTTTCGTTGAGCCTTCAGAAGCTGCTGGATTCTGGAATGCTTTCAGAGGCACAGGGCGATGATTTCCCGTACTTGGTATTGCCCTATCATGTTGAGATGTGTATTTTCTTTTTTTGTTTATTTGTTTTTGAAAAGATTTTTTTTTAAATGTTTGTTTATTTTTGAGAGAGAGAAAGAGTGGGAGTGGGGCAGAGAGAGAGAGGGAGACACAGAGTCTGAAGCAGGCTCCAGGCTCTGAGCTGTCAGCACAGAGCCCGATGTGGGGCTCGAACTCCTGAACAGTGAGATCAGAACTGAGCCGAACTCAGACTCTTAACCAACTGAGCCACCCAGGCACCCCGAGAGGTGTATTTTCAATGGGCTAAAATGGATAAGGTGTATTGAGAATTGGGAGATACATTCGCCCCACAAAATGTAAGTAAAATACACAGTCATTAGAAAATTTTTTTCAACCTTCTTGACCCATGTATAAATGTTGTTTCTGGGAAGAAATCGGGTAGATCCTAATCTTGCAATTTCGAGTGACTGTAAAGAAAAAGTTCTCTTATTTCCATCACTTGAGGCAAACCCTGATGGCACCTGGTTAACTTTTAGGTGGGGCGTTTCTTTAGCTTTGGCTTAATTCCAGCTGGAACTCATGCGTGCCTTTTGAAATTATCTTCACTTAGTAAGGAATGTTAAGTATCTCTGTGTTTGCTTCTGAATCATTTACACATAGGGCTCAAAGGACAGAAGTGGTTTAGCGCTCCTGTCGGTTGTTTTTCAGAGTATTTAGAGGGGCCTGTCTTTCTTTTCTGTTGCAGCCCGTGGAAAAGGCGACAGCAGAGCGGGAGCGGGAGGCAGAACGGGAGAGGGACCGCCACTCGCCTTTCAGCCAGCGGCACCTGCACACGCACCACCACACCCACGTGGGCATGGGTTACCCACTCATCCCTGGTCAATATGACCCTTTCCAAGGTCAGCGGTTCTGTCGTTATTGTGTTGTTCGTTCTGCTTTGGAAAACTGTGGGCCCAGAGGACCGCTCACGTCTTAAAATAAACACACTGAGCTTTGAGTTAACATGAACTCCAGGGAGTAAATAAGTTCTTAATTCTTATTTCCTAGTATTTCTTAGTGATACAATGAAGGCGATTCCCCGCGTCTTTGTGTTCTATTGAGACAGGAAATGACTCCCACTTAATAATTGTCACTGGTTGATGTTATCGGTGGCTTCCTGCTATCTCATGGACTGAGGGTGGCGGCCAGTGTCTGGGGCACTGAATATAACAATCAGAAGATCAGATAGCTGCTTGAGGGAAATTGTGGGAAAAAAGGGAGGCATAATGAGAGGCTTTGGTGAAATGGTAGTGGTTTCTGCAGGCCTTTTACGTTGTATCTGCCCCCACCCTCACCCCGGAAGTAATGGGAGTGACATGATTAGGTCTAACCTTTTCTTTTCAAATTTTTATTTACATTCTAGTTAGTTGACACACAGCACAGTATTGGTTTCGGGAGTAGAATTCAGTGATTCATCACTTCTGCACAGCACCCAGTGCTCATCACAGGTGCCCTCCTTAATGCCCATCACCCATCTTGCCTACCCCACCCACCTCCCTTCATCAACCCCTCACTCAGTTTGTTCTCTATCATTATAAGTCTCTTGTGGTTTGTCTTCTCTCCCCCCCCCCCCCCTTCCCATCTGGTCATGTCTTGTTTCTTAAATTCCATGTATGAGTGAAATCATATGTTTGTCTTTCTCCGGCTAATTTTCCTTAGCATAATATACTCTAGCTCCATCCATACATTGCAGATGGCAAGATGTCATTCTTTGTGATCGCTGAGTAATATTCCATTGTGTGTGTATATAGAGGTGTGTGTGTGTGTGTGTGTGTGTGTGTGTGTATCCATTTCTTCTTTATCAGTCGATGAATCAACCATTCATCAGTCGATGGACATTTGGGCTCTTTCCACAGTTTGGCTGTTGTTGATAACACTGCTCTACCCCTTCAGCTCTGTGTTTTTGTATCCTTTGGGTAACTACCGAGTAGTACGACTGCTGGATCAAATTTAACTTTTTCAGGAACCTCCACGCTGTTGTCCAGAGCGGCTGCACAAGTTTGCATTCCCACCAGCAGTGCAAGAGGGTTCCCCTTTGTCCGCACCCTTGCCCACACCCGTTGTTTCCGGAGTTGTTATTCCGACAGGTGTGAGGTGGTATCTCATTGTGGTTTTGATTGGTATTTCCCTGATGAGGAGTGATGTTAACATCTTTTCCTGTGTCTGTGAGCCGTCTTTCGGGTGTCTTCTTTGGACAAATGTCTCTTGGTGTCTTCTGCCCATTTCTTACCTGGGTCGTTTGGTTTTTGGGTGTTGAGCTTGCTAAGTTCATTATAGATTTTGGATACTAACCCTTTTGTAGATATGTCATTTGAAAATATCTTCTCCTGTTCTATAGGCTGCCTTTTAGTTTTTGTTGTTTCCTTCGCTGTGCAGAAGCTTTTTATTTTGATGAGGTCCCAATAGTTGATGGTTGCTTTTGTTTCCCTTGCCTCTGGCAACATGTCTAGTAACAAGTTGCTCCAGCCAAGGTCAAAGAGGTTGTTGCCTTTGTTCTCCACTGGGATTTTGATGGCTCCCTGTCTTACATTTAGGTCTTTCATCCATTTTGAATTAATTTTTGTGTATGGTGTAAGAAAGTGGTCCAGTTTCATTCTTCTGCATGTCGCTGTCCGGTTTTCCCAACCCCATTTGCCAAAGACGCTGTCTTTTTTCCATTGGATGGATTAGTTGGCCATACGTTTGTGAGGTCGTTTCTGGGTTCTCTGTTGTGTTCCATTGCTCTTTGTGTCTGTTTTTGTGCCAGTACCATACTGTCTTGATGATTACAGCTTTGTAATATGTCTTGAGGTCCGGAATCGTGATGTCTCCAGTTTCGGCTACCATTCTTTTTCAGGAATGCTTTGGCTATTTGGGGTCTTTTGTGGTTCCATACAAATTTTAGGATTGTTTGTTCTAGCCCTGTGAAAAATGCTGGTGGTTATTTGCTGGGGACAGGGTCAACACTTTTAATCCCCTGTAATTCGGGGGCTCTTCACAGCCGTTCATTGCCATGGCTTTAATGATGGCGAAACATTTTGAAAAAGCCATAGAATCGTTGTGAGATAGCCTTCGATTTGTGGTGTTCTGGTTGACCTCCTGCTACTTGTCCCAGCTCTGTCACCTTACAGGGGTGGGTGGTGGCCCCATCTCTACCAAGAGATCCACTCGCTAGGTTCTTGCTGTCTTAGGTAGCTCAGACTGCCATGACAAAATGTCCCAGACTCTCTGGCTTTAGACCACAGAAAGTTTTCTCATCGTTCTGGAGTCTGGGAGGCTGGGTGCCAGCACGGTTGCTTGGTAACGAGTGCTTGGTTCCAGGCTTGTAGGTGGCTGCCATCTTGCTTTGTGCTTAAATGACCTCTTCTCTGTGTGCAGGGGGCAGGGGCAGCGGTGGAGGGAGGAGAGCTTGTGAGAGAGCTACCTTCTGGTGTCTCTCCTTATAAGGACATCATGAGCTCATTTGACCTTAATTATTTAAGTCCTATCTTCAGATGATCACATCGTGGATTAGGGTGTCCGCGTAGGGATTTTGGAGGGCCATATTCAACCCATAGCACTTGCCACGTTGGCCCTCATTCTGCTGTGTGAATACGAGATACCATGTGTAAAAGGTACCTCCAGAAGTAGGAAGTACTCTACACATGGGAAAGGTCATTTTTATTTGTTTAGCCCTCGTTACCACTCACAGTGGTGTTCAGAAAGAACATAGAGGGCTTAGAAGGAGAATTATCTTCCCTAGCTTTGCATGTGTTTTTTCTTGTTTTTCCAGGATTGTTTTCTGTAGAATTAAAAAAATAATTTCCTATCAGGCAGCTTCGCGCCATCTGGAGCCATTCCGTTCTCTGACTGCTGTCTTTCTCTTGCAAGGTAGAAGTTAGGACTGTTGTTAAGTTCGATTCACCAGTTCTGTGTTTCTTACGGGATGCAGGATGCATTGTGTTCGTTCACTGGGGAAATGCCGAAGTGATAAGTTATTATGAAAGTATTGTATGTTAAGCAAATGGCGTGTTGCTTCTGTAATTCACTGTGACTTTTGATTCCTGTTGTTGCCGGGGACCTATTATGTCTCCTGAGCTTCCTATTCAGGAATGCGAGCAAACCATTTAGTACCATGCAGAGTCACAGAGATGGAATGTTCTCTCTTCTCTTTGACTAGCTATTAAGAAAACCGCAGAGTATTGGATAAATGGCTAGATAGGGGATAGACTAAGCGGTGTGGGCTCCGTCTCTTCTATGTGAAACATTTCCTGTGTGTGTTTAGGAGAGGACGGATTGCTACAGCCCTTCACCCCTGGGCCTGCACCTGCTCTTATCTTTCCCGAGTGTCACAGAAACCCTGCATTTTTTCCCCCATTAGGCTTGACCTCCGCCGCCCTCGTTGCCTCTCAGCAGGTGGCTGCCCAGGCATCTGCATCAGGAATGTTTCCTGCACAAAGAAGGTAAATACCCTTACATTTTGAATCTACATTTTTCTACATAGAGACATCTTAATGGGTGGGAGGCAGTTAAGCGTAGGCCTTTTAGACCAAAAACTTGGCTCCTTGGGTTTTTATATTCTTGTAACGAACGTGCTTTTATGGCCTGTTGCTTTACATGCAGCTTACGTTCCGGGACCCTCATCTCTTTAGCTGTAATATAGGTTAGTAATTAACTGATGAGTGCTTTTATTTATTTATTTTTCGAGCAGTTGAAAAGCCTCTTAGGTTACCCTCACAGCCCTGTTAAAACACTCCGCCACCACTCCCTTTGTTTTATCATGTTTCAAAATAAAGTCACAAAGGGAGACATTTATTTTCAGAATGCTAAAGGTCATGTTTGTTCTTTGATACTTTTAATTATCCCTCAAGTTGTGTCAGAAAGGAACATAATTTATTTTTTCCACAGTGTAGATCATAACCCTCGTGTGCGTTCCCTTTCTTGAATAAGCGAGTTCCATGATTTGAATAGAATTAAGATAAGCCTGTCAGTCTTAGGGTTTTCACATTTTCGGCGTCAAATGCGGATGGAGCCCTGTGCTAAGGTCTTCTTTTTCCTTTGCAGAGAATAACAAGATTGGAAATGTACGTTGTCATGTGACTGGATCACATGGGGAAGCGCTTTTATACAGACATCAGTTCCATGGTGTTAATTTGAAATGCCTTTAATGGCAGGCAAGAACCAGTCATTTCATTTTTGTAAATTACAGATTTTATCACAGAGTAACAAATGTTGCTGTAATTAAGCTTCTGTTTTATATATATATACGTATACATATATGTGTATATACATATATATATATATATATATTCTTTACTTTTTGTATCAGTAACCAGGCTCGCACACACAGGGTCTGCTATCCCGTTGCAAACCACTCAGTAAAGGAAGTAAAAAAAATGTATTTGTCATGTTGAAAAGCGTTAGCCACAAAAGGCTGCCTACTTTCTTTTCCTTTTCCTTTTCGATTGTAAATAAATGATGTATCCGTGTGCCTGAACCTTGCATATCCTTCATAGATTCCCGCCCCCCTCCTCCTCGCCCCCGCAAGGCCCTCAGAAAGGCTGGCTGTGATGATGACGCTTGGGTACAATTTAGATGTCTATTTGGTGGCTCCCGTTAAAGACACATCCGTGTAAAATGTTCCTGTAGTCACTGTTTGTACTTGTGTGTTGTGGAAAAAAAATGACTTTTGGAAGGCATGGGGTTGCCAATACCACAAAAACTGTGTTGTAGATAATGTAAAGATTAAAAATGGGGAAATAATGAGCATCTGTGAATAATGAGGTGTCATTTTTTGATAATCTTGAATGGCAAATAACCCAATAGCCTGCGTACCAGAGACATCTGTGATTGTTGTATTACTTGAATAGTCTTACAGTCCCCCCTCCCACCGCCAACTTTTTTTTTTTTTTTAATGTTTACAATTATCCAGTTTTAGAAGAGAGAGACTTTAACGCCATTGCCTGGTTACTTGTTTTATGCTGTAATCTAGTTTATTTTATGTAAAATGTATATTGAATGCTTTCCTTTTTTATACCTGCCTTAAATAATTTGGCAATCAGAATTAAAAAGGTTTTTTTTTTTTATAACGGCTTCTTGTCTGTCTCGACTTCTTTCTGGTTGGCTGATTGTGATTCCAATTTTCAAAAAACGGTTTCTTGATATTATGAATGTTCAGTTCATGAAGTACACACATGCTGAGTTTTCTTATATGATATGCGGGTATAACATCCAAACGGTGTGTTTAATTCAGAGGACACGTCCATAGTCACTGGGTCTTTACTCTGAACAGGGGGCGTGATATCACTACAGATTGGTAGATACAGGTTGTTGTGATACGGAATGATATTGCAAAGTTAGTCTTGGCAACGCGTGGACAGTAGGTGAAGTGTGTAAAAGTCAGCTAGCCATTTATTTGACTCGCCATTAAGTTGTCCCATGAGTGGATTTTATGCCAAACGTACAGAATGAACTGCCTCCTTCCTTTCTTCTTCCTTGCCCCCTTCCCATCCTCCCTCCCTTCCAAGAAGCACTCACCGAGCACCTCCTTTTATCCCGGACACTGTGTAGGCGCTGGAATATGGCCGTGAACAAAACAGACCGAAATTCCTGTACTCACAGAATTTGCATTTTTAGGTGTGGTAAGCATAATAAAATATCTATGTGATAGAGTATAATAGATGGTTGATAAACACTACGGACAGAAAGCACGTGAGTGGGCTTGAGATGTGAAAGTCCGCGAGTGTAGATAGAGCGATCAGAGAAGCCTCACTACAGGAGATGAGAAGTGATCCATGCACAGATCTGAGGGGTGGGGGGGGGTGGGGGGGGCGGGGCATCGCAGCCACTAAGAAAGGCCGCAGTGGGGGTGTGCTTTCTGTGTCTGGACTGGTTGATCTCCGTGCTTCTTTGCAACTAACTCTTAAGTTTTTAATTTTACTCTAATTGCCAATGGCAGTTCTCCCACTTGGTGTTCTAAAAAGTTCTTTAAGTTGATGGACTTTGTCTTGCTGTCCCCCTTAGGGGCCTTGTCTTCACAACTGGGTAGACTTCTGTGCAATCAACATGTGTTCTCCACTTTCGGAAAATCACCTTCAAGTGTTACCCTTGCCGGGCGCCTTCCGGGTCCAGCCAGTGTTCTTACTAGATTTCTGTAGAAGGACGTTTTTCTTTGAATTTTCACTTGGGTTTCCTTTTGAATTTCATCTTCGTGACTGTTGATAAAAAAATCACTCTCTGGTGTTTTCCTACTCATGAGAGAATTTCACGTATTTCCCATCATTTTGTAACCCACATTTTTAAATCCGTTTTTTCGTTTTCAGTTTGTAGACCACATCTTGATGTATCCTTGAAGAGCTGATGTAATTTTTCGTGTGCCGCTTCAACAAGCATGTTTCCTCTGTTCCGAACCCAGTTTAAAGTATGTCTGTTAATGGCCTATGTGCCGCTGTAGTTCTGGAACAGACCAGACAATCGAGTTGTTCAAAACGCCACGGCGGACTAAGAGCACCTTAAGTCTTCCGCTCACTTACCGTGTTCCTTACGGTGCCCGGGCGACGCTACGGGTTCCTGAGGACTTTCCTAGTTTTCGCAATAAGTACTTTCAAAACAATTTTCATAAAAGCCGGTCTTCCCCTTCAGCTGCGAAATGACTGGGTGTATGCTTACTACATACCAGCGTTTTAATCACTGCTAGTTAGGTGCCTAAATAGAGTATAACTAGATGCGGCCGACCATGCTTAGCTCTGCAACCGTAATAAACAGGAGTGCTGATGAGCGCAGCGCGATATATGACCAAAGGCACATTGCGATTTGAATAGTCTCCCCCCCTAGGCTTTTGCGGGAACATTCTTCACGACTGGTTTACATTAATCACTAAATGAAGTTTTGTTTCTTCCCCCGAAACTGTTACAGTGTTGTCTTTGCTTGTGACAACACGAATTGCCAAAGGCCAGGGTCTGTTTATATTCTGTGTGCTGATTCTCTAGCTGAGTACATAGTCAGGACTGAATGGTAAATTAAAGATTCCCAAAAGACAGGCATACTTGGCTCCGTTATATTACTATGATGAATCTGCCATTAATGCGGTTCTAATTGTTTCACTTTTATAGACATAAAATCAGTCCCCTTAGTGACTAATAATAGGGTTTATTGATTTTACTAAACATTATTCATTCCAGGCCCGCTCATATCAGCTTGTCCTGAACATATGCACAAAGCCCGCAGTGCTGACACAGTGCCGATTAACTTCACGGAGCAATGAGAGTGAAGAGTTGTTTACAGCTGTGGTCCCATCGACTGCAGAATATTAAAAAACAAGGGAACAGGCTCCACGTAGAACCCTCGGTTCCCCCATTTGGATCTCAGGTGGCTCTCTCGTGGAAACTCGCCCCTGCTGGTCAGCAGTGGTCACTAACGCGCGGGGAGTTAAAGGCTGGCCTTCTGCGTTCACCCTGGCCTGTGACCCTGATTTACCGTGGTTTCGGCCCAAGGGTCTGAGAGTCACCAGAAGGAATGGCCATGATTGATACAGGATAAAACAGCGGTTTAAATGATAATTCCTGGTCGTTTCATTACCTCCCTGAGTCTGAAAAAGAGACTAGGCAGGCGAAGCCATTTATTACTGTTTTGTCACCAAACAGTCATCCGTTCCCTGCTTCCCGCAGAAGCCCGAGTCGTAAATGTTGTTTACTTTCCTTAACTTGAGGAGAGAAAACAGAGTTGAAGCCCGCGCTTAGCAGGGCCCTTGGCATGGATTCTTTATTTTCCTTCACCGAAGCAGTCTCTAAAAAGCAAGGCCTCCCAGCCTCGGCCCTTAATTCTCATAAAACCCAATGACTGTTCCCATCTCAGAATTGAGGAAACTGAGGCACAGAGGTAAAATCAGTGCAGTCCACGTGGCCTCAAGGACAGGGGCAGGCTTCACAAGCATGATGCTCTCATGTTTCAGAAGAGGGATCCTAACATCGCTCAGTAAGTAATACGACCCAGCCCGCTTTCTTTGTTAAACTCTTTTTTTTTTTTTAATGTTTTTTTTGTTTTGTTTTGTTTTGTTTTTTTGAGACAGAGAGACACAGAGCATGAGCAGGGGAGGGGCAGAGAGACGGGGAGACACAGAATCTGAAGCAGGCTCCAGGCTCTGAGCCGTCAGCACAGAGCCTGACGCGGGGCTCGAACTCATGGACCACGAGATCATGACCTGAGCTGAAGTCGGATGCTCAACTGACTGAGCCACCCAGGCATCCCTCTTTGCTAAACTCTTGATTACTTTCAGAGGGGCAAATGGGGGAACTATATAGTCTGTGTCTTGAGTTTTCTAGAAGACAAAACCCCGGTGCAGCCTTTCCCAGAGCTGGGTAGCAGTCCCGACCCAGGACCCTGAGAGCTTGGAGGGTCGTCAGCTCTTTGCTGGCCTAAGTTGCTGGAAGTTACACTATTTTCTGGTTGTCTGAGTGGTCCCCGCTACCTTTAACACTCTGCCACACGCAGCTGGTAACTCGAAGCTCACAATCCAACCTCGGTGTGGTGGGAACCGGTGCTCGTGTGACAGAGGCTGACGGGAAAAACGGGGTTTGAAAAGTTAAGTTCTTTTTTTTTAATGTTTATTTATTTTTGAGACAGAGACAGAGCATGAACGGGGGAGGGTCAGAGAGAGAGGGAGACACAGAATCCGAAGCAGGCTCCAGGTTCTGAGCGGTCAGCACAGAGCCCGACGCGGGGCTCGAACTCACGGACCGTGAAATCGTGACCTGAGCCGAAGTCGGACGCTTAACCGACCGAGCCACCCAGGAGCCCCAGAAAAGTTAAGTTTTGAAAAAAGTGAAGGTAGGGGGGTGCCTGGCTGGTTGGTGGAACATGTGGCCCTTGATTGAGGGGTTATGAGTTGCAGCCCACGCAGGGCGTAGAACCTACTAAGAAAAAAAAAAAAGAAAGACTAGCAAAGGAAGAAGTTCCAACCACAGCTTCAGATTCATTTCCTGTAACCAGATCCTTTTCTAGTGCATTTTGTGTGCCGAGGGAGATATGCGACATATTTATTTGCAAGATGTAAACATGTAAACTGTACCCCCGTTTCTAGAAACTTGGATTGGAATTGCTGCCTTATTCTAATATAGCGGACGTCTAAAAAAAATGAATGGCCTTGATTTTTCTTGGCCTCTGAGACGACTTTGTTCCAGAAGATATGTGCTGTGGGCAAGGTATACTATTTGATTCAAAAATTCTTCCTACTCAGGGTGGCAGGAGGCACGTGGCTCAGGCACCCTGAGCCTCATGGAATCATCAGAAGACTGCAGGTTGGAAGGAGAAGGTGGTCCCATCTTCCTGTCCCTCCCCAGGGAAGGTCGTCCACCCACCCACCCCCATCCTCCTAGATCAGATCCTGAAGTTTCCGGGATTTATTTCTAGGGTGATGGTTGGCAGGTGGGGAAGGAGGGGTGCAATCCCAGCCCGGCAGGGATGGCTTTTCAACCTGATCGCAGAGAGGGACCGCATCTTTGCTGGAGCTGGTCGTTGCGGGGTAGGATATTTTCCCCTGCCTGTAACAAAACCTTGACTCCAATGGCCTGAACCCACGAGGAATGACATTATGTTCCATGGCGCAAAGCTGAGAGCAGAGTGAGCCCCAGATGCAGTCCTCCATGCCACCGGGTCTGCTTCTCTGGAATACTCTTTGCTCTAGTCTCTTGATCCCTTGTGTTAATGGCCATGAAGTTCCAGGGGCCCTGTCCAGAGACATCCACATCTGGGAGACAGGAATGAGTCTTTCTGTGTCTCTGTCTTAGGAGTTGAGAAGCCTTTCTCCGACACCTGGCACACATTCCCTCATGTCTGCTTGACCAGAATCAGGGCACATGCTCACTCCTGAACCATCATGGACAAGAGGATGAGATTGCTGCCACTTCTTCGGGCTAAGAAGGGTGAGAATCTGCCCCCAGATCGTGCCTCGGAGAGACGCATGAGGGCTTGGAACCAGGGTTCCATTAGGGAAGAAGAGGAAGGAGTAGAATGTTGTGTTGTCTGAAGATCAACCTCTCCTTGAGCCCATTGGGTCTTGGGGTAGATTCTCCTGCTGTCCTGTGCTCCTCCTGAACTATGTGTGCACACAGGATGGGGTATGGGTAGGAAGCAGGCAGTTGTTGGCACGTAAGCGAAACTCAGGGAGCCCCTCCACTGTGACTGATTCTCTTCTAGAGAATCCAGTGATTGGGCGGAACTAAGGGGTGAGCTACCGTGTCATGGACACACTGAACATCCGAAAGACGGCAAAGGGATTCAGAAACCTAGTGAGCGGGACTCTACTGGAGGGGGAAGGATGATACCGCTCTTCACTGCCACCCCAAACACAAACACACACACACACACACACACACACACACACACACACAGTTGTATGTTCTTTTCCCCCTGCAGAAGTTCCCTAAAATTTATAGCCCGTAAGAAATAAGAGGGACCTACCTTTTCCCCAAGCAAGTAGCCTGTAATCTGAAGAGAAGAGAGGATCTCTGGTCCATTCCTTACTGGACTAGAGATACAAGCTTGAAGTCATGGGGAGCTGGTGGGGGGGGGGGGCGGTAAGGGCACTGGCACGTTGGGAGGGGTACATGTCAGACACTGGTGTACCAAGAGTAAGGTCAGATTAGCTCACTGGCCGGGGGGAGAATCCCCTGGGAAGATTCCTAGAGGGAAAGAGAAACCAGGCTTTAGCTTGTGGTCCTTGACACAGGGTTACCAAAAGCTTTAGGTTGAGAAAGAGCCTTGAGTGGTTCTTGCAAAGCAGTCTTGTGGTTGCTGAGGGGGAAGAGTAGGCGGGTTGCTCCTGGGTAGCCTCGATGGTGGGGTTTGGAGAGGGATGCGGAGAGGGCTTCATTCTCTTGACCTCTGACCCCGTCTCTCCTCTCCGAGATCACAGCAGTTGGTAGGAAGAAGGTAGACGAATGGCCCCAATTTCCTGCCCCTCTATCGGTCGTTGCCGGTTCCACGTATAGAGGCGCACTTACCGCGGAGGGTGGATAGCTCAGGGGTTCCATGTGGCGGTCCCTGAGTTGGTGAGGGGTGGGCTAATGCAGGTCTAGGGACCGGCAATACTTTGCGTGGGATTCAGTTCATTCCAAAGAAGGACTTTTGAAAGTGGGCGAACAGGACAGGAGCCAGAGTCCTTTCAGGATGGATTTCTTGAGGTGCCGCTAAAGGGCCACGTAGTTCCTAGGGACACAGTGCCCAGACCTTGTGCGCTCAGCCCTTCTAGTCAGAGGGGACGGCGCTCCTCCCTGTGCGTCAACCGCATGTCTCTGCAGTGCCCTGCAGACCTATTGTTGACTGGGGAGATGGATGTGCACACGAGCCCTCGCTTTGGAGACTCGGCGACCAAAGCTCATAAACCTTCAAGCCTGATGTGCTCAGCCTCAGAAATCCCCAAGTGCCTGTATGTCAGCTGCCCCCCAACCCCCCACCATCCCGTCAGTGATAAGAGACACACAATAAAAGATGTATTTTATGACAACAGCTTGGTGACCAGACTGTCTGGGGGCTGAAGCAGGATTAGTCATGGACAGGTCCCCAGCAGCCCCGCTGACCGCGGGCCCTGTGAGCTCAGTCCCCAGGCCGCTGGGGAGTGGCAGACGTGCCCAGGTGTGGAAAGCTTCGATGTCTGACTCATTCGTGTCCCTTGCCTGGATTCTGTGGTAGTCAGTGAGGGGCAGAATCAGAGACAAAAAATGCCACACGGCCGGGGGAAGTCTCGGTGCCTATTAATGGCCAGCTTGTATAGGTTTCTATCTTGAGAGTCCTCCTGCTGTGGCAGTGAAGCTTCTGGAAACCCCATGTGACAATTCAGGAACCCAGGAACGTTTCCATGACCGACTGGAGGTTGGGGTGGGCCAAGATCCTACAGATGGCCAAGTAGCGTCCCCCGGGTCAGCCAAGAGGGACTTCCTTTTCATCATCTGGTGGTAGAAACTGATAACTGTTATTTAATATGAATGAAATATTCTCCGGGAAGGTCAAGTGTCTCCAACCTCACCCCACGTTCCATGTAGGCAACTCTGAGGGCCTCTGTCTTCTGACTGTTTGGCAGGCTTACCTGGGTACGTCCTCCTTTTTTTTCCTTTTAATTAAAAAAAAATTCTTAATGTTTATTTTTTGAGAGAGAGAGAGACAGAGCATAAGTCGGAGAGAGGCAGAGAGAGAGAGGGAGACACAGAATCGGAAGCAGGCTCCAGGCTCTGAGCTGTCAGCACAGAGCCCGACGTGGGGCTCCAGCACACGAACTGTGGGATCGTGACCTGAGCTGAAGTCGGATGCTTGCTGCTAAGATTTGCTGCTAAGACTATGTCTTAGTCAAAGAGTTTTCAGTTGTAAATAACAGAAACCTGTTCAAACTAACCTAAGCACAATAGGCAGGTTCGATGTAGGGCAGAGGTGTCTTCTGGGAGTGAGTGCAGGAAGTATGTATAAGCTTGCAGGAGGCGGGCCCTGGGACCTACGAGGTCTTCAGGCACGTTGGCAGCCCCTTTGTCCTTCCCTCTCCTTCATCCTCTCCCCTCCCCTCTCCCCATCGTGGCCTCTTTGCTCCATCTCTCAGGGCTCTCTCTCCTTCTCTGGATGCCTGGCCTGACTCAACTTACAGTATTCCTAGCGTCTCGGTTTTAAGTCCAGATTTCCACGAGTGGCCCCCTGGTGTCCCTTGAGCCAGGCTCTGAATGAACCTGCCTGTGGAGGGAGCCAGGGAGGGGGAATGGGCGCACTGCTCAGCCAGCTCCTTTGGGCCAGCCCCGCCCCAGTGCCGCCCAAGCCCAGCATCCAAGGGGCACTTAGGGACAGGAACAGAAGCCCATTCAAACCAGCTGAGTTACAAAGAGGGTCTATTGAAAGCTTAGGAGTCAGTCTCATAATGCCCAAGGGTAGGAAAGGAATTGGCAGGTCCCAGTGATGGTGTCTAGAAAACGCCTCAATCTCTCTCGAGTGTCGTAGAATCTCTTACCCCTGCTTCTGTTGACAGACGGACTGGCGGTACCTCCTCATGGCTTCCCTACTCGTGTTATTGAATACAGCTTGGGCTGGCTCTGGGGAGCACTGTGGTCCGTTTCCCACCATCACTTAACTGACTGAGCCTTTCCGTTCCCCCTCCGAATTCCTACCCCGGATGCACAGGAGCACTGGCCTTCTGTCCCTGCAGTAACCCCATGTGGCTGGCCAGATGTGGGAGAGGTGGGAGAGAATCCTAGAAGTCAGGACTGTCCCTCCTAGAACTGCAGGTGAGGCAGATTCTCAAAGAAAGGAGGCGAGTCACTGGCATCTCTCCTGTATCCTGACGTGGCACTCTGTCCCTCATTTGACAAATATATATGGAGTGCCTGTTGTATACTAAAGGCTGTTCTGGATGCTGGAGAGAGAACAATCGAGAAAAGACACGAAACGCTGCCCTCATGGACTTTAGCATTTTACTGGGAAAAGGTGACCATCAAGAAATATGCAAACAAGTATATAATATGTCAGGTGGTAGTAAATGATGTAGAGACAGGCAAAGGAGAGCCAAAAGGACAGGGAATATCTAGTATGTGGGAGAGGAAATTCCTATTTTTGTATTATTTTATGTATATGTATATACACACATACACACACACACCTAATATATATGTATTATTATATATATTATATATTACATATGTTATATTACATATCATATATGTATATGTTGCATATGTATGTATATATTGTATGTATGTATAATATATGTATATATTACATAATATATATGTATATATACATATAACATATACATAATATATAGTATGTATATATGTATATATTACATATTACATATATAATATATATTTATATATTATATGTATTTATATAATACATTTATATATTATATGTATTTATATATGTATATTATATATGTTATATATTACACATGTAATATATATAAAATACATATATATTAGATGTGTGTGTGTATATATGTATCATATAATATATATGATATATGATATATATATATGTTATATATTATATATCTAATATTTATACATTTGATCTTTGTCCAGGTTTCTGGCACAAAGCTCCTAAAACCTTTGGAATTGCCTGAGTAATAGGGGTGCCTTTTGTTATTCATAAGGAGCCCTTTGTGGCCATGCCCAGTTGTATGGTAATGAGGTGACCCTTGGAGGGCTTCTCCATAGCCTCACAGCCTCACCTTGGGGGCTGGTTGCAGAAGAGGCAACCACATGATTAGAAGGCTGGAGCTTTCAGGGGCGCCTGGTTGGCTCAGTTGGTTAAGCATCTGACTTCAGCTCAGGTCATGATCTCAAGGTTCTTGGGTTCGAGCCCCGTATCGGGCTCTGTGCTGCCAGCTTGGAGCCTGGAGCCTGCTTCGGATTCTGTGTCTCCCTCTCTCTCTGTCCCTCCCTTCTCTCTCTCTCTCTCTCTCTCTCTCTCTCTCTCTCAAAAATAAATTAAGCATTACAAATTTTTTAAAAAATGAAGGTTAGCACTCTCAGAAAGAGGACTGGAGATTGAGTTCAGTCATCAATGGCCAATGATTTAATAAAGCATGACTATGTAATGATATTTGATAAAAAGTCTTCAACAGGGGTGCCTGAGTGGCTCACTGAGTTAAGTGCCTGACTTAATCTCAGGTCATGGAATGGAGCCTCGAGGCAGGCTCTGTGCTTGGGACTCTGCCCCTCCCCACCCTCGCGCTTTCTCTCTCGCTTTGTCTCAAGAACAGGAAAACAAATAAATAAAAATAAATTAAAAAGAGATCATCCTTAACCTGTGGGGGTCTGTGCTGACACAGGACAGGGTCTGAATTGAACGCCTCTTTCACTTGGTGTTGGAGGACTGGAAAAATTACTGTTGGAAAACGATGTAATTTCATACAGGAGGTTCAGGACATAGCTACCCGAAGGAAATGAAGGAGTAGGACATAGAGATGTCCAGGAGACTAGTGTTTCAGGCAAAGGGAAGAGTCAGTGCAAAGGTCCTGAGGTTAGCACGTGTTTGGAATATAGAAGGGAGAGTGAGAACAGTGTTGCTGGAGCACAGGTGAGGAGTCAAATGATAGATAAGGTAGGTGTTGACAAACCGGGCAAGCTGTCCATAGTCGTGGGACGGAAAGTTCACAGACTGAAGATGCACAAATCACACGATTTATTGAGGCAACGTAAACTGAAACGTAGGGTTAGAAGCCCGTGGAAAGAGATGGAGTGGATTAACACACGTAGGCTGGGGCACAGGCGAACGGAAAGGCCACCCACCCTGACTTCTGTGTTACTTATTTTTTATAACGTTTGTTTATTTTGGGGGAGAGAGCGAGGGAGGGAGAGTGCAAGCCGGGGAGGGGCAGAGAGAGAGAGAGAGGGAGACGGAGAATCCCAAGCAGGCTCCCCAGTCGGCGCCCAGTTCAACGCGGGCCTCGATCCCACGAACTGGTGAGATCCTGACCTGAGCCGAGATCCAGGGTCAGGCGCTTCACCGACTGAGCCACCCAGGCGCCCCCTGAGTTCTGTGTTGTGCATATGCTTTTGTCTTGTTTGTGTGGGGCGTTAGCCTTCGCCGTGACCCTGTGGTTAGGAGGACTAGACGTGACAATGAGGAAGCTGGAGGATGTCTGGAGTCAGCACAGGCTTGTCGGAGAGCCTGGCCAGGCACTGTAGCATCCGTGTGATTAGCAGCTTCGGCCTTTATTTGCATGTCCGGGACACAGGGCAGGTGGGCTTTGCGTGAGTGTCATCAATGAGCGGCCGAAGTAAGGCCTCGTGGATATTGAGTGCTTCTTGTCCTCAGCTATATTTAGGATATAATGAATATTCAGTGCTTTGTGTGTCTCGTATACATTTAGTGATCATGAATATTTAGTATTTACTTGGTTCTTCCATTTCCTTTCCATCTAGGTTCGCACATATATGCTCTGTTTGATTTATCTGTCTTAACCTAGCTCCTCGGTAAGTAATTTAATTATCTATGCTTAACACATCTAATGATTTGCATCCATCACCTTTGTTTTCTTGTCTTCTCTAGTAGAACTTCATATTCTCACTGTGGCAAATGCGCGTCTCGCAAGGTCTGATGGACACAGAGGGTTCGCCTATTATTAGCGTCTTGGGAGCCGTCGTAAGGGCTTCATTTTTACCCTGGAGGGGACGAGGGAGCTGTGTGTTTAGATGAGGCTAAAATTGCATCACATGCCTGGGAAATTTTAGGAAAGGCAGGAGGTAGGAACAATTCGAGAAGTAGGTTCCAGCAGATTCTTTGTAGAGGCCTGTGTAGTATAAAGTGGGCTGAGAAGGCAGGTTATGCGTGATGAGGCATAGATATCATTTTGATTTGTTTGCCTATTAGCTATTCACTTTTTTTTTTAATTTTTTTTTTACCGTTTATTTATTTTTGAGACAGAGACAGAGCATGAACGGGGGAGGGTCAGAGAGAGGGAGACACAGAATCCGAAACAGGCTCCAGGCTCCGAGCTGTCAGCACAGAGCGCGACGCGGGGCTCGAACTCACGGACTGCGAGATCGTGACCTGAGCCGAAGTCGGCCGCTTAACCGACTGAGCCACCCAGGAGCCCCAGCTATTCACTCTTAGGGTGGCATGGGGACAAGAACACGCAGGGTGAGGCAGTCACCCCATGATGTGAAGGGAGGGGCTGGGCACAGAGTGGACAGGACTCAGCCTAGGGAACAGATACAGCCAGTTCTGGGAGGAAGTTAAACGGGAGAAGTGTGCAAGGCGGGAGGTAGAATAGTACCTTGAAGGTGGAGAGGCGCTGCTATTTTTAACTGATCATTCAGTCTTTGCAGTAAGCTTAACTTGCCTCCCCAAGATGTCCTATTCTAATTATTCCTTCTCTATTTTTTTCCACTTGAATGAATTTTAAATGAAACAGGATTGCATTAATCACCCCATTTCTGTGATGTGGGTTAGCTGGGGCAGAAAAGCAAGCTATTTAACTACTTTGATCAAAGTTTTGCACTGTTTGTTCAGAAAGCTAAAGGGTATAGCGATTTCAATGGATATACAACCCTAAAAAATCCATTTAAGCTCGCTTGGAAGTAATTTAAAAGTGTCTTTGCGGAACATAATTGATTTCACTTTTTTAGGAGTCTCTCTTGTTGCAAAAGAATTTGGGGGTTATACCTTCCTTTCTCATGTTCCTAGAACACAGAACGAATAATTCCATGTTATTTAAATTGAAAATTATGTTTCTTTTTTTTTTTAACTTAGGCCAGTTAATAACTCTATGAAAATGATGTTTCTTAAAGAAATATAGATTATAAAATGGTATATATAATATATATATTATGAAGTGATATATAATATATATATTATATTTATATAATATAAAATATATATTATAAAATGATTGTAGTCTACTGTTAATATTTCTGAAAACTAAAATAAATGCATGAAAACATAGAAGTAATTTCATCTTTATTTTTAGTGAAACACTGCCTGGCCAGCAAATGTTGTCTGTTATTATTTTAAATATACCTTACCACACTGCTTGGCCATATGGGAGAAGTAGTCTGGAATCCAACAGAACTCCTTAACAACCAGATAAATTCTAGAAGGATCAAACATTTAGCGGAAGTATCACAGCACTAGAAGAAAACACAGGTGATTTGTTCTTATTTCTGGGGTGGGAGTGATGTTTCTGTACATAGATTGCATCAGATTCAAGCCACAAAGGAAAACATGGGTAATTTGACTACATTAAAGAATTTGGAGTTGCATTTGGGGAATAACATCCTAAGGAAAGTCAAATAACAGACAAGAAACCGGGAGAAATATTTGCAACATTTGCCTCAGGCAAAGGGCCAATTTTGATACTGAAATTATTTTTTAAAAACATTGAGCCAGCAGCCTCATAGAAGAGAGAGCCAAAGGATATAAACAAACCCGTTAATAGATAAGGAACACAATGACTGACAGGAACATCAAAAGATGGTCAAATGGTGAATGGAAAGGACGCCAGAATTTTTTTGTTTTCACCTGTTAGTCCCACAACGGTTAAATGTTAGTTGAGGGTGTGGCTGAAGGTGCCCACACTGTTAGTGAGATGTATGTGAGAGGAGAATCTAGCGCTGTTTGTCAAAAATATGAGCACACGTAACTTCCTTTGTAGGAATTTAGCCTACCGCCATTCACATTTGCACGAAGACACTGTACAAAAATGTTCGCTGCATCATTTCAAACAACCCAAAACTACTAGAATGTCCATCAGCGTGATCCAGCAAAGGTAGGGAGCCCTGGTGTGCTGCCTTGAAGGGATTAGTGTTTATGTATTCACACGATATGGTGGCCACAACGTATGGTTTGTGTGTGTGTGCGTGTACATGTGTGTGTTTGTGCGGTATATTTGTGTTTGGAGAAACAACCTGGAAAGTAAGGTTCTCAAATTGTTTATGGTGGTTACCTACCATGAATGGGCCGCAGGGGAGTAGCCTAGAGCAGGGAGGGGCTTTGTCTTTAATGTATTGTGAACTGTTGGGTGTTTTTTTTTTTTTTTTTAATGTTTTTATTTATTTTTCAGGCAGAGAGAGACAGAGCATGAGCAGGGGAGGGGCAGAAAGAGAGGGAGACACAGAATCCGAAACAGGCTCCAGGCTCTGAGCCGTTAGCACAGAGCCCGACGTGGGGCTCGAACGCAGGAACCGCAAGATCATGACCTAAGCTGGAGTCGGGCGCTTAACCGACTAAGCCACCCAGGCGCCCCAACTGTTGGGTTTTTTTAAATGGTGGACACAAATCACGTAGCATGAAATCTGTCTGTGCTTCTATCTTACCTCTATTTCTCTTGCTATCTCTTCACTGTCTCTAGTTAATTCATCTCTATTCAAATTATATACATATATATATATATATATATATATAGTACATCAAGGGAGAATGTTTATTAGCTAGTTCTAGAATCTTTCACAATGACGTTAACTGCTTTTAAATTTATTTTGCAAAGTTGGTCCTTGGCTATTTGTGTATAGTATTTTAGCATAACATCATATGCATACTCTTACATGTTTACATGCTTAATGAGGACAGTGCTCAAATGGGGTCGCCGACAAATAAATGTCTTTATTAAGAATAGGTTCAGGGGCGCCTGGATGGCTCAGTCGGTTAGACATCCGACTTCGGCTCAGGTCATGATCTCATGGTTTGTAGTTCGAGCCCCGTGTCAGGTTCTGTGCTGACAGCTTGGAGCCTGGAGCCTGCTTCAGATTCTGTCTCTGTCTCTCTGCCTGTCCCCTACGCGCTCTCTGTCTCTCTGTCTCTCTCTCAAATATAAAAAATAAATAATAATAATAATAATAATAATAATAATAAAGAATAGGTTCAGTTACCCTCTTATGGTGCTTAATCTTTTGGAGCTAAAAATACAATATACCAATTGTGAAGAGGTCTATCTAAAGTTCTTTCAGTAGAGGTTTTACCTCATTTTGAAATAAGAGTGTTTCGTCATTTTAAGAAACCTAGTTGTGATGGGCTGTGAGGCACCAGCAGTGGACTCATTGCATTATGGCTGCCATTTTGAAAAGGGCACTTTGGAACCTTTGGAGACAGAGGACATATAGTGGCCTAGATGCATAGCAAGAATTGAGTTCAGTGAGGAGTTAAGGTTACTTAATGCCAGGATTTAACAGTCTTACTTCTTTTCTTTTCTTTTTTTTCCTGCTCAGCATCTACCGACAGGCAGTACCTGATAGGCCAGGAGCTGTAAGCATGCTCAAGATAGCTCTTAAGGCAAAACAAATATGTTCTATTTCCGTCTCCTAAACTCATATATATTTCTATGTCAATGGAGGCAAGCCTCCATTTTTATAATTTCGCGTATGCCTGGAGAAATCTTTGCCTATCCTTCGATTTTAAGGTTTCCGAATCATTTGTTGTAGATGTCTCTCTTTTATGCCGACCAGAGATGAATTTCTCTGTAGATTCCAACCTGAAAACCCAGTTCTCTTAATAGTTAAGTTTAGCCCATTTTTATGTATGGCTGTGAAAGATTTGTTTGTTTCTACTCTGTCATATTATTTTACACTTTCTTTTTGCTGATTTTAACATTTTTTTTTGACATTAGAGAAGGTTTGTATTTTGTATTTTTGTATAAATATTTTATGCAACTCTTTTGTACTACAGAAAGGTAGGAATACCTCATACAGTGGTATATGCAATATAATAACCTCAAATATGACCCTCAGTGATAAAACAAGCTTAGGTGTTCTTCTTTCTCCATCAATAGACTCCTTCCTTCAACTTGATTGTCATTTTTGCAGTGTTAACTATGTCCTCACTCCTGCCCCTCGTTTTGCCGATATTAAATAACATTCTTCTCTCCTTACCTTGTTTCTACCTCTTGCCTTTTCTTCTCCATTTTTATTTCATTATTTTCTACAAACATGTTATATAAAAACATTGTCCGCATTTCAAAAGAATTGTACCTGATTTGATCTTTTTGCCTCCCTAATCCAGGGGATTATTTTTTGTCTTCAAATCCCTATGGATTTATTAGAGTATGTCTCAGCGTTGGTTTTTCTGGTTTTATTTTTCCTGGTACATGATATGCCATTTGCGTATGTAGGTACAAGTCTTCATTTATTTCAGGAAAGTTTTCTTACTGATGATTTAAAAATACTTGCTCTATGTCATTTTCCCTTCTTGAAGATTCCAACTGTGTATATGTTGGATACCCTTTTACTGCGTAGCCATTAGATACATTTTACCTTTTATAATTATCGTCTTTCTAATTCTTTAAAAAGTTTTTCTTTATTTTTTTTAAATTCTTTTAGTGTTTGTTTATTTCTGAGAGAGACAGAGTATGAGCGGGGGAGGGGCAGAGACAGAGCGAGAGAGACACCAACTTCGAAGGAGGCTCCAGGCTCCGAGCTGTCAGCACAGAGCCAGATGCGGGGCTTGAACTCATGAACCTGAGTTCATGAGTTCATGACTCAGATCATGACCTGAGCCACAGTCAGACGCTCAACCAACTCAGCCACCCAGGCGCCACCAGTTTTTCTTTATTTCTCTCTCGTTTTCTTAGCTTATTTCATTTCTAGCTTTAAGATTCCTTTTTGGGCTTTCTGCAGTGTCTATTTTCCTCTTTGCTCCTTTCATTAAAAAAAATGTGATTTCCCAAATTTCTTTTTCGTATGTTTCTTTCCCAAGTCTGTTGTACATATTTGTCACTGTTTGGTGTTTGGTCTCCTCTGCTCTGTGTTCTTCTATTTTTATTGGTGAAGTCTTCCTTTAGGGATATCATTGTTTTCTTACTAATTCTTAAATATCATGGTAGAATTTGTGATTACAGTTTTTGTCTACCCCATGGCAATGTTTCTCAGAGTGTTGTTTCTTTTAATCTGTTGCTCAATTTGATGCTTGAATTTTTTTCAGCCTCATGCTAATTATGTTTTGCATGATTGATTGGCTTAGATTTTCCTGGACCCTCTATTTATAGGATATTTTGTTAAGGGTGGGAGGGAGGGCAGGATGAAATCATAGGCTTTGTAACAAGATTCTTTCCTTTGCTGCCGTAGAGACGTTTTGCTTCAACGTGGTGTCTCCGTGCTGTGCAATCGCTGGCTTCCTGTGCCTCTCTGAACCTCCTGGTGTGTGATCTTAGCTCTGTTAAAACTCACCCACCTCAGGGCCAACATTCTCTTTGGTCTTTCACTTTTTAGCGGATTCCTTTCAGGCTAAGCGTATTTGTGCTTATGTTTGTTAGAATCTGTGGCTCCCCGGTTCCCTTCATCCCTTCCTGGGTGGCTCTCTGCTGCTTCCCGAATGCTTCTGTTGGGGCTCTGCTTCATGTCAGCTCTTTGAGGCAGCATTGACAATAAGTTTGGGGGTGCCTGGGTGGCTCAGTCGGTTAAGTGACTTCGGCTCAGGTCACGATCTCATGGTTCGTGGGTTCGAGCCCCGCGTTGGGCTCTGTGCTGACAGCTTAGAGCCTGGAGCCTGTTTCGGATTCTGTGTCTCCCTCTCTCTCTGCCCCTCCTCCACTCACGCTCTGTCTCACTCTCTCTCAAAAATGAATAAACATTAAAACATTTTATTTTAGGGGCGCCTGGGTGGCTCAGTCGGTTGAGGGGCCGACTTCGGCTCAGGTCACGATCTCGCGGTCCGTGAGTTCGAGCCCCCTGTCGGGCTCTGTGCTGACAGCTAGGAGCCTGGAGCCTGTTTCAGATTCTGTGTCTCCCTCTCTCTCTGACCCTCCCCCGTTCATGCTCTGTCTCTCTCTGTCTCAAAAATAAATAGACGGTAAAAAAAAAAAAGAAAAAATTAAAACATTTTATTTTAAACAATAATAAGTTTGTAGTTTTTGGTATCCAAGCTTTACGCAAAATGCTTTTCTTCATAGTCCTGGTTGTTCAGTATAGTTTCTTGGAAGAGAAGAGAGGTTCTGAACCAGACTCCCTGTGTTTACATCAGAAACATTTAAAAAAAAAATATTTATTTATTTTTGAGAGAGAGAGGTGGGGGGCAAGCAGGAGGGACAGAAAGAGAGGGACAGAGAGAGAATCCCAAGCAGGCTCCAGGCTCTGAGCTGTCAGCACAGAGCCTGATGCGGGGCTCAAACCCCCAAACCGCGAGATCATGACCTGAGCCAAAACCAAGAGTTGGACGCTCTCTCAACTGAGCCACCCAGACTCACCTCATCAGAAACATATTTTATTCTCATACTTTAAACATGTTTATTTCTATTATGTGATTTTTTTTTTCATTGCATAAATCATGTATAACTCAACGGTTATTTTAATAACTATTTTACGCCACACAGAAGAATAAAGGAAATGAAGTCCCCCTTTTGCCTCCTGGCAACCTAAAACCAGTAACCATTTGTCCTTGGTCAGTATAGATCTTTCTAGATATTTCGCAGTGTCTATGGCATTGATAGTGTATAGTTTGAAATTCATACATGCATCTTGACCTTTGTTAATGCTCAGCTTTTTCCTGCTTTCAGTTCCCTTATCTCCTGCTGCCATTAACTTGGCCCTGATTCCATGGCTGCAGAACATGTTGACCAGTTGTTAGAAGAATTGCTTGCTGGTCTTGACATAGACCAGTTCCTTCTGTCTTCAAGGACAGAATTTTCGGCAACAGTTGACCATTATGATGGTGGCACTTTTTCCATTTCGTCTGTCTCTTTGAGCTTTCATTTGAATTCTTTCCCCAAATCTGAAAGCAACTGCTCAGCTGCTGCTTTTTCCCTCACACCCTTTCTCTCTGTCTCTCTCCATCCTTGTTTTATATTCCTAGCGGTGGTGCCTCACAAACACAGGATAGGACCTCTTTCTGTGCAGATTATTCTGGAAGAGTACTACATTTTTTTTTTTTAACAGTGTCTTTTTGCCTCCACTATGCAGTTAACTTTTTCTTTTTTAAATAATGAGAACGATCTTAATTTAAATATCCAAATTCATGTTTCTGAAGGAAAACTTTGTGGAATGTTTTGTTCTGAGCATTCACTCTAATGTTTAAACAGTATCTCTTTTATTTTTTTTAATTTTTTTAATGTTTATTTATCTTTGAGAGAGATAGACAGGGTGAGTGGGGGGGGGGGGGCAGAAAGAGAGGGAGACACAGAATCCGAAGCAGGCTCCAGGCTCTGAGCTGTCAGCACAGAGCCCGACGCAGGACTTGAACCCACGAACTGTGAGATCATGACCTGAGCCCAAGTCAGACACTTAGCCAACTGAGCCACCCAGGCGCCCCTAAACAGTGTCTCTTTCTGATCACAATGATGACAAAGTTTGCCTTATTAGGTATAATTTTTCCTCCTTACTGGTCACATATGGTCTTATATGAAATAAGAACATCAAAGAAAGTGTTTATTCTTGACAGTCTTTATCTTCATGCTGAGTCCTTAAGTTAGACACACAACACAGCCTTACCTCAGAATCCTCATTTTCTTGTGCTCAATAAAGAAGGACAGACATCACTCTTGAAGCCACTCTCTTCGTCATCCGATTGAAAGGCTGGCCCTGGACAATCTATCATTTGGACAAAACAGTCATTTGGTACAGTTTGGGTTTTCAGAGTTTATTCTTCCACAACAAGGATAAAGGAAAGCTGTGTAAGGGGAATTCTTCACAAACGGAATTGCTTAGTAAAAAAGAAAGAAAGAAAGAAAGGAAGAAAGAAAGAAAAAGAAAGAAAGAAAGAAAGAGAAAGAAAGGAAGAAAGAAAGAGAAAGAGAGAGAAAAGAAAGAAAGAAAGAAAAAGAAAGAAAGGAAGAAAGAGAGAAAAGAAAGAAAAAGAAAGAAAGAAAAGAAAGAAAAAGAAAGAAAGAAAGAAAGAGAAGAAAGAAAGAAAGAAAGAAAGAAAGAAAGAAAACGAAAACCTAAAACCATTACCCTTGGGAGGAGCAGATGGTTCTGTAAGTGCCTTTTACCTCAAAAAGATTTTTTAGTTTCCACGTTATCAGCTAGGCTCTGGGGGTGCATGAACCCTCCTGAAATAAAAGGCAACATTTTGCGTGACATGGTCACAGCTGCGTTTTTCTGGAGGAAAAGACCTTTAGTTTTAATTAGATGCCAAGGACAGAAATGAATGAAGTTTAACAAGTATCACTAAGTAATACCAACAGTTTACTACCATTTTGTTTGTCCATGTGGTGGTCATTTGTTCCCAGTGTTCCCACCTGGCTTTCATTTCCCTGCTTTCTAAAACTCACCCTGTGTCCTCCAGGGGACTCTGTCCTTGACTGTCGGTCCAGGAGCTGTAGGCAGGTTCCCCCACACCTGCTCCAGTGGCACTCAGACTCACGTGTGGTTGGTCGGCATACTCTGCCCTCCTGGCCACAGGGAGTGGTTCAGGAGTAGGCAGGTGACTCCCTGCAGTCCAAGAATTTGCTGGAACTCCAGGGTAGTTGCTGGGCAGATAGACTATAACTCCAGGTCTGATGGAGCCCTCCATGGGGTGAGGGCTTTCCTGAAAGTGAAGCCAACGGGCCACAAAGTTGAGCAAAGAGTTGGAGGGAGGACGTCATGATGTATTTTTGAGCCCCTGACACGTGTCTCAAGTGGTCCCCCTCCTGTGCTTTTTCAGCAACCGGAACCAATAAACACCCCTCCCCCACTCTTTCTTTGGTTGTTAACTGAAATGAGTTGGTGTTGGGATTTTTGTCACCTGAATGACAAAGAGTCCTGTCTGATGTCTCTACTCTATGTGTATATATTCATTTATATATCGTTTCTGAATGTGTCTGGGAATAGCCTTTGTACAGTCTGGTGTGCATAGCGATCTACCAAGAGTTTTCCAAGGAATGCAATTGACCGTTTTGCATATTTACATCTGTGGAAAGAGAATACTTTTTAAAAGCCAAGAAGACACCTCTTTGTTTTTCTAGCATGGAGTAGAGCTTATATTTTGTTCTTGCCCATCAAGTTTTGCTCCTGAAAAAAAAAAAAAAAAAAAAATGTGGTCGTGCCCAAAATGACTTTTCATACTCATTGACCTTTTCATCTGATATGTCAACTAGGCAATGTGGATGTTCCCTGCCCCTACGCTGAGACCCAAAGAAGAAAGTAGAAGAAATCAGACAAATAAGAGGGCACCCAAGTGCGGCCTCAGTACTGTTGTTCTTTCACCTGGTAATAAGAAAGTCATGGTTAACTCCGTGAAGTTAGGAGAGAAAACAAAGAATCCTTGTGAAAAGTCTGCTCATCTTTCTAACAGTGTGGGTTCTCTTACCGAAGGTACGGTCACAACAAAGATGGAAAAGCTCGAGCAGATGCCTATGTACTTTGTCAGTTTTTGGAAAAAAAAAAAAAATCAGGACTGTCTTCACCCTCATGTTTCGCCTGCGTAAAATATTGACCACAGACACGTTCCTTTCCGTCCTCGTGTAAAAACGCCCCTCCTAATCGTCCGACCGGTCCTAATTGTTTCCCCTCCCCTCTCTCGGCAAGAGTAATGAGAGGACAGCTAAAAGCAGAACTATATAGTTATTTTATAACTGGCACTAACAAATTTCGCCAATTACAGAGTCCATTCTGTAAGCAATGAATGTGTGGCTCTCAATTAATCTCGTGCACCTCTAGGCAAGGTCTAAATCAGCTGGATACAGCTAAAGCAATTTGCGCACAGCTAAAAGCAAATTGGAAACTAAGTGTTCCACGCCGCTGCCTATCTTTCCAAGCCAAAGACACAATCAGTATTCTGGCAGCGGCCCTCTGTCATGTTATTTGCAGCTATCAATTTTAATTATAACAATTATTGATTAGTTGGGAAAGTGAATAATCTAAAGCTCAAATAGATGACTCTGCTGCTTCGGGGCTCTTTTCCTGCCTCTCGCGAGGTGTTTGCTCTGAGTCCTGCTTACAGATTCCACTCGGATGCCGGACCATTCCCTCCTTCTGTCTCCCTGGCCTCCTCGCGGCACGCGCAGCCTCGGATTTGCAATTTGGCCTCAAGACGGCTCTGACCTGAAATCAAGCTTGCTCAGCATCTTACTTCCCATCCGAGAGTTTAGAGACAATTATCGAAGAGGCATTACGGTGTTGAAAACTCGCAATGCATTTACCGATTTCCGTTCGGTTGGGTGAAGAAGTGAGAAAAGAAATTCAGTAGGAAGCGCGGAAAACAGAGCTAGAAGACGGGACAGAAAAATGGTCACCTTATTGGCAGACGGAACGAGCAGATCAGTGTGGTTTAGTGAAAAAAAATAATAAAGTAGAATTTGGGGTTAGAAGGTGTGAACGAATCTCTGTCTTAAGATTATTGCCACCCTGGAGGTGCCTGGGTAGCTCTGTTGGTTGAGCATCCGACTTTTGGTTTCGGCTCAGGTCATGAACTCATGGTTCATGAGTTCAAGCCTCATGTCGGGCTCTGCGCTGTCGGTGCGGACCCTGCTTGGGATTCTCATACTCTCTGCCCTTCCCCTGCTTACGCGCACTCTCTCTCTCTCAAAATAAGTAAATAAACACTTAAAAAGAAAAGATTATTGCCACATTTACTGACTTTGTGATCTTGGGGAAATCAGATAACATCGCCTAACGCTTATCTCCTCATCTGTAAAATAGGGATGAGAATAAGCCCAGTGAGAGCAGTACTTGAAGGTGGTTTGTTTGTTTTTGGGTTTTTTTTCAGTGTTTTTGGTGTTTTTTTTTTTTTCAGTTTTTTTTCAGTTTGTTTTTGTTTTTGAGAGTGAGAGGCAGAGCAATGAGGCAGGCACTCTGTAAGAAAGGGTTCTGCGAGGTGGTAGTCAGTGTTCTGATGAGCTCTCCCCAACACGTTCTTTGTGGAATTAGCCACGTTCTCCTTTGGCTTAATTGTCTCCTGTCCGATTCTGCTTGAAGGAAGCCCCAGAGAGGTAGGCAGTTACAAACATGATAAATATGAACATAAATAAATCCATCTCTCAGTTTATGAAATAGATGCACGCTAGCAAATTTGGCTGTAAAGTGAATTTCTGCAGAGCAATTCCCATTTCCCTCTTGATGTCTATTATAAAATCAAATATATATCCATGGAAAAGAATTTCCCGAGATACTAAGTCAAAAATGGTTATAGGACAGCAGCAGTTACTTTGAAGTGTGTTCAGAATTGTGTAGTATTTGGCATGATTCTCCCAATTCTGGGATTCATCTGGAACTTATCTTTGCAGAAAAGGGTCTAAGCAAGCTAAAAAGGATCTTTAAAAAAAAAACTCTTGGGACTAAGCTCACTGACTCTTCTGGTCTGCATATTGCCGTCCGAGGGATTCATGGTTGGCAAGCTTCCAGAATGGAACGTGGTCCCAGAACTAAAGGAAGGTCAGAGCTTTGTTACTCTTAGCGCTTGTTACAGAGGAGCAGTTAAAACCTCAAATAATTCATGATCGGTCTTTGCTTGATTCTTCTTGCAGGAAGAATTCTCCGTTTGGAGAAGCATGCTTATAGGAGTCAAACCTCATGGACAAAATAGCTGAATACATAGCTTCATGAAGATCAGTTATTTTGTCAATAGATTTCCTAGAAATAATTTCAAATTGCGGGGGCGGGGAGGGTACGATGTACTTTTTTCTCTCAGTCTAATTAAAATTTTTTTAAGTTTATTTCTTTATTTTGAGAGAGAGAGAGAGAGAGAGAGCGCACGCACAAATGGGGGAGGGGCAGAGAGAGGGAGAGACAGAATCCCAAACACCCTGCCTGCTGTCAGTGCAGAGCCTGATGCGGGGCTAGAACTCACCAACTGTGAGATCACGACCTGAGCCTAAACTAAGAGTCGGATGCTCACCTGACTGAGCCATCCAAGTGCCCCTCTCTCAGTCTAATTAAAAAAAAATTTTTTTAACGTTTATTCATTTTGTAAGAGACAGCGTGAGATCATGAGCTGAGCCAAAGTCGGATGCTCAACTGACTGAGCCACCCAGGTGCTTCCCCCCCTCCCCCCCCGCCTCAGTCTAATTTTTGAGGAAATGCATGACCTACTTAGTTCGCTCTGTGTCAGAGAATTATGATTTAAGAATATATATATTCTCATATAATTGCTAACAAGTCTGTCACCATATTTCAAGGGAATCTATTTATGACTTTAGTAAACATTTAAATTAAACACCGGAGGAAAATAAGATCTACAGCCGTGACATGAGAAAGAATTTAAGCTATTCTAGAGTTATCATTTTTTCAAGCATCCTATTTGGATATGCAAGATTAGTCATATTGGGTATATTGTAGAGTATTAGATTCTTTTGCAAAGGACCCCATTGTATTTTTGCCTTTGAATCTTTTGTCTTAACATATATTATAAAACACACAGTACTGTATTTCAACAACGGGTACTTAAAATGCTTTCGGGATTTACCACAATTCAATCAATTTCAATTCTTTCTGTGATAGAATGGGCACACAAATTTCCTTATTTGATAAGAGATTATTTAGGAAGGGCTATACTTGGATCAAGAATGTCCTCAGGTTGGGGCGCCTGGGTGGCTCAGTCGGTTAAGCATCAGACTTTGGCTCAGGCCACTGTCTCATGGTTCCTGAGTTCGCGCCCCGCATCGGGGCTCTCTGCTGTCACCTCCATTCCCCTCTCACTCTGCCCCTTCCCCTCCTCCCTCTCTCCCTCCCTCAGAAAGAAACATTAAAAACAAACAAAAAAAGAATGTCCTTAGGTTATAGCTACATTTCAAACTCGTGTGACTTTCATCACCGGACATGGAGGGATTTGATGGAATCCATCAAGGTATGAGGCCACCATGCATGGTAGAAAGAAGCATGAGATTTGGTATCGGAAGCTGGTTAGACCTTGAATCTGTGCCCTTTGGTTTTATGTCCCTGGGCCAGTTATTTACTTTCAGCGTGTATCAATTCTGTCATCTATGAAGTGAGGACAGCAGAGCAAAACAGGTAGAAAAGAGAAATAAGATAATGAAGTGCCAAGCAGGTAACAGTTGCTGTCAACATCGTTTTCCCAGTCCCGCTGTCTTCCCATCTCTAAATAACAGGTGCACGAGATAGAGTTTATAAACTGAGGTAGAGTTTGTAAACGCTGACTTCTCTGTGCTCAAAATCAGTCAAGAAATAAATAGAAAATGGAGCCGGAATAATTTCATTATTAAAAAAGCCCAAATCTTTGCCTGGGGGGCTCAGGTGGTTAAGCGGCCGACTTGGGCTCAGGTCGTGATCTCCCGGTTTGTGGGTTCGAGCCCCGCGTCAGGCTCTGTGCTGACAGCTCGGAGCCTGGATCCTGCTTCGATGCGGTGTCTGCCTCTCGCCTGTTCACACCCTGTCTCTCTCTCTCAAAAATAAATAAAAGATTAAAAAAAAGAATTAAAAAAGCCCAGATCTGGATTGCAAGAGCGTCTTTGTCTGAACAAACACTTTTAAAATCCTGAGTTTTGGCCCACACACTTTGAGCGATATTTTACAGAATCACGGAATTGTGATGTTAGAAGAGATTTTAATTTTAAGTATCATCAGGACTCACTGTTCACCTAGTGCTCTGATCCCCCCCATGAACCAACAGAGAGAATGGCGCTGGGGGTTGGGTGGGGAGGAGGGGAGGCCACTGGACTGGAATTTCATTTGTTGGTACCACCCAGGTGACCTTCTTAAATATGTTCGTTCTAGAAAGGGCCTGTCTACAAGTCTTTGGGTCCCATGGAAAGTTATGGGACCATTGCCTGACTTGTGCTGTGTAATTATTTCTGTACCTGCTCCGGGAGGCCAGGCTGGCGGTGCAGGGGAGTTCTAGGGGTGCTTTCTGCCCACGCCTGTTCTCCTTGGCCTGTCTAGAGTCTGGACCATTTGCTGCCCTTGCCCTTTTTGTCCTTCATTGCCCTGGACAGACTGATGAGTTTGATATAACCAACTTATAAAGTGTTAACTCTCTTCTGTCTCAGGGTTATTTTCATGCTAAAGGTTGTAAAACTCAAGTGGCCTCAGCAGCAGAGAGGAAATATGGCTGAATGGGGTTTGGACAACATCATGGCAGAAATATATTGGGACAGAGGGGTTGAGAGAACCCTCTTGGAATCACATGATGTAGTTACCTTCTGTTTGTTAGTAAGATCCGTGAAGACTAGTGTTCATGTGCCTTGGAAACAGAGAATGTCCCTTTCAACTTACACCATTACTCAACGCAATTGGAATGCTTTCACCTAAGATTGAAATAACCCAGAAAAGGCAGATACCCATCACATTAATTTCTGAATGCCTCAGCTGTTGGAGTTATCTCTTCATGTTTAAATCTGGCACCTTTTTAAGTGGCCGCCGACAGGTGGGTGGGGGGGGCCTGTCGGATGAACCTCTTGGACAGGGGGAGCTGGGAATTGTCATCCCTATCAACGTGAGGCTTTGCTTTTTGAGTATCAAATACCCGAGTAGTGTGATGGGGCCTCATTTAGAAATAGCAACCCCAGCTATAGAAAATCTGTGTGTGGAAGATTTCAAGACGATGCTATGAGTTTTAGACAGATTATCCGGGAAAGTGGATTCTCAGAGAGACTGTGTTGTTACCTCTGGTGATACCCCAACGCGAGACTTTAGGTATCTTCTCTGCCCAGCCATGACTGGAGGACCTGAAGAGAAATTTCAGAAATTGTCAACTCAGTCAACTCCAGTCCCCAATCCTAAGCTTGATAGTTACCTTAGAGCCTCTTAGCCACTGAACATTGATTTGGCCACTCTGTGGAGGACGTGAGTAAGAAAATGGAGGCTGGTGGAGGGTCAACACTTTGAGTTTTCCTCTTCTCTTTACCCTCTCTCTTTCATCACTCCCATCATGAAGAAACAAGGTCCTTTCCTCATTGCCTGATTTGGCCTTTCTTGTTCTCTTGCTCCCCTCCTACTTCCTTGGGGCCCTTACCCTCTTTTAACATATGCTGCCAACTCTGTCTTCTGCAATGCTGCCTTCCCTTCTCCCATCAATATGATCAGTTCAAGATTTCATTCTCCTAAAAAGTCTCAATGGCTCAACCATCTTCCCCACTGAGGCAGAACGCGGTCTCTCTCCTCTTCACCATCAAACTTTTTCTTGAGATTTTTATTTCTCTTGCTCTTTCTTCCTCCCCAGGTACTGGGCCTTTTGCATTTTGAAATCTGGTGTATTTGCTCACCTTTCTCCTGAGAGTGCTGCCCTGACCGAAGCCTGGTAATTGACAGAGGAAATACGTTTCCCTGAAGCATGTGTCCCTTGCCATCTGCCACGTGCCCAAGTGTCTCCTCCTTTGGCTGCTTCTTTTTTTTGTTGTTTAATTTTTAAGTTTATTTACTTATTTTTTGAGAGAGGGAGAGAACGCATGAGCAGGGGTAAGGCAGAAAGAGAGAAAGAGACAGAATCCCAAGCAAGCTCCACACTGTCAGCCCAGAACCCGATGTGGGGCTCGAACTTATGAACTGTGAGATCATGACCTGAGCGGAGATCAAGAGTTGATGCTTAACCGACTCTGCCGCCCAGGAGCCCCCCTCCTCCCTTGGCTTCTGAGACCTGGTCCATTTGTGATTCTCATCTTTGGCTTTTGAACCCTTCTATGGCCTTTGTGCCTCTCCTCACTCCTTTTGCCCTCAAATATAGATTTTTCCTTCCGGTTTCTTCCAGCCTCAGGACTTAAACTGCTCTTGTCTGTATTACCACTTGCAAAGCTGTATTTCTCTCAGAGATCCCTCTTGTGTATTTCCGACTGCCTTCTAGTGGTATGCTGGTAACTCCCCCTGGAGTCATTGTCAGTCTCAAACTTAGTAAGTCAGAAACCCAAATTCTTTCCTCCTACTAGATCAACTTCTTTTGCTGGACTCCCTGTGTGTTTCCAGGGTGCTCCCTACCACCCACACTCAAACCTTGGACTTGGGTTAAGTTCCCCCCAGTATTCAGGAATTTGTTACTTTTACGTTGCAATTTCTCTGATATGTGGTGAGCGCTCAAGTCCCTGGATGTGCTGGGTGGGGATCTCTTACTTTCTTGTCATCGCTGTAATTCAGATTCTCATTCTTTCCTGTTTTTACTAAAATAGCTTCCTGGCTCATCCTTCCTAGTTCATTGGCTCCAGAGTATTCTATATATTACAGTAGTAAGATATATGCTACAGTAGAAATCTACATACTACAATAGAAATCTATATACTACAGTGGAAATTTACAATATATTTGTATACTGTATATATGTGTCTACAGTATATATATCAGTAGCTTCTGGGTCAATAAAAAGAATGTCAGTTAAAACAGGGAATCCTGAGTGATGATAGACACATACCTTAAACGTTTTCTTTTAACTTCAAGCCTATAAATATGCATTAATCTAACACTTTCTGGCCACTGATTCATGTTCTGCATTATCTTTTTTGCATGAGCGTCTCAACTTCATGGTTTCTTTGGTTTGGGTTTTTTTTTTTTTTTTTTTTTTTCCCCTCCTAAGTGGAACAGGAACTTAAATTTTTGAAGTAATCTGGAAAGAAAATCCTTCTAAATTTTTACATTGTCCCACCAATCATTCACAATTTTCTCACTCACTCCTAATTTGATGACATTAAAAAGAAACAACAACCCTATTTCAGAGAAAGTACAAATCTTTCTTCTGTCATTTTTATTTGGTCAGTGTATTTTATTTTTTTTATTAAAATTTTTTTTTAATGTGTATTTCTGAGGGAGAGAGAGAGAAACAGAGCATGAGCAGGGGAGGGGCAGAGAGAGAGGGCGACACAGAATCCGAAGCTGGCTCCAGGCTCTGAGCTGTCAGCACGGAGCCCGACACGGGGCTTGAACTCACGAACTGTCAGATCCTGACCTGAGCGGAAGTCTCATACTTAACCAACTGAGCCGCCCTGGTGCCCCGATCGCTTGATTTTAAATAGTAAGTAAATTGCCTAATCAATAACGAAGACACTGTATAAACAGGAGTAGAAAGCAAACCCACCTTACTCTTGGTAGACATTGGGGACGATGGGAGTCAGGTGCTCAGATATTTTGTCTAGGACAGAGCTCATCTATGATGAGATGAGCCACCTGTGTGTGGGGGCCAAGAATCACCGCTAGACGAGATCAGCTGATCTGGAATTTGGCTGTTTGACGGTCAGTTAACAGAACATCTGCTCGCTTGTCAAATGGCCTGGTGTGAGGTCTTTGTTTCTGAAATCCTAAGGAACACCACCAGCCATCTGTAGAGATACCTGCCCTCGTGGGAATGTGACTTTGACGTGGGGCAGTGTTGTTGCAGTAATGACCCTGAACCCTATCAATACCTTCTTCCTTGGAGAGGTGGCTGACGGTGTGACCTCCATATAAGATCTTTTCAAAAATTTTTCCCACAGAGACTTTAAAAATATTCACGGATGCAACCACCAAAAAAAAAAGAGAGAGACATTTATACACATCTGATTTTAATATAGAATTTCCATAGCAACATATTACTCAGTTGTTTAATGTTCACTAACTTAGAGGCCGACCTGCCCATAAAACAATTGGGTAATGTTCAGATTTAGATGATAGGAACCTCGTTCGTATATAAAATATTATGATGTTGAGTCTTTCAATCTACCATGAGTTAATGCCCACTCTGGGAATTGATGTCATATTTCCTAGCTAGAATCACTCCTGGAGAGCAAAAATAATTTAGTGAGAAAAGAAAATCATAAAAGAAATTGAGTGAACTAATCCATGGGTTAAAATATAATTTAGAAAACTCTTTCTGACTTAGAGTTCATGGGCGAAGTGAGTTTATTGAGTCTCGTCCTCTGTGAGGACCTGCTCTGCCCGAAACCAGAATCCCTTCCCTTTCAATTTAAAAATGTATCTCAGGGGCCCCTGGGTGGCTCAGTCAGTTGAGTATCCAACTCTTAATTTTGGCTCAGGTCATAATCCCAGGGTCATGGGATCAAGCCCCGCATTGGGCTCCTCACGGAGCATGGATCCTGCTTGCGATTCTCTCTCTTTCTCTCTGTTCCCTGGCTTGTGCACAATGTCTCCCTCTAAAATTAAAAAATTAAAAAAAAAAGTGCAGGGTACCTGGGTGGCTCAGTCGGTTAAGACTCTGCCTTTGGCTCAGGTCATGATCTCGTGAGTCGGAGCCCCATGTTGGGCTCTGTGCTGACGACTCGGAGCCTGAGGCCTGCTTCAGATTTTGTGTCTCCCACTCTCTCTTTCTGTCCTGTCCCCGCTTTCTCTCTCTCTCTCTCTCTCAAAAATAAATAAACATTAAAATAATTAAAAAAAAAAAAAAAAAAGTATCGTTAGGCCCAAAGCCAGCCCAATAGCATCTTGAGATTGTTGAAGTGCTCACTTTCTAAAGTCAAGCGTGCTGGTTTAGCACGTGTCCAGAGGTTCATGGACTCTTGGGTTCTGAGAGGCTCAGAGTTCATTGACACGCAGAAAGCAGACTCTGAATTCTTATAGGGCCCTTAGACCAGGCCTGGAAAAGCCAGCCCGGGCCTGAGGAAAGGAGGCCGGAGTGACTATGTAAGCAGAGAAAGTTGACATGATCTCATTCACGGACCTTTCTTCTCTTTGTGCCGGGGGAATCTGCCTCGGCAGGGTAGCAAGCCACACATGGTTGTATGCTTAATTGTACTCATTCTTAACCTTTGCCCCCTTCTTGGAACCAAGTATGACCTGCTGTCGGGATTCCACCTTCTTGCTGCGTAGCTTCCTCACCATAGTCAGGAGGAGCGGGGTGAAAGATGCATGTGCGCCCAGAAAATCACTCCGGTACACGGGATCAGGTCTGCAGAGCCACCTCCAGTGGGAAGAGAGAGGTTCCACAGAGAAATGGGTTCAGAGGAGAACGATGGTTTGGGCGACACGCGCAGGGGCAACCTCGTTAAAATGTTGTCTGATTTACAGTAATGATAAACATATCTCGTACATAATAAAAGTCCCCAAAGCAAAACTTTCATTTAGCGGTACTAATTGGCTTTGAATCAGTCCTTCCTTTTCAAACTGTTTTAATCCAAGCAGCACGTTAATCATGAAGTAATATTTCTATCCTTGTGAGGCAATAATTTAATTTGCTACATTTTATATGATGGCGCTTTGTTTTCCTCTTCGTTGCTGTACATATTAGAGAATTAATGAATAATTCTATAGATTATTCATTCTTAGGTCATTCTGAGAGATGTAGAGACAGTACTTTCACTGTTTGTAGCTAACAATTAAGTACACATTCTATTCTGCTACTCACAATTTAAGAAGGTCTTTATTGTGGTCTCAGTTGTGATCAAAACCATTTTATTTTTACTGGTTTGCTCAAAGGGAGAGTGAAATTGGGGTGCCCGGGTGGCTCAGTCAGTTAAGCGTCCGACTTCAGCTCAGGTCACGCTCTCACGGTTCGTGGGTTCGAGCCCCACGTCGGGCTCTGTGCTGACAGCTCGGAGCCTGGAGCCTGCTTCGGATTCTGTGTCTCCCTCTCTCTGCTCCTCCCTGACTTGCGCTCTGTCTCTCTCTGTCTCTCAAAAATGAATAAATGTTAAAAAATAAATACATAAAAAAGAATGAAATACCTCCATTTCTAAGTGGGTGTTGCTAATATCAGCTTGTATTACAATATCAGTGATTGTATTCAAGTGTTCAATTTCTGAACCTCCTATGTGTCTTTCCCAAGGGAGGAAGGAGAAAGAAACCGTACTGTCTGTAAACATTTGAGACCAGAAGGTGGAGGGTGTGGTTTGATCATCTGTATATTAGGACTACAATTCAGTGAAATGTCACACATCCTTCTTTCTGCCCATTCTCTGCTCTCTTCTTACTGAACCGTTGTTCAGGAACCAAACAGGACACATTCATCATGGGACCCATTTCTCGTTCTCTGCCATGTGGTTCTGGTGGCTTCAAGTCTTCTGGGAATCCCCCAACCCCCTAGCACTCTGAACCCACATGGGATCTATCAGGGAAGAAACCACTCCAGGCCAATAACTTCTTTTTCCATATGCTGTCTTAAGGGGACTGCTAGCTTCCTTTCAGAGCTCTATTCTTAACACTTTTCTTCCTTTACTCTTTGGTAATTATAACAACACAACATTTTGGAAGACAAAACAGAGGAAAATGCATCTCCTTTAATAAACTTCCTAACATGATTAGTGTTATCCAATCCTAACACAAGGATTGGTGTTATCCTTCCTAACACGATTGGTGTCGTGTGTGTGTGTGTGTGTGTGTGTGTGTATTATATATATGTATATATATAATATACATATACACAATCTATTGTTGTGCAGTCTGTTTTATAGGAAGTTTTTTTTTTTGTTTTACATAATTTTCCTCCTGGTGTATGTTTTGGGTCTGATTTTCTTTTTACAGTTAACTCAGAAACGTTGCACATGCCTATACAGTCTTTGTAACTATGATTTGAAAGAGCTGTATAGGAGCACCTGGGTAGCTCAGTTAGTTGGCGTCTGACTCTTGATTTCAGCTCAGATCATGATCCCAGGATCGTGGGATTGAGCCCCACGTTGGGCCCTGTGCGGAGCGTGGAGTCTGCTTAAGGTTCTCTCTTTCTCCCTCTACCACTTGCAGACACAGTAAAATAAAATAAATAAAATAAAATAAAATAAAATAAAATAAAATAGAATAGAATAAAACAAAATAAATAAAATAAAATATCTGTCTAGTAGTCTGTGAAGTGTAGGGTCTTTCGTTCATTTTAAGAATTCCTCCTACTCATTAAAAAAATTAAGTTTCTCTTTATTTTCTTTCACAAGTATAACAAACCCACTGATAACCATATTAATCCACACCACTTTCTCTTTATTTTTAAAAACGTTCTAAGACTAGAGACCCAGGAGTGGGTAGACTGGGTCAATGGATATGAACATTCCATAGCTCTGAATACACGTGCAAAATTGCTCGTCAAGAGGGCTGTGCCAATTTCTACTGCAGCAGTTATGGATGAAAATTTCCATTTCTGCGGGCTAGCTCACGTTCTTTATGTCTGCCTCATGTTGCAGCCTCAGGAGAGAGCCCGACAGGTAGTCCCAGCCTGTTGAATGCTCTGCGAAAAACAGAAGATTGGTTGCAGGAGTCAGCTTGGAGTGATGATTAGGCGAGAAAATGGACATCTCTCTTTGATAAGGCAAATTGGAGACTCCATTATGCTTGGATGTTATACTATTTAAATTCTTAGTCTCTATCGTGTTTCCATTGCTTATGCTCATCTTATAGGTATGCGCTCTTTTATTCATAAAGATATTTTGATAAAGTCATATTTTTATGGAGAAGTTATTCAAGTGTGGAAGCATGTGTCAGACTCCGGGTCAGCTGATTATATCACTCCCTGCTCTAAAACCTCTCTAGACAGCATTACTTACAAAATAAATTCTGAGCGCTTTATCCTGACGTTTCAATGCCTTCATTCCCTGGCCCCAAGTTTCCCTTTGTCTTTACATCTTACTACAAGTTCTCTCCACACCAGTCGCTCTGCGATACATGCTGTTCCCCAAGCAAGCCTTCACCATCCGTGTTCACACTCTGCCCCGTTGCCATCATGGCTTCGTCTTCCCATCAGAATTATACTTGGATTTCAAGGCGTCTTGCTTTCCCCTCAGTGTTCCCTGAATCCTGGACTGCTTCCCCTCCTAAATTCCTTTCGTTTCTTCCAACTCGACCAATGTCAAACTTACATTGCTGTCGTTGCTTTTAAAAATTTATTTTACGGGCGCCTGGGCGGCTCAGTCGTTAAGTGTCTGAGTCTTGATCTCGGCCCAGGTCATGATTTCAGGGTCTGAGTTCAAGTCCCACTCTGGGCTCCACACTGGGCATGAAGCCTACTTACAAAAAAAATTTTTAATTAAAAAAAATTAAAAATTAAACAAATAAGGTGTACAATGTGATGATTTGGTATTCACGTACATGGTGAAAGGATTACCACCATCAAGGGAAGCAAAGCAACCATCACCTTACATCATTCCCTGGACCATCGTAAAAGTGTTTCTCTCTTAAAGCATGTATCCTATTCTATCTCATAATATTTGTGAACTTGTCGAATCCCATGAGGTTCTAATATTTTTGAGGACAGGAAAACTTCCTACTCATTTGTAGGTTGCTTGCAAAGTTTAGCCATGTTTTATGTTTAGACCTATAGTATTACATTTAGCATTAATATTTGTTTAATGAAGCCATGTAGGCTGAACCTACGAGACTCCAATTAGTGTCACCCACCATGTAATAGCAGCTCTCAGAATATAGACGCAAAATCCCAAGAGGAAGTAACTAGACATCTGTGCTCCTACGGGAACTAATGTGAATAATTGCGACCCTCAAGTGTTTTGAGATCTTTCGGTGCCTCCTGACTCATCAGAGATAAAATGACACACTGAAGACTCGAGTCTCAAGGCAGCCGATATATATTCCAGATGCCTCCATTAGGATATTGTAAGGATTCATGAAGAAATAAAGGATGATTTAAAAAACGTCCTTTACACCTGGCCGGGGCTGGTGGAGAGCCAGAATTTTCAACTCTGTTGGCTTCGTCTTCTCGTGTTCTCCGCAAAGGCCTCTGTTGCTCCCTAAGTTCAGGATTTTTCCATCACGGTCAAATAACTATTAGTCGGCTTCTATTGGTCTTTGCTACCACTGTTCTCATGGACGCTGACTTTGTCGTTCAAGGGGAAGACACCATAGGGTCGGCTGATCCCAACCTACTAGTTTCCTCCAGCCATCTATGGGTCAGACCATAGTCTGCAAGATGACCCCATGCCAGAGCTTAGAGACGGGGTCCCACCCGTGTCCAGGGAACGTGGCCCAGCCAGCTGTGTTGGGATGGCTCTGACAACTGTTGCAAATTCTGGCCACTTTCTCCATAAGGAGTTGAACATGGGGTCGACACTCAGAGCATGGTATTTCTTATACAGGTTTATAATTTCTGAGTTAAATTATTTTGAAACTTTGTGAAGCTGGACATGCTCATGTTATATGGAAGATCTATTAACCTGAATTATAGGCCAGTCAGAACATTATCCCATAATGGTAGGTGTTAGCGGACGCTTCGCTTAACAATTGCTAACTTTATTGGGGCGCTTGGGTGGCTCAGTCGGTTCAGCATCCAACTTTTTTTTTTTTAATTTTTTTTTTGACTTTTTTTTTTATTTATTTTTGAGACAGGGAGAGACAGAGCATGAACAGGGGAGGGTCAGAGAGAGGGAGACACAGAATCTGAAACAGGCTCCAGGCTCTGAGCTGTCAGCACAGAGCCCGACGCGGGGCTCGAACTCACGGAACACGAGATCATGACCTGAGCCGAAGTCGGCCGCTCAACCGACTGAGCCGCCCAGGCGCCCCAGCATCCAACTTTTGATTTCGGCTCAAGTCACGATCTCATAGTTCATGAGATCAAGTGCCGCATCGGGCTCTGGGCTGATGGCGTGGGACCTTCTTGGGATTCTCTCTCTCCCTCTTTTTCTCTGCCCTCCCCCCACTCAGTCTCTATCTCTCTCTCAAAGTAAATAAACATTTAAAAAAAACAATTGCTAAATTTATTAAGCACTCACTATTGCAAATCTCTTTTAATCTTCACAAGTACTCTCTAAACTATTTTTATCCCCATGTGACAGGTAAAAAAAACCAAAACCAAAACAAAACACAACCAAGGCTCCAAGAGGGTTATCAACTCATTCGAGATCATGCAATTATGCCACCGAACCAGAATGTGAACCCCAGATCTCCCAGCTTGCACTTGAACTACACTCAAGCACGGCCCTCGTAGGGTTTGGGTTACCACCATTTTTGTCTAAGTAGGAAGCGTATCAGCATTTTGTGTAAGTTTTATCTTCCTCCCATTTCAGAGTGAGTTTTGGATATCTTGCAAATGAAATCGCGAGTCGTGAGGCTGAAGCACATCCTGAACATGAGCCTTGTCAAAATTCTCGCTCATTCCACCGTGAAGGTCCCCTCCCCCCCTCTTCACGTTTCTAGTCTCAAATATTAGGAAATGACCTCGAATGCCTCCTCAAGGAAAAGAATGAGCACCGTGTTGTGACAGAGCTTTCTACTCACAGGCTTTCAAGAGGGTTTGAGTCGGTGGTGAAGCAACCTTGCTCCCGTTTAAACAGCTTTCCTGAGGACAGCATCCTGCTCAAGCGTTACCGTTGTTTTTATAAATGTATACAGAGCAGTGGGAGCCATGCACTTACATTTGCTGAACTTGAGGCTTTTTGCAGAAGAAACACGAAAACCTGACCCGGTTTCTTTTTCTTGTTTCGTTTAGTAGCTGAACTGGGCTCGCGATTGCATTTCTAATTCAATTACCCTTTAAAAACTCACTATCGCTTCTCCTCCGATGCGATTTTTTTTATCTGGATCTTCAGGTTTCTCCCTCCCATTTCCTGGGATGTGTAAAGCAGCAAAATCAGCCAGTTTACGTGTAAGATGTTTTGATTCTCTTCTCAGACCCTTGCCAGCGTCCTTAACACAGAATGATGAAAAGCTGTGTCTTCTGGTGGAACTGTTATGGTGTTTAAACAAGGAAGTCTGTGTTTGTTTAAGAGAATGGGGAAATGGTTATCTTGACAGATTAGACTGAAAACCAGGGCGGCCGCAGTGTAGCACAGATGTCCACATTTGCCACTTGGCTGGCTTTTTGAGGTATCCTAAATAAAACATGCTTGTGTGCTGGTGACTGTGCCCTGCCTGACACCTGACCAAGCCTGTGACTAGGAGCCTGTGCCAGACCTGCGTGTCCCTGCGGGTGCATGTTCCCAGGTCTGAAATTTACCAGAGTCTGTTTACTATATTTTTTAATGTTTGTTTATTTTTGAGAGAGAGAGAGAGAGAGAGAGAGAGAGAGAGAGAGAGACAGACGGAGTGTGAGTAGGGGAAGGACAGAGAGAGAGAGGGAGACACAGACTGGGAAGCAGGCTCCAGGCGCTGAGCTCTCAAGCACGGAGCCCGACACGGGCTTGAACTCACGAACCCTGAGATCATGACCTGAGCCGGAGTCGGACGTTTAACCGACTGAGCCACCCAGGCGCCCCTCTCAGGGTCTGTTTAGCTGTGTCATAATCAAAACAGTGGAACACAAGAAGACTTTCTCTCACGGGCTTACGGACCCCGTTCAAGTGCGACTTCATCTGACGTCACACACGGTTCCTGTGGCTTCTGGGCACGTTAATCAATCTCTTAGAAATGTGATCTCTAGGGGCGCCTGGGTGTCTCCGTCGGTTAAACGTCCGACCTCGGCTCAGGTCATGATCTCACGGTCCGTGAGTTCGAGCCCCGCGTCGGGCTCTGTGCTGACAGCTCAGAGCCTGGAGCCTGTTTCAGATTCTGTGTCTCCCTCTCTCTCTGCCCCTCCCCTGTTCATGCTCTGTCTCTCTCTGTCTCAAAAATAAATAAACGTTAAAAAAATTAAAAAAAAAAAAAAGAAATGTGATCTCTAAAACAAGATGACACATTAGGGGCAGCTGTGGTTAAGTGGTAAGATCCCTGGATGAAAACTCGGGAAACCTGAGGGAAGCCCTGGCTCTCTGGCTTATTAACTGCTCGAAGTCGGTCAAGTCTTTTACCCTCCAGGGCTAAACGCAGCTGTTGTTGATAAGGCTGCTGAGGGTGGCCCGTGTGTGTGACGCCCGTGCTCTGTGCCGGGCGCGGTGCAGTCTCCCCACACCCGAAAGCTTCTCTCTTCTGAAGAGCCCTAGAAGGTGGCCACGGTGAGCTGTGCGGTCTCTTACGGAAGCTGGGGACAGCTGAGGACTGTGTCCAAAGTCACGTGCTAGTGAACATGGAGCCTACGGCTGGGATGTTTGAACCCAAACTTCCTTGGATCCTGGCTTTTCCAGGCAGTGGCGTCTTCAAGGTAACTTCCGGCTGTGAAATCAACAATTGTGAAATCTAAACACGATCCGTGTTGTTTTAAACGTGTCTGCAAATACGTAAAAAATGTCAGAGGCTCAGCCTCGGTTGGTTATGATTATGGGTACGCATGGACGTCCGTGTCTGTCGTCTGGGTGTGTAATTTGCCATCACTATTAATAGAAAGTTCTTTATTATACACTTTATGGAAATACTTAAGTGGTATTGGCTGAATCATATCTTGGGAGCTTAGGACTCTGCCCTGTGTGACCTTGTTTACCAAAGAGGGATTTTGAAATACAGTGTGTATCTTAAGATCTGGGATATACTTGGTAAGTCATTGTGAGCGACTGCTGATATAACTCTTTATTGTATTTATTATTAGGAGCATGTACTCGATTTTCTACACTTCCACCCTGGCTGTTTGCCAGTGTCAGTGTGGTGACCCAGGTCTTTGGGAGACCACGCCAGACAGGCTTACGACCCTGGAGTCTCCCGGCCTTATTCTTAGGGGCCACCTGGATTCTTGCAAAGTTGAAGAAGTCGTTTTGAAGAATTAAATCTGTGCTAATTTTGATACATCTGTACATACTTATAAGACCATCAGAATTGCTTTACATAATCAACTTGTTGTGCAATTGTTTAAGTGATTTATGGTGTTTTTGTCTTAGCACCTGTCATCTTGACTGAAGGCATTTAGCGTGGGTGGCTTCATTCCAGGTCTTCTTGCCATAATTCTCCTCATTGACTTCTGGACTTCACCTTGCTCCCTTGTGGATGCCATTACTAACATTTGGAACCGTCTTTCACTCTTGTTTCTGTTATTTTTTTTCTCCTACCACTTCTGTTTGGAATCAATCTCTTGGAATTCGAACCTCAACCCTTAATCCCTCCTGGATCCCTATTGAGCGATAACAGGACTTAGTGCAGTATGTTGTTGACCACAAAGACAAGAACCGGCTTCTGCCCAAATGGGAATCCATTGTTTTATCTTATCTCTTTTAGCACGTAACAATTGACAGATAGGGGTCACTTGTTTATTCCCAAGCTGATAGAGTGCCTGGCAATTGATATTGATAGATAACAAAGGAATTTCAGTGTAATTATTTCTTTGGTGCATTCCTGTTAACATGTCATGGGATTTCCCTGGTCCGAATTCCTCCGGAATTCCTAAGACCAGGAATTTACATGAGTTTCTGCTAACATTCAAGAGTGCCGGATTGTAGCAGTGTCCTGTCCGTTTTATATGGAGCTCAACGATAAGTGGAAATAATGAGCTTGGTGATGTTGAGGTGTGTTTAGATAAAGTGAGGTGCAGGGCATTGGATGTGGGTGGGTCTGGAATGAAGTTCATGGTCTGCCTCTTCTGCAGCTACTCCGTGTTCTTACTGGGGGGGAATCAGGAACTGGAGGCAAGTCCCAGAATGGCAGTCAGTGAGGCTACTGCACGGGAGCCTCGTCTCGATCTTGGAGGAGGTTTATGACGGACTTGTGTATTGATGAAGGTGCGGTCTTTCTTTCAGGTGCATTGTCCAGACCATCTCCTTCCTGTTCCCCCCTTGCCTTCCAGAGCTAGTGCTAACCTGCCCACCTTTGCATCACTGATTATGTGCACAGGCCTGGGCCAAAGGTGATCACCAGGTTTAGAGATAAAGAATTTTAGCGAGAGTATCTTTTAGAGTATTATTTCCGATACTTCAGTCATCTGTGAATGCAAAATTCTCAAATTTGGAAAAACTTTTCAAAATTTGCTAAATGGAAAAACAAAAAAAAAAAAAAAAGGGAGAGTGATTCCCTTTTAGTTTTATCTGAATTTTTATCCCCAATAGTTTTATCTGAATAAAACGATTTATCCCCAATAGAGTTTTATCTGAATAAAATTATTACAAGGGGAAACAGGACATCCTGTGTCCTAAGTAGGAGAGTCAACACAAAAACTGTGAAGACCAGACTATGGTTTTTTTAGACACTCAGGGCTAAAAAGGATCTGAGAGCGGGAGGCCTGTTCTTTTTTCTCTCAAAAAGGAGATGTCAGTTTGAGAAAAGCAGGAAGGGCTTTCTGGTACCGGATTAAAATGTTCTCTTTGATTGATTTGGAAGGACTGAGAGACCATCGAAAGTGGAATAAGTTTCTCACTGTGTGAGTTAGTGTTACAATACGTGTGTGTGTGCGTGTTTAATAATTTGAGATTTGAGGCGGGGGCTGAATTTATGTATGAACAGCATGATACGCGACACGTGGTTAGCCTCAAGGGTTGTAGGGAAAAGGAAACATTGTGAGATGCGGTTGCTTTGGAAAAGATTCTTGAGAAAGTGGTGCTTGAGGAACATAAACGTGTGGGCTCGAGAGGTAGAAGGAGGGTGCTCCCAGATAGATGAGGGTAAGCCCAAGCTGTAGGGGTTAAGCTCTGGGCCCTTGGAGCCCTGGCCAGATTTAGGGGAATGGAAAATTATGCAGGACAGATGAGGAGAGACCACTGTAAAAGCTGGGAGTGGGATTTACGGTTACTGGCAGGAGGGAGACATTTCTGGCCCTTGAGCTGCTGTCATTTTGACTGAGGGTGTGAGGAAGTTCTACCTGGCAGTTGGGTATCAGAAACAGGTAGCCCTCAACAGCGTGTGGTGGTCTATCGGTGGCCAAGAGATCTAAGTTAATGTTAAGGAGACACAGAGAGATGAGTCCATACCCGATGTACCAAAAGTCATCACTGGGGCTTGGGGAGGCAAGCCAGAAATGAAATAAGACGTCACCTCTTGAGGCTTGGGGCCAAGGGGTGTCTTGAGAGAGTGGGGAGATTTTTGTGCTATTGTTTAAGCGTGGGTTTGAAGGGATGTGTTCAGTTTTAGCGGAAGGCAGCTGAAGTTAGTTGTGGTCCTCCTATGGAAAGCCAGAGCTGTAAGTCTCCATTCTTTAGGAGGGTGAATCGGGAGGGAAGGAACCTCTCGGTTCCTCAGTATATGGGGAGGAAAAGGAATAGGGAAGAGAAACGGTAGCAGGGATCACACTCACTCTTGCCTATTGGGTTGTGTGGGAGATCCATACACATTGGGGCATGTACTTATCATCGCATTCCTGAGGGTCAGAAGCTGTACAGATAGTAAATCCAAGATTCCGAAGTCTTAAGGGATAGATATACTTAAGATGAAGGAGAACAGAGAACAGAAGGAGTCCAGAAAGAGTGAGAAAAGAATGAGGGAAGCCTTAGTGAAGCTGTTGGAGTGTTTCCAGGAGGCACTTTCCTTCTGTGTCTTACCATCTAATTTTTATACGTGGTTCTATTCCCCACCCCCCACCCCCTGCTGCAAATCCCTTAGGGAATTAGATATTGATTGAGACAAGGGAGTGCCCACTTAGTTGGACTTGGTGATCTTTGACAGTAAAATAATACAGATTTGGTGACATGACTGTTTTTTTTTTTTTTTGCTTTTATTCCCCCACCCCCACTCCCCATAAGAAACAAAAAATGTTGATTTTCTTTTGGAACTTCAAAGTGCTCTGAATGAAAATCCATGTCAGTAAGGGGGTGCCAAGTGGCTCACAAGAGTGGTCCAGCGACTGATTTCAACTCAATTTCAGGCAGGTTGCGACCTGGGCTTGGTCACAAAATCAGCCTTCTCGAGGATGGAAAAAAGCCACCCCAACTGGAAACCAGAATGGGCAGACGTTCTAAAGAACACTTCTTAGGTACACACTGAGAAGTGCCAGGACCTTAGTGGGAAGGGCTTCAATCATGGAAGCCAGCAGTGTTCATCCATTCTAATGAGGGTGCGCCCCTTCCAGGAGGAAGGTTCTAGAAAACAGGACACATACAAACATTTCAGAGGCCTCAGAGGTATGGCTCTCCTGGACTGTGCGGGATGCTCAGGACACAAAACAAATGAGGAGGATATGGATCTCTTGCACCAATCCAGGGAATGTGGGGGACATGGTGAGTCCTATGGGCAGCTGGCCCCCAGCCTGCCCTACGGAAAGTGAAGGGGTCACTTGGGCAGCTGGGCTTCCCATTTATGTCTGATCTGCTTTTACTCCATACGGGTTAGCACCTGAGCCTTCAATATTATACTGAGAGTTTAAAACTCAGCTTAATTTGTCTTTGCGACAGGTACGTTTGTATGTGGATATTTCACCAGGGTGGCTTCTGGATCCCAACTCTTGTGGTTCGATACACAATAATCAGCAATTCTTTTCTTTTCTTTTCTTTTTTCTTTTCTTTTCTTTTCTTTTCTTTTCTTTTCTTTTCTTCTTTTCTTTTCTCTTCTTCTTCTTCTTCTTCTTCTTCTTCTTCTTTTAAAGTTTATTTTGAGAGAGAGAGACAGATAGAGAGAGAAGGAGAGAGAGCATGAATCTGGGAGGGGAAGAGAGAAGGAGAGAGAATCCCAAGGAGGCGCTGTGCTGTCAGCACAGACCCCAATGCAGGGCTTGACCTCACAAACTGTGAGATCATGACCTGAGCCAAAACCGAGAGTCGGACGCTTAACTGACTGAGCCACCCAGGTGCCCCAGTAATCAGCATTCTTTTGCTTTGTTTCCCCTTTCCTGCTCCCCTGACTTCTTCCCCGATTCTCTCTGTGCTGTACTTGGGATCTTCTGATACAGCACATCTGAGCACAATTTCTCCTTCCCAAGCAAGTGCCAAACAGAATATCGTATTTTCACGAATGTTTCTTAGCTGGAACCGTTCGGGTTATTCCTCAGAGGACCCCACTGGACAGAACTGTTTCCCTTTTCAGGACTGGGGAATCCTAATCTTAAAAGGTTTATTCAACAAATGTTTATTGAGTGCTTAGCGGTGCTGGTTCCTGTACTAGGTAAGTCCCTAAATAAATAATGCATGTTCAGCACTCTCAAGAATCTTGGAATTTGGTGGGAAGAGACAGGCAAGTAAATGGATGATTACCTTATCTAGCAGAATAAGAGCTGCGATAAATGCACCTGGGGGTTCAGTTGGTTAAACATCTGACTTCATCTCAGGTCACCATCCCACGGTGACTGGGTTTAAGCCCTGTGTCGGACTCTCTGCTGAGCCTGCTTCAGATTGTGTGTCTCCCTCTCTCTCTCTCTCTGCCCCTCCCCTGCTTGTTCTCTCCCTTTCTCAAAAATAAATAAATACACTTTTTTTTTTTTTTACAAAAAAAAGAGCTGTGATATGTGTACTCACATGAATCTATGGGAACAAAGAGAAGTGACATCTAAATGTTCAAGGATTTTACATCTCCCTTACTGTCTTTTTGTCACAGCGGCCACCCTGTGCAGTTATTACATCACTGTAAGAACAGGGCAGGGAAGCAGGGCTGAAATGCAGTGGGCACACACTGAGACAATTGTTCCAGTTATTGAAATTCTGAAATACTCCTGTTCCAGTGGGCGAATGACCTCAGGATGTCCCTTCTGCCCCATATGCTCTGGGTTTTCTCATCAAACCAGCAACTAAAGGCAGAGGGTGAGACCTCTAGACACGTTCCGGCACTTTGGACTCGGTCCATTCTGTATACACTTGACCCTTGCACGGTATCGGGGTTCGGGGCGCCTCCCCCACCCTGCCACTGCCTACTGTTGATCTGAAGTCTTATCAATGCCATAAACAGTGGATTAACACCCATTCTGTGCCTTGTGTGCGTTCTTACAAAAAAGTGAACTGGAGAAAAGAAAATATTCAGAAAATTATAAGGGAGAGAATACATTGGCAGTATTATACTGTAAAAAAAAATCCATTTATGCATGGAGTCGTGCATTTCAAACCCGTGTTAGTCAAGAATCAACAGTAGTTGTTAACTGGGCTATACAGCTGGTTACAGATTTTGAATCTGCTGTCTGTGTATTGAACAGATATCTAGCACAGAGACCATCGTATAACTAGCATTCATTAAATAGCAGTTGAATGCCTAATAAGTTAATTATGGGGGTTCTGTCAGGGAAAGTGAGCAGATGAGGTTTATGGGAGGAAGTAAGACTTCAGCCAAATTTTAGAGATCTTCGCTTCGATGATTTTTTCTTACTGTGGAAGGAATAAATATACAACATCGAGTTTTACAAAAATTCCAGAAAGGATAAAGACAATAATCAGCTATAATCTTCCCATCTAGAGAGGATCTCAATTGATACTTGAGTGTGTTTTCTTGAGGCATTTTCCGTATGTGTATTTGCTCCTGTGTGTGGGCGTGCATAGCTGGGCAAATAGTTTAACATGTTAACATGTGAGCTTTCTGTCCTTCCTCAGCCTTCTAAAGAAGACTCCTGTGTCTCAGGCTCTTGGCCCTTAACGTGCTAATTGGGTTAGTGGGAGAACAGAATGGCCAGGAGTATGGATTTATATGAGAGAGTGTTCAGAGTTACCTTTAAACACTTTGAAACCCAGATATGGGGGAGAGGGAGGGGAGGTCTGAGACTGGAGCTGTGCTGTGATGGGCTTTGACGGGGGGAGTAAGAAGGGTAGGCTTGTTCAGACTGTGTGTATGAATGTGAGGAGGGGAGGGGAGGGGTCTAAACGGGGGTGAGATGGTGGTAGGGGTTTAAAACAGCTTGATGTGGTTTCTTTTGTTCCCTTAAGTGCTTGACCTTGGTCCTACATGGAGGCATCCACCTCTCCATCTGCCATTAACGCAGACAGAAAAAAACTGAGAAAATACCCAACTGGCGACATTCGAAAGTAGGATTTTGCTGCAAGTGACGGTCTGGGAAACCAAGATAATGCTTAGAGAAACGAATTTCTCCATTCCTTTGTCTCCTTACTTGAGTATATCAAAGTCCACACTTACTGGGTCGGGCCATAGGGAGTTGCTGGTGGAGGACCACAGAAGAAGATTGCTTTCTTCCAACCCTACCTGGTTTAGGGGAGAGGAGAAGGAAGGAGAAGCAGGACACAGGAGTGATCAGATGCGTGCCTTGAGGTGAGTTAGAGAAGTGAAGTTAACAACCACAGGGCTCTGGCCCACCTCTTCCTTCCGATGTTCATTTGGGGGTGTAGGAAGAGGTTGCCAGGCTGGCTGCCTCAGACCCGTCAAAGGTGGAGCCACGGCAAAATAAAAGGTGGTGGTAAAGGGTCACCCGGGTGGCTCGGTCACTTAAGCTTCTGACTCTTGATCTCAGTTCAGGTCACGATCTTAAGGTTCATGGGATCGGGCGCAGCATCGAGTTCTGTGCTGGCAGCATGGAGCTTGCTTGGAATTCTCTCTCTGTCTCTGTCTCTCTCTCAAAATAAAATAAACTTTAAAGAAAAAGTTGGTGGTGTGGCATGCTGAGGCTGGGGGGCGAGGGGTTCCAAGGTTGACCTCTTTGGAGCTGTCCTTGCTTCCCAGTGGCCAAACAGGACCCAGACGTAGGTTAGAGTGATTTTGGACATTGTCACATGAGGTTACCACAGTAGGGGCAGGATGCTTTTGTGAAAAAATGCAGAGCTGCCAGCCGAAGCTGGGGCTTAACTCAAAAAATGTTTGTGGCCTCGGGTTAGGCAAAGATTTCTTGGGTATGATGCCAAAAGCACGGTCCATAAAAGAAAATGAATTGACAAATTGGGACTTCATCAATATTAAAAAATGTGTGCTCTGCAGAAAATGCTGTTAAGAGCAGGAAAAGACAAGCCACACACTGGGAGAAAATATCTGCAAAACACAGACCAACGAAGACTGGTATCCAGACTGTATAACCACCTCCCAAAACTCTGTAGTAAGAAGACAACCTACCTAAAATAGGGACAAAAGTTTTGAAGACGCTTAACCAAACAATATGGACAGTGGATGGATAAACACATGAAAAGAGGCTCAGGATTATTAGTTACATTGGAAATGTAAATCAAAACCACAGTGAGACATCATTACACACGTATTAGAATGGTTAAAAAAAAACGGGCAAAGAGGTAGATCTTCGGAAGCTCTCATACACTGCTGGTAGGAATATAAAATGGCACAGCTACTTGGGAAAACAGTTTGTCAGTTTCTTGTAAAGTTAAATATATACTTCCCATACGATGCGGAAATTCTACATATTTACCCAAGTGAAATTAAAAACAACAACAATGACAACGTACAAAAATGTTGACAGCAGCTTTATTCCTCATTTCCCCAAACTAGAAGTGACACAAATGCCCTCCAACTGGGAATGTTTGAACAATGGTACATCCATACAATGAAATACTACCTAGTAATGAAAAGAAGTGAACGACTGATGCACATAACAAGATGAACGAGTCATTTAAAATTTTTTTTGTAAATACTGTTTATTTTTGAAACAGAGATGGAGTGCAAGCAGGGGAGGGGCAGAGAGAGAGGGGGGGACACAGAATGGGAAGCAGGCTCCAGGCTCTGAGCTGTCAGCAGAGAGCCCAACGCGGGGCTTGAACTCACGAACCATGAGGTCATGGCCTGAGCTGAAGTCGGATGCTTAACCGACTGAGCCACCCAGGCGCTCCAACATGAATGAGTGTTGAATGCATTAAACTAAGTAAAGTGAGCCAGATTTAAAGGTGACGTAACCTATGATTCCACTCATTATAGCATGGCCAGAAAGGCAAAGCTATAGGAGTGAAAAACAGAGCTGTGGTTGCCAGGAGTTTGGGGCGAGGACATTGTTTGGCCAGAAAGGGGTAACAATACAAAATTTTTTTTAGGGTTGTGGGGATGATGAAAATGTTCTGTGTCCTCACTGTGGTCATAGTGATACGGCTGTATGCATTTGTCAAGATTCATAGACTTGGGGGCGCCTGGGTGGCGCAGTCGGTTAAGCGTCCGACTTCAGCCAGGTCACGATCTCGCGGTCTGTGAGTTCGAGCCCCGCGTCAGGCTCTGGGCTGATGGCTCGGAGCCTGGAGCCTGTTTCCGATTCTGTGTCTCCCTCTCTCTCTGCCCCTCCCCCGTTCATGCTCTGTCTCTCTCTGTCCCAAAAATAAATAAAAAACGTTGAAAAAAAATTAAAAAAAAAAAAAAAGATTCATAGACTTGTACATTAAAAAAAAAAAGAACAAAACTTGACTGTATGCAAACATAAACATAAATATCTGTAAACAATTAAAACAGGACCAGAAGAGCACCTGGGTGGCTCAGTCAGTTGAGTGTCTGACTTCGGCTCAAGTCATGATCTCGAGGTTCCTGGGTTCGAGCCCTGCATCGGGCTCTGTGCTGACAGCTCAGAGCCTGGAGCCTGCTTCGGATTTTGTGTGTGTCTCTCTCTCTCTCTGCCCCTACCCCACACTATCTCTCTGTCTTTCTTTCTCTCAAAAATAAATAGCATTAAAAGCATTAAAAATGTTTGAAATAGAACTAGGAAAAACTTTAGTGAGAGAGAAAATGTAATTGACACCCTTAGGTCAGATTCCAACGTTGGGCCAGTCAATGATAATCCCTCAGCAAGGAGAGCTGACTCTTGGGGTTTTGATAGAGCAGTAACAATGAGGTAGAAAATTGGACTGGTTTGCAAATGAACAGCCTCCTCCAGGAAATAGTTTTACATTTTTATATCATCGTGATATTACTGATTAGCTTTATTTATTTTTTTCTTAAAGTTTGTTTATTTTGAGAGAGAGGGAGGGAGAGAATGAGTCGAGGAGGGTCAGAGAAAGAGGGAGAAAGAGAGAATCCCAAGCAGGCACTGCACTGTCAGTACAGAGCCTGATGCGAGGATCCAACCTACCCACTGTGAGATCATGACCTGAGCTAAAACGAAGTCACTCAATCGCCTGAGCCCCCAGGCACCCCGATCAACATTATTGAATGAGCGTTTCCTTAAATCATTGAAATTGTCTTGTATCTAATCCCTTAAAAATGTCGCTGGTGACCCATGCTAGCCACGGTGGCTGTATCTGCTGAATTTCCTAGAAGAATTTGACAGTAACTCAGTGGAGAAGAGAATGAAAGGAGGCAAAGTAGCGGAAAATGTCTAAATGCCATCGGTCTCACAAGTGTCAAAACCAGCCTTGACTCCATCCAGAACTTTCTCATGAGAACTCATTTGGAATACAACATTGGGCCAAATGGAATATGTGACGTAAAAATACATACTAGGGTCGAAACTTCCACATGCCAGGGAGCTCTCTAGGTTCAGGACACAACTGGAAAAAAGAAGTATTCCTCTTCCCTGTTAATCTACTTCATCTAGGTTTTTTACAGTGTCCTTCTCAGCCTTGTTATATTGCAGTAAGTATGAAAATAGCCCCCCTGCAGGGATAAACCTTTGGAGTATCAAGATCTATAAGGCTTTGAAATGTGCCAACTTGTCTCAGGTAATCTCTGCTTTGTGGGTACAAGGCAGGGATGTTCCACGTTACTCTCGTGTAGTTTTGGAATAGTTCCCTTGATTTTTATAATCAAGTGTCTTTGTGCCATTGCTGAGAATCACGAAAATATACTTCGTAATCAACAGAACTCGATACTTTCTGAGCACGAAAGCAGCAGCAATGAAGCCCAGAGCTGCTAGCTGATATTTGGGGGTATCCGTTTTCCACCCTACAAATAAACGTCCAAGGTTTGGTTTACGACATAAGAATGGGTGAATCAGTATTCTCTCAGGAAACAGAGTAAATGTGGTCCCTAGCTCTTCCTCCCAGGGAAAGAGCAGCAGAACTGATGTCCCTAAGCTTAGGTGTCTTTTTTCCAGGGATGATATCGGTAGGTTGAGAGTGAGGACAGTGGCAAGATCGTGCGTGCGTGCGTGCGTGTGTGATGGTGATAGTGATAAATGGGGAGCAAATGAGGGAGTTGAGGAATAGCCCAATATTTTTTTTAATGAGTCCCATATAGTTGCAAATATTAGAATGTTCTCATACTTCATATCTTTTCTTTCTTTCTTTCTTTCTTTCTTTCTTTCTTTCTTTCTTCTGAGCATCAGACAAAACTTTATTAGACTATAAGGTCAGAAAGGAAGAATAGTAGGAAAGCTCTCTTTACAGAGAGGGGACTTTGGGAAGTGAATGCCCTCCTACTTCATTTTCTGATGAGCAACTACAGTAATCATCCAAGAGGTTCTTTAAAAGAAAAATACGATTTTCAGTAATCTCATCTTGTCAGAGCTTGCATGACATAAGCATATCAGTGGAGGATGAAGGGCTAACCCAGGAAAAGAAAATAGAATGACTTGAGGTGGTTCAGGGAGAAAGGAACGCGGGCAGTGTTGGTAAATGAAGGTTAATGATAGCTTTGTACCAGCTGCAAATTTGTAGTATGCATAGTTTGATGAATTATAGCAAGACCGTATCATAATTTGTGACCTATGTATAAAAGTGTCAAAGTGGGGTGGTTATCTGCATTTTATTGTCATCAAGAGATTTTTTTTTCTTGATTAAAGCCCTGTCCCCCAGCCCCCAAGAAATCACTAGACTCCAAAATATTCAGAGTAATGGTTCCCACAGAGACTGTCATAACATCGACTGGCCCCTCAGTGATTAAAGAGGAAGAGATAGCCGTATCCGTCATCTACACATGCCGATAGGAGCCGAGGGGGAGGGCTTAAGAATTTTTAAATTTAGATTTATTTACGTTAAAAATTATTGATAGAAGTCGCCACATCTCACCTCAAAAGACTGTACAATATCCCTGCTGACAGTACATTTACCCAGGGACTGACTTTATGCTAACAAATACGGTGTTTAAATTGTCAGCAAAAGTAAAATGAATGAGCGTAGCACAATTCAAATGGATCTTTGGCATATCATCAATCAATTAAGTTCTTCCTGGCACTCTTAGGTTAATATCAGAGTATACAATACAGCATCATCCATTTTCTTGGGCATTCTTTGTTGCGCAGGCCCCTCAAACATTGCATACGGTTTTCCCGAGATCTCCCTTGCAGACGACTCCATAGACCAGAACGTGAGGACATGTGACCAGGGACTGTTCCTACCGCCTTTTTTTGGACTCTTCGGTGGAAGGCGAGTGTCAACAAAACACCCACTTCAAGGATAAAAGCTTGAAAAACCGTGAGAAATGGAAGGGCAGGGAAATGTCAGACAGGTGGAGTCAACAGCCCAGAAAACTCAGCTTTGACTCAGTCATTCAGTCGGATTCCACCTCAGCAGAAGATAGCACCGAGGAGAATGTGGTCGGGGTGACTCCAAGAACTCTTCTGAAAGCTGGAAGGCCATTCTGAAAAAAATAATTCCAATACGGATTCCAAATACGGTGTATTTGGATTTTATTAATTCCTAATTTGCTTTGCTTCAGCCCACATGCATTCCATTCAGACTTCCTTCACAATGAAAGTGAATCTCATCCCTGGAATTACACGGGTAGCCATTTTTGGTCAGGTACAATTCTGTTTGGCGGAGAAGAGCCTGGGCTCACAGGCCCCGCTGGGATAAAACTTGTGCTTCGTCGGGGAGGAGGAAAGCGTAACAGAATGGTGATGATTACAAACTGTGCCTTCCAGTGTGATTACAAGAGCTGGGACCCTGGAGCCACGAGGAGGGGCATCCAAAGTTTTGCACGTTTCTGATTTAAAAGATGCCAAAGGTGAATAGTCCCTTATAGGAGTTACTCTTGATCTGAGAGCCACCTATCCTTGGGTGTAGGGTGGGGAGCACGGGTTATTGCAATGGGCTCCATGAATCCGTGTGACCTTATGTGTTACTAACGGGAAGAATCATGTCACATACATATATTTTATGTGAAATGCATGTATATGCTTTTTAAGCAATACCGTAAAAATTCCTTCAGAATTTCCTTTAAAAGTTTATGTATTTATTTTGAGAGAGACAGTGCGAGTTAGGGAGGGGCAGAGCAAAAGAGAGACAGAATCTCAAGCAGGCTTTGCAGTGTCAGCCTGGAGCTTGACGCAGGGCCCAGTCTCATGAGACTGTGAGATCGTGACCTGAGCCGAAACCAAGAGTCGGACGCTTAACCACCTGAGCCATCCAGGTGCCCTGTACTTTTTTTTTTTTTTTTAAAGTAGGCTCCATACCCAGTGAGGAGCCCAACACAGGGCTTGAACTCACAACCCTGAGATCCAAGACCTGAGTTCAGCTCAAGGGTTGGAAACTTAACTGAATGAGCCACCCAGGCACCCCGTTGGCTTTATGTACTTTCAAGATTGATAGCTGCTAGAACATGGAGGCAGATCATTAACATCTTTTGTTAGTAAAAATGGGCCTTCACACATGCAAGGACGCTGGCTTTACTCCCACGCCCCCCAAACTGGAGACAACAACAAATGTCCATCAACAAAACAATGTATAAATAAATTGGGGCATAATCGTAGAGTGGAAAAAGACACAGGAATAACAGTGAATAAATGGTACATATGACAACATGGGTGAGTTTCATAGACACAATGCCGAACAAAAAATAAAAAGGGCAGACTCAAGAGTATACTATAAGACTCAGTCTAAATGAAGTTTGGGATAGGCAGACCTCATGGTCTTAGAAGCCAGAACAGTGATTCCTCCTTAAGGGACGGTGGAAAGGGATCTGAGGCAAACTTCTTAGGTGCTGAGGACATTCTGATGGCCGCATGTAAGTGAAACTTACTTGCGAAACTTGATTCACCAGCACACTTAGGACTGATGGACACTATGTACTTTGCTACGTGAGTTTATGGCTGTTTTCAGACACGTCAGCAAATTCTTAGACTCTGCCCCATTAAGAGGTAGGATCTAGATGGTATCCCCTTTGAGTGTGGACTAGACATAAGGCTCATGCATAACTTGATAATAGAAGGCATCACATTTGAAGTTGCATAATTTCAGAGGCAAACTTCCATTTTGATGGCTGGGATACGTGCTTGGAGTCCTGACTTATTCTATAGGAAGTTCACCTACAGTGAGAATGCCATGCTGTGAGGAGACCCAGGCTCCATGGAAGGGGCATAGGTGGGTAATCAAGTCAACAACCCTGCTGAGTTAAGCTTGAGTCATCCATGTTCAGGCACCTGACACGTAAGAGAAGGTGCTTCTAGGTGATTCCAGTCTCCAACTCTTGAGAGACCCTTGTCCCCCTACCCCCTACCTCAGGCATTTGGGTCTTCTGAGCCGAAGTACCTGACATTTTCGAGCAGAGATAAATCATCCCTCCTGTGTCCTGACCCGCAGACCTGTGTGCACCCTGAAATTGCTATTTTACACCACTAACTTTTTTACAATGTGTTTTTATTTATTTTGAGAGAGAGAGAGTGCCAACAGGGGAGGGGCAGAGACAGAGAGGGAGCCAGAATTCCAAGCAGGCTTCGTGCTGTCAGCACAGAGCCCGATGGGGTGCTCAAACTCGTGAACCATGAGATCATGATCTGAGCTAAAATCAAGAGTTGGACGCTAAACACACTGAGTCACCCAGGCGCCCCTAAACCACTAAGTTTTGAAGTGATGTGAAAAATTTAATGCTGTCAAAAGTGGTATAAAAAGATGGAGTGAATAGAAACCGACATATATGTGCATTTTTTAGACGGACTCTCGACTTTGGCTCAGGTCATGGTCTCGTGGTTTGTGAGTTCAGGGCCCCTTTTCCAGCTCTGCATTGACAGTGCAGAGCCTGCTTAGGATTCTCTCTCTGTCTCTCTCTCTCTCTGTCTCTCTCTCTCTCTCTCTCTTCTCCCTCCACCCCTCCCCTGATCACTCTCTCAAATAAATAAATAAACTGAAAAATAGTTACATAAACTTAAAAAAAAACCAAACAAACCTGCACCTTCAAACTCAAGGTATTTGAGGAACTCATGTCAGGCTTCTTAGGTTGCCAGCAATGAAAACCAACTCTGAACTCAGGCAAAAGAGAATTTACTGGCACAATATGGAGCTGGAAGGATCTAAAGGCATTCTGGATAGTTCCCCTCACAGAGGAATCGGGGACCTTGGTAGTGGAAACTGAGGATAGCTTTCCTCAAGACTCAGTTGCTGCTGTGAATGTGGTCTGACCACAGTCAATGACTCTGATCAAGATTTTGATTTTAAGGAGACCCACCAGTTAACCCAGACTGGGCTTCTTGTCTAGCAGAAGACAGGCACAGTGACCTGCGGCTTTGCCAAGACTAACACAACCATGGGAAGGAGTCAGTACCCCAGGCGAGATCCGAGTACGCTTCTTTGGGGTCCTCAAAACCCGCTCCGTGGAAGTAGTGATCCCCTGACATATTCTAGAAGCCGCTGCCTTCGCGTCCTGACCAACTGTATTCAAGTATTAGAATTACGGTGACTGAGGTGCATGAGATTTACCATCCTCCTCCCTTGGTCAGTGACTAAGGAAATGGTAAAACAGGAGACACGATCACTCTGCTATATGGTTGGTTGGTACTCCAGAGCCCTGTTTGTGTGAATCCAGCCAAGGGTAGGCTTCCCCTGAGCCCACAGGCTTTCCTGCTTGTCCCTCTTATCACCCCACACCCTTCTAACGAGTTTCTCCCGAGAGCCTGTCTTTCACGTGACTCTCAAAATCCCTCTCTGTCTCTACGTCTCATGCTCGAAGTTTCCACTTCAAAGGCCAGTCTGGGTCAATGGATCTCAAACTTTTGCATGTGTCAGAATTACCTGGAGGGCTGCTTAAAACACAGATAACTGGGCTCCCATCTCCGAATTTCTGATTCAGTGGGTAGGGGTGGGCCTGAGAATTTGCATTTCTCACAGACGCCCAGGTGATGCTGCCGTATCTGGCCTGGGCACCACAGCCATGGCATTTTTGTTTAGGCAGTTGCTAAGGTCGTATGATTTTAAGCCCTGGGCAGACCTCTTCCATGCCCCTAGCCTATGGCAAACACATTTTGCCAAGTAGCCCTATCATGGAACCTGAAGTTGGTACTTAACTCCTTCCGATGAGGAGTTTGAAGGCTTCAGAGAAAACGCACAAGGTATCCAGCCAGGGTAAATACATTCTCTTTTTATCTCTCATGTGTTGGCTGTATTAGAGCACAGTTTACTTAGCCGCTTATCTAGCAGAGCTCCAAGGAAAACAGCAATGAGGAAAGGAAAGTTTGAAAGGGGTCCAAAAAAAAAAAAAATTGAGAAAACCCGGTCACATTGTTTGCCACTTACTTTAACCACGGGATCCTTTCTTGAGACGAAAGCTTGCAGAGGAATCCCAGGTTACAGCACCAACTGGAAAGGGTCTGAAGAGACTGGCAGGACTGAGTCTGAAAAACAAGGGTCTAATACATCGGCCCGAGTTGGCTGGTCCAAAGAGGTCTTTAGCTATTTGCGTTTGATCTGGGGCTGGTCTGGGGCTGGTTCCCTATGGCCCGTTTTTTTTTTTTTTTCTGAGGAAACAGGCCCATCGTATGATTTCACTGCGAAACCGGAGCCCCCCGATTGCATTTCAAGATCTGCTGACTGCTCCTGGGAAAACATGCAGGATTTGGTGCCATTTAAACAAGCAAACCCCATGTTAGAGGAATACCAGTGTCACGGGCTGCGTGCAGATTCTTGCTGGACTGTTGCTTTTTTCTTCCCGTAAAAAGGTCATGGGGTATGAAAATGCTTAAGTATCTCCACGCTGCGGCCTGTGATGGCTGGGATTTGATGGATGGTGTGGGATTGCAGAACTCCCTGTGAAGTAATGCTGTTTAGCTTAAATCAGCTTCGAGCGAACACGTTTTACACATTTATGCTCCAGAGTTTGGAAAAGCTTTTTCCTAGAAGACAGCACTTCTTGAGCCGCTTCCGCTGGTCAAGGCGGGGAAGTGGGGGGCGGGGGGCGCCTCCCTGGCTTAGACAAGAAGAGTGTTTACTTGCATGGCCTTCAAACTGCTGCAAGTTTAGGACCCAACAGGGCTGCTGTCTTAATGAAGCGGTTAATGACGTGTGAATTATAGACCCTGACAACCCCTTTCATAAAAACAACGGGACTGCCTCCACAGTGCACTGTGGCTAAGTCACGATGGCCCGTCTGCTTAACACAACGCAGTATCTTTAGGGAAGGGGCGATTTTTGCGCCACGGCAGAGAGAATTCCTAGCCCCACAAGAGCAGAGCGAGGAATCTCAAAGACCGCTGTTGACGCGAGGAACGCTCCATTTCCAACCAGGCTGGGCCTTGGATGCGGGCGCCAAAAAGAGTTTTTAGAGATGCCGCAGAGTCCTGAACGAGCAGGGATTGTTTATCCCCTTGGCTTTGGCTGTCTCGCTTTCCCAGGAGGTGCCCATTACAGCAAAGGAGCCTATGATGGATGTTTTGATAGCCTAAAAGTTGCCCTCTCCTCCCTCCCCCACGTTCCTGCTCCCCACTGAAGGCGCGGGAATGCTGGCGTTCCAGGAGGTGTTCAAAAAACCAGTTGTCCGTCTGGAATGCTCGCTGAGGTTGGGCATGGGATGCTGCATGGGCCCGCCTCGAGCCAGAAAAGCGATGCCCGCGGCCGGCTGCGGAGGGAGGCACTTGCTGGGTGCTGACCTGGACGGTCCGAACGCACGAAAGCAAGGCCTGGGAGGAGCTGGAAAGCAACCCCAAGTCGGAACAAAGCCCATGCCCCGCTGGATTTGGTGGCCACATTTAAGGAAAAGTGAATTCACGTTCCCTCTCTCAATAGGCGCTGGATTTGGATTCCAGGCTCTTTATCATCATCCCCGAGATGAGAGCGTCTCAATCTGCCTTGTTTGGGCAGGGGTAGTTTTTCTTTAAACAGTTCAAGGAGCTGTTTGTCTAACGCTGGGCATTCGAGGTGACAGCACAGCAAAGCGGAGAGTGGCGTGCATTCACAAGGGAACACAAACCTTGGCGTTTGTTCCCAGAGCACCGAGAGCCTCAGAGACGCACAGTCACCATTGACATGCAAATGGGGCCCTGGGCACCCTGCTTGGCTTTAGAAAAGGCTGCCTGCCCCGCTGAGAAAGGCTGGTCGACCGGACGGATGGGGTCTAACTGGGCCCGACTGGGGAGGAGGGAGGGAGGAGGGAGGGAGGAGGGAGGGAAACGCCCGGGGAAGAGCCTGAATTAGCCCTGGTGAAGCTGGATGGGGTGGGGGTGGGGGGGGGAAGGAGGTTACTGTCATTCCCTTCAGCAGAATTAAAGGGTGACCAGCCATCCAGGTTTGCCAGGGATCTGAGGACTTTCTGGATTGTGACGCTTCCAGGACCGAAGGCATAGTGAGCTGGTCAGCCTAGTTTAGAATGATTTGCTACCCTTAAGTTACTCAGCTAGAAAGCAGACAGAACTTTACTGACTTTAAAAAATGTCACTCAGGGGCACCTGGGTGGCCCCATCGGTTAAGCATCTGACTTCGGCTCAGTTCATCATCTCGTGGTCCGTGAGTTCAAGCCCCGCGTCGGGCTCTGTGCTGACCACTCAGAGCCTGGAGCCTGCTTCCCATTCTCTCTCTCTCTCTCTCTCTCTCTCTCTCTCTCTCTCTCTCCCCCCCCCTCCTGCTCACGCTCTTTCTCTCTCAAAAGTAAATAAACATTAAAAATTAAAAAAAAATAGTGACACTCATCGAATTCCCTGTAGTTTTGCATAATCATTATAAAAAATACATCATGGTCATAAGATCATTCTCATCTTGGTGATTATAAGATGAAAAGGAAGGGCACCTGGGTGGCTCAGTCGGTTCAGCGTCTACTCTTGATTTTGGTTCAGGTCATGGTCTCACAGTTGGTGAGTTCAAGGCCCACGTTGGGCTCTGTGCTGACAGCCTGGAGCCCGCTTGGGATTCTCTCTCTCCCTCTCTTTTTGCCCCCCCCCCCCCCATTTCAAAATAAATAAATATAAAAGATGAAAAGAAATTTTCTTAGTCCCCTGGTCTCCCCTCTCTGCAGAGGCAGGCTCTGCTCTCAGTTTCTTGTATAACTTTTTAGGGATTTCCATACAGATGGGTATCTTTCCATTGCATTATACAAAGATAATCCTATTTTAAGCAGTTGGAGCTTATTCAGATATATGATATTCTGGTCTATGAATATATCTTACAGTTGACAGTTTCCCTCTAAGGACATTCCGTCTTCATTTTTTTTTTTTCTCCATTAGAAACAAACAAAAAAAACTATGATACACCTTCTCGCACACTTAGACTTGTACCCTTTTGTGGATATATCTGAAGGACACATGTCTAGCACATGAGTGTCTATGTAAAATTTCGGTGGATATGGCCCTGTGGATATTGTTCACAAGTGTGTTAATTTTTATACCGACCAACAAAATCCGAGAGTCCTTGTCCCCTCCTCCCCACCCCACCCGTGCTGACCCTGCCACCGCCATCCTAGAAAATACAGTGTTAGAAAACATTTTCCTATTGACCCCTCTGGTAGCTAAGCAAATAAAATGTGATTGTTGCTTTGATTTGCATTTCTTTAAGGAGCACTCAGGTAGCTTTATATATGCTTATTGGGCATATTATTACTTTGTAAAAAACGGTGCACTTGTCACACGCATTGCGGTAGGTGCCAGCAGTACAGAGACGAACAGACAAGACGTCCGTCTTCAAGTACCTTCAAGAATGTGTCTATAAGACGCATACACAAAACCGCAGTGAAGTATTGTAGGCACCCTGGAAGAAGCGTCGCGGTACTGTGGGAGTCCAGAGAACCGTGGGGCAGTTCTTCCCAAGGGACAAAGCTGTAGGTCTCAAGGGCATGAAAGAGCGAGCTCATCTTGAACATGGCATGGTAGAAATAAAAGGAGTTTTGCAGATTGGTGGTTGGGATCCCAGTTCTCTTACTACATTTTCTTGGGCAATTTCTTTCACCTCCCTGAGCTCCAGATTCCTCACCTGTAAAATAGCTGCCTGTCTATCTTCTCTTCTCCCTCCTCCTCCGCCTCTCCTCCTCCTTTAAGGCCAAAGGGCCATGGGGTTCAGGAGGGGATTGCCCTGTAGGGGAAACAGGAAGCAGTAGAGTGACCCCGTCTGAACTTCTTGGGGTTCAGGTTGTTGGGGTGACTTCTAGTGGCAGGTGACAGCCTGGGGTAGGTGAACCTAACACTTGATCATTTTGTTGCAGTTGGCTTTCCGGACGAGCCGGTGCCGGGAAGGGTCAGTGATGCTCTCCTTGCGGCCAAGTTCCAAGCGCAGGGTGTACTCCTGCTGGATATTGTTATCTGGGACAGCTCGGCCATCATTCCTCTCGTTGCCTGCAAAAATCAGGTGGGATTCGCTCCTTGTCTTGGGTTTTGGCTTTGATATTCTCCATGGCGTCACGGGTCTTGACCTTGAGGGTAAGGGTCTTGCCGGTCAGGATCTTCACAAAGATGTGCATCTGTTCGCCCCCCTAGAAGAGAAAGAGCGGGGTTATGCTTCTGAAATCCTATCGTTAGGAGGTTTACATGAGGCGATGCTGATGGGCAAGCCGTGCTCCGAGTGAATTTCATCGTTAGGAAAAACAATCTTCGCGTTTGATAATGACCTTCCTTATTTATGAGTTAGGGAGCTTCCCAACTCCTCTGATCTGGGGTTTTTAAGTTAAAATCTAGCTTAGTCTGGAAGAGTAGTGAGTTCCCCAGAGCCTGGCTTTGTTCTGCGAGGTCACATCCTTAAATGACGTAATGCGTTCACCGTCGTGTTGTACAGAGGATGCACGCTCACACAGCCAAGGCCGTCGTTCCTGAAAGAAAAAGTTAAAGAAAAACCTCTTGGAACGAGTTAAAATGCCCATATGATTGAAGGTTCAAAGAGGACTTAGTCACAGGTTGTAATGTGGGGGGAGGTGTGGCTGAAACTTTGTCTGTGCCTTGGCCATCAGGAGAAGCTCCAGGCATCTTCAGCAGTGGCAGTGACTTGATGTCTTTGTGCAAGAGAGGAAGTACCGTGTTTAGAATGCCTCGATACCAAGAGGAACTTTCAGATACCCCGAGACCCACTTAGAATGTTCTAGATGCCACTCCTGTTTTAGATTCCAATTGACGCCTATTTAATTGAACCGCGTACTGAGGTAAATAGCCCCCGCCCGCCATAAGGCTCCTCAGGGACATCAATCTGGCTTTGAGAACTTTGCTTTTCTGACTTTGGAAGGCAGCAAGTTTAAGTTTGTGTCATGTGGCTTAGTTACATTTAAGTCTGGAAGTTTGTTTTTTCTGTCTCCCTGGTGAGAGACGATTGGAGTGACTCCCAGTGGGGTTTTGGTACCTGGAGAAGGTCCCCTTGGTCACTTGCGGATAAATGAGCCTGTTGGCGACCGGGGCAGGTTTTCACACGGGGGCTTGCAACACCACCTGTGGTGAGAGCCCATGTCAAGGAGAGTGAGTTGCGTTAACAGTGCGGAAGGTCAGCTCCAAGGTTGCGTGTGGGCGGCCGGTGCTCTGCTCCCCACAGGTGTGCTGAAATAAAGGTGTGGTCTCGTCACTACGTGGTTTACCCCAAAGGTAGCCAAGTCCCTTTTCATAATGTGTAAGAAGAGTTTATGAACCGCAGAGAACGCGGGAGCTTTCCTTGGAAGTCAGCCATCCACAGGCTCCAACCAGGAGTTCAAGGTGGGCTGAAAGTGGCAGTTATGTCCCCCATGCTCCTGCCTGCTCCTGAAGACCCCGGCCTTTCATGGCCCATAATGATGACAAGGTGAGGGTAATTAATCAATTTGCCGGTGTATTTATTTATTTGTTTGTTCGTTTATTTGTTTATTTTGGGAGGGGTCCTTTCCAGGTCACTTTTTGTTGAGATACAGCATTCATATTATAATCCGCACAAATCATGAGTATAGGTCGATGATTTTTACCTATGTCCAGGGCGATTTGAACTAAAATTGAGGGCAAAACTCTGAAACACTAACCTTGCCTGTACTGTATTTTGAAATTAGAAGAGCTTCGTTTTAGATTTTCTGATGGCTAATTTTGGGTAACTTAACCAAAGCTAAACTTGCCTTCCTCTCTCTGGCTCTCTGTGTCTTTGCCTTTCCGGTTCTCGTTTTGCCGGTCTTCTGGTGTCGCTGTGTTGAATGAGGGGTGCCAGACCGTGTGCTCTCGGACCCAAGGGAGCTCACAGGAGACGATCAGGCTGAAAATTCCCTGAAAATCTCTGCAGTGCATTTGAGGTGTCCTTAGGTAGTGCTTATTGGAAGCCGCAGAAATTGTGACGCTGGGTTTGAAGCAATCAATAAATCAAATGTAACATCTGAGGTAATTTCAGAGCATTCCCTGGGAAACTTGGCTCATTCAGTTGCTCCCCTATCACTTAAAACAGAGTTCTTTGTCTCTGGGGTTGATGAGTAGGTATAAAAGCAATTCCAGAGCCAACTGTCAGATAAAGCAAACTCAATTCATGTCCTATAATGACAAGGTCGTGCACCACATAGAACCTCTTTTAGATTGGCTTTGAGTAAACTCCGATGAAGAAAAGCTCGTATCAAAAAGAAAAGAAAGGAAAAGAAAAGGAAAGGAAAGAAAAGAAAAAAAAAGAAAAAGAAAAAAACCACCTCACCTGAGCATACACAGGAATAAAAAGGAGTGGGGCTCAGGCGGGGACAGCAGCAAATTGTCCTGTTTTTATAATGACTTCTTTACATTATTGAATACAATGGGAACTTTAAGGGCTGACTGCAATAACAGTTTCTCATGAAAAATTAACAAAGAATTTATGGAAATGTAGGAAAAGTCCCAAAGCAATTAGCTTAGATTTCTCTAGAGTCTGAGAAAAGCCTGGATAATTGCATGCAGAAACTGCATAAAGTGGCTATTTTCATTATCACTGGATACAGAAAGTCCATTTTCATCACAATGGGATATAATGATGTTAAAGCTAACAGGGAGATATATTTAAAGAGGTTACCACACAGTTTACCAAACGGTTTGATTTATATAACTTTGGACATACACACTTAAGATTACTGTAAAGGGGACAGGAGAGGTTACCCTTGAAATTTCCAAAGGCTCCTCTATGATAGGAAAATAGATTATGGCCTCTGAAAGCTAATTGTACATTACCACCAGGATACACGAGAATGAATTTAATTTGTCTCAGAATTGAGAGCTTGAATTGTACTACAAGCCGGCACATGAATTTCCATTCTGACTTGACTGTGTTGTAAATTGGCTATTATGTATGTTTATAGGTGCACTTAGGGCTGGGGTCCTTCTCCCGAGTGTCTTAGAAACTCCGAGGTCCTGGCACCCTGTGGGAGCAGAGGCAACATCGCGAAGCCCCACGGAGCCACGGAGCCCTTGCTAGGCTTGCAGAGAGATGAGGCGTCATTATTTAAATGTCACTATTTTCCGGAATATAAAATGAAATGAAGGGCAGCATGTTTTCTTCTGATGTTCATTCACAAGCCCTGGCAGCTTAAAGACTTCCCAAGTTCAAGAAAGCCAGCTTCTCCTTGGCTGTCTGTAAAGGGATGGGGAGACATAATACAGTGAGCTTTTATCAACCTCCAGTGTCCTCTTTATCAACCTCCAGTGTCCTCTGCAGTGTCACACACACACACACACACACACACACACACACACGTGCACACACACAGATCCGGATATCCTTTTCTGTCTATAAAAAGCTGTAGTTAAGGCTCTGCCTGGGATTCGAATGATTCTTGAAACCGTTAAATAGATTCTTGCTCTGAAGCCGGCAGAATATTAATGACCTGCGTTAGCTACAGTGTCAAAAGGATCATACAGTCTCAATCTTATTTGGTAAACACTCTCTGTTTAAAAAAAAAAAAAGAAAGAAAGAAAGAAGAAAGAGATTATTTAAGTGTTGGCAACAAAGGGCTCAGCAGAGAGTGTACTCTGAATGGACCCTGCTTCCCCGGGGACAAATGTCAACCCAGTTCAAGCTTTGTTAAAGGGGCTGAAAAGATCCGCCAGCCCGCGCATGGGCACGCTTCTGGCCAGCATTAAGAAAATCAATGTAAAATAACAAAACCGCATTCACATCACAACCTGGCCAATACACTTCCAGCAGATGTGACAATCCTATTTTGACAGTTCAGATAGCTGGTAATGGATGGCCAAAGAAATTTCTCTTTGACATGGGGCCCGAGTTTATGCTATCACAGCTCCCCTGTTTGGGCCACATGAAGGATGCAAGAAAGCAGAGAGCATAAACAGCCGTCATCTTGGTGTAATCAACGCGGAATGATGCAAGCCTCGTCAGTATCCCTCCGGTCTACTTTGAATTTTTATCCTTCTGCATTTAATAATAGCCCCGAGAATAGATTAAAATGTCCACAGTCGTCTTTGCTTCCCATCTTGTCATGCTTTGCCAGCTCCTTTGTCATCCCAAACGCATTTTTTCTTTCTTTTTTTTTTTTTAGCACATTACTCACCTGGTTAATGAAAGGAAGGAAAAAGAAAGAATAGAAAGCATTGCTGTCAATGGCAGTGGCATTTCCCTGAAGCCTTGCGGGCGCGCCGCTCTGACATTCTCCCCCCCTTGTACCTGAAACTTCGGGACATCTCCCATTCTGGCGGGTCAAAAAAAGCTGTCCCTCGGGGAATAGTTTAAAACTACTTGGAACATGTTTTGATTTACAGATTATCAATTCCGCTGAGCCACAGAGAGACATATTTGGGAGTCGCATAAACAAACACATTCCACGGTGCTGTGGATTAACCTAAAGTGACACATTTATTTAAAAATCTGCCTACTACTTGTCCTCATTGATTAAATGCCCTTAAGAAAGTAAGTCTGATGAAATGAAAGCCATTAAGATGCAGCCCACCCTCCTCCGCTCCTTTTGATGGTTGACACATTCCCCAGAGTGGGAGATCGGCTGGCTGATAAGCTAACACTGAATTATAAGCACTTTGTGGAATGTCACTGGCAAATGAAAGATCTACTGTTTTGCTTGCAAAGCAACCGTGTGCCTTAACAGCACAAAGATGGACACGGTGCAGAATTATTTCATCCGGTGTGCTTGGAATATAAACGAATGTGTACCCCACGAGCACGTTTCCGCAGGAGAGATCAGCATCACCAGGACTCATTCCCGGCCACCGTGCCATTGATCGCGAAAACAGAAGGGCCTGCCAGGGACTTTGTCAAAGTGGCCAGGACCCCACTGAGCCTCGGGTGATTGTGCTGTGGCTTGTTGTTAACCGGGCGGGCGTTAGCAGCTGGGGAGGAGAGATTGTATGTAGGCAAGTGGCAGTGATGGCGGAGAGATTTAATGGAAGGCTCTTTCCCTTTTGGGACGAGAGGCATAAACAACATCTGAGGTGTCGTGCAGAGGGTGGCAAAGACAGAGTTCAAGCTGTGTTTTTCCTTACTGGCCTTATGACCTTGAGAAAAGGTCCGTTTGCTGAGTCTTCAGTTTCGTGGCCTGAAAAGCGGGGCTAATAATGTTTGTTTTTTACCAGGTGGTGGAGGCGCTGGTGGAGAATGTGCCAGCCTGCACTTTGCCGCTGCATAGCGCCACACGAAGGTCAGGGTCGTCCCTGGCAGCAGTGAATGCGGGCAGCAGGTGGTCTTTGCACCCAGGTGGCCAGACTACCTCTCCGTCCACGGGCAGCGGGTCTCTACTCTGCCTCTGCCGATGTCAGACAGGATCAAAGCGGACCCTCTTTGCAGGTCATTCCAGGCCAGGCCAGAAAAACCTAGAAAACCTGGAATGTTGTCCCAGCTTGGCTCTAAACGGTGTGATGGGTGTTTCCAAAGATTGGAGGTCAATCAGACCGTCCAAGTGCAGAAATATTAGTAAATTTTGGACTGGCTTGGACACCAGATCAGAGACCTGGCTTGAGGAAGGTTCAAACTACTTTTTTTGTTGTTTCCCTTGATGGGCAACTAAAAATTCTTTGAAAAATCTGCAACAGAAGGTGAGTTTTAGGTTTTCCCACATAAACGTTAATTTTCCTGCAAAACTTTGTCTCCAGCCGTGCCTACCCGGCAGATATTATTTCTACCAAGCATGATTTTGATCGCATTCTCTGCTCCCATACGTCTGTAGGTTGCACTGGGAAACTTCCAGGGCTGGATCATGTTCACTGCTATATGCACCCCACAGTTTTCTCTCTGCGGCCGATTCCAGAGAGGGCTCTGTCTGTGCTGTTCCAATCTGACTCTCGAGTGTGGACAATGTGGACAGTTCTGTTTAACCCCTTGTAATGTGGGTTAAATGGACTCGGGTCTGCTTTTGGCTTAGGCAGCTGTTAGCTGTGTTATTGTGTTGTCCTGAGTTTATCTCCTAACTTTTTAAATACTAATGATCATTACAACGATGATAACTTCTAATTACCGCGTGCTTATCATGTACCACGCATTATTATGAGGGTTAATATGTTGTATTTGCTGTAATTCTCCCAGGAACCTCACATATTGGATTTTATTATCCAATTATGTCTGTGGTGCAGGTTAAATCACTTGCTCAGGATTCCACCTCTGGAAGATGTGGGAAAAGGGATCACAATCGAAGTCTGAGTGACCCTGAATCCTCAGCAGTATCCACCCTGGGCTGTTCAGAATATTAGATATGATCATGTCTGGGAAAGCATCTTTCTCCTTTTTTAATTTTTTTAAATTTTATTTTAGAGAGCATGAGCAGGGGAGAGGGGCCGAGGGAGAAAGAGACAGTGAATCATACGCAGCGAATCATGTGCTCAGCACAGAGTCTGACACGGGGCTCAAACTCAGGCACTGTGAGATCTTGATCTGAGCCGAGATCAACAGTTGGACGCTTAAACTTTGAGCCACCCAGGCGCCCCTAAGGAGATAATTTCTTATGGACAACTTGGAAAACGCAAAAGGAAGTAAAAACCACTTATGACCCTGATGCTTTTCATAAAGAGATACAAAATAAAAAGTCAAAGAATCTCCTTCTAACTTCCACCCCAGCCCTCAGGGATACACTGTTGTTAGCAGTTTCGTGTATATACGTTCAAGCCCTGTTCTTGGTGAGTATTTTTTGAAAAGGAGAAAACCCTCAGTTAGAAGTGAGCGATGTTCCTGCTGTTGCGGCATGAAGGGTACAGACTGACCTTGAGCATCCAGGATGTCCAATGAGCATCCAAGATGCGGGATACTTGGGCTGCTTTGTGTGTGCAGCACTTCTACAAGACCGTCTGTGTGTGTGTGTGTGTGTGTGTGTGTAACCGCTGTGGGGGTGAGCAACCGTCCCCAGCTGGCCCAAGTGGTAGGAAATGAGTGTTTTGACCTATTGGGGATTCCTGCCTTGGATTGTGTCTCTCTGTCGCCTTCCTTTCCTGCTTCTCTCCTTCCTTTCCTGCTTTAATTTCTGACCCTCTGCTTCTCCTCAACCTTCTGCTCTTGATTTCAGTGGAAAACGTGCTGAAGTGAAAGTGAATGGTGGGGATGGGAGGAGGGTGTCTAGAGAAGTGAGAAAAAAAAAATCAATGCTCCATGGATATTTTTAGGCAGCTGAGATTCCTTTCCTCTGATTTAGCTAAGTGCTTTGGGGCAGAACCGCCCAGCACTTTGAGTAGCTTCAGCAGATGCCCTATTGCCCCCCAGAGAATAAACCAGATAGGGAAGAGGAGGAGGGGGAGGGGGAGGAGGAGGACCAGGGGACTTGGGAGCCATATTCTAATCTGGTGAATAGGTGCGAGCGAGAGTGAGCTCATGTTTATTCTCCGAGCCCCTGGAGATGCCCTGCCCAAATCAGAGCCCAGGGATGGACTGTAAGCTGGAATTGAAAGCCTTGACCGCAGAGGGCGAGTTAGAAGCAAAGCTAGCTTTCAAAAGAGAAGTCTTGCGAAGCCTCTCGATCACGTGGCGAGAAGCCTGAAGGGGTATCTCTGCTGTTAGGGTTGTTTTACACTGAGGATGGAAAGGCGGTTCCCTGGAGTTCAGAGCAACCCACGGTGCTGCCTGTACCCTGGTCCAGTTGTCCACTGGCCACCTGGGGGGTGGGGTGCATTTGCTCGCCGAGAATGAGTGGAGAAAATTGCGGCTGCAAGACCTGAACACTTGACGCCCACATCGTGAGCTCTCCACGGCTCTGATAGATTTCACTGAATTTACTGATATAACCCGGGACCCAGAAACTTCACTCGCTCCGCCAGCAACTTGTTGCGTCATTTACAAGTACACGTTTGTATCTTCCTGCCTGGCTAAACGTAGTTTCGAGCAAAATCTGGGGTTGTCCAGTTCATCCCATCCCCTGTTTTTCTCACATGCAGAATACAGAACTAATCAGTGCTAATAATAATACTTAATAATAAGTACCTAATAATATTAAGGTAGAAATTCCACAGAGAGGGGTAAGTCGTGGAGTCAGAAACCACGAGAAGGAGGCTCTGCGTGTTTTGTCAATGTCAGAAAAAGCCAGAGATTGAATTACAACTGAATATGCACAGTTGGGCGTATTTTATTATTTATAACACATGCTTCATTTTTAACACTCGCCTGAATGCCGTATCATTCTTCTGATGGGTTTTCCATCCTGTACACCCACCTTGCCCGGCCCCCCTCATTTAACAGCATCAGCTGCTGCTGTCAGGCGGACTCGTGCCCCTTGAGGGACGTTCTGGCGTTCGCTTCAACTTGCTTTCCAGAAGTCACTTCCAGGTTTCTCGGGCGGGATTCCAGAGCTCAGCGAATTGAAATCCAAAGAGAAAACAACAGGACAACCCATGGCGGGGTTAACGTGTCAAAGATGGACCTTGTGCCCATTGACAGGATTCAAAACAACGGCCAATAGTGGACCCATTCAGCAAGTCTATTTTCCTCCGTGGCAGGCATTGTGCGCGGCAGCGGGGACACAGAGAGGAGCCCCTGCCTTGGTGGAGCTTAGTCTGGTTAGAGGAGACAGACAACAAACCGGATCATTACAGGTTGCATCTTGTACTGTGGACGTTGCGGTGTGATAGAGAATAAGAGGCGGAGGACAGGGGGGAGTTGCTGTTCAGCGCTGCCCTTTCAGGAGCAGGGGGCAGTGCAGCTGATTTGGGCAGGTATGCCATCTCTGGGTCACTGGTATACCAGTTTTTCCTTCTAATTTTCTTTTTTTTGAACATGTATTCATTTTGGAGAGACAGAGAGTGAGTGGGGGAGGGGCAGAAAGAGAGGGAGACCCAGAATCCGAAGCAGGCTCCAGGTTCGTGGCTGCCAGCGCGGAGCCCGAAGCGGGGCTCGAACTCCCAGACCGTGAGATCGTGACCCGAGCCCAAGTTGACGCTTCACGGACGGAGCCACCCAGGCGCCCACGGGAATACCATTTTCAAACCCTGTTCGCACATGTCCAGCTGCTCGGTACTGTAAGGTGCAATTCAGATAGAGGGTTTCCGTGGGAGATGTATTCGCACATCAGAAGAGCAGCCGTAAAAAGGAGCACACACTGGGAGACTTAGGCGCCAGGAATTAATTTTCTCACAGTTGCAGAGGCTACAGGTCTGAGATGAAGGTGTTTGACGGGGTTGTGCTCCCCCGCCTCGAGCCTCTCTGCTTGGGTTTTCGTGTGGTCTCTCCCCTGCGTGTGCGCACGTCTGTGTCCCAATCTCCTTTCTTCCCATAAGGGTACCACTCGTACTGGATCAGGATCCGCTCTGATGCCCTCGCCTTAACTGAATTACGCTCCAGACGATCTCCAAATGCAGTCAGGTTCTGGGGAGCTGGGTGGCCGAGACTTGAGTGTATGAATTTTGAGGAGACGCACTTCAGCCCAGAGGGTGAGGAAGGGAAGACTGTCTGGTGGGAGACCTTCATATGGATGCGTTTGGGGGGACTTTATCTTGTCCTTTGGGTACCTTGTAATGTGCTGCACCTCTGACTCAAGAGAGCGACCGTCAGGGGACGCAGTGAAGGACCTTTTTGCATTCTTTAGGGAGACGAGGTTCCAGTAGTAATGAGTCCTGCCCTCAGTGAGCCATCTGAGAACCTTGGACTGGGCTAGGGATTTTTAAAATTAATTAATTAACTAATTAACTGATTAACTATCTGTAACATTTTTTAAAAGTTTATTTACTTTGAGAGGGAGAGAAAGTACAAGTTGGGGAGGGGCAGAGAGAGAGGGTCCACACCCTCAGCGCAGAGCCTGATGTGGGGCTCGAGAATCAGGAGAGCCTCCCCTGAGCCCAAGTCAGATGCTTAACCGGCTGAGCCACCCAGGCGACCCTAGAGATTCTCTTTAACAAAGGTCTGTATCTCTTACCTCGAAATGGGGAGGTCGATCTCAGTACCAGTTCTGCAAAGATGCTGCCTTTCGTCGCTAATTGAAGATAAATGAAGTAAAAATCGCCATGCTAAGTCACTAGGAAGAGGATACCTGTTTTTTAAAAAAACAAAAAACAAAAAAACGTGTTGATACATTCAAAGTTCTGTAACACAGATGGAAATCAATTGCCAATTTATTGAAAACTGTGTGCTCAGCCTTCTGCTGAGGGGCATCTAGAAGCATAGTAATTGATTTATTTGTTCTTTCACTCAGCACATGTTTACTGAGCCTTTACCACAGCCTTCCCCTTCCATGTCCCTTTAAAACAAAACAACACAACAAAAAACCCTGTTTAAAGATCATTCAAGCATGATCTGAATTTATTCAGTCTGTTCGTGTATAAATCTTATTGTAGAATCCTTCTTTCCGCCTCTGGGGTGAGCTCCGGGGGGACGGTAGTGGAAAGACAGGGCAAACGTGGGCTGCCACGTGACCGAGAGGGTGTTTTTGTAGAAAACACACCCCTAAGAATGGGGTTGTGAGGGCCATGCAGTCAGAATCCATTACAGGCACCATCAGTTAGAACTGTGAAGGAATGGGGACACCAAAAATTAAGTTAAAAAATTTTTTTAATGTTTATTATTTATTTCTGAGAGAGAGAGAGAGAGAGCATGAGCAGGGGAAAGGCAGGGAGAGAGAGACACACACACAGAATCCAAAGTGAGCTCCAGGCTCCGAGCTGTCAGCACGGAGCCCGACGCGGGGCTCGAACCCGTGAACCGAGAGATCATGACCTGAGCCGAAGTCGGACGCTTAACCAACTGAGCCACCCAGGTGCCCCCAAAGTTATTTTTATCTTGAAATGAACCATATGGTGATGAGGATGGAGTGCCAGTTAGGCATCTCTGGGAAAGGAGCCAGAAGGAGAAGGGAGGTTCCTGCGTGGGATGCAGGCTCCCACGGAAATTACTGGGTAGAACTTGTGAGTCAAGGTGTTTGTTTTAGTGGACCTGCTTAATAATGTGTGCATCGGGGACAAGGGCCAGGTCTTTGTGTTACTCACTCAAATTAATACCCCCTCACCCCCTCACCACCTTCTTTTTAGGTTACTGAGGTGTTGGGCCATCTTAATTGTGTCCTTACTTTATCCACCTCTCACATTTAGCCTGTGCATTTAGTCTGTGCATCAGACGTGAGGCACACTGAGTACTTAACAACTTTTTTTTTTCGAATGAGTGAATTAATCACTTGGCCGGGGGGGGGGGGGGGGTGGGTGGGCGGGGCATTTCTCCACAAATAGATGATTCAGGATTTGTAGTAATGCTATCCTTTTGACTCAGGTGGAAAATGCATCACCAAAGTCTGGTTCCTGGTGATAAGTATCGAGACGGGGTCCTCAAGTTTGATTGGAAGGCTCCGTGACAAAGCACAATCCATTAGAGGGCTTACAGAAGGTACCCATTATGCATTGTCTAGATGGAATGCCACTAAAAATGCATGGGAGAGGAAGAGAGTCATTCTTCTCATGGACAGAATCAAATGTGCCATGAAAAAAAAGAGAGAACCCCTTGGTCATACTCACCAAGTGTGCCAAAATCTTGCTTTCAAAGCCCCTCTCATCGGTGGTGGTGGTCTCGTGGGATCAGGCTGGTCTAGGACAGGAGTTCCGGTCTTGCAGAAATGGGAACACAGAATGCTGCAGGCTCTTGCTAATCCCAGGGGAGCAGCGTCCTTGATGTGCGTCTCTCTGATGTTTGTGGACTCCCCATGAACGTGAGACTCTCACGACATCAGTGGAAATTCTGTGAGAGTCAGGAAAATACGCAGGGAGAACCGGGTCTTAGGGGATTTCGCTTGATTGTCAGAAATGTGGCCCAAAGACTTTGTCTGGAACAGGTACTAGGGAACCCAAGGAAACCAGGATCTCTTAGGAAAGCACCAATCGCTTCTGCTGTGAGCTAGAACTACAAATGAACGGGGACATAAATGATTACCTTTACCTTCAAATGTACAATAATATGTGGAGACACAGAGACACAGGTTAAGATTTGTACGTTTAAAATTCTTCAATGTAAAATTCATTTAAAATTTCTTAGGTTCAGCACAGGGGTTAATTAAATTGTGACACATCCTCACGATGGATTACCTGGCAGTCATTGAATATGACATTTTAAAAGAATTTTTAAAAACATGGAAAATGCTTGTGATATAATAAATGAAAAAAAAAAAAAAACACATCGCAGCATATGTAAGTATTAAGGGCACATGTGTGTAAAAACATAACCTGCATGGCTCCGTATATGTGTCTGGGGAGCTACGGCCAATGGTTCTTCTTCTTCAGTCTTTTCCTGTATGTTCCACGTTTTTTTTTTTTTTTCTCAATATATGAAGTTTATTGTCAAATTGGTTTCCATACAACACCCAGTGCTCATCCCAACAGGTGCCCTCCTCAATGCCCATCCCCTACCCCCCCCTCCCTCCCACCCCCCATCAACCCTCAGTTTGTTCTCAGTTTTTAAGAGTCTCTTATGCTTTGGCTCTCTTCCATGTTCCACGTGTTCTTGAAAACATTTCGACTCATGGGGGCACCTGAGCGGCTTCATAGTTGAAGCATTTGACTTGGGCGCAGGTCATGATCTCATGGTTTGTGAGTTCGATACCCACTTCTGGCTCTCTGCTCTGAGCCTGGAGCCTGCTTGGGATCCTCTGGCTCTCTCTCTCTCTCCCTCTGACCTTCCCCCACTCTCTCTCTCTCTCTCTCTCTTTCTCTCTCTCTTTCTCTCTCTCTCTTTTTCTGTCTCTCTTTTTCTCTCAAAAATAAATAAACATAAAAAAATACGGTTAAAGACTTTCAAGTCATGAAAGTTTCAAAGGAACAGCAAAGTGGACAAAATCATGGGACTGACACATGGGTACTTACTACAAAGATGAGACAGATGCCAACAATATGTCCTATTGACTTCAAATGTCTCCTTAAAGCATACAAGGAATTTGACTTCGCACATAACAGCTTAGGTCCGCCTACCGTCTCTTCCCCATCCCTCCTTTGCAGAAGTAACCCCTGATTTTTAGTCTGGCACATGTTTGCCTAAATTAAACACTGCATTTCTCAGATATTGTCATGTGACTAAACGCTGCCCAGTGGAATTAAAGCAGAAGTTACAGGGGCGCCTAGGTGGCTCAGTCGGTTGAGCGTCCAACTTCAGCTCAGGTCACGATCTCGCGGACCGTGGGTTCGAGCCCTGCGTTGGGCTCTGGGCTGATGGCTCAGAGCCTGGAGCCTGCTTCCAGTTCTGTGTCTCCCTCTCTCTCTGCCCCTCCCCCGTTCATGCTCTGTCTCTCTCTGTCTCAAAAATAAATAAACGTTAAAAAAAAAAATTAAAAAAAAAGCAGAAGTTACATGCACAACTTCCTGGTAGAATCCTTTTTTTTTTTTTAAACAGGGTAAACATTTATTTATTTATTTTTTGAGTGAGCAAGAGATAGAGAGAGAGAGAGAGAGAGCGCATGTGGGAGGGGCAGATAGAGAGGGAGAGAGAGAATCCCAAGCAGGCTCTGCACTGCCAGTGGGGAGCTTGATGTGGGGCTGGAACCCACGAACCATGAGATCATGACCTGAGCCGAAATCAAGAGTCAGAGGCTTAACCGATGAGTCGCCCAGTCACTCCCCGCCCCAGATAGAGTACTTAAAGGAAAGGGGGCCTGTTGCCCCCGCCCCTTATGCCAGCTGGAATGTGGCCATTATGACAGGTGCTGTCATGGAAAACCAGATGGAAGCTGTGTGCTAAGAAAGGTGAAGTTGTAAGATAGCAAAGCCCTCTTGTCTTCTGCTTACTGAGTTGCTAATACAGCCCTAAGCAATTCACCTGGACTTCACTTTGACAAACAAATGAAATTCTCATTCCTTTAAGCTACTATTACTTTAGATTTTCTGTCGTCCGGCCGCCCAAGTTCATCCACTGACTCAACCGTGTATCTGTCTCATGTATGTCTTGTATTTTTTACCACATAGGTCCGTATCCTAACCAACATATACATTGTGTGTTAGGGTCATAACAGGTGGTATCATACTGCATGTAGCCTTTCCGAACTTGCTTTTGTAAAAATTTGTTGAGATATTTTTGATATCTCTCTATGTCGATACTTGTACCTGTTTTGAATGTCGTAGACTATTCCTCAATTTATCTTTCCCAAGGAACAGATGGGTTTCACTATTTTACTCTTGCAAAAAGTGCTAGAGCACACATCTCTGTGCATGTTTTGTGGTGTAAAACAATGAGAGTTTCTCTTGGGTGGATACCCAGTGGCGGAGTTTCTGGATTACAGGGTACGTACATCTTTAGCTTGAGCAGGTCTTGCTAAAATCTTTTTATTTTTTATTTGTATTTATTTTTTAACATTTACATCAAAATTAGTTGGCGTATAGTGCAACAATGATTTCAGGAGTAGATTCCTTAGTGCTCTTTACCCATTTAGCCCATCCCCCCTCCCACACCCCCTCCAGTAACCCTCAGTTTGTTCTCCATATTTATGAGTCTTCTGTTTTGTCCCCCTCCCTGTTTTTATATTATTTTTGCTTCCCTTCCCTTATGTTCATCTGCTTTGTCTCTTGAAGTCCTCATATGACTGAAGTCATATGATTTTTGTCTTTCTCTGACTGTCTAATTTCACTGAGCACAATACCCTCCTGTTCCATCCATGTAGTTGCAAATGGCAAGATATCATTCTTTTTGATTGCCGAGTAATACTCCATTGTATATATATACCACATCTTCTTTGTCCATTCATCCATCGATGGATCTTTGGTCTCTTTCCATACCTTGGCTATTGTCGATGGTGCTGCTATAAACATGGGGGTGCATGTGCCCCTTCGACACAGCACACCTGTATCCCTTGGATAAATGCCTAGTAGTGCAATTGCTGGGCCATAGGGTAGTTCTCTTTTTAGTTTTTTGAGGAACCTCCATGCTGTTTTCCAGAGTGGCTGCACCAGCTTGCATTGCCACCAACAATGCAAAAGAGATCCTGTAAAATAAATTCTTTTTAGCAGTATATAAAAGTTTGTGTTTCTCTGCGTCCTGACCAACATTTGACATTATTGGACTTCTTCGCTTTTTTCCTACCTGCTGAGTGAGAAATGGTATTTTATGGTCATTTTCAATTTCTCCATTTTCCAAGATGAAAGGTATCACCTTATTAATTAGGAAAGATAAATATGAAAGCACCTTGCGGCTTGAATGTTAAGATATACATTAAGTTGTTCCAGGCAGTCTAGACATGTATCAAGTAGCAGTGGGAAATCTTTCTCATCCATATGGTTCCCTCTCCCAGCTCACAGAGATATCTAATTTATTATTCTAGAAATACTGTGTATAATAATACAGGCCTTAAAGCTTTGTTCTGCTTTGACACTTTTGGTTTTATTTATTTATTTATTTATTTATTTTTAATTTTTTTTTAACGTTTATTTATTTTTGAGACAGAGAGAGACAGAGCATGAACGGGGGAGGGGCAGAGAGAGAGGGAGACACAGAATCTGAAACAGGCTCCAGGCTCTGAGAGGTCAGCACAGAGCCCGACGCAGGGCTCGAACTCATGGAGTGTGAGATCGTGACCTGAGCCGAAGTCGGCTGCTCAACCGACTGAGCCACCCAGGTGCCCCTTGTTTTTTTTTTTTTTAGATGACAGCCTCAGCATCATGGTGCAGAAGCCTTTTGAGTTGGTGGCCTGTCACTCTCTTTCTTGGTGACTTGCCACAAAGTTGTCTTGTTTTGCTGCTGCTGTAAACAAATCTCTCTTTGTATCACCTCTGTCTCCAAAACATGGTGAAGTGGGAGAGGTGTGGTTTTTCTTGACCTTCTTTCTCCTTACAGTGTCTTCAGGGACGTTATGCTCTGGATGAATATGTGTCTTTTCTTTTTCTACTTGTGGGAACATCCCCGATTCTGCCTTGAATCAGATTCCTTACAGACCATGGACTCGAGCTCATCTGGCAGTTCATCTTGCTGAATTGCTGCTTGAGGTGGTTGCTTTTTGAAGGGCATTTGTACTTTTCTAAGGGACTCTGGAAGACAGACTGTCTTTGAGAAAAACCTGTGTCCTTTTGGGTGGAACTTAAGATACGCTGATAAGTGAGCGAGGTCAGTGTTGCAAAATTACAGGCTCTGCTGGAGGTGCTCAAAGGACACCACAGTATTTAGTAATATAAATCAAGTTGAGAATATTTGGCCTGGCGCTTAAAACATGTGTGGACATGAAAACAATATGGCGGTCATGTCTTTCTAAGACGCCATTTTACAAAGTCTTGGTTTATTCCCATATATCTAAGGTGCAACTCTAGTACTGACAGGAAAAGCCACGGTTGTTCAGCCTTCTCCCTGGACCTCCTTGTAGTCCAACAAATGGGTACACTGTGAATATTTACATAGGTGAAGACAGATAGCTGTTTAGGTGGGCAAACTGCCAAGCAAGCACTTGTCCAGAGGGGTTAGATCACCTGAAGACCAGGCTATTAGATGAAGGGGAACAAAATGGTTTTACGGAGAATACATTAAGAGGTAGTAAGAATAAGACCAGGGCACCTGGGCGGCTCAGTGGGTTCAGCGTCTCACTCTTGATTTTGGCTCAGGTCATGATGTCATGGTTTGTGAGTTTGAGCCCTGTACCAGGCTCCACGCTGGTGGTGCAGAGCCTGCTTGGGATCCACTGTCTCCCTCCTTCTCTGCCCCTGCCCCGCTTGTGTGCTCTCTTTCTCTCTCTCACGAAATAAATAAATAAACTTAAAAAAAATAAGAAGACCAAATTTTGGGAATAAGGAAGAAGTTCTAGAGACATTTAGGCCAATTCTCTTAGTTGGTGGGAAAAAACTAAAGATTGAAACTTGGGAGATTGGTTGCTAGATTCACTTCTATAGCTAATTAGCCATATGCTCTTGGACCTTTCCTGGGGCTGGGGCTCTACAGTGGGAGGTTGGGCCATGTAGAACTCCATGATGTCCTCCCTGCTCTAACATGCTATTTTCAGAACTACGTCAGGGATCACATTTCTGCCAACTCGGAATAGGAGCCAGGTCACCTGGAGGTGTTTGCAAGGCATAAATAGAAACAGCATTGATTCTGGAATCTGCATAATAGAAAAAATAGCTAACATGTAGCATCTATTATATATCTGCATCATTCTAAGTCCTTCATATGTATTAATGTTTAATTTTCATAACAACCCCGTAAGAGAGGTACTGTCTGGTTTTATTTTAAAGTAAGCTCTCCCCTCAATGGTGGGGCTTGAACACATGACCCTGAGATCAAGAGTCACATGTTCTCCTGATTGAACCAGCCAGGAGCCCCGAGATACGTACTATTCTTATCCCCATTTTTCAGATGAGGAAATCAAGGCTCAGAGAGGTTTCATAAAACCTCCAAGCTTTCTAGGTTTGCTTAACTTAGATCCTTATGAGTCGTTAAAGTGTCTGTGACTCTGTGTCAGGATCTGTAAAAATGGAAATAATCAAATCTCTTTTTATACCTCGCAGGGCTGTGGTAGATACCAAATGGAACAGTGCATGTGAATGGTACCTGAAATAGCTCTTTTGTATTTTATTTGTAGAGACATCACGTACCATTAAGGAATTACTTTAGAAAAGGGATCAGAGAGGGTCCACCCCTAAATACGGCATAGCCATGGCACTGAAAGAATGGGGTCTGGTGTTTTTGTCTCAGGGGCTTTACTCCTTTATTAATACAGTTTGAGGTATGTTTGTGTGTGTGTGGGGGGGGTTGTTTAATTTTGCAGGTACGGCCTGGGGGTTTGAGCTACAAGTAGGTAGGTACATAGGTAGGTAGAGATAGAATATATATTATAGATAGGTAGGTAGGTGGACAGATCGTTCGATCGATAGATAGTTTTTTCCACAGGAGGAATAATGTGTGATTTTTGTTTACATAATTAGAGCCTTCATCATGTGCGCTCTTTAGAAGCAACATTTCTTATAGTGTCTGGATATACAAATCCAAGACCGAAAGAATGACATAATTTCAAACTAATTTTGGTCTAATACAACTTAGATATAAGAGTTCTCACCCTTTGCAATTTTCTTCTTTCTGTGAAATAATTAATATTCTTTGGGAAAGAAGAAAAGGTTGAAGCCTTGTAGAATTTATCGCTGAACTCTGGCCAGATGAGTACAGTCCTGTTTTCCATGCCTTAAGGCCACCTGTGAAAATCTTAAATAAAAGTGAAAGCCACGGACTTGCTTTTTCAAGTCCAGTGGAAATATTTGTGCGGAGTCTTTCTACAAGTCAGCTTCACTTTAAAAATGCTTCCAAGGGCAGGGGAGCCTGGGTGGCTCAGTGGGTTAAGCGTCCGACTTCGGCTCAGGTCATGATCTCGCAGTTCGTGAGTTCGAGCCCCGTGTCGGGCTGTGTGCTGACAGCTCAGAGCCTGGAGCCTGTTTCGGATTCTGTGTCTCCCTCTCTCTCTGCCCCTACCCTGCTCACTCTCTGTCTCTCTGTCTCTGAAAAATGAATAAACCTTAAAAAAAAAATTAAAATGCTTCCAAGGGCAAAGTGATGATATGAATGTCTTGTGTTCTGTTATATTCCTAAAGCGTATTTAGACTTTTTAATTATAATGGGAAAACTTTCATACCACAGGCTTCTAGTGTTTGGAATTTGTTTTGCTTTGTTCGTAGAAGCTTAGTTTTTCCAGAAGTGAGTATTCTGGTGTGGGTCACTTCTGTAGTTACAACTTCACGTGAATTCCTGCAAGCTTAAGGTAATGTCTCCCCAAGGGAATCATGCAGATACGTTTGTTTGCTTTTCATAGCATTTTTATTGACATAGCATTTGATACCCATGGAAGAAAACACATATAGGTACTTATAAACTTGAATAGATATAAAAGAAACATCCATGAAATTCCCGTCTCTATCTCATTGTGTTATCAAAGGCAACCACTCTCCTGAACTTCTGTGTTTATTCATTGCTTTGCTTTTGTCTTTAAAAAGCTTTATTGAGATATAATTGATATATCACACCATTCACCATTAAAAAAAAATTTTTTTTAAATGTTTTACTTATTTTTGAGAGAGAGAACAAGAGACAGAATGCAGAAGGGGAAGGGGCAGAGAGAGGGAAAGAGAAAATCTTAAGCAGGCTCCATGTTCTCGGCACAGAGCCTGATGCGGGACTCAATCCCATGAACCTTGGATCATGTAGACTGTACAGTTCAGGGGCACCTGGGTGGCTCAGTCGGTTGGGTGTCCGACTTTGGCTCAGGTCATGATCTCTCGGTCTGTGAGTTCGAGCCCCGCGTCGGCTCTGTGTTGACAGTTCAGAACCTGGAGCCTGGTTTGGATTCTGTGTGTCCCCCCCTCCCTGCCCCCCGTCCCTCCTCCGGTCATGCTCTCTCTGTCTCTCTCTGTTTCTCAAAAATAAATAATTTTAAAAAATAGAAAAATAATAAGGCAAAGTGTTCAGTGTGCTTAATATATTCACAGTAGTATAGTCATCACCGTAATCAATTTTAGAACATTTTCATTACCCCCAAAGGAAACACAGTCCCCGTTAATAGAATAGTTACCTTTCTTCCCCAACTCCAAGCCTCCTTTGTGTGTGTGTGTGTGTGTGTGTGTGTGTGTGTTTCTTTTCTCTCTCTCTCTTTTTATTTTAAGTATGCTCGATACCCAATGTATGATTTGAACTCATGACGCCAAGATCAGGCGTTGCATGCTCTACTACGGAGCCAGCCAGGCGCTCCCCTTGTGTTTTTTAAACACAGCTTTTAACCACACATGTACTGTGCATAAGCTTTATCTGCAGCATATAGTTAGCTTTGCTTTTATTTGACCTTAATTTTTTTCATACTTTATGGACTTTTTCACTCAGCATGTTTCTAAACTACATCCATGCATTTGCACATAGAGTTCATTCATTTTTATACTAGTATGATTCCACCGTTGAGATAAAACCGTCTATTTATCCATATCCTTTTTATTACTTTGGTCCGTTTCATAGTTTCTGCTACAAATGCCTCTGTCCTGAACGATCCTGTACATGTCTCCTGTGCGTGGGGTCCTTTAGGATCTGCCCAGTACTGTCAATTTTGGTAGCAAGTTCAACTTCACAAGATAATGCGAGATTTTATTCCAAAGTAGTGATAATCCATCCTTCCGTTGGTTGAGGGGTAGATTATTTTTCCACACTATTGCCATCATTTGGTGTCATCGAGTCTCTTAATTTTTGCTCATCTAATGGATGCAAAATGGTATTTCGCTGTGTTTCAGCTTTTTCCCTGTGGATGAGGCTGAACCTCTTTGCATGGGTTTATGTGTGAGTCTTGTATCCTCTAAACTGCTTCTTGGTGTCTTTGTCAATTTCTTCCATTTGGGTGCCCATTTTATTGATGAGCAGCACTTTGTTGTGTGTTGTGATTACCAATCCATTTTGGGTTATATGTGTGGCAAACACTTTCTCCAAATTTCTTTTCTTTTTTTTTTAATGTTTATTTTGGAGAGAGAGAGAGAGAGAGAGACAGAGCCTGAGCGGCGGAGGGGCAGAGAGAGAGGGAGACACAGAATCCGAAGCAGGCTCCAGGCTCTGAACTGTCAGCACAGAGCTGTGATGAGGGGCTCGAACTCATGAGCGGTGAGATCATGACCTGAGCCGAAGTTGGACACTTAACCGACTGAGCCACCCAGGCGCCCCACCTTCTCCAAATTTCTAGTTCGTGTTTTTGTTCTTCTTCGGGTGCTTGCTTTCCAGAACTTATCATTTATTTGTAAGTATTTAACAATATCTGTCAGAACTTTCCTGATCCATGAGTTAGTTAGAAGTCTGTCTTTAGAGGGGCGCCTGGGTGGCGCAGTCGGTTGAGCGTCCGACTTCAGCCAGGTCACGATCTCGCGGTCCGTGAGTTCGAGCCCCGCGTCGGGCCCTGGGCTGATGGCTCGGAGCCTGGAGCCTGTTTCCGATTCTGTGTCTCCCTCTCTCACTGCCCCTCCCCCGTTCATGCTCTGTCTCTCTCTGTCCCAAAAATAAATAAAAAACGTTGAAAAAAAAATTAAAAAAAAAAAAAAAAAAAAAAAAGAAGTCTGTCTTTAGAGAAAAGTCTAATATTGCTAATTTAGTCTTTTCTAACTTGATTGTGTTATGGTTAAAATTGGAAATCTGTATGCTTATTTTAGCGTTTCTGTGTGTCACCTTTTGCAAAAGTTCTGTGTGTGCTTGAGAGAAATGTATATTCTCAAATATGCCCTTAGAGTCAAGTATTTAGTCGTGATTTTTATGCCCTTAGAGTCTTCTTATGCCCTTAGAGTCAAGTATTTAGTCGTGATTTTTAGGGTTCACGTATTTCCTAAGTTTTTGTCAGCCTAAGCTATCAATAACTGTGATAGAAGTACTGAAATGTTCCACTATAATCATGGATTTGTTAATTTTTATCTGTTGTTTAATCATTTTGTTGTTTGATATATTCTGGGTTTCTATTTGGTACAGGTATTTTTGAATTTTTACGCATTTCGGTTGAGATAAGCCTTTTTCCCACAGTGACATCCTTTGTTGCAAAAATAGGCATTTCTTAATCCCTTCTTTCTGAATTAATGGATCTAATTTTCCTTTCTTTCTTTCCTGTTGACCTTGTATATTTCTTCTCCTTTAAAAAATTTTTTTTAATGTTTATTTATTTTTGAGACAGAGAGAGACAGAGCATGAATGGGGGAGGGTCAGAGACAGGGAGACATAGAATCTGAAGCAGGCTCCAGGCTCTGAGCTGTCAGCACAGAGCCGACGCGGGGCTCAAACTCATGGACCGCGAGATCATGACCTGAGCCAAAACCAGGTGTCAAACGTTTAACCCACTGAGCCACCCGGGCACCCTTCCATGTCCTCATTTTAAATCTCTTTTTTGTGAATAGCATACAGGTGGATTTCTTGTTTTCAATTTGATGATCTCTGCTGCTTAGTTGAAAAATCAAATTCATTTACCTTTAGTTTTACTAAGCAATGGGCTTTATATCTATCATATTCGTTTTGTGTTTTCTCTTTATCTTGACTTTTCTGTGCTTCTCTCTCTCTCTCTCTCTCTCTCCAAATTGAGTTTATTTATTTTCATACCTAGTTTTCCTTTTACTTGCTTGGAGGATGTTTATCTTAACAGGGTCCATTGCAGTCTTACTTAAATGCTTTTCCACATACTGTAGGCACTTATCAATTCTCGTTATCTTTTAACCCACCTCCAAATTACCTTCTATTTTTGTCCATTATCAGACATGAGCACCATTATCATTTTAGTCAACATTTGTTTAGATTTACCTATGTGTGTTCCTATTGTATTTTTCATTTTCTTATCCCCTCTTAAATCTCCAGTGTCAGGCAGCTTTTTTTATTTCCTAAAATACATCTCCATTAGTGAAGTTCCGCTGAGTATCCTCTCTTAGTACTTCCTAATTTATTTATTTTTAGTTAATTTTTTTAAATTTTTAAAATTTTTTAAATTTATTTTATTTTTTTTAGAGAGGAGAGAGAGTGAGCGGGTGTGGGGCAAGGGTAGACAGAGCGGGAGAGAAGAATCTCAAGCAGGCTCTCTGCTCAGCCTGGATGGTACTTGCTTATTTAAACACATCCTTATTTTGTCCTGATTTGTAAAGGATATTTGTAAAGGATATTTGTAAAGGATAAAGCATTGGTTTAGCTTGACATTTGTAGCCCTTAGTGTTTTTGTTTTTTTTAAGGAGGCTTTCCCACCCAGCGTGGAGCCCAGTGTGGGGCTTGAACTCATGACCCTGAGATCAAGACCTGAGCTGAGCTCAAGAGTCGGACACTTACGACTGAGCCACCCAGGCGTCCCATCCTTAGTGTTTTGATGCCATTCTTCCATGGTCCTCTAGCCTTCATTACTGCTGCTGAGAATCTTGCTGTTTATCTAATTGTTCCTCTGAAGCTAATTTGTCCTAGTTACTATATACTTTGTGCTCTTTTATTTTGTATTTGGTATTTTGCTTTTTTACTACAGTATGTCTAGATGTGAATTTGTTTTTCTCTGTGCTATTTGATAGTAGTTTTGCATCCTGTCTCTGAAGATTTTTGCCTTTGGTTGATGACCGAAAGCCATCATACATTGTCGTCTTGAGTAGGAGGATGCAGTTAGGTTTTTTGTTGTTTTTTTTTTTAATGTTTACTTACTTATTTTGAGAGAGAGCGAGCACGTGCGGAAGCAGGGTCAGGGAGAAAGGATCTTAAACAGCTTTTGCACTATCAGAATAGAGCCCCACATGGGGCTCGAACGCACAGACTGTGAGATCATGACCTGAGCCAAAATCAAGAGTCGAAACCGACTGAGCCACCCAGGCGCCCTGAAATAATTTTGTAACCTCATTTGATCCTGCATGTTTCACCCTGGGTGGGCTGGCTTGTGACTTTTACATATTGACCACGGTGCCCTCATTTTTTCTCCAGCTATATATACTCCGCTGTCCGTATTTCCATCGAGTTTTAAATTTAAATGCTTTTCTTTTTTATTTCTGAAAGTTTGTTTTGATTCTTACTTAAATCTTCCTGATGATTTTGCCTCGTGATGCTTGATAATTTTAAAAAATTACACACTAAACATTTTCTCCTGTATTTGATACTCTCTTTGTATCATTTTAAACTTGAGATCATGAAGCCATTGAACCCACGGACTCATATGTCTGCCAAATTCATCTGTAGCTGCTCATTTCCTTATATCTGGTGATTGTTGTTGTTATTGTTGTTACGAGCTCCTGTTTGGTTCCCTTTAATCTCCAGGAGGCTCTACCGAGAATGCCTTCTTCTGGAGAGGATTTGTGTTTGGTGCATCTGGGAGCTGGGAGTGGGGTTGCCCTGGCCCGTCGCTGGCATCTTTGGATGACGCACAGCTCCCAGATGCAGCTCCCCCAGACTGCGACATTCACACAGCTTAGCCACCCAAGCCCTGCCCTAGAGTTGAAACTGACCTTCAGGCAAACTCTGGACTCGTGTTCTTCTCACCCACCCTTCCGGTTTCAGTTTGACCTTTTCGGTTTCTTTCTGTCTCTTCTCTTCGGAATTCCCTTACACGTTTCCCACTCTGCATGAAAAAAGTTGTCGTCTTTCTAGCATCAGCGTGTCCCCGGTCCTCTGTGTTGCCAAACTCCGACATCCCGGGTCTGGTTCACTTACAGCAGCACGCTCAGCTTTTCGGTAGCCAGTTAGGCTCAGACCGACTTTCTGAGTACTCAGCATGGGCCAGACTCTGCGCTAGAAGCTGTGGGGAATAATATTCCTAAGAGCTCGGAATCTGGTTGGAAAAATGTACATGCACACCACAAATCATTCTACAAGGCAGCGTGAAATATGTGCTAAAATAGAGGCCCAGCCATGGTGCGCAGCAAAGGCGAAGGCGTGAGGGCTTCACTCCCTCTGGGGAAAGCTGTGAATTGTGAGGCTCTCAGGATCAAGCTCATGCATTGAATATAAGCTTCCATTTCATAACCGTCCAAGGGTGTGCAGCCGGGCAGGAGTTAAATCAAGTCTCTTTCATGTTAAGAGTGACTGATGTGGAGGGCACAAGCTTACTGCGGAAATCTGAGGGAACATTCCAGACAGCCCCTGCTCCTCTTCTGCTCACAAACCTCCACTTGTCCTGGGAAATTATTTAGAAGGTGTGTGGCTGAAAAAAGGTGGAACGCATGTAGGTATTTCGAGTATTTCTCGGGAAAAAAACAGCCAACGCTTATCCTGCCATTCAGGGGACTTCTGAAGTGACTACTGTTTGTCCACTGGTGTTTTCCATTATAACTCTATTTTAAGAGGGTTGTAAGTTGACTGTAAAAATTCTCTCTAGGTGAAAACTTGGCATACCAGAGCACTCCCTTTGAATAATGCCTACCTCCCCACGCATTTTTTTTTTAAACTCAATTTGGTTTACATTAGCCAAGCTCTTTGAAACTCACAAGAAGGCAACAAAGCCTTTAGTATTGGAGAAAATTGATTCTTTCTATAGATGTTGGCAATCCTTTCTGCATGAAAGCTAAAAAACAAAAAAATCAAACCTAATGCTCTCCTTAATGTACAAAACAAACACCCAATTTTAGATAAGAAGTCTTTATGCACTGTGTCAGAAATTACAATACTGAAGCTATATAATGTCTGCTGCAGGAAAAAGGGGTTTTTTTGTTTTGTTTTGTTTTGTTTTTGTTTTTTTTTTTTTTTTTTTTTAAGAACAGATGCGGTTCTCAGCAACCATCTAGCTAAAGTAGATCCCAATGTGGGGAACTAGCATAGGAACAGGCGGTGGTTTTGTTATTTCTTCTGAGTTAGATGAACTCTACCAAGACAGTGAATTATACCGTCAAATCCCCAGTGATGATCGGAGGAATCAGTATATTCATACTCATCAATATATGCTTGTCATTAGGGAACAAAAGGAAGCCACAGAGGGAGACAGAGAAGGATGTGTCACTAAAAGGGCAATCCCATGCTGCATGAGACCTTTGAGATAGGAAGCTGAAAATGTTATTTTCGCGTAGCCTCAGTTTCCCCATGATTCTTTTCTTGAAGTGCTAAAGGGCATTTTAGTGATTCAGCTGCATAATCCTGGATATGAAGAAACAACTTCTTTGTGTGCCTAACCAAAGAGATAACCATCTGGTCTACCACTGAAGGCAGGGTCTGCTTTGTTGTATTTAGAGGGTGTGTGTGTGTGCATCTCTAAAGGGGTGCCTTTCTAAAAACTGTTAAGGATAAATTTGATTGCATGCAACGAATTTTCTTTTTTTTTTTTTAATTTTTTTAAATGTTTTATTTATTTTTGAGACAGAGAGAGACAGAGCATGAACGGGGGAGGGGCAGAGAGAGAGGGAGACACAGAACAGAATCGGAAGCAGGCTCCAGGCTCTGAGCCATCAGCCCAGAGCCCGACGCGGGGCTCGAACTCACGGACCGCGAGATCGTGACCTGAGCTGAAGTCTGACGCTTAACCGACTGAGCCACCCAGGCGCCCCACATGCAACGAATTTTCAACTTGCTTACTCGTTTTAGAATCTGTCGAGTAAGACGTGACTCACGGTGCTGTGGTAACGGCAACAGGAGAATGTTTTATTTTATTTTTTTAAATATAATTTATTGTCAAGTTAGCTAACATACGGTGTATACAGCGTGCTCTTGGTTTTGGGGGTAGATTCCCATGACTCATCGCTTACATGTAACACCCAGTGCTCATCCCAACAAGTACCGTCCTCAGTGCCCATCACCCATTTTCCCCCCTTCACTACCCTGCCATCAACCCTCAGTTTGTTCTCTATGTTTAAGAGTCTTTGATGGTTTGCCTCGTTTTATTCTTAACCTTGAAAGTTAAGGAGGTGAGAAGAAGGGTAGAGGGATGAAGAGCAGGTTAGTGCTTGGTTGCCAGGGTGTAGGGAAGAGGCTTAGGGCAGAAAGTGGGTGACGTGATGAAAGGACAACGCAAGGGATTCTTGATGGAAATGTTGACTGGATCAGTGTCCATATTTTGGTTGTGATATTGTGCTCTGGTTTTTGAAGATGGTATCATGAGGGGAGAACTGAGTAAAGAATGAATGGGATTTCTCTATTCCTTCCATCCTTCCTTCCTTCCTTCCTTCCTTCCTTCAAAGTTTGTTTTTGAGAGAGCAAGAGCATGCATGAGCTGGGGAGGGGCAGAGAAAGAGAGAGCAAGAGCGAGAGTGAGAGAGAGAGAGCGCATCCCAAGCAGGCTCCCTGCTGTCAGCACAGAGCCCGAGGTAGGGCTTGCTTCTATGAGCCATGAGATCATGACCTGAGCTGAAATCTGAGAGTTGGATGCTTCAACAACTAAGCCACCCAGGTGTCCCTGTTATTTCTTTTTTTTTAAAAAAAGCAATTTTTTTTCAACTTCATTGATATATAATTGACAGACAGGTATTTGTTGTTGTTATTGTCAGCGTTTTTTTTGTTTTGTTTTTTTGTTTTTTTAGCGCACGCACGCGAGCGAGAGAGAGAGAGAGAGAGAGAGAGAACAAGCAGGGAGAGGGGCAGAGGGAGAGAAAGAAAGAATCCCAAGCCGGTTCCATGCTCAGCACAGAACCCTACTCGAAGCACAGTCCCAGGACACTGGGATCGTCACCTGAGCCAAAATCGAGAGTCAGATGCTCAGTTGACTGAGCCCATTATTAAATTCGTCAAACAAGGAGGCCGTTAGACTGAGATGGCTTTACTGCCTTCATAGCCTACACAAGCAAGCTAGAACATAAGCCTGTCATGCCTCAAGATTAAGAAATTGAAATCTAAAGACAACTAATCACAAACAGTCAACTAGGCTTTCCCAAACAATGCACACCATTTAAACTACAGCCAACCAAATGATTCTCTGGCTTTGTTTCCACCTCTTCTATATAAAAATCTCTCCCTCAGCTCTTGTTGGTGGAGAGCTCCCAACCACTTCCGGTTTGGTGCCACCCAGATGAGATGGATTTTTGCTCAGATAAATTTCAAGCAGTTTACTATGCCACAGTTTATCTTTTAACAGATCACGCTGTGTAAGTGGAAGGTGTATCATGTGATGATTTGATACGTGTGTATTTTGCTAAAGGGTTACTACAGTGAGGTTAGTTAACGTCATCACCCTACACGGTTGGAGTGTTGGGTGTGGGGGGGGGGGTGAGAACTTCCCACTTCTACCCTATAACCCCCTTGCAAATATGCCACACAGCATTGTTAAGTCTAGTCACCGTGCTGTGTGTTATATCCCTAGATCTCATTCATCTTATAAGTGAAGGTTTGTACCCTTTGCCCACCTTCACCCCTTTGGCCCATCCCCTACTTTGTATTATTTCTGCCGACTTCGTATGAATCTACAATTATATAAACATAAAAAGTCTAGTTAAAAATACTGTTATGTTAACCTCAGTAGTACATATAATAAAAAGTAAGACTGGTAATAATGTGGTATCTTATAGAACAGGGATGGGTAAACTGCGACCAACAGAGCAAGAGTGGTCCACTGCCTGCTTTTGTCAATAACCTTCTACTGTGCAGTTATGCTCCTTAACTTACCTTCTGTCTATGGCTGTGTTTGTACCTTAGCGACAAAACTGGGTTGTTGCAAGGGGGACCATATGACCCACAAAACCTAAAATATTTACTACCTTGCCCTGTTCTGAAAAAAAAATTTACTGGGGCGCCTGGGTGGCTCAGTCGGTTGAGCGGCCGACTTCGGCTCAGGTCACGATCTCACACTCTGTGAGTTCGAGCCCCACGTCGGGCTCTGTGCTGACCTCTCAGAGCCTGGAGCCTGTTTCAGATTCTGTGTCTCCCTCTCTCTCTGACCCTCCCCCATTCATGCTCTGTCTCTCTCTGTCTCAAAAATAAATAAACGTTAAAAAAAAATTTAAAAAAATTTACTGACCTTTGATGTAGAATGTAAGCTTTATAAGAGCCAGGAAAGCATTTTGCCAGCTTGGTGATGACTATATGCCTGACATACTTCCAGACACATTGCAGGCAGAAAATAATCATTTGCTGACTTAAGGAAGCAACATATTATGAAATTATGAGTTTGCTGTGGACAGAATGAAAGACTTTAAAACATCAATGTGGGCTCATGACTGTGCATTTTTGCAAAGGCCAGGGAAGTGAAAGACGGTGATGCCTACTTTTTCTCGATTGTTAGAAGAGGACTATAGGTCTCACGTAAGCCCTCAGGATCTACATGAGGCCAAGAAAATGGAAAGAGTTTTAAAAGCCCTGAATTAACTGTGTATAGAGTCTAATGCAGTTCTAATTCACCATTATTCAGGCATATGATTTCCTTTTAGGTGCATAGCATGCCATAGTAGTTCGGTCTTTGAGGATAATTATAGCTAAGGCACTAAAACTGATGAATTTGATCAGAAGATTTACATCTGCTTATGGGGAAGGCGCCTTATTAACTTATTATACTGACGTCTTACTGGTTCAAGAGAAAAAGTATTAAAAACAGGAGGTGAGAAAATGCAAACCTTAAAGTTGGCTGTAGTTTTGAAATCTTGATTATATCAATGGAGCTGTAGACCTAAATGGAGTCTTTAGGGTATATTTTGTCAGGTGAAAATGTCCCTTGGTAATATAACCTTGTAAATTGTTAGCTAAAATTTGCCTTTCTCCAAGAGAGGGATAATTTCATCACACTAGAGTCTCAAGAATAATTTCCAGGGAATTTGGTCAGGACTGGGAGGATGAGAAGCAGAAGTGACGAAAGCAGAGGCTGGAGCCAGACGAAACTGGGTTCGAACCTCAGGGCCAGGAACAATTTAATTTTCCTTGCTTTGGTTCATCTGCAATGAGAAAACGATTCCTGTCTCAATGGGACGTTGTGGGGTTTAAATAAGGTTAGAGACTGCTTGGGACAAGGTATGGACTTGGCGACGGTCCTCAGATGTTCACTCCTTTTCCTTGGACCAAAAGACAAAGGAAGTAGAGGTGAGAGAGAGGAGGGCCTTCCAGGTGACTTTAGAAAGGGCTTCTGTCCCCTGAGTAATACCGTCTCCTAGCTGCTTCCCTGGGGGATCTGATGACTGTCATTTGCATTGTGCCTAAAGTAGTGTTGTGCAGTCTGTCTGGATGATGGGTCTGATGGATCGTTTTCGGCACATAAATAGCTGTGTAATCAAAACAAAGCAATAAAACCCTCTCCCTGGTGTAGTCAGCACATTGGACTCCTGAGAAGTTTCTGGTAAAACTCTTGATTGCCGATGCTGGCATATCATAACGTGAAGACTGATGAGCTCACCGGAGCCTGCTGAACATCCTGGAATCCATTCATTTAGTTACTTGAGGCATCCTCTCACCCTGCCCCCCACGCTCCATTTTTGGCATTGCGTTTCAACCCACAGGCCAGTGGTTGCCCAGATTGCTTGATTAGAATGTTTTCTTTAGGAAGTAACTCTTGGTACACAATCTTCATTGTGACAGGCGTCCTTTTCTTTTGTCAGGTTAAATACAAAGCAGTAAGAAACAGTATTCTCCAAGAGACCGCGTTTTATCCTTCCCAGCACAGAGGGTTTGACCTTGAGTGAGTTCCAGCAGCAAGACCAGAGGTGCTGTTAGTTTCACAGACTGCCTGTCAATGACAGTGGCCATTTTTCGAATTCAGAATGTAGCAGAATTATGACCAAGCACGTCCACCATGGATAGTCATTTATTATCATACTATAACAATTTACGGAGAGAATGTGACAATAAGAAAGGTAGACAGAAGGTACGACTGTCTAGGGATTATTACCTGACCTAAACTAGGGAAGAATCATAAGCAAATTTCAGAATGTAGATGGTGCCGGCCCCGGATAAAGAGCTGCCGTAACGACACGTGCTTATCCAGCGATAACACCCCACCGCAGCCAGCGGACAAGACCAGCGTGTGCTCCAGGTCTGTGTTGTTTGGAAGTCTTCTGAAATGATTAAGCGCAGCCAGTGTTTTCTTCCATTTCCTCTTGCGGCCCTGTTCGTCGCTTTGGTAATTTCCGGGACCCCAACCCACATTGCCGGCAAAAGCCATCCACCGCGCCACTCCTGTTTTCTCTTCCTCGAAGGGCCGTTAGTTTCAACTGGAATTATTTTATTCACTTTACCGATGTTGCATGTTAGAGGGAGACGTAGAACTGAGGGATGGTGTTCTTCCAGCTGGTATGTTAATTGGACACTGTTTATTCAACAGCAGCATTAAGAATATAAAAACCTCATCACCAGCCTTCTCTGAAAAGCCTTTGCAAATAATAGCCCTTATATAAAACTTAAGGCCCGAATGTTTCTTGTTTGTGAGTAACATAGTATTAGCATATTAAAATCATTACTAACCAGGGTTGGAATATGCGTTCGGAAGCCTGTCAATGTGGTAATGGTGGTAGTCTCAGAAACTCCACATCTGCCATAGGATTAATTACTCGCATAAAACATTATCATTTCCTCCCATCTCCTATGAGAAGGAGCCGCTGCTGGAGTGATTAATGGGCCTGAAAGAGATACAAAGGAATAAATGGGAATGTTACCTGGTGGATTGAGAGAGCGGCTCTTGATTCATATTAGAACAAGCTGAAGGACCTCAGTGGTGTAACAGTTGTTTCTCGAGGCCCAGAGGCAATTAAAAAGAAATGTTTGGCACCCACTCTGGGAAACTAAGTCTTTCAATGGCCAAGACTGCCTTCCCCCAGAGGCCTTTGTGTAGGAAGAGAAAGGGAGGGAGGTGAAGCCTGGTCACAGTGAACTTGGTCCCTCGGGGTAGGTGAACTTGCTGCTGCTTATCAATGGCAGGTTTCCTGGCTCCTCCTACGCTGTGTAGGACCAGGCCTTAGAGTCCTGCTGAGAGGTGACCTCCAACGTCCATGCTCATTTTCTGCTAAGATCTTACCACCGTACTTGCTGCTCGATGTCAAGCTGATGCAGATTCCATTTTAGAAAAGGAGGCAAAGAAAACTGAAAGAGTTTGAGAGTTTACAATGGAGTCTGAGAAAGAATTGAGCTTACAGTCAAAACTTGGAGATGATTCTTCACAGGCGAGAACCCAGCCTGCAATGAAGATTGGCAAGGACACTTGAATGAGCTATTATGGGAGAGCACACGTGAGAGCAGGAGGTGACCTATTGACTGTGGCCTTGAGCACCTCTCTGGTTGTGTTATCCCTCCTTCCAGCCAAGCACCTTTGTCCATCCCGAAACCATTTCCAGTTCACAATGGATTGCCTCCCCCGGTTTTGGCTCTTCTGTGTTTCATTCGTGAGAGAAACAGACTTTCCAAACAATACGAGTCCTTGAGTTTAGAAAATTCATCCCATTTCGTTGCTTCTACTTCCTCCTTATTTTCCCAAGGCCTCTCTTGTCGGGGGACAGATTTCCACAATTGGCGTTTGGGAGGTTAACGTTCTAGTAAGTGCAAAAAGAAGCCAAGACAGTTTTCAAAGTCTTTCAGCATCATTCTAATTAGAGACGCAATTAGAGTGAAGTTAGTGGTAATTTAAATTGATCAGCTGGATATCACATGATGAGTTGTTTGGAACTGACAAATCTAATGACTCTCTGCTTGGTGAGCAGGCTTGTCTTTCCATAAACAAAGATAAAAACCTGGCCACCTGGTTGCCCAAACCCAAGAGCCCATGAACCTATGGTAATGCTGTTTATGCAGGTGACACAAAGCTTACAATGCAGGTGACTGTGGAGTTTTCAGGGAGAATAACATTGGAGGTACGTCGTGTTAAGTTCTCCGCTGCTTTCCCCGCGTTAACTCCTGCCATTAAATTTCTGCTGCTTTGAATATTGACATGCTACTCTGCACAGAAGACCTTGGGATAACCTACTAGAACCTTATATTGTCTTAAAGTGTTCACATTTTTCTGTTCCTTGAGTGTTCTTTTTCATTAGATCAATCCTGTGCAGTCCATGGCATCTGATTTTCCGAGGACTTAGATAACACTGTCCAGAATCATCTTGGCTCTAAGGATGGAGGTAATGAGAGGGTGCGAGGGAGAGAATACATGTATGGTTGGGAGATCATGAATTGAACCTGAAGGTTTGGGTTGCTGTTTGTTGTTATTGTGGTCCTAAGAGCTGTGTTGAATTGTGAATTTTGTGGTTAAGTCATTAACATTTGATAGAAGAGAAACAGTGGTCTTGAATTGTCCTAGGACTTTGGTTTCAATACAGTTTAAGTTAGAGCTTTAGAGGGGACTCACCAGAGATTGTAAAAAAAAAAAAAAAAAAGAAAAGATGTCCCTGGGACCCCATTGCCCATTGCCAATGACATTACTAACCTTTGAAGGTGGTAGACTGCTACTTAAGACATTAAAATTTTGTCTTATGATATGCCCTTTGACATAAGAAATCTGCATCCTGGATGATTTAATGCGGTCTCACTTTGGCTTTAAGGTTCAGGAAGGAATAGATCTAGTCGATGTCATTTCTCAAGCCTGGAATAAAAATATATTAATAGAAAGACCTAGGAGGAATTATGGTTCCCTTTCACATGCTCCTTTGTAATTCCAGCTATAGGGCTTATTATAATAAGTAAAAATCCTCTGAAGTTTACATCTTATGTCACATACTACTCGTACTTCAAAATCCATGTATGTATTTTCGCCAGAAGTGCTAAACCTTTGAGAGAAGCAGGTCTGACGATTGAGTGTCTGGCTGGAAATCATTTACTATCGACGGTCACTCGGCTCAAGATTGTATCGCTGAAATGACTTAGGAAGAAAAATCAATAATGCTCACATATTGTGCAGCCCTCTTAGAGGATCATCTGTTTTACCTCACAAAAGCATTCCTTGTTCCAGACCATTCTTTTGAAATAAAAGAAGAAAAAAGGCAACCTAAATCATAGCTCATTTTCTCCTAGGCCCTTTTTTATTTCACGTTCCCTTTTTGGGGATGGGGGGAGGAAAAAACAAGTCTCCTGGAGAACTAGATAGGAAGAGATACAAGTGTGGTGTAAGGCTAAGATGGATGTGTTTGTATTAAAATTCCATTGCTCAGGTTTCCAACTGAGGAAAGGAAATTCACCGGTATATGTTTAATATCTCAATTTCCAAATTGTTGGGCAAAGGGGAAATGGCTTTATCCCCCATAGGATGGCTGGAATGAGTATTCACTTTGACATTACTTGTGTGTGTGTGTGTGTGTGTGTGCGCGCGTGCACACACACACACACACACACACACACACAGGGCATAGTGAGTCACCATCACTTCCATTCTCAGATAAACATTCACCTTCCCATTGTTCCCTAAGTTTAATTCTTATAAATTTATTCCCTCGCCTGGTTCTGGGATAAATTCTAGAATAGGGTTCTGATGAAATGAGATAGAAATGCACCTGTCTCATCCAGGAGGGGGACAAAATAACTCATTGGAATGTGAAATTGCAATCTATCGGGAGGCACATACAGCAAAAGCTGCATGAAGAAGTCAGCTGGCCCAGATTTCCCTTAGTTGCTCAGAAGAGTAGAATGGCCTCATCCTCAGATTGATTTGGAACTCTCCTTGGTGCTGAGATACTACCTGAGGGAATGTTCCCCCCGTATTGAGGCTCTAAGTGTGCCTGACGGGTTGCCCTAGGATGGGAATTCTTGTGCTGGGAAATTGTGTACGGTGGGGGTGCAGGAGATTTTTTACAAGGAACAAGGACATGACATTAAGTAAGTTTGAATTCACGGTGAGCACATTATTCATTTGAGAGTTCTCATCTCCAGTACTTACCATCACTGTTCATGCGGCTCTGAGAACCCAGGTGACCCCATCTCCTTCCATCTCTCTCCTCCGTGTCTCTTTATTTTAATGAGATGAACGTTCTAGTTTGGCTTATTCCTTTATCGAAATTTTACTTGCATGTCTGGTTTTTAGCGTTCAAGGATGTCAGCTCTGGTTTTCATTTCATGCATACACTGATAGAGAGCATGAAGGGATAATGCTGTTCTACTCTCTTGCTCTCTTTTTGACACCACCACTTACGATTTGCTTCAGTTGAACCATGAGCTCAGTAATACCAAACTCAGCTCACAGAAAGTCGGCGAGTAACTTTGACTTTCTTAAGTGTGCTTTCAGTTCTTGCCTTTTATCTATAATTTGTGGTTCCATTTCCAACTGATAACAGAAATGCCAACATGCTGGTGAAAATGCTGTTGTTCTAATAGCCTCCTCTGTTCTAAAAACAGGACAATTAAAGCACTACACTCTTTCATTACAGTGCATGTTTATTTAATGTGAATTGGCTGAAACACAATTAGTAAATAGGGAACCATGTCAGTAAAATGCAGAAGTCATGTTGATTTGCACCGAATTTTCCCAAGCACGTTAGTGTTTGGAAGGAATTAGAAGTGAATTTTCCTACAATTAAAGAGAAAGCTTTGGCCAGGCATGAAGACTTCAAGACAAAATCTGAAAATCTTGTAGAACTGATCTCTTTTACTGCTAGTAATATCTGGGCTAGTGGGTTTAAGAAAGGCTACATTTTTCACCATGTTAAGCAATCTGAGGAAGCCAACAGGACACATAAAGAAGGTAAAAAGATATTTCTCACTGTATTAGAACAAAGGGTCTGATTTTCAGTTTTGATGAAACTGGTCTCTACTAGAAACACACGCCTTTCAGGGCTTCTATCTGAAGGGAGGAAGCCAGGGTCTCAGGTTCAAAGCCACAAATAATCAGCCGAATGTGGTGTTGGTTGCTAATGCCTGTGGCAAGTTAACTGTGTCTAAGTATCTATGAGGGTTGTTAGTCTTTTTGTTGGGTCTCCTGTGACAGAGTTCTATAGATTTTTGTCTCAATTTCCTCAACACTGTTTTCCCTCAAAGCCCTGTTATTTTTTAGCCTGTACATTCTTTTACAGAATGCACAGTGATGGGGTACATAGACTTGGAGTTATTGCAGAAATGCCTGTAAAACATCTTGAATCATTCAAATTAATATTCTTGGGCATGAAGGTAACCCATGTTTCACCAGCACAGAAAAGGTAGCCCAGGACGGCTCTGCATAGGAGGTGTAGCAGGGAGAGGTGCTTGGCAAAGTCCAAGGGCCCCCAGCACTTGGCACATGGAGCCACAGATGCACATACACCAGCAATTCTGGTGGCCTCTGTATTTTCCTTCCCATTCTATGGGGCAGAGATGCTGCTGGCTGTGTCCAAGATGACTTAGGAATCTTCCAGTCAGGGAGCATTAGTCTTTAGTCCTCACTACACTCTCTGCTGTGTTTGGGATCCAAGTAAGCTCTCTAGTATTGTGCCTGCGACATGGTCAGCGCTTCTCCGTTTCTACCTGGATACATCAGGAAAAAAGATGTTGACATTTTGTCAACACGGCAAGTGGGGCACATGCCCTTGATTGGCATTTATACTCTATATCTCGACTCCTACAATATAAAGAGATCCAGATTCCGGTTCCAAACTCAGCCCATAGTGAGTTGTGTGACCTTGGCCGGGTGACTTCACCCCTGGAGTTTGGGTTGCCAGAAATTGAAAATGATGATAGTCTTTCAATCCCGGGGTCCTTTCCTTGCCTGACATGTAAAGTACTTGTCAGTTACCGTGTCTCTTTCTGTGAAAGTCTCAGAATAACTGCCATATCTACAGTCCCTGTACTGTGTTTGACGTCATTGATGTGGCCCGTAATTGGTGACCTGTTCAATGGCACCCAACTCATAGGCTGGCCTGTGGCCTATTAGGGATGTGGCCTGAGAGTTTAGTCTAGCTCCTCGACACCAGCTAATCAATCAACCAATCAGCTCTATCACATGAGTAGCTTGAAGTCAATATGCTCAGAATTAGTTGGTAGCACCAGGAGCAGGTGAACCAGGGCCCCAGCAAAACGGAGAGTGGCCGTGTCATCTACCCCCACAGAGCTCTGGAGTGGGGAACAGCAGAAGTCGGCTGCTGAGGGGACAAGATGGCTTGAAGGCTGGTGTTGCACTGAGCTTTAGCTCATATTCTAGTCTCTGAGAATTGGCTGGGCAGAATCTGAATGTTTCTTGACTTCATAGCTTTCTGCCCAATTCTTATGTAATGATGTGTGTGTGTATGTGAGTGTGTTTGAAGTTTACTTAAATATTTTGAGAGAGAGAGTAGAAGAAGGGCAGAGAGTGAGAGGGAGAGAATTCCAAGCAGGCTCCGCGCCATCAGCGCAGAGCCCGAACCACGAGATCGTGACCTGAGTCAAAGCCAAGAGTGGGATACTCAACCGACTGAGCTCCCCAAGCACCCCTATATAGTGATGTGTTTTACCGCTGCCTGGCTCAAAGCTGAGGGTGGGAGGAGTGGGGGTGGGACTTGGGAAAGTCAGAACCCACTTGCATTCACATACTGGTACAGAGACTTAACTTTCCTTTCCTTCTTCCCAGGAGGGATCCAGTTCCTTGAGGGTTCATGAGTGTTGAGGGTTATGGAAACTTGGGTTAGCTTATTGGGGTTAACAAATAGGGGGGTAGGTTGGCATTGTTTTCCCAGGGGGTGTCTGAGGATGTGCTGTCCGAAGGGCCTTTGTGGGGAACGTTGGGATGGGCAGGTGGCACGGCTCTTTGGAGCAGAGAGGTACGTGGCTCAGTGTGGAAACCAGACATCTGTGGAGTCCGACTGGTTCTCAGCAACACCAGGCTGCTGGTGACAGAGGGGATCTTGAAGGAGGAAAGGTCAAGAAGTCCGGGGAACCTGACGTCACTACTGCCTCCCAGTCCCTTCAAACCCCCCCCCCCCTCCCTGGGGGCCTGAATATGTCCCCTCCCTTTGGTTCTCTCTTCACCACCCTTCTCTCCCCAAACTTTGGGAAGCCCAAGGGTGTCTTAGTGGAATCATCAAGGAGCAAGTGATGGCTCACATTCCTTGTGGCTTTTGTGTGTTTTGAGTCCTGTCTATTCCCCTTGCTTTAGGACGCTAGAACCTTGAGACTTGACCAGTCCGTGACTTTTTTTCCTTTCCTTTCTGCTTCCCCAACTCTTCCGGGAGACAGTGGATGCCATGGGCCCAGCTCCTTGATGAGGGATGAGTCAGGACAGTGAGGTTGATAGGGGACCCTATACCATAGTGAAGAGAGGATAAAAGAACTCTGGTTAATTACCATGTGCAACAAATCCCGTGACATTTGCTGGGGGAGTGGGGGCGGGGGGCGGTCACTTGAGCACTTACCTCTTTCTGCATCCTGAAAGAGCCTAAGATACTTTCTTGGAGTTTCCCAAACCACAGCAAGTGGGCATTCTATTTCAGGGAATATAATAGGTTACAATATATCTCTGTTACTTGGAAAGCGTTTGAAGTTTGTTAGGGTGTGACCTGTAATGCTGAAGTGGAGGGAGATAAATGCAGACCATTTATAGCACTAAGATATTGATCCAGTGATACCTTGGAAACTTCCATTTATGAGGGTTCCAAGTGTAACCAATGTATTCAGGTAGCCAACCCAAAGAAAACACTTGGAAATGGGCAAAATCAACAGGAAAGGGTCCCTGATTTGAAGCAGGGAAGTAACTGCGCGTTGGCTTGAAACACCCGCCAAGCTTTCTCTTGAATACACTCAATTACCGGTGAAGTTCCTGATGAGGATGAATTCTTGCAATCAGATGGAACTAGCCAGAAAAGACCTCAGGGCCAGGGGCTGTATTGACCAAAGAGACTTTTATAAATAACAAACATATATAATGATAAAACCTTTCAGTGTCTCAAGAATGCAGTTTTGATCATCTGGTCTATGAATTGCTCCTTTGATAAATAGTTGCCAGCAAATACACATCTTTGCTGCTTCATACTTGGAGTCAGTTCAGTGTTTTGTACAGGAAGAGCCACAAGCCTTGTGTGAGAGCATCACAGCCACTCACATCTTCTGCCTGTCGAAGAGCTCGGTCTGTGATCGGTTCACAGGACATGGCACAGCCTAGGAAGGTAGCATTATCTAAGGAGGTTATTATGCTGAGGACGAAGCCCCAGGAAAAAAGTTCATTTGCATTCCACAGTTTCTTACCAGGCAAAATTGCAAAGAAATGGAAGTTGCTACTCACATGGAATGTGTCTAAAATATTCAGAAAGTCTCGCTTATGGTATAATCAGTGATTGCCATCAAATCTTGTACCCAAGTTCTCTAATAACTATGAGGCTGAATTAGCTCTCTACTGATGGGTATCTTTCTTTAAATATTTTCCTTTCAGGAACAAGCGTCCGTAGTCCTGTTTCACCGTGAGCGTTCACATCTGATTGCCTGGCCCTACAGTTATAAAGTCATATCATCACACATAGTAGCTTGTAACTAGTTAAGTGGAGGGGGGCACAATGGGTTCGTCTTTGAATCTTTCGTGGTGCCTTACCCGTAAGGGATCAGTTAATATTTGCTGATCTGAACATATTTTTTAAATTAATTCTCATGGGGTTCTTCGTTTCCCCCAAACTCTATCATTGATTTAACTTTAGCCAGTGCTTGCTGAAAGCTACTACATGCACTGAAAAGGACTGCATGATACGTGTGGCGGTGAGGCTGTGGTGGAGGCAGAAGGCAGGCAGTGTCAGCCCCGCCCTGATGGTCCCTGGCTTTGTGCTAGATGAGGCCCCGTTCTACGCATGGGCAGGGAAACAATTCCCACCTGAAGCGTAGTGCTCCCACGCTTTCTCCAAGAGTTCACGCTGGATATTCCTGCCTCACTGGTTGGAACAGCTTCTCAGGCATGGATTGGCTTCTTCCAGATCCAGGTTCCAAGAATAGACAATGCTGACCCTGTAAGCTCTGCCAGAGCCATGGATTGGCTGGGGGGGCAGTTAAGAAAGTGGGTAGGGGGAGAGCTTGGCTGTATGGGCTCTGGTGTCCAAATGCATGTGTGGCTATGCTCATTTATTTTATTCAAAACGTTTTTAAGTTTATTTTTGAGAGATGGGCGGGGGGGGGGGGGGAAGCGCACGCACAAGTTGGGGAGGAGCGCAGAGAGAGAGAGTGGGAGACAAAGAATCCATAGCAGGCTCTGGGTGGTCAGGGCAGAGCCTGACACGGGGTTCAAACTCACAAACCATGGGATCATGACCTGAGCCAAAGTTGGACACTTAACCAACTGAGCCACCGAGGCACCCCTCTTTATTTTATTTTAGAGCAAGAGGGAGAGAGCAAGTAGGGGCAGGGAGGAGGGGCAAAGGGAGAGAGAGAGAGAGAGGCAGAGAGAGAGAGAGAGACAGAGAGACAGAGAGAGAGAGAGAGAGAGAGAGAGAGAGAGAGAGAGAGAATATCCTAAGCAGGCTCCACGCTCAGGGTAGAGCCAGTGTGGGGCTTGATCCCAACACCCCGGGATTATGACCTGAGCTGAAATCAAGAGTTGGATGCTCAACCCACCGAGCTACCCACGTGCCTTCCCTCTTTTTTGATGGAATAAACAAAGGTGTGTCATTTTATTTTTTCCTCTGACTTTGTAAATGCAATAACTTCAGGACTGGTACCCCACAAGCAGAAAAAGTAGCTTTTGGGCTACTGACTGATTGAACCCCTCTCCCTCAGCCCCTTTACCTCCCTTTCTCAGTGTCCTTGTTCTGTCAAAGGATAGAAATGTTGGTCTCGCTTGTGTTCTCGAAGGCCGTGGGACATTTTGATTCTTATTCAGCCCTTTCCCTGAACACCTGCTGGCAGAGCAGATCTGTTCAGTGACTGTTGGTATGAGCAAAAGGGGGGCTGAGTGGGGCCATGCATAACCTTGTCGGAGACGGGCTCCAATGGGTGTGATGTGTAGGAGGAAAGGGGCGTCGGACGACAGAGGGGCTGTTCACGGAAGAACAGAAGTGATGAGTAGTGAGGACTTTTATAGGTCTCACTTGGGAGACAAATGGCCTAGGTTGAGTTAGATTTTTCTACAAACTGCCTCCTGAAGCGTGTCAGCTGATTTTATCTTACAGTTCCCATGCTGGCATAGAAATTGGGAAGGGAGAGAAGGGCACTTCCCTAACTGAGGTGTAGGCAGTCCCTACCATGGAGGGCAGAACCACATAGGATTGTTTTAGAATTTATGGGAACACGGTCATTGCTATTCCAGACAAAATCTCTTTTCTGTGGAGGAGCTTACAGAGAGGGACTCTTGGGGAAAAATGACAAATAGAAAGCTATAACATGAGGTCTGAGCCCATATAGTCCTTGGGGCAACCAGTCCTGCCCCAAATCATAGTTATTTCCCACTTTTCAGTGTCCATATACCCTCGGGTCTCTTAGGTAGTCTCTTGAAATTGATTTCCATTCTTCTCTTGAACTGAACGTCCACATATGTGGTTTTTTTTAATGCATATTAGCTAAGCATGAAATTCACATTTATTTTTAGACCCCCAGTTTGTCAACGAAATGTTTTCCTATGTCCAATTTCTGCCCAGTAAGAATATGGAAATCTCTACCAAGGAGGTATTTTTGGAATTGTCCTACTAAAGGCTTTCTTAGTAATCTTTTTAGACCCAAATTCCCTTCATCTTCTGAAACCTAGCCTACTGATATTTTAAATGTGTCTCAGCATTTAGCCTATGGGGAAAAAAAATAAGCTCAGATCCATGCAAATGCTCCGAATATGGAGCATTTATCTTAGAAATAATGCTTTATCAAAACAGAGATGGGGGGGTGGTGCGCCTGGGTGGCTCAGTCGGTGAAGCGTCTGACTTCAGCTCAGGTCGTGAGCTCACAATCCGTGAGTTCGAGCCCCGCATCGGGCTCTGTGCTGACAGCTCAGAGTCTGGAGCCTGCTTTGGATTCTGTGTCTCCCGCTCTCTCTGCCCTTCCCCTGCTCATGCTATGTCTCTCTGTCTCAAAAATAAATGAAAACATTTAAAAAAAATTTTTTTAAACAGAGATGGGGATTTTAGATGAAATGCCTACTTGTCCGATAACCTAAAATTTTTATAATTCCTAGGTCAGGAATCCCCAGAAGGGTTTGGGGTGAGGAAGTTATTTTGGATTTTCAGTAGAGAATAGCAGTGAGGGGGGAAGGGTGAGAGTGGCCAGTGATGATGAAATCCAACTGTGGAAGGTGCTGCTCACACCAGATTTCTTGCGGTTGCTTGTTCCCTTGCTCAGAATGCTGGTAAATCTCAGAGAAACCACATGGGATTGACCATTGGCTAGATCCCTTACCAAAAAGGCCTCTTGATTTACCCACAGTTTCTGGTATAATCCCCAGGGCTGCATACTTGAGGCACATTCAATGCTAACTTACATAGTTGCTCAGAAGGAATCTTGCCTGGAATGTTTCCTCAGGAACGGAGCACAGGGTATGTGAAGAGAAATTATTTGCCCCTTAAAAGCAATTCTTCCTGAATTCTGGAGCAGTAGTGAGCCAATGGGCTCGTCGACTACGCTGTTCACTTAGGGAGGATGCAAACGCAGGATATCCTATCAGACTGAAAGGAAGGGAAAAACCACACCCTAAAACACGCAGGAAAATTCTTTTCGGCCTTACAATTTACAATACAGTTCTACAAATACAACGTTCAGCATAAAGAATAAGAGGAGTGGTTGAGTTAATTCTGCACTGTGCATATGAGAGGCACCAGGGAAGACGTTAGGGTGGCCAATAAAGACCTCCCCCTGCCAACTTCTGTTTTCCATTCCTTTGTTGTATCAGGGATACCGCCTCTCTATCCTTGTCCGCCTGGTAAACCTTCACTCACCCAGGAAGCTCTGCTCATTCTTTACCTCCTTATGGAACAGTCGCTGGCTGGGTTCTTCTCTATAGAAGTTGGCTGCCATTCTTTAGACTCTGAGGGTCCCTCTGTGTTGATGTACCTTACCCCGTGTTGTGCAAACATATCAAGCATTCAACTGTGTGGTTCACAGAGGTGGGGACTGGGTTTATGATCTTATGCCAGACACAGGGGTCTGGAAACTGGTAAGAGTTAAATAAGAGGTTTTCATTTTTTTTTTTTTTTTTTTGAAGAAGGAAATAAACAGATATTTACTGCTTAACTATCATGTGTGAGGCAGAGAGGGAACTTTATACAATATTGGCTATTTTGAGCTCCTAATCTAGAGCGGCAAGACAGAAGAATTAGAAAACCTAAGCGAATGATGCAAGGCCACAGTCAGAAGGCACGAGGGATGACTTCTGGGCCACAAATACTCATGCGACAGAGGTCGGCATCCCTCTGGGGTTGGTGTAACCAGCAAATCCTTGAAGCAGCTTCCCCCCCAGAAAAGTCATCTGTCTCTTTCTTTTCAATTATGAAAGTAGTTTGTGTATCGCTCATGACATCCTGCATTGTCATTACAGACATTTGTGTCATGTGTCATCTTGGCTTCCTTGCTAGAGTAAATTTTAGTCATTTAAAAAAATATCCTGCGGTGCAGGGTTTAGCATTGTGGTCAGGATATGGTAGGTGCTGAAGCGTGCTCTATCGAATGAATACAAGGCTAGCTGTGGACGGCGACTGCTACATGAATTCACGGTAGGAAGGCTCATGACCTGCTTTTGGGGTCCTTGAATGCTTGGAGAAAGAAGGACTTGAGCTGTATTTTGAGGTGAAGAGTGGGTTTGTATAAATACGCTCAGGGAAGGCATTCTTGCTTTAGAAAGAATGGTCTGCGCACAGGTTTAGAAAGAGAGTTACAAAGACATATATAAGGGTGGAAGTGAAGGACCCACAAGGAGAAGAACGTGGGCAGGGGGTGCAAGGTGGAGGGTCAAAGGGCTAGAACCAATCTTCTTTACCATGTTTCGTGGAGGCCAAGTCCCTTTGCCTGACTTCCCTGGTTGGTTCTTAGATCCTGCTGATTCCAAGGGTGGCCATGATTTCTGCCCACTTTCCCTACTGTGCTGCGGCGGATGGAGAAGGATGAACGGGAATGGGAGGGGACAGAGAGGAGAACAAGGATACGGGAGTGAGAGAATAAATAGGTAAATAAAAATAGAAAAGGTCTGGTACACAGAGTTAAAGGGTCCCTGAGAGTTCGTGAGCTAATCTGGCCGCAGTAACGGCCTGACATTCTGAGGTTAATTGAAAGTTGATAGAGTTACTGAACTAGATAATTTTGAAAATTATGAGTGGTTTTTTTTTCTTGTCTGTGTAGATCCAAGAAAGCATCATATTTATTGTATCCTCAGTTTTCTACATAAAACAATTGCTCTGTCAGCAAGAAAGACTCCTTTAAAAAAAGAATCTTGCTCCCGTGTGATGTTTGTAAAACCACTGGTTTCTTCTGTAGTGTTTTTACAAAAAAAAAAAAAAAAAAAAATCAAAGGGACTCAGTTCCTCGCATTCTTTGATTTCTCAACACAAACGTAGCGTGAGTTGGTGGGGTTCAACACCGTGACTGCGTTGGACGCAAGCAGTCGAAATCACTGGCCCTAAAATAATAGTGGGGGTTTTCTCTGTAGGTAAAACAGTGGTAATTGTAGCCATCACTTGAGGGCAGAAAGAGATTGTACACAGGGTCAGGAGAGCAATCTGTTGGCTGCAAACCTCATGGCATCATCGGGAGGTGCTTTCATTTCAAGCCTGTTTCCCCTCCTTTGAAGCCGGAAGTTATTGGCAAAATCAAAAGCCCGACCAGGGGTGGGAAATCCTTTGTTCCTGGCTCTCTCATAATAGCCTTTTCCTTTTCTTTGACCGAGAGAAGCAAGTCAAATAGGATTACCCTAATGGAACAGAAGTGTTTTATATAAAAAGTTCAAAAAAGAAATCCAAACAAATTCCAGTGTCTTTCATTTACTGAATGCTGAGTTATTGCTGTGCCAAAATGGAAAATGTGCCAGTGGTAAGTGGGCCATTTTCTGAGGCTCTGAAGAAACTATCCTTCCTCAAATTATGAATGATTTACAAGCAAATGTTAATGGTCCCTTAAGCCACAGTAAATAAGACAAAAAAAAACCACCTTTTTTTTCCCCCTCCCAATTCAGAGCCCTTAAAAAGTACAAGCTTCAAAGACTGGCCTCTCCTGAAATTACTTTACTACGTCATTGTTTGAATTGTTGCAAAACTGCAAACCATATGCCCTGAAATGAGAATAAAGACACGCTTCGATGACACCTTGAGGGTATAATAAAGTGCGATACAGGTGCAAAAAAGCACAAGGCAGTCATTTAAAAAAATAGAAGCACAACAGTCAAGTAGTAAAACAATGAGAGAAGAGTTATTTTTGGGGCACCATTGTTTTAAAGAGGAACCGTCTTCCAGTTAAACAACGCTAACTTCCTCATCCTAAGGCACTTTGTTGATGTGGAATCCGAGCACGAGATGGCTTTCCAATAATTCCCTCTCGACTGCTTGGCTGTAAAGACCACTTTGGTGGGCACCTGAAGTTTAAGTGGTTCTGTGCGTGTGTGACTCAATTCTGGAAAAATGAAGGGTATTTTTAGACACCTGACATAATGCACATGAGGGCAAGTTCGGAAGCTGGGAAGAAACAAATTGTTCCACTGTGGCGTTTCGGCATTTGGTCCTTGTCAGGTGAGCTCTAGTTTGGCCATTTGAAAGCACAGGACAGATCTGGGCGAGCTGGGGGTGGGGGTGGGATGCTTCCTTCAGTGTGGGAGTCTGGCAGTGTGCGTTGGTGAAAATCCTTCAGAGAGTCTGAAGGTCTCTGGTGCTTCCAGAGAGTGGGTTTGCAAGGCAGAGGAGTAATTGCAGCCCTTGACCCTCAATTAACATTTGCCAGGGTGGCTGGCTGCTGGTTTCAGTCTTTTTTGTTGTTGTCGTTCAGTCATTTAGGGAGAAAGTGAGGAATGGGTAGATTGTTTGATGGTTTGAGGCAATACGGGAACAGTAAATGGGGAGTGGCCAGGAGGGACCTGGGATGTGCCGGTGGGTAAATTTAATGCAGGGCAACCTTCCCAGGAGGCTATGTTCCTTTCCTGCTTCGGACGGAAGACCCGCACTGAAGTCCATTACTGCCTTCTGATTAGGTCATGTGATGATTTAAATGTTAATTTGCAACTTTAAAATCAGACATTTCACACAACAATCTGCATTTCGATAATCTTGAAATGCTGGAAGGTAAGACCACATGGGACGATGATCGTTGCTGAAACTTAGTAACAGCAGCCCCTTTAAGACGAGGCGTGCCTTCTCTCCAGTTCTTTGTATCTGAGATTTGGAGTCCCGCTTTTTTTTTTTTTTCTTTTTAAAGCTTACCTATTATTTTGAGAGAAAGAGAGGGAGAGAGAGGGAGGGAGACAGAATCCCAAGCAGGCTCTGTGCTGCCAGCCCAGAGCCTGACGTGGGGCTCCAGTCTACGAACCGTGAGGTCATGACGTGAGCCGAAATCAAGAGTCAGATGCTTAATGGATGGAGCCACCCGGGCACCCCTGGAGTCCCACTTTTTAAAACTGTTTCCTCTGTTAGAAATAAAAATAGCTGGTATTTACTGATCCAGGCCTTGTGCCCATTGCATGACATCTGTAACTTATTTGACCCTCGCAGCAGTCTCATGAGGGACGTATATGGACCATCAACACTTTACTGGTCAAGAAATGGAGGCAAAGGGACGTGAAGTATGTTTCCCAAGGTCACACATCCAAAGACTCACTGTAAGTCCTCTCAGTGGAAGGAAACGTCCATGAATTAGCAGGATGCTGTTACCCGTTCTCATTTTTAAAGTGTTTCACTTTAAACCTTCAATCCTACCTTTAGTGGATATTTTGTTTAAAGTGTACTTATTTATTTTGAGAGAGATGGAGACGGCATTAGTGGGGGAGGGGCACAGAGAGTGGGAGACAAAGAACCCCAAGCAAGCTCCGTGCTATCAGGGCGGAGCCCAATGTGGGGTTTGAACCCAGGACACCGTGAGTTGATGACCTGAGCCAAAACCAAGGGTCGGACACTTAACCAACAGAGCCCCCCAGGCGTCTCCAGTTAGTTGATAATTGAAGTCACACGGACATCACATGCCTCAGGTGTGCTGTGTGTACTGAGCCTGAGTCCCTGGGTCCTGAATATCAGTTGTGTGGGTTAGGAATCACTTCTTGGGATCTGTAAGGTAGGACAGACTCCACCATTGTTTCCAGTGTCCATGGCATTTTTATATTAGTAGCACTAGGGGAAAATGAATGGCTAAGACACTCTTGAAATGGAGAAGTGAGCATAAGGAGGGCAGTCACCCATGGCTTGCAGGGTAGGAAGGCATTTGGACATGGGCAGTGGTGCTCTGCTTTTGCCTTGCTGCTGTGGCTCCTAGATGAAGTGTATTTATAAAAGGTACAATATATTGTAAAAGAGAGAAGGAGAGAACAAGGAAGAGAGCCAGGTAGGGGGAGTGTGTGTGTGTGTGTGTGTGAGAGAGAGAGAGAGAGAGATGGACTGAATACATCCCCCTCTCCACGTTGGTATCCCCCAATGCCATGGGCTTTGGGAAGTGACTCCACCTATGGGAAGTGATTCCGTGTAGACGAAGTCGTGATGGTGGGTCATGAGATTCGTGTCCTTGTCAGAAGAGACTCTGGAGCAGTCCCTCTTTGCCACATTGAGAAGGCAGCTGTCTGCAAGCCAGGACAGGGTCTGAATTAGTCCTCAATGTCTGAATCAGCTGGCACCTTGACCTTGGACTTGTCAGTGTCCGCACCTTGGAGAAATACGTATCTGTTGTGCAAGCCCCCCATCTCCAGCTGAGACAGCGAGTATGGGTGTGAGACGACCCCCTGCTCTGGGCAGGTGGGAGGGAGGCAAGGAACAGGACAATGGGGAGGGGGTAAGATGAGTGGGCTTGGCTGCAGTTTCCCGGGGAGCAGACTGCTCCGCTTGGGAGCTAGGCCCTAAGGCAGGGAGTGGAGATGACTGCCACAGCCTGGAGGTGATCAGGGAAGCACTGAATGACCGAGGTGGTCAAGCCCCATCACTGAGCCGCACCTGTCTCATGCTGTACTACCAAAAGGCAGGCCTATCCTGCCACAGCTGAGCTACAAATAGACATTTTTATGTCAGTTTCTTGAATTTTGAAAGTTGGCTGTTGGTTAGTTTTTTTCTTAAAAGTTGCCCAAGCCAAATAAAGCCGTGGCGTTAAATGTTACCCGTGACCATCAGTGACACCAGTGCCTTGGGGACTTAGCTCTGGTATGGCCCTAGCCACGTGACACGGAAGCAGGGGAGAGAGCGCATCCCAGGCAGAGGTGTCAGCCCTGGCAAAGGCAGGAAGGAACCTCGGGCAGGACAAAGGATGCACGGGAGTCAGCGACAACAGGGGCAGAGAGGTGGCCGATGGCGAGAGGTCCGCCCAAGGGAGGATGGGGCCCAAGGCATGAAAATCATGGAATCATGATGTATCAGGGCTTGGGTTGTGTCTCGTAAACATGCTTGTGTACGGTTCCCATAGCGGGTTGAACTGGGTCCTTCAAACACAGATCTCCATATCCTAACTCCTGGTATCCATGCATGTGACCTTATTTGGAAAGGAGGTCTTTGCAGGTGTAATTGAATTAAGGCTCTCAACATGAGATCCTCCTGGATAACTGGGTGGGTCTTGAACCCAGTGACTAGTGTCCTTCGAAGAGACAAGACAAGCGAGATGTGAGACACATCAACGACGAGGAGAAACACAAGGGAGAAGGCAGAAGAAGAGAATAAAGTGATCTACGAGCCGGGAAACACCCAGGACCGCTGGAGCCACCGGAAGTCAGCTAACACCTTGATTTCAGCCTTCCAGCCTGCGGGACACTGAGGGAATACATCTCTGTTGTTTTAAGCCATCAGGTTGTTCAAGCCTTCCTACACTGGGCTTCCATATAGGATTTCCTTGGGAAACCACAGTGGTGGATGACGAAGACGCATCGGAAGGTTGTGGAGTGGAGAGAGATACCTTAAATTGGACGGGCCATTCCCTCCAGTAGCTGCTCCGGAGGGAAGCGAGAATGGGGCCCAGCAGGCAGCTTAGAATCACCATGGGAATCTGGATGACCGTCAGTGTGGTCCCTGGCGGTGGGACCAGAGGTAGCGCCTTATATTTGTTTAGGAGGAAATACTGTCAGGGTTTGGTGATGACTTTGCAGCAGGCAGACTGAGGGCAGGAGATGGTGAGAAAGCAGGAGAAAGCTGGGATTTTAGCCTCCCTGGGAGAATGGCAACAGCAGTGCGCCTCTGGAAATGGAGGCTGTAAGGGAAGAAATAGGTTCAAGAAGAAATGTGATAGGGTCCGTTGTTGACACATTGACCTTGAAGTGCTTGTGAGCCATAAGGTTACACAAGACCAGTAAGCCAGCCTGCCTGCCTTCCTTCCTTCCTTCTTTCCTTCCAGATTTTAAAAAAAAAGTTTTTTTTAATGTTTTTATTTATTTTTGAGACAGAGAGAGACAGAGCATGAGTGGGGGAGGGGCAGAGAGAGAGGGAGACACAGAATCTGAAACGGGCTCCAGGCTCTGAGCTGTCAGCACAGAGCCCGTCGCAGGGCTCGAACTCACGGAGTGTGAGATCATGACCTGAGCTGAAGTCAGACGCTCAAACGACTGAGTCACCCAGGCACCCCGCCCTTCCTTCCAGATTTTGAGAGGCTATCAGAGGAAAGGTTCTAAGGTGAAATCAAGAGGATGGTTGAGCTCCTGTCCCAGGAGTGTGTACCTGTTGAGAAAAACAGTATGCTTCCTACTTCGCTTTTGCTTTTTGTTCTTTTTTTCTTTTAATTGTGTAGAAAACAAGGCCCTATCTTGGTAGAAAAGTTATTTCTCAGTTTTGTAGGCACCGTTGGTTCTTTTTGCCTTCCCGGTCTCCCTTTGCTTCCTCTGACCACAGCACCCTGATTTTTTGTTGTAGAATTACCCCGTCCATTCTCACCCCTGCCACCCCAAGCCGGGAGCCCCCAGTCGCCCCAGTCTGTCATCCACAGCATCGGACCTTGTAGTCCAAACTACTTGGGAGTAGTTTGTGAAGGTCATGTGACCCACAAGGGGCCAGTGACAGTTCTGCCTGGGACCTTTTCCTGGAGTTCATGGAAAAGAGATGCGCATAGGAGGTAGGCTCTTTAGGTGACAGCGAGTAACTAGACCTGTCCGGGGAGGGCAGGGGCAGGCGGGGGAGCATCTGTACCATGACACAGGAGATCTTTCCAGAGATGGAAGACGATGCCGAGGAAAGCAGACCTGAGCGATGAACAGGCAGGCTCCTGATGGCTTTGAGCCTCCAGGTCCCCTTTTGCCTGAAGCCAGTGCGAGGTGGCATTGTTTCTGCAACAGAAAAGGGTGCCGATTGACGCGTCAGTGATATATAGCTTCCTCCTGGCTGCTGCCGCCCGAGTAGATGTCTTGAGTGAAAATGCTACACGTCAGCACACTCAGGATTATGTACTGAAGAGAGGAACGTCAAACCGGGCTTTCAGGGCCATGCCATGGTGTGAAGAAGGCCAGTATCTTTTCCAGAGAAAAGGAAAGCTGTCATAGCGGAGGCAAATAAAGTGTCTTCTCCCCCCCCCCCCCCCCCCCCCCCCCCCCGCATCCCTGCAAAGTTTGGGAGTATTTCCCTTGACAGTAAGTTACAAAACGCTTCTTTTCAAGGCTACAATTACTAATTGGTCTGCCTGGGAAAAATTGCATTCCCTACCTCTACGACTTCGTTCCGTCAAGCTCTCTTTCTTATCTCTGGCAAAAACAACCGGTGGGAAACGTGTGGGTGCGCATTTGAAAGCTATCACAAAAAAGTTTGATGCGTGTATGTGTATTACTTCACTGTGCTTCGAGATATTTCCTCCAGAACGGGCTAATTAATGTTCATTTTCCCTCGGCTATGACACTCCTGTTCCATTCGACGTTTGACTTTGAAAGCGGCTAACTACGATCTCTTTTAGCTTGGCCCGTCACCTGTTGTACAGGATTAGGCATTAAAAACATGATGCCAGTGACATGTTTTTCTTACATCAGTAAAACCGAAACTGTAAAATTAAGAAGCTGTCATTGACTTTGCAGTCTTCAGAAACTAATCCTCTCCTATTGTCAAAGTAAGAATGCCTTGGACCGATTCCAGTATTGCTATAGAATTTCTGCTCTGTTCCTGTGGGATGTGTGTGTGTGTGTGTGTCTAATTAACAATAACTTCTCTCCATTAAAGTAATCTATTTTGATGAAAAAAAAAGGCCATTAGAAATCGAGGAGCGATCTCCAGATCTAAATTTATAAACCAAAGTAGAATGTATATAAAAAAAAGATTTCAGGGGCGCCTGGGTGGCTCAGTCGGTTGAGCGTCCGACTTCGACTCAGGTCACGATCTCGCGGTCCGTGAGTTCGAGCCTTGCATCGGGCTCTGGGCTGACGGCTTGGAGCCTGGAGCCTGCTTCGGATTCTGTGTCTCCCTCTCTCTCTGCCCCTCCCACGCTCATGCTCTGTCTCTCTCTGTCTCAAAAATAAATAAACGTTAAAAAAAAAAAAGATTTCGTTTGTTTATCTCTGTGCATTCCTTAAAGTATCCCATTTCTGTCAATGCGGTAACTTGATATCTAAGGAACTTAGAGCCTATGGATGCTATTCGTTGTGTGTTCTGGTGTTTTTCACTTTAGGAGTCTTTTCTTTTTTTTTAATTTATTTTCAGAGAGAGATAGAGAGCAAGTGGGGGAGGGGCAGTGAGAGAATGGGAGAGAGAGAATCCCAAGCAGGCTCTGCACTGTCAGCACAGAACCCAGTGCGGGGCTCCAACTTCTTGAATGCTGAGATCATGAAGTGAGCTAAAACCAAAAGTCAGACGCCAAACTGAGTCAGCCGCTCAGGTGCCCCAGGAGTCTTTTTTGTAATTGATTTTTTTTTTCCTTTTTAAAATTGAGGTATCATTCACATTTCATATTATATCGCTTTGAGGCATACAACATAACGATTCATCGTTTGTATTGCGGAATGATCTAGTGACGTCTAGTTAACATTCGTCACTATAGATAGTTACAGATTTTTTCTTGTGAGGAGGACTGTTAAGATTTACTCTTTCAGCACCTCTCAAATATGGGAAACAGTATCACTAACTGTAGTCCCCATGCTGCATATTACATCATGGCATTTGTTTTATAGCTGCAAGTTTGTACATTTTGACCCCCTCTGCCCATTTTGCCCACTCCGTAACTCCCTGTCTCTGGTGACCACCAATCGGTTGGTTCTCTGTACCTATGAGCTTGGGTTTTTCCATTCTTTTCTTTTTTTCTTTTTCAGATTCCACGTAGAAGTGGTATTTGTCTTTTTTCTGTCTGATTTATTTCACTTAGCATTGTGCCCTCAAGGTCCACTCATGTTATGGCATGTGGCAAGATTTCATTCTTTTTTTAATGGCTAAATAATATTCGTGTGTGTGTGTGTACTATGCATGTATATGTGTATGTATACACACATTTCACAAAAAAAAAATGTTTATTTATTTTTGAGAGAGAGTCAGAGCAGGGGAGGGGCAGAGAGAGAAAGGGAGACAGAAAATCCAAAGCAGCTTCTAAGCTATCATTGCAGAGCCTGGTGCGGGTCTTGAACTCACAAACTGTGAGATCATATCCTGGGCTGAAGTTGGACGCTTAACTGACTGAACCACCCAGGCGTCCCTACACACCACATTTTTTACCCATTTATCCACTGTTGGACCCTTAGATTGTTTATGTCTTGGCTATTATAAATAATTCTGCAGTGAACATGGGGTGTTTCTTTTCTTTTTCTTTTCTTTTTTTTTTTTTTTTTTGACTTAATATTTTCATCTTCTTTGGATAAATACCCAGAAGAGATATTGCTGGATGATCTGGTAATTCTAATTTTTAGGGTTTTTTTGAGACCCCCCCATAGGAGCTGCACTAATTTACATTCCCACCAACAGTGCACAGGGGTTGCCTTTTGTCTGTATCATCACCAACATTTGTTATTTTCTGTCTTTTGACAGTCGCCATGCTGACAGGTATGAAGTGATGTATCATTGTGATTTTGATTTGCATTTCCCTGATGATGAGTGATGTCAAACATTTTTTCAGATGCCTGTTGGCCATCTGTATGTCTTCTTTAGAAAAATGTCTAAAAGCAGATTCTCTGGCCATTTTTTAATCGAATTGTCTGCTGGTTTGTTTTTTGCTATTGAGTCATATGAGGGTTTTTTTTTGTGATATTATACATATATGCTATTAATTCTTTATCACACGATATGATTTTGCAAATACTTTCTCCCACCCCGAAGGTTGACTTTCATTTTGTTGATGGTTTCCTTTGCTTTCCGGAACTTTTTTAGTTTGATGTAGTCCCACTTGTTTCTCTTTGCTTTTGTTACCTTTGCTTTCTGGAGTCACATCCAAAAAATCATCGCCAAGACTGTTGTCAAGGAGCTTACTGTGTTTATTTTCTTCTGGTAGTTTCATGCTGTCTTTTTTTTTTTTAAAATTACAAAAGTTGTTTTAATGTTTATTTATTTTTGAGAGACAGAGCATGAGCGGGAAAGTGGTAGAGAGAGAGGGAGACACAGAATCCAAAACAGGCTCCAGGCTCTGAGCAGTCAGCACAGAGCCCAACGCGGGGCTTCCACATGGGAACTGGGAGATCATGACCTGAGCTGAAGTAAGACGCTTAACCGACTGAGCGTCCCTCATGGTGGTAAGTCTTAAATTTAAGTCTTTAATCCATTTGAGTTAATTTTGTGTATGTTATAAACTACTGGTCTATTTTTATTCTTTTGCATGTGTCTATCTAGTTTTCCCAGCACCGTTTATTGAAGAGACTGCCATTTCCTCATTTGTGTATTCTTGGCTTGTTGTCATAAATTAATTGATTCTTGTGCACAGATTTATTTCTTCACCCTCTCTTCTGTTCCATTGATCGATGTGTCTATTCTTATGCCAGGACCATACTCTTTTGATGATTATAGCTGGGTAGTATGATGATGCTTCTGTCCTTTCTCAAGCCTGCATTTGCTATTCAAGCTCCTTTGTGATTCCATACAAATTTTAGAATTGTTTGTTCTGTTTTGACCCTTGGTTTCATTGATTTTTTTTTTCCTACTGTCTGCTTATTTTCCATTTTATTTACATCTGCTTTGATCTTTGTTACTTCCTTTCTTCTAGTAATTTTGGGCTCTATTTTTTCCTCTAGTGCCCTGTGGTACAAAGTTAGGTTTCTTATTTGACATTTATCTTGTTTCTTGAGGTGGGCCTATATCACTATGAACTTCCCTCTCTGAACTGCTTTTGCTGCATCAGAGTCCTTCTTAAGGAAAAAAAAATGGTCATTACCACAGCCCTAGAGTTCATAGAGTGGTAGAATTTTATAGTCTTTTTTTTTTTTTAACATTTATTTATTTTTGAGACAGAGAGAGACAGAGCATGAACGGGGGAGGGTCAGAGAGAGAGAGGGAGACACAGAGTCTGAAACAGGCTCCAGGCTCTGAGCTGTCAGCACAGAGCCCGACGCGGGGCTTGAACTCACGAACCGCGAGATCATGACCTGAGCCGAAGTCGGCCGCTTAACCGACTGAGCCACCCAGGTGCCCCTAGAGTTGTAGAATTTTATTTTGAAGCTGGAAAGAAACTCAGAGCCCATTTAACCATTTAGTGCCACAGATTTGTTTTTAAAAATCCTGGGCTTCAATGAGGGTGAATCAAATGTTGCAACAAAGTCAATAGGAGGTTGGACTCCTGGCTCCTCAACTAGTGAAATTTTCTACAGACAGTTACACCATCAATATGTCCGCATTTGAGGGCTCGTTGTTTTATGCCAGATGCTGTACTGGGCAGAATGTACTGATGACCTCATAGCACCTGTCCTGGAAAGAATCCTGAGGTACTGGGAAGATGGACATATGAACGAACAATTCAAGCATGTTGGGACAAGCGTTCCAAAAGCTATATGTTGGAATGTAAAGGGATTTCTTAGGGGAGGTGGCATTTGAAGCGAGTCTTGGAGGGTGAGTAATGTTTCTGCTAAATGGCCAAAGCAGAGAAAGTCTTTTCTCAAGAGAGTAAGCATGCCCGGAGGTGTCAAAGGTGAGGCATCATCCAGAGCCGAGGGGAACGCCGGCCACGGGGAACATCCATGTGTGGGGGGTGACGGAAGATAAGACTGGGAAAATAGGCAAACATCACCCTCCTTTGTGTATAGTATGACGGACTTGGCCATTTATTCTGAAGGCAGTGGGAAACCACGAGAAGATTATAAACAGAAGCCTGCTTTGCGATTTAGAAAGATCATCTTTTTGTAAATGTGGCCTGTGAATGGAAAGGAGTGGAGGTGAGGGGTAGAAATACTAATTAGAAGCTGTTCTAGTGGTCTGGTTAATACATGACACGAGCCTCCATGAGGACAGTGGCCCTGGGGAGTGAGGTAGTGTGGGGCACAAAATAACTGGAGGGACGTTTAGGCAGGAGAATGGAACAGGCTGTGGCGCCTAACTGGATGGAAAGGTAGAAAGAACCAGGAATGTGAGGCATGCTGAGTTTCGGAGCTTGAGAAATGAGGGGTTTGATGGAACCATTTCTCAGGTCACAGGACAGATGTGGCAGTAGCCACGTGACCCAAGAGGGTGCCACTTTCAGGCACATCCTTGTGGTGCTCAGCTAGTGACAGAGTCCAAACGACTTCCTAACTTTCTTCTCACGTTTTATGCTAAGAAAATTAGGACGCTCGGGCTCTTCTAAACTAGAGTTTTTATAGCCTCTTTTCTCCGCTGGTGCTTCCCTGAAACCTTGCAGAAAAGCCTGACGTTATTGGCAAAAATAAACAAAGACTCGATGTAGGGGTGGGTGACTATGTTTTAGCAAATTTGTTTCACGGCATGCTGGAAGCATTGTGACTAAGGCAAAGAGCGTGCACCTCCGTGTAATATAAGAAGGCGCCGGAGATGTTTCCAGTTGTGTGTTCTTGCTTATTAAATAAAAATGATGAAAACCAGCGTTTGAATCTATCTCCTCTAATCTCTGTTCGGCAGGAAGATGGGATTCTTTCGCTTTTCAAAGCTTACACGCATGCTAGAGATAAATGTATATAGCACGTTAGATTCTCACTAAATTGTGAGAATTATATACGCAACACTCTCCTGCTGTCAGAGCATTGTACAGATTTTCAAACAAACCATATATCTTTTCAGATGAAATCCTTATTACTGTTTGACATTTGGATATGAAACTAGAATGGAAATCTCAATATAAAGGCAAGTAAAAATGAACTGAGTTAAGCTGCAAGTCTTAACACCGTTTAATGTAAACACGCTTACTTGGCAGGCTCAGAAATGATTGTCTAGTGACTTGATTTATCACTCTTGGGGCCACCAGCGATGAAGGGGTTTGGAAGAAACCTTTTTAGTTTCTTTTTTTTCTTTTTGTAAATAACAGTGTGTACAAGCGGTTTACAGTCCTGTTTGAGCAGCAGAACTTTCCGTGCAACGAAACCACACGAACCACAAGCTATATCCAGAGTCCAATAGAGAAGAGCAGGGCTGTGGCGCTTAGAGCCCGGGTGGGGAGGGAGAGTCAAGCTCTGGGACCCCATCCGGGCCCCCTGAACCCACCCGAAAGCAACTAGCAGAGTGTATAGGGCTGCTCGGAGAATATTTTGAAAACCACTGATGAAGAAAAGAAAAGATGGCCATGATCTCCCACGTCGTAGAAGATGCACATTTCAATCTGGAATTGGAAGTTCTCTTGGTAATATTTGTCTGGGTGTATGTTTTAAACATTGACTTTGTTCACTTTTGAAGGTCGTGTCGCTCTCAGGCCAGCCATGGATCTTCTCAGGTCTAGCTTGGTGCATTCAGGCCAATTCTTTCGTCTCGAGTCACATAGGGAAGTTAACTTATTATTGTGAAAATCTAAAACTGGTAAGTAAATGCAAGGCAAAGAGAACTCATCAGGGCACCAGTGAGATTCCACTATTTGATTTCTGTCTTAGTGCATACGAATCTTTATTCTAAACATGGATGTGTAAGAAATGTCATCCTAACTTGCCTTCCTAAATTAAGTATACCTCTGAGGTCTTAGGCCATTGGCCCAGCCGAAAATTCAGTACCAGCTGTTGCTTGAGCTGTAATTCACCACTGTCCCAGGGTCATGGGAAAGTTCCAGGGGCTTGGGGGGTGAGCAGATCATATGGTGTAATCGTCCTGGTCACAGGTGAATTGCGAATGCTCTAGGAACTGAAGTTTAAAATCAAATATTACTGAATTTTTAGTGTTGCTTCTTGAACTTTTTGGGAGCAAGAATGCTGCAAGCTCCCAGATTTTACTCAACTCAGGATGTGTTTCCAGGGAGTTTAGGACCCTACCACACTCATGTTCTCCCGGGATGGCTATAGGCGTTCTCTACTAAATGGTGAGACCTCCTGTAATGGGTACTTGGGGTTTTGACCAAAGCATCATGAGACCATTTTCTTCCCCATCGGTTCTTCCACTTCTGACTCATTTCGAAACATTGCTGCTTTTACTGAACCTCACGATTTCTCCTTTTTTCTTGGTACAGAGCACTATGTATCATGCAGAGCTATTTAAAATGTTGGCAATGTCTTAGTTCCTCCCTGCCCCCCTCATCTCTCTTCCAGGATTTGTTTTCTATAATAGATGTGCTGGCTCTCTCTTTCTCTCTTTCTCTCTCTCTCTCTCTCTCTCTCTCTCTCTCTCTCTCTTTCCCCCCCACTGGCACATTTGATATAAGCTGTCTGGCAGTAAATACTGCATGGTGCTATACATTGCCTCCAACCTGATTTCTTAATCCTTAGAGCTTGTTCCAATACTTGGATGGCTGAGTTAGCACATGGGATGCCATAAAACACTTGGGCTGGTCTGAGGTGGAAAGACAAAAAAAGCCTTCCTGATTCTCCAGAATTTCCTTTCAGAAGACATTATTTTTAGAGTTAGAGATAAAACAGACTGAAGCGCCTGCAGAAGGTAAGCTTTGAAGCCTAGCCTGCTGAGACTCAGCAGTGCTCTAGGTGTTGAATGTAATCATCTCACTTGTGGTAAGTTTGGGTCGCCATCTTGGAAGCTGCCTGCTTAGGTGTAAAAATGGAATGGAAGGCTTTTAAAAGCATTAGTGCCCGTGGGCCACCCTGAAATCACACTGGTTTCAAAAGCCATTTTTCCATGGAAAATGTGAGACCCTGTAGGGAAAACGTGAAGCTGTACCTGCTGCCTTGGGAATTGGGTGGAGGACAAAAGATGAACGGGTCTAAAAACAAAAAAAAATGTAATCCTATCAACTGCCCAAGGAGAGGGGGTGAGTACATGCAAGAAGATTTATCATTTGTAACCTTGTGAAAGGTGTACAGGAAGGTCACTATTACTGACACATTTGGTACCAAGTAGGTAGGAAGTTTTGGAGAACACCGTTAGCCGCCCATTAAAAGCACTTTTCCATGTCTTTCACAATTCTGGAAGCTGCACAATGACTGTCCAGATGCATTCTACTTCCCAGCTCTCTTTGCAGTTAGATAAGGCGCAAAAGGGGGTAGTTCTTAGTCTCCTGCCTGGGCCTGAGAATGGAGTTTCTATTTTGGCACTAGTATAAACAAGGAAACGCAACCTGACGTCTTAGCATATCCTTGAATCACCAGATCTTTAATTTTTTAAAATGTGTGCTTATTTTTGAAAGCGAGGGAGACAGAGTGTGAGCTGGGCAGGGACAGAGAGAGAGAGATGGAGACACAGAATCCGAAGCAGGCTCCAGGCTCATGAGCTGTCAGCACAGAGCCCGATGCGGGGCTCAAACTCACACACTGTGAGATCATGACCTGTGCCCAAGTGGGACGTTAAACCAACTGAGCCACCCAGGTTCCCCAAATCACCGAATCTTTAAAACACAAGTTTTCTTAGAGATCCGTCTTATCTATCAAAACCTCACGGCATGTGTGGATGGGATGAGCATCTAGCTCATAGCTTTATTTGATTTTACTTGTATTCATCACCAGGTACTCAATCCAGAAGAGCGTAAGCTGTTTTTAAGTAATGGTCACATCCTTATGTCGCTGAAAAATGTATCAGTTAAGCAAGATGACAAATCACTCCGAGAAATAGTGCAGGTAGGTGGGGATTTTAATGCACAGTGAGAGACCAAAGTCAAGACATGCCATCTGGGCAGGTTGGCGTAGTGATGGACTTCTTAGGGGTGAGCTCAAAACAGGGAGGAGAAGGCTTATGGTAAAGGAAAAGAACAGGAGGGCCAGAGCTCCAGGTGAGAAGATCAGTATGAATAGATAGCAAGGCTTGGAACGAAGGTCTCTGGGAAGAACCCAGCAGGTTGGCGTTGGGAGGACGTGGATGTCAAAGGCAAAGCAATGCAGGTGGCTCCAAAGTCTGAGCAGGTGGGCAGCAACACAGGGAGCCACAGAAACTTCTCTTCCCACAGAAAAGAGGGAAGACGAAGAAGTCAAGAGTGACACATAGTCAAAGCACTCAGGAGAGTGTCCAAGAGGACGGCCATGCTGGCCCCAGCTGGAGGCAGTTCATTTTAGCGAGGGCTCTGCCATCCCTGCCAAGGGACGCACCGCTCTTTCATCTATACTGTCCTTTGTCACCTCCTATGGACCGAGTCATGGCCAGGGTGAAGCTCCAAGAGTTCCTGGTGGTAAGGAAAGTGATCCTCCCAGCATTACTGTGATTAGGAAAGGTGTGCATGGTCTCGGAAGGGACAGTAGTAATAGCATGTGGCTTTCAGGACCTGACCTTGCTTCATCATTAGCCTATGTTCAAGTCCTGGTATTTTTCTACACACAGAAGTCGCACTGAGGTTAAGTGACCCTTGACAGCTCTTGGGGGGGGCCTACCTAGGCCATCTATTTTGCTCCAGTTCGTTGAATTTTTAGATGAGTTGCATTCCGGGAAGAGATGATTTCAAAGTACAATAGATTATTCTCGTTTCCACCTTGCAGTTTTGTTTCTGGAGTCTTCCTGTGAGCAGGAGAACTCACCCTTTCAAATGGGAAATTAGATCTCTTCTGATCCTTCTTGACAAAAAGTGGGCCAAAGATGTGTCTGGCGTGCCAGTGTCATTTTGAATTTCATGGTTTCCCCACAGCAGCTTTGGTGGAGGCTTGCTTCCCATCCGGATTCTTGTGATTTCGGAGATGAAGGCAGCTTTCGTTTAGGATTCTAATTTCCAATTAATGGACACATTACTTTGCGATCACTCTGGTTTAATGACTAACAACCACGATTAGCAGCGGGTCAACTGTATTTGAAAGGCCAGGGCAGTGCTCAGAGTCACGTGTCCGGCTTCCCTCAGAGATAACAATATCCAGAGTGGTTATGAATTTTCATGAGAATTAATGCTGGGATTTGTGTCTTTGCCGCAGGTCTTTGATGATGGCAGTAAAATAAGTAAGCAAACAAATAGCTCTTGAAGCTTCATGTGGGAAAGCCCTTCATTTGTTACTTATGTCCTGTTAATCATGGGAAAACTGGAGCACACGAGGTCGGGGGGCAGAAGGAAAATAGCCAGGTAGCTCCGTGTAAGGACAATGTCATGATGGTTGTGTCTCTGGAAGACCGCCTCAGACCAAGTGGAAGCCAGATACCTGAGTCTAGATTAGGAACAAATCACGTAAGCTCAGCTTCTCTCCTTCCCAGTCTTCTTGTTCCGCTGACGCCAAGCTATCCTCCCCTTTGCACACCTGGCATATTTCCACATGCCTGTTCTGGGCATTTAAAAGGGATCCTGCCAGTCAGGTGGCCTTGTTACTGAATTCTCCGAACACCTAGTGAAAAGTCCTGCCTCTGGGACCAAGGTTTTGCTATGCCTTGAGTATTGAACAGAACTCTCTTTTATGAACTTGAGAGAGTTTTCTGTTCTTCTCTTTATGCCCGTCCCCATCTCCAGAAAATCCAGGAGAGAGGCCCTTCCTGGATAAGGCCTCCTGTTTTCTTCTAGAGACAGTTTTCTTGCCATTTTTTTCCTTCTGATCTTTGCCTGAAGTGGAAGGGAATTCCAACGGGAGCTTGACTGGTCTGTTTAAGATAAAATCTGGATGGCCGTTTCCCAGGAACAAGCACATTACTTTGTGACAAGCCCGTAACCTCGCAACCTTGCCTTTGGTTTAGAGACCGATGGGCAGGAGTAACAGAGGTCAGTGTGGCAGATCCTGCCGACTGTCTCATTTGAGATCTACTCCTTCCAGACACGTCAACTTGGAAAGCTGGAAACAACATCTGGCAGATTCCCTTTCAGTTAGGCGTGCCTCTGACCTCTATGCTGCAAGGGAATGCAGTTAATTGAGATTTGGAAGGAGGAAAAGAGCACAAAAGGTGGAGTCTAGGTGCATGGGGATCTAACCAGGTAGGACGGAACGTGGTGGTTCTGGTGCCAGCAGATGCAAAAGCAGCCTCTTGGGTCAGTGGTTCCTGATTGCCAGAGGCTCGTACTGTAACCAAGCCCTTTACCCTGCCACTTCTCTGAAGCAGTTCTAGAAGCTGCTCCTTGAAAGTTCAGTTTAGAGCCTGTGGTTTCAAATCGTCCAGGGACTTTGTCAGTTCTCTTCCATCTTGTAATAATCCTGTTTCTCTTTATATCACCTATAAGGGATTCTGTAGTCTGCAACCCGACACGTTGACTGGCAGAGTGAATCTTTTTGGAAGATCTAACGGAAGAACGCTTATAGGCTTCTCAAAGATTCACACGCGAGGTTCTTACCTTTGTGTCTCTTCCGTTCATACCGCCGGCACCAACGATGTGGCCTGCCTACCTTTTTTCTTTGTAGCTGTCATTATCTTTCCTTTGAATCCTGGGATCTAGTTCTTGGAACGTTGCGTGTAAGAAAAGAACGCGAATGTTTACACCCCTTTGACCCCCTAAACTCATGTCCATTTGAAGTTGGTTGTCACTCACCCTGATAAGGAGCAAAGCAGGGCTGTTCACAAAACCCAGTGGGTGACAGAGGGCAGGTTTCCTTCATGAGGTTTTGCAGGAGGTATCCTCTGGCTACAGTGAACTGGAACAAGAACTAGAATTGCGTACCGCTGGTCTCTTCTTTCACATACTTCTTAGGTGAGTTCCACACGGCTCTTAGGCCCTCTTTAATCCCCGAGGATGGTCCTCCTTACCGTTACTTCTTCTAATGAATGAAATGCCCCAGTAATTGAACGTTTGCTTTTAGGTTCTAGTGGCCCAATTCTGTGTAACGAGATAAAGGAACATGCATGTAATCCTGGTATCACTGAAACCACCTTATGACCACAGCCACCTTCAGCCATCCTGGTACTCGAATGGCTGGCTGAATCAACCTCGTGGTCCCAGGTTTGATCTGCTCCTTGCAGGCTGCCTGTAACGAGGGCCCTGACTTTTGAGCTCGTTCCTTGGAGTTTCATAACTCATGTAACTTTTGGTCTATGGTTTCTTTGTGAAGATTTTAGAGTGCTCAAGGCCTGTTCATTCTTTTAAGAGGCAGAGCTCCACATCAGTGTGTAGGATAGAAAAGGGTGTGCAGGGCAGACTCTGGACTGGTGGGAATTTAGGAAGCAGAGTAAGACTCTTTGATTGCATTTTGAAGAATCTGTGCTCCTGGAATTCATACTCCACACAGATCCAAGGAAAGTCAAAACAGTGGGATGAGGGAGGAGGTAGGACAAGGTCAAAGAAGAAGTTGCAGGCTGACATGGAAGAGGAAGTTTTACATTTCTTTAAGCAGACAAAATCAGAATATCCGTTTGGTTTCTGTGACTACACCACATGGACTGTGTTAATGATCATGAACTTATTTTTCTTCTATCTGTACACTGCCAGAAAGCCAGTGTGAAGTTACTCAAATGTGGAACTAGAGTTACATAAACTTTGTGGTTACTCACATTCATGCAAACAAGGGACTATCTTTTGGGAGAAATTTCAGGGGCATTCTCTTCTACCTCATGATAAAAAAACCCTCTTTATGTTGGGCTATTGGAATTAAAGCACCAAGGAGCACAGGGTGGTAGTTAACAAAATAAAAAGGGTATGGATTTGGAGGAGTGATTACTTCTGGTTATGAATCCTGATCTTTTACTGAATTGTTGACCTTGGTCAAGTCAGTTAGTCGCGTAGAACCTTGATTCACTACTCGTAAGTTTGAGATATTTATATTTTATATACTGTGCCCTTCTAGGGCTAATGGGAGGATCAAATGACATAGTAGTATATTTGTTGACACTATGTAAAAAACAAAATGCTTTAAATTTTTGGTGGCCAAATCAGTCTTGGTTAAAAAAACAACAACAAAAAAAAAGTTTTCTGGGTAGAGTAGCAAACTCACTTTCAGCTACAACCTCTGAATCAGTTACCTTCGTAGTAAGTCTTGAGGTTGAGTAATGTCAGTACTCCAACTCTGTTCTTTCCCTTTAATATTGTGTTGGCTGTTCTTGGTCTTTTGCCTCTCCATCTGAATTTTAGAATATTTTGTCAATATCCACAAAATAAGTTGCTGGGATTTTGATTGGCATTGGATTGATCAAGTTGGGAAGAACTGACATCTTGACAATGTTGATTCACCCTATCCATGAACATGGACTACCTCTCCATCAGAGGTACAAATCCATCAGAGTTTTGTGGTTTTTCTTATATAGGTCTTAGAGATATCTTGTTAGATTTATACCTAAGTATAGGGTAATTAAGTATTTCTTTTCTTTTTTGGTGCTAATATAAATGGTATTGTATTTGGTATAAGTGGTGTTCATTTGAAATTTTCCTTGTTCATTGCAATCAGCTTTTGTAAATTAGCCTTGTATCCTGTATTCTTGCTATAATTGTTTAGTAATTCCAGGAGGTTTTTTTGTTTTTGTTCTTGTTGTTATTGTTGGCTCTTTGAGATTTTCTACATAGATATGTGAACAAAGACATTTTTATTTCTGTATACTTTCATTTGCTTTTCTTGTTTCATTGCATTAGCAGAGACTTCTAGTATGGTGTTGAAAAAAAGTAAGGAGAGGGAACACTCTTACTTTGTTCCTGATCTCTCTGACTCAGTTTGGAATCTTTTCGTCGTCAGAGCAAAAGTGATCTCCTGTGGTCTGAAACAAACAGATTTTCTTGTAAAGCTCCTTGAGGCTTCAGAATTGACAGGAGATTAAAGGGGCCAGGCTTGGGAAAATGGACATAAACTGAGAGAGTCAAGAAACAGGGAGAACTGCATCCATATTTTGGCAGAAGCAGCCTGGCCAGATGTAGCCAGATGTCCCCAGTACTAGGGGAGAGAGCCTCTGCTACTGAAGTGACAAGTGCCGTACCTGCTACAGTCAATGATGATGTTCCTATCCTCACTGCTGCTGTAAATGAATCCAAGAAGTTCTTGTACTTTGGTGCTACAAGGCTAGGACTCAGAGCCTGGGACAGGCACATCTTATCTGCTGACTCTGGGCTCCATAGTCAATAAGCTGGCTTTCACTGTTCAGTGGGAGGGGTATCTGGTGCCTTTAGCTTCTATAAAAGGATGCAGGCACCTTTGTCATAAAGGCTTCATATACTGGAGATCACGACTCTTTCGTAAGATCTATTTATTTAGAACTTAGCTCATTCCTCCATCAAGAGAAGATAAGAACATTAAGCCTTAGGGTGAATTTGGGATACTGAAATATCAGTTAAATACTAATGGGGGACAAAGCCAGGTCGAATAACCAAGGGTAATGGTGAGCAGCTTACTGAAGGCTCAGGAAGGAGGGGTAAGAGGATGCTACAGATTACCATATCTATTTCACGAGCACCAGACAATTTCTGAAAAAATTTCTTAGAGTCTGGCATGTGTGAGTTGGAAAGGACTTCAGGGCTCCAAATCTGTCACTCCGCATCTGAAGAAACTGGGGCTGAGTGAGTGGATATGAATATACAAGTTAAGGACTGAGTCAGGTCAAGAACTCAATTTTCCAGGCTTGGGTTTTATTTTTAGTGTTTTAGTGTTATTTTCATAGCACCACACATCTCTTCTTTAAAACTGACTTTCTTATTTTCTGCTATAAACAGAACGAAACATGAAATACCTGAATTAGAAAAATACACTCAGCACTTTTTACTGATGCATTCTAACTGGACACTTAATTCTGCACTTACGTGCACACCATAACTTCTGTGTGCCTAGGCATAGGATAATTTCCCAAGCATTGTGCCACCTGATAACTGGACCACAAAATTGCAGGGAAACTTCTATGATTGTTTTAGAAAGGACAGTTTCATTTAATTAGATCAGTATTTCTAGAGTACTCACTATCCTCAAAGTCAGTTGGGCATTAAAATGAGTAAAATGTGTTTCCTAATCTCAAAGATCTCACAAGGCATTAAGAGTAAAATAGGCAAGACTACAAATATGACACAACACAGATTTGGAATGTGATAGGCAAGGTACTAATTATAAGCTATGATTTTTCTAGTAAGGACAAACTGAGGGGGGGGGAGGGGGAGAGGGGAAAGTGGGTGAGGGGCACTGAGGAGGGCACCTGTTGGGAGGAGCACTGGGTGTTGTATGTAGGTGATGAATCATGGGAATCTACCCCCAAATCCAAGAGCACACTGTATACACTGTATGTTAGCCAACTTGACAATAAATTATATTTAAAAAAAAGAGAGCAGGGGCACCTGGGTGGCTCAGTCGGTTAAACGTCTGACTTCGGCTCAGGTCACGATCTCGCGGTCCGCGAGTTCGAGCCCCGCGTCGGGCTCTGGGCTGATGGCTCAGAGCCTGGAGCCTGCTTCCGATTCTGTGTCTCCCTCTCTCTCTCTCTGCCCCTCCCCTGTTCATGCTCTGTCTCTCTCTGTCTCAAAAATAAATAAAACGTTAAAAAAAATTAAAAAAAAATTTAATAAAAAAAAGAGAGCAGTTACATCCAATATCTCTGTATTCTTTTTTTGCTGGATACTTCCACGAGTTAACCCATATCTGGTTGTCTAGGCCTTCTGAGCGTGTGGGAGCTCACAGCTTGCTCTTGTTTCCTGTGTCTGTCTAGTTCTGGCCAAGGGGCAACAAGTCGAAGTGCTGCGTGCCATTACCAAGGCCATGCATTTAACTGCGATTGTAGCTCTTCTCCTACTTGGGTGACAGAGAAGCCGGCAGCTTCAGATGATGCAGCCGGAAGTGAACTCATGAGCCTGGATGACTGACTGAGTTACTGCATGTCGGTTGTTTGTCCTGGAAACTCTCCTAGACCCACAGTGGAATATTTTGTGAGCAAGAATAAACCTTTGTTGGATTGTATTGCTGGGAATTTTGGCCTTTTTTGTTGTGGTATTATCTAGTGTATTCTGATAATAGGTCTTCATCCTGGCCTATTCTTTATGGAAAAGATGCCATATATGTAAATATGTAAATATAAACAATTATATATCTAATAGCAATTATATTTAATCATATCAACAATATTTGAATAATTATTTTAATAAATAATTTAAAATATATTTAATAGCTTACATACGATAATTTAAATATCTCTATGTATGTGTGTGTGTATATATATATATATATATATATATATATATATATGTATGTGTGTGTGTATACATATCAGCCATGTATTATTTATTACAGTGAGCAATTCAACACCTAGAAGACTAGGAATCTATTCAAAGTCTGGTTGTTTCCATTTCTCTCCTTTTGGTAACCTTAACTATTTCTATACATTCAGAAAAAATAATTGCACCTGTTTTTCCCTTTGTAATACTACCTGATATTCTTGCATAGAGCCAAGTCTTTTTAGAATTCATCCTACCCTGATTACAGTTTAAGAGTTTGAAATTGACGGGCCCAAAGAATGCAAATACAGGAAGTCCAGGGTGAGTGAGCGGAGAATTAGGGAATAGTCTCATGATTCTTAATGCTGCCTCAAAGAACAAGAATGTCTGAATGACTGAATGAAGAATGAATGGATGAAAAGGACAAGGGAAGCAGTGTCAGCAAGAATCATCATCTAAATGATAAAACATTTCCATTGTGGGAGAAAAAATTAAAGTTCATAGAGTTAGCTTTTGCAGAGTTTTTTTTTTTTTCCTTTTACTCCTTTTTTCCTTTTGGCAATGTGGCGATGGGGAGATTGTTGGGCTGTGCACAGCCAAGGAATTCACAAGTGATAATTCTAGCCAGTTGTACTCTCCAAGAAATATGAAATCACTCCAAGTCAAAGAGCACATAATACTGCCTGAAGTCTATTGAAACCCTTCCAGAATGTGCCCAAATTAAGCGATCCAAGTTCCATTGCTCCATTGGGGCTGTCAAACAGAGCAATTGCAGATCGTGGAACTCACAAGGAAACCAAAGTGTTTTGTTTTGTTTTTTTTTTTTTTCAAATGTAACAACATGTGTCACAAATAGGTTTATTCATTTGGAAATACATGACAGGAGCAGATCATTTTTTCCCTTCATACACCATTACCAGCCCTCTGGCCTTGTTATTTTGCAACTTCCTTGGTTTCTTGTCAACTCCTCTGATTGCATCCAAGGGAAACTTGGAGAAGTACTTAAAATAGAAATAACTGGGAAACGCGGGGCCATTCTGCTTTTTTTTAATGCCAGCACTTAACCTTTGTTGATGTAACGTTTTCTTTGCAAATAGTGCAAATTGGAAATTTCCCTGGGATCACAATCCGGCCCTCCCCAGAGCCAAATTCAGCCTCAAAGTTGCTGTTCTCAAGCATAATGATATTTATTCAGTCCCAGCTCATTTCCTGGTTTTCTGTTGAAACATTAGCCCCACAGCATTATTTAATAATCAAGTCGCTCGGACAGTGAGCTGGTTGGTTCCAAATTTTGGATTTCTGAAGAAAGCCTAAATACTGGTCTACGGTTGGTATTGCGTGGATGGATCACGTGCCTCTTCTGTTCAGCCAGTCCGACCTTTTGCTTCTCCTAGACACATGCGCACATTTCTTCTAAATTCATTCATTTTGTTTCACCTGCTGGGAATCGTGTTTACATACAACAATACCATAAGAACCTATTGAGAAATCCTGCTGTCGTTAATGTGTTTTCATTTGCGTGCGGGGGAGGTTTCTATTGTTTAGCCCTCCACTGACACCCTATTCATGCTTTCAATTATCCCTCCAGCTTTGTCTTCAGCTAAACACATTCTCTTTTTTTTTTTCTTCCTCCAAGTGATTATTTGCATGGAGATTTGCATTTAAATGGATGTGAAGAGTACATTAACAACACCTACGCCAACCCTGTAAAAGCTGCACACTATTTGTTGCTGCCAGACATGAATGGGAAAAAAATTCAATGAATGTTTTGTAAGGAGAGTCCTCAGGTAACTGCTTTTTAGACACAAAGACACTTCAGTAGATTATATTTAATACTGATCATGCATGCAGAGGTATATGAATACAAATACCCTATTCCCAAAAGGGATAGGGTAAAATTCTACTGCATATATGTACTCACCACAGGAACCAAATGTATATTTCAGCATTTCAGTGGAATTCAGGGACCCTAAGTAGGTTGAGAGTGCATTTCAGGGTTGGTCCATTTTAACCTTTATGTCCTTGCTAATAAAATAGGAAGGGAAGTGAGGGGCGCCTGGGTGGCTCAGTCGGTTAAGTGTCCGACTTTGGCTCAGGTCATGATCTCAGGGTTCATGGGTTGGAGCCTCACGTCGGGCTCTGTGCTGACCGCTCAGAGCCTGGAGCCTGATTCAGATTCTGCATCTCCCTCGCTCTCTGCCCCTCCCCCGCTCGTGCTCAGTCTCTCAAAAACAAATGTTAAAAAAAAAAAAAAAAAAAAAAGAATGGGAAGGGAAGTGAGAGAATGAAAATACAGTGCATTTTCTGTCTATATCTCAGGACTTTTTTTCTGGAGCAGCTCTAACAATATTTTGTAAAAAGCCTGGACACCAAAAGGGTAGAGGGAAAAAGGAGAGAGAGGGACCAGAGACAGGGGTGGAAAGACAGAAAAGCATTTCATGAGGTTTCGGTGTTTCTCCAGTTTTTTGTTAAAAGAAAAAAAATTGGAAGAGGAAAACAGAGGAAAAGACAACAATGGGAGAAAGATGGAAAGAGAAGGAAAAGCCGTGTTAAATGGATAGGGAAATCAGGGAGCAGGTCTGTGTGCAAAGGAGGAAGAAAAGGAGAGAGAGGAGAAGAGAAGAATGAGCTGGAGGGAGATTGTAAAAGAACCTTTGTGCTTTATATATAAAGCAGAGACCCCAGGTTATCATTCAGTATTATGCGAGAGAAAATTAAACTGGTCTTTGCAAAAGGATTCTATTAAGGGATAATATCTTCCCTTTTATTGTTAATTATTTTATGTTTACAATAGTCAGTGTAAATGTATATTATTTTTACAGTAACACATGGCTTAGCATAAATAATTCAGCCAGGATATATGGTTAATTTCTAATTAACTTCTAGCTCTGTTAGTTTGCTTTAGATTAAAGCCCTTTCTCTTTCTAACAAGTCCTTGAAGGGGAGCAGACATCCTAATTACAGACATTCATTGCAGAATATTTATATTTAGCAATTTAAAAAGGTAATATCAATCGAGGAATGTAGTGGAGAATAAAGTGGAAGCGGAAAAGGTTGCAGTGGAGGGAGGAAAATTTATTGTTTGTCTTGGTATTTTTATGTCTGCATAAGAAAAAAAAAAAAACGGGCCAGAGAAATTTATCAGCAAGCTGAATGCAATATGGCACCAGTACCTCTGTGTCCCCAAATACAATTATTGTTTATTGCTTAAAAACAATTTTCCATAGGCTGTATGCACTAAAGAGAAATCCATAAACATCAGAAACCAGTCTCTAACAAGTCTTCATTTTTTCGATGGATGAAAAAAATCCATATTTCCCTTCCCGTTAATCCAGAATGGGCCCAAATAAAGCAAATTCACTGTATCCAATGAGATTTGTAATGCAACAGTAGAAGAATCTGATTTCACACATTATGGTTAGGGTCCTCCATAGCCCGGCCATAACAAGGGTAATAAATAAAGTCTACTCTAAAACCAGGCATATAGCCTCGGTAATTGACTTGCTGTCTGCATGAGACACAATGATTTCCAAACGCGCGAGGCTAACCTGCGTCGGAGGGCTGCAGAAATTCACCATGGGAATGTGCTGGCCCTAAATACTCCTTCGTGCCTACAGCCTCATTCTAGGTGCTGAGGCTTTAAAAAGCAACAAAATGAGATCAGGTGCTTGCTTTATGCCTGTATCATTGTAACTGACCCAGCAGAGGAAAGCCCTCTCCCCCAGGGGTCTTATTTCTTGAGCTCATCTGAGTCACTTTTGGACTTCGGATACCACAGCCTTGAATTCATTGAGGTTTAGATAAGTGTGGTGTATGAGTCTTAATGTGCATTTACAATACATGGTGTAATTGCTCCTTTGGAGCTGTTAATACATTTTTATAGCCAAAAAACAATTTCCTGGATACTGTACATGTTAGGGAGAAATGTCTGCCTGAAGATTTATGTTGAGAACGCACGAAAACAAAGCCAAACATCCTGGCGTGTGCATTTATCTTGTTAAAGACCATGCACTTGGGTGCATTTGTTCTTCAAAGAGCGTGAGGAACATCAAACATTTCCAGTCCTTTGTCATCCTTACCCTTGCCTTCAGAGCTACCACGATCCTTCCCTTTTTTCCTTCTGTATTTTTAGTATATGAGGCGATCTAGGGAACAAGTGAGAAAATACGGAGCACAAAGGTTTGTGTGGTAATGGTAAGAGAGAGAATGATAGACTTTACATTTTAAAATGGTCTCAAAAGAGATGCTGCAGACTCATGTGAACAAAGGTAGGAGGGAGATTCTGGAAAATGAACGTGGTCAGATGGAAGCATAGAGGGTCACAAAGTACTTTCACCTCTTTCCCTAACGATTTCTTAAGGGCATTCTGTAAGATAATCGCAATAAGGGTGGGGAGGTTTCCTAGTTATTCTCTTTTGTCCTCTTTCGGGTCCTTTTCTCTGTGCTGTTCTCTGCCCAAGGGAGCTGGCTGTTTTATGTCTGCATCACTGGGCTCTGAGCCACTGGCTTTCAACTGAGTTTGGCCAATGAGAGGCACTGGCAGGAGATCAGAGGGCAGAAGGAGAGAGGCATTGGGCTGGATCTGCCTTGCTCCCTTTCTGCCATGACGCTGCATCCCTCTGTGGTCACAGCCCCCGTGAGTGGCCTCCTCTGGGACTTTAGGTCCCTGGGCACTGGTAACACAGGGGTGGTAAAGCCTTCCTGATTGTTAACTCGTCTCTGGGTGCCCCGTCCCTTGTTCATCCTGCTCACTCCTCTGTCACTAAGCCCGTCATTAAAATATATTTGTTGAGGGGTGCCCAGGTGGCTCACTCGGTTAAGCATCCGACTCTTGATTTTGGCTCGAGTCATGATCTCACAGTTCATGGGTTCGAGCTCCTCCTTTGGCTCTGCACTGACAGTGCAGACCCTGCTTGGGATTCTCAAGCTCTCCTTCTCTCTCTACCCCTCCCCCACTCGTGCTATTTCTCTCTCTTTCTCAAAGTAAAGAAATACACATAAAAAAACTATATATATTTGTTGAAACCATATGGGGCGGGTCCTGGGTCCCAGGATTCTCACTGATAAAGCAGGTGAAGAGGAAGAAAAAAGAGACTCCCCAAATGCCTCACCACTTAACTCCCAGGGTAGCTGCCATGCTCCATTAACTCCATTGACCATAAGCGTTTTGGCAAATGCATCCCTTTAGTACTGCCGAAATGATGGACTCTTGTAGGGCTTTGCTGATTGCACTGTTCTATAAGTAGAATGTTTTGATTTGGCTTGACCTAGAGCAACTGTCTGTTCGTCAGGACTTTGTAGCTGCTAATGACAGAAATCCAACCTAAAATAACTAAATATGGGGGGTGGAAGGAGAATTTATTGGGTCATGGAATTAGAGTCCAGGGTTATAGTGGCTTAGTCATGGCTAGATCCAGAGGTTCAGATGATGTCACAGAACTCTACATCTTTCTATCCAGGTCTCAACTCCCCTCTTTACCCTGTGCTGGCTTCTTCCTTTGGCTGGTTGCTTGTACATGGGTCAGAGATGTCCCTGCAAGCTTCTAGCTTGCACTGCCTAGAGAGAGAAAGCTTTGTTCCCTCAGGTTCCCTGTAGATTCTGGAAAAGGAACCTCATGCTCTCAGACTGATTCCGAAGGTAGCTGTTGATGCCTAGGGGATAGAATACTCTCTTTGATTTGCCTGGGTCATATGCCCGTGCCAGAACAGAAGGCAAGGACAGTTCCACTACGTCCAAAAGGTACAACTTCTCGAAGGATGAGATGCGACTGGACAGAAGCAGGTAACGTGAAGAATAGATGCACACTTTATGAGTTCTAGACCATTCTCAGAAATATTCTGTCACTGTATGCAGAAAGGATACACCAGGGCCATGTGTACAGGAGACGGAAGAAACATACGAGCAGTCGATACTAAACACATTTGTGACCTTCCTAACTACCTTTTGACACTTGCTTGGGGTCTATAAAGAAATACCAGTGGAGACAGCTCTGTATTTCTAGTTTCTGCTTTGTGGCAAAAAGAAGATAAGAGATTTTTGGAAAGAGCACTGAATATATTACTTTATGTCCAGTGGATGCTCAGTCAATTTTAATTATCCTACTTATGAATGGGAGGGAAAGATAAGGGATGCAAACTCATTGCTGAGAAAGCAAATTCTGGCTTGGCAATATGATTCAGAGTCCAAATCCAATCCAGGCTGTAACTGGGAGCCCTTGGGCGTGCATGCTCTTAAAAATCTGTGGCTCTTGGTTTGTTTCTCTGGGAAATAACAGACGAGTCTGGAAGATAAAGGGAGAAACAGCCCTGTTTTCCCCTTTTCTATGGGACTTCTTCTACACATAGTGTAATGAAGCTTTTTTACTTATTCTTAAGTTTATTTATTTATTTTGAGAGAGAGAAACAGTGTGTGTGTGTGTGTGTGTGTGTGTGTGTGTGTGTGTGTGTGTGTACAGTTGGAGAGGTGCCAGGGAGAGGGGGAGAGAGAGAATCCCAAGCAAGTTCCATACTCAGTGCACAGCCCACCATGGGGCTCGATCTCATGGCCTCGTGAGAACATGACCTGAGCCAAACTCAAGAATTGGGTGCATAACCATCTGAGCCACCCAGGTACCCCTCTTCCTTCTTAACTGACAGTTTTGTCCGAAGATTTTGAAGGCTGAACCCATGCAGAGGCATTCACAGAATGTGTTGTTTGATTCGTTGTTTTCCCATCTAATCTTGGCAGGAGACAGTGTTGGCGAAAGATGGTAAGTCTTCCCTACACATGTGGCCGAGACTTAACCTGAGAAGCTTTTGGGCTTATGGTAGCTACTCTCCCAAGATAGCTCCCTCCCTGATGAAGCATAACCTCCTAGAATTGAGCCTTGTGTAGTTCGCATCCTTTGAATCTGAGCTGGCTGATAGAAGGAGGTGTAAGTGCCACTGCCTGACCTTCCAAGTACGTGAAGAAATCTTAGACGTTATGCCTGGGTCTTCTGGAATGGTTACTCTAGGGGGACCCAGCAGCCGTGTGAGAAGTCAGACTACCTTGAGACCATACCTTGTGAGGAAGTCCAACCCAGGCATGTGGAGAAGCAGCAGGGAGAGAGAGGTGCCTGAGCACCCCCTTGTTGTTCCAGCCATGTGAGGCACCAGCTATGTGAGGGACGCGGTGGCCAGCACCAATATAGGCTTTAGATGACTCCAGCTCCGTCTGCCATCTGATTGCAGCTGCATGAGGGAGCCCAAGTGGGAACTTGCTTGGCAGAGCTCAGTCAATTCAAGAACCACAAGACACAGTAATGAACCCTGGCTCACAGCCACTGAGTTTGGGGACACCTGGGTGGCTCAGCTGGTTAAGTGTCCGACTTTGGCTCAGGTCATGATCTCGCGGGCTGTGAGTTCGAGCCCCATGCCGGGCTCTGTGCTGACAGCTCAGAGCCTGGATGGAGCCTGTTTCGGATTCTGTGTCTCCGTCTCTCTCTCTCTCGCTCTCTGCCCCTCCCCCCCACTTGTTCTCTGTCTCTGTCTCCCTCACAATAAATAAACGTTACAAAAAAATTAAAAGAAAACCACTGAGTTTGGAAGTGGTTTGTTAGGTAGTCATAGATGAGTGAAGCAGGGCTTATAAGCTGATAAGTGGCTGGTTCTCTGAGGGCTGAAGTCGTCAGTGAAGGTGGGGTGGGGGAGAACTTGAATCTGTTCATTTGGTTATGGCTGTCAAGAATGAAATGATGACCTGGGGACTAGACTGTCTCTTTCATCTGTTGGACACTGACCAGGGTGAAGACCTTCTCCCTTACCCAGGGACCAGCCCACTCATCTTCTCTATAACTCTGGGCTCTGTTTCCACAGCTATTTGTTACTTGGTATTACACATAAATTTCCTCCAGGGCTGTCTCTGCCTCCGATTCATCCACACTCTGTTTACTTAACACCTACCACTGTTCACCATTAACAGAGGCGAACTTAAGCTATAAATGTATTTTTTAAATAACATAAAGAAATTTATGGTTTATATTTTTACATATAGTAATATGCTCTCATCCCAATATTTCACACTTTTTTAAGTGGGCGAGATAGGAAGAGTGGGTTCTCCTAAATAGGGTATCACCTATTGAAGGACTCTGTAGAAGAATACTGCTCAGATTAAGAGAAATTCGCAAATTGCCCAACAAAGTTAACATGGACCCCTCTAACACCCATTATCATTGTAAAGGGATGTTACATGGCAAGTTCTGAGGATTCAGTGAGATATAAAACACAACCTCTGACCTTAATAACTGTAGACAGCGATGGTGCTGGTAACCAGTGGTATTTGTTGAGCATTTATTATGTGCCTAGCACGATGATACACACTCCGTATGTTTTACACATTTAATCCTCATCAAGTCGGTCATATTTGTATCTTGAGATGATAGATGAAAAAATTGGGGGAGAGAGATTGCAAAGCTCACGCAAGGTCACGCAGCTGATGACTGGTGTGGCACTAAGTAGTCAACCCTGTGCGTCCCATAAGTCAATTCCCGTACGTCCCATAAGACGTGTTATCATTACCTTTTTGGGTGAGAGAATACGCTCCGTGTGCTCTGCCGTTCCAACTCTGGTCCCTAGACTGGTGATAGCAGCGTCCCCTGAGAACCTGTTAGAAGTGCTGGCTCTTGACCTTCACCTTAGGCTTACTGAGTCAGGTTGTGTTTTAACAAGATCCCCAGGGGATTGAAGTGTATACTAAAGTTTGAGAAGACCTAATCTAGAATGTAAATGCAAAAGGGCTACCAGGGGAGAAGTTCTCCCTGTGACCGTCAGTGGGGTGGTTGCTGAATGTCTCCTGGGTAAACAGGCGACATGATGACATGGGATGCTTCGTTTTACCAGTTAAGAACTCCCAGGGTAGTTATGCAAAGGGAAGATGAGAAAAACAGTCTGTTAGCTTTGAATCTGCGTCTTCTTAAAAACGTGGAAAATATGGTAAGGTCGAAAAGACATGCTGATGGACGAAGTGGGCAGACTCTCAGAGGCCGAGCCGTAGTTTATTCTATCCCTGAAGCTCCTTCCATGCCAGCCCTCACTAACCCTAGCACGTTTACGGTGTCAGCTTGGCACAGAAAGACGGGTGGTCATCCGAGAGGTCGTTTGGCTGTATTTGGTGACATGAGAAGAGCTGCCACACTCTCTATACATTTGGAAACGTGCTCCCTTCCTTCCGGAAAAAAATAATCACTTCAATCCTCGAAGAAATTTGGCTGGGTCATAAACCCCAAAGAGACATAAAAATATTCCTTGCGACATTGCTGATCAAGGAATGAAATCAGTAAATCTCTGGGACGTAGGAACAGGTCATAATATAAGGAAGGGAAGTGGAATGTGTGGGGAAAAAACCCACATCGTTAACTGGCCGTCCTGATTTTGTGCATGGTTTGAAATATGCCGAAGGACTGAAACAGGCGGTCGACCCAGTTATTAGTAGAAGAGGGGAGAAAACCTTAAAAGGCTAAGGCATGGGAGTGAGGGAGACATTTGATTTCACTCGGGTCTAAAAAGCAAACCAATGGATGGGGACTCCACAAGAAATTGTGTCTAGCTAATGTGGGAGGAAGGAGAATAAGCTAAGTCTATAAAACACAGGGGGGAAAAGAATCCCAGTTATCCTTTATAAAGCCAAGGGAGGGGTCTTTTTTTTTTTTTTAAGCAGTGGGAACCTGGATGTCATAGGGCTTATATTGCCTGATGGAGTAAGAATATAATAATAAGGGTGTGTTCTGTGAGCAAAAGCAGAAACAGAGACATAAGAAGGACTGACAGCAAGAGAATGTTCCCACATGTGTGGATGACATTGGTGAAGGTCATGTTCTGCTTCACATGAAGCATGTTCCATGGAAAGATATAGAGGCTTCCAGCTCAGACAGACCGGGGTCAGATACCTGTCCTTTACTAACTTCCCGCCTTCGCGAGCCTTTGCTTTTCTACTTAGAAAGACAATAATCTTAACCTCGCAAGGCTGTCCCGGAAATTCTTTCAGAGAGCGGATGGATGAAAGACCTCATTCTTGCATCTTCAAATCATCACCTTGTCCGATTTACTTACCTTCTCAAGATCTCTTGAATTTAGTGACTTTTTCTTCCAGTCTTACCTTTTCTCCTATAGTTCAAGATACTGAGTACCAGGCCCTTCTTCTGAACTGCTCTAGAGCCTTTGAAACGTTCTGTACCTACACTTGGTCCTTCCCAGGCTGCTCAAGCTGTTCACGCCACCCAGGCAGGGATATTTTCAAAATGCACGCTTGGTCGTGTTACACATAACCTCCTCCCCGCAATCCTTAAATAGCTTCACAGTGATCTTAGGATAGTGTGGAGACGTGGCCTCCATGTAAATCATGTCTCCCACTGCTCGTTGCCTTCTTTCGCTTCTTCGAAACTCATTTTTTTGTCTTGGTTAATGTTCCCATCACCAACGGTTCACATATACACTAGGTGCTCGTGCACCGATCCCAAATGAATGGTGACACATATTTACTAAAATCTGCCTCCTTGCTCCCAGGAAAGAAGAGCCTCTCTCAAAACTGTGTAGGAGGTTGGTGGTATGGGCTTGGTGGCTGGTCCTTGATCACGCACTCGGACGGGGTGGTGGCTGTGTAAGTGTTTTGCCTTTGAAAACTTGCCAACCCTTGTTCTCGAATGGCATTCTCAGTCTTGAGAGCCCCAGAAAAAGGAGCCAACTGAAGAAATGGGAGAGATATGTGATGCTCTGTGTTGGAGGAAAGTTTCCTGAGTAAATAGAATCATTGTGTTTTGTTCTTTACTTTTCATGACATCACAACATTCTCTCCTCTTTCATTTTTTCTTTTTTCTTATCGTCCGTAAGGTAAAAGACAAAAACAAGAGCCCAAAGTCTTATTAAATGAAATATTACATTTTCAAATGCGCAGAGACATTTAGATGAAGGAACATCTTAATTGCTTCCCCCATTCTTATTTTTTATTCGATGCTTTATGTCTTATTATTCCCACTTGGAAATAGCCTTCTGTCACTTTAATATTGGCTTGCTCACATTTAAAAATTATCCTATGTAATCTAATCTCTGGAAGTTTAGCTTTTGCAGTTGTTAATAATAATATGATATGATTAATTTCTAAAGACCCTCATTAGGAATACTATTCATTTCACATCCTCATTAACCTGTCAGATAAGAGCGTTGGATTCTCCACTGCTAGACTCAAGGCAGGCTCCAATAAGCTTTAATTATGTGGAATGAGGTGTTGCATGTTATCTTTCAAAGTGTTTGTATGTTCAGGGATTGATAGCGCTTGGCTCGAATTTCATCGCAGACACGTATTTTCTGCAGTCTATTGGACTGTGGTGCTGGTTACAGAAAAAAATGAAAGTAAGATCATCACATAAAAAAATCAGATTTTTTCCTGCATGTTCTGCCTCATCTATCCTTTTGGGGTGAAATCTGTACACAGGCAATGACAGTCATGATTATGCCAGAAATGTGTAGTGGTAGATGTCAGCCATACGGCCCTTTCAGTCTCTTGGTTGGTCCCCTTTTAAGGCTGCAGCCTGGAAAGGGTGAGATATTGGTAAAGCGCTAGACTGTGATATGACAGATGATGAAAAAAGGTCTTGATTGCTTTTACTCTTGAGCTCTGAAATGGTACTAAGTGTGGATGTTTAGGACTATTAGCATTTGGGCCCGTTGTGTCGAGGGGAATCTTTTGAGAATGGTCAAAATGCAATCATCTCTCCCCAGGTAGTTCTTTGAGCAAAGAGAATTTCTAGAACATGGACGGTCAGGTAGTGCCTAGGGGGAGATAGCACCTAGACAGAGTTTGATAATTTGGAGGACCGTAATCTCCATAATCTCCGTGAGGAATGGAGATATCTGTCATTGTCACATGTGGATGAGATGAGCCAGTGTGAGTTTGGAATCTTTGTTTTCATTTGGTCACTTGTGGTCAGTTGTAGGTCAGGGATCCGGACAAACCAGAGGAGGTGACCTTCTGTCCTTGGTGCTTTACAGAATGCATTAAGCAAGAGGTTGGATGGCTGTCAAGAATTATAAAGAGGGACATCCCCTGCGAGGGGCACCTGGGTGGCTTAGTTGGTGAAACGTCCCACTTTGGCTCAGGTCATGATCTCACTGTTTGTGGGTTTGAGGCCTGTGTCAGGCTCTGTGCTGACAGCTCAGAGTCTGGATTCTGCTTCGGATTCTGTTTTCCCATCTCTCTCTGCCCCTCCCCTGGTTGTGTGCTCTTTCTGGCTCTCTCCCTCAAAAATAAATAAATGGTAAACAAATTTTAAAAAATAGGTTTATTGTGCTAAATTTAGAAGATATGAATCAGCACTCATAGAATTCAAAGAAAAAAAAAAAACCCAGCATTTCTAGAAACCCATTTTCCAGAAAAAAATCACTTCCAATCTTTGTACTCCTATCTCCATTTCTCTTTCTTTATGTTATTATGAGTATGTGTGTGTGTGTGCGTGTGTGTGTGTGTGTGTGTGTGTGTGTGTGTGTGTGTGTTTGTGTGTGTTAGAGAGAGACGGGAGGGAGATACCTATATGCACACAGACGCATGCAGATCAAGATCACAAAATTACCTAAACCTATATTAACCATGGCATTATCGGAAGAGAATCTGTAAATGTCTACATCAAATCCTCTGCCTTTATCTGATGAGACTAAATTTGAGGTTTTGTTCCTGCTGGCCATGTGTAAGTTCTCAAGAGGGAGATGAGAGCCATTAGAGAAAAATGCAGGTAGGTTGTCTCTGAATAATCTGAGTTTATGTAATTTTGACTCGGATGCCATCCAGGCTTGCAGAGTTCTACGCCCTTCTCTCTATTTTCCGAGAAGCTGTCTGGAGGGTGCATGTGGCCTCGTGGCATTTGGAAGAAGGGTGTCTGGATCCTCGCCGGCGGGCCCTGTTCATTGTGTTGGTGGTCTCTGAGGTCCTCTAGGTCCTAGGTGGCATTTTCAGGTCATGGGTGGCCATCCCCTCTGGTCCCATTTGCTCACTGGGGAAGGAGGTTTATTGGTCTAGACTGTAGCTCTCGCATCCCTTGGAGACCTCTCACCCTTCACGTTTCGTCATCACTAATGCCGGCTCTCTTGTGTGTCATGCATGGACCTTACGGGGCAAGGAGCTCTGCTCCCCCCAATCCTGGAAATCTTGCTGAACTGGCTTTTATCTCTGCACCCCCTTGAGGGCAGGTGCAGGAAGGTCAGCCCTGTTAAAACAGTACAGCAACTCAGCCTGCGATTTAGAATTGCTGTAAGTACCTCCCAGGGTGAAGAACGAGGGGTCTGACAGTTGCCCACAGTTACACCATCTTTTCCTGGATAGGCTTCATTCTGCTTTGTAAACCTCACATCACCCGCTTTCCCCTCTCATCTGGGTCAAGATTTGTTCTTCTAGAATGTTGCCGGGGCAACACCGCCTGTGGCTTTTCCAGGTATTTCAGGAGTGACTGAAGAGCTCTCTCCATCTGCTGGTGAAGCTGCCTGGGGATAAGACAGAGGCCTTATGTCAATTTGTTTCTTATTAAGATCACATTAATAAGCATTACTCATGTAAATCTCACAGGCAAACTAATTCTTAGGCTTGTGCTTCTAGGTTTCCAAACACAGAATTCTCTATCTCGGCGCCCCTCCGTTACCACAGCTCAACTCTCAAAAGGCAAATGGGGTTAATTCACTTCCCTGGCTTCATGTCATCTGAAAGCACAGTCCAGTTTGGTTTCAGTGGCTGTTGGGGACCGTCAGGACAAGTGCGAATCTATTTGGAATTCGGTGGGAAGAGAGTCCCGTGTACCTGGTTGCATATACACTGGGAGTGGGAGTCATGCGATGGCATATCATTGGGCAGGGCCCTGAAGTTGACATGAGGAAGTCGCCCCCGCGTCAGGATGGAGGGCTGGGTGAGGGAGGAAGGTGGCAGCTGCCATGGGCTCTGTGCCCAACCTGGAAGGGAATAAACCACAGGAGTCCAGTTCTCACCTGAGTCCGACCACCCACGGAGTCATCTGGAATAGGGGCTTGTGGCAGGGGCTGGGCTTACAGTCAAACGGCTCTCCAAGTCTCTCTCCGTGGGATGCAGATTTGCCCCGGTTCTTACGGTGTTTGCATTTGAAATCTAAATGAAGGATTCATCCTTCTCTGTTTTGCATGTTGTGAGTAAAATTACTTCTTTACCATCTCCTCGAGGAAACACATTTCTATGAGTACGCTTACAAAATACAACCTAGAGCCGTGAGCCAGGCCGAACTTGAGAGTCGACATGACAGACAGCAGAGGGGAGCTTTGCGGCTTTCTGACTTTGACTTTAATCGGGTCGTCTTGATTACACAGCGCGAGCAATGAGAAGCTTGATTAAATGGCTTTTGCTGACGTCTTCAAATAGCTGAATATGTAATTTGCACTTTTACCAACTCAGTTACCTATGGGTTACCATAGTAATAAAGCAGATGCTGAAATGACATGTGACATTAATTTTATTATTTTAATTGATAATCGGTGAAACACAATGGCACTTCCCTACCAATGGACTTCATTTTAAGGTAACCGAGGAAGAATAAATGTACTCACATCCTCAGAGTAGTTATGAGTTATGGTGTATTGAGGAGAAAAGGTTAAGACCAATTCATCTATCATCCACATTTGGCCTTAAATGGACGTGGGCAGTGGGGTCAAGTGGATACCCTTGAAACAGGTGTCTCTCTGACCTTCCACCCTGTGGATGGGTAGTATTTGGTCCTGAGACAAGTTGCATTCACATCCATCCTGCAAAAACGTGTCGTCATGAGGAGATAATGCCTTAGATGCTGGGGCTTAGCATTTCAACACAAGATATCCTTACGCTTTGTTGGCAATTTATGGCTATGAAAAATAGGCCTTGTTTGAACTGCAGTCTTGTAGTTACTATTCCAGGAACAATTATTCAGGCATAATAGGGGGAACTTTGGGCATCTTTTTATCCAACAGTAGATTAGTGACAAAAAAGTAAAATTATGATGTGACTTGAAAGCATTTGAAAAAAAAATCATTGCTACTAAAATACAGATGTCTGGCATGAAAAAGGACCTTGAACTTTAGCCTCATTTTGGAAATGATTCCACCTGGATTCACCATCTCCCCAGGACAGGGAGGTCCTATTTCTTTTGCCTATTTTTGCCTGTATCTTGTGAAAAGGGTCCTGGGTCCTGACCCCTGTTCTTGGCTCTACTCTTGACCGACCATTTGACGCTCAGGATATTGCTTTTCTTTCTCTTTGCTTCCACCTACATTTGATAAGAACTTAATGTGTGTTTTGTTTTAAATTTTTAATGTTTATTTTTGATAGAGAGAGAGACAGAGTGTGAGCGGGGGAGGGGCAGAGAGAGAGGGAGACACAGAATCTGAAGCAGGCTCCAGGCTCCCAGCTTCCAGCACAGAGCCCGACGCAGGGCTCGAACCCATGAACTGCAAGATCATGACCCGAGCCGAAGTCAAACGCTTAACCGACTGAGCCACCCAGGTGCCCCTTAATGTTTTGTTTTTACAGTTGTTTCTGCTGGTGAGCTTATGATCATGGGAGTGCATTTTAGAGTACCTCTTTTGCTTTTGGCTAGTAAGGGATACTCATGCCCTATCAGAAGTAGTAGAATATTTCCACTATGTCCTGCATTGGTACATATTTTCTTTTAAATTTGGGAATGGAGATGCATGGGGAGTATTCAAGTCTAGCTAATATGTTGTTTTGTCCAAGCAGCCAGGTATGGAAATATTCTTAAAAATAGAGCCTGTATTTTAGTGGTAGATGTAATCCATGCAAGTTGTGAATAACGGTAGAAAACATGGACTCCAGGGGCGCCTGGGTGGCTCAGTCAGTTGAGCATCTGACTTGGGCTCAGGTCATGATCTCACGTTTCTTGAGTTCGAGCCCCGCGTCGGGCTCTGTGCTGACAGCTGGGAGCCTGGAGCCTGCTTCGGATTCTATGTCTCCTCCTCTCTCTGCCTCTCTCCTGCTCATGCTCTGTCTCTCTCTGTCTCTCAATAATAAATAAAAATGGTAAAAAAAAATTAAAAAAAAGAAAAAACAGGGACTCCAACTCCCTTCCCTTAAATGAAGTGTTCATCTCAGAAGCCAACCCAAAAGAAAACTGAACTCAGCATACCCCAAGTACCTTTCACTTATTTAGTCGGAACTTATCACATGGATTATTTTTCCATCCAGCTACTCACGATAAATAATCAAGACAAAAAAATAATGGGCAGTCATAGGGAGAGAATGATATTAAAAGGTGGAAAATAAATGTGTCCATCAGGTAATGGAAATAAAACCAATAAGCACTGAAAACAGTCCAGAAAACATTAATTCAGGCAGCGCCCTTTCAGTTTGCCTTAGGAATCATGAGTAGCAATTTGAAATCCTGTTTTTCTCTTGGGAAAAAGTGCTGCCTGGAATATGATATAAACTCTACTGATCAAATAAAGAGGAGAGCCTCAGGCTAAAACAGAAAGAAAGAAGTTACAACAAAGAAAAACAGCTAGTTGCATGAAATGACACATTTATACACCAGCAAAGTAAAATTAGAAATCTCCCCCCACATAAACGTGAGATCCGCTGCAGAAGAAAAATTGCTACATCACAGAGACCGGACTTGAAAAAGAAGGTAAGGTAAAACAGAAGAGTATTTCAAATAGTTCTGAGAGCATGTAGTTTTAATCATGATATAATGATATTAGTTCAATTTTAAGTGACGTGCATAGTCGCTTGAAGAAAGGTGAATGTTTTAGGGAAAAAGGGATGATAGATAATATTAAAAAGTAGTTGTCAGAACTAAAAATTTGATAGGTATGGATCATTACATTGAGGCAGAAATTTGACATTCTCTTTTTTCTTTGGAAGTTTAAAGTTCTTGATTCAGACAAGTGGGACCCATTTACTTTCGAGAGCATTACTGAGCTTAGAAAAGTAGAACCGATAACAAAATGAAATATCACAAGGACATGCTTTGGACGTGATGAATTTGTTATTGGCAGAGGTTCCCATTATGACTTCGAAGTCATCTGTTAGGAAGACCTCGGTGCCTCAATTTATGCAGCAGATGGGCTTTGAAAGGCAACAGATAAGGAAAATTTTTGTAAATTAAATCAGTATGCTTGTCATTTGTGGTACTTCGTTTTGTAAAACCAGGAGTCCATTTGTAATGTCAATGATTTGGCCTCAAATACCCAATGGATTAGATTTTCTAAATCCGATTTTACCCGAGTAAGGCATAAAAATATTGTTGAAAGCAATTTAAATGTCTGTAAAAATACTAGAATGACCGAGGGAAAAGTAATTACGGGAAACCATGAATGGTTCACATCATAGTCAATAAAATCTAAACAACATCTTCTGGGTGTTTAACCTTTGCAGCAACTGGCAAGCACTTCATTTTTCTCTCGTCTTGCTAGGTTTTATTCATTTATTTATTTTTAAAAATTGTTCATGATTTTTTAAAAATAATCTCCACACCCAACATGGGGCTCAAACCCCATGGTGTTAAGAGTCACATGCTCTACTGACAAAGCCAGCCAGGTGGCCCACTTTTCTCTCTTGTTTTAGCCAAACTTGCTAGATTTCCAGTTCATAGTTTGACTTAACGATAGCATTATTTTTTTTCTCTGTTATTACTCATTCCTTTTGAAGTAGTCCTAGGACGCCACCATCTTCTAGAATCCTCAGGCCTCGTCGACTTCTCTTCCAACTCCTTTTCTGGTTGTGTGTCGGTATCGGAGTGTTGGGGCTTAGTCTTTGGCCCGCTTGTTGTCTCCTTGACTTCGTGGGCTAATGATCTCATCGGCTCATTGAACTTTATAACTTTATATACCATATGCCCGTGAATTATATTGGCTTCAGACTCCTATATGCAACTACATACTTACCGTCTCCAATTGGGTATCGAAGGAGCATCTCAAGCTTAATACATGCAAAACCGAATGCCTGTTTTTCCCCATGCCTGCTCCTTGTTATCTTTCTATTTCAGTGACTAAGGACTCTCTCCTTTCATTTCCTCGGGCTCCAAATCCTGACTCATCCTTAAATCTTCTCTTTTTCTCACATCACATCTAATCCATTAGTTAAGCCCTAGCTTGCCCAACAGCCTAGCCTAAACCACTAACGTTCCTGTTTTGGTCAGTGGCTTCCTGACTTATCTCTGTTTCCTCTTGTACCCACCTACAGCTTGTTTCCCTTAAGGCGAGCAGAGTGATTCTTTCAAAAGCAAAATCAGGGTGCTCCTCTACCCCACATTCTCCAGTTATTTCCCACGTAACTCAACGTAGAAAACAAAATCCTTGCCTTGGCATTCAAGGCCCTCCATGAGCTGACCCCATTAGGTCTCTGACTTCATCCTGTTACTCTCGCTCTTCCTCCCTAGCTGTTCCCCAGCTGCTGCCTCCTTGCGGTCATCCGCAAGGCTCCTAAAGTGCTCACTTGCACTTTAGGTCCTTTGCACCGTTGGCCTTGACCATGCCTTTCGCGGATACCCACATGGGTATTGCCCATCTTTACTAAAACGTCTTTTCTGATCACCCAATTTAACTTGTACTTCCCACTCCTGTGCTCACTTTTCTTTCCTTGCTCTTCTCCATGGCACTTGTCACAATCCGACATGCGATATATTTTACTTCAGTTATGCTTAATGCCTGTCTTCTCCCACTCTAGATTTCACTCCATGAAAGAAGTATTTACTACCTTTCTCGTTCACTGCTGTGTCCTCAGCACCCAGAGAAGTGCTTGACATGTAGAAGGGGTTTTGCTGGCATTTGTTGAATGAATCAGTGTACAGATGTACCAATGGTCCAGAGACCACCTTGAATATTTAAAAGATCTAACGTAGATGTACATTCTATTGTGAGGTCTGAACTTTGTGACTAGTTGAATGAAAAATCGAAAATTGGGACCAAGGTTTATATAGTGGAACACACCATCATGGAGGCTATTCGTGGAAGATAAATACAAAGAATCTGGACAAGGCGGATTGCTTACCCAACCGCCATTTCCCCTTCTTCCTTGGTGAAAGACCTCTGATTTTATGACACTATAATGAATCCCATCCAGCTCCTGAATGGATTATGATTAATTTAAGGCAGTCATGCACCTCTCATTCTTCTTTGCCCAGTGACTGAACTGGGGCATTTCTAGTCAGTGATGTCTAAGAAGGCTTCTGGGAAAAATTTTCTACCCTCATAAAATAGTGGGTGGTGCAGGAAAAAAGCTTTTTTATTTGCCCTCCTTCTAGCTTTGGATATTGCTTATTGGGGATTTGATGCTTGGAGCTGGAAAAGCCAACTTGTAACCACAAAGAAAGCCTTGCCAACTTGTGAGGATGCCCTAGCAGAAACACAAGAGTGGTTGACATCCTTGTCGGGCAGTGTGGACACCTGCCCACCTCACAAGCACCTGCCTGCAGACTTCCTGGTCAGGGAGATGATAAGTTCTTTATTGCCTTCAGTGCTCTTCCTTTGGTATTCTTTTACCTGCAGCTAAGATTATCCCGATACAGAAGACTGGAGAAAGGGAAGATGTGGCCATGATTGACAGAAACCTCTGTCGTAACCCTTTACTCGGGGAGAATGCACCCATAGCAGTTGTAGAGAAGGAAGCCTGGGATCATTTAAGGTCCGAAAGTCGGACGAGTGATTATCTCACCCTCCAGGTTCTTCACTGGCTTTAGATCTCTCTATAAAATATTGCACCACACAGCGGTGTGTATAGCAATGCTGTTCTCTCCTTCACATTCTAGCCCCCTCCCCCGCCTCCTCCCATACAGATAATGTGAATCTCCATTGGCGTGGGTGGCCTCTGGCCAGAGGTGGGCCTCATTGCCTTCCGCACTCAGGACCTCATGGCACTTAATGAGCTTTTTCTCACCTGCGTAGAGAAGATCTGTGTGTCAGAGAGCTGTAACAGTGGCCACCTCATCCTTGGTAGAAATTCTGTTTCTCATTATTCTCCATCTCCAAGCCAGCTCTGAATCCTCTGGTTTCAATAAGAATGACTGTCTTCCAACATTTTCTTTACAGCGTTGAGCCATTGTTCATGCTCAATTAAGGATGATGACGCATAGTGTAGCTAACAGTAATTAGTAGCCTGGAAGAAACCCAGGGCTGAAAAAAACAGTAGGGAACTCCCCAGGAGAATTTTATTCCCGTTTTGACTAGCTATATGAAAAATGTAGCGGGAGCGTCGTCCGCCTTGGGTTGAGCAAGGCTGGACAAAGAGCGAGAATAGAGGACAGTGGGGGACTCTCCAGTAGTGAGCTAATGAGCTAAAAGGCCCGATGCCTTTTTGATTCTGTTTAATTTCAAAGGTTTAATTTTCACCATTACCAGATGGTGATTTTTACACCCCCTTGTGAGCACAGCACTGATCTAAGTACGACTGCCTAGAAGCATATTATGCCGGTGTGCGTGTTGAATTTCCCTTGGTCATATTCACAGAAAAACAGCATCCGGTGCCATGTTCTTCATAAAAAAGGCCTCTCTGCCTTTTGCTTTTGCTGGTTCCTGTGACTGGAATGGCCTCCCCGCTTCTGCCAGTTTTGTTCTTCAAATCCTTGCCTCTCAGGACTGTGTCCTCTGGGCAGCCCTCATGGATCCTTCATGTCCCTCGAGAGCAGGTTTCTTCCTCCCATACCCAAGCCAACAACTTCTTTCAAAGTGTTGTATGACTTACGTACCATCAACTCACATCTCTTAGGCGTACGGTTTGATGCATTTTTCATCTGATCGTCACTTGAATCAAGATCTGGAATATTTCCAGCGGGCTTCCTTGTGCCCCCACTCACGTCAGTGGGGTTTCTTGTGGGGTGAATGCTCTCCCCACCTCTGCCGCCACAGCCTAGTTTCGGCTGGTTTTGATCCACATGTAAATGAATGGCTTTTACCTGAGGGTGATTTTGTCCCCCAGGGGGCATGTAGGGATGTCTGGAAACGTGCTTGGTTCTTGTCATGGGCAAGTGGGTGGGAGGATATGGTCCTATTGACTTCTGGTAGGGGGACCCAGGGGATGCTACTAATGTCCTACAATGCACAGGACCGCACCAAACACCCAAGAGTTACCCGGCTTCAAAAGTCAATAGTGCTGAGGTCAAAAAGCATGATATGAAAAAGGAAAATTAAGGGGCGCCTGTGTAGTGCAGTCGGGTACGTGTGTGTCTCTTGGTTTTGGCTCAGGTCACCATCTCACACTTTGTGCGTTTGAGCCCCGAGTAGGGCTTTGTTTGGGCCTCTCTCTCTCTCCCTCTCTGTCTGCCCCACCCCTGCTTGCACGTGCTGTCTCTCTCTCTCTCTCTCAAAATAAATAAAAACATTAAAAAAAATCATGAAGTATATTCTCTTTGTGTCTGACTTCTTTTTTTGTTTAAAAAAATTTTTTTTTAACGTTTATTTATTTTTGAGACAGAGAGAGACAGAGCATGAACGGGGGAGGGTCAGAGAGAGAGAGGAAGACACAGAATCTGAAACAGGCTCCAGGCTCTGAGCGGTCAGCACAGAGCCTGACGCGGGGCTCGAACTCACGGACCACGAGATCATGACCTGAGCCGAAGTCGGACGCTTAACCGACTGAGCCACCCAGGCGCCCCTAAATGTTTATTTATTTTTGAGAGAGAGTGCGAGCAGGGGAGGGGCAGAGAGAGAGGGAGACACAGAATCCGAAGCAGGCTCCAGGCTCTGAGCTGTCAGCACAGAGCCTGACGCTGGGCTCGAACCCACGAACTGTGAGATCATGACCTGAGCCCAAGTCGGAGGCTTAAGTGACTGAACTACCCAGGCACCCCTGTGTCTGACTTCTTTTATTCAACATTATGTCTGTGAGACTTATCCCTGTGGCCGTATGAGTAGCTTGTCCTTAAGCACTGCAGTGTTGTATTCTATGGTAACGGGTCTATGTTTTTACTCATTCTACTGTTGATGGGTATCCCAAAGTCATTTTTTAATAGCATACTTGGAACATTTATTTCATTGGTATATATTTGTATCCAACTCAGTTGAAGACAGTCAGTTTGAAAAAGTGACCCTAGGGTCCAGTGTGGGTGCCAGACTTCCTAGATTCAACCCTTGGCTTTGCATCATCCTAGTAAAGGACCTTGACACCAAGTCTCTTACCCTCTCCATGCCTCAGATTCCTAGTCAGTCGAATGGAGATACCGAGATAATAGTACCATTTACAGAGTTGTTGAAAGGATGAAATAAGTCAGCACATTTAAGATAGTATTGTAGGGCTGAACCTATTGTAAGTGCTAAAAACGTTTGCAGTGGGTGCCCAACCTAGTTATTGGTTGGGCCAATAACTGAGCCTAGTTATTGATCAAAAAGAATTTCTTTTGTGTAATCACTAGTTACTCGTGAGAAGGGGGCAAAGGAAAGAATTAATTGTTTGGACGTCTGTTAAGGATGCAAAAGAGACTGGTGTTCAGCAAAGGGTCTGTAATAAAATATGCCCATTCCATTTTGGGGCTGTCTCTGATACTTAAAAGACGTGTGGACAGATCATTGTTGTATGTATCTTAAGATAACAAGATTGAGGGACTTTAAAACATTCTTAAAGAGAAATAGGATTCAATATCAAGATTTGACATCCAATTCAAATCAATCTAGAGCTTTAATTAAGATTTTCAAGAAATCCTTTTCCAAGTTGTACAGAGATCATCGTACAAAAATGTCATACATCTCGGTCATGAGAAACTGCAGCACGTGGAGGAAAAATGACTAACATGTTCTAGATGCTAATTTAAAAAACTTTAGAAATACTTTATTTTAAAAGAATTGTGAATAATTTGTCTGGTTGAATGAGGAGGTCATTGGGTATTCACTCTATCCACTTGGAGATCATTTTAAAAAATAACATTCCAGAGCAAGTAGAAATTTTTAGTCTCGCGGCACCTGGGTGGCTTATAGTCAGTTAAGAGTCCGACTCTTGATTTCAGCTCAGGTCATGATCCCAGGGTCATGAGATCAGCCTCAAGTCGGGCTCTGGGCTGACAGCGCAGAGCCTGCTTGGGATTCTCTCTCTCCCTCTCTCTCTGCCCCTCCGTTGTTGGCACCTGCTCTCTGTCTTACAATGAATAAACCTAAAAAACAAAAGAAATTTTTCGTCCGGCTTTTTATGTTTTCCATATTCAGGCGCTTACTAGATGCTTGAACACAAAACATACCTTTTTGGCTGTGTGTGTTGGTAGTAATTCTGTTCATGAAGGCTGTGCAGACGTCAGACCCGGTGTTAAGAAAGAATCGAACACACCGTGCAGACTGCTGGTAGACAACAGATGTTGTTCATTATCATTACAGTCCTTTCTGTGTAAGGGGGTCACTAGCCCCCCTTATCTAATGATGGGTGGGATCTGAGTAATGGTCAGCTGAAAAGATGCATTTCATGAGTGTCCCCTGCCACAAACAGATTCTGGAGGGACCTCCTGGCTATTGTCTCTCTGGAGAGTTTTTTCCTAGGAATGACCTTCTTTCTCACGGAAGTCTGGGGATACGGTTTCTTTAACCTGGTAAGACGTAAAAAGCAGGTCATGGACTTTGTTCATTCTGCAATGGGTTCTTGGGAGGTGATACCCCTACCATGTTGACAGCAAGTGTTTTCCAAAGGTGTCTGTCATATTACCAAGCTGGTGACGGTGTTTCAATGATGGAGACGTTTGGAAACTGGTCTGTGGTTGCCAAGGAAGCCGGTCTCCTCCACCTGATTTGTGGTTCACAGGGGCCCCTGAGCAGTGGGTTATGACTCGTGGTCCCTGGGTGTGTCCCCATCTGTGAAGCTGCTCATGTGGCGTCCTTGGGGCTCACACAGCCCTTTGACAATGAGTAGCTGTATGCCAAGGAAAAGATTCCTAAGAAAAATGTAGATTCTGTTAAAGTCAGGCGGTACTGTGAATCAAGCACGATTTCTTATTTGGTACCTGAAAAATAAAACCAGGAGGAGAGAGACTGTTTTCCATAACCCCCACCAGTGAAAGGATTTTTTTTTCCCCAGGAAATACTGTCCAGTATCAATGGATCAGTGACAGATAAATTTGGCAACATGAGCAGAAGTCACTGTGGTTTTTGTGATGTGTTAGAGCAGAGCAGAAAGTTCCTGCCTCTTGACATAAAGAATTGAAATGCATTTTTCCCCCCAAGACATGAGAAGACTGTTAAGAGAACTGCCAGAAGGTTCAAAACGAACCCCGAGCCGAGGCCTCACTCCGGCTGAGGACTGGTTAGAACGGACACACACATGCGACCGAGTTTCACTTCGCAGAAGAAAGGACAGAGCAGCAATGAGGACGCAGAAGGAAAATGAGGTCACCGGACTTTCCCTAAAAGAAAAAAATAAAAAAACCCGATCTGGAGTACACAGCATAGTTAAAGACTGTCGTGTCACATCTACACTGTAATTTACCCTGGAAGATGGAAGAAAAGGAGGGAGAGTCTTTTTTTTTTACCCCCCACCTAGCTCTACTGAGTGCTGTTAGTGTTGAACTTATTTTGGTTTAGTGCATGTGTATACACATTGGTGAGGGTCAGGTTCTCCAGAGGAATAGCTTCAAGCTTCGAGGCTGGAAAGCAGCGAGGCCCTCGCATATCCGTCCTGCTGACTCACCACCAGGTGGTACATAGCAATGACATTGTGTTTTGGGGCAGGCTCCACCAGTCATACAGACCTTCGTTAGCTAACAGACCCAGTGTGTCATCCTCAAGAGTTCGTTCCCTGTCTCTCTCTCTCTCTGTCTCTGTCTCTCTCTCTCTCTCTCCGTGTCCTTAGATACCCAGATCAGCACGTTGCCTGAAAGAGGCTTGCTGTGAAGTGGACGGGACCTAGTTCGAAGAGCTTCTGCACAGTTTCGTCCAACAGCGCTGACTTCTCGGTGGAGAAGTGTGGGAAGAGGCAGGGTTAGACCTCTCATCCAACCACCCTGAGGGTGCTTGATTCATCCCATGTTCACTTAAGAGCCATGGGTCTTGGGGCACCTGGCTGACTCAGTCCCTTAAGCTTCCGACTTTCGATTTCCACTTGGGTCATGATCTTGGCGTTTATGGGTTCAAGCCCCCTGTTGGGCTCTGCACTGATGGCACGGAACCTGCTTGCCATGCTCTCTCTTTCTGCCCCTCCTCCGCTTGCATTCTCTCTTTCCAAATAAATAAACTTAGACAAAAATCCTTTCAAAAAAAAGAGCTATGGGTCCTCCCATCCCTCCCAACCAATCCTGTGTCTTAAAAACAAATTTCACCAAATGCCAATACATTTCTAACATTTCTCATGAGCATCAAACAGCCTTCAGGTGGTGTTGTTATTGGGGATGAATTCTACATACAGTAGGTCATGCCCTTTACACTCAAATCCTCAAAATAAATAACCACAAATGTAATTCAGATTTATTACATGCCAGGTATTGTTCTTGGGAGTCCTGAACAAATAAATTTGCTGCTTTAATGAAATACACATTCCTGTATTAATTAATTGACGTAGAATTTAAGGTCAGATGGTGAGAAGCGCTATGAAGAAAAAATAAAGTAGGGTATGGTAATAGGGGAGGGTGGATGAGGGTGCTTTTTTAGGTAGGGGTCAGGAAAGGCCAACTTTGACGGATGCATCTGAGCAGGGGGGCCATATAGCTAGCTGGGGCTGGAGTCGGCTCTAGAAGAGGTCATAAAAAATGCAAAGGCTGTGAGGTCATGCGGCTTGGAGTACTTTAGGAATGAAAGAGGACATTGCGGCTGGAGCACAAAAAGCCAATGGATGACAGCTAGAGAGGCGGCCCGGGGCTAGATCAGGTAGACCTGGGAGGCCAAGTTCAAGACTTTCAGTCTCGCTCTAAATGTAACTGGAGGCCATTGGAAAGTTTGGGCACCTCTGGCAAACTTACCTACTGATAGTTGTTGCTCACATGTGCAGATCCCAACTCTACATTATTCCCCAAATATCTTTCCTTGCAGGTGGGGCACAATGCATCATTTCATGCTTAGAAAAAGTCTGTGAGCAGTCCTAGCCACAATTTGTGAGCCGCTGCTACGTCCTTGCACTTTGCCGGTTGGTTTATGTACATTTTCTCTCATCTTCACAACCAATTTGCAAAGCAGACCTCGCTTCTGCTGTTTGTTGCAGGAGGAAACTGAGGCTGAGAGAGATGAAGGGACCTGGCCTTTGCTACGGCATCAGTAGGGTTGAGCCAGGACTTTGACACAAGTCCTTACCAGTCTAAACCTAGAGTCTTTCCTTCTTCATGAACAGGCTTGCATTATCATGGCTCACTTGTGTTTTGTTTTTGTTTGTTTGTTTTGTAGAGAGAGAGAGAGAGTGCAAGCAGGAAAGAGGGGCAGAGAGGGAGAGAGAGGGGGAGAGGGAGAGGGAGAGGGAGAGGGAGAGGGAGAGGGAGAGGGAGAGGGAAGGAGAATCTTAAGCTGAATCCACACGTAGCATGGAGCCTGACACGAAGCTCAGTCCCACTTACTGTGAGATCATGACCTGAGTGGAGACCAAGACCCAGATGCTCAACGGACTGAACCACCCAGGTGCCCCTATCTTTGATCACTTTTAACACATATAGGAACAGCTGCTCAGGAAGTGAAATGAGTCCCTCAACATCCTCTGGCTAATGCTGCCCACTTACAGCTGCCCCTGGGAATGTTTTCAGGCTCCACTGAACTTATTTGCAGGTGATTTCAAACCCTTGGGTTGGAGATAGGGCAGGAGTATATTTTACGTTGCTTTCAGCGCTCTGGTGCCATTAGCTTTTCCTCCATTAAGGCCACTGTCATGGTTGTAACTTGTAGATGAGTTAAGAGCTGGAGGGAATGGATATGCTGTGTTCCTTTAGTGTATGTCAGGCCAACTGACCAGGATGGCAAAGCATTTTAAGCCAAGCTGTTTAATCCTCCTTAGGAGGTTGTCCTAGGGAGCCATGAAACACAGCGGCTCAATGAAACCCCCCATTGTCAGCTAGAGAAAGAGGGACAGGACTGGGTTTCACTCAGTTTAGCTTTGTTTAGATCTTTGTGTCAGCCTCATAGTCTTTCCTTAATACTCTTTCTTTTCCTGGAAGTTCTTGACCTGAGGGACCTTGACTGCCCAGTGAAATTCATCTCTGACCCTGTCTATGCTGCCCGTGTCCTTAAGGCTGCAGATGTAGCTGCAAGTGTCATGTTGGGATAGATGGCCGTCTTCAAAACCCAAGAAATGAAGCTAGTGTATCTTAGAATTTCTGATAGTGCTAGGTGCACCTGAGTGGCTCAGTCAATGAAGCATCTGACTTGGGCTCAGGTCATGGGCTAGAGGTTGCTGGGTTCCAGCCCTGCATCGGGGTCTGTGCTGATGGCTCAGAGCCTGGAGCCTGCGTAGGATTCTCTGCCCCCCTCTCTCTCTGCCCCTCCCCTACTCATGCATGTGCTCTCTCTCTCTTTCGAAAATAAATAACTATTAAAAAAAACATTTCTGATAGTGCCTTTGTTCTTGCCCATGGTGACTTTCTTGGTTGAATACTGGCAAAACCAGTAGTTCTCCAAGAGTGTCAAAAACTTACAATGGATATGAAATCCTCATTCCCTGCCAGTGAGAGCGTAAGATTGCAGAAGTACTTTGGAAATAATTTCGGCAGTGCTTTAAACACCAAACATGCATGTACTACATTTAATCAACAGAAATGGAAGTATGTTCCTCACACGTGAATGTTCATACCAATGTTATACACAATAGCTCCAAGTGGGAAACAACATGTAAATGGCCAAAAGAAAGCGTGGTATACCCAGACAGTGGAATACTACTTGGCAACGAAAAGGAATGAGCTACTGATGTACCCAGCAACATGGATGAAACCCGAGTGCATTAGGCTGAGTGAAAGAAGCCAAATATAAAAGAGTAAATACTGAATGACAGCATTTATGTGAAATTCTAGAAAATGCAAACTCACATAAAGTGACAGAAAGCAGGATGGCTTGTTGTCCGGGTGTGAGGTTGGGGGGAAGATTGAGTGGACTGGTATTAAGGGTACATTTTGGGGGTAAAAGAGATGTGTCTTCAGTCTTGATTATGGTGGTCATAGAGATGGGTGTGTGTGTGTGTGTGGCAAAACTCATCAAACTCTATACTTAAAATGGATGAAATTTATTACAGCTGAATGATACCTCAATAGGGTGGATATTTAAAAAGTTATATTTAATTCCTTCCTTGAGTCGCCCTGAAGGATGAATTCCCTGGCTTCTTCCCCTTCCTGTGGGAAATGTCCCTTCAAGGAGTCTCATCAGAGGGTCAAAAATTTGTCCGATAATTCATTGGCTTCTCTTGCTGCGTTTGGAAGTTCCCAAATGGTTATGATCAAATTAATGTGTTTAGTTGTCCCGTTCCTATATTTTTTAGTAGAGGCGGAATGGAAATCTATTGGCAAAAGGTCTGTGTTCTGTGGCTGGATTGGCCTTTAAGAATGAATTACTGGGGCCCCTGGGTGGCTCACTCGGTTAAGTAGCTGAGTTGATTTCGTTTCGGGTCACGATCTCACGGTTCGTGGGTTTGAGACCCGCATCAGACTTCACCCTGACAGTGTGGAGGCTGCTTGGGATTCTTTCTCTGTCTCCCTCTCTCTCTGCCCCTCCCCCTGCTCAGGCTCCCCCCTCAAAATAAATAAACAAACTTAATCCACAAAGGGGATGTGGATACCCTTTGGTATCCCATACAGCTTTAAACAGGCTGGCCGGTGTGAATGGACAGAGAAGGGGAAATGTTTTACATTGTGTGAATCATCTCGCCTGCCCTTCCCTGCCATGAGGGACCATGCCAGCAAGACTGGAGATGGGGGGGATGAAAACTCAGTTCCCGAGGGTCTCCTGCACTGTGAGCATCTTACCACCCTATGTGAGATTTTAGTAGTTTCAAAGATACATGCCTTCCATACAATATATCCTCCTGATACAAGTGCGTCATCAGGGAAATCTTGTGCTTCAGTGTGAGGAATTTTAAGAGCGTTTAGTTCTTCTTTGTATTGGAAGGGGTTACAAATTCCTCAAAAAGAGGAATTTGGATTCAGTTCTACAAAAGTGCTAGTCTCATGCTCAGCCCCCAATGATCCCACTCCTGGCATCCTTGCTCTTGCGTCGACCCTACCCACAATGTAGCCAGACTGTACCCCATGACCAACACACTTGGTGCTATGACCGTGTGTGCTTAGGAGACTAGGTCATAAAAGGCATTGCCACTTTTGCTTGCTTTCTTTAGGATCATGTGTTCCGAGGAAAGCCCAACACTCAGACACGCCATAGGGATGTGAGTGTAGCAGGGAACTGAGGTCTCCGGCCACCCCCCAGGGCCAGCTTGCCAGCCAGTCACGGAGTTGTCTTGGAGGCAGATCTGCTAGGGTCAGTACGTGCTTGGGATGACCTCAGCCTTGGCTGCTCTTACCCGAACCCCCATGAAACATCTCAAGCTCAAGCCATCCAGCTCAATCACTCCTGGATTCTTTACGTGCCAGAACTGTGAGTTAGTATCTGATTATTATTTTGAGCCAGTAGGTTTTAAGGCATTCTTTCAGGCAGCAATGGGTAATGAATTCAGTTAGAGTCTTGAAGGCCATCAGGGACCCTTTGGCAACTGCCTCCTTTTATCATAAAGCATCCAGTTGGAGCACCACTCTGGTTACAGGGATTCCAAGAAGCTTCAGGCACGCTTCACGTACAGTCTCATTTAATGTGTCTAACACCTCTTTGAGGTAGATACTCTTTATCATCCCATCTCATAGACCAGTAAATTGGAGTCCAGATCATTTCAAGCTCACTCAGGTAGGATTGACCGACTTCAAGACCCATGGTCTTAACTTCTAATGTAATAATACCACCTACTGTCTAACTCCTTTCCCATCCTAGTGATTTCATAATCTGTTTTATGTGAGATTTTAATTTGTTTATAGTTTTGTCTAAATGAGATGCAAAGTATATTAGAGGCACAGCGTAGTTTTACTTGTGCCCTTTGAAACTCACAACTCAATAAACTAGGTTTCTGTGAAACCGAAGATCTTAGTAGTTGTATCTGTGATGCGTACAACTATTTTCCTAGTAAAACAAACCAGATGGAGAGGAAGCATGCTACTTTACTTCCTGTTTTCTTCCTCTTCTTCTTCCTTCTCTTCTTCTTCTTCTTCTTCTTCTTCTTCTTCTTCTTCTCTCCTCCTCCTCTTCCTCCTCCTCCTCCTCCTCCTCCTCCTCCTCCTCCTCCTCCTTCTTCTTCTTCTTCTTCTTCTTCTCCCCCTCCTCTTCCTCCTCCTCCTCCTCCTCCTCCTCCTCCTCCTCCTCCTCCTCTTCCTCCTCCTCCTCCTCTTCCTCCTCCTCCTCCTTCTTCTTCTTCTTCTTCTTCTTCTTTTTAATGTTTATTAATTTAATTTTTTTTTAACGTTTATTTATTTTTGAGACAGAGAGAGACAGAGCATGAACAGGGGAGGAGCAGAGAGAGAGGGAGACACAGAATCTGAAACAGGCTCCAGGCTCCGAGCTGTTAGCACAGAGCCCGACGCGGGGCTCGAACCCACGGACCGTGAGATCATGACCTGAGCCGAAGTCGGATGCTTAACCGACCAAGCCACCCAGGCGCCCCTTAATGTTTATTAATTTATTTTTGAGAGAGCACAAGCAGAGGAGGGGCAGAGAGAGAGAGGAAGACACAGAATCCGAAGCAGGCTTCAGTCTCCAAGCTGTCAGCAGCGAGCCCAGTATGGCACTTGAACTCATGAAGTGCGAGGTCATGACCTGAGTCGAAGTCGGATGTTCAACCAACTGAGCCACCCAGGCGCCTCTCTTTTTTTTTTTAAGCTAAGTTGCCTAAAAGTGCTTTGCTTATACTTAGTAGAAAAGTCAGTTTTCTACTTATTATCATTTCAATATATTCACAGAAACTTTATCAGTCAAAAGCTTAGTTGGATCCTGGAAAGTGGAATTCATCACATACTCAGGAAGAAGTTTTTCCATGTCTTAAACCAATGCAACAATTGATTTAGTCTTTATTTACTAAATCCTCACTTAATCTTTGCCTTATTTTATTCATAGCAGCTATCTCTGTCGAGCACTACATAGCTGAGTTGTATAAATGTGCCTTGCATATATAATTTAAAAAAAATTCTTCATACAGACTTCTGTGAAGCAAATACTAATGTTGTCCTCATTTGACAGATAAGAAAAATGAGCCAAGAAATGATACAAGGGGGGACTTGGGGTTTGCACCTGTCCATGGCCCTTAACCAATAGCAGGAGCCAGGAGGGCAGAACCTGGCAAGTGCCCACAGGTCCAATGGGCTCTGGAGGTCCCCTCCAAACAGCCCCCAGTGCCCCACAAGGCAAGAGGAAGGACCAGGCCGGGCTCTGCAGACCCTAGCTTTTCATGTCTGGGGAAGCGGTCTTTTTCTTCCTCTGAACCTTACGGGCGTGCTAGGTGCCTTCCCACACCAGCGGCTTCCTCTTGACCGCATGCAGGCTCTGGCTGTAGTTCAGAGGCTTCCCTTGGGTGGAGCATGTGGCTGGGCACGTTTTCTTCCTCTGTCATTCTCGCTTTGCTCTGAACTGATAAAAGTAACGAACACACAAGAACCAAATGGTTGATGGATTTCCACGTGAGGGGGTAAAATTATACGTACCTGGCCATGGCTAAATCAGAGACACAAAGTCAGTCCTTTTATGCCGGGAGTTTTGGAGCACACTTTGACTTTATTTAAAAAAGTGAGGGGCGCCTGGGTGGTTCAGTCGGTTGAGTGTCCACTTCGGCTCAGGTCATGATCTCACAGCTCATGGGTTCGAGCCCCATGTTGGGCTCTGTGCTGACAGCTCAGAGCCTGGAGCCTGCTTCGGATTCTGTGCCTCCCTCTCTCTCTGCCCCAACCCACTCGCATTCTGTCTCTGTCTCTCTCAAAAATAAATAAACATTAAAAAAAATTTAAAAAAATAAAAATAAAAATAAAAAAGTGAAAGAATGTTGCAATATGGAGATTTCTCCAGCCACTGAATGAAGCTTAGGCTTTTATTCATCTTTCTGGTTTTTATTTGTGGGCCACTAATTCTCATTCGGATGAGGAACCTAGAGACACGGGTCTGCTCAACGGTAGAGTCAGGACTGGAATGCTAGTTTCCAGGTGCCAAGGCTAGTGATTTCACAACATACTCAAGCCTTGCTTTTAGATTTGGCGGGTGCCTGGGTGGCTCAGTCGGTTGAGCATCCAACTTCGGCTCAGGTCATGATCTCATGATTCATGAGAGCCCTGCATCTACCCTCATGTCGGGCTACGTGCCTTCAGCACAGACACTGCTTCGGATCCTCTGTCTCCCTCTCTCTCCACTCCTCCCTTGCTCATGCTCGCACTCTCTTTCTCTCAAACACAAATAAACCTTAAAAAAATTAAGTATTTTACATCTAGCACGTAGTAATAATAATAATAACAATAATAATAAGGGTATTTCTTTTTTTGTTTTGTTTTAGTTTATAACTAAGTATAGTGTCTTTTTTAGCTAAAGGTTTTATTTTTAAGTAATCTCTACACCCAACATGGGGCTCGAACGCACAAACCCGAGCTCAAGATTTGCACGCTTTACTGACTGAGGTGGCCCCAGGTGGCCCCTAACTGCAATTTTAGAAGAAGACTTCACATAAGTCTCAATCTTTTGCAATTTCTGCAAGGACAGTCCTTGATTTTTTTTTCTCCCTGTAAGGTAATTCTCTGTGACTCTGTAACTATTAGACGGTGGGGTAGTAAACATACAGATATTTATAGAAGTGAAGGATAATTTAGTTTTTCCAGAAACAGACTTTGGTGTCATTTTTCCCAATTCATCTTTCATTAGGTCATTTGAATTTATTACGATTGACACGTAGTGGTTGTGCACAAATTGGAGAGCCATGCTAAAGGTGGTTATCCCAGATTTCCTGTGCGGGAAAGATCCGTGCAATTAAAGACACAGTAAAAATGTCTTCATGAAAGTCCAGCCATGACATGTATACTTGAGGGGAGGTGTACATAAACTTAGAGAACTCTCTTCAAGAAAAGCAAAATAAAGGACTTTGGTCAAGTCTTTGAGGATGGATTCTACCCTGTCTGGATCTAGAGAAACACTGAGCTGAAGAAAGCAGTGGGAACACCAGTGATCTAACTGGGCCCACTTGAGTCAAGACAAATACATAAACCCCAAATAGTAACTCCTTATTAAGGGTTTATCCTTCCAACAAGTGTTATTTTTTCCAACTTTCAAAACTACTTTAATTCACCTTTTCTCCTTTGCTGTTCCTGCGTGTGTGGAGTCAGTGAATCCAGTTTAAATCAGGAAATCACCCTTCTGGCTCTCATTCACAACAGACACAGAGAGCTTTCTCACATGTACAAATGGTGTGGAGCCTATAAAAACATAGCTTCGTAAGTTGTGATCATGACCTACTTTGGAAAAATTGCAATGACATCGGCAAGAGCGTAGGAAATACACTTGGTATATAGAACCAGTTCCAGGGCGACTCAGAAGCTGTGCCCACTGGGAAGAGGTGTGTTTGGGAGTCAGATTGATTGACTAAATAAATAATTAATCAATTCAGCTGTTTGTTTGTAAACTACCTGCTGTAAGCAGGCTGTGTTCCATACAACCCACCTGCCGTCGTGTTGAGAGTGCTTTGGATTTGGCGGCTTTCTCAGTGTTCCTACCCAGTTCTGTGCTGCGCTCCTAAGATACTTACAGAGGTAATAAAGAAAGTATCTCCTGGATATTCCATAGCTCTCAGCATTCGTTGGAAATCTGGCCTACACTCCCTCTGTGACCTGTGTATGATCTTTGGTGTCGGGTTCATGGATACTATTGAACGCACTTCCGTGCAGGAGGAGAGATAGACGGTGGGGGAGTGTCACCGCCCTGATGTCTTCCGTACGGCACCCCGTGCAATGTTGAAGATGGAATGGGTTAATGATCTGCAACTGGTAACCAGCTATTTTAATTCTTATTGGCAAGAAAGACAATAATCAAAGGACTCCCATGGGAATGAATTATAATGATGTTAGCAATAAGCCTTCAAGTGAATTATGCTAATTAATTTCTGTAGGTCAGCATTATCCATCACCTCTATCATAAAAGGCAGGGAAGCCTCAATCCGGAGAAACAAAGTTGAATTTCAAAAGCCTTTTTGAGTGGGCATCCAGGGATTGGAATTTGTAGCTTTGCATTCCAAACGGGATGTTGAGTTTTAGAGAATCAGGACAATGCCCAAGGGGTTGACCCTCTTTCTTCTCTGTGGAGGTCATGCGCAGGGGAGTTGTGGGGCAAGTACTTGGAGCACCCAGAGGGGATACTTGTTCTGCAAACAAACAAACTTCAGTCCCCAAGACTCTCTAGTGTGCATCTTTGAAGGCATGAAATTCACACACACACACAATGGTGATTCAATAGCCTCCTGCCCAGTAGGACCACTCTTTAAAAATTAAAATAAGATTGAGCTTTCTATAAGAGGAAGCAGCCCTGCCCTAGAAATTGGCTCCACTCAGCTCTCTGAATAAGAGCTAATGTAAGTCCTTTGTGAATATATTTTCTCGCACGCGGTCTTAGGTTAGCGCAAATGAATAAAAAGGCAGATTGCATGAGAAAGTAAATGTGACATTTTATTCCTTAAGTGGTACGATGTCAACCATTCGGTCTTGCTAATCCAAGACAGGGTGTTCAGCCACCGTAACATTTTTTTTTTTCTGCCATTTTAGAGGGCATCTCTGCTAATAAAATTTACTTGAACAAGACAGAAATTGCAAATGCTGGAAGCTTTTTATGTCGCACGGGTTCAAGAATTCAAGTCTCAGCTGTGTTGGTTCTACGACAGATATCTCTGTGACCACCACAGCATAATGTATTTAAAATGTTGCCTACTTTCCAAACTGGAGGTGACTCTGTTTAGCTGACGACGGTGGTGATTTTTCACAGCGAGGGCATTTGTGAAATCGTTAGCTCTGAGTAGCTCAGGTATACACGTTAAAATCTTGTTCCTGCTCCTAGGTGTGCTAGATTTGGGGTTTTGATTCCTCAGTGATGGTCAGCTTTACGTAGAGAATACTGACTTGATGTTACAACTTGCAACTGATGGCAAGAGAAAAGCAAGATAAAAGCGTATGATTCGTCACTAAGTCCGTTCTCCATTTTGATAATACTGCTAGTTTGGAGAGTTGGCACCAACTTTTACATGTGACATTCAGATTGAAACGGTCATTTCCTCTTATGTAAAACTTTCGTCAACTCTACCCGGGACACTGATCAATGTTAGCGCTTTTCTGTCTCTCTAGAACTGCAGTATTTTTGAAATGCTGTCAAAGCTGGCTCGCCTACATTCCTAAGGGCTGTATGGAAGGTCATGTGACTGTTTACGGCTTCGATAAAAAAGCAACTTATAAATGCAAAATGCTATTCACTACTTATTCATCTCATGTATTCATGCAACGCTCCTTGGCTTGCTGTGGTGTTTGCTTGATATGTATTCCACAGCATACCTTTTGTTTCTGCAAAACTGCATATTGTATCATTTTTGCATCTGACACTGACTTTGTTCTCCGGAAGGGTTCTCATAACAGAGGGAAAAAGAAAATGGTCTAAGAAGGAGCTCTGTCACCCTTGCAGATTTGCTTAAATTGCTGAAGAGGCAGGGAGATGTTGGAGGGCAGGCTGACCTTCAATAGTGAGAAATCCCACGGCAAAAGGTGTTGAACCATAGTTCACTGCCAAGTCTGATCACAGTCTTTTCTGGTTTGCTAGTGTAATTTCGTTTTAAGTTCTTTATTATCCAGCAGAGATATGTCATGGTTTACACGAAACCCCCAGTCACCACATGGGGAAACCCAACACATTTACTCAGCTTTCACCCAGGAGGAGTTGGGAACAATGGTTACTTCCGGGCCTTTGGGGGGAAGACTTTATCGGTATGAAGCTTTAAGTTGCGATGTCTCTAAATTGAAGCATTTTCTTTGGCACAGTTCTGTTCACTCATTCACATAATCAAACTCTGTGGATGTGAAGTTCTCATTCTAATCCAGGTTTCAGTATGAGATGTGGGGGAAACCGGATGCTGGTTTGAGTCAGGCACCTACCTCCGATTGTATGAAGTCAACAAGTCATTATCCTCTCTGGACGTTAGTTTCCTTATCTATATAATGTCAAATACTGATAAACATGCCCACTTGGAAAGCTTGTTTTCTGTGTGTAGGTATATATATCAGAGACTCTGCGGATGTTGCTTCCCTTCCCACTTTACTTTGCTCTTAGGATAAAGTAACTTTTTGTGTCATGGTTTTTTTTTTTTTTTTCTCGCAACTCTGAAACAGAGATAATGATGCTGTTGTCTGTTGGAATTGTTAAGTGGTAGAAAAGTAATAATAATGTATTTCTCAAAACTAATGCCAGACCACCCAGTGCTCAGATCATCTTGAAAACAGATTGAAGTGGTCAAGGCATCTTGAAGTATGTGTTAGTTCCAAGAGACCGAGAGACCGGGACTCAGATCCTGATCCTCTCACATCCTAAATGGGTGACTTGGTCCTCTCTAAGCCTGAGTTACTCATCTATAAAATAGAGATCATAATAAGAGAAATTCTAGTAGCCACGCTCATAAGAGTTATGAAGATTAATTGAGGTAATATGGGTATCAAGTGCTTGGAAGAGTTTGCACATCGTAAGGGCTCATACACGCTCCTTGTGATAAGGGAAAATCTGTTATAGGATGGCCAACAGGACTGATAGGGAAATTCCAGTCCCCAACAGAAGATTCCCCTTCTGGGTTCTTCTTCCTGCCCCGCTTGCTGTGAGCGGCACATTATTACTAATGTGGGGTGCAGAAGTAACAGAGGATAAATTGTCCCCCCGTGCTTGTGCTGGGGACTCAGGCCTCTGGAGAGTGATCTCCTCTGAGCCCGCCGGCGTGAAATAAACCTCCTGCCTTCCAATATCTCCAAGGGCTGCTTGGTTCTTACGCCGGGTGATCCAGACCAGGTTCCGTAACACTTGCACTCCATCTAGAAGCTTCCTTTTGGCTAGAATCCTCTGTCCGAGTACAGCCTTAAAGAGCAAAGACTGAAACCCCATCATTCAGTCACACTTGAGCTGCACTGGTCAAGATGTGGCCAAGACCGGTGGTAGCATTTATTAACATTTTTTCTCCAAGCCCACGTCCCTTCCGTTTTGCATACAACATCCCATCCAGCCCGAGTAACTGTTGAATGCCATGTCGCACGTCTGGGTGGCTCTCCTTAACAAACCTACAAATTCTGCTTGGCATCCTGAGAGTGAAGAAAGATTTGTTTTCTCTATCAATTGCTTGAAGATGAGGCACAATGTTAAGTGACATCAGTGCTTGGTATAATTTCATTGGTGCCTCCTGCATCTTTAGTTTGAATATCTCGAGGGGAAAAGATCTCGGCCTTGGCCTCTGTGGGAAGCTGCCGTATTGCTCTGCAGGGTCACCGAGACAGCAGTGACGTGTGGGCTAATGACGGAAGGAAACCCATACTTGTCTTCTAAGCAGGTATTTTCTGCTTTGAGCTGAAACAAGGACTCCTGTAAGTTCATCTACGGCCGAGGACAGAGTGGTGATGGGGCACTGAGCTTGGGGGACACAGGCCTGCCTTGTTCTCTAAACAATGGGCTGACAGAATGCGTATTTTTAACCATTTCCAGATGCAAGCCACAGAGTCACATGGGAGATTTATTTCTTTTACAACAGAAGTCAATTGGGCATGACATTAATGTATTGTTTCAAGAAAAGTCTAACTCAACTAAATCGAGACCCAGTAGGAAATTTAAAGAGAAGCGATTTCTGTTATCGGGTTTAATGAATACCATTAAGTGATAACCAAAAAGAGAGACGGGGAGAAAAAAAAAAAAAGAAAAAAAGATCAGGGATTGCTCAGAAAACATCCTTCCCACTCTTCTAAATTATCATGACAACACAATCTTTAGCTGTGAAGTTAATTTCCTCCGTAATTACATTCTATTTAGAGGTGCGGTTGCTTAGAAGCACCCTCCTGGCGAGGAGGCTTTTTTATTCTAGCAGGGATGAGGAAGAAGGGGTCCCCAGCCCCAGCAGCAAGTCTTTATGGGCTCTGCTTCCCCTTTGGGCACTTACCCATCGGGGGCGCCTCGGGAGTCCCTCCCTACCCGGTGGCTAACTGTCATCCACAGAGCAGTGGGCAGAGGAATTCACTTGAGAGAGATGCTCTGGGGAAGCTTCCCAGGCTGCCTGAGAATGGCACTTGCATTGAAATCTAGGGGCTCTCTGAAGGCACTCTGTCCCCCATCCCGGGAAGGCGGGTTAAATGGGCCCTGATGAGGTTATGGAGGCGAGAGGGGGCAGGGTGCTTAGGAGAGAAAGTATTTTTCAGAACAAGATGAATGCTGGGGTCCCCAGGCTCTTTGGTATGCAACTGAATCATTGCAAGCCTGATTCTGCTATGACAGGAATGAACGGATTTTAACATTTCCATCAGCCAGATTCTTGTTTACAGCCTTTTTGCTCCCTGCCACTGGGGGAGAACGACAAAGAAACAAACAAACAAAAAAAAGCCACACGCAGACTGCAGACTCGCTGTCTTCCCGTTGGTCGTGAGGGCTTCACCCCAAGGACTAAAAACTAGGGCAAGGTACTCTGTTAAGATGTGGGCCAATTTCCTGTTTTCGAACCAGCAGGAAAAAAAAAAAAAAAGATGCCCAAGGATTCCGATGCGTGATTGTAAGAGCCGAATCCCGAGATTCTCGTGCATGTGTCACGCAAAATCAGAGTCCTGAGTCCAGCTCTTGGAGGCTCTAATTGTATCACCGCCTCATCCAGGCACATTATTTTTGCTCATTAACGAGATGGCATCGTAATGGCGCATGCGGCAGCCAGAGTGATTAGCAAAGCGTCTCCTTCCATTCTTCAAAATGTCATCAACACACTGGTCAGGAAACAAGCTCATTTTCCGACTCTGCCATGATTTGCGGGGTTTCAGGCACTGATGATAGCTTGTCTGCTTGGTTTAAAAGAGCTCCTGATATAACAGAACCTGACACTGTTTACTTCAGCCTATTATGCCTGCTGCATTCACTGAATGCTCCACTGGAGAAGAAAAATCGAAAGAAGGCTATTCATTGTGATGCCAGCTGCTTTTTAAAAAAGGAAATCAATTTTTGCTTGAGCTCAGAATGTACTCCACAGGCCCAGAGTGACCTACCAGTTTTGAAGTCAACAACAAAAGGATCTGCCTGAATTTTCCACAACAATCACCCAGCAGCTCCGAGAACATCAAAAATCCTAGATTAGTTTCGTTTTAGTTTATGTTCACATTGGTATGCCCTCATTCCAACAATATCACAAAATAGGAAGCCTGATGTGTCACAGCCCTCGAATGCCACGCTGTAGAAGTTGAGGCTTTGCCGCCTAATGCAGGGTTTTGTTATAAATTACTTGGCAGGGCCATTTTATGACGGAAATAATTAGTTATGTTTAGTATTTATAGCTAGTATCATGATGCCTTTCTACACTGCTAATTAATTATTTTATGGCCAGCATGTTTCAAACGCAATTAGTTAGGTATGGCAATGATCATAATATTTTGCATATTCATGACAACATTCTGCCTATTTACAGCAAAACTTGGGTGTCAAAATCAGTTATTTTCCTTTTGTTATTAGGCAGAATAATTACAGGAAACAATAACAATGATCTCTTGCATGTGAATAACATTTTACAACCGAGCACCTCCATTCATGTCCCCCACGCATGTACCCCTGTGGTTTCTCGTAGGGAAATGGAAACTCCATATGGTGACGAGTTTTGGCTGGGTCTTTAGCCAGCTTGAAGGTCACCAATGGAGACTTTTGCTCTTTTTACATATATTTGGAGCCTCATTTGGCCCACAGGGATAGACTGGTTGCTGAAGGAATATTCGGGCAATAGATACTGCCCTCGGTTGTTTAGAACAGAGTCCCAAACTTTTTTCTTTATTATAATGCTTTCTATTATTTTTTTTAATAGTAAGTGTGGAGGGGCCTTTGAACAGAAGAAAACCTTCGTTAGATCTTCCTGCCTTGGGGGGCTCAGATGACAGATTGAGTTATTGCTTAACTAGGCTCTGTATCCAGCAGGCACATTGCCTTCTGTCGAACTATTGAGCGCTTCTTAAATCCTGGGAGTCTAGAAATAGTATTGCCTCATGAAGCCTGGGAATGTTCTCAATTAGCTTGTGGACAAGATCAATGACATATGCTCCCTTTCAGATCTGCCCCTATTTCTCTTTACTTTAAGCCTCTCGGACTAGCCCTAATCCCCCGTTTCCTTTTCCCCATATGTGCTCTGCAGAGTGGTGAAAATAGCACAAAAATCAAGAAAAATATCGTGGACTGAGAATGGAGGTTTCACCATGAACTTCCTTTTACGGAACTGTCATAAGACTGGGCTGAGGGAGCATGGAGAACACAAGTGCGGTGGGGAAATGAAACGTTTATGTATTTCCAGCATTTGCTCCCCAATGTCTGGATTATGAGGAGCAAAAAATTTTTTTTAGCAGTTGAAGAATTTAGATTTAAAAACCTTTTATTTATTTTTTTTTTAAAGTTTCTTTCTTTATTTTGAGAGAGGGGGGAAGGGAAGGGATAGAGAGAGGGAGACAGAGAATCCGTAGCAGGCTCTGCACAATTGGCCCAGAGCCCAACGCGGGGCCCAAACCCATGAACCTTGAACCTTGAACCATGGCCTGAGCCAAAATCAAGAGTTGGATGGTTAACCAACTGAGCCACCCAGGCGCCCGATGAATTTAGATTTTTTAAGAAAGAATTTGTAGTATATCTCCTTCTTAAGAACGACAGCAAACGTGGGCTCCTTGACCTCTCTGGGGACCAGAGTACCATGCCTTTCCCTCTGAAAAGCAAGAAATTCTTCCTTTTCCTTCACCAAATTCTCTACTGCTTTTATTTGAAGCCCATTTCCATTCATGGGGTTTGTTGCAGACATGACGAGCAAACAGACTTTGAAGTTAATAATCATTATTTTCTCATTTCTGGGGATAAAGGCAACAAGAATCCCTTTAGCCTTCCCTCAGAAACCATTCTGTGTCCCTTTTAATCATCTCTGTCACTTCTCTGAACTTATTCCAGCTTTACCACATCTGCACATGACAAGCTGGAGATCTCAGAGTCCTTAAACACACCCCCAACTCTGTTCTCCAAAACATCTGCCAGCACTTGAGGCCAAGTTGAGAATTAAGCCTTCTGTTTCTATAGCTCTGGTATTGGTCACAGGCTCGCTGTTGTTGTTGCCTTTCAAAACAAAAACAAATACAAGAACAGAAAAACACCCACACAAAACATCCCACAGAAAAGAGAGAGTTTTAAGGTGACTTTAGGAACGACACCCTTCCCTTGTGACCTTGAAGATGGGCTGCTTTCTAGTTGAAGCTTCCACAGACCAACCAGGCCAAGGCACAGGGTCTGGGAACAGCAGTGCAGTTGCAGTTGATAGTACTGGGGCCTGCTGGGGAGGCTGGAGCACTCTGGAGTGAACTCCAAGAATTCTGGTTCCACATGAAAGACCCCAAAGAGCCAAAGCGATCTTGAAAAAGAAAACCAAAGCAGGAGGCATCACAATGCCAGATTTCAAGCTATACTACAAAGCTGTAATCATCAAGACAGTATGGTGCTGGCACAAGAACAGACACTCAGATCAATGGAACAGAATAGAGAACCCAGAAATGGACCCACAAACGTATGGCCAGCTAATCTTTGACAAAGCAGGAAAGACTATCCACTGGAATAAAGACAGCTTCTTCAGCAAGTGGTGCTGGGAAAGCTGGACAGCGACATGCAGAAGAATGAACCTGGACCACTTTCTTATACCAGACACAAAAATAAACTCAAAACGGATGAAAGACCTCAGTGTAAGACAGGAAGCCATCAAAATCCTCAAGGAGAAAGCAGGCGAAAACCTCTTTGACCTCGGTGGCAGCGACTTCTTACTCAACACGTCTCCGGAGGTAAGGGAAACAAAAGCAAACATGAACTACTGGGACCTCATCAAAATAAAAAAGCTTCTGCACAGTGAAGGAAACAATCAGCAAAACTAAAAGGCAACCGACAGAATGGGAGAAGATATTTGCAAATGACATATCAGATAAAGGGTTAGTATCCAAAATCTATAAAGAACTTCTCAGACTCAACACCCAAAAAACAAATAATCCAAAGAAGAAATGGGCAAAAGACATGAATAGACATTTCTCTGAGGAAGGCATCCAGATGGCCAACCGACACATGAAAACATGCTCCACATTACTCATCATCAGGGAAATGCAAATCAAAACCACAATGAGATACCACCTTACACCTGTCAGAATGGAAAACATGAACAACTCAGGCAACAACAGATGTTGGCGAGGATGCGGAGAAAGAGGATCTCTTGCATTGTTGGTGGCAATGCAAGCTGGCGCAGCCACTCTGGAAAACAGTATGGAGGTTCCTCAAAAAACTAAAAAGACAACTACCCTACGACCCAGCAATTGCACTACTAGGTATTTATCCAAGGGATACAGGTGTGCTGTTTTGAAGGGACACATGTGCCCCAATGTTTATAGCAACACTATCAACAATAGCCAAAGTATGGAAAGAGCCCAAATGTCCATCAACGGATGAATGGATAAAGAAGATCGGGGCGCCTGGGTGGCGCAGTCGGTTAAGCGTCCGACTTCAGCCAGGTCACGATCTCGCGGTCCGTGAGTTCGAGCCCCGCGTCAGGCTCTGGGCTGATGGCTCGGAGCCTGGAGCCTGTTTCCGATTCTGTGTCTCCCTCTCTCTCTGCCCTTCCCCCGTTCATGCTCTGTCTCTCTCTGTCCCAAAAATAAATAAAAAACGTTGAAAAAAAAAAAAACTATTAAAAAAAAAAAAAAAAAAGAAGATGTGGTATATTTATACAATGGAGTATTACTTGGCAATCAAAAAGAATGAAATGTTGCCATTTGCAACTACGTGGATGGAACTGGAGGGTATTATGCTAAGTGAAATTAGTCAGAGAAAGACAAAAATCATATGAATTCACTCATATGAAGACTTTAAGAGACAAAACAGATGAACATAAGGGAAGGGAAACAAAAATAATATAAAAACAGGGAGGGGGACAAAACAGAAGAGACTCATAAATATGGAGAACAAACTGAGGGTTACTGGAGGGGGTGTGGGAGGGGGGATGGGCTAAATGGGGAAGGGGCACGAAGGAATCTACTCCTGAAATCATTGTTGCACTCTATGCTCACTATTTTGGATGTAAATTTTAAAAAATAAAAAATAAATAAAAATAAATAAAAGAATTCTGGTTCCACGTGAGAGCAGGCTGTGGGTCCCCAGATGCCAACGATGAATGTAGTTCCCCATGCGATTATTATTATTAAAATCCCACCTGTTATTATTATTCAGTACCTACATGACAAGCTGATAAAGCTGAGAATGAATAGGGAGAAATGTAAGATAAAGGCATTACATGTATGTATTGAGGCAGACACAGTTCATCAGTCCTTGATGATTAATAATCATCGATGTATGGACTCTGCTGTCGTTCACACATCTGTTCCTAACTTAGTGCGTGAGTCCCCAGTATGCTCTCCTACTCTTTCCTGACTCCTCCCCTCCAACTCCCAGGCAGCCCCTTTGTTTAGGTGGTCTTGCTTACCCTTCCGGTGGTATCTAGAAAAATTAAAAAGTGACTGATACCTGCAGGGGGTAGGATCATTATAATTCCCTTTCCTGTAAGCATCTTGCCGGCCTGTTCTCTTTCTATAGCCTCAACTGCAGTTGGAGATGTTCCCTTACGGAGAGACATTGAAAATACAAACATATTGTAGTCCTGATGAGCCTATTCATGGTTTTTGTCATCAAAGAGCGGCATAAAAAGAATAATGCCAGGGATGTGCTTTTAGTAATTGAGAGTCTAATCAATTCCACATTGTAATTGCCCCTGTCATCTGTTTACACACCTTTCACCCGTTTACAATGGAGCTCTTAAAAGGCAGGCTTGCCCCAGCCCCGTAGGTTGGGAAACACCTGTCTTCCCGCTCTCGGAACACAGCACAAAGGTTATGTTGAAAGAGAAACATCAGTCACGTTTTACAGACTGATTTTTGTTCATTTAATTCATAATTGTGAAATATTAGTGCCGGGGATCGCTTTCAGCCCAAACAGAGTTTGATTTGTAGTAAGCGGTTGATATAGTGAGATCATGTGAATGATTTTCACCTATGTCTTACCTGGTTTCAGCAGCCTCCTGTGGTCTTGAAAAATTTGCAGGCCAGTTATTGTCATCAAAACGGAATAATTTTTACATATCTCAAGCTAAGCTTAGATTTTTAAAATGTTTCTTTATTTCCAATCATAATTTTCACACCTTTTATATTTCTAGAAACTTCACAGGCTTCCCTCATATATTTCCATGAAGATTGACTTGTAGCAGCCTTCTATAGGGATTAGAGCTGACATCTGTAACAGTGCCTGAGAGGAAAAAATATTAATATAGTTCCTGCTATAGGATGATCGACATTAGGATGTCATTAACAAACCAATTTCTGAAATGGAAACTGACACCGTATCGGGCATTCTGGTCTTGGGCTTGACCCAACTATAGGATCTATGCCCACGACAGGACTACTAAAGATCTTATAAACAATGCAGGAGAGAACCTTATTTTTTTTTTCCCCTCTAAACTCTTCAGGCGTGTGATGTGAATGAAATTCGAGAAGGCAGCGTGTAGCTTTTCTGGCTTTCTGGCTTGAACTCCTGTTTTCACAGGGCACCCTGCCCCCCCCCCCCACGCCCATAATATATTTCATTTTTCCTGGGAGAAGGTGGATCAAAGCAGAAAACTCACCACATAATTTTATATTTGTTTATCTGGAATGTGAATAAAATGAATATAAATGTAGCACCTTCAAGTGGAATAGAAAACTGGGTCTCCTTTGTCTCTGGGTCTCGCAGTTATTCTCCCCCCCTTCTAACCCCCCACCCACCCAGAAGAACCCTCAGTGCTGATTTCTTTATCTAGCAGTACATTCTCTCCAAGGGACTGGCTTTAACTCCTGACCAGGGTGGGGCTCAATGCTTTAACCTGCAGTTCTTGAGGGGATATTTCCCCAGCCCTTTAAAACTTTGCAAACCCACAAGTATCATTTTCACAAATGCACTTGCTTTTAGCTTGGCCTTTTCATACATAATGCAGTCGCCAACTATGCACTGAGTGTCTGTTCCTTGCTCAGAGGTCCCCAGCACCCATCCCAGTCCTTCAACTTGCTTGTAATCCAGACGTCTTAGCTATATAACGACACGGGGTGACCTGGTTTTCTCTCGATCAGTGTCCTGTTTTATTTAAAATTCCATATTCCATTACCTTAAAGTTATTTGGTTTGTGTTTTTGTATTGAAGGAGAACCGTTTTTTGATCCCTTGGGTCTGAAACTTTGCTCTGTTTCCCCATCTATTGCTATTTCAATGTTGCAGTCACCCTTTAAAAGAAGAAAAGCTTAGCAGAGGTACCATGAGCTCCTCTGAGAGAAATAAGGTGACTCTGAATCCCTCCCCATTGCTCAGTGGTGAAGCTCAGTACAGAGAGCCCCAGATAACAGGTCCAAGGTCGATGGCTGGATACAGATAAACCAGGTCTGTGGATGCACAGACCAGGATTATTTTCCCACTCCTCAAGGACCAGACAACCAACCATTCCAGGAGTGACCGTTTGCGGGCCATGCTAAGGGTACCCATAGAGCTCCCAGTGTCGTGATTTTAGCACACAACGTAAACAGACGGCCCGTGGCTCACCGAATGAGCTGAACGCTTCGGACTGTCCACTTGCACCTTTAGGACAAGCAGACCATCTCCAATAGAGACAGCAGGCCAGAGCACTGTGACTGTGGCTCAATCATTTTAGATCTGGGGGCTTGCAGAGAAACACCCTTCTGTCTTTTTTTTTTTTTTTTTTTTTGCTACGCTTCAAAGTTATTTAGAAGGGAGGAGCAGGAAAACCTTTGTTGTTTTCACTGCCCTCAACCGAGACTTTTCATGAAATAGTTGTGCAACTCTTCTTTTGTCTTGATCCCATTATTAGAAATGAATTTCCTTTGTCTTTAGGGCAGCAACAACCTTGACCTAGCGGGTGCCTTGGCGTACTATGGGCGTATCACAAAGTTCTAAAAATCGTGCAGGTCTCTGCATTGCTGGCCCTCACAACCTCCAAGAGTAATCCATCCAGTTCGGAGTAGTGTGGTTTGGAAGGGATTTAATTGCTACAAACTGTATTTGTAAACTAGCGCTTTCCACCACATCTAACAATTTCATGAAGTAATTGTTAGCAGAAACAAAATCTGTATTTATTAATGTTTATTGTTTTCCGGCTGAAGTTAATTTTCAAAGCATACTTCTGAGTGCCATTTACATTCAAAAATAAATACAGCAGATGTGTTATTAGGCCAGCTTCAGGATATTCCAGGAGGCCTAATGTGCCAACATTTACTGCATCAAGGCAAATGAGCAAATCTCCAGAGTGATCAGCTTCATGGAACTAATGTTTTATCTAATCCACTGCTTGAATGAGACATGAACATATTTCTGCTTCGCTGCGATACCAGTAATTAGCAAAGTCTCCCTAGGTCTAGTTACATTTCGAATAAAGTAAATAACTTATTCATGATTTGGCCATTTCTGATATATTCCTGTGGCTTTTAAAATTGAATGAATGAATTAAAACAAGCTGTTGCCTATAGCAATCACCATAAATGCTTCTTTAAATAGCATAGCATTAAAAAAAAAAAATCTAAATCTCCCCATACCTAAGTCTGACACTAAATCATACTCAGAATAGGGCTGCCGGATGCTGCTTTTTAAAAACCTTAAGAATAGCCCTGTACATTTTTAACTCCAGGGGACCAATGTGTCTGATATAATTTTCAGCCTCATTTTCTGGCCTCGCTGAACAGAGGAGGACCTTTTAGAAGTTCTCCTGTTTTCACTTATCTTTCGCGTATTTCTAAAAACTCAAATGGACATCTTGTTAAAAGACGACAGAAAGCCTGTTTTATTGCAAGAGGCTTCCTTTTCGCCTAGAAAATGGATCTAGGCCTAGCTTCTCAAATTGCCAGCCTTTCTCAACGGAAGAGAGGTGACAGGGTGAATTACCTCTCCCTCCTTCAGAAAAATGCTTTCCGAATATCATCCTCTGCCCCATGGGGCTCCGCCTACCTGGGCTCATGACAGGGGAGATACGTGCGATAGTTCCACACAATCAGCATCCTTCACCTTCATCAAGCCCTAAACGCAGTGAGATGTGGCTTGTCTTGCTGCATGTGTTTTTTGATGCAAATGGAAGAAAGGACATCCCACTGCTGAAAATGCCAGGAAGCTCTTTGATCTCCTGTCTCGGGAAGATAGGATTTGAGTCTCAAGAGTCACGTGGGTATGATGGCAAAGACCTTTTGTGAGGCCAAGGATGAATGTTAAGCTGAGGAGTGACTTAGGGTATTGGTTTGCACGCGCCTTCCCTCCTGACGGTGTCGTGGAACATTCTGCACTTGGGCGATTTTTTACTCGTTGATGTTTCTCCCCAGCAAATATTCCACGTTGGTTTTATTTTTACTTGGTTATCTACCTTTCGCCTAACGCATGATGATTGTGCTCATATGGAATCCGCCCGCTTTCACAAGCTGGTGTTTCTGGATACAGAAGAGTGATGGTGGGGTCTGTTGGTTCAGTCGTGGAATATCACCCTAAGGCTCTGGGTTAATTGGCTGGTTCCCCTCCTGGGCAATGGTGCTCGGCTCGGGAAGGTACGCTGGGCACAGGAGAGAGACTGTGTGATGAGACTCTCCTGAGAGCCTGGGTTGGTTATGGCCTTCACCCCCGTGTTGGGAGCGATGGCAAAAATAAGCCTTTTTCCATGCTCAAATGATGCTTCCAGAACGGTGGGCCTCCTAAATTTTTTTGTAACTTTTTGCACGTGTGCTTCAACCTTCTTAGCTGTGACGGGAGCCCATATCTATGAGTTGTTGTCAAAGGTAAATAGAAACCAAAAACAAAAGGGCACATTATAATATTGGATACGTAGTTGGTATAAATGGTGATAAATATTCCTTGCTATTGAACTACTGAAGTGGAGAGTTTTATACTGTAAAAGTTGCATGATATTCTTTTTCTGACTCTGGTAGTTCTCGGCGATGAACGTTATAAATATTGAATGTTCCCATCTTTACCTTTGAAACGAAAGGAGCAGGACCAAATGTAAAAATTTAAATGAGGCTTTGGGGGTCACCGACAGACAAAGCAGTCTGTCTTTTGTTTTGATTTGCTTTCGATTCAGAAAGGCAGAAGCAAGTGAGTTAACTTTTTAAGGCACTGCAGTAGCCAAATGCACTGGCCTTAGTTTAATTTTAATTTTTCAAATAATTTCAGTCAGCCTAACTTATAAATCTTTGTACTGCTCGACACCAGTGGATTTCTTTTTTTTTTTTAATTTTTTTTTATGTTTATTTATTTTTGAGACAGAGAGAGACAGAGCATGAACGGGGGAGGGTCAGAGAGAGAGGGAGACACAGAATCTGAAACAGGCTCCAGGCTCTGAGCTGTCAGCACAGAGCCCGACGCAGGGCTCGAACTCACGGACCGTGAGATCGTGACCTGAGCCGAAAGTCGTACGCTTAACCGACTGAGCCACCCAGGTGCCCCGACATCAGCGGATTTCAAAGTGGGTACTTGGGAGTCCCCCAGACTCTTTTAGGAGGTTGGAAAGGCAAAGCTATTTTTATAATGATTTTTATACTTTCCTTGGCTTCTTCCCTGTGTTGGAACAACAACGCTTTAAAGTTATTTTAATAACAATGCTCATACGTGAATTGCCTTTTGCACTCTGTTATATTTTTCCTGATGCTGGAAAAGCAACGCTATGAATCATGGCAGTGGCACCCAATTGGACTGGTATTTACTCTTTATTGCCACCTATTGTAATAAAATAAAAAAAAAAAAACGATTCCAATTTCTCCCTTCTTTTTTCCAATTTCTCTTGAGAGTATCCTTCAGGAAGCAGTAAAATTACTCATTTTTATGACATTTTGACTCCGAGTACACACCTTTTATTTTGAATTTTTAAATTTTTTTTGAGCCCACACCTTTTAATGTCCTATGTGTCAAAAATCTATATAAAGCACATTTGCTGCAGATGGAAATACAATGGTTGTCTGGAGGAAAAGCACTTGTATGATTATTTGAATTGTGAGCGGAACTATCTGCTTTTCTCCTGGAGCACCATTCTCATCTGAGAGACTGGATGTTGGAAAACTACGGTCGTTGAGACTTGGGCTGGTGGTAGATATTTTCTAAAAAAACGAACCAAGTGAGCCTGTGACTTCAGGAAAAACAACCGACTGTGTTTGTTGCCAGGGGTGAAATTTGAGCTTTTAAGAAAAATCAGAACTCTGAAAAACGTGTGTGTGCCAAGGTGACCTTGACAGGTTCCATACACTTAAAGGGGCTTTTGATGAAATCCGTGGTGATACTAACGAATGTGATCACTTGATAGTGTGTAATGAAATATGTCAACCTTTGAGAGATTTGTATAAGTCAGGGAACAAAAATATTTCCAACTCAGTGCATATTAAAAATTTATCCATCAGTCAAAGATTCATTCAAAGTACAAGGTAGTCCAGTGGATTTTAAGGAAACAGTGTGAAAAGTTGTTTGATATAGTTTCACGTTGCTTATTTCAACTAACTTGTGAGAACAGCCATTTGTGGAGTTTTGGTGTAGTATTAAAGAATACTTATACAATCATATGAAAAAAACCATTAGAATATTCTTCCCTTTTCTAACTTCTTGTCTCTGTGAAGCCAGATTTTGTTCATATACTTTCATCAAAAACTCAAATAGAAGGGGTGCCTGGGTGGCTCAGCCAGTTGAGTGTCCGACTTCATCGCAGGTCAGGATCTTCTGGTTTGTGAGTTCGAGCCCCACGTCGGGCTCTGTGCTGACAGCTCGGAGCCTGGAGCCTGCTTCGGATTCTGTGTCTCCCTCTCTCTCTGCCCCTCCCCCGCTTGAGCTCTGTCTCTCTCTCTCAAAAAAAAATTCAAATAGAAGCAAAAACATACAATAAGGATGCACCTGTCTTCTATCAAACCAGACATGAAAGAGATTTGCAAAAATATAAAACAACGCCATTCTTCTCACTATTTTTGAAAACATATTTATTTTCATTTAAAAGATTGGTTGATGCAATGTATAGATAATGGTGATTTAACAATAACAATAGTTATGTCCTTTCCAACAGGGTAAATGTTGACCTGTGTAACCCACCGAAGCAAAAGCATTCCGGGATCCTTCAGAATTATTTCACCATAAAGGATTCTGAGACCAAACAGACTGAAAACTGCTATGCTAGATAGTCTTCCTACAAAGAGTTGAGAAGTTAACAAAAATATTTGAGTTTTGCAGGTACCATTTCTGTTCCATGGTCTGATCCATCCTGGGCCAAGGATTTATTCCCAGCATGTGTACCACCTGCGGAAATGTCATAGCCTTATCTTGTCCAATATTCATCCTCACTGTCCCACCATCCTTTTGGTTCAAAAGCACAAGAACATACTGAAGACTTTAAGAAGGAAGCATGTTCAGTTCTGTGCACACTTCTCTTTCCAAACTTATTAGGTGAGGAAATGGTATTCGGATGTGTAGTCCTTGAGAAAGGATGTAGTAAGGAAATATTTTGGGTTTTCCCCAAAGGTAGTTTTATTTGTTTTTAGTTCATTATTTTGTTGTTGTAATGTACACTATTATCTTGATCTGTATTACTGTGGCTATGCTTCAAATGTTCTGTGTTTCATTTTGAATGTTTCAAAAATTCACAAATGTTCAGAAGTTGATGGGAAGATGCATTCAGGTGTCACAGAGGTTACGTTGGAACGTTTGTCTTAGTTCGTACTCTCCATAGGTAGAAAATAAAGAGGGAAAAGGGAGAACAGATGGATCCATCTGCAGTCTTTTTATTTTTCATGCCATATTTGTCTTTGAGATTTATTTCTGTTGTGATATGGATAACTTAAAAATGGTTGTGAAGTATTCTAGTGTATAGATAAATTCGTGAGGTCCTTATCTTCTTTATACTAGTTAACAAGTTTTGATTCCTTACTAATATATGAATGTAGCTGAAAGAAAACAAGATTAAAATATTTCGCCTGCTCATCAAGATTGTTGGTTAAAATTTTACCAAAGCCACGGTAACCCTTTGTATTTAGGTTTTCAGATACCATGCAGTTGCATAAATTGGTGACTGGCTTTTTGATTTAGTTCTGCACATATACTCTAAGTCACCAATTTATTGATACAAGTTATTCTAAACCCACTTAGTGTTTTAAATTATTTTCAGCACACAGCTTAATGTATTGTAGAGTAAAAACACTTAGAATCCAGGGGAATCCCAAATCATCTTCTCTGTCCCCATTCCTGAGAGATATTGATAGTATATAGGGAATGATTAACATGAAGTTGGCATAGATAATTTTTATGGACTAAATTTTTTGGCCGCCTCCCAAATTCATAGGTTGAAGCTTTAACCCTCACTGAGGCTGTATTTGGAGACAGGGCCAGGGAGGCAATGTTAAAGGTTCATCGAGGTCATAACGGTTAAATGAGATCAGAACTGTAGTGCCGTAATCTGATAGAGTGGTATGCTTATATAAAGAGGAAGAGACACCAGAGCTCTCTCGCTCCTTCTATTATATGAGGATACAATGAGAAGGCAGCTGTCTTCAAGCCAGGAAGAGAACATTCACCAAGAACCAAATTGGCCGGTACCTTGATCTTAGATTTTCTGGCCTCCAGAACTGTGAGAGAGAAATGTCTGTGGCATTTCATTATGGCAACCCGAGGTGGCTACTATAACCTACATATTTTAACATTTGTTCAGGCACTGCAATTTTAAGGAGTGATCACAATAAGAGTCTTTATGGATTTTGTATGAATTCTATGTCTCAGAATCAGTGAAGTGAAGAATTCATGCTGGATTGATTAATGTTATTACTGACTGGTTGTTCCCCAGAATGGAACAGAGTCGCTCACTGTGGCCTGACTAGTGTGTCCTCTACTCTTACTGTGATTGTGGGTGAATTAGTTTATCAGCGCACATTATTATCAGCACACTCTTCGAGATGAAGAAATGGACCGGCCAACTGTCATATGCTTAAATTTGAACTCCATACCCAGCGTTCTTTCTTTGCCACACTGCCTTTCAGTTTCAAGATTCTGTCCTGAATTATTTTATCGGTAGGACTTGGATCACCCTAAAGAGTGCTCTGATCTCGGGAAGCTTTGCGCAAAGAAAGGGAACTGCAGGAGCTGAATGACATTTAATCGACCCAAAAGCTTCTGGAAATTCCAAAGGTGGTGTTATGTGGAGTTATGTGCCACTCACAGGAACCAGCTTCTAGCAGATGGCTTGTCAAGACGAAGGAGAAAGCAAAAGGTAACTGCTCACGTGAGAAAGTGACTTAGTGTAGTGTTTTTCGATTAAAATCTATCAGTCAGGGTCCTGGCAAGAACAGCACTCTCTGATTGGGTGTTGGATAAGAATTTCTAGGCAGTCCTGGCTAGGGTTTTGAAAAAGCAATAAAGGTGGGAGTGGGTGCCTGGGTGTCTCATTTGGTCCTCCGACTCTTGATGTCGGCTCAGGTCACCATCTCATGATTCATGAATTCAAGCCCTGCATCTCGCTCTGTGCTGACAATGTGGAGCCTCCTGGGATTTTCTCTCTCTTCCTCTCTTTGCCCCTCTCCTTCTCGTGTCTGTCTGTCTCTCTCAAAATAAGTAAATAAACTTTTTAAAAAAGCAATGAAAGATGGCAAAGTACCACAAGGAATATTAAGAGTGCAGGGCTGTTGGGCTTCTGGGTGGTTTAGTCGGTTAAGCATTCGACTTTTGATTTTGACTCATGTCATGATCCCAGGGTTGTGGAATCTAGCCCTGTGCTGAGCGTGGAGCCTACTTAAGATTCTCTCTCCCCCCGACCTCCCTGCCTCTCCCCACAGCCTCAAAAAAAAAAAAAAAAAAAAAAAAAGAGTCCAGGGCCCCCAAACATGAAGGGTAAAGTGCAGAGAGCAGTTACAGGAATCCGAAGAGAGAATTATGAAGGGTGGTCCCCTTAAGGGGGTTTTGACCTTTATCATAGAGTCACAGCCTGTCCATAGTGACCCACCCTCTGCTCTCTGCAAAGTAGGAGGTGGGAGCAGTGGCTTAAACCAGCAGAGGCCAAAGGTCAAGAGAACACCGATGTCTGCCTGTCCATGTGTGCACACCCAGGGTGAAGGAGGTTGGAGAGAGGATCTGGGTTAGCCCTTCCGCTTTATGGCCTCCCAGAAACCCAGGGTCTGGCCTCGTACCTTCACACATCACTCCTTGTGCTCAGCTATACCAAGTTAAGGCCAATGGCCATACATGCTGTTGAAAAAAAGGAAACATTCCACGAGGCTTGCTACGAGTGGTAAGGCCGGTTGATCCAGAACCTTTGGATTAGGTATAGGGCCCACTGCAATGGGATTTTACAACGGGGGAGAGAGATGGGGCTCAACTCCAGTGTGGCATTGGCAAGTGGAAATTCATAGCCAAAGAGCAGGTGGGGGTCAATGGATGGAAAATTACTAAGAAGAAACATCATGGGGGAGGGATATTCTGGCTAAACTGACCTAACAGGATTCTTACTGAAGGCAGGCCAGGTAGTCAGACATCTCCTGGAGGAGGGGGGCAGGGGCGGGATGAGGAATACGATAAGATATGGAGGGTGGTCCAATATAGAGGGTGGGGGATTCTGGTTACACGGAATTAGCAGGGTTCTTCCTCAAAGTGGATTTAACAAGGAAATGCACATGTGGGCCTGGAAGAAGCTTCAGGAGCCCCGCTCAAAATCTGAATCTCTGTCGGTGCACTTGCAGCCTGGTGTTTTTCTTCCTCATATCAACACTGCCTTTTCAGAGACACCTCCTCTGTCTCCCCAGCTTGGGTACCTCCCTCAGTTCCCTGTTTTTACCCCCAAGGGGACCCCACTCCCCCTTTTCTTTTGTTACCGTTTCATTTCCTCCATGTACCTCCTAGTTTCTTGGGTCATAAGCATACTTACCTTGATCATCCCCTGAACATCGAAAGCTCTGTGAGAGCAGAGTCATCTATTTTCTCCCCTGATCCAACCTTAGCTCTTGGAACAGTGCTTGGGACAGAATAGACTCTGGATATATAGTAGCTGAATCAGTGAATGAGTGAATGAATGAATGAGTGGAGTGTTTTGGGTGTGCAGTAGAAAGCACAGTGTCGTAAGAAAGAAGCTGGAAGACAGCATATAGGTATGGGAGCCCAGGGCCGTGGCTGAGACCTATGGGGTTCTCTAAGAAAGCAACCTGTTACGTCTTCACGTCATCTTTCCTGAATTTACCGGCCCCGATTCCACTGAACAAAGTCATTGTTGAATCCAGTGTTTCAGCCATGCTGTCCTTGCTGCCTGTTAGGAAGGATCAGCTGGATGTCTTGATAGGCGGTGACGCATGCCCTTGTTCTCAGGGAGAATCTCGGAAACTTTGGGGACAAAGTCAATCTCATGCTTTTTTGAGAAAGTCTAACAGTTTAGGTGGCACGTTTCTCTCGTTTTCATCCTACACTACTTAGCTGTCATCTTGTTCCTATATGACAGAGTTTATAATCTTGGTTCTTTTGACCAGAAGTTTGAATGTTTTTATTCAACTCAATTTCTTATTCACTTTGCAGGTCAAGAGGATCCCGTGGGCCCTATTCGCTGATAGATGCAGTGACCACAGGTTCTATTTTTTTCTGCCAAGCTAAGCTTCTCTCAACAATTTACATTTCTCTGTGAGGAAATTCTTTTTCTTCCTTTTCCCTTTAGCTCTTTCAGGAGCGAGTACTTCGAAATTTTTTGTGGTTCACAAACATCACTTTCCTTTTGAGAAACCATTGTACCTTAACAGTTGGGACTCCTGCCCCCTTTAAGATGCTTAAGGAAACTAAAAGGAGTACATTAATTAATTAAGATTGATTGAAGGGCTCACCTGTGCTGAGTACTATTCTGGACACCGGGAATATCATAAAAAACGAGAAAAACATGGTTCAGACCTCATGGAGCTTCTTGGGGGAGAAAAGATTTAGACAAAATAAAACCCCACAAAAACACATAAAAGGAAAATAAATAATTGTAAGTTGTACAAGGTAGCACATCTCCTGGGGCCTTACTTTAGAGGAAGTGTTTCTGAGGAATGGTCCTAGGATGAGCATATATGGTGGACAGGAGGTAGTCAGTTGGGCTGGGGCACTCCAGAGGGCAAAGGGCTAAGGGCAAAGGGCAAAGGGCTAAGTCCCCGAGTGAAGGATGAAAAATAGTGTGCATTTATGGCAGGGAAAGGAGGCCACAACGGGTGAGGAGTCATGAGTTGGGGAAGAGTGGTTTGTGATGAAGTTTCAGAGAAATACAGGGCCTTGCAGGGCATGGTGAAGACACTGGGCTCCATCCAACTATAGTAGGATGACTTTGACAGTTTTAAACGGGACAGTGATATGACATCTTTCCCATTTTAAGTCATGTTTGTCCCCCTGTGGTGAGTGGCTGAGAGGTGGAAGATGTGGCCGAGGTCACTTAGAAGGCTGTAACCATGGGCTACATAAGACCAAAATGGTGGTGGCAGATATGGGGAGAAGTATACTGGTTCACAGTGATAGATCTTAGAGCTGGAGTGAACCAGACCTGCTGAAGATTTAGATGCAGGGGTTGCAGGAAAAAGAGTCATTAATAAACCTCTTAGGTTTCTGGAAAGGGGACACTGTAGCGTATGGGTTAAGAACGTTGGCCATTAAGCTAGAATGCATGGGTCCTCATCCCATCTGAGATTCTTAATAGCTGTGTGACCCTGGTAAAATTAAACTCTCTGTGCCTTGGTTTTCTTCTCTATAAAATGGGGATAATAAGAAATATCTATTCCACAGATGTGAACATTAAATGGGTTATTAGTAGCTGACCTACTTATTGGCACATAGTATGTGTTGAATAAATTCTAGCTGTGTTACTACCAAAACAGAAAGACCGGGTGGAGGCTCAAGGAGTAGGATACAGTTTTGAGGGGAGCCATCAAGTGTTCCATTATTGACATAGTTGAAAGTGTCCTTTGGAAATACAAGTGGAGACAGGTGGAATCACAAGTCTGGAGCTCAGAGGGGAGGTCCAGGCGGAGGGTATAAAATTGTGGGTCATCAACATAAAGATGATTTTGAAACCCACGTAAGAATATGTCACCAGTGGGGAGCGAAGTGAGATCCAGGGCTAACCCCTGGGCTCAGCCCGAGTAGAAGCGGTGAGTAAAACGGACGGAGAAGAGCATCTGGTGTGGTGTGATAGGAGGGAAACCTTGAGAGAATATAAGGCAAAAGAAGACAAGAACGAATAAGGGAATACACATCTGTATTTGGCGCACAACTGAAAGGTCTAGAAGGATGTCCTTTGCATTTGGTGATAGATCAGTGGCCATCTGACAAGGACAGTTCCAGCAGGCATGGGGCTGGGAGGACAGAGTGTTGTGTTGGGAATCGGTGGGGCTGAGGAAGTGAGACAGGAGGCAGAGACCCCTCTGCAGCGAATTTTCCTTGAAGTAGAGTGGCTGGGCAACTTGTGGAGAGGAGGTATTTTGGTGTGTGTGTGTGTGTGTGCATGTGTGTGCGCGTGCTTTATCTCAACAAGGGAGCAACTAGAATGGAAATTTCCCATCAGAAATTGGGAGTTTGAGGACACAGGAGAGGTAGAGGATGATCGAAGGAGTGAAATCCTTGAGAAGTGATGAGGTAGGCATCCAGAGCAAAGAGGCTGCTCATGAGTGATAGGGGGACTTTAATGCTCACAGAGAAAGAACAGTGGAGTGAGATTATGGGCTGGGGGTGGTTAAGATAAAGGGTTTATGTTTAATTTCTATTTTCTTCATGAAGTATGAGGTAATGCTGTCTGCTGGGGGTGAGGGCAGAGGAGGTATGAAAATAGCCATCTTGGGAAGTGGGAGAGAGGCTCCAGGAGAAAAAAAGAACAGGCTGGCTGGTGGAATGGAGTTCCCGCTGGAGGTTTGAGGACCTGAATCTAAAATAGAAGCATGACGTTGGGGGAGCGCCTGCGTGGCTCAGTAGCCTGAGCGTCTGACTCTTGGTTTCCGCTCAGCTCATCATCTCACAGTTTGTGAGTTCGAGCCCCACATGGGTCTCTGCACTCACAGCGCTGAGCCTGCTTGCCGAGCCTGCTTGAGAGTCTTTTTCTCCCTGTCTCTGCCCCTCCTTACCCCTCCCAAAATAAATAAATAAATTAAAAAAATATATATGAGAATCATATTGGATTGCACCATTTTCCCCTGCAGTATTCTGTCGCTGGGAATCTCCTTAAAGTGTTCAAGGTAAGGCTATTCCTGTGGACTTGAAACTCAGGAATTGATTCAGAAGAAAGAATCTACTAGTCTGATGGTGGCGGTCACGTTAATGGAGGCTACTCGGAATGTTTCAGACGAGCTGACGATCCTTTCACCAAAATGTGAGATTTCTGTAAAAACCCCCTTCAACAGGAAACAGATACTGAGCACGGATTGGAGACACGTGTCTGTGTTTGAGATGCTCTGAGCAGCACTCACCGTCGGGGCCCCACCGTTCCAAGAGAGGCCCATGTGATTGAAGACGGCAAGGAAAAATAACCCCACGTTGTTGATTTCCATACCAGTTTCTTTACAGGATGAGACTCACACCGAGCTGTGTCAAACTGACAGACATTGCTTTTAATTTTCTTGCCCGTTCCCGACCACTCTTCCATAGGTTTTTTTTTTTTTTTTAATTTTTTTTTTAACGTTTTTATTTTTGAGACAGAGAGAGACAAAGCATGAACAGGGGAGGGTCAGAGAGAGGGAGACACAGAATCCGAAACAGGCTCCAGGCTCTGAGCTGTCAGCACAGAGCCCGACGCGGGGCTCGAACTCATGGACCGTGAGATCATGACCTGAGCCAAAGTCGGCCGCTTAACCGACTGAGCCACCCAGGCGCCCCTTCCATAGGTTTTAAGGGAATGTGCATGGAAGTGTGCGCCAGCATGCAACTGTCCCGTGCACATGTGTGTGTTGCTGGCGGAGGGGTGTTGTCTTCACTTTGGGGAGTCAAGCATCTGTTCTCAGATCAGTGCTTTTTCATAGATGCACAAAACCAGATAGATCTGGTTGGTTCTGAGACGAGGGGAGTGTTCCTGAGTATGTTATCTTCGCAGTTTACTTGTCCAGGAAGCTTTTCTACACCAGGGCTTGATCACGCCACGGCTGTTTCCAATATGGCAGGAATTTCCATGCTCCTGAGACTGTGTGTGGTGGCAAGGGGCCTTTCTCTGAGACAGCGGCGGCCGTTATGTGAACTGGCTTTGAATCTGAAACGGACTAGCAAAATGATTTCTACCTTTTGGGAGATTTAACTTCTTCCTCTGTCAAAGGACAGGGTTTCCCACATGGGCTCTGTTGCTTAAGCTTTAAATATCCATTAAAATTTGTTGTGATTGGAGACCTTTACGATACCTGGTGACAGAACCAGAGGCACCCTAGCCGTGGTTTGTTAATTATTCAGACTACTGGGCCATGACTAATGCAGTCACTGAGGGAGGAAGGTGTACATGCATTGGGCTATAAGAAACATTCAAGGAAAAGCTTCTTCCCCGGGGCTCTGTCTTTGTCCATTTGGGCTACTATAAGAAGGTAAGACAGACTGGACAGCTTATCAACACCAGAAATTTACTTTTCACGGTTCTGGAGTCTGGAGGTCTGAAATCAAGGTGCCCCTGTGGTTGAGTGAGGGCCCTCCTCCAGTCTGCAGCTTCTCACCATATTCCTGACACAGGAGAGGAGACTGGGGAGCTCTGTGGGGTCTCTTTTCTAAGAGCACGAATGCCCCTCCCCAGGGTTCCACCCTCATTACTGGGTCAGGTCCCAGAGGTCTCATCTTTGTGAGTTACAATTTCAGGGTATGAATTGGCAGGGGGCACAAACATGTAGACTATAGAAAGCTCTGAGCACCTATGGGAAGAGGGCAGAAGAAAGTCCAAATCCTCTCCCTTCCTATCTGACAGGCATGTTTTCTCTCGTCTTAGGTAATGAGAGCCTCTGTCTTCCAGCGGAAACTATTTACCTGTTGTGAAAATCACTACACCTGGATTCAGAACGTGGCTCTATCATTTAACAGACGTGAGACCTTGAGCTCCCATTCAGTGGGAAGCTTGTAGGGTGATTGTTGTACAGCTTAAACGAACCTCCCAGATTGGAGGAATGTCCCGCAAATGTATCACTCGTACTCAACAATATTCCTTATCCCTAGTCAGTTGACTCTTCTGTTTTCCTTACTAATTTCTCTCAAATCCCAGAACTCGATCTGTTTCACCAAGGAAATGACAGGAAGAAACTACCCAATTTCCTAACTTCCTGCCTGCAAATGATCTTCATTGCTTTTGTACCCCCCCCCACTCCCCCCTTTCCACTGGGGTTTTTCTTCTTCTGATCCAGTGAGCCAGGCCTTACCGCCTTACATGCTCACATGTCCTCACAGGTATTGCTGTAGCATTTATCTGCTTAGTTCTGGTAGCAGTTTTCAGCTTCATTGTCCCCTTGCTCCCACCAATTATCAAACGCCAGTCGCCTCTACGTGTAAAACAGACCACCTTCTCTTGGGCACATGTCTCTTAGTTTCTGATGCCTGAGATGTAAGAGCACACTTGATTTTTAAAAAAAAAAATGTTAATGTTTATTTATTTTTGAGACAGAGCACGCATGGGGGAGGGGCAGAGAGAGAGGGAGACACAGAATCCGAAACGGGTTCCAGGCTCTGAGTTGTCAGCACAGAGCCCGACGCAGGGCTCGAACTCACGGACCGAGAGATCAGGACCTGAGCTGAAGTCAGACGCCCAACTGAGCCAGCCAGGCGCCTCTGATTTTTTTTTTTTTTTTTTTAATCTCTTGCTTCCACATCTAGTTAATCAGTAAATGCTCACTTTCTCTTTTCTCTCTCCATTCCTCCAGCCGCTTCCCTAAGTTGAGCTCTCGTCATTTCTAGTTAGGCCCCTGGCAATCGTCACTCACCAGTCTCTTCGTCTCTTCTCCTGTGCCCGGCAAGCCATAGTCCCCAGGGAGGAGAGAAGTCGGGATCGGGTGGCTTCCCAAGGTAGAGGTTTGTAGCCTGTTCTCCCGCAAGGCCATCGGCATGGGCATCACCTGGGAATTGTTGGATCTGCAAATAATCTCACCCCTCCCCTGGTCTCCTGGATAGAAAGGCTGTGCAGGGGTGGGGAGGCGGTTCATCAGTCCGTTTGGCAAGACTTCCAGATGACTCTAATCTACAGTTTGAGTACCACTCTTCTTGAATTTAATCAAGGGGCAAATAACCCAAGAAAGGAAAAGGGGGGTCGGGAGGCAGAGCCACGTCTATTGCAGGGCTCTGTTCCGTGCCCTCTCCCAGGATGTGGTTTTTCCAGGGTTGCATCCTAGCTGCTAGCTGGCAACGAGACATATGGCTTCCTGGATGATGTCCTCCATGTGTTCTGTGCTTGGCCATCATAGCGGCAGAATCGAGGTGAGTTTTTTTCTTTTCTCAGTCTTCTTCCGTCACCGTTCAAGGTTTACCCTTGCTTGGAAACACAGGCCATCACTTGGAGTTCTGATAACACATGACCTCTGGGCTAGGAGCCGAGTTGTCTCCTTAAAGCTTTGTGACAGCAGAGGTCCCTGGTACCATGACCCTGTGCCCCAACCTCTGCGGCTCTGACCCTTGTCTCAGCTAATTCTGACCTCGCTGGGGAGATGGCATTTGAGTGGGGGCTTGAGGGTTAAGCAGGCATTCTGTAAGTGGGGAAAGGGGGAAACCTCTTTCAGGCCGAAGGAATGTTAAACACAAAGACCGAGGTATGGGATCACAAGACGCGTCAGGTGGCCGATGAAAGGAGAACAATATTTGCCCAGAAGAAGGAACGAGACTGAAAAAGGAGTTTGTCATTAGTCCTGCAGAGCTCACTCAGGAGCTTGGACTCGATTCGGGAGACATGTAATGGAGAAATGAGAGGGGTAATGTTCGAAGAGTCATAATGTCAGAAGTGTTATATCACCTGTTTGTATCTCTAGGCAGTTTTATTTCCTGGCCGAAGACACGGAAAGGCATACAATTTGTGTCTAGGTAGATTCAGAGCGGGCCGAATAAGGCTGATAAATCTACCCGAGCTCTTGCCCCGGGAGACTGCGGTAACAGCTGCATATACGTTAACACACAAGGAAACAGTATGAGACCCGCTTAGACCGAGCTGCAGGTGTCTGTGTGATCGTTTTCCCCTTGCTTTCTAAGGTGTTGACACTGGCTATCCAGGTGTGGGAATCTTTAGTGGTGACCCCTTAGCTCAGGGACATGGGAGCTCAAGACAGCTGTGTGGTGGTACAGAAGCTCCTTCAATGAGGCTGGTTCCTTCTTGAACACTCTCTCCCCCAACCTCGGCTCGCCCACCTTGACATCTCTTCCTAGGGAATGATGTTGATCTTCCGGAGTGAGGACTGTGACTTATTAAGGAAAACAACCGTTAGGCCCCTGTTACACGACTGGTTGTGAACAGGCACCAAGATATTTCCCATCAGATGGGGCGCGTTAACCCTCGTAAGTGGCTGAAAAGCTGGCTATCCCTGTAGGTGATCAGCCTGAGCCTCTGTCATTAGTTTAGCCTGTGGCTGCTTTGATTTCAGAGTGATAATAAAGAACTTCGTGAAGAAGCTACAGCAGAACCGGCCCAAGCCCGCAGAGGAGGGGCCCACACCTGCGTCTGGTTAAAATGGATTTATTTGATCGGGTTCAAGATGTGCTGCCCAGCCCTGGTTTAAAAGTCTAAGACAAAGACTTGAGAAACAGGAGCAGGTGGTGTGCGTTGTTTTTAATTTTTAAAAAATGTTTACTTATTTTTGAGAGGGGGAGAGAGACAGGGTGCGAGCGGGGGAGGGGCAGAGAGAGGGGGAGACACAGAATCCGAAGCGGGCTCTGAGCCAGCTGTCAGCACAGAGCCCGACGCGGGGCTCGAACTCACGAACCGCGAGGTCATGACCTGAGCCCAAGTCGGACGCTCAGCCTCCTGAGCCACCCAGGTGCCCCTTGTTGTTTTTAAATAAATGGATGTTGCTTAATTTCCTTCTATGTTGGGAGATGACAGGAACAAACTAGTCCTGTTTCTGCTGGGAGGTGCTTATGCCTCAGCTGATAATAAACAAGGGCGGGAGGGCATGAGGGCCCAGAAATGTGGGTCCATCACTCCCCGCAATTACTATGTCTTATTGATAACTCAGAGCTCCATCCAGCAAGTGCCATCTCTGGAACAAAGCCTGTCACAGATCAGACTGAATCCATTAAAAAGCTTTGATTAACATGTCCCTGGGGTGCGCTGTGGAAACTTTTTATGCCAAGTGACAGCCTATTGCTGTTCCTTCAGAAGTGTCCCCCTGAAATACTCTAGTGTTTTAATCTAGTGCGCGGTTTAAATTAAAAAACGGCAATGACTTTGTGTGACCTAAATACGAGCCACTTCTATTCAGGGTGGGATTTATCAACCGCTCGCAGATGAAGTGTTCAGAGAGGCAACAATTAACCTTCCTGTGTGGTGGCTAATAATGATTATATGTATATTATACGTCGGTTGTGTGTATATAATTGCTTGTCTGTCTCGTATTCGTAAAACGTGGCCCGAGAAAGGGTCATAGTTAATGTGCTTAATTTAGTGGATACGGAGCTTTGTGTTCATCCTGAGTGGAAAACAAATTTGTTTGTGTTTGAGGAGCACAAAATCACTCTCCCTGGTGCTTTTTTATTGGTCTCTGACATGGATAGCGTAATGAACTGCAGCCTTTTGAAGCAAAGATAAAGCTTAGTCTTCTAACTGTGGAGTCGTTAGGGGCAGGGACCTGCCTGTTTCCACACAAATCTCTCCCTTTCATCCTAGGGGGGAGATTCAATCTTGATCGACCCTGTCTGTATGATGTGTGTGCACGGGGGGGTGTGTGTTTCTTTATGGTTACCATACACCCTCCTAAAATAGAAGTGTTGAATGGTCACATTTCAAAACTGTCACCAAGTACATTATACAATAAAAAATGATTCTCTTAGATGCCATAAAAAGACACTGTGGAAACTACCTCCACGAGGAGGGTACCTACCCTACCGCTCTTCATCGTGGTTTAAAGTCTCTGAAATTGGCTCAAGACAAAAAGTGCTTTTGTTGGCAGGATTAGGATTCTTAGGGATCAAACTTAAAATGAACGAGTACCGCCTGTAGGATGTAGCAGCCCTGGGGGCCCCTATGCTGCCCCCCGAACTGTACAAAGATAGGCTTCTCTCTTTTCCTGCCCCAGGAATGAAGCCAGGCTCTCCGGGTGAGGCTTACCCCTCACCGGGAACTCAGGGAGGACATCTCCACCTTTCATCATTGGACGGTACTACGTAGCTACAGAGGGAAACCCGGGCGAAGGACATTTTTGATCAGTTTTTAAAACGGAATTTCTAATGGCTTTGGCATATACAAAAATGCAATGGCCTGCTCTGGGAAGTAGGAAGCTTCTGGTCCTTGGAAAGGGCTGGGTGATTGGCATCAGGTGAGACTTGGGGAGGCCATCATTTGTGTGGCTGATGAGGTCGGACATGAAGAAAAGTGGCAGTTACTTAGAGTTGAAAACATTGGAGATTTTCTTCTCAAGAACTGACAATGTTTTTCCTTGGTTCCTCCAAACCTCCCTAAAACCTCAGCAGAATATAAGCTTCATGAAGGTATATATCTTGGCATTTCATTCGTGGCTATATTCCCGGTTTATATCCCCCAGAACAGTGTAAGCCTCTAGTAAGCCCCCAATAAGTAATTGTTAAATGAGTGCATTACTAGTTTGTATAAATTTGATTTGCATTGACTTCTCAATAAGCAACAGCTTATGACCCATTATCCCCACAATGAGCAAACAGTGGATGGCTTTTCATGCTGGTCTTACCTCGTCGTGAGGGTGTTAGGCATCCTCTTCTCTTAAAGTGGATCTCTTACCGGGGCATCTTTGTCAGTCTTGGACGTCTGCTAGGAGATACTCATTCCGGGAGCAGTGAATCTGGTTTTGACAAAAGTAGACCGTCCTCACTTCAAGGGCATCCAACCAAGAGCTTACCAACCACTGTGGAGCCCAGCGCTTGACATTTTTTTTTAGGTTCTGTTCCACACCTTCTGTTAATAGTGTCCGACAGCCTAGGATAAATGAGGGTCAAGGTACAGCAGAATGGATGGTGTAGTGGCTGTATCTTTTCAAGCAGTGTCTCTTTTAGTCAGGTTGGTGTCTGACCGGGTTAATTCTGAGTGACTTCCTGATTTGGAGTAGCATCTGCCCTCAAAGAGAACAGCATCCGATGTGAACCCAGCCTGGGGCCGGTTTAGAGAAACCCTCCTTGGAGAAGAATGGCAAGGTGATAGAGAATAATCACCCGTGAATTCACAAAACAGGACCTCGTCCTCCATGTCATAGCTTGTGTGGAAGCTCTGATATTCCAAAGCATGTCTCACTTGGATTTGGGAATTTATTTCTCCTTCCCATGCTTCTCTTGGATGTGGTCTATGACTGCCGCTACTTTCCAGACAGGGAAGGGATCCAAAGACATGAGAAAAATGTACTCTATAAAAACAAAGGACATTCTTCAGTTTTCCTATAGGGAAAACCCAAATCTGCCCAGTAGGGGGAAATTAAAAGTATGTGATTTTCTAATAACATAATCCTATATTAGATGGTTATTGACCAGGCAAATAATGAGGGAGAGAAATGTATATGGAAGAAGTATTAAGGGAAAAAGTGTAAAACATGATACAGTAAGAAAATAAGGGTTACAACTCTATATCCGTATCCTGTATCCAATATACCACATCCATCCATCCATATATATTTATTGAATATATAAAAATACTATAAAAGAATGTACAAAGTGGTAGGCATGAGCATTGCCATGATCTTTTCCAGAGAGATGCTGACCTTCAGAGAGAGGTTCAATAACATCTTCAAGGAGGGGGAGACTGAGTAGGAATTCCTTTGCCGGTTGGTTTGAAGCCAAAATCAAACCCCTTCCATCGCAACAAAGAACCGGATGTTCATCTGGTCGTTCTTTTCTGCAAAGTCGCATAAAATGGTATTTTCAAAAAATGCAGTTTTGCTTCAAATATTAGTGAATCATGACTTACCATTCATGTTATGCTGACACACTGGAGGCAAATAAAAAGTGATGCTGATGAGTTTAATTTACAGTTGGGGGGGGGAGATGTTAGTGACACGGTAGATAAAAATCTCTCCTGGGCAGTTTGTTTTTCTTCTCTTTTTCAGCCTAAAACGCAAAGCATTGGACTTGCACGTGGACTTTTTAGTGCTCTTTGGGCTGTGGCCACACGCTCATCTTCGGGTGCATTAATACTAATTATTTTTAATTTTTTTAATGTTTGTTTCAGAGAGAGAGAGACAGAGTGTGAGTGGGGGAGGGACAGAGAGAGAGGGAGACACAGAGCCCGAAGCAGGCTCCAGGGTCTGAGCTGTCACACAGAGCCGGACGTGGGGCTCGAACTCATGAACCGTGAGGTCATGACCTGAGCCAAAGTCAGATGCCTAACTGACCGAGCCACCCAGGTGCCCCGATACTAATAATTTAGATACTGCTGCTAACTTGATCCTAAGAGGTGAGCAAGTGTGCGATCTTTTAATCCATTCTAATGAGGAGATCTATCCAATTTAGAAAGTTAAAGTGACAAGTCTATACAGTCGTAAATTTGAGTCCCCACCCATCTTTTCCCCCTGTCACTTTTCACTAGTAAACAATGTTTCTAACATTTTGACTTAAATGTTTTTCTTAATACTGCCAACATGAACCAAGTAATTTTCTTTCCTAAGCTCCGTATTAAGACACTGGCACCATTGGGCCTGTTCCAGGGAATCGTAATTGTTAATGGTCATTGGCATGGAGCATAAGGCACTTTGTGGGGAGAAAAGCTTGAGCATTGAGGCTCAGCTCTCAATTTGAACCTGGCTGTGCTGCCGACCATTGGTGGGATCCTGTGCAAGTTAACTAATTTTTCAAAAGCAAGTTTTACTCCGCTGTGAAATGGGGATAACCTCTGCCTGTGGAGGGTTGGAAAATGTAACATACGTGGGAAGGATCTGGGGTGATAGATTCTACCTCTTATTTATAAGTAATAGTAAGTAGTACAGCCTAGTTCCGTGGTTCTCAGCATATCATGCCCAGACCACCACCCTCGGCCTCACATGTTAGAAAGGCGAATTCTTCGGTCCCAACCCAGACCTTCTGAGTTGGAAACATCGTGGGTAGTGGTCACCAATTCGTGTTTGCACAAGCCTCCCAGGTGATTCTGGAGCTTGTAGGGTTTTGAGAACTCCTTAGCTGAGTGGCTAAGTGTGGCATCCTCATCTGGAAAATGGGCCACAAAAAGAAAAAAAAATACACCTCCCTCGCTGGGTAATTGTTCTAAGTTTATAACAGTGTTGGGTGCTTCGTATACAGGCGATGTAGGTCATTAGTGTTATATCTGAGGGACACGCTGGGGCGAATATTTGAGTCGATGTTCTTAAGTTGGCAAAATACAGTAGCTGTTTAGGTGTATGAGTTTTGGACTGAGACAACTGCCTTCAAATCCGAGCTCTGCCGCATGGAAGCCATTGGTCTAGGGAAAGTTCCCTTCTCTAGGTCTCACTGTCCTCATCTGTAAAATGGGAATAGTAATAGAATCTACCTCAAGTAATGGAGAAGGGGTCTGCTGAGTAGAGCGTCTCTGATGCAAACAGTAGTTGTTAAGAACTACGCTTCAAATGGAAATCATCTAATGGAATGCCCGATGCTCACCCAAAGATTTTTATTACTTAAAGTTGTCACGGTTAATGATCCCATCATGGATTCTTGCTTAGTCATGAAGTTTCCATATATTTCTAGAACTTTTTTTTTTTTTTTTTTAAAGCTTTAGGAGCACAAACTAGCTCATGGCCTCCAATGAGATGAATCTGATTATTTAGTTTTAGGTTCCATTTAAAAAACAATCTTGGTGTTTCTCCCTGTTCGTCAGTATAACCAGCAGCGGCCATTCTCTAGGAGGGGGTTACTCTATCTGCCCATCTCTTATTGAAGAGGAACTTGGGGTAAGGCGAATTTGGTTACTTTTAGTGCAGTGCGGTATCCAGTTCCATGCTCTGAGATGAGGCTTTGTTCTTCAGGGTTGAGATTACTTAGGTAGGCTGAAAAACCCTTCACAAAAGGCTCTGAATAGATGGTGCATGCTTCACAGACCTCCTTTTGCTAGTCTCCCTTACCTTCTTTCAGCAGGTGTGAGCTTTCTGCCTAAGATTCCTTTCCATTGTGCAGCCTGGCTCTAAGCCTTCTTTGTTTCCACCCAGGTCTGGTTAACTCTTCTTTCTTGTTTTTTTTTTTTTTTTTTTTTTTTTTTCCCCTAAGCTTCCAACCACCTGAAGGAAATCTGATCGGGAATAAGGTCATTTTTGTGTCTCTAAAAATTGCCACGTACGTAAAAAGATGTGTTAAAGCCAAGCGTGACCCTTCTCAGGTCTCCAAGTCCCTTCAGATGGGCAAGGGTCTCCTTCTTGAAGAAGCTGAGTGAAATGGAGGTGGAAACTGAGGCAGAGAGGTGTATGGTCAAGCTGCAAAATGGGTGAAGAAATCGAGATCTGCCCAATCACAGCGTACGCGGAAACAAGTGAGAACTGAAACCAATTGAGGCACCCTTGGTCCTACATCTGGGCTTTGCATGCATGCATGCATAATTAAGCTTTCAGCAGCTGTAGGCTTCTCCAGTACAACAGGGCGGGTGGGATATTGTAATACACAGTAGGTTGTATATCAATGGAAGGCTTTTTAAATTCACATGACGCTTAAGATAAAAAGACACCAGAAAAATTAAACAGCATTCACAGTGTCGGTGAATAGTGATACAGGCCACCAGGAAAACAATGGAAACCGACTCGGTTTCCCCCCATTGTTCTGCAACTCCCCCCCTCCCAACACCTCCAATAGATTAGAGCAGCCATGCTGACTTTGTTTTAAAATACACACACTCATGAGATCAAAGGGATCAATGCACATTCAAGCAACTTTCAAGGCATCACAGGAAGAGCAAAATGGTCTGTTTTCTTTTGAAAGACAACAGAGAAAATCACACACATGCATTGAGGCATTGTGATATGCAGATGGTGAGCTTTCAGGAGAATTAAATATTCATGGAAGATAAAAATCTCTGCTATTTTTAATCTCTGTGAGGCTTTGGGCTCAATGCCCTCTGTGTTCACATGATAGACAGACTCTTCTCTGTATGTGGCTCAGATGGCATCTTGGGAGGTCACCCTCGCTCTGCTGGTTAGGCCTTCCACAGCTGGGCTGCCTGATGGTGGCCGGTTACACCCGTGGGAGAGCGTCAGTCACATTTACCTTCCTTGGGATGCACAGTCTATAGTCCAAGACCCTTGGCTGCATTGTGTTTACCAGGGTCCCCAGCCTTCATTCCATCTGATTGCTGGGGCCACAGGAAGTCTTCGAGGCCCCTGACAGAGGGAAGTCTCTCAGCTACCTGGGCACACGGAAAAGTCACCTCAGTTTCTCTTACTAACCCAGGTGCAAAAGGTAGTCTCTTCCTGCTTTTTTGGTTTTTATTGGATACTTTTGACCAGAAATCGAAGGATTTTCCAATTCTTTTCCCATCCCGGGAGCCAACCCATGTGGAAAACGCCATTCAAAAAGATAATCTTGTTTAGGAAGGAGGGCAAAAAAGATCGGTTTATTCTCCTTAGGCGGCTGAAATTAACAATTTTTTGGTCCTAGATCAACGACCTGAATGAAAACTACACCTGCTTATAGGAAGGCATTACGAAGGTGGGGAAAACGAACGTTCCTCTGAATTCCAATTTGATTTTGAGTTTAGTTAATTTTAATCCATTTAGGACATTGACTCCTTGCTCCATTGATCAGACACAATGTCACTGTGTTACCTTGACTTCTCTGCATATTTTTCTCAATTACTTTAAGACTGTATACTCTATAAGGATAAGTAATTACAGAGTAGCCATGGCAGGAGAGTCACAAAACAGTTGCTGGCATTCAGGTCACTGTATTTGCATTGCAAGGTAGTTATTGGATGACTTCTGCTGTAATGCTCTGGTCCCTTGCTTTTGGGGGTGGGTGTTACTGCTACCCTCCTCAAACAAATTCCATTTTCCCTCCACCTTAGATTGAAAAACATTGATTTTCTGGGTGTTTTGCACCCATAGTTTAAACATAAACATAAATGGGCTTGGATTTCTGGACTCAGGAATCAGACATAATCTCCTTTTTACCCCTGGCTGGGAACTGTGTTGGGTTAAAAGTAACGTTTCCATGATAAGAACCTCAGTCTTGTCTTTTTTTTTTTTTTAAAAAGAGTCCCAAGCCCTAATTTAAATAGGACCCCAAATTCTCCTTGCAGTGACTTCAACACTGGAATAGTATAGATGCTGGGGATTAAAGAGATAATGGAAAAAGTCTACCCCCTTGTCTCCACTGTCACCAGGCACTGCCCTGAACCAGCATCATCAGGGTCCACGTGAGAGGCACCCGGAAAACTGTTGTCTGGGGCCCAAGCCATATTCGGGACTGCTGGGAGCCCATCTCTGCACGGGCATGCTCCTCTCTGCACCTGAGATTTCTCACAAACAGAGCAGACCTCCATTCATTCATCAGGCCACTGTCATTCTGGAAAAGGCTGTTTACTTATTCTTCCACAAGAGGAAACGGGGATTGTTTATACCTTTGCATTTGACCAGTTGCTGTCAAAGCCAGGGTCTCTGGGGAGAGGCAGAAACACCTTGCTTGTACTATAATCACTCTGTCTACCTTACAAGTGTGAAAATACCGCTATTAATTTTAACAGCATTAAAAAAAAAAAACACCTCTCCCCTTGCATCCTGCTGTCCTTCCTCCCAGCCCCCTCCCCCCCCCCCACACCCTTTTGACAGCTCAGCCCTGTGATATTTCTGATCTTTCTTAGGAGGATGTTTCCAAAGAGATAAGTGGTAGGAATCAATGCACATCATCTTAATTACCAAATACGGTGTGTTGTATTGTAAGCCACTTATCTCCCACTGGCCACATGACAAATGCCTGGTTCCGGTGCTGACAGTTTGCCTCCTTCTCCAGAATGGTCCAGAAATACTTGTTGGATAACTCAAATGTCTCCAACCTGACTTTTCTATTCAAGATACCCTGAGTGCTAAGAAAAATTGCATCAAAATTTAGTTTACGTAATCTGTAGATGGCTGTGGCAGTAGCTGCGAAGACGGGGATTCTCCTCAGGCAGCTTTTGTAAATGTATTTTCAACATATGTCTATTTTTTAAATTTATTACTAAAAACTTTTTTTTTTTTTTAATTTTTATTTTTGAGAAACAGAGTGTGAGCAGGGGAGGGGCAGAGAGAGAGGGAGACGCAGAATTGGAAGCAGGCTCCAGGCTCTGAGCTGCCGGCACAAAGCCTGATGCGGGGCTCGAACTTGTGAACCATGAGATGATGACTGGAAGCGAAGTCAGACGCTAAACTGACTGAGCCACGCAGGTGCCCGTCCACGTACGTGTATTTTTTAAAATTACAAAGTAATCCACTTTGGTTGGATTACTTTATTGCTTTATTAAAGCAATAAAAAATACAGACTAATGAAACGTAAATCTAGACCTAGATAGACATCTAGATGCTGTAGGGTCAGACCTTAGCACATGGGAGCCTCTGCAGAGGTAAGGAGTCATGAACGGGGGCATTAGGGACACTGGAGAAGGCTGGACGTCTACATAAGTATCCGATGATCTTGTCACCCAAGATAGAACTCCAGGGGCATCCTTGGGTTTGTTTGTTTGTTTGTTTGTTTGTTTGTTTGTTTGTTTTTGCCATTTGCACCTTCCACATCACACATACTCCTTATTTTATAGTCTAAATATTTATACATTCTGTGCCCTCTTAGCCAGTGTCTCTTAGCTAGCTTCTGGTCTGGGAACTGTCAGGTCTGTGTATCAGCGAGGCGGCCTCTGTAAACACAAATTTGACGTTGGCCGTTTCCCACAAAATCCCTCAGTAACTCCCTGTGTCCCACGGGACAAAGGCAAACGATCCCTGTGTTCTGTGTCCAGTCCGCCTGTGAGCCACATCTCCTGTCAGGATCACTCTGAAGCGCCTCAGTGAGAATCGACTCATCTAACCCTTTTAGGTTTGGAAGTCACCTTGTCCTTGGAGCCTGTTCTGGATCCTTACTTCCCCAGAGAGGCTTAGGATCCCCTTTTCTCGTATCCCGTGATACTCTGTGCATCTCTAGGTCACTGACGTGCTGGGTGATAGCCCTCTTAGCTTAGGGTTGTGGTTCTGGCAGGAACATTGCCTGGTGGTGATGCTTGGTGCATTTCAGGTCATTTTTTTCCCCGTAACAGGAAAGGACAGCATCGCAAGAGTAGTGAGGAGTGCATGCAGAGGGTGTTGGGCTGGCACCCATGATGAGGCCCTGGGCCTTACGGAGAGAAAAGGGCCCCAGGAGGATCTTGGACCTGAAGGATCCCCACTTGGCCTATTCTGTGCATGTGTCGTGGGACCTATTCCTTTCTCTCCCTTCCATTTGAAGGAAGGGGGCCAAATGGAAACCAAGATATTACAATCAGTTACCTTTTGTTTGGAAAAGTTGTAATCTTGCCTGAACTACAGGCTTACATTAACCTGAAGTTTTTAATGTTCTGGAAGGTGTGTGTCTTTGTTTTAAGGCTCTATAGCACAAGAATGTCCCTATCTTTGTCCACTTGACTCTAGAGAACTGCCATTACAGACTAATAAAAATGACACTTTTCAATAGCTAACCTTCTTGCCTTTTTCACTGTATTTATTTTTAAGAAAATTTTTAAAGACATTTTTTTAATTGAAGTATAATTACTTACAGTGTTAGTTTCAGGCGTACAGTATAGCAATTCAACAATTCTGTACATTTTTTTTTTTAATTTTTTTTTTTTTAACGTTTATTTATTTTTGAGACAGAGAGAGACAGAGCATGAACGGGGGAGGGTCTGAGAGAGAGGGAGACACAGAATCCGAAACAGGCTCCAGGCTCTGAGCTGTCAGCACAGAGCCTGACACGGGGCTCGAACTCACGGACCGCGAGATCATGACCTGAGCCGAAGTCGGAGGCTTAACCGACTGAGCCACCCAGGTGCCCCGACAATTCTGTACATTTCTTCCTGCTCATCACGGTAACTGTACTCCTTTATTTCTCTTTTCCACCTCTCTCTTTTCTGGAAACCACCCATTTGTTCTCTGTACCTGACAGCCTATTTTTGTGTGTGTCTTTTTTCTTTTGTTTCTTAAATTCCACGTATGAATGAAACGATAGGGTATTTGTCTTTCTCTGTTTGAATTATTTCACTTAACCTTATACCCTCTAGATTCATCCATTGTGTTGCGAATGGCAAGATCATAGCCTTTTTTATGACTATGTCGATTCATCCGTGGATGAGCATTTGAATTGCTTCCATATCTTGACTTATTGCAAATAATGCTGCGATAAACATGGGAGGGCATGTATGTTTTCAAACGAGTGTTTTTGTGTTTTGGGGGTAAATACCCAGTAGTAGAATTACTGATTCATATAGTAATGATATTTTTAACTTTGTTTTTAATTTTAGTTTATATGTGAGACAGAAAGGGTGCATGCGAGCAGGGGAGAGGCAGAAAGAGAGGGAAACAGAGAATCCCAAGCAGGCTCCCGCTGTCAGCCCAAAGCCTGACTTGGGGCTCGAACTCACGAACCATGACATCATGATCTGAGCTGAAGTGGGCCATTGAGCCGCGCAGGCACCCCTATAATTTTAACTTTTGGAGCAAATTCCAAACTGTCACAGTGGCTAGACCAATTTGCATGGTAATCACCAATGCATGAGAGTTCCTTTCTCCCCACATTGTTACCGATACTTACTATTTCTTGTCTTTTTCATTCTTGCCATTCTTACACGTGTAAGGTGATCTCTCGTGGTGGTTTCTTTTTGTATTTCCCTCATGATGAGTGATAATGAATCTTTTCATGAGTCTGTTGGCCTTCTGTATATCTTCTTTGGAAAAATGTCTGTTCAGGTTCTCTGCCCGCTTTAACATTAGTCTCTTTCGTTTTTTGGTGTTGAGTTGTATAAGTTCTTTACTTATTTTGGATATTAACCCCTTACCAGATCATTTGCAAATATCTTCTCCCATTCAGTAGGCTGTCTTTTTGTTTTGTTGATTGTTTCTTTGGTGGTGCAGAAGCTTCTCTTTTGATGTAGTCCCAATACTTCATTTTGGCTTTACTTTCCCTTGCCTCAGAAGATCTATCCAGAAAAATGTTGCTATGGCAGATGCCAGAGAAATTTCCGCCTGTGCTCTCTTCTAGGATTTTTATGATTTCAGGTGCACATTGAGGTCTTTAATCCATTTGGAGTTGATTTTTGTGTACGGTATACAAAAAATTGGTTCAGTTTCACTCCTTTGCATGTTGCTGTCCGGTTTTTCCAGCACAATTTGTTGAAGAGACTGTCTTCCCGTTGTATATTTTTGCCTCCTTTGTCATAGATTATTTGACCATGTGAGTTTATTTCTGGGCTGTATTCTGTTTCATTGATCTCTGCGTCTGTTTTTGTGCCAGTACCGTGCTGTGTTAATTACTACAGTTATGTAATGTATCTTGAAATCTGGGACTGTGATATCCCCCAGCTTTGTTTGTCTTGCTCAAGATTGTTTTGGCTATGTGGGGTCTTTGGTTTCATACGGATTTTAGTATCATCTTCTTGGCCTCGTTTAACCTTTTGTAAAAGGAATGTTGAGCAATATATGTGTGGTAAATCCAGTTTTTGTGTTAAGTATTACATGTGTATAAAGCTCTGAAAACTAGATCCTTTATGTATACCTAATTTTTTTTTTTTTTTTTTTTTACTTAAACTTAAATCCAGAGAGTCATAGGCTGTAACACACTAAAAGGGCCTGGACATAATTTACTCTAATTGCCCGATTTTACAAACAAACATGCTAAAGTTAAGAGTGTAAGCTCAGGAGCTGAGTTTACCTTCTGACATAAAATTGCTATGTGACCTTGGGCAGATTACTCAACCTCTCTGTGTCAGCTTCCTCTTTGGTGAAATGGGAGTAAAAAAGATTGACTTCTAGGTTTGTGTGGAGAATTAAATGGGTTAATAGTAAGTGCTCACGAATGTTTGTTGTTATAGTTTTCTATGTCTCCTGGCAAATTAACCAAGACTCAAATCCGGGTTAGTGCCTGGATGATCTAGGGCCATAACCAGCATTAAAATCCAACTCCTATCCAAGGTTTGTGCTGCACCTCTCTCATTTTCCAAATCTATCCAGTTTTCCTGCCTTTCCTGTAAGATTTTGTAAATGTGGTTAAAGAGCATTTTTTCCCATTAGGGCTGTGTATGCAGCCCCATACCCATTTTCCTGGCTGTGTTTGTGTGCCTGTGTCCTCTATTGCTCTCTTCAATTCAGTTTCTGCCTGCCCTACAGAGGTGCCTTAGGCCCATCAGACACTTGGAGAGTGCAGTCAGCCACGCTGATGATCCAGGGGACCTCACACAAAATAGGCAAACTTAAATTCGTAATTCTGAAAGGCTATATACAGGGTGAGGGCTGAAGATCAGCCCTTTTTGTTTTGGGGCAGATTCCCACACAGGTCAGGGCTCGCTGCTTTCAACAAAGACCTTTCGCTCCGATGTGCGCGTTCTGCTCAACCCCTCCTGAGACCCCGGCCCTCAGTGACATTCACTTTTGGACAGCTGCTGGGCCCTTCCACCCAGTCTGACTGCAGCTGTTACTGAGAGGAGACCAAATCCAGCTCAGGATGAAGGACAAGTGTGGGACCGGAATGAATGGTGTGCCAAGTGTAGACTATGGCTCGCCAACCTCTGCTTACTAGCATCCTCAGGCATCACCTAAAACTGGGCAAACACGCTAAGTTGTCTAGGATAATCTGATTTACACTTGTTGTTCTGGCACAGTTGTAAATAGGATCTCCGTTCACACCCAGAAGTGCCTGCCCATCCAAGATGCAGGACCGCACTCACCCTTCCTGATCCTGTATCCTCTAGGATTTATGTGTTTCATCCCCCTCCTGGTTGGCACTGCTTAGACAGGAACTGTTCCCAATTTGTATATGAGCCCTCTGTTTTTCCCTTGTTTCTCCCCTGCGCTCTGGCATTCCCCCTACCATGAGACAACTCTGCTGTACTCTGAGCCTCTAGAGAATGTGTCTCAGATTCCTGGCCCCTGGCTTTCCTGACAGCATGCTTTGGGGGTGGGGTGATGGTGTGCGGGCTGGGAGCTGCTCAGGCCTGCCCTCGGACGACTTTGGTCTTCTCTTCAGTGGATCGCAATAGCCTGCCCACCTGCACCCCTCCTGGAGTGACAACAAGAAGTAGAGGGACCTCCTTCATTCTTATAAATGAGGCTTTTGTGAATCTCATGGCCTCTGCAATGGTAAAGGACCTGACTTTGTCCAAAGAGAGGTCTGGCCTTTGCCCTCAGTCTCTGGGAGGTAATCTATATCATACGTGGTAGGAGTGACTCTGGTTAGGGCAGGAACTGACTTATCAGATCTCAGAGGGGGACTAGCCTCAGAGTCGAGGTAAGGTGGGTGGCTGGCCATACCAGCCAGACCAACCATGTGACTTAGGGTGGGGGCTTCCGGTCCCATGGTATTAGTCGGCCATCAGCCTGGGGAAGGAGGTCCGCTGTGTGGGCAAGTAGTCAAACAATCAAGCTTGCATAATGGAGCCTCAGGGAAAACCATGATCAACAAAGCTGGGGGGAAGTTTTCCTGACTTTCCTTGGTTGGCATGACTCTGTGCTCATTGTCACATGTGGACGGTGGGCAGGTAATGCCCCCTGTCTCCACACGGAAGGGACAGCAGAAGCTTCATGTTTGAGACCCCTCTCCCTTCGACCCACTCTGTGTTATGTGCTTCATCTTTTGGCAGATTTTGACCTGCTTCCTTTGCCTGTAATACATTGTCACAGTGGGTATCGCAGCCCTCAGTGAGTTCTCTGAGTCCTTCCAGTGAATGATCCACCATGAGGGCCATTAGGGGAATCTCCTGAACTTGTAGTTGGTGTCAGAAGTGAGGGTGATCCCGGGTAGAGGCTGTGCCCTGTGTCTTACACACTTTGGTGAAATTCAGGCAGGGTCAGTGTTGGTACCTTTGCATTTCTAGGGAAGATGAGACACATTCCGGTCCCTTTTCTCTCAAGGGTCTTCCGGCTCCTTTTCTAGGTAGAGTTGCCAGGGGAGGGTTGCTAGTTCCTCCCACGTCAGTGCAATGCAAAAGGCCTAATATCCCAAGATTAGCTGAACATGCGCTTCACATCTCTACCCAGATAGTGAAAATACTGAACCACTTCCATCGCTGACAGCAGAGTCCCTCCTGGTGACCTTCATGAGACCCCTCGATAAACCTGCACGGCAGTGTTAGAGGAAGGGAGAAGAAGAGGTGCATACAAGAAGCACAACTGATGGGTTTCATTTCAAGGGAGACGGGTGGGGAGTGAATGCGAGGGGGGCTGGGGGAGAGCAGGGTGAGAACAGCAGTCAGTGGAAAGCCTAGTGTGGGGTCACCCACTCGGCATGAGGACACCGATGCCCTGGCCCCACGTGGAGCCTGTCAGCTGCCCCATCTGTGGTTTCTCCAGGGGCCTTGCCTCCCTCCCCACCACAGAGGCTCCCCACCGCCTCGTGCGAGAGGGTCTGAGCCTCTCTGTGGGATCTACACACACCCAGCAAAGCTCTGGAGGCAGCACAGGCCTGGAGACAAGTCTGCTGTGGCCGTTTGCAGAAGCCTTCTGGATGACTTTGACCTCCAGACAATGGACTTGGGGGCATGAAGTACTTTGGATCACTGGCGTTTCTGGTACCTACACACTGTCTTACTTCCTGAGCACTGACCACGTATTAACCACTTTGCTAAGTGGTTGGCTCCTTCGCTCTTCACTCATTTTCGTCCTACGGGGTGGGTACTTTGTCCGTGTTATGGTAGAGAAGCCTGACATACAGATTCATACTCGGTCAACAGCGCCTTTATTACAGCTCCTCCTCAAGAGCGTCCACTGGCTCCTTGGGTGTTTGACATTGAATTCAGGCTTTCCACCTACACCTGCCACCCTGCCCGGCCTTGAGACCCAACCTCACTGGCCCCTAGGGCCTGACCTCTTACCCTTCCCTGCTCCAGCCTCTTGGACTCTGCCATTGAGAGAAACTCAACAGCAGCTCATGAACAGCTCATGTTCATTTCCACCTATGGGTCCCGAGGCCTTGCTTCCTCTTCTCCATCCACGCAGTCTTTCCTTCCTGGCCTGGGTGACCCCACCTGCTCTACCCCCCTGGACGCCGTCATGGTCTCCCTGCCCGCACTCCGTGCACTGGGTGCTCTGCGCACCCTTCTGTCCTCGTGGCTGGGTGCCTGTGGAGTGGCCCCTGGCCGGGATGGCCCCAGGGAGCACGCCCTGGGAAGGGTTACGTGTGCTGTGTGCAAGCTACCAAAATGACGATGAGTGAGGACGGTAAGAGTAGTACAGGTTTTGAGTTTTCCTAGCTGAGCTGCTAGGCAGGTGGTATGAGAAAGCTAATTTGTGTTGACTCTCCGCGAAAGAACCATGATGTTGTAGGGCGAGTCGGCAAATGTCTGGAACGGGGAGGCGGATCTCAAGAGTCTACCTTTGCTCATCGGCACCGGGCACATTCTGTCTACAATCCCTTCTCATCCACCCACTCACCTCTCTTTGTTTTATCGTTCTGATTTCCAGCATTTTAAATATGCTTGAATTCTTAGATTCCTTACTTAGAGCATTAGTGGGTATAGTAGATAGAATAATACTCCCCCGCACGCCCCCCCCCCCCCAAGTTGTTCATGTCCTCACGAACCCTGGGACCTGTGAATGTGTCAGGTGAATGCAGAGGGGAATTAAGGCTGCTAAGCAGCTGACCTTGGGATGAGAGGGTGCTGGATGTCCCTGGTGGGTCTAATATCGCAGGGGTCCTTAAACGCAGGGCGGGGAGGAAGAAGAGATCAGAGTCACGGGGAAATGTCACTAGGGGAGAAGGCTCAGAGCGATAGGGCGTTGTGTCATGTCAACAGGTCGGTTTGTGGTCATATGTTACAGCGGCAATGGAAGCAGATAGAGTGATGACTGCAGAGATGTCTATGGAAAACTGTTGAGACTCCCTGCTCACAAGCCCAGGCTCTGAGGCTGCCTGATAGCAAGTCTTGGCTCTTGAGGGGCACTCGGGTGGCTCAGTCGGTTAAGCGTCCGTCTCTTGAGTCGGGTTCAGGTCATGATCTCGCGGTTTGTGGGTTCGAGCCCCACAGAGGGCTCTGTGCTGACAGCTCAGAGCCTGGAGCCTGCTTTGGATTCTCTGCCTCCCTCCCTTTGTGCCCTTGCCAGCTCGTGCATTGTCTCTTTCTCTCTCTCTCGAAGGTAAAGAAAGCATTAAAACAAAAAAAATCTTGGCTCTTGAGATGTTGATTTCCACCCCTCCCAGTGCTATTGTCAGAATCAAGTGAGGTAATGTGTCCACGGTGCTGAAAATGGTGCCACGCGGTCCCTTGTTGCTATTTACCATTATTTTTCTATGCTACTGTAGCTGGTGCCATTCATAATCTGCAAAAAAAAAATTATGTTTAGTAAACATTTGGCTTCTGTATACATGGGCTACTGGGTTTTGCATTTGTCTAACTGGAAGACCTGGGTTCACACTCTACCTTTGCGTAAAGGCCTCAGCCTTGCTACAAGAACTCTGTCTTTGAGATGTGGAGAAATGTTCAAAGCTCAACACACAGCTTTGAGGGTGCACAAGGGAAGCACCGTACTGAAATCAGAGGGAGCACAAGTAGCTGATTTCCAGTGAGTTCGACAGTTTTGTTTCGTTTTGTTTAAAGTTTATTTCTTTATTTCGATAGAGACAGAGACAGCGTGAGTGGGGGAGGGGCAGAGAGGGAGACCGCGAATCCCAAGCAGGCTCTGGCACCGTCATTCCGGAGCCTGATGCGGGGCTTGAACCCACGAAACCGTGAGATCATGATCTCAGTGGAAACCGTGAGTTGACGGCTTAACCAACTCAGCCACCCAGATGCCCTGAGTTGGATAGGTTTTAATTTTCCCTCTCTGAGTTCCTGGAAGGTGGGGTCAGAATACTAGGTTAGGGAATGATTTTCTTGAGCCATTTCATGGAGGTATGGGCAGGCAAAGAGTTTGTTTAAAAACCTATTGCAAAGTAAGTTGGGGATGTCAGATTGGGGTTATGTAGAAAGCTCATTTATCAAAAAAAAAAGCAAGGCAAGTTGCCTTTTTTGTTTTGTTTTTGGTGTGTGATGTCTCACTGGAAGGCTTTCAGTGTTTGTCTTAGTCCCTGACTCTCTTAAAAACCCAGTTCCTATCCCAGGCTGAAGCACCTCTGTCTCCTTTTCCACTCTGGCCTCTCCCTTTCCATGCTCCACCGTCATCCTGTTAGTGATCATATGTAAGGTCTTCAAAATTCCACCATTTCACATGTGCCCATCTTCGGCTTTCTCACAGCCCCTCCCTCACTTGTGCCTCGTGCCTTGTGCCTAGACTATGACCAGCGCCTCCTGGCTGGGTTGCTTTCAGACTCTCCTTCTTAAAACTTGTTCTCCATAGATTCAATTACTTTCTTGAAGCACAGTTTGTGATATGAACCACTCCATTCTGCCCAGTGCTTTAGTATCTCTTGCTGGTAACTCAGTTAAATATCAGGGCCTCGTCCCAGCATCCAAGACCACGGTCCATGCTTCGTACACTGTGAGGTTTCCTTGTCTACAGGCCCTGGAGGCTACCCGGGTTCATGCTGCTGCTCCTTCTGAGCTGACTCTCTCCATTCCTCTTGAGAGAGAGAGAGAGAGAGAGAGAGAGAGAGAGAGAGAGAGAGAGCAAGTGACCGCACACTGCAGCAGGAGAGGGACAGAGAGAGTGGGAGACAGAATCCCAAGTAGGCTCTAAGCTGTCAGCATAGAACACACTGTGGATTCGAACTCATGAATTGCAAGGTCATGTCCTGAGCCCAAGTCAAGAGTCGGATGCTTAGCCGACTGAGCCATCCAGGAGTCCACATTTATTATATGTTCTTGATGAAACTTTAGTTTTACGGACCCTTATGTACTTTTATCTCCACTAATGGAAGCTCTTCAAGGTTAGGGTCTAGGAGTGCTCCATATCTATGAACATAAACTACACTTTGGTACATTACCTTGAACATGGTGGTAGTCTAAAGCTATCTTGTAAGTGAAATTCCCTCATTGGTGAAGCTATCATTTTCTTTCAAAATACAGATAGAAAAAGTACATAATATAATGTGAGAGCCCATGAAATGGGGAAACACAACATGCCTTGGCATCCTTGGGCTGAATTCTGCCTTGTGGGTTAGAGGAGACTAATAGCTGAATGGATTCCACCAATACAAACACGCACATGCGCGCACACACACACACACACGCACACCCTGTAGCTGAGCCTGAAATGAAATGCATAGCTTGTTTACAGAGAGGCTTCAAGGTAAAAGTCAAGCCCTTGAAGATAACATTATGCAATAGTTTCCTCTTGCTAGGTCACCAGTTAACCCCAAACTCCCTGGCGGAAAACAATCACCATCATCTTGCATAGCTTCTCTGGGCCAGGGAAGGGGAGTGACCCTACTGGGTGTTTCTTGCTCAGATTCTGTTACGACCTTGGGTTCAACAGTGGCTGAGGTTGTAGTCAGCGAAGACAAGACTCAGACTAGAGAGACTGATACAAGGATCCTTAGTCCTGTGGCCTATGAGTGCTCACTCTGGGCAGATATCCTCAGTTCCCCCCTACATGGTCTTCTCCACTGGGCACATCAGTGTTGTGTGTTTTTCAAAGGTTTGTTTATTTTGAGAGAGAGAGAGAGAGTGGGAGAGAGAATGTGAGTGAGGGAGGGGAAGAGAGAGAAGGAGAGAGTATCCCTAACAGGTTCCATACTCAGCACAGAACCTAATCCGGGGCTCAATCTCATGACCTCAGGATCGCAACCTGAGCTGATAGGAAGAGTCAGATGCTCAACCAGCTGAGCCACCCAGGCGTCCCAGGCACATCCAGAATTTATTGACACTGTGGCTGGCTTCCACCAGAGAGAGGGGGCCCTATGCAGAGTGGAGAGAGACTACCCAGGAACTTGAATATTGGAAAGTGAAAATCACTGGTGCCCTGTTGGAAGCTGCCTACCACGCTCCCGTTGCTGACGTCCAATTATTCTATGTTTTGGGCCCCTGGTAGAAAAAAGTTTGTTACCTTTACTGGAATCCTGTGGGGTTTGGTGGGCTCTGAGGCATTAGTCGTCAGCTCTAGAATTCCAGGCTTGGCTTTCTGGGAGGCTATCTTGCCCTTTTTAGAACCCGTCCCCCCCAATTCCAAGCATACCTACTTAGTGGTGGCCTTGGTTCCTGGGCCTCTCAATTACAGTGGGAAGAATGCAGCAGCCATGCCATTAATGCACAGCCATCCATGGCTTCTGGACAAGAATTTGATTAAACATGGTAAAATCAGTCCTGATGCAGCCAGAATGCCCCATGTACTGCTGACTTTTTGGTAGGGCTGAAATTAAGGGCCGATTTCTTCCTAATGGAAGGTATTTCTCTCTCCCTTTGGAAGCAAATCCTTTTAATAAGGATCTGGATTGGGTTCACTTATTTATTCAGCACTCTCTCAGCGGCAAGTTGATGATGAGATACATTCCATTTCGGTGACACACACATTTGAAAGGATTCATGCTTCTGATCATAAAAGATAAAGTTTTTTTTCTTTCTCAACATCTGGAGCCTGATGAATAATTACTATAATTAAACAAGAGGCCATTGTATATTTGGGTATTTTTAAAGCTTCCAATGCCTCTCTGTGTGCAAGATTCACGTTGCACGCTCTTTGTTCTAAAGCGTTGTACTGTGCAGTGCTCACAATCTACTGAGGAGCCCTCATGGCTGGAGTGAAAAGTAGGTCATTACTGCCTAATCTTCATCACTCCCTTTTTCTGCTTCTCCAAAAGCTTTAATAACTGAGTTCACTGCACCCCTCAGGATTCTCCACCTGGCCCCACAGCACCTCATAGCTCTGGAGGGGTAGGAGCTGGACAGGGCATCAGGGACAGGGGTGTTAGCTCCTCTTCTCCACCCCACCAACGTGACTGGCTTAGTGAAATCATCTTGTCCTCATCCATGCCACCTCAGTGGTTGTTGACATTACTAGGGATCGATTTATTTTTTATTTTAATTAAAAAAAATTAAGGTTATTTATTTTTGAGTGAGACAGAGACATGGGGAGCAGGGGGAGGGATACAGAGAGAGGGAGAGAGAGAATCCTAAGCAGGCTTTGCACAATCAACACAGAGTCCGATGCAGAGCTCGAATTCACAAAACCATGAGATCATGATCTGAGCCAAAACCAAGAGTCAGACGCTTAGCCAACTGAGCCACCAGGGAGCCCCAATGCTCCTAGGGGTAGATTTTAGATGAACCCCCATGAGATAGAAACCACCTGCAGTCTTGAATTTGTTGAGTACATATTTCTTTTTTTTTTTAGTTATAAAATGCATCTTTATTTATTTTGAGGGGTGCAGAGGGGCAGAGGGAGAGAGAGAGAATGAGAGAGAAAGAATCTCCTGAGCACAGAGCCCGATGCAGGGCTTGATCTCCCCAATCGTGAGCTCATAACCTGAGTTGAAATCAAAAGTCAGATGTCCAGGTGCCCCTTAAGTGCCTATTTCTTAACAAAATTATATTAGTCTTATTATTGTTCCATCATCTGGTTACCCTTCCAGGTTTATTCCCCTCAGTATTAGAACATGTTCATTCCTGTGCAGAATCCTGGTGCTTTGCTAGTCAAGCTGACCTTGGCACTGGGGTTGCTTCCAAGAACCTGAATCGACAGATGGATTTGGCGTATCCAGCTTTGTGATAGAAGCCCTGAAAATAACCCTAATCACCTAGAGCCCAAAGGGTCTTTGATACATGCTATATCCTCATTTCTTATTGAGTTTGCCATTTGTTCAACTTCATGGATGTTAATTATTTTTGGCAGACAAGGAACTGCAAATATATCTTGATGTTCTTATAAATGAATTGTTTAATATTTCACAATATTCTTTAAGTGCCTTGTACATGGTAGGTGCTCAGTAAATTCTTACCACTTGATTGAGTGACGTGAATTCACGATCGTTTGTTAATATTTATGTTTGGCCTTTTGAATCGTGATTCCAGAGGCAAAAATAACTAGGAGGATGGTGTGAAGTAAATCTGGACCTAATTAATACATGATGTTAGGAGGTTTATCATTAGAGAAAATCTTTTGTGAATCTGTATTACTATGTATGTATGCATTCATTCACTCATTCAAAGTAGGCTCCGTTCCCAGCCTGGAGCCCAATGTGGAGCTTAAACTCCAAATCCCGAGATCAAGACCTGAGGTGAGATCAAGAGTTGCAATTTCTTGTCTGCCAAAAAATAATTAACATCCATGAAGTTGAATAAATGGTGAACTCAACAAGAAATGAGGATATAGCATGTACCAAAGACCCTTCGGGCTCTAGGTGATTAGGGTTATTTTCAGGGCTTCTATCACAAAGCTGGAGATGCCAAATCCATCTATAGGTTCAAGTTCTTGGATAATAACCCCAATGCCAAGGTCAGCCTGCCTAACAAAGCACCTGAGCCACCCAGGTGCCCCTATACTAGCAGTTAAATAAATATTTACTATCACATAAAAAAATAATGTGGAGCTTGTTATAAGAGAATGAATGGTACCAAAATTTGTTGATGAATAAACGTTTTGCCTATGGAATCTTGAAGAATTGAGGGCATAGTCATAGCTAGGAATAACAAGTTAATGGCTATCTTCACCTCTTCTCATTGATTGAAGGAGACTTATGAAAGTACTAAGACAGACAGCCACCATCAAACATGATGGAATGAAACCTGCTTTAGTTTTTTGTGATTTAGTGTTTTAAAATAATCCAGGGGAGGTGAATTAAAGCCGATGCTCTGTCTCAACAAAAGAAATCTGCTGGTATAAGAAACATTTAGGTAGCTATTGCAAAGACGAAAGTATTCATTTTTAAGGCAAAAAGAACATAGATGTTCATATTAAGTGTATATACTAAAACGGCATGTATGGATATTAGATACATACAGATTTAGAGTTAGGGCTCATACATCCTGTTGGAGGAATCATGAAAATGATCCTTTGTAAAGAGTTACTGGTGCCAACCGGCAGAATGTAAAGTGAGTGCATTCATTTATCCCCGCAATGTGTCAGATGACCAGCTTTCATAAAAAGTACTATTAACCTAAAAAATTAGGGTCAGTAAAAGCCTAGCTCTAATTCACAAAACTCAAAAAGCTGAACCGTTAGACCCAATGAGCTCATCATGATAGATTAAAGACCAAACATAAAGACATTATGAAATATGTGATTTTAATATGTTTGATCATATCAGAGCAATCCTTTAATAGCATGATTTTATCGGGGAACTTTCTGAGTTTTTCCTGAAACCCAAGAAGGCGTTCTAAAAGAATTTAACCCATTCTTGTGTCACAGCTGGAACTCTTAAGAGTGAGCTATCGTGTTACCTCATTCAACTCTGAGCATAAGTCTGGTCTTTATCATTACTTGCATTTCACAAAGGAGGAAACAGAAATGGCTGATTTGCATGTCCCTGCATTTTCTGCTATGCTCCTGTTAGGATCACTTGTGGAATGGTCAGAAACAAATAGAGGGATGTTCAGATGGTCATTCTTGTGACCAAGAGGTGATAAAAAACAGTTCTCAACTTGGAGCCTCAAAGTCAAGTGTGTGTATTCTCCTTTTCCTAGTGGACAAAATATAGAAGGTGGGGCACGCCCCTCCAGACTGGAGAACTTGGTGGGCACCCTCATTCTTTCCCGGGGAAGTTGAGGCCAGCCCAGCCATGAAAGACACGCTGAGAATCAACAAGATGGACACTGAGGGAAGGAGACAACTGAATTAAAAGCCCTTTCTCCTTTGCTAACAACCAGTCCACACGTGGAAAAAAGCTCAGTTATACCTTTTACCTCTAAAGATTGGGACATGCATCCAACATTCCATTCCCATGGGCACCATGAGGACAAAGCTCCTAAAGGCTGAGACATTTCTGAGGATGGTTGGCAGGAGAACACAGCTTTGCTCTCAGCGTGATTTTGTGACCAGGCCCAGGTGGAAACTGCCATAGTCTGAATACGTGTGTCCCCCAAACTCACGGAGAAATTGTAAGGCCCTGTGTGATGGTGTTCGAAAGTGTGGTCCTGGGGTTGGGGGGTGCTTAGGCCATGAGCGTGGAGCTCTCCTGAGCAGGATTTAGTGCCTTAGGAAAGGGACTCCAGAGAGATCCCTAGCCCCGTCCCCCATATCAGAACACAGAGAGAAGGTGCTGGCTAAGACGCAGGAAGAGGTCCCTCACCACATGTGACCCAGCTGCCACGTTGTTGTCAGACTTGCCAACCTCTAGAGCTGCGAGAGATAAATTTCTGTTGTTAATTAACCACCCAGTGTGTGCTGTTGGGTTAGAGCAGCCCAGATGGATTAAGTAAGACAGGGACTGTGGGCATCTTGACTTGCTCATGATCTGGTCCTTTAAAAATCATACTCTTGACAAACTTCCGGATTTGACAAGTCCGAGCTCTGTGTAGGAGACAAGTGGACGGGGAGGTCTCATTTTCTGTCTCAAGCCAGTCAGCTCTGCTAGCCTTGAATACTCTGCTCAGTAGAACCCAGCAGGCAGCTGCCTGGCCCACCCTTCTTGTAAGTCAGGGGCAGCGGAGTGGCTCAGCCCCCCCTCCCTGTGTGTTTTGTCCAAACACAATACTTTATCTGTAACAAGGGACTTGGGAAACCCAAGTTGCTCCATCTTGGGATGTTTCTGTGACTCTCTTAGTACCTCTTAGAGAACAGCGTCCTAGGCAAGTGTGCCTGGCCTGCCCTTAATTCACCTCTGTTGCTGACAATATGATTTATAGAACAGAGAACCTTGTGTATCAGGGGTTTCCTGTTTCCATTGCCAGAAAGTCATTACTTGATTGCATATGTATTTGCAAGCATGCAGAAGAAAAATGATCAAAAGTTTTTTGACTACCTCCTTCTTCCATTAAGGGAGGAATGTTCTTGAATTTTCTCTTGTCATGCTGAAAATTCTCTTTTCCAATCTCCACTTAATTATCTCTCCCACCTAGGAAGGCCCAGTTTTATCTTCTTCCCTACTCTAGGTAGGCACCCTTCTCACCTACTTAAGCATACAAATAGGAGGTTTGGGGAGGATTTGAGAAGATGACTCTTTGGGAGGAGGAGACCTTTAATTTCAAAACCCACTCCAAGGAGGTATGTAAACCTCCAATCTACCTCTTTGTTGTATCATTTCTAGCTACACACAAACCTCAATAATTTAATGTTGTTAACAACAACAAAAAAGACTCCGGCATTTGTGATGAAGAGATTTTGCTTATATTTGTTTCAGGGAACCTGTACCCATTTGTTTTAGTAAGCTTTAAAATTGTTCAGCACAGGGGTTCCTGGCTGGCTTAGTCAGTGGAGCATGTGAGTCTCGACCTTGGAGTCGTGAGTTCAAGTCCCACATTAGGCACAGAGATGACTTAAAAAAAAAAGGGGGCGCCTGGGTGGCGCTGTCGGTTAAGCGTCCGACTTCAGCCAGGTCACGATCTCGTGGTCCGTGAGTTCGAGCCCCGCGTCAGGCTCTGGGCTGATGGCTCGGAGCCTGGAGCCTGTTTCCGATTCTGTGTCTCCCTCTCTCTCTGCCCCTCCCCCGTTCATGCTCTGTTTCTCTCTGTCCCAAAAAAAAAATAAAAAAAAAAAAAAGAAGAAAGAAAAAGAAATGATTCAACAGAAATTATTCCAACTGTTGTGTTATGGTAAAATTCAAACATTTCTGGGGGGGGCAAAATCTTTATTAATTTCAATTATGAAGACATCTTATCTTACCTCTCAATGAAAGAGTTTGGGGAAAAGTATCAATCAATCAATCTAGGTTGTTTTAAAGGTTTTCTAGGAGCACCTGTGTGGTCCAGTAGGTTAAACATCTGACTCTTGGTTGCAGCTCAGGTCATGATCTCACAGTTTGGTGAGACTGAGCCCCGTGCTGCCCGCACAGAGTCGGCTTGGGATTCTCTCTTTGTCTCTGTCTCTCTCTCTCTCTTTGTCTCTGCTTCCTTGTACCATCTCTTTCCCTCTCAAAATAAATAAAAATAAGTTATTGTCTGTATTTCTTTTAAATATGTTAGCTTATAATAAGTGGCATGATACTGAAAAAAAGTAGTATGTTGGCTTTGAAAGTTAACTTTCCTTAGATATGTCATCAGGATTAGTTCTCTCAGGTTAAAAAAAAAAAAAAAGCTTAAATTTGGGGCACCTGGGTGGCTCAGTCAGTTAAGCATCTGACTCTTGCTTTAGGCTCAGGTCATAATCTCACAATGTGTGAGTTTGAGCCCAAGTCGGACTCTGGGCTGGCAGTGGGGAGCCTGCTTGGGGTTCCATCTCCTCTCTCTCTGACCCTCCCCCACTCACATTGTCTCTGTCTTTCTCAAAATAAATAAACTTTTTAAAAAACTCTTAAATTCACCTTTATTTATTTATTGAGAAGGAGAGAGAGCACGTTCTTGCATGAGCAGGGGAGAGACAGAAAGAGAGAGAGAGAGAGAGAGAGAGAGAGCGCGATCCCAAGCAGGTGCCACGCTTAGCACAAAGCCTGACCCAGGGTTCGACCTCAGGAACCGTGAAATCATGACCTGAGCCAAAATGAAGAGTCAGATCCTCAGCCGACTGAGCCACCCTGGCGCCCCTTCAATTCTACTTTAAATAAAAGTAATTTTCAGATGTGCTTGACTAATTGCATATAATTCCTTGTCACATTTTTAATGAAGCTGCTAAAATGCTTCATAAGCTGACACATTAATTTAGTACTACAAGACGATATTGTAGTACTTAACTCCAAACTTTCTCCCACAGCGTGGACCATCAGGCATAGCAACGTTCCGTGTTGTCGTGAAATGCACACTGTTGGCCTCTTGGCAGTGGACTCTTAACTGGCCCAGAAGTTTCTGGGCTAAGAACAGACTGGAATCAGGGTAGGATAGGATGTGAGGTTGTGTGACCAGTTAGCATACCCCTACATGAGAAAGGGTGGTCATTTACTCTGGGCCAGGTGCTGGAGTACAGAGGCAATTAGATACCAAAGTCTTCCATTTCGGGGAACTTATTTTTTAGTAAACAAACAAAGAACAATGATAATCGTCATCACTATTAGAAAACAAAACTGAATCTTCTCATAGGGACCAAGCCATGATGGAAGGGCTCTGTGCATGTGTGTTTTGTTTAATATGTTTTATTTTTTATTTTTTTAAATGTTTATTTATTTTTTTATTTTGAGAAAGAGAGCAGGGGAAGGCCAGAGGGAGACAGACAAAGAGAATCCTAAGCAGGTTCTGTGCTGTCAGTACAGTGCCTGATGTGGGGTTTAACCTCGTGAACCATGAGATTGTGACCTGAGCTGAAGTCAAGATTCAAATGCTTAACAGACTGAGCCACCCAGGAGATCACTGAGCCACCGTGAGATCGTGACCTGAGCTGAAACCAAGTGTCCGTCGCTTAATCAACTGAGCCACTCAGGCACCTCTCACTTTGTTTTACTTTTAAGGGAAGTATCATGGATACACAAAGTTTCAGGTGTACAATACAGTGATTCAGCAACTCTATCCCTTATGCTGTGGTCACTGCAAATGTAGGTAACATCTGACACCAAACAATGCTCTTATAATACTGTTGACTGTGATGTGTTTAATTGTCTTTGCTTTTTATTTACGGTCTTTGTTTTTCCAAATGAAGTAACTAGTCTAGTTAGTGAGCCAGGATGCAAAAATTCATCCCCTTTAAAATCCAGGGTCCGTTTGTGGGGGTGCTGGTGGAAAAGTGGGAAGGAGACAGAAATAGAGTGAATGTTCGCATTGTGGTCATTTTCTTTCCTGTTGTAAATACCTTTTTTTACAGAGCTCTGATGTGTGCATTTTCAAGTTAACAGTGAAATCATATAGGCCAACTGCCTATGGTAATCATGGATATTACATAGACACTTGTTGATGAGTGTAAACTAAAATACTTGATCTAGCTGAAGTGTTTTCTTTCGTTAAAAAATAAAAACACATATTGGGATGCCTGGGTGGCTCAGTCAGTTAAGGGTCTGACTTCGGCTCAGGTCATGATCTCGGGACTTGTGAGTTCGAGCCCCACGTCGGGCTCTGTGCTGACAGCTCGGAGCCTGGAGCCTGCTTCGGATTCTGTGTCTCCCTCTCTCTTTGCCCCTTCCCTGCTTGTGCTCTGTCTCTGTCTCTGTATCAAAAATAAAGAAATAATAAAAACATGATAAAAACATATCTAAATGCAGGAATGGGAATCACAAAAGGATATTTAAGAAGCACTAGTCTTTGAAAAGTGGTTAAATTACAGTAACAACCCAAAATAAGACATACTTTTTACCTTCTAGCTCTTTCATGAAAAATCACCTCATGTAGCACGAATACCCATGTTTGGCCTTATTATTACAATTAGACCCATGCACAGCAGAGTCCCAGGGTTTCCCGAGATGGATCTCAATGCCATGAGGGAGATGAATGCCAAAGAATGTCTATACTTCAGGTCGTTGCCGCGATTAGCCTTGTCTTTGTCAGGCCCTATTTGGAAAGGAAAAACGTTTTAATGTTTATAAATGGCTACTATGATTGTATTGTGGGCTCTGAGCCACGAGTGACTGAGTCGGTTGCACTAGAAAATACTGTGGGTCCATTAGTCTCAAGACACCAGGTGGCCGGGGCAGTGGTCTTGGCTCGAGACTCATCATGGTACCGGGAGGGTCTGTGACTAGCAATGCTGGGTCATCTGGTCACAGTGTTCTACAACCACGTGCGAAGAGCATTCGAGCCAGGAGCCAGTCACCTCCTCCCAAGTCCACAGAAGGTTCTGTTGCAATCCATTCATCCCTTGCCCAGAAGGGCCACTGGGGACAATGATGAACCTAACTGAGGGCTGGGAGAAATCAGATAAGCACCTCTATTGTATTGACATTCTCTAGTGGCTTAGGGACGCAGAGTTTTTCTGAGGCTCAGACAAAGAAGCTCAGAAACCCCAGTGGCTTTAGAGGTTGATGGTGACTATGTGGGTTTCTCTTTAATCACACCAGAAGGTTCCCATTGTTTAATTGGACGACTCAATAGTCCTTGTGAGTTTTGAAAAACAAAATTCTCCTTACACTGGTGTCCTTCATAGCCGTCAGATAAAGGCTCTCCTACCCCGGAGGTCATATACCGTTTTGAAAAGGAAATGATCTAATCTGGGAAAATAAGTAAAGCCTAAATGAACGGACTAACACGGGTCACTGGGATTTAAATACACGTCTTAGGTTCCTCCCACTATATTTGATTATAAAAGAAAAAAAAATGTACCAGGAGCCCAGCCCTGAGCCAAATCAGGGAATCAGGGAAGTTTGGTTTTTGGCGTCTTACAGGTTTCACTGTGGGTGCTTTTGACCTTCCTTCTTAACAATGCCATCAGCACCCTGCCCTCCCCTGTCTCCCCGCCTCCCAGATAAACGCACACACCTTTCATCCACCCCCTTGGCATCTGTTTGGTTTCTCTTATCAACCTGCTGCTTTCATGTCTGCTCAGCCATTTAAGTCCTAATTCACCTTGGAGCGGATAGTGACACGCAGAGGGACTCCGCTGAGATGTGAGGTTCAAGACGCAGAGGAAGAAGCATGCAGCGGCATGGGCAGGTCAGTGGTGAGTCTGGAGCCCCAGGGAAGGACATTCCATCTGCTGCCTGCCCAGCACCGCCTGGTCCTTCCCAGCCTGGTGCTGATCTATCACCTCTCTCATCTGGTGCCACCAGGCACATGGCTTCTGCCAGCTGAGGTCGCTGGATTTTCCTTTTGGCCTCTCTTCCTCTCCCTCTACATTCCAAAATCTTCAGAAAACTGGAAGCCGTTCAGAGATAGCAATTGTGAATGTAAATAACAGCGGACAGTAACATAAATAAAGGCCCTTGCTCCTCTAAGTGTGGTTTCCAGACCAGGAGACTTGACGTTCTTTGGCAGCTCATTGGAAATGCAAGGTCTTGGGCTCATCCCACGCCCCCTGGATCAGATCTCAAGAACTTCCCAGGTTATCGGATACATCTGGGACACATACTGCCCTGTGTCTCAGTACTTACCCATTAATTACATTCGAATTGTGGACACTTTTTCTGTACTAGAAAAATGCCATGGTGACATGGACACTGCTTTTCACACCTAACCTTGAAAGAACGATTAAGGAAAGAAATACTCATATTGAGTACATATACTGATGATTTTCCAACCTGTAAACACCAATGATTGAACATGTGACTGTGCATTTGAATGTTTTGTTACTGAAGTATAGTTGACGTACAGTTATACGTTTGAGGTGTACAAGGTAGTGATTCAGCAATTCTATGCATTTCTCAGAGCTCATCAAGATAAGTGTCCTCTTAATTCCCTTTAATTCACCCACCCTCCCATCCGCCTCCCCTCTGGCAACCACCAATTTGTTCTCTGTCCTTAAGAGTGTGTGTTTGTTTGTTTGCTTGTTTGTCTCTCCTTTGTTCATTTTTTTCCTTTTCTAGAAAATATTTATTTATTTTGAGAGACAGAATGCCTAAGGGGGGGGGGGGTGGTGTAGAGAGAGAGGGAGAGACAGAGAGTCCCAAGCAGGCTCTGTATGGTCAGTGTGGGGCCCAAGGTGGGGATCAGTCCCATGAACCACGAGATCATGACTTGAGTTGAAATCATGAATCAGACCCTTAATCAGTTAAACCACCTAGGCACCCCGTTTGTTCCTTTGTTTTGTTTTTTTAAGCTCCGCATGTAAGTGAAATCCTATGGTATTTGTCTTGCCCTGACTGAATTCATTTAGCATAATACCCTGTAGGTCCATTCATGTTTTGGCAAATGGCAAAGATCTTAATCTTGTTTATGGCTGAGTAATATTCCACTGCATGCACACACATGGGTACATACATAGCTACCATTTCTTCTTTAGCCATTCTCCTTTATCCATTCATCTGTTCATAGATGTTTAGGTTGCTTCTATATCTTCCGTATGGTAAATACCACTGCAATAAACTTAGGACTAGGTATATCTTTTTGAATTAGTGTTGTTGTTTTCTTGGGGTAAATACCCAGCAGTGGAATTATTGGGTCGTACAGTGGTTTTATTTTTAATTTTTTGAGGAACCTCTGGAATGTCTTCCATTGCTGTTGTACCAGTTTGCATTCCCACCAGTAACACATGACGGTGCCTTTTTCTACACATTCTTCCCAACCCTTGCTATTTCTTGTGATTTTGATTTTAGCCATTTTGACAGGTGTAAAGTCATACCTCACTATGGTTTTGGTTTGCATTTCCTTAATGAGTGGTAATGAGTCTGTTGGCCATCTGTGTCTTTGGAAAAATGTCTATTCAGTTCTTCCCATCTTTAATTGGATTATTCGGGTGGTTTTTTTTTCTTTTTCTTTTTTTTTTTTTTTTTTGGTGTGGGGTTGTATAAGTTCTTTATATATTCCAGATACTAAACCCTTGTTGGATATATCATTTGCACCTATCTTCTCCCACCCAGTAGGTTGCCTTTTTGTTTTGTTGATGGTTTCTATATAAAAATATTATTTTTAAACGATTACTTTTTAAAAACCTCCCTAATGAAAAAAATGTATAAAAACACAGTAGTTGAGTAGCTATTTGGAACTCTGTTTTATTTGATAGAGAAATGGCAGGATCTGGAAATTTGTTCTTTTCCCCTCCAGAAAAATTAATCTACTCATTTGACCCATTGTAGTTTTTTGAAGATGGCTACAAATACATTTCACATCGCATATGCTTTTCCTGCAATGTGACTTTGAAATTTTTTTCCAACTGAAGTTGAGGTCTATGTTGCTTCCCCTTGGCATCAGGCAGGCTTTGATGACTGGACCAACGGAGTATGGTGGGAGTGGTTCTACATGAATCTGAGACAATTTCACGTCGGCCTTGCTGGAATTCTGGAATATTTGACTGTTCAGTACTGACTCTTTACGTTTTTAGCCTCTAAGTGAATAGCGCTACTCTGAGAAATTCCAAACCCGTCCAGCTAGAGTACGTGGAAAGGCTCTGAGACGCTGGGTAGCCCAGCCTTTCATTGGTCCAAATGCACCAAACGAGAGACCATGAGTCAGAGCTAATCAGTTGAATTCTTGACCCACAGACCCCACGAGAAAAGATCAAACAATTGTTCTTCTTTGAAGCCAGTAAGTGACTGCTTACAAGTATTTTATTGCTTCCTGGCTAATGATATTTTGTGTTCTCATGCCAGCTTTCAGTGGTGATATCTAAGTTTGAGATAAAACTACGGATGGTGAATTGAGGTTGGTGTTGTCTAAGTGGTAAGAAGATTTTTGAAAGAGAAATGGAAGATGACAGAAATGGGATATTGGAATCCCGTGGGCAGATGGGACGGCAGAAGACAATGGAAGTCAGCAGCAGGGGAATGCCTTTGGTTGGGGCATTTATAGAGCACGGAGAATTTAGGTAACAGAAAAAAGTTGGGGCCAGCTTATAGGGGTTATTAAATGGCAGACTGAAGTTTGACTTTGATCTGTGGACAAAGAGACCTGATTGACAGTTTGGCATATGCGCCCGTGTTGGAGGGAGGATGGTGATACTTACCTAATTGCTGTGGCACAGTTACAATTGTGCATAATGTGAAATACGTCCCGTACACTTGACCGTGATTCCCATCTGAATACAGTACCAGGATGTGCTCTTTCATGCTTGGTCTTCACGATTTGTTTTTCATGTGACAAGGGCACATGCTCACACTTTACAAAAGCAGAGGGAATATTGCTCACAGCTGCATTTGGGCCACTCTTAAACTCCAGGGAATTTCACTCCTTGTTTCTATTTTTATAACCATCTTTCACTTCTTCTCTTTTTCCCCTTTTAGATTCAGCCGCAGCCGTATCCAATAAAACAGTGACAGATAGATGGATCTTACAGAAAATCTGCTGATTGCTCTCTCTGTAAACCTCACCTGTAAACAATAGAAGGACATTTGTTTCTCTGTCATGTTTCTGTTAGTACATAAAGATGAAGAACCAAATCAATGTTAGGAAAAAAGAAAAAAAAAGAATATGTTATGGTTGTCTCCTAGTTGGCTCTTTGGTCACCATTCTCCCTCAGAACGTGCTTTTACAAAGTTTTGACGATCTATTTCACCGGAGACAAAAGAATTTCTGTTGCTCTGATTTTCAAGTTTCTCAGTGAGGAGACCCTAGAGACGCCAAATCCTAGTTATTGAAAAATGTTGACTTATTTTATTCCTCGGATTCTGTGAAGCACCGTAGCCAGGATATGGTGTCATGATACCATCTCAGAAATTGTTACATGTGGAATATTCGGGAATATGCTAAGTACTTGGTTTAATAAAACTGTTTACATGAAAGAGTTGGATATTTCAAGAAGAGCCAGGATAGTGACAAAATGAGGTTCACCACTCCATCTTCGTTTCTCACCTGTCGCTAGCCCCCAGCCAGTCATTGACACAGGCACTAGAAAGATCTTTTGAGTTCACCACACAGTGAGTTATATCTCTGTGTAGTTCAAGTTGTATAGATAGACGCTCTGCCTTGGTAAGGATCACTTAGCTCTACCTGTGATACCAATGTTTCTTCTGCTGCCGGACAGGACCTTCGTGTTTAGACTTTGCACAGCTGGAAAATGCATCCCTTGGTCAACAAGGTAAAGCACAGAAAGGATGCCTGTGTGCTTTGTGGCAGGTGAGTGATTCGGGTCCCTCGTGGAGGCAGATGGACAAGGATCCGAACAGCAGTACAGATGGATAATTTAGGCACCATGCGGTCCCTTGGGGTTTGTACTGCTGGAAAACATTTTCAGCCCCAAGTAATAAAAATGACAGACAGTCACTCAGCCTACGTGGAATTGTATCCTGTCATCTTTAGTCAGGAAAATCTGCCTCTGAAGTCAGTGGGGGGTTTTAGACCGAGAATGGGGATAAAATATGCCCCTGGAAGTAAAGACAATGGAATTAATGTTTAGCTGAGCAATTCCGAGCACATTTTAGTGACATGTAGAAGAAATTATGGAAATTGCACAATTTCTCTTATAAGTGCATCATCACATTACTTGGTATCATGGTAGCCACCAATTTGTTTCCGGGGATGGATTTAACTGGCTTATTCATAGAATTCCACAGGGAAAATTGCCTTTCTTTTCTTCCTTAAAAGTCTATTAAGAACCTCATTCTATCACCGAGTTCTGGCTCTTTGAGAGCAGCATGAAGTACCCAATGGGGAATTAAAAATTATATCCTTTACTTAATCCTTTGAGCATTTTTGCATAGAGTTAACATGGTGATGAACGTGGTGGCTGGAACTCAAATGTTACTCCCATGAAGGAAAGAGAATGCTAGAACAGTCACAGGAAGAGGCACAGGAGAGACCCAGAGCCAGACCCAGGCTCCTAATAGGTGGTCTAAAGACGGGCAAAACTCTTGCTTTCTCCTTCTCCTGACACACAGGCCCCATAGCCTCCTTCCGATCACGGGGGTGCCAGCTTTAGACACGTAATTTTACTGAAAGTCGTTGCTTGCTCTCAAAATACAAGTGATTTTTTAAAGTCAGGTGTCTCTTTAAATTCCCATAGTTTTCTTCTGAGAGCTCTTCAAGATGAGCGGAGTTAGATATATGTAATACATGTGTTTATTATATACATTATGTATGTTACATGCATGTTCCCTACATACATATTGAAGCGCCACGAGGTCCGACACCTTTATACCTTGAAGAAACACGCTATTTAGATCTTTTGAGACCATCGTGTTGATTGATCAAAGATAGGGTGGAAAGGGGCAAGAACTTGTTCCTGCGTGTTTCAGGTCTGAGAATTTCTTCTTAGAATTCTTTTATTTCTCCCCTTGGTATATTTTCTTTCCCCAACACTAAATGTTCAGTGAATTTTCCTTCAGGATTTGGTTGGAGGATGGGCACAGATAAGTGGTTCCTCTCCTCTCCAGTCTGCCACACTCTTGGGCAGCACGTTTTCAGGTGCCCGCTCTGGGTACCTTATAGGCTCTGGCCTTATATACCTCTAGGCTCTTATATGCTCTGGGCATCCCTTTTCCTCCCCGTTCAGATGGTATCACAGGATTTGGACACGAGTTCGATCGACTAGACTTTCCACTCAGATTTTTATCTTTCCTTTTGTTATGCTCATTCTGGTCTTGCAAAGTCTTTTGTCAAAGTGCCAACCATCCACTGCCCTCCCCAGAAAATGTTGTTGATGTGACGGGTTCCATCTTCTCTGTATCAGGTAAATGATGTAGTGGGTTTTCATGCACAAACGACAGTGAGCAAATGAATACAGATTGTTTGCTGGGATGCGATCAAAAAGGATACAGCCACAGACGAGGACCTCAACCCAAACTCCAAGGTCTGGGGATTCATTATGAAAACAGATCTCTCTGAATCTCTTTCACCTGTTGCCCGGTGGCAATTTGTCCAGTTTTCTTTGGAAAACGAATGATTCCCCCGGTAAATGTCTTGACATTATTTCCTAACACACTTCTGATCCTGGTGGAGTATATTCCTGGCAAAATCCAAGTGTGAAAACGCAAGTGGATGAAGCAGATCCTTCTGTCGTTCAGTTCTTGATTGAAGAAGTAGATTGAGACAGGTCCCGATACTGGATACTAGTGCAGCTGGAAGCTTCTTTCCCTGCCGCACGCTGTAATTAAAGAAGAGAGACATCACCGTGGGACCAGGTCCGAGGCGCTGTCCAGTTGAAAAGGTCACTGCTGCAAATGAGCACTTAGTGTTCCCCCCACTGCTGTGGGCACTCTGGCTGCCGAAGGAGCTGCAGAAACACAATGCCTGGATAAACCAGGCCTTGGTTTATCCAGTGATCTGCTTGTCACAAGTCCGGTCATTATGGGTCTGCCCTGAATCACAGAGGATAATGCTGTCCGGATGGGGAAAAGCGAGATTTTGAAAACACGCCCGTCAACAGAACAGAACAAAGGGATATTGCGTGTGTTGGTGGGAAGGATGTGGTGGACCAAGTGTGGGGGGTTTGGCTTTGAAGCCCCATGATAAACCCCAAATATTTGGGAGCTGCTTTCTCTGGCAGTCTCTGAGCTTGGCAGCAAAGCTTTTTTTTTTTTTTTTTGGCGTACTAAATGGGGATTTCAATAAATGGTTAGGAATGCCAGGGTTAAAATGACTGTTATTAGCACGTTCTCCGAGAATGAGTTGCTTTATTAGGGATTGTCCTTAAGACAGATTGATTTAAAACCCAGAACCTCTGCTTTGTTTTGATAGGGGTGGAAAGTTGAAACAGTGAAGACAATGGAGGAGGGCTCTGTGGCAGATTTAAAATGAGGAGGGGTGAGTTGTGGAAGGAGGAGTCAGGAGGGGGAACGTCCTCCGGTGAGCCTGGGCCTGTCCCAGCCCCCACCCTTCCAAACCCCACAATGCAGTGGGCAGACAGGGTTTTTGTGAGCCTCTCTGGAGCCAGGGGTTTGACCTTGAAGCAGATGACCCCCTCTCCAAGGTAGCCCAGATAGAAACTTCATTTCTTTGCCCGCTTCAGTCAAATCCACAAAAAGAATGAAGACAATTCTCATCTTCCCAGCCCCAAAGGCAAGATTTTGTTTGATATTCCAGACAAAGCCCTGAAATTGCGTTTGACAAGAGAGGCTCCCAAATAGTGAATCATCTAAGGTTTTGACACATGAATCAGATTTTCCCTTTGTGTGATGAGGTAAGCTTTCAAATTGTAAGGTAAGATGATCACGCTGTGTTTCACACAGGGGAGGGAGGCAGCTAGCTCTCCCCACCCTCTCCTCCTTAGGGTGTCTCCTCGAACCCATCATAAGCACTGTTTTTATATAGGCTTAGACTTTTTGATTTCACAGTGGAAGGTGGTGGGTTCTTGGGATGCTCAGAACTGTAAATTCATGCCTCTAAGATTAATTTAGAAGTTCCATGTAGTCCTGCAGGAGGTCATCTCAGGAAAGAACCCTCTAATTGTTCTCTCTTCCGCTCCTGGGTCTCAACGCGTATGAAATTCTGCCCAAACGTTGTCCAGGTTTTCGTGCCTGTAAATCTGCAATGTCCGCTCATAGACCGTGTTCTCTCTCCTCTGTATTGAAACGGGGAGGTCTTTTGTGGGCAAGCTTGTTTGCCTTCCCTGATGGGGCTCAAAGGGCTTGTGGGGTACGTTGAGAAGGGGGTAGAGCCAGCCGGGAGGTGAGTGAATAGAATAAGCAGCACAGGGTGAAGAAGGGGGTTTCCTGATGGATGACGGTGCAGCCGCTCTGTTTCACCCTGGTCTCGCCTCTACTCATCTCTGACGGGGTTTAAGTGAGCGGGCTCCACCACTCCCTGGGCTTGCCACCCGTTCAAGCATGCATTTTCTTAAGTTTGGGTTTTGCAGTTCCATTGATGGCTGCTTCTTAAGCAGCTTGCCTGAGCCTCGTGGAGGCAGTTGGTGCTAACTTCTTGGCACCCAAAGCTGCCTTTCTTTATAGAGGCTTGGCTCTTTTCACCGAGGCATTTTGTTGTCAAGCCCTGAGTTGACAGCGTGGAGTTACTATCACTCTTGCAACAAAAACTAAGTTTATAAGCTTGTAATTAGTGTTTAATGTTTAATATTTACACAGAGCTTTACAAAGCTCAAAACAGTCTAACAGAAAGAAAAGGGGAAGAAAGCAAAAGAAAACAAAAGCGCATTGGAATGGGCATGGAATGGTAGGAAGTCACATAAAACGTAAATGCTACACACACACACACACACACACACACACACACACACACACGAATGAAGACTCTTTCGTCTTCTTTTTGAATAAGCACTTTCTAGATAACCGCTGAGAAATTACTGGCACATATTCTTAGTGTTTTTTTTTTATTCAAAAATCATTACTTCCATTATTCCAGAAGTAACATTATTCAATAATGTTTTATTGAGTCCAGGCAATGACACTTAGGGGCTTTGGCCATAGATTTTATTATTATGTTTGGAGGGGAGGGAAAAAACGTTTTCTTCTGTTCTTCTGAGTTCCTGGCTGAGCCTTTGTAATAAAAGACAGATTAACAAGATACAAACAAACAGATGATTTATTATTAACATGTGTACATCATAAAGTTATGGGCGATAGCCAGGGAAGAATTAATAACTGTGAGGCAGCCTAAGCCACCAGATTCAGTACCATCATTAAAGTTCCCCCAAAAGACGTGTGTGTGCGTGTGTAGGTGTGTATGGGCAGTGGCAGTTACACAACATTGTCAAGAAAGGCAAGGGTAGGGTTTGTTAGGCAGGTTTAAGATGTATTCAACATAGACCAGATGTTTCTGATTTAGAATCCTCTTGTTCCTTGCAAATGGGTGTTTCTTTTATAAATGCAAATGTCCCTTGTAACAGAGCAACTTCTGCTCTGCTTTTATGTCTTCTCCTCTTTCCCAAAATAACACCCTCAAATTCTTATACCCAGGAACATTTTGCTGCCCTTAATGTTCAACAGGCTGCCTCTGCTTGGGGCCCTGGGTCTTTATCCTACTTCTCTGTTTCCTTTTTCTTTCTCTTCCTCCTCCTTAGGCGGTTTGTTTCTTTTTGCTCAATGTATTTTAATATTTAAAATCATAATAATACAAAAAAATTGTGATGGGAAGATTACTAATGGAAGTAAAAATTCCCCTGAGTCATTTCTAAGCCAAACTTCCTCTGAATTTATCAGTGCTTTTTCTTGACTGGTGTGTATATCCTTGAGGATCACTTTCGTTTTCTTTTCTTTTTTAAAAGATTTTTATTTTTTGGGTCCACCTGGGTGGCTCAGTCAGTTAAGCGTCTGACTTCACTCAGGTCATGATCTCGAGGTCCGCGAGTTCGAGCCCCGCATTGGGCTCTGTGCTGACACCTCGGAGTCTAGAGCCTGCTTTGGATTTTGTGTCTCCCTCTCTCTCTGCCCCTCCCCTGCTCATGCTCTGTCTCTCTCTGTCTCAGAAATGAATAAAAATGTTAAAAAAAATCTTTCAAAAATAAACATTAAAAAAAATTTTTTAAAGGTTTTTATTTTTTAAAGTGATCTCTGCATTTAACTTGGGCTTGAACTCATAACCTCAAGATCGAGAGTCGAATGCTCTACCAACTAAGCCAGCCAGATGCCCCCGGATCACTTTCATTGCACATATATGTGTGTGTAGATGTGTGATAGTGTGTGCACAAAGAGGTATTCAGTTGGTGAATTCTGAAAAATAATAGTAATGATAGCTAATAGTTCTTGAGTACTTATGTTCTAGGCGCTGCTGTAAACATGCTACGTTTTGTCCTCCTGACAATACTATGAGGGTTAGTATTGTTTGTGTCCACGTTTTACTTAGAAGAAAACTAGGAGCCCAGAGAGATTAAGTAACTTGCTTGGGATTGTACAGTCTGCAAGTAGGCAGGATTCATATCCAGGTCAGTACCTGCAACCTCTGTGCTCGATTGTCCTTGGTATCGGCAACATTGTGTCCGGGAGTTTTTTTCTGTATCAATGAATTCTGAATTACTCTATTCTTATAAATGGTCATCTAGTTCTTCATTTCAGGGATCAGCCATATTCTGTTTAACCATTCCCCATTGGCAAATTTTTGGTTGCTACTGGCTTTTCACCATAAATATCTACTGCAAAGTCTTGTATTCGTACATTCATGAACATACATGGGTGTTTTTCTCAATGACAGAAGAGAAGTGGGGATTTCTGCCTCGATACATATTGCCGAGTTGCTTTCAAAACGTTGCTCTCATTTCCATTTCAAATCCGTATTGTGTAAGAGTACATATTTCCCTTTGTCTTGTCAACTCTTGATGTTATTGATGTTTAAAATTTTTGCCAACTGGATGAGAGAAAACTTGTTTAAACAGTGGTCATGTTTTCCCCGTTTGAATTTTATTTTTATATTTTGCTGTTGTGAGCAGCTGCTCTAAATTTTATTACAGCCAGGATTTTCCCTGGCCATCCCATCTGGGGGTACAGCTGGGGTCACTTCAACTGCAATTACCCATGTCTAGCACAATGACTAGAACATAGTCAGAACTAAATAAATAATGATGGAACAGATAAACCAAATGTCACTGACTTCTGACTCCACCTACTTCTCTAGTTCCTGGAACTTCTTAAAATTAACTCTCAAGTACATCTGGGTCCATTTCACACATGATCACAAACAGACTAGTTGAGTCAGAACTTCCAGTGGTCACATTGCCACTTGGTGTTACCCTCAACTCAGACCCTATGGTGTTTCCTGCTGTCCCTCCCAGTAGCACAATGGACCACAGGGACTGCCTGAGTGGATGTGCTAACTGTGCGGTGGTCTGCGAAGAGGAGCAGCTCACTCCATCTGCCTCATTTGTTAGAGGATTCTCATGGCAGTGTCTCCTACATCCTGCGTCTTCAAAAATTTAGAGAAGTGTTTTGTTTTTTTTTTTTTTTCACTGTTTATCTAACAGTCTCTCTCTTCTTAAAGGAAACACATTTCTAGGAGGCTAAGTTTTTCTCTTGGGATCATTTTGTTTCCCTCAGAGTAACCCCGCTCCATGAAAATATGCCTCTGTTTTACTAATTCATCAAACAATTCCAGACATGCCTGAATGGCAATACTAGACAGTGGTGTCCTCTCACGCCTCGTCATCTCTCCAGTTCCCTGAAATCTCCCGCTGTGAGCTGTTAGAAAATATAATTATTAATAAGATTGTTTCATCAGAGGCAAAGGATTAAGACCCACAGTACTAATTTTGAAATGTTTATATAAGGAGTTTTTTGGTAATTGTTTTAGAAGAAGATTGCCGTATAAAAGATTGCTACATTTTTTCTGCAAACACGCGTTTAAGGCCTAAGCTATGGTGGTGCTGTGATATAAATGCACAGTCATGTCTGCAAGAGAATGATAAAGACACGCCCAGCAAAAATTTGGCATAATCAAGGATAGCACATACTCTGATGGTCTGGAGAAGATTTGAAGGGGCCACGGTAGGGAGTTGGTGAAATTTATCACTGGGGATGAGGAAACCCTCTCTGTCAGGGTCTTGGTTCAGCTAAGGGGATCTTTTTTGATCTTTAGTTTTGGGGAGCTGAAGTTACTATGACTTGGTGTCGTCACACGAACTCCAACCATGATGATGGATAGTGGGTCACAGAAGATCTGTTCCCCTAAACTGACATTTAGCCTGAAACTAACACCAAACCACTTCCGATAAATGTGAGTGCGTTTTTAAAGCCTCTGTCCTACAAGTTTTATAAATATTATCCTAAAATGCCCTGCTGTAACAGGAAATAATGTGATTACATGAAATAAACCAGACTTTGGAAAGTCCCCCCAAACACTTGTCATCAAAGGTTACTTGGAGAAAAATCTGATCATGGTGGCCGAGAGGGAGTCGATCTCATTTGTCTCATGTAAGGGTTGATGTGTGTCTTTATCTTTACCTATTCCAGGTCTTTTTTTTTTATTATCTTTAGTTTTTTTTTTTTTTCAATATCCTATTCCAGGTCTTTAAGTGTATGCATTTCATAAGATAATATGTCTATTTTCTTTCTTTATTTTTTTTTTCTTCAATATCCTATTCCAGGGTTTAAGTGTATGCATTTCATATGATTATATGTCTATTCTGTGTTTAGTTTTAAATGGGCTTTAAAGGAAATAGAAAATAGTGTTAATGAACTCAAGTCTATCAGATATTTTCTATCTTCAAGGTCGTCATAAAATATCTGATACACGGAGATACACGGAGGGCAAATGGGAGAATGCCACCACCTTTGTGATGATACTTTTTTTATTTTCAAGGTCAGAGGGTAACACATGGGTGTATATTCTCCTAGAATTTTTAAGAAAACAGTTTAACACTTACAGTCTCTAATTTGAGATGTTCCCAGGTGAACCTAGAAAAAAGTAGGGTGGAGGTGAGAGGTTGGCATGAGTGAGTGAGCTTTAGTCCTTTGGGAGATAGCTGCATACAGGTTGTGTTTGTTTATTCATACAACAAAAATAATGAACATTATATACGGTGCCATGTGTGTGAGGTAGGGTATGGAAAGACAGGAATTTTTTTTCTTTTTAAAGAAGTCGTAGTCTAGTTCAGTAGACATAGACCTCACCGTGCAGTTTTAGTGCCGTAGAATGCTGTCTCTAGCTGGTCTTATACTAAACTGAACTATAGGCAAGATGTGTGCCATAGGACCTAAAAGGTGGGAATGACTGACCTCTCAGTGAGAACTGAAGGAGACTTATCATTTAAAGTGATGTTTTATGGATAACAAGTATATGAATTTTTTTGTTTTCCCTTTAAGAAAAAGGCAATTACAAAACCCAGGGAAGAATAAAGCAAAACAAACACAACCCAAATGTTGCAAGGGAATAATGGTTGAAAAATGGAACAAACCCAAATATGAAACGATTTCTCATAATTAATGACTTTTAAGAAAGAGTCATTCATTTGAGTCCTTAGATCTCTTGATCCTTTGCTTTTAAATGGTACACAGTTTATGACTTTGGGCCTGCGAATAAAGAGATATAATCCTGGCACCCTGCTGAGCTTTGTAGTCAACACTATTTTACATGTCAGATTAATCCAAACACTTTGATTGGTTCAGTCTTTACCTTGCTAAATCCTCATCTTCAAGTTAAAAGAGAATGCCCAAAGAAAATCAGCAATTTCAGTAAACATTTAGCGTTAACTAAATAACTAGAAACATTGAGATTAAGGTAGTTGTCTCTGGGAAGCACCACTGTGGAGGTGGAGAGGAATGAAGATAGAAAAATGTTTTTTTAATGTTTATTCATTTTTTTGAGAGAGAGATGGAGACAGAGCGCAAGCAGGGGAGGGGCAGAGAGAGAGGGAGACACAGAATCCGAAGCAGGCTCCAAGCTCTGAGCTGTCAATATGGAGCCCGATGCAGGGCTCGAACCCACAAACTGGGATGTCATGACCTGAGCTGAAATCCGATGCTTAACCAACAGAGCCACCCAGATAAGGTCAACCTTTTAGAATTTAAAACGACTTCTGTGCTACTTAAAAAAAAAAAAAAAAAGTATTACTTTCGTTTTTAAAAGGTGACTCAGAAAACTCTAAGATAAATCATTGATTAGTCAATGCAGAGAATCAGAATTATTCCAAATGACCACCCTTAGCCCTGTGAACCCTACAGATCTAGGGGGTACTTTTCTTTTTTGCTTCTGCTAATACTCTATTAGGCAGTACTTACCTTCCTCACAGTGGGCATGGACTGTGCCACATCCCTTTTTTGTTCTACCAAACGAGATACGTAGAAGAGAAGGAATGGAAGAAACAAGGTTCAGTAGCCATTTGTCCTGAAGATAAATGGTTACAAGTGCTTTTGCTACTAAATTATGCTAATCCACTCTGTAATCCAATCACCATTTTCTAAATGACAAGGGACCCTAGTGCCAAAGGAACTGTAGTCAATTTTCTCTTTTGTCCCAATAGGTCAATTATTCTTTTTTTTCCTGAGGTGAAAGAATAACTTTCTTCCCTGGAACTTGGGCGGGATCTGAAATGCATACCCCCCACTGGATCTGCCAAACTATTACTGCTCCATTAGAACCAGCTGAGATCATAATTACCTAAGAAATACTAGTGTTCAATCCACGTTCTAGGGTGTCAGTGACTCCTGGCACCCCGGCTCATTCAAGAGTCAAGAATCGTATGTTCTGCCCTTTATTTTCCCTTTGGACTTCTGTGACCCCACATGCTGAAGAATCCACAGAGCAATGTCTTAGAGCTGCTTAAGGGGAGTGAAAACCCACCCATTCGGCACGAATTCACGTATGTGTTGTGGCATCCATAAGGGAAACGGTATGAAAATTTACTGTGTTGAAGCATGGGCATTCCTCACACGTTGGTTCCTGAAATAACACCAGGCACAAAGAGGAAATTAGAAAGGTCTGTGGATAGGGATTGCTCATCGTATGGATGGCTGGTAGGCATAAAGATCCAGGAATACAACACAAATGGAAGGCACGTACCCTTTTACCCTTAGTGATGCTCTGCGTCGTGGCCACGGGAAATGTGAGTAGGAGATTTAGTAATGTTTCCCAAACCAAATGATTTTAAGGATTATTTTTTTCTTCTCCATGTTTCTACCTTAGGACACCATTTACCTTGATTGAAAGGTGTGTGTGTGTGTGTGTGTGTGTGTGTGTGTGCGCGCGCGAGAAGGTGCCTTGATTAGCTCTCAAGTGTCCTTCTTGGATAATCAATATCATCCTGGCAAAAGCCGGCATCAGCATCCAAGGCCTCACTGTTAGGGCAGCTTTATCAGGCATATTTCCTCAGTCTCTGAATACCCCAAATAGTGTTACCAATGATTTTTCATCCTTGGAGGGTATTTGGATTTGGAAGACCGTCAAAATGTATTTGGAGGCAAGCCTGATAAATAAGCAAGTGGGTGATGAAGCTGAGAAATAGCGTATTTAGAGAAGTAACAAAAAACAAATGATCGTAAATCTTTTTTTTTTCTTTTGGCAATGTACATTTTGGAATACGTAAAGTATTTAACACCTCAAAGTGACTCAAAATGGGACTTGAATTTGTTCTCTATAGAAACTAGAGAATGAGTATCAGAGGCCCCCCCTGCTCTCTGAGGAAATGGCTGGTGGGTGGCAATGTTATTTATATAGATGAATAACTTGGGAACTTTGACAATACTCTCATCAGATAAGTGGAGGATATTATTCTTGAGATACAGCCCTCTGGCTCCTTGTCTACAGTTCCAAATTCTGTAGTAATCACCTGGCCTTCACAGCAAATGTCATTAACCTGGGGAAAGGAAAAAGGAAATTTGATCTACTTGGGCATCCTAGGCAGAGCCTGTCAGATGTGTAGACAACAGACAGCTGTAGAAAAGGTCAAAGAAAGCAAGCACATTATGGAAACTAACTCTCCCCCTCCCTTCCCCACCAAATCAAGTAGGCTTCTCTTAGACTCCAAAGGCATTTTTCTGTACTCTATAAGTAATTACATGTAAAAAAAAATTGTTTTCATGCAGTCAAGACAGAATGGAAAGGCTGCAAAAGAATTTTTATTCTTTGCAGTAATCTAACGTTTTAATTGCGGAAGACATTTTTCCCCCCTCTCAAGGTAAAAACAAACAATATCAGTAGCACTCTCCACCTCCCTTTTCCAAAATCACACCTTATGAATTATTTCTTGATTGTCCTCAACATGCGATTCGCTTTTGCCCATAGCTAATGTATACATTAAGAGTAGTTGTTGGTCACAGAAATATATTAGCCATGGGCTTGACCTGCAAAAGGGAGCAGTATATTAAAAGAAAAGAAAAGAGAATAAAATGACTAAGGGATCACCAAGCAGGAAGAAAAACAGTCAGTAGAGGAAGGCAGAGTTGAGAGAGGCACTCAAATTTGCCTCGTAGCCCTCATGTTGATCGTAGTGCTACTCAACTCTCGCTCAACTCTGTCCATTTTAGATGTGCCTTTTACCTGGAAATGAAAACATGTTTCACAAATCTCTTCCCATGGTTGTTCGGAGATATTCTTATTGGCAGGTCATAATTATGTGATTATTGGCAGTTATGTAAATTCTTTTATTCTTTACCGCTTTATGTGTTTCTTTCTCTTATTGGTCACTTTTAGACTTTGACTTCTACTTTAGGGCCATAAAGATTTTAGTTTCAGTTCAATAAATCGATTTTGTAAAAATTAAGTAGCAAATTCAATCAAACCAGTGGAATAAGTGTGGAGTCAGTTAGTACAAACTCAAGCTTGAGTGATACCAGCAGGGTTAAGTGCCCTAATTTGTGCATATATACGTATTAAGAGGAAATAGGTTTTTTTTTTTCCCCACGATAACCCTGCTGTAAAAGAATATCTGATTTTCATACTTGAAGATTTTGAAGAAAAACTTTGCAGATTTTTCATGGAAGGTCATGAAATTGTTATAATTTATAAAATATATTTTATCTAGATGGCATTATCTTTTAAAATAAAAGGGTCTAAAACAGACGTTGACAGGAAGCAGATGGTGAGAAGCAGAATTTTTTAATACAACTAAAAAATTGTAAGGGCTGCGTGAGTTGAACATGTACACGAACTCGTTCCTGTCATGTTTGTTTCTTTAGTGTTTATATTGCAAGCCTTGTTTTGGAGGGTTCTGTCTTCTATATCGGCAAATATTACAGGATTGTAAAGGAGGTGAGAGCAGGGACTGAGTTTTTCCTTTGCTCTGAGAAACCTTGCTCCAAGACGGGAGCCGAATAGTGATGCTGGATGTAGAAACTCTTAAGTTTACATCCTCGTTATGGTGTCTGATGAAGGGGCCTCAGGCCAATGCTTTGGGGTGATTTTGCAGTGCCGTAACGCTAGACTGAACTATTTACCTCTGTTGCCAGCATTGCCAAAGACCTGAAATGTGACCTCATGCAAATTATACAGTGTTTTTTATATTGCAGAAGAATGTTACTGGCTTTAGACAAACATTGCAGTGATCGGCGAAGTTCCACCGATACTTTAAATTTAGTCCTATGGCTCAAGAAAAGAGTCTGGAATTCTCTTCGGTCAGAGGAATAGTTATTGGTGACGCACGGCCCATTTTCAGAGCCTTCTTGACTGGGGCTGGTACCCTTTGGGCAAATAGGCAAGTTTTTTTGGTTTCTGGGGAGACATTTGATTCTTGACTGTGATGATGGACCTTGGTACCTCTCTCCTAAAAGGCAACAATTATCGGGGACATTAGAGCCACTTTATCATCATTTTCACTGTTGCCAAAGGTAGATAAGTCACCCTGTGGTCGTCTGGCTCCACTCCCACTGCAGCAGTATATTAAAGGATGTTTTTCTGTCTAGATCCTTGTGCGTCGAAAGGGAACTGAAGATGAGTCCCCTGACGGTGGTCACATGAATGCTGATGAAGGAATGTGGCTATGTCCAATTAAACCTGTTTTCCTTCTGCTGCTTTATGGGGAACAGGTAAGGAGCTGAGATCTCCCTGCCACGAGGTGTGAACGGCAATGGGTGTGAGGTCAAAAGTCTTGGGTTTGGGGACACTGTTTCGCTGTGAGACCACGGGCAAATTGCTGAAGCCCTTTGTGTCTTCGTGGTTTTTTTCATGTGCCGAGTGAGAATCAATAATATCTTCTCTAGCTGTGTCACAGTGTTGTGAAAGCAAGGTGGGTGCGAAATGCACAAATGGGTTGTGTACCGTGACCCTCGTATGAGTGTTGGTATTTACTGGTTACATGTCCTTGGCTGTAAGCCCTAGCAATGACTCTTGGCTGACTCAAGTTAGAAGGAATTTATTGGAAGGATATCAGAGGCACACAGAATTACCAGAAGTCTAGAAGACCATGCTGGGATGTGGCAGGAAATAGGGCAGCACTAGAGGCGAAGAAGCACGATGCTCTAGAATTCCCTGCAGGAACCGTCCTTGGGGATGGAGGGGAGATTTAGTCGTTTCCAGGACCTTTGACCTTATGCTCAGATTTAAATACTGGGGAAAGGAACTCAATTTGTCTCAGTCTGTATTGTGGTCTGATCCCTTGGGCTCGGGAAGGGCTTGGCGCCCGATTATTGTCCCAGCAGACTATGTGCAGTGGAGAAGCCATTTCCCGGAAGAAATCAAGAGTCCTGTTAGAAAAGGAATGGATACTGGACAATCTCAAAATCCACAGTGAAAACTCGGCGGTGCTTACGTCCCCGGTGTGGGATATAAAATTTACACATTCAAAGTCAGTGACTCTGAGCCCCTGTTCCCTGCACTGGGGGATGATCTTTTTCTTCTTCTTCTTCTTCTTCCTGGGTTTCACCTGACAACCTTCCAAGAACAGTAATGATTGCTCAGACCCAAGAGTGAATTGTGATTACCACAGCCTCAGGCAGAGAAGAGAAATCTGAGATGTGGCTTAGCCTAAGGAAGAGTCCTGTTTTGGGGTTGTTGATGTTACAGGCCACTGTAACGCTGTTGAAATCTAGATGGTCTAACTTGTCTGGACCTCACCTTCTTTGTCCTCTGCCTGAAGTTGGACCCTGTCTGGGTACGTGCTGTAAATCAGGGGGCTTTTCCCTGAAGACATGCACTGTCCATTATCCTTCATTTAAAGTGCTAAAGCGCTTGCCAAGATGATGACGTGGCCATAGTTTATTCTTTGCATGTACAGGTCAAAGAGGGAATTTTTCTGTCCTCCAATCCGTCAAGGTCTGGCTGTGAATCTGGTGCCTGCATCCAGGGGATTTCTTGTCTCCTTCATACCTTGTGCCTGGATTCCTCCTTTCTCCTGATGTGTGAGCCCTTGTCCTGGGGGTAAAGGAGGTCCCTCTCCCTCCCCGTCCCAGGGCGCTAGTCACTATACCACCTGGATGATCTTTCTTTTTATTTATTTATTTATTTATTTATTTATTTATTTATTTATTTTTTTAACGTTTATTTATTTTTGAGACAGAGAGAGACAGAGCATGAATGGGGGAGGGTCAGAGAGAGGGAGACACAGAATCTGAAACAGGCTCCAGGCTCTGAGCGGTCAGCACAGAGCCTGACGCGGGGCTCGAACTCACGGACCGTGAGATCATGACCTGAGCCGAAGTCGGACACCCAACCGACTGAGCCACCCAGGCGCCCCTGGATGATCTTTCTTAAAGACTCACAGGGAAGTACAGGGATGTTGTGCTTCAACTAGTACATTTAATCACTCTTTCAGGTGGGAGAGTACTTTCAGTGTGAATGAGAATCAAGTCAGAGAAAATGAGGGCAGTTAAAATAAGGACAGGGAACGTAGGCAGGGAAATGTAACAGGCCAGTTCACGGAGGCAAGAGCTGTGTGTTTTCTTGCTCTTTTTCTTCTGCCCCAGTCTGAGTCCTTTCCCTTCTTTTCACTGGATTTGCCTACATTGTTCACACGGTGATGCAAAGCTTATTTTTCCGCAGATCCCCACAAGTACATAGATTAGTATAATCGGGTACAGAAAAATGATGGTGCCTGAGCTGGCAGTAAGAGGGACAGGTCTGCGGAAAGATAAGTGCATTTGAAGCAAAAGCCTGGTAGATAGTAGAAAAAGCATGTGTCCAGGATGGTCTCTGACGCCACCGAGTTGGGGCCAGGACAAAATTCTAGTGAAGAAATACACGTTTGTCCTTCTCCTCTTCTCATCCTAAGACAAGCTGTTGTGGCGTTTGAGTGGAGACAAGGTTAGGACATGGAAAACTTGATTTAGTCTTGTGTTTCTTGGCCTTCTAAGCTGATCACAAATACCAAGTCGTTTGTGAAGAAGATGTCGCGTTAGATGGCCCCGAAGGGCCTTCGAGGACAAGAGAAGCAGACCAGGGCTCCTTAAGCCCACTGTGCATTAGGTTAAGCTGCCCCGAGTCAGGATTCCTTGGAAAGGTCAAGTAGTTACCGATCCGGGGGCCAGCAAATGGTGTAGCTTCGAATCTGAGCTATGTCCTTGCTTGAGGTTGCTTTTAATCAGAACACTCAGTGGATGCATTCTCCAGTTTAGGACAATACCAGGCCTTCCCATAATGCATAGTCATCTAGACATACTTCCAAGGATGCTACAAGTGGTTTGTCCGGGAGACTCCCTCCCCAAATGTCAATTGGGTCCGTGTTTGCTGTGAAATGGGAACACATGAGAATAATCACATCTTCTGGGAAGATGATATTTGCAGTCCCTGCTTTCCAAAACATTTCACAATTTCAATCATCCTGTTGTTGGTTTGTTTGTTTTTTTAATACATCTCAGCTGTTTGGCAGGGACTTATCAATACATTTTGGTTGATCAAACAGAAAGATTAACATCTAGTTTGTGCATTTGCTTTATTCTCTGACACAGACGTGTTTTTTTTTTTTAATCAAGACAACTTGTTCAAATATGTTCGCTCAACTTAGAATGATGTTCCAGCAAAGGTAGGAAAGAGGCTCTCCGAAATATTTTTGATGTGATCTAATGAGTCAAATAAAGAACAGCATACAGAAACACCTTGCGTTTTCTCAACACATCGAAAATGCTCAGAGCGTTAAAGGAAAAAGAATTTGAAGCCCTCCACGTCTGTTTTCTGTTTGTTAGCAAAATTTTGGCAGTAGCCACAACTGTTTACATGGGGGAACATGAGTCAGTCTAATTTAACATGATGTGAATGTGTTTTGGAGTAAAAATGTGCACAGTATATCATGAAATTATGCGCTGGTCCTAGATCCAAATAATGTCAGAGCTGAAAAAGCTGAGAGAGCATCCAGCTTAACCCTCTTACTTAAATGATGAGAAAATGGGGGCCTAACCTGGTGAAGTGGCTTACCCAAGATCAAACGGCTAGTCATTTGCAGAACTCATCACCTTACAATCTCTATTTGCCCTTCATTCTACTTTTCCGTGACGGTGGTGTTATGCTCTGTTGATGGTCTTTGTCCTCCCCTCTAAAAGACGACTTTGGATAAATACTTCCATTTAGTGACCAAAACATATCTGAATATCAGGCGAAGGACTTTGAAAATCAAAACCCAGGCCAAATCATTACCCAGCATATAGAACCTCTACTTCTGTATCGGCTCCATTAGCCAAAACTGGTTAAATCATCTCTTGAAGTAGGAAAAATTAATGTTTTCTCCGAAGTTTACATCATGATTCTGGGACTGAATTTGGCTTGGCTTAGAACTCATTTCTGTAACAGGGCAATGGACATTAAGCAAAGGGCAAAATTGGGGGTGCCTGGGTGGCTCAGTCAGTTGGACATCTGACTCTTGATTTTGTCTCAGGTCATGATCTCGTGGTTCGTGGGTTCAAGCCCCACTTTGGGCTCTGAGCCAACTGCATGGAGCTTGCTGGGAATCCTCTCTCTCTCTCTCTCTCTCTCCCTCCCTCCCTCCCTCCCTCCCTCCCTTCTCTTCCCTTCTTGTGCTGTCTCCTCAAAATAAACTTAAAAATTTTTTTTTTTTAAAAAAGAGAAGGCCAAAATTGAAGATCAGGGAAAGAGGATTCAAGTTTTCTAAAGGGGAAGATGAATCTCTTGGATGAAATATTTAAAGAAAACCATTCTTTCAGTCCTGACAGACTGAGAGGTGGAGAGAAATTTTCCATAAGCGTTCTGGTCACAGCAAGCAAGATTACTTTTCTCCAGGTCAGTAATATGTATCAGACACACTGGGCTTCAAACCTGGATGTGTCACACAAGCTTAGGTCTCAATTTCTTTCTCTAAAAAAAAGAGGTAAAGCAATAATTGACCTCATGGCACTGAAGTAAGAGTAAGCTCCTGGCAAAAACCAGTTACATTTTTGGTGGTCTAACAGCAAACTACTGGAAAGAGAAATGAAGCAAACGATCCCTTTTACAAGAGCATCAAACAATCCTAAAATTTGAATGGGACCAGAAAGACCTTGAATAGCCAAAGCAATTTTGAAATAGAAGAATGAAGCAGGAGGCATAATTCACCCTGATTTTAAACGATATTGCAAAGCTGTAGTAATCAAAACAGTGCAGTATTGACATAAAAACAGAAACCTGGATCAGCGCTCAAAACATCACTAATCATCAGAGCAACGCAAGTTAACATCACAATGAGATGTTAACCTACTCCCGTTAGGATGTATATTATTGAAAAGAGAGGACATAACAAATGCTGTCGAGATGTAAAAAAATAAATAAAAAATAGAGGCGCCTGGGTGGCTGATTCAGTGAAGTGTCCGATTTCAGCTCGGGTCATGATCTCACGGTTTGTGAGTTTGAGACCCGTGTCAGGCTCTGTGCCGACGGCTTGGAGCCTGGAGCCTGCTTCAAGTTGTGCGTCTCCCTTTCTCTCTGCCCCTTCCCTACTTGGGCTCTGTCTCTCTGTCTCTGTCTCTGTCTCTCTCAAAAATAAATAAACATTAAAAAAATTTTAAATAAAAAGGTAATACAAAATAAAACATAAAGGGCAGGGGGATCCCTGTGCACTGTTGGGGGGAATGTAAACTGGTGCAGCCCCGATGAAAAACAATATGGAGATTCGTCAAAAAATTAAAAATGATCCATATGATCCAGCAATCCCATTTTTCGGTATACATACAGAGAACACAAAATTACTATCTTGAAGAGATCTCTGTATTCCCATAGTCATTTCAACAGTATTCACAACAGCCAAGGTCTGGAAACAATCTAAGCGTCCATGAGCAAATGAATGGGTACAGAAGCAGTGGGGTGTGTGTGTGTGTGTGTGTGTGTGTGTGTGTGTGTATACACATGCATACATATATGTACATAAAATGGATCTTACTTGGCCTTTCAAAAGAAGGCAACCTTGACATTTGTGACAACATGGATGAACCTGGGGAAATTATGTTAAATGAAATGATCCAGACAGAAAAACATGGCTAGCATAGTGTCACTTGTATGTGGAATCATAGGAAGAAAAAAAAAAAGTGAACTCCTAGACACAGGGTAAAATGTGGTTGTCAGGGACTCAGGAGTGGGACAGATAGAGTCGTAAAAGGGTAGAAACGTTCAGTTATAAGATCTGATGATCTGATGTATAACATGGCGGTTGTAGTTACTGAGACTGTTGTCTGAGTGAAATGTGCTATGAGGGTAGAAACTGAGTTCTCTCTCTCACACAAAGAAAATGCTTGAGATGAACGTGTTGATTAACTTGATAGTGGGAATCCTTCCACAGTGTAGACATATATATCATCAGACTGTATGCTTTAAGTGTATTACAGTGTGGTTTATATATACAACGGAATACTATGTGGCAATGAGAAAGAGTGAAATCTGGCCATTTGTAGCAACGTGGATGGAACTGGAGGGTATTATGCTACGTGAAGTAAGTCAGGCAGAGAAAGATCCCATGTTTTCACTCATATGCGGATCTTCACAAACTTAGCAGGAGACCATGGAGGAAGGGAAGGAGGGAAAAAAACTTAGGGAGGGAGCCAAACCATAAGAGACTCTTATTTTTTTATTAAAAAAATTTTTTTAACCTTTATTTATTATTGAGAGACAGACAGACCGTGAGGAGGAGAGGGGCAGAGAGAGAGGTAGACACAGAATCTGAAGCAGGCCCCAGGCTCTGAGCTGTCAGCACAGAGCCTGACGTGGGGCTCGAACTCATGAACCACGAGCGAGATCATGACCTGAATCGAAGTCGGATGCTTAACCAACTGAGCCACCCAGATGCCCTATAAGAGACTCTTATGAGAACAAACTGAGGGTTGATAGGGGGTGGGAGGGGGGAGGGTGGAGGATGGGCATTGAGGAGGACACCTGTTGGGATGAGCTCTGGGTGCTGTATGGAAACCAATTTGACAATAAGTTTCATGGTTAAAAAATAAATAAATAAATGTATTAAGGTTTTCGTAATCAACTATACCTCAATAGGGCTGAAAAAAAAAGTGAAGAAACAGGATGTTCTCCAACATCAAGAGGTAGATCCTGTTCCCTCACCCCATTGCCTGTGGGCTGGCCTTGTGACTCAGCTTTGACTTTGAATGGAGTGATGTCTGAGTTCTGGGATATGGGCTTCCAGGGACCATGCAGTTTCTGTCTTTGCCCTCTTGGAGTGCGGCCCTGAATCCCCCCCTGAAAGGAAGCTGATGGAGCTTACAGAAGGATGCAGGGCCCCACACGGGAGAAATAATCTGCCTGAGCCCACAGGCTGCCAAGCTGCCAGGAACGTGAGGGAGGCCATCTCGGGTCTTCCCGTCCAGGGGAGCCCCCGGCTGAAGGCAGCCACACGTGAAGACCCAGAGGATAAATTCATGCCTGCCACACGGTCATGCTCACCCTTGGGAGGGCACACACCCGCTGTCTTGGCATGCAGATGTTTGTGAGGTCATGCCCCCGCCCCACCTAGGGTTTTCCCTGAGGCTGTTTTCTTTTGCCCCCCTGCTGCATTCAGAGGTCCCATACCTCTCCTGTCCCGTCCATACAACTGGGGACACCAGATACGAGAACCATTACTGATTGTGACCTGGTGGGTTATGCGTGAGGCTTTCGCTTCCCTTAGGATTTCAGCCAAAGCTGCTGGCCACTGATGGTTATACAGGTGGTGTGATCACATACAGAAGGAAAAAAAGATGTCACGTGAGCTTGGGGTTCTCTTTTCTCAGTCCCATTAAAACATCGTATCAGTTGCCTTTGAAGGACAGCCCTGTCACCAAATAAATTTTCAGAAAATGTGAACTATGCTGTCGATAATTATTAGCTAATAATTATCCACATAGCATTTTACAGTTTATAAAGCAGGCCCAATAGCTTTATCTTAATTAAATCTCAAAATAACCCCTTGGGCAAATTATGTTTTCCACCGTATAGAATATGGAATAATGTTACCGGAAGTTAGTATCTTGTTTAAAATCTTTGGAATCTGACGTTACACCCAGGGTTCATAACCTGCTCTTTGGATGCCATTTTAAATTTCTGTATTCTGCTTCTGTGTAAGTGACCTATAAATACATGATATCATAGGTATCACTAGTGAAAGGGTATTAAAGCTTGGCTGTAAATAGTGAATTAATAATCTGATTTCAACTTGCTCTCTTGGCTTAGCCTCTGAGATGCTCCCTCAGTGTATTGTTAATTAGCATGATGTCTAATAATTCGCTAATGTCCTTGGTTTGAGTTACTCCTAATGTACCTCTCATGTCCTTTCCCAGGGCAGAAAGATGTGGTACAAATTGTCACAAAGGTCTAGCACCTTCTTAGGCAGCTGTCTTCCCGTGGTGAAGCATATTGGCTGGTAGTCCTCTAGGAAGTACAGAAGAATCGGGGCAGAATATTCCCAAGAGGCAGTGGCTTATAGTGGGTGTCGCCGAAATGTTTTCTGCAAGAGAGACCAAAGCCATCAAAGGAGTATGAATCAAAATCATAAAGGTTAAAAACAAAAAACAAAAAACCACAACCTCAAGGAGCTACCACTTCGCACCTGTTATGGTGGCTCTAATCAAAAGGACAAATAATAAACATTTTGATGAGACGTGGAAAAACAAGAACTCTCGTACACTGTAGCCACCTCAGAAAAGCTGGGAGTTGCTCAAAAATCTAAAAATAGTTACCATGTGACCCAACAATGTGACTTCTGGAATTGATATTACCTGTTTATGTCAAATGTTACACATTAAGCTTCGTGGCAGCATTCGTCACAATAGGGGGAAAATGGAAAGAGTCTGATTGTCCATCCACTGATGCATGGATGAATAAAATGTGGTCATCCATATAATGGGATATTATTTGGCAGTAAAAAAAAATATTTGAAATACTAATATGCTACCACGTGGGTGAACCTTAGTGACATTGTGCTTAGTGAAAGATGACAGTTATAAAGGCCCTTTATTGTATGATTCCATTTGTCTGAAAAGGCCAGGATTGATAAATTCATAGCGCTGCAAAGTAGATTAATTATTTCCTTGGACTGTGGCGAGGGGCAGAGTGGTTGGGAGGTGATGACTAGGGAGGAGTAGGATTTCTTTGGGGGCCGGTAAACGTGTTCTGTAATTCACTGAGGTGCTGGACGCACAAGTCTGTGAGTATAGCCAAAGCCCTTGAATTGTATTATTTTGAAGGACTAAATTGTATGATATGTGAATTATATTTCAGTGGAGCTCTTAGAAGAAGAAGAGAGAGCAGGGCATACTAAATGCTCAAGTGGTACAAGTATTAAGATGCTCAAGGAGAGAAATAGCTCTAAAGGCTTATCTCTGAGGTGCAAACGTCAAATGCTGGGGAGCCTGATGTGGGTTTCACACCCTTTCCTCCTCGGTGAGAAGCTCGGGGTTTGGAGTTTCCTCCTAAGTGTGGGCGGCTGCACCGTGGATGGGCTTTCCGGCGAGACCCTGTGCCAGCCTCTCCTCCCCACTCTCTCATTTGCCTGATAGGTTCAAGTCACCCACTCAGGTTTTGATATTCTTTCCTGAGCAAACTGTTCCATAAATAGCTATAGGTTCAGAGTGTTCAGGGGAGGAGGTGACTTTCAGATCTTTCTATGTCACTGTCGTAAACAGGAACCACGGTCAGGGTCTTGACAGTGGGTTTCTCGTCAGTAGGAAGTGAACATTTGGGCTTCTGCATGGCCAGGGGGAGGAGGGGAGTTAGACAAAGCGAGGGGAGCTAAGGTTTATTCTAGTAAGGAGAGTGGCTGCTGTATTCAATGCACTACATGAGGCCCTCTGCCCACCTCTTAATTCTCGCACTCATGTGGCGAGATAGGTATAATTATTTTTGATCGGGAGTTGAGTCAACTGAGGCTGCAAGAGAATAAGCGGTTGGTCACCTGGCCCACAAGGAGCAGCCCCGGAATATAAAACCAGGTCTGTTTCCTGCTGAAGCTTGTGACTTCGAAATCCTCGATTCAGACAAACGTGGGGAACTGACCCTCTGGAGTCTGGGGCCTGCAGAAGTGACCACAGACAAAGGTGCCGTACAAAATACACGCAGGGACTGCGGCCCCACGTTAGTCAGGTTTGACTCGTCGTATTTACCTTTGATTTAGGGGAGGGGGTCATGCGCTGCTGCCGGGGGATGGGCACCCACGGGGATCCTGCTGACCACTACCCCACCTTTACTTGGCAAACGCGTCTGGCTGTCCCCCTTTGCAGATGGTCAAAGTGCTTGCCCTTACGGCTAATTGCCTCCTTGCTTCTGAGCGTCCCCTCCGCACCCGGGGACTGCTTTGTGTAACAGGGCCCTAGGCAGCTGCTGTGAGCCCGGGGGTCAGGCGAATGTGGGTTGAGGACAGGAAGACACCTGCCTCTTGCATGCAAAGATGGGACAAATGACAACATTTGTTGCCTTGGATCTGAGCAGCCCAGGCAGCATGTGTGAGGGCCTCGCAAGCTCTGTTTTCTTCATGAGCGTGGGTCCCTCTTTTCATATCTGGAGCAGGGAACAGATGTTTCATCAAAAGACACATTTAAAATAAAGATAATTATGCAGTAAGAGGCTTAATTACATCAGCTTATTCAGGTCCACTTAATTGCCTGACGGCCTGAGTGCCGCCCCCTTATTTGCAACAGAACCTCTCATGTTTTGCTGGTTTGTCAAATCCTTTGATGGCTCGAGGAAGACGTTATTGACTTAGCAATTCAGAAAATATCAATTCCTTATATACGGCTGGGAGAGGAAAGTGTAAATATTTTTAACAAGCAATAAAGAACCGTCATTTTCCTAGAGGTGGTTTACGGTGTCCCATAAAGGATTAATGATGGCAAGGACTCAGAGAGGTAAGCCTGAACTAGGTATTTCCTTTCTAGTTGTCTCTTTGGTCATATCTGAAAGCTGGCTGGCAAATTAAAATCCCAGAGAGAAGGTGATTTGCTAATTTAAGGAGGCCATTTGAATCATGTGACGGTGAAGCAAGTGACCAAAAAAAAAAAAAAAGAAAAGAAAAGAAAGAAAAGAAAAAGCAGTTTCCTGGTGCTATTTCCATCTCGCCGTAACTTCAAAGGCATAGATTAGTTCTGTTTCAGACAGGTGTCCTGTTCCCTGTCTCCTCCCTAGCCCACCAGCTTTTTTGAAGCACTATTTTCTATTTCGAATGCCTCTATTTTCTCTCACCTTTCATTTCTTTCACCAAAGCTTGCATCCTGACTCCTGCCCGCACCGTTTCAGTCTTCTGAGCACAGATGTCCAACTCTGCTGCTTTTTAGTCCTTATCTCATGAGGTGGTCTGGAGCGTTTACGTAAACTCTTCTACCGTGGCTTCCAGGGTATTGCACCCTCCTGGACTGACCCCTTGAATCAGCCTGGATACCATCAGGAAACAGATGGCACGTTCATACTGAGAAATTGAAGGGAGTGTGATTGAGGGGCTCTTGACAAAGGTCGGGGAAGCCTGCAAGGTTGGGGCAATTTGCTGGGGATATAGACAGAGGAGCTGTGAGCGCCCGTAGGGCTCAGAGGCAGGAGCAGTTAGCTCAACTGCCACATGGAGAGAAACCCCAACAGAAGCTGTGCACTTGTGAGAGAGAGCGAGCTCATCTAGGGCAATCTAGTAGGGAGAGGGTTAGGGGAATAAATACTCCAACTTCACTCTCTCCCTAACTCTGATTTCTGCCAGTGCTTACCAGTGGCCCAGTGAGCCTGACTGTCAATGGACAAGGGAGACCATGGAGGCAGCTCGCATAGATCAGCCTCCTGGCATGGAGCAGGGTGGAAAGTGGATTTGGAAGGGCAAACAGAAAGTACCCACTACATCCCCATCTATCGTTTGTTCTCTTCTTAGGATCGCTTATCAGCCCTTCTTCCATCACCGTGTCTATTAAGTATAATGTTCCTGAAGGCTCTGTACGCCCCTCTTCTCCTTGTCCTAGACAACCTCACCTACTTCTTGGTAGGTGACGATGCTGGAAGTATTATATTGTGGCTGTATTGATAGTTTCCATGTCCCCCTGTCTCCTTTTCTCCCAAGCTCCGTTGGCTTGATGTGCCCATATTAAATGACCTGCCCCTCCCTTAGTTTTAATACATTCACATAGAACTCCTCTTTCTCCCAGTTGGATTCTCCTTGAACTCTGTCCTGGGTTCATGTTCTCCTCGAAGACCCTAGGCTAAAATCATCATACTTCTCTTTATTTTCATCACTTTCACCCAGCCATTTGGCTACCAAATTCTGTAAATTACATCTCTGAATTATCTCTAGTATTTCTTTGCTCCTCTCCATTGCTCTGGGCAAGGCCATGGGTCATGCTTCCATTTTTGAAAAAATTTTTTAATTTATATGTACTCGTCGGGGATCACTTCCTTGCTTCTTGTCCTTAAATTTTACATGGTATTCTCCACACTCCTTCTCAAGTTATCTTTCTAAAGTAGTTTACATTTTGTTAAAAGCCTTCAGTGTCTTAACATGACCTGTAAAATAAGGTCAATAGTTTAGGATGGTTTTATAGCCCATTGCATCATAATCCCAACCTATATTTCTATCCACACAGCTTAGTATATATATCCTTTTAAGTAATTCATCCTTCATATCTCCATTCCTTTTATCATGCTGCCTTCAAATTAGTATATGCAAATGTCAATGTCAATGAGGGAAGCAGTCTATATGACAAACAGGGAATGAAGATCGGGGCGATTAGAGAGAACATCCCAAGTTAATGTTGGAAGCTGACCTTACCCACACTCCTGTTTCCTGAGAGATTTGGGGGAGTCCATCAATTTTCCTACCATATGATGGCAAAAATAGCTACCTGTGGAGACCCATGGTTTAGTGACCAAGGGAGAATACAACAAAATGCTGTTTTTCTGAAGTGGAGTGATGGGTGATTTGCAGCTTCTAACAGGGTGACCCTGGATGCAGGGCTGACCCCAGATTCCTGAACACAGGATATTCCTATTTGACAGCTTTATCAGCTGGGATGTGAATTAACTCTTGAAGGAGTAGGTAATGAGGAGTTTTCTGCCCTGAATTCTGCATTCTTATGGGGTCACCTGAGTAGAATGGGTCAGCACCTTGACTAGAGAACTGGAAAATGTGTTAGAAAATTGCATGGTGAGTATTAGAATCTTCCAATTTCTTGGAATTCATAGGCTTCCAAAAGGGCTAGAGCTTGGCCAAAACTCACACCAAACCACCTAATCTTCCCCTTGAAGTGGGGACAAGTGATGTGCCCATACAAAGAGCTGCTTTCTGGGTCTCCTGTGAGTACTTGAAAACAGCATGGATCACGAGGCACGGGCAAAAGTGCCAGGGAGTGGTAAGGCCAGGTACCTAGTGCTTGGATCAGCATTCTCCAAGAGCTTGTAGGCCATGGGAAAAAGGACCAAGACCCCTGGTGGGGGAACTTCATCCTCCTAACCCATGTACTCCTTTGAGAGCTCTCACAGTGGACTTTATGTTGGATCTCACATCTTCTCTCCCCCTGTAGTCATGGTGATGCGTGCACTTTCTTAAATCGCACGCTTCATACTCTGAACTTGGCCATTCCTCCCTTCTCCCCATGTTCGTGATAACTTTCGCAGCCCTTGTAACGAAGGAGAGTTTTAATCTCCTTGAAGCACCAGCCTTCTTGATCTTGGATACTTGTTCCGCCTTTCTATCTTGGGGGTTGAAAACAGTGTTCACATACCTTCATGTCCACAAATGTGTTTATCATTGCCTGCTCCAGACTGATAGCCTGATGCAACAATGTACTAGATAGAAATGGCCTAGTCCTACTTAACCTGCACAAGTCATGATTTCTTCGGATACTACACAGTCTGCCTAGAAAAACCTCCCTACTCATCCACCCACAATATAATCACAATGAACTCTTCTCTCACCTCGCGTAATTAGCTGTAGAAGTCCTCCTCAGGAGGACTTAGGTGACTTAGTCATCCTAAGAACCATGTAAAATACAATGCACCTGTCCCTGAGCCCTAGGAGAAGTTATTTGAATAAGAGGGGGCATCTGAGTTTGTTCTCAAGAAGTATCCATGCACACTCAGGTTCTAGGGACCAATCCTGTAGTCCTAAGGTTTCCTTTCATGACTGTCATGAGTGGTCTTATAAGCTCTCACACTCCAGATCTCAGCTCCAGGAACCTGGGAATTACTTTCTGTTCCATTCCAGACAGGGCTGTAAAAATATAGCCAGCATTGCGTTGTACCATATGATAGGAACATGTGACTGTAAGTGATGGGCAGCACCTTGTACTCCAGAGTTCTCTTCTTACCCTATGTAGATGATCCCCTTTCCATCCTTCATGGCCCCGTTCAAGTGACCACTTGCTTTCATGAAGCGTGTCCGGGCGCCCAGCCAGAATTGATGGAAATACCACGGGGGGAGTGGGGGAGGGGAAGAATGGGTCCCAAATTATGCAGAGACTTTGCAACCTGGCCAATCTTGTGTCAATAAGAAATAATACTTGTTTAATCCTCACGACCACGTTGTGAGATGGCACTTGTAGCTCCCTTTGTGGAAAAGAAAACTAAGGATCAAGGAGGTATTACAGTTGGCTTAAGATCACATAGATACTGAGTAGGAGAACCAGCAGTCACACATGAATCTGTTGCAGATGAAAAGTCTGTTTCTCTCCACAACGCATTTTTTTCCCCAGTTAACTTCATTTCCTATATAGTATACTGAGTTTTTACATCACAGCTGCAAAGCCAAGTTCTTCGGGGGGTTAGATGGGTAATAAATACAATTGTGTGGAGAAGCCAAATGTAAATCAGCAGAGAGTGAGCTGGCCAGTGGATGCTGGGCTTGAAACATTCAAATTAGAACTCAACATAACAAGCAGACCCAGCAGGGCTATAGACCAAATTTGCCTTCAGGACGTGAGTTTGCTACGGTATCTTTTTTTAAATCTATGTATGTGTGTGTGTGTGTGTGTATACACATATATGTATACATGTATATATACGTGTATATATATATACACGTATATATACATATATACATATATGTGTGTATATGTGTGTGTGTGTATATATATATATATATATATATATATATATATAATTTATTGTCAAATTGGTTTCCATACAACACCCAGCACTCATCCCAACAGGTGCCCTCCTCAATGCCTATCACCCACTTTCCCCTCGCCCCCATCCCCCCTTTTGTCCAGGTCTCTTCACAAAGTAGAGACACTATAGATGTCCTGTCAGTTAAACAAAAGAAATTAAATACTTGCCTTTAATCTTCAAATGGGTTTTTTTCAAATTGTATTTCTATAGACATATATCCATATGAAGGTAATTTAAAACTATTAAAATGGTTTGGTCAAAATTACTGCCCACCCCTCAACTGCCCATCTAGAAATTTGAAGTGACCAATGAGACATGAAGGCCAGAAATTATAGATTGGTCTGATTCCTTTTTGTTGGCCTCAAAAATCACAAAAGAGATGTTTGGTTTCCCAGTAGCTCTGAAGATGGGGTCTGTTCAACAGGACACAGTGGTTTCACCCCTGAAATGCATTTTGTTTATTATCCGCAAGCTCTCTTTAAGAGTATTACACAGCAAAACTGCGTATTGAACTCAGGTGTGGCTCATGAGTAAGCCTCTGGGAACAGTGGCTCTGGCCAGTTCCTTGTTCTGGGGCCTACCCATCACCACCAGCCAATACATCAATCTAACTGGCCTTGGTATGTGGTTTTCAGAAAATGAAAGAGAATTGCTTCAAGGAAGCCAAGATCCAAAAAGCTCTGTCAATTACTGTTGGTTTTCTGACAGGGAAGATTTATGGGTGATCTTATTTTATAAAAATTATGAAGCCTTTGAACTAAAAATAAGTACTGGACCGAAACTAGAGGAGGAAGAGATTATTTCATCATCCAGGAATTTGTTTCCCTTCATGTTCTACTGCTTTAGACTTTGTATGGATTTATACACACTAATTTTCTCAGTATGAAGTCCAAGGTTGTCCTTAAATTAGAAGGCCCTGCTTAATATGAAGTTACCAAATTTATCTTAAAGGAGGAGAAGGATAATCATCCTGTAATGATTTTAAACTAATGCTTATGGGTACGGTCATTTCAAGCAAACACTGATGAGTTGGGAAAGACTTTCCAGCCACCTTTGGCATTTCAACAGCATTTATTATCGTTCTGTGGCCTACATTAACTACTATTTTTAAGGGTAGCCACAAAGATTGACCATGTATAATTGAAAATCTGAAAACCGCTTTCCCTATGTTTATTTAAATGTAATTAGCACCTGTTTTGAATTAAACTTTGTACTACTTTGCCCAGAATTCTTCAAAGAAACTTATTCTTAGACCTATATAGTATGCCAATATATAAGACAATCTAAGTTTCTTACATGTGCTGCTTAGTTTTACATAGCTCCTTTTCAGCTTGCCTCGGAGGACTTTCTCAGCGATTCAGAGACATGTCTCTGTTTCTTCCAGCAGTAGTTGAGATGTTCTGCATTTTCTATGGATCCGTGGGTTTTGATTCCCCAACGTTCACCTCATTTCCCGACCCCAAAACCTACGCCTCTCTGCACCTGTTCTCTCATTTTACTTTCATTACATTTTTTGGTGGTTAGATTAATATCCAGTGTTTGGATTATTATAACCACGTAAATCTGAAAGTAGGTAAATATGTAAATATGACCATACATACAATGTCTTCTCTATTATATTGAATACTTTTGAAGTCCTTTTTATTTTTCCTAAAAGGATCATTTCAATGTACTCTACAGCCCATTCTTTGCTTCCTTATCTTTGGCCACCCTGCACAATTGTATTACCTGCCTAATTAATCCTTGAAGAAATTGATTTTTTGTGGTCCTATAATCCCTACTAGGACTTTCTGAAAGAATTCTAAAACTCCTTTCAATCTAGTCGAACACATGAAATTGTCTCTCAATTTCTTTATTTTTCCTCTTAGAAATTCCCTCCTGGAACCCTCGGTTATCCTTCTATGATGTGTACTGGTTGTTTTCTAGACCCATTGCACAGCTGTTGTCCTGGAACTTGTGCTCTAGGAAATGATAAATTACAAAACCACCCAGTATCGTTTACCCTTTCCTACCTTACCCTGTGTCTTTGCACCTTCTCCCATCCAGCAGGGACAGTTACGTCCCTTCCCTTGAATCTCGGCTGTCGTCCCTCCCTCTTGGAACTCTGCTGCCTCCATGACAAAATCCCAGCCTACCTGGAAAATGCGCCACCCTGTGGACAAAGATGATCTACCTTGTTGAGGCAGTTCTAGAGTAGGTAGTCTTATAGGTGACCCAGAAATTGAGCACAGGTGCATGAAACCATCCAGGACCGGAAGAACTCAGCTAAGCCTAGTTCATTTTGCCAACTTGCAGAATCTTGAGCTAAACAAATAGTTGCCATTTCAAGTATCTAGTTTGAGAGTTGTTATAAAAACTCTCAGAGTTCACATATAATTGGTTTCAGGAGAAGGTACCAGGTGTATTTATGGGAGGTGGAAAGATAGCATCCCGAGCATGTGGTTATGGTGTTGGTGCTCAGTAGGCTCTAGACACCGAGGACTCTGAGGTATGAGAAGCAGCTTTGGTTCAAGAACATGTTTAAAGTTGTTTTTTTTTTGTTTTTTTTTTTTAATAAGATATAATTCACATAACATAAAATTTACCAGTTTAAAGTGTAAAATGCAGTGGATTTTAGTACATTCACAGGGTTGTGCAACCATCACCACTATCTAATTTGAGAGCATTTTAATCGCCCCTAAAAGAAACCCTACACCTATTGGCAATCACTCTCTGTTCCTCTCTCACCTCAATCTCTAGGAACCACTCATCTACTACTGGTCACTATGAATTTGCCTCTTCTGGACATTTCATATAATAGGACTTCTTTGGCTTCTTTCATTTGGCACAGACTTTTAGCTCTTATATTTAGATCTTTGATCCATTTTGGCTTAACATATGTATAGGGTAGGAGGTAAGCTGGCTGACTTGATTATTTTACAACCAGATATCCAGTCGAGAGTGTTTTTCTGGCTGAATATATTCCATGGGGAGGTGAAATTCTTCCCTAAGAAATTCTACTACAAGAGGTGAAGGAAGGAGCCTAAGTTTAGAAGTGCTTTCTAATAAGGAAATGGGGGTCTGTATGACTGGACAGACCTCACCCTCAGGCAGACAACAAAGGGGCAAGTGAAACTAAGGAGTTAGATACTATGGGTGGAAAAGATTGACACCTAAATCAACACCTGGTGATTGGGTTCCCATCACTTCAAATTCCTAAACTTTTTAAGTAAAGCCACAGTATCTCAATTGTACTCTGAGAAACGAGACAGTAAGTTGAGAAAGATCACCACAGAAATGGTGAATGGACAGTGACAAATGAACATTTTAGTGGGTGATTTTACCCTATTGGGTTTAAGTTCGCACTTTTTGGGTTTGGGATAGCAGGCATCGCCTGAGAGCATGTGGTGATGCTGAACCAAGGCTCGTCTCTCCACTCTCCTCTCAGACATCATTGAATGTTTGCTTTCTGCCGTTCAGTAACTCTTACGATGGACTGTCAGACTATACTTTTGCCTGCAGTAACAGTTCTAGAAGGCCAGAGGTTATCTTGTTTTCTCACTCTGATGGTTGTGGAGCCAGGGCTATAATTATCTTGTGTACCACATTACATGTTCAGAATCTTAGGGAAGGGATTGTGGTCCTTCAATTTATAACAGGAAATATATATCTGACCTTCATCCCCAGTTTTGGCACAGAGCTCATAAAACTCTTGGCATTTTCTAAGTAATAAGAGCAATAAACTTGCCCTTTGTTATATTAATGAGATGACTTTTTGAAAGCACCTAAGTCTGAGGGCTGTTTGCCAGTGGATCTGACCATGTGATTAGAGGGTTGGAACTTTGAGTCCCATCCCCTGACTTCTGGGGAGGGAAGGGGGGCTAGAGGTTGAATCGATTGCCAATAGGCAGTGATTTAATCAATCTTGCCTTTGTTAGGAAGCCTCCATAAAAAACCCAAAAGGTCGGGGCTGGGAGAGCTTCCAGGTTGGTGAACATGTAGAGATGTGGGGAGAGTGTCATGCTTACCAAAGCCATGGAAATGCTGTGCCCTCGCGCATACTTTGCTCTATCCGTCTCTTCTATCTGGCTGTTCCTGAGTTAAACCCTCTAATATCTTTTTGCAATCAATTGGTATTCTAGTGGGTAAATGAATTTCCTGAGTTCTGTGAGCTGCTCTAGTAAATGCCTTGAACCCAAGGAGAGGCCTTTGGAAGCTGTGATTTATAGCTGGTCAATCAGGGGATACTTGGGTGGTTCATTCGGGCTCTTGATTTCGGCTCAGGTCATGGTCTCACAGTAGTGAGATCGGGCCCCATGCGGGGCTCCACACTGGGTATGGAGCCTGCTTTGGATTCTATACCCCCCTCCCCCCCGCTGCCCTTCCACTCATGCTTCCTTTCTCTCTCACTCTCTCTCTCTCTCAAAAAAAATAAATAAACACTTATAGCGGGTCAGAAGTACATGTCACAGCCTGGACTTGCTGTTGGCTTCTGAAGTGGAGAGTGGTCTTGTGAGCCCCGTGGAATCTGATGCTGTCTCTTGATAGATGGTATCAGAGTTGAGTTGAATTGCAGGACACCCAGCTGGTGCCCTCTGTATAATAGAATTGGGTTCAGAAGCTGTGGGATGGAGTCAGAAAGTTGAACTAATACCACTTTTGATGTATGGAAGAAACTGTATTCAATACAAAGAGAAACATCCCAAGATGCAGCCGGTGAAGGAACGACTTTCCTCAGGCATCAAGAACTCCAATACCTGAAAGATGAAAGAATCCTGAATTAGGGAGGATGAAATTGGAACTTGAAGAATTTCAGACGTGGGACCGTTATTAACTCACTAGGTCTAGAAAAATGGATTTTTAACCTTAATGCCTTTGGACTTCACCCTGCCCCAAATTTTTACTCACAAAGGTAAAATAACTTGATTTGGACTTTCATATATTTGCATTGTAATGCTTTTGAATTGTAATGTGATAATGGGAGGGTATATATATATATTAAAATCTGAGTTATCTCTACATTGTTGACATTTTATTATTGGAGTATCTTTATACATTTTTTATTGGATATTTTCATGTTATCGCTTAATCTTATTACTAATTCTCATACGTTATGTCAGACAGTGTGTCTGGACATTATTTAGAGAAATAGAACTGTGAATAGGTTTTCAGCCTTGAATGCAGAAGAGCTTTGAAAGTAATTTAATTACTACATTATTGAAACTTATTTTAAAGTGTTCTTGGGTGGGTGTGTGTCAGGGATGGGGGTTCGGGGGGTGAGGTCAGTGTTGGTCCCAGTGATCCAAGGAGGTTACCCAAATGTGAATGTTACCGGGAAAGTGACCTCATGAGGGTCATTCTGGTGCTATGATATACACCTGTTTTCACCCCAGCATGATAGTCCCTCATCTGTCTCCCCTACCTTCACCTATCATACATGTCATAGTTAAGCACAATGTATTAAGGAAAAATTCCACTGGTGAGGGACTTTTGGAGAAATCTTTCTTTCCCATTCCAGATGTTGCTGTCCATGTAGGGAAGATCTCCAGTAGCATAATCCCTGCCCCCCTCACACCCCTTTGGCTCATTCCACAGAAGAGGACCCAGGTTTCTTACTGTGTGGCGCTTCATTTCTCAAAGGGAACATTCAAAAAGTAAGCATTCCAAGAACCTCAGGCAGGAGCTGCAAGGTTTATGATAAAGTAGCCTCAGAGGTCCCAGAATGTCATGTCTGTTATATTATATTCATTAAACAAGTCACTAAAGCCAGCCTAGATTCCATGGGGAGGGAAATTAGATTGCATCTTATGATGTGAGGAACAGCATGCTTGTCTAGGCAAGGTAGGATTGATGGCAGCCATCTCTGGAGACTTTCTCCCCTACATGTTAAACCTTTTTCCACCATTTTACTTCCAACCTGTCTGTGCTTTGTGATGATGTAGTTTATAAGAAACATTTTAAAGTTGGGTCTTGATTTTTTTTTTTTAACCTAATAATTTCTGACTTTTAATAAGTGTGTTTAGTTCGTTTACATTTAATATAATTATTGGTACAGTTGGATTCAAATCTCCCATGTGAATGTTTGTTTTATATTTAATCCATTTGTTCTTTGTTCTGCTCTTCCTCCTTCTCTGTCTCCCCTTGAGTGAATCGCATTCATCATATTCATTTTGCGTTACGTGTTGTCTATATAATCTCTTATGTTAAATTTGCTTTTAGTAATTGCTTTAGAGGGTATAATATGAATTATTAAATTGTCATCTACTTCAATGAGCAGCATAAGAACTTTAAAATAAAGTCATTCCCTTGATTCCATCCCACACTGTGTTCTTTCATTGTGTATACCTTAGCCATTGTTAGAATTTTTGCTAATAAACATAACAAAATTTTAAAGACATCATGTATTTGTATTTGTGTATGTGTACATATATTATATAATTTAATATATAATCATATATATGTGCACAGTACATATTATATAAAACAAATACATTTGTGTGTGTATACACACATGTCTCTAGTGGACAGATAGATCTCTCTTTCTGATCTACTCTACCCTTACTCTTTAGGTCCACTACTCCCAAGCACTCAGTGAAGACACATGGAAAAGACATGGTGAGTGGTCGGACACCTGCTTTGTGACTTGTTGAAGCTCCTTTGGGTTGTCACCTGTCCTGCTTCTCACGTGAGGCTCTTAAAAGGTCTTTAGAATTTTGGCTACAGAGTCTCTAAGTGGATTCCTCCTCAGGCTGTGATTCTGCCAGGTAGGGGAGCAATGCTAAGCCTTTCTTCTACAAAAGGTTCATTACTCTGAATGTGAGTCCATTCGGGCTTCACTGTGTCCTCCTCTCACGTTGGTCCGTTTGTTTTTTCTCGGATTCTGTAGCTTTTCCAAACTTTTGTTGTCGTTAGGGTGGCAGTTGCTGCCTGTTGTTCCTTTCTGTGTATGAATCAGAGCAGTCTTTTCCAAATTCTTTAGAAATAAGAGACTTCACAAGCAGGGTTCCTTCCCCCTCAAAGACCTTTACTCTTGAAATTGTCTTTTACCTGTTTACCTTTCAGGTTTCAGCTTAAAAATCATTTCCTCATGAGAGACCTCTCTCATCATCTTTGTCTTTCTCTTCTGATTGTAAATCTTTTTTTCTGTGAAGTTCTCAGTAGTTGTCATAGTGATGGGATTAATACTCTGTAGTTAATGTGGCTATTGTTCCCCGTGGAAAATAGGGATGGAGTGGAGGAAGAAAGATTTTCAGGATAATAGTTACCTGTGTGTTGTCTGCCTTGGATTTTTTTCTGTTACGTTCTATCAGTTACTCCCATTTCTTTGGAGAAATGATCCCCCCAGGTTCTGCGTAGTCTTAGGAGGCTGTTATTCTGCAGCGACTCTGAGCTGTACCTCTCTCCTCTTCTCAGTGGGGGAGTGAGCTAGGCTGAACCAACCGTAGTACCCTACTCCTAGTTAGATATTACTCAGTACTCCTCAGTTGCAAGCAACAGTATCTCAAGTTCAAGAAGCTTAATCAATACGGGAATTCATTTGTTTATGTAACTGGGAAGTACAAAGAGCTTGCTTCAAAAATCGACTCACAAGCCTTTTTTTTTTTTTCCACGCGCTTCATTTCATAGAGTAATGGCAATGAAGAATGTTGGCTTTCTGTCCTTACACTAGTTTAGACATTATATCATCTCATAGGTTCCTTATAGCTGTGATAGGTCAATGGATCTGGTTTCATTACTAATTCCTTAGCAATTGGCCAATATCCTACAGTTGAACTGCTGTATACCTTCATACTGGAGATAATATATGCTAAATGAGAAATACCGGAACCATTGCACCTCATTAGTAAAAACCAGATTATTATGAAGAAAGCGTACTGGTGGCAATAATCATTTCTTTCATTAGTTTCAAATGGTGTAGTTTTAGGGAGCCAGTGTCAATGCAGACTGCAGTGGGATCTGTTCACCTGCCTTTCTCTTTTTCTCACTTCTCCCCTCTTGATCTCTTCTCTCTTTTCTCTCTCTTATTCCTTTGTCTCCTTTGCTTTCTTCTTAGCCACTTCTTTTCTTATTTCCTTCCCTCTTTATTACATAAAGTAAACTCGCTTTCATTCGAATTCCTAGCAAGGAGACAGTAAAGCCAAATAAAATGACAATTTGCTAGGACAGGATAGGCCAGTGAAGAATCCCTCAAATGTTATAGCCTCTTGTGGGGCTGGGCCGGTTTCTATTAAACTCGTTTAGTGGGAAAGAATTCCCCAGGATGAGGATCTGGCTAAGCCTGATAGGCTCTGGGGCAGGGTTACTACCTCTCCAGGGCTTTCCATTTGGTGGGTTGTGATGATAAAACCAGCTCTGAGTACAGGAGATTTTCATTTGATGAGTGGTCTGAATATCCACTTAGTGGTTATAAAATATTTGCTGCTGAAAGCCACAGAGCATTGATAAACAGATCCTGGACAGTTGAGTTATTGCAATCTACTTAACACGAGGAGAACAAATTATGAGTCAAATGTGCCAGTTTAATAACCTGACTCAGGGCAAAGGGCTGCTTGAGGCGGGTATTAACCCTGCATATGCTTTGTCTGGCCGAGACCCCGGGGAGTGGGCCATGACGTACCAAGGCCATTCAGGTGGGTTTGCTATGAGAACTAAGGTACGCAGAGAGGAAATTTAAAAAGGCCCATCTGGTAAAGGAAATAAACAATTTGTAAAAGTGCCATATGGTATTGAATATACTACCTAGGCTCCCTCTGGTTTATATCTCATCTTCCTTAGATGACGTGTGCTTAGCCTGATTAAATCTTGTCTTCCACACAATACTGTATTCCTTCATGTAATCAGGGGAAGGGAAGGAATATTTGTCTGTTCTCTATTAGTCATTTGAACCTAGGTCAGTCTTCTCAGTCCAGGTATTACCAACAGTCCCGTTGAAATCTGACTCCTTTTCTGCACTTCCCCAGATGATGCTGTTCTTTAACATGTGCAGAAAGGGATGGCTCCCTGTCCCTCAAGGGAACCACACTGGGAATGCATCTCATGGGTGCGTGATTTCCCAAAGCAAACGAAGTAGAAACGGTGGTCGTTGCTGAAGAGGCACCCACACATGCATTTGGGGGTGTGCGTGGAAAGGTCAGATTGGAGGGCCGGGGAAAGCGACGTCCGTGGACGGTGTGTGGGCGTTGTTTCTCACAGCCTGTTGTTCTGAGAATTTTGCTTATTCAAAGCTATGGGGTGGCATTGGAGTCTCAGCCCAGGTGGGGTGGCACATTCCTTCCTGCATTTCCATTTCATTCACTCGTGCTCTGCCCACTCACCTCTGCCTCCCGGCGCTGTGAGCCTGCGCGTCCACACACACACACGTGCGCACGCACGCACACGCACGCGCTTCAGACTTGAGGTCTGGTTGCTCGGAACCTTTGCCCCACAAGCCAGTTTCCCTTCCTTCTCTGCCCCCAAGACTGGAATTGCTGCTGGAAATCTACTTGCAGAATCCAGAGACTCTGCAGACGTGGAATTAAAATAAAGGTGTGCGAAATAAAGAAAAAAAAATGCACAGAATCGCATTAAGCCCCACGGTATTCTTCTTGCTGTTGGCCTACTCCCAATAGTTTGAAATTGATTTTCCTGAGCCAAGAATTTCCGCGCATGAAATGTGCTGCGCTAGGAAGGCTTTTAAGACCTCTTCACCTTAAAGGGCAAACCTCCGAGTGGGGCTCTAGAAAGCAGTCTAGATTTGGCATGCCACTTAAACCACGATTAGTAGGGCATGTCGGCAGGCTAGAAATAGCTGCGTTTGTGAACCTCCTGGTCCTCAGCTCTTGACTGCCAGCCAAGCCCCAAATCAGTCCCAAAGAATGAAAACTCAGATAATAATGAGACAATGGAGCTCGCATGCCGAAACTCAGGAAAGCATCGTGCTCTCCATAGGGTGACTTCGGGCCGGGTCAAACAAGGAACATTGACCTTGGCCTACCGGCCCTGTGTCTCCAGGACAGCGTGCCGGGTCCCTGTACCCATAGCCTCCGTTCTCCCGAGGTCGGTTTCCTGGCTAGTAACCTGGGGGCCGATTTTGTTGGCTTTCTCCCGGGGAATGTAATGGGCTTCTTCCACCTGAATGTCTGGTGCTTTCCATCGGCTGGGATATTTTGCAAGGAAAGGCTTTTTCGGAGAACAAGATACTCAGCTCGACTCCTCTTCTGAGCTGGTGTGAGGCCGACTTGATAGATTTTTTCCTTCCCGTTGAAATATGTCCTGGGTGCCTTGCTTGACAAGCTGTTGTAAAACGTTTAGAGATCTCTCTTACTTTGAGGCTGTCCTTTTCTCGGGTCTGAATCCGAGCCGGGTGGCGAATGGACACCCTTTTCCACTTTGCCTCCCTTCTTAGCCGGGTGGGCGTTTTTTGCTGCCATTTGTTAAGGAGAATCAGCCATAAATCAGGGCTCATTTTCCATTTTCTTCTTATTGATGGAAGGGCTGTAGGAACGCAGCTTGTCTCGCAAGCTCCTGGAGCCCTGCAGGACTGCAAGCTGCATACAATAAAAGTTGTTTTGACAGAAAACTGACCAGACATGACAATGGACAGAGGGAGATGACGGAAGGGAGGGGGAAGAGAGTATACACGCTCGTCTGTTTTGAACTGAGGTGCACTCTCTCTTTATTCTTTGTTAAATTACTTTTTCATATGAAGGACACAAAGGGAACGGCCCGTACTGGCAGCCAGAAGGCAGAAAACAAACCCTTTGAAATTTCTAATTTGTTTATAGATGGTCCTCCAGGAGCCGGCTGGAAAATAATTTTGTCTGCCAGAGACAGTGAACAGCCACCCGAGGGTGTTGTGAAAAAAATGACTCTCTCGTTTTGGTCCTTGAATGTCTCATTGTTGAACACTCAGCAGTTGTTCTGAAATTACTCATCTGGCAGGGAAAGAAAATGAAAGAAAAATCCTTCTTCTGCTCTCTGGCCTGAGCTTTTAGGAAACTTATTTTTTAAAAAGTTGTTTTTTTTTTTAAATGTGACTTTAAACTGTGTGTCGATTTTGGGGTGACCCAAAGGTTTGTTCATTGTGTCCCCTCCTCTTTCCCTGTCCGACCAAGATTGTTGTTGTGGGTCTGGGAAGTGACATTCCCAGATCAGTGACTTCACACTGTGTGGGAGATACTGTGTGATTCTCTGAGAATCTCAGAGATTCTGTCTAGGATATGCTACAAATCGAACTGTTTTCTGGATAATTCCACAGATTCTGTAGACCTTTCATTCTGTTTTTGGTTACGGATGAAATGGGGGTTTGGAGATAGTCAGGGGATCTCTATTGTCTTGTATAGGAGAGTTTCTAGAAGTTTCTCAGTTTGGCTGTTTGTGAAATGGGCATTTTATGGTGATATTGTGGAGATACCCTTCCACCCGATGTAGGTGAGCCCCATTGTTTTCCCAGAAACCTAGATGACTTACTTGTAGGATAACATCTCATACAATCCTTTCATTTTTTTTTCCACTTTAGAGAGAGCACGCACACGCAAGGGAGGGAGGGAGGGAGGGAGGGAGGGAGGGAGAGAGAGAGAGAGAGAGAGAGAGAGAGAGAGAGAGAGAATGCTAAGCAGGCTCCATGCTCAGTGCAGAGCCCTACGCAGGGCTCGACCCCAATGACCCTGGGATCGTGACCTGAGGCAGAATCAAGAGGCAGATGCCCAACTGAATGAGCCACCCAGGTGCCCCTAATGCTTTCATTTTATAGATTAGGAAACTGAGACCCAGTGGACCCGATGAAGGCAGCACAGCTGTTTGGGCAGAGTTACTGTTAGAACTCAGGTCTCAACTGTTAACCCAAGTGTTATTGCTTCCCCTTTTCCTTATCTCACGGCGTTGGGGCCACAGTAATGGTAAGCACTATGTCTATTTTGCATGAATCTCTCTAAATTCCTAGATTCGACTCCTTCCTGTAAGCCCAGAAGAGGGCTAGCTATTTGACTCTTGAAGCTGGCAGAGTAATCCAAGGAGGTCCATCCTAAGCTCCCGTCTGTGCCTGTCCTTTTAGTATGGGTAGGGAAAAGTGCCGGACGGTAGGAAGACTGTTACGATACATCCTCCTGGGCTTTTAGTGTCCTCTTGTTATCCTTCTCTGTGTTCCTTTGGGCTCTTTTTCCTTACACTTCCGTTCTTCAACTTCCTGTCCCTCTCCCTTCCTGGTAACACTCGTTGGAGGACCTTCCTGGATCTTGTACAGAGAAAATTGGAAGCCACCAACCAGGTTTCCTACAAACTCCCATCTCTGTGCCCACACTTGGATCTCTGCCCATTTTGTTCTCCTTATATTTCTGTGAAATGCGTGTCCCTTCTTCCAAATAGATGTCCCCTCCCTACTGGACTCCTCTTCATCTATCCGTTGTGTTTCTTCTCTCCTTATATCTTTAACTTTGTTCCATTTGGTGATTTCTTTCCAATCTATGCTTGAGCCTCCCCCCCCACTGATCTCGTATCTTCCTCTGACTACTGACTTTCCTTTTTCTTAACAGCCAATCTTCTTGCAATAAGAAGCCTACACTGCTGTTTCCTTTTTTTCTTCTTTACCTGCCCTTATCTTTCAACCCAAAGTAATCTGGGTTTTCCTCCCACTACTCTTCTGAATCTACTCTTGTGGGTCACAAGAGATGGGCTTTTTGCAAAACTCATTGGATATACACTTTCTAGGAATCCTCATATTTAACTCATGGGCAGCATTTGAAACTGATAATTGCATTTATCTGAAAACACTTTTCTCATTGACATACATGGCATCAGAGACTCCTGGTTTCCCTATTATTCTCTGACCACTTCCTCTTGGATTTTTTTTTTTGTTTTGCATTTTCATCGTTTATCTGCTTAGGTCTTTAGTATCGGCCCCCGTTAGACTCTCCCCAGACCATATGACCCCTTCCGTTTCACTATGTTTAATTTTTCATCCATATTCTCACAACTCCCCAATCTTTATTTCCAACACATGTGTCTTTACTGGACTTCAGACCCACTCATTCAGTCACCTACTAGACATCTGTGCTTGGATGTTCTACAGGCATCTCCAACTCAGTACAGAACAAATTATCTTTTGTCTCAAACCCGCTCTTTCTCCCATGTATTTGCGTAAGCAAATAACGCTGCAGCTCAGGCTACTAACTTGAGATTTCTCCTCAATCTTTTTTCCCTAACCGATGCTTCTCATTCAATGCCTTGAAGACATCTTCACACAACCCTAATTATTTTTCAAATCCATCCAATTTCCTACATACCTTAGTCCCAGCCACTGTCCTCTCTTGCTTGGGTTACTCCATGTACTTCTAACTTGTCTAGCTCCTGTATTGTTCCCAGTCTCCTTTCTATACTGCAGCCAAAGTGATATTCCTAAAACAAAAATCTATCCAAGTCATTCTCTTGTTTTACGTTTCTCCGTGGCTCGGTATTGTGTAAAAAAAACACACGCACACATAATACTTTCACACTTTTTAAGTGAATTACATGATGTCGCCTCTACTTATCCATTCTACTTCATCTTGCCTCTTTTCGTTGCTTTTACTCTTTGGTGTAGTAAACTTACTTCCTTTCCACTGATATGTCATCCTTTTCCTGTCTCTTTCAGTGAACAAGAGTTTACTGAGCATTTACTAGGTGCTAAGCACCATGTAGGAGAACCACTTGTAGGTCTGCCTTTACTCTGTCTTCACTCTTTGTCTTGTCCATCTTCCTTTTAATGTAGCTAAATCTCACCCATTACCCTGGACTTTCCCTGGGAAGTTTCCTCTGATATCTTTCCCGTTAAAGGTTCCTGCTGTTTGCTTCTGAAGGGTCACCTTGAGAGTCTTTCCTGGCAGTGCTTTCTACTTTCTTTTATAATTGTTTATGTAATTACTGGTCTTCCACACTAGATTGTACGGGCATAAGAGTACAGACCATAATCTGCATTGCTCACTACTAGGTCTCTATGGTTTAGGACAGTTGAACTAAGGAGAGGTTTGGTCAGTGCTGGTTGAGTAGAGAAGCGAGTATTTTTTAAAGTTTGGAAGAAGAACGTGCATGATATTTTCAATGCTAGCAATCTTCAACTAACGATAATAATAAAACATGCAGTTGACAGCCAAAGAGGTAAGAGAAGTTATGTTTCAACTTCATCCTTTCATCAGAGAGTTTTAGAACATTCCCGGACAGACCTGGCCTAATAGAAAGAGGAGATTAAATAATATGTGGTCCCGGCATGCTTACAAATGTCTACAGAGGGCCCCATATTAGTCGCACGTTGACATAACTCAGGGAGGGTCACGGCAGGTGTCAGCCTTCTGGTTCTCTACTGCCAGGATCAAGAGACTCAGCGAACCAACCCTGTGTGGCCATGATGTCCAGGTTCTCCCTCAGGTATGTGAGGAACAGAGAGAATGGGAAAGGAAAAGAGAAAAATAGAAGGGGAGTGAAGATAAATGTAGTGATTGTGGGGTCTCTGCAAACTGTATGTTTTCAATCTTGAGCTTGATCTCCAAGGTTAATGAGCAGTAGCCTGTCCAACCTGTGATAAAAGGTACAGTGATATTTGTGGCAAGGTTGCTACATGCAAGGAGTTCTTATTAGTATAAAATCACCTAGAGGAACAAATATAAAGAGTGACAGAGAATGACTTTATAATGGTACAAAGTTAATGAGCACAGGAATAAAGGGCCTAGGGCTAAAAGGCAAAACTTAATATTTGTGTAAGGGATAGCACGATGATCATTAATAAGACTGATAACGCATTATTAATGGGATCAGAGCTAGCAACGTGGCAAAGATTCCAACGTGATTATTCTGTTAGGTAATTTATAACCTGTGTTTATCGTAAAAAAAAAATCCCCTGGAAATATTCACCTATCAAATATAATGGCAGGTCGGATTTAATAAAAGCTATACTATTTATTGGGTTTTACCATATGCGGTAAATGGTGCTAAGACTTATTAGCACTATTGGATTTAGTCTTCGTGGCAAACATGAAGTCGATGATATTATCCCCATTTCACCTACTGACTCTAGTCCATAGGTAGGCCTGGGTTTTAGGATTCCACAGCCCGTCTTCTGAATGGCTAGGCTCTCCAGCTATTCTGCTGTAGATTGTGGAAAAGTCCTTTTCTCACTGTGACATGTGCAGGGTGGGCTGGGCTGGATGTGAAGATGAGGAGAGGGCCTGGAAGCTCAATTCTGAATGTGCCTCCCCCCCCAACAGAGTTACCAGTCGGAATGATTTGTGCTTAGATGAACCACTTACCCGAAAGTGGTACCTGACATTTATGTCATCTCTTAAAAGCGGTGGGGAGGGGGGCACACTGTTCCTAAAAGATCCCTGTTAGTATATCTTACATGAATAATACTTGAAGCCAGCGGTTAGCAAACGCATATGGAGAAAACTCTACATGTCTAGTTTTCAAATAGATACGGGGGCGCTGTTGAAAACAGCACCAAGTCCAGTAAGAGTGATGGATACGTAAACAACAGAATAAAAGGCCAAGAAGTAAGAGAAAGTATCCCATCTCTTCATCTCTTGCCTCCTCCTGGATTCCTTCAGGAATGAGCATGTGACTCCCGTGACTCACGTTCTTTGCCAGAGGTTTGAGTCGTGAGCATAATGGCACAGGAGAGAAAACAGGACTTGTGTCCCCCTGAGGGTACCGCTCTGGAGAGATGGCCCGTTATTCCCCACCGCCAAGATTCCTAGAACTACCCTCTTTCTCTGCTTCCTGGGGCCTGATGGTCCTCTTGTAAGTCTTTGAGAGACTTAGAGCTCATCAATCTCATCAATGGATTTCTCTTGTATAATTGTATCTTGTGTTGTTGCTGCTGTTGTCTTTTCTTGTTATTAGCAAGAGACTGCTTTTGTTGTCATTGTAAGACCATGGATAATCCACAAATTGGTGGCAGGAATGGCTTGTAGTGGACAACCAAAGCTAAAAGATGGAATTGGTTGAGTCATGGCAGAGTGTGGGACAGTGAAGATCCTCCCACCTCTGACAGAGAAGTCAACAATGCTTGTTAAGTGACAGCGGAGCACCTCCTGATGGTGTCATTTCTTGTTGTTTTTTTGATACAGATCTATGCCTACAGCACAATGTAACTTTGGAAGGTTTTGTGAACACATGCCGGCATCTTGGAATTTTCGACTTTAAAAAAAATTAATAAGCATGGGGCATCTGGGTGGTTCAGTCAGTTAGGCATTTGACGCTTGGTTTCAGCTCAGGTCATGATCCCAGGGTTCGTGAGTTCGAGCCCTGCATCGGGCTCCATGCTGCTGGTGCAGACCCTGCTTAGGATGTTCTTTCTACCTCTTTCTCTGCCTCTTTCCTGCTCTCTCTCTCAAAATAAATAAAGTTTAAAAGAAAGAAAATAATAGGCTTAATTAATTTAATTTTTAAAGAAGTTTTAGGCTCGAAGCAAAATTGAACGGAAGGTACAGAGAGTTCCCATATACTCCTTACCCCTACACACCTACAACCTCCCCCTCTTGATCACTTTACGAAGTTCTCAGAAAGATGTTGTAAGAAAGGTCCTCACTCGGATATAAGCTAGATCATCTCAGCACAGAGGAGAGGGCTCTGCCATGAGAACAATTTAAAAGTTGAGGGCTGTGAGGGGACCCCTCACTAAGAGACAGATATACAAAGGGTAACCCTAACCCTAACCCAGATCCAGAGACCATGCCTTGACAAATTCTCTGACTTCAATTATTCATCTCTGGATTTTCTAGAAAGTTAACTGTGCAGTAGCCAAGTGAATTTTTAAGGTACTCATTTTGCAAGGTCTGGGTCTGCAATTTCTTAGCCCCTAAAACTTCAGGGACAAACAAATTGGGGTACTCTGGCAGTCAAGTCGCCAGGGAAAGACTATTCTTCAGTTTTCTCCCATACGTGATTTTGAAGAACAGCGGACATGGATGGTCTTTCCAGAGGAAGAACCAGGAAGGTCGTATTAACTAATTTAGAAAAGCCACTTTACTGATGGGTAGGGAACGTCTGCAATCCCCGTCTGGCAGAATACGATATGTGTTTGAGAGCAGTACCCATCGCTGGTGGTTTTCCTTTGTCTGTTCTTGGCCTCTTTAACTTATTTTACTCCACCACTGTATGTGGAGTGTGTTGGGTGGTTAATTTTACAGGCTCCTAGCAGTACAAGCCTCACTTGCTTGGACTGAGAGAGGAGGTCCTGAACCAGGAGGTAGACCTGGCCATTGGGTAAACTTTTTGATTGTCAGTTTTGAATCATGTGCTTTCGATCGTTAGTGGAAGAGCTGGTAGCGACAGTGTTCTGGAAATACTATGTGCGAAAAAAAAAAAAAAAAGAGTAGTATGAATGTTAGCCAGGCTCTGGGTAGAATATAACGGAAATCTTTGGTCTTCCCATCATCTTTTAATGCCTTTTTCAAGGAAGAACCCAGTTTTCTGTAGTTTAAACTTTTCCTTCATTTAGTATCAGTGGACCATTGTATCCTGTCCTGCTACCCTTTCTACAAATAGGATGGTCATAGAAAAGGCAGTTAAAAACTAAATTCTCCCCTCCCTAGTTACAGTGACTGGTTTAGGATTGGACAGGTGGTCTAAGCTAGGCTCATTAGAGACCTCTCTGTGACACTTCTGTTAATGGTCTTGGAGAAGAAGCCTTGTCTTTACTAGCATCACTAAACCAAGAGGCTGTGAGTCCCGGGCCGCTCTTAGCCACTGACCTGTCACACACAGAGTCTTTCATGGGGAGTGAAGAGACAGAGAGGGAACCAAGGACCCGGCTTATATATTTGGAGCCCCAGGATATGTAAAGCCGTCTTCCCCCACCCTACCCCCACCAAGCTGGTTTGTACGCTGTCGCCTACATTGCAAAGCAGTTGGGAGCAAGAAAGTATCAATTCTTAATTACCTGCCTGGAGGTTGGCTTCAAAGGGGACCAGGCTTTTGAGATGGGTTTAGAAGCAGGAGCCAGGGGTTTCCAGTCAGGAAGCATGGGAAAAGGCATTCACACAGAGGCTCATGCCTCAAGGCAGACTTACAAGAGTGTGCAGTCTATGAAGGGGATAGACATTCCAAGCATCAGCAAGGGGGGCAGAGAAATAGAGATTAATTTCTGGAAGGTGGTGTGAGGGTGAGACCAAGCGGGGCTTGTTTGCTTTCTAGTGGGTTCCAGCTTCATCATATAACCTTGAAGGGCGTTTTGAGGGGAAATAGCAGAGCAAGGGGCGGGGGGTAGGCTGGCCAGGAAGCATGGGCGTTGGAAAGAGCAGGCACCCAAGGACCCAAATGCCTGGAAGCAAATGCTGGCTCTGTCATTTCTTCTCTGGGTGACTTTGGATGAGTTAGTTACCCTCCTTTTGCCTCGCTTTCTTGGTCTGTAAAATGGGGCTGCTACCCACAGCACCCACAGCTCTTACAGATTTGTTACAAATATCAAATAAGCCAAATGGAAAACCCCTCAATACGTGCTTAACCCAGGCTAATTTCTCCATAGTGGATTATTATCTGTGATTCCGAAGTAAAATTTGGGGGAGAGAATTGAGGATTTTTGGAGGGATGGGAGGCAAACTCTCGATCATTTGTAGGTATTACCCCTTGAACACAGATGAGTTTCTCAGCCTAGATAATGGGTCTCCAGCAGGCTCCAGGAGAAGAGGATGTAGGCCTAGCCCGTTTGGGCAGGAGAAGGGGAGCAGAGTAAAAGACGGGTTCAGAGCACGTGATGTCATTCAGAAGACAGGCTTGGGTGCACCTCTCGAGTTCGGGGCTTGGGCGGCCCCCGGGGAATCGCATGAGTTCACTGGGGCAATGCAGGAAATAGCTGTGGTTGGGGAGACAGACTCCAGAGGCCAACAGCCAATGGGAAATTTGTGCCTAGAGATGGCCTTGACTGTGGCAAATCAGTGGAGGAGTCTTTGAAGATGTGAGAGATAACTCTTCAATTGAAACTTCAGACAGGGGTCTGCAGGAGGCCAAAGCAATAGCTCAGAGGGCACGGGGCCAGATCGTTCAGTTAACGCCACGGTGAGAAGTTCCACGGGATCCTTAATAGTTCTCACGAGTCAGGGATTCCATTTGATGCCCTATCACCCAGAACACAGGTTTAGCAAACACGCTGCCCTAGATGTCAGCAGCAGGACAGGCAGAGCCCTCAAGGGCCACTACCAGGTTTAAGGCAAGGGCAGAGCACAATTGTAAAGGTACAGAAAGGTAAGGAGAAAGCAGAGGGAGGAGGGCGATGTGGAAGAGCACAGAAAAAGAGAAAGCGAGTGAGAGAAAAAGCATGACAGGAGGCATGTAAGGCGGGAGTAGATGCATAGCTCAAACACTTGATACATTCTCTAAAGACCGTTTTCCTCCTGTGCCCGAGAGCCTCCTGGGGAGATGCGATAAACCCAGAGAATTCCACTATTATGTCTGTTTCACTTTCTCTGCGGCCCTCATTTAAATTATTGCCTCTCTTGCCATTGTCCTTGGAGTATATACCTAGAATTTCACTACGTGTTAAAAATCAACATTCACTTACATTTGGCACGCAGGCTAAGCCTTCCCTTAGATGCTGCGGCGTGGTAGCAGCCGTGAGATACTTTCTTTACCATTGAAAACTCACGTCCGACTGTCTTCTTCATCGTGACGAGGTTTCAGGAAGACTCCATATGTATATTGCCTGCACCAGACCAGCAGGGGACTGCTCTGAAGGTAGGAATCGTGCAGCTTTCTCTCACCCATAGTATTTAAGATAGTTTCTGGGAAATAGTAGTTAACTCAAAACATGCTAGTGAATGAAGCATCTACTATTTGCTGCCGCTTTGGCTGCCATAGTGAGCAGGAGGAGAAAATTAAATAGTTGGGCTTACTTGGATTTGAATTGTTGGCCCATTAGCCACTGCTCTGTAACTTTGGGCAGATGCCTTCTAGGAGCCTCCTTTCTCCACCGAGAATGGGAGGAAAAATATTTTCATGGACTCTACAGGCTTGTACTGAAAACGGAATGAGATGATACACAGTATGTGATGCCTAGTGAGTGCTCAATAAGTGTTAGGGAAAAACAAATTCAAACTCTCCTTTTCCGGTGTAGTCTTTTACTGTCTCTCACAGTCATAACAAGTCACAGAGTTCACAAATGCATGCGATAGCGTGTGAAATTTGGAGGGAAAAAAAACGCCACCTCACGCATGATCGTTTTTGGAACATCCTGCCTGGTTTCAGTATATAGTCTGGCCCCCTCTACTTAAACAGCAGCAGGTCCTTGAAGGGGAAAGTGAGACTGTAAGAAACCTGACCTCAAGTCCAAGCTCTGACAATTACTATTTAATCCTAAACAAGCTGTGTTTGTAACCGCCCCTTAGAAAGAGCTGGTCTGTCTGGATCATTACTGTATTCTCACTGTGTAGAAAAGAGCGTGCCGTGCGTATAGGAAGCACCCAGTAATGACCTTTTGAATCCATGTATCTGTAAAACAGGATTTTGTAAAAATTAAGTGAGATAATAATAATCATAGTTAATGGTTTTTGAATGCTCTTGGTGCTCTAGGCCCTCTTCTGAGCGCTTCAAATGTGCTGATTCATTGATTTCTCCCAATCATTCTGCGTGGGAGGTGAGCTTATCTTTCATCTCATAGCTGTGCACATGTGGGCAAAAATAGAATCAAGAAATTGCCCAAAATCATAGAGCTAGAAATGAACAAAACCAAGGTTTTTCCTAAATAGTCTGGCTGCACAACCCAGGCTCTTAGTGACAAGGGTATATTGACCATCGGTATGGGTATTGTAATTGTCTACCCATTCTCCGCTTTGCATAACCACCCAGATTTTCATTCAGTTATTTAAACCTTCTTCATGTGGAGTTCGTGTGCACGGCAACTTTATACTTTAGAACTTATTTTTTTTTTGCAAATGAGGATATATTTGTGTGTGTGTGAGGGTATTGTCCTGAAAAAGCAAAATGGAGCTCTGAAAATTAGGATATTGACATTTATTCATTGCTTTCATCTTTTTCTCAAATCACATTCAAGTTTTGTCAATTGTCCAATGAGTGACTTCTAAGCATAATAGTCCAATCCAGATGTGGCCATGCTTTTCGTTTTCACGTCTTTCCGCCTCTTTCGATCTAGAATAGTCCTTCAGTCCTTCCTTCCACGGCAGTTATTTTGTGAAATATCCCTCCATTTGAGTTTGTTCCCTGTTTGCTCATGGTTAGTTTGAGGTTACGCATCGTTGGCAAGAATATCACAGAAGTTGATGCAGCCCGTGAGTGGTGCACGATGTCTTCATGGATGTCCCCCTCACCTCCATCAGGTTCCACACATGACATCCGGTCACTCGATCCCCTACCGTCAACACCCTCATGACCCTGCTCAGGCTTTGACACTCTGCTCTGGGCAGCCACAGCTCCCATCTTCCCCTCCCTACACCAATGCCTACTTTGCTCAGGCCCCACCTGTTGACTTTTAGACCGAATTGTTTAAGAGCATAAAGTAAAGGAAATGAAGGAAAGGAACAAGAAAGAAAAGGGAAGATGATAAGGAAGAAGAGGAGGAGGGAGAGTCAAACCTATACCCACTATACCCATTGATTTTCACTTTTAATAGCCAATTGATCTTTGTAGTTTAAGCCAATATGAGGGTTAGTTGGTTGGTTTCTGTTGTTATTCGCAAACCAAAACCTATTAACCTATATATAAAGCTCATAATAAAGAGCAGGTGAGCAATAATGGAAAGCTCTTGTGGGGTGGTGATGTATTTGCAAAAAGACATTACACACGGAATCCTAAGACCTGAGGTTAACCCAAGAAATAGCTGTGTCACCGAGTACAAGACACATTAGTAAAGCCCTTGGTTCTTTATATATAAAGTGAGAATAATGGTTGTTACTTTATGAATGCTATTAAAGCTGCTCTTAGGGGTTGAATTGTGTCTCCCCCAGAAAGATAGGTTGAAGTCTGAGCCCCCAGTAGCTTAGAACGTGACTTTATTTGGATACAAGTTCCCTGCAGATATAATAAGTTCAGATGACATCATAGTGGAGTAGGCTGGTCCCCTCATCTGATGAGAGTGGCCTTCTTATAAGGGGATGGGCATGTAAAGGGATGAAAATACAGAGAAAACGATTGTGAACATGAGGCAGAGATTGGAGGGATTTATTTGCCAGCTGAGGAATGCCAAGGATCATCTGTCATTGCTAGAAGGAGGAAAGAGGTATGGACAGATTCTCTCTCGCGGCTCTCAGATGGAACCAACCTCACCAATACCCTGATCTTGGATGTCTGTCTTCCTGAACTGTGAAAGAAAAAAGTTCTATTGTTCTAAGCTGCCCAGTTGGTGGTGCTTTGTTTCAGCACCCCTAGGAAACGAGTGGGCATGCTTTATAAAATTGAAAGCTGTAAATGAATGTAAGCAATTACTATTACGGTATCTTTCTAACTTCACTATTGAGAATGACGTAAGTCATTGAAAAATTCCCATCCCTGGTGCAGCCACTATGGAAAACAGTGTGGAGTTTCCTCAGAAAATTAAAAATAGACCTACCCTATGACCCAGCAATAGCACTGCTAGGAATTTACCCAAGGGATACAGGAGTACTGATCCATAGGGGCACTTGTACCCCAATGTTTATAGCAGCACTCTCAACAATAGCCAAATTATGGAAAGAGCCTAAATGTCCATCAACTGGCGAATGGATAAAGAAATTGTGGTTTATATACACAATGGAGTACTACGTGGCAATGAGAAAGAACGAAATATGGCCCTTTGTAGCAACGTGGATGGAACTGGAGAGTGTGATGCTAAGTGAAATAAGCCATACAGAGAAAGACAGATACCATATGGTTTCACTCTTAGGTGGATCCTGAGAAACTTAACAGAAACCCATGCGGGAGGGGAAGGAAAAAAAAAAAAGAGGTTAGAGTGGGAGAGAGCCAAAGCATAAGAGACTGTTAAAAAACTGAGAACAAACTAAGGGTTGATGGGGGGTGGGAGGGAGGGGAGGGTGGGCGATGGGTATTGAGGAGGGCACCTTTTGGGATGAGCACTGGGTGTTGTATGGAAACCAATTTGACAATAAATTTCATATATTGAAAAATAAAATAAAAGAAAAAAGAAAAATTCCCATCCCTTCTAAAACTACTTTTCTTGTTGCTGTGCTGGAAAAGACCTAGAAGTTCATGAACACCAAGGTGACCTCATTTTGGCTTATACCTTGTGACACAGACTCATCACTTGTGAACCTATCAGAAGAGGTGATTGGTTTGCCATGAACACATCCCCTGCAGTTCTGACCTCAAGTGATGTTATCCAGACAAGGATGTGCACTTTCCCTGAGTCACAGTGTGTCTTTTGTGCTTCCAAAATAATACTAACAGTAAACTTTGGTTATGGTTACTTTACATCAGACACTGCTCCAAACACTTCATGTGCGTTATCCCTTTTAATCTACACGACTCCCTTACAATGTGCCTGATCCTAGGTGAGATTCACCAGTAGAAGACAATCCACCTTAAGTAGTTGACTTCCCTTTTCTCTACCAAGAAAGGAAAGCTTAAGGGCCATCAACCTACAGAAGTCTTGGGGGCTAGATCCTCTGCATCTGCCGCCATCATCTTGTAACTTTCCTGTTCTCTTGCCTCTGAGCACTTGGCCTTTCAACAATCCCTCCACTCATGTTATGTATTCCAATATACACAGCCTTTTATGAATAGAGGCTACCATTTCTTAATGTCTCTGGGTTTAGTTTAAACCCCAGTGGCACTCTTCCATCATTATTCTTTCTCATGGGTCATGAGTTTTAAAGGTATTTATTTTTGGTTACACAATTTTTCACGGTGAAGAGTACCCATGAGCTTGCACAGGTCAAAGAATACCCATGACCTAGGCACTCTACAATTTACCCTGAATTATTATTAGAGGCAAATTACTCTCAGAAGTATCTTTTCAGCATCTTCCTTAGTACCTTTTCTGGTAAAAGAAAGGCCTTCTATTATTGCATGCGTTTATTTACAATAATTGTGTTTCTTTGCTTTGGGGCTGAATGACCCCGGTCACCAGATTTTTCTTAGTTGCTCCTGATAATTTCCTTGGTCATACTCCCTTTTGACTGCCCCACAAGATTTTCCTTTTGGGGTACACAAATCTCAGTCTACCAGCAAATTAGTATTAGTAGCCAGAAATAAAAGCTTGTATCTATTGTCTGCCAATCAGAGGGAGATACTAGTCTACTGTTGAAAATTTAAGTTACGGATTTAGTACCACTTGTACCTTTGGCTTCTCATAGTAGTATCTTAAGACTCACCTGCTTTGGAAGAGGCTTCGCTAACAGAGGTCAAAAGGACTGTGTCTCTTAACAACAGAAAAATACATCCAATAAAAATCACTTGGTTCTCCCATTTTGTTAAGCGGAGAGCAACACTTGCTATAAATCAAAATAGTCATATGAGTTATTTTTTTCCACTAACATCAAAACCAATTACCTGCTGTAGTCATGGAATTTTATCCAGTCTGGAATAGTTGATGATATTTATGAGGTACTTACCACGTATTCGGTCATTGTCTAGGTACTTTACCTGTGTTAATTTAATCTGTATCGCCCTAGGAGGTCAGAGAGATGATTGGTCCCATTCTCCCAATGATGCCCTGAGGCTAAGAGAGATTAAATCAGTTATCCGGATTCTTGGAGCAGGAGACAGAGACAGTGTCTGAACCCAAGCAGTGAGCTCCAGAACGCTGCTTTAAACTCTGCAGTAAACACTAAACTGGGTGACTGTTCTCAAGAGCTATGCATTGATTCTTAGGCATTTCATCAGATTTTCTCCTTTTGCAAGCTTTAGTTACTTTCTAAAGGCCCATTTTGCTTAGCATCGATTTCACATGCCTTACATCTAGCTCCGTGAAACTTTTCAATTGAATTGATTTAGAATTAAGTAGTGCATCTTTCAGAACAGTTTAGATAATGCATTTGGTCTAAGTTTTGCAGTAGAATTGAATTCCAACTCCACCTCCTATAAATTTTTTTTTTTTCTTAATCCAAAAGTTGGCTCTGTTGTTGGGCAGATAGTGGATGGGCTGGTCGACGGTCCACATATCTTATCCTTCTTCATTACCAGCCTTAAGTCTAGTAGCAACCATAAGTACGCCAGTCTTCTTGGTGACGAATTGGGATGGGACAGGATTATAAGAAACCTGCTCGTGGCCAAAACCAGGTTCAACACTTGCACGCTACTAAATTTCAACAAGGATATCATGCTTGCTGTGTCTATAGAAAAGTTGTTGTCCAAAACGGTGAGCTGTTTTCTAGCGTTTTTCAATGCTAGGAGTCCTGTGTTACCAAGGCAGAAAAGATGACGACATGATTTTTTTATGTTTCCCCAATAATTTTAATTCAGAGAGGACCCCGCTTTAAGTTAGAAGGTTAAGATGAGGAATGAAGAACAAGCAATCACAGAAACAAGAGGAATAAATCTGTATGTTCTTACGACTTTGTTTGGCCCGTGACTGCTTATGCAAAATACACGATTAAGTCAAGAAAACAACTCAGGAAAAGCTGCTTGGATTTGAAGTGGTAGTCTAGAAGAAAAGAAGGCAATTAACTGAAGAGTAGTGGTCTGGTGTCCTGTGAAATTCTGTGTCATTCGTTTCCGGAGCTGGGTGTGAAGAGAGCTTTGTGCCAGTAGATCCAAGAGAAAGTCCTATAAAGGGCAGCATATCCTTGAGCTTGAGTACAGTCCCATCTTTCCAAGACCCGTCTGGAGGTCATGACTGGATCTCTGGGAAATGAAGGTAAATGGGCTGAAAACATAGTGTGCTTTCCCTGCCTGTAGGTGCCCAATGGCAACAAAAACTGAAGGTGAGATTCTGTGGTTTTACCTTAAACGCGGAAGGCATATATCTGATTCCTGCAAAGGAATTCACTGTGCCAGGTAGCCCCATGTGTACAACAAAAAGTAGAAAGCAACGAATACGGTTCGTACGTTTCAGCGTTCTTTTGAAAAATTATTTTTCCATCTTTTGTCTTCATCTTCGATACCTGCGTGCACGCGCGCGCACACACACACACACACACGCTATTGAGCCAAATAAAAATATATCCAAAACTTTGTTAAGCAAGTCCTACAAAATCAGAGGATAATTAAGATTTTCATTTGAAGCCAGCGTGACCCTGTACACAGTGGTGTAGGTTGGTCTCATGGTGGAGCTGGTCGTATATAAACTGAATTTTCTACCAGATCGGTGAGAAATCTGGTGTTGGAAAAGGTGCACTCTCAACAGGAATGCAGCTTCTCAGAAATTCTTGCTGCCGTCCCGAACCACAACAGCAAGTCACTTCAGAGTGCGCTGGGGCAAATCACATACTGTCATCACGTCGTGGATCATAATGAAGCCTAGAGGCTGATGGAACCCACAGCCCTCAACGCTAATCTCCATGCCAGGCTGGAGGCTTGAGAAGTTTTCTGATGGGGATAGAGAGGAAGGGATTGAAAGCTGAAGTGAATGATTAAAGCCACATGAACCCCATAGGTGAAATTATTTCAACAGCAACATGTCTTATAGCCGAAGTGTTGATGATTAATAAAATGAACAGAACAGGTCAGAAATTCCCTAGCTGCCTCAGGTCACAGGGTAGGAGGGTCAGTCAGGACCCGGCGGGATTGCCTGCTGCCTGGGGGCCAGGCCAGAGCCCCTTCCAGAGATGCATGGCGGAGAGCGAAATATGGGCCATTGCAAGGGAAAGTCGTTTTTTGGCCCTTAAAACTGGCACAAGTAGGCATCCGTGCATCTTTTGCACATGTCCTATTTATTTTTATAAATTAAAGAAATGCCTCAAAGAGCACGTTACCTTTTTAAAATTCACGGAAGGGTGTTTCTGAAAAGGGTAAATAACAACGCGCAAGTTTATATGCAAGGTCCTCCCAGCCAATCACCACAATAGGTCAGTGTCAAGGGCTTTATTTTAATTCCGCTCCTTCCCTCCCACCCCCACCCCCTGAATATAGAAGTAATACATTTCCGGGGTGCCTGGGTGTCTCAGTGGGTTGCACATCCGACTTTGGCTCAGCTCACGATCTCATTGATCTCATGGTTTGGGAGTTCAAGCATAGGGCTCTGTGCTGAGAGCTCAGAATGTAGAGCCTGCTTCGCATCGTGTGTCCCATTCGCTGTCTGCCCCTCCCCCACTCATGATCTGTCTCTCTCAAAAGTAAATAAAACGTTTGAAAAAAAGAGGTGCCAATGCATGCTACACCATGGATGAAACCTGGAAATGTGTGGCTAAGTGAGAGAAGCCAGGGGCGCCTGGGTGGCTCAGTGAGCTGAGTGTCTGACATCGGCTCAGGTCATAATCTTACAGTTCGTGGGTTCGAGCCCCGCGTCAGGCTCTGTGCTGACAGCTCAGAGCCTGGAGCCTGCTTCTGATTCTGTGTCTCCCTCTCTCTCTGCCCCACCCCTGATCACGCTCTGTCTCTCTCTCTCTCAAAAATCAATAAATGTTAAAAGAAAAAAAAATTTAAAAAGAAGTAATGCATTTCCACTGGAGAAAAAAATTGAAAAATGAAAAAAAATCATGGAGGGAAAGAAAGAAGCACTGATATTTCTGTTACCAGTAATAACTCTAAAACATATTTAGTTGTATTTTGTGACCATTTTTGGTCCACACATACACATTTCTCCCATAGTTAAAGCTGTAATGTACATATAGCTTTATACCCTGACTTATTTAATTTAGTGATAGGCATTTTTCATCCAAATTATAATCCTTTTAATGGCACCATTATATTTCACCATACTTGTAGACCAGGATGCATTTATTCATTCCTATGTTGTCGGACATTTACTTGTTCTTTTTTTGTTGTAATTGATCTGTGATGGAGACCTTTGAACTAAGAACACTGTTCACATTTCTGATTGTATTTTAATGATTATCCTGAAGATCTTTTTTTTTTTTCTTAACTTATGCCTCTCTTTGGGGGAAGATAGTGCTATCAGATGAGTATACGCGGTATGTTCCATGGATGGAGTCCCTCATGGACAAATTCTTCTCACTTCATATAATTCACCAGTGAATGTATCAAACGCACATTACGTAATTTACAAAACTCATTCTTTCAACTTGATCAACCACACATGTGAGGCACAGAGCCGATCTGTTGGTCCATGTGAAGCCTTGTAGAGTTGTGGTTACCTTGATTAGAGATTCATTGCTTTAGGCGTTGTAGAAATGCAACTCTTTAAGGCTGAGTAACTCTTTCCATGGATAACCCCACAGCTAGATAAATGATACCTTGGGAAAGTTATAAATTTCTGTCACTTGATTTCAACTGGAGAATGTAATACCACAATGCTGACTCCTCCGTCCTCATCAGATCACAAACAAGGATAGACTTTCCATCTGATTCGACATGGCAGCTGAATCTACTGTATCCATTTCTGACTCCGCAAGACTGTCAATCTCGCCACTGAATAATATAAAACCTGTGCTTGCCAAGTCTCTTGCTTACATGCCAGATGGAGGAAAACTGCCACCATATCCAATTTGTAAGCTTGAGTATCTGATCAGAGAGAAAAAAAAAATCATTATTCTTGTGACCAAGAATGGAAAGAACCATGTGATGATCCATGGATGATGAACTTACGGAGGACGAAAAAAAGCAGGGTGCGTAAGCTCACAACACAATCCGCCTCTTGCCAGACATGGTTAATGTGTATTCATGTAAACATATAAAAGCTATGTTTTCACAAAACTGGGCGTGCTGTAGAAAGTACATCTCAGCTTTGCAGCATTGCTATGCCCCTAAACTGTTTGATAAATGAGTTTTCAAGGCTATGCTGAAATAGTGGGTCAAGGAAAGGTAAAATACATTATGGGTGAGAGAATTAATCTGGTCAAAGGATAAATATTTTAGAATGTAAATCTGCACAGGGTGAGATCATCTCTGCTCATCTCTGTCTGTTTAGATCTGGCATCGAATCATCCATATTTAGGCCCTGTGTTTACTGTGTGATGATAATATGATTGGGGTAGCAATAATAACATTTTGAATTTTTCTAGTACCTTATAGCCAATGGAGTTGAAGTGTAGCACAATATGCCAACCCAAAATATGTCAGTTTAGCCTATTTTGAGCTGAAGGCAATTGAGAAGAAGCAGATGAAAGAAAACCTCTCTGCCCTCCCTCTATTTGGCCAAAAGCAGAATATGCGTTTGTAAAGGGTTCTCCTCTACCAGGAAGGACAGAACTTAACCATCAGAGACAACTCTAGACCCTCATCAGCCTGGAAGCTACACAACAGACCTTGCTTAAACTAGCCTATAACTACCATTGGTTTCCCCAATATATTGCCTTCCTAGAATTTGTTCACTGTGAGAGCTCAAAGCCTTTTTCCCTTTACTTGTTAATCCACTAAAAATTTATCGTTCTTTTGTCATGATGCTGTATGAACCCAAGTGTTAGCAACCCCTTTGATCGCTTCATCATGAGGTATTCTCGTGTGTGCGCGATGCCCATGTCAATAAACTTCTGTTTCCTTCTCCCGTGTTAATCTGTCTTTTATCACTCTCACTTATGGGGGCCTCTGCCAGAGAACCTAACATGGGTAGAGGGAAAGATGTTTTCCCTCCCCTACAAAGTGATCATGTCTATTATTTTATCAGGAGAATAAATGTGTCTAAAATGGTTCCAAGATGCATTTGTAGCATTCCTTTCCCAGTCCCTCAACTTGCATCTCCTACCTAATCTGCTTTTTGGTACAGGTCATGGTGAGCGAGTGTCACCCAACTGTAGAGCAGACATTGGAGTTAGAAAGCCTACGTGGGCTTTGGGGATGTAGGCACCATATTTGGGTTATCACTAACATGGAGGACATCAACCAAGAGGGAAGTTGGTAAAGATCCATGGCAACAATGTTTGTGAAACTGTATTGAAATTCGAGTAGCTAGTGCGTATTTTTTTGTTACGTTATACCCATCGTGCTGTTTTTAAATGATATTCTGTGTAGATATATTTGGGTTTGCATCTCTCCGTGTTGCCATGCATATAATACCCATGTGTATAGGTCTGTATGTTTGATGTGCACACATAGGCATGTGTATGTAGTGCATGTATGTGTATGCGGGGAGAGTTTATGTTATATGACAGAATGTTTGGTTAGCCCTGTGAACTGATGGCCTGAGCTGTTCTGATATTTTTATTTTTGCATGTGCAACATCTCTATGATATTTGACTCTGTGAGTAGAATTACCATTTTCGCATGACTAAAAGTAAATTATTAATAACTTCCCGAGGCGTACAGTCCCTTTGAAGTCTTTGCCAAAAAGAAGAGGTAGGATCTTAGGTAATTTACTCATGTCTGAGGATATGCCAGTTCTGGCCTAATCACCGATGTGAGGATTGTAGATTGATAGGTATAGCCCTGTGTCCTCCATTCTCATGAGCTGGTATGTGACTGTCCCTGTGGTCTCTGGGTTTTCTTGTTTGTGTGCTTTTATTTGTTTATTTGGTCTTCACCACTTTTAAAATAATGCCTATTTGTTTTGAGAAAGAGAGAGAGAGCATGCATGAGCATGAGCTGGGGAGGGGCAGAGAGAGAGGGAGAATGAGAATCCTAAGCAGGTTCCATGCTATCAGCACGGAGCGCTGAGCCCGACGTGGGACTTGATCCCACAACCTGTGAGGTCATGCCCTGGGTCAAAATCAGGAGCCAGACGCTTAACAAACTGAGCCACCGAGGCACCCCTTCCCCTTTTTAATAAGCCATCGGGGAAGTAGGATTGGAGATGGTCTGGAATTTTCCCCCTCCCCTGATTTTCCCAGTGCCCATAGTGGAAAGACTATAGACATCCCTCCAGTAGCGTGCATCCTGTATGACATTCCCATGGTACTTGCCAAGTACCTCTTTTCGACTGCCACAGTGAGTGTCATTCTATGTTGTCGTGTTTTACTACTAGACTCTGGGTACCAAGACAGCACAAATGAGGCTGTCTTATTTGTGCTTGGTGCCCGGTACATGGCCACCCACTAAATACTGGCCTGAAGGCACAAATGAATCAATAGCAGGTAACTGGGGAAAGCTCCCAGGATCTAATGCAAATGCTGAGTATAAAGAATTAGTCCTGGAAATGGACTCCTTCTCCCCTGCTGACGAGGCAAACAAAGCCAATTTTTTGAATAACAACCTTGTAAATAACATTAGTGGCAGAATTTAGTGGAGAAGTGAGACAGCCCATGTGAAAAAGAACCTCTTTTTCTATCTGAAGTTTCAGCTTATTTTGCTGAGTGTAAAATTCTTTTATATACTTCTACGAGAAGGAAGGAGGCTGGCTTTATTATATAGGCATAAATGCAGGATGAGGAACTTTGAAAAAGCAAAGCAATTGAAATTCTGTATAGAAAATGTTTTAAAAGGCTAATGCATGCATACTGTTGTACATCTGGGAGTAAAGTGACCATGAAAAGGAAAGAAAAGAGACAGAAAAACTCCTTCGTATTTGTACCAATAAAATGTAAATGCATGTTATTTCTCTATGAACATCATCATATTGGATTTGTAGAGCACTGTTTCCCAGAGTTTAAAATGCAACAATCCATAGAGAGAAATTGTTCCTCTGGCAGCCAAGCCTTGAAAAAAAAAATCGGGATTAAAAGCAAATACATACGAACAAAAAAATTCTTTCTCAGCTCGCCTACTAGAAATCAAACCCATTTTATATACATATGAACAAAAAAATTCTCTCTCAGCTCACATGCTAGAAATCAAACCAATTTGATTTCAAACTATTAGCAAGAAATGCCCGGCCTATTTACCACCTGCATTTTCCCAATAATTTATAATTAGAACTCAGCAGTAAGTATTGATTTCCAATTGATGGATATCATCTGTGCCCTAATAAACTGACAGACCTTCAGAAATCTATCCAGGGAGACCTTTAGAATCCATGACATGAGTTAAACATATTTTATTTAACACCAGAGGAAATTTGCATTTCATCTCTCAGGCTTTGACGAAGCCATTGTAAATGATTTAGCTTAGCTTTTAGATTTCAGAGTCATTGGGCACACTCTTGTATAATTCTTAGCCTTTGTTCAACCAAATGGAGACGACCGACGGTTAGCGTGTGGAATAACATGTCAAAAATACGGGATGCTTAAATTCACGGTTTGTGGATTTAGTAAAGATGTGGAATAAAGCCTTTGATGCGTGTAAAAATCACAGTCAAATGTAAGTGAAACCTAATTGTAACATGTAAATGAGGTCTAATTGTTTACCGTGCTCTTGTAACTGGAATCCTGCTGGGTGATATGCCCAGGCGTCCCCTAGGAAGTGGTAATGGTAATTCATTGAGATCTGGGGGAGGGTTAGCTCCCACAAATGCTGTCATTGTTTATGGGCTGATGGGTGGGGCATTTCTTTCAGGAGCGAGATCTTGTGTTTTGCGTGGCCGGCGGCTTATCGGAGGCATGGCCACTGGGGACAGGTGACAGATTCACACGGAAAAGGCTAGGTTTTAAGAAAAGGCAAGGCAGAGAATCCGTGTCCTTAAAAGGTAGCTCTGCACAAACTGAGGACCCTCCAGGAATGCATTATTTTACCAGCATTATTGTACTATTCTTCTAATGGGAGAAAAAAACCAGGTAGACGGGTCCTCATCAGTAAGTACTCTGCATTACTAATGTGTTGAGTTACCGTAACTTCCATTTAGATTTTTCTAGCAGAACTAAGGTTTGGTGTTTTTTCTTGTTTGTTTTGGTCTTGTTTTGGGGGTTTTTTTTTGGGAGGGGGAGGGTTTGTTTTTTAAGGAAGGCAGCAACAAACAGGTTTAATATAAAGTGGGTGCCCTTGAGCCTTTCCGTGTGGATTTTGTTTGTTTTCTGGGGAAAAAAAAAAAAGGATCCTATTAGCAGGTTCATTTGTATAATAATCATTCATTAAAATAGGCTCGGTGGCAGTGAAATCCTGCACTTGAATTCCAGCAGAAAGCCTTTAAAAAGCTAAAATGTCAAAACAATAAAACTAATTAAGGCAACAAAATAGCTTTTTCCAGCTTAATGACAAGCTGGTCCAAAAACACACTTCAATGATTTTTCTTTCCTCCAGAGACACTTTAAGTAAAGCAAGGATAGAATTTTCCACAATCATTATCCAGCCCAGTGTCATCTAGGAACCTAGCCCAACTGAACTGTCTGGCAGAGGGGGTAACATGTCTACTTTTGGCTTCCCTCTCTCTCCCCTCCCTCTCCCTGCCCTCCCTCTCCCTCTCCCTCTCCGCCTGTCTTCCGCAAACAATTCTGAAGGTTTACAAGGCTCCAGGCACTGAGGAGACTGAACCAGTTGTGGATCCTAAAGTCAAACAGCAGATGAACTAGACAGGAAGACAACATGTAAATAAACTCGAATTCAGGGGAGAAAAGGAACACGTTTCAAAACGACAGAGAAGTCGCAAGTAACTTCTCTACACCCTTTGCCCAGGGACTGGATTCAAGCTCTGCCATTTATTCTGGCAACATCTTCATAGCAAAGGATCCAGTCCAGAGTCGTGGCTTGGTCCCAGTTGTCGCTTCGATGTGGAACAGTTCATCAGTATGTCTTTGATTTTCGTGATCTTAATCATTTTTGAAGGTGATAGGTCGGTCATTTTATGGGCTGCCTATGAAATACCCACAAATAGGTGGGTATTTGCGGCTGACACTTGACGTCTTGATGTGTCAATGTGCTTTCATTTTCGGGACAGATGACATTGATCTGATGGCTGTTGGGCTTGCTGTATCTGCAAGCTCAGTCGGTACTGGTGTATGGAGCAGTTCGTAGACTCCCCTTGTGTGGTTCTCCCCACATATTCTAGCAGCATCAGTCCCTCATTCAAGAGCTTGTGGAATGCCTAGACCTTTCTGATTGTTCTTTGTGTTCTGGTGTAGAATACCCAAAGTACTCATTAGGTGCCAAGAAGGTTAATTTTTCTTCCTAATGTGAGTGGATACAAAGAAATTTGGTGACTATGTTGAACTGTAAACCTATCTCTGAAAAAGATCACAAAAGACCTCGAGAACTCCTTTAGTAAAGGCATTTCCTAACCAGCACCTTACTCAGCCTTGCCCATACTGGTTTAATGATAATTTTTGGTTGATATTTAACCAGCAAAAAACAAAAACAAAAGCAAAACTACACACATAAAGAAAAGGTAATTTAAGATGAAACAGAGAAAAGTGGGGGGAGGGTGAACTTGAGTGTTCCAGGTTGGCAGAAAATTCTGGTAAGTCGTAGCTTAGACAAGGTTAAAAGTCTTGAATGCAGTCTCACCATTTTGAACTTTATCGAGATTAATGTACAATTGTAGGCAATTATTATGTTTTCTGCACTGTTTACAGACTTGAGAAGAAATAACATTTGTTGAGTGCCCCCTTCATCTCAGCTATACACACACACACACATACACACACACACACACACACACACACACACGCACGCACGCACCCTAAAGACTTAAACTACCCAACTCCATAGAGCTTGCATTAATAGGACTTTACTTTTCTGTTGTCTTTAATGATATAGCTACCATTCCAGGAGAATCTTGCACAAGCAGATAACTTGATTGTTCATTATAGGAACTTTCCAGGAAGACTCATCAATTCTTCAGTGGAAAGTATCAACAGCTTACTAAACTCCACGATTCTTTGAATTCCTACCCTCAGAGATCCTTGCCTTGCTCTTTCCACTTGAAGGAGATCAGAACATGCCACCCTAGGGGCGCCTGGGTGGCTCGGTCGGTTGAGCGTCCGACTTTAGCTCAGGTCACGATCTCACGGTCCGTGAGTTGGAGCCCAGCGTCGGGCTCTGAGCTGATGGCTCAGAGCCTGGAGCCTGTTTCAGATTCTGTGTTTCCCTCTCTCTCTGACCCTCCCCCATTCATGCTCTGTCTCTCTCTGTCTCAAAAATAAATAAACGTTAAAAAAAATTTTTAAAAAGAACATGCCACCCTAAATATGCCATGTTTCGCATAAGGATTATTCTGTGTGAAGATAATTGAGAATCAACAGAGGCAGAGAGAAGCCATCTCGAAGCTTCCCATATGTAACTAAACTTCTGGAAAAAAGAGCAAGTTCTGGAAAAAAAGGCTGCCCCAAATTCCTTCTTTTAGGCAGATTTACTCGCAGAAAAAAAAAAAGTGAATAAAATATATTGAAATCCTTTCTCTGGGGGAATTTTATGGCCCTGAAAGAGAAGTAAAGACCTCTCATAGTGTATAGATAACCATTATCACAGACTTTTGTATCTCCCAATTGTTTTCCTAAAAACCCACATGGCTTTCTTAAAGAAACCTATTTGTTTTTTCTGTCAGAAGCCTTTCTCCCCATCTCCCTTTCCCCTACTAAGTTAGGCATGTAAACCTCTAATTATTTAGTGAGTCTATGACCTCTATTGCTGGCTGCCATGTGCAAACAAATAAACGTTTCTCTCCTGGGAATCTTTTGTCAGTTTCGTTCACAGCCCCCCCCCCCATCACTAAGCTTAAGAGAGGAGAGGGAAAGATATTTCCTCCCCTTAATCACTTGTCCTAATTGTTACATCGTGGTCCTCACCCAATCCTATGGAGTCTACCCATCGAAAGACCTAATTTCATGCAAACTTCCAGTTCTGAGTGGATTCTGATCTTTCTGCCTCTGAGTTACGACCAAAATTCTGTGAAGGCAGTGTTCTCCATTGTTGTGATAAGTAATAGACTGAGTTCTGTCTCATCAGCAGGGTTTGTGGGTGATAACTGGGGGGGGGGGGGGGGCAACACTCAGTATTCTCGGGTTAATTACCTAACCATTTTTTAAACCAAAAACTCCCAATATTTTTAAACTCTGTGGAGAGGATCCTTTGGCACTGCTACTCGACCTCTCAGTCAGTGTCTTTAGGTAGAATACTGGTCTCTGTTGGGCTAATATTATTTTGTGGCCAGGGGAAAAACGTATGGTATGAATAAATGGGACTGGGTAGCTCTGGAAGACCGAGAAAGGGTCTCTCCTCTTCAGGACAGAAATCCAAGCCCTGGAATGGACCCTGAAGCCGTGTTGATGCCAGAGCATAAGGCAAAGCACAAGCTGACCTTTCCCCCACCCCCACCCCCACCCCCAGCCCCCCAGGTGGGATGTGTGTGACTTTCCTCAGGTGTTCCTGGCTGCCCAAGGGCAAAGCAAAGGACAGAAAACAAATGGTTAAATGGGTAGAGTCTCCAGCAGTTTACAGATACCTTGGTGTATTACAAGAAAGGGGCAATCTTATCAATAGCCTCATCTCCAGGAGCTTCCTCCAGTCTTAAGAATAATGCTTTGCTAGAGGGAAAAACAGTGTTAGTTGGCAATAGTTAGACCTCCAGTAATCGGAGTCTTCTTTAGAAACTTCCTCTTGACTTTACCTCCCCCATCTCCACGGTATATAAGCAGTCACTCTTCACAACCCCACTGCGGCTCTTTCTGCCCACGGGTCCTGTCCCCGTGCTTTTAATAAAGCCACCTTTTTTGCACCAAAGACACCTTCCAGAATTCTTTCTTGGCCGCCAGCTCCGAACCCCCAGCACTCCAAAACCCCATCAGTGTGAGATCTGTAAACTTCCAGGAGAAGGTTTGCCTGTCTTGCAGGCTGGGTAAGAAAGCCTGTTGAGTAGAAAACTCCTTGGCTGGAAAGTCTAAAACCTTTCAAGGAGAAAAAAAAAATGTAAGTAAACTGCTTACATATCCAACAGAACAAAACAACAGGTAAACAATATTAAGAAGAAACCAAAGTTATTAACTTTAACTGAAACTTAATGCAGTGGATGCATTTTTTCCCTTGCAGCTTCAATGAGCTGTTTGCAAATACGTTTCCTTTTTTTTAATGTTTAAAAAAATTTTTTTAATGTTTATTTATTTGTGTGTGTGTGTGTGAGAGAGAGAGAAAGAGAGAGAGAGAGAGAGAGCAGGGAGGGGCAGAGAGAGAGGGAGACACAGAATCAGAAGCAGGCTCCACGCTCTGAGCTGTCAGCACAGAGCTGACGTGCAGCTCCAACTCATGAACTGTGAGAACATGACCTGAGCCGAAGTCAGATGCTTATCCAACTGAGCCATGCAGGCGCCCCTGTAAATACATTTTCTTTTTTGCAGGCAGTGTATACGAGAGGAAGGTTTTCCCTCCTGTGACTCATTTTTCATAAACACATTTGGTACCATTGTAATTTTGTCATTTACATTTCTTGGTTCTTGTGTTCTGGGGGCCACAAGGCACTCCTAATCCAGAAAGATTTGCAAATGGTGGAAACGTGGGTGATTGTTATGTATCTTCCCTTACACCCTGTAGGTATTTCTCAACCCCCCCCCCCCCCCCAATCCCGTCCCCTCACTCTTCCTTCCCCTCAATCCACAGGTTTGATCTCTCTACCAGCAAATGTGTAATTCTGTGCTCTGGCTTCATTTCCATCCACTTGCTTTGTCTATTCTTGGAGTGAAGACTTCAACTTTCAATTCTTTTTTTGTTTGTTTTTTTTAAAAGTTTATTTATTTAGAGAGAGACAGAGACAGAGACAGCACGAGTGCGGGAGGGGCAGAGAGAGAGGAGACAGAATCTCAAGCAGGCTACCCAGACAATGCAGAGCCCTATGTGGGGCTTGAACTCTTGAAACCTGAGCTGAAACCAAGAGTTGGACGCTCAACCCACTGAGCCACCCAGGCGCCCCAACCTTCGATTATTTTCCTACTTACTTGAAAAATAGATGACATGGGTAATATTCGTGTGGAGAATGTTTTTGAGGTTCTTAAAGGCTTTTAAGAAGCAAACGTGCACATATTGTATATTTGCAAATGGGGGGAGTGATTATTTTAACAAGAACGTTGTCTTGATCAGAAGACAAAGATAGGAGCCCTGGCAGTTTAATATGGTGTTTGATTATTTCTTGGAAGATAAAAAGAATTTAATTTGTCATATTTGTTAGATTAAAATACTGTCTATTAATGTACATTATGTTTCTTTAATTTTTTTTTTTTAACGTTTATTTATTTTTGAGACAGAGAAAGACAGAGCATGAACGGGGGAGGGTCAGAGAGAGGGAGACACAGAATCGGAAACAGGCTCCAGGCTCTGAGCTGTCAGCACAGAGCCCGACACGGGGCTCGAACTCACAGACTGCGAGATCATGACCTGAGCCGAAGTCGGCCGCCCAACCGACTGAGCCACCCAGGCGCCCCACATTATGTTTCTTTAAAAAAGGTTCTCTAACAAAATAAAATGATTGCCAGGTTTAAGCTAGCTTTTATCTGCTCTTCACTTCTATCATGTTCAGTTTATTCACGTCCTTCTTTAATTTGTCTGTTAGGTTATTTATACTTTACTTATTAATTTGTAAAAATATTGTATGTAATAAGGACCTCAACCCTCTATATCTCATGCATTTACACGTATTTTTGCCAGCTTAGTACTGACACTTTTGATTTTCTGATACGCAAAATCATTAGATTTTTTTGTATTCAGATCTCCGAGCATATATTCTAGATTTTTCTTAGGCTTTATTTATTCATTTGCTTAGAATGACACTTTCATATCCTGTAATCAGAGAGTAATGTCCATTTTGTTTTGGTTGGGTTGGGTTTGCTTTCGGTTCCGCTGAAACTCTAAAGTTTTAGGGAAAACTGAAAAGCCATTTTAGCTACAGTAAGTTTTACGGCCACATAAAATTACTAGAAAGGATACTAAGAATGATAAAGTTTTGGAGTTAGAAACTTTGAGCTCCTTTGTTTGGTTTAATCAACATTAGAGTCGGCTACCCAGGTGGTTTTTCTGATGGATCTTTGAAGCCACTAATTCTCAGCTTTGGCCTGATGTTAGAATCTCTTGGGGAGCAGTCCATTTTTCTGTGGTCTAGGCCCTCCCTCCAACGATTTTGATTTCATCGGTCTGGGTCAAGTGGACGCATCAGCCTTAAAAAAGAAAAAGAAAGGGGCGCCTGGGTGGCTCAGTCGGTTAGGCGTCCGACTTCAGCTCAGGTCACGATCTTGCGGTCCGTGAGTTCGAGCCCCGCGTCGGGTTCTGGGCTGATGGCTCAGAGCCTGGAGCCTGCTTCCCATTCTGTATCTCCCTCTCTCTCCGCCCCTCCCCCGTTCATGCTCTGTCTCTCTCTGTCTCAAAAATAAATAAAAACATCTAAAAAAAATTAAAAAATAAAAAAAATAATAAAATAAAAATAAAAAGAAATTCCTTAGGTCCTTCTCCTGTGCAACCTCGGTTGAAAACCAGTGTCATCCAACTGTTTTCATTTCTAGAAATAGAAGCTGAGGCTCACCGAGGAGTCAGGACATGGGAGTTTAGATAAATGCTCAGGAGTCCGATAGTTGGTCCAGTCTGCTTTTTCCTACACTTGGGCTTTTCTTGTTGTTGGGAGATCGCGGGCAGGAAGAACCGAGGCCAGCTTCTCTAGTTTGCAAGGTCTTCTTTTCCCCTCACACCGATGGGCAGGCAGTTGGTTTCATGATTACATGGATTCTTAACCTAGTTTCTTTCCTTGTTGTAAGGATCGTGTCAAGGCTTTGCGTTAATATTCCCCTCCCTATCCTTTTCCCGACCCGCAAAGGCAAGCAGACAGACCTAAAAAGTTAAATATTTATGGTGCTTTTTCATTGATAGTTGAGGCTGTACCTTGCCTTTCTCTCTCTCAGGGATTGGCAGTGGATTGAAAGGAAATGCAGGATGGAAAACAGATGGGTGAAGGAAGACACAGAACAAGACATGGGGACAAGGTGACAGCGGGGTGGAACATATACCAGAAGGATCTGCTTCCTTCTGCCTTAGAATTTCTTGCTCGTTGCCAGTGCGATGAAGCCCTCTGAAACCCCAGAGATGTGGGAGGAGGGAAATGTTTGCCAGAAGCAGAAGGAGGCGGTGGCAATGATGTGTGAAGCTCAGGTGCCTGATAAAGTTGATGACAGCAACACTGCTCTGCATTTTCTGAGGCACTGTGGCAGTTGGTATAGTGCCCTTCTTTTTTAAATGTTTATTTATTTTTCAGAGAGAGGGAGAGGCAGAGTATGAGTGGGGGACGTGCAGACAGAGAGGGAGGCACAGAAATCGAAGCAGGCTCCAGGCTCTGAGCTGTCAGCACAGAGCCCGACGCGGGGCTCGAACCCAGAACCTCAAGATCGTGACCTAAGCCGAAGTCGGATGCTTAACCCGCCGAGCCAGCCAGGTGCCCCTGGTACAGTGTCTTGAATCGTCTACACTCTGTATGTTAGAAATGAAGGTAGCCTTGGAAAAGTTTTATCTGACTGCTTCAACTTCCAAATAAGATGAATCGTCAGAGTCTATGATCTAACTAGATGTCGGTGCCCCGGGTATTTTGTCTGTATTATTTAGTGCCATGATCCCAGGACTTAGAATAGTGCTTCACACTGAACTAGAGCTCTGCAAAAGATCTGTTTAATGAATGAATGAACATCGGGTCCAAGTCCTAAAGTCAGATCCCCCCCTTTGCCCCCCCCCCCCCCCCCCGGCCCCGGGGTCAGACAGGAGGGAGGATAATAGGGAAGCAGGACCCTGCGGACCTCAAAAAGGTTACTCGTAGGTGTTTTTTATTTCTTGCCTTTTAGTTTTTACTAAAATGCTACGTTGGGCAAAAGTGCTGAAGACCAAGTTTGGCCCAGAGCGGCCAGGCTGTGATCTCTGTACCTGGCTGCTGTGGTATTTTTGGTAATCCGTGAGTTTAGCTGATGGTGAAACCAAGCCCCTCCAAGGGCTTTCATTTCTCGGCGTGGCAAGGATTTCAACAGGTTGCTTGGATCCTAGAGCCCAGGGTTTCTAAGCTGAATGAGCCCCCAGAGATGATAGGCACACCCATTTCATTTTCTCATGAGGAAGCCGCTGCCCAGAGAGGTGAAGTGAAGTATTGGAAATTAAACAACCTGGTAAAAGTGAAACGTTTCTGGATCCGGGGGACTGGAATCCCAATCTGGCGTTATGGCTCCCACGCCACGCTGACTCTGCACTTTATGGAAAAAGCTTTATTGCATTAATTCTCTAAATGATCATTGCTTAACTGGAACCAGGCCTGCTTTTATTTTAATTGAGATTTTATTTTCGCCTGCCTCGAGCAAGGAGAGCATTATGGTATTTTAAATGAGAACCAAGGAATTACCTGCACTTCAAATATTAGCAGTTACATTCTGCTAAAGACGCATGTGGACTATCTATTAGAAACATGTCGTAGGTAAACCAGAAACATTTCATACTAATTGTTATAAGCGTATTATCCATCAAAATGTAAATTTCCCAAAGAGGGCTTTATGGGGCTCATAATTTCCTTTATTACAAAATGGACTTGAAAACTCTGGCTGGCTCCTTGTCCTTATGTAAAACCTTCATTTCCTGTGGTGCCTCCAATTTATTTTTCCACAGCTCTAACAGCTTTCACACTGTGATTTTCTATATCTGTTGCAAACGTTCAACAATTTACAGAGAAAATTTTAGTCCGCGGCTTTCTGCTTTTAGCTTTTCATGTATAAAGATTAAAGAATGAATTTGCAATCAGCAGATATAGAGAAAACATCTCCTGCTAGAATAAAATAGATGGTTCAACGTCTGAAACCCCAATGGAATGTATAATATCTACCTACAGCACTTCCTCTCTTTTGTATTGCGCCTCCTGATAAATAGGCCCCCAGAAGAGACAATTTGGGAAGCTGGAAAGTACTTTATTTTTCTTTATAGCATGACATAGCATTGGCCAGACCTTGCAGGCGGGAGAAGCATCGGAAGCAGAGAGGCAGGAGGAGACCTAGGGGTGATAGTGACTGACAAATCAAAAGAAACTTTACGCTGCCTAATGCGAACCTTGAAGGCTGACGCTCTTTTGGAAAACAGCGCAGAATTGGAGATTACACCTAGAATGTTGATTATCCGCTGTTGCCACCTCAGGACTTAAAAACATGGTAATGCAGTCAGGCACATGCTGGTACATTACTTAGAGGCTGTTTGCGGGGTGTGTGTTTGTGTGTGTGTGTGTGTGTGTGTGTGTGTGTATGTGTGTGTGTGTGTGAGACAGAGAGAGAGAGAGGGAGGGAGGGAGGGAAGAAGTGAGTGGGGGAGAGAGAGAGATTTTTGCATTTCTTTAGTAAAAATGCCAGCTTTTGTAAAAATGGTTTTCTTTGAGGTTGGGTTTATAAAAGCAGAGCTCAAACACGGGAAAGGAAGTGTTCAGCCTGTCCAGTTTGCTCTGACCTATCTAAATGGGGATCCTGCAGACTTCTCAGGCTGGGGGAGTACCTCTCCTCTTAGATCTCCAATCCAGTGTGTCTGAATCTGCTCTGCCTGACCCACGCCTCTCGCAAAAACAAGAGCTACTCTTCCAGAAAGGCACGAATACGAAAGCTTTTATTTCCGTCGTTAGTTTGTACCTTTTTTATTGGGGGGATCTAATGGAATGTAAATACTGCTCCAGGGATTCCGACCCAGCTACTCTAACCCTGCGTAGTGGGTTTGAAAGCACATTTTCCCTGCCAGGTGATCAGTGCATTGGGTGAGGAACCGGTGGAGAGTAAAACAATAGTTTTATGAGCTCAATTGTGTCCCCTCACAACTCATGTGTTGAACGTACTAATCCCCAGCACATCAGAATGTGACTATTTTTGGAGATAAGGCCTTTAAAGAAGTAATTAAGATAAAATGAGGTTGTATGGGTGGGCCTTAATCCAATATGGCTGATGTCCTTAGAAGAAGGAGAAATCAGGGCATACATAGACATGGAGGAAGGACCAGCAGAAGAAGACAGCCATGTACAAGCCAAGGAGAGAGGCCTCAGAAGGAGCTAGTCTTCCTGACACCTTCATCATTGATTTCTGGCTTCCAGAACTGTGAGAAAATACTTGTCTTTTGTTTAGTCCACCGCGTCTGTGGTACGTTGTTATGGCGGCCCTAGCAAACTATTACAATGAGTTTCAAGAATATATTAGTGGAATTAAAATTATTTTATATGGTGTTTGACCTTCTCCTGTGACTCTCCTATCCAAGCCCTCCTTTATGTCTCTACTGCCATTACAGTTTTAAAGACTTTTTTTTTTTTTAATCTGCGATACAGTTGGGCAATAGCGAGAACACACTGGTTGAGGAACAGGACGAGCCTTACCAGCAGTGAGATCGAAGTGATTGCTGGGGAAGGTGCTAGGGAAGAGAAGGAGAAATTATTCACTGCCTTATGAGCCATATCTGCTTCCGCCGGTCCCATCTCCTGCATGGTGGTTATGAGTATGGATTGCGTGAGAGAATAAAATCGAGGACTGTTGGCGTTATAAACGGATCACCATGCACGGTAACTACGTGTTTCACAGGAGAATGTATGTTCACTCTTGTAAACCCATTCAGAGGCTGGAGAGATCACTTGGCTAAAAGCGTCGTGAGACTGAGATTGAAGCTGGACACTGACGCAGCACCCAGGGGGTGGTGATGTGCAGATACCCCGGCCACGCGTGTTTGGTCACAGATCAGCGGCAGCGGCAGCCCTTTGAAGTTCGTTAGCAATGCAGTATCTTGGACCCTACTTCAGATCTACTGAACCAGAATTTGCATTTTAGCAGCATCTCCAAGTAATACAGATTACAATTTGATCCTTACTAATGTATAGTATTGACAAGATACCTCTGCCAAGAGAAGGATCGAACATGGGGAGACGATGAGTAGAGTGGTCTCACAGGGCAGTTGGTGAAGCTCAATCCCACCTAAGGTACAGGGTTCCAGAGCTGGGGAAGATCTTTTAAGCTTCTTTTTGTCACTAACGGGTTTCTCCAAGATGGAGTAGGTCAACAGAAGCTTCCTTCCAGGAGCTTTTTGAGTGTTCTAGTGATCCACCCATCCTCCTACCAGCTCAGAGCCCCAGAAACTGAAATTTACCAGCCCCCAGCTATCCATTCTATACTCAGTTGATCCTTGAACGACATAGATATATATGAACTGGATGAATCCACTTGTAAGTGATTTTTTTTTCAATAACTATAGTCCAGTACTGTAAATGTATTTTCCTTATAATTTTCTTAACACCTTCTTTTCTCTAGCTTGCTTTATTGTACAAATACAGTATAGAATACACATAACACACGAAATAGGTGTTCATCGACGATGTTATCGGTAACGTTTCTGGGCAACAGTAGGCTATTACTAGTTAGGTTTTTGGAGTGAGTCAAAAGTTGCATGCAGGTTTTTGACCACGTGGGAGGGTAGCACTCTAGCCCCTGCATTGTTCAAGGTCACCCGCGTGCATCTCCTCATCCACCTTTGCTCTCTGGATCGAGTAGTGGGATATGAGAGGGCAGTGAGTGATGGAGGAGAAGCTTGGAGCCACAGATGATGCTTTTCTTACGTTATTTTATTCCTGACAGACCTCAGAGGAAAAACAAACTCCGCAGAAGAACATTTGATTAATGAAGCTCTTTTCAAAACTCGAAAAGTTTGAGGTGCCTGGGTGGCTCAGTTGGTTAAGCATCTGACACTTGGTTTCAGTTCAGGTCTTGAGCTCACAGTTTCATGGGTTCGAGCCCCATGTTGGACTCTGTGCTGACAGTGTGAAGCCTTGTTGGGATTCTCTCTCTCCCTTTCTGTTTGCCGTTCCCCCAGTCGTACTGTCTCTCTCTTGAAATAACCAAACTTAAAACAAACAAACAAACCTCAAAACACTGAGGCCTGGAAAACATGGTGGCAGGGGGTGCACTTTGTTGTCACCATTATCATTTTCACTGTCTTTAAACGAGAATCTCTTTCGTGTCCATTGCTTCACCTGTATGACTTCGGATGCTTACAGCAACCCTATAGTTATCATTTCTGCATGTCCAGTGGGGACCCTGAAGTTCAAGGGCTAGCCTGGACAGTGCCAGGGTTGGGATGGTAATAGCCCGCTCCAAAGATTTTAGTGCCTACTTTGGGCTGTATTTCTGCCCATTTGCTGTGCTTCTTCCCTCTTCTGCCCTCTGTCCTTTCATAATGCCCTGCTGAACACTTACAGTAAGAACCACATTTTTCAGAAACCCAGTTTTCTCATCCATACCTGTTGGAATGGATTCTCTTTGAGATACTATCAAACTCCATGTTTCTATAATTTACGAAAAAGGCAGCCCCACACAAGCCACATACAGGTGCTTAAGTCTTTTTTTTTTAAGTTTATTTATTTATTTAGAGATAGAGTGAGAGAAAGAGAGGGAGAGAGAGAATCCCAAGCAGGCTCTGCTCTATCAGTACAGAGCTCAATGTGGGGCTTGATCTCAAAACCCAGAGATTATGACCTGAGCTGAAATCAAGAGTTGGATGCTTAACCTACTGAGCCACCTAGGCATCCCACAATCACTTAAGTCTTACAGTTGTTTCAAAAAAACACATCTTTAGATTCTATATTATTTATTTCTGCTCTGATCTTTATTATTTCTCTTCTTCTTCTGGGTTTGGGGTGTCTTTGCTGTTCAGCTTCTATTTCCTTTAAGTGTGCTATTAGATTTTGTATTTGGTATTTTTCTTCTTTCTTGAGATAGGCCTGGATTGCATTGTATTTTCTTCTCAGGGCTGCCTTTGCTGCATCCCAAAGCGTTTGGATTGTTGTATTTTCATTTTCATTTGTTTCCATATATTTTTAAATTTCTTCTCTAATTGCCTGGTCGGCCCATTCATTCTTTAGTAGGGTGTTCTTTGACCTCCATACTTTTGGAGGTTTTCCAGACTTTTTCCGGTGGTTGATATCAAGTTTCATAGCATTGTGCTCTGAAAGTGTGCATGGTCTGATCTCAGTTCTTTTATAATTATGAAGGGCTGTTTTGCGATCCAGTATGTGATCTATCTTGGAGAATGTTCCATGTGCACTCGAGAAGAAAGTATATTCCATTGTTTTGGGATGCAGAGTTCTAACTATATCTGTCAAGTCCATCTGATCCAATGTATCATTCAGGCCCCTTGTTTCTTTATTGATCCTGTGTCTAGATGATCTATCCATTGTTGTAAGTCGGGTATTAAAGACTCCTGCAATTACCACATTCTTATCAATAAGTTTGCTTATGTTGGTGAGTAATTGTATTATATGTTTGGGGGCTTCTGTATCCGGCGCATAGACATTTATAATTGTTAGCTCTTCCTGATGAATGACCATTATTATATAATGCCCTTCTTCATCTCTTGTTACAGCCTTTAATTTAAAGTCTAGTTTGCCTGATATAAGTATGGCTACTCTAGCTTTCTTTTGGCTTCCAGGAGCATGATAAATAGTTCTCCATCCCCTCACTCTCAATCTAAAGGTGTCCTCAGGTCTAAAATGAGTCTCTTGTAGACAGCAGATAGATGGGTCTCATTTTTTATCCATTCTGATACCCTATGTCTTTTGGTTGGAGCATTTAGTCCATTTACATTCAGTGTTATTATGATACCACCTCACGCCAGAGTGGCTAAAATGAACACATCAGGAGACTATAGATGCTGGAAAGGATGTGGAGAAACGGGAACCCTCTTGCACTGTTGGTGGGAATGCAAACTGGTGCAGACGCTCTGGAAAACAGTGTGGAGGTTCCTCAAACAATTAAACATAGATCTACCCTAGGACCCAGCAATAGCACTACTAGGAATTTGCCCAAGGGATACAGGAGTGCTGATGCCTAGGGGCACTTGTACCCCAATGTTTATAGCAGCACTTTCAACAATAGCCAAATTATGGAAAGAGCCTAAATGTCCATCAACTGATGAATGGATAAAGAAATTGTAGTTTATATACACAATGGAATACTACTTAGCAATGAGGAAGAATGAAATATGGCCCTTTCTAGCAACGTGGATGGAACTGGAGAGCATTATGCTAAGTGAAATAAGTGAGGCAGAGAAAGACAGATACCATATGTTTTCACTCCTATGCAGATCCTGAGAAACTCAACAGAAGACCAGCGGGGAGGAGAAGGGGAAAAAAATGTTACAGAGAGGGAAGGAGGCAAATCATAAGAGACTCTTTAAAACTGAGAATAAACTGAGGGTTGATGGGGAGTGGGAGGGAGGGGGGGTGATGGGTATTAGGATCTGTTGGGATGAGCACTGGGTGTTGTATGGAAACAAATTTGACAATAAATTTCTTATAAAAAAAACCCCACATCTTTAAATGTAAAGAAAGAAAAATAACTGTGATGGGCATCCAAGTACACACTACACACATAACAAAGCCTGCCATGATCCGTGATCCCCACAGATCCCTTTTCTTTTCATCCTTTGTCCCTACTGGATGGGCTAAGCCTTGAAAGATGACAGGGAAAGGGTTTTGGGGGCACAGTGCTGACGTGGGCAGGGTAGAGGTGGGAAAGGAAAAGGAGCTTTGGAGAGGAAGGTTCAGAACAAAAACAGAGGAGACAGCCTCGTAAGATGGGCACCTTTCTTATTCCTCTAGTGACTTACAAGTTGAAAACTAGGGGCGCCTGGGTGGATCGGTAGGTTAAGGGTCCGACTTTGTCTCAGGTCACGATCTCACGGTTCGCGAGTTCGAGCCCCGCGTAGGGCTCTGTGCTGACAGTTCCGAGCCTGGAGCCTGCTTCGGATTCTGTGTCTCCCTCTGTCTCTCTCAAAAATAAAAAAAAAATTAAAAATGTTTTTTAAAAGAGTTGAAAACTAGATTATATATTTAAGAAGTTATTAATCTAGTATTTTTTGGAAATGGAAGAGAAAGGAACAGTTGGTGAGAGCAGGATGTGGGAAGCGGAGCTGTGCCCAAACTGGACATTTCCCATTTCACAGTTTTGCTTCCCAGTCAGGAACCAGGGCAGTCCTCCTCCTGTGACATCGCATCAAAGCATCAAGTGCAGTTCTTACAGAAGATCATCAGCAAATACTTCTGTTTGAATCTTTTTCCAGAGCAAAGACTGTGAGTCACATTAATCACAAGAGTACATGAAAAAATAGAAAAAAAAAAGAGCGACATTTGAAGTTGCTGATTTACTGTGTCTTAAAATTGAAAGGGTTGAATGCAGGGAGTAGACATCACTGTCTTCAAAGCATAGATAAGGCTGATATTGAACATTGTCAAAAAAGCAAGAAACAGATACTGCAAATAATATATAAGAGTGTCTTTCAAGGCTTTCTAATAAGATATTGTCCTCTGGTGACTTTGACCCTCCACACCAAACGCTAAGGAATACTTAAGCCCAATATGTCATGTTAGTAGAAATGCAAAAATAAAGCCTAGATTGGATCAGTTAAGAGTTGTTGCCTCCCTTTCTAATGGGAAGCCAGAGTACAATTAATGAAAGCTATGTAAATGTGCTCCAGGCTGTTAAGATTACAAAGAGAGTTCGGGGCTGGGGATAAAAAATTGGGAGAATGGGATCCACAATCAATTACAGAGAAGGTCCTCCTATCTCGGACAGGCACACACACTTTGATATCTCATCAGGGAACCAATTGCATCCCGGCGCCTTTTGGAAGCAAGTTGTAGGAACATGCTCCCTCCTATTTGGGGAGTGATACAAGGCGGCTATTTTTGAATGATTAATTAAAGGGAATCAATCTTCATTGCTTTGCTACTGACGTGAAAAGCGCCATGCCTGTGCAATAATGGCATGCAATTATTCAACTACCCCTTTGGCAAGGACAACGTAATTAGTCCTGGTGGTGTCGAGAGATTCTTTTTATTCCCAACAAATTGGCAGTTTTAATCAAGTGTTGCTGGAAATTTATCATAACACAGGGAAAACAATAGGTGAAGGTACAGGGCCCCAAGCTGTGTGACTCCTATCTACAATGGTACAAATTTACAATGCTAACAGCATGATAAATACTACCAATCCGTGAATGCGTTGATTATAATTTCATATCAGCACCAAGCCTTGGCAATTCCTATTTGTTTAGAAACACGGCAGTAACCCTTTGGGTGCTGCCTTGCGTTTGTTCGCTGAGAAAGTGAAGGTGTTCACCCTGTCCTGGGTGCCGGTGGCCGGGAACTTGGAAGGTTTCAAAGCACAGGGAATGGGGGAGGCGCCCAGAAATGCTAACCTACTCTGTCCACAGGAGCCTAGGAACTGCGGAGAGCAGGGCAGGTGAGATGACAGGCAAACTCACCATGTCCTATACTGTGTTTTACTCCCAAGAGCCTTATGCTGGGCCGACTCTCCAGGGATCCAGACAGGCCTTCTTTCCACTCTCTTCTCCCTCCTTCCATGTATTTTCATGACTCCTGAGATCTTTGCTTAAAAATAATAGCTATTTATCAAGCGCTTAAGAAGCATGCCAGGTATTATGTCAAGTGATTTATAGCGTGTTGTCTCATTTATTTCTGTGCAATACTTTATATTGGGGACTACTCTAGTTTCTATCATCTCTGATTTTATAGGTGAGAATTTGAGGCTTGGAAAATGCAGGGCAGTAGAGCAAGGACCCCAAACCGGGTGGCTGCGTTCCACAGCTGCCTGCTTAACCTCCTGCACTCTTAGGATGATGTGGTCTTAGAGGTCTGGCAGTAAAAAGATAGACTTACGTTGTGTGCCTCAACTTGAGCTAGAATGCCACAGCCTACATTATGTCTGCCTTGGTATTCCAAGAAGAAATCAGTGCTGTTACCTTCAGGGTCTTGTATATTTTACGGTGTGCTTCCATAACTCACATATATTTGTGTGTATAGGGGGTGGGCAGAGAGTTGAAAGGGTAGATATACAGAAAACCACAATTGCTATAACTTACCTCATCGATTAGAATCACCTAGAGTCCTTGTTAAAAATTAGGTTCCCAGGTCCCTACTCCAGATCTATTTACTCAGATCCCTGAGGAAGATCTTGGAAATCTGTATATCCCGTAGTCATGCTCTAAGGCAGAATATCCCATCTGTGTTAGTTTCATGAAATATTAATCAGTATATGGACCCCTCTCCCCTGCTCATGCTCTCTCTCTTAAATAAAAATAATAATACAAAAGTTTTTTGTAATGTAATCATTCTATGGAAAATATTTCCCCAGGTCAGATGATTGAGAGATATATGGATTATAAGATATTTAACCGGTTTCTTCTAAGAGACTCCAAATTTGATGCATGGTGAGGATTTCAAGGAGAAACTGATACTCACATGCTTGCCTAAGTCCTTGGGCTATGGATCCCTCTCTTCAAGGGGCATCTCTGGGGATGAGGAACTTGCAGGGCGTACCCTGGGAGATCCAGATCCAAAGGATGCTTAATGAAATAAAAGCATCACCAAGAAAACTTCCACTGCCAGCCTGAACAGCCTGAACAGTTCTGGAATCATTTGGAGGCATAATCACCAGTGTCTCTTCCCTAAAGGTACTTTAAGGCGATTTCTTTTTTTTTTTTTAATTTTTTTTTTCAACATTTTTTATTTATTTTTGGGACAGAGAGAGACAGAGCATGAACGGGGGAGGGGCAGAGAGAGAGGGAGACACGGAATCGGAAACAGGCTCCAGGCTCCGAGCCATCAGCCCAGAGCCTGATGCGGGGCTCGAACTCACGGACCGCGAGATCGTGACCTGGCTGAAGTCGGACGCTTAACCGACTGCGCCACCCAGGCGCCCCTTTAAGGCGATTTCTGGAAAACATTTCTAAGGAAACGGTGACACATTTATCCAGAAATTAGAGAGTGGGCTGAATTTGCTTGTTTCCAGTGAACTTGAGAAATGGATTAAATATCTCTCTGATGGGAGATTTTTAAGAGCATGTCCTTAGAGTCCATGCTGGAATGGTCCTCAAGAAATAAACCATCATCCATTTTTTTTTTCCTCTCTTTCTGCTGTCACAGGACTAGCGTAGGCTGAGGGAATAAAAGTGGTTATTTAAAGGCTGTTTTGGCATTCGGAAGGAGCTTGGAATCCTAGGTTGAAACCGGTTTGAAACACATCTCGTAAATCAAAGGATGTTAGCCCAAATCGCATTGCTTAAAGGTGAGCCCTCTTCCAAACGTAATCTAAAAGCTCTGAGAAGTCGCGATTGGCACAGTTAACACCAGAGTAGCTGATTTCTGGCCTTTGTAAAACGCGGTGGACCTAAAGCGGGTTTCAGGAAGGAGCACATCAAGAACTAACTCCCAAACCCAGCAGAGCTCATTTGTGGACAAGGCCTTGTCATTTGCTGCCTGATCTCACTTTTACTTCTTTGTTCTACTTGTCGCAAGAAGGAACATCTGGCTCAGAGCCTGGAAAGCAGACTGGATCTTGTCATTGCACCTGCCCCGGGAGGAGAAGGAGGAATACTTTACTGACAAAAGGTAGGATTTTCAGAGCCGCATTCCCACCCATTAAAGCAGCTTGTTTGATCCCTTCAGAAGCTTAAGATCAAAGGGAGGCTTTTTCCGAGCTGCCAACCCATGAAGCTCCAGGCACAGAGAAGGACCTCTTTGTTTGCACACAGCCAGGTGGACGAGCCATGGCACTTCCCAGCCGCAGGAGAGGCCGTGGACAGGTTGAAGGGTTGTCTTCATAGCTGGCTGGTGCCCGTTGGATCCCGGACCTTCCCAGGAAAGCAGACGTCCCTGTAAGAAGAACTCGGCAGGTCACAGCCACTATTCGACGAAGGACCTCCTAAAGCCTCTCTCTTTCTCTGCCTCTACCTGGAGAACACGTTACCGGCATTCATTTTATCCCCTAATCTCAAAGCTTTCTGTGTACAAGAAAAGCTCCCAGGTCCTTTCCTCCCCTGTAATTTACTGAACCCCATCGTGAGAAAACAACCCTGTAGTCTTAGTGTATTTACAAATCTCCATTTTACGTCGCACTTGCTGGCGTGGGCGCTAATGGAGGGTATGAACCAGGCAAATGAACTTGGACTAGATTCCCTGAGAAAGGGTGATGAGAGAATTCTGACCCCCCTCAGCCTGTCGCCACCTCCTTGCCAATAGCGGGAGCCCTGTTGGCCTCAGGCCACCGCCACATGCTGATTCTGGGCACAGCTCAAGGAATGGCTGGGTAGAGGTTCCCCCCCACCCCCCGCCCCGCCCAGAAGAGAGACAGCCAGACTGTGACTTCTTCTGGCAAGGGTTATAGAGTGCTGCAGAAGATTTTTGCTTTAAAAGTAATAACAACTTCCTCCGGCACACAAACAAACATGTATAAGCCTATCCAGAAAAACCCTCCCAGTCGCTGGAAGAGATACAGGACTGTACAGAAAGTGACTGTGGCTCTTCGTCTAATAATCTACACGTTTTAAGCCCAGTACCTACAGGAAGAGATGCAGGTGTAAGTTCAAAGTAGTTATGAATCTGTAGGGGAGAAGAAAGAGGAAAAAATGTGCCTGGATGCCTGAAAATAGGGACAGCGACCACAGAAGACAAAGGCCGAAGGAATGGGATAAAAAAAACCACGGTCCAGAGGCACAGTGGGTGCGTGTGCAACGGGGCTGAGTCTGCTCTTGGCCCAGGGATTTGTTGTACCCTGGGACAGATTTTTCCCATAGAAAAGAATCTTCCAGAAACCCAAGTGGGGTGGAAGTGTCATAGGATTCTGTCTAGAAATTTCCCGAAGCATCATGTTTTGTTTTTGTTTTGGTTTTTGGTTTTTGTTTTGTTTTGTTTTGTTTTAAAGCTCTGACTCTCTTCTAGGTCCTGTGTCTGAGGGCTGTTCGGCGAGAGGATGAGCAGAGAAAAGCTCCATTTTCTGACAGGGTTAGCTGAGGGTTAGCTCCGATCTTGGAGAAAGGAAATACTATCCATTTTGGATTAGAAGTTTCGGTTAGAACTAGACCAAGAGCCTTCAAAGCTCTGAGCAAGTCACACAGACTTAACTTCTGCACACTCAGCCCTAAGGACTGCAGGAATCTACCTTACATCAATTGCTCCATGACCCCAGAGAGAGAAGGGAGCGGCCTGAGTGACAGGTCACAGCTTTACTAAGTAAGGCAGTGAGAGACGTCAGTGGGGCGGGGGAGCAAAGTAGGAGTGGGGGAAGCCATTCAGTTTGCACGCATGTCCTTGGGCAGAGTCCTCCTCTGTGAGAGGAAGTCAGGGAGCCACTGTCTTCCCTTGGGCTCCACCTGGGCCATTGTTCTGTTCCTGTTTCCCCTCTTGGACTGCCGTAGTGACAAGAGGGAATGAGCGGTTGCAGTATTCACTGTGCAGCCGCTGAAGTTTGTATAGCTTTCTCCACTGGGGACCCAGAGGTAAAGCAGGTGCACTGGTAAATATTGAGACATGGAGAGTTAAACAAGGCCTTTTACCAGCTTGGAGGGATCACGCTAGGACACAGGTTGAGTTCGGGTTTGGACCATACACCTGGCTCTCCATGCCTCGGCTGGAGAACGGCAGAGCCAGGCATCCCGCTTCGGGGCTCTCCTCGGCATCAGAAAGAAGCAGGCAGGGCGTTCCCCCAAGGCAGGAGACTCTTGGATCTCATTTTTCTGGACGTTGGAGGGAGCGCTTTAGTAGGTTGTTGACTGCAGTTCAGAGTCTGTGACACGCATTGGCCATCACATGCTCTCGGGGGAGGGCGCAGATGTAGGTGAGCCTTCCTCGTATCCCCTGGTCCCAGTATTTCCAGTCTGGGGAGAGGTTCGGTGTTCCCTAAGAAATGCAGTCCCTTCTCCTAGAAGGAAATGAAACATAGACCTCTCTCCCCCTTTTTTTGGATGCACCCCCTCTTAGAATAATGAGGCTAAAAAGCACCTTCGTTTATTTTTGGTTTTATCAACCCCCTAGGAGGAAATTGAGGCCCAGTGAAAATAGCTGACCTCAGACCTGGCATGACGGGTGATGGGGACAAATGCGGTCGGCAGAAAGCCTTGAAACCAAGGAGCCCATTGTGATTGGTGTAGCCACTTAATCCTCAGCAAGGCAGAAACCGTGTCTATCCACAGACGTGTATCGTTGTTTAGCCAAGTTCCTGGCACAGAGCGGGGACTCAATAAAAATGTTCGTCTCTCACAACCTAAGTTTAATCCTCTGTCAAGTCCTTGTGGCCCCACTTTCAAAATCTGTCTCAACCCAACCACTCCTCACCTCCACTGCTTCTGCCCTGGACTCAGCTGATTCATTTCTTGCCTGGGGTGTTACAACCAACTCTATATGAGTCTTGCTCTGTGTGTTACTACCACCTTCTCCATAAATTTTTTCTTTCCCATAGCAAGTAGAATCATCCTTTGAAAAAATAAAACAGATGGAGGCACCTGGGTGGCTCAGTCGGTTAAAGTGTCCAACTCTTGGTTTCTGCTCAAGTCATAATCTCATGGTTTGTGAGTTACAGACCTGTGTCGGGCTCTGCGTTGACCCTGTGGAGCTGGCTTGGGATTCTCTCTCTCTCTCTCTCCCTCTCTTTCTGTCCCTCCCTGCCTTTCTCTCTCTCTCTCTCAAAATCAATGAATAAACTTAAAAAAATGATTAAAAAATTAGAGGTAAGACAGATGATGCAACTCTTCTCCACAGCTTCCGGTGCGTTCCTCAGCCCCAACATATGCATCACTGACTCTCCCAGCACCTCCTGGTAGTTTTTCTCCCCGCTGCTCCAGCCATGTGGAACCCCTTGTGATTCTCCACGAAGCCATTCTACCACATCAGGGTTTGGCAACTCCTTCCCCGGCTCGGCTCTCCACTTGGCTCCCTGCATTACCTTCCTCAGACCTTTGCTTGAATGCCACTGTCTAAGCAATGCCAGACCATTCGATTAAGAACTACCCCCTCCCAGCCTACCCTTTCCATCTCCTTTCCCCGCTTTATTAGTCACTGTGACACTCGTCATCATCTGACATTCTGTGTAATTTACTTGATTATTGTCTTTCTCCCGCTGGAATGGAAACACAGGAGGTCAGGGATTTTTGGTTTTGTCTTATCCCTGGTGACCAGTAGTACTTAATAGGCACTGGAGTAATATTTATTCGGAAAAGGGATAAAGGAACAGAGCTAGCTCTCTTACACCAAAGATTAGCCTATAGCAAACTCCTTGCCCCTGTTCTGCCTCCGTAATAACATCGCGGTGCATTTGTCAGTTGATGGAAAGCCCCCGGTGATACAAAATATGGGCACCAAAGACCTCGGTTCTAACCCTGGCTTCATTCTGTTAGCTGTGTGACCTCTCTGGGCCTCGCTTTCCATCAAAGTTAAGTAAAAATCGTAATGTCTTATCTTGCCTAACTCAAAGAGCTGCTAGGAGGGTAAAACGTTATATATATATATATATATATATATATATATATATATATATATATATATATAAAAGCATCTTGAAAACTAGAAAGCTCTGAGATGTCCGTTATTATTATTTCCTCTGAAATCTGCCTCCCTAAGGAAGTGCTTCACACTTTAGGTGAGGTAATAAAGCATCGCTCCAGCCAGACAAGTCATTGTAACAAATTGGATGCCTTGTTAATTTCATAGGCCAGAAATAAGGGAGGTGATGGGCCCCTTAGAACATTGTTTCGCTGTGAATTCTAAGCAGCAATTATCAGGGCGCATGTTTTCTTCATCTACCTGATTTGGTGAAAACCCTGGTGATACATTTGGCAGCAACGAGCAGAACCTGTCAGTGAGGTTTGCTTAATGGTCCTCAAGCCACAGGTATTTATTGGATATCTAGATGCTGAGGTGGAAAGCAAGTTGCCTAAGAATATAAGCTCTTGGCCATAAGTGTAGTCTAATAAAATACAGACTCTTAGTGCACATCATGCAGATGTGTCTTACAGATCTCGGTAGTCGTGAGTGTAATAGCAACATTTCTGGCACTTGCCAGAAATTGTCTCTGTCTCCATTGCTCCCTGTCCTCTCTCTTGTTTGAGCCTCTGGCAACCCTCACCCCCCATGGCTTCTGCAGAACGCCATGAAAATCGCCTGTCTTTATTCTTGGTGTTTCTTCCACCTCAAATGCCTTCTCTCTCTTGTCTATTTCTCTTTTCCTTTGTAGCCTTTTTTTCCCCTCCCTACTCTCCTTTCTCCTGCCCAAACTTGTTAATCCAAGGTGTAAGACCGGGCTTACCTACACACTTTGCAGTACCTTTGAGTTACTTCGCCCCGCACCACCCCCCCCCCCCCCCACCGTCTTGAGTTAGATGCTACTTTTCCAAGCTCCCCAGCAGCGCATAGAATAAAATCTAAGTTGGAAGCAGAATGAAATCTAGTCTTTCCCTGGACTCTATGCTCTGACCTGTCCTCCTGTGGGTCTCATCTCCCCCCATGCTTCCCTGCGAATATTGGCTTTATTGACGTTCTTCACATTCTTCCAACGTGCCAAACTTAAGTCTTGGGGTCCTTACATTTGCTCTTTTCTCTGCCTAGACACGATATTGGTGTGTCTGTTTGATGTTCTCTCTTCAAATATTTGTGGCATGGTCGATTGCCTATTTGTGGCCCCATGCCTAACAGAGCTAAAGAAGTGTTTGTTGAGCTAATCTGAAAATGTACTATGATCTCTGAAACCCACTGCCAAGACAAGAAATGATAGCCTTTCTTCAGGTGAGTATTAACCACACCGTGGTATCTTCTCTGCAATGTCAAGGTGTTGTATTTCTGAATTAGTAGGATTTCACTGAGGAACTAATAATAATCTTTAGAACTAATAAAAGATGTTAGAACTTTTGCCTTTGGATCTTAGAGATGAGTCCAACCTCCCTCATGTTATAAATGAGAAAACTGGGGCACCTGGGTGGCCCAGTCGGTTAAGCCTCCGACTTCCTCTCAGGCATGATCTGGCCCTTCATGAGTTTGAGCCCCACATTGGGGTCTCTGCTGTCAGCACGGAGCTTGGTTTGGATCGTCTGTCCCCCTTTCTCCCTGCCTCTCCCCCCTCATGCATGCTTATGCTCGCTCACTCTCTCTCTCAAAAATAAGCATTAAAAATGTTTAAAAAATAAATAAATGAGAAAACTATGATGTATCATTTACAGAATCATGGGCTGTAGCACCTTCATGATTTTCAAAGCAAGAGTGTGGATTCTGAGTTAACAGAAAGGTGTGGTTGTGTGCCTGTCATTGTGATGGTTGGACCTGGGAAGCCGAAATCTGTGCCTATGTGCCAACCTCCTGGTTCCCTGTGAATCTCTGTCTCTATATCCCTACCATTCCCCCTGCATTCCTATTGACAACCCAGAGAAGGGGGCATGACCCCAAGACTTGGCAAGTGGAAGCAGGCAGTAAAACATGAACTTCATGACAACATTTTAGTGCTCTCACTACATCCCTTACAGTTTGGGACTCTGTGCCAGAAGAGAGCAGGAGATACTTCTATAATGTGGGTTGTTGGCTTTGAATGCCAAGAGCCTCAGAGCCTTCGTACCATCGGTGGGTCACTCATTGCCCATGGTGACCCCACTGGGGTGATTCACTGTGCGGCAGAATGGGGCTTCTCAACGTTGGGAGGATTCAGTAATTATTGATTGGCTTGGTTTACGGCCATACCACCTAATGTGCCCGCTCCCATCTGATTGGCTTGGGCTTCAGAGACCTAGCAGGCTGCTTAGATTCCATCTGTGGTTACCTCTGACTGTGAAAGTACTGAGGTGTGCAGGTGCAGTGGGGTTGTCTTAACCAGGGATTCACAGCTTTGCAAAGGATCCCTTAAAAGTCCATTGGAAACAGTGATCTACAGGCTAACAACTACAGGGGTCTTAATAAAAATTAAATCAGATTCAATGATCAAAGAATCATAGATTTCTCACCGTCTTCTGGGTTAATACGTCCTGTTCCCAGGAACCAGTCCAAAAGTGTGACAGAGGCATGATCTCTCCTATGTGCCAAAAGCAAACTGGATTCAAACCAAAAACTAGTTTCCACATCTTTCAAATTCTAATGAGCACACTTATATAGAGGGAGGAAGCTCTGAACAGCTGGGCAGAAGATTGACATTCTCGGTTTTCTTTTGAGTCTGTCTTACTAAAGGATATCATAATTCGGTGGCTACATCCTCCTACCTATCTCGGCCCCCAATATGGCCTTAAACAGTGGACAGTGTTGCTTAAAAATACTGTGAAAATCCTAAAAATCACCAGTTGATAAGTGTCACCGATTTCGAGGCTTATTTCTATCCTACGTTTTTAGATCTCATTATAACCCTTCGAGTTCGTCCGTTGCGAAAGGTGTATTTCATAGTTAGGGTTATTGTAATTGCCATGTGCCATTGCATTCTGTGTTCTGAACTCATGATTAGGTAGGATATGAAAAAGGACGGTTACAGAGGTACAGTGGAAACAACCAGGCTCCAGGCATGACTCTGGTATTGGCTCTTGATTTCTGAACAAATCACCTTCTCTGAACCTTGGCGCTCTCTGAAAAATTAGTGCTGTGGGCTCGAGCAGAAAATCAGCTTGCAGGCTGGATTGAAACTTCGCTAAAGCGATACAGTGGATCTAAAGGGGCTACAAAAACTTCGCCGCAAATGTTACTCCTACCTCCAGATATCCAAAGGGAATCAGACACAGATGTTTATATATGGAATGTCATCATTTTAAAGATTTACCATTAGGGACGTTTGGGTGGCTCAGTCGGTTAAGCACCTGGCTCCTGATTTAAGCTCAGATCATGATCTCAAAGGTTCGTGGGTTTGAGCTCCACATAGGGCTCCGTGCTGGCAAAGCCCTCCCTCTCTCTCTCTGTCCCTCCCCTGCTCACTCTCTCTGTCTCTCAAAATAAATGAATAAACACTAAAAAAATAAAATGTACAATTATTAATACATACTAAAGAATAGTTTGATGACCTCAACCAAATACATCTGAGGTAATGTTCAGCTTGTGGACTTTTTGTGACCTTGGGATAAAGAGTATTTAGAATGCTTCCTAGGTGGAAGATGTCAGACAGGAGAAATAATAGTTATGTCATCTCTCACGTACCGTAATGCCTACTCTCCTTGTGGACAATGGCAACATGAAATCACCAGAAGGACATTTAACGATCCATTGAGGGGCACCCTGGCTCTTGGCCTTGGTTGGTCCTTTGCATCATCTTTCTGGTCGTGTTTTGCCCACTACTTGGGTCTATAACATTTGTCCTCAGCACAAGATCACCTCACAAGGGGATCTTACTGAAACAGGAGAACCGTGTCATCCAGGAAAAACTCCCTTAGTTTTCCATACCCTGAATCTTTTTTTTTTTTTTTTTTGTAAGGTGACTAAGACAGTTTTTGACACGCGAGAGTACGCAAGAGACTAAAACAATACAACGGATGAGTCCTGAACAAACGAGGTCTTTTCCCAAACCTGGATTCCTTTTCCAGTTTAATCAACAAAATTGAGAGGGCAAAGTTGTACAGTCAGCATTGTTGAATCATTAGCACCAGGTTGAATGCAAATTGCCTCTAATTATGTGTGGAGTTGAATTAATTAATTATATATGGAGAAGAAGCTCTGAACAGCTGGGCAGAAACTTTGAAGCTTTCAGATCGCTTCTGTGCTCTGCTTCCTGAATAATATCATAATTTGGCTGATACACTTGCCTCCTGACTCAGATTGCCCCTTAAACTTCATTGCCTAAAAGCCCCACGTGATCAACTATGTTGATCAACTATGTTGATGCTTCTGGGTTCAGGCCGACACTGGGTTTTGAGGTCATCAACTGGTAAACTCAAGTTTGAACATATGTCTTCTGTTAGCAGGAAAATTGTGCAGCCATGAAATATTGTCTAAATAAGCACATATGTGCTTTTAGAGAATGTCACTCATGTGTTCATCTTGGGCAAACATTCATACTGTAACCAGTCTTAACCCTTCCATTCCTGCTTTCACGCGGTGTCCAGAAAGAGGTTCTATTTAATATTCGCTGTCTTTAAGACCCCCCTCTGAACTTCGAATGAATTACTTTTTTTCGAGCTGTATTTCCAAGTTCAATATTTGATAATACTACAAGGTTTTGCACAACGCCAGAAATCTACATTACTTGTCGTAAAGTGGTGATCTGTTACACTGCTTGACATTTAGTTAAAGATAAAAAAAAAAAAAAGTGAGGTAGAAAGGGAGAGAAGGAGAGAAGAAAAAGTATGGCTCACACAGGGAGGCTTTGTGTCTGATCTGAGGAACTGTCCAACCCCGCTGAGGTCTCTTAATGACTTTGCTTAAGAAGTTGTCTTGTCAGAGCTCTTGAAAAGCTTTTGCCTTACATGAATAATTTACCAACAGAGGTGATTTGGGTCTGATGAGATTAAAAATAAATCTCAGTGGTAAGGAGCAAGTTTGAAGGAGTTGAATGTAAGAATAGAAAAGTTTCATAGGATCCTGGGAGAAGTGCTCAAAAGGTCATTACATGTATTATTCTGGTTTTAAGAAGGGCTCTCCTAAAGATTTCTCTTTAGAGGAATAGCCCAATGAAAAAGATCCAAACTCAAGGAAGGAAATCTACTATTGTTCCCATAGTGATTCAGTCTGTTACCTCCCCCCCCCCCCCCGCCACCATCCATTAGGGAAATTAGATGTATATTTTCACAATTCCGATTTGAAGACCGCTCTTGGTAGAGTTAGAGAGTATACCGACATCGTTCGAGTACATTCTAAAACTGTATTGACCACTGGGCTGTCCTCTTTGGATACAGTGCATCATGTTCACTGGGCAATGCTCTCATGTTAGGGGCCTATCCTTCTACTCAGAAAATACCTCTCAGAACTTACAGGAAATGTAGAAGGAGAAGCCCTGTCAGCCCTTCTCGGAGACTCCTCATTTTGAAACTCAGCTTACACTCACTTGAAAGCTGAATATATGTCTCATCAGGGACCACTTACCAGGAAGGACACAAAAACTGGAAATCTACTATGTGGCAGGTATTTAGAAAGCGCAGCACTTAAAAAATACTAGCCTAGAGGGAGAAGGGAGAACACTTAGCAGTCAAGAAACCACATGATGCAGTGGGCACGGTTACTGCGAGAACCTCCTCACCATCCTGTGTTTGTAGGGGTGGGAGTAGGTGGACGAGAAACCTAGGTCAACCGGGAGATTTTCCTGGGCCTGAATGCTTTAAGAGCTATGTCCTAAAAGCCTCAGCCATACTTATCTTAATGTGGGAAATCTCGAGGCAGGTAGGATCACTTTAAGTAAACAATGGGCAAGGAAAGGTTTCTGTTGGCTTTTTTGAGGTTTCAATGCAAATCTCGAATCTTGTCCAAAATAAACATTGCATCGAAGGCATTAAGCTCTAGGATTAGCATCTGACTGGAGATCTCAGAGGCTTAAGAGTAAGTTGCAAATGTGTCAAATGAAAATGTTGCAGGGCTCAGAGAAGAAGAGTCAACCCGGAGAGGGTAGAGAAAGAAACTGCGGACAGAGGGTAGAGAAAGAAACTGCGGACCCGCAGCAGAGCCCTGGCTCTTCAGCTGGAGGTGCAGGAAATCTCTTGGTGGTGCTTCGCATCAGGAGTTTCCTGTGTGCAAGGTAGGCAACAGGAACAAACCTATCCCAGCGCACAGCAGGAGACCTGGGCCAGAGCACAGGCAAGAACAAAATGGGACAGGAGGTTCTGCGAAGAGCTAGAGAGTCAAAGGTCCACTTTGTCCACCACAGCAAACCACGTGTGCCAAGAGCATGCGGCAGGCACATGCAGCCTCCCACAAGGCGCATGCTGCAGAGTGCGGCCTCAATAGGCTACCGGACCTGGCTGAGAGCTTCCAGGGTTCAAGATCTCTGTGTTTCAGTGTTTGTTCCCAAACGTCCAGGCCCTTTGGGCTAAATGTGGACTGCAGGTCTGGAGTCTGCTAGAACCTGGAAAGTTGGAGTTGAGTAGTGATGCGATTCTCTTCGTATCTGTTGGAACTTATCGTAATTCAGAGTCCATTGGAAATCCAATAAATGTTTATTTGATGATGTTTATCAAACGCTTTTATAGATACTGTGGGAAGAGGGCAAGATACCATTTGTACCGACAGGGACTGGAATAGACAGCCTGCAGTTTTTATTGGCATATGAAAGTGAATTCTTTTTTTTTTTTTTTGGCTTATGTCCTTTGGAAGTTTGCTTTATTATTTTTTATTACTTCCAACCCTACTGATCAGCAAATCATCCCAATGAGGGTTGTCAGATTTAGTAAATAAAAATACAGGGCCAGTTACATTTCAATTTCATATAAACAATGAACGTTTTTTAGTACAAATGTGTTCCAAATGTTGCATGTCTCAAATGTATACACGTCTTACTGCATTAGGAAATATGCCTTTAAAATAAATATCTATATATGTGGGTTGCCAGATTTAGCAAATAAAAATATAGGATCCCCAGTTAAACTTGAATTTTATAGAAATAACAAATAACTTTTAGTTATTAGACATTGTTACACTAAAATTTATTGGTTATTTGAAATTCAAATTTAATGGAGTGCCCTGTACTTAATATGGCAACCTAAATCCCAATGCCACGAGTGCATTCTTTTGTCTTGTTCGTTTTTTTGAATCCCCTATGAAGTGTTAGGTACATGGTATTATGGATTTAATGTCTATGTAATGCCCACCCCCAATTTGTATAGTAAAGCCCTAACACCCAATGTGACGGTATTTGGCGACGGAGCTTTTGAGATATGATGAGGGGTAGGTGAAATCATGAGAATGAGACCCCACTATGGGATTAATACTCTTGTAAAAAGAGACACCAGAAAGCTTGTGCACATGCTCTCTCTCATTGCCTCCCTCTCTTCCTCCCTCACCGCACCACAAAGGAAAGGTCACACGAGCACACAAGATGTTGGCCACCTGTAAGCCAAGAGAAGAGCCCCACAGGATAGAAACTAGTCATGCTGGCACCCAGATCTTGGACTTCTAGCTTCCAGAACTATGAGAATAATGAGAATATAAGTTTCTGTCACCTAAGCCCCATAGCCTGTGGCAACACGAGCCAATGAAAATAGACGGCATGGTTTAGACGTGGTGAAAGGGTTCAAAATGAGTAAGGTGTGGATTGTGCCCTCAAGGACCTCTCTCCAGAGAAGATGGAAGAATGCACAATGGTGCTTGGTCTGTTCTGCTTTGTTGCCCAAATCTCTCCTGCATCTGCTCCTTCGTGTTTCAGCCACGAGTTCCACTCCAGGATGGACCCCACATGAGTATAAATGCCCATGTCATATTGAACAGTGTCATACCCACGCATGATACTCTTCTTCCCAGGGATCCCATGATCCCATCCATCCTTACCACTGCCAACCGAGATAATTTTTAAAACGTGGGCCTTATCAAAATGCTCCTCCTGGTAAAACCCATTAGTGTTTATTTGTTTCCTCTAAAACAAAGTGCAATCTTCACGGCGTCACTGGATTTGGTTGATGACTTCTGCCGGCTTGCTACCTATTCCTCTTTCTGTATGAATCCTACACTCAGGCTAAGTACCACCTGTTATGGATTGAATTAATGGAGTCCTAATCCAACATCTGAGAGTGTGACCCTATCTGAAAACAGATTCTTTACAAATAAAATTAGGTCGGGGCGCCTGGGTGGCTCAGTCGGTTGGGCGTCCGACCTCGGCTCAGGTCACGATCTCACGGTCCGTGAGTTCGAGCCCCACGTCGGGCTCTGGGCTGATGGCTCGGAGCCTGGAGCCTGCTTCCGAGTCTGTGTCTCCCTCTCTCTCTGCCCCTCCCCGTTCATGCTCTGTCTCTCTCTGTCTCAAAAATAAATAAATGTTAAAAAAAAAAAATTAAAAAAAAAAAATTAGGTCTGTTAGAATTGGTCTTCCAGATGCTCCTGTTAAAGATGCTACTGATGCTCCTATAAAAAGGGGAAATTCGGACATAGAGGCAGACATGCATAGGAGGAAGGTGATGTAGAGAGACATAAGGAGAATATCATGGGAAAATGTCCATTTGTGGCGAATCATCTAAAAGTGAAGGGATGGTGGGGGTTCCTGAGTGGCTCGGTCGGTTGAGGGTTCAACTCTTGATTTTGGCTCTGGTCGTGATCCCAGGGTCATGGGATCGAGCCCTGTGTTGGACCCCACAGTGAGCGTGGAGCCTGCTTAAGATTCTGTGTGTGTGTGTGTGTGTGTGTGTGTGTGTGTGTGTGTGTATCCTGTCCCCACTTGTGCATGCTCTCTCTCTCTCTCTAAAAAAAAATAGATAAAAAAAAATAAAAGTGAAGAAATGGCAAATCTTGCCACAAACCACCAGCAGATAGGAAGAGGCAGGGGAGTGGTTCCTCTACAGGTCTCGGAGGGAGCATGGCCTTCCTTGCTGACATCTTGGTTTTGGACTTGCAGCCTTCCGTGTTGTACGGCAATAAATTTCAGTTGCTTTAAGTCACCCAGTTTGTCGTACTTTATTCCAGCTGCCTTAGGAAATTAATGCACCACCTGACTTGTTTTTTTCTTGAATGTGTCATGCCACCTCATGTCCTCTGGTCTTGCTCATGCCATCACCTTGATCTGCGATGTCTCATCCCCGACCTCTCCCTGTTGACTTCATGGCCTAGCAAAGACCGTGAGGGACACTTTCCCTGAGTGTGTGCCCTCCAGGCAGAATAAATTGGCCTTTCAGCTGCACTCACGCAGAAATTTGTTCACACCTCTACTCTCACGCTATTATATGCTATTGTTTCCAGTCATTTAACACCTAATGAACATCGCAAATATTTGTTGGCCATGCGAAGCGCGTAACACAGTGTAGGTATTTGTACACTGCCATTTAACTTTCCCATAAACTCTGTGCAAAGCACGTTTTATTAGTAGTTCTGTTTACCGACGGGGAGGCGTAATGTTAAAGAGTTGAGTACACTGTGCAAGATCGTGTATCTCTAACAAAGCCAGAATTCAAGTTCAGGCCATCTGATTCCACCGTCAACCACTCTGGCACAGAGTCTTCCCTATATGTGTCTTTCTCTCCCTTTTCGGAAATTGGACACTGTGCTTTCAACTTTTTACCTTAGCATCCCACCTATAGTGGCACTCAGCACAGTGTGAAACTTCAGGATATTCCACTGCATTCAGTTGCAATAATTATGATACATGTAGTGTGTCTTAGGTGAAAAGGATAGCATGAACTGCAAAGGAGAGAGATCATACTTACTAGAGAATTGGCAAATATTTTAGTTAGTATGTCATTGGCATATTTATCATGTAATCATTCTTTGTGTTTTGAAGGACACTATTGAGATGTCACCAAGACAGCATATCTCTTCAACATTTGCCATACTTTTCTCAAACTTTTCCTTGGTTCTTGCTTCATTCCATATAACTTTTCCAGTTATCTGACCACTGACCTGAATTGGGATAAACATGGAAAAATTGGTTGTTGTATGTGAGATATAAAAATGGAATCTTCCTAGAATTTCAGAAGTATTTCCCACTAACTCACTTTTTATTGAAAGTTCATTACGTGCCAGGTAGTATTCTAGAAGTAGTGGTTAAGAATATGGTTGATGTAATAAATAAGCAAGATTATATCACCTTTCTATAAGGGAGTAAGATTTACAAATATTTATTTGGATCTAGTCGAGACAATAAGGATGCTCATTTTTTCTTATGCCTTCACAAGACATGTCATTTTGTTGCTAAAATTCCTGGATGTCTCATGGAAAAGAAGGATGTTCTCAATGAAGTATTTCCCAAGAGTTGAATGTTAACAAGTGTTACCAGAAAAAATTATTCAATACAGGAAATAAAAAGAAAATCAGCCACTTTTATCTGTTTGTTATAACTGCAGGATTTCTCTGTGCTGACAGCATAGAGCCCAATGCGGGGCTCAAACTCACGAACTGTGAGATCATGACTCGAGCTGAAGTTGGACGCTTACCCAACTGTACCATCCAGGTGCTCCAGAGTAGTAATTTGTTTAATGTTTCAAGTTTTTATTTAATTTCTGTCATTTACATACAATACTCAGTGATCCTCACAATAACTACCACCCATTTAATCAAAAACCTCCCAACAAACAAAACTCCAGGGCCAGATGGCTTCCCAGGGGAATTCTACCAAACATTCAAAGAAGAGTTAATACCTTTTTTTCTCAAACTATTCCAAAAAAATAGAAATGGAAGAAAAACTTCCAAACTTATTCCACAATGCCAGCATCACCTTGCCTCCAAAGCCAGACAAAGACCCTGCTAAAAAGGAGAATTACAGGCCAGTATTCCTTATGAACGTGGAAGCAAAAATTCTCAACAGGATACTAGTAAATCAAATCCAATAGTACATTAAAAGAATTATTCACCGTGACCGAGTGGGACTTATTCCTGGACTGCAAGAGTGGTTCACTACAAATCAATGTAATCAAAGCGGTAAAAGATCTGTACGCTGAAAACTATAGAACACTTAATGAAAGAAATTGAAGAGGGCACAAGTCAATGGAAAAACATTCCATGCCCATAGATTGGAAGAACACACGTTGTTAAAATGTCCATCCTACCCAATCAATATACACATTTAATGCAACCCTTATCAAAATACCACCAGAATTTTTCACAGAGCTAGAACAATCCTAAAATGTGGATGGAAGCACAAAAAAACCCAAATAGCCAAAGCCATTCTGAAAAAGCAAAGCAAAGCTGGAGGCATCACAATTCTGGACTTCAAGTTATATTACAAAGCCATAGTCATCAAGATAGTATGGTACTGGCACAAAAACAGACACATAGATCAATAGAACAGAATGGAAAACCCAGAAAGGGACTTGCAACTCTATGGTCAACTTATCTTTGACAAAGCAGGAAAAAATATCCAATGGAAAAAAAAACCAGTCTCTTCAACTGGACGACAACATGCAGAAGAATGAAACTGGACCACTTTCTTACACGACACACAAAAATAAATTCTAAATGGATGAAAGATCTTAATGTGAGACAGGAAATCCTCAAGATCCTCAAGGAGAACACGGCTAGTAACCTCTTTGACCTCAACCGGAGAAACTTCTTACTAGACACATCTCCGGAGGCACAGGAAACAAAAGCAAAAGTGACTGATTGGGACTTCATCAAGATACAAAGGTTCTGCACAAGGAAAAAAAAATCAACAAAACTAAACGGCTATCTACAGAATGGGAGAAGATATTTGCAAATGACGTATCTGTTAGTAGTCACTGTAAATCCCCAGAATAAGAAATTGAGGCATTTTGCATATTTATTTCTCTCCTTTACCTTCTCAATAAGGCAATCCAAGAAAAGCATTTTATGAACTTTTGGTTTATTATTCATTTGCTAGAGATGAGAAGAAAGCTTTGGGGTTTTTTTGCCATTATTTTAAAATTAGCAAATGTTTTGAGTACTATTTGTCTTGGAATAACCTTCTTTGAGTTACCAAGTTTATCAATAGTTTAAGACTTACACAAGACTTACACGTTCCAGTGTGTCTTTTCCTCAGTGAGAAAATTACAACTGAGCCCTGAACTTTTTGTCTGCTACTGCATTTTCTTCTTGAGTTTAGATCAGGAAGCATATTTATCCATCATATCCTTAGGAATGGATTAATGAGTAAGTGAACTAAACAAATAGCATACTTTTTGCATCTTGGAAATTTAGGAAGGCCTTTGTGTAACTTTTTGTATATTGCTAATGTACCAATACAAAGTGACTGGATTCAGCCTTACTAAGGGAAATCACAAAAACTGAAGAGCTGAGGAAGGAATGGTGAAAATCAATAGCTGCATGTTCATTGAGGCATGTGAAAAGATGCTAAAAAATGAAGTATTAGGTAAATGGTAAGATTATCCGTTCACCTTACCAGTCAATAAAATGCAATCTGTGCTGGTAAAATTGAAAGAATTTCAAATTGGGAACTGTTACAATTTCTAAAAGTGACTCTGGAATATTCTGGAAGCACAGTGACTTGTGTGCCTGGATTTTTTTTTTTAATATGTCTCTATTTATTTTTAAGAGAGAGAGAGAGGGAGGGAGGAGGGAGGAAGTGAGAGCATAAGCAGAGCAGGGGCAGAGAGAGAGAGAGGGAAACATAGAATCTGAAGCAGACTCCAGGCTCTATGCTGTCAGCACAGAGCCCATCTCGGGGTTTGAACCCATGGACTATGAGATCATGACCTGAGCTGAAGTCGGATGCTTAACCAACTGGGCCACCCAGGTGCCCCATGGAATCTTTATTGTTCATCCACGTTGGTACATTTTGTTGGGATTTCAACAATGAAAAACCTGAAGTTTGGGAAAAGAGAGAAAAAAGCAAGGGCAAGGCTACCTTTTGTGTATTTTGTTGAGAAATGTCTATACAAGGATAAAATGGCGATGGATCTGCTAAACTGTAAATAATTGAACCCACACCCCTTCCTCTCTCTTTTCCTCTGTTTCTCTTCTTCCCCTCTCTCTTCCATCGAGTTCATTGCAGGTAATTGCTGTTTAGAAATGTTGAAAAAAATGTTTGCTGTGGGAAACTAAGCTTTGGAGAAGGACAGTACATTAGACAGCAGTTTGTCATGAGAATTAATAGACGTTCTTCTGCCGTTGTAAAAGCTCCGAATAAAGGGTTAAGAGCCTTTAGGAACTGATCGAGTAATGTCATATCTGAAACTAATTATACCTGAATGTCCTAAAACTGGTTTTTAAAAAAATCAATTTTCAGAAGAAATTGCTAAGGGAAATGATCAGACGGTTATAAAATACCCACTGTGGTCGCTTTATATGTACATTACTTTATGTACTCCTCACGATAACACTGTAAGGTAGATATTATCTCCATTCTATAGATACAGGTGTTAAAACTCAGAGAAATTATGTAACTTGATCAGCTTTATACAAGATATGGAAGACCAGATTTGAACTTGGATCTTTTAGCAGACACTTAATGTTTTTGACGCATTCTCCCCCTCCTCTTGACTTTGATATCACCGGAGTCAGGTTTGTATGTGATCAAGACGTGGGAAGAGAGACTCAGACTGGGGAGAAGATCTGTGTTTTATGTCTCTGGGTAGATCATCATCAATCATTTGGCTTGTGGAAATGTCAGACTAGTTTTATGTTAATTGAGCTTAGAATGAGCAGAAGGGTACAATCATACAGCGTATCAGAGTCTCCCCCAGGATAGTTGAATTAATGCTTCATTCCTTGCATCCCCCACCCCCTCTGCCACCATCCCCAGTATAGACTTGCATCCTCTCTGCTATGAATAACCTGGAGACTGGGTATAAGAACAGTTTTGTTTCTATTTTCAACCCCTCCTGCCTTCCTTCTCTCCTTCTGTCTCTCCCTTGTTCTTTCATTCTTTCTCTCCCTCCTTTCTTCTTTCCCTTATTCCTTCCTTCCTTCCTTACCTCTCTACTTTCTCCCTTTTGTAGAATTTTCTGGATACCTCATCAGTATCCATTCTCTACTTTCAACTTCTAGATATTATCCTATTGGTTGTTAAGTTGGGGGTGACGCCACCTCCTGATCCAGACATGGATCTTGATTAGCTTAAGCTGGTCGTAATAATCTTATCCCCCGTTTCCTGACCAATAGTTCATAAAGAGGAGGCAATCACCTAAGCTTAGGTGAGCTTTTCACACCCCCTGGGTGGTGACATTGTGCAAATAGAATGTCTGACACTGTGGAAGTTATTTTACTACCAAGAAGAAAGCCAACTCAAAGATAAAACTACTATAGAAGAAGCCAGAGCCAAGAGAATCTCAGAAAAACAGAGGTAGAACTGATGAAACCCTTTGAAGTTCTTAACTTTTGGATTTTTCATTTATGTGGTCCAATAAATTAATATGTAAGCCAATTTAATGTGGCTTTTCAGTTGCTTGCTATGGAAAGTATTCTCCATGGTACATCCTTCCTCCTTTCAGTAAGAATATATTGAATACCTACTATATTTCAAAAATCTATATGTATCAAAGAATACAAAGAAGCAAAATCTCTCATTGCAAGAAGCTATACCTTTATTTTTTTGGTCTACAAATTCCATTTATTTATCCCACTTCCACACCTCTTTTTAGCTGGACATTTTCTTCTGTTTTGGGTCTCATTGTGGCTGTGGGTGCTGAGATCATCAAATTACTCTGACCTTCTGGGTTAGACCCCATATATTTGAGAAGAATGGCACCCCATTTGGATCAAAAGATGTCTAGGACCAAATCCAAGGCCACTCTTAAGGCCTCCTTTGATTCACTGATCCCTAGGAGAGCCAAAGCATTTTATCTTGTCAGAATAAAGAGATTTGGTGTGGATCATCCTTCTTCTCTTAATGCCGTCTCTTTGCATCCGGTGAGGCCCAGCTGTCACAGTGGAAAGTAGGGGAGAGATGGAATAAAAGATGAAACTTGCTGTGGGAAAGTACTAAAGCCAGAGGCCAAGTTCATCCATTGGTGATAGTGGTCATAGACCCAGGAAAGCCGAGTGCACGTCATTCTACTGAGCGCAATGTTGTCACGGTGACAGTAGGAGCTAGGAGACTAAGAATTAGATCAAATACCCTGTATCCAGTATTGATCATCCCTTCCTTATTTCAAGGAATTCGCCGGACCCCTAATAGCACAGCCTGGGATCCTAACCATACATAGGACCCTCATTGTGTGTAGATCACATCTCAGGAGAGGGAATAGATAAACAAGTAGATATAAATGCAGAGGGAAAGATAATAAAATAGAAGCAAGGGGAAGCTATGCTTCTACCCAAGGATCAGGAAAGGTTTGACATGGGATGCAGTGCATAGACTGAGGGCCGAAAAAGTGGTATTATCCATGGTCCTGAAAGGACTGGGACCTATTCTCGTCCCGATTCCTGGTCCAACATGTGTATTCCTTCGTTCGTTCGTTTATTTATTTAGTTAGTTAATTAGTTAGTTGCTATTATTTATTTATCAGCGCAGAGCCCAACGTGGGGCTCCTACTCACAAACTGTGAGATCATGACCTGAGCTGAAAACAAGAGTTGGACACCTCACCAGTTGAGCCACCCAGCTGCCCCTGACATATGTCTCAAAAGACAAATCATGCCTCCCTGTTGTGAAGAGCCCACGTGAACTGATATGGAAGAAGTATCCAGAAGAATGGGGTTGGACATGAAGAATAACTCTGAGAAAAGGGAAGGCTGTATACATCAAGACCAACAAATACCAGGAAAGAGGTCATCACTGAGAAGCTTGATGAAGCAGGAAACTGAGTTAAACCTGAAAGGAAGTGCCTCTGTGGAGAAGTCAGGTGCTCAGTTGTCCTCCAAAATTAATCTGTACAAGAAAACTGCCATAGGGCCAGAGCATCAGATCGCAAGGTTGAGAGCGGACAAAATGCTGTCAACTGATGTCATGTTAGAGAATTGCTCTAAAGACATGCTATCAAATTCTTTGGGTTGCCATCTTTTCTGTATATTTAGTGGTTTGGGACTTGTGGGTGATCAGTCTATAAAGACACATAGTATCCTTTGTAGTAATTCCTGAAGGGAAAAAGGGAGTTTTTAGTGATTGTTCAACAAATTTATATCGAGGGCCTATTTTGTGGTAGGTACTCTATTAGGTAATTTGTTTCTTAATCTTTCCCAAGTTGTTTAGTTATACACCTCCTCTGTCATAAAGAAATAGGACTGCTAATAAAGATAAGTAAAATATAAGACGGCATAAGTTTAAACCGGTCTTTCCTGCTCCTGTTTTTAACTCTATCCAATTCTCTTCTTTATATCGGACGGACTCTATAACCTCCGTATCCTTTTGATTATGACCATATAGGCCAATCGGTTTGTAACTCCACTCTGTAAATTCCAACTCCTATCAGCAAGTTTAATTCTCTAGTCTCCACCTTAACTATCTCCTGGACAGTTGGGATGCCAAGTCAGAAAGAGTCAGAATGAGGAAGACAAGAGGGAAAATAGGTCTCGTACATCCATCCCTCTTCCCTTCTCTCTCATTTCTGCTCCTCTTTCCTCCTCCGGCAAGGCAAAGATGGCCTTCTGTTACTGGTCTGTTACAACATCCGTGGCCAGAGGTGCCCCTGGCTTGCAGATCTCTCATTTACCTAGTCCCAGGTGCTCTTGGTGGCCTCTGCTGAAATTGTGGTCTTGAGTATGTGAATACAGTTGCCTTAGGGCTGTGCTCAGATCCAGCCACCCCAGTCACCAAAGGCACCTCAGAGAGGCACGGCTAAGCTTCTGTGGCCTACTGCCTCAACTCCCTTGTGCCCTCCTCCCTCCCGTGGCTGGAGCCACAAGGACCACTGAGATCTTCTTCTCTGCGTGGCGAAGGTGCTTTATGGCACCCTGTCTTGAAAAGAACGGCAGGGTTCCCGTTGATATCGGTGACTGAGTGGAAACACAGAGAGATCAGTGCCATTGAAAGAAGAATTTGTTGCTTTTATTTCTTAAGAGAGGGGGGTACGCCATTCCTTGCCAGGCCTAATGGGTCTTGACCAGGAGGCACAAGCCCAAGTGAAGGGAAAACCTGGGAAAGAAGCTTCACTGGTGTTTCTGTGGGAAAGAAAAGGCAGAATAGGGCTAGCAGTTTCGGCCTTGGGTAGATTCTTAGTCATTGGGTCCTTGGCCTTGGGTCGACTGAGAGCAGGAGACAGACTGGCTTGGTGTGTGAGTTAGAGAAATGAGGTGGTTTGGCACTTGGGGCTTGGAACTGGGTGGTTTACACAGGAAAGCTGTGTTCCCAGCCCTAGCCCTAGCCCTTTGCTCCCTTTTCAGAATCGGCTCACTCTCAGAGGGGTAGTCTTTCCCTGGTCAGCAAGATTTTTAAGATGTGAAAACATCATACAGTACAGAAAATTGAAAAAAAAAAAAAATGACACGATTAATAGCCGTTCACCCTGTGGCCCCTTTATACCCTTCCAGCCAGTCCTTCCAAGTCTCTAGACCAGAAAAGGCACAGTCTCTACGTCTAGATACATTTCCTATGCTTCAGAAGACCGTCAGATTGTTTTTCAAACTCCTTCCCATCATTCCCCTCTTAGAAAGCAGCCCTGCGGAGAGCGGAGAGCTTGTGGGTTCTGTGCTCCAGGTAAAGTCCACCCAGGGAGACAGAGGCTTCCAGAGACTATCTCCCCTGTTTGAAATCACCCTCATTATTTTTGCAAGATTGAGCAATACATTTCACCTCTCACCCCTCACGAGGAACAAAAGGAAAATCATCACCTAATGCTATAGACTGAATTGTGTCCCCTTCCCCATATTCCTATGTTGAGGCCTCAACCCCTGATGTGACTGTATTTGGCAATAGGACCTATAAGCAGGCGAATGAGGTTAAGTGAGGTCTTAAGGGCGGGGCCTGATATGATAGGGTTAGTGTCCTTGTAAGAAGAGACTCCTTCCCTCCTTACCCAATGCCCACAGAGAAATGCCATGTGAGGAGTCAACAAGACAGCAGCCACCTACAGGCCAAGAGAAAAGGCCTCAAAACGAGACGACCTTGCTGGCACCTTAATCTTGGACCTCCCAGCTCAGCACTAGGAATTTCAACAAGAAATTTGTGTTGTCGAAGTCACCCGGTCTGTGGTATTTTGCTATGGTGGCTTGAGACCCATACAGCTGGGACCATCTAATGCCCACGGGTTGGTAGTGACTATTTTAAATCCTGCTTCTCCATTCTCTCTTGTCCTTTGTTTACACGGACTCGGGTGGTGACAGCCACGGTGGTGTAGTTGTATCAGTGCCAGAGCAAGGTCTTCATGAACCCCAGGGAAATTTGCTCTGAGTGATCGTGGGTAACGGGACTACCTTGGGCCTCGACTGCCATTTTTGGATAGATCCTCCTCGGCATCCTCTTGCGTTCCCCGTCTGTCCACATAGAAACGGAAGCAACGAACCTGGTGTCCTGTGAGTCACTTCTCCCTGGGTGTGTAAGTCTTACCTCTCCGTTCCCGTTGTCAATTCCTTGAAGCCTGGGCTCCTAACAGCCTGGGACAGTGCTTGGTAGGGACAAAGAGCTTTGCTGTTTTGCCTCTCCGAGAAGTGGTATCTCCTGTTCCTCTGCCTTAGGCTGCATTCGTCACCTGCCGGTATCACTGTTGAGAATCCTGCTTCACACCCAGGAATATTTAAAACATATGAAGTCCCCCACAAAAGGGAGGGGATCGCGAGTCGCATGGCATTTGCTTACAAGTGGATTTTAACTTGGGAGGGGGGGGCAAACCGGGTTGTTTTTTACATAGCCACTATTGAGGAAATGGCCGCTCCGTTGAACCCAGAGCTTTGCTTTTTTCTTGTTTTCGTCCCACTGTCTGATCGCCCTGTTTCTTTCGCAAGCAGACCCTGCCTGGTAACCACAGTTGGTGCCCAGAGTACCCCGGGGTCCTCCATGGGCCGCAGATTCCCGAATCGAGAACAGGTGCAGCCACACCCCCTCCGCACACAAAGATATTTTGTCTGAATGGGCACAACATGGAAGAATGGGATGTATTAATAGCTAAATAGTGTCTTTATTAACAGTAGAACAGCTGGCAGTTCTATATGACAGCGCTCATTCCAATCCATTTTATCCAATTGCAGAACTCTAAGCACGCTCCACCAGGGAACTAAGGGGACCACACGCAAGCAATCAGCCATTCAACAGCTCTCTAATTGCTTCACAGTTGGAAGTGTGTTCTCCTCAGCCACTGTTATTCTTCTAGGAGGAATTGTTGGTGCACTAGCCTATCTAGAATCAAGTGCCGCTAATGCAGATAAGCTGCTTGAAGAAACTTCCTTTGTTTTGCAAGGCCTCGTGAGCCCTCGTCGTCCTCGGTGGGGGCGCTCCCTGGTCCGGCTGATCAGAAATCCCTAGTGGTGGGTGCCGGGAGGGAGGTTGATGCGGGGTCTCGGCATCTCTGTTATCTCCTAGCAAAGCGATTCCCCTGAAGAGGGGAAAATAAACTCCCAGCTCATAAAGATCCTGTTAGACCCTGCTTGAGAACCTTTCTTCAGGGCGTCCTACTGAGCGGAAGAATAGATTCAGTGAGTCAGTGCAGATGTATAAATGCCTGCCGCTGTACTCCCAGTGTCTGAGCGGTGGGAGGCGGCCCTGGGAGGTATCCGTGTCAGGGTATAATCAGGTCACACAGGTAAGAGGGAGGAAAGATGGGAAGGAATTGCGGGGCGGGGCGGGGGGGGGGGAGGGGGAGCGGGGTGCGGCTCACATCACAACCCACGGAGCAAATTTAAAACAAGACCCAGGACATCTAGGCAGACATAAAAAAAAATAATCATAATAACCCTTCATTCCCTCCATGTATGTATCAAAGAAGGCTGGGGCACAACAGGACTTAAATCATCCGCAATGTCAAATAAAGGAGGCTGGGTTACTTTCTTATTCTTTTCAACTAGTGTTTAATTTTCGCTGTGTGTTTGTTTTATTTGCAGTTTACGCAGCCTGAGAAAATATTGTTTGCAGAGCATTGTATTTCTGCCTTTTTACAGGGTAATTCCTGTTTGGTGAGTTTTCAAAGTATCCTTTGGGGAGAATATTAAAAAGCTCTTGGCTGTATTTAGCCCAGACAAATACAGGCAGATATGAAATTATAAAATCTTCCTGATTTGCAGGGCTTCCTTTGTTCTCTCTGATCATCTGGGGATTAAATGCCTCAGAGGAATACGAGTTATTGTTGAGCGTTTGCCAATCAGGCCACCGATCCATCTCAGGTTCACCCAAGTTATTGTTGGGACTTCTGGTTTTGCCCTCGTTAGCATGTAGCTCCAGATAATAAAATGATAGGTTACTCCAAATGTATCTGCCCCCGTTTTTCTTTTTTTAATTGCCCCCAAATGGCTTTCAAGAGACATTTTTTTTTTTCCATCCCTACTGATGGGACTTTCTGAATAAAGAAACACATCTTTGGCCACGACAATAGATTCAGATGAAATGGAAATCATTGTCGGAAAGAAAATAGACCCTAGAGAGCTCAGGACAGTGAAAATCACCCATTCACAAAGAAAGTCGCCAAAGCTTTCATGAAAGGCGACAAAGACGCGGGAGACCAAGCAATAGAGTCCAAAAGGAGGCAAAAGGTCATGTCTTTTATAGGCGCTCTTTTATGTCGCTTCCATGATGGGTTAAGGTTTCAGAGCGGTGTAAATTCCCCGCAAGAATTCTTTAATTCTCAGCCCTCCTGCCAAGAAAGTGAAGATGCATATGCATCTGTTTGGAAATCTCCCAAATGCATGTGCAAAATGGGCCAAGCCACAGTCACTGCCAAACACAGGGAGCCGGTCCCAGCCTCGTGCAGAGGACTTCATTTTCAGGGCGAAGGCACCTGCAGACAATGCCAGGAAGGCAGGAGGGGGGAGGCGAGGGTAGTTTGGGCGACAGGATGCCAGGGTCTGCTTAGAGTGGGATAAACAGATCAGATTCCTCTCTAGTCCGTGTGGATATTTAAAGGGACACACCCCAACATGTCCACTTGTTAAGAACTAACATTATCTCCCTGCAAAATTGAATTTATACCGCCCGCCACCCCCCCCCCCCCCTCACTCGACATGACTTTGTGGCTGTCTGGTTGAGTTCACCGTCAGGGAAAGATGATACCCCAGGCCCTTATGATTTGGGGTTTCTTGACAATTTAAATCAGCATCTCCCGTTTCTCGGGAGGTGACAGAGTTCAAAGAAATCTCCATATTTACCTCTGCTTGAATAGGTATGTTCAAGGGAGTATCTGACTTGTGGACCTTTTTTTGAAGTGTATACCTGTGTGTGATCTGGAGCAAGTTATTTCTCGTAGCTGGTGGTGGCTGTCACATTTGCCCACAGGTCTTACCTGGGCAATAGTTTCGTCTCAAAGTTTGTCATAAAGAGAGTAGGGAAAAATTTGCATTTTTATGTCTTTTTAACCCTTTCAAAAGTGAACTAACTTTCACAGCGGTCTTATGAGATAGGGTCGTTATTCTTATCTCAGTCTATGTGGGCGCTCTGGGGACACACCCATAGTCATAGTGGTTCCAGAAGCTTCCCCACTAAGCTGGTCTTTCCCTTCATCAGAGCACTCATTAATTTTTAGCGGAAGCAAGAGTTCAAAGAGAGGCATTGAGTAGAATTGTGTTGTTCTTGGTGTGTCAAAAGCCACGTGTCTCCTCAGGCTTTCCTAAGGCTGAAATGATCTCTGTCAGCTCGGCAATTTTTGTTCCTTCTTTTCTCTCACTCCACCTGTGTATCCAGTCAGACTCTCTCCAAGTTTTAGATCTTTTCCTCACGGACTTGAGGTGTTCTTATCTAGCCTTCTTCTGGGGCACATTCTGTGAGACTATGTGTCCTAGTTTCCTCAACCTGTGGTCCCAGTTTCTTTTTCCATATAAGGGATACTGATTACGTGAAAATGATAAATCTTCCAACTCTGAGACTGTTCTAGTTCTCGGAGCCAACCACTTGACGTTCCTGCCAATGCCCACATCACCACTTCCTGCTTTGGCCACGCGAAGGGATGGAAAGCGCCATCTGGGAAGAGGGTCTGTCCTTCCCCATGTGCCAGACCTGCCAGGGAGCTGCTGACCATGTGTGCCTGAGGGCCGGCTCCCCTCTCCTTGTGGTACTGAGCAGGGCTACCAGCCCACAGCCTGCTGGCTCAGTCAGAGGTTCTCTTCCCACCAGGGGAAGGACGAGGGGACAGGTATCTTGACTTTAGTAAGTCTAAAAGGGGAGCTTAGTCTTTGATTAATGCCTTTGTGATTTTTTTTTTTTAAGTTTATTTAATCTTGAGAGAGAGAGAACAGGGAAGGGGCAGAGAGAGAGGGAGAGAGAGAGGAACCCAAGCAGGCACTGCACTGTCAGCAAAGAGCCCAATGCGGGGCTCGATCTCATGAACTGTGAGATCATGACCTGAGCTGAAATCAAGAGTCAGGGAAGTGCAACCGACTGAGCCTCCCAGGCGCTCCTGCCTTTGTGATTCTTTTCAGCTCTCTGTGCGCATTTGGTTTGGTCTTTAATATGTGGACTGTGGTGTGTGAGAGTATGGCGTGGTAACTATCTACTTCTTTTATTGAGTGACTCCAAGGCTCATGTTGACATAGTCTGGGGTGAAGCAGGGCAGGATTACCTCAGAGCCTGCCGAGATAGCATCACAGGTACCACTAAGTAGTAGATGAGCTTCTGAAAGGAAATTGTTTTTAATTGAGGTACCATTGACATACTAACATTATGTTAGGTTCAGGTATACAGCATGATTTGACATTTGTATCTGTTGCAAAATGGTCACCACAATAAATCTAGTTAACATCTGTCACCCTACGGAGTTATAGAAAATGTTTTCTCCCGTGATGAAGGCTTTTAAGATCTACTCTCTTTAGCACTTGTCAAATATGCAGTAGAGTATTATTAACTGTAGTCGTCATGCTGTATATTACATCCCCATGATATCTATTCTTTTTTTTTTCTGAGAGAGAGAGAGAGAGGGAGAGAAAATGAATGTAGGGAAGGGGCAGAGGGAGAGAGAGAGAGAGAGAGAGAGAGAGAGAGAGAGAGAGAATCTCAAGCAGTCTCCATGCCTGGAGCCCAACGTGGGGCTCGATTCTATGACCCAGGGGTCATGACCTGAGCTGAAATCAAGAGTCAGATGCTCAACCAATTGAGCCCCCCAGGCGCCCCTCTATGACATTTATTCTATAACTGGAACTTTGCATCTTTTGATCCCCTGGACCCATTTCACCTCCCTCCATCACCCCCCACCCCTAATAACCACCAGTTTGTTCCCTGTATCTATGAGCTTGGGTTTTTCTGAAAGTGTATTATGAGTAATAACAGAAGAACTGGCTAAATAAATTCTAGTACCTTTATTCAATGGAATCCCAAGAGCCTGCTAGAAAGGATGATGTAGCACTGTATTTATTGACCTGGAAAGATGCTCATGACACAATAACATGTATAAAATTATTCCACTTAGGTAAAATTATAGCTTTTTATATCCATATATATTTATATGTGTAGACACATGTCTAGAGGGTTATTTATAAATTAACTCTGGTCATCTCTGGGTGGTAGATTTTTATGTGAATAATTTTTTTTTTTCGCAGTCGTAACTAGGTGAGGTGATAGATACATTAAGTAACCTTACTGTGGTAATGATTTTGCAATATGCACATCTATCACAGATTACACTCTATACCTTAAATGTATACAATGGTGTATGTCAATCATATGGCAGTATAGCTGGGAACCTTTTTTTTTCGTGTGTGTGTGTGTGTGTGTGTGTGTGTGTGTGTGTGTAATTTAAAAATTTCTCAGAGTGAGAAAATCTCCTATTTCGTAGCAAGAGAAAGCAAAGCTAACTTCATTTTGATAAAAGACGTCTTTTCTTGGTTTTTCATTGAGAAGCTTTGCAATTTCATCTTCTTCAGCAGTATCAGAAAGCATTTACAAAGTGTATTATTGGTGACTGAGGCATTTTTAGACACCAGACAGTCATTTGGATGAACCTTAACCCTACCTTTCCATAGCACAATAAAGCAGGAATATAAAAGACACTGAGAAGCAACTATAAATGAAACTCATGCATTCGACAATAGGGATAGTCAGTGTTTCCCTAATCTCTCTTGCGTACGTCATTGTAAAGTCTGGGAAGGTATCAGTCAGAATCAATTTGCATGTACAGGATCTGGGTATGAAATTTTGAGTTGCTCAGATGCAATTGCCCCAAGGATCTTAGAATTCCAAAGGTAGGCAAGACCCATAAGGTCATTTCATTCACCTGCCCACCTAGTACCTGATTCCCTTCCTGCATGTAGCACTTATATTTAATGAGAAGGGAGCAGAGTTCTGATAATTTACAGTTTGCCAGAGCTCTCAAGAGGAAAGAGCAGGCTTTTTAATCTCCCTGAGAATATGTTCGGAAAGCAGTTAATGACGTTTGCTGGGGGTTCTCCGGTGAATTCTCATGGCTGTAGATTCAGGAGCGCTGGGGGGATTGTGGTTGAGAACAGGGAGAAGGGGGTCTTGAGAAGTTCTTAGACCACCATCTGAGAAGTATGATGCGACAGTTGGACAAATAATGGAGATCACTGTATTTGTTGGTGATAAAGGATCTGAACACAGGGAGGATGGAAAAGCCAGACAGGACAGAAATCCAAGGATGCATGAAATAAGGAAGGACACACAGAGGTAGACATTACCTCTGGAAGGAACAATGGCAGGGGGGGCAGAAGAAGATGGAATAAGAAACTGAAGTTTCTCTTCAGTAGAGAAGAGAAACTCAAGTGGCTTTTTTTTTTAAAGTTTATTTATTTTGAGAGAGAATCCCAAGTAGGCTCTGCACTGTCAGCGTGGAGCCTCACGTGGGGCTCACGCTCACGAAGCTTGGGTTCGCGATCTGAGGCGAAATCAAGAGTCGGATGCTCTACCAACTGAGCCACCCAGGCGCCCCAAACTCAAACGACTTTAAAAAGGCCAACCCTGGGATGTTTAAACAGCAGTATACTGATTGTCTTTGACCAAAAAATCCCAAGATCCACGAATCTGAAAGCACATTATCTTCCATAGTCATCTAACATGTTTGCTTACCACCTAGACAGTAAGATCTCTTTTACCTTGTCCCGAGCTTTGGCTGTCCGAAAGGCAAAGCAGAACAAAAATAGGGATCTGAACCCAGGACTCATAAATGGTTTGTGGTTAGAAATCAGAGGCCCCTGAACTTGGATGGGGGAAAAAAATCCTTTATTTTGACTAATCTGTAACTAAAGGGGATGTTTCTTCCAATTATGAGTATAGGCAAGATCTCAGTAGTAACTAGGATGATAGGCACCTGTAACTTTGTCACTAGTGAGACTCACGGATGCTTTTGTATCACGTTAGAGTTTCTGCAGAAAACTTGATACTGATCACTTACCTCAAAATGACAACGTGCATTTGACCCTCTGCCCAGTTCTGTTATTTGATGAGTTAGTAACTAAGCACATGGATTATTATGTCACAAATGTCTGTCACTGAATGTGTTTAGACATTTTGATAAGTATTTTTGAATATACATGATTTCCTTTGTATTCTTCTGAATTTTGTCTTATGCACGTAAGCACATTATGATGAGAAGGGGTTCCCAGACTTCTCCAGCTGAGATTCCCTACCTTAGACACAGAAAGAACATTCTATCTAAAACAACCCACTTGGCGGGCGCCAGGGTGGCTCGGTCAGTCAAGCATTCAACTTCGGCTCAGGTCATGATCTCATGGCTCTTGAGTTTGAGCCCCGCATCGGGCTCTGTGCTGACAGCTCAGAGCCTGGAACCTGTTTGTATTCTGTGTCTCCCTCTCTCTCTCTGCTCCACCCCCCACTCATGCTCTGCCCACCCCCCTCAAAATATAAAAATTAAAAAATTAAAAAATTTAAAAAAAAAGATTTATTATAAAACAACCCACTTGGTCTGAGGGGCATGGGAGTCCACCGCATCTGAGGACACTCTTCAAGCTTCCTGTATGTCTTCCTTGAGGAGACAGAGACAGGCATCCTCCAGGCATCCTGGGGCCCAAATCTTACAAGCAGCATTTGAAGGAAGGAGTCCCTTCTTCCTGTCGAATGGGGCGTCTGTCTTAGCGTTATTAATAAGCCTTGGTGGTAAGACAGAATGATGAGATTCCTCTAGAAAATTAAAACCTGTTAATATAAAATAGTATTCCGCTGATAATTGCATTCCTAGAGGAAACAAATGTATAGAAATGACACTCAGGATACCTGCTCTGAGTCAGGGATGCCTTAAGCGTTCACCAAGTTGGCACCCTCTCAGCACAGAGCCCAACAATGGGCTCAAACTCCTGTTCTGAGCATTCCCTTGTTCTCAGAAGGGATAATGCTCCCATACCCACTTGAAGTCAGGCATCCTAAGGCATGAGGGTACAAATATCCGTTTGCTTTAAGCAATTGTATTTTGCCCACATTGGCTGCACCATCTCGTACATATAACACTCTAGTGACAGCTCCTTCCAAATGGACAGACGGCAATGAAGGGGGGGGAGAAACAGGAAAGCCCCACGGCCACGGTGTTCGTGTGTTTCCAACAAAGGATGCACCTACCCAGCACTCCCTCTTTGAAGCAGCGACACTGTGGAGTGTATAGCAGATGGTTCTGCCACGTCAGGCCCACAGCTGTGTGTTTCTGGCATGAGAACAATGTTTGAATTCCGTACAGAAATTTTGCGAGATATGTTTCTTGTTGCCTTTTCATGAATTTTATTTGGTAATTTTTTTTTTTAGACCATAAAGAGTCTGGAGACCATATTGAGAAAATGCTGGCAAAGGAAAGCTATTTGTTAGCTAGCCAGGTTTATTTAAAGAGGATCAATCACGTAGGATTCCTGGAAGAGAGGCGGCCTGTTGGCACCTATCATGCGTGTCCACAAAATCAGAGGCGGTACCGTTGTCCTGCTCTCTTACGATTCACTTACCCAGGCAGGAAGGAAAGAGAATTTCAGTAGGAAACAAATAGAAGACTAGGACTCTTCAGTATCTAGAAGGCTCAGTCATTCTCCGAGTATATCCAGCACGTAGCATTTCAAACTGAGGGAGCAAGGTTTTGAACTAATAAAGTGCACCATTGCCTGATTTTCTAGAAACGGTGCTGGCTCATTTCTGGGTCCACTCTGAAGGATTTCTCCCATGTTCATTCTAGGAGTACTCGCGATAAAATTATGGGACAGTTTTATGTCTTCTTTACTCCACCTCCCTACAGGGAAGCTTTAACCTTGCCCCATGACGTGTGTGTGTGTGTGTGTGTGTGTGTGTGTGTGTGTGTGTGTATGTGTGCGCGCGTGTGTGCGCGCACGCGTGTGGCCAGACCTCAATTCCATTTTGGCTTGGAATTACTGATTTCTCCAAGATAACCCAGCAAGTCGGAATAAACCCAGATGTAGGACATAGGCCTCTCTAATTCCAACCGCATGTATAATTCAGCAGGACCCACTGATGTATTTAAAGAATCACGAGCTGGCCACTTGGTTTGAAGCAGAGATGTGAAGGAAGGCAGTGCAGGTTGTAAAACGCTTTTTGTTTTTTGAAGCAAATGCGTCCTTTCCCTCTGGAAACCCTGCCATTTCCTCTGGTCCTCTAATCCTAAACTTGGTGTCTGAAATAAATTTCGGAGGGATTCCACTATGTTGTTGAGAGGCTCCAAGGACTGCTACTGTTATCAGAGAAAGGGGTCCAGCGCCATTCAGGGTGTTATTCAATAGCGTGTCTGGCCGTCTGCAGCTGGCACCAGAACTCTCTCTGGGCTGTCATAGGAGCCGGTCCTCTGATTGACGGCACCTCATAACTGGGGTCAGAGCTTCAACAGCTGCTCGCGGGAGCAGATTCCTCTGCCTCACATTTGATGGATAAACCAGAAGAATCTGGCAGTCAGATCCATATTAATGGCTGTGGCCAGCTTTCCCTTTCATGACTTTCTTGCTTTTTCATTGTGTGGGAGATTGAATTTGAAAGTGAACTTTGTTCCACACCCTAGCCCATGGCAGTGCGCAAATGAGGGGCAACTGCACGGAGGCGTCCCTTGCATGCGACACACCCGCCAAAGCAGATGTATGAAAAATGGAAATGACCAGGGTGGATGGGGCAGACTTGCCTTTTTTTTTTTTTTTTTTTTTTTTTTTTAATAGGACCCGAGCTTCTGCTGAGGAGCTTTTCAGGGAGGCTGTGAGGAGGGGAATATGCTGGAGTTTGAGCAGTGTTCCCTTAAGTAGCTTTCCTGCAGAAAACTGCAAGCAAGCTCCAAAGTAGCCAAAGCGACACGAAGAGCAAAGGAGTTGTAGCCACGCCCGCACCTGTGACTCAGATGCCCACGCTACATCCATTGACTGGATGCGCTGTGCTGTTCTGTTAGGAATGGAGAGGCTCTTTGGACTCAGCGTCGGAGAAGGAAACCAGAATACCTATGATGGCAACTATGAAATGTTGCCATCCCCTTGGGGCCCCTGGGTGGCTCAGTTGGTTAAGCATCCGACTTTGGCTCAGGTTCAAGCCCTGGGTTGGGTCAGGTCGGGCTCTGTGCTCACAGCTCAGAGCCTGGAGCCTGCTTCAGATTCTGTGTCTCCCTCTCTCTCTCTGCCCCTCCCCCACTCGTGTTCTCTCTGTCTCACTCTCTCTCTCAAAAGTAAATAAAGCTTAAAAAAAATATTGCCATCTCCAAACAACAGAAGACCCCCCGCCCCCATCCATCCCCATCTCCACACCTTCCTGCCCAGATTCCACCACCATGTAGATAACCTTAGGAGTGGAGTGTATTTTATTTGTAATGAAATTCACTGCAAAATGTTCCCATCCTTCTTTCATTCCTGCTACTTAAAAAAATGTTTTTTAATGGTTATTTATGTTTGAGAGAGAGAGAGAGAGACAGAGGTGCAAGTGGGGAGGGGCAGAGAGAGAGAGAGAGAGAGAGAGAATCCAAAGCAGGCTCCAGGCTCTGAGCTGTCAGCACAGAGCCCGACACTGGGCTCGAACTCGTAGACTGAGAGATCATGACCTGAGCCGAAGCTGGACACTCAAACAACCAAGTCACCCAGGCACCCCCCTGCTACTTTTTTTTTGCAGTATTTTCTCCCACTGTGTGGATGATGTTCTTATTCTCTTGACAATGCCTTGCTCAGAGCAGGAATTTTTAATCCGAATCAAATTCAGCTAAGCGATTATTGTCCTTGGTGTCCTATCTAAAAAGTACCCTCTACACCCAACATCATCTTGGCTTTCTTCTATGTTATGTTCCAGGCATTTTAAAATTTTGTGTTTGACCTTTTGGTCTGTGATCCATTTTGAGTTAAATTTTGTGATGAGTGTAAGGTTTGTGTCTAGAGCCATTTTTTTTTTTTTTTGACATGTGGATGTCCAGTTGTCCCATCATCATTTGTTGAAAAGATTATCTTTCCTCCATTATATTGCCTTTGCCCCTTTATCAAAGATCAGTTAACTGTATTCACAGGGGTCTCCCTGCAGGTTCTCTGGGTTTTCCCAGGGAACTATCTTGATTATTGTAACTTTACAGTAAGTCTTAAAATCAGGTGATGTCATTCCTCCAACTTTGATCTTTTCCTTCACTATTTTATTGCCTATTCTGGGTGTTTGCCTTTCCTTATAAACTTTAGAATCAGTTTGTTGATATCCACAAATAACTTGCTGCTGTTTCTTTAACCTGGAATTTCTTGGAGTGGCTTATCTTAGAGAATTGTTGATAAATTCTAATGGCCAACCGGCTCTCCCTCCTCTCCCACACTCTGCCCTCCCCTTTAAGAATTCTGCCATAGGGGCGCCTGGGTGGCGCAGTCGGTTAAGCGTCCCGACTTCAGCCAGGTCACGATCTCGCGGTCCGTGAGTTCGAGCCCCGCGTCAGGCTCTGGGCCGATGGCTCGGAGCCTGGAGGCTGTTTCCGATTCTGTGTCTCCCTCTCTCTCTGCCCCTCCCCCGTTCATGCTCTGTCTCTCTCTGTCCCAAAAATAAATAAAAAACGTTGAAAAAAAAATTTAAAAAAAAAAAAAAAAAAAAGAATTCTGCCATAATTAGACTGGAGGTGGGGGGATGAGGGGTAGGCTCCCCAGAGAGATTCTAAGATATCACCAGAGTTGAAAACCACTGTTTATTTTCATCGTTATCTTAACAACAACTGTAATACCAATACATTTCCTTGAAATTTATTTGGAAAGCCATGACTTTGGTAGAATCTTCTCAGGAATATACCTTCTGCCTCTCCCTGCATTGCTGTGTGCTTTGTAGACGTTCCTTGTTTCCTGTGGCTTGCCTTCTGCTGGGAGAAGCTTGACCTGCCTCAGACAAAATCGCGGAACAGGAAAATTTTTTTCTTCTGGTGCAAATTATACACCCTCCCCTTTTACCTTTAATGACTTTTTTTTTTTTTTTTGAGAGAGAGAGAGAGAGCGCATACAGGAGTGAGTGGGGCAGATGGAGAGAGGGAGAGAGAATCCCAAGCAGGCTCGTGTTCAGCCCAGAGCCCAATCCAGGGCTTGATCCCACAACTCTGGGATCATGACCTGAGCCGAAATGAGAACTGGGTTGCTCAGCTGACTGAGTCACCCAGGACCCACCGCCCCCCCCCCCCCAACCTTCAATGAATGTTTTAAAGGAAAAAAATCTTACTATAAAGTCTTCAATCATGACCTTATTTGAGACTTGAATCAGTTACTAGGTATGGAATAGTGGGGACATCTGCTCTGGGAACGCTTGCTTGTGTATACGTTTTCTCCACTTGGACCCTGCCAGACTTCCTTTCCTTAGTTCTCCTCTCTTCTCTCTTCCCCTTGTCTTTCTCCATTACTTTGTCCTGTCTCTTTAAGGTTCACCTTCCTGCTTTCAGCATTTGCCTTGGATTTCTTCAGCTTCTCACCCTCCCTTCATCTTTGCTTCTTAGTCCAGGCTCCCTGTTCCAAGAGAGAGTTCAAGGCACTTTAACTTGTTAATTAACTCTCCTTGAGGGAGGAGGGGCAGATTTGCATGAATAAAACTGAGAGACTGATTTAATCAAAGAAAGAAAGAGCCCATGTGTGGACTATGAACCTACTTGCGATGTGACTTTGGAGATGGTATTCTGCCACGCTGTGCCTCAGTTTCCTTATCTATAAAATAGGGACCTGGTAGCCTCTGCCTCATTAAGCTTGTTGCACAAATCCAGTGAGTGGGTGTTTAGCTCTTGCTTACTTGTCAGGCAATAACTGCTCACTAACTGTTACATATGACTATTATTGTTACTTCTTGTTACTTCTAAAGTTAGAGAATAGACTTTCTGACACAGAGAAAAGAATGCATTAACAAATGGATAAGAACAATTTGTGATTGATGCACGTATTGCTTGGTGGAAATGTCATTCATTTATGGAAGCTAACATTTCCTTTACTGACACTTAATTTGCCTGTAAATTTCCATGTTCATAACCCAGGTGAATTTCCATTTGAACAAATATTTTAGAGTAAAGCTGTTCTTCTGTGTCCACCATGGAATTAAGTAGATGAAATTTGTTAATCTGGGTGTGGCTAGTCTCTGCATCATAGACTCTGAACAATAAGCACTCTGTCTGGTTCTCCTCTGCTTACATGACACTTTTGCAAGAAGTATCTGTGCTTCTGTGCTATTTTTGGTTATTGACAAGGCAGGGAAAAGGGTAGGGCTGCAGCTCAGTCTTTGGTTCTGGGGTCTACTTTTAAGTAATACATTTTTTTCATCTTTTCCAGATTTAAAGTTCTGATTAAATAAAAAAAAATAACATCCCTTATCACAAAACAAAGCAGACAATAACTGAAGGGCAGAGGGGAAGGAAATTGATTCTGAGCATTTTCTTCCGTGTTCTGTTAATAGAGTTTGAGCTGAGTGCCACAGAACTCTCCTAGAACCCCGCTTTAGCTCCTGTGGCACCTTCTCATCTGCCAACAACCACCAACACTGTCTACCCTGCATCTCTAGAGCCCGTGACACATTCAGGGGTTGTGAGCTGAGACCAGTGATATCTTCCTTTCCCACCTATTCTTCCCCAACAGAAGGACTCAGAGATTGTTTGGAAATACGGAGAAATATGGAGGAATATGGCAAGATGGGGGCTGTTGGGGATGCATCTCCTTTACTCTAAACACACAAAAATTTCTATGGGGAACCCCTTATATGCCTATGACTAGCTCAGGTGAGATATTGGTAATCATTCAATCTAAGATACAAGTAGGGGCCAGTGACCTTGGTTGACCCAGAACTGAGAGATTTCTTGGGACATGGGAATTTTATTGCAAAAAGAGTCCCAGACCGACTGGCCTTTGGGGCTTTTTTTTGGGGGGGGGGGGGTTGGTTATCATAGAAATAAGAACTACACATTGGATAGGATTATTTACCTCTGAACAAAAGATTCCCGTGTTATAGGTACGTAAAAGCAAAGTAATATATTCTGAGATATAAAAACCAGTTGGCTAATGTACCTTGTAGGCTCTGCCTGACCTCATTTACCACACTGCTCTGCTCCCCATCTCTATAAACACTTTCTCAGCCTAACAAGTGGAACTTCCCTCGTTATATTGAAGCATGCTGTATTAGTTCTCTATCACTGGGTAACAGATGACCCCCAAACCACAATAATCATTTCTTCTGGTTTCCATTGGGTTGGGGATTCAGACAAGGCATGGCAGGGATGGCTTCTGTCTGCTCCACATGCCCGGGCCTCGTCTGGAAGACTCCAAGTCTTGAGGTTTGAAACCACCTAAGAGCTGAAGGGCATCCTTCCTCCAAGATGGCTCAGTCTCATGGGCTCCCCATTACACTGCTCTCCATGGGGTTGAATATCCTCACTGCACCTCCTCCCAGAGCTAGTAATCCGAGGGTGAACATGGCAGGAATGGAAGTGGCTTTTATGAGCTGGCTTTGGAATTCACCTGCCATCAGTTCAATTACGTTCCAATCATTAGAAGTGAGTCACTGGTGCAGTCACGGGGAAGAGAAAGACGTTTTCCTGTTTAAAGGTAGGAATGTCACAGAGTTTGTGGGCATATTTAGACACCACGTCTGGTGTCGTGAGCAAATCCCTCTGTGCGTAAAACACTGGCAATGGTATGATGATGCCAAAAACTTCGTAAACACTGGTTTCATTCTAAAAATAATACTACTACAGTCACTTACAATAACAGAGTTCTTATACTCCAGATCCTCATAGACATTCTCTTGCGTATAAGGCACACCACCCCGACGGCCTGGTTTTACTATTATCCCTGTTTAGGAGATGAAACTGAGGCCTGCTTAGCCCACTTACAGAGAGGTTGAGTAACTTCCCCTAGGTCACAGAGTAAGGCCTAGCACCGGGGTTCAAACATAGCCCAGTTCCAGAACCCTTTTGCTATTTGCGATCGGATGACAGCAATTTTTCTCTAAAATCTCAGAAAACCATTTTTATTATTTTATTTATCAGATTATTATTATTATTATTATTATTATTATTATTATTATTTTACAACTATCTTCTATTGGCCCATGTAAAAATCCTATACTCATGGACTTGATGGTTTCTATTTAATCTTAGGTCAGACCACTTTAGTCATCATAAGAAGTTACATCTTGGAAGGGGAAGTCAGGGGATTGCAAACTAGGGAAACCTTGCAGGCATGGTGAGCACTGCCCTGTCCATCACAAATGGCCACTTTGAGATCAGAAGGAAATAATGAAAGCGTCACGAAACCCATAAAAGTCTTTCGAGTTAATGCATGCTTCCTCACATAAGGTGGCATCTCTGTTTTTTCTTCTTTTTGTGCCTCACAACCTGAAGCAAAACAAGATGACATTAAGGTAATTTGGAGAGTCATTATTAATTTGGATCTGGCTCATGAAGACTCTTGGGGTTTTCTCCACTGCATGTTTTTCTAGAGTGATTTTGTTTTTTTTCACCTGCTCTCCAGTGCTCTCTGCACTTCCCCACCAAATGTCTGTGAGACTGGTAAAGTCCAAAGGTGCTTATGGTTTATAAGCTGGTGAACTGCCACCAAATGGCTCATTGCCACCCTCACGAAGGCCTGCCATTGCACACAGTTGGCCTCGGCTAGAAGCTTCGACAGCTGAGGTGTGGTACGGCCATCCAAAACCTAAAGGTGAACATGGGCTTGAGGAAGTGAATTAGGTGCAAAAGAAAATGCCAGTTTGGGGGGAGGAAACAGCAGAACAAACCGACTTTGTCAACCGTCCCTCTTATCTACTTAACAAACACATAGGACTTAACTACACGCCAGCAACTATTCTAAGTGCTTTTGAAATATTAACTCATTTATCCTGCGAGGTCACAATGGGTGATGGGTCTCATTTTATAGACGACAATTTGTTCAGAAGCACAGAGCAGTGAAGTCACTTGCCCAAGGTCACAGGACTCATGGGGACCGGAGCTGGATTCCAGTCTGGGGAGTTTTACTCCTGAGAGTCCTGCCATCTGTCTGCTCTGAACTGTGGCCTTTTGTAGCTTGGCATCAGACCCAGGGCTAGTCCTGGAGGTTGGCCTCAGTGCTGATCTCGGAATAAAAGCCCAGTTCTTGCCTGAGCGTACTGGTAGCCATTTCCCATAGAGAGAAGCGGTGGGGGGAGAAATGCTCTCAGCCAAGCAAATGTCAGTAGCTAAAAACTCTAGCCTGAATTGATATATATTGCAGCCTGCTGTCTGATATGTCCCAGATGTGTGGATATAATATTAGAAGAACATTTAATGTAATAGTCCTTTTGGCATTTAAATATGGGTGACAGGAACTCTTTAAGGCTGCATAAACAGAGCACACAGGTGTTAGGAAAAAAAACGGCTGTTCATAAAGGCCAGCTCTTTTCAAACAGAGAGAGAAACGGTACAATAAAGGGGTTATAACCTTATGTTTTTAGGCTTACGACCTTTGTTTCATTAGGTGCACCTTTAACTGTGATAAACATCCACTTAAATGAATATCATTTCCTTACAATTACAGAAGGGTCATACATAATACACTAAGTTCCCCTGGCAGGCCTATGTGTTAGTCATGCATATTTCATGAGCACTTTTATTCCCCAAGTCACTTTCAAGCAATGCTCAATCCCGTGGCTTTGGTGCCTAGGAAATAAAGGTCTTGTCCGTAAAGAGATCTCAGAGCAATTATTGTGGCTGTGCACTTTATGAAGGGGAGCAGCTGAATGCGGTGCCCGCAACATCTGACCAGCACCATTACCAATTTTCTTCATATACGCGGTTCCCCCTTTTTTTTTTTTAAGATGAAATTGATTGTCCAGTTGGTTTCCATACAACACCCAGTGCTCATCCCCACAGGTGCCCTCCTCGATGCCCATCGCCCACCCTCCCCTCCCTCCCACCCCCCTCGGTTCCTCTTCTTTATCTCTGGAGGTGGGAGACATGTTGCTTGGGTTTATTTGCCTGATTTAAATTATTGGAATGATTCTGAGTGATGTGAGGCAACCGGCCCTAAACCGGATACTTGTAGCAACCTAATGAAGGTAAAAAGAAAGAAAAAAAAAATCCTGTCCTCATGCCTCTAACATGCTCAAATACTTGTGGGGCGGCAAAAAATAGATCACGGTCCACGGAGCATGGTCAGGCAATCTGAGTGAGTCTTACATCTGTTTGTGCAATGTGATGTTTTTCCCAGCTGCATCAGCTGATGGGACATAAAGTGTTGGAATGATAATAAGCAGAAAAGAAGTTTGCCGTAACAGTGAAATATAAGCCCCTTTATAGTCTCAATATCTTTTGTGGGCAATTTCCCTTGTTCTCTTCAAGAATATTGAGTTCATCAAGACAGTTTCATCCTTGTGAGATCTCCCGCCACGCTTGGAATACGACTGAAGGAACGTGAATCCCATCTGCCAGCTTTTGCGGGTCGACTTTCTGCGTTGGTGAAAACCAAAAACAATTCACTTCTTACAAATCATGGCTTTAGAAATATTACCCAGGCAGAAAGTCGCTTCATTGTCTCTTGCTCCTGCCGTCTGCCTGCTGTGTTTGCGTTGCTGCAAAACGCTAAGATCAGGGGGTGTGTGTGTTTGGGGGGGGGGGGTGGGGAGGGAGTGGTGGGCAGGTTAGGATCTGGGTATTTAATCTCTGTGTGTTGATTCAGCATCCTACCTCCCCAACTCCATTCTGCCCCGGACAGATGGGGGTTGAAGCCCTTTGTTCTGCATTTTCTGAGGTAGTGAAGGGGGTGGGTGGGTGGGGGGAGCCAGGGGAGCACGAGGGAGATTTCCGTTAAACTGGCTAAATTAATATTTACGTTGTTACAATATTAGAGAAGCCACCGAAAATTATTAATCTGAAAAGGTTATAATTATCTTTAAAATGGTGGCAGCCATTGAAATGTAAATCCTAATGTGCGGGGAGAGGGCTCCTGTCCCGGATGCCTGGGGCCACCTGCCCGGCTGCCACAGCTGTAATTGATCATTCCAAATCAAAGGCAGAGGGAGACATGTCTGGTGGCTCCACCAAGGGGGGTGGGGGAAGCTAGCAGAGAAAGATGCTCTGTTCTTTGGGTCTGTTATCAAAAAAAAAAAAAAAAAAAAAAAAAAAAAAAAAAAGAGCCGGAGCGTGTTTCAAATCTCTCTTCTGTTGAATGTGCTTCAAAGCTTACCCACAATAAATAAAGTTTTCAAAACCCATAGACTCTGAAAGATTCATTGAAAATTCCTCTGAATTAAGCAGCCTCTCTCTTTCCTTTCTCCCCATACCCCTCCCCCGCCCCCATCGCTCTCCCTCTCTCGTTACCCAGGCCAGCTCAGTTTGCAACAAATGTGAATTAGATGATTAAATATGAGACCCAGTTCAACTCCTTTCATGCTTTCATTGATAGCATGGTGATTTGGGGCACACACTTTTGTTAAGCGAATGTGTTGGTTACCTTGTTCAAGACCCCCCCTCCTCTAAAGAGGAGGATACGCTCAAGCAAAGAAGAAAACCCCGGGATAAAGCAGGGACTCCAAGTGCGAATTCCATGTGTCAAGCAGAATCCCAAGGCCAAGGCTTCAGGAGCTCACCAACAAATGACAGGAGACAACTGGAATCTCCCCCAGTCCCTGAATATTACTGACTGTGTAGACATTTCTCAAGGTCCATTAAATTCTATTTGACGTACATTAAAAAAGATTTAATCACAGATGCCAGTCAGCTAACCAACCCATTAATCTAGCTGTTTTTCCTAAGAAAATTGTATTTAAAAAGGTCTTTTTTTCCCCAATTTAATTTAGTCATCCTTTTAAATTTCATGTATTTATCATGTAAATGTGCCTTATTTGCAAAAGAAAAGCGCAGGATTCAATGAAATAAATAGTTATTTCATTAAAATGGATACAAAAAACCCTGTGATTAGGGTAATTAATTTGCACACTAAAAGCTATCTTCCTGGTTCAGATCATTAATATTGATGGCCTTCGATTTTGTTCTCAGTAACGTTCCTTGAAATATACTCAGAACTGGCACCAGGGCTGAAAGAGCAGCCATTGGAACAGAAGTGAAAATGAGGCATCAGTGTTCGTTTGGGACTATCGCCTCTTCCCTGTTCTTCCACCAATAACGAGCTCACGGCGTGAAGACCTGTGTCCCAAAATAAACAGGGCAGGTTCCGTCTGAATGGGCTGGTGCCGTTTTTTCGATCTCAAATGTCAGTTATTGATGCCTGACACTTATTGACGCGTGTCTTCTTTTGCAGGAGGAAAAAAAAAAGAAAGAAAACATTTAAATTGCAAAATAACATTACAGGAGATTATGTCTCCGTACCACATACTGTTATGCACAGCATTGCCAGATAACAAGGCAAGGGCTGTCAATATACCTTTCTCATTAGATTTGCATCTGCATATTATGCAAATAGGTTTGAGCAAGTTTCCACTTTGATAGCTCTCCGCCACAAGTTTGAGTCAAGGCACATATTTTGTTTCAGTTCTGTTCAGCAGATGTATTCCACCAAAGACCTTGTAGAAAAGGTGTCATATCAATGTGGTGCACTATCAAATGCAGCTGTAGGCTGCATTCACATGAAAATCAAATCCTGGAACAATTTTAGATTTCCTCACCTAGCTGTGTCAGCATGCTCAACATTCCCGGTGATGGAAAACAAATTAACATTCTGCACCGGATAGGTGTGGGTGCACGCGGAACCCTACAGCTGCGCCTGCGCCGGTTGGTATTTTTACTTGCGTTTTAGGGCTTGCCGACAGGGATGTTGCTAAATGCTTTTTAATTACGGACACAAGTATGATCTGTAAGATCGGTTTGCCTTTTCCCGAGTGCTTTTTTGTGCCCCGACACATTGCCTTTGAACTTCCCCTTGTAAGAGATTATAAAATAGTTGTCCAAACTAGGGGCACAAAGTAGGTGGCTCAGTCGGTTAAGCGTCTGACTTTGGTTCAGGTCATGATCTCACAGTTCCTGTGTTTGGACCCAGCATTGGGCTCTGTGTCGACAGCTCAGAGCTTGGAGCCTGCTTGGGATTCTGTGACTCCCTCTCTCTCTGCCCCTCCCCCATTCATGCTCTGTCTCTCTCTGTCTCTGAAAAAAATAAATATTTTAAAAACGTCTTTTTTTAAAAAATAAAGTTGTCCAAAGTAGCCAAATTACTTTCTTGCCGCTGGTACCGGGATGCCTACTTTAGACCACTGAGTCTTTTCCAGATCGATGTGCAGTATATGTGCCTTTATAAGCTCGGTTGTTTGGGTGCCCAAGTGCCTGTGTTAACATCTGAACACTGCTCTGCCCCACCTGTGATCTTGATAGCCTGACGCCCATCTCTGATCTTGCCCCCATTACAACTGGTTTAGTTCTATGCTTTGAATGGCAAAGACATAATTCAGAGATCAGCCAAGGAGGAGAGCGTCGTGCATTTCTGCGGTGTTTTCTATGCAGAACAAAATGAAGAATCTAGCCAGGACTCTGTTAGACGCTGGTGAGTACTTCCTCTCAACAGAAAAAAACAAAACAACACAAAACAAACCATCACCACCAACAAAAAGGACACCAAGCTGCGGAGGCCGGGAGGGAAAAAAAAAAAAAAATGGAAGTTTTCTAGATCTACTCCAAGGCCTCTCACTGGGGCCTCTCTGGCCATCTTGTTTTGTGCAAGACTTCAAGTGGGGCTCTCCGGGAGCTCTGTAATAAGACAGGGTGCTGCTGCAGAAGGCAACGTGCTAATTAAAAAGAGGAACACTACAAATCTCGTTATTATTCATGGCAAGTGTGCAGCAAATCACTTAGCTGTTTGCTTTTAAAATAAAAGCTTTTTTTTTACCCTATTTTTTTCTTTCTTTCCTTACCTTTTTTTTTTTTTTCTTTCTTTCTTTTCTTCTTCTTTTTTTCCCCTGGCCTGCCTTGTTTAAAAAGACACGCATGGTCTCAAAGACGTTTTCTAAAGCATGACATTGAAAAGACATTGCCCCGAGGTTTGGTAGAGCAAAAGCCTGGATCATTTGTACACTGTTTAATGTCATGCCTTTTCTTCCCCGATTCTTTTTTTTTTTTTTTCTTTTTTTAAAACAGCTATTCACCCATTACAATATGCTTTCCACAATATGCTTCCTTTAACTGACTCCAGATTAACAAGTAGGTGAGATGAGTAGGGAGTATTATTCCAGGTTTGGGATTTTGTTTTGTTTTGTTTTTTTTGTTTTTCCCAAGCATTAAGCAGGAATGGTCATAAGAAAAGCAGTTTTCTGTAACTTCGATCCCCCAGATGCTGACATTAGAAGGGATTTGCAGCCTGATTAAGACATGTTCACATTTATTAAGATGCCAGCCACTACGTAAAAGAGAAATATTATTATTTTAGGAACAACAATCAGTCAACATCCTCCTCCCCCAAAGCCTACATTCAAACCCCATAAACTTGGACTTCAGGATTCCAGTACCTTACAGGAAGCAGACATAACAATGGACAGTCGGTGGCTTTTGTTAACAGGAACCTTCTGCAATTGCCTTTCTAAGACATATCACCATTTAAAGGGAACTGTTACAACTATAACTTGAGATTTACAGAATCCTTTTCTTCTGAGGCATCTAAGAAGTTTCCAAAAGAGCAGTCCACCCACACATTTCATCATTATCCCTGATGTCTGACTCCCTATTTACTTAAGTGTGGTGGCTCAAGAATATAGAGATTATATGGCTTCTTCGAGAAGAGCCCAGGAATAAGGAATCCTCAAACAACTACTTGTTCTGTTACATTTGGGGAGTTTGGGAAGCAATTGCAGTATTGTTTTGTTTTGTTTCCTTCAGGCAATGCTGTTTAAATAAGATATACACCCTCTTTTGGGTCCTAAATCAGTTGGCTAGATGAAAGGTCGCCCAGTATTTCCGATGCTACCTCTTAGATTCACCACAAGCATGGATGGCTCTTGTACTCAAAAGGAGAATTTTCATGTAAAAAGCCAAATTCTCTGGTTACGTATTGGATTTCCCTGGCTATTTACAAACAGGCTGTGTTACTCCAGGCTTTGGTTCCATGTTTGCCTGGATTATTTCACTCCAGCTATAGGATGCCCTGCTGAACCTGTCACTTGCAACGGAGTTGTGATGTTAAGTAACACTGTACTGTTTGGTAGACTGCCTGGATGTGTATGAATTTGCCCTCGGTGATCGTATCCTACTCCTTAATGCTATTTGGTAGGGTTCATGGGTTACCTGAGGAACTGGAGAAGGTCACAGTGGGTAGATCCAAAGGACTATGAAGTTTTCCTGGCTTCAGTCTGCTCATTTTGAACCACAGTGTGCTGCTCTGTGAGGCCGTCCGGATACCTTGAAGAATTGAGGAGATTTCTATTTTAGATGAATGGCGAGTGTCTTATTTTCTCTGTTTTGGCTGAATTGTGCTCTCTCCCACCGTTCACATATTGAAGTCTTAACCCCCCCGGAACTCACAATGTGACCATATTTGGAGACAGAGACTTTGAAGAGGTGATCCCATTAAAATGAGGCTATTAGGGTGTCCTTGTAAGACTAATCTAGTATGACTGGTGTCCTTAGAAGGACAGAGAGACTAAAGATGTGCCCATACAGTGGAAAGACCATGTAAAGAGTCAGCAAGAGGATGGCCGTGTTCAAGCCCAAGAGAGGGGTCTCAGAGGAAGTCAACTCGGCTGGCACTTTGCTCTTGTACTTCTAGCCTTTTGAACTGTGCGAAAATACACTTTTCTATCATTTAAGCTAAAAATCTGAACTAATTTTCTCCTTGACAGTCCTGTATTCAAGAGAATTTATCAAGCTATTTCATTTTGAATTTTCTAAATGAGGCATATGAGTGACTTTTATTTTTCCTTAATTGATTCTTGTTAACAACTGGTAATACACTTGTATTAAGTGTCAAAAGCACTCTTAATACAAAGATGGGATCTATTAGATTAGACTGAAAAGGCTATAGTCAATAGAGATGCGACAATAATACTCATCCTGTGTTTATAATTTTGACATTTTGTTCATCATGGAAGTTTTGCATCAATTTTCCTTCCCCCCCCCCCTTTTTTTTGTGAAGATAGAGAGAGACAGAGAGAATGAGCATGAGTGGGGGAAGGGCAGAGAGAGAGAATTCCAAGCAGGCTCCATGCCCAACATGGACCCCCACGTGGGCCTTTATCATACAACAGTGAGATCACAACCTGAGCTGAAATCAAGAGTCAAATACTTAACCAACTGAGACAGCCAGGTGCCACCCCCCTTTAATTTCCCTTTTAAAACTATTTAATTAATGCATCATTTTTCTTGATCATTGAGTTTTTTGTGTCCCTTGAGTTTTGTGCCTGAGTGCCTCACACGCCTTACCCTGGTCCCAGTTCTGAATGTGTGGGCAAGGTTTTTCCAGTCATACCTGGGCACTCTTTTTCTGCTCCCACAACCCGTGGGGTCATGCCCCCAGAATTTAGCCAAAGAATGGCTTAGAGGCTGATTCTGATGGTTGGGAAACCTGTGGGTGTTAGTTCACGACCTGGAAAATTCCATGAGGTCTGTAAGGCATTTCACTTCATAGTTCTGATAAAGAGGGAGATGATTGGCCGGGCTTCTGACAGGTTCACAAGTGGGGGAAAAGATCTAAGATTAGTGTCATAATAAAGTTGGCATTAGAAGGGGAAAAGGGGAATCTCCAGGTATAGGGTGTAGGTGGGGCAGGGAAGAGAGAAAATGGGGACGACAAAGCACTAACAGAACATCTGTACCTTTGTGGACAGAGCAGACACGGAAATCCTTCTTGTTCTAAATTCTGGGAGATGCTATGTCTATTATGAGAATAGCAATTATTTTCTAGGGTATGGGGTAAGAGGCACCCTCACATTCAGCTGGTGGGAGTATAAATATAGGGAAAATACCTCTTTGAAGAGAATTTTGGCAGTATTATATTAAGGTTTGAATTATATCTGCCTGTGATACAGAAATTCCACTCCACGTATGTAGCCCAGAGAAACTCTCACCTCTGCAAGCAGAGAGATGCCTAGAAATGCTCAAGCTGAGGGTGATTATAATAGCAACCGAATCAGAAACAACCTAAAGGCTTCCCGTAGGGGACGGATAATGAGTTACGGTATATTCGTAGAAGGAAATGGTGTACAGTAGGTAAAATGAATGAATTAGATCGAACTGGGTTGGTATAAAAAACCCAAACTGGAAACATTGGCGAAGATGCAGAGAACACAGAACCCTTGTGTGTTGTTGGCAGCGGTACAGCTGCTGGGAAAACCAAGTTTGGTGGTGCTTCAAAAAATTAAATGTGGTGGTTAATTTGATGTGTCAACTTCACTGAGCTAAGGCGAGCCCAGAGAGATGGCGAAATATTATTTAGCGGTGTATTTGTGAGGGTGTTTCCAAAAGAGATGAGCACTGGAATTGATATACTTAGCAAAGATGGCCGTCAGCAATATGGGTGGGCATCGCCCTATGTGAGGAAGGCTGAAGAGAAGGAAAAAGCGGAGGCAGAACTAATTTGCTTCCTCTGTCTGAGCTGTGGGTAGCTTGCTCCGTTGGAAAATTTTGTAGAGGTCTGTACAAATGCAGCCCGTTAATATGCCCTAGGTGTCTAGTGGAGTTTTCTTCCGGATCTGTGTGCTCACAGGAAACGTTGGGCCCGATTGTACCCCATTAGGAATCAGTATGAAAAAGTTTCCAATTTGTCCTGATTTTACTACCATCCCATCTTTGTGCAGAGCTGTCTTGAGGTGGGCTTTTTTACGCGGCTACGTTTTATTTCAGGGTCTCGCTTGCAAATAGTGTTGAAGGATTTCCAGCATCAAAAAGTATTGTTTAATTACTTTCCTTAGATTTTTTTTCCTGTAACTGACATAAAGCATCAACTGTGGTGGCTGGACCACGCTCTAGTCGGCTGGCTCTCTGATTCCAGGATTCTGTTATTCAAAACAACGAAAGTAGCAGCAACAGCGATTACCATTATTTGTAGTGGTTGGGTGGTGTTTGCTGAAAGCACAGAGTCTTTCTGCTTCTAAGAGAAGCAGAGTCAAGGGGGTTAAAGCTCAGCTTATTTTACTGCATTGATCCTCAGTTTCCTCACCAATAAAATCAAGATAATGATGTCAGTTTCATAGGGTTGCAATGACATAGGGCATGGATATATCTAGCATGCTGCCCTTCTTCGATATATAATGTTTTTTTGAGGTGCCATTGCTTGTGTCCTTCTCAAAAAGCCTTATTACTTTCACTTTACTTATCCTGAAGTTGTTTCTCCTATTCCCAGGATGAGGGAAAATCACATCTGGAAGCCATTTTGGTAGCTTAAAAATGCCGGTAAAAATGCTAAGTTCTAGAACTTAATCATTCTTCATGAGTCTGGCTGTAGTGATAACCTCTTGAAAAGTCAAGTCAAAGTCCACTAAGTTTTCATCTTGAGTTTATGGGATTTTTTTTTTTTTACCCTTCATGGAAGAAGCTGTCTTTAAAAATTTATACTAGTACATTCTAAGGAATATGTGCGTGACCTGAAATGAGAGGTGTTAAGGAGAGAACATAGAGCATAAGAAGGCAGAAGTTCTGGATTATATTTCTGGGCTATTTCTCCGATTTCTGGTTGAACTTGGAAAGGTAGGTCTTGTCTGGATTTCAGTTTTCCTATGAGTCAAATGGAGGTGACAGTACCCATTAGCTGTTACACATTTCTACCTTATGAAAAATAAAGGGGCTGCTATCAGGATTAATGAGATGATGTTTGTCAACAGCTCTGAGCTCTTTGGGAGGCAGATGTTCTATAAATACAAATTATTAATAAAGTATTTATACTGATGATTGCAGAGAATGCTAACAGTTCTGGAATAAAGAAGTCATCAATTATTTGGCACATTCAGTGGCAGGGTGAGTATGCCTGTGGAGCAGAGATGCTCGACAGGCTCAGATAATTCGTGAGAAATGTACTAAGAGGTGGGGACGGCACCAACTGCAAGGATACTAAGAAATTGTTTTAGTTAGGATCTTACAAGGATGGGGAAATGGCTTAGGCTATCTCAATACCACTGATGCAGTCCAAATGACACCTGAAACACAGGGAACGTGAGATCCTGTTCTCCAGATGAAAAGTCAGACCCCTGAGAAGTATAACCTCACTCGTCCCGTCCAGGGGAAAGAAGAGCTCTTGTCATCTCAGAGGACATCTGTGTCCTACTTTATCTATTCTGCTGTACTCATTACTGAGTTCTCTCTCCCTCTCTTCTACCGCAACAGTATCACATTTTTCTTCCTCCTATCATTTCTGTCTCTTTTTACTCACCTCCTCACTTCCTGGTTTCTTTTGATCTATGGCCTCTCCAACCGACTGGTTTCTACTTGCTGACTTCTCTGTATGTGGCTCTTGTCTTTTGCTTTTCTCTAATGTTGATTGCCTGTCTCTCACATCTGAGTTTTAACCCCCTAAGAGAGGGGAATTGAGTTGGCTAGTCAGATCGAGTAGTCACTAATGGGTGTAAGGAGTATCTACCGGGAAAAGTTCTCACGTGAAACTACTTCACTGGCCTACTCCTGCTGTTTTTTTTTTGTGGGGTCTTTTTGCATTAGACATTGATTGTTATTACACTGAGTTGTGGAGAGAATTGCAGGAGATAGTAGACAAGGAATGGAAGCCGATGGAAAGAAATAGCCTTTCATCACCCAGCCCAGAAGTGGCTTCAGGACATGGCAGTCTCAGTGCTCTACAGACTGTCTACTCATAAACACGGGTAAAAGAGACGAAGAATGAAGTTTAGGGTGCTGATATTTATTTCTAGAAACATTTTAGGTTCTTTATATGTTATCCCTTCTGAATTTTCAAAAGACGACGAGAGAACGACAACTTGGGAATGTTGCCTTATTTGTTGCAAATGTTTGCGATCTTTAAACATTTTGGCGATGGTGTCCCTTACCCAAAAGTTGTTAAAATTCTGCATTTAACTGTGTTAATCTCTTCTTAATGGCCTTTGAACTTGGTGTCCTGATAGTGAAACATTTCCTTGATGACAATTATGGAAATATTTTCCAGTAATATTTTCTAGCACTTTAAATTTTCTCTGCTCTTGTTTTCACCTTCATCTCTTAAGTTCTTCTTAAGAAGAAGAAACGGTAATAGTATAATAATAGTATGGGGAATCTTTGATAAATTACTCTTGGTCTTTGAGACATCAAAAAGGAATAAAGATGTTGAAGCTTTAAGCGGTGTAAGTAATGTAACTCATTTTTTAAGCAATTTTTAAAACTGGATATCCAAAAAATCAGGAATATAATTTCTTCTTCCAACGCTCATGAAGGAATTATAAAGACTGACCACAGGATAGGCCATAAGTAAACTCTTACTGTAATCCACAAGAGGTTAACCTGCCCCCTTCATTATAATTCAGTACTTTCCTAAGCAACTTTTAGGTGAAAGAGTGGCTCATAATTGAAATAGAAGATTATTTATAAATAAACACATCTGAAGCACTGCTCATAAATAAGTCTGGGATAGAGCCACATTTCCATTCAGAAGAAAATTCGTAGCATTAAGGGCCTTTATTATTAAACAAGAATGAAGGTAAATCAACAGGACACTGATTCAAGAAATAAGACAGCAACACCTGATTAAAGCCAAAAACAAGAGAAAGGCATAAGTAAAGGTAAGAAAAAGAGTAAACAGTGATGGTGAACAGTAAGTAGAAATACAGAGATGACATTTGTGGGAACTTAAATTTCTGGTAAACAGAAAACAGAAAGAGATTAAAATAGTTAATTAGGAAAGAAGGAAAAGGATAGATTTAAGAAGCAAATCGAGGAACTTTGAAAAGCCTAATATTGGAACCAAACTGTTGGCTGGATGAAATAAGGTGAAAGGAGTGAGGAACATTAAGATACACAGAATCATACACATAAAGAAAATGCCATGATTCCGCTTCAATGGGCAATAAACTTAAAATCTTTGAATTGTGTGAATGATTTCCTGAGAAAATATAAATGACCGAAAGTGACCTCAGCTAACTTGAAAACCTGCATAAATAAATCGTGAGGACATAGTAATTACAGAAGAGGGTGGCACTTTTGCAGGCAGTAGTAAGTTAGATCAATGATACAAAATTTTATTTTATTTTTTAAAATTTTTTTAATGTTTATTTATTTTTGAGACAGAGAGAGACAGAGCATGAATGGGGGAGGGGCAGAGAGAGAGGGAGACACAGAATCGGAAGCAGGCTCCAGGCTCTGAGCCATCAGCCCAGAGCCCGACGCGGGGCTTGAACTCACGAACAGTGAGATCGTGACCTGAGCTGAAGTCGGACGCTCAACCGACTGAGCCACCCAGGCGCCCCAATGATACAAAATTTTAAAAACCCCAAAATAGGGGGCACCTGGGTGGCTCAGTTGGTTAAGTGTCCAACTTTGGCTCAGGTCATGATCTCACAGTCTGTTAGTTTGAGCCCCAGGTCAGGCTCTGTGCTATCAGTTCAGAGCCTGGAGCCTGCTTCTGATTCTGTGTCTTCTGCTCTCTCTGCCCCTCCCCCACTCATGCTCTGTCTCTGTCTCTCTCTCTCTCAAAAAATGAATAAATGTTAAAAAAAAATTTTTTTAATCCCAAAATAGACCTAATTAAACAAACAAATCATAAGAAGGGAAGGTGGTTCAAATAAGTTGAGGGAAAATGGGATTATCCAAAATGAAGAATAACAGGTGTTTCAGTCATCATTTGGAAATTTATCATTCAATATCCTTACTTCATAACTTACACCAAAATAATTTTGTTTTAGATTAAAAATTTTTATGTTAAAATATGGTATTGGCACAAAACAGACACATAGACCAATGGAATAGAATAGAGACTCCAGAATTAGACCCGCAAAAGTATGGCCAACTAATCTTTGACAAAGCAGGAAAGAACATCCAATGGAAAAAAGACAGTCTCTTTAACAAATCGTGCTGGGAGAACTGGACAGTAACATGCAGAAGAATGAAACTAGACCACTTTCTTACACCATTCACAAAAATAAACTCAAAATGGGTAAAGGACCTGAATGTGAGACAGGAAACCATCAAAACCCTAGAGGAGAAAGCAGAAAAAAACCTCTCTCACCTCAGCTGCAGCAATTTCTTACTTGACATATCTCCAAAGGCAAGGGAATTAAAAGCAAAAATGAACTATTGGGACCTCATGAAGATAAAAAGCTTCTGCACTGCAAAGGAAACAATCAACAAAACTAAAAGCAAACTGACGAAATGGGAGAAAATATTTGCAAATAACATATCAGACAAAGGGCCAGTATCCAAAATCTATAAAGAATGCTCCAAACTCCACACCCAAAAAATAAATAATCCAGTGAAGAAATGGGCAGAAGACATGAATAGACCCTTCTCTAAAGAAGACATCCAGGTGGCCAACAGGCACATGAAAAGATGCTCAACGCCTCTCCTCATCAGGGAAATACAAATCACAGCCACACTCAGATACCACCTCACACCAGTCAGAGTGGCTAAAATGAACAAATCAAGAGACTATAGATGCTCGAGAGGATGTGGAGAAACGGGAACCCTCTTGCACTGTTGGTGGGAATGCAAACTGGTGCAGCCGCTCTGGAAAACAGTGTGGAGGTTCCTTAAAAAATTAAAAATAGGTCTACCCTATGACCCAGCAATAGCACTTCTAGGAATTTACCTAAGGGATACAGGAGTGCAGATGCATAGGGGCACTTGTACCCCCATGTTTATAGCAGCACTTTCAACCCTAGCCAAATAATAGAAAGAGCCCAAATGTCCATCCATGGATGGATGGATAAAAAAGATGTGGTTTGTATATCCAATGCAATACTACTTGGCAATGAGAAGAATGAAATCTGGCCATTTGTAGCAAAGTGGATGCAACTGGAAGGTATTATGCTAAGTGAAATAAGTCAGGCAGAGAAAGCAGATACCATATGTTTTCACTCATACGTGGATCCTGAGAAACTTAAGACCATGGGGGAGAGGAAAGGGAAAAAGAAAAGCTACAGAGAGGGAAGGAGGCAAACCACAAAACACTCTTAAATACTGAGAACAAATTGAGGGTTGATGGGGGGTGGGGGAGAGGGGAAAGTGGGTGATGGGCATTGAGGAGGGCACCTGTTGGGATGAGCACTGCGTGCTGTATGGAAACCAACTTGACAATAAGCTATATAAAAAGAAAAAAAAATATGTTATAAAAACCTGTAAAATATTCTAGTGAATATTTATACAATCTTGGCAGGAAAGGGCTGTCCCGAGGACAGAAGTCATAAAGGCAAATGTCATTCAAATAAACCAGGTATAAATTTAAAAGTTTTGTGTCCAAAACTACTCAAAATTATCAGTTCAGTTTAAAAAGAAATTTGGAGAATATTGGCAACATATATTCCAGACAGTGTTGATATTCTTAATATATAACAAGTTCCCACAAATTAAGAAAATGATAACCCCCTAACGGAAAACTGGACTGAAAAAATTTTTTAAAGACAAAATTCCAGAGAAGCTATTCAGTCGGCTTATGATAAAAATGATCAACCTTGCTGCAGTCAAGAAATGCAGCTGGCAAAGATGGGAAAAAATGGGAAAAATGACCTCCCATACCTTGTTGGTAATTTTACTGTACAAGTCCAGATTTTTTGAGAAACAATAAGGCAAAATTTGCTAAGACTTTTGACCCTCGTAAAGCACAGGTTTGAAGTGCTCAAGTGGATTGTTTTCAATAAAGAGAGTAGAGTATTGTAAATATAGTTTCCTTATGTCTTTCTTAATAGCCTTTATTTCCTCTAGCTTACTTTATTATAAGAATACAATATCTAGTACATATAGGACGAAATATGCATTAGTCAAACGTCATTGGTAAAGCTGCTGGTCAACAGTAGGCTATTAGTAGTTAAGTCTTGGAGGAATCAAAGGTCATATTCAGATTTTCAACTCCAGGGAAGTCAACACTTCTGACCTCTATTGTTCAAGGGTCAGTTGTAATTAATCCCGGAGGTATTTTTAAGAAAACAGTGTTATGAATGGTAAAAATAAGCTATAGATCATTATATGTATTGCTCCCTGCAAGTTTTTTGTAGTAGCAAAAGACAGGTGACAGACTAAATGTTCTAAAATCAAGTATTGATTAAACGAATAGTAATATATCCTTATAATGGATTTCTACAGAGCTACTAAAATTATGTAGATGGGTGTTTATTTTTACGGAATAGCTTCCTAATATATTAAGTAGTGGAAAACAAAAGACTCCAAGAGTCAAATCTCACTTTTTAAAAAATGTACCTACTTAAAAAATCTGGATTGTTATAACCAAAAGACTGGCAAAGAGTCTATTTGGATTAAATTATATTTGGGATAAATGATGATTTTCTAGCTATTTATTTTCTTTGTATTTCATCATTTCATACGACAAATATGCCATGTAATTGTGGTAAAATAGTGAAATGTTAACAACAGAAAACATTCTTTGTCATTATTTTCGACTGCGTTGCCATCCACAAATATTTTTCACAATTTTGTAGCTTGAAAACATTCAAACCCTGTAGAGAACTCGAACAAAGAATACACTGACAAGTCATTCTTGATATAACTTTAGCAATTATTTTGCTACATTTGCCTTTTCTTTCTCTGTTTCTTTATGGTATCTACACCCAACATATACATGCAACACTATATATATATATATATATATATATATATATATATATATATTGCATTGAACTGTTTGTACATTGCAGACATCATGAAAGTTCACCTCTAAATACATACACATGTACTTCCTAATCAAAAGGATATTGCCCCACATAGCCACAAGGCCATGACCAAGCCCAAGGAAGTCATCAAGACTCCTTCTCACCCCAGTTCTTAAACATCAGTTGCCTACTTTTTCCGAATTAGGGCTAGTAGTCCCTGGAAGTAGGGAAACTGATCATTTAACTTTCCTTAAAGGCCTTCAAAATAAATATACTTTTCCATACTTGGTGGATGTGCTCTTAAAAATTAAGTGCACACAGAGCGATATGTTCCCTTGGAATTGCCATTTAGTTAGAAATCCAATGTGGGTGTTATTTTTCTAAGTGCTTTTCCTGGTAGTTCACCAAGTAGATTTCCCCTTCCCAGAGCTGTTTTAGATTTGGCTTTCGAGGAACATTCAGGCATACCTTGCAGAATGTGTCTGGACATATTGCCTGGTACTCTGCCTTATTGTTTTTATCCAAACTTCACAGAACTTATGTGTTTTTTAACAAGATTTCAGCCCCTGTTTGTTAAAAATACGTATATATTTATGGATCTAAAACTTAGCACAATATTTTGAACTAAATGATACGCTAGACTAGTCTCAAATTACATTCCATATTTGAGTATTAGGGCATCACAGTGTCGTGTAGGGCATTTAGAAAGCATGCCGACCTTGCACCGACAACTCTTGGTTAACAGTAGTCATTGTTTGGTAATCAGGAAGTAATATCTTAAGTGCATTATAAGCTAACATGGTAATTTGTTACTTAGTATGGAGGCAATTTGGTGTATTTTAGTTACCTTTTAAGAAATCACTGGAGGGCTTTGTATTAAAGTATGATGGATTATATTTCTTTTCCACTTAAATTAAAAGAAAGTAGGCTCCTGATCAGCATTTTTAGGGAAAACGTCCCTTTGTTTCGTAGGGATGAAGTACTTGTGTTAAGTGAGACTCTTATATTTGCTTAATTTTAGTTTTTCCACTGGCTGAATGTGGAGCCTTTAACGCTCAGGGTATGTTAATTCTCTTTGCTTCATTTGTAAAATGATGATAATGTCACCCTCTTCCCAGGATCGATCACATCAGAATTGTAAGTAAACGCCTCAGTGGAAAGATGTGCAAACGCTTTCTGGTTTTGTTTTAATGGTTACGGATGGGGTCCATTCATGTATATTAGAGTATTCTAGGAACAGGAACATCATACCAAAAAAATAGAATAAACAGTCATGAAAATAATCACAAAACACCACTTATTCATCAACTACCAAATGCCAAGAATATTCTTTAAAAATATATATATTTATTTTGAGAGAGAGTGCGTGAACAGGTGAGGGGCAGAGAGAGAGAGGGAGAGAGAGAATCTCAAGCAGGCTCTGTGCTATCAGTGCAGAGCCCAACGTGGAGCTTGATCCTGCGAATCATGAGATCATGACCTGAGCCAAAATCAACAGTCAGATGCCTAACCGACTGAGCCACCTAGGCGACACCCAAGAATATTCTTTTTTTTTTTCTTTTAATGTTTATTCTCGAGAGAGAGACAGAGTGCACACTGAGGAGGGGCAGTGAGAGAGGGAGACACAGAATCTGAATCAGGCTCCAGATCCTGAAATGTGAGCACAGAGCCTGATATGGGGCTCGAACTCAGGAGCTGTGAGATCATGACCTGAGCAGAGGTCGGATGCTTAACCGACTGAGCCACACGGATGTCCGAACATCTGAGAATATTCTTAAAGAGGGTTATTGTTAACCATTGTGAAGAGGTTGGGGTATGAACATCTTGAATGAGCCCATTACTACTCCAGAGAAAATCCATATAGAAAAGGGATGTCATTGGTGGAACCCAGGGTATTTTTAGAGGCCAGTGAAAACTGTTCTCTATGAGACTCTGATGGTCCGTACACGTGATTATACATTTGTGAGGTCCCATGCAACATACAATACCAAGAGTGAACCCTAGTGTAAATTATGAGCTCTGGGTGACAACAGCACATCAATGCAGGTTCTTAGACTGTAGCGAGTACAGTCTGGTGTGGGATGCTGATAGGGCGAGGCTGTGCATAGGTAAGAGGAGGGTGTATGGGAACTCTCTGTACTTTCCACTCAATTTTGCTATGAATCCCAGATTGTCCTAAAGAATAAAGTTTATCTTTGAAAAATGTGACATACTGAAGAGGTGAACCCCGTGAATCATATAATAGGAAGCACTTTTCTTCATTCGCTGTTTTCAACTACTGTGTCCAATCTCAAGGTCATATTCCATAACTGAACAGTAAGTCTGGAGCAGCTTGAAACTGTACACAGATCTCTTCTGTCTTCCCCCTAGAACAGGCACAGGCTGGGACCCGGAGAGCTTGAATAGGTAGGATGAGGGAGAGAAGGTGGGTGATCTTGTGTGGAGACACCTTCCTTCCTGCCTCTTGAGGGCCTAGCCCCTCTTGTGGGTCAGGGCAAAGAGCAGAGAGAGAAAGGAGACAGTTGTCTCTGTGCTCGGTGGCTGACGCTGCAGCTCTGTGCTCTGTTTGCTTTTCTTCTTGTTAGGCTTTCAAGTGCTGGCTCTCTCATGGGGTGCATGCATGAACCCCATGGAGGGTCCAGTGGTGCCACCATTGCATTGTCCTTGACCTTGGAGATCCAGCTTTGGACAACGCCTTCCTTCATCTCTCGGCTCCACACTGCATACTCTTGCTTTTGTGGTGTCTTGCTCAGTGGGCAGGTCTCATATGGGGTCTTGGCAGGAAGCTGAAAGGTGAGCCCCCTTCTATAGAGTCTAGTTAAGCTCCAGAAAACACATGAATTCTTGCCATTTTAGCAAAAGGCATGTGTATAGGACAATTCTTCGCCATTCTGTCATTTCTTTCTGGTAGTTGTCTTCTGTGATCCCACAGAGCAAGGGCTAGATTGCCTAGCACATAATCAAGAGTAGAATGTCGCTTCTTCCTCTTGTCCCCGTAATTTCTATGAGTAACTCTTGGAGTATCCTCCTCAGTTTCTGGGCTGCAAAGCGCAGCAGAAATGGCATATCAAAGTGAACACAGTACTTCCTGTAAGACTTGTGACTTAATGGGGGGTCCTCAGTGGTGACTGATTGCTCTTCAGTCTTGTGTAGTATGGGGAGGGAGTGCAGGTGGTCAGTTGGATCACAGGGTGGTGAGCACCAGGCCTGGGGTCCACAACTTTAATAAGCATCAGGGGGAAGTGTCTAACCTCCGGTGTAAGCGTCTCCCTTTAGAATGTGTTATCTCTGGATTGTTCCTGTTTAGAAAACACATTTGCCTACTACTCTCTAAAGAGAGCTATTTCCAGGGCGGCAGCAGAGGTTGCCCTCAGTCTCCTGTTTGACCAGTCATAATTTGGTTTGGTTCAGTTCCAACCCTGCAGCAGTCCTCCGCTGGCAAGGCAGACTTTGCATAGAGGATGTGTTTGTTTACCTTAAAGGGTCAGCTTTCTATCTGATCCCCTCCGGTACCAAGAATTCACAGAGAGAGAGGCAGCCTTCTACTGCTTTAGCCCTTCTAAGTGCTCCCTACCTCAAACCCTTTCTCCAAGCAGGACTTTATTTTTCTTTACCTGATTCACCTGAAAACCACCTGGGTAGCCTTATGGCATCTTATCTCATGTACACATCTAGGGGCATTCCCAGAATCTCTGAGGTCATTTATGGTACCCTTCAAGGGTTGTAGGACCCTAGTGTGGTGGCATCTTCCCCCAGGTTCTTCTTAGACACAGTAGGATGGTCTCTACACAAGCTCTGCTCAGACAGCTCTGGCACTTTCTGCCTTTGAGAACTTTTCAAGTGAGAAGCAAGCGTGTATATGTCTTAGAGGTTCTCCTTCCTCCCCACCCCGCCCCCCAATTCCATAGATATGTGTCAGGTACATCCATGAACTTTGCTATTTGTTACTCAGGTTGTGGGTGAGTATGCAAATTTTGCATTTCCTCAGGGATCCACCTGGGAATAATATGCTGGTTTCTCTTTCTCCCTGGCATTCCTGGTCTCTCTGAGTGAGTTCCTTGGAGGCCACCGCCCCCCCCGATATATATACACACAGTTCCCTTTTGGAAGAAGAGCAAAGTAGGATATTACCACCAATCCTTCTCCCTGAAGTGATTATCTTGCCATCTCACACCTCAGCTTTTGAGGAAGAGGAAGGGTAAGGTGAGGGACTGGGGTAATAGCTGTTAGAAGTAATGATAGTTTTTCTCCCTTCTTTGTAAGCCTCAGAGAACTTGTCTTGCAGCATTTTAGGGGTCCTGTCTTTAAAATGTGGAGTTCTTAATGCTCTCTTGACCTCAGCTCTCGTCTCAGCTCCCTGATAATGAGGCAATAGGAAAAATTCTTCCCAACATCCTCTTACCTATATTGAGAATTAGAAAGGTATGATTCCTTTGATGAAGTTCCATTGTTTTCACATTTTTTTCCAGGGTTTGGTGTTTGACCCTGCGAAGAATAATTTTAAGGAGAAGAGGGAGGATGGTTAAAGGTAGTATCATGGTATCACCATTCTCCCCATCATTGCTGCAAGGTAATTCATATTTCACAAATCTTCAAAATTCCATAGGCAAGCATGTCCTGCGTAGGTGTAAAAAAGGAGAGATATCGTGAGTGATTAAGGAAGACTTATTTGTCAATGCTATGAAAATAAAGCAAGGGGTATCATGAAGCTTTTCATAATTTAATCTTACTTAATCCTCTCAAGTGATAGTAAATCAAGCATCAGAAAAACTCACCTAATCCTCTCGCGGATTCACCATTCACTTGCCCACCATTCACTTGTTCCCTTGGTTGACTTAGGTAACGTCCTTGTCCGAGCATGTCCCAGGAAGTTGCTGTGACAGCTCCCCAACCCTATTGGTATTATGGAAGCAGAATGGATACATTGATGGCCTCTGTGCCAGAGATTAACTAGAATGGCCCAAGGAAAGATCTCGCTGGTCAAGGGAATACAAGGCCTGACTTCCATACCACTATCTAGCTGGCGGCTATGGGGACATCAGGTCGTATTTCTTCCTTTGTATAATTAGAAAATGGATTACCTTAAAAAGTCTCAAAAGTTCCCCCTTGCTAAACAATCCTACTGACGTGACATGTGAAAAAACTCTAATTTTTGCTAAATATTGTAAGAGAACTAACCAGAGGCTCTCCTCATAAATATGAAAATTAATTAGTTACAATATTATGTAATCATATGGTCAGCTGGAAAATATTTACTCGCAAGAACTGAAGGATATAAGTTAGTCACAGCGTGAATTACCCTGAAATAATAGGGGAATATTTAACCTCAGATTATTTAGCTTCTCAATTGTGTTCTGTTTAACTTTGCATGAAATGAATGATTAGTTCTATGAAGGAATATCCGTTGGAAATTAATTTTTATGACAATCTAAACTACTGATAACCTATATGATGATAATTGACAGACTACTGATACTTCCTTGACCCTTATTACATATCAGATGTTGTGCTAAGCGATTTTTGTATACTGTCTTACTTAATTGGAATGGTTAGGGAATTTTCACAAAGTCTAGCTCAGGTCTGCTTTCCACAACCCGATTTTCTAACCGTAGCCTCGCCTTTTCTGTTCATTCCCTCATGGGCTTGATACTGTATTACACTCTGTACTAAATCTGTGTATTCAAATCTGGGCAACCTGCATGCAAATGTTAATCTCCTGGATTAGTGCTCATCTCTGCTTCTGAATACTCAATATGTTTTATTCTCCATATAGCATCTTTATTACATTTTTATTTTCTAGTGTATGTTTTTTTTAAATCTAATAAAGAAAATGTGGTCAGTTAAAAAGTACAAAAATGGGGGTGCCTGGGTGGCTCAGTTGGTTGAGCGTCCGACTTCGGCTCAGGTCATGATCTCACAGCTCGTGAGTTCGAGCCCCACGTCGGGCTCTGTGCTGACAGCTCAGAGCCTGGAGCCTGTTTCGGATTCTGTGTCTCCCTCTCTCTCTGTCCCTAACCCACCTGCATTCTGTCTCTCTCTCTCAAAAATAAATAAACATTTAAAAAAATTTTTTTAAAAAGTACAAAAATGGAACAGTTAAAAAAAAGTAGGGTACCCAGGTGGGTCAGTCGGTTAAGCATCCAACTTTGACACAGGTCATGAATCTCATGAGTTTGTGAGTTCGAGCCCCACATCAGGCTGTCTGCTATCAGCACACAACCTGCTTCAGATCTTCTTCTCCCTCTTTCTCTCTGCCCCTCCCCTCCTTTCACTCTCTCTCTTTAAAAAAAAAATAAAACGTTAAAAAACGTATAACCAGCATTCTCACTACCTAGAAATATTTATGGTTATGATTTCAGTTCCTTTATCCTCCAGTCATCGCTTATGTCTATCTAACCTTTATCCTAAACTTTTTAAAAGTGGTGTTAAGAAGAATACACTATTTTAACTTATTTTTCCCTTTAACTTAATATGCAAATAATTCCACAGTCTCCTAAGTGACATATTTGTGAAAAATGTGTTTGGAACCCAGATGTTAATTTCAGTAGGTAGACTCATCATCAGAGTGGGGGTTGGAGGGTGAGGGGTAAAGGAGGTCCTTGCCAGAGAAAAAGGTATTGCAAAATGTGTAGTTATGGTTTCTGCAGGTGTGGTTTTCCTTAGGCATAAGCAAGTAAAGAGAGCCTTCCCTGGGTCCCTCAGGGATTAGGGGTAGCTGCTAGTTTGAGGATCAACTTTGGGGCACCAGCCAAAGCACAGTGACCCCAAGAACTGGCAGAGCCAATCCAGGAGTCTCCCCTTCATTGTACTCAACTTTCCGTTTCCATACCTCTGTAAGGTGTTGGAGGAAGGAATATTCCAGTTGTTAATAACTTCAGGGACAGCCTATGATTTTGTGGTTAAGCCATTAGATTTTGCCAATCTTATTATTGTATTTTTTTTACTGTTTATTTATTTTTGAGAGATAGAGGCAGAGCGTGAGTGGGGGGAGGGGCAGAGAGAGGGAGACACAGAATCCGAAGCAGGCTCCAGGCCCTGAGCTGTCAGCACAGAACCTGATGCGGGGCTCCAACTTGGGAATGGCAAGATCATGACCTGAGCCGAAGTCAGACACAACCAACTAAGCCACCCAGGCGCCCCTGCCATCCTTATTTTTGAGGAGCTGGTAGCTTCCTCTCTTGGTTTGCAGTCACGGGACTGGGGAACAGTTTAGCCCTAAATTAGTTATTAATCGAATTAATAATGATTTAAGTGACTAAGTATTGGAAACCACCTTCTGTTAGTTTCCTAGAGCTGCCATAACAGATCGCCACGAACTGGGCGGTTCACAGCACCAGAAATATATTCTCTCGCAGGTCTGGAGGCCAGAGTTGAGACGTGAGGATGTCGACAGAGCCGCACTTTCTGAAGCCTGTAGGGGGGAATCTCTCCTTGCCTCTTCCAGCGTTGTAGCTGATCACACTCCAGTCTCTTCTTCTATCTTCGCGTGGTCTTCTCTTCCTTTGTCTCTTATAAGAACACATCGGTTGATTCAGGCCCCCCTCAGGTAATCCAGGATGATGTCATCTGGAGATTCACTTAACTGCATCTTCCAAGACCCTTTCTCCCAACAAGATCGCATGGACAGGTTCTGCGCGGACATATCTTTTTTGGGGGGTGGGGGAGGCATCATTCAATCCACTACCTTTTGACATTCCAGATACATTGGACACTAGCTGGCAGGAGAGCCAATTAAGTAAGTAACTATACACAGTATAGTAAAAGCTAGTAAACTGGCATGGCAAACTGCTTTCAGAATACAGACGAGGAGTGGCAAATTGGACTGAGGGATGCGGTTACCTAGGAAGCCTCATAGAGAAGGACATTTCAGGCCGAGATAGGATGATTCATTCTGGGCTGTGACAAAAGACTTAAAAAAACAAAGTGGTTTAGAAAAATCATATTTAAAAATAACTCTGGTTATTTTTAACGTGGATGGTGAGTAACATGAATTGGTGTTGGACATTGGAAAATGGTGATGTCTGTGGCACGGGTAGTATCTGGGGGTTTGATCAGGGCTAAAGGACAATGGTGATGTCTGTGGCTTGGGTAGTCTCTGGGGTCTTGATCAGGGCTAAAGGTGCCTAATGGACCACACTTTCACCCCTCCACTAGTCTGAAAGCTCCACGAGCGTTCTATTCCTGCTTTCTATTTCTACTTTCTCCCCAGTACCTCTTACTTACGGGAGCTCAGTGAATAAACGAGCTGGGAAGAAAAGGCTCAGTCTTCGGTGCCATCAGAGTCCTGTTCTATGGAAGGAAGCACATAAAACCTAAGTCCAAGATTTATTTTCTACTGTCAGTGGTGAAATGTTTACCTAATGATCATCTACATTGCTGTTAGGTAAACAGGTGGGGGATTCTAGGAAAAACCAATTCATTTGTCAATACTTCCCTAACCTGTCTTGCTTCTGCCGCTTAGATCCTGTGCCTTATTTCCTGCACTGTCAATCTGGCAAGATGTGGGCACTAAATCACCTCCACAGAACACCACCTAAACCTCCGTGTATGACAGTCCAGTTCGTGAGGCAGTAGATAGATGAACCACGCTCCAACATCGGAAAAGCATGGCTGCTTTTGTAATCTTTCTCCGTTTCTGCATCAGGGTTCACAAACTCAAAGGCAGGTAGGCGGTGTAAATGAGAAAGTGGGCGTAAATGAGAAAGTGTTGGCCGTAAGAGAATGATGCGGACTGCGGTCTATATATTGAGAAGCATGCTCCCTAGTAAGGTCACACCGTTTAATGCCACTTGACAAGGGGCCACCAGTTGTTGGCATATTGGCAGATGTTCAAGTGTTTGAAGGCAAGATAGAAATCTGGAGTTTTCTGTGCCACTTGCAGATTTTAAAAACACAGTGTGGGAGGAAAGTAAGGTAGGTGACTGTTTTGCAACTTCCCAGTAAAAATCAGTGGCCTAGGGGCTCCTGGGTGTCAGTTGAGTGTCTGACTCTCAGTTTTGGCTCAGATCATGATCTCACGGTTTGTGGATCCGAGCCTCTTATCCGGCTCTGCACTGACAGTGCTGAGCCTCTTCGGGATTGTGTCTCCCTCTCTCTCTGCACCTCCCTTGTGTGCTGTCTCTCTCTCTCTGTCTCTCTCTCTCTCTCTCTCAAATAAATACATAAACTTCAAAAAAAAGTAATTAAAAAAATCAGTGACCTAAGCTGCCACTAACAGCTCAATTCTATTTAATATTCTTAGAACTTTGAAAAAGCATGGGAGGTTTTCCTGAAACATTTTTTTCCCCTTTTAAAACTGGAGTTTTATAAAATGGCCATTTGGGAAAGACATAAAGCTTCATGGGCATCCAGCATCTCACCAACTGAGCCTCAGTATCATATGTAGGGAATGTGAAGTATTAGTCTTGAAGGTGATTGGTTCTTTAATTCTTTTTTTTTTTTTAATTTTTTTTTTAATGTTTATTTATTTTTGAGACAGAGACAGAGACAGAGCATGAACAGGGGAGGGTCAGAGAGAGAAGGAGGCACAGAATCTGAAACAGGCTCCAGGCTCTGAGCTGTCAGCACAGAGCCCGACGTGGGGCTTGAACTCACAGACCGCGAGATCATGACCTGAGCCGAAGTCGGCCGCTTAACCGACTGAGCCACCCAGGCGCCCCTGGTTCTTTAATTCTTAACTGAAGTGGTCTGATTTTCAAGTGAAGAAATTGACCAATGGTTGCTCTGTGAAGGTTCTTCTTGGTGTTACCAGAGTTTTAAAGTGATCTGAGGGTCTCTTTAACTGTCATGGCCTCCTCAAAGGGTAGATGCCTTCTCTTCTCGGTGAAATCACACCCTTTGCTGGTGGGGATGGGTTCTCATTTTCTTGGTCAGTCTCCGCCCTCTCCGCCCCCCCCTCCCCCCTGCTCCAGCCCAGCTATTTAATCTGACCCCGTACTGTAAACATGCATATTTGTACATCGACACAACTTGACCGTTTCGGCTTCATGGGTTTTTCTGCCATGCTGAAGCTCACGGATGGATCCAGGTCAGGGACCCCTGACCTGACACGAAATCACAATTGGGTAATTAAGAGGTAGGCACCACTCCACGGTGCGAGGCACCAGGCTAAATATTTTACATGCGTTTTCTTATTTGATTCTCCAAATCAAAATCCCATGTAGGTGGAATTAATATTACCATCTTCTAGATGAATACACAGAGGTGTACACAAAAGAGAGAAGAAAAAAATGGCTCGGCTAAGGGTACACGGCTGATGGGTGTCAGTAATGGGATTGCCACGTTATAATGCAGATGTCAGGAACGGAGCCTTTGGCGTTAGCCAGACCTGGAGTTGAAACCTGGCTCTGCCACATTACCTGACCAGCTTCTCAGGGTCTCGGTGTTTTCATCAGGGGGCCCAGCAAGGGCTTGGCACCTAAAGATGTAGGTATGATAGGTATACATGAGCGATGCTCAGGTGCTGGAAAAATCCAACTACTTATTGTTTTTTCCCTAAAATCCAGCTACATTGGATTCTAGCCCCTATTTTGATGGCATGGCAGAAAATTTATTTCCTGTCATCCCTGCTATGTAGAGTCTGTAGACTTATCAGGGCTATTCTCTTTGAGCAAACCTGAGTTAATGTCAGTGTTTTTGGAAGGTGGTGATGCACACTCCCTCTGGAGTGTATCGTCCCTGAAAAGAAAAATCACTTGACTGACTTATAAATTTTTTTTTTTAACGTTTATTTATGTGTGAGACAGAGAGAGAGCACGAACAGGGGAGGGGCAGAGAGAGAGGGAGACACAGAATCTGAAACAGGCTCCAGGCTCTGTGCTGTCAGCATAGAGCCCGACGCAGGGCTTGAACTCACGGACTGCGAGATCATGACCTGAGCTGAAGTCGGACGCTTAACCGACTGAGCCACCCAGGCGCCCCTCACTTGACTGACTTATAAAGAAAGTCTCTTGCCAAACGCACCTTTAAAAGTAGCTGCACTTTTTAAAGGGGTTTACGGTGATGAGTTTGAGTGGGGAAGGTCCTGGTTCCATGGAAGCATGACTGTCTTAACGTTAGTTGCCACTTCTGAGTGAGCAATGGTTATGATCTAGCATTTCCATGACTGTTTATTCCTCGGCAACTCAGACGCTTTATATTGTCCATTTCCCAAGAAAATGCTATGATCTGTCATCAGGACATAGTCCCTCCTGGATAGTTAGATTTTCCTATGTTTCTCTCCGTGTTCAGCTCCTTATTGACTCTCATGACTTCATTTGACTTTCACGTTGTTGTTAGGTTGTTGTTTCTGGAACATCTAAAGATACTTGGTGATCTCTCTGCCTTTTCAGTTTGAAGGGTTAGTATTACCAGCTCCCTCTCAAAATTAGTATAGCATCAAATACTCATTTAACTTTAACTGCTTGGTATTGCTTTGCAAGACGCTTACCCCACCAGTTCTCCCACAGAACTCAGGGAACTGGTTATGCCTGCTGGTTATGTCACAGTCATTCTGTGGTTGTCCCCAGGGTCACGAACCCTCACCCACCCAGGAACCACATACCAAGAAAGTTACCCTACAAGGTGAATCACTCATCAATGGCCACCCTGGATTTCATGTCCATGGGAAATGGCCTTGTGAAGGTTAGCCCCGGACTACAGCTACTGCTCTTGCAGACTTCATTGTGCCTCAACATAGTTAAGGCCCAGTGTGACATTAGTCAAGACATGAGATGATGTGCCATGTTGTGTTAGTCTTTTTGTAAAATACAGGTTGATAGTCTGGGTGCCTGGGTAGCTCAGTTGGTTTAGCGTCTGACTCTTGATATCACCATCGTGAGCCCCTCATTGGGTTCAGTGCAGAGTTTGGAGCCTGTTTGGGATTCTCTCTCTCTCTCTCTCTCTCTCTCCTTCTGTCTCTACCCCTTCATCACTCATGCTCTCTCTCTCAAGATAATTAAATAAACAAACTTAAAAAAATAGTTTGGTAGTCAAAATCCTGTAAGTTTGCTATACTTTGTTTTGTTTTGATAGTAAGTCAGATAATTTGGGCCATTAAGAAATTGTTCTTTTGCTGTTCATTGTCAAGCTTTAGCCCTCATAGTAATTTAGCCATCATTACGTGTATGAGAGCATGTGGGTGCGTGGGTGGTCCTCCTTTTGACAAATAATAAAATAAAAAAAAAAGCTGACCCCCTGATTCTCATTTCTTTTTTTTTTAATATCATAGCTTTCAGAAAACATGATAAAGAACATCTTGTTGATAAGAAGATTCTATTTGCCGTAAGTTACCTTGATTTTAAATAAGAAAAGAGGACAGAAATAAGATTACATATTATAGTCTTTGATGGCAATGTAAACAAATCAACGTCTGTTTCATAAATATGGATATGGCCTTGTTAAATAATGAAACTGTTGAAAATAAACTGTCCTTAATTTGTAGGTATAACATATATAATAGTAGGTATAATTTCTAAAGCATCAGCAATTTATTCTTTTTTGAATTAAATTTTTTTTTAATTTTTAGAGAGAGGGAGCGTGAGAGAAGGCCCACATGTGAGCTGGCTAGGGGCAGAGGGAGAGAGAGAGAAAATCCCAGTTTCAGCCAAGGTGGGGCTTGATCCCATGACCCTGGGATCATGACCTGAGCCCAAATCAAGAGTCCCACGCTCAACTGACAGAGCCACCCAGGTGCCCCCATTCTTAATGAAGAAAATTTAGTTTTGGCTTCCATATGAATGGCATAAGTGGGAAATGAGGAACAGAGATAATTTGACTCTGCCCTCTCGTGATCTTATGCAGAGACTACAAACTGAACTGGAAAAAAGATCCACATTTACACCAGTGAATTATAAAAGCATAAAAAGGATATTCAAGGAACCCCTCCCCCAAATTACTACTTTTAGTTGTACTCCAAAATACATTCTTTGGATTTAAGAAACAGTCACTACTCACAAATTTGATTGGTTTCCTGGCCACACTGTGTCCTTCCTGTTACTCCATTTGCACTAACATGCACGTGCACACACACACACACACACACACACACACACACACACACACAAATGTACAGACACGTGTATGCGCAGAAAACTCTCACAGTGTATTGGAAAAGCAGGTCGTAGAACTTATCTCCCAGCTAGAAAATTCACCATGACAGCAGACCGATGGTACTGGAAAAAACTGAATCCATTTTTATGCAAGCCGCCCGTTTCCAAATCCCCTCCCCTCCTCAGAGAGAAGCACTGTGGATCTTGGGACAGTTGTCAGCAAAATTTCCCCGCGGCTAAACAATTTAAGTGAAAACTCATGCCTTCTACTTTGTTCAGATTTCTTGTCTTCTGTAGTTAAACGAAATGGGGACAAGTGTTCAGTGAAATGTCTACCCAGTGATTCTGTCAATTTAGGGGCAGGATTAAACAAGCCAATGAATCATGCAATAAGCTTCATACGCTGAAAAATGGGTCATCTTTCTCTGAATAGTAAGACATCGGAAGCCAAACCAGGTTTAGGTGGTTGAAAATGTCATTTCTGTATATTCTTTTAACTTGTTCCTGAAAAAAAAAAAATGCCACTGACAGCTATTTGTCTTCTCAAAGACACTGCTTTCAAATATCTTATCCCGCAAGCAGAAGAATATATTTAATTCCAGAGAAAAGCCTTTCAGCGCCCTGAGAAATCCTTTTTGTTCAAAACTAATCAATTTTTGCTTTGTGCACAAAAGTAAAATACTTTGTCAAACTCTGTGCAGAAATCCTTTTAGCTATCTTAAAAAATACATTTGGTGCAGCCCTGGCTGATTTCTGTTATATGGGCAAAAATTTACTTTGTCAAATTATATTCTTCGCAGAGCCTTTCAGCTGACTTAAAAATCCATTTTGTACAAAACAATGACCATGCATCAGCTCGGAGTGATTGCACAGTAGTTACTTAGCCTGGCAAATGGCAGCGAAATGTCAGCTGAAATGAAAGACACACAACCCAGGGCTTATCAGGGAAAGTCCAGATGATTCATGTAACATCATAAATAAATAACGCCGACTTTGTGTTGAGGCAGGTTTAACAGCGGAGATTCCTTTCCCGGCCATGGTATGTTTCAAAGCAAAAGGAAGGGGAAGGCCTTACCTGGTGACAGTGACATGTGCTGAGATAAAGTACGGTGTCTTTAATGCTTATTTTTCAAGGTCACTAAATGTTACATTGGTGGTTGAGCAGGGGAAAAAGATCCTCTGCCCAATGACAGGCTGGAACATACGGTATCATCAAAGTAATGATAGTCATGAAGAGAAGGAAATTTCTCAGCCCAGTGCTCAGAGCAGCCGTAAAGTTCTTCAGCACTCTTGTCTTCTCATTGGCCACCTCTGGTGGAAGGAGTCGAGTGAAGGAAGAAGAGAATTGGAAACGTGGAAAGATAAGGTAAAACATAGCGGAAGACGCTCGTCTTAGCTCAGGAAATAGTAGCTCCTAACAATATCGTAGTGCCCTTGGGCAGCTTACAAGGGCAATTGAACTCTGGCTTACATTAATGCTTTGTTGAAATCCACAGTATTTTGAACAATGGGACCTTGCCATTTTAAAAAAAAATGTTTTTGTTGTTTATTTTTGAGAAAGAGGGAGAGTGTGAGTGGGGACGGGGCAGAGAGAGAGAGAGAGAGAGGGAGACACAGAACCTGAAGCAGGCTCTGGTCTCTGAGCTGTCAGCACAGAGCCCAGTGCAGGACTAGAACTTGGGAAGGGCGAGTTCATGACTTAGCCAAAGTCGGATGCTCAAACAACCGACCCACCCAGGTGCCCTGCCGTTTTTCGTTTTGAATATGGACCCTGCGAATTATGTAGTTGGCCATGATCATACATAACCAGGTCTGCCTTGTGACTTTCACAGGTCCGAGGCACTTTTGCCTTTATGAGCCCTTTCCTCTGTAAAAATGTAAAAAATTAAATTATACAACTGCATTGTCATAAAGATGAATATACTGACATCTTCTTGGACTTAATTACTTTTTCTGATTTTAAAAGAAATTAATGCATCTCCATGGGCCCTGAAACTATTGTTGGCCCCAGAATGTGCCTGCCACACCTTGATGGAGTCGTGGTCCCTGGGTGACAGCCAATGGGGACCCGATGTCAGTGGCCCAGTGCTGACTCTGCCATCAAGTTGATGTGTGCTCGTGGGGTGTAAATGCTCCTGGACATCAGTGTTGTCACTGAAAGATGGGGTCACATTCTCTGAGCGTATGTGTTATTTAACACAGAACACACATGGCCCTTGTGGCGACTAACAGCCAAATAATCAGCATGGCCATTGCCAAGAAGCTTCCCGAGTCCTTAGTCGTTTCCATAAGAACGTGAAATGTTCTAAAGGTTCGCAGCAGAATGGTATTTCCTCAGAGCTGATTCAGTTTGGGGCAACCCCATCACAGCCTTTAACCTCGCTCTGCTGTATGTTAGTGTTCTGTAAGCAACCCAGGCACTAAACAGAATGGCTGAGTGTTCAGAATTAATTGGCAGACAAGTCTTCTACGTCTAGACCCTTTTATTTTGATTTGTCTTTTAAGTCCATCCATGGCAGCTTTGACTTCCTTGTACCCCTCTGAAACCCAGGGAACTCGGCTGTCGAGTCCCATGGGGACCCCAGCTGCTTTGGGGTCAAATTCCAGGTTTTGTGTGTTTCGCTTTCCTTCTTCACCGCCCTCCATCAAAGCTTTTCTGTCTAGGTGGCGGTGATTCCCGCCCACACGCAGCATGGGACTATGAATGATGAGTTTAAATGGAATTTAAGAATTCTCCGTCTGTGTTTCTCAGCCCTGGCTGTGCAGCATTGTTACCAGTGAATAGACAAAAAAAATCAGCTATCCTGGTCTCACCCCTAAACCTAGTGAGCCCAGATCTCCAGAGAAGGCATCTGGGCTTTTATGCTTTTGTAGGATTGCCCAGTTAATTCTAATATTTGGGTTGATACTATACCTATTCTTCCAACTGGTCAAGGAATGCAGGAATCACTATGAAAACATTCCTGACCTTCCTTTGGTGTGCATTTGGAAGAAAGACATACTAGCCAACAGATGTCAACTCTGATGACCCTTTACGGGAGGTCTTTATATAAAAACTTATTAGCTTCTCTCTCTTTGTTGCCTGCTATAGAACACTTGGAACCATGACATGGAGTTTTCCTGAATTTGAAAGGTACATTTAGAATGGCCAATTAAAGTATAGGCTGTGTGGCACAACTTATTTCAGGAGCCTCTGGGAGGAGCTCACACAGCCTGGCACGTTTTCAGAGTGGCCGAACTGAGTTGCACAGCGAAAGACCTTTGTGCCTGCCTTAGAGACGGGGTGGAATACATACTAAGATGCTGTGGATAGAGAAGACCAAAAATGAATTCAAATAGGCACCTCACATTAAGAGCCATATGGGAGACCCTCTTGAGTGTAGTCATTGATCTGCCATTGAGCTGATTCTTACAAGAACAATGTTTGCTGGGGAAGGGCAGAGAGAGAGAGAGAGAGACAGCAGAGAATCCCAAGGGGCTCCATTCGGTCAGCGCAGAGCGCTGACTCGGGGCTCAAACTCACGAGCCGTGAGATCATGACCTGAGTGGGAATCAAGAATTGAACACTTAACTGACTCAGCCACCCAGGTGCCCCTGAATGATGAGCTTTTTGAGAGAAGTCATTTATAATTCCATCTTCTATGTTAAATAATCACCTTTTTTGATTTGTTCCCCAAATTAAGAGATATTATGTAACTTATTTTATACATTTCCTATTCACCTTTCCCCAAATGTAAATTAAAAAGGGGAATGTTCCCTTTTTTGCAGGGTTTTTTTTTTTTTTTTTTTTTTTGGATACTCCTCATTGGAATTTGAGACATTTCAAAAAGCCTCATATATTACCTAGAATTTGCTCTGCGGCTCATTTCATTCTTGCCATATTCTGCAGAATGCTCTTTTAGGTTCAAACAGTAAAAGACTTTGAATGGTAAAAACGTTTCAAACATCCCCTAAAATGCCAAGGTTAGGTGCTGTAAGCTGGCTGAGAACCACCTTTGTTTTGAGTCATGAATGCGGGCCCCGTGGTGATAGTCTACCGACTGGCGTCTGCACCCAGATGCTCAGGGCTTCAGCTGCTCTGTATGGTTGGCCACAATGAGAGAGTAGGAATTCAGAACCTCGTTTATATGGCTCATAGTCCAAGGGTAGCTCACTTCACAGACCTCTGTCGTCGGTCGAAGTCTCAAATTTCAAAGCCTGTTGTCTAAGATACTCTTGTAAGTGCAACCGTCGTTCCTGATGTGGTTATTCTTAATAATTACCAATTTCTCAAGGGTCTCCAGCGCTCTCAGGACTGCCCTGGATTTTTCTGTCCCCGTTCTTCCGCTCTTCCCTAACTATTGTATCTCCGTCGGGGTGTCCTATTGTATTTTTCACTCCTCACTTCGGCAGTGGCTCTGATTTTGGGCGATCCTGCAAAATCATGACCAAAGTAGCTCTCGTCATCACGACACCCCAGATTCTCCCCATTGTCTGCTTATATATACAAGGTATTAAAAAACTCATTAGGCGGTGCTTATGTATGCCCTTTTCACGTTCGAGTTTAAAGATTTTTCTGCCTAACTCCATATCTCACTATACGGTATATTATATAAAATCAGGCAGTTAAGACAAGAGAGGATCATGTATTTATGACACAAGACCTAATGTGGAAATTATTTGCTTGCTCCTCGCACAGTTCAAAAGCATACCCTGGGGGAATTTTTCATAACAGTCTGTATGCTTTATGCTTCTCCATTAGCAGATAACAGAGAAAGAACATATTTTGGACGCAAGAAAAAAATTTTGGAACATGCGTGCTTTTCTCAAGGTGGTTGGGAATATGGTTTTAGGTATTTCAATTTTACTGGGCTTTGTCAGAAATAAATCACACCTTTAGTCATGGTCTGTGTCTCTACCATAGTTTTCTATATTTAAGTGTGAGTGAATTTGATTTATTTTTCCTATGTCCACTCAAATTATTCCATCCTATTAGTATTTATGTCAGTTGCATCCGGGGGTGTTTTATACCTGGGCCCTACGCTCTTTTCAGATTCCAATTTTATTGTGGGTCTGTTAAAAGGTCAGTTTAACCCCTGCAAAGTGAAGAACATAAAGACATACAGCTTTTGTGTCGCTTCACCAATACGTGTCAGTAAACATACTACACGCTGTAGTAGGTGTGTGAAAGAAAAGTTGTCTAGATACAAAGGTAGACGTGAGGCATAATCGAAATAATTCCGAGCTCCAGATCCAGTCCTATAGGAAGTGGTATGATGGAGAGTCCTGGGCAAAAATCACATGATAATTTCCATGTGGAAAACAATTGAGCTGGCTTCGCCTCCTTCCCCATGATACCTTGCTGAGTAATGTCCTCTCGCTTTGGAGGCCCTCGGGTTACAGCCAAACATTGATTATTTGTCAGATAATGCTATCAGACTTACAAAGACGTCCACAGTGCTCTTGCAAGGAAATAAATGACTCCAGCGTTCTTTTTGGTGGAAAAAAAACATGAGAAAGAAAACACAATGAGTTTCACTGAAATAAATGCCCCAACAGTCTAGAGCGGGTTGAACGTAGGCTATGTTTTCATATAATTCCAAATCCACTGTCGGTATTATTAAAATACATTTTCTCTGTATCACAAGACATGGTTTTTGCCTTTCAGAGCAAGGATAGCAGGGACTTGAAGTTTGTTAAGTGGATACCCTGTGCCACGTGCTTCCATTTTTTCAGCAATCCTTCCATTTTTTCAGCAATCATGCGAGAATAGACCTTGTCCCACAATCCAGGGGAAGAAAGTGAGATCCAGAGAGGGTTAGTGAGCTGCTCAAGGTCACCTGTAAATAAGAAGTTTCTTGTTGTGCCTGGGTGGCTCAGGAGGTTAAGTGTCCGACTCTTGATTTTGGCTCAGGTCATGATCTCACGGTTTGCGAGTTCGAGTCCCGCTGCACTGATGGTGCACAGCCTGCCTGGGATTGTCTCTCTCTCCCTGTCTCTGCCCCTCCCCTGCTTTCTTGCTCTCTCCCTCCCTCTCTCAAAACAAATAAAACTTCAAAAAAAAAAAAAAAAAAGAATTTCTTGTCTGCAAAACCTATGGTAAGTTATTAAGAATTGTGGTTGGGGCACCTGGGTGGCTCAGTTGGTTAAGCGGCCGACTTCGGCTCGGGTCACGATCTCCCGGTCCGTGAGTTCGAGCCCTGCGTCGGGCTCTGTGCTGACTGCTCAGAGCCTGGAGCCTGTTTCAGATTCCGTGTCTCCCTCTCTCTGACCCTCCCCTGTTCATGCTTTGTCTCTCTCGTCTTAAAAATAAATAAAAACGTTAAAAAAAATTAAAAAAAAAAAAAAAAGAATTGTGGTTGTATGTCCATAGAAAATTATTACTTATTTGTGCATCTTTAAGAATATTTGGTGCCAATGGGAATTAAGACAAAGTGAATCTTTCTTTCTTCTTTTTTCTTTTCTTTCCTGTGGGAAAATCTGGTGGCACATAGGACTTTGAGAACTGGGTTCTCTCATACCCACAGAAACTTCCATATGTCTCAGACATTTAGTCTTTGGTTTCTTGGGGTACCCACACACTTGGGACATTTTTTTTTTCTTGCCTACTGTTGATGACAAAGCCCTTGGGGGTGGTCTTTTGCCTTTTTGAGCCTCTTCCTTCATTTTGAGGGATTTACTGTTACAAGACAAATCTGAGTTGTGAGAATTTTCTCTGTAACCGGTCACAGCTGGGGAAGATTATACCCTACATTTACATAGGATTAAAGACATCTTTTTAGAAGAAAAAAAAAAGTTCCCGTGAAAATAAATAATAATAAGTGAAACAAGCTAGAACCTCTTCTCTCTTTAAAAGGGAGAGAATTTTCATCAATGGGAAGCGAGGTAAAGGGCGCATTCTTGCTTCCCCACTGATGTTGATATCAGAGCAGGATGAGGACACTTATTTCCCTCCAAGCACTAATAGGCTGCCTTTTCGACTGTGCACTTCATGTTCCCTTGCTTTAACAAGATTTACACAGTCCTAACTCACTTATTAAAAGCTTCAAACGTGTTTTAAGGCGAAGATCTTCAAAAGCCGAATGCATGTCTCAGCCCTCGGTCTGAAGCCCACTGCATGGGGCTCCCTGATTTAAATATGTGTGCTGGTGTTGAAAGGTGGCCATGTGGTCTCTCTAATTCTTTGAGTTCTGATTTCTGCTCCGTTGCTTTAATTCCTTTTATTGAATCCCCCTTGTATTGTATTACAATAATGAGTTCTGAAAGTTTCACAGAAGAAAATTTGAGAATTAATGGATGTTAGATTTTTCAGTGCATGGTGAGCGGGGTGGGGGGGAGGGGGGAGCGGGAGAAAGAGAGCGAGCTGTGGGTGTGGACGTAGAAGAATCCGGAAAGAGATGACTAGAACATGGTGCCGGCTGGAGTGGAGGGTTAAATCTGGCTGGCCGTCTTGTAAAATGTGTTTAGAGGTGGCAGGAATTCATTCCTGCGGTCAGCAATCTGTAAATAAGCCATCTCTGAAGTGGATGGGTAATGAAGCAAGGGAAGAAAACATTTCTCTAAAGAAAAGCACTCACTAAGCTCATTTGACCACTTAGCTATTGGAGTCAGCACCTCTGAAAACCCTGCACCAAGCTCTGTTTGTTTTTCTGCCAGAGAAATAGATGAGGCAACTTACATGAGCTAAAAGATTTTTAAAATACTGATTTGAAGACATACAGGGTAATGAAAAGAATGAGCGAAAGAAAAGGGGGAATTGTCTTTTTCTTGGCAGCTCCCATTTGCGCACTCTGATTTGCATTCCTGCGATGAGGAGCGTCTCTTAGGGATGAAAGATTACGTAGGCAGTGGGAAGAGAAAGCCCTAGGACATGGGCAGTTGGCGTCCATTTACCTCTATTAATATCATTAAGCCGGACAACCAGTGACGCCACAGCTTAAAGCCAGAGACGAACTAACCAGCGCTTTATCTCCCGTTGCCAAGGACTGCATGATGAACTCTGCAGTGACCCAAATTTATTACAGAATAGTGCTCATTGCTGCCATACGAGCACTCTGTGGCAATTACAGCACATTAGGCGGCAGATCCAATCTCAAGGGGAAACGTCTAGTCTTTTAATCAAGTAGTGGAAAAGTCAGGGTGTGTAAGAATCACCCTGTGAGATATACGTATGTATGTGGCTATATATATATGTGTGTGTGTGTGTGTGTGTGAGTGAGTGAATTTGATTTATTTTTCCTATGTCCACTCAAATTATTCCATCCTATTGGTATTTATGTCAGTTGCATAAATACTCCTATCTGTGTATGTGCATCTGTATCTGATAACAGTCCTCATTTTACCCAGAAATTGCTCTTAATATACCCAGAGGTCATGCATGTCCAGTGACCTCACTTCATTTTGGCTCTACTGACATGCAGTTTTTTCTTATATTCTCAGTCTTCAAGAGCTTAGAAGCTCAGGAAGTTACATACGCACACAACATAAACACACGAGAGAATATTTTATTTTATGATATATTTGCGTCTCTTCATTTTTCCAAGAAGTACTCGTTTATTTTCCATACCTACCTACGTACCTATCCATCCATCAATCCGTCCGTCCATCCACCTATCTCCCTATCTTTCTGAATAGTAAGGCCTTTTCTGGTTTTCAGCGATTTGAGTAGCTCGGGACATACCAAGTGACATCATTCCAAAGGACGTATTTCAGCATTTAGTGGAAACAGGAAAGCTCACGCTTCAAGCATGCTGCATCTGATAAGCCATTGATTGGTTGTAATGGATGGAAGGAAAGCTTGTATAAACACAGAGTCAGAAGATACTGTTAGCATGTGTTATAGGAGACACAAACAATTGTTTTACACAATTCCCTGAAATGTCTTCCAAGAAAACTTTAAGAATTATAAATTTGGGTGACAAATAAATCAAGTCCGTGCAGTTAAAGTTTATCAAGAGACTTGGTGTAAAAAAACAGTGAGAGGAAGAAAGGACATAAAAAAGAGGCAATAAGGAGGAAAGGACAGCCTGGAAGAAAGATACAGGTTAGGTCTGTACTCATAAGCCATTGTAAAATAGTTTGCTTTTGTTGGCATGGCACGGGTTATAAATAACTTAGAGCTCCCAAAGTCATTTGAAATGGTGAGACCAGTTTGTATTGGTTATCAAAGCCTAAAAAAAAAAAAAAAGAAAGAACGAACGAAAGAATGAAAGAACGAAAGAAAGAACGAAAGAAAGAAAGAAAGAAAGAAAGAAAGAAAATTTGGCTATTTGAAAGTTACAGCTAGGGTAATTTTCCTGATCATAACATTTCAGGATGCCTCATCGATCCGTTTTTTATGGTTAAAGCATTTGCTATCCCCAAACCCTCGTTAAGAGATGTTGCGTGCGAGGGGCGCCTGGGTGGCTCAGTCGGTTGAGCGTCCGACTTCAGCTCAGGTCACGATCTCACCGACCGTGAGTTTGAGCCCCGCGTCGGGCTCTGGGCTGATGGCTCAGAGCCTGGAGCCTGCTTCCGATTCTGTGTCTCCCTCTCTCTCTGCCCCTCCCCCGTTCATGCTCTGTCTCTGTCTGTCTCAAAAATAAATAAATGTTAAAAAAAAAAGAGATGTTGCGTGCGAAAGACCCTTATTTGCCTCTTCAGAAGGATGGGGCATCAGTGAGAGACATTCAGCAAACCCATCGCAGCTGTACGGTCAGCACCTCCTGGGGAACACACCTATGTCTTTTTGACAAATACTCCTTTTCAGTCGGAAGTGCTGTGGCACGTGAAGTGGTGATCCTTTTGGCTTATATTGTCCCTGTGAGTGTCTGTGGATCTCTCGCCCGCTCCCGTGATACTCTGTAGATACTCACGAAAACAAGCACATATGGAGGAATATTTAAAGGCTTCATTTCTCATTACGTTCACACTGCTCAGCCCTCCGAAGTGCATCTGGGGAGTTGGGACCCAACACCTTCCTGAAATGTCCGTGATAGGGTGTCAAGCCCTGAAGCGAATGCAGCTCCATCAATATTTCTCTACTTGCGTGTATGGATTTCCACTTCTTGGCCCTGCAATCAGAGGGAATTTACGTCTAGCAACGTGGTCAATTTTTACTACCAGTTGTGCATGTCTGATTTTGTGAGGTACTAAACAATCTATTGACAAATTAGATCAGTAGAACACCATTTTAGTCGTAGAGAGATTGGTTCTTTGTGTAATTTATAAGCTCGCTCTTTCCCACTTCACCCTTTCTAGAGTATTAAATAAAGGCAGGCTGAGGTACCTGGCAGAGCAGAGAAAGAAATGAGATGTCAGAGAGGTGGACAGGGCAGGGTTGAGGAGAGAACCTAAAAAACACAATCTATTTTTCAAAGTAAGATCTATGACAGAATAAGGGAAGGGCTGTAGAGGGCTGAAATTAAATAAGATGGACTAACAGAGATGCAAAGATCTGCAGAAAGGAAGACATTTTTCTGATATCAGTGGAAGTGAGAACTGGAGACAGGCTGATTACGGTGCAAAGAGAAAGACAAATGAAGCCATAGAAAAAGACACACATTCGCAAGTCCCTGTGAACAGTCCTGCAAGAAAGATAGCAAAGTGAGAAAGCACTCACCAATATATACAAGCTGGAGAGCCCTTTGCCATTGTTTAGTCTTTACAGAGTACTTTGTATTCAGAAAGAATTTTATTTTGTTCTTCTCAGATGTAAACCCCTGAGAGAACAGTCAATATTGTTATCCAGCCAGGTACCCCGATCTTTCAGGGGGTCCCCTGGAGCACAGCTCCACACCACATACCTGCGAATGGTTTCCCCCAGGCTCATGCTATGCTGGGGTCATACTGGTCTTCCTGATCCTTCTTGACGCTGTCCCTTACTTTTCAGTGTCCAACCAGACCTTTGCTGTGGCAGGACTTGGCCTGCCCTCACCCCACTTGGGAAATTTGAACAGAGCCATTAAGTAACAATCACGTTTCCTCTCTGAGGTTTTCTTACATTCTACTCATGCCCTTTCTTCCCACATGGGCTTGATCTTTCTTCATCTATTATACAGTACAGGGGCCGTCGGAGGGCATAGGATTTCTGCGGGGAGGGGCTTAAAAGTAGCAAACTGGAAGAGAAGGCAAGGGAAGGGAATGTATTAAAACTCTATTGCATAGCAAGCGTACTGCTGTAACTTACATTGAGAATTCCAGTGCAGATTTTGGAATTAGTGAAGGTTATGTAGAGGTTAAAGGTGCCCCTATGATACCCTTTGGGAGCACCAAGTATGAACTGTAGGGTTCGCAACTTATAAAACATGTGTAAAGGGCATTTCTAGAGCTGAAATGAGTTTTATCTTTTTACCCGTCGCCGAATGCAACAGAAAGTACTGCCTTTTGCTTAATGTTTGTTGAAAATAGAAAAACTGTGACCAGATTTTGAAAATATCAATGTTCGACAGCATTAACTCTTGGTGTAAAGCATTAAACTCAATCAACTTTCTAGGTAAGTGAATTTCAAATTTGTTTTCTATTTTTTTCCTATAATTTAGCCAAAAAGTAGCTTTTCTCCCTGCCCCCATCTGTCTGTCTCTCCCCCCCCCCCCCCTTTCTTTCTTTCTTTCTTTGTCTCTCTCTTTCATTTTAGGACATTGAAAAAGCTGACCCTGAAAACAGTTTCTTAGGCAGGACGCCCAAAATTTTCAGAACCACATTTTATTACATGGCCAGGCAGAGAAATACATAGACTGAATTTTTTTTTCAATGAAATCTTTATATGTAGAAAATGTATTTTTGACCATCTGTTGTTTTTTTTTTACAGGAGATATGAAGTCCAGAGCTTATATGCAAATATTACCAGTGACTGCTAACTTAACCAGATTGAACAGTAAGGGATTTTGCATTTAAAGAGAGTGCGTGTCATGTCAAATACCTGCCCAGCCAACTGGTCATACGGGTACTCTCTGTAGCTGATGTAGAGAATCACCATTTCTTATACCGGGTGTATCAGCATTCTGCAGAGAAGCAGAACCAACAGGATACATTAAAAAATATGTAAAGAGATTTATAATGAGGGGTTGGTGTATATGGTTGCGGAGGCCAAGAAGTCTCCTAATCTGCCCTCCCCAAGCTAGAGAACCAGGAAAGCTGGTGTGGTTCCAGGTCACACTTGAGGGCCTGGGAAAGAGGGGAACCAATGGTGAGGGCCTGGGAAAGAGGGGAACCAATGGTGAGGGCCTGGGAAAGAGAGGAACCAATGGTGAGGGCCTGGGAAAGAGGGGACTCCAGTACCTGAGTCCACACGTCTGAGAAGCAGGAACAACAGTATCTGAGAGTAGGACAAGATAGATGTCCCACCTCAAGCAGAGAGAGCAAATTTGCCCTTCCTCTGCCTGTTTTATTTGGGCCTTCAGTGGGTTGCCTGATGCCAATTCATGTTGGCAAGGGCAGATCTTCTTAGCTCAGTCTACAATTTAAATGTTAACCTCTTCCAGAAATACCCTTGCAGACACATTCAGAAAAAAATGTCTTTACCAGCTCTCTGAGCATCCCTTAGCCCAGGTGAGTTGACACATCAAATGAACCATCACACCAGCCCAGGAAATGAATCAAATGTGTGAAGCCAGGTTTGAATTTGCAGTTAGAAAATTCAGCTGAGTTCTGGCTGCTATCACTATAAGCAAGTGAAGTACAGGTCGGTCTGTCTTTCTTTCTCTTTCTTTCTTTCTTTCTTTCTCTCTCTCTCTTTTACATTTATTTATTTTCAGAAAGAGAGAGAGTATGTGCGCACAAGCACAGGAGGGGCAGAGAGAGAGGGAGAGAATTCCAAGTGGGCAGTGTGAGCCCGATGCGGGACTCCATCCCATGAACCCATGAACCCATGAAATCACGACCTGAGCCGAAATCAAGAGTCAGACACTCAACTGACTGAGCCACCCAGGCACCGTGGCCTACGGGTCTTTCATATATGAATCTTTAGGATAAAGTCACTTGATTTGCTCATTGTAAAAATGCCAGGATCTGGTTCCTGCTCTTTACTCATCTTCCCACGCAGTAGGGATATGTTCACCCCAGGTCCAAGATCTATGGTAATTGGAACAGAAAATCAAACAGTGACCCTTTGGAGCAAGAACTTTGGTTGGCTGACTCTTTTTACTCTTTACAGGGCATTTGCTGTCCCACTGTTGACCTTTAAATGTTTTAATTGGAATTAGAATCATCACACGCTCAGTAATGTTCAAAGAGTGGCAGCCATGTTGTACCTCTACACACCCTCATTCTGTTACGTGTTCTTGGGCCTGACTTCCTGAGTCCCTCACCCACTTGTGGTCATATACCTCAGATCCTACATGTATGTCTACCTTTCTTCCAATGTCTCAGGTGCCTTCTCAGATCCTGCCTTGCATCTGTCTTTGTTATCTCTGGATATCAGAGTCCTCTCTCTGAACATTGGTCCAATAGCTCCATGACTATACGTCATGTCACTTAGTGATATTTTCTTTGTTGTATTTAAGCATCGCTTGATATTTTCTTCTTTGTTGGTTTCTTGGCTGTCTTCCCCCAACTGAACTGTAAGACGCATAATTTCTTGGGCCTTATTTGTCTCGTTCTCTATTCTGTCTCCAGTACCTAGGACCACGTGGCTCAGTGACAGTTTAGTGAAAGAATCAGCCCGGTAATGGGAAATGAGTCAAGATGCACACTGCCTTTCTGCCTGGAGTTTTGAATGTTGACTTTCTGGACACCTTGGGGAACTGTTACTTCATGGAGTTGTGGTGCTAACAACTTGTGTGAACATGGTCTGGAGAGTGGAGAACACTTGATGCCAAGACAAATCCACCGTCAGCTGAGCCCTAGCCAGCTAGGTGGCTCTTGAGCCAGGTTCTCTAGTAGGAAACATCTAGTCCAAGGTCAGTGGTGAAATGAGGTTGAGGCCATCACCTTGCGGTGACTCTGTTATCAGATCACTCGTGGAATTAACTGCTCAGATGCAGGGAACTTGAGAAACAAGTGCTTTGGGTTTTCAAGCTCTTGGTGGCTTGGGCTGGGTTACCATCTGGTATGACTGTCTATGGCATACGGTCTCAAGATGCCTGTAAAGACCTCCGTGAGTCTTCCAAACATTGCTCTTGCTTGCTTGCCTAAAATATCTGAGTAAGTATGATGTTCTTTCATGTCACAATTTCAGTTCTGTTGGGTGAAAATTTGTGGAAGAAAACAGGTTCTTAGCATTTTTATCTTAGTTTAAGGGGAATCAGATCATCATTTGATGGAGAAGAAGATGAAGGTGCAGCTCTTGAGTGTGAAGGAAGGCTGACTTAGGGTCAGAATGGACCAACCAACCAGCTGTCTTCACCTTGGGACCTTGAACCATGTACGGAACTCGTACAATAGTTAATGCAGATTTGGGTTCCCCAAAGCGTATTCCACAGGAACACTCTCCCTGCAAGATTTGCCTCAGAAAAAGGGATTCTGCCGTCCAATAAATTTGGGAACCCTGGATTCTAGGAAGACGATTGGGTAAACCAGATTTAAACCCATGTTTCCTAGATGACTCACCTTGGTAGCAGAGGAGAATGGTTAGCTAATGAACATTCCGTGGGTTTTGTGTTTCCTGGAATACATTGTGGGAAACACTGCTTATTCAACTTCATAGAAATATAAATCAACCGGAGGGCTCTTGCTAACAGTTACCACATTTCATCCATAAAGAACTCAAGAAGAAATTAGATTTCTGTGGAAGGCCCTTGTTTGTGGGATTTTTTTTATTCGCCATGGTCTGGTCCAATCCTTTTCTAATGACCTTCTATGAGCGGTACTATAAAGCACTGAAAGACACATCCCTTTATGTCGACATCTTATTTATTTTAATACATGCCACTCCACTTTTTCCTCCACTTTTTATGCATTCTGATTGTTATCCCTTTGAACTTTGGCCCTGAGGCGATTTAATCATGATTGGTTTAGTTGTGTAAATCCAATCAACAAATCTTGGCCAAGGTCCCCTGGAGGTATTATCCTGACATTTCTCTGAGTGTGTTTATAAAGCCCTTTTACCCAGTTTTAGAACCATAGCTTTTGCCCCGTGTTCCTGAATTCAGAGAAACTACGGAACACGTATCTTAGATCACTTAAAGGCTCTTCACTCCTAAAAAGAACACCTTTTTGATTGATCTGAAGTCTCTAATTTCCTTCGTAATTTTACCTTAAAAACATTCTTGGCAAAAGCATAGCCACAAGGAGTCAGTTGCTATAACCACCCTCAGCCCTTACATGGAAATATGACGAGCAAACTTCACTTTTCATATCTCTTTTTCCTGAGGATAATTTCCACGTCTTTGACAACGTCTAAGTGTAGCCTAGACTAGAAGGGTAGTTTCTATGACCTTTACACAGTTACTTTTATTTAAATGTGAAGATGTTCTTTTCCCTTTTGGTTGATACAACCTCTGACCAAATGCTAAAATGCTGCTCAAAATTGGTCTTCTGCGGTAAATAAGCAAACTGGAGGGCACTGGAGTTATCACATATCACCCCAGGGTAATCTAAAAGCATGATTTGGGAGCTATATCAAAGACATGCTTCTCTCCCAGTCTTCCCTCAGAACTGTAAATATAGGTGGGAGATCTTATTATTAATTAACAAACTCGAGAAAATTATCATTTTAATAGCCCTCGTCTTCCTTTTGAAAGGGAGAAAAATGGGCCACTTATGTACACATCATTTCATTTCTCCAAGCTGTTTAAGATAGTTCTTTTCATGCGGAATATTCACATCAGCTTGTAAACTGAGATATAAGAACTTAAGTAAAAATGTTTCTACTCCATATACTGATGTTTAGCTCTGGGATTCATCCAAGAATTGGGCCCCTCACAATTATAGCATCTGTTTTTGTTTGGTTAATTTTATAATCTCAGATGTTTCCATAAATCCCGAATTAAAGAGAAAACTGCTGGGACCAATTTGTGTGGGTAGGTTACATGTAATAGTATACGTCACTATTTTGCCTTTTTTTTTTTTTTTTTTTTGGTTTTTCCTTTTCCTTGTGGCTTGTTATGACAGATATCACATTTTGGCAAATGCTTCCATGCCTTTAGAAAAAGAAAAGAAACAGCAGTACGACACAGAAAACAGTCCATTTTATCTTGTTTCAGTTAGATTATGATATTTGGAATTCAGGCCATTTGTGCCATTGAGAAGATTGTAACAAATGGGCTGGTCACTTACAGCTCTATCCTGAAACATTCTGCAGAGTTCATAGGTGTTTCCGGTTCCTTCAATTAGTTGAGCGCCCGCTGACAAATCCTTCTCCAGTAGTGAAAAAACAGCGTCAATAAACAGGATGACCAGGGACACAGAAATACCTTCTTGTTTTCTTCCTTCTATGTACGTCGAGAAACATGGCGGCGAGGCATGTGTGGAACACCATAAAAAGGGCCACAGTTTTGTGTCTTTGCCCATCGTGCGGCGGATGCTCGCGTTCTGAATGATAAAGAATCCACACAGCTTCTTTCTAGATCTCTTGCCAACCACATAGTAATAGAGAGCTCAGCTTCCCGTTCCTTATTCCCTTTACCAGGGATCGAACAGGCAGTGACTTTTTCAAGCAGCCCTAAGATGCCCCTGAAACCTAGAGAAGCCTCAAGTACTTGGAAAATACGTTCAGTGTCTTAAGGTCCCTTGGGCATGTAGGTTACAGCTGATAAGAGTACCTGGAGCTTGTAACAACTTAAATATTTATTCGATCATTGTTAGGGTATTTAAAAAAAATCTCATTATCACTGATGAAATAGAATCACAAATAAAAAGAAGCATCTCTGTCAGCTCCTGCTCCTTTGCTCTCTAGGTGAAATCCTCTTTTGAGTGTGTGCTCATTTGCGGATGAATAATTTGGGGGACTCTGCTGGAGGATTGATATTTTTAATTGAAGGCGAAAAGCCTCCAGTTCTATCTCTCAGATCGTAATAATTTTTCTCAATAAAATGAAGTTATTTATCTAATTTTCATTGAGGAGACAATTGAACTTTTTCAAAATGGTGCCAGTCTTTTATAAAAATTAATTGATGGCCTTCATTTACGTCTCACTTCTGAATTTTTAATTTTGGAACTAATTTTATGGGCTCTGGAGAAGATAGTTTCCTCTTTATTGAGATATGTAATATAATTTCATTTATCATTATAACTCTGAGGGATGCCCTTAAAATAATACGTTATCCTTGAGCAAGCTTTCCCCTTCAAGTTATTTGAATCTTGCTTGTTTCAGATAAGAGCTCGCCATTTTATTTAGCGAGAACTTCGTAGTAGGTTTTAGCCGGGGGACATAGCAGAGGAAGGTGTAAAATACACCCTAGGTGAAAGTAGTAAATCTGTAAGGTAAGGAACCCAGGTGGGACAGGGTTATGGCTCTGGAATATGACAGATATGGCACACTCAGGCATAAGACTTCACATGAGGTATCTCATATCTCTGAGCTCAGTTATAAGTGATCATAATGTTGAAGGGATGCTCGGAAGATCCAGGGAAAAACTAGAGTACGTTCCCAGCATAGTGTCTGGGAGAAATACACTATTATATAACATTGAAAAATATATACAATATTAAAAACAAATGATTTTCCAGTCTGACACAGACAGTGCCAAAACCTTCCACCGATTTTCAAGACTTTCTTTGCCAAGACTTGTGTGGTTGAGATCTGACGAGCAGGAAAAAAAAAAAAAAATGCCAAAGAACATGAAATCCTTCTTCCTTTATCTTATAATATGCCCTTTCAAGTCTGTCTGGAAGTGAATATATGTTGTTTTTTTTTTTAAAGTTTACTTATTTATTTTTGAGAGAGACAGAATGTATGAGCAGGGAAGGGGCAGAGAGAGAGAGAAAGAGAGAAACCCAGGCAGAGTCTGATGTGGGGCTCGAACCCACAAACTGTGAGATCACGACCTGAGTCAAAATCAAGAGTTGGATGCTCCACTGACTGAGCCACCCAGGAACCCCATATATATATTTGCTTATTTAAGTAATTATAGGAAGGATGGTGAAAAGGATCAATAATTTTGCAATTAATATTTACATTATTGGAAATCTATTTTAAATTTTTTTTAACGTTTATTTATTTTTGAGACAGAGAGAGACAGAGCATGAACGGGGGAGGGGCAGAGAGAGAGGGAGACACAGAATCTGAAACAGGCTCCACGCTCTGAGCCATCAGCCCAGAGCCTGACGCGGGGCTCGAACTCACGGACCATGAGATCGTGACCTGAGCTGAATTTGGATGCTCAACCAACTGAGCCACCCAGGCGCCCCTATTGGAAATCTATTTTAGTGCGGGTCGACTACTGGGGTACACAGGAATATTTTTGATATGCACCTGTTTCTCAGATTCTGGACTTCTCACCTAAAACTTGTATGAGACAGTTTCCCAGAAGCACGGAAGAACCTGAGAGCTGAAGTATTGTTAGTATTATTATTCCCAAAAAGGGTACTATACTGTGTCCAATTAGAAGGTTTCTTTTCTTTACCGCAGACATCCAGGAGACAGAGAGAGAGATCCTGGCAAATATCTCTTGTTGCTTTTTTCTTCTTTTGAGGCACTTCTGAAGTCAGCGATAGCACCGAGTTTCACTTCTGGGTCTGGAGGAATCTACGTCCTCCTTACCTTTCTAGGACTAAGAAAAAGAGCACATTTAAGAGACATTAGCACACTATTGCAGTTCCTAGGTCACAAGAAATATTTCTTCACAGCTTAAGTGTGGTAGAAGACAGTTTAACTTTGCACATAACTTATCTAGATTATTCGTGTATTCGTTGCATAATTACTCTGATGAGTTTATACAAGTGACTTGAGCGTTGCCACATGCACAGTTGAATGTGTTCACACGAATGGGAAGGTTACACGGCCCCTGTTGAACTTTTAAGAAATCCTGGTCAGCTGTTGGCAAGCCGAATGCGTTGTCAGAGACCCAAAATAGTACACTGATTGTGCGATGGTGGCTATTTCTTTATTTGTACTGAGAACAGAGCCAAGAGCCTCCTGCATAAGCCAGGAGCCAAGAGAACAACGAGTCGGGAGAGTTATTCCCAGAGGGCAGAGCTGGTCCCTCATCAAGTAACATTCCCTGTCCCCATAGTAGGGGACCTAAAAATATGTCCCTGACCAGGTTTCAGAATTGCTATGGAGCAGTAGCTCTGTGTACCTTCCATAGTCCCCTTTCTTGAACAGGAATCCCTGTTACAGTTTTCCTGCCCTACCCCTCTCTCGCTATTGCATCTTGTATGTATGTGGGGGGCGAGGGGGGAGGCAGATGAACCAGCCATTTTCATTCACACATCAAGAGAGCTACACTTGAGCAGGTGCATCTGAGTAACTGAATCCGGGGAGACTTGTCTACATGTGGAACAGATTTAATGATAAAATCCAGGACTTGGAGCTAATGCTGTAATTGGATGAGATGTGGGGGTCTTGGGAGGGGGACTGTGTATTCTGCAGGTGCGAGGGTTGTGCGCTGTGGCCTCCAGAGGCTCAGCTCTAGTCGCTTGCTTGCCTTCAAAGATGCCACTCCAGCAATTCCTATCATCTCCCTATTTGTGCGCCTTTTCCATCAAGAAGTAGAAGCCATATCTCCTTGAACTTGGGCTGGCCTTGTGGCTTCCTTTGAGCGACAGAATGCTATGGAAATAGTGCTGTGCATCTGAGAATCTGAGCTTTAAGAGGACTGGCAGCTTCTGTCTTTACTTGGTATATACTTGGGGCATAGCCATCCCAGTGTTTTAGCTGAGCCCAGCTGCCAGTTAACTCCACTGAATTCCTCTCCATGAGCCAGCTCAGGAAGACTGGCAAAAGACCCATCCAGTCAATGTAGAGAATTGTGAACAACAAAACACCACTACTGTCTGAGGTCACTAAAGTATGTTACACAGCCACGAGTAACTTGAACACTAAGCGTGCCCAATCCGATTTCGGTCAGACATTTCTAGCCAAGTCTGGCAAACTGGTGAAATATGCCTGACAGGATGCCACTTATAAAATACTTTCTGGTTAGAAGAAAATGAGACCAGGGATTTTCATATACAGGGAGAAAGGAAAGGAAGAGGCTGGAAGGAATGGGAAAAACCAAGACTTTGGGCTGTAAACCTGGACTCCTGACAGGGTCCTGTGGGCAGAGAGGGTGGCAGGAGGAAACAGAGGGCGCTTAGAAACACAGCTTCTTGCCAGTGTGACAAAGAGTGACTTGGATATGGTGCCAGTGTGATGGGCATTCTCTCGCTCTGGGTGCAGGACAGGAGCACAGAGGCACTCTGGGCCCTTTGATCATCGACCACTTTGGGGGTTGTGAAGGTGGCATCTGGATGCAGATGTCACTTTGGACGGGTAGGCTGGGACGAGGTGGCACGGGCACCTCTGACGGCTTCATGGAAGTATTAGTGAGCAGAACCAGGAACACGAGAAGACCTTCCATAAGCTTCCATAAGCTTCCCCTTGTTTCCTAGAACAAGCTGGGTCCGATTTCGAGGTGGCTTCATTAGCATCTGGGCAAAGGAATGTTGAAATTAGATTATTATTGTTAACAACCATTGGCCCTTATTTGAACTCATAGTTTGGTGACTCCTAGCCCGTATCATGATATTTGTATTTATATTCATAATTATACTTAATATATAATACATAATATAATAACATACAAGTATATACCTAATGGTGGTATCTTTTGCGATATCAAGTTTATTTCATACATATGAGCTCTTTGCAATGCCTCCTGGCCACCTTCTGAAGCATGTAGGGCAGTATTATTGTCTTCGTTTTAACTGAGAAGTAAAATCAACTTAAATAAGAGATGAAGGGACTTTCCCAAGATTACTAAATAAACGTATAGAATCAGGCCTCGACCTTGGTTCTCCTAATTCCGGTGATCAGTAGAAGATTGGAGTTTAGGTGCCAGATTGGACGCATTTATGTAGGTATTGACTTTGGAATTTTATCTATATGCATATGTTTATCTATATAGATATATAGATGTGTACGCACGTCTGTGAGTTCACCTCCACACACACACACTTATTCTGAAGACAGAGGTTTACATCTCATCACAGGCTTAAATAAAAATATAATAACAATACTATTGGGATATACATCACTATCTTATCATAAAAAATATATCCCCCCCCAAAACTTCCTGTAACATATATGCTAACACACTACACTAAACATACTCCTGCTTACTCTTAGGTAGTCATTTATCAACAATTATTCTCACACATTTCTAGGATCTGGTATCGTTTTTTTCAGGTATAGTCACCACTGATATAATGTTGTCTAGCAGAAAGGTTAGGCGTCAACAGTTTCCACTGAAATAAGCTGTCATCAGCACATTTCTTTATGAAATAATATTCATTAAAAATAGGATATTCTCTTAGCTAAAGTGACAGCTCATCACCCTGTCAATTTTCTATAATAATATACACTTTACAATCCGGTGTTAACAAGACACAAGGTAGCATTTCAGTCGTCTACTAGGGTGTCAAAATGGAGACTAGATATACTGTATTCAAAGAAAAGATGCCAATTAAATGTATTCTCTCTACAGTCAGTGCTCCAGCACCATACAATAATGTGATCTGTATCCTTGTTATCCAATATTAGATACTAGTGTTCAAGCGCATTCACTTTCTCTTTCTCTCTCTCCTTTTTCACTATTAACCCCAAGTATATTGTTATAACTGCTACAAGGCTTGGCAAGGAGATTGCCGAATCAGCGGATATCAAGATCGAGAGCCTAGGCAGATGGACAGGAATGGGGAGGGAAAAAAAGCAGAACATTTATAATATAGGAGGAAGCATAATATATCAGATGAATATATTTGCAGTCTGTCGCAGCTAAATTGAAATCTTTACCACTGGTTAGCCGTCCACATTTATGTATATCATTAACTTTTTCAGGCCTCAATTTCATTTTATTACAATGGGGACATTAATACAGCCCAGTTTGGGGGCTGGGAGATATGAGGATTAAATGGGATAAGGTCTGTGAAGCGGTTAGGCTAAGGAATGCTAGCTCTGTCCATGTGCCTCACTTTAAATTATTTTAATGTTTATTTTTGGGAGAGAGAAGGCCCAAGCAAGTGAGGGGCAGAGAGAGAGGGAGACAGAGAGATGGAAGCAGGCTTCGCACTGTCAGAGCAAAGCCCAACGTGGGGCTTGACCCACGAACCCTGAGATTATCACCTGAGGTCAGTCATTACCTAGGTCATTCATGACCTGGGCTGATCATGACCTTGGCTGAAGTCGGATGCTCAAGTGACTGGGCCACCCAGGTGCCCCCATTGTGCCTCACTTTAAAGATGTCATTGCATGGAGAAGTGAGCTCTCAGTCTGAATGTTGCTCCTCTGAATGCCTGGAGAGCTTTCTGTTTTTGTCAACAATCTGACTAGACGTATGTAGCTGTGGTTTTCTTTGTACTCCGAGGAAATGCTTGTAACTCATTTCATTAACTGAATATGTGGCTTGAAGTCTTTCATCTGCTTGGAAAACTTCTGAGCTAGTATGTTTTAAAAAATGCTTCTATCCCATTCTCCTTCTCCTTCCCTTCTATAATTCCAGCTCTATGTAGTATTTATAAATCACTGATTCTAGAGTCACTGATGCACCCTTCTATATTTTCAGTTCTTTTCTTAATTCTTCAGCCTGACTACACCTCTCTTTAGCTTTGTCTAATTTCTTGGTAAACTCCTATGTTAAACTCTGATATTAACTCCTACATTACTCTCTTTTGTTTTCTCTAACATTTTATGATGAAAATACTCAAACACGCAAAAGAACAGAAAGAAGTTTACATTCAACACTCATATAGCCGTCAACTATATTCTACCGTTGACAGTGTATTATAGTTGCATAATCACATATCTACCTACCCATCTTTGTATCCATTCATCAATCCATCTCACTCGTTAATGCATTTCAAATTAAATTTCAGACATCAGTACCCTCCTTTCTAAATGCCACAGACACCACTAGCTGGAGTTCAGCATTTGTTTATAGGGTGTGTTTTGTTTTAGGTAGAATTTACATACAATGAAATGTACAAATTGCTAACATTCATTTGCTGAGTTTTAATAATTGCAAACACTTGTGTTAACCAACCGCTTATCAAGATACAGAACATTATCATCACCCCAGAAAGTTTTCTCATACCCATTCCCAGTCAACCCCAATTTCCACGCTCGTAAACAAGCACTGTTGTGATTTTTTTTCCACCACAGATTTACCTGTCGTAGAGCTTCGTATAAAGTGAATTATACAGTACGCATCTTTCATGTAAAGCTTTTTTACTCAACATAGGGCTTTTGAGATTCATCTATCTATTCACCTGTATCATCTTCTGAGAGTAAATTTTTTTAGTAGTTGTATTCATTTCCAGGGTGGGCATAAAAAACAGCAAAAATTGAGCGGCTTCAAACAATGGACATTTATTTTCTAAGTTTGGAGACCAGAAGTCTGAAATCAAGGCACTAGAATGGCCGTGGTCTCTCTGGTAGCTCTAGGGCAGAGCTCTTCCTTGCTTCTTCTAGCATTTGCTATCTGGCAGCCACCTTTGGCATTCCTTGGCTTATAGATGCATCGCTATAGTCACATGACTGTCTTCTCCCTTTGAATCTTCAGACCATCTTCCCTCTGTGTTTCAGTCTTTGAATCCAAATTCCCCCCTTTTATAAAGACACCAGTTCTACTGGTCATCAGCCTCATTTTAACTTGACTACTTCTATAAAAATCCCATTTCCAAGTAAGGTCAAATTCTCAGGTATTGGGAGTAAAGCCTTCAATCTTTCTTTTTTGGAGGATACAATTCAATCCATAATGGTAGTTCATTCTCTTTTATTGCTGAATACTATTCCATTGTATGAATATTATACAGTTTATTTATTTTAAAAATTTTTTAATGTTTATGTATTTTTGAGAGAGAGATAGTATGAGCAGGGAAGGGGCAGAGAGAGAGGGAGACACAGAACCCAAAGCAGGCTCCAGGCCCTGAGCTGTCAGCACAGAGCCTGATACGGGGCTCGAACTCACAAACTGGGAGATCCTGACCTGAGCTGAAGTTGGACGCTCAACCAACTGAGCCACCCAGGTGCCCCTATTATTTTTAATTTATTCTATAGATGGACAACTGAACTCATTCTAGTTTTGAGATATGACAAGACTGCTATAAATACCCTCATTCGGGTCTTTTTTTTGGTATGCTCATTTGTCTTAGTTTGAATGCTAAGATCATAGAAATGGCTGGATCATAAGGAAAATACATTACTTACTTTGATTAAAAACTGTCACATCTTTTCCCAGAGATTTTGTATTATTTTGTATACCATCTAACAACGTGTAACAACGTTGGCTGCTCGACTTTGTCACGGTTACTTACAACATGGTTACTGTCGTATGTCGTTTTTGGTTTGTGTGCTCATTAAGACTTTATTGGTGTTAAAAGAGCTTAAGACAAATTGACCAAAAATCCAAAGTTGCCTTGGTACAGATGCTCCTTGGTTTGGGAGAACTCAGGATCACTGCCGCTAGGAAGGTAGAGAACAAAGCACATAGCACAAAGTGGCAGCAAAGCATTCCAATGAATGGAACAGTGGGACGGGATTGGTGGGCACGGGAGTCACCAGGGGGTGCGTCACACAATGGGTCATGCCTCACACATAGTGTGTGTCGATGCACCCCACCGAAAAAGGGGGGAACCAAAACCCGATAGCAGCGGTAATAAATAAGAGCCCTGGCTAGTAGGAAAGTGGCCTGGGTGTCCCTGTCTCTCCAGTGCACAAGCTGGAATCTGGAGGCTTCGAAAAAGTGCCAGTGTCAAGGGGAGATCAGGACCCCTACTGCCTAGGAAGGCACGGTTCCCAACTAGGTGGTCACTGGGGGGGTCACCACGGTGAGCAAGAACCTAGGGGTAGTTCTCCAAGCTCCAGCATGTTTTTCAGTTGCAACCCCCATCCAGGTACATGTCTCCTTCACTAGCTGATGTGACAGACTCCTCCAAACTCTGGCACAGGACCAACTTATTTGATACCACCCCCTGCTCATTGAACCTGTGCCCACAGGTAGAGGGGTTTTAAATCTGGGGTTGGTTCGGAGAACAAAGAGGGGTGGGGCGCTCAGCTTGTCTAACAGGCCACAGGGACTGTGGACATCTCCACAGAGATGGGCCTTCTTGGCCATTGTCTTCCACCAAATCCTTGGGAAGGACGCTGGGAAGAAGCCATTAGCCTCAGAATAGCCACCTTCCTGCTCTCTGGCCTCACGGCCAGTCTTGCCAGAACCCCTTGGAGTAAGGGGGCGAGGCCACTGGACATGGTCAGCGCTTTGATTTTCAGAGTGCAGCAGAGAACCGGGGAGCTGTCCGGCCTGGCACGGTGCCCCCTCACCACCCTCATTGTGGGAACAGCCATTGCCAGCTAAAACTGAAAGCAGAACTCTTTGTCCGGATCTCGTCACAGGTGTTGATCCTAAACTCGAGGATCCCAAACATCTCCCATCTCATTCATCCACCACTAACACGTGCGAGACAAACTCAGCGCGAAGATATTTTTCAGTACGCCTTTGAAAGAATCTTTCAAATGCAGAAAACCCGCAAATGCTGTTTTTTCTTTCAATGACAGCCCTCTGAGAACACAGACAGGGGGCCAGTGTGGAACCTGGCCACCTGCAAGGAACCACCTGCCAGGGACCTGCTGGGGCACTCAAATGCGAAGTTTTCTTCTTTCTAAAACACCGTCCCCTTTCTGTAAAAGAGAAGAGAGCAAACAGACGAAAGGCCTACTCTGAGATCAGGGGCTTCCTCCCTCCGCCCCGGGGGACTCAGTGTGGCTGCTTTGGCATGGGGCCTCCCTGTCCAGGGGCTGGCAGAGGGCTCCCATCTTATTGTCCTGTGGGCCAGCCGTGGGCCCTTGTTCTGTCTCGGATCTTCTCTCCCTCAGTTGCTCCTCTCCTGTGGCTAACAGTAGCCCTCCAGTTTCAGCAGCGGAAAACAGGTATCCATTTATTTATTTTACTTTTTATTATTCAAAATAAGAGCTGCTGGACTGAGTCCCCTTCTGGTACTGGGACAGCCCCATCACTGCACTGTGCCTCCGCGAGGAGCCTTGCAACAGTGCCACCTCAATCGATGTGTGACTGAAACTGATTGCCAAGGGTAACTGTCCTGGGACAGCTCGGGCTGGCTCACCTTGGAGGGCTGGCTTCTGAAGACAGAGCTCTGAGCCAGGGTGCCCAGTGAGAACGGCTGTAATGCCACCTCCTGACTGGCCTGGTGGGCAGGGAGATGCCTGTGGCTGGGCCCAGGAAGCTCAGAGCTGTTCATCCAGCATCCTCCAGGATCGGCCTTGCCTTTTGGGATTCCCTGGGTCGGCCTGTCCAAAATACCCCCGAGGCAGCACGGGCCACACAACCAGGTTGAAGGGGATGGGGAATGTCCATGGCAGCCGTGTGGCTGGCCCTGGCACGGATCATGCCCATTTGGGTCATGGGTCTGGAAGTACGTGTTCCAGGGCCAGCTCTGGCTGCTCTGATCATAGCCTGGCCCTGGGGTCATAGCCTCCTGGGGTCATATCTGACCCCTGCATAGATGGTGATGACCGGCTGCCTGGGCTTCCTGAGCAGCAGGAAGCTTTACTACAGGTAGAGTTCAGGAGCCTTTCACCAGCACCTTTTGCTCTTTGTAGTAGTTCAGCAGGTGTTTCCAGTGCTGCTGTGAGGACAGGACCTTTGGGTCGCCTATGACAAGGACCTCACATCATGCTTTGGTCAGGGCCATGTTAAGCTATCTGGGCTTGTTTAAAAATCCAATGCCTTGTTGCTCAGTAGCCCATATGCAGGAGCGTTAAAGACCTTTTGCTGGCCCTGGAATGTGTCCATGTGAGTGAATTCTACTTCCTGGGATGCAGGGAGCCTCTGAATTACACGTGTTGCATCAGGTAGGATGCCAGCCCCGGATAAGGGCCTGATGATGCCGATCTGGTCTGGCTTGGCACCTTCCTTCAGCAGCTTTGGGACGATCTACTCTGTGTTTGCAGTCTCCTTCCTATTCAGGCAGAAGCTGCTTCAGCTGGCAATCTCCTCTGGGCTCTGGGCCACCTAGAACATCCGGTCGGGGGTCACTGGAAATCCAATCCCTTCTTCATACGATCTGCTGTAGCAATGCCTTTCTGAAGAGGAAACTCTTCAGGCATTGGTCACCCATGAAGATGAGCTACTTGGCTCCCAGGACCATGCATTTCCTCCAGCTCAGTGGCATGGGCGCGTGCCTCAATTAAAAGGGGCCTCCGTTGCCCACACCCATACCTACATCTGTGCTCATAAGCAGCTCGTTCTCCGTGGCAAGCTTCAGGGTCAGGTGCGGCTTCTCTTCTGCCAATAACAGCTCCCCGTCTCTTCCTTCAGTTGGTGCAGCTTCTGGAACTTGGCAGGCTATCCGTGCTCTTGACCTGGTTGTGCAGGGCCAGAAGTGATACTGAGTCCTCATCCAGAACAGCATGACTCGCAGCCCTGTCTGGTGGATCTTCTCGTTAGCTGATCGATGCCTGTATTACTTGGAACACAAATAGGGGTGCACTGCTTCCCCCGGCCAGGTGGTAACTGATGGGGGCCAAGGTGACCATCTTCCCGGTGCCTGGCAGTTCCTGCATCCTGGCTTGTTGGTCTTTACCGCACAGTCTTTACGTGTAAACCTGAAGACTGGTTCAGGTTGGGGAGTCCTTCTGCCATGAAATTTTGGGGCAGCTGGCATCTGACGATCATGTCCTCCAGCTGGTGGCTGATGTAACCCCATATCGAGGTCTCCTCCAGTGCAAACATTTTCAGCGTGCTCCGCGTGTTGTGGAACGAGGTTGACTTCCACCTGAAATCCACCTGGAAGTGATGATTTCCTCCACAGGCACGTTCATTACTGCTCTGCAGCTCAGTGGTGATCTCATCACCATAATTGACAGGGATCTCGATGACGTGGCTGATCACTTTGCACAGGGGGTGCCAACTCCATTTCCTTTGTACGCAGGCATATCTGGTCCCCTTGGGTGAGCTGCATATCCCAAACAAATTCTGGCTGAAGCCTCATTAGCAGAGCACTCATACTCAGTCTTAGGCAGAGTAAAGTAGGCAATTGTGTTCTCATTAAGGACCACGTGCCGCCTTGCCATAATGTTATCTTGACACTGGGACTCTTTCCGGTTTCTTATCAGAGTTGGCCTCCACCTTGATGAGGGGACCAGCTAGGATCCGGTCGTGGTAGGCGTCCTCCTATAGCCGGACGACGCTCTCTGGCTCCTCCCAACCCTGGCTTCTCTAAGTCCTGCAAGGTAGCGGAAGGATTTCCCCATCCCAGCGCTTCCACACGGCGGATTGATCTGCAGGGTGGTGATGTGCCCAGCACACAGCTACTCCTGCTCAAAGGGGATCTTGCCTCGTTAGCGCAGGAAGCCTCAGCTCCGAGCGGTCCCGGGTGGTGCAGTTGAGGCTGTTTTGACTGGGCCGTTCGGACGGCAGCGCTTTGACCCAGTTGGCACTGGCAGGATTGAAGCCGAGGAGGAAGACGGTGAGCCAGCCACCCTTAGAACATTCCAGAACCGTCTGTCAGAGAGGCCCAACCTGGTGGCGAGTCGCCTCTGTGCATGTGGCCCCCAGGAAGTGATTTACATTGCGGCTGCGAGGCGTTTTTACACGTGGGTTACAGCCCCTCCTCTTGCAGCTCTTACAGTAAATCAGGCAAACAGTACTGTGTTATTTTGCAGAAACTGCGCGCAAGCCTGGGGAGACCCTTTGCCTCACAGGTATCTACATATTCAAAGTTCAACTCGGTGAGCAACTGGCGAGGTTTGGCTACGCTGTTATCCACGGACCCGTGACGCAGGATGCCGTCGGTGCTTCCCAAGCTGCTGTCGGGGTTGCCCGCCCGCGCACAGCCTCCTCCAGGCCCTTCGAACCTTTGCTCCTGGCTGGGGAGGGTGAAGTCAGTGAACTTGGGCTTGAGTATGCAGCCCAGCAGTTTGTCCCCTTGGGAGTCCAGCAGGATGAGCGTCCGTGAGCTGGGCCCCTCCGCCCGCCAGCGCATGGTGCCATGGGGTGGAGTCCAGAGGCCACCGGGACTTTGGTACAGCCGGACTTGTGGCGGCGGCAGGGCCGGCGGGCGGCGAACCTAGTGCACCCAGACCCTGCAGCCCCCTGGGGCCGCCCTTCACCTTCACCGCTAGCAGCTCCCCGCAGAATGCCCCACAACCCCCTGCGGTGAGTAGTTTTACTTTGATCCCTTCTGGCCAGTGTGAAGTGGCCTCTCTTGCATTCCTGACTTCCCATAGTGTTGTTTTTTAGTCTGAGTTTGAGAATTTCCATTTGATGCTTTCGATAGAAATTTCCGGTTTTCTGGTTCATTGTTCCATCTTGTTATCCCTTGTGATCCATTAATCACAGCTAAAATCTGTTTCTGAAAACCAGTATCTGGATCACCTGTGCATTAGTTTCCTTTTTTGTTTTGTTTTGTTTTTTTTTTTTTTTTCCTGAGCTTTTATTTTGTATACCTGAGAACTTTTTTATTGAATTATGGAAATTAAGTTTAAAAATAATAGAGGTTCCTGGAAAAAAAAAAAAAAAAGTTACCTTTCTCCAGAGAGGATTTCTTTAGCTTCTGGCAGGCAATTAGAGTAGGCATGGATTACTTTAATCCAAACAGATTGAGCCGATTCACAGCTGGGTTTCATTCTTTGTAAGGCTGGTCGATTTCTTTTTTCTTTTTTTTTTTTAGTAGTTCCCCCTCCCCACACCCACCCCCCAGCTTTATTGAGAAATAATTGACCTACATCGCCACATAAATTTAAGGCATACAGCTGATGGTTTGATTTACATATATTATGAAATGATTAGCACAATAGGTTCAGCTAATATTCATCTTCTCTTATAAATACAATAAAAGGAAAAGAGAGTTCCTTGTGATAGGAGCTCTTAAGAGCTTTCCTACATGTGTACAATAGTATTAGCTACAGTCATCATGTTTATGTTACATCCATTGTACTTGTTTGTCTGATAACTGGAAGTTTGTACCTTTGATCACCTTCCCACCTTCCAGTCAGTCCCCCTTGCCCTCCATCTTTGGTAACGCCAAGTCTGATCTGTTTTTCTGTGTTAGTTTTCTTTTCTTTTTTTAAAAGATTCTATATAAGTAAGATCGTGTACGGTATTTACCTTTTTCTGTCTGACTTATTTAACTTAGTCAATTGACTTCAGGGTCTATCCATGTTGTCATAAATGGTAGGATTTCTCTTTTTTGTGTGGGGGTTAATAATATTCTGTGTGTATGTGTGTCTATCACAACTTACTTATCCATCCATCCATCGATGGACATTCAGTTTGTTTCATTGTCTTGGCTGTTGTAAATACTGCTGGTATGAACATGAGGGTGAAGATGTCTTTTTGATTTAGTGTTTCATTTCCTTTGGACCTATTTCCAAAAGCGTAATTTCTAGACCAATGGTGGTTCTTACTAACCTTTTGAATATCCTCTGTATAGTTTTCCATAGTGGCTGCACAAATTTACATTCCCACCATCAGTGTATAAGGGTTTCCTTTTCTCCACATCTCTTCCGGCTTTTGTTATATTTTGTCTTCTTGATGATGGTCATTCTAAAAAGGTGTAAGGTGGTATCTTCTTGTGGTTTTAATTGGTATTTCTCTGATGAGTAGCGATGTTGAACATGAGGATGAACTATGTCTGGTTTAACCTCACTCACAGTGTAGCCCTTCTGGGGTTCAATTGAATACTTGGGGTTTTTATCAGAACCTTACCTATTGGTGATCCTTTCATGCCCTTTATTATGTCCCCAGAACCCTTAAACTGATAAAATCCTGCCCAATTTCTCAGACTCATAGCGGTTACTTTCTTCTCTACTTTTTTTTTACTTCTTGGCCTTCTTGTCTTACATTAGCAAATGACTTAAAGGGCAAGGAAGATTAGACTGTTGAGCTGAATTCTTTGAATTTTTTATCTAAAATCTTTGTGTTTTAGGCCTTTGCAGCCTTGGTCCCTGAACTCCTGTTTTAGTCTTCTAGACTCATGAGATTGCTGAAGTTCTTTAAAAGACCGTTGACTGTTTGAAGCAAAAATAATAATAATGGATTGTGGGGTCTATAGAATATGTTGAACTAAAATATATGAGTTCAGTACAAGGAATTGAGTGGGGATTAAATGAATTATACCATTATATGGTTATTTACATAGTATAATACTTCAATTGAGACTGTGATAAAGATTGCATATTGCAATCTTCAGGTTAAACACTAAAACAGACACACACACACACCAAGAAATATTGCTAAAAATCAGAAAGAAGATACAACTGTATAGTAGAAAATACTTTATAAGCTCAAAAGATAATTTCAAGAAATGAATGTTGGAGCAAATAACAGATGCTATAAATAGAAAACAAATAGCAAGATAGTAGAATTAAAATGATCTGAACAAAGCCGTACTGATTTTAGATATAAATGGATTAAGCACTTCATTAGAAAGAAATTATAAGAGTAGATAAAAAGCAGACCCATTTGCATGTTGTATACAAGATACATCTGTAATATCTAAAAACACAAGTTGAATTTAAGAGTGGAAAAAAATGTGCCTTAAAAATACTAAGTGTAAGTAAGCTGTTGATAATGTGGAATGTAAACCTGTCGTATGACACAGCAATTCCATTTCTAGGTATTAAGCCAAGAGAAAAGAAATATGTGTCCCTAGGAACATGTATACGATGTTCATAGCAAACTTTATTTATAGTAGGCAAAATATGAAAACAGTCCAAAGGAGAATCAGTACAAAAAGAGATTAAGAAATTACAGTATGTTTATATAATGGAATATTACTAAACAAAAAGGAATATTCTTTCGTTTGCTGTCACAGTACAACTAAATCTCAACAATATTATTTCTGTAAATGAGTCTGGATGCACAAGAGTATTTTATATGTGACTTCACTTTCACAAGTTCCAAGATTTGGCAAATCTATTTCCTGTTAGTAGAAGTTGGAAACTGGTTATCTCTAGGGGAAAGCAGACTAGGGATGAGGGACATTGGGGGGTGATGAAAATGTTCCAAGTATTAATGTGGGTGGTAGTTACATGGAGGTGTACAGGTACAGCATCACTTAAAAATGAATCTGGACTCGGGGCGCCTGGGTGGCGCAGTCGGTTAAGCGTCCCGACTTCAGCCAGGTCACGATCTCGCGGTCCGTGAGTTCGAGCCCCGCGTCAGGCTCTGAGCTGATGGCTCGGAGCTTGGAGCCTGTTTCAGATTCTGTGTCTCCCTCTCTCTCTGCCCCTCCCCCATTCATGCTCTGTCTCTCTCTGTCCCAAAAATAAATAACGTTGAAAAAAAAATGAATCTGGACTGAGACATTAATTTATTTGTTTCTTTATAACAAGATAATAGGTACCTATCACCTGTTTAAAAAAAAGAAGGGGAGGGGGAGGGGGGAATAATAATTCCAAAGGTAGAGCTGGACTTTAGGTCATTTTAGTGGGTCACTTAGTAATATATAAGTGAACATGTTGAAACCATTGAAAAATTCAGTAAATCTATCAATGTTTTCTTCCAATAATGGTGGTTTTCCCAAAACTCCTAACTTGAGTTCCAATGCACATCTCCTAGTTACGTGTCTAAACTACTGGATAAATGGGACGGAGAGGGTTTAGGTTTAAAGAGTACAGTATTTATGCTTCGAGTTTATATCAAAATACCTAGAACATTAAATCCGTCATCTGCTGAGATGAAGATGTCACATATTCACAAATGTCTTAGAATTTGAACCAAAAGAAAATGTAGCCTGAGCCTTCTAGCCCAATGGATTTAATAAAATATTACAGATATTTTCAAAAATTGATGGTAAAGATGGATATAATCTTTGAACACATTGGGGTCCAGAGGAGAGAAACGAGAACTACAAAAGGGTCAAATGGAAATTTGAGAATTGAGATGAGAAATTCACTGGAGTTTGCAACAACAGATTGGAAAATGAGAAGAGATCAGCGAACTTGCAGATAGGTTGATATAAATAAGCCAAACCAAAGCCCAGAGTGAAAATAATAATAATAAAAAATAAGACTCATTGACCTGTTTATTATAGGACAATATCAAGAAATCACACATATGTGGAACTGGAATCAAAGAGGGGGGCGGACTTTGCATTAGAGAAAAGTATTTGGAGAAAAAAAACGTTGAAACATTTTCCAAATAAATTAGGAAAGCTTCGTTGCTTATTGAACCTCAAAGCTCAGTATGACTTGCAAGGTGAACTTTTCTTTGCAAACTGACCATTTGACGGTGGGTTTTAAATTTTATTGAGATAATAGTTGAACAAGACAAGTAAACATATTTTCAATGTACATTTCAGTGAGTTTTGGCATGTGAATATACCCTCCCCCCTCAATTGACTTCCGCCCATGTTTAATTCCTCCTGCTGATCCCTCTCCCTTGTTCCAGACAACCAGCGATCTGTCATGAAGACAGAGTTGGCATTTCTAGAGTTTCACGTAAATGAAATAACATAGTATGTACTTCTTTTTTTGTTTGCTTTTTCTTTACAAAAAAAAAAATTTTTTTATGTTTACTCATTTTTGAAAGACAGAGAGCACAAGCAGGGGAGGGGTGGAGAGATAGGGGGACACAGAATCTGAAGCAGACTCTTGGCTCTGAGCTGTCAGCCCAGAGCCCGACGATGGGCTCGAACTCATGAACCGCTAGATCATGACCTGAGCCGAAGTCGGACGCTCAACCGACAGCCACCCAGACGCCCCTGTTTGCTTTTTCTTCTTAGAATTTTTTGGATCTTGATCCGTGGTGTTGTCTATCAGCATTTCTTTTTTATTGCTAAGTAATAGAATTCTCTTTAATGAATTTACTGAAACTGGTAAAATTAAGCTACAGTGATGTAAGAGTGATTGCCTCTAGCAGGGGGATGAGGACATTAATTGGGAAGGGCCTTGAAGCAAGTTTCTGGGGTGTGGGTGCTGTTTTTAGGGTGTACACGTTTGTCAGAACCTGTTCGACTGTTCTTAAGATACATGTGCTTCACCGTGTGTAAGTTGTATGACAGGAAAAGGAAAAAGGCAGGGAAGGGAAAAATAAAACAGGGAAGGGTGACTGAATTGTCACCCTCATCTCTTGATATTCTTGTGCGCTTGAGTCAGTGGTTTATTTTTCATGTTTCTGGTTATCCGGAAGTACTGTCTCTGGACATATTTTTAAAGCATTTTCCTGTGATTTTACTCTTTTGCGAAGGCAAACGTAAGAAAAGTGTACTTTATGGAAGCCTTTATCAAAACACTCTAATCATTACTTCTCCCACATTGTCTCTATGGAAATGAAATCTTTGCCTTAAACTGAGTATATGTATGATAATGCCCAATATATTGTATATTAGAATGGAGTTGCAAAGGTTAAAGCGTCATTTTTGGAACTTTTTTCTTTGTCAGTAAAATGTGATAGAGCATCATCCATCCCTTACATCAGGAAGACTTAAATTTCATTAAATAATGAGACATTCAGACTAACTTGCAAGTCAAATAATTGCAATTAAATACATATTTTTATTAAATGGCGATTGAAGTTTGGACATTCCTTTTTTTCATTCAGACTTTTATTAACACCTTTATTTTAGAGTAAGTAGATTTTATGTGCTTTACCTTCTCCCCAAACCTTTGCTCTTTCTAATAATAAATTCTAACTTAAGTAGCAAAGTAATTATATTTTGTATATGGTTTGGTGTACATGATTCTGTGTTAGGCTGTAGATAATTAAGTTGGATTCAGTATTGGAATATTACTGAATATACACAATATTTAATATCACTCAATATTAGGTTCAATGTTAAGCTATATATAACTTAAGCAAAGGCCGTTGGCTTTATCAGAACCTGCTGGTGCGTGAACCAGCTCTTGTAACAGACCCTTTTCACAGTATGCTGCTCAGCCTTCCGTTTCATTTAAATACCATTCATTACAACAGAGCAAAAAATGTACAGTTGAGTGTCCAAGTGTATTTGAAAAATAATTACTCAGCCAGACAGATCTAGAGCACCCCTGGCTTGAGTTTTGCTTCTTGTAGGGTTTGGATCATTACTTTACCACTAGAACTTCAGTACAATAATCCCCATTGAGTGATAATTTATCAACATACCTGCTCTTCTTAGTTCAAAATTATATCATCTGACACTCTGAATCATTCACAATGGGACGAGGACACCCTCCACCCCCACCCCCATGTGTTGAGACAGTCTCATGATTCTGGGATCTCCAGCATCACTGTCTTGAATGGAAGGAACTCTCCATAGTTCAAACTCCTTAGCCTATCAGCTCCTCTGAAGAATGGCCTTTCTGTTCCTTGACTTTGCTTCTGCCTCCCCTTGCTCACCAGTCTGGCTGCTCAGATATTCTCTCTGACCCCAGGGACTGACAGACTCATTCTTGTGATCCGGTACCTAGGACATTCTTCCTCAGATAACCTATCCACAGGGCTGGATCTTTCTTTGCAGAGAATCTCAGCTTAAATGTTCCTTCTTTTTATTTTTTCCTCCACTTTATATAAGTATAATTGAAAAACACATACCAATTTTAAGGTGTACAGTGCGATGTTTGAAAATACATATACATTGTGGAAATGAGCACCACAATCGAAGTAATTTAATGTAACTATCACCGTACGTAGGTACCATTTTGTGTGTGTGGTGAAAACACTGATGATCTACTCTCTTAGCAGATTTCAAGGATACAGTAGAATATTGTTAGCTGTTGTCACCATGCTGAACGTTAGGTCCACAGCACTTACCCTCCATAACTGAAAGATTCTACTCTGACCACTCCCCGTGTCCCCCACCTCTCAGGCCCTGGCAACCACCATGCCACTCTATGCTTTTAGGAGTTTCACTTGGTAAGATTTCACATACAAGTGAGATGATGCAGTATTTGCCTTTCTGTGTCTGGCTTCTTTCACTTAGCGTAATGTCTTCCAGGTTCTTCCGTGTTGTTGCAACTGGAATCAAAGAGGGGGGCGCCCCCCCCCTTTTCTCTGAAATGTCCTTGTGATACGGCCCTGTTTGTTTCTCCAGTCATTCTTTATAACGTTCCCTGTATTATTACCTGTATCTTTATGTTCACCAAACTCCTAACTCTTACCTGATTTGTCTGTTACTTGTCCATTTTCTGTCTCCCTCTATTGAACTAGAAGCAAGGTTGTGCGTTCTAGTTCACAAATCCAGGGGGAGGGCCCTTTTGCACTGCGGTTTATGTGAACAGTGCCCCCCAGAGGAGGGTCAGATAAATCAACACAGCTCCCTACAGTGGCCCTGCAGAACAGGCAGCGCTCTTGCTAAGTGATGTTATTCTTAGTCCCTAAAACAGTGCCTGGCCTACAGCAGGTGCTCCAGAAATACTTGCTGAAAAATACACTCTTGAGTTTCTGCTTTCAGGAGGCTAAGGGAGCTAGTGAATTTTCCTCGGCTGTAATCTTTTCCATTTCTATCGTGGTGCTGATTGCTTGCAAAACAAAACAAAACAAAACAAAACAAAAAAAACCTACATTGAATACACAGTGAAAATATACATTGCAAAGAAAAGAATCAATGATTTAACTGAGTTGCTTAAGAAGCAAATTACTTAAGAGTGATGTGCTCCTGTTACTGACACTTGAGTTTAATATTAATGATTATGGGAAGAATGTATTTCTTTATCTTTGTCATTAATATTTGGGTATGTATTTGTGTTTAATCATTAATAGCTAATGTGCTACCAATATGTGATATTACCCCATCTTTATAAATCTTTTGGGATAAGACCACTTTGCTGGGTACATTGGATTTCAAAATAATTTATGTGAGTCTTTGAAATGAAAAAAATTCCTCATTCTCCAACACTAAATATGTTAATGAAAAATAATACCACATTTTATTTAAAAGGAAGTAGAACATTTTCTTCCAAAACTTGAAACGCAGTCAGTAATAGAGATACATGTAGGAAATCTAAATTTGCGAACTCAAATTTTAAAGGGCCGGGATCATGAAATTTAAAATATATTCTCTGTCACGGAGCGTATACTTATGCCCTTTTAGCGTTAAGATCCTGCATGAAATCTTTCCCATTTTCCGTGTCCTGAGAAGTTCTTAAACACTGTAGGGTTGGATTTGTTTTCATCCAAACTGATCTTTGGACTCAGGGTTGTAGGCATGTGTGCACTTTGGTAAGAAGAGGTGAGGTTGGTGTACCCGATGAGTAATTGATCCTGCGTGCCGACATCGCGTTCTCTGGAATTGATCACAATCGCGTAAAGCCAACCCCTTTGCCTTCCACACCCAGGTACAAAATACAAATGCTGCAGCTAGCGTATTTAAAAAAAAAAAAAAAATAGGCTTTTTATTACACTTCGGCGTTTCCTCCTCTTTCTCTGCGGTATCATTTGAAGTCTGCTTTTTAAAACAGAAGTTGAACAAATGAATCCTTCTGTCCTCACTTTGAGTTGTCAGCAGTGCTTCAGCGTGAGATGAAATAAATTGCCAAGCCCTTTCATCTTCTGTAATCAGCGCTGCACAGCTCTGAGTACACCCACAGCCCCGCACGCCGCCTCTGCCGCACTTTGTGCCGAACAGGAAGTCTTGGGGAGTGCCCTTTCTGGGGCTCCACGCTGGAGTGGGTTTATTTTGCTGCCTCCCTTCCTTTCCCGTTTCCTTGCCTCTTTCCACCTCTTTGCTGCCTGCCCGCAAACGCGTGAGCGATCCATTTTCTGTAGGAAAGAAGTTTTAGGGAGTAACATTATTTTTCAAAAGGTCTGTTTGACATAGGCTTGCCCCCACCCCCCTTCCCCCCGCCCCCACACCCTACGACACACTCAAATGTAGCGTTGTTGCTGTAGTCAGACACCTAGCCACAAGATTTACAAGTGGAAAAATGCTTGGCGGGGCCGTGAACCGTACCTTTGCCATATCAGAGTGCTTTCTTTTTAAAAGCATAGAAGAAGCAACACGTTCATATTTATGTCACCAAGCAGGACATTCACAGAGATTTACTCACAACACATGTTCTCTTTCCAGCACCCAAACTATGTGGGAGTCTATTAGGGAACAAAGCAGAGGCTAGAGCTTGATGTGGGGGCCAGGGACAGACACCTGCTGGTTTGGGGGGGATTTTTTGTTGGTTCGTTTTGCCAGTAACTGATTCCTTTTTCAGACCGTCCTTCCTCTCCTCTGTCTGCTTCTGGTGGGGCTCTCAGTTGCCGATTCCTCTACTTTCTTGTCCTTCTCTTCCTTCTAGTAGGCTGCCCTGCTGATGTTGGCTGAGCTAGTAGTTACTAGGGAGCTGGTATTGTTCTAAATGCCTTACCTGTATGAACTCAGTGACTCCAACAAAAAGATGGGATAGGTATAATTTATTGACTCCATTCTTGGGATGAGGAAACGGAGGCACAGATTGGCTGAACAATTCACCTGATGTCACATTAGCAATGGGTGGGACGGACATCCAAACCCGGGTCCTGTGTCACCAGGCTTGTGCTCTTATCTCGTACACCCCAGCGTTGCCCTCAATGTGGACGGATGACCCGTATCCCTGCCTTCTGTACTCAGAGGATAAGGCATGGGGCCCAGTAGGACAGAGATGTTGCAGGTGGAGAGGGGCTCATGCTGTCTCCCTCCACTGGCTGCATAGCTGGCGGGATGGGACTCTTGGGTTGATAGGGAGCATCATGCCCATCACATGCAAAGATGAAACTCTAATGATATTTATTGAGTTCTGGTGTGGATACCTCTAATTCGATTTATATCATGATGCTTTTGTTTTTTGCTTTAATGAGAAACAATAGGTTCTTTTTGTTTGCTCAAGCCAACTACATTTGGATTTCTGTTTTGAAATTTTTTTAATGTTTATTAAAAAAATTTTTTTTAACATTTATTTTTTGAGAGACAGAGCATGAGCTGGGGAGGGGACAGAGAGAGAAGGGGAGTCACAGATTCCAAAGCAGGATCCAGGCTCCGAGCTCTCAGCACAGAGCCCGACGCGGGACTCGAACTTACAAACCACAAGATCATGACCTGAGCTGAAGTCCGATGCTTAACCGACTGAGCCACCCAGGCTCCCCATAGTTATTTTTGAGAGTGAGAGAGAGCAAGCAATGAGTGGAGGAGGGGCAGAGAGAGAGAGGGAGACACAGAATCCAAAGCAGGCTCCAGGCTCCGAGCTGTCAGCCCAGAGCCTGATGTGGTACTTGAACTCATGAACCATGAAATCATGACCTGAGCTGAAGTTGGATGCTTAATTGACTGAGCCACACAGGCGCCCCTGGATTTCTTTTACTGAGGGAAGAAACTTTACTGAGTGGTGGAGGGAAAAAGCAGAGTTTCTAGAAGTTCTCAAGTAATCCTGGATGATCCCTGTCTACCCTCACCTGCCATCACCAGCTGCCCCCACTTCTCATGGCTATATTGAAATCTACATTAGCCCTCTGGAAATGATAGAGTCCACTCACCTAAGCTGTCTGCTTCTTAAAAGTAGCCTTTTTGAAATGAGAGAGTATGGTAGCCTGAAATTGTGTATTGGTCTTGTAAATTTCAATGTAGAAATTTAAATTTTATCTCCAGTGGAAAGAAACTAGAAAAGAATTAGTGTTTTCCAGCCACTTTCTGGTGAGGGATCAACAACACTTGGAAACCAATTGTATCAACAGACCAGAAAAGGCAGTGCCTGGGGAATGAGTCTCTTCCTGGAGACCTAGTGGGGCGGACAGAAGGGAAATTATTTCTCCTTGGGCTTTCATTCAAATGCGCTCTTTCTTGAGACCAAACTCGCCCTATTTTTATTTTTTTTTTAATTTTTTTTTTTAACATTTATTTATTTTTGAGACAGAGAGAGACAGAGCATGAACGGGGGAGGGGCAGAGAGAGAGGGAGACACAGAATCGGAAGCAGGCTCCAGGCTCTGAGCCATCAGCCCAGAGCCCGACGCGGGGCTTGAACTCACGGACCGCGAGATCTTGACCTGAGCTGAAGTCAGACGCTTAACCGACTGAGCCACGCAGGCGCCCCTCTCCCTATTTTTAAATGACTCTATCACTATGCAGATAAGCTGTGTAGGAAGTATACAATGAACATCTCTCATTGTTACCTCTTAGTTGTCCACAATAGAGAGCTCCCAATTGGGATTATGGAAAAGGGCAACATGATGGCTGCCTGCCCAAATTTTGCAAAGCTGCCTTGTTTCATGGGAGAGAGTTGTGTTGTATTCACACTGTATCCTAGCACCCAACACAGTTCCTTGCACACAACATCTGACGTTCATGTGATGGTTAATTTTACACGTCAACTTGGCTAGCCACAGGATGCCCAGGTTAAACGCGATTTCTGGGTGTGTCTGTGAAGATGTTTCTGGATGAGATTAGCATTTGAATCCATGGAGTTTGTAAAGTAGATTATCCTCCCCAGTGTGTGTGGGCATCGTTCAGTCTCTTGAGAGCCTCCATAAAACAAAAAGCAGAAGGAGGAGGAATTTGCCCCTTTTTTTCCTGCCTGCCTCCTTGACATCTTACCTTCTCCTACCTTCAGCCTGGGATTTATACCATTGGCTTCCCTGGTTCTCCTACCTTTGAACTTGTACTGAATTACATGACTGGCTTACTGGGTCTCCATCTTGCAGAGGGCAGATAATGAGACTTAGCCTCCATTATACTGTGAGCTGATTCTTCATCATAAATTACCATATATAGGAAAATACATATTATTTATAAAATATGTATACATGTTAACATGTATAAATGTGTAGGTTACATATATAAATGTGTATATACATGTAAATGTAGATATGTATGTAGATATATATGTACTATATCTTTTGTATAATTTATAATAGGGGTATATATATTTTGTATATAATGTATATGTCATTTTAGTTCTGTTTTTCTGGAGACCTCCCATACAATTAATTGAACATTTCTGGCGTGAAAACTTTATGTATTTAATGTTTTATTTATTTTTGGGAGACAGAGACAGAGTGCAAGCAGGGGAGGGGCAGAGAGAGAGGGAGACACAGAATCCGAAGCAGGCTCCAGGCTCCGAGCCATCAGCCCAGAGCCCGACGCGGGGCTCGAACTCACGGACCGTGAGATCGTGACCTGAGCCGAAGTCGGACGCTTAACCGACTGAGGCACCCAGATGCATCAAGACTTTTAAAGAACTTAACACACATTTTTTTGTTTGTTTAAACTAATTTTGTTCTTTGAGATGGGTATTGTCCTCATTTGACAGGTCCGGAAACCAAGGCACAGAGCTATGAAGTAACTTTAGCAAATGGCAGTCACCCAGGTATAAAGCGGTAAAGCGAGGAGTTGACCAGGCGTTTAGCTCCTGAGGCCCGTTGGGTGAACCAGTGTGTTACTCTAACTCCTTTTGTAGAAGGTACCTAGTGAATACTTGCTGAACTGAACTGAAATTTTTGAATTCACCCTGTGGCTTGCCTAGCAAGAGACAGGCCTTGTCTGTTATGAAAAGTAAGTTGTACCTCCAGGTTGTGGGAAGTAGCCACCTTCAGAATTCCTCCCTTCCTCTGAGGCTTTGATGACCTTAACATAACTCAAGTCTGCAGAATTACTGTACCGGCATTAGCATACATAATTCAATCTTTGTTAGAAAAATTAATATATTTAAATTTGCTTAAAATAAAGCTGACCACTAACAGCTCGGAGACTCTGTGTTATTCTGCAGCTTAGGAACATTTTAATGGTCAACAAAACTGCTCCCTAGATCCTAGCAGTTTTCAGAGTTTGAAATTATAGCTGAAGATACTGTTAATCATTCCTAAATTACCAACTGCTCACTCTTAACCTCTCAATTGTCTAGCTGATCTTTACATTTGAGAAAAATAATCAATAGGACTTCCCCAGAGGTAGATTATATGCAGGGCTGGTGTGCTTTATATACGTGTATAGACATACAATACACAGATGGCTGTAGCATGGAAACTAACCACCCTGTCTAAATATGGATATATTTGAATGTAGGTCTAGGTCTTCAACTCACTTGGAGGGAAGGGATCAAAAGATTTGACCATTGTAAAGTTGATGACATTAATGGTATTATTCAAATGTTTCCCTGTATAAATAGAGATTTATCACGTTTCCAAAATATTTATATGTCTTTCTATTTTGTTTACTTAGTGCATCTGCTTAGGGACAGATGTGAGGTTCTGCATTCCCACCATAAAATAGGGCAGAACAGTAGGCCTTTGAATAGATCTCTGATCATTTGGAGATTAAACATCACTTAAGACTGTTCATCCAAACTCACATTATTCCATCAAACACTTTGTAGCTATGAGTCAAAATGGGAGCATAGTAAAAAAAAAAACAACAACCAGTGATTGTAAAAAAGATGTTACAGTCTCTGTGTATAAATATAAAGTAACATATTCTGAACTCTCAGGGTGGAGAGGATGATACTCTTGAACCGTGCTTTGCAAACCCATTAAAAAAAATTTTTTTTAAATGTTTATTTTTTTCTGAGACAAAGCATGAGTGGGGGGAGGGGCAGAGAGACAGGGAGGCACAGAATCGGAAGCAGGCTCTAGGCTCTGAGCGGTCAGCACAGAGCCTGACGCAGGGCTCGAACTCAACAAACCGTGAGATCATGACCTGAGCCAAAGTTGGTCACTCAACCGACTGAGCCACTCAGGAGCCCCAACAAACCCGTTTAAATATACCAGCAGCACTTGGCAGTCTCCTCTGATGTAGCTAGATTCATGCCGAGGTTGAGGTAACTCTTGTATCTACTTTTGGGGATATTTCTATGACTTTAAAAAACCAGTCTAAAACCACATAGTTTCATCTGGCTAACTTCATTTACTCTGGCAATTCCATGATCATCTTATAACTCCTTTAAATTCAGGTGAGTAAACATAATAAAAGGCCAGTTCTGTACAAGATAATGTGCTTAGTGCTGTGGACAGTACAAAAATCATCAAAGGTAGGTCTTATCTTTAGGAGTTTACTCAAGGGGGGGCAGACAGGCATAAATTAATTATGAAATGTGTGTGTGCTGTACAAGAGGTGCCAAATCTGTTAGGAACAAAGCAGAGGTGAGAGTAATTTGAGTGAAGGCAGGATGGCTCCAGGAAGTAGTAACATTGATGTAGACGACGATTTTGACATAGGAAGAAGTGGTGGTGAGGATATCCCATGAATGCGATCGCTTTTCATAGGAACCCCAGAAACCTTTTGGGGATGAGGAAGGGGCGGGGCACACAGCGTACAGATTGGTAAGAGTCCAGACTAACATAGGAGGCTCACCTAACAGCACCTTCTATTTACGTGACTTGAATCCCAACATCTGTTTGGCTTCTTTCCATGACTTCTTTAGGTCACAGTAAATACACTCTGTTTTACTTGGCTTACTAATAATGTCTCTGAACCTCCTGTTGTCTTATACAAAATAGCAGCGAGGCACTTATTGTCACGCAGAAACAGTCTGCCCTTAGCAATTCATAGATTAGGCCTTTTGTTCCTACCGGGGGCTGGCTTGCCATTCCTTGCAGACATGACTCAACAAGGCAGGGCAACTTTTAGTTCAGTTATTGGCACCACAGAAGTGACCAGAATTGGAGTCTCACACCTTGAGACCCTCACACATTGAGACCTGTGCTGGATACAGCCCAACTTCCAAATCTGGGATTATTTCCTTCAAATTCACTAGCTCTCCTCCTCTCACTGGCTGCGGTATGCTGGGGAGTCACTCGATGAAGATGTGTTGGACATGGAATCCACTGGGACCCTATCCACTTTGTCCACGTGCTGAGGCTGTGCTTCATTTATAACAGTGTACAGTAACACCTTAGATGGCAAGGGACTTGTTCTGCGAGTGTTCCTGAAGACGAGAGAACATTTCTAATACGTTTTAACTTGATGAATAAGTGACATCTTACAATGCAAGTAGTGTGTGACACCAAATGTCACATGATCAGCACTGAGCCAGTGGTTCTTGAAATTCCCTTTGATACAAGTGCTATGGATTACAAGCATGTTTCCAGAATGAATTATGCTTGTAAACCAAGGTCTTATTGGTATTTTAATTCAGCTGTTTTGTAAACATGCCCTTTGTCTGCTTGTAGCATCTGTTTTATCTCTTATTTAGCCCAAGGAGCACAACACTTAAATTTAACCTATAACTATAAACACCCATTAGGTTATTACAGTGCTAACTGAACTTTATTTGTTATGAATGAGAAACTCTGGGTTTCCAAACTGATGTAAATTCTAGAAAGTGACAGCCAGAACCTTTGCTTTGGGTCACTGTCATCTCCTGGCCCTGGGACCCTCACCATTTTAAGTCTCTAGAGGCTCAGTACTCTTTGAGAACTTTGCCATACCATCCGTTCTGTTAGAATTGTGCTAATAAATTTCTCACAATAAACATTACATAATAAAAACAGTACTTTGAGTGACAAAATAGGGGGGTTCAGGCTTATAATCATGACCGTTTTCCCCCACTGTAATGCCTTCAATAATTATTTTTACCAGCAGAAGTGAATGTTGTTATTGCCTTCTAAAAATAATACTTTGGTTCATCAAAACTGACAAAACACACTCTTCAATTCTTCCTCGGTCGTCCTTCATACCTTCATACTTCAGAGGTTTCTTGGTTTTCTTGGTGATGTTTAAATCTTGGTGATGGTTAAATAGAAATACACTTCTACTTGGAGCTCAGTTCACCATTGACAATGATAAACAGAAGAATAAAGGAAGTTATTGTCAAGAAAACAGTCCACAAACAGTGCAGTGGTATGTTTTTAGTTTCATGAAATATATTTTGTGGCTCAAGTGTGATCCATAGGGGGAAAACTATAGCATTTGAATCTTGGTATCCATAAGAATCATTAGACCGTTTATTAAACACATAGATTCCTGGCCTCATCCCAAACATATCCAATATGGTAGATTTTTGGGTGGGGAGCAGGAATCTGCATTTTAGGTTTTTACAACTCAATCAGATGGTTTTGGTGCAGTTGGTTTGCAGAATATTTTGAGGAAAAAAATGCAAAAGTGGCTACTCATAACTAATCAGCCCCTTTATATCCGATTTTAGTTTTTTAATTAAATTAGTGCCATAGGGGAAGAGTGTGTTGACTTTTGTGACTTGTAAAGCAGATCTAAATTTGCAATTGAGAAAAACACTTAAGTGCCCACAATTTCCTGTGATTTGTCCTTTCATTGACTTTATGAACCAACCAGAAGCCCTTTGAATATTTCCAATAGGCTGTGGACCACACTTAAAGAATCACTTTTCTCAGCAGTCTTAAAATTATGGCAGAATGCCCAGAAACTGATACTTAACAACCATGGAAGTATATCTGCTTGAAATCTTACAAGTAAAAACAACTTTGGGAAGCCAGTTTCCACTTCATTATTTGGCGCTGGATACAAGTTTCACATCCACATTGGAGATCCACGTTCAAAGACAGAGACGCTTCAATATTCCCGTTAATTTTATTGGCTTAAAAATAACAGCCGAAGAACATGCTGCTAATGTTGCTCTCTGGCGGCGTTGTTTGTTTATGTTCGGTCTTGGCTGGGCCCATTATCATGTCTGCATCCTTTGGACATACTTCGAGGAGCCACACGCTACAGTCTAACGATAGAGAAGCGTAAACGTGTAAATTTCTGCCTGCTCATACCGAAATATTTTAAAGTGAACAAAAGTTAGAATTGCTCAGACTTAAAAGCAGTAAGTGAGTAAGCAAATACATGTAAAATGATAAAATGGTGTGAGCTCAGGTGATACCTGTATTTCATTGTTATTTTCCTTAAGTTTTTTCATTGTGGTGTAATTGACATACAATAAACTGTTCAAAATTAAAGTATGTAATTGCATAAGTGTTGACATAGGTGTATATTTGTGACATTACCACTACAGTTAAAGTAATGAACAAACTCCTCCATTCCCTAAGTGTCTTTGTGTCCTTTTGTAGTCTCTCCACCTCCTCCCTGTCCTCTGTTTATCATCATATAACTGCTAATTTATCTTCTGTTTCTACACAATATTTTATATTTCCTACCTAAAATTTTATGTAAGTGGAATCATACAGCATGTACTTTTTTTATCTGACTCCTATTTTTGTTTAATGTTCGTTCATTTTTGAGAGAACAAATGCAGACAGGGGCGGGGCAGAGAGAGAGGGAGAGGGAATCCCCACACTGTCAGCACAGAGCCTAATGTGGAGCTTCAACTCGAGAATCACAAAATCATGACCTGAGCCGAAATCAAGAATTGGATGCTTAATTGACTGAGGCACCCAGTTGCCCCTTGTCTGACCATCTGTTATTCAGCAGAGTTATTTCTAAATTCATCCATGTTGGTATATATATTACTTGTATGCGATAGGATATTTGGGTTTCTCTTATCCCAACCCTTGGGTTGTTCTTGTAATGTAACTTACTTTTACATAATGTTATAAACCCCACTACATTGTTTTTATTTTTGTTTAAATGATTACCTGCTGCAAGGATTTAAATGATAAGAAGAAAATATAGTCTATCCATTTCCAGGTTTTTTCAAGTTCCCTTGAGTCTTCCTATTTGACCCATAGATTACATAGAAATCAGTTTGTTTAGTTTATAGGCATTGGAAGATTTTTCTGTTATCTTTATGTTGGGGATTTCTAGTTTGGTTCTTCGTGGTTGGGTAATACACTTGGCATAAGTTCAGTTCTTTTACATTTGTGGGCCAGGTTATGGTCTATCTTGGTATATATTTCATGGATGCTTAAAAAACATGTGTAATCTGCTCTTGTTAGGTGCAATGGGCTATAAACAGTGATTAAATCCTGTTGGTGTCATTACATTTCTCTGTAATCTTGCTAATTTTCTGTGTAGCTGCTTTATCAGTTGTTCAGAGTGCAGCGTTGTAGTATTCATTATGGATTTGTCTACTCTTTTAGGTTTATCAGTTTTACTTCATATATTTTGCAGCTCTGTTGTTTGGCACATAAACCCTTGAGATGGCTTTGTCTTCTTCGTACTTGGACCTTTTTATCATTATATAACATTCCTCCTTGGGGCTGGTGATTTTTTTGCTTTGAAAGGTACTTTATTTGATGTTAAGGTAGCCATGCTTTTTATTAATGTTTACATGATTTATTTTTAATATCCTTTTATTATCAGTCTGACTGTCATTACATTTGGAGTGAATTTCTTGTAGACAATTTCTTGATTTTTTTTTAAATCTACTCTGTCAATCTCTGTCTTTTAGATAATGAATTTATACCACTTAAATTTAATGTAATTATTGATGTGTCAGGGTTTAAGTTAGCGGTTTTACATTTTGTTCTTCTCTCTGTTTTAGCTTCCCACTTGGTCTCTGGTGACACCATGGGGGGTAGACTTGTTACTAGTTGTTGAAATGAAAGACCTGACTCCCTTCCTGGCCTTCTCTAATACCACCCCAACAAGGGTGTCTCACAAGGATGGAAACTCAGGCTTTCCCCTGGCCCCTTGCTAGTGTGAATTTGGTGGATTTTACCTGTATTGTCTGGCTGGAGTTGAGAGGTTGTTGTCTAAAGTTTTTTGTCTTGATCTGCTGTCCCTTTCATGATCTTTTGGCTAGAAAGAGGAGACTTCTGTTGAGGAGTGTTTTTTGTTTGCACATGTTGGTGTGTTGGGTTTGTCACTGTTCAGCAACAGGTCTAGGATATATGAGGCAAAAAGAAAACATAGGCAACCTACCACTACATTGTTCATAAGTTGTGCACCTGGTCTGCTGTCTTATTTTTGGCCTTCAGAGTCTTTTTATGTTTGTTTTATATATAATGTCCAGGGTTTGTAGTTGTAGTCAGAAGGAGAAATAGGCAAAAGTCTGCATCTGTTTTGATTGATTGCTTTTTCTTATTATTATGGGTCACATTTTTCTGCTTCTCTGTATACCTGGCAATTTTTTATTGGGTGTGCCAGACTTTGTTTTCATCTTGTTGGTTGCTGTATATTTTGTGTTCCTATAGATATTCTTGAACTTTGTTCTGGGACTCACTTAAGTTACTTGGAAACAGCTTTAGCTGTTTTATCCAAACAGCTTTTAGATATTGCTTTTTAGATATTTTAAGCACGACCAGAACAGTGCTCACTCTAAGGCTAATTATCCCCCAGTGTTTAAGAAAGACCCATCTGTGTACCCAGTGCTCCATAAATCTTGATTTTTTTTTTTTTTTTCATTCTGGCTCATGAAAACAGGCACCGTTCCCAGTCCTGTGTAAGTGATGGGTACTAATTTCTCTTATGGGTGTTCCTTTCCCTGGCCTTGGGCAGTTTCTTCACTTGGATGCATATATAGTACTCACTTCAATACTCCAAGGGACCCTCTTTTGCTCTCCAGAGTTCCATATCTCTGTACCTTTCTCTTGTCTGGTACTCTGACTTGGAAACTCTAGCCACCTGGGTCTCTCTGACCTCTCCGTTCTCTATCCACAGTTGAGGGATTCTGCTGGGTTCTCCCTGGGGTTTCCCTTCCTACACTGCAGCATGGAAACACTCTCAAGGCAATAAACTGTGGCAATCATAGGGCTCATCTTCTATTTTTCCCCACCTCTGTGGGATCACTGTTTTTCATTGACTAATGTCCTAGTGAAAACTTGTTTTATATATTTTTTTCATTATTTCAGGTGGGTGGGTAAATGTGGTTCCTGTTATTCCTTTATGGCCAGAAGCTCAATATCTGTTTATGACATCCGCAAAGTGTATGACTGGAATGAATTATCTTTCAGCCTGCCTCTAGCTCTTTTATCCTATGATTCTGTAGTTTGGAGTTCAAGTCTATAGAGTAGATAAAGTCATTGCTCTCACTTTTTATATGTGCAAACAATCATAGGACAGACTTTTAAAAACTAACTCTTCAACACTTGATAAGTGCTGGTTACTGTTCTAAGGCCACCGTCCCTTATCTGCAACCCTTAGGAGCCAATTTTACATTTTTCTATTTTAAAAAGGTGTATGTACCAAATATAACTTTATCTGCCACATTGAGTCTGAGGCAGCACTCTGTAATCAAATACATTAATATTTCTGTAGCAAAAACATGAACATTAGCACTCAGGATAAATAAAGATTATACATAGCCTAATTTAAGTTTCGATCAAGATTTGCTGCCAAATAAGTTTGTAATTCTTTTAGGTTTATAGCTATTTGGTTTGAGAATTTGCAAGGAGATGTTATATATGTGTAGTAACTCATTTACTTCTCACAGGCTACCTTTGAAATAGGCATTATACTAATGACTCATTTTACAGATGAGGGAAATGAAGCATAGGGAATTAAGTAGTTTGTACAAGGTCATGAAGCCTGCATGGGTTCAAATCCCATATCCTGCCCTCAGAATACGTGGTCTTATCCATTGTACGTTGCTGCCTCTCCTCGAGGAGCATCCCTCTAGGGCAGTCCAGGAAGTCCAGCCTGACTTTCAGTAGTCTTCACGGCAAAGGGCTTCTTAGGGACTAGGCAATTTAAAGTAGGAGGCGCTCTGTGTGCCACCATGATCTCAGGACACTTTTGTACTTAGCTCAGATCCCAGGTAGACTCTTTGCCTGTATTAATGCAAGCTCTTGCATTTCCTTCAAGTATACATCAGGATGCTTGGGCACCTACTCTGATCTAAACCTGAGTCCGATGTCATCAGAGTTCTGCGTCTGGCATGCCACATTATCTAGTAGTTGTCTAACATGGAAGGTAAATATTTTAGGGTGGGTTTTCACTGTGTCCATAGTTAAAAGATGGCTCTGATTGTCTTTGCTGAAGGCCCTGTTTGTTATAACTCATGTTCCAAGGTGTCCCAGGCTCTTCTTTAGAGTCTTCATATCCATTTTGCTTGTCTCCGTTGTGTCGTGCAGAGAACTCATGACTAAGAGGGTAATTGGGGGCCACGATTGAGTCTGTGTCCCACATAACAAATCTTGTGGCTGTGCACCCTGATGTACTGCATTAGGAGACCACATCTGCTGAAATGAATGGGTGCCTTGTTCTAGTACATGCACAAGTATCCTATGGGGTATGTGTGACCCTGCCCCAAGGGTTTGCTAACCCTGTGTTGGGAACTGAATTGCATCCCTCCAAAAATTCATACGTTGAACTTCCAACCTGCAATGTGACTGCGTTTGGAGACAGGGTCTTATGTAAGACCTTATGTGTAATAATGATTAAATGAGGCCATAAGGATGGGGCCCTTATAACCTGAGGATGGGGCATCTGAGCTTGCTCTCTTTCCAAGCACACACACACACGAATGACCATGTGAGGATACAGCAAGAAGGTAGCCATCTACAAACCAGAAAAAAAGTCCTTACCTGAAATGTAATTTGCTGGTACCTTGGTCATGAACTTTGACATCCAAAACTGTGTGAAAATAAATGCCTATATAAATCACCCAGTCTGTGGTTTTTGGTTATGGCAGCCTATGAAGATTAATACACCCTCGTACCATATGGAGGCAAGGTAGAATGACCCTGGAAGCAACTCCCTCCAAATCTGTAGACTGAGTACCTATCATATATCAATGTGGCAAGCTAAGGTAGCTCTTAAAAATTACCTTGAGGGGCGCCTGGGTGGCTCAGTCGCTTAAGCTTCCGACTTCAGCTCAGGTCACGATCTCGCGGTCAGTGAGTTCGAGCCCCGCGTCGGGCTCTGGGCTGATGGCTCAGAGCCTGGAGCCTGCTTCCGATTCTGTGTCTCCCTCTCTCTCTGCCCCTCCCCCGTTCATGCTCTGTCTCTCTCTGTCTCAAAAATAAATAAACGTTAAAAAAAAATTTTTTTAAACATAAAAATTACCTTGACTTAGAAAACTATTAACCATCCAACTCAACACCATAATAATAATAATAATAATAATAATAATAATTATAAATGTAACTATTATTAATATAATTAAAAATAAGTAGAGGACCTGAGTAGACACTTTTCCAAAGAAGACATACAGATAGCCAACAAACACATGAAAAGATGCTCAACATCATTCGTCAGGGAAATGCAAATCAAAACTACAGTGAGCTATCATCTCATACCTGTCAGAATGCTAAAATCAAAAACACAAGAAATAATAAATGTTGGTGAGGATGTGGAGAAGAAGGGACCCTTGTGCATTGTTGACAGGAACATAAACTGTGGATAACAGTGGATAACCACTGTGGATAACAACATGCAGCTTCCTTAAAAAATTAAAAATAAAATTATCAGTCCAGTAATTCCATTGTCTGTTGACCGAAAGAAAATGAAAATATTAATTCAGAGAGGTATATGCAGTTTGCATGTTTATGTTTGTTGCAGCATTATTTCCATAGCCAAGATACAGAAGCACCCTGTGTCTATCCCTAGGTGAATGGGTAAAGAAGATATGTGTGTGTGTGTGGGCACGCGCGCGTGTGTGTGTAGCGTATATATAGATGTATATACATGTATGTACACACACACAATGGAATTACTCAGCCATAGAAAATAACGAAATCTTGCCATTTGCAACATAGATGCACACCTGGATGGGATAATGCTAAGTGAATTAAGTCAGAGAAAGCCAAATAGCATATGATTTCACTCACATGTGGGATTTAAGAAGCAAATGATCAAAGAGACCAACAAAAAACCAGATTCTTAACTATATAGAACAAACAGATGGTTGGTTACCATAGGGGACCTGGGTGGGGGGATGGGTGAAATAGGTATAGGGGATTAGGAGTACACTTCTCATGATGAGCACTGAGTCATGTAGAGAATTGGTAATCACTCTGTTGTATACCTGAAACTAATATAACACTGTATGTTAATTCTACTTGAATAAAAAAAAATTACCCTGGCTTTTCCATATTAATACATTGTACCTATTTTTTAAGCTCAATTTTACACCTCCTTCTTTTATTCTAGCTTTCCCAAAAAGCTAGATAAACATCAAGCGAGCTTTTACATGTCAAATTCCTAGAGGTCTGTCTTCTGCACAAAGCTCTCGTATTATGCCTGACCCACATGTAATGCTATGCATTATTATTTACTGAAGAGAGAAATAGAGAAAATGTGGACACAGTTAAAATCAGTTTACCTTTGGAGGACTCCTTGGGTTTGCATTTGATAAGTTGGAGGGAAAAGGATCCATATTCACCTTTCAACATTTTAAGTCAGATAAACAGGCATATTGTCCCTTTATGGTCATCTCTGCTAGGAAAATATTAGTTTGGTCATGATTTTGTATCAACTATTTTGCCTTAACCTTTTCTCTACAACTCACTTTCTTTCATCGAGTTCTGGTTCTTTTAAAATTTATTCAGCAAAAAATTATTTCCTTTTGGCTCCTTCTTTCTATTTTAGGGGGTAAAATGCCTTTTTACGTAACTTAATAGTAGGAATACGTTAACCCTGTATTCCTTCCCAAAAGAAAACATCACCCTACCATACAAATACTAGGATTTCCCTCCACCTTTGGGTTTGTACCTAAGGCTAGATCTATTGGCAGAGCTGGACACTGATGGCATATGGGATAGGTTATTGGTGTTAAGCTTTCCCCATTTTTTTTCAGGTAGAACTGTATTTCTGTACCATCTGTTAATTATAAAATTATCTGGGAGGTTCTTGATAAAAATACAGATTTCTGGACCATTCAGAAGCCTGCTGGGTTACATGAGTTTAAGAAGCACTGATTTATTTTATTTTTTTCACGTTTTATTTATTTTTGAGACAGGGAGAGACAGAGCACGAACAGGGGAGGGTCAGAGAGAGGGAGACACAGAATCTGTAACAGGCTCCAGGCTCTGAGCTGTCAGCACAGAGCCCGACGCGGGGCTCGAACTCACGGACCGTGAGATCATGACCTGAGCCGAAGTCGGCCGCTTAACCGACTGAGCCACCCAGGTGCCCCAAGAAGCACTTATTTAAAACTTAGATTCTGGGTCCCTGGGTGGCTCATTTGGTTAAGTATCTGACTCCTGATTTTGGCTCAGGTCATGAGCTCATGGTTCATGAGATCAAGTCCTGTATCATCAGCCTCTGCACTGGCAGCATGGAGCCTGTTTGGGATTCTCTCTCTCCCTCTCTATCTGCTTTGCCCCTGCTAGTGGTCATTTTCTCTCTCTCTCTTTCTCTCTCTCTCTCTCAAAATAAATAAACATTAAAAAAAATAAAAGTCAGATTCTGAGAAGGCAGGTGCTCTTTCTATACTGTTCCTTATAGCACCTTAATACAGGAAGCAATGGTATGCACAGGACAGTTGTGAACAAATGTTCTTGTTTGGATTTTCTTTTATGACATAAAGGTTAGATAAGATGGAACTATTTTTGTTTCATGAACGAATAATTTCCTTTGGTTTTGGACTGACTTGTACAGGTCAGCTAACTTCCTCCTGCATAATTAGTGCAGGAAAATATCCTTTACCAGCTTGCCGTTATTGACAATGACAAAGAAATTTGCTTTAGAATACTGTGTTATCACGTATGTGGGAGAGTCCGGAGGGTGGAGAGCAAACCGGTTTCTCTTCCAGATAACAATGCCTTGCCATAACCTTGACATGGTGCACATTAATTTTATATTATACCCAGGAGTTGGGGAAAATTAAAGCTCCTGCTATTAGCTCCTCTAAAGGGCTGATAACCTTCTGGCAGGAGGCGCAGGCATGCCAAGACGATGCTTGTGTCATCCATCATATAATGATGTATTAACCAGAATGCCAGCACTTGGACTGAAAATCCCGAACACATTCACCTCTCTGGCTTCCATTTTATTGAGCATTTATGTAGTCTTTGGTTAAAAAAACATTTTCAGAAAGATGAGAGCTATATAATCAGATTGTAACCTACACTCTAGGATTTTTCTTTTAATACCCTTAGACATAGGTCGGTGTGTAATTTTAACCTAGGAATCATAATATTGGGAGAATGAGAAATCGCAATGACCAAATTTCTAAGATGAAGACTAAGTAAATCAACTGCATGAGCTAGAAAAACGGAGCACCCTGCGGTGCGTGGACTCACCAGCCAACATGTCTGTAGTTCAAAATGAAGTAAAATAGGCAACTTGGACCCTCACGTCTAAGCCCAGATATTTGCAGAACAATAGTAACAGATACACGGTAAAGGGAAAGATAGTTAATATTTTATAGGAACTCACCCAAAATAATGAGCAGTTTTCTGCTAGCTATTCAAATAACAAAGCTTTCTTTGAATACCTCTTAGTCAAAGTGCAGCATGAAGTGTTCAGGATTCTGGATGGACCATGACATGTTACACTAAGACCGTAATAACGATTCCTCAGAATAAAAAGGAAGTTTCAAAATAGTTATATTTAAAAAAAAACAACAACCATGTTTACTCATTCCCCTGTCCAGAGTCAACGTGTTAGAACAGCATTCCTTTCCTTTTGTCTCATTTTGTGTGTGTTGTGTGTGTGTGTGTGGGGGGGGGGTTGGATATTGCTGTTATAAACATGTACTGAATTATTTTGTAATCCTTCCAAAGGCAACCCATTATCAACATGGCAAAAATCTGGGCCAAGTTTATATGCCCTTAACCTGGGAGCGAATAGAATGGTTCCACCAAGAGAAACACAGGTACCATCCCCTCAAGATGTGTTTTAGCTTTTGTGTGGCTCTGAGAGACACTTCTTAAAATAGAATTCTTCTTGGTGAAGTTGAGTTCTTCTTTACTTTTTTTTTTTTTTTCAACTGATGAGGTTGTTTGTGTCTCCATTGGATGTGCCAGATGGAAAGGTTTTCTCATTAGAGGCAGCTGTTTTAGCAAATTACCTCACTCCAGCATAATGACAGAATTACAACAGACTATTGAAGAAAATCCTTTCTCTTCCCAGTGAGATCATGAACACTAGAAACAATTTCAGTGAGAGTCTTGATTTACTTTGGAAATGGTTCAGTTGGACACATGGGTGATAAGATGAGGTATTTTTTGGGTGCATATTTCATTCAATATTTAGGTATAACAGTATAAATATAAGATATAGATTTCCAGCTTGATTTCTTTTGTCAGCTAATGGATTCATTATCTTTGGCAGATGATCTTATTAGTTCCTTAAGTATGAATAGATTCTACTGAGGGAGATTTCTCCCTTTACAATATCCCATTTAACATATATGCATGCCTACACGTGATTAGAGATCTCCCTCTCGTATTGGAGCCTCACGGTTCTAGTGTTACTCTTCAGATTCTTCAAAGATAGCGATCTTCCACTCAGGACTTTTTTTTTTCCTAGTGAAATCCCTTCAGTTCCTCCGATAAAATTGCTACAGTAGGATGCAACATTTATACAGAATTTCCCCTGTTGCAACGTAGATTTTTGAGAAAGATGTAGCATTAGTATGTGTGTGTCAGATACTAGAATTTATAAAGTGTTGCTGTGTGTGTGTGTGTGTTCTCATTTTAGTCTCCTAATAATCTTGTGAAGCAATTCTTATTTAACAGAGGTAGAAATTTCAAGTTCATTTACATTGGATAACTTACATCAAAGAAGTTGTGTTAGGTGGGGAAGCCACCCTAGGTAATGTTCAACACTAGTCAGTATCTGCCTGTATCTGGGGGCACTTGGGTGGCTCAGTTGGTGAAGCATCTGACTTCTGCCCAGGTCATGATCTCACAGTTTCTAAGTTCGAGCCCCGCACCAGCTGTGTGCTGACAGTGCAGAGCCTGCTTGGGATTCTCTCTCCCTCTGTCTGTGCCCCTCCCCACTCATGTTTTTTCTCTCTGTCTCTCTCAATAAATAAACTTAAAATTTCAAAAAATCTGCCTCTATTGGGAGGCAACCAGTTAGGATCGTATCAGGAAACATCTACCTGATGTGTGAAGATACTTCACTTAAAAAAAGAAAATTGCGGGGCGCCTGGGTGGCTCAGTCGGTTGAGCGTCCAACTTCGGCTCAGGTCACGATCTCGCGGTGTGTGGGTTCGAGCCCCGCGTCGGGCTCTGTGCTGACAGCTTGGAGCCTGGAGCCTGCTTCGGATTCTGTGTCTCCCTCTCTCTCTGCCCCTCCCCTGCTCATGCTCTGTCTCTCTCTGTATCAAAAATAAATAAAAACATTAAAAAAAAATTAAAAAAAAAATTGCAGACGGGGGCACCAGGTTGGCTCAGTCAGGTGAGCGTCCGAATTCAGCTCAAGTCATCATCTCACGGTTCATGGGTTCGAGCCCCACATCAGGCTCTGTGCTGACAGCATAGAGCCTGGAGCCTGCTTCAGATTCTGTGTCTCCCTCTCTCTCTCTGCCCCTCCCCGCTCATGCTCTGTCTTTCTCTCTCTCCTTCAAAAAATGAATACACATTAAAAAAAATTTTTTTAATTAAAAAAAATTGCAGACACACATGGGCATATTATGGCTGTGGGCACCGTGTTGTGAAGTTGGGGGAAGTCTCTTAGTCTATTTTGGTCTGTGGTCTGTTTTGTTTTCCCTAACAGCATGTGGGTGTCCGTGACTAATAGCACATAGTTAATTTCATCTTATTTTTCTTAAAATACCACATAGGTTAGTGGAAGTGTAGGCACCTAGGTGACATAGCTGAACATCTTGCACAGCAGGGTTTTTCCACATGGCCTTTAGTGCTAAAACTTGGCCATGGGTTTTACATATTGTCATCCAGGGTTCATTCTTATTCCTGTAAGCCCAATTATTATTGTAATAATTTAGAGTCCAGCTCTAATTACTTTCTATGATGACATTTAGTGGAACTAAATTATAGAAGTCTTATTTCATGTGGAGTCAAGTTTACACGATCCTGTGTATATATAGAAATTTGCTTCTTAGGTTTTTCTCATCAGAGTGGTCTCATGTCCTGCACACATGTGCACATGCTCACCCACATACACAAATAAATATTTATAATTGCCAGAAGATGAGTAGCGGAAGGTATTAAAATTCTATCATCCTTTGACTCCTTCTTACTGGACCTTAATCTTTTGGACTCCCATCCAAAGAAAGGAGATTTCCAAAGAAATCTACAGAAAATGTTGAAACCCTCCCTCAACAGGCTGTCTGGGGCATCAACACATGAGGAAGAAGCACCAGCTCACTAAATTGGAAGGAGCAAAGGAGGTGGGGCAAAATTGAATAACTCTTTGATGAGGCACCACAGTTCTTTGCAAATCAGGACAAGTTTACCTGGGGAGAGTCTCACTCACTCCGGAATGACGGTGTCTCTCTTCTCATGTTGACACATTCTTTAGAAGTATAAGAGAGCTGTTAGAGCCCACAGTGCTGTGTCAGGAGCCATCCCTGGGGTCATGGTTACCAGTGACAGCAGTGGGACAAAGAAGGAAAGATGGCTTCCAGACTCACTGGTCACCACAGTTGAAGGAAGAGCTCTGCCCCACTCGCAAATTCTGCTGGGATTATGAGCAATTTAAGGAGGCTCCATATTCATTCACAACTTCAGATTCCTAAGCAGATTTTCAAGATGCAAGGTAGAGGCCCATCTAGTGTACCAAATACTTCATGTGTGCGTTCCTGTGTTGGTCATTCAGAAAGCATGGGGTATGTTCTCTTGGATCCAGATTTCTACAGAGTGTCTTGCATGTGAATTGCATAGCTGAGGGGCACCCCTCAGAAGATTGTTAGCTGTGTTTGCTTCTAGGTATCATATTTGGACACAAGAAAGCTGGAGGGGGAAAATAACAGTCTGACATGGTAGGCAAGCTAAGAAAGAGTTCTCAAAGACTAGAGATGACCAAACACTAAAAAAACAGTCACAACATGGCTGAAGTTGACTTACTTGCGTCTTCTCCAGAACGAATGTCTACTAGTTTTGTTTTTGCTTATTTATGAACAAAAGTATTCACAGCAATTATCTCAGTCCTTAATCAAATTTAGTCTTCTCTGGAATATTCAGAAGAAATTTATTCTTGAATAATGAAGCTTCTCTCATCCTTCCTCCCCCACCCCCGTCCCACCCCCTGAGGGACTTCAGAGCATCCAGGCTTCTTCTTTGATTGCTTGCTCATTTTAGTAGTTTCATACGTGGTTTCCTTAGACGTTTTCCTATAGTAGTTCGCTGTCTTCCTTAATCTTTCAATTTTGTCATCGACAAATTCAACTACTTTTCATCTCATCCATCTTCCAGGTTGTTAATAAATATACCAGAGGATTGCAGTCCTAGTATTGATTGATCCCAAGGGAGCTTGCCTATTGATCACTTCCGTCTTGAGGTTACCCGTCTCTCCTTACTCTGTGTTCTCCTGTTAACGGCTCGTCATTCTACATATAGGTTTTCAGTATTCACACCATAACAGTGTATTTTTCCTATGTTGTTAGTATTTCTTACGAACAGTTGTCCAAACCCTTCCACAATTTTTAGGGCTCGTAGAGTCTGAAACCACGCCTATAATGTATGACGCAGGGGTCAGACTGATGACTTCATTATCCTAACATTCACTGATCTATCTTTGTCCCGAGTAGAAACCAGACAAGTGCCAGTGTCTGTTACAGAGAAGAATAATTAGCACATCCATTAACTTGGGTTCCATTAACAACTGAAGTCAAGTCTAATTACTAGTACATTTCAACTGAGCTCTCCTGTCTATAAGTGACTGGTGGCAGATGATAGTATGTTTGGTTTGACATACGTCACACATACTGAGGGCTAATCCACAGCCGGCTTTCATATGACTACTGACAAAAAGCTGAAGGTTTTAAGTAACGGATCAAAACTCTGTGTGAATGATAGCAATACAGGAACATGGCATTACGGCATTTGTTGTTGCTATTTTTGATAAGTCAAAATGTGGGACTTCTATGTAATACTTTTTACCAGTGTTTATTAAAGTGGTTCGATTTGTCATTTTTTTTAAGAAGCCACACACCCTACTGTTGGTAATGCAAATCTGTAGCCTAGCCACATATGTATGTTAATAAAAAAATTTTAAATTGCGTTTCCCTCATCAATTTCTGAGATAATATATACATTTCTGCCATCACATGAAATTATGTTGTCACTGGAAAGCATAGTTGGGTTCCTGTCATGGCAATGCTGAGTGTTTCCCTGCAGAGAGCCTCCTCCTTGCTGAGTCCTAGTGTGATAAGAGATGCAAATCACAAACTGTGTCACCTTGGCCAAGAAACAAAGGGTCTCTTAGCCCCACCTCCTCAGGCAGATGCCAGAGATGGCCAAATTCAAAGTCTCCCCTGCCATCCTTTCTGAAGCATATCTTAAAGGAAGATCCCTGCCCTGTGTGTGCCTGTGCACGGCTCTGACCTATTTATAGTCTGCAGATTATTCTAGCTACTAACATGATCAATTTCGGTAGTTATAGGGAGTAATAAAGCACTCTCTGTGTCTTGATCTGCGCATTTTATGTTACTAGTTGGCCAGGGTCTTACAGTTACACTGCTATAAAGTCAGTAGTGTTTGCTCTTACGTTAATAATGATAAGCAGCAGTGGCAGCAAAGTATTGTTATTCTTTTTACTTGAACTTGAGTACAATGAGGCACAGGAAGGCTTAATAACTTGTCCAAAAGTTCGCCGTCCTTGGGGCTGGACCTGGAACTGCAGCCTGTCTGATTTTAAGGGTTAGGTATCTGACACTCCACCAAACCATGTGGGGCTTTCAGGAAAAAAAATCCCTCTGGGGGCACCTGCGTGGCTCAGGGGGTTGAGCTTCTGACTTCGGCTCAGGTCATGATCTTGTGGTTCGTGGGTTCAAGCCCCACCCACATCAGGCTCTGTGCTGACAGCTCAGAGCCTGGAGCCAGCTTTGGATTCTGTGTCTGCCTCTTTCTCTCTGCCCCTCCCCCACTCATGCTCGGTCTCTCTCTCGCCCTCAAAAATAAACAAATGTTAAAAAAAGAGAAAAAAATACCTATGAGAACAGATGAGTTACAACTAATAATAGTACAAGTAATAATACAAGTAAAATTTCCTTCCTTTTTGAAAGAGTCATTAGAAGAAGAAAGAATATTTCACAGAAGTTGATCTGAAATGTATGAATACCATCCCTAAACAGAGACTTCTCAGGGTCACCCCCAGGGAAAGCCTCACACCCACAGAGGGGAACCTGGGCTTTGAACCTGAGCTTACTGACTTCCCAGTTGTATGACCCTGAGCAAAGATTTAACCTCCTGGAACCTCAACTTACTTCTCGTTGGAAACTGGAAACACTGCCAGCCAGTTTGCCGCACTCTTCCGACTAAGTAGTGAGATGACGTGTGTCAGGCACCCAGATGAAAATAACAATTACCCTCCATTAGTGTAAGTGTGAGCTCTAGTGATTGTTCCCATTTGCCTTATGGATCCTTTTGTTCTTAAAAGGCTATGCAAAGAATGGATTTGAGTGTTGCACTGGCAGATGTGGAGAAGTTGAGATACTTGGGGGCGGGGTGCTGCTGCTTGTGTGTTGTACAGCACCCTGCAGAAAATGGGTAGGACCCACGACAGCGCCCATCGCCCCTTCATCCTGGGAGCTTGCTCTGCCTAGAGCCAGCCAAGGGATTTCATCCCAGATGTTTCGGGTGTCAGGGTCCCCAGCTCATATACCCCAGCACCTTCTCACCAGAAGTGGGTCTGTGTTGGAATGAGGGGTGAGGGATGTTGGGGACCCTATCAGAGGCTTCACAGCTATCCTGTTCAGGTTTGTGATATGCTTTTGGATCCACAAGGTCAATCACAACTAATCCTGCCACCTGCAGAGGGGGATGCCAGCCACTGTTCACCTTAATAGCCCAGAGTATTCCAGAACTAGGGGAGAATGGATTCCAGTCTCAGCATTTCTGTGATAGAGTTGTGTGACCTGCATAAGTAACTGTGCCTCACCTTTCTTCTCTGTAGGATGGGTACCGTGAGACCCATATCGCTGTGTTGTGAAGTTTATGTTGCTGCAACAGTGAACCCTTTCCATGGTTCTTCTTCCACCTGATCCTCTAAATATCTTGTAAAGTAGTAAAACGATACTATCATCTGTTTCACAGGCTCAGAAATAGAGACTAAAAGAAATTGCGCAGTTTGTGGTTACAGTGCATGTTAATGCAGGGATACCTGGCCTGCAGCTCGTTTTCTGACCCTGAAGACGGTATGTGTCCTTGCGGAGCAGGGATATCTTCTTGATGCTGACCTTGCACGTGTAGTCCTCTGGCATGCCCCATGTGCACCTTCCCAGAGCATTTGGTTGCTCTGTGCTGCTAATGGAAGCTAAACCCTTGCACAGATGTCCTAGAGCTCTCACCCTGGAGCCCTGCAGTCATCTTCCTGATCCCTCCTATAAATAGCGATCAACCTGGAATAGCCAGACTCAGACCATCTCTTCAACTGCACCGTCGCCGCAGGTCACCCTCTGTTCCCTGTCAGACACACGTTGTGCAAAACTCCAAGTTCAACCGCATTTGAGACCCTGGCTCAGTCAGTCCAGTGCCTTCTGCTGGAAGTTCTCTTTGTTTCCCCTACCACACCCACACTTCCTTTGTGTATGTGCCTCTTCATATAATTAATAAAATTCATTTTTCAAGAGCAGTTCTAGGTTCACAGCAAAACTGAGCAAAAAGTACAGAGTTCCCCTCTACCCATTGTCTCCACATACCACCTCTTTTTGAAGTTAAGGTAACAATGCAACTTTGCTCACGGCCTCATTGTACATGAAATGCTACTTCTCAATTGCACCACCATAGCACGATGCAATAAAGAATCCATAACAATAGCGGTTGTACTTTACATTACTATTCTAATCATATATTTTATTGGAAGCCATATACGTCTTAAAGCCAGCATTTCATTTGCCTCCTTTGCCTTATAGAAACCCTGCTGCTGTGACAACGGGTAGCAGTAAAGCTAATGGTCTTTTCTAAATTCCCCCATAGATTCCGAGCAAGAGCGAAAGTGCGGAAGAAAGAGAAAATCACACAGTCATTTCCAGCCATTTGTGTTAAAATACAAAGAAAACAAGGCACATTCAAAAATGGTATGCTGGGCAGCCTCCATTAATATTTATTTTGGCATTAATATTGATAAGAAAGTACTTTGTAGCTGGGCTTTGTTGCTGCCCCCCACCCCAGTGTCCTCAAGCTCCCTGTTCTTCAAGCTGGTAGCCATTAGCTCGCATCTTCCTCTGTACCCAGAGCCTTCAAGAGCCTTGGCGGGCCTCCAGCTCACTTACGCTTAAATGGACACTCAAACTCCGACGGACACACAGCTAAATAGAGGCCAATAATTCAATACAGTATGACTGTACTGGGGCTGCTAGTAAATCCATCAAGCAGTAAATATCATCTGAAGCCAATGCAAGCTTTTATCTTTCCAATTTTTTTGTATGTCTGAGCGAAGCCCAGGCATTCAGCGAATCATGTAATTTATTCTGCGGTGCTGAGCCTGGGCTGTCTCAGACATCATATTGACTTTTTTTTTTTTTTTCCATCTGTCAGGGGCAGTCAGCAGCTCCGCTCTTGTGAGAGCGCATCACATTACATGTATTTATTTATTTATTTCTGCAGCTTCTTTGTAGCGTGATTGGGCAAGAACGCATTATCTCAGATCAACGAATACGAAGAAAAGCATCTGAACATCATTACGACAGCATGTTAAACATTTGTCCTACCCAGTTTGTTAAATCAGCAAATGTATTTCCAGCAAATGCTTGTAATTGTTCATAAAGGGCTCCCTACTGCAGGATTTTATTAAGCTGAAAATATGGCCTGTTATTTTCTTCAGCTCTTTAGGTCAGCAGCGATGCCAATATATTGTAAATAACGCTGAGCAGCTGTTGTATTGACTTGCTGTCTGTCAGCGTGTGTGTACATGCGCACACACCCACACACCCCGAGCGATATCTGTGAATGTTGCACACGTACTTTGTGCGCGAGTAGGTCGATACGATGTAAAGTACTGTGTATTTACTTGGCACAGTTAATCAAATGGTTAGGTATGGTTCACAGTGGTTAGAAAAGATCTTGCCTCTTAACCAAAATTTGGACTGAAAACAGAGCTCTTTGGGTTACTGTTGCTGTTTGATGGAAAATTCAAGAAGTGTAGACCCTAAATTTGAATGTCCATTAGAACTGTCTTGGTTTTCTTTCTGTGTAACGTACCCAACCAAAAAGAGAAGCAAAGAGCAAGACGGATGGTCCCACAGTGCTCCCTTCACGATGGGGTCTGACATTGCTGAGGACGCTCGTAAGTGCTCATCCGTAGAATGGGTGAGGTCGCCCCAAGTCCAGCCCGCTGCCCCCTGAAGGTATCCCCAAAGCCTCCTGCCCTTTCTCGAAAGCTAACTGTTCTGCTTCTGAGACTCAGCTTGACCCTGAGTTAATTCAATATAGGTTTGATTAGTGTTCCATCCTAGAAGCACACATCACAGAAGAGTCTTTTAAAACTAAGTTTCTTGGTCTGCTGTCAGTAAATTAATAGGCATTATAAATTTACTTCCTCCAAGCATCAGTGCAGAATGGAGAAGTTGAGCAGAGCCTCGGAATCAGTTGTGGTGTCTGCCCAACCTTTCCTTAAAAATAATATTTAAGACAAAAAGAACAGACCTTTTTATATATGGCCAGAAGTCAGATTATTCGTATTTTTGAAAGTGGCAGAAAACTATTGTTTCAAGAACCCGACTCCTTTGTATGTGTGATCAGATTAAAAAAAATAACATTGCATTCCTTCGGAAGGCTAAGCACTCTTTGAAAAAATACTTGTGGGTTGTACTTGAGAGAAAACATCCCCTGTGGACGGATCATGAAAAATGACTGTATTTCATACTCCATTATCATTGTCACTACCTCGCAAAGATATGGAATACCGAGTGGATTTCTACTGCCGCATCTGACCAGGAGAATCTGGGTAAACAGGAGTCCTATTCTGATAGTGGAGAAAGCGCTCACATCCTTAGGTGTGTAGTTAAATACATCCCTCTCCTCCACATGGCAGAGAGCACCCGTGCCTATGTTCCCTTTATTAACCTCCAGTTAGAAAATCCTGTGCAGTACACGATGCTTTTAGTATTCCAAAGAGCAGCCACGCTGTCTTTCTAAAGAAACACATTAAAAGGCAACTCACTGAGCCATTTTCCAACACCTGAGAGCAATTAATGTAAGCAGAGACAGGAAACATCATCAATTATTTAAAATAAAATGAATATGTAATGCTGACCTTCTCCAACTGCCATCAGTTTTATACTTACACCTGAATAAACTCAGGGGATCACAAAACCCACAAGGCACACTTCACGTTGCAGTGTGCAGCAAGGCCAGCGCTGGTTGGTCACAGGGAGAGCTGCCTGGCAGGCTGCGTTCGGGCCGGGGAGGGTGATGCAGGAGCCCTAGATGCCTGGTGCGGGTGGACGGGACCTTCAGTTCCGTGGATGCGTGGCCACCTGGGACCAGCAGCTTTGTGTACTAGCTTTCCACACCCTTGAGCTTTCCCAGTTACTTTTACTCAGTTCTGACTCCTTTATTTTACATTGGCATCATCTAAAGGGGAAGGGCTGGGGCACCTGAGTGGCTCTGTCGGTTGAGCGTGCGACTTGAGCTCAGGTCATGATCTCAGAGTCCCTGAGTTCAAGCCCCGCCTTGGGCTCTGTGCTGGCAGCTCAGAGTATGGAGCCTGCTTCGGATTCTGTCTCTCCCTCTCTGTCTGCCCCTCCCCCGGCTTACATTCTATCTCTCTCAAAAATAAATAAACATAAAAAAAACTTAGAAAAATAAACGGAAGGGCTGGGGCACCTGGGTGCTTGTTGGTTAGCGTCCCACTCTGGGTTTCGGCTCAGGTCATCATCTCACAATTTGTGAGATTGAGCCCCACATCGGGCTCTGTGCTGACAGTGTGGAGCCTACTTGGGATTCTGTCTTCTCCTCCCTCTGTCTCTTTCTCTGCCCCTCACCTGTTCATGCTGTCTCTGTCTCCAAATAAATAAACTTTAAAAAAAATACAGGGGAAGGGCTAACATTTCTTCTTACACATTGCTGAATATATATATATATATATATATATATATATATATATATATATATATAATATATGTGTGTGTATGTTCACTTACCCTATTAGATCTCTTTATTTGCTCATATAAAGTCATTAGCCTTTTCCTTTTCTTTTTTTGCATTCAGCCTGTCTACCCTGGAAAAATAGAAGTGGTGAGTGTAGGCCATGCTTACTTTGGAAAGTCACAGACATGTGTTTATATAGCTGCAGTAGTGAGTTACTGCAATTAAATGAATCATCTGCTTTCTGAACAGAGGGTCTTTTTACAAATAGGAGAGCCCAGACCATTCTCTCAGGGCAGTGTCACCGGCTGGGGATAGAGGAGGGTACATCAAGGGGACGTGGAGTTTGTTACCTAATGTAATTGCTGTGCATGACATATGGCATGAGCCAGGATTTGGCACAGTCATGGTCAAAGATTTTCAGAGCAAAGCCTATTAGACACCAAGTACAAAAAGTCCTTTGTGACCGTTCAGGCCAAACAAGGCTTAAAGTACTGGTGTCTGTTTTTCCCCTGACTTGTATTAGTGATTCCAAGAAAACACACAGAGGGCCTCCTGCAGAATGACCCAAGCTTTTGACTCGGTCATCATCTTAGGATCCCCCTAAAGATATTCTGAGACTTGGGCTAATAGTCTTGGTTGTGAGTCACAGTCATAACGCCAGAGGCAAAGTTGACTTTTAGTTTCTGGGACCAGATTTGTCACAGAGCAACTCCTGGGGCTGTTATTAGGAATCTTCCTGACTTGCTGTTATAAAGCTTTAACTTTTATTCTTGGAATGGCCCTTCACGTTGGCATGGAGCCTCCTTACACACAGGGTTTCATTTGAGAAGCTTAAAAAAACAGGGGGAACCATTTGCTAATGCTAATTATAGCTAAACAGCAAGAAGTTTTTTAAGTCTATCTTTATAATCCCATGGCCCAAACTGGCTTGCTTTCTTTTAACGTGGCATTGTCCATCTTAAATTTTAATGTGAATGATTGACTTTAGGGGGAGAATGACCAGGAAGAATGTTTTTGCAGTCACTTGCCACTGTTTTTTTTTAATTTTATGTATTTATTTTTGAGACAGAACTAGCAGAGGAGAGGCAGAGAGAGAGGGAGACAGAGGATCCAGAGCAATCTCTGTGCTCACAGCAGACAGCCCAGTGTAGGGCTCAAACTCACGACCCACGTGATCATGACCTGAGCCGAAATCAGACGCTTAACTGGCTGAGCCACCCAGGCGCCCCTCCAGTTGCTTTCTTTGTCAGTTTTCACATCTCCCACTAAGAAAAGATGCTAGGTTTTAGAAACCCATGCTAAGAAGCAGAGCTGGGATAGGTAAACAAAATTCACAGCACAAAACTAACTTTTTACCCAGAAATTTCTGATTATTCAGCTATCTGTGCAAATAAGGAGACAGGGATGCTCACCACTGCTGTGTTACGGATTCTTCCAGCCACAGGTGGAAGCATGGCTTCAGGGCCAGTTATTTCAGTGACATGTGGCAGTGTTCATGTCTGGCTCGAGTAATTAAAAAAACAAAAAATTAAAACTGTAGGTTGTTACTGGGGGGTATAAGTAGAAAAGGAAATACTGGAAACAGCATTACAAAATTCATAATTCTGGGATTTTGGTGCGTTTTATTCAGGATAAACAACGAGGAAGCTAATACCCCTCTCTAAAAGCCAGAATTTAATATAAAATTGTCTTATGGATCCTGTGCCACTCAGAGCTCCTGTGCCCAGAACACATCAAACCAGAGAGAGGGACGTTTCCCAGGTCATGGAGTCACAGCCCAAATTTTAAGGAGCATAAATGAAAACTCAGTTTTTTAAGTGCTCTCATTGCAGAATTCTGTGTAGGAGCCATAACTTAAAAAGCATAGTCCCTGAGACCATGGCCTTGAGTCAGTTTAGAACAACTGCCCCTGGAGAGACTGGGGATTCTTTGTCATCAAAGTCTTCCCAATGCGAAGTGTGTACATGGAAAGCAAATGGCGTGGGCCAGAATCTGATGATAAGTGGATGAATCGGAAGAAGTCCTATAGTCCGTAGTCAAAGCAGGAAGAGTCTTTTCCATAATGAGAAAGTGTTACCAAAGTCTCTTGGCAACCAGAGAAGATACTTAGCTTGGTCTTAATATGAGGGGGAGTAAGACTGGACAGTGGAGAGATTGAGGGACAGGGCTTTTGGGGACAGGGGCCAGTATCATTTGGTTGACATTTGTGGAGAAGCCAGCATATAAAGAGAGACTCCATCCTTTAGATTGCCTTTAGATGGGAGCTTTCAGTGGTATATTTCATTGTTTCATGTAATATTTTCTTCATCATAGTCTCTCTCTTTTTTTAATGTTTATTTATTTATTTCGAGAGAGAGAATCCCAAACAGGCTTTGTGCTGTCAGCACAGAGCCCGATGCGGGTCTCGATCCCATGACCTTGGGATCATGACCTGAGTGGAAAGCAAGAGCTGGGTGCTCAACTGACTGAGCCACCCAGGTGCCCCTTCCTCATAGTCTTAATATCACATCTGTATATTTGTGTTTCGTTACTTGTTTTTGAAAGCATGCTCTTACATTTGGAAAAGGTATCCCAGCTCCTTCAGCTATAACTTCTATTCAAGAAGTTACATCCCTGAAAAGTATTCAGGTTGGCAGAGTCACCCTGGTGAGATCAAGATCTCTTAGAGAGTTAGCAGATGAAGGGAAAAACAGAAACACATAACGTCCTGGAAGTCGTCCGCTTCCAAAACTTCACAGCTTCAGAGCCCCGTGCGTCTTCTTTGCTTTTCCTTTCGCCTTCAGTTGTTCAGGAACTAATGACACTGTTGTTTTGTATCAGATTCCCCTCAGGCTTCGTATTCTGTGCAGGCTAAACCACTTTTAATGTGTTTGCAAATAGGATGACAAACTGCACCTTTAAAATTTTTTGGTATAAAATGTAAAAGTGCACGATCTCCAAACCACCACTAGTAACACTTCTGGTGGATGGAAGTTTACTGCGTGTCATTGGTGATTGTGCCCTAGACAGCTGTATATTATGTTCATGCTTATATTGCCTGTCTGTTAAACTGATGCAGCTAGCTCTCTCTTCAAGATACAGTCTAATCGCTGTTAATTAATGATGCTGTGTCCATAAATATCTGAGCTGGAGGTTCCTTCTAGGTGTTGCAAGATCCATCTTTCGATAGAAGTATTCCAAACGCATGTGTGGAAAAACCATGGAGGGAAGTACTGTGGCATATTGAAAGAACTAAAAGGAAACCATGTGGAATACGGGTCTCAAATAGAGTGGGTAAAGATAAGGCCTGAGCAGTAGGCAGTGTTGAGATCTTTCAGAGTCTATACTGGCCTGGTAACAGCAATGGGACAGTACCGGGAGAATTTCAAGCCTGAGCTGGGAAGGAGGCACGTATATTGGTGGGGCTGGGTCATGGATTGAATAAGGGGAGGAAGGAGAGTGTGATCTCAGGGCAAAGTGCTCAGATTTCTGGTTGATTAGCTATAACTATGGTTTCTTTATGGGATACAATAGAAAAGCAAAAATAGGCTTTCAAAGAAAGATCAAGACTTTGGTTTTGTATGTGATGGATAGCTAGCTCTGGAGTATCCAAGTAGAGTTGCCAAGGGGGCAGTTGGAAAATAATGAAGCGTGTTAGTCCCAATAACACACAGAACTATGCATCATATGACCTGCTGGGCTGATAAAAATTTTCCAATCGACAAAAACCTTACGATTTGACCAGTAATTTAGATGCCTTCAAATGCATATCAGCTCCCCTTTCAAATAGCTCTTTGGAAGTGTGTTAATGTACAAGCCCATCCTGGCCTTCCCTACTGAGCTTTTATTAGACTTCTACTCTCAACTTGACTTACACAACCCTTTGTCTTTCCTTGCTTACCTCAAGCATTTTTCAGAGGTAGTAATGATTTTACCTAATGGAAAAGAGCCAGTCATTTGGAAGAAACTGAGGTGTCATTGTAGAACTTAGGGCTGGTAGCAGTGTCCCTTAATTTAGATTTAAATTCTAGATATAGTCTGATTTTCCTCACAAAAAGCAGATCACGTCTGAAGTTTAAAAGAGGCATAAAACTTTAAGTCAAGTATAAATAGGTGATAATTCTTGCTGTGGTGTGGCTAAAATTGCCTATGAAAAGAGACTAGTGTGATAAGGAAGATTCTTCTGTTAGAGTTTACTACCAACAGGTGTTAACCCGTACTATTTAAATGTATTGGTCGTTGGATGGGTTAGACACGTTTCCATGTTGAATTTTAACATTTACTCTAGTTACTGGTGCCATACGATGCTAGCTTAACGGCCTATCGGTATTTTAAGAAAAGTATCAAATTGCTCATATTTTTTATCAAAATCCATTTTTATACTTTGGTCTCCCATTGCAGTGAACAAGAGGAAGCATACAGATGCCATAGTTGCCATTAGATTATTTGTTTTAATTTATTTATTTTGTGAGAGAAAATGATGAGGGGAGGGGCAGAGAGCTGGAGAGAAAGAATCCTAAGCAGGCTTCCTGCTCAGTACCGAACCTGACATGGGACTCAGTTTCACAAACCATGAGATCATGACCTGAGCCAAAGTCAAGAGTTGGATACTTAACCACCTGAGCCACCCCTGCTATTAGATTTCTTTAAATGAAGACTTCAGGGGCGCCTGGGTGGCTCAGTCGGTTAAGCGTCCAACTTCGGCTCAGGTCATGATCTCACGGTCTGTGAGTTTGAGCCCCGCGTCAGGCTCTGTGCTGATGGCTCAGAGCCTGGAGCCTGTTTCAGATTCTGTGTCTCCCTCTCTCTCTGCCCCTCCCCCGTTCATACTCTGTCTCTCTCTGTCTCAAAAATAAACATTAAAAAAATTTTTTTTAAAAAATAAATGAAGACTTTAGACATGAGTTATATACCAGGATCCTGGCATATATGACAACTGCTAATAAATTGAATAATTGACTGTAAAAAAAAATGTTTCTCTTTTCCTCTCTGCTGAAACCTCCTTTTAAAAAACAGATACAGAGAGCATGGATAATACGAACATTGGATAATCCATTACAGGACAATCAAGAGGTGAAAGTATAAGCAAATATTAAGGATTTTGTTTATCATCACTCATCAAAACTCTGTCTTTGAACTTTTCAGTACAAGTGCATTCTTCTGTACACGTACTCACAGGAAAGTGAGGCTCCCATGCGAATCCTATAAACTACTTTTTCCAGAAGCAAATAGGGAAAGTGTCTTTGGTCACAGGGAGCTCTTTATGGGTGAAGGTCAAAGGCAAAAAGAACCATCGCTGTAAAGAGTACTTGAGTGTTTACCTTGACATAAAGCAAACCCAGTTTATGATATAATTACTCTTGGATCTGGATTTTAGAACGGAGCCTGCTAAAATCTGTGTGGGGTCCTTATACAACCATTTCTACTCTTGCATTTTTGTCACATCATGGGTTTTTGTTCAAAAGATCTCTCAAGACCCGTAGTCTGGATGTTATCCAATTCACATACTGAAGTATGGAGGTTATTTGGAACATTCTAATGGGCTCACAGATACTGTAGAGCATCCTACATGCCCTCCTTTATCTGCATGTCTAATCACCTTAGTCCTCTAACATTTGTGCACCTGGTGGTTGGATTGACCTTTTATGTCCTTTACCACCATGTTTGTGGCCAGTTGGGTTGATACTAATTTCCTTATCAGAAGATCAATCATGACTTTAGGATTTTAGCATTACTGGTCCAGATATCCAGAGGCCCCATCGTTGCTGTGATTATGTGGTCTAGCCTGAATCATCATTTTAAATTCTTTCTGGCCTCATTCTTTCCATATTCCCTCAGTGTTCTTTGTAACTCAAATATTTCTATGCTACTTAATTCTAAACAGTATCTCATCTTGGGAAAAGAAAAGGAAAAATTCCTTGGCATACCATTCTACATCCTTCACTCTTGCATTCCAAAGTACTCCTTAGAAAGTTTCTGATTCCTGACCTTAGGAACCCTATGGAAAAAAACTGGCCCGGGCTCCTCACCATTCCTAAAATAAGGCCCTTAGCTGTATGTCCATTCTGTCAGCTCTGCCTGGAGTGACCTTCTCCTTTCCAAAACCCAAAACTCTGATTATTCTTTCAGGTTCACCTCAAACATGGCATCTTCTGTAACCCTTTGCTTAATCACCTGCAGAATTAATTTCCCCAGTTGTGGTTGGATGTCACTTAGTTCATATATTCATCCCTCTGGTCCGTTACTTATAGTCTGAGGTGTCCTATATTCATTGTGCTGTGACTGTCGCTTCCAGTAGAGTATGAGTCTTTTGGAGAAAGGATTGATGTCTTACTCATCTTGGAACCCTCTGCAACTGGAACAGAGTTCACAAAAAACAAATGCATTGAATTAATTCAGGCTCCTATGAGAGTATTTGGAGATGGGCTGGAGTTTTAGTCTCGGTTGTAATCGATGCTATAGGAGAAACTGGAGAATGAATCTTTCTTGGGGGTACTTAGTGACTGTGTTATTCTGAGGAAGTTATTTATTGCTAAAGTTCAGTTTTATCATTGCTAAAATGATTTCAAGATGATTGTTGTTGTTCATGGATTTCCTGATTTTTCTCTAGTTCTGTGGGTACGATTGCCTTTATTAGCCCCTGTGTAGGTAAGAGGACTCGTGTGTCCAATTCCGGATAGTGATTTGTGAAAGGAAGGGGCAAGCTTTACTCTCTACCCATATCTTTAATTGTTGGTTCAAAGTGCTCAGAACTTTCTCTTCTTCTTGTCACAGCAGCTGGCAGCATTAAAGATGGTGGCTGCTTCATAACTCAGGAATCCTCAGTAACAATGCCAAAAAGCACTTTGTTTTTCTCTCTTCTTTGTTCTTAAATGCCTGAAATATAGTCCTTGGAGATCAGCCTAATTGAGATCCCTTGGTCAAGGAAAGGTCTTCCATATTATCCTGAGTTTCCCCTGTTATGAGACTCATCCTTCTTCGTAAGGATTTGTTCTTACACACATAGATCCATATGGTTGGCTGGCTTTTTTCCATGTTTTTCCTGGACCACATGTGTCGGCATCATCTGGGAAAGTTATCAGTACTTTAGATTCCAGGGCTCTAGCTTAATACAAATGAATCTAATTCTTAGGAGGTGTAGCCAAAGAATCTGTATTTTCAATAAGTCTTCTCACTGCTGTTACAAATTTTATGCAGTCTGATTGGTTGAGTTGAATCAAATCGGAATGTTAGCTTTTGGAGGGTAGGGCCTTCTTTATCTTGTTTCCGTTCTGTTCCAGCCACCAGCACCGGGGTGGGCACACGGTGGCTTGGGTAATTAATACATATTTACTAGGTGTAAGGGGAAAGACGACTATAATTCCTGTCTCTCCCATCTTAGGGGCATAAATGAGGGTAAAAAATCATAACGTATGTGAAATCACTTTGTGTACAGAAAAGGAATATGTTATCACACCAAACTACACAAAGTAATCACTTGAAAACATTGTTATCTTTGGAGCATCCGGGGTGGCTCAGACAGTTAAGTGTCCACCTTTGGCTGAGGTCATGATCTTACGGTTTCTGAGTTCACGCCCTACCCTGGGCTCACTGCTGTCAGCACGGAGGGTCCACTTTGGGTCCTCTGTCTCCCTCTCTCTCCCCCTGCCCCAGTCATGCGTGCTCTCTTAAAAATAGGCATTTAAAATGAAAACACGTTATCTTTAAATCTCTAATGACTTACCTAGAGCTAAAATTAATTGACCACTTACTGTTCGAGAGAGAGAGAAAGAGAGAGATAGTGTTATCCACCACCTCCTTCCCCCAGTTTTATAAATGAGAAAAAAAAGGCCCAAAATTATTATCATGGTCAAATCATATAGCTGGCCCGTTCTTGGTGAGTGCTTCTTAAACCTTAGCAAGCTCCAGAAGCACCTGAAGAATTTCTTAAAACAGATGGCTAGTCACCATCCCTAGAGTTTCCAATTAAGTGGGTTTGGGGTTGGGCCTGAGAATTCATATTTTAATTATGTTCCCTCGTGTTGCTCAAGCTCTTGATCTTGACTATAGTTTAGAACCGTTGTACTACAGCTAAATTTGGATCCAGGAATTTTGCTTCTGGGCCTCTGTTCTTGATATTTTCTTGTTTTATTACCATTCTTGTCCTTAGGAATATACTCTTTTTTTTTTTTTTTTTTTGTATGATAGACCTTTCTTAATTTATTTTTGATTATGGATACTAAGTATGTAGAGAAGCTAGAAAGTCAATACCAACTACATTTGGACATTTCTCATTACTGTTTTAGAATTGGGAAAATGGATCTCTTTCTCATGGAATCTCTATAAGTGAACTACCTTGGAAGATTTAAGAGTAGATATATTTTTGGAATTTGAAGAGTTATTTTTGGGAATAAATTCCTAAGTAGGATTTGCAGCTATATTTGTTGCCCTTGGTCTACCAGGTGCATCTGTCCTATTCATAGGATGTCTTCCGCGTAGATGTGTTGCTTTGTTGCGTCCATGTGTTCTAAGCGTGAGAAAGCTGTGTGTTCTAGAAGGTGAAGGAGACATTAATAACGTGGAGTTAATTTTGCAAACTTTGGAAATTCCACCTGAATCCTACACTATGGTCTAAAGTGGAATTTATTTCACATTCTCTCTTTTCTTCAACGAAACAAATAAGGCACTAATTCAATGAATAGCTTCTATATCAGCACGGCTGGAGATAATTCAGGATGACCCATTTAAATTTAATACTTAACAGTGGGCCTTTGTTGATGGTAAATGTCACCAGATGTATCTGCCAAATTCAACTTCCAAATAGAGGCTTCAGTCTTCTTTGCAGTGAGTGTCTAAGAGAGTTCAACTTCTATGCCAGTACACATATCCACTACTCTAGCTGTATGTTGGATCGGGCCTTGCTTGTTTATAAGTTGTAACGAATTTAGGCACATGATACACTGTGACTTCTTACCATTCTGTGAAATCAAACTTCTAAAATAATCATATCATTAAAAAAAACAGAACGAAAGCCAAGGGCAATTCGTTTCCTTAACGTTTTCTCACAGTATCCCATTACTCAGTATTGAACAGCAGCCTTCTGACAGAGAGGCCAGTCTGCCCTTAGGTCTTGAGACCAACACTCCAAAGTGTTTTGTGGTTCTAAGACCACAGACTTCACCCATTTAAAAGCCACCGCAAGCATGTTTCACAGGAGGAGGCATTAAAACTCTACAAGGTGTTATAAGGGAAGTCATTTTGTTCAAAGAAACTGGAAGTGTAGGAATTGAAAAACTTACATGTTTCTAAAATGTATTCATTTTTCCCCAAATGACAGGACTTAATTTATATTTTCTGCATTTCCTGCTATTGGGGGAAAAATCTGTTTTTAAAGTTAAAACTGATTTCTGCAATAGTTTTGATCATAACTTTGACCAAGTTCAGGGAGAAAAAGAGGCTTTAAGAGGGTAGAATATGAAAAGAATGAACTTGTTGATTTATAGTAATATGTTGGAATCTAAGAGTATGATTCACTTTAAGAAGAGAAACAATTTGAAAAAAAAAAACAATTTGGAAAATGTTCGCCATCAATGGAGCTAAAGTTATTATCACTGTGTTTCATGTAATTGTGTAATTTGTATAATTAAAAATAATTTGTATAAATACAAAAAAATGAAAGAAAACATTATCTCTTATTCTCTTAATCCTTGTTTTTCAGTTTATAGTTCGGGGCAGCTCAAAACAAGGCAAATAAAACAAAATAAAATAACAATGACAACAATTAAATAACAGTACTGGAATCTGGGATTCTGTCACAACACCAGTTTCAATGGTTAGGAAGAAAAAAAAGCATAAACATGCAAATTACTTCCACATTACAGAAGAATGCTTTAAGATTTTTTTTTTATAAGTGAAATAAGTCAGAAAAAGACAGATACATGTTTTTTTTTTATATGTGGAATATGAGAAACTTAACAGACCATAGGGGAAGGGAAGGCAAAATAAGTTACAGAGAGGGAGGCAAACCGGAAGACACATTTAAATACAGAGAACAAACTGAGGGTTGATGGGGGCGGGGAAAATGGGTGATGGGCATTGAGGAGGGTACTTGGGATGAGCACTGGGTGTTGTATGTAAGCGATGAATCACGGGAATCTACCCCCCCCCAAACCAAGAGCACACTGTATACACTGTATGTTAGTCAACTTGACAATAAATTATTAAACAAAAATTTTTAAATACTTATTTTTGAGAGACAGAGAGGGAAAGAGAGAGAGAGAGTGTGAGCACATGTGGGGGAGGGACAGAGAGCGAGGGACACACAGAATCTGAAGCAGACTCCAGGCTCTGAGCGGTCAGCACAGAGCCTGATGTGGGGCTCGAACCCACAAACCGTGAGATCATGACCTGAGCCATAGTCGGACCCTTAACCGATTGAGCCACCCAGGTGCCCCAGAAAAAAGTGTTTTATAGTTTACCCCACAGCATTTGTTAAATGCGTGAGTTAGAGTGTCATTTTCATGGTAAGACCAAGATCATTGAATCTGTAAAGACAGTGCTTTTGAGCGTTGCCAGGGACCTGACTGTCACCAGAATCACCCAAGTTAGAGACACTGCACAGTTAGGATTGCATTTCGTTGCAAGTAACAAAGTCCCCTATTCAGCAGCTAAAACATATCAGGGTCAATATATGCTTCATGGAACTTGACATCTGAGGGTAAATAGCCCAGGAGTGGGTCAGTGGTCGTAGATTCAGAGCATGAGACTTCTAACTTCCTACTCTGTCATAGCACAGCTTGGGACTTTTGTTCCCAAAGATACAAGTTGCCTGCTGCAATTAAAGGTATTAAGTCCTTGTTCCAGGCAGGAACAAAGAAAACGAGTGAGAGAAAGACGGTGTCATTGAGCACAAATTTTACTTGATAAGGTACATTCACCCATGGGCTCTGCAGGTACACTGGCCAAGGCTGTGATTCATGGCCACCCCTTGCTATGGTGGAGTCTGGGAAAGTGATTATGTCAGTTCTCGAGCCTGCTCAATAGAGGAAGGCAAAGGAAAAGGGAGTTCTGAAGGGCTTTGAACGGTTGCTTACCAATTTTTTTCTTAAAGTTTATTTCTTTTGAGAGAGAGACAGGGAGAGAGCAGAGGAGGGGCAGCAAGAGAGAATCCCAAGCAGGCTGCATGCCATCACCCCAATGTGGGACTTAAACTCATGAAGTGTGAAGTTATGACCTGGGCTGAAATCAAGAGTCCGATGCTTAACCGACAGGGCCACCTAGGCATCGCACAACTAGAGCGATTGTTACTGGAGATAGTTATGTTTCCTGGAAACTTCTGCCAGTGACGTCCCTGTATGGGAACCTTTTATGATGGGCGCATTTGTTGACGATACCTTGGTAAATGACAAGAGTTCAAGAGAGCTCTCTGCAAGAGACAGAACTTTCCAAGATACTCTTGCTTAGATACCTCTGCTCTTGTTACACCAGGCACCATTAAGGCAGTTAAACTCAACACACATATACATACCTGGAACTCCCAAGGGCAAAAGTGAATTCCCATAGACACTGCAGTCTGAACTCCTTTAGTGAAAGTGATTTTTCCTACTGTGGAGTTGGTACTTCACATAATTTTTTTTAAATTTTTTTAAACATTTATTTATTTTTGAGACAGAGAGAGACAGAGCATGAATGGGGGAGGGTCAGAGAGAGAGGGAGACACAGAATCTGAAACAGGCTCCAGGCTCTGAGCTGTCAGCACAGAGCCCGACGCGGGGCTCGAACTCACGGACCGCGAGATCATGACCTGAGCCGAAGTCGTATGCTTAACCGACTGAGCCACCCAGGCACCCCTGTACTTCACATAATTATGGACAGCAAAATTATTTCTCTTTCTTCCCTTCCTTTCCTTTCAGATTGTTAAACTAAAGGCATTCCCGGTATAAGAAATGGCCCGTGGCTAAGCCACTTCGACTGTAATGACGTCTCCTTCAAATACACAAAGATCTAGTCCAAGCTTTGAGATTACTGTTACTAACTATTTGATAGGATTTTTAGCCACGGGCCTCCAACTCCTTGATTCCTATTTGGGGTAGGTGTGTTTCTTTTTTTTTTTTTTAATTTTTTAATATTTATTTATTTTTGAGAGACAAAGAGAGACAGAGCATGAGTGGGGGAAGGGCAGAAAGAGAGGGAGACGCAGAATGCGAAGCAGGCTCCAGGCTCTGCGCTGTCAGCACAGAGCCCGATGCGGGGCTCGAACTCGCAAACCGTGAGATCATGACCTGAGCCGAAGTCGGACGCTTAACCAACTGAGCCACCCACGTGCCCCTGGGATAGGTGTGTTTCTTATTCCCCAAATTACATCATATTTCCCTAGTAATGTTTATAATTGTCCATCCTGCTTAGACACATACGAGATGAGAGGACTCTTTGGCTGATCTCATTCAAGTGTTGTAATAATATTTATCAACTTTTTGGCTGCCCAGCGTCTTCCTATTTGAGACAATGTCATCACGTGTAAGTTTTGATGGGATTCAGAAGTCTGCATCCAGCCGGAGGGAGCTGGGATTCCATGGTAACATTCAAAACGCTAACCAACTAACTCATGTGGCATTGACAGCACCCAGATAGAATAAACCGTGGTGACAACGGTGTTCACCAGCGGGAGTCTTGTCTCAGGGCAGGGGCTCCCCACCTCTCCCCCCTAAGGCAACTGGAAAGTGAATACGTGGCTTTGGTCAGCCAACCGGATTCTGTTTTGAGTGAATTATAGGCACAGGGCTGCTTCGAATTCATACAAGCAATAGTGTCAGTGTCCGGGGGGACACTCTCCAGTAGCGGCTGGTATCCTACAGCCGCCTGACTGTCCAATGTCTGTTTGCATGGCCAAACTGTTCTGGTTGAAAAGATCATTTCAGGGCTTCCTGGGTAGGTCTGTCGGTTAAGCATCTGACTCGTGGTGCGGGCTCAAGTTGTGATCTTACGGTGCTTGAGATGAAGCTTCATGTTGGGCTCTATGCTGACAGTGTGGAGCGTGCTTGGGATTCTCTTTTCCCCTCTCTCTCCCCACCCCCCTCCTGCTTGCACACCCGCACATACACGTGCTCGCTCTCTCTCTCTCTCTCTCTCTCTCTCAAAATAAACTTAGGGGATACCTGGGTGGCTCAGGTGGTTAAGTCTCCGACTTCAGCTCACGTCATGATCTCTGGTTTGTGAGTTTGAGCCCCGCATCAGGCTCTTTGCTGACAGCTCAGAGCCTGGAGCCTGCTTCGGATTCTGTGTCTCCCTCTCTCCCTGCCCCTCCCTTGCTTTCTCTCTCTCCAAAATAAATAAACATTAAAACAATTAAAAGAAATAAACTTAAAAAAAAAAAAGATCATTTCAATGCCTGCTGCCTCTTGGTCCTTCACAGCTGCCTTAGTTCCTGCCATTTTCCAAGCCTGCTTCTACCCTCTTACTGTGTCACTAATAGTAAATAATTTGGCTTTTGAGGATTGATTGGTTAGAAAATATTTACCGAAAATTTCGCTATCGTGTGTTCTTTACTGTGTCACCCAGGTAGATAATCCATATAAAAATTACTTCTTTATCCTCCCATTTGTGACAGAGAGGATGCATACACTCCATAAAAATAACATTATTTTCAAATAAGAAAAATGAGGTTAAGGAAAAATGTACACGGGAATGAAATGAGTGCACAAATGATCTCCCAAGAAATCCTACATTTACTAGAAGTGAGCCATGAGTTCTGCAAGTCATTTGTGGACCAAAGCATAGCGTGAAACGCATATTAACTTACCAAAATAAACTTAAAGATTTAAGTAATAGATGTTTCTTAAATAGACTGGGCAATTGGTTTGCCTTTCCCTTACTACTCGGTATCTGATAACTACTGGCCATCAGTATTGTCTGAACGTTTTCCAGCTCTGTAATCTTCACCTGGCTGAAACTTTTTTTATGATTTAATGCTAGTATGGGGGAGGAGCTTTAAGCATCATGAATTAAAATTTGTTGTTCCAGTGTCCTTTCAGGTGATTCAGACATTCACGTCTGTTGTATCAGATTTCTGTGAGGTTTTGGCAAGTCTGATAAATGAACATCACTTACCCCCTCCCCCCCCCCCACCGCCCCATGAGAAACCTACAACTTAAATCAAGATGACAATTATTTTCAAATTTTAGGCATTTGTTACCTCATTTAAGCTGTCAGTTAAAAGTTACATTAACTTATGCAAAAGTCACTATATTCAGCAACACAGTTGTTTTTTGAGAAGGTTGTAATTTAGTCTGAATTCCGTCTTTGTGAGGGGTGCCTGGGTGGCTCAGTCGGTTAAGCATACGACGTCGGCTCAGGTCATGATCTCACTGTTCGTGAGTTCGAGCCCCGCGTCGGGCTCTGTGCTGACAGCTCAGAGCCTGGAGCCTGTTTCAGATTCTGTGTCTCCCTCTCTCTCTGCCCCTCCCCTGTTCATGCTTTGTCTCTCTCTCTCTGTCTCTGTCTCTGTCAAAAGGAAATAAACATTAAAAAAATTCTTAATTCCACCTGTGTGAAATAGTTCTAACACCCTGACTAGAAGGACTCCACCATATCATGCTCCCTGGGGCCAAGGTATGTAGTATGGCCTTTGCCAACTGGCAGTCCTGGGAACGAGTTCCTATGTGACACAGGGCAAGTCACTTTACTCTCTGAGCCTTGTTTTCTTTGTCCATCAGTGGGATTAATAATATATACCTCAGAGAGCTGTGAGGACTGAAATCACTAACACTTTAAAAATTGCCCTTACACATAGTAGGTACTTCTTGGATGTTTCTTTTTTTTCTCTCACCCAAGGGAACAAACCAGCTCCTTCATAGCTTTCCTGACACCCAATGCTGTGGTTCTTTTGTGAAGAGACTTTAATTAAAATAATAATAATTATTATTATACAACAAAACCCCAAACCTCTCTTGGGGGTGTGTCCTCAAATCTGTGCAAAATATCTTCAGGTGTGTTAGCATTGTCTCTTACGCTGGGAATGTAAACTGATCATGACAGTGGAGTAAAAACCTTGGATGAGTAATGAACAAAAGGTGCATTGTTTCATTAAAACAGTGCCATTTTATTCAGCTTTTTGTGAACTTTAAAATTGTTGTTCACGGGCGCCTGGGTGGCTCAATCAGGTAAGTGTCCGACTCCGGCTCAGGTCACGATCTCGCGGTCCGTGAGTTCGAGCCCCGCGTCAGGCTCTGTGCTGACCGCTCAGAGCCTGGAGCCTATTCAGATTCTGTGTCTCCCTCTCTCTTTCTTCCCCTCCTCCATTCACATTCTGTCTCTGTCTTTGAAAAAAGAATAAACGGCAAAAAAATTGTTCGTCAGCATAAGGTAGAGTCCTTGGCTTGTGTTCTCTCTCTGTGTGTTCTGTAGAGATGTTATGTGTTGGTATATTCGTTTTAAATGTCTAAAGGATTTTTTTAATAATTTATTTTTATTTTTTTAATGTGTATTTATTTTTGAGAGAGAGAGGGAGAGCACAAGCAGGGGAGGGGCGGAGAGAGAGGGAGACACAGAATCTGAAGCAGGCTCCAGGCTCTGAGCTGTCAGCACAGAGCCTGACGTGGGGTTTGAACTTGGAAATGGTGAGATCATGACCTCAGCCGAGGTCGGATGCTTAATCGACTGAGCCGCTCAGGCACCCCTAAATGTCTAAAGGATTTGAAAGTTCTAGGGAATTCTAGCAGCATTCTGAAGAGAAAAATTGATATCAAGGGTGAGTGAGTAACAATACTTTATTTAGAAATCCTTCTTTGCCTCAGTCTGTGCATCAGTAGACGCCGACCTTGGCTGCACAGTGGAATCACCTAAAGAATTGCTGGAAAACAGTGATGCTTGGGCCTCATCCCCAGGGATTCTGATAGAAATGGCACTTTAAAAGGGCATTTGAAAATTGTAAAACTCTTCAGGAGGTTTCTTGAGTGCAGCCAGGGTTAGAATCCACTCCCACATATGTTTGTGATTGTTTATTCTCTTTTGTGTCTCTCGCTTTCCACCTGATTGAAGGAACCCTCTGTTTTTCAGAAGTTTTTCCTGCAAACACACACCTTTTCGAGTGAGACCGGGCCAGGCACCTCTGTTGTTGGCTTTCCTGGGACCCTGCACTCCCCCTTCCAAGGCATTTAATACATTTACTCTGATTGGTTTTTCCATATGAGGCTCTAAGCTCCATGAAAGGAGGGTCCCGACTGACTTTATGTTTCATCATCATCTTCCTGGCCGTGGAGGAGAAACTAAGTGGCTCCTTATTGATGTTTCTTGCTGAATAATTACTTAAAATGCTATTTTCTCAGAGGGCTCAAAGAACTGCCCCGTGTCTTCAGATATTTTCAAGACTGGATGCCGAGGAAAGCGAAGAGGGGGTCGAGATGTGGATAGGATGGGGAGGAGGAAGAATTGGTGGAAGGACAATTGGAGAAAGGTTTGGGGCATTTACTACTGATATGTCTGGCTTAGAAAAATAGGGTCATGGGCAGAAATTCCTTATTAATTAACTTACAGTGCTGGAAACTACACTTTGTATTCTGCAGAATGAACCCTATAGAGACTCCCAAGATTTTTTTGCATCTGTATCTACATTTGTGGTGAATTAGGATAGAATGAAGTAGTGAATTTTTTATTACCTGCCTAGGTGCCTCTCAATATGCTGATTTAGAATGTAATTAAATCTGTTCCACTTTACAAAGGAGTCACTGGGGACAACATCAGTTTGGTTTATTAGGGACCTTGGTGGTCTGTTTGATAGTCAACTATTGACTCTCTGTCATCAGGAGATTGAATTTTCAATGTCTCAGTTTACCTGTTTATAAAATAGTCGTATTTGCACGTAAGCTGTGTAAAGCCAATTCACTGTGGGCAGCATACCCGTAGATCTTCTGACAGGTTCGTTCAAAAATTGAATCACATTTTACTGATTTGATTGCAATTTAGCAGCTACACATTTAACACTTCAATTATATTAATCAAAATGAAAGTTTGCACAGACAGTTTCAAGCCAACAGTCTGAGTATTTTGAACCTCTTTCGCCCTCTTCATTAGTGTGTAGAGTTTGAAACTACATGGTTATAAAATAAAACTAGGGAACCCTGAGTGAGAGGTTATTTTTTTCTTTTTTGCTTTCATCCAGCTCTTCTGAGCCAATGCACGTGTATTTATGTTTTGTCCATGGAGGAAAATAATTCTCTTCCTCACTCTTGTCACCCTCGTCCTGGGGTGCATGGCTTTTCATGCTTTCTATGCACATTTGTCTTGCTGACTAACTTAGAAGTTTCTCTAGGCAGTGTTTCATATTATATTTATGTGCTTGAGTGAAACCTGGAAGTCCACATTCCACTGTGGATTGCAGTTACTTGAAAGTTCTGTCTTTGCTTCCCTTGGTGGTTTTCTCCATTAGCTTTTGTGTGTACAAGGGTACTAAGATCGAGGCATTTGATAAACCCAGCTTCTTGGGCTGACACATGACATGGTCCAGTGGACTGTTTCTCCCATCTCCTGGTCAGCCAGTCGAGCCCCCCAATTATACCAGTCTGCCTCTCATTCTCCACACAGCCCCTAAGTCAAGCAGTTTGCTCATCTTATTCCCACTGCCTGGAGACTCTTACCCTCTTTTCTTTGCGGAATTCTAACTCCCCTTCATCATTCAACTCAGTTGTAATGTCTTCCACAAAGCTTTTGATGTTTGCCACTTCCAGAAACCCAGGCCAGGTCAAGTGAGGTCAGGTCAGGTCAGCTCAGGCCAGGCATCTCTCATCACACAAGTGCATGCCATTGACTACACTTGACATATACAGAAGGCATTTGGTTGATACAGCTCTCTCCACCATCAGGTTATGCCTTCTTTAAGGCCCTGAACCCCAGTTTCACTCCTCTTGATATCCCTAATGCCCCCATGGAGTTAATAAATAAATGTTGAAATAAACTAGCCCTGTTATCCAGAGTCTAGTGTAGTATCTCCATTAGTATTCAATAACTGAAAGTTTTTAGGTGTGTTCATGTTCATATCATAGAAGAGAGCTTTCTTAAAAGGAAGGAAAATGTCATCAGCAATGTTAAAATCTGACGTCCACTTGTAAGGATCAGTGTGGGGACTCTATTGGAGAAGTTCAAGGTAGATTAATCTCTGGTCTCCACTACTATAAAATTCTAAGGGTTTTGGAACATTCCAGATTGGAGGATATTAAAGTCAGCTATTAGGCTGTATCTCTCATATTAAGAATAATGTTAAGAAAAGATCTAACAAAGCCCTTGCACAGGTGGAGTAAAGTGGACCCTGTCTCCCTCTTCCTTCTTGGCCCATCGTCCATCACAGTCCCCTTGCTGCTCTGCAACCCACCGACCTTTGTCCTTCAGCCTTTGGTGTGCTTCTTTCAGCCTCTGAAATACTGGTATTTCCCTCTGTTGATTGTACGTGCTCCTTCAAGAGATTCTCAGCCATTCTTCTGGCATCAGCCAACACTTGCACATTGGCAACTGCTCATTCTAATGCCAACCCCACATGTCCAGCACAGCACAAGGTGGATATTTAACTGTCTCTGTCAAGTCCCACAGGCACTTCAAACTCACCAAGCTGGATTGTCACCTCCCCCCGCAGACTTTTCCCTCCTTGTTTTGGTCCCTGTTTTTGTGAATGGGAGCACCATTCCTGTGACTTACTTCCCTTCTTTCCTTTGCTACACTAGAGTAATTTTGAAGTCTATTGATTATGTCTCCTTAACCTTTTAATATCCTTAGAGTGTTATGATGCCAGGGGTTGTAACCTGGTGATCCTCTGGCTAGTTCTGGCTCAGAGACAAGTTTAGTTTCAAATTTGTGTGTAGGTGTCTTCACCTTGGTGGGTGCTTTTCTGCTTGCCACTGGCCCTATCGCTCCTTGTGGGGTGACCCCAGCCCACTGTCTGCGGTTACTCCACATACCTGGTCCCTTTAGCTTTCCCCTGGGTAACACCCATTCCGTCTCTCCTGTGTGATTTCTGAAAACCAATAGAATGGTCAGATGACCCCGCTGTCCTATGTAACACCTGTCACAGCCTTCCCAATTCCCTAAACAGTGGTCTCAACCTCCTCCGTGCATCTGAATTATCCAAGGAACTTAAAAAAATTATCTCACCCCCGGCCAATTAAATCACAATCTGCGAGGACAGTATCTGTATTGTTAAAGTTCCCAAAGGGATTCTACTTTGCAGCCGGGAGTAAACCACGGGCCTAGAGAATAGATTCTCAGTTCCCAAACGACTCAGTGGTTGGCCAGACTAGCGCCCACACACATGTTCCAGTATCGTCTTTGGATATCTCTCATCCACCCTGACTTCCGTGTGGTTTCTAAGAGCGCTGAGTTGTTTCAGAACTGTACGAGGTCTGGGCTCAAGCTTCCCTTCTCCATAGATTACCTTAACTTGTCCCCCCTGGCAAACATCTGTACCTAGCATAGGACTGAGCTCAGGCATTATCCCCCATGAAACATTTCTAAAATACCTACTTCAAGTGGGGAGAAGTCTCTTCAGCTACCCTCATCCCCCATGATACTACTGGCTGGCTACACATCTGTGACAGTACTGTTTTGCAGGGCTTCTCCAGCTTTTAAGTGCACACATGTGCACATTTCTTAAATGCAGCTTGTGATTCAGTAAGTCTGGGCTGGGGCCTGCCATTCTGAATTTTTAACAAGCTCCCAGGTGAACTGCATATTGGGTAGTAGGCTTTACTTAATTCACTTGTTTTTATACCTTTCTTTGTTGTATAATTCCTGAGGACAATGACACAATCTGAGTTCAATGCCTTACACACAGCTGTCACCCAGTAAGTACTGCATGTATGAACAACCACATGATGAATGGTTGAGTGAGCTAGGGATAGGTGGATGGCTGGGTGGATAGATGGATGAGTGGAAGAAAGGAAGGAAGGGAGGATGGAATGAAGGAAGGAAAATAGAAGGCAGGAAGGCAAGTAGTTGTTATGAATGTCTCTTCGTTTAGGCAAATAAGCACACCTCTAAAATCAAACTTTTGTAGAGCCCTTTCAGCAATATTTTGACAGTCATGCCAGAAATTATAATCCCTCAGAAAGCAGCTTCTTTCTGCCCTTTGACGGAAATAGTAGCAATATTCCTGAGAAAGAGGTATCCTGCATTATGGAAACCAAGGACATGAGGGCAGGAGATATTTTATGGCTCTGGAGGAATAGTGTTCATTGTAAGAAAACGTGAATGGTGGTAAGGTATATGATGATAGCTCACAGCCAGGCAGCTACATGGCCAGCATTTTTAAGGCAATGCATCCATTTTCCCTGAAAGAGTTCCTCACCTACTGTGTGTTTATGTGGTCAGTTGGGAGGTAGTGAGGCTGGGTGCTCAAGGGCATCAGCTTTGGTGCTCCTGTGTGGTTTTTGATTTAGCAGATTACTACCTATGTGACTCTAAGCAACTTCTTTTACTTCTCCAAGCCATAGTGTCTTCATGTGTACAACAGGATAGTATAACATCAATATTAAAAATTTAATATTAATGACTTTAATAAGTATCACATGAGATACTGCACACAAAGGGATTAGACCAGTGTTCAGTATATTTAAAAAACAAAAGAAAACTTCCAATAGACCCTACGATGGTAACTGTCTGAGACCACACTGATTTCTCATTCCATGCGGACACACTGGGGGCACACTTCAGTTGAAAATGTGCAGGAATTGGGACAAGGAAAATCCAAGTTCATGTACTAATCTTTGCTGTTTATTCCCTGTATGACCGTGAGGCAGTTATTCAAATTCTCTGAACCTCAGTTCCTTGACCTGTGCATTGGACAGAACCTTATCTACCCTGCTGAGTTGTTGCTAAGGTTTGATTTATTTGTGGGACTTAAAGTTGCATCAGGAAAGTTGAGATGTCACTTTCTTGCTTAAGAGAAACACCTGAAAAGTAAATGCATATTATACTACAATTATATATATGTAATTATATGCAATTATATAAATGTATACATATACACACACACCTATGTACACATATATAAATAATATGACATATTGTAACAGATCATAGCAGAAAGTGTATGTTCAATACGTAGTGATGATTTTAAATGATTAGCCACTCTGATAGTAGATAGACTAGTAACATTACTTGTGATTACAGGGCAATGGAGATCTCTGGGGAACTAAACTAGGAGTCAGCAAACTATGGCCCATAGGCCAAAGCTGGTCCACCCCTTGTTTTCATAAAGTTTCATTGGAACATCAACACATTCATTCATTTATATATTGCCTGTGGCCACTTTCTTGTGGAAAGGAAGAGCTGGGGAGTCGTAACAGATTCTGTCTGGTATGCAAAGCCTAAAATGTTTAGTGTTTTCCAGAACATTTTGCTGGCCCTTAATCTAAGTTAGTACAGTACAATGAAGTACTTCCGTAGCCCAGAAAATATGTGGTTTTATAAACATTTTAAGATTAAAATTCCCAGGACAGTGGTGTTTCTTCAGCAGATCTAATGATGTAAGAGCCTTGGAACTCTGCGTGGGGACTTGACCCATCTGTTAGAGACCCTGATTTTCAACCTGTCTCAGAATTCTTCACATAAAAGACATGTAAAATCTAGATACAGAGAGAAATAAAAAATGAATAAAAGGCTACTAACCTTTTATGCTGCCAGTTAACGAGAAGGGACAGGAAAAGTTTTATCTAGCAGAGAAGTTTCTATGAACCTTCCAGTTGTTTTCTGATTGATCTGTTAATAAGGTAGGAATCATCCTCCCCTCTCCCCACCCCGGCCTCAGGCACCAGATTGCCTTTTATGGTTAATTCATATTAATCTAAGACCTGTCCATAAATAGATTAAAAAAAAAATCAACTTCCTAAAATCAGTACTCCTGTCACTTAGAAGTGACTTCTTCCTTTGTGAATAGATGTTCATCATTAATAACAATCGGGGGAAAATTAAGTTTGAAAAAGACAGTTTTTACCCATTCATTTGGAAAAATTAAAGTATCCGACAAATCCCAAGTGTTGGGGAGGTTTAGAACACCTGGATCTTTCATGCATTAGGGGTGGATACAAAGATTGGCACAGTCGCTCTGGAAAATGCATTTCTCCTAAAGTCAAACACTCATTACTTGTGACCTGGCAATTCCACGCCTGGGAACAATATTCCAGTGAAAACCTTGCATATAGAGAGCAAAGTAATGTTTGTGGCATGGCTGTTCACAGTAGTGGATGAAAATAGCCTGGAAACAATGCACTGCCTTTAGAAGGAAAGTAGATGAACAAACTTTGGATATAGAACTCTATAGCAACTCAAAATAAATGCAGTGTTGTTGGTGGGAATGCAAATTGGTGCAGCCGCTCTGGAAAGCAGTGTGGAGGTTCCTCAGAAAATTAAAAATAGACCTACCCTATGACCCAGCAATAGCACTGCTAGGAATTTATCCAAGGGATACAGGAGTACTGATGCATAGGGGCACCTGTACCCCAATGTTTATAGCGGCACTCTCAACAATAGCCAAATTATGGAAAGAGCCTAAATGTCCATCAACTGATGAATGGATAAAGAAATTGTGGTTTATATACACAATGGAATACTACGTGGCAATGAGAAAAAATGAAATATGGCCTTTTGTAGCAACATGGATGGAACTGGAGAGTGTGATGCTAAGTGAAATAAGCCATACAGAGAAAGACAGATACCATATGGTTTCACTCTTATGTGGATCCTGAGAAACATAACAGAAACCCATGGGGGAGGGGAAGGAAAAAAAAAAAAAAAAAAGAGGTTAGAGTGGGAGAGAGCCAAAGCATTAGAGACTGTTAAAAACTGAGAACAAACTGAGGGTTGATGGGGGGTGGGAGGGAGGGCAGGGTGGGAGGGAGGGCAGGGTGGGTGATGGGTATTGAGGAGGGCACCTTTTGGGATGAGCACTGGGTGTTGTATGGAAACCAATTTGACAGTAAATTTCATATATTAAAAAATAAAAATAAATAAATAAATAAATAAATAAATAAATAAATAAATAAATGCAGTGCTGTGTCATGCAAAAAAATGCAGGCATTTCTTAGCAATGGAATAAGTAGAAAAAAATTCCATACCGTCGCATAAAGTGAAAAACAATAATATGAAAATATTGTTTTTAGGTATAAATATTGAACAAAATCCTATCAAGGGAGAATGAGGGGCTCATGATCAAGGAATTCAAGGTGACGTTTACTTTCATTTCATGGAGCTAGGGGAATGGGATGGGAAATCCCATAGCTAGTATTTGGTGCTTGTCAAGGACTTAGCTTTTGTTTTTTTTCCTTGAATGGTGGAGTTACAGGTGCTTCTTTGATTTAAAATAAATCATCAACTAAGTAAGTACAAACCAGGTACCCAGTTGGACAATAAGAATATATCAGGAATGATAATTACCCATTCTGTGCACTTAAATTAGAAAGATAAACCTGCAAAATGGTTAGAGCACAGTCTGGGTCAAGTGCTGACATTGGACTCCACAAAGAGCAGGTTGCCACTTTGCAAGCTAAAGATTTAACTAAAATATAAAGTATTTTATACCTGAATTTGGGAGCGTATTTCCCATTCCTGTCCCCCACTGTCTTTTCTGCCTTGTGGCAGAAGGCCCCCTCCCAAAAAGTGAATATAATAGAAAGTTGAGGGAACTCAGGCAGTGTTAAAGAATGTTGATTCTTTCGATTATGTCTGAACTATCTCTTTGAACCTGAATTAATGATGACCTTAAGGTAAGATTGCACTTCCAACCTCTTTCAGATGCATGTCCCAGAACGATCAGAATAATGTCATTTTAACATCTGTCATTTCAATCAAGTGCAAGGCTACGGTACATCATGTGGTCTTGTAACCATCACTCAGTGTTACCCCTCCTTTAGCCGGTAATGACTTACATTGGCATTCTGTCAAGAAGGACACAGAGAGTTTAGCTATGAGACATGCATAAATACTTCCTACATTAATCACATCAATTAAAGAATATGTCCCAGGTTTTTAAAGTAATAAGGTATTATTCAGCTTGAGGTGAACAGAAAGCTGTACACATCTCACTGGAAATGTCGCTTGAAAGATTTTGGTACTTAAGTTTCTGACTTCCTTTTCTGTCACATGATATTGCAGTATCTTATGAGCAGCAATGCTGTGGCTTTTAAAATCCATACCAAATATTATCATCAGACAGCAGATTTAAAACCAGTGAGTAGTAGCTGCTAACGTGGACTCAGCAGCCAACCTGACTGAGTTCAAATCCTGGGCCTACTCCTTCCCAGCTTTTGATTAGGAGCCTGGTATTTAATTCTCTGTACCTGGACTCCTTATTTGTAAAATTGGATAATGATACCTGCCTCATCTGGGACGCCTGGGTGGCTCAGTCACTTAAGCATCCGACTTCAGCTCAGGTCATGATCTCACAGTCCGTGGGTTCGAGCCCCGTGTCGGGCTCTGTGCTGACAGCTCAGGGCCTGGAGCCTGCTTTGGATTCTGTGTCTCCCTCTCCCTCTGCCCCTCCCCTGCTCATGCTCTGTCTCTCTCTGTCTCAAAAAAAAAAAAACCAAAAACACCTACCTCATCCAACTAGTCTGAGAATAATCTGAAAAAAATATATATATACACATATATGTATATATATTGTTATATACATTTGAATGTATATTATATATTATATGACAGTACACATTAAATGTTTACATATATTGTACGTGTGTTTACATATGTATATGTTTATCTATATGCCTCTATATTACTGTCTAGTGCTCTATCAGTATTATGTAAGTCTTTGTTGTTATTGTTGTTGTTACTGTGAAATGTAAGGTTCTCTTAGCTACTAAAGTGTAACTAAAAACAAATATAAGGATGGGAAAATTCCCCTCTTTCTAGACATACCAGTAAAGCAATGATAACATGGATCTATGGGAAAGAAACTGATGTTTGTTGAGTACCTGCCATGTAGCAGATACAGCTCTGAAGTCACTTACATTGTCGTAGTTAATCTTCCCCACCATTCTGTAAAATTGTAGGTATTACACCTATTTACATCTGGGGGAAAAAAAAAGAAAGCTATAGAGGAATTGTGGCTGTCCTAGGGTCCTATGGTGAGTTAATGGTGGCATGGGCATTTTATGACCCGAAATAGCCAGATTATTAAATCGAGCATTGGTTTTTCTGTTTTTGAAAATTAAGTTTCAATCACATTGTTATTGTCATAAGGAAGTATATAATTGAGTGGCATTTTAGCACATGATATCTGAAGTCAGAAAGAGAGATCACTGAACTGTGGCGGTTACTGGCCCTGTGAATTTGGGTACATGACCTATTTTCCTGTGCCTGGTTCCTCACTTTTAAAGAAAGCCACTAAATCCAACTTAGAGGGTAGTTGTGAGCATGACATGAGATAATACATGTAAAGTTCTCAGCATTGAACTTGAGAATAATACAGAGTACGTGGCAGCTGATTCTCTTCTTTTATTATCACTCTCATTTCTGCAACTTTGTCTCTCAACAAGTATCTGCAGAACCAGTCATACGTGTATATATGAATGCACACGTACACATGACCTCTTCCATGAACGTGGAAAACTCGTGCCTCGTAGGCACAAAAGAAGTAAATAATACAGTGTTGTGCTCTTGGTGGGGAAAGATGTGGAAGGGTGGATGAGAGAGAAGTTGACAACGTCAGTGACTACTATGCACTAGAACCCTTTCCAGTTCTATTAAGCTTAAAAGCTGCTGTTTTCTCGCCAAAATCTACGGCTGAAACTGTGTAAATACTTTATTTTGGAAAAATTTTAGTTTATGGGACACTCGCAGAAATAGTACAAAGAGTTCCCTTATACTCTTCACCCATTTGCCCCAGTATTAACATTTATATAACCGTAGTATATTTTTTTAAGACGAAGAAGTTAATATTGGTACAATACTATGAACTAAACTATGGATTTCATTTGGATTTCAACTGTTTTTCCACTACTGTACTTCTTCTGTTCCTGGATCCAATCCAGGATCCCATATTGCATTTAGTGTGGTTGATTTTGATTCATTCTTTTCCTTTTATCTCTTCCTTCCTCCTCCAAACCACTTCCTGGCTTTTCAGAACAGAGAGTACCCAGTGCAGACAGAGAGAGAGAGAGTGTGTGCACACGGCACGCTCAGATTGAAGAGGTCCTTCCCGAGAAGTAGAGAGGTAGAACTAGTGATTTGGGTTGCCTTGATGTTGCAGTTTTTGCGGCGGTGTGTTAGGAAGAAGGCTAGCTTGGACTAAATAAATGTGGTTGAAATGAGGTGGGGGGACAATAATGTAAATATGAGCAATGCTAGCTATTTGTAAAGTTTGTTTCAACATATGGATTAAAGAAGTCTGTGCGTTAGTTTATAGTTAATTTCTTAGCTTCAGCAAATATACCATGGTTATATAGATGTCAACCGTAGGAAAAATATGAAACTCAAATGGTTATATAGGCAAGTTATATTTAATAGTCAAGTTTCTGAATGTTTCTCTGTTACATAAAACCTTCCATGGCATGGAAGCTGCAGGAAAAGCTTCTTAACCCTTTCTGTAAGGGTACTGTTACATGCACACACACTCTAGGCCAATCTCACTGAAGAACAAAGATAGAAATACTCGAATAAATTATTAGCAAATTGAAGAATCACTTCGTAACGAAGTGTTTTTGAGGAATGTAAGAATGGCTTAACATCAGACAACCTATAAATGCAATTCATCAATTAATAGATTAAATAGAGTATTAACTGGAAACACCCATTTGATGAAATAGATTCCTAAATAACTTCATTTGATAAAATTTAGTTCTCATTTTTTAATTAAAAAATATCTACTAAGGAGTAAATCAAACACATTACCAAAGTGTAGCAACAAGTATCTACTAGAAACCTATAGTAAGAAAAATATTTGATGGTAAATCATTAGTAGCTTTCCCACTAAAGTCAAGATGTACAGAAAAATACCTATTATCACCCCTCGTTTTCAACACTGTACTCGAGGTCCTAGCCACTGTAATAAGAAAGAAGTGTTGAGGTAATGATGTTGGAAAGGAAGAAAATAAACTCTCACTATTTGCAGACATTAATTTTGGACCTAGAAAATCCATAAGGTTGAAAAAAGTACATTAGAGATAGGAAGAGAAGTCAGTAAGTTGCTGGATATAAGATGCATATACAAATACAACAGTTTTCCTGCTTGTCAAAAATAGTCAATTTAAAAATGTGCTGCAAAACAAGCCTATTTATAATAAGCCAAAAAACCCCCACCAAATATCTGAAAATAAACCTAACAAGCAAGTTGTAACATGTGAGGAAAATTATACTTCTTTGTATTGATGGATAGTATCAGGAGCTGATGATAATGTAAGGCCTAAAAGAAAACTTGAACAGATTGAAACATTTTTCCTTTTAAATATTAATCCCCATAAACTTTTGTATATGTAATGCAAACCTAATCCAAGTCCCAACACTTTTGATAATGAATATTGGCAAATTGATGAGTTTGTATGTTAGAGAAAATATACACAGTCAGTGATATATTTTTAGATTCAGATAGAGTTGTCACATAACATTAGTTTTAGGTATACAGTATAATGATCAGTGTTTGTATCTATTGCAGAATGATCACCACAGTAGTCTAGTTAACTTTCATCACTATTCATAGTACAAATTATTTTTCTTGTGATTAAAAATTTTAAGGTTGTCTCTCTAAGCAGCTTTCAAATATACAGCATTATTAACTATAGTCACCATGTTGTATGTTCTATCTCGTGACTTATTAGTGGCACTTTGTACGTTTTGACCACCTTTGCCCATTTCATCCACCCCCTACAGTCCGTGATATTTAGAAAGATACAAAGTAGAGGAATTGTCCTTGCAACTATCAAAACATACTTTAAAATTAGAGTAATTACAACAGTGTGATCTTGGTACATGAATAAATATATAGATCATAAATGGTATAAACAGCCTGGAAGCAGATTGTGTTGAAATAATATTTTTGAAAAGTGTAGCATTTCATATCAATGGGGACCAAATAAAATACTCAATACATAATTTATGGCAAGTGGATAGTAAAATTAGGCCTTGAGTTTCCTCTTCACACAAGCAAATATCTGATGAATAGAAGACCAAAGCGTGAAAAGTATGAAAAAAATAACATAAAAGACTATCTAGGATTAAAAAATACCATTTTGAGATGTATATCATCTTGAGTTGATAAAAGATGGTAAAAAAAAACCTTCCTAAGTAAGGCAGAAAATCAGAAAATATGATAGATTTGACCTGACAGAAATATGAAATTTCTTCACCGAAACTACTGTCATCAACTTAAAAAGCAAGTGAGAGATGGAGAGAGAAATAACCTCCACATAGTTCACAGACCCTGGATTAATTTATGGAATATGATAGAACTCCAGAAATACCAACTACAAAAAGACAAAAAAAATTTTTTTAAGGGACTGATGATTCAAAGTGCAAGTTGAGGAAAAATTACAAAGAAATGGCACACCTATACAAATTTTTCTCAACTGCATTTTTATTCACTGTAATGCACATTAACAATAGTGAGTTAATGACACCGTTGTATTGATGGATAGTATCAGGAGCTGATGATGACGTAAGGCCAAGTGCAGCCCTACAACACCATTGATACGATAGGCAAAGCCATTCTGCAGAAAGTCAGAGCAGCGTCTATCAACAGTTGGAGGCTGTGACTCACAATTCTAGCAAGCTCTTCTGTGGAAAACCACACCCTGTAAATGTATTCCCAGAGCTATTCAGATGATAGCATTTGTCTTTTCAGAACCATCGCTTAGGAAGGACTGGCAAAGAATTAGAAAAATTGTAAAAATACATCAATAGGGATTAAATGCCTTCTTACATTTCTGTATTTGAAATAATACTCCATCATTAAAATAATGAGATTGATCTTTATGTGCTGATGTGAAAAGACATCTGAGGCATTAAAATTTAATTGAGAAAATGTCTACAGCATGATTCTCTTTAAGCTTTTTTTTTTTTTTTAAATCCTAATGCTTTTGTCCAAAAGAAACTTCTAAAAAGAGGTTCCAACTGAAAGCAGCATTTTGATGGGCAGAGGTGTGGAGGGGGCTTCCATGTTCAAAACTTTCATGGTGAGAGGGTATTTCTGTAACTTATTCCTTATATAACTTTAAATGTTTTTCATAAAGCCCTTTATACTTTAGAGCTACCATAAAACCAATTTTTCCCATAGCCTGTAGTCAAGCTAAGACCTTTCCAGCAGGGTGGTGGAGGGAGGGAGGGAGGGAGAAGGTTGTGTGTTTCTTTATTTTTATTTTTAAAACTTTTTTAATGGTTGTGTATTTTTGAGAGAGAGAGAGAGAGAGAGAGAGAGAGACAGAGCACAAGTGGGGGAGGGGCAAAGACAGAGAGGGAGACACAGAATCTGCAATAGCCTCCAGGTTCTGAGCTATCGCACAGAGCCCGATGTGGGCTCGAACTCAGGAATGGTGAAATCATGACCTCAGCTGAAGTCGGATGCTCAACCCCGGCTGAGCCACCCAGGTGCCCTGAAGGTTGCATGTTTCTGCATACTCCCTGGGGGCAGAGTTCTGAATTTGTATTGGCATCCATTGATAACTTTCTTTTGCCTTATTGGTTACCAAGTAGAAGTTTTCTGCCCAGTTGAGTTATAGAGACATGCACAGCAAAATATGGATGTCTACACATGCGGGCTATTTTTCAGGTATTTGAGGGTTTTCCCTGTTGCAAAGATGCAACTTACCTCTTAGCAAGGGAGGATTGCTTAGGTATGTTTTACTTAGGAATTGTGATCCCGTTCTATGGTCTGATGTATTTCCAACAGTCTCAAGATTTTACCTGGTGGTGCTGCTTATTCCGAAAACTCTGCGATAGTAGACTTTTAATAAATTCAGATCAGATGTCTTATTCACCCTATATCTCCACCAGTGCCTGCTAGCTGCACAACAAATATTTATTGGATACATGTTAGTGAAAAATTGAGTAAATGAGGAGAGGTGGATAATGGAACCTTAAAAAATGGATTTGCAGGGGCGCCTGGGTGGCGCAGTCGGTTAAGCGTCTGACTTCAGCCAGGTCACGATCTCGCGGTCCGTGAGTTCGAGCCCCGCGTCAGGCTCTGGGCTGATGGCTCGGAGCCTGGAGCCTGTTTCCGATTCTGTGTCTCCCTCTCTCTCTGCCCCTCCCCTGTTCATGCTCTGTCTCTCTCTGTCCCAAAAATAAATTTAAAAAAAAAAATGGATTTACAGAATATAAGTATATAAACATACATATTAGCTCATATATAACAATGGACATAGTTTACGATGTTAGGTGAACTGTGTACAGTTGATTCCATACTTATTGTCTTTCAAAATCACATGTAAAGAAGCCCTCCAGGTATTGTTAAAGATTGCTTCTTCACTCAGTTGTGTCAAAGGGAGAAGTGTTAAGCAAACCTCACACCTCGAGTCAAGAGCCCAGGTGGGCAATACTCCTCACTGCCAGGAACTGTGATACCTTCCAAATTAGCTGTTGGGTTACTTTATGCTTCGTAGATTCCACATTTTAACACTATGAATGTCTCCCAGATTAACATACCAGATATTTTCTGTTTTTCTGTTTTCTTCTTCTTTTGAAAAATTTAACAAGACCGTATTTTCCTTACTTATGTTGGCCCTGGCAAAGGGAAGCAGGAGAAAAGCAAAGAAACCTGATGTCTAAGTTTTATTTCAAGATACCCGTGGGAAACATTTTGAAAACGGGGTGAGTTTACTTGTATCCCTCATCACTTCTGCTTTAACATTTTATGGCCACGTGACCGCTTCCTTTAATGGATAGTATCACTAGCGGGCTAATTACTGCTTCTTAGATTCAAATCTGCATAGAATGCTTTTCTTAAATCTGATATTTTTGCCCCTTATGAATGGTTTTTGGGGATTCATTCTACTCACAGGCCGAGAGAGAAACAGTCATCACCTTAGACTCCCACCTAAAAACCCTGGATTGTTTGCTCAGCTCTCTGTAGCAGATAGGTACAGCTCTCTGTTTGCGAAGCTCTTTGTAGCAGACAGACCAACAGTTCTGTTATTTAGAGTGCTCTAGATTCTCTTAAAAAATTTTTTTTCTTACATTTATTTATTTTTGAGAGACAGAGACAGAGCGTGAGCAGGGGAGGGGCAGAGAGAGAGGGAGACACAGAATCTGAAGCAGGCTCCAGGCTCTGAGCTGTCAGCACAGAGCCCAACGCAGGGATCGAACGCACAAACCTTGAGATCATGACCTGAGCTGAAGTTGGACGCTTAACTGACTGAGCCACCCAGGCACCCTGAGTGCTCTAGATTCTTGTTCAAGGTTTACCTCTTACTATGTACATGGCTTCTGAGCTTTAGCTTCCTGTCCTATAATGGTAGATGGTAACACATTATCTCCTAGGATTACTGTGAGGATTTACGTAACCCCAAGGAGTTTTAAAGATCCTTGGTCCATGAGTTTAGTTTTTAAGATCTTTGCTCTTGTTTTATTTATTTGTTTGTTTATTTTTGAGAGAGAGGGGGAGACAGGCAGAGAGAGCGAGACAGAGGGCAAATGGGGGAGGGGCAGAGAAAGAGGGGGACACAGAATCCAAAGCAGGCTCCAGGCAGTGAGCTGTAAGCACGAAGCCCAGAGTGGGGCTCGAACCCAGGAGCCGTGAGATCATGACCTGAGTCTAAGTCGGATGCTTAACCCACTGAGCCACCCAGGCGCCCCATTGCTTTTGTTCTTGGCACTCCTTTGGCTGTAAGAACACAAAGTGGCCAAACACCCCTCCCATAGACCCACACCAAGCCCACCCCCAGCTCATAATCATGGAAAAGATTAGCCTGAACTAGTTGTATCATAAGTTTATCTCTGTGCCCACCAGCCTGCAAACAAACCCATGTCTCTCTGCAGTATTGAGATTCATCTGAAAACATGAAGGACGTATGAGCAGATTTTAGTTCTGAGAAACTCAATAAACTATTACTTTAGCTCAATGAAAAAGTCTAGGAAGCTTGAAGAGAAGGGTTTCATCAAGGGCAAGAATGCAGGCATTCTCTTGGTATAACACTTCTCACATTTCCTTCTGTCTCCTAAGTCATTAAAAAAAAAATTATTCATCAAGTTGTTTTGATCCATCTGGATAGGCTTTTAAAATATGTCCCAAGCTAAATCTTAAGATGAGGAAAGAAATAATCGTGAATTAGAATGATTTCAGAAGTCTTGTGGATGAGTAGCACAGACAGCAGAGTATCTAAAATGAGTATTTAATTGAGACTTCAATGGTCAAGGGCTCTAAATATTGCTTCGACAGCATTGATTATTAGGAATGGTTATTGAATTTTATTAAGTAATATATATGGAGCTATTTCTTAAGAAAGTGGAATTAGCCAAGCAATAAATACCTAATTAAATTTCTATGAATTTATAACAGTTGCATGTTTTTAGGCATATTTAATAAGTTAAAGGCAAATTAATGTAATGGAGTGGTATTCCTACTTTGACAATAGACGTGCACTGTTACATGCTGTTATGATATTGATGAGATTTGAGCTATATATGTCATGATTACATAATTTGGGATTTGCTACAGAGTAATGAGATTGGCCTTTATAACAATAATATCTAGGTGTTTAAACTTACTGGGTGTAACCTACAGCTGGTCCCATTCTAACATAATGCTTTAGGAGTCTGAACTCACAGTTGAGCCTTAAAAATGCACAGCACCTTTCTTCTTTTGGCCAATAGGCTCTTGTAATGCAACTCCCTGCTAATCTTTGCCTAACAATGCACAACATGCAGAGTACTTAAAAAATTCTTAATTAAAATCTAATGAAAATCTTGTCATGTAAACTTAAAAAAATTTTTTTTACTGTTTATTTATTTTAGAGACAGAGCACAAGCAGGGGAGGGGCAGAGAGAGAGGGAGACACAGAATGGAAGCAGGTTCCAGGCTCTGAGCTGTCGACACAGAGCCCGACACAGGGCTCGAACCCACAAACCACGAGATCATGACCTGAGCCGAAGTCGGACGCTCAACCGACTGAGCCATGCAGGTTCCCCTTGTCATGTAAACTTTAATCAACACATAGCATGATGCATAATGGGTATAATACAACCACAGCAAATGCCTCCAATAAAATATATCATGCTCTAGTAATGCAAAAGTATTTTTATGTTGCTTTTATGAAATTTGCCTTTGTTTATACATATGTATGTATAGGTACATAGTAACATATTTACTGTATGGCTTGTATTCTCAAACTCTTTTAACCATAAGGTTATTTAAGGATTATGACTTACTCATCTGGGCATCTGTGTGGTTTCTAGAACAGTGTCTTCTCTGCTTTGGATTCTGTGTTTCCCTCTCTGTGCCCCTCCCCAGCTTGCACTCTGTCTCTCTGTCTCTCTCTCAAAAATAAATAAAACATTAAAAAAAGAAAAAGGGGGCTTCTGGGTGGCTCAGTCAGTTAAGCGTCCGACTTCGGCTCAGGTCATGATCTCACGGTTTGTGAGTTTGAGCCGTGCGTCGGGCTCTGTGCCTACAGCTCAGAGCCTGGAGCCTGCTTTGGATTCTGTGTCTCCCTCTCTGTGCCCCTCCCCAGCTTGCACTCTGTCTCTCTACCTCTCTCAAAAATAAATAAAACATTTAAGAAAAATAGAACAGTGTCTTCCAAATGGAGTTCAATGAATATCTCTTGAGTTGAATAAACAATTCGAAGTCTTTAAGAGATGAAGCTGTACATGTGATGGTCAAGGCAGAGGTAAGTACAAGCTACTTTGTAATCAGTGCCTAAATACATGTGTCTTTCATGGGTAGATTTTATCTTTCTTCCTTTAACATCATAATTACCTCTGAGGCAAATCTGAAGGCATGCTTTCTAATGGTAGCCCTGACTCATTTCCAATTGTGTGTGTGTGTGTGTGTGTGTGTGTGTGTGTGTGTGTGTGTGAGAGAGAGAGAGAGAGAGAGAGAGAGAGAGAGAGAGAGACAGGGAGGGAGGGAGAGAGGGAGAGGGAGTGAATTATGGTATGTCTGCACATTCTATAAAATCCAGCTCCTCTGCTTGTTTCTGCTAATGAGGACTCTGAACACAGAAGAAATGTTTCTATAAATCCAACCGGAGAGTGATTTATTTGGAATTGATGCCTTGTTTTGAGTCTTTCCTCTGATGTGTAAAGCATCACCTTGTATAAGCTGCTGTTTCCTCCTATTGGTTGTCAGACATTCTCATGAGACTGAGCTCTGCAGACTGTTGGAGAAGAAGTTTCCCAAAAGTAGAGCAATGTGTTTCTAAGAGAGAGTGGGGAGAGGGTGGAGAGGAAGAGAGAATCTTATCTAGGAGACAGAATTTCTCCAATTAAATGGAAGACTCTCTTCCTCGGTGTAAAAATACACAGGTAAAACCTCTCAGCTACAGACACCCTTGGCTGATACCGTGGGTGCATTTCTGACAAGAAGAAACGAAGTCTGACACAGGGATGACTTAGGTCAAGATCATAAATAATTAAGTTGATTTGGAAAAAAAAAAAAACCTTTCTGTTTTTTCACTCTGTGAAACTTAACAGCCTTTCATACTTGACCACTCACTTCAGACACAGAGTCTGAACACGCACATATTTTCATGTCATCTGCCCAGAGGAAGGGGATTACCGTAAAACTGAAAAAGAGGCAGATGGAGTGATTATGAAATATATCACGTTCTTTATAAGATGAAGATTAGTCATCACATGGAAAGTCACCCAAAAGGAGAGGGTAATGTTAGCACAAGTCTTGGCGGACAGATTAGATTATTTGCCGAAGAGTGAGCACGACACTCGAGACTGCTAATGAAATACATTCACATCCTCTCCACAAACAACATCGAAGCGTTGTTATTAAGTACCTGCTCACTTCTACTTGGCCACCTTTTTATCTGGTCACAAATAGTTCTGGTTGTTTTTGCCACAGAAGAATACAGAGCATTTAGAGAAAAGGCCCTTAAAAATACCCTAACCCACCCTAGACTGGGTACCCATGGTTCCGTGTTTCCATTCCTGTGGAATAATAGCAAGGCCCCCAAAGAGGACAAGTACCCTTAACGCTCAAAATAAACAGAGATGAGAACCTTTTCCTAATAAAAGCCTTGGTTCAGCTGCACTTGCTGAAACCAAATAAACAATCTCGAATTGACAGTCAGACAGAAATGTGTATAAATTATTCAGAATGAAATGTTCAAGTAATATTAACCTAAAGGTATAGTCATCAATTTTGCTCTGACGGATGGCATTGGGTAGTTAGTATTCAAGTGTTACTACATAAATAAAATTGATTTATGCTAACGGAGAAGCCTGAGAAAAATTTTTATCAGGATGCCCAAATTCTGTTCCTTCTGGCTTGATCAATCACCTCCCTACTGAACTGTGTATCGTTTTCTTGCAAAAGTCTTAGCCGAGAAATTGGGCTAAGGCAAAATGAATAATACATTTGCTGCAGTGTTAGACTAATGACCCTTAAGTGCTTTAAAAAAAATGAGCAGTGATGACTGCTTCCCTTATATGAACAGATTCTGGCTTTTCTCTTGCTCTTACGCTCTCTTTTTCTTAGAAAGAAAATAATTAAGTCTGGAGTTGGCTGCCTGTTTTGGAGGTAGAAGTGATGAGAGGGTGAAGGAATCAATAAAGCCAATCAAAGCCCATATGGAGTAACAGCCATTGGGTTTCCTGTCTTGCTCCTTCCCCCTCCATTCTGCTGCCCCCCTCCCCCGCTTGCCAGGCCTATTTTGGGTTCCAGAGCTCTCATTTGTGTTAATCATCTTCATATTTCCTTCTACTGTTTTTATAACGCTATTGTGTTATCATAAAGACATTGATCAAACAGTGACAGGCAAGACAGAAAGCTATTTACTTTGCAAAAGTAGAAGGGCTCTCCGACAGGGAATGCATAGTTAAAATCGGTGTCGGCGGGTGCTGGTAATGTGTGAACAATCTTCATCTCTCCCCAAGTGGGTCCCCAAAGAGACACATAGAGGCTCAAGTTCCGGTACCTGAATGTCTTTTAAAAATTTGCATAAAGCCACAAAGGAAAGACAAATGCCTATATTAAGCATGCCTAAAGAAAAGAGCTCGCACAAGCGTAATTAAAGGGAAAGGCAAAACCTTTGGCTGAATAACATAGGATTACTTTGAATTAACGTGTTCTAAAGTCACTGCAACAGCACTTGAGGTGGAAGTGAAGTATTTTGGGATTTAGAAAGGAAGAGACGCAGCCCCCATCGCGCGTGTGTGTGTGTGTGTGTGTGTGTGTGTGTGTGTGTGTGTTTTGAGAATGCATTTGGGTAGGCAGCTGCTGAAAAAGAATTGTTCACTAAGAAAGTAGTCATTTACAAACTAGCGTGGGGTCAGGTAACCTCATTATTCCCTTTGCGGTTGCCATTAGGTCAAAATAACAATCCTCTTTCCACTCCTTGCCTCTTAAGAAGCATGGGCTAGTTTTGCCCTTTTCACTTGAGCTTTTCATTCTCAGGAAGGATTAGACACCCCATCACCCCTGTTTCTTTTTCATTTCATTGCCATTCTGTCTTTAGGGGAAATCAGCCACACACTGTGTGATTCTTAGGTCCCTCAGTAATGTTTCTTAGAAACAAAACAAAACAGATGAATCCTTTTCAGGGAAGCAGCCCCAGTTGGATGGAGCTACCAGTGTAAAAAGAAACCAAATAATTTCACTATTTGAAAAAGGCACAGGGCATTATGGCTGTCAAATCCCCAAGGTCTCATGGTGAAGTCATTGATGCATTATTATTCTTAGGCTCCTCTTCTTTCAAATAAAAATGTAAAGGAAATGATTTAAAGCCGAAATGACACAACTGGATAGGAACTAAAATACATGTCCTGTGTTCGCTAATGCTGCAGCTCATAAAACATATGGCCTAATGGCCATGCAGCCATCAGGCCTTGGAGTCCTCTTGGTCTCAGCTAGAAGCACTTATTCACAAACAGGCAGACAGATAGACACATACGTACACACACACGCCACTAAATACACACACAGCCTTTCAGGTGGGCCTACTCCCTCGTCTTGCCAGGGGCTACTTCCCCACGTCGTTCCGGTGCACGTAGAAGAGAATATCGGCAGGTATTAAATTGGTGGCATAATAAGACCTTCTAGCTACTGGTAACACAGCAACTGCCACCAGCCTGTCCACGGAGCTACATAAATGTCTTTCAAACACCTGTTTCCTCCTCCAGCTTTCTCGTTTTCATCTGTCATTACGGTCTAATGATTTTATTATAAGGGCGAGTCTTTCTGCAGAGGTCGAGTCTAAGTTACATATAATGATATCATGGTGGGGATGGCAGAAGTGAAAGTCCTAATATAAATGCATATTTTGGGAAATAAGAAAGATTGACTATTAGCCAGCTAAGCATCGTACGAAGAGGTTAAGATGAGGACCAACAACAAGCAACATAAGGCCAAAGAAAGAACAAGAAAGGAAATAATCAAACTCTGAACAGATCCTATTTTCTTCATTTATAAGGAAAGCCACAGAGGAGGTAATCAGCTGAACCCAAAGCTAGACTTCAAAATATCATTAAAACAGACATTTTGGCAAGATGGGACCAGCAATAAACAACATGAGAAATCAAAATAGGGGAAATAAAGGATTGCTAGTAGGAGACAGGAGGGAACAGTCTGAAAAATTCCCTCTTGACTGTTCAACCTCTACAGACAGGATTGTTCCAATGAACACTAACCTCCCACTCCCTGAATTTGTCTTGGAAAAACAGCAAGCAGCTTATTAGAAAGCTGTACCCAGCTCTGCTGCTTTTTAGACAACCCAGGCTAGCATAGTAGGTGTTAACCACAGAGAAAAAACGGGGGGTTGATGGGGGTAACATGCAGGGACAAGGGAGAGGAGAAAATGGGTGGTGGGCATTGAGGAGGGCACTTGGGAGGAGCACTGGGTGTTGTATGTAAGCGATGAATCACGGGAATCCACCCCCGAAACCAAGAGCACACTATATATACTGTATGTTAACCAACTTGACAATATATTATATTAAAAAAAATTTAAATAAAGAAATAAAACAGCAAAAGGAAAGAAAAAAAAAAAAGAAGTGATGCTAGGAGTGACTGATTTACTAAAACCCCTTCCCAAATTCCAAACAGTATAAGTTCCTTTGCTGAAGTTATTACTGATGAAAAAAACTCTTATTAATCTTTACTGAAATAAGTAAAGTATTACCCAACTTGGATAATACTTATCTATTATGAGACCATGTAAAACATCAGTTATATTTTCGTTTCTTAACGCCATTCTTTTTGGAAAGGACAGATTTAAAAAAAAATTTTTTTTAAGTTTATTTTGAGAGGCAGAAAGAGTGGGGCAGAGAGAGAGGGAGAGAGAGAATCTCAGGCGGGCTCTGTGTTGCCAGCACAGAGCCCGACGGGGACTCAGACTCACGAACCGTGAGATCATGACCTGAGCTGAAACCAAGAGTCAGATGCTTAATTGACTGAGCCACCCAAGCACCCTTGGAAAGGATAGATTTTTAACCTGATAACAAAATTTTCAGTTCTCAGTTACCTCTGGTGACAAGAAAGCTGGGTTTTCTAAGTGTGTGGGGGGAGATATAAAAATCTGAGATAACTCAGCCTTTCAGGGTTTGGTTTTGTGGGTGTACTCACCCGAGGAGGAGGAAGGTCACTGGGTCTTCTCCAAGAATGGGAGAGCTGGATGGTTTTGTCCAGGGTTTTATAGTGTTTTGTTAAAGGAACACATGATTAAATATAAATCACTGAAACCCCAAGAGATTTTTTGGAATTTTATTGTCATTCTTCTTGTAATTTTATCAAAGGTGTGTCCTAAATGAATATCTCAAGTCGTAGTGACTAGAATAGAGTTCTCTGTTTTTAGGGAATAGGATTTTAGTCCCTAACATCTAAGAAGTAGGTGTATCTGCTTCCCTCTTGTGGGGTTTTTTAATTGAGCCATATTTGATATATAGCATTGCGTATATTTAAGGTGTACAACATGTGGAGTTGATGCATTTATGTATTATAATGTGATTTCCCCGTGGGAGAAGGCTATCCTGCCATCTGAGCAAACGCGGATGGACCTTGAGCATAGGATGCCAAGTGAGAGAAGTCAGAAAAAGACAAGTACTGTGGGAGGCAGGGTGTGCTGCTGAGACTGGCTGCTGGTAACGTGGTCGCTGTGCATTTCAGAGGAAAACTGACCTAGTCCCATGTGTTCATTTCCTCCCATCCTGCCGCGTCATGCAGAAAGTTCCTGTCGTAATATATCTTCGTGGTAGCCATTACATGGGTTCGGTTGCATCTTATTTTCGCTTAGTGTTTCCTAGAGGGAAATTGCAAAACCTTCCAGTGTTGATAAAGTGTTGGAGATGCCTTCATCCTACCAGCAAAACATACACAAACCCCCTCTGAGCCCCTCAGTTGCTTTGCCTAAGGCTCATCTTTGCCACTGTGTGTTGAAGTTCATTGGCTTTGGTTTTAGAGGTATCTTAAAATCTTTGTGTCCGATTCAAAGGGCCTTCACTCTTGTGCCTAACGTTTTCCACTTTACACACAAACACACACACACAACTGTTAGAATAAATGAAATAAACAGAAAGCCATGTGACGCTTGGAGACAGAAAGACTAGCATCAAAAAGCATTGTTGGTATTCTTTGTGGATCAGGATTCAGTGCAGTTTTTTAACCTCCATGTGGCTTCTCCAGTTGAGATAACTTCAGCCTCCCACTGCTCTTTTCTGCATACCCAATTTTGCTGTTAATGGTCTCCAGCTGTAGTTGGCTTACTTGAACAGTTTATTCTTGTGCTCTCATCTCTCATCTCGGAAGTAATTGCAAAGACAATGGAACTTGAGACACTGCTTAAGTGAGGAACTAATGATAAGTTTGTCCCCTGGCTAAGTAGCAGGCCACCCTCCAGCCTTACCTGCTTTCATAAATTATACGAGAAAACAGAAGCATCCAAGCAAGAATTCTTGCTTGTCCTTACTCTGCAAAATAGAATGTCTAGCACTTTATTAATGTTATTGAGAACACATTTGGTTATGTGCATTCCTTTGACGGTTGTAAATTGAAGCTGGGCAGTGAGTGAGTATGGACGCTTACCCCAGTGGATGCACAGACGGTCTCAGATGTTTCTTTCATGTTTTAAGACTGCACACCATTGAACGTCAAGTTTTGCAAGCTTCTTTTTCTTTGCTCACTCTTGGAAAGTCATTGACTCTATGACTTGCACTTTTATGTGTTAGACAACCATTTATTGATGCTCCATCAAGGGTTAGGGACCATTTGGCGTACAAGTCCTACAGACATGAACCAGTGGCTCAAGAACCCTCCCCTGTGGTGGCTTATAATGTGAGAGCAGACAATGAACTAACCAAGTTGTAAATAAATACAGTGATTTCAGATAGCATTAAGTACCAGGGAAAAAATAAAATGAGCTGATGTTGCAGAAAGGGACTTGGGGGGATGGGGAAGGTCTACTTTAGATTGGATGGTCAGAGAAGGTTGCACAGAGGAAGTGATACTGAGAAAAAGTGACATGCGAATGAACAAAAGGAGGAAGCCAAGTGAAGATCAAGAGAGAGAATCTAGGTGTAGAAAATCTCTATGTGCCAAGAGTTTAAAGCAAGAAAAATTGGAATGAAAAAAGAAATAGGGCTTTCGAGGCAGGATTTTAAGTGGAGAGTAAGAGAAAATGAGGTGAAAGAAATAGTCAGGAACCGGACTGTGTCAGTCCTTGAAGCCTCGTTCAGGAGTTTTGAGTTCTACTTCAGTGGAAATGAAAAGCTATTGGAGTATTTTAAGTAGAGATGTGCTATGATCCTGAGTTAATTTGGAAAATGTAATGACTCCCAAGAGACTACAGGCTGATGACAGGCTATTGAAGCAGTCTGGGCCGGAGACGACGGTGGCAACCACAGGCAGTGAGAGTACAGAAAGTGAGTGGATCTGGGCCTGTTTTGGAGTCAGATTTCAGAGAAGTTTCATGTGGTTGGATGGTGGTGCCATTTGCTGAGGGGAACCCTGGGGGAGTAACAGTAACAGACGAGGGCGGGGATCAAGACTTATTTTGAACATGCCCAGTTGAGGGAACTCTTAGGCACCTGAGTGGAGAGGCCAAGTAAGCAAGTGTAGAGACTGACCTGGCATATAGGAGATGAGACCCTTTTTAGGGGTTCTCTCAACTAATTCTGTGTATTTTTTCTTCACTCTGTGCCTAGCTTCCTCCATTGATACTTGGGATCCTACTGAAAATGCCTTTTGCCCATAAAGCTTTGTCTAGATTTAAATGGGAACAAAGTGGGGCGCCTGGGTGGCTCAGTCGGTTGAGCGTCCGACTTCAGCTCAGGTCGTGATCTCACCGCTCGCGGGTTCGAGCCCCGCGTCGGGCTCTGTGTTGACAGCTCAGACTGCTTCGGATTCTCTGTCTCCCTCTCTCTCTGCCCCTGACCTACTCGCATCCTGTCTCTGTCTCTCTCAAAAATAAATAAACATTAAAAAAAATTTTTTAAATAAATAAATACATAAATGGGAACAAAGTGTAAGTGGTAACTCCCTCTGAAGTCTTGATGACAGTATGATCGCTAGTCATCCATCAGATACCAAGACAGTAAGGTCTAGATACATGATAATCAGTAATTATCCACATGTCATGCCTTAAGATGGTCCAGTTGAGTATTTATATCCCACTCTGGGCATATTTCCTATTGCAGTATGTGTGTGATTCTAGTATGACTTGTGGAGACTGGTGCAGTCTTGTGTGTGAGGAAGGGTAATAAATACTATTTAATACAGACAGTGATAAATGAATCTAAATAAATAGCTTACATTTTCAAAAGGGCCTTCAAAATATTGCCTTCATCAAATGTAAAATCCAGTTTGTTTTCAGTATGCTTTTACTTTGAGTCATGGGTAGTTTTTATTAAAAGTTTGTACAATAAGAAGTCTTTTATTCCCACATTTGGAGGAACAGAATTGTTTTTAAGTTACTTACTAAAACAGTTGCTTACCTACTTTATCAAGTAACGACTTATTCCAAATCAGCAGGAGAATGAAAAGGACTGTACCACCTGTGTATTTTTATGAAGTTAAGCAAACTGATAGATTTTTTTTCACATTTTAAATTTATTAGAGAGCAATCATTTCTCCTGGTTCTACGGGCTTGCCTCATCCTTGCTGAGTATTTCTAATGAGCATCGTATGGATTGTAATCTTGTAATGAAGAAATTAGCCAACAACATTTCACCCTAATACAAAGCACACATCACTTTCAAGCTCTCTCCTTGCCCACCTCCTTATTTGGAAGGCTAATCTAATATGGTATCCTTGAAGAATGACCAGGCGGTAAAGAATTTCGTATAAATTTCAGCTTAGGCTGTTGTTGATGTAGTAAGAACTAGCTAAGGCAAATATACACAAGTAAAACACTTCACGTACAGGAGTGTGCGTTTCAACCATGGCAGAAGATAATGCCACTCGAGAGACAGTGCTGGAGGAAGTGAAATTCAATGGAGCTGAGCCACTCGGTGAAACAAATCATTTGACTTTCAAATAAACAGTCTGGTCTCATGACTTGCAAAGAGTTGCCGAATCTTGGAAACTTTATGGAACATGGATTTTGTAAAACCATTGTATTTAGTGCACATACTTGAAGCGATCATAAGAATACTGGAAATGTCCAAGTGTCACAGTAGAAGGCACTAAATGTCAGGATGGACATTCTGAAAAAGATTTGGGGATCTGTGACCTGAAGGCAGCAGAGCATTTGGGTTAAGAGCCTGCATTTAGAGGTCTGCTTTTTTAAAATTTTTGTTAAGGTTTATTTATTTTTGAGACAGAGACAGAGCATGAATGCGGGAGGGTCAGAGTGAGGGAGACACTAGAATCCGAAACAGGCTCCAGGCTCTGAGCTGTCAGCACAGAGCCCGATGCGGGGCTTGAACTCACAGACCGCGAGATCATGACCTGAACCGAAGTCTGACGCTCAACCGACTGAGCCACCCAGGTGCCCCTAGAGATCTGCTTTTAAATCTTACTGTTTTCAGGGGCGCCTGGGTGGCTCAGTCGGTTAAACTGTTAAGCGTCTGACTTCAGCTCAAGTTATGATCTTGTGGTTCATGAGTTCGAGCCCTGTGTCGGGTGCTGTGCTGACAGCTCGGAGCCTGGAGCCTGCTTTGGATTCTGTGTCTCCCTCTCTCTCTGCCCCTGCCCTGCTCACACTCGGTGTCTCTCTCTCTCTCTCTCTCTCTCTCTCAAAAATAAATAAAAGTATTTTAAAAAATTTAATCTTAATATTTTCACTTACCTGCAGACACTCGTTCTATACCCTTCACAACCTCAGTGGCTCTCTCACATGCAAGGTGGAAGAAATGCTAGCACTTACTTCACAGATGTATATGATAGTTAAATTAGACATTGCAATGAGTTGCCTATCACAGTGTCCTACACATAGCACTTATAAATGTTGTTTGTTGCTGTCATCATTAATTATGCTGACTGGACACTATAAGAGGTCATTTTGAGAGAGAGAGAGAGAGAGCACGAATGAGACTGGGGGAAGGGCAGAGAGAGAGGGAGACAGAGGATCCGAAGTGGGTTCTGTTCTGAAAGCAAAGAGCCTGATGCAGGGCTCAAACTCACAAACTCTAAGATCATGACCTGAGCTGAAGTCGGACACTTAACTGACTTGAGATCCAGGCATCCCATAAGAGGTCATTTTGAGAATGATCTTAAAGCTTTTGAGCTCTAAGAAAATATTTAAAACCCCTAGGTAGGAGACATTCTTTCATATACATGGTTGAAATGTTTTTGTTTTGTGTTTATTGTGGACTTAGCTCTTGAAGGTTTTCTTTGCTGCCGCCAGAGTTTGACATGTATTCAGTTAACATCCATCTGCTCTGTTTATTAAGAAAGATCAAGCATTTATGCTTAACCTGAGATAGATCATGGTAATCCAAAAAAAAGCAGAACTGAGTTTCTTTCATGTAGGAACTAAGAGATGCGGAAGGAAATTATTTGAGTTATATGAGAAATGCTCTAATTCAAAATAAAGTGTTAAGGCAACACAGAAAGGCCAGTGCTTGATGAATTCTGCAAAGGGATGTAAAGAGAACCTTCCAAGGGAAGTGATTTTTAACCTGAATGTGGGAGTTTGCCAGGGAGACGAGAAGAAAAAGGCCATTTCTAGTAGAGAAAATATCACATCCAAAGGTGAAAATAAAAGCAAGTTAGTGGTTTGACCTAGCTAGAGTTAGGTGGGGAAGGAAGAAGGAAAACTGGAAAGATGAACAAGGACAGATCTGTGTTTTGTTCAGGAATTTCAGCTCTGTTCTGTAGCGACTGAAGATTTGAACATAGGAGAGACATGATCAGGACTGAGTCTTGGAAGGAGCATCCTGGTCCCTGAATAAAGCTCTCATAGGAGAGAAAAAACTAACATAAAGAGACTAGCAAGGGAGTCCAGGTGAAAGTTCGTAAGATTCTCACCTAAGGTTCTGGTCGGAATGGTGGAGAAATGGTAATTGAGATAAATTTAGAGAGGAAACAGACAGGACTTAGTCATTCTTCGTTTAAAATATTTGACAGAAAATGGAGAGTCAGAGACCATTGCCTTCTTTGTTGGGTACAAGTCCAGCAAGTTATGGGAAAAATAACTTTATTAAAAATGGTTTTAATAGCATTTCTTTAAAAAATTTTTTTTAACATTTATTCATTTTTAAGAGAGAGAGCGAGAGACAGAGCACAAACAGGGGAGGGTCAGAGAGAGAGGGAGACACACAGTCTGAAGCAGGCTCCAAGGTTTGAGCTGTCAGTGCAGAGCCCAACGCGGGGCTCGAACTCACGGACCGCGAGATCATGACCTGAGCCGAAGTCAGACACTCAACCAACCGAGCCACCCAGGCGCCCCTCTCTTACTCTGTAGACAGTAAGAATGGCAGGAAGACCCTGTTCCCCTTTGCCCAGATCTGCTTTTCATTGTAAGCATCAGCCTGAACTAATGAAACTAGAGTTTTGGTTACTGTTTCCCCCCCCTTTGCTCAGCCGTTATAGTAGACACATGAGCTATGCGTTTGGGCACAAGTATAAGGAATTGAACCAGCACACAAATACAGTATCGAATTACGTACATGTTATTCACTAGTGAAGTAGGGGAAAGACACAAACCTTAACATCATTGACTCAGGGAGGTGAGGTGGAGAGTAGTGCCGGGATTCAAGCAAAGGGGAACATCGCTGGAGAAGGCTCAGGGGGAGATGAGTCTCCGATAGCCTGTTGCATGGGATTCTGAGGAAAGAGGGAGGAGATCAGCTGAGGCTTACAGATGAAATCTGTCATCTAGATCTAACCTCCCCCCATCCCCCACCACCGACAACCTCCATATTTTTCTTTGTCTCGTGTCTCTTTTGCCCTGAAACAACAATCAACTTGTGACTTATCATTTCAGAAGGAATCGTACTAGAGGTTGTCTGAACCACTGGGAATTCCTGGGCTCAGCTTGCTAATTAAAGTAATCATAGGAGCGCCTGGGTGGCTCAGTTGGTTCAGCCTCTGCCTCTTGTTTTCGGCTCAGGTCACGATCTCACAGTTGGTGGGATCGAGTCCTGTGTCAGGCTCTGTATTGACAACGTGGAGCCTGCTTATCATTCTCTCTCTCTGTCCCTCCCCCACGCGCCCTCCCCCATAAAAATAAAATAAATAATCTTTAAAACGGTAATCATAAACAATAAATACATTTACAACAGAGAGAAGTTGTAAATAGAGAAATGGATGGCATTGCCAGAAAATAAACGAAGGAACACTTTCCACTTTGTGTTGGGAGAAAGGAAATGGGTTAGGCCAAATTATTCCAGAAACTGGGACTCTAGTTCAGAACCACAAGGAGAGAATTAATGAAGCAGTTGGGAGCTGAGTACGATGGAACAGGGACAGAAGTACGAAGGAACTTGCTCTAAATGACCCCATACATGAAAAATCTTCACTGAAGAATTCCCAAAGGTTAACAGGCCGGACATAGTAGATGGTGAACACCTGCTCTAAATACTTTCCCAGAAAGTATGTGTCGCGCATAGGGATGCTTTCCATCAGCCTTCTCTCAAAAGTCGCACCCTGAGCAGAACTGTCTGAGCTACGGGACATAGAATGACATTCGCTGCCTGTCTCCAATGTGAAGAAAATTCAAGCATCTCTTGACCAAGTCATCTACAATGAGAATATCAAAAGTAAACAACCCCCTTTATGTATAAATAGACATTTAAGGTCTTAAGACTCACACAAATGAAAGCATTCCTAGAAAGTGGAGAGAAAAAAAAGTGGTAAAATACTAGGAGCTTATTACTTTCCAGAGTCCTACGTGGCTTCTGGGAATAAAAGCTCGAACACGGCAATAAACAGTACCGTGCTTGGTCAATTTTAACTGTTACTCAGATCTCCCCTTGGCAAAAATGAAAAAAGAAAAGGAAAACCAAAACCTTGCTTTTTCTGGGGGGCGTCTGGTTGGCTCAGTCGGTTGAGCCTCCACCTTCGGCTCAGGTCAAGATGTCGCGGTTTGTGAGTTCGAGCCCCGAGTCGGGCTCTGTGCTGACAGCTCGGAGCCTGGAGCCTGTTTCGGAGCCTGTGTCTCCCGCTCTCTGCCCCTCCCCCACTTGTGCTTGCGCGTGTGCTCTCTCGTAGATACATACACATTAAAAAATAGTTACAATAAAATAAAAGGTCACTCTGTACAGCGTGTTGGGAGTGAGACAGTCAGTGTGAAGCTCTGCCTCCTCTCACAAAAGAGGCAACAGATACTGATTTGAGCATCTGGAAATCCCACCCGGGGGAGACCATCAAAATGTTTTGTAACCTTAGACGGAGGGCAAGACGAATGCCCAAGAAAGTGCTTCTCTGGCTCGTGCAGCCTCACTCGGTGTGCGACATTGCTGACGGTGGCAAAATCTGAGGAGAAGCAGAAACACGAGCTCAAGGTGGGTGAAACGAACTCTTATTTCAGTCAGCAGTACTGAAATGATTTTCATCTAAAGAAATCACCCACCCCCACGACTCCTCCGATGCTTTTAAGGAAAGTCTTCGAGATGGTGTGTCTTAAGAAGTGAAGAAGCAGTTGGTGGCCTGTGTCCAAGTCTACAGGAAAAGTCCTCATACGCTCAAAAAGATAGACCCTGCAGAGGGAGAGTAGGTGTTCTGTGACAGTGAGATATTCCACAATTAAATGAGCGAACCACCTGATTTTCGAGTGGATTTCAACCACTAGATCGAGGTTGATCTTACCCCTCCCATGATAGTGACATCAGCCCAAAATTAAATGCCGTATTTCCATGAACACAGAGATTGATTTTTAAATTGCTGTCTGTATGAGTTATGATTAGCACTTCTTTGCGAGCTGAGAGGCATAAACTCAGGGGCAAATTCAAGTGGAAAATGCTGTGCCATTATGGTGAGTGTTGATTCGTGTCAGATGAGTGATTATAATGCCGCCCGTCCCACCTAATACTGCAGACTGTCAATATGGGGTGAGCGAGTTTTCTGTGGCTCCTGGGCCAGGCTTCGTCTGAGACACCCAGGTGGTGCCTGGCATCCATTTCACCATGAGCACGAAATGGTGGGGCTCCTGGGTATCAGACTGGTGATAAGCCACATTGTCTCAGTGACTCAGTTACTCCCTAACTACTGGTAGACAATGTAGGGAAAACAGTGCTTAGTCTTCCAGTTGACCAGGCTAGCATTTCAGCAGGTTTTCATTTGAGTAAATTGTCTTTTCCATGTACTGAATTGTACCCTGGGAGATTGGAAATACTGAACAGAGCTTTCTCAAAATGCCTTGTTGATAATCAAGTAGGAACCGAGACATTATAAGAACATGAATCTACCGAAGAGCAACAGAACCGAGGGGTTGCAAAGACTCGGTCCACTTGCCCTGTTTTTCCCACCTCCGGGGACCAAGAAGGGGTTCCCTCTTTGTCCATTCACTTCCTCACTTACTTGGCCTGTAGCTCTGAGGCATGTGGCTCTATAGCTAAACTCTCCAGCATTGCGTCCTGGTACCATTTGGAGCCAAGGCAAGTATTTATCTTACCTGTGTTGTGGTTTTCAACTGTGAGTAGAAATAAAAGCACATTCCTAAAAAAGTTACAGTTAAAACTAAACTCGTCAACATAGTGTTTGATGAGTGTCACCTGTTATCGTTGATCGACAAGGATTTATTGTGCACCGATGACACACATTTCCTGACAAATAAAATTTAGTCTTTAGAAGTCCCGATGGGTCTCTGTTCCGTCGTGATATCCATACCTTCTTTCATTTAAATGTCATCGTGTTTTAAGTAAAGTTTTAAGATATGTGTGATAAATGAGGTAGCCTGTCTTTGAAAGAATGTTATGTCTGATAATCATTTGGGAGGGGAAGAAAACTCAAGGTAGAATTTTATAACCGAATGAAAACTTGTCATTCCGATATTTAACGGTTCTCAAATAGTTGTGAAGTTTCCCGATAAGAGTCATATGATGGGAAGAAACAGTCCCCTTGTGTTGTTCAGTAGTCATGATCACTCTGTAGTTAAACACCCGGGGAGCCTTGAAAATGATCCTCATATAAATTTCTCTCCCTTCTATATCATAACTTACTTTTGTCCCTTTATTATTTCTATTTTTACCTCTTTGGCCATGTGCATAGTTTTGTTACTTGAGGATCAGTTGGGATTCTTTGTGTTGCAAGGGGCAGAAAATTCAACTTCAGGACAGAGAGTTTCCTGTCTTAGGTACATGTAAAGTTTAAGGGCAGGGTTGTTTAAGTGCCAGCTCGTATAACATCACCAGGACCCAGGCTCTGTGCTGCTGTGAACTCTATTCTCTTCCATGCTGGCTTCATTCTCAGGCTTCCCATGGTGGCAAAAATGGCTCCCGGCAAATCTAGGCCCACCTCCTCCTAGATTTGGGTCTCACAAGAAAGACGGTGTACCTTTCTCCCAACAGTATCAGCAAAAGTCTCATTGGCTCTCCTTGGCTCTTTGGATCACATGTCCATTCTGAAGTAGGCTTGATGTTGGGGAAAGTAATCCTTTGGGTGTCATGTCCTGGTCACAGAGCTGCCCCTGGAGCTGGGGTTAAATGAATCCCACTGGAAGCATAAAGCCCAAGATAGGCGTAAGGAAAATTTACATAGAGGAAAACTAGTGTGTTGTTATCAGCAGACAGCCCGGTGGGCAGCAAAAGCAACCTTGACTCACCATATCCATCCTGTAGTTCCGATCCTGCCGAAGCTGTACTGAGAGCGCCCAAATCATCCTTCTTACCTCTTGCATAAAATCCAGGGTCTGTATGTGGCGTTCAAGGCTTTTGACCATCCTAATTTGTTTCATACCATATTGTCTCTTGCATCATGCCCTCTAGTTTGTTTCTTTTTTTATTTTAGAGAGTGCGAGTGGGGGAGGGGCAGAGGAAGAGAGAGAGAATCTTAAGCAGGCTCCATGCTCAACACAGAGTCCAGTGCGGTGCTTGATCCCACAACCCTGGGATCGTGACCTGAGCTGAAATCAAGAGTCAGACGCTTAACCGACTGAGCCACTTGGACTCTCCAAGGCTCTAGTTTATTTTTGAAAGATTTCCATCCTTTTTTGATTTTCGATTTCCTACCTGTCTCCCCCATTCATCTTCTTCATATCTTTTCTATTACACAATAAACTTTTCACGTCAGAATGATTAGGAGTGTCATTTTACACAAGAGAACATTGAAATGCAAAGAGAGTTAAGGAACTTGGCCAAGGTCATGCTATCATCAGTCCTCAGGGTTGAATTTTCCTCAGGCGTTCTGGATCCATAGTCTTTCTTCCTAACTGCGCTCTTTTGCCTTCGTTAAATAAGGTGGACACCTGAATGATATCATATCCTGCATCATCATCAAATACACAAAAACATGTGTCATGTCTGGGACCTTGCTTACCTTTATTTTCTTTATAAGGACACTGGTATTTCTCACTGGTGTGATACTTTGTTCCTGTCTAGGCTCCATTTTGTAAAGTGTGACAGTCAAGCAGATTAGAGGGATCTGCACATGGGGTTTGAAAAATTAAGTTGTGGTCAATATTTTTAAATGTCCCCATTTCATCATTTTGAGTTTAAAGGTAAAAAATACCGTAGGGGTGCCTGGGTGGCTCCGTCGGTCGAGCATCCGACTTGGGCTCAGGTCATGGTCTTGAGGTTTGTGAGTTCAAGCCTTGCATCGGGCTCTGTGCTGACAGCTCAGAGACTGGAGCCTGCTTCAGATCTGTGTCTCCCCCTCCCTTGCCCATGCTCTGTCTCTCTCTGTCTCTCAATAATAAATAAATGTTAAAAAAATTTAAAAAAATATTGTATAAACATTATTCACCATCAAATATTAGATGTCTACAGAGGAACAAAACACAGTCCATGGTCTGAAAGGCTTGTTGTCCAGTTAAGAAGACAGAATTATATACAAATTCAACATCCTGATTTAGGGTCATTCTTAAAGGTTGACAAAGGTAGTTGCTTTTACTCCTTAACTACTTTCTTGGTATTTGGGGAGGGATAGGTTTCCAGCACTAATAACCAAGATTTAAGATGCTTTTACTATTGTGAATGAACGAATAATTATTATAAACATTGGGGCACCTGGGTGGTTCAGTTGGTTAAGTGTCTGACTCTTGATTTTGGCTCCGGTCATGATCTCATGGTTCATGAGATCAAGCCCTGTGTCGGGTTCTGTGCTGATAGTGGGGAATCTGCCTGGGATTCTTTCTCTCTCCCTCTCTCTCTGCCCCACCCCCAGTTGCGGGCACTAGCGCTCTCTCTCTTGCTCTCGAAAAATAAACTTTAAAAAATTACTATAAACGTAAACTTAACGTTTGGTCATTTTCCATTCAACAACAATATCAGGCACCGTGCTAGGCATTGGATATTAAAGGATGAACTCAGTTGATGTGCTCGTTGCCTTCATGGCACCTGCCTCTTAGGAGGAGGCCGTTAAGTAAGAATATTGCTGAATTTGTAACTGAACATTCTGTAGGAACTGCCTTGAAGGAGGACTGATAGAGAGTGCCACAGGGTCCATCAATATGTGGGGTCCTCGGTTTCCCAAGAATGACGTGTTAATCTGTGACCTGAAGAATGAGTAGAAAGAAACCAGCCGAGGATCGAGAGAAACAGAGTTCCACTTAAAGGACACAGGTGTGTGGAAAAGATGTTGATGCAACAAAGAGCCTTCAAGGAAGACCAGGATCTGTGGAGTAAGGTCGGTGTCAGATGAGTAGCTGGAAAAGAAGGTAGAGGAAGAGGAAGAATATGAAACACAGGGTCTTGCAGCCATGAGAAGCATGGATTTTTTGTTTGTTTGGTTAGAGAGAGAGAGAGAGCATGAGCCAGAGAGAGAGGCAGTGAGAGAGAGAATCTGAAGCAGGCTCCACGCTCAGCGCATAGCCCAACACAGGGCTCAGTCTCATCACCCTGGGATCACGACCTGAGCCAAAATCAGAAGTCAGATGCTCAATCGACCATGTCGCCCAAGTGCCCCGAGAAGCATGGATTTTAAGTCCAGTGGGAAGCCATAGACAATTTGAAGCCGGAAGGCATATTGAGATTTTAACAAGATGATTCTGGACGCCAGGCAAAGGTGGCAAGCCTCCTGTCAAGAGGGAGTTGTCTAGTGGAGGGCTAGAAGTTAGAGGTGGACATGACTAGAGGTGGACATATTTGAGAACCATTTGAGAGGTAGTATCTAGAGTGATGTCTCATTTCTTATCTTTACTAGGAAGTTTGAGAGACCATTTACTAAAAATCATGTCTTAAAGTAGTCACATCTTTTTTTTTTTAAATAACATTTATTTAATTTGAGAGAGCGAGTGAGTGGGGGAGTGACAGAGAGGGCGAGAGAGAGAATCCTAAGCAGGCTCTGCATTGTCAGTGTGGAGCCTGACACGGGGCTCAAACTCAGAAACCGTGAGATCATGACCTAAGCTGAAATCCAGAGTCAGACCCTTACCTAACTAAGCCACCCAGGGACCCCAGGTCGAAAGATCCTTAATGAGTGGGACAGGTAGTCAGATCCAAAGTACATTCATTTCCGAATGAATGTTCTATACTGGATTCCCCTTCTAGTTTTGAATAAAGACCACATGTAAGAACTTGTTCTCTGGCTCCTGGAGTGGAATATAATCTTTCCCAAACTGATCCTTTCCTGCCTCCACATTGTTTTCCTTATAATTTCCGCCTGAGAACCAGCTGGAGAAACAGATGCTATCTGTACTGAGAGGTTTCTCTTGAAAGTCATGACATTTACTGACAGTCCGCATATTAGAGTGGTCCACAGTGTTCCCATCTGCGGGCTTCCCCCAGAAGCAGCTGTCCCTAGGCTTCTTCCAGAAAGGTTAGTTCTTTGCTCTTAGGCACTCTGTGTTTTATCTCCTGGCTAGTCTGTCCCTGCCCAGTGGGAACAGGTGTGTGAAACTCATGTTTCAGCACGATTCTGAACTTGTAACCACACTTGGTTTGCACAAAAGACTGATAACCTTTCCTCATTTCCCTCATTGTAAAGATAAACCCTTGTGGATTTATGTTGTTCTGTCTGAGAAATTCTGATTTCATTTTAAGGAGGTATTGTGATTAGGACTCTGAAATAACATCTTCTTTTGTAACTGGCTCTGACTTTATAAGAGTATAACATTGTCAGAGAACGATGAATAATCCCAATATTGTGAAGTTTATAATTCTCTCTCATATACACTGTCATGTTCTTGACTATCTCCATAATAATTAATGGGAGATATTGGTATTACTAATTTTATGAGACATTTGAGACTCAGAGGGTCTAAGTGAACTGTCCAGTGTTATGCAACTATAAAATGTTGTCTCAGGTTTTAAATTCACCACCAACTCCAAGGTCCTTATTTTTTGTTTTGTCACAATAACTCATTTGCTGTAAGAGGTGAAGACGTTTTTATTGCAAGGTAGTCTACATTCTATTTGGATGTCACGTTTTTTTTTTTTTAATCAAGGCCTCCAGAAGTATTCATAGCAATTGCTGTAATGGTTCTAGAACATTCAGAACATTGGACACAAGCTCGTAATGCCTAGAAGGGTTAGTTCATTTTGAACCAAGAAAAACTCTCTTCCACAAGCAGCATTCTTGACTCTTCAGATAATTATAAATTTGTTTCTTAAGTTATTACAAAAAAAAATAGGAAAAGAATGTAGGCTGTGTACTCCAGCAAACAAAATTCAGAGTACAAGCTTTACAGCCAGTAGGTGAAATATTTTCATGTAGCAAAGGCCACACTTCCCTTACCACATGTCACAGCCGCTACCTCAACTCACGGGAAACAGTAGCCATTAGGACAGCCTCTGCTGTAGAATGCAGAACATTGCTCCAGGGAAATCTCACCAACCCTCTTCCAGAAGTCTAAATTTTATTTTTGCTTTCCATGTTTTGAAAGCATGCCATATGAAAACACATAAACTCTCTGGAAATAAAGCCGCGTTTTGTAGCACCTCCGTACGTTTATGTTGTTATTGCAACGCTCGAAAATTATTTTAATGTTAACAATTCGAGTAACAGAAATGTGGAGATGAGAGTCTGACTGGGATTGTAGAGATGACGTCATCTCCCTGAGGAAGAAGGCCGTGCCAGAAGTTGAGTCCAGGAATGCTGAGCTCCACTCGAGTAGCCAGAAGGGTGAGAGTGGGTGGCAACGATGAATATGTTAATACAGGTAAAGTCGATGTTAGTTCCTCAACTAGCAAATGGACATACCTGGGTGATCTCTTAACATCATTAATTACTTCTAAAGATTTTATATATAATCCACTTGGGACCCCCCCCCCCCCCCCCCCACCAAAGTGTCCATATTAGATTGAGAGGACATATGTTTAGAACAACCAGAACTATTTGAGGAGAGTTCACCATAGGCCACGGTCAAGCATAATATTCTTTTTTTCTTAAATGTCTATTTTTGAGAGAAAGAGAGAGGGAATGCGAGTGGGGGGGAGGGGCAGAGGGAGAGGGAGGCAGAGAATTCCAAGCAGGCTCCATGACATCAGTGCATAACTCGCAAACCGCAAGATCATGACCTGAGCTGAAATCAAGAGTCTGACGCTTAACCAGCTGCATCACCCAGGTGCCTCTCAAGCATAATAGTCTAATGAAGCCTGTTTGTTACCACCTGTTGTGATGGTTACTTTTTGGGTGGCTGGGCTCTAATACTCATTTATGTAGTCAAACACTAATGTAGGTTTTTCGTGAAGGTATTTTATACATTTGGTTAACATCTACCTACCTACCTACCTACTTGTCTACTTATCTATCCTTTTCTTTCCCTGGAAACCTTAATTTATAAAGATTTTGGTACTAAGAGTGGTTCTAGAAGGACAGAACGTTGTCAAAGAGGAATTTTCTGAAATAGATCTTGAGTGTCTGGAATTGCTTCTCTAATGTGATTCGCTTTGAAGATGGTAATGACTGTGTCCAGTGGCAGAGAGGACCCTGATAGTCCATGGTTTCATATGGAAGTAGAGGTACACAAAATATCACCATTAGCTACTCCTGGTCAAACATAAAAGACAAGGCTCCAGGCGACTGTCGATCTCCTCAGGACCTATCCCTACTACCCCCCCTCCACACCTGCCTTTAGACCTATAATTGGACTCAAGTCCCAGGAGGTTCCAAAGGGTGAGATACTCCATACTCAAAAAAAAAAAAAAAAAAAAAAGCATGTTTACAATTTATGGAGGCAGAAGGCTGGGGAATATATGGGGGAATGGACACAAAGGGCGTGCACTAATAGTGGAAGGAACGTAAAGTTGGACAAGGCTGACTTGATGGCTGTGGGAGCACTAGGCAGAGATTGTGAATTTAATGATGCAGCTTGGGACTGTGGCATTAGCATTCTGATTGGTTGGTGGGCTGGCTGAAACTTGGCACTGAAAGTTTGGTACACTGTACAGGAAGGGATTCAGGGGCTTAGGAAGATTGACTTTTGGAGTGGATTTACCATTTAATACCTGCTCACTCACCATGGAAGGGTTCAGAGGACACACCTCTCACTACGTCTGTGAGAAAGACATTGTGAAGGGAGCCCAGTATCCTTGAAGTGCTCCATGATCGCTCTTCTTGTCAGAAATTATAGTGGGAACTGCTACATCTGATTGAGGGAACCTAAATGCAGTGGGGTTAGTTGTATCCCGGGGTGGTGGGGCCAAGTGGCAACAGTTGAGAGCCGGAGGCAAGGTGGACATAGTTTCTGTAATGGACAGCAGAGTCAGACAACAGTGAGAATAGTCTGACCGATAAAGACCTGTAACATCGGCTAGTTGATCATGGTGTTCGTAGAAGTGAAACCCATAGCAAGCCTACTAAGCCCTTACTTGATTTGTATCAGTGGAACAGTTCTAGGTCAAGGCAACAAAAGTCTAACTTGAATCACAAAAACAGAGTCGGGGCTCCTCAACCAGTCCACCCGCTTGAACCAGTTCTCAGACCCAGAACCTCTTGAATAAAGGAGGGGGTGGGTCCCCTTGAGGAGGGACCATAATGTGCTATCAAAACGATACTGTTTAATCTTTATCCCAGCCCTCGCAAAGGGACCGGCAGCCTTTGACGAGTGACTGCGTACTGGGGAAAAGGGATCGATCAGGCCTTTTCCCTGTACTGCTAGATAGGGGCTCTGAGCTGACACTAATTCCAGGAGACCAAAACTGTCACTCTGGTCTGCCAGTCAGAGTAAGGGTTTATGGAGGTCCAGTGCTCAGGGGTGTTTTAGCTTGGGTCTGTCTCACAGAGGATCCAGTGGGTCCCGAAGCCCATCTTGATGCCTTCTAGAAGGCATAATTGGAAAAGATGTATTTAGCAATAGGCAGAATCCCCACATTGGCTCCTTAACTTGTCAGATGAGGGCTGTTAGGGTACTGGAGGCCAAGTGTAGGTCATTTAAATTAATTAAATGTTTAATTTACATTTACGTTTATAGATTACTTTTATGAAGGTTAGAGCAGTGTATTGTTCTGTCAGTGAAGTATATATCCCCATGTCCTTACCAGCGCTGGATGTTAGTTTTCAATGTTATGAATAAAAAAAGAGATCGTGTTTGTATTATATTTTGAATGTCCTTGGTGCCAGCACGATTGACCACATTTTCATGTGGTTAAGAGCCAGTTGATATTTCTTTTTGTATCCCTTGTTTCTTCTTTTCCTGTGCCCATTTGTTTTTTTTTTTTTTTTTTTTTTGCATAGTTCTGCTTGCCTTTTTGTACAGAAGCAATCTCCAAGAGACTTTGGTCTTTGTTGAATATGGCCCTTCAGTCTACATAATGTATCCATAAACATGAAGAAATCAGGTCAGTGTTTATGTGGATCATTGCAGTCTAATTGCACTGACAACATCCCCCCCACCACCCCCGCCCCGGTGAGAAACAAAAGGACCAGCAGGAAGGTGACGATGTAGACCTTGAAATTTCTGTTGGTGGCACGGCAACTAAAGAAATTCTCAAGAAAAATCATCTTGTCAACTTCCTAAAACCAGAAATGTATTTAGACTGCAATATAGATCTAATGCCCAGCTTGCAGAATTGCAGAATTTTCCAATTTGGTCTTGCTCCAGGTTAAAAAACGTACCAGCTGAAAAATGTGAATTGGAATCATTTGCCATCCGTTCGTAATGTAATGACTGATTTCCCACTCTAGATTCAGTGAGCTGCAGGCGGTGGGTTTGAACCAAGTCCAGGTGGAAGGGGGCCAGACATATTAAATTTAAGGCCTCTATTGCACAACTCCCTACAGAAATTGTGCAAATAATGTAGCTGAAGTGCTCTCTGCATGCTGTGTAACCCAGCTCTTTTGGCAACCTGATTAATTCCTTGCCCTTTTCTATACTATGCACAGTTAGGAAATATACTAAAAGGTGACAGAACCCATAATAGAATCTGTCAACGTTATCCTCTTAATTTTCAGTTTAGAAAAAATTTTTTTCGAAGTAGTCCTCTTGAAGCTAAGGTATAATCATTACCCACCAGCGCTGTCTGCCTTTGTTAATCCCGCTAATGTCGGTCACGTCCAAGTCCAACCCAGAGCTGCTGGTTACTCTCCATTGATGTTGTATTCTACAAAGATAAAGATAAATAGACACCCAAGCTCATAAAACAACTGGCCCCATCCATATAAAACAGCTTTTAATTGGACTACTTGAAATTGGACCACCAACCACGTCAATGCCGATTTCTCCGTATAGTGTAAGCGTATACACACAGCCTTCAGAGACTGAGCTTCTACGAACCCTGACCCTGATTTTTGTGTCTTCTCTCAAAAGGAGGCCATGAAACAAGAGTAACTTGTGGGCATAAGTAATGAGATACATTTAATCCAAAACTTGTGGTAACTCCAGTGTGAGCCTTTAGGAAGACGGAGGTGTTGATGCTTTCAAGGTTCCAGGGAGAAAGGCATGCCAGGAATGACCTACCCAACTCTCCTCAAGTCCTTGAAAGCTGAGGCATGTCAGAAGGAACTCATGTGTTAAGTGGATACATTTCTTCCCCCAAGTAGGAACATTTTAGAGGTGCCTTCTATCCTACTCCTTTTTTACTTGTGAATTCTTTTCTAATTGCACACTAGGAACCAAGGGATAGTTCAGTATTTGGCAAATGAAGTCTAACATATGACTTAGAAGTCAATTTGGCAAAAACAGGGGTGCAGTGACTTGGTGCATTGGTGATCTGGGGTAATGAATGTCTTGGCAGCTCGACGGAGGATTGTGTTACAAGTCCTGGCGGGATTTAGCACCATTGGAAGCTGAAGAAATGAGTCAGGATGGATTTTATTAAGGCAACCTGTAGTCAGAGTCCGGTTTTGCTTTTGTTTTCTGGATTTTGATTTCTAAATGCTTCCTTAAGAGCAGGTGACTTAGTTTAAATGGGAATGAACAAACAGCCCCAGGAATTAGTCACCAATTTGCTTTTAAGTGTCATATTTCATGTTACACTTAACAGGTATCACATGTTCTTGCCGGGCTTTTTTGTATATTGACGTTGCTTAGGGGGAAAAGGAATTCCAAATAATAAAGCGCCGGGACACGTTGAGATGGTGCGCATAAATCATGCTTCCCTGTAATAGCAGTGTATGTGTGAGATGTAATCATGCAGCATGCTACGAAATATTTGTGTGCGTGTGTGTATTGTGTGGGTGCGTGTGTGTATTTCATGTCTGAAAATGCTCTTCTTATGCAGTGTTCTAGCGGCGGCTTGCTGACCTAAGGAAAAACATCTGGCAATTAAATGGAAAAAATTGTAGGGTTAATTGATAGGGGAAGACTAATAGGATTCTGGCTGTGCTTGGGGTCAGAATGTGACCTCTGAGATATCATGAATTGGAAACTGGAAAACATTTTAGTTCTTGCACTTGAAAAAATATTTGAAGCAGCCCAACATGCCACAGCTAATCAGCGTCAAAATGTATTACTCCGTGTCTTACTCGTAGAGGTAAGAGGTAAGGGCATGAAAATAAGTTTGGTCTTTTGTTGTAGACTGAGTTATGTTCCCCGGCCCCCAGAGTTGTTGAAACCCAAACTCCCAGTGTCACTGTATTTAGAGATAGAGCTTTTAAGAAGGTAATCATGGTAATAGGTAGGTTGTGGTTAAATTATGATAATCATGAGGGTGGTGCCCTAGAACTGGTGTCCTCATAAGAAAAGAAGGCGTGTGGGTGGCTCAGTCAGGTAGGCGTCTGACTTTGGCTCAGGTCATGATCCCGCGGTCCGTGAGTTCGAGCCCCGCATCAGGCTCTGTGCTGACTGCTCAGGTCCTGGAGCCTGCTTCAGATTCCGTGTCTTCCTCTCAATAAATCTTGCCCCCTCCCCCACCCGAGCTCTGTCTCTCTCTCAAAAATAAACATTAAAATACAAACTTTAAGAAGAGATGCTGGGGATGTACACACAGAGAAAAGTCCATGGGGGGACAGAGAGAGGAGGCAGCCATGTGCAAGCCAAGGAGAGAAGCCTCACGGGAACCCAGCCTTAGCCAACATCTTGATCTTGGACTTCTAGCCTCCAGGACTGTGAGAAAATAAATTTCCATCACTTAAGCCATTCAGTCTGTTGTATTTTGTCATGACAGCCCTGGCAGACTGATTAATGTACTCCTACCCTTTTTTTTTTTTAATCTGGTTGCCTGAAAACAGGGCCTAAGGCACTATGGGTAAATAATAATATATTGAACTATCTGTGGTGCCAAAACAGTCATCTTGTGTTATGGTGAATTTTCTGGAAGCGGACACAGCTCTGGCACCCAGCTCGAAATTCTTCTGATAGTGTTCAAAGTGTCTGTAAATGTAGTCAGAGTAGGTTGAGTGGGCATCTCTGTTGTTTGCTTGCTCACATGTGCTCGGTTATCCCTGATTCCATCACCATGGCTTTCCTGTGAGGAATGGATTCTCTCTCAGTCTTAGCCCACATGATGTGGGTGTGGCTGATCCCACGTGATTCAGACCACTAGCCTCTTGCCAGAATGATTACTCGGGAGTGGATATGTGACAGTCACAGCCATGCAGCATCAGTCCACCCACTCGTACTGAAACTCCTGCAAAAGAGATGTGCACGTTTTGCTGGATTTACTGACCCGGTATGTTATCAGCCTGGACCCACTGGTGGCCATTTCTCAGAGAATCAAGTCAGGGTAGAAGCAGCCCAAGTCAAGAGGAGGAGAAAAGTATGTTTCTGTTAGCATTCTTAGAGAAACATCATTAGGTCATTCCTGGGCTTAAACTTGGATTTTCCCATTACTGGAACTCATCAGTCAGTCTGTTTGTGAATAACCTGTTTGCGTTAGATTCCTGGCTCTCACCAACGTCTCAGCCAAAAAAGCCATTCTGGTCACTATTGTAGCTTCAGATGAAAAGAGAGATTTAAAGCTCTTGCCTTAAATGTCCGTCTCCTTGGTCTAACTCATCCACACTTGCATTAAGCTCCTAGTAAGGCTGAGTTCAGGTTCCATCTTTGCTTTGGATGGCCTCCTGTAGTCTTTCACTTCCTGGTACCAGTCTTGAGGTGCCCAGCCTATGCTCCCTTGCTCTGTTATTTTGTATGTGTCGATGTCCTGAAATCCACAACCTAGAGTCTTGGAATATAGGTAGCCTGGAAAATCAGCAGGGAGGCAGTTCTCTGCAGTTTACGGGGATGGTGGGCCGAGGACAGATGGAAAGGGAAAGCCATCACTGGACAGAAGAGGGTGTCCTCAGGGCCTACATGCTATCGAGTAGTGGAAGCAAAGCCATTAGAGGCTGATATCCACAGTCTTGCAGAAAATCAACGGGGTGTTGCCAGTGGAGGATGCATGTCATTAGTTGCCTGGATGTGGGGTACAGGAGACCTCAAGAGTTCAAGAACTCTTTACGAATAGACACGTGTACTTATTGTAGTGGGTTGAACGGTGATCCCTCCCAAATTCAGGCCTGCTTGGGAACCTCAGAGTATGATCATATTTGGAAATGAGGTCTTGGTAGAAGTCATCAAGAGGCTCAAGGTGAAACCGTCCTGGATTTTGTTGGGCTGTAAATCCAGTGGCTGGCGTCTATATAAGAGAGGATGCAGAAACCCAGGGAGAGGACCATGTGAAGACACAGACAGAGGCTGGAGGGATGTTGCCCTGAGTGGAGGAACACCAAGAGCCAGCAGGATTTGGAAGTGGCAAGGAAGGAATCTCTCCTACAGCGTCCGGAGGAAGTACAGCCCTACCCAAACCCTGATTTTGGACTTCCGGCCTCCAGTACTAAGCGAAAATAAACTCTTACCATTTGAAAGGCCTCAGGCTTTTGGTAATTTGTTACGGCATCCCTAGGAAGTGGGTGCCCTCGTGAACCTGTAAGCGTGGGAAAGTGGGAAGAAAGTTGGAGATGCCGGAGATGGCTTTTCTAGAGACGTAGGAGTTTGTGTCACATTTCATGAGCGCTGAGATCACAAAGACCAGTGCTGTTCCCCGTGTAAGTTCTACCTTGTGCAAAAAAGTCCTCGTTAATCAGACGCTGACAAGCCTTGTATGGTACCTGCTGGCCATTCCCTGAAAGGAAAAGCAGAGATTTGCTGGGCGCTTTTTGCACTTTTTGAGAAGGGGACGGGATCCCATGAAAGGGAGCACAGAGCACAGTGATTTTGCTGTGGACCTTCTGCTGTGTGCTCTGGCATCCTGACAATTTGGCCATCTGTTTGGTGGAGGCAGCCCAGCTCCATCAAAGAGACAATATAATTTCTGTCAACTTCCTAGAAAAGCACCCTTGTAACACAACAGTCATTTAGCGGGTTCATTGTATGGCGGCGTCCATGTGCGTGACTAGGGTTACCGTTGGGCCCCCTGGCCTCCCACAGTCCCAGTTTACAGGTGTTGTCTCTGCCTAATTAATTACAGCCCTCCCCGTTTCACTTGGAAGACTGTCCCTCTTTGGATGGTAAGTCACATAGCAACCTGACTTAGGACACAAGCCTTCATTTTTTGGAAAGCTCTAAAACTTCGCCATTTGCTTTACTTTAGTCTTCTCGCCAGCCCCACAGATTACAGAGTTTCAGTGGTTTGAAAACAAAGATGGAGGGTTTTTTCTTTTTTTGTCTTTTTTTTTTTTTTTTGGAGGGAATTTTGCTTGGGAATGAGAAGAGGGAAGTTGTGATTGATTTGTTTCCTGAAGACTGATGGGCTCCTCCAGTCCCCCGCTCCTGCCCAGCCCGGGTTCCTCCCTTACCTGCTGTTGGCTTTGCCCTGCCTCTTTCCAGAGGAATCTGGCCGCTTCAGCAGGGTGGCCAAGCACACACATCCGTGTCTGCGAAGCAGGTGTAAGCTGGGCCTTTTGCCCAAGCTTGGCCAGACAGCTTCATAAATCTTGCCCTTCCTGCAGCCCCGAATTACTTTTCATGACACAAAGCCAAGCTGTGTTATTCACCTAATGCCCCGATTTACAGTTCCCAGGACAAAAGAACGTACAGATAGAGTTTCAGGGCTCCATTGGCCTTCACGTTTATCTAAAGGTTAGTTTCAGGTCAGGCTCGAGAAGCCTGACAAATGGTGGTGAATAAACCTAAAAATAAATTACGTGCAAGTGGGAAACTGAAGCATTCCTTGTTCTTGTGCCAAAAGCACACTCAACCCAATTTACGTTCTTTTAATATCTGAAACAGGCTGCTGTTCTCTCATTTGTGGCGTGCTGGGGAATTAGCATGCTCCCCTTCAGCTCACGCACATGTGCACGTGCGTCTGCACAAACGCACGCGTGTACGCACACACGCGGGTCTGCACAGTCTCCATTTGGGTGTTCATTCCTGTGTCTTCAAGGGCCTGACTCACTAGTGGCCTTAACTAGTTGGAACAGAGGGAGAAAAGCGCTTCTCTGGAAGGGTGCTGTTGGGGCCCAGGAGTGCCGCCCACTGTCCGGCCAGGGCCAGGAATAAGAGGACTTCAGGTTAGAAATCTCATTACTTTAAAAATAGGAACATCGGGGGCACCTGGGTGGCTCAGACAGTTAAGCATCTGACTTTGGCTCAGGTCCTGAGCTCGCGGTGTGTGAGTTCGAGTCCCGCGTCGGGCTCCGGGCTGAAGGCTCGGAGCCTGGAGCCTGCTTCGGATTCTGTGTCTCCCTCTCTCTCTGCCTCTCCACCATTCATGCTCTGTCTCTGTCTCTCTATCAGAAAAAATGAACATTAAAAACTAAGTATCAGCATTGCTAGTCCACGTTTTGCTCACCTGTGTCTCACCTTAGTCTCTCTCCGTCTCCTTTCTCCTCACCATCCCAGCTCTCAGGAAGCGTTCAGATGGTAAGATAATGAGAAATAGGATGTAATTGACAATACCGTATTAACTCATCTCTGGGCAGGGCTAATGATTTTCTAAAAGTAAATCAATGGAGGCCCTGCAGCCAGTGAGCCTCTTAAAATCAGTCTCACTGGCACGGGAGCATCACCAGTTGCAGATGCCCCTGCGGAGACCTCAGGAACCCAACAGAATCCACCAGCAGGATGTCCACCCCCAAGGCGCTGCTAGGACAGCACTGAATTCTCCAGGCCCGGCTAAAGAGTATTTCTAAGAAAGACAGTAGCCAACAACAGAAGTCCACTTTCCCTCCTTCAGAAAACTGCAACCAACGTTGAGATTGATCCTACTACTGCTAATTTTTCTTTCTAGATGCATGCTTTCTCAATGATGTAAAACTTGCCTTGTTCCACAACCACACACCCCACCTTGCTTCATTTTTCTGTTCATGGGATTGGGATAGAAATCTCACTAAGGGAAGTAACACATTTGTAGGGTGTAAACGCACTGATCCCATCCGGATTTCACCGTGGGTTTGTAGATTCTAGCTTTCTTCATTAGAGAGCTACAGAATAAGCCCAAGATTTTTTTTTTTGATGTTTATTTATGTTTGAGAGGGGGGGGGGGAGGGACAGAGAGAGAGAAGGAGACACAGAATCTGAAGCAGGCTCCAGACTCTGAGCTGTCAGCACAGAGCCTGATGGAGGGATCGAACCCACAGACTTCAAGATCATGACCTGAGTTGAAATTGAACGTTCAACTGACTGAGCCACCCAGGGGCCCCCCAAGCTATTTTTAAAGTTTTATTTTGAGACGGCAAGAGCAAGAGCAAACAGGGGAGGGGCAGAAGGAGAGAGAGAGAGAGAGAGAGAGAGAAACTTCATCCAACAACCCTGGGATCATGAGCTGAGCTGAAATCAAGAGTCAGATGCTCAACCGACTAAGCCATCCAGATGCTCCCAGCCCAAGATTTTTTTTCTAAAGATCAGGTCAGGTAAAACGCACCACAGGCAAACTTCTGAGGCAAAGAGGAAGTGTGGCTGATAAAGGTGTTATAGTAGCTGGCTTGATAAATCTGCCCTGGGACTCGTGGACAGTAGCGTTTGGAGGGAAAAGGAGCTTGTTGAGTGAATGGTGTGAAGGAAAGATGTGTCCCATGTAAAGATGTGTCCCATCCTGCACAGGCTGATGGGGTTCTACTGCAAACCCTCTTCTGTCCTCCTAACAGGTTCCCTTGATCCACAAACAGTACAATGAATGAAATCTCAGGGGAGCAGCCTTTGGCCTCTGGCTCGTGGTGGTTGGAGAGTGAAGTGTCCCAAGTGTGGATAACGGAGATGCGTTTTACACAGGCTCCTGACACGTCCCAGTGGGAGTGCATCCTCATTGCTCACGACAGTAACTTGCTCTCTTGTGTGCCCTTGAGTGGCTTTTGTGCCTTCCCTGTCTCATTTCCCCTACCCACTTCGGGAGCTTCACGGATCCCCTCACAAATAAAGTTCTGGTATTCATACTGTTGTCTGGGTCAGCTTCTGGAGGATCGCAATTAATGAAAACCCAACATATTTACAGAAGGGCGAGATGAGACCACGGGCCTTAGGTGGCTTGTTTGTGATCCTCATAGTAGATTTGGAAATGGCACAGAGGATGTGGTCCAGGAGTGTCTAAGTAGACAGGTAGGGGTTACATAGAATGTTAATTGCCAGGTCTTACCAATAAAAAGCCTAGTGTGTGTGTGTGTGTGTGTGTGTGTGTGTGTGTGTGTGTGTGTGTGTGTGTGTGTGTGTGGCGTGTTCACGGGCAAGCAGGAGCCGGGGGAGGTCTTCTGGGGGGAGACTAGGTAAAGATTTCTAGTCTTCCACTATTAGCGCCATGACAGGGAAGACAAAGCATCGCTTTGAGATTTGTCTTTGTGTTTGAAAAGGCAGTTGAATGTTATTAATGTATTCCAGGAAGTACTGAACACCAACTTGAAGCTTTTATCAGCTTTTTCTTTGCCCTAATTTCTAAAGCAAAAATGCCTTCCCTCCAAATACTCTATTAAAAGAACATATGAAATTAATGAAACATATCATTACTTTTACAATGGCCGAATTGTAGATTTGTCACAGTACAGAGACAGAAACTCATTAAACCATTGTGCTTCTCCTTCACGTTTTATAGTGTATTAAAAGAAAAAGAATTTTCTCAACTCACCAAACCTTCTTTTTTTTTCCTATTGTTTCTCTGAAACTTCTTTTATAGTTTGAGCTGCAAATCATCTGACTTGTCTCTCCTGTGCTTTGCCTGCTGGGGGAACAGAAATTAAGAATGGATGTGGCTGAAAAGGAGAATCTCCACTTGGGCTTGTGGATTTCGTGGTTTATTTGAGAAGTAGGCTGGAGCTGACAATCCTTTGCATCCTTTGAAAGCAGAGGAGGCTAGTAGTATTCTTCTTTAACAACCCGTCACAGCCCTTCCCTCGTCTTTCAGGTAAACTGAATAATTTATCCCATTGGGTTTGGGCGTTTTAGCAAACGTCAGCACAGTTGCAATGGAGCCAAGCTGATCAGTTACCCTCGACGTTATATTGAAGAGCACTGCATCTTTTGAGTGGATGCTGTGGATACAGGAAAGAGTGATAGGACAAATCAAATGTGAATCAAGGTGGAACCAGTCCGTTTTCCTTGGAGACTCCATCCCTGTACTTAACTGCAATTGAGCTCTTCGAAAGAATGTGAAAATCCTCTTAAACCTATGCAAACCAGGGCTCCTTGGTTGCCTTTTATTTGTCAAAGTCAGTCTGCATTAAAAAAAGTGCAGCACACGAACAGTTTGGCGTGGATTACTTGTCAATATTCACACACCCTTTTCACTTTGGAAAAAAAAGAAAGCAAACAAAATTTCTCACGAGGCGCTTGACAGAAAAAGCATCTTTATGACCTTGATCATGGAGCTCTGCCTTCTTGTCTTATTCTGGAAAGTCATCAGGACTTTCAACAGAAGAAAGTTTCAACAGATCATTATCTGTTGAAGGAAAGTAAAAAAAAAAAAAAATGTCCTTTGGTCTTTTTCTCATTCTCTGGGTGGCCTTCAGTTACTTTTTGTATCAGTGAGAGTTCTTCAGAGAAACAGCATAGATATAAACTGAGATATATAGTTATAGATAATATATGTGTGCAGAGATATATAGAATATATATAGATATGCAAACTATATCCCTATGTATCTCTTTGTCTCTCTGTTAATGGAGAGAGATTTAAAGTACTTGGTTCATAAGGGCCAGGAAGTCCAAATTCCATAGAGCAGACCAGCAGGCTGAAAACTCAGGCAAGATTTCTGTGTTATGGTCTTGAGACAAAGTTCCTTCGTCTGTGGGAAACCTCAGTTTTTGCTTTTAAGGCCTTCAACTGATTAGATGAGGCCCACCATGCATGTTATGCAGGATCATCTACTTTACTCAAAGTCAACTGAATGTAAATGTTAATCATATTTACAAAATGCCTTTACAGAAACATCTAGACTAGTGCCAAAGCCTAGCCAACTCGCCAAACTGACACATACAAGTTACCATCACATCGTTTGTAAAAACAAAACAAAACAAAACAAAATTTGCCTTTGTGCTTCATGTTGTGTTGGAAGAATATGGTACTGTGAGTGAGAGGGACTTGGATTCAAAAGCCAGGTCTGCCCCTTCCTGTATGTCCTTGAGCAAGTACAAAAGTTCCTTGAGTCTTAGTTTTCTTACCTTGAAGAGCATGCATTTCAGTTAAGATTCCTTCTATTACAAGTTACAGAAAAGCCAGTCTACACAGGCTCAAAAACAGAACAGGAAAGTAGTGATTGCAGATTTGAGTTGGCATGAATTTGGAATTCACTTTGGTCCAGCCCACACGTGTCACGGGGGCTCAGTTAGGATCCTGTTCATCTCTCTCCGATCTCAGCTCCCTTTGCCCTCTATTGGTTTCCTTGTCCTACGTTTCTCTTGCTCTGGTGGTAAGCCATTACTGGCTCTTCAGTATACAACCCTTCAGGTTAAAGATCGCTTAAAGGGCACATTTCTTTTCTTTTCTTTCCTGTTTAAATATAATTTATTGTCAAGTCAGCTAACATACAGCGTGTACTGTGTGCTCTTGGTTTCGGGGGTGATTCATCGCTTACATACAACACCCAGGGCTCATCCCAACAAGTGCCCTCCTCAGTGCCCCTCACCCATTGTCCCCTCTCTGCCGCCTCCCATCAACCCTCAGTTTGTTCTCTGTTTATTTAGGAGTCTCCTATGGGTTTGCCTCCCTCTCTGTTTTGAAACTATTTTTTCCCCTTCCTTTCCCCCATGATCTTCTGTAAAGTTTCTCAAATTCCACGTTTGAGTGAACATATATGGTATCTGTCTTTCTCTGACTGGCTTATTTCACTTGGCATAACACCCTCCAGTTCCGTCCACGTGGCTACACATGGCGGGATTTCATTCTTTCTCACTGCCAAGTAGTATTCCACTGTGTATAGAAACCACATCTTCTTTATCCATTCGTCAGTTGGCGGGCATTTGGACTTAAAGAGCGCCCCTCTGTGGTCTCAAGGCATGCCTGTCCTACCACCTTGTGTCCTGTGGCATGAAGCGTTTAGCATGGCAGGGCTTGGCTACATTGTTCGTTTCCTGGAGCTGAGCATAGAGCCCTGTCCAAACAGATGGCCTAAGCATAGGAAATGGCTGTATATACAGTGAAATTTTGGAGCCTGCTTGTCCGCAAAGGGAGAATAGGTGCTGGGGAGGCAAAAGCAAGTGTCCACTGCATGATGATTTTAATGCCTAACTCAGAGGGTGGTTGTCAGAATTGGATGTGTTTTGATAGAGCCCAAGGAGAATAGTGGGAATTCAGTGAATGGCTGTCGCTGTTGCGGATATGCTTCTGACAGTACAAGCTCGGGAGCCCTCTGAACTGGTACCTCTCAGCTCTGCCTCTCCCACATCATTCCCTTTCTTACTCCCCGAATGTCTTTCTGAGATATCTGGCCTTTGAAGTTCAGATTCCTTCCATCAAATCAGCTCCTATTGGCCTATATACCTCCCTAACTAAATATTCTCAGGCAACGGGGCATACTGTCTCAGGACAGGAATGGATTTTAGGGGAAAAAGAAATCTCAGATGTGTTTTTTAAAAGATGAGCTATTAGGGGATTTGTCTTACATAGTCTTACCGAAAGATGGCCAACATCATCTTGGTATATCATTTATGTGTAGTCAACCTGTCCTCAAGAGAATGAATAGAACTGATTGGAAGTGAAATTTTGGCAAATTGAAGTGACAGTAGAGGATAATTTTTAGTTGCAATTGAAATGAAGAGAGTTCAAAATAAGAAAAAAAAAAAGTGCCATAATGGGAATTCTGAAAGGTTCTGTAATCAGCTTATCTTGAGTGAAAGAATTAAAAGCAATTAATGAAACAGATTGGCTCCTGGGGTAGAGTTAAACACAACGCCCACTGCGCTCAGCTCTGCCATACATTCTTTTACTTCGGTGCCCAAAGTTTGTCCCTACTTCTCCTCAGCAACTTCTTTTTCAGCATTTTTCCCTATATTCCACTTCCAGTAACACTGTTGGGCTTGTCATTGGCACCTACCCGTGCTTGTGACTTAATCTTATTTTGCCTCAAGGAGAAGTGAAGGGTGTGTGTGTGCGTGCGTGCGTGTGTGTGTGTGTGTGTGTGTGTGTGTTTGGTGATGGTGGTAGGGTCATATTAGACATGCTGGAATTAGAGATTCTCAAAATAAAAAAGTATTCTTTTTTGAGCACATTGGAGTGGAAAAAACAGTACGTAAGAATATTCTTAGAAATCGACTTGGGTAAGCACCCAGCCAAACCTTAGACCAAGAGTTAAGTGTTAATTTTAATGCAAAACAAAAGGAATATCAGTACTTGTCAAATGTGTATTTATTTATATTGAGAGAGAGTCGGGGAGGGGAAGAAAGAGAGTAAGGGAGAATCCCAAGCAGGCTCTGTGCTGCCAGCACACAGCTTGACATGGGCTTGATCTCACTGTGGGGCTCAGTCTCTCAAACCCTGAGATTATGATCTGAGCCAAAATCGAGAGTTGGACATTTAACCGTTTAACCGACTGAGCCACCCAGGCACCCGAAGGAGTGCACCATTTTTAACAAGTGCAGCTACAGGAAACAAAGGAGGAAGTCACTTTTAGAAGACAGGGAGCAAGTTGAGGTGGCAAAAGATGATCCATTCCTAGGAAGAGTTTTATGATAGCTATAGAAATTCTTTTTTTAATATTTTTTAAACGTTTATTCCCTTTTGAGAGACCGAGAGAGACAGAGCGCAAGCAGGGGAGGGGCAGAGAGAAAGGGAGACACAGAATCTGAATCAAGCTCCAGGCTCTGAGCTGTCAGCACAGAGCCCAATGTGGGGCTCGAACCCATGAATCATGAGATCATGACCTGAGACGAGGTCGGACACACAACCGACTGAACCACCCAGGCTCCCTCAGAAATTCGTTACTGACGTATTTCTGAATACTTTCTCAAGTCATCCTTTTTGTTTTGTTTTGTTTTCTGTGTTTTTCCCAGTTTTTGAGACTTGAGGCCATTTGCATAGTCAATTTTTTTTTTCTCTACTGTGCCAACAGCCTGGTCAGATGGGTGAGGACTACCCTTGCTTCCTGGGCTGCTGGCATCAGCCTTCCGGGGGTAGGGACTCACGTGCCCTGAAATACTGACTTGGAAAAAACCCTGGAGTTTTTTTGAACAAGTGTTTAGAAGCAGATCACATTTGAGTCTTCCCAGCCTTGGCAGAGCTCCATGTACATGCAAGTAAATTAAAATCGAGAATAAATCAAATGAGGGGAAAGGGAAGAAAAAGCGTTCAAGGAAAGAACTGTGTTGGTACTAGGGGAGTCGTATTTACTTTCTCGGGTACATCTTGAATCATAAGTAAACAATGATTAGTTTAAATTCCCATCCCAAAGTGTTAGTCGGCTAGCAAGCACTTCCAACCTTTTATTATTTTCTAAGTATCTCTGCAAGACCTTTTGTCCATCTGTCCTGTTCCAGGGCACCATTGTGAACATGTACCAGCTTGGCCGTGGCACCTTTCATTGGAACAAAGTGAAGAGGTCGGTGTATTGGCAATAATTGAATTTCACCATGATCGCAGCTGCTGTCTAGATGGAAAGCCAGAGAGATGTTTTATTTATATCAACATAAACAGTATTTATGGTGTGCTTCTTAAGGACTCAATGTTTTTTGTGAATTATTCTAATCAAGATTTATATCGACTATCTAACGTGATTAGAACTATCCCCACTGCTTCAGATGAATAAACTGAGGCCCCACTAGATGAAAGTGACCTGGCTCCTAACAGCGTTCTCTCCCACGACCTTCTGAATCCAAAGCTCATCTTTTTAACCACTCAGGCTATACTCAAGAGGAGACTTTAGCTAATACTTTGGTTTTTAAACAAATCGTCATAGTTGTGGCCTGATTTGGAGATGGGACAAGTAGGCACTTCGAGGTCATCACACTCTTCTTTAGCTGTGGAGGGAGGAATGGAAGTGCCTTTTCCAGCTCACTCGAATGCTTTATTAGTCAGTTTACGGAGTATTTTAATTGTACCTTCCCCCAGTTGAGGTATGGTGACAGTGCCGGTTTTCTGTAATGAAATCTCGGCCAGATGGCTTGGTTTTCCAGATGTTTTGGTTTAAGACATTCTCAATTGCTATTGAAAATTCAGTCTTGTTCGTTTTTTAAGATTGGTCTCAAACTCATTCCCGTGCTTAACTCCTTCCCTGCCTCTCCCACCCTTTCTCATATCGCACCAGAGCCAGCCTTGGCTGTGGATATAGTGGGGGGAATGATGGCACAGAGGAGAGGCATGATCTCTTCCTCCGTACTTTCTCTAGTAGACATCGTTCCCGCCTCCCTTTGGACTCTGTCTTTCTGGTGCCCCCTTCTTGTCTCGTATCAATGAAAAACAGAAGACTCTGCTTATGAGGCCACAGCATCTCAACTATGGAAAGTGTCACCAGCTTCTTTGAGTTCAGTCTGGTCTGTTTGGTACTGGAGGCCACGATTGAGTTGCAGTCCCCTGTTCCATGGAACAGTATCCTTCTTTCTAGCCTCCCCTGTTGCTACAACCTGGAAGAACCTTCCTCACCTCAAAGGGGCAATGAGCTCCCTTTTGTCTCTGCCAAAGCCAGTTAGAATATGCCACAATCCATTTCCTGGATTAGGTGTCCATTTGCTTGACCTTGTGGCCACCCAGATTCTACACTGTTCCTGCTCTGTCACCCTGAATTCTCTAACATAAGGAGGCATAGGAGGTATTTGCATTCTTTTCTGGGTTCTTCTGAGGCCAATGAAAACTGGGAAGATGCCCTCTTTTTTTCAGGCACCTGACATTGCAGTTCTTTCAAATCCTGACAGAGTGAGCTACTCCAGCAGCATCATACTCGTAGACCTCCCTGGGCCAGGTTCTGTGTTCAACAATTCTCCAAAATGTTATGGTATAATTTCATGCCTCTCTTTTTCTTTCCACTGGGGCTGAGGGCACGGCATTTAGTTTCACTGGCAATGGACGTGCTGGAAACTGAGGCTTCTAAATATCTTTCCCAACATGGATGTCCTCATGCTCGCTTCTGCTAGCTGCCCCAGGGTAGACCTATGGGTTCTGCACCTCAGCAAGCACCCTTCCAGGGTATGAGGTGCCAGTGTCCCCCTGCTTTCATTACCCTTCCTCTTTATGAGTGACTCTTGGCGACACAGGTGGTGATGAAGGCCATCGTGCTGGTAGTTGGAACTGGTCCCCTTGCAGTAGGACACACAGGTGGATAGCTGTTCCTAACTGCTGGGGGCTCACTGGTGTCCTTCCAACTCAGATCGCGAGATAAGGAGCTTATTTTCCTGCGCCTTCAAGCCTTGTTCCCAATTAAAATATAATAGAGGGCTCCTGGGTGGCTCAGTCGGTTAAGCATCCTACTCTTGATTTTGGGTTGGGTCATGATCTCACGGTTCGTGAGTTCCAGCCCTGAGATGGGCTCTGTGCTGACAGTGTGGAGCCTGCTTGGAATTCTCTCTCCCACCCTCTCTGCTTCACCCCTGCTCGCATTCTCTCTTTTCTCTCCCTCAAAATAAATACATAACCTTTAAAAAATAAAAAAATAATAAAATATACTAGAAGAAAATCCAGTTTGATGTCTTCAGTTTCTGACAGTTTAGAAGATTTTCTAATAAATTACTCTCTGAGCCACAACCTGGTTGTTTTAGTTAGCAAATACTTACTAGATGTATGCTTAATGTGGGACATGTTTTCAGGGCCTGCCACTCTTTAAGGAGGATAACATTTTAGGGTGGTGGATGAGCCTAAATTTAACTATGCTTTTTTTCTGTAATGATCACTAATCTGGTAATAGTGACACTAAGCAGAAGGGTCCCAGGGAGCTAGCATTTTGTATGGTCTTCTTTACCCAAGAAGGCATCACTGACATAGATTTTAGCCCTATTCGCTAGTGCTCTTTATAGAGGAAATTCACCTATAATCGTTAGGCACAGTTAAATATGCATCTAATGTTGGTACTTTTTCTTTATTACGCTCAACTTCTACTAATGACCTAAGAAAACATGCTAAAGACCGTAGCCCTGTACTCCCAATGGCTTTCTTGTTAGATTTTCTCTATTAATATAAAATGATTTCTCTTGAAGCTTATGAGACCTAAGAGATGGTTTCCCCCATAGCTTTCAAAGGTTACCTTCCACTAATCAAACCCTCTGTTTTTATTCTTAGAGTGAGCTAGAGCACACGCACAAGTAGGGGAGAGGGGCAGGGGGAGAGAGAGAGAATCCTAGGCAGGCGCCAAGCTCAGCATGTGATACAGGGCTGGATCTCAGGATGGTGAGATCATGACCTGGACCGAAATCAAGAATCAGATGCTTGATGTACTGAGCTACCCCCGCGCCCCAAACCCTCTGTTTTTAAACCACGTTGTTCCACTCTAGGCCATGAGTGTTTCTCTCCACTCTCTGCTTGTTCAGACTCGTTCTTTCCATGAAGGTACAGGTCAGGTGTGACCACTCTCTCTGCATGGTTAATAGAAACTACTTCTCTGATGAGTTTAGTGACGTGTAAATGGAAGAGAAAGTTTAGAATATTTGTTGAAAAAAGGCTTTGATCACTCACTGCAGTTCTTTATAAAGAAAAGTGAACATGTATATACCCTCCTGGCACTTTTGCCCTGTTGTTGGCGATAGTTTTAAACATGGCTTTGTAAAGCAAAGTGTGACGGGGGTACAAAGCAATGCTTCAGATTTGCGAAAAGCTTCTGTGAAAGAGACAAGAATAAACTGGTCAAAAGACAGGAAGGGGGACTAAAAGAAAGAAGGAAACATGAAATGATAGCAACTACAAAGAAAGAAGAACTATATTAATTTTTATTTAAGTTGGAGTAAAGGTACCCATAGACTGAAAAGAGGCATTAGATAAAGTTGAATTTGATAGGAAAAAAAAACAGAAAAGGAAGTTATTGGACTAATGCTATTAATATGGAGCCAAGATACTTGGAAATTTCAAAATTGATAAATTCAAAGATTGGTACCTACACAGTAAACAGTAAAAGTCTTACCAACTATTTGTTTTTAATTCACAGAAAGAGATTTATTCACATCTAGGCATGGAACAAAAAAGATGTTGGAATGCACAGCTCACGATAACAAGGCAGAGACTCAGTCTGTTTGAGGGCTTGGACAGGGAGGAGATCACAGAAGTCTCCTGATTTCCGCAAATGTATCAGACCCTCGTCTTTGGGAATCCCTAGGGCCATCTTGTCTAGTGATTCTTATTTTGATTCCACAAATAATGATATAATGTATTTGAAGGAAACAAATCAGTAAGTTAAGAAAACAATGGAATTATTCTCAAATGGTAGACAGCAGTGAGCCCGAATCTCCAAAATGTCAACTGGAAACAAACAAAAGTACATTAATGTTTGAACAGAAGTAGGAGGAGGAGGGGGAGGAGGAAGAGCACATACTTGCTTTTGGTCAGCAACTTTCTTTTTTTTTTTTAAAGTTTGAGAGAGGGGGAGAGAGAGGGAGAATGTGAACGAGCACGTGAGCTGAGGAGGGGCAGACAGAGCGCACTACAGAGAGAATCCTAAGCAGTCTCCATGCTTCAGAGGCCAACTCAGCACTTGATCTCATGAACCATGAGATGATAACCTGAGCAGAAATCAAGGATCAGATGCTTAACTAACTGACCCATCCAGGCACCCCTGACAGGCAACTTTCTTAACCCCTAGAGAGTATTTTTTAAAAATCTTTTTGGGGCGCCTGAGTGGCTCAGTCGGTTAAGCGTCCGACTTCAGCTCAGGTCACGATCTTGCGGTCCGTGAGTTCGAGCCCCGCGTCGGGCTTTGGGCTGATGGCTCGGAGCCTGGAGCCTGCTTCCGATTCTGTGTCTCCCTCTCTCTCTGCCCCTCCCCCCGTTCACGCTCTGTCTCTCTCTGTCTCAAAAATAAATAAAACGTTAAAAAAAAATGTTTAAAAATCTTTTTATCTTTTAACCCCCACCTGGGTGGCTCAGTCAGTTAAGCATCCGACTTGATTTCAGTTCAGGTCATGATCTCATGGTTGGTGAGTTTGAGCCCCGCATGGGGCTCCGCATTGATGGCACAGAGCCTGCTTGGGATTCCCTGTCTCCCTCTCTTTGCCCCTTTCCCACTCATACTATCTCTCTGTCTCTCTGAAAAATACATAAATAAATTTACAAATAAATAATATGTTATTAAAAATAATAAAATAAAAATCTTTTTATCTTTGTTTTTTTTGTTCGAAAAAATAATTCCCTTTATAGCGATTACAGAAAACCTAGAAATACAGTAAAATACCATTTCCTCTCTGTAAAAATAATCTTATTTTAAAAGTTCTGCCTTCTGCTTTCCTTTCCAAGTAATATTTTATAATTGTTATGCTCTCAAATATTCTGTAAAATTTAATTACATTGTCTTCCTCTGCTGTTTTTAGGAAATCAGTTTTCACTCATATTTAAAAAAAAAAACACTATCATGAACATCCTTTACTAAGATTCTTGTTTTCTTCTTTATTTCTAAAAGTTGAATTACTCAAAGATAAGGACATGAAAGGTCTTTAAAGCTCTGACTTTAGTTTGCCCACACTTTGCAAAAATCTTAATTTAGGGCCTGATTTGGAAACGTTGTATTCTTTGTTGAGAGTCTTCAGAGTAATTTGGGCAACCTAAAATACCCGAATTACACAAATAACTCATATTCCTGACTGCCCCTCTCTCTGACTCATCTTTATGTGTCTTCCCTCAGAGAAAAATGGGTTGATCAAGACTTTCTGTCCATCGGCAGGCATTCCTTCCTAGAGAAGGAGGTGTTGGTGGGTTAAATTAACCTGGACACACAATATATAGCACTTCCTCTAAATATTTTGGTTTCGTGAGTAGTTGTATCCACTGGACTCCAGGCTTCATGCAGGTTTTGACCCTCTCCCTTTTAAAAATGCGCTCTTGAGGGACGCCTGGGTAGCTCAGTCAGTTAAGCGTCTGACTCTTGATTTCAGCTCAGGTCATGATCTTGCGGTTTGTGAGATCAAGCCCTCCATCAGGCTCTATACTGACAATACAGAGCCTGCTTGGGATTTTCTCTCTCCTTCTCTCTGCCCTTCCCCTGCTGGTGATCATACTCTCTCCATCAAAATAAATAAACTTTAAAATTTTTTTTAAAAAATAAGAATATACTCTTGATCGTTTAAATGTAAATCTTGGAAGATGTATTCATATCCACTAGCTTCCTATAATTTTCTCCCAAGTGAGGTATTCAGAACATAGGGAATTCAGTGATGTTAGTAAAAAATTGTATCTTTAAAAGGTGTGTCCAAAAACTGAGTTATCTAACCAGATTGTAGGATATGGGCAATTTAAAATTGTCCATATTTGTTATTGGAGTCCTGACTTAGAAACTTCGAAAGGAAAAAAAAAAAAAAACCCAAAAACCAAAAAAATACCAGAATGTGTTTTGGAACTTGGTTTTTCCTAAGATCTAAACTCAAAGATGACTTTGTAGACAGAACCTTCCATTTACCTCCTACTCTTTGACATATCAAATGCTGGCAAGAAGGCAGGACATTCTAGGATCCATTCTGTTAACTTTTCACGTCTGCTGTTCAGAAAGCTCGTGTCCTCTCGTCTGCTGTCTCTTACGTATCTTCTTTTAGCCAGTTTGGCTTCCTGCTCTGTTCTTGACCTCTCCCACCTGTTTAGCTTTGCCCCATCCCTCAATCCCAACTGGCACGTTCCTCCAGACTCCCCTCTTGGCTAGTCTTCTTTGGAAAGCAGTATGTTCCCCCACTTTGAGTCCTCGCATGTGTTTTCTTTGTCCTATTCCGTGTGAATCTCAAGACCGTTGCAAAAACACTCTAGCCTTTTCTGTAAGTGGAGTAAATCATCACTAAGATGGACGGTGTCTGACCTGTCGAAGTGAAACCTAACTTGGGGAAGAACACAAGTCTCCTCTGAATGTTCTATCCTGTATTTATGACTATATAAGCAATTGTCTAGTTTCCTACCCTGGTTAAAACCAACATGTGAATTCACAAGGCTGTAGACGTAGCAAGTTACAAAAAACCAGGTCTCTGCTAAAATTAAAAGAACATTCCAGCCTGACCTGCTTATATCAGAAGAGTTTTAGTTTGGCTAGATGTAGTACCATGTAGCTTTGAGAGCATATTTTCATAGAACGCTTTGCATTTTTTATGTCCACCATGGGGGAACTCTTTCAAGAAAGCTGGCTCATAAGATTACCTCGGTGCTTTTGAAATTCAAGATGCGGAGCTAGTTTTGCCAAATAGAGCACTGTCTAGTTCAGTGATCAAACACCATGTATTTGAAAAACAGAACTGAAAGTCTGCTAATTGTTTGCCTACATTCATGACAACCAGAGAGAGCGTCAGCAGAACCTTTTTTTCCATATAATGTGTTGCTTTCATTTATTCTTTTTAAATAATTAATTCTCTGCATATTTACCTGTACCATTTATTCCACCAAAAAAGGTGTTGATGAACGTCGTCACAGGCACATATCTTAAAATTTTAAGTGGTTGTAAATTTCAGGGCAGACTCGTGTGGTGACGTTCTGTTCTGCCATGGAAAGTACATGAGGCCTAGGAAAAACACATATATTGATTTACTGATTTTATGTCTGACTAGCAGTCCCTTTTTTGCAAATTAGTTCCTGTTAATTCCCTGTTCCACTTAATTTACATTCTTTCCTCAGTTGCTGAGTAGGTGTACAATTGTCATATTTAAGAAGCAAATCCTAGGGCTGTGGGTCGCAAATTGGCAGCCGATAGGTGGAATCCAGCAGATATATTTGATTTGGTTTGTAACGCATTTAAAATAGGAAATCTCCCAGCTTTGTCTTGAAAAATCCAAAGGTCTGTCGTCACTCTCCCCACCTCTCATGCATGCTGAGTGGCAGGTGCCTGAAACAGATAAAGGCAGGATTCTTCTGGTGACCCTCATGGGCCCTCACCCTGGCCTCCCTAGTCATTAATTGCCCATCTGTCTCCTACAGGCTTTGAATAAACTAGTTCTGATTTTGAATACTCGAAGACGCTTGGATAGAAGTCCCCACGAGATAAATCATGGTCCTTTAAATAGTCCAGGCTTTCCTAGCAAGATAGTGCTGATTTGGATCTTCACTTAGATTAGTAATTATAGTCCATAGCTACAATTTTCTGACCAAAAGTTTAAAAAAAACATTACTTATTATTCGTGATTTGCATTGCAAATATTCATAAATACGTGGCATTCAGAGCCATGTTTTCTACATCTGTGCTCTACAATTAGAAATTGATTTTATAGGATGGGGTGCTGAAAAAATTTTGTAACTTTTTCAGATCTTTAAAGAGAAAGTTAGAAGCCGTGAAATATGATGTTCACTTGGGTCAAATAAAGCCTATGGGCCTTTAAGGGGGAAAAAAATCCCTATTCCCTGTTAAACTGAATCTCAAGTGTGTTTCTTGTGGAATGCTTTACAAAATACATCTGTTTGCTTTGGATAATAAGTTGCTAGAGAGCCTACTGGGCATAAATAATTTTGTACTCAGATATCCCCAAATCATTCAGCAAACTTTCATCTGGTGTGCCAGACGTTATCCAAGTTAATAATCCTTAGGCAATCCTATGGCTTTAGTCAGTACGTTGTGCTTTTGTTATTATTATTATTTTTTTTTATCAGTTTGTAAGTCCTGGAGGATATCCATCAGCAACCGGGAAATATGTGTCTGAGTGAACATATCAGGATGCAGGTGTATAAGTTTCAAAAACTAAAATAAACCCACACAAAATCAGTGGCTTTGTAACCAAAAATTTGCCTGTTCACGCAAGTCATTCCAGACTTAGTGATAAAAATTTAAAAATGAGAAAACAGGCAAACTGTCCAGTAAGGGCTTGGCCACGTAAATCATAGTGTATTCTTAAGGTGAAATACTCTGTGTATTTCTGTTGCCATGTAACAACATTAGCACAAACTTAGTGGCGTGAAACAACACATATTCGTTATCTTACAGTTTCTGTGAGTCAGAAGTCTTGGCATGGCTTGGCTGGGTCTTTTGCTTGGGATATAATAAGGCTACAGTCAAGTTGTCAGCAGTGTCTGCGGTGTCATCTGAGGCTTGACCGGGCAGGGATCTGCTTCCAAGCTTACTCAGGCTGTTGGCAGAATCCCAGCTCTAAGACTGAGAGCCCCAGATGCTTGCTGGCTGTCACCTGGAATTTCACCCTCGGCAAACAGTGTCCACCTGCAGTTCCTTGCCACATGGGACACCCACCATGGCCGTGCACTTCTTCAAAGCTAACAAGGGAGAGAGACCCCTGAAAGATGGATGCTACCAAGTTTTGTAGCATCCTAACATTCACGTACGAGTAACCTCATACACCCTGTCAATTTCACTGTGCTTTATGGATTAGAATCAAGTCCCAGATCCCGCACAAACTCAGAGGACGCATGGAGTGTGAACACCAAGGGATGGGGATAACGTGGGCTACGCTTAGGGTCTGTCCACCGCACTCAGCAACATTAAAATTATGTTTTGAAAAAAAACCATGAGATGTGGCAGATTTCTCCAAGCATGATACTAGGTTAAAAGAAAGACAAAACAGTAGTAAGAGCTGTTATGTTAAACATATGCACGAGTTTTATTAAGTATATACAAAAATTCAAGAGAAAGAAAATATATGTATACGTGCATACATAGCCAAGGCTCTTAACAACAGACATTGTTGATTACTGGGTTATAGGCATTGTTTCTTTGTATGTTTCGATGAATTCCACTTTACCTACAGTCAACATAAATTTCTCTTATAATTGGAAATAAAAAAAGGGGTGCCTGGGTGGCTCATCTGGTTAAGTGTCAAACTTTGGCTCAGATCATGATCTCGTAGTTCATGAGTTCGAGCCCTGCATTTTTATTGTAATTAAAAAAAAGAAAGAAATATATTCTTTTTAAACTCATAATTTTGAGAATTCAAGATTAAGTTCATTTCATTACAAATTTCCCTTATTTTCATTATCAAAATAGGCCAAGATTTTTATTTAGTTTTTATTTTTTTTATACTTATTTATTTTAGAGAGAGAAAGAGAGAGACAGCATGAGCAGGGGAAGGGCAGAGAGAGAGGGAGACACAGACTCTAAAGCAGGCTTCAGACTCTGAGCTCTCAGCAGAGCCTAATGCGGGGCTTCGAGCCAGGAACCACAAGATCATGACCTGAGCCCAAGTCAAACATTGAACAGACTGAGGCGCCCAGGAATCCCTAGGTTTCTATTTGTTTTTAAGAGTGTTCTTTTTTAGCTGGTGATAAAGTCAATGTACTTTTTTTTTTTTTTTTTTTAAGTTTATTTGAGAGAGACAGAGGAAGAGAGCACAAGCTGGGGAGGGACAGAGAGAGGGAGACACAGAATCCGGAGCAGGCTCCAGGCTCCCAGCTGTCAGCACAGAGCCCGACACGGGGCTCGAACTCACGGATTGTGAGATCATGACCTGAGCCGAAGTCGGACGCTCAACTGACTGAGCCACCCAGGTGCCCTTTAAGTACTTCTTTTAAGTGGAACACTTGCTTGATGGATGGAACGTGGTTCTTCCATCAACTGGAGCTGACTCCTTGTCAGATCTAGAAGCCTTTGTTTGTAGTTACCCTTTTTTTTTTTTTAAGAATTTTATGAATCAAATAATTTTGGGGGCACCGGGGTGGCTTCATCGGTTAAGTGCCCAGCTTCCGCTCAGGTCAGGATCTCACAGCTTGTGAGTCCGAGTGCCACATCTTCCTGTCTGCTGTCACGGCAGAGCTCACTTCAGATCCTCTGTCCCCCACCTTTTCTCTCCCCCTCCCCCCACTCACATTCTGGCTCTCTCAAAAACAAGTATTTTACGAACTTTTCAAAAGAATGAAATAATTGTTTGAAACAATTAATTTCTTCAGTATGTGATCGTTTGCGGTTGCTGTTACCTCTTATTCCTTTGGGGGTTTCATCCTGAAAACAGTCATGCTGCCCGACACGGACGGGATCATGGGTTCCTCAGGCTCTTGTGTGTGGGACATAAGGCTCGCTTTGGAGATGGTGTCCTGGCAGACTAGAACCCAGGTGCCCTTTGTTTAGTAGCTGCTCTCAGAAGTGATGAGTACTTTTTTGATAAGCTACTAACTTCAGCCAAACCAGAAAGCTCCTATACAAGCATGGCGTCCTCGGGAAAGAGGTATTTCAACACCCATGCTGTCTACAGTAGATTCTTATCATGTGTTAGTGGTTGGGATCAGCTAACTGATAGACATGTACTTAGTGAAAATCTTCAGTATTCTCAGTGACAATGTGCGGGGGTTTTTTAAGGCCCTCTAGTTGCGAAGACAAAACCATATGTGATCTTACGAGATGATCGTCACAGAATCTCTATGAAAAGCTCACGAAACAAAACTGCTTTTTCTCTCCCATTTTTTTAAATGTTCTAGTCCTTAAATCTCAAAATTATTGCTTTATCTCCTGAACCATTAGAGTATTCATTCTGTGTACATGTCAGGAAAGTATACTTTGTTTCCCAAATCAAGATTTTGTAGAAGAAACAGTATTTTTTTTTAATGTTTATTTGTTTTGAGAGGGGGTCTCCAGAGATAGAAGGAGAGAGTCCCAAGCAGGCTGTCTCACAGCACAGAGCCCGACGTGGGGCTCGATCTCACGAACTATGAGATCGTGACCTGAGGCAAAATCGAGAGTTGGACCTTAACCGACTGAGCTACTCAGCTGACCCTGCAGAAGAAAGAATGTTAAGAAAAACAAAAAAATAAACAATAAAGAGAAATTCTTCTGATTTTATAAAAGTTTTTAAAAATGAACTCAAGAACTCTTTTTGTTGTTGCTGATGTTTTGGCTTTGAGATCTTAAATCAAGAGTTGTTACTTTCCCCCATAAGAACCTTATTAGAATGTCTGACCACAGTTCGTAGAAGACACGTTTGGTACCATTTGGGAACTAACCTGTGTGTCAGAGCTTCCTGCCAAGTCTGGTTGTTCTTGGCAATAAAGCAAACAAAAAAGATCACTTGCGTGTGAATTCAGATTGAAGCTGGTGTCCCAAGTCCGTGGCCTACATTTTTAAGAGAAATCGTACAGGAACTAAAGCACCTCATTCATGGATCCGGAATTGTAGCATTTTCTTTTTAAACTGCAGACCGTTAGAAGAATTGCCCTAATCTATTTTCCTTATTTTCATGCAGTTCCAACTTTCTGAGCTTTGTAAAAGCCACAGTACAGGATACTGAATTCCAGTTGCTCACATATTAATGTTAAAAGGAAATTATCTGTTTGGTTTAAATTAATTTTTCTGTATAATTTTCATCTTAATCATGTCTGACTCCTCCTCAAGTAATTACCCTTTTCATGTGGTTCACTAGTTCCTTCACTGAGTTTTATGAATTGGGGGGCTAAACAGTAATAGTTGGGTAATATATTGGAAACTAAGGGCCACTGTTTTTCCAGTTGACTAGCATGTGTCCATGCTTGGCACATGGTAGGCATTCAATAAATATTTGTTAAATAGATGTTGAAAAATGAATGAATGAGTGAATGAAATTACTACTTGTGTAGGTCAAAATTTCATATAATTCCACTCCACAGGGGTATTGGAGGAATTAAAATGTCAGTTGGAAATTGTGTTGGCAACAGAAATGCTAGTAACATTGGCTTGAACAGTTAGGGTTTCATTTCTCACAACATGATAAGCATGGAATTTGGCAGCACGGGAGTGGGGCGTCTACCAGTGTGTGTTTAATATTTTTGGTTGCGAGACTGTGTGCATTACTACTGGTTAAATGAGAAGGAGGTAGCATCTCCTTTTTTGAAAATCTTTTGAGTTGGTTCCTGCTATGTCTCAGAGGCTATTACTGCATATCATGGCCGTCCCTCGTAATGGAAGCTAGCAAATTAGGAGATTTTTGGTTGGACACATTTCCACTCCAAACAAAATCAGAGAATACTTACTGGCTGAGCACTTCGAATGTTTGCCAGCAGGTGAAATGCCCAATGGCTGCTACGGAATTACCACTGAGGAAATGGTACCTCTTATTCCTTATTCATCACCCAGTATTATTTCCTTCTTGCAACTCTCCCAGTCACCAAAACCAGAAGTCTACATTCCGAGATGGGTTCACCTCTTAACATTTTTGCCTCCCATCCATGAAATTCTGGGAAGCCAATGACATTTCTCAATTTAGCAAATATTGTCGATGTCTTTGCTTTTTCGTTTTAATGTTGCAAATTATTTCAGGTGTTCAATCTTGTCACTCTTTCTTCTTTTTTAGAAAAAGTTATTGTATCCTTATTTGAACACATGTTAAGATCCGGATGTGACAGTAGGTACTCAGGTACGTTGAATGTTGAGTAAGACGTGGCCTCTGTCATATGAGTATGGTAATCCTGTAATTCATTATCCAAACCGGACCCTTTGTCATTGAAAGAGGGAATTAAAATAATTATCCGGTGTTAACTGATCTGAACGGGAGTGAAACCAATACTCGGTCAAATCCGGAGGTAAGGTCGCCCTACTTAAGGAGTTCACAGTGTTTTGGGGGAGAGGCAGACATATAAATAACTAATTATGATTCAGTGGGTTAAAATCATAATATTGGTATATATCAGGTGCTACAGAAACACAAAGGAGGGAGTAAGTGATCCTCCCTTGGGCGATCAGCGTTCTCAGTCTAGACTTACTCTTTGTACAGGGCCAATTTCGGCCCTACTCTAGATGCACACATTTGCTTGGCTTGCTGGTGTAGCCCTGGAGATAAACTGCACTAGTTTTGCAGAGGTGAATGCAGGTTTAGAAACCCTTCCCGCGGTGTTGGTCATGGCGCATGCGCACTGGCGAAATTAGCGCCCTTGGGCCTCTAGCTCATGCAGTCGTTACCCAAAACAGCCCAGAGACAAATAGATAAATATAAGGATATCGACGTTCCAAAGGGCAGGCTTGGATCGGAGGGAATCAGTGAATGAGAAGGAGCCGTCGGATTTGTCCTTTGTCTTCCTTTCCTACAGACAGACTATCTTGAGACACAGTAGTGTGTAAGGCCTGAGAACCTCCGTCCCATTTGGGAAATCGCCTGCACCTGTTCTAAGGGTAGACAGGGAACTGTTCGAACCCTCACACGATTTCCCTCCTTTTCTGTCTCACTCCCCACCCCGCTTTCCTTTTGTTCCGTTCCTCTGGGATTGTGTCAAAGCTAAAATATGCCTGTCTTATTCTTTCTATTCTGCCCGTCAGCCCACTAACTCCTCCTCACTTTTAACAATCTCTCCCGTGCCTCTTTCTCAGAGAGGACCTTTTACAAGCAGTGCAAGTGCTTGTGGTAAATGAATGCATTTTCTTTGCATAACTGAGATCTGGAACTACCTGTAGGCACCCTCCTGTGGAGACACCGAGACAGGATGTAGAAGTCTCATAAAGATATAGATGTACATGCAATGGCTGCGCATCCAGATGGGTCTGCTCTTCTCCTGTAGTTTTAGATTCTGCAAATAGGAGAGACCCCAACAGTGGGAAGAGAACTCTTGGGTCACCGCGTGCCATTCTGAAGTGTGGTCAGCTCTGGAAGAAGCAAATTCAGCAAGCACGCTTTGACTATGGAAATGTTGATAAGCAAGGCGGTTTCACGCCACCCCCTGCCCGTTCTGGGCCTGACGTTCTTGTTGTTCACAACAGACAGTAACACTGGCTAAAATGTACTTCAGAAATTGGTGATAATGTAGGGCAACAAGGTTAGGAAAAGCAGATGTCTAGTGGCTATGCCAATTTAGTGAACATTTCTAAAACTTGTTTTACCCCTTTGGCAAAGATGTCATTAGTAGAAATAAATAGCAAAAATTCAATATAGACAGATGATACAAGGTGTATGCAATATTTCATTGCTTTATGTAACATGAAGTGTATGCTATTTACATAACTTTAAATGAATTCTATTTATAAAAAAACAGGACATGACCTTGAATCACAAGGAACGATTCCTTCTTTAATGTGTTGTTCCAAGCCCCTGTTAAATTTCTGACTCGTAAACCTATTTGCTTTTATATGAAATGTGAACATAGTTGCCCCAAAGCATTTTACAATTTTAATCAGGAACAGTATAATTGGTATAGTATAATCCTCCAAGAAATTTATATGTTACAGACTTAACACAGGCAACATTTCTTATCAAATATTTGAGAAGCAGGGAGTTGGTTGATTTTTTAATGGAGCTAAGCTCTTTTCAGTAGCTTCCAAACTCATGACAACCTGTCTGAAAAAGGAGGAGAAAGAAAAACAGAGGAGAAATCTTAATGGAGAAAATCAGAAAATTACTTTGAAACTCTAGCTGAGTTTTTTTCTACTTTGAAAGTAGAAAAAAAAGTGTCTGTACTTTGAAACACTAAGTGAAGAGACAAATATAGAAAAATAGGAGAAGGAAACTGGGTATTTGCTTTTAATTAAGACCGGATCTTCTTCTTTGTTACCTGGTGTATATTTTAGATTGGTCACATAGCTGAACTGTTTTCCTGGTCTTGGGATCTATTTCATTGCTCGCAGCAAATTTCAGGGTGGTTTTAACGAGATGTATATGTCTGGTACTGGAGCCATTGCATGTACATCTATGTCTTTATGAGACTTCTATATCCTGTCTCGGTGTCTCCACAGGAGGGTGCCTACAGGTAGTTCCAGATCTCATACTGGAGGGGTTAACAGCCTCCTAAATTAAATTCTCAAAAAAGAAAAAGGAGTCCTTTCAGGTAAAATTCCATCTCATTTAAGTGAAACAACTCACGGTTTTCCTTTTCTTAGTGAGAAATCTTTGCTTCCACGAGTTTCCAGTACTGTAGAGAAAAAGGTGATCAAAAAATTTACCTTCTTTGTGGTTTCTTCTCAATATCCTCTGCCAGAAATATTTCCATTTTTAGGTGTCACCTAGGATTTGCCCTAGGCTTGGGGTGTTCTTTTTCTCTTTAACAGTGGTTTACAAGCTGGAAATAACCAATTTGACTTCTTTAATGTATAATTTTCATAATGGGAAGGGCTTTTTTCCCCCACAGAGTATTTGGGAAACTGACCCCAAGAAAATGGGTGTGGCTTCCCTAAACAGAAATTAGAAGGCTTTGGGTCATCATTGATTGGGGGAAAAGAATGGATTTGAAGTTCTTCCTAGAGTTTTCAGTTTCCTTCTCAAGGACATAGACGAATCCCTGATACTTACGCATTACCTGGCATATAAGGGATTCTTGGTAAATGCCATATGCCTGGTGCAGGATAGATACTCAGGAAATATTTATTGAACATATGTCCAATGAATAATAAAAGATAAGCAAACATTTAGTAAGTGAATGCCCACAGCTTATTTCTTGCCACCATCTCCTAGAGATCCAGTCTCTTGATCAGGGAAAAGATTTTGCTAGGGAGGACATTTCATTCCTCCTGAAGCAGGGAGTCTTGGATGGTCTTATTGTTTAGCTGGTTCTTCTGTATACCTCCACGATATTCTGTCCTTGTCTTCATCAAAGCTTTTTAGCGTCTCTTGTCTTTGCCGGAATATACAGGGGGGGATAGCTTGGTACGGGGTATGGTACGTATGGCCTGGATGGTGTAGTGACTCCTCTCCCTTGAAGGCGATAGCCATATACTTTGAATCTGTTTTTCTCTCTTGGAAAATGTACATACTTTTTCCACTTAGCTGAAGACATCGTGAGTGTATTTTGTAATTTATATAGCTTCCTGTATTTTTCATAGAGGTGTCACATGTTCAGTGGTACAGTTTGGTGAGTGGATAGGGAATGAAGAGGAGGTGTGGGATTGAATTCACTCTGTGAATCCTCATTTCTAGAATTTCTTCAGGGTGGTTTTTATCTTTTGAATATCTAAAAACCTGTAACAAATTAAGTGCCCATTAAATATTTGTTGGATTACTCTTAAAAAAAAAAACAGATTGAAAAGATTTAAAGAACAGACTTTTTTTTTTTTAATTGAGGACAAAGCCATGTGACTTTGGCCACATTTTCCTACACATTTGTCTTTGTGAATGAAACCCGTGGGATAATTGCCCAGCATTCTCCTTAGTTTTATCTGTGAAGACAGAGCCACAGTCCTCAGGAATATTATAGTGGTTATTAGTATTTACTTAAGTATTTATTTCCACTAAGTGTGATATAGATGAAGATAGTGGAAATACATGGACATAATTTTGGTTGGTAAAGAGGCAACTGATTCCACTTTCATTTCTCATGCTACCGAACTAGCCTATTTTTTTGGAGCCCTCCTACATCTCTCACTGAAAATTTGAGTAGTCTCCTTGTCAAGGTCAGGTTAAAAGACACTGCTAGGTTTTTATGCAGGCTAAAAAAAATCGTGGTCATGATGAAACTCCGATGTATTTTTCCACCATGAGTGGAAAAGTGAATGCAAAAACAGAGAAATTAACTAACATGATGAAAGTGGGGGAAACATGAAAAACACCAGATTGGAAAAAAATAGTTGAGCTGATGTTTTCAGTTCCCTTAACAACCAAGAAGGCAAGTTGATGAATGGTGCAGATTGCGGGCAATTCAGTGGCCACCTGAATGGATATAAGCAGATTATAATCATCTGACAAATTGTGGTCCAAACGAACGTTTGGCTTGCAAAATGGGAACAAGAGACATTAGACACCCTCGTTGAACCAAAGCACCCATTAACCTCAAATTAGACACGCAGAGAAAACAGGTTTAAAAACCTCCACGACACAATCTGGTTAAAATATAGTACTGATCTCCTGCCTCATCAGAAAATAAATTAAGAATAGAAATTGACTTGTAAATCAGAAGCCCCAGGCAGGAAAATACAGATTCTCATCAAATCGTTGCCCTCTTTCCCAGAAACAGGCGCAGGATTGCACTTACATTTCTGGATCGCTATTTGTATATGCTGTGGTAGTTGTTGATTTCGCTCTATTTTTATATTAGCAACCATTCATCAGAAGCTAAGGAGGCCTATTAATCATTTTCTCTGACTGCGAAGCTGCATCACGTATCAGTTGTCGTCTTGAAATAAAAATAAGATAAATGATTTGACATGAATCGTGGCCCGATGAACCAAGAACAAAGATTGGACATGTGGTAGATCTAATAACGCCTGCCTTATGTGTAAAATGCACATTTACCAGACTCTTCTGATTTGCCGTTTCCTTCATATTGGCATTCTAAAAGAACTACTGATTACTGAATGGGGAAGTTAACTCCAAATTAAATTGCATATTGCTTGTAAAACAAGAATAAAAGTGCCGGCTAACAGTAACCCTATTCTTTTTACACTCTTTTAGCCTTTCATGAAGGAAGTACCCACTCTTGCCTGTACAGAGTACATTAGAGTTATTATTGATCTTATGTGTGAGGCCGGCTTCTCTGCACGGTTACTCAGCACTGTGGGCTGAACGATGCATTTGACTGAGTGACCAAGGACTTTTAGTAAAAAAACCACGGTTTTGTCTGGGTAAGCCCAGAAAAGAACATGTTGCTATAAATACCTTTCAGAAGAAGGATTATTTACCCACTAAGGGTTTATTGTAATTGAATGGGCAATAAAAAATGATTGGGAGACCTTTAAAAATGTGAAAGTAAAACATAATGAAATAGCTAATTTACAGTGTCTAACACAAGAGGCAACATTTTTCATCCTGATTTGTGCAGAGGGCTAAACAGTTGCCCAATGAAACTATGACTTTCTCGAGCACCAACTTGGGTCACTGAGGGATAAACCAGAGTTGTCATTTTCTCATTCCCTTGATATTTTAGCACATGGCTGGTAAGTACATTTGCCACCATGTCATGCTTCTGTACCCACACACCGTTAATGATATTGCTAGGAGATTGTGACCTTGTTTCTCACTTAGCCCAACTGCCTCCGCATTTTTCCCCAAACACTCCTCCACTTGAAGCAGAATCAGCATAGGCTTGAGGGATCAACCCCTGGTTGTAGATTGTGATCTAGAGCAACAACTTTTTATGCCTCCATTTTTTTTGCATCTGGTACAAGATTAAGACAGGTTGTGATGAAATAAAAATACCACATGCAAAATGCACATATTCGGGATTTGGTGAAGAACTCAGAACCTACTCTTTGTGTCTCAGGTATAAAGGATTTTTTGTTGTCTTTGAGAGAGAGAGTGAGAGTCAGGATGAGGGGCAGAGAGAATCCCAAGCAGGCTTCATGCTTAGCACAGAACTCTACACAGGCTCGACATGGGGCTCGATCCCATGACCCTGGGATCATGACCTGAGCCGAAATCAAGAGTCGGATGCTCAACCAACCGAACCCACAGGTACCCCTAAAAGTTTTTTTTTTATATTTATTTTTGAGAGAGAGACAGAGCATGAACCAAGGAGGGGGGGAGAGAGAGAGGGAGACACAGAATCCGAAGCAGGCTCCAGGCTCTGAGCTGTCAGCACAGAGCCCGACTCAGGGCTTGAACTCATGAGCTGTGAGATCATGACCTCAGTCGAATTCAGATGCTTAACCAACTGAGCCACCCAAGTGCCCCTAAAGGGTTTTAATATAACAGTTGGAGGCTTACATTGGAAGAACCCGAGAAGCAAAGATCAGAAGAATGATCTCTGATATCAGCCTGAAGTTATAAAGCTGTTGGTTCTCAACAACTCCCTGCTAAGCTGCTGTGAATGTCATCACTGTCCATATTTCTGGTTGCCAGTGTTTCAGGAGAACCATGCCCATCCTTCCATCTCCCACTCGCTTGCTCTCATGTAAAAACCACTAAGTTGGAATCATGGAGGGAAGGGAATTCTGGGAAATGTAGTTCCTCCTCTGTGATGCAGAGAGCTTGCAAGGTGTAATAATGCTTCTGAAATAAGGATGGCCTATAGTTAGACATTTTACCTCTCACAAAATAGGTACTCTGGAGGCATTTGAGTAGGAAGATCTGTGTGGTACGAAAGGCACTGAAGTTAGAGTCAAAGAGGTCTCTGTTACTATGTTGATTTTACTACTCACTACCTCAATAGCTTTGAACTACTGGCCTTAATTTTGTAAGTTTCAGTTTTTTCCATAGGTTACACTGTTAGGAGGATTCAATGAGATAATGTATGGGATGCAGCTTGGTTTTGTTGTGTAAACACTGTCTATTGCTTTTCCCGATAGTTGGCGATATCACAGTACTTAAAATCACATTTCCAAAGGCTACTCAAATATTTTTTTAGTTTACATTCCTATTAAGAAACACTTCAGAGGCACCTGGGTGGCTCAGTCGGTTGGGCGTCTGACTTCAGCTCAGGTCATGTTCTCATGGTTTGTGGTTCGGGCCCCACGTCGGGCTCTGCTGACAGCTCAGAGCCTGGAGCCTGCTTCCGATTCTGTGTCTCCCTCTCTCTGGCCCTCTCCCGGTCACACTCTGTCTCACTCTGTCTGTCAAAAATAAAGTTTAAAAAAAAATTTTTAAATTTAAAAAAAAGAAACACTTCAGAAAGTATTTAGTTGCTAGTGGCACTGCTGCCATGTTCTTTTTCTTTCATCCCTTCTTTTACTCCACAAGCATTAGCTCAATGTCTTTATGAGGCTTACATCTAAGAGGATATAGTTTCCTGTGGCGGCAAATAAAAGAAGGTCTGTTTCAAATAGGTTTGTCGCCTTCTCTCTGACCTCTAACTTCTGAAAAGTCAGTATTTGAGCAGAGGCTTGAATGAAAGTGAGAGACAAAAGCCAAGAGAAAATTTAAGGGGATGCATTTCCAAACAAGGAGAAGAGCAAGTGTAGAGATCTTGAGGGAGTGTGAACATGGGGTGTTTGCAGCATAGCACCCAGAAATGTGAAATATTCAGGATTTTTTACTGGAGATATTTATACTCTCTATGGATAATACATAAATAAGTATATATTTTTGTAATTTATTTCTTCTTATTATCATTTCTTATCTTAGTTTTACAACTTAGAGCTTAGTTTTACATTTTAAAAGTAGTTGTCATTTCAGCTGTAACTAATTAAATTTACTGATGCATTTTTAATCAGTTTCTCTTTAACATTATTTTATATCCATTAATTTTTCACTTTATTTTTCTTCTTGCTAAAATACATGCTTTATACTCTCTTAAGTTAGCTGTTGTTCTTGTTGTTATTATTATTATTCTTTCTATTTTTCTTAAGTGATAGGTTAGCTGGGTATAAAATTTTAGGTTACTAGTTACTTTCTCTCCGCACTTTGAAGATAGTATTAAATATTATTAGATGGTCTTCTAGCCTCAACTGTTGCTGCCTGAAGATTTGCCCAGCCTTAGAATTATTCCTAGTACATATGCAGTCTTTTCTCTTTGGTAGATTAAGATTTTTCTTTTTTCCTTTATATTCTGCAGTTTTGCAATGTGTTTCTAGATGTGGAATTTATTTTTATGTATCTTTTTTTGGCATTCAGAATACGTTTGTAGTATAAAAATTTATGGATTTCTTCAGTTATTCGGCTATTTATCTTCAAATATTGTTCATCTGTAATTCCTTCCCTTTTTTTTTTTTTTTTTTTTTTTTTTTAAAGAAATCAGTTTGGAATTACATTAGAGTCTCTCAGATTATCCTCTGGCTCTTACCTTCTCTTCATTTTCTTTCTTTCTCTGTAATGCACTTGAAGTGAATTCATCAGTTCTTAAAATTGTCTAGTTCTGCCTTGGTGATTATTTCATCAGTTATACAGTTTATTGAGACTTTTCTGTTCATTTTTTTCATTCCTAAAGTTTCTAATAAGCTTTTTACATACCCACTTTTTTCATTCTTTATTTTTCCACATTTTATTTTATAATCTCTTCTGCACATCGCAAAAGATGAACCGAACATTTTAAGTCATTTTAATGACTGCCAACCAAGCTCCTACCAGATTAATTGTTTATAATGAACCATTGTTTTAGTTGTTGGTTTTCTTGGTTGTCAACAGGGATTTTCTTTGGCCTCTTTTTGTGATGTGTTTGGAGAGAGTCCTTACTTCAAATTCACTCTAGATATTAAGGTTGGCTTCTGCCTGCCATCTCTATTTCTAGACCTGTTACCCTTGATGGAGCCACGATTCTGGCCAACCTGTCCCAGAACCCAGAGATCATGGAGTTTCAGCTCTACTGCTCCTTTGTATTTCTCTAATTTGAGTACATGGAAATGTTTATATTGTTTTTTGAGGTGACTGATTTCTAAATGATTTTATCTGTCATTGATTTTTTTGGAAAAGAGGTTATGTGTTTAAGTGTGAACTTACAGAGCCATCTTAATGAGACATCTTACTGAAACTTATTTAAATGTCTCACATTTCCAAAATTCATCTTCTTTCTTTAGAGATTTTAATAATTCACGGTCTTTGGTTTCCTGTTGAATATATATACTGAACTACACATATTCTGGGACAGTCTTGTTTTTAACTCCTTATTCCAATGAAGAATTCACATGTAGTAACTAAATTTGTTTATTAATATCATTCTTTTTGTTCCCCCAAAGATTTTAAATGTAATTTAAATGTGATTTAAGTTGCATTTCTTTCTTAGAATTTTTAAAATGAATTCAGAAATTAGCATGATTTCATGAACTAGAATGATTAGACGGAGAGTATAGGGTTTTTTTGGTTCTGTAAAAATAACTTTATTTAAAATCCAAAGTCACACTACACAGCACTCATGCCCCAGACAATTGTTTTCTCATTGGTCACTGAAGTTTCAGCCCTTTCCACACCAAAATAACCCGTTAAGTTGAAAATGGGAGCGTCCCAATCCAGTGAGTGCATTGAAGTCTGCTGATCTTCCACTTCACCAGTACTGAAGCGTTCACCACTGTGAATCATGTGACAAACCAAACACCGCTCACTGGTAATAACTGAATTTGAAAACCTTTTTAGAGAAAAAGATTTATTTTCATTGCAACCCAAAAATTGTACATACTAAAATCGGGAAACGTGACGAGAGATTATTTGGGACCTCTTGGTTATTCTCATTTCAGTGCCCTGAAAAAGCAGGTACGTATGGGGGCACCTGGGTGGCTCAGTTGGTTAAGTGTCCAACTGCAGCTTAGGACATGTCTCATGGTTTGTGGGTTTGAACCCAATGTCAGGCTCTGTGCTGTCTAGCTCTGAGCCTGGAGCCTGCTTCAGATTCTGAGTCTCCCTCTCTCTCTCTCTGTCTCCCTACCACTCTCACTGTCTCTCTATCTCAAAAATAAACAAACATTGAAAAAAAAATTTTAAAAGAAGCAGGTACATATGAGCACCTTTAATTTGTGTGAGTAAAGATGTCTACCTCATTTGGAGCAAGTCATCTGCTTTTGGATGTTTTTTAGGGTTTTTTTTTGTTTGTTTGTTTGGTTTTTTTTAATCTGTCCTAAATCATTTAGGTCATTCACAATTTTAAAAAGGTAAAAGGTTTTCAAGACATGTATGTATGTCATTTGAGGTAAAAAAAAAAAAATTGCCATATCATTAGTTGAATGTGTAGCAAACTTTGACAGGCAAATGCATCAATATAAAGGGAGGGATGACTAGTTCCTTTAAAAAAAATGTTTGTTTATTTTTGAGAGAGAGACAGAGACAGAGACAGAATCCCAAGCAGGCTCAGCACTGACAGATACAGGGCTTGAACTCACAAACCATGAGATGGTGACCTGAACTGAAACCAAGAGTCAGACCAACTGAGCCACCCATGCGCCCCTGATGTGTAATTTTAAAAACGTGTTTTGTTTGTGAAGTTGCTCACAATCATGATAAACAGAACTGTAAGATCTTAATAAGAAGGAATCTGGGAGTATTACCTTGAATTTCTTGTGATGAACCTGCATCCCAGCCAGAACTTTTGCCTTCATTCTTCAGTGTGTAAAATTAAGTATTTCCCCTTTTGAATACATATTTCTGATTGATCGTGGCCCAGGCTTTATGGTGGAAAAACCTAGCTCAGTGTCTCAGATTAAGGAAAGTGTATAGGATTTTTAGTTTTTTCATATCGAATTGGCTCGAGTGTCTTAAATGTTTAATGAGCGTAAAGTCTGAGGTAGAACAGAGCTTTGAGGAATCTCGTAGTGTATGTCCAGTGACCGTTAGTGATGGTCCATCATTTGTAGACCAGGGGATCCTCATCACTGGGCTCAGCGGGCCATAGGAAACTGCCCGGCCAATAGCATTTCTGTTATCTCTTTTAATAAAAACTTAATTTCCTTTCTTCCTTCTTACGCCGTCAGATACTGGCCCCTTATTCATTTTCCTGACAGCTGCCGGCCGGCTCGTGAGCACCCAAGACTGGCCTTGCCGATTCCCACGATTTCTTCTTCCCACCTCCCCATCCTCCTTTCCTGGCCAAGCCATGGGAGAATGTGAGTCTGGGGCTGTTCCCTGGCAGGGCCTGCGGAGTTTCCATAAACATATCCCAGCTTGGCACAAAGAAGAAGCTGAGGGAGCAGCCACAGCATGTACGGCCAAAAAGCACTTGTGGAAATCCGAGGAATGTGAACCAAAAGAATCGCCCCGAGTCCCCACACACTTTTCTCCCAGAACACTTAGCACACTGTGTGGCTGGACAAACGGCTCTTTCAGCTGCGTGGGGCTTTCAGCCTGTGGTTTGAAGCCTGACAGGATGTGGCAGTCCTGACTCTGGATAATGTAGTACGATGCAACAAAATGCATCAAATTAGAAAATGGAAACTTTTCTTTCCCCGAACTGTAATTTAGCTGTCACTTGGCTTTAAAGCAGCTGAAAACAATTTTTTGAAAGTGAATGTTTATTTCCTGAAGTTTTGTGAATAATTATAGGCCTATTCTCTCCATGTTCCACATTCCACCGCCTTTCCCATAACTGTCTGAGTGGCGGGTCCCAGCACAGGCATATGGCGGTCCTTTGCCTTAAGGGGCCGCCATCGAACGCGTGGCCCCTTTGATCTGTGACTTGTGACGTGCTTTACCTACAACTCTCTCATCAGACTAACACATTCTGTCAGTGTGTGTGTGTGTGTGTGTGTGTGTGTGTGTGTTTCCAAGTTCATTTTCTCAGTGCCGTGAGAAAGATCTACAGGGAAAATTGCTGATTTTACATCTGTCTTACCACAGGAAGAGAAGGGCAATATAATGAATTTTTTATGAGCCATGTTGCCTAGTGTTCACTGAGAAACTTTGCCTTTCTAGGGGAAGCTTTTGACCCCACGTGGTGAGGGGGTTTGTAACCTGATGCTATTGTTAGAATAATTATAGTCTAAGGTTTTCCTGTCAGCACCCAAGTTAGCTCAGTTAAGGTTATATATTTTGAAATTCTTGTGCCTCGTCCTCTTAAAATACGTGCTCTGCAAAATTAGGTGGCTGAAGGCCAATGAGTTCGTCATAAAACAGCTTTTATGTCGCCACGAGTAAAGACTTTCATGTATATGTTTGTATCGAGTTTTGCAGAGTCAGGTGATATATACATTTAATGGAATTATTGATGGCGCATTTATCGGGATTTCCTGATACAGAATTGAGTATTATTTCTGTTGAATATTAAATTAGTATTTGGAAATAATTATTATAATTAAGAAAATAATTCATACCTTGGCATTGTATGGCATTTTAGGTAAGTATATTTTACCGGGGTCTTTAATATAATCTGTTTTCACTACCACTTTTCAGGGAAAATGTTGTTACTATTTTAATTTTCCAGAGGGGGAATCTACAATGCAGAGAAATTTCATAGGTCTTAGACTGAACGAGCACATGAGGAGATTTTCAGGGTGCTTCTCTTAAAATACTAGGTTGGCTTCCCAGCAAACATCTTTGGCATATCACCAAATCTTGCATATGACTCCTCGTGTTGTTTTTATGAAAAAGTGATGGTAGTTTCGTGTGTTTTGTTTTGTTTTGTTTTGTTTTGTTTTGTTTTGTTTTGTTTTGCTTTGGCATCCCAGGACAGTAAAGATTTGTTGCTCTATCACGTGTTATTTAGGAACATTTTCTACAGCTCTTAATTATTTAAAGATAAATTTGGGTTCATACTTCCTGTGCTGTAGAGATAGAACTATTGACAAAGAGAAGGGGTTGGTTTGTATAACTCTGGAGGATTACAGGTACTTAAAATTGGCATAACTGTATACTGGCTTCAGTTGAACACTACCATCTTGACCTGGTGAAGTGAACATGTACATTTTAGAAAATCACTCCTGGGGGGCACCTGGATGGCTCAGTCAGTTAAGTGTCCGACTCTGGCTTAGGTCATGATCTCGAGGTTCGTGGGTTCGAGCCCCACGTTGGGCTCTGTGCTGACAGCTCAGAGCCTGGAGCCTGCTTCGGATTCTGTGTCTCCCTTTTCTCTCTGCCTCCCCCCTGCTCACACTGTCTTTCTCTCTCTCTCTCTCCAAAATAAATAAACATAAAAAAAAATAGAAAATCACTCTCGGGAAAAGGCATCCCTAACTTTTATTTCCATAACTGTCAACAGGAGCAGTGTTTTACTTTGACTCATTCATTTTACTCTTGTATCAGTGAAATTGATCCCATGGTAATACACTGGCATCCAAAACATACATGTTGTAGATGTATAACCTATATACATGCACATATATGTGTATACACACACACACACACACACACACACACGTACCTACTTACAGGAAAATCTGATCTCTCTGCAAGTAAGATACTGGTACACAATTAGGAAAGCAGACTTTTGACCTTTGCTCAAGAACACCCATAAAGGAGTGATGGATGGTGGTTTTTCATCCAAGTTACTCTCAAAAGACCTACCACTTACATTTTCAGGGAAGTATCTTTCTATGATGCTTCATTTTATAGTACCCATTGCTTTGGAGAAAATGCAATTTGGAGAGTGGGGGGTCGGTTAAGACGTAGATTTTTCTCTTTAACAGTTATTCACAATACAAGTAGAAGGTGATGAAATCCGATCTACGAGCTGTCTCTCCTCATCAGAACCTGGATGATTTCACACAAATTAGTGTGGACACCGAGCTGTCATATACTGTCGAACTACTTTGCAGTCAGAGAGTGGGTTGCTCTTGGCCACTCTGGTTTAACACCATAACCGTGCTCCAGCTCACATCTTAGATCCAGACTTCAGACTTGTGTATCTAATTCCTTACGTGATGTCTGTTTAGCTATATATTAGAAGTTTTTAATTTAACATGCCCCGAATGGAGCTGCAAACCTTTCCTCTGCTATTGGTTCTACCTGAGGGGTCCCCATTGTTAGTTACATGGAGCCTGCAGCCTTCCACCTGCTCCAGCCAAAATTCTTGATGTTAATCCTTGTCTCCTTCCTTTTCTCCAACCCCAAGTGTATCTATCAGAGCATTTTCCTTTTTTTTTTTTTTTAAGTAGGCTTCATGCCCATTGCAGAGCCCAAATTTGGGCTTAAGCTCGTGACTGTGAGATCAAGACCTGACCTGAGATCAACAGTTGGACGCTTAACCAACTGAGCCACACATTTGCTTGATGCTGCTTTCCAGAATATTCTTAGAATATCTAGAATCTAAACTCTAAACCTACGATCTAAGTGGCATTCCACTGTCACCAGGGTTCAAGCCACTCCCGTCTCTCAACTTTATAATTACAGTAGCCTGTTCATTTGTTTCCCTGCTTTGATTTTTGCCTCACATAAATAAAGCAGGGTGAATCTTTTAAAATGAGAGTCACACTTTGTATTCCTCTGCTCAGAACCTTGCATTAGTATTGGCTTTCCATTTCACCTGACTAAAACTTCATTTCTTGGCTTAAAATTTCATTTCTTTAATTACCTAACAAACCCACATGGTGATGTACCACCCACCTGGGCACCCATGCACGCACACACTCCTAATCAGTTCTCTCTGCTCTGCCTCTATTCTTTTCCCTCGTGCTGACTCTGCTCTAGCCACACTGGCCTTGGCCTTGACATCTCAGACTTGAGTATGCTTCGGGGGCTTTGCACTGATTGCCATCTCTGCCTAGAACATGCTGACACCAGCCTGTCACGTGTCTTTACCAGAGACCTGACATCTCCTGCCACTGACTCTCTCTGGTACCGTTGACCCTGTTTTTTCTCATTTCTCCTCCATAGTCTTCTGTTACATCTTGTAATGATTTATTATGTTTATGGCGTCAAGTGTGCGTCACTGTGCTTCAGAGCGAGCTTCCCAGGAGGGGGAGTCGTGCTGTAAATTGTGCACTGATACGTTCTAAGCATCTAGGGTGGTGTCTGCGCATCGTAGGCGCCGAACAAATGCTAGTTAAATGAAAGAAGGAATAAAAACAAGCCTGGCTGGCTGAGTCATTTAAGCATCCCACTTCGGCTCAGGTCACGCTCTCACGGTTTGTGGGTTCGGGTCTCGCATCGGGCTCTGTCCTGACAGCGTGGAGCCTGCTTCAGATCCTCTGTCTCCGTCTCTGTCTCCCTCTCCCTTGATCACCCTCTTCCTCTTTCTCTCTCTGTCAAAAATAAATACACATTCAAAAAAAGTTTGGGCCTGTATTACTGGCAGTTTGGAAATTCCTGGCTAGTACGTTCCGTCACTATTTTGGTGACTATTTTTCACACTCCTCCTTACCCCCTGGCCGACATTAATTGTTCAGTAGATATGTGAATGCTATGTAGATATGTAGATATGTTCACAACTACACCTTTTACAGTGTGCCATATGGCGGAGATGTAAATTATGACAGGGTCCCTAGTCTTAAAGACGGACAGGCAGTTGACAGTCACAAACAAAGCGGAACATGCACTGTACCGTGCGGTGCGAAATTTTAATTTCTGTAAGGCTTCAAAGGCACATGGCATCAGTAATGGTTGGAATAATTCTGCAAGGCTCCCTGAACAGAAAAGGATTTTAAAGTTGGATCACACAGTACCTTATATAGTTGTTTTTATAAGGCTGTGTCACGTATTATATTTATTTACTTTGTTGTTTCATGCAACTTGAGTTTTTCATAAGAGGAAACTGGCTGGCAAGGGCCTCTAACCAGAAAGGAAGGCTTGTCAACAGATTGCACATTCTGCTAAAGTTACTGACTTCAATAATAAGCTGTGGGGGAGAAACAGAAGGGTGTATGTGATTTTCATTTGGGTACGAAATCAACCAGATCGAAAGTCAGGCATATTGTATGGCAAGGGGTATAGGAACCTTAGGCATGTCAAGTGTTCCTTGGAGGGAAGCAGCTTCATCAGGCAAGCACAAAAGCCACATAATCACCATATTCGTGACTTTGAGTTCATCTCCGCTGGTATCGATTGGCAAGCACTTTCAAAGGGAAAGTAGTGAATGTCACTCTCAGAGAAAAGCTTAAATATATTAGCTAGTTAATTGAAAGGCTTCAATGCACACCAGGCTTCAGGCAACCCACGAACAAAACTGGTTGAAATGTATCAAAGGTGGAAATAGAAGCGAGTCAAGATCATCCCCCAATGCCTCTGTTTTAGCACTTTTGCCTTTTAAGTATTCCACCCTGTTTTTTGCAACTCTTGTCTAGTGCATACGTTTATGAACGTTGCTGGAGTTCACTGTGCTTTAATCATAGAACCATTTGGAGCAAGAAAACGTGCCTCGAGAATAGCTGCCCTGTAGTCTTCATGAGAATGCAACCATGAGAAATGGCTCGACTCAACCCTGCTGTATACTGGTGGGAATCACATGCTGCAATTTACGGTTTCCTGGCTAGTTAACCTGAATTTAAGTAGCTGGGTGACTCGGTGACCCACCCGAACCAAATGGCTATAATTTATTAACATCATAAAGATAGAAAGTAACTATGGACTTGATAGAATAGTAAAGATGCTTCTTGGCCAGGGCATAGAATACATGTCCTTTCATTTATTTATTCACTCAACTAATTTTTATTCAGGCCTTTCTTCTGCAACAAATGATTTGATAAATGGGGATGGGAAAAACATGAGAAAGTTCAAAGAAAGGATGAAGAATTAAACATCCTGTGGCTTAATGCGGGGAGTGTTAATGTTGTGAACAGAAGGGTGTCTTAAAGGTACAGTGAAGAGCCCAGAGAGGAAAGAGGGAGTCTGGATTCGGGGCAGGAAACGGAAAAGGCCAGGCTAGGGATGTAGCCCGGAGGGGAGAGGGAAGGAGGCATCAAACATAAATAGGCCATAGTCACGATTGCCAGAGAACAAGGTGGAACTCGTTCCTGCAAACTAGTAAGAACAGAAGCCCAGTTCCAGGATCTGGCAGGGATTATGGAGGCAGCAGATAAGGGCTGCTTATTTGAGCAGATCAGCAGCAAAAGGGAAAAAAAAATTACAGCAGTTATCTAGAGAGGGCAGCTGGGTCAAGAGAACATTTTCTAGGAGAAAAGAGAACTATACGTGTTTGTAGGCACAGGGTAACAGCTGTGGGCCAGGTTGAAGATGCCTGAGAAGGCAGGCAGACGGGCAGAAATTGAGAATTAGGGTCTTAATGGGACCAGAAGGAGAGGACCAGAGTGGCACAGAAAGGGGCTCTGAGCGGGGTGCTGGCTGGCTGAGTTAGTAGAGCATGTGACTTTGATCTCACGGTTGTGAGTTCAAGCCCCACTTTGGGCGTGGAGCTTACTTTAAAAAATGGATGAGGGGCCCCTTTAAGTTTGCTAAGCATCCAAGTCTTGATTTTGGCTCAGGTTACAATCTCATGGTTCGTGGGATTGAGCCCTGTGTCAGGCTCCGTGCTGGCAGGATGGAGCCTACTTGAGATTCTCTGTCCCTCCGTCACTGCCCATCCCTTGCTTGCACACACGTTCTCTCTCTTTGTCCCTCAAAAAAATAAAAAATTTAAATTTAAAAATTTTTTATAAAGAGGCTCTGAGCTTCAGGGGAGGAGAGGACTTGTTTCGTAAGATGGAGACAAGGATAGGAAGTGAGAAAGTCCTATCCCTGAGTCTCTGTAACTCAGTGCACCTGCAGATGAAGAGCTGATCTTACCAGTGATAAAAATGCTAAAGGCAGTATCTCAGGGGGATAATAACTCTCTTCTATTTTATTACCACTGTATCATGACAACAAAAGCATCTTCTTAAGCCCATCCATAATTAAAATATATTTTTTCTTCCTTAGTTTGATTTCCACTGAATTTCTTTAAAAAAATTTTTTTTAATGTTTATTTGAGACAATGAGAGAGACAGAGTGCAAGCAGTGGAGGGGCAGACAGAGGGAGACACAGAATCCAAAGCGGGCTCCAGGCTCCGAGCTGTCAGCACAGAGTCCGACACGGGGCTCGAACTCATGAACCCTGGAGGTCATGACCTGAGCTGACGTTGGACGCTTAACCGGCTGAGCCGCTCAGGTGCCCCGATTGCCACTGCATTTCTGATTCTCTTTTTTACCGAAATTTGCTCTCATCAACTGCCTTATTCTTTCTCTTCAGTTTTATCTGTTTGCCCAGCCAGCCGCCTCAGTCTCCCACATGCTGAGTTACCTCTCCCAGAGTCACCTCTCCCTCTCCTATGTTACTCTGGTTCCTTCTCTTCTGGGAAAGTAGTCATCCTGTGTCTTTAGATAAATATCACTAGAAATTAATGTAGTTCGATCCTCACCTGTGTTGTCATCTTGTCTTGATTTTCAATTTGGTTTGTCCTCGGAGCACAACGTATTGAGGAATTAACAATCGCACTTTCCTTTAGTCATGTTCTGTTTTTCCATTTTCGGATGTAAGTCATGGCAGCCAGTTGGCTCCAGACTGGGGGCACATGGCCCAGTGGGTGAACCAGATGGAATACAGGAAGAAAGTATTATAATGTCCCTCTTTGCTGTCTAAAAATAGGAAGTACATTAATTTTTCCTGATTTCCTAATCACCGCGCTTGTGAAGTGACCCAGACCATCTTACCTAGCTCGTACGTCACACTGTCCTGTGTCACACGTGGTGCACAGATGTTCATTGTAGTTTCTGTGTGCCGGGTTTAAGAAGTCCGTGCGTTCTACCACCCACTTTGTTGAAAGACCATTCTTCATTAAAAAGGGCAAGTGACTTTAAGAGGTTATGGCAGAAAAACCATGGAGTAGAAGTTGCAACTGTAATGCAGACCCCAGCAAACAACTAGACATTGGCAGAGGTATCACTGTTGCTTTTTAAGTGAGCTCAGCAGCCGCCAATATTCATTTAAGGAAAAACGCCACAAACCAGCCGTAAAAAGATCTGACAAGTACGTAGCCAACAAAATTGGAATTATTAAGAAGACGGTTTCAAATATGGTTTCATGCATATCGTTATTAGAAATGGCTGTAATCTCAAATGTATGTTCTGCCTTTAGATATGAGTTAATAATGATACTACATGCATATAATTTATGAATAAATCAATATGCATGTATTGCGAGATTTTTCTCAGCATCGTTTTCCTTTTAGGCATCCCACTCCCTTTTGATGTTCATTTATTTTTGAGAGAGAGAGTGTGAGTGGGAGAGGGGCAGAGAGCGGCGGAGACACGGAATCCGAGGCAGGCTCCATGCTCCAAGTTGTCAGCACAGAGCCTGATGTGGGGCTTGAACTCATGAGCTGTGAGATCATGGCCTGAGCTGAAGTGCAGTGCTTAACCGACTGAGCCACCCAGGCGCCCCAACATCATTTTCCTAATAGGTATATACCGTAACAGTTTGGAGACCTCTGATCTAGTGTGATATTTATCGGCAAATGTAAATAATTCTTCTTATGAAAGAACAGAACATTAAGGTCCCTCTAGCATTAAAATGTAGGTCTGAGAATCGAATATTTTAAGAACTTTAAAAACTAGACTTACTTCTCCTTAAACTACTGCACAGCGAAATTCGAAAGCAGCCTCTCTATTGACAGAGATTAGTAAAATGCCCCCAAGATGAGGACAGACACTGTGGTGAACTACCACATGGCACAGGCACTGATTTTTAGGTTGGGTTACTATTCTGTCTGCATATCATAGAATGTTCAAGTAGCCACTGCAGAATGTGGGCCTTGATAGAAGGAATGATGAACACTCTTTAGAAATTTAATTTCCCTTCTACCGTGTTTTCTATGTCCTGATTCTAAAGTAACATTCTTAGGTGCTTCAATAATAGATATGTTTATCTGTAGCCTCATTTTTCTCTGTGGAACATTGTCAAAAAAAAAGCCTTCTCAAGGGTCCTGCTGTGCTGGGTGACAAACACTCTAGTAATTTTGTCCTCAAAGGGAACAGAGCCCTTACCAAGACCACCAGGCACACTTCGTTTTCATTTTCCTGTGAGTTATCATGGGAGCAAAATCACACATGGGATTCCATGGACTACCATTGTTTTGAGTGGACTAATCATATCTCGCCGGCTTCTGTAAACTCTCTTTTTCCTTCCAAGATTTTAAAAGCTGCATGCGGGGTCCCTTGTGTAGATATCATTATAGTTTAAAATTAAAGTGAACCAGTTTTGTATTTTATTAGTGTTTTGTTTAGAAATGGAGACACTAGATCCATGAATCATTGGCTTGTTCTCATCTGCAGGGTCATGAATACTATACAATTGAAAAGACTATTAGAATTTTTTTAGTTATAAAAATAATGTTTAACAGAGAAAACATTTATGGAAACGACTGCCTAGATTTACATAGTTCCTTTCTGAAAGTTTTCAGGATACTTTAGAGACGTGTTAATTCTCACATTTCTTCCGGGAGTGGGTAATGAACAGACGGAGAAAATTGAAGCAATGAAGTCACATGGCCCTTCCAAGCTTCCTTAGTAAGTGATGAAGAAGCAGAGAATATAATCAAGAATCACCTTGTGGCAGGGTTCCACTAGGCCAAAAAACTTCCTAAGCAATAGAGAGTGTTTAAAATAATGATATTTTAATAATTCTTCACCTAATAAACCTAGTGTCAGCTGGCTTATGTACTGTCAAACCATCATTGTATGGATTGCATGATTTTTAAAGACATACATCTTCTGAAGTACTAATGTGATGTTATCTCTGAATGATGACTCTGAGGCATATCCTATTAGCATAAAAATTTAGTTAAACAAATAAGATAAACCTCATGAGGCAGTCTAGACTTTTACATTCGACAGTTGGCCTCGCAGGAGAGCTCGAAGAATGCCCTCTCTGCCCAAGAGATCCAGGCTTTCCTTATCAAAAGTTGACCGTAAGTTGAAGAGCTAAAAGAACCAGTCTAAGTCCCAGAGGCCCATCATAAGTGTAAGTCCATCTGCTTTCTCAAGAGTGGAAGAAGGTGGGGGAAGGATTGCAAAATATCTCCTGAGGTACACAAGTCCGTCGGTGGTAAGACTAGAAAGGAAAGAAACTCTACAGAGGAATCCCCCACATCTTGTAACTGGGCAGTAAGATAGGGTGTTACTTGCAACAGATCTGACAGCTGGTGGCTTGGCTCTGCGACACCAACATATCTGTGGAAAACTGTCAGTGCTCAGATCTCAGGTCCTGTTGATAAGAAATTGGTAATCCCACCCTCAAAATAGTTAGAGCCAGTGGTGGACTGAATCAAACTAAAGCAGCAGTGAAGCCCAGACCCAATAAGCTTGCCCAGCCCACCTCCAGTAGACTGACCAAGAGAGGAGACTGCACCTTCTGAAAGTAAATATGACTTGTTTTAGATTCTTGTGTTTTCTTGTATATAATGTCTGGCATATCTTTAAAGGTTACAAGATACACAACAAGGTAGGAAAATGGCATCAATGGTCAAGAGATGAAATAGTCAATAGAAACGGGTCCAGAGATGGACCAAATGTTGGAATCATCAGAGAGTGGCTTTAAAACATATATAAAATGATAAAAGACCTGTGCTCGCTTCGGCAGCACATATACTAAAATGATAAAAGACATAGTAGAAATGGTGCACAACATCCACAAAAAAATGGGAGATGCTGGCAGAAATACGAAAACTGTTTTTAAAATCAAACTAAAAAGAAATGCTGGAAAAGAAAAGTGTAACATCAGGAAGAATTCATTAGATACACTTGAGACCAGATTACACACAGTAGAGGAAGATTCCCATAAACTTGAAATAGTCAATAGAGAATACCTAAATTCACAAAACAGTAAAAAAGAAAAGCAAAGACCATCTGCGATCTGTGGGAAAATAACAAATCGTTCAAGAAGGAGAGGAAGAGGAAAATGGGATGGAAGTATTATTTGATGAAATAATAGTTAAGAACTTTGTAAAATTGATGAGAGATACAAACCACTTAGCAAATGTAAGCAGGAAAAATACAAAGAAAACCACATTGCAGTCAGTTACTAAAAAACAAAAATAAAAAAGCAGTGCTTAAAAGTTGCCACAGGAAAAAAGACATGTGTGTAATTGAACATCAGTAGACAGGATGGTTAAGTTCTCAACAGAAATAGTTGAAGCCATAAGACAAAGGAAAGACCTCTTAAAAGAGCACACAATATTGTGTGTGAACACAATAGACCTGTCAACCTAGCATTTTGTATCTTGCAAAAATATCCTTCAAAAAAGGAAGACAACATATATATTTTCAAGTGGGAAAAAGCTGAAATAATTTATCTCTAGGGGACCTTCACCACTGAAATGCAGAAAGAAATTCTTAAGGCTGAAGCAAATAATAATAAATGGAACTCAAGACCGTTTTTTTTTTAATCCTTTTATGTTATACTTGTGTGTATTTCTTTCTTTAAAAGACCAAGTGTTTAGTGCAAAAATAATAACAATGTATTGTGAGGTTTTTAACATATATTAAAATAAAGCAGAAAAAGTGATGGGGTGAGAGGTACATGGAATACTACTATACAATTTTCATACTCTTTATGAATTGTATACTATTATATGAGTGAAAAATATAACTTAAAGATGCATATTATATTTAGATCCACTATTAAAACTACACATAAAATGTATAGCTGAACTATCAGTACGTAAAGCAAAATAAAATTCTCAGTAATATCCACTTCTCCTCCAAAATGGCAGGAAAAGAGTTGCAGAGAGGTAAAGAACAAATGGAATAAATAGAAAACATAGAAAACAAATACTAGTTGGGGAAATTAAGGCACAATATTAATAGTGTTATTAAATATAAATTGCCCAAATGTTTCACTTAAAAGAGATTTGTAGACTAGATTAAAAAGTAAAACCCAACTATAAGCTGCCTACAGAAAACAAAGATATATTATAAGTGAAAGGGAATGAATGAATGTATTTACCATGTAAATGTTAAATATAAAAAGTTAATGCCTTAATGGTTAAAGACAAAGAAAATTACCAGAGATAAAGAAGGACATTCTATAATGGCAGAAAGGTCAAGTTGTTAAGAAGGCCTCATTTTTCAGGATAAAAATCATTATATAATAATCAATTACATTTCTGTATAATTGATATAAATTGATACATATTGATTCTATAAAATTGATAATAACATTGAAGTAAAAATGGAATTTATTGTAACATTAAAAGCATCAAATACATAGAAATTTACAAAATACGGAAAAGTGCTCTTCAATGAAGTTAGAAGACGTTGCTGAATGAAACTAAAGAATATTTACTTCAGAGGTGCCTGGGTGGCTCAGTCAGTTGAGCGTCTGACTTCAGCTCAGGTCATGATCTCACAGGTCGTGAGTTGAGCCCCACATCAGGCTCTGTGCTGATGCCTTAGAGCCTGGAGCCTGCTTCCAGTTCTGTGTCTCCCTCTCTTGCTGTCCTTTCCCTGCTCATACTCTCTCTCTCTCTCGCTCTCTCAAAATTAAACATTCAAAAAAATATTAAAAAAAGAATATTTACTTCAATGGAAACATACTACATGTTTTTGGATGTGTAGAAACAATATTGTTCATTTTCCATAAATTGATAAACATTCAAAACATTGTCAAAATTCCAGCAGACTAATTTTTTGGAAGAAATTAATAAACTGGTTCTATATGGGATGCAAAGTATCTAAAATAGCCAAAATAACACTGAAAAAATAATTCCAGAAAGTTACGCTACCTGATTTTAACATTTTAAAAAGCCATGACAGTCGAGACTATGTACTTTGGCACTATGTTAGATAATAGTTCAATGGGAAAGACCTGGAATTCCAGAAATAGACACATACACATATGGCAAATTGAGTTTTGATCAAGGTACCAAGTCAGTCCTAAAGGAATAGCCAAGTAATTTTTAACAGATGTTGCTGGGACAATTGGAAATGAACTGCAATCCAATTCTCATTCCGTATATGAACATTCATTTGAGATGGTCCTACATGCAAAGGTGAAACTCAGAGTCCTAAAACTTTATGAAGAAGATAGTAGGAAAATACTGTCATTACCTTAAGATAGAGTGTTAATCACGCTTCCAAAACTCAATCAGGAGGAAATAGAAAGCTTGAACAGACCCATAACCAGCGAAGAAGTTGAATCAGTCATCAAAAATCTCCCAACAAATAAGAGTCCAGGACCAGATGGCTTCCCAGGGGAGTTCTACCAGATGTTTAAAGCAGAGATAATACCTATCCTTCTCAAGCTATTCCAAGAAATAGAAAGGGAAGGAAAACTTCCAGACTCATTCTATGAAGCCAGTATTACTTTGATTCCTAAACCAGACAGAGACCCACTAAAAAAAGAGAACTACAGGCCAATATCCCTGATGAATATGGATGCAAAAATTCTCAATAAGATACTAGCAAATCGAATTCAACAGCATATAAAAAGAATTATTCACCATGATCAAGTGGGATTCATTCCTGGGATGCAGAGCTGGTTCAACATTCGCAAATCAATCAGTATGATACATCACATTAATAAAAGAAAAGATAAGAACCATATGATCCTGTCAATCGATGCAGAAAAGGCCTTTGACAAAATTCAGCAACCTGTCTTAATAAAAAGCCTCGAGAAAGTCGGGATAGAAGGAACATACTTAAAGATTATAAAAGCCATTTATGAAAAGCCCACAGCTAACATCATCCTCAATGGGGAAAAACAGAGCTTTTCCCCTGAGATCAGGAACACGATAGGTATGTCCACTCTCACCGCTGTTGTTTAACATAGTGTTGGAAGTGCTAGCATCAGCAATCCGACAACAAAAGGAAATCAAAGGCATCAAAATTGGCAAAGATGAAATCAAGCTTTCACTTCTTGCAGATGACATGATATTATACATGGAAAATCCGATAGACTCCACCAGAAGTCTGCTAGAACTGATACATGAATTCAGCAAAGTTGCAGGATACAAAATCAATGTACAGAAATCAGTTGCATTCTTATACACTAATAATGAAGCAACAGAAAGACAAATAAACGGATCCCATTCACAATTGCACCAAGAAGCACTTGTGTTTATACCTAGGAATAAATCTAACCAAAGATGTAAAAGATCTGTATGCTGAAAACTATAGAAAGCTTATGAAGGAAATTGAAGAAGATATAAAGAAATGGAAAAACATTCCATGCTCATGAATTGGAAGAATAAATATTGTCAAAATGTCAATACTACCCAAAGTTATCTACACATTCAATGCAATCCCAATCAAAATTGCACCAGCATTCTTCTCGAAACTAGAACAAGCAATCCTAAAATTCATATGGAACCACAAAAGGCCCCGAATAGCCACAGTAATTTTGTAGAAGAAGACCAAAGCAGGAGGCATCACAATCCCAGACTTTAGCCTCTACTACAAAGCTGTCATCATCAAGACAGCATGGTATTGGCACAAAAACAGACACATAGACCAATGGAATAGAATAGAAACCCAAGAACTAGACCCACAAACATATGGCCAACTCATCTTTGACAAAGCAGGAAAGAACATCCAATGGAAAAAAGACAGTCTCTTTAACAAATGGTGCTGGGAGAACTGGACAGCAACATGCAGAAGGTTGAAACTAGACCACTTTCTCACACCATTCACAAAAATAAACTCAAAATGGATAAAGGACCTGAATGTGAGGCAGGAAACCATCAAAACCCTAGAGGAGAAAGCAGGAAAAGACCTCTCTGACCTCAGCCGTAGCAATTTCTTACTTGACACATCCCCAAAGGCAAGGGAATTAAAAGCAAAAATGAACTACTGGGACCTTATGAAGATAAAAAGCTTCTGCACAGCAAAGGAAACAACCAACACAACTAAAAGGCAACCAACGGAATGGGAAAAGATATTTGCAAATGACATATCGGACAAAGGGCTAGTATCCAAAATCTATAAAGAGCTCACCAAACTCCACACCTGAAAAACAAATAATCCAGTGAAGTAATGGGCAGAAAACATGAATGGACACTTCTCTAAAGAAGACATCTGGATGGCCAACAGGCACATGAAAAGATGCTCTTCGTCGCTCCTCATCAGGGAAATACAAATCAAAACCACACTCAGATATCACCTCACGCCAGTCAGAGTGGCCAAAATGAACAAATCAGGAGACTATAGATGCTGGAGAAGATGTGGAGAAACGGGAACCCTCTTGCACTGTTGGTGGGAATGCAAACTGGTGCAGCCACTCTGGAAAACAGTGTGGAGGTTCCTCAGAAAATTAAAAATAGACCTACCCTATGACCCAGCAATAGCACTGCTAGGAATTTACCCAAGGGATACAGGAGTACAGATGCATAGGGGCACTTGTACCCCAGTGTTTATAGCAACACTCTCAACAATAGCCAAATTATGGAAAGAGCCTAAATGTCCATCAAGGGATGAATGGATAAAAAAATGAATGGATGGAGTGGAAGGACACGAGAAGGAGGTGGGAGGTATCCTCAAATATTAGTCTGAGGACAAAGCATAAGAGACTCTTAAAAACTGAGAACTGAGGGTTGATAGGGGGTGGGAGGGAGGGGAGGGTGGGTGATGGGTATTGAGGAGGGCACCCTTTGGGATGAGCACTGGGTGTTGTATGGAAACCAATTTGACAATAAACTTCATATATTGAAAAAAAAAGGTAGAGTGTTAATCATTAAGACAAAATTAATAGATTGGGCCTCCTCAAAATTAAGAATATTTGCTCACTGAAAGACACCATTTAAAATGTAGGGACTCTTGGGTGGCTCAGTCAGTTGAGCATCTGACTTTGCTCAGGTCATGATCTCACAGTTCATGAGCCCCACATTGGCCTGTATGTAGTCAGTGCACAGCCTGCTTCAGATCTTCTGTCCCCTGTCTCTCGTTGCCCCTCCCCCACTCATGCTCACTCACTCTTTCTCAGAAATAAATAAACTTTTAAGAAATTGCATAGGCAGTTCACAGACTGGGAAAAAACATTATTGCAGGAAAATTATCTGAATACAGAAAGATACCCAGGATACCTAACAAGCACTTACAAATCAATAATAGAAAGACAAATACCCTCACCTCACTAATAAGTAAGAGAAGAACTTAGGCAACTTGACAAAAGAATGTGTGAATGGTCACAAAGCTCATGAACAAAGTCCTCCATGTCATCAGTCATCAGGGAAAGGCAGTTAAAAGCATCATGAAGTATCACACAGAGGACCAACAAAAGCTTCTAGAACTATAGAGTAGTAGCTGAGATGGCTCCAATGCCTTACATTTTGATCACGTCTCTCAGTTGACCCGAGAGTCTGATCCAAAGGGGTCAATTGTTAAAAAGAAACCACAGGCCACATAGGTTAAGGTCCCCAGTCAGTAAACTGGGATTTAATATCTCATCTAATTGCAGTTCTCACCTCACCTAGAACTTTAGTCTCAGTGGTCAGTCAGGAATTTTATGGTGAGCGCCAATGAGTCTGCTACATGGGCCCTCTCCTACCCGCAAAGGGAGATGAGGTGATCCATATTCTAAGACCCTCTACCCCCAGGCCCCACCCCCAAGGAAATCAACCTTGCCTAAAATAATCCTTTTCTTCGGCTCATAACTTTCTTGCCCCAATCTCCTTGTAAAACCCTTCCATGTATAGATGGAGCTCTTTGGAGCTCTCTTCTTCTTGGTAGGTGGATTGCTGTCCAACTGAATCATATAGTGAAGCCGATTAGATCTTCAAAACATACACATGCACACGGGCCACCATTCCTAGTCACAAGAATGACCAAAATAAAAAACGAGAAGAGCATCTCTAAATGTTGGTCATTGAAACTAAATTAAATGTTTTTGTTTTATGTCTTTAGGTTTCTTAGAAAATAAATTGCTCATGTGTATGCTGAGGCAGATGTTTTAGCCTTTGCCCTACTTCATCAACCTCAGAGTTTCTTATCACTGATAAACAGGCCCGGTTAAAAATCACTGGAAGGTATTAATTTTGTCATTTTAACTTTTTAGGTCATGCATACACACAAAAGGAAACCATCTCAACATAAAAATGCCTTTGTTTTATTTGGAGGGTCAAGTACAAGTACTTTGGGGGCACCTGGGTGGTTCAGTCAGTTGAGCATCTGATTCTTGATATCAGCTCAGGGTATGATCTTGTGGTTGTGAGATCGAGCCCCACATCAGGCTCTGCACTGACAGCATGGAGCCTGCTTGGGACTCTCTCTCTCTGCCCCTCCCCTGCTCGCATGTGGGTGCACCAGCTCTCTCTCTCTCTCAAAATAAATTTAAACAAATACTTTGTCAAATAGGCAAAGTGAGTTTTAAAACCTCACAGGATAAAAATTTTACCAGAAGTTACTTAGAATTATTTTGTCTGTATGACTTATTTATCTGAAAAAAAAATATGTGAACTTTGATACTTTGCCCACAATGTACAAGAAGAATGGATGAATAAAATGGGGCAAAAAGTGGAAAAGAGCAGTAAATTAATTGTCTTAGAGCTTCAGAGAAGAAAATCAGAAAAAAATAAAAATCATTAAGAACTTAGTGTTTTTATGAATAAGATGAAGATAGAATCAAAGAAAAGAAGAAACCAAGGAAGGCTTTGGTTTTCATTTATTCAGAATAGTTATCTTTCTCTTAATGAGTCCCATTCTCATCATTTGGGGGAACGACCTCTTAGTTGTTATCTGTAAGTTCACCTAGACAGTGAATCAAATCAGGGTTTGGGACGTTTCTCTGGTCTTGCTCCTTACAAGTGATCTACTACTTGACAAATAATCTGTGATGAGAAATATGAAGTATTTATTAACCCAGAGCTATTCAGAGTTATTGATGAAAAGGAAAGATCCATCATATAATTCCCAGGGCCCTGAAGGAGATTCTACTGTATTGATTCAGTAGTTAATACAATCAGTCATTTATATGACCTGTTAAAAATGATTTATATTTGAATGATGAATTTTATTTGGCCAATTTGAATTTTTTTGAAGGAAGGAAGGAAAACCTTTTGCTTAAAGAAATAATTTGTTCTTTTTTTTTTTTTTTTTTAAACTTGGTAGTGTAATACACATGACAAGAATGAGTTGAGCAGTAGTTACCACAGTCACAGGAAAGAAACGGGTCTTTAACAATCTTGACTTCAAGTAAAGGTGGGTAACCGGCTGCTGTATTTTGCTTTGATCGTAACATTCACCCTTCCTTTCATGCCTATCTTGCTTTTCATTGTATTAAGTACAAAAACTCAAAAGTGTCCCCAGTCCCACAAATACAGTATCACAGTGTTCTCTCACAGAAGTAGTTTTATCTATTTAGTTTCTCATACTAAAAAAAACGAGGTGATTTTTGGTAGATGTCTCTTATTTGTCATATAAATAAGCATCTAAATTTGGGTTAGGAGAACCTCCAGAATGTGCTCAAGTGTTGTAAAACAAAAGTTTAGAGCATGCACTTTGTTTCTAGGCAGACCTATACCTGCTTTTGACAACCGTGTGATCTTGGCCAAATCATTTAACTTCCTAGCTCTTTATTTCCCTCGTGTGTAAAATGGGGTCATTGTGGTTGGCTCCCCAACGCCATTCCACTTTTGATAATTCATCTGAGATATTTGTTGCCATGCAAGTTCCTTGCCGGTAATTGTTTCATGGATGGACAACCTGTGATACTTGAGGTCAACAAGGTACAGAAGAGTGGCTAGTACGGTGGGATGTGGACAAGGAATTATGCTCCATTGCTGGCAGCAGATTTCTCATGACCATGAGGGTGTTGGACTTTAGGATGAAGCCAACGTGTCAACGGAGGATAAAGACGGAAAGCTCTTTGTTGATGCTCTTGAGGAGATGAGAAACTTGAAGCCTTCTCTCTACTTCTGGTGATCACATAGTTTGACTTGTAGTATTTTTTACTTGGAGAAAAGAGCTTGTGAAGCTCTTAGCTTTATATAGTGTCTAATGCAAAGAAAATTCTCAATTAAATATAGTTGTTGCTATTGCTGTTGTTATCCAAGCAAAGAAAACTGGAAAAAATGGCAACTTCTGTCTGATTTTGGGAAGGGATCTCAGAAGAGGAACAGTGTTTCAGCAAGATCTAATCTGTTAGCACCTCTCTTCTCACTTGAAGTAGGACTCTCTGAGGTACCCTGTGATCTCACATCTTAATTCTTAACCTTTTCCTCTCTGTTCTGATATCCCTTGATTCCTACTGGGTTTTCTTCTCCCTAGAGTTTTAACTCTGTTAAATGTCTTGAGACGAACATGGACTGGAGTTAACGATGAAGAAATCAATCCATGCCTTTTCTTCTCTGCTCCATATTTTCAAAGAATTACAAGGTGATTCTCTCATCCAGGAGATGCAGGCAGGGCTGTGGCCCATAGATTCTTTGCATTTTTATGGGTTGACTTGTAGGGACAAGTGAGTGTTCCTGGGAGTTGTGTAGATCTGCTCCTGTATAACTGCCGGGGATCCACGCCCTCATTCACATCTCTCTGACCAACCTGTGTCATGACCTTGGAAGCTGGATTTCCAAGTCCTTGTGGCTGCGCTTGCCATGATACCAGCAGAGTCACTTGCCTTTATGAGAATCACATAAGCCTAAACAAAGAGCATCGCAATGGCAACCACCAAGACCTGCCATCAGAGGCCTCTCCACAATCTTCCTGAACACACACAAACCCTGAAAGTGCCAACAGGAAGGATACGGAAGTCATAAAAGAGTAACCTTTTCATGAACCTTGGCCAGTGGAGCTTGGAGATGGATTTGTGATTTATTTTAGAAATCGCAAGAGAGGTTACATTTTATGTACCTAAAATGACGTATGAAAATTCCTACCTGATTCAGAATCCTGAGGTGGCCTGGCCATCTAAAATCATCTAGTGTTTTTAGACTAGATGGAGTGGACAACTCTGAATACTATTAGTTTTTATTTCATTCTTTTTACTCTTATTATCTTCCTTTGTTATAATGACTAGAAAACAGTCAAAAGGAAGATACTGATTTTTTTTCTTTCCTTTTTTTCTGTTTTCATGTCTCTCGCAATTTATGAGCTAGAGTTTAGGATCAGATATTAGACAAACCAGTTTTCTGGACACTAAGTAGGAAAGCAGTTATTACACCGTCAGTAACAGATTCCATCCAGAGCATCCCTCTCCCTGACAAAGTATTTAAAGAGGAAACACTTAGTGAAAGCTTTAAGAACAAAATGCATTTCAGCTAAGGCAGCGTGGTATGCCCTGCATCAAAATACGGAGATTAAAGCACACATCAATTCCTCTCTATCACAAAACTGTCCTACTTGTCATTTTAAGAAACTAGCCTATCACGCATATGCTTTGATCATTTCTAATAGATTCTTCCTGACTGGCTGTCAACGTGGAAATTAAAATGCCTAGTTGAGAAAGCATAACAGTAACTTTGGTAAAGAAAGATTAATCATTTGTTCCAAATAATAAAGCCACCTTCCCTAGTAGAAATCAGTCTAGCATCATTTGGAACTTCTGTTTTCTTTAGCAATCACATAGCACCTGTAGCATTTATTTTTTTTTTTTTATTTTATTTTTATTTTTTAATATATGAAATTTACTGTCAAATTGGTTTCCATACAACACCCAGTTCTCATCCCAAAAGGTAGCACCTGTAGCATTTAAATTAAGGTAAACTAATTTTGTTTAATTGCTATGATGTCTTCTTCACCTATAGCGTTCGACTTTGACTACAATACATCAATGTAGTACATTTTGTGAAGATGGTAAATGACTAGTAAAAGATCTGTTCATGAAGAGCTAAGTTATTCACACGCTTAATTTTTATTGTTAAAAAATGATTACATCTCATACCTTCCAGTAAATTAAGGAAGTGAGGGAAACAAGATCCACAAACACAGCATTTAAGTATAGTCCTTCATTGACAGTAAACCTTAAATAATTTCAAAGAATTGGCTTTCTCCAATTTAATTCATGCATAGAATTTTTTTTTTAACTCAACAAAATTTTATTCACATACTTACGATATACCTGTGTGCCAGACGTGAGGCACTTGGGATAGTGAAACAGATTCCTGCCCACATGGAGTTTATTTGTTCTGTCTGTGCCAAAAGGAACTTTTAAAAAAAAAAATTGCAGTATAGTTAATGCAGTGTTATATTAGTTTTGGGTATACAGCATAGTGTGATTCAACAGTTCTATACATTACTCTGAGGTCACTGACATGAAATTTCAAATGTAAAGAAATGGCCCTACGAAGGAAGGAAAAACAACATCAGTAACATGTTCCTAAAGATTTATTGTAACAATTAGAAAGTGCAACACATGTTAGCTAGTTGATATAATCATCCGCAATAAAAAGCTACTTGATGAAGTTGTCGTGCATGTTACCTGTCACAACTTTTTTCATTTCATAATTTTACTCTCGCCCAAATGATTCACATCACAGCCCTCATTTTAGCACACATGATTCATAAATGATCAAAACAAATGGAAAATCTTGGTGTGTTTATGTGAACATAAAGCATTGAAGTGGTCATCACAGAGAAATAAGGTAGCCAGCTATTTAAACGAGAACACAGAAGATAAGCTCAGTCACTTTGGAACACAACCAGATCCATCATTTTCCTTGCCATCAACTAGAGAGAGCATTTTATATTTTATACCTTCACCGCATGCTTTACCGTGTATGTTCTCACTAATCGAGGATAGAATTTCTTTTAACGTATTTATATTGGATATTAAACCAAATGCAGCTAACAGCTAATGAATAGTTTTCCCAAAGTAGAAAAGGTCAGAGAAGAAGTGTTGTTTTGTTTCATTTCATTTTTTAATAGAGTAACACTTTCCAAACTCTGTGCTCCACATAAGTGTTCTCTGTTCAGAAGGATGCCATCCATGGTCAATGATGTTGGAGAAATGCTGTGTGACGTTTGCAATCGCAAGGAATTCACATTGTAATGGCAAGAAAAGTTCCAAATAGAGAAATGAAGATTTTAATGAACGAGATGACAAATCGGATGGGATCGAGTCTTTTTTTTTGTTTGTTTGTTTGTACCTGAGCGGCTGTCTATTCCACACTGCCTTAAATCTATTAGCGATCTTAACAAAGTCTTAACAGCCGCACACTTGGTTTGATCTGTGCCCCAGGCACTGTTTCTGTTTGAGAGTCTTTCCAGAATGAAGGAAATGAAAATGTATTTTTTCCAACCCAACAATTGCTCTTCAGCCCCTTTTTAAATTTTTTCTCAAATATCTGGTCTCTCCCACACCTTCTCAGCTAAGAGAAGGCACCTGACACTTCTTACATTCTGCCTGAAAATCATCTGACCACGGTCCCAAGGTATATTCAGTTGACTTTATTTTCTTCCCCACTTCTGTGCCTTCCAGTTGTTTTGCCACAGAGGAACAGGGGGCACCATTTTTCTAACTTCGAAGAAACATTTTCTCAACCTTTTTCCAACTTTGGCTAGCACTTTTCTTTCCATTTTTATAGCCATCACTCACAATTTCATTGCTGTTGTTTCTAATTTTTTTTAATGTTTATTTATTTTTAAGGGAGAGAGAGAGACAGCACACGAATAGGGGAGGGACAGAAAGAGGGAGACACAGAATCTGAAGCAGGCTCCAGGCTCTGAGCTGTCAGCACAGAGCCCAACACGGGGCTCGAACCCAAGAACTGTGAGATCATGACCTGAGCCGAAGTTAGACAACGAACCGACTGAGCCACCCAGGCACCCCCCACCCACCCATTTTAATGTTTATTTATTTATTTTTATTTATTTTCAGTTTTTTTAATGTTTTTATTTATTTTTGAGACAGAGACAGACGAAGCAAGAGCAGGGGAGGGGAAGAGAGAGGGGGAGACACAGAATCCAAAGCAGGCTCCAGGCTCTGAGCTGTCAGCACAGAGCCCGATGCGGGGCTCGAACTCACGGACTCTGAGATGGTGACCTGAGCTGGTCGGACGCTTAAGCAACTGAGCCACCCAGGCGCCCCTATGTGTATTTATTTTTAAGAGAGTCATTGCTGTTATTTCTGTTCCCGCAGTTTGCTCTCTGACTATAGGAAGTTGCCTTCAGGTCTCTGGAATGCGGGGATATTCTCATCAAACGTCTCGCTTTCCTTCTTGCCTGGCCATTGGATGGTTGGTTGGTCGGTCCTCTTACATGTACTTTCTTTGCTATGTATCCTCAGAATGAATCCCATCTTTTGTGTGTGTGTGTATATTGACCACATAATTTATTGCCATAATTTATTCACACCTTTGAAAGTGAACGTAGGCACTATTCATAATTATTCTCAGGTAACAGGCAAAGAATGAGACCCTCCGGGGCAGCATAAGATGTGTGCTTACCACATTTTTAGGAAACCTGGTTTTCTTTCCCCTATGCCAACATTATAAATAGCTGGAGAGAAAATGATGAATATGCTGATACATTTTCTTTTTACTTGAGGGAATAAAGCTTTCGAATACGTGGATGCAGTTCAGAGCTAGTTAAGTGTTGAAAAAACAATTCTGGCTCCGAATCTTGAATATCTGGTTACAGATCTGGTTAGGGTTTCCTGTACACCTCATGAAAATCATGTATAATTTTGTACCTCAGCACTATTTTCAAAACTTCTGTTTGTAAGTAGTCCCGCCAATCAGGTCCTCTCCTTCTTTAGATACTATGTTTAATTATGAGGAAATCTAGAGATGATAATAAAGTCTGAACACATTAAGCTCAATAGGGTTAGCAAGAAGATGATAAGGCATCATTTACTGTATTAATAAATCTACTCAAGAAATTTAATTTTACCATTTGATTAACCTGGCTTGACTTCCTACCAGAAATCTGAAGATACAAGAGTAGAAGATAGTACCATGCGGAAAGAAAAGGCATGATTCAATCCAGACTTCCTACTGTCAGCATTCAGATGGCTCAGCAGAATATGAGAACTTCATCTGTTTAGAGTAAAATGAGCCAGCAGAGAGTGGATTCTCTATTCCCATCGCCTCTGTGCGGATGCTCAGTGCTCAGAATCCTATTTTTCAGAAACTCTAGGAACTAAGATTGTTATGTAAGAGCGTATAACTTTGTGAGAACATTCCTAAAGTTGCTAAATGCATGATGGACCGGGGATTAGTCTGCATTTCCATGTTTTATTCTATGCCATTTGATTATAGTAGCTTCTGTATATGCGTGTGGTGCTGGGAAATCCGTTGTATGCCTTACGTTGTATCAGTGCTTCCGGGTTTAGGCAAGTAAATATGCCGGTCGTTACCTGCTACAGGAAGCAATTTTGGCTAACAAAGCAAACTGTTCTTTGAGGAGATGAATTTCTATCCTGGGAGGCGACCTGGACGCTGGAGAAAAAATAAATATGGAAGAACTTAAATTTAGGTACAAGTTGCCTTATCTGAGTCACAGCATTACTCTTTCAGAGTGGCTGAGAATTAAGGGCTTGATAGTAAAGCATGGTCTATCTGGAGAAGCATGATTGACATGTAGTACCCTTTGAATTTCATCGTTGGATGTGTCTTTAAGGTTTTTAGGCACACAGAATGTGTGGTCAACATGCAGCGTCTTGGAAATGGCATTAGAAAGGGTACTGACCTGAACGCAGGAATCACTTAACTCCTCGTGGAACATTTACTCCAGTGACAAGTTTTATGTAATGTGTTGCATCGATGTTAAGTCAGGGGGCATGGGGAACTTCAGAGAAGTGAAGCAGGCAACTATCAGTGAAGCAGTTTTCTCCTCTAAAAATGATGGCTCCCGAGACTCTTAAATACAGAGAACAAACTGAGGGTTGCTGGCACGGTGTTGGGTGGGGGGATGGTCTAAATGGACGATTAGCATTATGGAGGGCACTTGTTGGGATGAGCACTGGGTATTACATGTAAGCGATGAGTCACTAAAATTTACTCCTGAAGCCATTACTACACTACATGTTAACTAGGATTTAAATGAAGTTAAAAAAATAATTAATAAATAAAACATGATGTTGTTTCGTTTGACTTAATGACCTCACCGTGTCAGGCATGTCTGAATTTCTAAATTGTTAACGCATAGGTTGGCACACTTACTGAAAAGAGAGAATTAAAATCAAATCACATCATGTGGTTTTTATCTTGGCAAAGTATAAGTCAGTATTTTCTTTATGTTTCCTCCCTAGAAATGTACTCCAAATGCAGTGCATGTGTGTGCATATGCGTAGCTATTAGGAAATATGATTATTTGCCCCATTATCTTTTCCTCTAAAAACTCCTTTTCCTTTTCTGGTTAACAGTGCAGAATTGATGTGGGAGAGGCCTGGCTCTGGGGTCAATCTGTTGCATAATTTGGATAAAATGGACCTTTTCGACAGGTAGGTGGAAGTCTGCTCATCTGCCTTACCTCCAGGGGGGTTACTGGGGAGCCCTTTCACTGGAGATGTTTCATTTTCTTGAGTTTATTCAGGAGTCAATCTTGGCTTATATGGATTCCCTGCTAAGGTGGAGCTATGTCCTTGGGGTTTACTCCGTACGAGTTACAGTATTTCAGGCTTTGCTTTTTGCTCTGAACAAGATTGCCAGGGCAGTCCCCAAAGACTCTGAAGTCCTAGAAGGATTTGGGAGGGGTTTCAACTTAAACTTACATGTTAACATACAAATCAGAGGGCTTTGTGCTATATGGTGAACATTAAGATGATTCTTCCCAGACAGATGATTGTCTGTAAACTCTGAAAATGATTGTCTGTCCACAAGCCCAGAGTCAGAGGAAAGTCAGAGCAGTCTCCATACTAATCACTAACATCCCCTAAATTCCAGTTACATTTCCCCCTCCCCCCCCTCGCTCACACACACACACACACACACACACACACACACACACACTATGTGCAGCCCTGTGCTTCACATAATCCCAAAAGCCAAGAGAGATTCGGAGAGGCAACTTGTCTAACATCATACTGCCCTGAGTTGTTGAGCTGGGATTCATGTCCAGGTCTCGCTGATTGAAAAGTCCAGATTTTTCCATTACTCCACACTCTATCTCAGAACATCTTGAAAAGGGAATTTTGAAGTCATCTAAGAAATCGTTTATCCCAAATCCTCCCTTCACTTCAAAGTAATGGAAAATGCAAGCCCTGCCCAGTGTCTCAGAGAGCAAACTCTAGACTCCAAAATGCTAAGCCTCAATTTAGTATCCTTTCACTTAGTGTGTGATTCATGCAAAATTTCAGAAAAATGGAATTTTTCTTGCACAATAATTATTTTCTAAGCTGCTGTTTTCTAAGCTCCACAGTTGCCTTAACACGCAGCAGTTCTGTTCCAAGATTAATAGGAAATACAACCGAATGCAATTAAAATTATTATCACTCTCAGTGTGTGCGATTAAAAACCAACCCAACATTATGCATGCATCATTGGTGATTTTGCCCTTGGGATAATGGGGAGATCATTCAGATTGGAGAATGTCAGGCTCAGAAAGGGTCTCCGAGAAGCCTCATGCAAAATTGCACCTTGTGTAGGGAAGGAAGAGAGGCCCAGGAAGCTCATCCCTTAACGTCACATGAGGAGTTAGCACTGACGTGTACCCTTCGATCTTCCGATTCTGTCTCCCGCCCCTGTCACCACCTCACCTTTCTTACCTTTTACTAAACTTACTTGTTTTTATCTCTGCACAGCCACCTCTAAACCAAACAAAACACACGCACACTAAGGGGGAAAAAAAAAACTGATACTGAATAAAAAAAGATAAGCCGTAGGGAAATACAGACACGGTTCATGTGCTGGCTCTAAATCTCAGTGCAATATGATTGCTGACCCCTGTTTCCCTTAGTGGAGAGTTGACCGAGAGAAAAGCCTCATATTAGAGATGTTCCTCGAACTTGCTTCTGGCTTTCCGGCTTCTCTTTTCAGTATCCAAGAAACGGTGACTGGTATTAATACCTGGATCTCAGGCTTGCTTGCTTGCTTGCTTTTTTTTTTTTTTAATTTATTTTTTATTTCCACCAGTTGTGGTTAAGGCATTTGCTTTTCACATTAAAAGAAAAAAATTCTCTAGTGTGATAAAGCGGTCTGAAAACATTATTTTCAGAAGGATGCCTAAACCTGACCCTTTATTTTTCGAACACCCTATCCTTCCTTCTGCAGGCATCATACATGTTAAATCTTATCATGTCCCATCTTTCCCAGGACATGTCACTTTTTTTTTTTTTTTAATCTTAGCTTCTTTCTTTAGGAGAAAAGGGATCCTAACAGCTTTGTCTCACCTAAAGGAGAAGGTCTTCACGAACCTTACTAATAAGTAATAGTTATTGATTGAACCTATTGAACCTTACTAATAAGTAATAGTTATTGATTACCGTGAATGATGACTGAGTCCTTTCTGCATCAACAGAATTTATCTTCTTTGGGGGTGAGCATCTTCAAAAGGAGAATTACCACCCCCCTCCCCATTCTCGGCTGAATTATTTTTTGTTAAGAAGGAAACTCCATACCTCTGCACACGGGCATTCAACCCCCTGAAGATCTGGTTGTACTTCATCCCACGAGGGCTCCTCAGCCCTCCTCTGACCTGGATCCTGCCACCTCCGGCCCTGGCCGCCACATTCCCCTTTCTCCTGCCTGTCATTTTCTCCAGACTCTTATTATCTGCAATACGAAATGCTGTGCGCTGATAGATATTGGCAGAACCTGGTTAAAATTCATTTCACATCGCTTGCCCTTACTTCAAAGGAACAAAGGTTTTCTTTTCTTTTTTTTTTTCCTTTCTTTCTTTTTTTCCTTTTTTTTTTTTTTTTTTTTTTAATCCTAAGAACAGAAAACCAAGTTATCTTTGTGGTGTTAAGCATGAAACTGGGTCTTTGTTTGAAAAGCAACATCTGATGTTTCCTCTCTTTTCAACTCAAACAACTGGGCCCTTCTGTGTTACGCATCCCCGGTACCCCAGCTTTGGGATTTTGTCATGTCAGGAGCTGCTGACAGCTGACAAACTGCTGTGTGAAGAGCAATGCCTTCTCCTCGCAAAATTCCTGAGCCTGCAAGGCACAGAAAAGGCCTCTGTCTACAACAGGGAGAGGATGTTTGCCTCCATTCTCTTCTGTTTTCATGCACCTGGAATTTGTTGCAGGGTATGGTGGCTCCCTCCATCTCCGAGCAGAGCATTTATCTAGTACCCCTTTGTAACCCTCTGCTTCTCCGGGGCCGCGTAGGTGCTGGAAATCGCCACCCACTTGGGCTGCCCCACTCCCAATACATTTCCAGCCAATTCTGTATCCCTGGAGTTCAGCCTGTAAATAATAATTGAAAGTGTGACATTTGATAAAAACATCAAACCCCCAACACGTAACAGCTAAAACGTTTAAGCAAAGGATTCTGTACTGATTGGTAGGCGCGGGTTGAAATACGCATCTCAGTTTGGGGCAGGATACTCGGCACAGACTTTTGCCTCGCCCTCTTGTTAGTGTGGTATGGTGCATTCGTGTGGGTCAATGGTTACAGTGCTAATGTCTAGCACATAGGAAGTGTGGACTTGCTTATCACCATCTGTCATTTAAAGAGATCTTATACGAACTCCACTGCTGTCGGCCTCATGAAAGGCTTAGTTTTTATCCTCAGCTTCTGGACAGAGCTAGGAAAGAAACATTCTTGAGGCATTTTTGATGGAGCCATTTTTGCCCCCTTCCTCCAGGAAAAAGATGGCCGTCTGCCCAGATATACTGGCCACGTTGGACGTCCCGTCCATGCCACCGTGTCATCGAGCCAGGGCTGGACCTTCTTGAAGACGGCGCAATTCCCTGTTGATCGCTTGCTTTACGTTTGATGCTATGCAAAGCCGCGTGTGAAATCCTTGCAGCCAAATAAACAAACAAAATAAATAACAGGCTGCACTTAACATGCTTACAGAATTATAGGGTTTTGAGAGATGGCCTGGTATCCTGCTAGAAGCCATAAAAATACCCCAGCTGTTACATAGTGTGCAGGAAATATATTGGTTTTACATTTTATAATTTCAAACTCTGTTGTCAACAGGCAACTTATGTTACTTTATATTCCACTCATCACAACCCGCCGTAATTCCTCATGGCAGAGCAAAGTAAAATATATTCCTCTGTGCTGACACTACTTATTGTTTTTTGTCTCCTGTAAATGATTTGTGGCCCTGCTTTGAATTTGGGAAGGAAAGTGCATTTCCAGAAGCTTTTATAAGAAACAGCACATTCTTCAGCACAGGAGACTCAGTCTCTTAGGAAACCGGAAAAGGCCATTTGGCTCTTCCTCACGAGCCATTTATGTTTTCTCCCGTTTCTTTCTGGCAGGGTCCTTCAAGCCTCTCTTTTCAGAGAAATTCATCAAGCAGCTGTTGAATGTATTAATCCCTTGCCTTTGTGACCATCAGCCTGCCTCTTCCCCAGGTAATCATTGAAAAGCCCTCTCTGCAGCATCCTCATAAGGCCCAGGTCAGAGTATCTCTTTCATTTTCATTTCATTGTCGATTCAAAGGCTATCAGGCGGTAATTGTCAAGAGCGTAAGAGGAGTTGACACCATTGTCCAGGAACCTTAAAAAGATTAGGAGCTCCTCTGTCTACTGGTTCTGAACATCCTACCCAAACACTGGCTATCCAACTCATAAAGGAGGCCAGAATGTTTTTTTTTAAGGTTTATTTTTATTTAGTTTGAGAAAGATACAGAAAGCAAGCAGGAGAGGGGCGGAGAGAGAAGGCGACAGAATCCCAAGCAGGCTCCCCGCTTTGAGCACGGAGCTGGACGCGGGCCTTGAACTCACAGTGGGATCATGACCTGAGCAGAACTCAAGAGCTGACGCTTCACTGACTCAGCCACCCAGGCGCCCCCAGACGTTTTTCTTAAGAGGAGATTTGTACTTCTCGTGTTGAGATGTTAATCTTCGTGGAACTTTTTTGTGTTGTTGTTGTTGTTGCTGAGTCCTGAAGTCGTAACCTGTTTTGATAGTGATGTCTACCCCCAGTGCTTCGGGTTTGTGTTGAAGGTAGGGATTGAGAATGGTGTTGTGGACTGTGGCTTGCAGGGGGCAGGCAGGGGGTCTTTCTGCTTCATGGGGCTGCTCTGATCGTCTCCAGAGATCCCCCGTGAAGCGGAGAACCCCACTTTCTCAAAATGGTTCGAAGTCAAGCCAGCCCTGTGTAAGCCAACTTCGTTGCTATTTGGGGCACTCGTGTTTACCTAAAGAAATAAAACCTTACGACCAAAGAGGTAATCACACAGACAGCCGCCCCCATTGGTAATAAAATTATGAATCACCATGAAAGTTTGCATCGGAAAAACATTTTTGAGTTTCCTTCGAATGACGTGCATTGTTTTAAGCTTTTTGCAAATTTGGTTAATCCTCCATCAATTCCGTAATGTGGGTATTATTGTTGGCCCCAGTTTTACAGATTAGGAGGTGAGGCCCACAGAAGATCAGTAACTTGCTGGAGGCCTCCCAGCTAGTAGTAGCCGAGTGGGGATTTAAACCCCTGCCCTGGATCCAGTGACTACACTTCTCCCACATGGTTACTGTGGTCATTCCTTTGCACTTTGCAAATCACCTACCGTATTTTACTTATTTCCTGGAATTTCCCAGTAAGTAGCTCCTTATTTTTTCACATCTTCATTTTTGATAGCAAACTTGTACTTGCAAGCAGGGTGGACAGCCTTTCTACCTGAAGCTGAGGGGTGCTGTATTTAGAAATAGAAACAAAAGTGGCCATTCCCTCTTAGTGTGCTGGAGGGCGGGGGCGGGGTTTGAGAGGGGCGAGAAGAGTCAGATTTATCAACCAGGGGAGGCAGGGGCGCCTGGGTGGCTCAGTCGGTTAAGCGGCCGACTTCGGCTCAGATCATGATCTCACACTCCGTGAGTTCGAGCCCCGCGTCGGGCTCTGTGCTGACAGCTCAGAGCCTGGAGCCTGTTTCAGATTCTGTGTCTCCCTCTCTCTGACCCTCCCCTGTTCATGCTCTGTCTCTCCCTGTCTCAAAAATAAATAAAAAACAAAACAAAAAAACCTTATCAACCAGGGGAGTTGAGGCTGTAGGAATGTCAAAGAAACAGTAGAGAGGCACTGGCTCCCGTTCGTCGTGCCTTTACCAAACCCTCCATCCACCTTGTCCGTTTTAAATCTGCATTACAAGTGTTTGGGCTGTGTGTATTTCGCTCATTCTAAAACTAGGGAAGGTGAGGCGTTTTTTTACACGGCAGTAATTATCCAGTTTCACACCCAGGTCCCTCTGCCAGCAGAGCCTACCTGTCCCCCTCGCCCCATAGCGCCGCATTGCCAGCAGCTAGAAAAGAACCCACAGAGACACCCCCCCTCCCCCAAATACTCCCAGGTTCACCTTGCGGAAAGATTGCAAGCCTGAGAATTTGGTTTAAAATGCATTGAAGAAATGTCGTGCAATATATGGTAGCCTTAAATCTCCTGGGTGGGGAGTTATTTAGTTGTCTTCTCAAGGGAACATGTTCAAATTTATTTCATTAATCTGAGGTAAGCAGCTCATATTTTCACACACCCTCATTTCCATTCATTCAGCTGCACTGAAGCAGGTTTCTGTGGTTGGCTTCTTCATTGTTCAGGAGAGATTTCATCAACTAATTGAAAAGAACACATCTCTGTCCTCAGCAGAGCTAAATACATACAACAATTTCACCACCAACGCCAGACACATTATCAGTGTCCTGATCTTTGGCCTTTGATACTTTCAAGAGATGTCCCAGGGGAAATCTTTCGCTGGAATGTTAATCTGTTGCTTCTCTGACCTTCTACACATGTACCACATTATTATTACAACCCACATGCTTCTCTTTTCACGCTGTCATTTTGACAATAGAACCATCGGGCAATTCATCTTTGGACTGGAGAGCGGGAACAAAGTGCATACCAGTAAGTGAAATCAGATTGGCTAATGGTATTGTTTAAATGCAATAACATTTCTCTTCCGAAATCCATCCAGATTTCAAATGATATGTCATTCCTGAGGGGGATGTTCCGCAACAATTAGCTACCGGTGATTCATCACAGGGTCCCAGGGTGGGGATTTCTTTTTAACTTTTTTTTCTGAACATGCTTTGGAAACATAAATTAGTCCCCGAATTGGATCGGTGTGGATTTATCACTCAAGTTTCCTGTCTTTACCTTCTTTCTTCTTTCATCTGGCAGATGTTTGTTTCATCTTCAGATTTACTGAAAGCAGTGTGGGGATCTGAGAGCATTTAGCAATACTGAAAAGCCATTTCTTTTAAGCCTCGCCTCGAATGTCAAATGTCACCTCCTCGGAGAGGACTTCTTTTGACCACCCCGCATGGAATAAACCTCACTCCTATCAGTATCTATCCTCTTTGTCCTGCTTTATTCATTTTATTCCTTTATTTATTTTTTTACAACACCTATCATCAGCTGTCCTAGGATATGTTTATTCACTGTTTCCCACAGCCAGAAATGAGTTCCGTGAGCGCAGGGGTAGGGTGGGGGGTTGGCGATCTACCCATCGCAGTCTTCATTAGGGCTGAGACAGTGCCTGACTCCTAATAGGGGATCCAAAGATTAGAATTTGTCAAGTGATAGAGAATCTTCCACCATAGAGCAGACAGACAGAGACGATACTTTGGAGGCACAGAATCTGCAAATATCAATGATAGCCGCGAGTCGTTTCTCTGTTCTGGCTTTCTAATGAAAGCACAGGAAAGAATATGACACACAAATGATTGCTTGTTTGTAGCCCAACCTTATCAACTGAAGCTTTTGAAAAATATGCTGTTGGAAGGCTCTAGTCTGTTTTGTTTTATAGGTTCCTTTGCTGTACTGGCCATCGTTTTCAAACATAGAGTAACCAAGGTTTATCTGCAGACATTTTTCATGTTAGATGCCAGGAAGTTGTGAAACTGTTCTGGAAAGAGCTTTTATTTATATTCTTGAGCTATTATGTGTAATCATAATAACTGAAGAGTCTTCTAAGGTTGGAGCATGATTGTGTGTGTGTGTGTGTGTGTGTGTGTGTGTGTGTGTGTACAATTTCACCTTCAAGCCCCTCCCTTGTTACCATCCAGAGGCCTGTGAATTGACCTTCTGTGTCACTGCTATCCATTTGCTGACAACCCATAAAAGCTAACATTGTAAGCCCTATTTACATAGGCTCATGGGATATTATTTGTTTTTGCAGGGTGCCTTGGTACCCTGAAAGAGTTCGTTCGCCTTCAAAAATTAACAAACTTACAAGTAACAGTTTTTGCAGAGGAAGTACGGAATGCTTCGGGATGTAGTTAGGTGGGAAGAGTGTAAAGGATTCATCTTCCTTGGATCTTCCATAAACCATAGTTATTTTCTTTCCCTACTGAGAAAATGATCACTCTTCCTTTGTAGATGGGATAATTACTACATTGGCATAATAACAATTAAGGAGAGTTGCCATGGGAATGTATTGTGTAATCCTAAGTGGTGGAGAAAATGGGCCAGTGAAGGAGTCCCTAACAGGTGCAACTTTTGATAGCTGATTATAATATTTCAAATAATATTCCATTCCTCTATCTATCCACACACCTACCTACCTCCCTATTCTCTTCATCTCTTTCCCAAAACACTCCCTACACTCTCCTCAAAATATTTGCTTCAATTTCTCACCGAGATTAACGTCAGATTCTTACTCTCACTGACTGGAGGCAGTTAGAAACAAGGGAAGGTAAAGAACGTCAGGAAAGGCAGGAAGGAGACAGGAACTGTGAATTGTATTTAAAAATGTCATCTTCTTAAATACAGGATAAAATGCCTGGGGGAGGCAGAGAAAAGACGGTCCGAAACCACTGTCCATTAGAGATCAGGCAGCTTCAGGCAGCGCTCTTGAGGTTGGTGAGACATGTATCCTGGTCGGTAATAGAAAGGAAGCAAATCTTGTGCCTCAGTTCAAATCATCGGTCTCAAGAAAGGAAAGGTGAATGCTGAAAAATGACGAGAATTCTGGGCCCTTCCAACACTCCTGGAGGAAACGTCACACTCATTTGGACTTTATCACAGGGAACTGTGAGGGTAACAGCAGTTTCTTTGAACGTGGAATTAAGCGCCCCGGTTGCTGCTTTCAAAGAATGTCAGTGGGAGCAAGAAATGAACACACGGAAGACCAAAACCTCAGCCGCAGGGACTTTTCTTTTCAAGCAGGAGGTTGTTGTGTCCTTTCAAATCCAGCTACAATATATACTTTGCAGGGTTATTGCGTTTAGTCTTTATTGTTCACTCCCTCTAAAGAAATTTGTAAAAGTATAATGACAAATCCTGGAGCTGCTTCGACCTGCATGGAAAGCTTCTAATTTCTAATTCATCTCAATGGAGATTGAATTGTTCAGATCATCTTTGCATTCAAGGAAGACAGAAATGAAAGAAGGTTGGTTTGAATTAGTTCTTCTGCAGGGAGGAACTGAAATTCACATTTTAGTGTGCCCTTGAACTTTCAGTTCACGTGTCCACTTTTGTTTTATGCTCAACAAAACGCATGAGAGGAAAAATATTTCCAGAGCAAATAAAACAGCCTTTAAAATTTGCCCTTTTGGGGCACCTGGGTGGCTCCGTTGGTTAAGCGCCCAATTTTGGCTCAGGGCACGATCTCACAGTTCGTGGGTTTGAGCCCCATGCGGGCTCTGTGCTGACAGCTCAGGACGTGGAGCCTGCTTCCGATTCTGTGTCTTCCTCTCTCTCTGCCCCTCCCCTATTCATGCAGGTGCGTGCTCACTCTCTCTCACTCTCTTTCAAAAATAAAATAACATTAAAACATTTTTTTAATTTGGTGCTTTTTTTTTTTTTTTTAATTTTTTTTTCAACGTTTTTTATTTATTTTTTTTGGGACAGAGAGAGACAGAGCATGAACGGGGGAGGGGCAGAGAGAGAGGGAGACACAGAATCGGAAACAGGCTCCAGGCTCCGAGCCATCAGCCCAGAGCCTGACGCGGGGCTCGAACTCACGGACCGTGAGATCGTGACCTGGCTGAAGTCGGACGCTTAACCGACTGCGCCACCCAGGCGCCCCTAATTTGGTGCTTTTGTATGAGCCCCTGAGGAAGTTGGAAAGACAGAAGTAAGATCATAGTGCAATAAAAAAAATTAATGCTCTGAATTATTAATTTATTCAGTATACATTAAGATGTTTTTCAGTTATTTATGTATTTTGAGAGAGAGAGAGAGAAAGAACATAATTGGGGTAGGGGCAGAGAAAAGGAGAGACGGAATCCCAAGCAGGTTCCACACCATCAACACAGAACCCGATATGGGACTCGAACTCATGAACCCTGAGATCATGACCTGAGTCGAGATCAAGAGTCAGACACTCAACTGACTGCACCACCCACGCATCCCTAGTTGGTACATATTAATTAAGCACCTACCGTATGTCAGGCATGGTTCTCGTTTCCTATCACAGACAGGTATGCTAATCAGCCATTTGGCAATTATCTGGGCCACTGTTGACCCTGTAAGGGCTGCTCAGTCCAAGCCAAGTGTGATCCCTTAACATAGACTCTGGATCTCACTCCCCAGCACACTCTTAAGGGGCTGTATCAGGTTTTTTGTGCGTGCTGTAACACATTATCACAAACTACACACATTTTACTGTAGTTCTGCAGGTCACAGGACTGAAACAGATCTTAGGGGACTAAAGTTAAAGTGCCCACGAAGCTGTTCCCTTCTGGAGACTGCAGAAGAGAGACTGTTCACATTCCTTGGCTTCTGGCCACATCACTCTGACCTCTGCTTCTGTGGTCATGTCCCCTCTGACTCTGACCCTTCTCCCTCCCTCTTGTAGGGACCCTTGTGATTGTGTCACTCACCTTGATAATCTAAGATAATCTTCCCATTTTAAGTTCCTTAACTTAGTTCCTATCTGCAAAATCCCTTTTGCCACATAAGGGAACATATTCACAGGTTCCCAGGATTAGAACATGGACAGTATTGAGGGGCCAGTATTCTCCTTACTCCAGGGATTAAACACCGTGATTGATTTTTCCATTTCTTGTTTCATATTTAGCCTCATCTGAATCTCTCGCTTTCAGGACAGCTTTTGGCCCACTCGAAACAGCCCTCAAGCCTCCCAACCACAATTATTTCTTCACAGAAACTGCTCTTTGCGAGGTCACCTAGATTCTCCCCACTGCAATATTAACTTGAGGCATAATCTTTCTTAATATGTAAGGGTAATGCATTGATGACCATTCCTGCCTCCTTTTTAATAACAGTCAGGCAGCTCTCATTATTTAGTGTTTACTAAGCTCCAGGCACTAAGCTGAACACTTTATACACATTAATCCCCTGGATCTTTTCCACGGCCCCTTGAATCACACCAGGGCTTGGCTCCTCAGGTGCTATCTAGAACTTCCTAGCCTCTGTGTCTGACTCCTGCTTTTTCTGCCAAGTGATAAATCTAGACAACTCACTGGCCCCTGGGTGTCTTCCTGGGTTGCCTAACACTCATCTAATCCTTAACCAACAGAAATGCTACCCGCTCTCCTATGACCAGGCAGAAACAAGGCAGTCACCTCAGATTTCTCCTTCTGTCCCCATATCCCAGATGCCTGCATGCCCTGTTGATTCCATGTGCCAAGTATCCCTTGAACCCATCTCCTCATCTCCAGTTTGATGGCTTCCGCCTTAGTTTTGGCTTGCCTTGACTCCTATTGTCTTGTGTCGCTTACTGAACTAGCTTCCCAGTGACGTTGCACCCTGATGGTTCCCCTTTGGCTGTGTTCCAGTTTTTGCAAATTTATTTTGTACCTGGTCTCCAGAGTAATCTTAGGAACATGTCACTCTCATCCCGTCATTTCCATACTTAAAAATCTATAGTTCTTCTTCTCATTTCAAGTCTTGCCTTCTCCTCTCTCTGTACCTCTTTTCCATTTGTTCACTCTGTTCCACGTATCCTGGCCATTTTTCCCTCCTCTTCCCCCTGTCCCAGGAGACCCAGGACTAAAGGCATCAACTTAGGAATAAATGAATGAGCATTTGGACAATTTTTTCATACTCAGTAAAAAATAAAAACAATTTTGAGATGAAATTTTTTCTGATAATTGGAAAATTTGACGTAACAGCACCGGGAAAGGTTTGGCAAGCACGCACGTGCTGAGGTTGTTTAAGGGCATGTGACTTGGTTTTCCTTTTCTGAAAATCATTTTGTTAATATATAACAAGACCGTTAACGATGTACATTTGACCTTGTATTTCTATTTCTGTGAATTTATGCTAATACTCAAGCACTAAGTATCCAACTAAAGATTATAGTCTTGAATATAAATCTTCTTTTTCAAGAATATTTTGGCTTTATTCATTAGGAGAAATGTAGAGACATGTCCAACAATAACCAAATGATTAAAAAATGAAGATATGCTCCGATATCCTAGGATATTTTCTACCCATAAGAAATCATGTTTTCTAAGGTGGTTTAGTCGGTTAAATTTCCAACTTCACTTCAGGTTATGATCTCACACTTCGCGGGTTTGAGCCCCACATTGGGCTCTATGCTGCCAGCTCAGAGCCTGGAGCCTGCTTTGGATTCTGTGTCTCCCTCTCTCTCTGCCCTTCCCCTGCTCGTGCTGTCTGTCTGTCTGTCTGTCTCTCTCTCTCAAAAATAGACATCAAAAAAAATGTTTTCTAAAGCATAGCATCAGAAAATATTCATAATACAATTTTAAATGGAAAAAGTAGAATTTTTTATCCCATAAAATATATATATATATACGTATATATACGTATATATATATATACGTATATATACGTATATATATATATGGAAACCAGGAAACAAGCCAAATAAATCCAGTAGGTCAGTGTGTTAACCTAATTTATTTTATTATAGATTTGCATTGGCTTCAAGTACTTTTTATATACTTTAGGTTTCCTTTACAGGTTTAGGGATGGGGGATGGATGAACAGACAGAACACAGAGGGGCTTTAGGGCCATAAAAATATGCTCTGTGTGAAGCTCTCATGGTGGTCACATACCATCACACGTTGATCCAAACCCATGGGATGTACACCAAGAGCGAACCGTAATGTAAACTCCAGACTTTGAGGTGATTATGATGTGTCAGTGAAGATTCATCATTCATAACACAGGTGCACCTGTGGTAGGCCGGTGTTCCATGTGTGGAAAGGCTACGCGTGTGTTGGGGTTGGGGTTCTGTGGGAAATCTCTGTGCGTACCTCTCCTTGTGGCTGCGAACCTAAAGCTACTCTTGAAAAGTCGAGTCTTTAAGACACTACTTTGTCTTTATACTTCTCCGCATGTGAGCATGGCCTCTGGAGACAAATGGTCTGGATTCAGATTCTTTTCCTAGTTTCCTTTCTTACTTTCTGTGTGACCACAAGCAAGTCACATCACCTCCCTAAAACTCCATTTTCCCATCTGTAAAGGGGAAAATGTAGAAAAATGGGTATGTAATGTTTATGTAATATGACTCCTAAAGATCATAGTATAGCGTCTGACACAGTGTAAGTGCTCACTTGACTTCCAGCATGGCCACTCACAGGCTGTGAGACCACGTAGGAAGTTACTTAGCTTCTCTGAATCTTGACGAGTCCTTCTGGAGGGAATGCAAGGTGCACAGTCCATATACCTTGGTCAGTCAGTGGTAGATATGAATGACAATTAGTGCAAGGGTCTAGAGCTTGGGTTTCGGCCTCAAAAGTCGACTTAATCAAACTCTGGTGTTGCTTCGTACTCTTTATCAAACAGGCAATCAGTCAGTCAGTCAGTCAGTCAGTCAATGCAATGTGTTTTAGCTTCAGGTTTTGGTCCTGAATGGATACAGTATCTCTTCTGGAAGGGGATTGTGAAGATAAAATGAATATTGTATAAATGTATGTAGTTATTAGCCTGGTGCCTGAATAAGCCCTTAAAACCTATGGTTAGTCTTGAAATGACTGAATGAAACCAAATTAACTTGATGTAAAATTTTCATGATGTTTCTTAGTGAATTATAAATGACAGAGAGAATTCATAATTGATGATGAATTGGAGGTTAGCCAAACAGCAAAACATGTCCTAGAATAAAAGTGAGGAAATAAATCTATAAGCTTAGAGAAGTTACTAGTAAAGAGTTGCGGGGGATGGGGGGGTCAGTCTAAAGCATCACTCACTACAGTGAAAAGCGTGGATTATTTGATAAAAACGTATCTAGTAAGTGGCCTCTCCAGGTCAACACTACTTTTAAATACTTCCCATTTATGGATTGCCTCCCACAACAAAGATGCTGAAAAACTCATCAAATGGATCTCCTGTCTCAAGGTTGACGTGAGACATGCGGTTGCTCTGGAGAGACTAATAAATTGGCACCTTTTATATCGTATTTTCATTCGTACATCCTTGTTATAGGGAAGCCAGAAGAAACTGATTTTTTTTCATTAAACCAAAACTGTATGTAAAAACAGTCACTTCCTAACTTCACGAGCTGCAGAAAGGTGACCAAAACAAAAACAAGACCAAAAGAAACCCCAAAATATATGTTCCCCATTTTCTGTAGTTTTCTCAATTTTTTTTTTTTCAGTATTCTGGGTGAGACGATATCTTAGGAGGCAAATGAAAGGATTTAACATTTAGATAATTAGATTAAATCGCTTATTTTTGGTAAGCAAAACAACATGTATTATTGATTTTTGAACTCAACTGACAGGATGCTCATGTGACATTCACAGAAGTACTCAACACAGACAGGTTGACACCAGTGAGGAGTTAACCCAATTTACATTTAGCCAATTTATTCCGGTGATGTTTCAGTTCCCCTTTTCGATCTCCATCCTCGGTGGATACTCAGCTTGCCTTCCCATTAATTTGGCTTTGAATTCTACTCTAAAATCTGTGGGTTGTTGAAACAGGATGAAAACATATTCCAGGGATGTGACTCTTCTAGGGAAAGTAATTCGGAAGATAACACTTCACAGGAAGTTCCTGCCATTGGCTGATCAAACGGCGCTGTGGGTTAATTGGCAGGAAGGCATTGGAGATGCAGTGACTTTTATGGTAAGCACAGTAATTAGGCTAGGTCGCTTGCCCCTCCACTGAGCACTGAGATGGAATCCACTGATTTCCATGGTGTTTTCTTTCTTCCTCCCAAAGCTGAGCAGCTGAGTAGCATAATCTTCCCAAATGGAGGAAGAATATTCCTCATTCTTCGGACCACGTGCACTTAGGTCGGCCTTGTTTCCTTGGACAGCTTTGCGTTGCCAAGGTGGTTGGGGGTAAGAAGGAGAGGTTTGATGTAAATTTCTCTGGTGAAGGATGACTGAGACCGAATATGTTAAGCTTAGAAGGAAACTACGTCACTAGATAGATCTTCCTGTTACGCTTTTTGAAATATTTAATAAAAGAATTATTTCCCCAAAGCTTCAGTGCCTATACACTACTCCTCTGAATGAATGTGCCCCCTCACCCCTATCGTTCAGGCACAGGGGGGGAAATCGGGTTCAGAAGATTTCGTGCTCGTATGTTTCCCACAGTGGAGATTGGGAAGGAAAGGGGAAAGGAAGTGACAACACTCTAAAACCTGTTTCCTAACGCCCTGAACTGTTGTAACTCAGTCTGCTCTGAGCTGAGGTTAGTACTCAACAGTCTTCTGTTGCTCAGGGAGATTCACCATTTTAAAGGGGAAAAAAATGATATTAACACCGGTTGTGCAAAAGAGGTAACAGGCCCTGGAAAGTCAACTGAATTATACACATTTTACACTAGCACATTTTCCACGGTCTGGTCTGACTCCGTTTTAAAATACTCATTTCTAAAGAACCTTTCTGCTTTTCAAACCAGTATGTCAGTTAATACGATCTTGGTTTACCATTAATTGTCAGCTAGCCCTGGAACTCTTACCCTGTGACCCGGTTTGGGGAAACAATTGACTGAGGGAGCATCACCGAGAGCTGCAATTAACATATCAGGGTCAGTAAGCCTCCGCAGTGTCTGTTCTTTCTTTGTGAACTTAGTCTAGATTTTCTGAGAGTGAATTTGTTTTCATTCTTTTTACTTTTTGATACTTTCAGGACTGCGGCAAGGTGCTGTGACTACGAAACGTACAAGATCTGTTTTCTAGAAAGCCTCTTCCAGGGGTAAGAGAAGAAAAAATGTGTACCTGGCGACTACATTCTAGGAGACAATCTCTTACCAGACAGAAAGGATGAATAAGATAGAGACGTTGGGTCCTTTCATGTGGTTTTGTGATTTCTCTCCCAGTCCGAACAACTGAGGCTCTGCTGGTAGGAAGCAAAATTTTCTCTTTTGTGTCTTTGCTAAGTGATGCTGCTATAGGATTTGCTTTCTCGGCTTCTCTGCAGGGCACTTGTGTCCAGCTGGTCCATCCCATGCAGTGCTGCCTTTCTGTGGACTTTCCGGTACCCACCCCGCTCCCACACCACCATCACTACCCCTCCTTCTGTGCTCCCCCATCTCACACCAGTCCTGCCTCTGCTCTGGGAAGGAATCTGGGATCCAGCCAAAGTTGCTCTTTGTTCATTCCTGGATCAGCTCCCCTGAACTGATGTTCAGGGCTCTATAGTTCACGCTTGGGATGAGAAGGTGAGCCATCTTTTTACATGACCAGAAAGACCCCCGTTCTTCTCCAGAGACCTTGACTAACGGAGTTGCCTGAAAGGTATCTGTTTGGACATGACTTCTGTGACCCTAGGTCTCTTAACAAAGTAGGGTGGGGGACTGCTCAACTCCTCCTAAATAACTCATAACGACTCATCTCTTTTTTCTTAGCTCTGTATTTAATCCTTCAAGGAAGGGATATTAGCTTCATAAAGTTATTATGGGAAAACCATGGTCCCTGAAACCAGATCTGCCTGTGGCAGATGATATTTTCAAAGTGGCAGCAAAAAGAGCTTCTGTCCCACGTGTCCTTCTAAAATCTTCCCCCCTCCCCATAAAGAGGTGGAGCCCAGCTACCCTGTCCATCATACTCATCAGATTGTCCCTTGCTTATAACCAAGAGAATGGATGAAAGTGGCTCAATGATTTCTGAGGCCAGGCCATAAAAGACAGTGGTACTTCTGCCTTGTTTGCTGGAATACTAATTCTTGAGCCCTTCTTACACCATGTAAGCAATCTGACAACCTTGAGGTTTCATGCTGTTAGGGAATCCAACAGCCTGTGCAGAAAGATCCCCTGGGCAAGGTCCTGAGCCTGTATGAAGAGAGGGAGAAACACAAGAACAGCAACCATGCCAGCTTAGCCCGTCCAGGATTTCTGATCCACAGAAACCACGAGAGATAAGAAAATGATTGTCATCATTTTAAAACACTAAGTTTTAGAATGATTCATTATGTGGCAATAGCCAAATAGAATAAGGCCTATGTTAGCTCGCACTGCTGTGAAAAGCAACAGAGATCAGATGGCTTAAATGGCAGAAATTTATTTTCTCACGGTTTGGGGGGCTGGAAGTCCAAGATCGAGTTTCTGGCCCGTTTAGTGCCACGTGAGGGCTCTCTTTCTGGCTTGTGGATGGCTGCCGTCTCACAGTGTCCTCACATGGCCTTTTCTCAGTGTGTGTGCGTGGTGGGGGAGGGGGAGGAAGGGGAGAAGGGAAGGGAGGGGAAGGAAGGAAGACCCTGAAGACCTCATTTAACATTACCTCTTTAGAGATCTCTTCTCCAAATACAGCCCCCACTCCGGGGTTGAAGCTTCAACATACGAATTTAGGGGAGAACCCAACATTCAGCCCACAACAGTATCTGAGTTCACATGACACTCTACCACTGTAAAATATACTCAGACTGAGCAACTGTTCACTGGTAGGAGAGAACATGCTAGATAGTCGTTTGCCACTTCCTGGCTCGGCCAGAAAAAAAGGTTTTTTTTTTCCCCTTTCCTACGCAGGGAGAAAAAGGACAGTCTGCTCTTCTGAGGTGGTAGAACTCGCTGTTTCAAAGCACAGAGGGAAAAAAAGAAAACTATATAGGACAGAGGGTTCTTTTTATTTTCTTTTCAAAGTGGGAGAGTGTAAGTGTGTGTGTGTGTGTGTGTGTGTGTAGAGTGTGCATGAGGGGTGTGTGTATGTGAGTGTATGTGTATGTATAGTGTGTATGATTGAAAAGGAAACACATAAATACAAATACATGCAATACATGTCTTTAAGACAGATGTAACTATGTTCCATCACTTTCCTCTGGAAAAATCAGTTCATATAAGCACCCACATTTAGAGCCTGAGGGACAAAATTTGGGAAGTCAGAGAGTTTTGTGTCTAAGATAAGTGTTCTCCCATATCTTTTCTTAGAGCAATTAAGTGCTGGACCCATTCACTGTAACATGTCACAGCAGGTTTTTTTTTTTTCCTTTGGCCATGAATCCATATTATTAAAAACACAAGACATAGTGTGAGAGAGAGACAAGGAAACTTTGGGGGGTGATGGATATGTTTATTATAAACATATTATCTTGGTAATAAACATTATTTGGTGATAGGATCACAGGTCTCTGCATATGTCCAGATTAAATTTACAGGATTGGTTTTTTGTTTTGTTTTGTTTTTTGTATATCAGTTATATATCAATGAAGCTGCTAAGGAAGAAGCCAATCAGCATTTCAAAAATCATTTTCCTTTTTTAAAATATGAAATCTATTATCAAATTGGTTTCCATACAACACCCACTGCTCATCCCAACAGGTGCCCTCCTCAATGCCCATTCAAAAATCAGTTTCCTATTTCATGTACACGTTAAATCCTGTCCCGTCAGGATGATTTTTGTTTCTTGTTTTCCCTTCAATTCCATGGAGTAAAAAAGCATGTTACAGAGTGATACGTAGGACCCCTTAATGGTGTATACAAATTTAGCTACTCACTGAAACAACTATGATTTGTGCATACCAGAAAACTCCACAGAGTTGAATAACCAATAAAGGAAAGTAGCTGGTCAGTTGGGTTGCTTAAGGTCAAGAGATCGCTTCAGCTTCTGAATATCCAGGTTCCCATTTGTCAGATAGAAAAATGCTTTCTCCTCCCTTCATTCTTTCTATGGAGGAAGAGTTTAAGAAATTACAGAAGGAACTTTCAACCACTTCGTTCCAACAGACCACACAAACAAAATGTTTTAACGCTACTCAATGACCAAACGATAGATGGTTAAGACTTTCATATGATGTTCGGTTAGAGTCAATCTAGTGAACTAGATCGATCTCTATTTAAATTTTTTTATGTTTATTTATATTTGAGAGACACAGAGAGAGAGAGAGAGACAGAATGCAAGTGGGGGAGGGGCAGAGAGAGAGGGAGACACAGAATCTGAAGCAGGCTCCAAGCTCCGAGCTGTCAGCACAGAGCCCGACGTGGGGCTCGAACTCACAGACCACGAGATCGTGACCTGAGCTGAAGTCAGATGGTTAACTGACTGAGACACCCAGGTGTCCCTAGATTTATCTGTATTTAATCATTTGTTTTAGTTCATGGTCAAATGAAGAATGAAAAAAAAAAGAAGGAAAACTTTAAAAATAAACCGTAGTTAAGAGAATGAAAAGACAAACCAAAGACAAACCAAATATTGGGAAAAAAATCCGATAAAGGACTGTTACCCAAAATACACAAAGAACTCTTAGCGAGGAATAACAAGAAAGTAAACAATCCCATTTAAAAGGGGGCAGAAGATCTGAGCAGATGCCTCACCAACAGTGATTCACAAATGGCAAGCAGTGTCTGAAAATATATGTTGTGCTTAGTGAATTAGAAATGAAAACAACAATGAGATACCAGTAGACGCCTATTAGGATGGTTAAAAGAGCATTTGACATATGGACAACACCAGATGCTGGAGATGATGCGGGAATCAGAAAGTCATATTTATGTTGCTGGGAATGCAGAATCCAATAGCCGCTCTGGAAGACAGTGTGACAGTTTCTTACAAAAGTAAACATACCATACAATCAATCGGTCACGCTCCTGGGTTTTTACACCAGTGAGTTGAAAACCTCTATCCACCTAGAAGCTCTGCTCAAAATTGCCACAAGATGACCTCTGTTAGGTCTCTAGGTAAATAAATGAAGTAAAATAAATGAAGAGGAAGGGGCTACAAACTGTATGCTTCCAACCGTATGGCATTTTGGAAAAAGTGTAACTATGGAGACCATGAAATGCCTGGTGGTTGCCAGGGATTGGTGAACAGAGAGGAACGAATAGGCAGAGCACAGAGGGTTTTTAGGGGAGTGAGGCTATTCCATATGCTACAACAGTGGTGGGTATATGTCATTATACATTTGTCAAAACCTGCAGAATGCACAACGAGTGAACCATAGGATAAACTATATAGACTTTGGGTGATAATGATGTGTCATTGCAGGTTTGTGAGCCGTAACGAATGTACCTTCCGGTGGGGAATATTGATAGTCGGGAAAGCTGTGCATGGAGGGGGCGGAGGTAAGTGAAAAATCTTTGTACTTCATACTCAGTTTTTCTGTGAACCTAAAACTGCTTTTAAAGTAGCGTCTATTAAAGTGAAGGAGCGACACCAACCCTATTCCTAATTGCCTTGTTCATTCCATCGGCTGACTTCTTGGAAGTAGGATGTAGGACTGTCATTATCAGCCTCACATGAAAACAAAAGAAGGAAGCATCATTTCCCGAACACAAGGTGTTCTCATTTCCTCTCTCCAAAAAGTGCATTCTGAATTTCAGTGTTTCCAACTTTTTCAAGAGGCTCACATCACCCTTTCTCTAAAGGAGATATTCAAAACGCTTGCCCTCATTGGGGCGTTCAAGTCTTTTTTGTTTGTTTGTTTTTGTTTTTATTTATTTTTGAAGGAGAGAGAGAGAGAGCATGAGCGGGGCAGGAGCAGAGAGAGAGGGAGACACAGAATTCAAAGCAGGTTCCGGGCTCTAAGCTGTCAGCACAGAGCCCGATGGGGGGCTCGAACCCACAAACTGTGAGATCATGACCTGAGCTGAAGCCGGATGGTAAACCCACTGAGCCACCCAGGCGCCCCTGGGGCATTCAATTCTTGATTTCAGCTCAAGTCATGATGCCAGGGTCATTGGATCGAGCCCCACATTGGGCTCTGCACAGAGCATGGAGTCTGCTTAAGATTCTCTTTTTCCCCCGAACCTCTCCCCCACTCCTGCTCTTTCTCTAAAATAATAATAATAATTAATAATAATAATAATAAACACTTCCCCTGATTAAGTCTTTAATATGGAGTCCTATGTTTTAGCTGCTATTATATTTCATAGAAGTAATCATGGTGGAGTGAGGCAAGGAAGAATAAAGGTGGACCCATGAATTAGTGGAGTTACCAGCAGGTGGCCAGTTTAATCCGAGCTGTTCACTTTAGAATAAGCTGAGAACCACAGAGTCTTCAATTATGATGGCACAATTTGCTTCAACATGTTACTCAGCCATAAAAAAGAACGAGATCTGGCCATCTGCAAGAACACGAATGGACCTAGAGGGCATGATGCTAAGTGGAATAAGTCAAAAGAAGACAAATACCATATGATTTCACTAATAAGTGGAATGTAAAAACCAAAACAAACACATTGAAAAAGAAATAAAAACCAAAAAAAACCCCAGACTCTTAAATGTAGAAAACAAGTTGGCGGTTGACAGCGGGGAGGTGGGTGAGGAGATGGGGAAAACAGGTGAAGGGGATGAAGAGAACACTTATCACGATGAACACTGAGTAATGTGTAGAATTGTTGAATCACTATATTAAACACCTGAATACTGTCTCTTTTTTTATAGACATAATTTATTGTCAAATTGTTTTCCCTGCAACACTCAGTGCTTATCCCAACAAGTGCCCTCCTCATTGCCCATCACTCACTTTCCCCTCTCCCTTGCCCCTCCCCCCATCAACCCTCAGTTTGTTCTTTGTATTTAAGAGTCTCTTATGGTTTGTCTCCCTTTCTGTTTGTAACCTTTTTTCCCCCTTCCCTTCCCCCATGGTCTTCTGTTAAGTTTCTCAAGGTCCATATATGAGTGAAAACATATGATACCTGTCTTTCTTTGATTGACTTATTTCACTTAGCGTAATACCCTCCACTTCATCTACATTGCTGCAAATGGCCATATTTTATCCTTTCTCATTGCCCAGTAGTATTGCATTGTATATATAAGCCACATCTTCTTTATCCATTTGTCAGTTGTTAGACATTTAGGCTCTATCCATCATTTGGCTATTGTTGAAAGCTCTGCTATAAACATTGGGGTACACGTGCCCCTATGCATCAGCATTCCTGTATCCCTTGGGTAAATTCCTAGCAGTGCTATTGCTGGGTCATAGGGTAGGTCTATTTTCAATTTTTTGAGGAACCTCCACACTGTTTTCCAGAGCGGCTGCACCAGTTTGCATTCCCACCAACAGTGCAGAGGGTTCCCGTTTCTCCACATCCTCGCCAGCATCTATAGTCTCCTGATTTATCCATTTTAGCCACTCTGACCGGCATGAGGTGGTATCTCAGTGTGGTTTTGATTTCTATTTCCCTGATGAGGAGTGACGTTGAGCATCTTTTCATGTGCCTGTTGGCCATCTGGGTGTCTTCTTTAGAAAACTGTCCATTCATGTCTTCTGCCCATTTCTTCACTGGATTATTTGTTTTTTGGATGTGGAGTTTGGCGAGTTATTTATAGATTTTGGATACTAGTCCTTTATCGGATACGTCATTTGCCAATATCTTTTCCCATTTTGTCGGTTGCCTTTTAGTTTTGTTGATTGTTTCCTTTGTAGTGCAGAAGCTTTTTATCTTGATCAGGCCCCAGTAGTTCATTTTTGCTTTTAAGTCCCTTGCCTTTGGAGATGTGTCGAGTAAGAAATTGTTGTGGCTGAGGTCAAAGAGATTGTTACTTGTTTCTCCTATAGGGTTTTGATGGTTTCCTATCTCACATTTAGGTTTTTCATCCATTTTGAGTTGATTTTCGTGTATGGTGTAAGAAAGTGGTCTAGTTTCATTCTTCTAGATGTTCCTGTCCACTGTTCCCAGCACCATTTGTTACAGAGACTGTCTTTTTTTCCATTGGATACTCTTTCCTGCTTGGTCAAAGATTAGTTGGCCATACATTTGTGGGTCCAGTTTTGGGTTCTGTATTCTATTCCATTGGTCTATGTGTCTGTTTTTGTGCCAATACCATCCCTGAAACTAAAACAACCTGGTATGTTAATTATACTCGAATGAAAAATTTAAAAAAATAAATAAAATTTAAAGAGTTTAAGGCTATTTTATGAAAGAATACTCTAGCCAAAACTCTTTGTCCTCTTTGACACATTGTTTACTTGGGGTGGAGGTAGGAGAGAATGCTGGGAGAAAATGAGAGTAGGGAAATAGGGAAAAGCATATATAAGAGCATATAAAATCCATGTGTATATTAATATGCAGTTGGAAATATTTATATGACTGCATTTAGCTCCATGGCTTCTTTGTCTCTATGCCATTCCCTTTTGAATATTTAAAAATTTTACTTTAATGTTTGTTTATTTTTGAAGGAGAGAAGGAGTGTGAGCGAGGGAGGGGCAACGAGGGAGGGAGACACCGAATCCCAAGCAGGTCCCAGGTTCTGAGGTGTCAGCACAGAGCCCACGCGGGGCTCCAACTCAGACCACGAGACCATGGCCTAAAGTCGGCCACTTAACTGACTGAGCCACCCAGATCTCCCACCTTTTTGAAAACTTAAAGCATTCAAGAAAAATTACACAGAAAAGGAGGTCCTTCTACTGTAGCGATTCACGTTATGTGTTAAAATCTGTAGTCTGTCTGTCGACTGGGAGGATTTACATGCAGAATTAAGTCCTAGAAAATAATCATCAATTCTTAGCCTGCTCCCCCATTTTTATGGGGAGGTTTGAGGGCATAACCGTGTTCAGTCCCATGCTTACTGAGTTCTCTGTTCTGATATATACATGTATATCCCTCCATCTGTTTCGCATGGGCTGTGCGATACTGGCTTTGGGCTTTGCTGAGCTCTTCAGGGCATCCTCACGTGATCTTTGTGTAGTTGTGGGAATTCTTGAAAATTTCAAAAGGAACGGCTCCTTAGGCTACACCCTCCATTGGTTGTGAGAGAGAATACAAAGTGGGATATCTTCACATCTAAACCTTACCTCTCCTGGCTTGATAACCATCCTTGAGTGTGAATTAAATATCAAATAGTGTGACGAGTACATTATTTAACACAAACTGGGACTTCACTGGAAGCCTCAAGACTGAGCGTTGACTCTATGTGAGCGTTTCCTCTCTCAGGTCACCCCAGAAGGTCTACTGGGATGGAGATGCTGATCCACTGGTTTAGGACTGGGGTATGGTCAGTCTGGGTTCCCAGTCCCGCTTCCACCTTCCTTTAACAGTATGTGCTGAGATTAACTCAGCATTTTGCTTCCGAAATTCAGGAATACCCCGGGAGGTGTATGATCAAGAGATGTGGAACTGTCTCAATTTCACTCACGAGCCAGTCACCTCTACAGTACAAAGCAAATGGCTAGTCAACAGTCTGTCTCAAGTTCGATACCACACAGCTTCTGGCGGTGGCTGCTGTGAGCATTTTGATTCTGCAGTCCTGTTGCTGGCTTTCACAAAGCATGAATGGGAAAATAATGAGGAAGAAAAATAGTCTAATGTGAGGTGGCTCATATCAGAACAAGGGCAACTGAGAATAAGAAATGGCACGCACCTGCCTCTCAGGGCTTGTCTGTAGGGGGGCAGGCCAGCATGTTTCTCTTCTAAGGGCACAGATAAGGGGCCAGCCGTTGAGAAGAGAAAAAATGGTGAATTGAAGGAAAGGTTTTAAATTTTAAAAGACCAGTTGAAAGAAGGTCCCATTGGCTGCCGGAGAAATACATGAACCGTGTAGGAAGGGAGATGGGTCCACAGCTTCCTTGCTCTATTTCCAGGTTTCTTTCATCAGCAAGAAGTCATTTCTTCTCCCCAAACCCTGCTGCACTAAAATCAAGTTTTCATTCTCATTGGCCATGGGGATAGCAACATCTTTGATCTTCAGCTTACTGAAGCACCTCCCTCCTGTTCTCCTGCAAAGTACGCTTTTATGACTTAAGGGCATTTTGATAGAGTTCTCCCAAACCCAGTTGCATATCATCTGGAATAGTAAGGAGATGTGTCGCTCATCAGGTGATACCATGCTAGAATCATAAGGAAACTTCTGTGAGGAAAAAAAAAAAATAGCCATAAATGTTAGAGAGAATAGCTTTTTAAACATTTGTGTTGGCTTTGTAAGGGGACACGCCTCCTGTATCATGTCCCGTCTGCTTATCCACGCGTCTGCTGTTGAGAAATCAAAGTTACACTCTCAAAATAGTATGGAGTGGGTTTGAAAGGTTTCCATTCTGAAGGACGTGTGAAAGTACGACTTAGAAAAATCTCCTTGATGTACATCTGACGTGTGAAATGTCTAAAATGTGGTAGAAGTCTTTTAGGTCAAAAAACAATCTTTTCTGTTATGGAATGTGGTTTATAAACAAACAGTTCATCAAATACATCCATTTGGACCCAGGAGAGAAATTGCCATTTGTTTTCTTCAGCTGGGCAGAAGAAAGAAGGTATCTCCTTAGGTCGGAAAGACAGACACTCTCTCGCTGTATCCAGTTTAACCATCTACTTATTAAGGGAGCAAAACTTCACTGAAATATTTTTCTTAATATATTCTTTTCGTGTTTTATTTATTTTTGGGAGGGAGAGAGAGAGAGTGAGCACAAGGGGCGGAGGGGGAGAGGGAGGGGGACAGAAGATCCAGAGTGCGTCCAAGCTGACTGCAGTGAGCCTGATGTGGGGCCCGAACTCATCAACTGTGAGATCATGGCCTCATCCGAAGTTGAACACTCGACTGATTGAGCCACCCAAGTGCCCCTCAGTGAAGTCTTGAGAGAAGGATAGAGAGAAAGGTTTCTAACTACAGAAGTTCGTGGTAGCCAGATAATTCAAGTCTAAGTTGTGAAGCATTTAAGCCAAGTTCAAAAATCTGTCCATAGACAGACATCTAATTCACAGACAAATAATTCACCAATACGTAGAAGGAAAAATGTCAGCTCTTTAGAAGATTGAGACTTCAGTGTTTGGTCAAATATTCGAGACCAGTGAGGAGATCATTGATGCCCTCTGGTGATACTGACCATGCACATGGCAAGAATAAGCAAAAAACTGGAACCTTTCGGTTAGTTTCACCAAATGTTGCTATTTTTATCATATTCACTTTCGCTGTTTTTCTCTACATACCTTCCCACACACACTGTATGCACCTCCCTTTCTTCCTGTTGAACTGTTGGAAAGCACACAGAAGGCACCATGGTATCTCGCCCCTGCGTGCCGTCTCTTCAGAGCAAGGGCGTTGTCTCACATACCCACAATATCGTGGTCGTATGTAAGCATTTAATATGGATAAATAAATTGTGCATGCCAAACAGATCAGGTTTGAAATTCTCTAATTCTCTAGAAATGCCCTTTTTGCTGATTTTCCTCTTCGATTCAGGATCTCATCGAGGGTAGCTCATGGCATTTCACTGTCACATCCCTTTGGGCTCCTTTTAATCTTGAACGGCTCCCTTGCTGCTTTTTTCTTTCATGCCGTTGAAAGTTTTTGAAGAACCAGGCCAGTTGTGGGTAGAACGTGTCACAAACTGAATTTGTGGGTTTCTTTCGTCATGTTTTAATTAAAAAAAAATTTTTTTTTTTACATTTATTTATTTTTTGAGAAAGAGAGAGAGACAGAGCACAAGTGGGGGAGGGGCAGAGAGAGAAGGAGACACAGAATCTGAAACAGGCTCCAGGCTCCGAGCTGTCAGCACAGACCCTGACGTGGGGCTCGAACTCAAAGACATCGAGATCATGACCTGGGCTGAAGTCGGACGCCCAACCGACTGAGCCACCCAGGCACCCCTCGTCATGTTTTAATTAAGATCACATATGTTCGACAAAAATGTTACATGGGTGAGTTAAGGGTCTTCCTATCGCTTTATATCCAGAGGCGCATTTCTCCCATTACTGATGACGCTGTGTTTGAGCCCTTAGGTAAGGGCTCTCTGTGGTAAAGGGACTTTTCATTCCTTTTTAAGAATCACTAGCAATCTGAGGTTGAAAGCCTTGCGAGCAGGCAGATTTCTCCCCTCCCGTGGTAGACAGCATAATACCACCCCCATCCCCACATCCCTGAAGACGTCCTTTCCCTAATCCCTGAGATTTGTGCATCTGTTAGGTTAGAGGACAGGGAAGGGGAATGAAGGTGGCGGATGGAATTAAGGTTGTTAACCAGCTGACCTGATTATAGGGAAGTTAGCCGGGACTATGCAGGTGAGTGCAGTGTGTAATCACAAGCGTTTTTAAAAGAGGAAGATGGTGGGGCGGGGGTGAAGTCGGCAAGAGATGTGTTTCAGGTAGGATGATTGGAGATATGAAATATGCTTGCTTTGAAGGTAGAAAAAGGGGACAGCAAGCCCAAGAATGCAGCATCTTCTGGAAGCTGACCATGGCCAGGAAACTTTGACCTGTAGGGCTTCCAGAAAGGAACGCAAGCCTGTCGATACCCTGATTTTAGCACAGTGGGTCCACATCTGACTTCTAACCTACCAAACTGTAAGTTAACAAATTCGTCTTGGTTTAAGCTCCTAAATTTTTGGTAATCCGTTACAAAAGCATTAGAAACCCAATACTCCTCCTAAAATTGAATCTGTTTCATTGCAACATTTGTTGGTGATCCTTTGTCTGAATCATTTCTTATTTGGGGACATGTAAATGATGGTGTTTACTGTGTCACTTTTTCCTCAGTCCATAACTGGCATTCTTAAAGAAGAGCTTCCCCCTTCTTTTTTTTTTTTCTTCTTTTTCCCTTTTTCTGTCTTGAGCATCATTACAAATAAATAGATCTTTTTTTTTATTTTTTTCAGCTAATTAATTTATTTTGAGGGGGAGAGAGTGCATACTAGTAGGGGAGGAGCAGAGGGAGAGGAAGAGAGAGAATCCCAAGCAGGCTTCGCACTGTTAGCGCAGAGCCCAACTCAGGGCTCGAACCCACAAACCAGGAGATAATGAGCTGAGCCCAAATTAAGAGTTGTATGCTTAACCTACTGAGCCACCCAGGTGCCCTACGTTTGCCAGGTATTTCTAATGTGCTTAGCAGATTGAAAACCCCTGAAATAGATGTAGTAAAACTATTTCTTTACATTGAAAATATATGCACAATAGCAAGTAGATCAAATTTTAAAAATTCCTAATACATCATTTTAATGCAGTCCCAGTAAACATACCCCCACGTTTTCTTCATGCTTAAATGTACACAACATCTTTCTAGGTGAAAAATGAAGATCTAGGGGTGCGTGGTGGCTCAGTTGGTTAAGCGTTGAACTTCGGCTCAGGTCATGATCTCACAGTACGTGAGTTTGAGCCCCGCGTCCGGCTCTGTGTTGACAGCTCAGAGCCTGGAGCCTGCTTTGGATCCTGTGTCTCCCTCTCTCTCTGCCCCTCCCCTGCTCATGCTTTGTGTGTGTGTCTCTCCCTACCCCTCCTCCCTCTCTCTCTCTGTCTCTCTCAAAAATAAACATAAAAAGAATTAACAAGAAATAGCTGGCAAACTTCTGATTCTTAAGGCCCAGCTATATCCCAGACTGACTCAGTATCTCCACATGGCACACATAGATAGCATCAGTGCCTCTGAAGTTTCTAGGTGATGGCGATGCCCAATAAAAGCTGAGAACCACTGATTTATTTGGGAGGGGGGGTGGGGAGAAGGATCCTTTAGAAGCTTGATATGAAGGGAAAGAAAGGGGGGGGAAGTGTTTTAAAATCCATAGTATTAGTCCCATTTTTTAATTTGCTTCATGTATTTGTAATAGTTAAATCTTCATCATGAGCTGGTTCTTAGCATTATAAAGATCATTGTCAAATTCGCGGCTTTTTGGTCTGAATTCTACCTCGTCTGCCCTCAGAATTGCTGTCTGTGGTTTCTTTTTCTTTTATTTTTTCTCCCACGTTTTGTTGTGTTGAGTTTGTTGTGTGCATCTCAATTTTTTAGGTTAAGATAAGCCCATTTCATATTGTTTCTATAATGTGTCATATATGGTCATATGTATATACACACACGCTATTACATGCCTTACTGTATATCTGTGAGCTACAAGCTGGGAGCAGAGCCCCTGAGTTCTTCACCATCTCTTCATCCCCTGAGAGTGAGGAAAGCCGAGTTCTGATCTCAACCTGGTAATTCATGCAGCAGCTTAGAATAAAGTTAGAAGAACCCCGAGTGGAGACTGTTTGTGTCTTGCAGGGAAGGGAGTCCTCTTTGAAGCCTAAACTCCAGCTGATTATGAAAATTAGTGTTGGGACAGATACTGAAAATGCTAAGACAAGGCAGAGCTAAATGAATCACACCTACCAACCCATGCCCTGCCTTAGGAAATTGGAAGTGAGGTCTGTGGTCTAGTTTCGAAGATCAGTGGTTACCATGACAGTGGCAGCGTCACTGCATGGGGCCCAGCTTGTGGGGAAAGTACTGAGGCGTGTGCACGCTGGCACGCTTATTGATCTGGCTCCTTCTGCTTTCCCCAGCATCCCAGAGTGACCAGGGAGAAGTCAGGTAGAAGATCTTTCTCTGATATTAAAGTGCTAATGCGTACTTATTTTGAACAATTTATATCTACCTTATTTGAATGATACATTTGGTCCCAGCTTAATCCTAAGAAGCTATATTTACCGCTTTTCTTTTTCTCTGTGCTCTATTTTCTTTGCTGCTTTTTCCAGAGCGCCCTTATTTATTAGGAAGAATTGGGATTTTTTTTGTGCCTCTGATTATATTGATGTTAATCATTTGTATGCTACCCTTAGTTCTGTTTCCTTTATTTAGGTACCTACTGTTTGTTTTGACAGACTTCCACCTGTTTGATAATTCGCGAGCTGCTCTAACGTCTCTTCGTGTTTCTTTCTCCTTTGTTTTTTTGTTTTTTTTGTTTTTTTTTTTTTTTTGGTGTTGAATTATGTCTACTGGGTCAGAATCTGTCACCTTTATGCACCGTTTTTCCACCTTGACCTCTCCTGTTTCCTTTAACCTTCAATCTGTCATTAAACATACTTAATGCTTCCTAGTTGTCCTTTTGTTCCAGTTCACTCTGGCTTTTCCAGTGGTTTCAAGCTGTGCCTTCACAGGTCCTTAGGAATTGTTCGTGAGGACAGCGTTCCCTGGTGTTAACAGGTTCCCATTGTTTGCAGCCTTACTGTGTGAGGCAGAGCTCGGCTGGATGTAAAATTCCTGGCTCACGCGTTGTTTTTGGAGTTTCCTTAAAATGGTGCTCTCCACTGTCATGGGTGATGATTGTTGAAGAGCCTGATGCCAACCTGATTTTTTGTTTGCTTGTTTGTTTTTAAGTAACTTAGTTGTTTTACTTGGAGGTCCGGAGGATTTCTTTTCTTTATCATTAATATCTGATAGTTTTACTAGGATATGCCTTAGAACTCATGAGCCTGATTGCATTTCTTTTTTTTTTTTTTAATGTTTACTTTTGAAAGAGAAAGAGAGAGAGCGTGCATCAGAGTGGGGGAGGGGCAAAGAGAGAGAGAGAGACCGAGTCTGAAGCAGGCTCCAGACTCTGAGCTGTCAGCACAGAGCCTGACTCGGGACTCGAACTCACGAGTCGGGAGAACATCATGACCTGAGCTGAAGTCAGATGTTCAACCGACTGAGCCACCCAGGTGCCCCTAGTTGCATTTCTGTGAGTATTATCATAGAGTCTTGGAATGTCTAACATCATTTTCTTTGTTTCTAGAAAAGTTTTCTCAGAGTGCATCTCACGACACTGGGATAGAGTGGTTCCTAAACGTCATAGTTCTCACTCTCCTGGAGTTGACAGTCCGATGGGAGAGAAAAATAGTAATTTAGAAATCCCCCTGTTGATACAAAAAGAGGAAGTACAAACTCAGATCAGTAGTCTGAGGGAAAAAATAGGGGGGGGTATAAGAAACTCATGTGATTTAACCTGAAAGCATGGAGAAGGCTTCCCTGAAAAAAGCTCACTTAGCTGAGACCTCGAAGGTGAGGCTGCTGATTACTCAGCAAGGTCACAGCATGTGCAAAGGTCCTGTGGCAGCAATGGGAGTGGCACGTTGGAAGAAGAGGAGGAAGAGAAAGATGTGTGTGGCAGATCATGAGAGCTGTGAATAATATGTTGTGGATTTTAGCCTTGATCATAACAACAGAGGAAAATCGCTGCTGGATCAAACGCTTTGTGTGTGAGTGGAGTGTGAATACTGTGTGCCCTGATTAGAGTTGCATTGTTCAGTAATAATTCCAGCTTCTTTGCGGAAAGTAGATGGTCAGTGCACCAGAACGAATGTTAGAAATGGTGGAATTTCAGACAAGGATGGTGTGGCATTAAAGAGAAAATTATACATTGGAGAGCTGTTTCAGACATACAGTAGAGAGGAGTTGGTGATAGAATTGAGTTGGGTTGAGGGTTCAGCCTTGATGTGTTCTCGCACATAATGTCTGTTCTGGGGGCAATTACATGGCGGGAAGTGTGATTCATTGGGACTGAGCCATTGAAGTGAACACCATGTAGTGAGGACGTTATGATCCATTCTCGAATATGTTGAGATTGGAGGTCCATTTTTGTTACCAAAATGGACTTGTTGAATCGGCTGTCGTATACGTCAGTCTGGTGGTCTCTGCTCAGGCGAGACAGCGTGATCCTTACCATCGCAGGGTGTCCCATTAAGAGACAGTGCCCCCAGAATGAACCCTTGGATGATGCCTTTGGCCATTGAAGAGGATAGCTAAATATCAGGATTATTGGCATCTCTCCTGCTGGTGTCGTCTATTCATTAAATAAAACAGGATTTTAAAGAGCCCAGATAAGGCCAGGAGCCCTCGGTGTTGTGGTGAACATGCTTGGCCATGTCTGTGGTTGTACTACAGTGATTTTTTTAATATATATAATGAGGTAGCGTGTACTCTCTCGTGGGAGCTGAAATGACTTCAAAGAAATCTTCACCCATCTTCATTTCTGCAGGAGAGGAGGCAGGTGCCTGTGGAGTGAGTGAATAGGATACGGAAGGTGGAAAAGCAGCCCAATTAAATTGCAGCAGGCTGATGGAAGGGAATAAAATTTTGCAAAGAAAAAAAAAAAGGCACAGTATCTCTGGTCAGCCAGTAAGTTTAAAAAGAATTGGGAAAATACAGTAAGAAAAAAAAAAAAAAAAAAACCAGCCCACCAGCTCTGTTAGTTTTCCTCTCTGACCATCACTGTATTAAATGATTGGCACTTGGTGACAAGAAGTGCTTTCGTTTGCTCCATTTCCAGATAAAAATGTCACTGGCAAAATCAACATTGATTTCAGAGAAGCATCTGGAATTAGAAAGCTCGGGAGTCTGTTGCACAAATTTCTTGGCCAGTTGGCTATAGAAAGGAGTGAGAGTGGAGGTTCCTTGATGGCTTCCAGGGACCGATGAGTTGCAAGATCCCTGTCACTTCACCAGGAATAGAGAGTTGGCTGATGGCAAACTGAAAGAAATTTGAAAGTTACGCCCAACAACTGCTCTTTGGCCAGATTCCCCATACCTACCTTCTTTTCTTTATCACAATTTTGAATATATATAGTGATTATAAAATGGGACTGGTTTGGTTGGAATCTTAACCACCTATCTAGCCAAAATACGGTATATTTTTTTAAGTTTTTATTTAGTTGGGAAAGAGAGAATGAGAACATGTACACACAAGCAGGGGAAGGGCAGAGAGAAGGATAGACAGAATCCCGAGTGGGCTCTGTGCCATCAGCTCAGAGCCAGATGCGGGGCTTGAACTCACAAAACTGTGAGATCATGACCTGAGCCGAGGTCGAGTCAGATGCTAAACCAACCGAGCCACCCAAGCACCCCCAAATCTGGTATTTGAATGATTACGTTTGGCGTTCTCTTTGCTCGCACCCACTCACACCCGCTGGCCTCCTGTTACTCTAGGAGAAAGGACGTAAGAGAGATGAGCAGAGTAGTGGATGCACACAGCCACCAGGAAAACAGCGAGCCACTTCAGGTGCCACCTCACTGCGTGTTTGCCCTGCGCATCTGGGCTGGTGGCTCGACACACACACCTTGAGTTTCCTCCCTAATCCATTTTGACTCTGCACCGAGGGCAGCCTCTCGCCGTGTTCTCGCTAATTGTCTCTGACATGCGGTTGGCAACCCTGTTTGTGAGGCTCTGTCTGTATTCTGTGCTAGGTTGGCCTCACCCCTTGGGAGATGAGATGTGTGTCTTTGAATCAAAAGATCTGAGCATGCAGTCAAGATGTGCCCCTGTGATCCCTTAATATACTTGAAGCCGGGGCCCCTTTTATTGTCTCTCAGACACCATTTCCAAAACGCGCCGAGTGTCAGCCTAGTCTTCAAAGTGCCCTTACAGAGAGAGCTCCTGATGTCTCCGGCTGGAAGACAAAGCTAAGGACAGACTCAACCCTGCTGCTTCTCCGCTCAGGGCCTGAGAATATGTCAGGAGGAAGCACTGTTTTTCCCACTGAGATGGGGGGTAGACACAGGATGTTTGAATTTTAGAGTCTTCCAGTGTTTCCTGAAGACAGTAGTGGTGGGGGTGGGGGGAAGCGTGGGTGTCTTCTTAGTGTAGTGCTGATTGTACACATGAGAACACACGTGGAAAATGAAACACGAAGGAGCTCAGATGTTATCTTACTTGGCAGTTGAGGTATTTGAGTAGGATGATGCTCTCCTGCTCTGAGGATCTTTTCAGAAACGGAAAGCAATTCGTGAGTCAAGAGCCATCCAGAACAGCCTTTGCAGGCCAGACTGGACTCTCTGGCTGTAGTGAGAAGACATCAGTCTTTGATTGCCTGGGATTATAACTGCAATACTACCTTGACTTTTCATTAGAGTATCACAATACACAGTGCGGTACAGGGCACCTTATTCTCTATGTCTCGTGGATCCTTCTGTGTTCTTGGAGCTGCATGCCCTCCAGCACCTCTGGGCCCCCTTTTGCTCCTTTGTTCACTCTGCTTTAGGGAAGGGCAGTTCTGATAAGATGATACATTTGAGAAAAACAACTGAGCTTGCTTGGCTCAACTCAGCCCTTCTTCCTTTGAGCTAGGAGCCAGCCATTCATTCATTCCACAAATAGGATTGGGAGCTTATGTATATCAGGTACCATTCTAGCCACTGGCGTTGAAGCAAATAAAATAGACAAATGTGAATAAAAAAGAGCATTCTTACGTTCTAAGAGGAGCTACAGGAAATAAATGTAATAAATGTAAGTGCTTTTAAAGTGGCGTGTGTTCTCATGATGGGTGCTGAACAGTGTGTAGGATTATTGAATCACTGTCCTGTACACCGGAAACTGATAAGACACCGTGTGTTAACTCAGAATTAAAATGAAAACTTAATACAAAAAAGAAAGTGGCAGGTGTTGAAGGACAAAAGAATGCAAAGCAGAGAGAAGAAATATCGAGCGGTGGGTGTTGAAATTTTAGAACGGAAGGCCAGGCCTGAAGCAGAGTTCCTATAGGTTTTGACAAACAGCAAGGATCCAGATTGGCTAGAGCACAGAACTAACCTAAGTTGACCAACTTCCCCCACCAGGGAAGGTGGTCAGGAAGAATGGGATTCTGTGTACACCTGAAGGACAGATGACAACACTTGCTGACAGATGATAGGCACACGAGGAAAAGATCAGCCTCAAGAATGTAGATCCACAGAAAAGATTTTGAACTGGGTAACCGAAGAATGGATTTGCAGTTAGGCGGAAGGACTGGGAAAGCGGTTGGCGGGGGTGGTGGGGGAGGGTGGGGGGTAAAAATCAGGAGTTTGGTTTTAGACACCTTGAGTTTAAGATGCTTACTGGACCTCCATGGGGAGATGGTCATCAGGGGATTTGATGGATGGTTCTGGTGTTCAGAGGAGAAGCCCAGACTTTTGACATCAGCTCGGAGATGCGATTGAAAGTCATGGGCCTGCATGAGATCATCTAGAAGGTGAGTGTAGTCAGAAAAACAAACGTGGTCCGAGGGCTAATCCCTGGACACTCTGATATTTAGAAACGCAGACAGTAGGAAGGAGCAACAGAGGAGCCTGGGAGAGGTAGGAGAGCTGGATGGGGTGAAATATGTCAGAGTACAGGATCCATTGCTTATCCTCTGGGGGACGCCTCCCTGACCCACACGAGCCTGGATCTGTGTGGGCAATTCTGCCACGTTCTGCTTTTGAGCGTTCACGGTGCTGCTTGGCTAGTAAACTTGAATGGCGGCCTGTGCTTCAACCTGATCCCAAGTTGCGCTTTAATTTCTTGTAAAACTGTTGAGAACCGAGTGGGAGAGAATGGTGTTCTATATCAGGGCTCCTGATAGGAACCTAAGAGAAAAACTGAAAAAGTGCATTTGGTCTAGAAAATTAAACAATTCTTTTTATGATTTTTGGTGTTTTTTTTTAAGCCAAGAACCAAACAATTCTTTTTATGATTTTTGGGGTTTTTTTTAAGCCAAAGCCAACTTCATTTATTTCTTAACAAATGAAGGTAATACATTTTGAAAATGTACCGTAGTATTTCTGTACAATATTTAGATTGAGTTTCCCTTGAATACTTACTCCTTACAGTGCAGTGAGTTCTTCCTGGTGTTCTTTGCTGTTCTGTATTTCAGCATGTTTTTGGGTGGTTGTGTGTCTGAGGCCTTGGTAATGAAGTGATCTTGTTTGAATGTTGACGTTTTCTTTCCAGTAGACATATCTGAGCAGATTTACAAAGTCAGCCTATAGCCACTGCTTGAAGTCACTTGGGACCAGTAATCAACGTTGTCTGACAGGATCACGTATCGTGTGTGGGTTTGGAATATGCCAAAGTGTGAAAAGAAGAAAAAAATGCAAAGGCGTTCCCCACCTAACAGAATCTCACATCTTGACCATTGTGGTCCTAACATTTTCTGATTTCCTCAGAGAATGCTGCTTCTTCTCTTCTTTTGGAAAAAACAACTATTTAAAAAAAAATTACTTTGGTGAATTTATCCAAATGCTAAAATTCATCTTTCTAGTAATAAATGACCATTTCAATTAAGTTCATGCAAGTTCATTGTAAAACATGAGCTTTATACTGAGGTAGGTAAAAAGGAAAAAGAAAACCAAGTCATAAGATTTGCTTTTCTTTTTCTTTTCTATCCCAAGATTGGAATACAAATAAATAGGTATTAATAATTCGCTGTCTACACTTATTTTTTTTGACCTACACAGTATTTGAATGTACTTCCGAAATGCAGCCTGTATACACACTATGAAAACCGATTTTAACCACTTCCTGCTGTATACACAATTCTAGTAAATATTCCATGAATGCTACATGAAAAGAAGATGCATTTTCTGTTTTCAAAAACTAGAGCTTGGTAAATACCACTAATTAAAATGACCTTCCTGGGGCACCTGGTTGGCTCAGTTGGCTGAACATCCAACTTCAGCTCCGGTCGTGATCTCACAGTTTGTGAGTTCGAGCCCCGCATCGGGCTCTGTGCTGACAGCTCAGAACCTGGAGCCTGCTTCGGATTCTGTGTCTCCCTCACTCTCTCACCCTAACCCACTCACATTCTGTCTCTGTCTCTCTCAAAAATAAATAAACATTAGGGGTGCCTGGGTGGCTTGGTCTGTTAAGCGTCTGACTTCGGCTCAGGTCATGATCTCGCGGTTTGTGGGTTTGAGCCCCATGTCCGGCTCTGTGCTGACAGCTCAGAGCCTGGAGCCTGCTTCGGATTCTCTCTCCCTCTCTCTCTGCCCCTCCCTGGCTCACAGTCTGTCTGTCTCCCTCTCTCTCAAAAATAAACATTTAAAAAAATTTTTTTAATAAAAAATAAAAATAAATGAACATTAAAATTTTTTTAAAAAAATATTTAAAATGACCCTCTTGATTCTATATTCACCTAGTCTGTCTTTTTCACTACCCTTTTGGTTCTGTAAGATAATCTTAGGTTTTCCTTTTTTTGCTTTAAATTTCAGTTTTTCTCAGCTTTAAAAGGTTTCTAACATGCCTTGGTTTTAGGGAGTTACCCTTCCTCAAAAGGTTATAGAAAAAAGGTGGAGGTATCACAATCCCTGATTTCAAACTGTCCTACAAAGCCACAGTAACCAAAATAGTATGGTCCTGGCATAAATAAACCCACATATATATGGTCACTTAATCTCTAACAAAGGAGTCAAGAATGTAATGGAGAAAAGACAGTCCCTTCGAAATAATAGTGTTAGTAAAACTGGACCACTATCTGATGCCTTAAATGAAAAATAAATTGAGAAATAGGTTGAAGAGCTGAATGTAACACCCGAAAGTGTAAAACTTGTAGAAGAAAATGCAGACAGTAAGCTCTTTTGACATTGGTGTTAGCTATGTTTTTTTGGACCAGTCCCTTCAGGCAAGTGCAACGAAAGCTAAAGTGAATGAGATCACATCAAATTGAAAGGCTTTGCACACTGAAGGAAACTATCAACAAAACGAAAAGACAACTTATTGACAGTGCAAAGAATAGGTACAAGTCATACATTTGATAAAAGGTTCATATCCAGAATATATAAAGAACTCACATGACTTCATATTAAAAAAAAAAAAGTTTAAAAAATAGGCGGAAGACCTGAATAGCCATTTTTCCAAAGAAGGCCCACAGATGGCCAACAGGCATATGAAAGATGCTAAGTGTTCCAAATCACCAGAGAAATACAAATCAAAATCACAATGAGCTATCACCTCACACCCACCAGATTAATTATTACTAAAACGGACAAAAAATAACAACTGTTGATGAGAAAATGGATAAAGAAGTTGTGCCATATGCCTATGTTTATATTTTGTGTGTATACACACATACATAGTGTGTGTATGTGCATGTGTGTATATATGGAATACACGTTTATGTATAATATGGAGTATTTGTGATAGAAAAGAATGCAATCTTGGTATTTATGACAGCGTAGGTGGACCTAGAGGGTATTATACTAAGTGAATTAAGTTTGATACAGGAAGACAAATACCATATGATTTCGTTGATATATTTCACTGTATCTATTTCCTGATATAACACAGGAACAAAGGAAAAATAGATAGATGGATAGATGGATAAAGAAAACTGCTGGTTACCAGATGGAGGAGGTTGCAGGGGGTCCAGTGCAATAGGTGAAGGGCATTAAGAGTAACAAACTTCGCGTTATAAAGTACGTCATGGGAATGTAATGTACGACGTGGTCAATAATATTGTAATAACTTTTTATGGTGACAGATGGTAACTAGACTTCTTGTGGGGATCATTTCACAATGTATAAAAGTATTGAATCACTATGACATACATCTGAAACTAATAGGATATTGCATGTCAACTCTACTTCCAAAAATTATCCTTTTGAATGGTTTTTATTTTGAATTTCACTGGATCTGTTATTAATATTGTGACCCTTGGTTCTTTATTTCTTTGCATTTTCCTGGTGCATTTTATCCATTTTCTGAATCACCTTCTTTTAAGCACATATATAAAAGATAACAAGCAGTAGTCGGAATTTTTTGACTCAAGGCATCTTATGTTTTTCTTACAAATAGGTAAATGGACTCCTATTTATTCTGCCATGTAGTAAGTTATGTTTGTGCTTACAAATTTTTGTTTTCTTTTTGTAGTATTTTTGACTTATTTCATTTTTTGCTCATAACTTTCTATGATGTAGTTGACATTTTTACTCCTGTACCCCAGCCACTCCTTATGTTTAATTCTACTGTGATACTTACGTTTTGAAAAAATGAACGCAGTACCGTTAACATTCTAAGTAGTGAAATAGTGGCAGTCAACTTTCTTCTCAGTTAAGGTCTTTTTAGAGCAATTTTAGATTTACCTCAAGCTTGAATGGAAGGACAGAGACTTCCTTAACCCCCCTCTCCTTACACACATACAATCTTCCTGATTATCGGCACCCCCCACCAGATGGTACATTTGTTACTATCCGTGAACCCACGTTGGCACATCATTATGACCCAGAGCCCGTAGTTTATATATGGGCTCACTATTCATATTGCGCATTTTTTGAGTTTTGAGAAATGTATCCACTATTGTAGTAACACAGAGAGTGGTTTCACTGTTCCTCTGTGCTTTGCCTATTTGTGCCTCCCTCTCCCCTCACTGCTGGTAACCAGTGAGCTTTTTACTGTCTTCATAGTCGTGTTCTTTCCAGAATGTCATATAATTGTGATCATACCGCTTGAAGAGCTTTACCAACCGGCTTCTTTCACTTAGTAATAAGCACTTACGGTTCCTCCATTTCTTCTCAAAACTTCATAGCTTGTTTTTTCTTCAGCCCTAAATATTATACTATTGTCTGGCTGTATCATAGTTGATTGACCCATTTACACCTACTGAGGGATATCCTGGTTGCTTCCAGGTTTTGGCAATTAGGCATAACACCGTTATAAGTCTGTGTGGGCGGGTTTTTGCGAGGATGTAAGTTTTAAGTTCATTTGGGCAAATTTCAGAGACTGTTATTGCTAAACCATACGGTAAAATCATGCTGAGTTTTCGTAGAAACCACCAAAATGGTTTCACAGTCTCAGAGGGTGGCCCTACTCTTTTGCAGTCCCACCAGCAATGAGTGAGAGTCCATATTGGTCCCCTTCCTTGCCTGTATTGGTCGTTGTCAGCGTTCTGGATTTTGGCCAATCTAACAGGTGTGTACAGAGGTATCTCATTTAAATTTGTAATTTTCTGAGAACATATGATGATAAACATATTTTCATATGCTCACTTGGCATCTGTATATCTCCTTTGGTGTGGTGTCTGTTGATGTCTTTTGCCTACTTTTTAAATTGGGTTTGTTTTCTTATTGTTGAGTTTTAAGGATATTTGTATTTCTTACATAACAATCCTTTATTATATATACCTTTAAAAATACTTTCTCTCAGTCTTCTCTTCACATCGCATTTAGCAGAGCAGAAGGTTTTGATGATGTCCATAATTGTTAGATATTTCTTCCAGGGATGATGCCTTTGGAGTTGTATCTAAAAACTTCCAGCCATATGCAAGGTCTCCAAGATTTTCTCCTATGGTATCTTCTGGCTGTTTTATGGTTTTTTTATTTTACATCTAGGTCCCTGATTCATTTTGAGTTTTTGTTTTTGTTTTTGTTTGGAAATGGTGTAAGATCTGTGTCTACATTGATTATTTTGCATGGCTTTGTCCGTTTGGCCCAGCACTGTTTGTTAGGCAGCCTGTCTTTGCCCCATTGCATTGCCTTTCCTCCTTTGTTAAAGGTAAGTTGACATTATTTATGTGGTTCTATTTCTGGGCTCTATTTATGTTCATTGATCTATTTGTCTATTCTTTTACCAGTAAAACACTGTAGTACCAGAGGTAGATACGCTACATATAATAAAAAAGTTAGCAAAGTTGGTTTTGAACACCAAAAAAAAAAAAATGTAATGAGAAAAATACACTCGTTTAAGACTAACTGTAAAGCTATATAATGAAGATAGCGTAGCTTTATTCTAAGTCTTGAAGTAAGGTAGTGTCAGTCCCCTCCAACTTTGTGCTTGTCCTTCAATATTGTATCCGTGTTCTGGGTCTTATGCCTCCACATAGAAATGTTGGAATTAGTTTGTCATTATCCACAAAATAACTTGCTGGGGTTTTGATTGGAATTGAGTGTGATCTCTAAGTCCAGTTGGTAAGAACCCACTACTGTGACAATATTGAATCTATGCATGAATATGGACTATCTCTCTATGTAGTTCTTTTTTGATATTTTTCATCTGAATGGTGCTCAGAGATGTCTTATGTATATTTTATTACATTTATACCTAAGAACTTTATTTGGGGGTGTGCTGAGGTAAATGGTAGTGTGTTTTTAACATCAAATTTTACTTGTTCATTGTATTATATAAGAAAACAGTTGGCTTCTGTATATAAATGTTGTACCTTAAAGTCTTGCTATAGTCATTTGATAGTTTCAGGAGAGAAGTTGTTGATTCTTCCAGATTCTTTACATAGATGATATTGTTATATACTAATAAAGGCAGTTTTATTTCTTCTTTCCCAATGTGTATATCTTTTATACCCTCTTACTGTCTTATTAAATGAGCTTGGACTTCCAGGGCGCCTGGGTGGCTTAGTCGGTTAAACGTCTGACTCCGGCTCAAGACGTGATCCCATGGCTTGGTTGGTGAGTTCAAGCCCTGCATCGGGCTCTCTGCCATGTGCACGCAGGGGAGGGGCAAAACGAGATTGAATCCCAAGCAGGCTCTGCACTGCCAGCACAGAGCTAGACTCGGAGCTCAAACTCACGAACTGTGAGATCATGACCTGAGCTGAAATTAAGAGTTGAATACTCAACCAACTGAGTCACCTAGGCATCTAGGAGATAGACATTCAGCAAATTTTGGGGTGTGCAGTACAGTATTGCTGCCCAGTGATAGAGTGTTGCTCTTGAGATCTCTGAGAATCAATTCCTTTTAGCTGAAACTTGATGCCACTTGATCAGTAACCACCCGTTTCTTTCTTCTCCCAACACCGGGCAACCAGTTCAGTGAGCCTACCTATGATACCTATATAAGGAGAATCACGTAGGACTTGACCTTCGGTGTCTGACATACGTACCTGAACATAGTGTCCTTCCGGGTCTATCATGTTGTCACATGTTTTCTTCTTGAAAGGCTGAGTAGTATCCCATCGTGTGTACATGCCACATTTTCTCTGATATTACTTAGACTACATTTTATCTCTTGTGTGTGCTCAGGTGGTCTTTACGTCTTGGCTGTTGTGAATAGGGCTACATGTAATACAAGCATGCTCATATCTCTGCAAGGTACTGCTTTGTCTTCTTTTGGAGAAACACCTAGAAAGGGGGATTGCCGGATCATATAGTCATTCTAAAGTTTTAATTCCTTGAGAAGGATTTCCACTTAGCCTTTTGCATTCCTATGAAAGGTACACAGAGGTTCCCCTGCGTCCACATCCTCAGCAGTACCTCTTATGAGGTGATGCCTCACAGTAGTTTTTATTTCAGTTTTCCTAATGATTCATGCTATAGAGTCTTGTGCATAGCACTTTTGGCCATTTATAGCTGGGTTTTTTTTTTTTTGAGAAAAGTCTGTTCAAATTTTGTCTCTTTGTTTCCTTTGCTCTACAGAACCTTATAGTGTGATGTAGTCCCCCTTGTCTCATTTTGCTTTTGTTGCCTGGTTTTGTTTCTTATTTTCCGTGTTTTGTGGGCATGCTTTTTCATTTTTATTTTTGGTGTCCTATCCATGAAAGCATTGGGAAGACCAACGTTGTGAATCTTTTCCATTATGTTGTCTTCTCAAAATTTTAACCATTTAAGGTCATATGTTTAAGTCTTCAATCCATTTTGAGTAGTTGTTAGCATATGGTGTGAGATAAAGGTCCAGTTGCATTATTTTGCTTGTGGCTGTCTGATTTCCCCAGCTTCACTTGTTGAAGAGACTGTTCGTTCCTCATGGTACATTTATGGCACCTTTGTCAGAGCTTTGTTGACCCTTCATGCTTGGGTTTATGTCAGCGATCTCTGTTCTTTTCCATTGGTCTATTTCGTGCCAGTACCACACTGTTTTGATTACTGTAGCTTTGAAATATAGTTGGAAATATCAGGAAGTGTGATGTCTCCAGCTTTGTAACATATTTTGAAATCACGAACTGTGGTGTCTTTAGATTTGTTCTCCTTTCCCAAGAATGATTTGACTATTCATGTTTTTCTGAGAGTCCATATGACTTTTTTTTTTTTTTTTTTTTTTTTTTGTAAATTATGGCACTAGGATTTTGATGGGGATGGCACTGGATCTGCAGATCATTTTTAGTGGCAGGGATACTTGAACAATATTTGTCCTTCCAAACCATAAAAACACGGTGTCTTTCCACTTGTGTCTTCTTTAATAGCTTTTTGTGAAAGATGCAGTTACATAATTCAACTTACTATATATTAAAATATTTATAATGCATTTCAGTTAAAAATTAAAAATTACTTTTCTTGAATTCACAGACTGCATTTAGTTGACATATCAGGTTAATACACTGATTTCCTTTTACTTCCATTTTATTTATTTATTTATTTTAATTAATTAATTTATTTTTTCAGTATATGAAGTTTATTGTCAAATTGGTTTCCATACAACACCCAGTGGTCATCCCAAAAGGTGCCCTCCTCAATACCCATCACCCACCCTCCCCTCCCTCCCACCCCCCATCAACCCTCAGTTTGTTCTCAGTTTTTAAGAGTCTCTTATGCTTTGGCTCTCTTCCACTCTAACCTCTTTTTTTTTTTTCCTTCCCCTCCCCCATGGGTTTCTGTTAAGTTTCTCAGGATCCATGTAAGTTTTACTTCCATTTTAATATTACCTGGTTCTGAAAGTGAATTCCCATTCATAGTCTTGTTTTGTTTCTTTTTTGTTTTTCTTTTCGTTTAATTCCAGTTAGTTAACATGTAGTGTTACATTAGTTTCAGGTGTACAATATATTGATTCAACAATTCTATACATTACTGAGTGCTCATCATGAAAAATGTACTCTTTAATCCCCGTCACCTATTTCACTAATCCCCCGTCTACCTCCCCTTTGGCAACTACCAGTTCTCTATAGTTACTAGTCTGTTTCTTGTTTTCTCTCTCTTTTTTTTTTCTCCATTTACTTGTTTATTTTGTTTGTTAAATTCCACCTATCAATGAAATTGTATGGTATTAGTCTTTTTCTGACTGACTTATTTCACTTAGCATAATACTCTATCGCTCCATCTATGTCATTGCAAATGGCAAGATTTAATTCTTTTTATGGCTGAATAATATTCCATTGTGTGTGTGTGTGTGTGTGTGTGTGTGTGTGTGTGTGTGTATATATATACACATATATATATATACACATACACATACTATATCTTTGTGATGGACACTTGGGCTGCCTCCATAATGTGGCTATTGTACATAATGCTGCTATAAACATCAGGGTACGTGTATCCCTTTGAATTAGTGTTTTGTATTCTTTGGGTAAATACCAAGTGATGCAATTCTGGATCATAGAGTCATTCCATTTTTAACTCTTTGAGGAACCTCCATGCTGTTCTCCACAATAGCTGCAACAGTTTGCATTCACACAAGCAGTGTAAGAGGATTCCCCTTTCTCCACATCCTCATACAACTTTTGCTTTTTCTCATGTTGTTGATTTTAGCCATTCTGACAGGTGTGAGGTGATAGGTCATTGCTGTGTTGATTTATATTTCCCTGATGATGCGTGATCTTGAGCATCTTTTCATGTGTCTGGTGGCCTTCTGGATATCTTCTTTGGAGAAAGGTCTGTTCATGTCTTCTGCCCATTTTTCATTGGATAATGTGTTTTATTGGTGTTGAGTTGTATAAGTTCTTTATATATTTTGGATACTAACCCTTTTTTGGGTAAGACTTTTGCAAATGTCTTCTCTGATTCAGTAAATATTGTTAATTGTTTCCTTTGCTTTGCATAAGTTTTTTATTTTGATGTAGTCCCCATAGTTTATATTTGCTTTTGTTTCCCTTGCCTCAGGAGACATAGCTAGGAAAATGTTGCTACGGCCAATGTTTAATTTCCTTAATCAATATTTTGTAGTCATCAGTGTACAAGTCTTTGACCTGCTTGGTTAAATATGCTCATGAGTGTTTTATTTATTTATTGGTCCTATTGTAAATGGAATTGTCTTCCTAATTTCCTTTTCAGATAGTTCAATTGTTAGTGTATAGAAACACAACTTAATTCGGTGTGTTGATTTTGTACCCTGCAATTTTACTGATTTATTAGTTCTAACAGTTTTTAGATGGAGTATTTAGGGTTTTCCATATAAAGATCATGTCATCTATAAACAGGAACAGTTTTACTGTTTCCACTTCAGTTTGTATATGTATCTCCTTTTATTTTCCACCTAATTGGTCTGTCTGGGACTTGCAGTACCATGTTGAATGGAAGTCGTGAGACTGGGCATCCTTGCCTTGTTCCTGATCTGTGAGCGGATCCTTTCAGTTTTCATCCTGAGTGCAACATTGCTAGTGTGATATCATATTTATTATGTTGGGGTATTTTTCTTCACTCCTAAGTTTGAGAGTTTTTATTATGAAAAGTGTTGAATGTTACCCAACTTCTTCTTCATCTTTTGAAACGATCAGATGATTTTAATCCTTCATCCTATTAATATGGAGTGTCACAGTAAGTGATTTTTGTACGTTGAGCCATTTTTACTTCCCAGGGATAAATCTCGGGTGGCCGTGGCGTGTGGTCCTTTGAGTATGCTTTTGAATTTGGTTTGCTGATATTTTGTTGAGGATTTTTTGCATCTATGTGCATCAGGGGTATTGTCCTGTAGTTTGCTGTTCTTCTGGGATCTTTAAATGGCTTTGGTGTCAGGTTCCTGTTGGCCTCATAAAATGACATTGGAAGTGTCATTGCAAGTTTTGGTTCAGTCTCCATATTCTAGGTTTGTTCGGATTTACTGCTTCTTCATATTTAGTTTTGATAGGTTGTATGTTTCTCGGGATCTACATATTAAGTTATCCTGCTTGCCAGCCTGTAATTATTCAGAATAGTCTTTTTTGCTCTTTTTTTTTTATTTCTGATTTTGAATCTTTTTTTTTCTTAGCCTAGCTAACAGTTTCTCATGTATTCAAATGTTTTCAGCTTTAAGCGCAGTTAAAATATTTTTTTCAGGATAGATGGCTGAAAGTGGAAACTGAGTAAAAGTGTATAAACATTAAATCGAGAAATGGGATATGTTTCAGGATGGTAAATTGGTTATGTTGAGGTACTGGTTTTTGCCAAAATGATTAATTAACTGAACTGTATTTTGCAAGAATTCCAGTGGGGACCCTCCACTGCCAAATAAGATACGAAAAGCCACAAAAGACTGTTGCTTCTCTCCTAACAATGGGAATGCAGGGGCCCCTGGGTGGCTCAGTGACTTGAGCATCCGGCTTCAGCTCAGGTCATGATCTTGTGGTGCGTGGGTTTGAGCCCTGTGTAAGGTTCTGTGCTGACAGCTCAGAGCCTGGAGCCTACTTCCAATTCTGTGTCTCCTTCTCTCTCTGCCCCTCTCCCGCTTGTGCTGTGTCTCTCTCTTCCAAAAATAAGTAAACATTTTAAAAAATTAAAAAAAAAAAAAAAAGAGAGAACACAGGCTGGCTAAGTGACAAGATTCATTTTTGTTTAAAAAAAAATCAGAGCTGAAGGCACATAGGTAACCAAAGGAACTAAATTTTAAACACGTTGGGCTCATCCAGAGGATTAAGACCTGTGGATATTTAAAACATGGCTGGGGCAGTGGGAAGAGAAGCAATCCACCACAGACAAAGGAATAAACCTGCTGAAATTTTAATTAACTCTTAATGGTCTTGTGGGCAGACAAGATAGAGTACACTACCAAGAATGCCAGTCATAGAACAAATCTGCACCTTCCCAGTTACTATTTCCTAAAGGCCTAAATGAGTGTATGGGAGTGCTATGTTGAAGCTTGTTAGTGAAAAAGGAGAGTTGAGAAAATTCTACCCAATCGCTTTGGGGATTCATTGCCATGGCTTGCTAACAGCAGGATATCGGGGAGGGGAAACGAAAAGTCTCCATTGACCTGGCACCCCTGACATTCACGGGTGCCCAGCAGTGGTCTGCCAAAGGTTGCGATCAGGGCAAAAGAAGGAATAAAATTTCTCAGAGGTACACTGAACCCTCACTTACGGGGAAGGCAGCATGTTCTGAATGCTGGAGGCAGAGGAGCAGGGTTGAGAGAAATCTTTTAAGGCCCAGAAAGCAAGGAAGGATGGAGAGGAAAAAAGAAACTCCCTAGTGAGCCACAAAGCTGTCAACCAGGTTGTATAAACAAAGAAAGATCTGGCATTGAGGATGTAAAACATTAAGAGACATCTAAAATCTAGTTAGGGCACAAATCCCAAGCATTTTGAAAGTAAAAGCCTTAGTTTCACCTTCAAACCATTTGAAGTCATTGATCTACTCAATTTGTCTAAACCAAGTTCAGCTACAGGGTAGATCTCTCCAAATTAGCAGCGTGACGAAAGAAGGGGGATGCCCTTTTCTAAGGTTAATAATATTTACTGACTAGCATATGATTAAAATACACCATAAACTGGATTAATCAGTTATCAAGTACTATTTACAAGTATCTAAAGTAATATTTAAAGACACTTTGAAAGTAAAAGAGTAAAAACAGTAAAAAGATAAACCATTGGAACTCAAAGCATACAAAAAGGTGGTGCTGAGGGGCGCCTGGGTGGCTCATTTGGTTAAACGTCCCACTTCGGCTTAGGTCATTGATCTCACGGTTCACAAGTTCGAGCCCCCCGTCAGGCTCTGTGCTGACAGCTCAGAGCTTGGAGCCTGTTTCAGATTCTGTGTCTCCCTCTCTGTCTCTCCGCCTCCCCTTCTCGCACTCTTGTCCATCTCTCTCTCTCTCCCTCCCCCTCCATCTCACTCAAAAATAAAATAAACATTAAAAAAAAAAAAGGTCGTGTTGATAATTTAACATCTGATAGTGCAGGTTTCTAGGCAAAAAGTATTACCAGAGATAATGAGCATTCCATAATGATCAAAGCTCAAATCATCACTAAAATGTAACCATCTTACAGTTGAGCTCCAAAGTAACTGGAGGAAAAAAAAAGAAAAAGAAAAAAAGGGAGAAACACAGGTCCAATTATAGCTGTAGATCTTGCCAGCCCCTCTGCGTAACTGATAGAATAAATAGATGAAAATTAGCATAACTATAGCTGTCAACAAAGTTGATTTAATTGACTTTTGTAGAACACTACAGCCACCAGCTGCAAAATACAGATTCTCTGCAAGAGCATGTGGAATATTCTCCACGATAGACCACAGTAAATTTTGAAGGACTGAAATCATAAAGTATGTTCTTAAGCCTCAATGTTAATAAATTTGAAATTAATAAGAATATATAGAAAATTCTAAAATTCTTGAGAACTAAATAACTATGTTCGAATAAAAGGCACATAAAATCCATGAGCTAAGCTGCTATGATAAAAAGCTAGAAAAAAAAATTGAGAGAAAGTGAAACCTGAAGTGTAAGAAATGAAACAATAAGAACAGGACTAAAAGGCAATAAACAAGAAAAGTAATAGAAAACTGACAAAGCTAAAAGTTGATTGAGTAAAATGTGCGACCTGTAGCAAGACTGAAGGAAAAAAGAAATAATACACAAATTATTAATATCTGCAACAAAAAGCAGCACATGATTACAGATCCTACAGGCATTAAAAGTATAAGGGGACATAATAAACATTGCCACGCGAGTAAACTCAACAGCTTCGATGAAACGGAGAATCTTCTTAAAAAGTAGAACTTACCAAAACTGACCCAAGAAGAGATAATCTAAAAGGTTCCGTGTCTCATAAGGAAATGAAACACATTCTCATGAAGAAATCTCCATAATTAAAAAACAAATTCCATTAAAGTTTAAAACAATAAAAACCCCAAAGTGCAACTTCTTTTCAGAATTTAGAGGAAGACACAGCATTTCCCAACTCATTTTTGAACTGTAAAACCTAATGAGGATGTTACAAAAGAGAAAACTATAGACCAGTATCCCTGATAAACAGATACAGAAGTCCTTAACAAATAAAATGCAGAATTACTTAAAAAGGGTAACGTGTCATGACATTTATCCGACCAAAGCAGTTTGGTTTAACATTAGAAAATCAGTACAGGGAATTCACTGTATTAACAGCCTAAAAGAGAAAAAAAACATATGATTAGAACATCTCAGTAGAGAAAAAAATGGAAAATTGGAACACCCATTAATTTTGAGAAATATTCTTAGTAAACTAATAATAGAATCAAACTTCTTACAGTTGATAAAAGACAACTGAAAAGCTGGTAGTTAAAATTATACTGAATAGTGAAAATACTGAATACTTTTTAACTAGAATTCGAAACAAAATAATCACTGTCATATTGTCAGCATGACCTGGAGGTCCTAACAATGCAATACGCCAAGAAAAAGAAATAAAAAGCAGACAGAAAGAAAGATAGAAAATTGTTAGCATGACAGAGACCATGATTGTATACATAGAGAACCCTATAAAATCATACAACAAAAAGAACATGGAAATATGGTAAGTGAATTTGTTAAAGGCACAGTACACAAGTCAATATACAAAATTCTGTTTTATTTCTGAATACTAGCAACAGTTGGATAAGGCAGTCGAGACAACCATATAACATAGAATAGCATCATAACATTAATCACCTAGGAATAAAATGATCACTGCATGTGCAATTTCTGAACCCTGAAAACTTAATATTGCTAAGAGACGTTAAAGACATAAATAAGTGGAGAGACATACCATATAAATGAAGTATAAGACTAAATAGTAAGATGTCCATTATTTCAAAGTTGCCATGAAAGTTCACCACCAATCAAAATGCAGACTTTTAAAAGAAATTGATGAGTTGATTCTAAAAATTACAAGGAAATATGAAGGAGTTACAACAGTCAAAGTCTTGTAGAATAAAGTTGCAGGATTTGTATTAACTGTTTTCAAAATTGACTCTAAAATTATAAGTAACCAAAAGAAACCAAAAAGCATTGACATAAGGATAGATGGGGGATGGAACACGGTCAAGAAATAGACTCACCCATGTATAGTCAACTGAACCTTGCCCCAGGCGAGGATATATTTATGGATATATTTATGGAAGAAAAAAAAATAAACCTCTATAGCTACCTCATAACAAAGTGTAACTCACTGTGGGTCACAGACCTATACATAAAAGCAAGAACCATAACGTTTCTAGAAGAATACATAGAATAGTACCTACAAGACATTGGGATAGGTAAAGGTTTTGTGGAATACAAAAGCTTTACGTATATATACGTGTATATGCATATGGTGGGAGGAGGCAGGGGCTTAAAATGTTCTTTTTGATCAAATAATTTAACTTCTAGTAATTTCTAGTAAGGAAGTTATCAAAGCTGTGGGGAAAATGCACATGTATTTCTTCTATATATGAGATGAGATAACACTATTAGAATTTAAAAGCAGAATCTGTCAGAAATTCTAATTGTTAAAACCAGGATAATTATTAAAGTATGGGGTATCTGGAAGATAAAATACCACGTGAACTTTTACAGTCCTGTTTTATCAACTAAAATGTGTTTCAATCATCTATTGAAGTCTTAACCCCCAAGGTGACTATCTTTGCAGAAAGTGCCTTTAAAGAGGTAATTAAGGTTAAATGAGATCTTGAGGGTGGGCCTATAATCAAACAGAGCTGGTGTTCTTTTCAGGAGAAGAAGAGATAGCGGGAATATGTGTGTAAAGAGAAAAGGCCATGGGACACCTAGGTGGCTCAGTCGCTTATGCGTCTTGCTCTGACCAGGTCTGGATCTCAGGATTGTGAATTCAGTCCCCACATTGGGCTCCATGCTAGGTGTGGAGCCTACTTTAAAAAAAAAAAAAGAAAGAAAGAAAAAAAAATGCCATTTGAAAACACAGAGACAAGGTGGACATCTGCAAGCCAAGGAGAAAGGCCTCAGAAGAAACCAAACCTATCAGCTAATTGATCTTGAACTTCCAGTTTCCCCAACTCAGGAAAAAAAATTTCTGTTGTGGCGGGCACTCAGTCTGTGGTATTTTGTGACAGCAGCCCTAGCAAACTAATATATCATGTTTCTGGAAGTATGTGATGTCAGAAGAAAATGTATTTGCTGTGATACAGACAATATAGAAAACCAAATATTCCCTTCCTCTCCCTCCCCCCTCCCTCCCTCCCTCTCTCCCTCTCTCTCTCACACACATGCACACATGTGTACACACACAGGAGAGATTTACATTCAAATTTTACATGGTTTGGTAGAGGATGACTTTTATCGTCTTTCTTACAGTTCTATTTTCCTAAGATGATTTTAATACTTACACACAAGTTAAACACTCAGAAAGTTACTGAGTTCAAATCCTCAACTGTTGCAAATTTTAAACTCCTCATGGAAAATGAACGTGATCCTGTTGATGTGATCATGAACTTTTTACTACAAAGCGACATTGCCATCAGTTGCTTTTGGCTTCTTCCAGTACAGTTACTGCCATGAAGCAAGTTTCTTGTCTCTGCAAAATTTTTTTAAAATAACAAAAGGTGAAATAACTATTGGAAAGAGTTAGTAAAGATGAAAAAATGTGAAAGCCACACTACGGTGCCAAAATAGCTATTCTAAACATTTGTCCTAGCTCTGGCTTGCAGTTAAAATTTAAAAATAGCACTTAAATATGCGTGTTAATAACATCCAGAAGGCATTTCTTTCAAGCCTGTTTGGGCTGTTGAAGGGTTTAATTTAACCACAGCCTTCATTTATGTCTAGCAGTTAAGTTTTTTCTTTTAAGCTCAAAGGAACTGTGAGTTGTAACTATGATCTAATTGGTAAGGAATGAAGAATGTTTTTCATGTTTTATAGACAACATGAATCCTGATCATTTTACAGCAGTAAATTATGAAGCACTCCACTCGCTGTGTCTCCCCGTGGAAGCCAGGGCCTAGCTCATTAAACTATAAAAATAACTTGGTGGGTTCTACAGCTCCTAGAAAGGCTCTCTGACAAGGTGGGTTATTTTTATTTCGCTAATGCACGTTCACTAGGCAGTCCAGAGCAAGTGAGAGTCTTTACGGTCCCGAACTAAATCAATTTATAACTACATCTACATGTCAGAGGGGACGTGCAAAGAACCAAACTGCTGTATAGGAAGATAATTTATTATTGATTTTTTTTTCAACTCTTTTTTAAAAGCAGCTACAATTCACTGGTTCCTTGGTTCCTTTCTGCAGCAAAAATGATCTCTGCCACACTTGTGATGCATCACATGTGTCAAAGGAAAAGAACGAAGGCGCTGGGAGCGTCTGGCTTCCTGATGACTTCAAGAGAAAGAATGATCGTACACACATTTAAAAACAAGGAGCAAAAATCATCTGTCAGCTCTGCCCTCTTGGGAAGGATCTTTCAAAATTAAGTGCAAATGATATGTTGTTTAAATATGCATGTTAAATTAGCTCTTAGCTAATAAATCGCGTCCTTTAGTTAATTTTGCTGGAGGAAAGATTGCCGTCAGTTGTACACTTTTCTTCTGGCCTGAGTCAGATTTCGAGTTGCAAGTAATTTGACAGCTATGTCTACAGCTCAGGACCAGAGGAAGTTAGAAAAATACGGTGACGCAGAATCTGCGTCCCGCGGAGTTTGCTACTGAGCCCTCTACCTATTGATTCCCATCTCTTTACTCTGGTTCTGCAGTGAACACATGCTGTCGTGTGGAGTTCATAATTTCAATGGCACTTTCAACAGAACATGGTTCCTTTTCCATGACTAGAATCAGAGCAATGTATATAAGGCAGGTGGTTGTAAATTTCACCTGCCACAGGGTTACTTTACATTTGATCACGTCAAATGAAAACAGTCTCTGCCATCAACACTGTTAGGCTTTCCTGATAAAACATCCACTAGTAGGGGCGCCTGGGTGGCTCTGTCGATTGAGTATCCGACTTCGGCTCCGGTCACTATCTCGAAGTTTGTGAGTTGGAGCCTCACATCGGGCTCTCTGCTCTCAGCCCAGAGCCCGCTTCCGATCCTCTTTCCCCTTCTGTCTCTGCCCCTCCCGGACTCGTGCTCATTCATTCTCTCAAAAATGAGACGTTGCAGTCTGCTTGGGCAGAAAATCCACCAAAATGTATAGCTGCCACTCTCACACCCCAAGTAGCCCCTACTGATGGTGGTTTTTGTTTGTTTGTTTGTTTGTTTTTAATATTTGTTTTCGACAGAGAGAGAGCACAAATTGGGGAAGGGCAGCAAAAGAGGGAGTCAGAGGATTTGAAGCAGGTTCGTGTTGAGAGCACAGAGCCCAGTGTGGGGCTCAAACCCAAGAGCCACGGGATTGTGACCTGACCTGAAGTCAGACGCTTAACCCACTGCGCCACCCAGGTGCCCCAGGGTTATTATTTCACACATTTTTTGGTAAACTTGTGAAAGGCTAAAACTTACTCCAACAAATAAATTGTCTGTTGCTTCCCTTAAGTTGAAAAACTTGGAAGTCCAATGCTTTCACCGGTAAAGGGAAATAAGGGAATTTAGGCCCCCCCATTGTGGCATAATCTGATGCTTTTGAAATCGGAATATCTGAGTTTGAATCCTAGATTCTCCACTTGATAGATTTTGTTTGGTTCTATTTTTATCACAGATATGCCACTGTATTTCAGTTTCCTCATATATGAAATAGTAAGAGTAAAAGAAAACAACCAACTACCTCCCATTCAGATTTTTTTGAAGATTAAATCATGTAAAGTATATGAAAATGTTGGAACTACACAGCACTCTACAAATAGTTGTATAATTTTAATATAGTGGTACTTAATATTTTACTTATTAGATGGTCCTATTTTGGCCACCCAAGCCATCTGGAAAATTGTGAGAAACCTGTGAACAAAGACAAAGGAGGTCTCTGTGCATCACCATCAAATGTGTGTTTTGCTCATCGAGAAATGTGGGTCCATGAGGAAAAACAAAAACAAAAACAGAGGATGACTTACATAATTAATCTGGTTTCTGAGGATAATATTGGTGCTATTGATCAAGAGAGCAAGCATAGACCTAGGACTTTCATGACCTACACAAGTGATGGTTATCCCAGAGGATGATGACATAAGACTTGCTTGCTCACCCCATTCCAAAACTTGGGGACCTCCCATCCCCTCTCTGCAGTTCAAAAGGAACACCTGAAGCAGTTGGTAGATTTTTTTTCTCCCTGTCTGCTGAGTTACTGCCAATAGCAATCAAACGTGTTTTTGTTTTTTCCATTCAAGAAGCAATTTGTCTGTAAACCTCACTCCCTGCTCCCTGCTAGCAATCACTCAGTCCACGTGTCTCCTTACCTTTAAAATAAAATTTGAGGGGCACCTGGGTGGCTCGGTTGGGCATCCAACTTTGCCTCAGGTGATGATCTTGAGGTCCGTGAGTTCGAGCCCCGCGTCGGGCTCTGTGCTGACAGCTCAGAGCCTGGAGCCTGCTTCGGATTCTGTCTCTCTCTGCCCCTCCCCTTCTCATGCTCTGTCTCTCTTTCTCTCTCTCTCTCTCTCTCTCTCAAGACTAGACAAACATTACAAACATTTTTTTAATAAAAAAAAAATAAAGTAAAATAAAATTTGGGATTTTTTTGTGTGCTGGAGATCTCCAAGTGTTTTTCCTTCTTTTGTGAGACAAAATCAACATAAAACATGTTGCAGCAGGATTTCAACATGATTCGATATTTGTATGTACTGTGAAATGATCACTACAATGAGTCCTGTCATCAGACATCACCGTGCATAGTTACACAATTTTGTTTTTTCTTGTGGTGAGGACTTTTATAATCTGTTGTAGCAATTTTCAAACACGTCATACAGAAAATTATTTTTACGTATTTTATTTTTATTTAATTTTTTTAATGTTTGAGAGAGAAAGAGAAAGACTTTGTGGGGAAGGGAGCATAGAGAGAGGGAGACAGAATCCAAAGCAGGCTCCAGGCTCCGAGCTGTCAGCACAGAGCCCGACGTGGGGCTCAAATCCACGGACCGTGAGATCATGACCTGAGCCGAAGTCGGACGCTTAACCAACTGAGCCACTCAGGCACCCCTATTTTATGTATTTTATATTTCATTCTTCTGTACCCATTTCATCCTCCCTATACCCCCTCTCCCCCTGCCTCTGGCAACCACTGTTCTGTTTGCTGTATCTCTAAGAATGGTCTGTGTGTTTGCTTTAGATTCCACATATAAATGAAGCCATTGTGAGCCTGCTTGGGATTCTCTTTGTCTCCCTCTCTGCCCTTCCCATGTTCTCTCTCACTCTTTCTCAAATAAATTCAACTTTAAGAAAAAACAATAGGGGCACCTGGGTGGCTCAGTCGGTTGGTTCTCCGACTTCGGCCCAGGTTATGATCCCACGGTTCGTGAGTTTGAGCCCCACGCCAGGCTCTGTGCTGACGGCTCAGAGCCTGGAGCCTGCTTCGGATTCTGTGTCTCCCTTTCTCTCTGACCCTCCCCCATTCATGCTCCGTCTGTGTCTGTCTCAAAAATAAATAAACATTAAAAAATGAATAAAAAATAAATGAAGTCATATGGCAATTTGTCTTTCCCTGACTTCACTTAGCATAATGTCCTCAAAGTCCATCCATGTTGTCACGCAAGGCAAGATTTTGTTCCTTTTTGTGGATGAAAATATTTCTTTGTCTGTCCTATCACATCTTCTTTTTCCATTCACCTTTCACTGGTTGCTTAGGCTATTTCCACATCTTGGCTATTATAAATAATATTGGAATTAACATGAGGTTGAATATATCTTTTTGGCTTAGTGTTTTCATTTTCTTTGGACAAATACCCAGAAATGGAATTGGTGGGCCATATGGTAGTTGTATTTTTAATTCATTGAAGAACCTCCATATTGTTTTCTATAGTGGCTGCCCCAGTCTACATCCCCACCCACAGAGTACAAAGATCCTTACCAGCAGTTGTTAATTCTTGTCTTTTTGATGCTAGCTATTCTGATAAGTGTGAGGTATCTCTCATTGTGATTTTGATTTGCATTTCCGTCAGGGTTACTGATGTTGAACACTTCTTCATGTGCTTGTTGGCCATCTGTAGGTGGTCTCTGGAAGAAGGTCTATTTAGATCCTCTGCCCATTTTTCTTAAATTGAGTGGTTTTTGCTCTTGAGTTGTATGATTCTTCATATATTTTGGGTATTAGCCCTTTATCGGATAAATGATTTCCAACGATTTTCTCCCATTCAGTAAACCTTTTCATTTGGTTTATGGTTTCCGTCCCTGTGCAGAAGCTTTTTAGTTTGATGCAGTCCCACTCATTTATTTTTGCTTTGGTTGCCTTTGCTTTAGGAATGAGATCCAAAAAGCCATGGCCAAGATGTCAAGGAGTTCAGTGCCTTTGCTTTTCTCTAGGAATTTTAAAGCTTCAAGTTTTTTTTTTTTAAGTTTATTTATTTATCTTGATAGAGAGAGGGAGGGAGGGAGGGATAGGGGGATAGAAGGGGAGGGGGAGAGAGAGAATCCCAAGCAGTCTCCACGCTGTCAGTGCAGAGCCCAACGCAGGGTTTACTCTGTTTAATGAAAGTGGCTGGAGTGGGCATCCTTGTCTTGTTTCTGATTTTGAAGGAAAAGTTTTCAACCTTTAAGTATTGAGGATGATGTTATCTATGGGCTTGTCATTTATGATCTTTATTATGTTGAGGATTGTTTCCTCTCTGCCTGCTTTGATGAGAATCTTTATCAAAGATGCATGTTGAATTTTGTTGAATGTTTTTTCTGCATCTATTGAAATGATCATATGATTCTTATCCTTTATTTTGTTAATGTCATTCATTAACATTGATTGCTTTAGGGATGTTGACCCATCCTTGCATCCCTGGAATAAATCCCAGTTGATCATGTGTGATGTCTTTCTCTGATTTTGGTATCAGAATAATTGTGGCCTTGTAGAATGAGTTGGGAAGTATTCTCTCCTTTTCTATATTTTTGGTCCTGGACTTGGGTTTGTAGGGAATTTTTTTTATTACTACTCATTGTATTTCCTTCCTAATTTGTCTCTTTCTTCATGATTTAGCGTTTGAAGGTTGTCCAACCTGTTGGTGTATAACTCTTCATAGTAGTCTCATGATCTTTCATATTTCTTTGGGTCTGAGTTGTATCATCTCCCTTTTTGTTGATTATTTATTTGAGTTCTTTTTGTTCTTGGTGAGATTAGTGAAAAGCTTGTCAATTCTGTTTTTCTTTTCAAACAAGCTCTTGGTTTCATTCATCTTTTCTGTTAGCTTTTTAGCCTGCATTTCATTTACTTCTGCTCTAGTCTTTGTTAAAGCCTCAGTTCTACTACTTTTGGATTTTTGTTCTTGTTTTTAGGTACTTGAGGTGTAGGTATTCAATAGCGTGTTGTTGAATGTGCATATATTTGTGAATTTTCCAGTTTTCTTCTTGTAAATGATACTTGGTTTCATGCTATTGTGGTTGGAAAAGATGCTTCATAGGGTTTTAGTCTTCTTTAATTTATTAAGACTTGTTTTGTGGCCTGACATGATCTGTCTTTGAGATGTTCCAGATGACCTTGAGAATAATGTGCATTCTGGTTTTTGATGGAGTGTTCCATACAAAATATATAAAATATGTATAAATAGGTGTTCCTATTTCAGGTGCATAACTGTTTGCAAATGTTAAATCCTTTTGTTGGATTTGACTCGCTTATTATGTAATGCCCTTCTTTGTCTCTTAATACAGTCTTTGTCTTAAAGTCTGTTTTGTGGGATATCATTATTGCTACCCTAGGTATCCTTTCATTTCCATTTGCATGGAACATCTTTTCCCTGTCTTCATTTTTAGGTGTGTGTGGCTTTCGATCTGAAATGAGTCTCTTGTAGGCACCATATAGGTGAGTCTTGTTTTCTCATCATTTGGCCACTCTGTTTTTTTGACTGGAGGACTTAGTTCATTTTAAGTAATACTTACAGAGTTATTGTGGGTTTGTTAATTGTCATCTGGATGTTTTGCAGTTCACCTCTGTTTTTTATTCTTCTCTTCCTTTCTTCATTTGTGGTTTGATGAATTTAGCGATATCCTTAGATTCCTTTCTCATTTTGTGTGTGTGTATATACTGTGGGGTTTTGCTTTGTGGTTACCATGAGGCTTACATTTAACAATCTATATTTGTAACATTCTATTTTAAGTTGCTAATGCCTTAAGTTTGAATAGGCTAGAGCTCTTGATGTTTATGCCATTTATCTTCTTACCTTCACAATAAGATGTGTAATTTTTCTTTATACTGGATATATCCAATTTCTCTTAAGCACACAGTACAGACATTTTTCCCCATTAAGTCATCAAACTGCTCTTATTTTGTCAAAGACATCCACATTGCTAGGTGGCTCAGTTGCTTAAGCGTCTGACTCTTGATTTCAGTTCAGGTCACGATCTCAACGGTTCGTGGTATCGAACCCCATATTGGGGGGCTGACAGCACAGAGCCTGCTTGGGATCCTCTCTCTCTCTGTCCCTCCCCTACTCATGCACTCTTCTTTCAAAATAAATCAACTTAAAAATTTTTTAAAAAGACATCCACATTGCTAAATCTTAACTTAGTTGTCATTTATCATGCCGTGCGATTCTTTACACACCGGTCCCTCCTCTTGAAATGTTCTCCTTCCTTGGGTTCAAGGGTACACCTTATCCTGATTTTCTACCTAATTCTTTGGCAGATCCTTCTTAATCCATCTTGTTGGCCTCTTCACTCTCCTGGTTGCTACATCCTGGAGTGTTCAAAGCTCAATTCTAGGCCTCTGCTCTATAATCTCACCCACTCTCGTGGTTTTAAATACCAACCAAATGCTGGTAAAATCCTGATTTTTGTCTCCAGCCTAGATTCACTCTCTCCTGAAATATGGGACTATATATTACATAGCCTACTTGACATTTCCATTTTTTTCCTGGTCTTTTATTTTCAACATGGTGATGTACCTGCGTATAGATTTCTTTCATTTATTCTACTTTGGGTTTGTTGAACTTTGTGAGTAAGTGGATTAATTTTTTCATCAAAATTGGGAAGTTAGCCATTATTTTTTTTTTTAATACATGTTTTTTTTTTCCTATTCCTTTCTTACTCTGCTCTCCCCCTGGTCTCTAATTAAACATACATTAGTACGCTTGATATGGTCCCACGAATCTTGAGGCTCAGTTCGTTATTCTTAAATCTTTGCTCTCTCTGTTCTTCGAACTGATTCATTTCTACTTATTTCCTAGTTCATTGTTTATTTTTTCTTCCATCTCCCATCTGCTATCGATTCCCTCTCCTTCACTTTTAAATTTATTAATTGGTCTTATCAGTATCAGTTTCTGTTTGGTTCTTTTTTCAGAATGGTTGTTATCTTCTTACTGACATTCTCTGTTTGATTCATTATTGTCATGTTTTACTTTAATTCTTTAAACATGATTTCTATGAGTTCTTTGCCCATATGTGTAATAGCCCCTCTGAATATTTGCTAAATCCAACATTTTTGGGCAAAGTGACCTTGTAGTCCTTGTGGGGTTTTTTGTTTGTTTTGGTTTTCTGTTTGATTCCCAGTTCAGCCATTCTTTGCATAGCTTATAATTTTTTTTGTTGAAAGTGATACATTTAGAATACTACGATTCTAAATGGTCCCCTAAAGTTTTTACTATTGCTGCTTGTTTGTATTTTTTGTTTATTTTGTGACTTGTTGGGTCTAAATCCGAGATCTGTCTCAACTTGTTCTGAGTGGCCACTGACCTCTCTGCTCAAGTTTTACAATTCATTTTGTTTGCAATTTTGGCTTCCTAAGGGTTGCCCCCCCCCCCCCGCCCCCGCCTTTTTTTTTTTTTTTTTTTTTTGCATAGCTTAGTTGCCATACACTGAGTGGACAGAAGTTGTTGGCCAGCACTTCAAGCTAGTAGTAAGCCTTTGGTTCTTGCCCAGTGGATCAGGATTGTCAGTAGAGCAGCGCATTTAAAGTTCAGTCTTCAAGGTTGCCTTGCTTTTAGTTCTTTCTGGGTCCTTTTGCATTTCCTCTATGTCTACATTGAGATACAGAAAGGGGATTGAAGAGAGATTTATAAATCTATATCGTTTCGTCATGTTACCTGGAAATTTGCATTTTTGTGTCTCTTGATACTCTAGAAGGTAGTATAAGAGGGGACGAATCCAAAAGCAGCAGCCCTCCAACCCACTCATGACAGGGGAAACTCCTTCAGGCCCTGAGCATATACCCTTGGTATCTTCTGTGTGTGGCACAAGGGACTAAAGTGTGAAGACAGATAGGTTCCCTGTAAACAAAGGTGTCCTCATAGATGACAGTCGTGACGAAAATAATGTGAAAAATCACAGATGCACCATGCCAAGTTAAGGGAACTTTGTTCAGGAGAGAAGAGCAGCGTAAGAAAAGGAAACAAATCTTTCAGGTTGAAAATAAGCAGTTTGAATTGGTTCACACTCCACACCCTCTCATTTGAGATGCCAACTCTTTAATTAGAGATTATGAAGAAATAGAAAATGCTAAGAATGTTTTTCACCCTTTATAAGAAAGCTGTTCAGGAAAAACTTAAAAAACTGTATTTATATCTCAGACTGGGCCACCAAAAGAGAATTTTCTCTAACTGCTCTTGGCAAAAGCATATTTTGAAGTGGACATTTCTCACTGGACAGCGTGGAGGGCCATGTTCTTGGATTTCACTTGCCCCGGACTTGAAGCCTCATTTGCATGTAACTGATATATGTATGCATGTTTTCAGTGAACTTTTAGTAAGTTTCCGCTCTGCTCACATTAATCAGAGGTTTTTGCGTGGTTTCCATAGGTAACAAACAGTCCATGCCCCAGTTACTAAAAGCCACCAAATGAAATGTCTCTAAAATAAAAAACTTAATAGAGACCTAATAGAGCCTTTGTAAGGGTTTTAAGTATGCATTGGTATTTGCAAAGGTAACTTTATAGGAATTTTAAAGACTTAGAAATCAACTCTAAGTTATTTGACTCTGTTAGCTTTAAATCTAATGACATTCTTAAGACTGTGACAATATATGTCAGTGTTCCTATGGATCTCATTTTCCATAATGAAAGCCTCTTTCTGTAGGCTCTCTCGAAGGACCATTTCTTTACTCACAGCTCTTCTCTGAAATGTGAGAATGGCGTAGTGACTGCTTCATTTCAAATTTTTAAATTGCAAAGAAACCACTTGGCTTTTGCTTGGTACCACAAGCAATTTAAATCTCACTTGTCCAATCCCCGATGGGACATAAGCAATACAACTACCCTTCAAAGACATATCAATAACCATCTTCTTGGCAAAGTTGTATTGAACACATCTTTCTTCTGCAACAAAATGCAATCTGGTTTTGATGAGTGGGAAGGATGGTGGACAGAAAGGTGAAAGTATCACACAGTAACAAGTATTGGCCAAAAGGATAAAAAGAAAGCGTAGTTTAAATTATGGTCTGATTTGATGGGAGCGATGGGGCTAAGAGAGTGGTATCCAACCACATAATAAAAGCAATAGAGGAGTATAATTATCCAAAGAGCATAAGCACTAACATGACATACAGGGAATGAGATATAAATTTAGGAAATCTTGATTAATATTGGCTCAGCATTACAAAGCGTAACCATCAAGCATGAGCCAATGTAATTATGGTTTGCAAAACTATAATTTACTCAAATTTGAAAAGGCAGTGACACAGTATGTCATAAAAATATGCAGATGCACCCACCGAAATAATCTTAGCACCTTAAACACTTACAAAGTGTATTTTAATTAATTGTGTGCATGCCCGTATATTTGTAATCTATCTGAGATTTCTGTATGTGTGAGTCTGAAATGAGCTTAGTTCCAGCTGAGTGAGATGTCTGCTGAATGTTAATGAGACAGATTGTCTGTTTTAATACACATTTTTGTATAAACTGATTGTATTAAAGTATGTTGTAATTGAATTATTTTCTAGACTCATCTTTAGGAATGTATTTTTGAACCCTGGCTTTTAGCAGACCCATAGTGATCTTCAAGTGTTTAAAATAATAAGGTTTGTAACAGAAAGAAGATCCTATTACCAGTAATGGTTACTTGTATAACAGGTAAAAATAAATCTCGTGGAGGATTTTAAATTTCTACTTGGAGGTTGTTTTCTGCACACTTTTTCATTGCAGCAAAATTCATACTCAGACCAGGCACCCTCTTCCCTTCAGTCTACCAAGAGCCAAGAATTTTAAATTAGTTAAATCTGTGGTCACATAAAAAGTGATCGTGTCATGAAAGTTCTTACTTTATTCACCTACCGAATTCTCCCACATGGGCAATATTCTGAATTAGAAAACCATCTGCATACATATAATTGAAGCCAGTTTCCCACAATTGGCTCTCTTAATTTGTGAAAGTTGTGCTGTAAGCTAGTAAAGTTGATTATATTTGCTTCTGGAGAAGCAGCAGACTTGTGGAGACCTTTCTGATTTCCTTCTTAGGATAATGTTTCGAATGTGTCCCCTTCAAAACACACAGACATCTCTAATATAAGGGAAAAAATCAATAGCAAAAATGACAATAGGTAGTACTTAATGAGTGATTACCATTTGTAGGTATTTGCTAAGTACATTATAAATAGTATTTCACTTAATCTTTAATTTTTTTTTTAATATTTATTTATTTTTGAGAGAGACCGAGACAGAGTGTGAGTGTGAGTGGGGGAGGGGCAGAGAGAGAGGGAAAAACAGAATCTGAAGCAGGCTCCAGGCTCTGAGCTGTCGGCACAGAGCCTGATGCGGGGCTCGAACTCAGGAACTGTGAGATCATGACCTGAGCTGAAGTTGGATGCCCAGCCGCCAGAGCGACCCAGGCACCCCTTCACTTAATCTTTGGAGAGTTATTACTATCTCTCTTTTTACCATGAGGAAATAAGCTTAGAGAGATTTGATGGTATATCCGTTTAAACCAAGTAGATTCAGCCTGCTGGTAACAAAAAGAAAAAAGAAAAAGGCAAGCATGTGTCAATTTTGAAAGAAATAGTGATAAACTAATAAGGAAACTCTCTAGTCTCATGATATATCATGATCAGAAATGTTCATACTGTATTCTACAGGTACTTAACATCTCCCACAAAGCACTTGCTTTAAATCTCTTTATATAACAATCCATGGGGCACTTTCCTGGCTCAGTTAGTAGAGCACATGATTCTTGATCTCCAGGTTGTGAGTTTGAACCCCATGTGCATGGAGAGATTACTTAAAAATAAACTCTCTAAAAAAATCAATCCACATTAAATCTGTAAAAAGCACAGTTTATGCCATAATGCATATTGACACATAGGTTGACTTACACTTTGATTTTTGACTCAGTTTTGGATTAAAAACTTTACCTGCCACACTGGGACTATGTTTGGGTTTGTTACAAGTGTGTCATTTATTGAGAGCTTTATAGCTCAGGACTGGCACTTTTGAAATTTTGGTTCAAGGAATGTTGATGCTAATAAAATGGGATATAGCATCCCCTGCTCTAGTCGTCATTCTACTCAAATCATGCTCAAAAAGGTTCAGGTAGTATGTGCTTGGAGAACAAGTTCATTCTACATAATAGTCTACAGGGAATCCTAAGAATGTGTCCGTATTTAGTCATCATGATACAGTCGCTGCTTTTATATATATATATATATATAAAATATAAAATATATATATAAATATATAATATATATATATATTTAAAATTTATATATATAAAATATATATATAAATATATATATATTTGTATATAAATATATATATATAAATATATATATATATAAATATATATATATAAATATATATATAAAATATATATTATGTACAGTTTGTACAGCTTATATTTTATAACGTGTAATATTTATGTCTAAAAATAATAGCTAATATCTGTGGAGTGCCAACAGTGGGCACATTTTACTGATAAGAAAACGGGGCTTCAGAAAGTTTAAGTTGTTTGCCCAAGGTCAGTGTCTCAGAAGAGGTACTATTTGAAGACCAGCAGCATGATTGCAGAGTGCTTCTAACCCCTCACATCTCTCAAGGGCGAGGAATGTGAGCACCTTTTAGTTTTAATGACTGAACTTTGAACAAAATAGTGTTACCGTTCCCCTTTGAAGGTGCTGAATCAGTTTAATCGAAATGTTATGTACAGGTATATAGGTCAATGATAAGGAAAGAAACCTGATAGGCTGATATGACTACAGATGATATTTATAACCACAAACTAAAAACTTGTGTTGAGCACCCAAGAAGCCTAATTTTTCCTATTAATTGATTTTGGAGTACATGTTTTAAATTTAACTCAGAAACTACGCATTGTCTGCTATTAAGTGGTGCCTTCACCTCTTTGAGACATTGAGTTCTGTATATGACTTAATGCAAGAAAACTATTCAGACTTTAAAGAGCACAACCAGTAGAAAGTTTTTGGTTTTGCAATCCAAAGACCTGGTGATGAGTGTTAGATTCCATGGTGGTGGGCAGTTGTTAATTACTCTAAACTAGGGAAGGGAAGGAACAATTGTTAAGAGTTTACTGTAAGTCATTTTCTTAATGGGAGTGTAACATCTACTTGATGAGATAAAGGAGAGGATGCATAAAGGGAGGGTTTGTAAAGGGACTACCCAAGTCCAGCAGCCCAGGAATTATCCACTCACAGAGGATGGAGTACCTCCTGAGGAAAAGGACCAAGGCAGCACGCTGATTTCTAAATGTGTGCTGGGTTTGCAGGTCATGTTCTAACTCATGATCTCATTGAGATCAGTTTGGGGTGGAATCCTGCAGATGGCTGGAGTTCAAAGAAAACCACAAGTTTGATATTAGAAAGGGAGAACCTTTAAAAGTGTTGGACTCCTGTCTGCCTCTCTGGGAGAGAAACGAGATTTATTTATCGGAGCCAGGTAGGTTGCCCTGTATTCTGAAAAGTTTTCGTAGACAAGAAAAAAAAAGGCACAAAATAGACCTGCCTTAAAATGTTGGAAAACTTATCAAATTGAAGAAGCATTGGGCTTTTTCTGTTATTTTCCAAAAGATAGATAGAGACAGATGGTTAGAAATTGGTTCTAAAGACAGCTATGAACTGAATACATAAAATCATTGTCTTACATTTAGATTCTTCAAGAGTAGAATGCATTAGGAACAGACTCCTCTCAGGAGTTCCTGGGTGGCTCAGTTGCTTTAAGTATCTGACTTCAGCTCAGGTCATGATCTTGCTGTCGTTCATAGGCTCGAGCCCCGTGTCGGGCTCTGTGCTGACAGCTCTGAACCTGGACCCTGCTTCACATTCTGTGTTCCTCTCTCTCTGCCACTCCCCCCTCTCAAAAATAAACATTAAAAAAAAAATTCATTTCTAATGAAGTGAGGCTCTTGAGTTATTATTAGAACACATTGGCAAGGTTGACTTGGTGAAATCAATATAGTTACAGTCACCTGAAAGACACCTGTAGAGGAATCAAATGTGTTCCTGCTGACTGTTAAAGGGTAAATGGAGTCCCTTAAATGCACTTTTCAAACAGAAAATTGCTGACATAGGAATAAAGGGCATTGCTCATTGGAAGATAGAATTGTATTGTGGTTTGGAGCTGAGGATTTAGATCCCCCCAAATGGAAACCAGTCCTTTCTGTGCCAACCCTCTGTTCTCATCAACTGAATTTGAGGGAAGTAAATGCTTTACCAGTTAGCATCATTTTTCTCCCATATTTTTTTAAAATTTTTTTAATGTTTATCCAATTTTGAGAGACAGAGCACGAGTTGAGGGGCGAGGGACAGAGAGAGAGGGAGACAAAAAATCCAAAGCAGGCTCCAGGCTCTGAGCTGTCAACACAGAGCCCGTCGCAGGGTTCCAACCCATGAATCACCGATCATGACCTGCTACTTAACCCACTGAGCTACCTAGGTGCCCCTCTTACCTATCAAATAGAGGTGATACCTATCTCTCAGGGTTGGAATAAGGGTAAAATGAGAAAATGTATGTAAAACACTGGGATGTCTGGCACAGAGAAAGCACTAAAAATCATTGAAATTAGCACAGGAGGAAGGAAGGAAAAGGGTTTTAATACTGATCATCCTGGGAGTGAAAAATCAAAATGGCTATCATTTCTGATATGTTTCAGAATTACCTATTCTTCGTTAGGCAGATGACACTGACCAAGACCAAGATCATTCCTACTAGGATAGAGCCAGCTTAGAATTCTGTTCCTTGTCTGGGAACGAAGTTTACGCCATGCACTCTCCTAACCATTGTGTGATTGAGGACAAATACATAACTTTTTTGAATCTATAGTTGAGGCCATATTCCAAGTCATCTTTCATCTCTCCAGAAGAAGAAATAGAGACTTTCCTACATTTGACACCTGACAGCTTATTGAGTTTGTACAGTCTCTCTCTCCGTCTCTGTCTCCATCTCTCTCTCTCTCTCTTTCTCTCATACACACACACACACACACACACACACACACACACACACACACACACACAAAGAAATGAAGCTGAATGTCACTGAGTTAGAAATATAAAGGACTTACCCTGTTGGGAACAACAAACTATAAATTGTCATCTTTCATCTTTTTCTGACAGGGCAAACACAGTATTTTTATACTTCTAAAAAGAATGCATATGGACTGCCAGCGCTCGTTTCAAATACCAAGCACTCCTGACCTCTGACTGTCAAAATAGTGTAACTCTATTTTGAAACTCCTTTCTCCAGTGGGACTAGTTAGCATTGATGTATTGACCTTTTAGTTCTTCCCTGCCTCTGTCACCAATAGTGAAGTGTTTGGGATTGTTTGACCATCACCCATGTTCCAGGAGCTGCTTCGCTCTGAATCTTTGCACATGGCTTTCACAGGGGTCTCCCTGTTAATGACGGTATCCCCTCTCTCCCCAGTCCAGTTGGTTGGAGACAGTCCCGTTCATAACTGTCATGTCTTGAGGTTCACCATTTGTCCAGGAGTTCCCACTTGTTTTGAGGTGTCATGATCAAAAGTTGAATTAAAATCAGCCAAGACGGGGGGCACCTGGGTGGCTCAGTCGGTTGAGGGTCCAGCTCCACCTCAGGTCATGATCTCATGGTTCTTGAGTTCGAGGCCCACGTCAGGCTCTGTGCTGACAGCCCAGAGCCTGGAGTCTGCTTCAGATTCTGTCTTCCTCTCTCTCTCTCTGTCCCTCTCCCCGACTTGTGCTCTGACTCTGTCTCTCAAAACTGAATAAAAACCTTAAAATTTTTTTTTAAAAAAATCATCGAAGATAGGGTTGGTGAGCTCCCCTTGACACTCTGGCTTCTGCCCCGGCCATATCCAGGAGCACGTGAGCAGCACAGGCAGTGTATAGACTTCTCAGCACTGAGCACATAACTAAATCAAAAGGATGATCAGAAGTTACACTCCTTTCTTCAAAGGAAAAGAGAAAAGCTAAAAACTGGGATAATGAGAGCTCAAGCAGAGCATGAGATCTAATTTTCAAGTGCTGTACTTAGGATTTGGACTGTCTTTAGTGGAGTAAACTATTTTTGTTTTAACTTTTAATTTGGAAGAAGTTTCCAACTTGGAGAAGAGCACCCGTATATGCCTTCCTCACATTGATTTATTTTTACCATTTTGCCACACTGATTTTGTCAGTCTCCTTCTCCCTTGCCCTTCTCGTCTATCTTTATCTTAAAGCATTTGAAAGTTTGTTACCTATATTGTGGCCCTTCACCCAAAATACTGCAATATGTATTTCCTAAGATCAGTGATACTCTCTTGTATAACCACAGTCCAGTTGTTCAAAGTTTGTCACTTGACCTAATAATGTTCTTTAGAGTGTTTTCCTCGCCCCTTACAGGATCCCCTCTCTGGGATCATATGTTACAGTCTATTCTCAGTGGTCATGTCCCTTAAGTTTTCTTTAATCTGGACTATTAGGCATTTTCACAGTTTTTCTTTCTTTTATGACATTGAGGGGGTTTTTTTGTTGCCCCCCCCAACTTCTTTCATTTTAATCCAGTATTGGGAAGAGCATTTTAATAGATCGCTTTTTTTTTTTTTTTTTTTTTAAATTTTTTTTCAACATTTTTTATTTATTTTTGGGACAGAGAGAGACAGAGCATGAACGGGGGAGGGGCAGAGAGAGAGGGAGACACAGAATCGGAAACAGGCTCCAGGCTCCGAGCCATCAGCCCAGAGCCTGACGCGGGGCTCGAACTCACGGACCGCGAGATCGTGACCTGGCTGAAGTCGGACGCTTAACCGACTGCGCCACCCAGGCGCCCCAATAGATCGCTTTTTAATTGAATAAATGTGTATTCTCTACTGAAATCAAACAGAATTAAGAAGGCCCAGGTAGGACATCTAAATTTGGAAAAGTATCCAAGAAATTATAGTGATATCTTTATAGGTATTTATGTTTTAGAGTCGTTTCTCAGTGTAAGATATTTTGAAATGGAAGCAGAAAGAAAGGATCTCTGAAAGTCTGTGTTTGTGGAACATTTTATTTTTCAACACCAAAAAGTTAAAATAAGAATATCTAGATTGGACAACCCTGATTTAGGCAAATTTTCTTCCTCTCCTTCAGGATCTATAGAGAGAACATTTTTTTGATTAGAAATATTGTGCTATATAAGGTAGAGTCAACGAACGCTGCCAACAATTTCAAATTTATTACCCATTAAATGCATCTTTTAAAAACTTACAGGCAAATTATACAAAAATTTAAAACTTGGGAGAATATATTAAAATACATTTTACAGAAAGATATTTCAGAGCCAGGTACCTTAGCCAGAGCTAAGAAATCATTAAATGTACCTAAATATGTAAAAAGGACAATTGTGGTCACTTGAGGAGAAGAAAAATACAAAACCTATTAAACATATACTCTAGAAGTTTATAAACACAAGTTCCTACAAACCAACTAAGGAGACAAATCTAAAACAAAATAATTGGAGGTGATCACTCAAGAAGTTAGATTTCAACAGGTTACTCTTTAGAACCAAACCCTCTTCATCAGTGGAGAATGGGGTAGTGACTGACCTTTCAGGAACTTTATTGAATCCGGTGGATTGTAGAATGTGAGATGTGGGGGCAGCACCGTGGGTCAGAAAAGCGTGGTTACCTGTGGTAGCAGAAAGGCCTGTCTGGAGGCGTCTGATTCTCGATCTCGGCTCAAGTCATGATCTCATGGTTCATGAGACTGAGCTCTGCATTTGGCTCTGTGCTGACAACATGGAGCCTGCCTAGGATTGTCTGTCTGAAATTTTCTCTTTTCCCTCTCTTTCTCTCTCTCTCAATAAACAAACTGCAAAAAAAATTTTTTTTTAAATAAATAAAACATGTTTAAGAAGACCTGTCTCACTCACTTGGTTATAGGGACTCTTTCAAAGAGGCATTGTCTCTCGTCCAAAGATCTTCTCCAAGGATCTCTGAAAAGCTCACCAGTTCCCAGCATAGACATTAGAGCTGAGCAAGTGCTGGAATCCAGACTTACTCAAATAGAAGATTTAATAACAGTTGTTGAATTTCTCCTGTTAGCAGCTCAGAGTAATAAAAAGTCATTGGAATTCTCAAGTCTTTTTCATCCCTTTATCTGTCCCTTTATACTTACTCTGGGCCTACTCTTACTTGATCCTAAAACCTTGTGTGATTTTTAAATGTTCTGATAGTTGACATAAAGGCTTCATTTTCTTTTTTGCTTTGTTGTAGACAGATTTAAGTCATTCTTTTGGAAAGAATACTTTCTTGGGATAGTTTTGAATAAGATTATTTTTTTTAATATTTGTTCTGAGAGAGAGAGAGAGAGAGAGAGAGAATGAGTGGGAGAGGGGCAAAGAGACAGAGAAAGGGAGAATCCCAAGTAGGCTATGCACTGTCAGCAACAGAGTCCAATGTGGGGCTCAGTCCCACTAACTATGAGATCATGACCTGAGTCAAAATCAGTCAGACACTCAACCGACTGAGCCACCCAGGAGCCCCTGAATAAGCTTATTTTTAAGAGAGTGTCATTACAATGAAACCCACTTAGGGCTCAGTAAACCATAGTTCAAAAACTAAGTGGTTACTGTAGCACATTTGGGATGATATTTGATCACCCCTAAAATTAACACACTGTGACTCTGTCCATGGAATAAAGCTTACTCTTCTACAGGTCACCAATTGGTTCAATTTGACACAACCAGAGTTCCTCCCTAGAAATACTGGAATTAGAACAAAAACAGACTTAAAAAATCAAATGTGTTTTTAGGTGGCAGGAGTAGAATATATTAGTGACATGTTACCTGCCCTAAGGATTGGAGAAGGAAAGGAACAGTTGTACAGAGCGTGAGACAGAAACCTAAGCAGGGCAAAGCTCTTGCCTATGTTAAGACCCATGGATCCAGGAGAGGAAGGAGAAGGAGGAGAGAGAAGTTATTCTTGAAAGATTTCTGCTCCACACTATAAGCCACTGGTAGTTCTCAATACTCTTAGACTGTGGCCTGACATTTCCCCTCTCACTCAATAATTCAAATACCTTCTTTGTTGCATGTTGTTGTTAACGTGACAGGACCATCAACTTCTCCCTCATTCCTGTAGTTTTAGATTGAAACTGGTAGGGCACCTGGGTGACTTGGTTAGCCATCTGAATTTGGGTCAGGTCATGATCTCGCGGTCTGTGAGTTCGAGCCCCGCATTGGGCTCTGTGCTGACAGCTCAGAACCTAGAGCCTGCTTCGGATTCTGTGTCTCCCTCTCTCTGCCCCTCCCTCTGCTTCCTCTTTCTTTCTCTCTCAAAAATAAATAAAACATTAAAAATGTTTTAAATAAAATAAATTTTTAAAAAACCTGGTAAAACTATGCCTAGACGTTCACCCTTCCTTTTCCAAAATAAGTAGATACAGTAGAGACTTGAATATGTTTGAAAAGACAGCTCTTGATGGAAGTAAGATTTACTTCCTTCTCTCTCATTCAATAAGTATTTATTGAGATCCCACTGTGTGTCAGGATCCTTCTAGGTTTGGGGATTAAACAGTGACCAAAACAAATACCTCTGACCTCTTTGGCAGAGACTATAATTAAATAAAATACGTAATGTGTTACATGGTGGTAAAGCCAGTAAACAGAAGTTGAGAGAGGATAACATGAGCCAGGGCAGAGGCCCTGAGTTTGACAGTCAGAAATTGCTCCTTGTATATACCCTCAATCTCTAACTATTCAGGCTTCCTAGCAGTTGGGTTTTTTTTTTTTCCTGCAAAAAATAAAATTTTGCAATTTATGTTTTTGCTAAACACACATACACATACATATAAACTCAGCAGAAAATTGCTTTCAGCGAAGAATTGCTATCATTTAGGCTGATGTTGATTGGAAAGTAAGATTCCCCGTACATTTTCTAAAACAGCATCTGAAATGCTTGAGCTTTCATAAGTATTGTAATCTCTGAGTGTTCGTGTATTTAACATCGTAGATTGTCTGGTTTTCAGAGGCTTTCTTTTTGTTAACTGTGACTATCAAAAACATTACTGTAAAATCAGCCTCCACAGTGCAAGTGAGGATAAGCATGCTTAAGACTCAAAACCTGAAAATTACTTCCATTTCAGAAAAATCCCAGGTTAAGATGGACGGTCTCTCTGTAGAAACTACATCTTCGAAGTTGAGAATATTTACTGGTCTTTCCAAGCTGTGTAAGACTAATACAAAAGAATTCTTAATTACTGTGATTGGTTGACCTTTCCAATGGGAAGTGGCTGGAAATAAACCCCATAGCTGTCAAGTGAAACCAACTCACAATCGCAGCTCTGTTTAGTTGACATTTAACGTACCGTGAACTCTGTTGAGTTCATTCTAATCATGGGCACCTGGGGGATCTGCCTTGCTTCCTGGAATCTCAAGTATTTTCTTCAGTTTCTTATTCTTTCATAAAATTTGAGTTTGATTAAATAATATGAAGAACTGAGTGAACATTTAAAGAAAAAATGTCCAGTGACCCTCGGTATAGCAAATGGATTAGGACCAAATGAAATCTGAAAACTCACTGGCCTTTTGTCCTAACTTTGTAACTGGAGACATCTGCCCGGTGAAGTCAAGTCTAACCCAGTGTGTGAAGAAGGGAAAGGAGAAATATTTTATTGAAGTTTTGAGGAACCAAACATCCTGACTTCTCCGCATCCTTCCACCCTGCCCCCAGGGCCACACAGCGTCCACCTGTTGAGGGACTTCGCACACTGCAGTCCCCACTCTGTTGAGATCAAGTCCTGATTGTCTAGGATTCCTTCCTGTAACCCACGGTTACGGTCTACAACACTCATTTGACATAGTCGGATTATTGTATCATTAGCTACGGGCTCTTCCAAGTTTATTCTGAGTTACTAGATGACGCTCTGTGCTCTGTGTCCTGACAGGTTTTGAGATGAATTACGAAGATGGCCTAATGAAATGGTATTTCACAAAAATGAAGGAGAGTCATTAGTAATGAGCGAACATGTTCTAAAGGAAGTTCTTAGCTTCTCCAATAGAATCATTGCATGTCCCACGTGGCGACAATGCAAGAAAACTCAGAAGACAATGTTGTCCTTTCCTATAGGGAATAGTAACCAAAACCAGCCCAGGGAACAGATGGGAAAAAGGACAGTGTCGTGCTTCTGTCCACAGAAACATGGAATGACCATGCTGGGAAAAAATGTCCTTGAGGCAGAAAATATGAACACTCAATACGTAGCATGAGGCAGTAATTGTAGCGATGGGTTTGTGCACACTCCAAGTAAAAGGACAAATGAAACTCCCTACTGGGTGCATTTCAGTGCCAACAGACAGTTTTATCTGCATTGTGTATGCAGTGCCCAAAGTAGAAATTAAGGTTAGTAGATGAGGCAGCTGTTTTTTTGTTTTTTTTTTTTTGAGTGGAACCCCTGAAGTTACTTGTAACGATGTCTGTGTTGAGTCAGAGACGGTGTACCCTGAAAGGTAACAGATTCTTTTACCCTCCAGTGTGCTCTGGCACACGTCTCTGCAATCTGGATCACAAAAATTTCAAGCTTCGCACTGGAGTGTCAGTGTAGCTTTCCATGCCGTTCTCACTGAGACTGCTCAGAGCTGCCTGTCAGTGGTAAAGGTATTTCAAGGACAGCTTATACATTTTCTCGAGACATTTCATTTATTAGCAGTGACACGAGTGTCAAGATAAGGTAAATTGATATTTGAGAATCAAGAGTCTTACTCACGTTTTCGATTCATTCAACAAATATTTATTGAATACCCAGCATGTATTGTGATATTCTCGTATAATTAAATGCAAGTTCCTCGTATCGGGGAGGTTTTTATTTGCAACCAACAGAGACTCGTGCAGGCTTATTCAAGAGAAAGGGCAATTATTGAACTTGAAAAGCTAGGTCACAGATTCACCGAGAATAGGGCTCAGAACAGAGGGAAGCCGCATAGCCAGTGCCACAGCAAGACCTGCCGGGGACCCAGTGCAGTGAGAACACTGTGACTACCGTGACTGGCTACTGTTGTCTATAACTCGGGTCACCAACACCAGTCACTGGATGTTACATGCCGTAGCTTGCTCCACTGGGTAAGGCCATCCCGGAAAGTGGGTGCTGATGCCTTCACCACCACCAACCACAGAATTTTTTCCTGTCCATCATTGTCTATGTCCTCAGCTTTAGAAGTGAAATTAAGGGTGGTGTATCTGATAAGCCGAGTCCTGTCAAAATGAGTAATGGGCGTTTTGAAGCTTCTGTTTTTGGAAATAGGCATGATGCTGAAACCATCAATCATTGGGATCGGCTCTCTCATTTCTAACTTAACGATAATCCTAATGGTGCTCATAGGAAAGTAGCATTTTGAGGCATAATTACATGAACTCCACAAAACCTATTTGGACTTACCTTTCCTAGTAAGGCAAAAGCAGGTGTTTGGATGATCGCTGCTTACAGAAATTTCTCCCTAATTTTTTTCCTTTTCATTGAGGTCATACTGCCACATAGACTTACATAATGACTCTGTAAACAGAGATTAAACATTCAATACTTACATACCTTAGTCAGTAAACGTCTGAGACTTTATATTGTAGCTTGATGCTCAGAAAACCTGAGAAACAGATACCACAAAAACAGTTCTCTTAAATCAAGCCTGTTGAAAAAACTACTTTTTTCCAAAACATGATGATAATGGGCCTTTGAAAGCTGTGGTTTATAAAACATTTTCTCTGGGCCATGGAAGAGAACCTTCATTTTTATTTCTTTGCTAAGCAGTTCATGCCGTTTCTTTAACTACCTCATTAATAAAAACCAAGTCTTTCCTTTTGAAGCTGATGCCATTTCTAGCAGTTTCTTCTCTGCTCACTGAGTTTCTTTCATTTCCAGACATCTTTTCCCCCTTGCCTACTGTTACCAAGTTCATTTAATATCAACTCTATTAATGGAAATTCCCACTAATGGGAAAGTTCTTTTCTCATACCCCAAACTATTTTTTATTAATTTAATGTAAATGTTAATTTAATATCATTTCACAAACTTTTTCTGTTTAATGTCAATTAACAAGTCACTGGTTTGCTACTCAAAACAGCACTTAATGTCAATTATTGCAATCAGCCTTTCATTTGAAAACTGAATTTTTAAAGTGAAACTGATTTTAATATGTCTTTAAATTTTCTCAGTTGAGCAGGTTAGAAAAGACAGTTCTTTAAACTCTTTATTATTTTAAGGAACTGTAAATGGCTATGGGAGTTTTCTAACTGAGGAAAACTGTACACAAAAGAAATTGAATAATGCGAAACCTCCAGAGTTAACTCGAGGGGCTCTTCAGTGGATACATCATTTACCCTATTTCTACAAAACATAACTTAGTTATATTTTTAGTTTTTGTTTAGTTTTGTTTTTGTCAAGGTTCTTTCTAAACCTTTATGCCTTACAAAATTGTAGCCATCACATTGGCTTGGTTTGATGAGAAGGTTGAACAAATATGTTCTGCCTTTAATCATGTAAGCTAGTAATGAATATGTTGATTTGCATCAAGTTTAAGAACAAATTATAATTCTATCACACAAGGAGATGAAATCATGGGGCACGACACCAAACCTATACCATCGCAAATACATGAGAATTAAAATAGAAAAATAATAAGGAACATTTTTATACCAAAAATGGAATGCTTCCCCTCCTTCACCTGATTGGACCTCTCATTAACATAAAAATGAATGTTAATTATTGTAACAGCTTATTAGTATAATTTTGATCTTTGGCTCCTCAAAGAAACATAATGTCAGATGATACAGAGCTTACCTCTTTCTCATGCATTAAGCTCTTAGCCTTGAATCCAATGACATGTACCAAATTTTATATTTTCTAATATTATTTGGCCGTTTTGAATTTGGTTACCAGGTATAGCTTCAAAATTAAATCATGTTAAAAATAGCTTTTGATTGGGTAGAAGATTTAGTCATTGTTCCTCAAAACCACACATAAGTCTTATATATCATAGTACTTAAAAACAACGCAAGAATCCTCCAATTTTAGTGAGTCTTTTTTTTTTTTGGATGTTTATTTTTATTTTTTTTTTTAATTTTTTTTTTGAACATTTATTTATTTTTGAGACAGAGAGAGACCGAGCATGAACGGGGGAGGGGCAGAGAGAGAGGGAGACACAGAATCGGAAGCAGGCTCCAGGCTCAGAGCCATCAGCCCAGAGCCCGACGCGGGGCTCGAACTCACGGACCGCGAGATCATGACCTGAGCCGAAGTCGGTCGCTCAACCCACTGAGCCACCCAGGCGCCCCATCTCATTTTAGTGAGTCTTGACAAGTGTCAGAATATTGTCAAAATTGTTGATGTCAAGACATTCATGAGATTAGTGTTATCCGTTTAATGGCCTCCAAGTTATCCTTCCTGGTAAAAAACAAATTGTCATAATCATAGCAGCAAAGAATAGTTTCAATTTAACAGTAAATGGTCTTCCTAAAAAAATAATTGCTTAGCGAGACAGCCACGAAACTTGAAGTATTTACTAAATCAACGTGAGGTCTCTGCCTCATGTCTGGTTCTCTTCCTCAGTCAGCTGAAAATGAAGAGACAGGAAAAAATGAAGACCTAAAAAGATACCTTGGCTTGCCAGTTATTTTTGTTTAATCTTTATGACCCTTTATAGCGCTGATATATCTGATTATCAAGCTAAAATGAAAAGTGTGAAGATACGGATCCTAGTTCCAATTGCTTAACCTTTATGGGACTCAATTTCATTCTTTGCAAAATGGAAAAAAATACACTCATATGGTTAATGTAAAAATTTAAAGCTGAGAAGTTCAAGTAAAGTAATATAAGAGATTATGATTATAATGCTAAGAACTGCACACATATGGAATAATAGATAGTGTCAAAGTCTGATGCGAGATAGGAAATTATAAACCTGCATCAATGTGCACTATAAATGCCCAAGGATACCTATAATATTTCACATACTAAAAAACAGACATTATATTGATATAGCATCAATTATTGTACCCATTCAGCGCAACATAGTTGTTCCACAAGTATACTTTCCCAAGTTCAAAATTCCCTTCGATGGAGTCAAAGTGATTCATTAGGCAGTTTAGGAATAGAATCAGATTAGGAGTCAGGTAACTGAATCAAGCCTCATGTTGCCTCGAATTACCACTTTTGGCCTCATACGTTTTCTTTCATCTTGTGGGATGCTGCTTCCTCATCTGTAAAATCAGGAGTTTGAATTACATAATCTCCGCAATCCTTTTCAGTGCCACAATTTGAAGATTGTGTAGGCCTTTGTGTTCAACTTGACCACTTCAAGCTACTTCATAGACACTTGCGCATTTAATTCAGGAACGTGGTTTTCTTTCAACTTCTGTCCCTTATCTAACCTTGAGGATTGGAATGAAAAGTGCAAAACAGGTTCACAGCCTTTGTATCAGTCCTTTTCCTTCAAAACATGGCTACAGTTTTTCTGTCATGGAAAATACCCACAATCCCAGCACTCAGGCAGTGAGAATATTTTAGCTGAAAGTGTCAAATAGCTTTCTACTGATGGATGTGTCACAGTCAGAGAGTAATTTGGATTAGTAACATTCTCTCTCTAGGTAACATGAAACAGTTTGGCCAAACATAGATCCCCTTTTTGATCCCTGAGATATAGGAGGCTCTAAGCCAAAAAGAGATCCATCCCTCAAGTTCATTGCAGCAGCTATGGATGAGAGAATTCCAAGACATGGCCTCCATCTGGTGGACCAAAGCTGGGGTCACTGAGAAGCTTTATGGACCTGGGTGGAGAAAAGCATAATAAAAGTTTGAGGTGTAGTCAGGTTGAGGCAGGTTCAGTCGACATTCATTGCCTCAGTGAAATATCAGCTCCATTTGTACTCAAATAGTTGCATTCTGAGGGAGAGAATTCTAGAACCTAGATCCATACAACAAGGGATGAGCGTTTAGAGTTTTGGGCATTTATTTGTTGTCTTTTCTCTCCACACACCAATAGCAAAATCTTGGTTTTCATTTAAGTGTGGGAGACTAAAAAATAAAAATACTCGTCATTACGTTCTGGTAACCAAGAACTAATAAAGCCTTTATGTAAATTACCAGAAGTCATCCCTCACTAGTTATAAAATAGATTAGGATGCTTTCATTTATGTTATCCATATAGTTTCTAGCACCGTTAGTATCCTTGGTATGATTTTACGAGGTTATTTAGACAGATAACAAAGTTATGAACTCTTGTCATGTCTTCCGGAAAATCCCAGCTCAATATTAACTTGCTGAGTACATAGAGGAAGAATTATTTTGGTTTGATGGCCCAAGTTAATAAAGCAGCTAAAATTAGATAGAAAAACTTCATAAGATTCTCTTGGGATACTATCTGGACTAGATCATTTTCCCTTTGATAATTTAAAAATCACCTTTAGGATCATCTAGGGTGGGATCTATTATTAAAATATCAAATACTCTTGGTTCATACATTTTAAGTTTAGTCCACATAATGACATTTAATTTCTCCTCGGCCCAGACAATATAAGGAACAGAACTCTTAGTGAAAAGTGAGTAACTCAAAGTCAAAGAATATCTAGGCGCAGGAGTCTGGTAAAAAGAATAAACAAGTCTGGAAGAGTCAGGAGAAGAAGAAAGACCATAAAAACTTATGGAGGAACTGAGAGTCAGGGAGAAGCACGAGGTACAACAGAAATAGGAGAAGGCAAGGTTAATTGGGCATTCCTATCCATGCTGCCCGCGCTGTTGGTTGCTCTCTTCCAAATACATTGCTTACTGCGGTTGTTAAAAATAAATGAAGCCTGTTTAACCATCATTGGCTTATCTTAGGAAGTGTAACAATATGGCATTTAGAGACATCTTGGGTCTTGACCTTGGCTCCGCCATTTGCCAGTAGGGTGCTAGTGGATTAAGTAATGATTACGGAAGGTGTTTCTTCATCTCTGACAAGTGGATTACACTGTTTTATCTCAGGGACTGGCATGAACATCGCTAAGTAGAATACCTGACACAGCAACAGACATATTCACTCAATAAATGCTGGTTTCCTTTTGTTTCTTTCGTCCCAATTCTCTCCTCACTTCACCCATCAAAACAGTGTTTAAGGGATATCCATTAAGCAATAAGGTGTCGTGTTAGCTTTTAGTTTATTTATTACATGGTACAACACAAATATGTTACCGCTGTAAGAAATAACAATACAGAATGACGTAATGTTAAATGCCTTCCTACCCCATTCCTCAGGCTCCAAAGCCTCCACCACTCCAGAACTACCCATACTTACCACGATTAAATTTATTCTTCTACCTTTTCTTGCTATGTACATACATATATAACACATAAATTTAGTGTTTCACATATGTGGAATTTTAATTTTTTTTTCTGCAACTTGCTTTTTTTTAACTTAACTACATTTTAACAACCTCTTGAAGATCTTTTAAAGTCTTAGATATAGACCTATGCAACATAATACTTAGTAGTCCAGATTCTGGATATTCCTATCATTCATTTATTACCCTACTAATCAATATCGAATTATTCCCAGCGGTCCACTGTTACAAATGAACAATAGTGCACTAAACACCTGTATATGTCTCTGTGCTCATGGTTGAACGCTGCCCTAGAACAGATATTGAGAAATAAAAATATTACCATAATGGAATGACACCTATAAATTTTGGTAGGTAATACCTTTTGAAAATGTTAGATATGTTTATTCTTCATGCTCCCATGCCATTTCTCCTCACACTCCATTGGTCTGTGCAAACTGTATGGCCACCTGTGGTAAAAGCTTGAAAACACAGCTCTTTCATATACTTAGACACAAATAGCATGAGTCTGAATGATATTATTGAGCTTCAAAAATAAATTTCTTTCCTATCTAGGTTTTAAAAAAATAATAAAGTAGTGGGATGGGAAGAAAGGAACCAGGCTCACTAGTCGTAGTCATTGCCAGTAGCCACAGGTGAAGATTTCTCTGGGAAAGAATGTATGCTTCCAGAATGCTCAGAGAAGTCAGAATTGTCTGTTGTGACCAGGTGTTATTTTGACCCTTTTATGTACCCCACCCCACACCCATATTTTAAGGCATCAAGACTGGAAGTACTATTTTCTCCCATCTCAGCCAGCCAAGTTCCAGACTGGATTCTGCCAGTGACAGGAACTGGCACAAGATATAGAAGGCAGAACAGGTGCAAAAGTGACCATGGCTTCGTGCCGGCAGCAGGCAAGCATGTGGGTTCCAGCCTATGGCAACTTCTCAGCATCCTCTTGAATATCACTTACATGGATGCTAGAGGCCACTGAAGTCAGCAGTGGTGGCTTCTTCTGGTTTCTGTCCTTCCTGCTTTCTTAAATGTCGGCTTCCTTGACTTACAGCACTCTCTTTCAATAGTTGAGTAAACGTCTAACTCCTGCCATCAAATTCCACCCTTCTTGAAACACCAGGACTGATTGTCCCAATTCCCTGGTCGACCTTGATTGAATATGTATTGCCCTGGATACAAAACCTCAAGAAATACCCATCCATGGGGTGTTCTCATAAAAAGTAATTAAAACATCAAAGTTTGTTCTAACTAAATAAAAACGGAGACTTTAAGAATAGAGAGATGGGTATATAAAAGTAGAGAAATATGCCATCCATACTTTAAAAACTAGGGGATAGGATTACAGAATACAGTGCAAATGTTATAAACCAGGAGGTAAGGAAGAAAGAATGAAATGGGAATTTTTTAATACCCTAATATTGGGATGTCAACATCTTTCGTAGGAAGCCATGGGTCAATACTGTCTAAAGTTAAAGAATTTGAATTTTTAAAAAAATTTTTTAAATGTTTATCTTAGAGAGAGAGGACAAGTGGGTAAGGGGCAGAGAAAGAGAGAGAGAGAGACTCTGAAGCAGGCTCCAGGCTCTGGGCTGTCGGCACAGAGCCCAGCACAGGGCTTGAACTCACACGCTGTGAGACCATGACCTGAGCCGAAGTCGGACACGTAACTGACTGAGGCACCCAGGTGCCCCTAAGAATTTGACTTTTAAAATGAATTCCAACCTCTTTAGGTTTTGCATAATCTTTTTTCTTGAGGTGAAACATGCACTTGTGATGTAGCAATTCACATTTTTCTTCTTTTCATCGAATTAGAAAAATTAATCTCATGCTTTTGAAAAAATAAGGGTTTTCATAAAATCCTGCCTCTGTCTTTATATATACTTTTATTTGTATATATCCATGCTCATCAAATTGTTCCATTTGTAATATCTGGATAACTATTTTGGTTTATTTAAAATTTTTAATTTAGATAATTTTCTCTACTGTTTAATTTTAATAATGTCATTAGTAAAGTCATTATTTTGTATACAAACAGAAACTAAATAATAGTTTTAGCCCTTTGTATCACCCCTGCCCACAGTATATATATACCCACAGTATATATTGCCTTGGTTATGTCCATAATCTTTTCTTTATAGTAACATTCACTTCTATAAAATTGATAAAATTGGTTGCATTTGGACTTCAGCTGTTTATTTCTGTGTGTGTGTGTGTGTGTGTGTGTGTGTGTGTGTGTGTAATACAGTATATTTAAGGGACTCCACAGAGTTTATAGGGGGAAAAAATGACCAGAGAAATGAAAGTTAAGTTAATAACAGAGCATACCCGTGCAAGAGAAAGTGTTGTTTCTAATTATCAATTATGGATGAGTTATAGCTAGTAACTTATTTAGCAGTTTTTATTCTAATTAATTTACAAGTGCTGATAGAGTTAAAAACAAAAGTAATAAAAACTTTTAAGTCATTATCTTGATAAAAAGGGTAGTGTGGGAACAGATTATTTGCAGCTCTAAGAAAAAAAGGTCATTAAATCTTAGATAAATGACATTCCTCCTCCAGTCTAGTATCTTTAAGCGAAGTGAAGAAAATCCCTCTTTGTCTCAGCAACTCCAAATTTTGAAAAGCAAAGCACAACAAAAATAATACTCAATTTTGTGTGTTTTTCCCATAACATTTATCCTGGTATATCCTGTCAATAAATATTTATAAAATGTAGTGAGTCCTTGACCTGCATTAATCTCCAAGGGATATGTTAATGGGAGTCACAATGATGCATCTATATATTTGTCAGATCACTACTGATATATCAGACATGGGGGCGGGCCTGTGACATTGTTTAGCACAAGGACTCTGTTAATGGGGAGAAATCTAAATTAGAGGTTGTCTTACTTGATATTTCATTAATTTTTGAGCTCCTACTAAGTGCCAGATGCTCCACGGGGAATTGGTAGCACAATACTTAATCCAAGCAGACAAAGGCTCCACCCTCATGAGTCTTGAAGTTTAGCCAGAGAAATAGTAAAGTGTATTACTGATATGTCAAAATGTGTCCTTGTCACAACCGATTATAAGGAGCACGGAGTCTTAGTGAGAGGGAGGATGGGTCCAGTGTGACTCAAGCGACACTTGAGCTGATATGTGGAGGAGAGAAGCAGCTGGGCAGTTGAAATTACATGGGTGTGGACATTAGTCAAAGGCAAGAGCATGGTCGAATGACATCACCTGGAGGACAACAGAGCAGGAAATGAGAAGGGAGACAAGGAGTGACATTCATGAAACCAAAACATGTAATGACCGCGAAGACTGTGAATCTGGGAATGAGTCCACAAAGAAGCAGCAGCCTATGATGTTGATGGAAACCTAGGAAAATGATAACCTCAGTCTTAGCCTTTGTCTGGAGGAGGGCGGGTAATTGTTAGAACAGTTAGGGGCCAAAATACATAGAATCAAAAATAAGCAATCTCCCAGGCTGGAAAACCATGCATAAGCACCAGCTTCAAAGTGAAGAGGAGTACAGACTGGCTTTTGTTGGTAATGACTCAAAGACAGGGATAATGTCACCCAAAGATCAGGACAACAAATAAACAAATATGTTCACTGGGGACATAAGGTATTTTAAACAATGTCCTATGTCTTGAACGGCATTGCTTTCTGATGACATCGGGATATATAACAGTTGAAATTATTTCTTGTCTTCCTTACTTTCCTGTATATCCATACAGTAAATACCTTTCCATTGAGGTTACCCGCGCATATCTATTTTCTAAGCAATATGAAAGAGCCCGTGTAGCGCATTTCGAACATCTGTGCTTAATAGGATGAAGTCCTAGTTCTCATCACGGTGCAGAACTACAGGGAATTGTTCTTGCTCTCCAATCTATTGTCTAGGTGAGTTTTTAAAAATCCAATTACAAAAACTATAAAAGAATCTTCAAAGCGTAAATAATCTTAGTGTGGCTCAAACATTAGGGCTACTGGATGATAGCACATGCCCTCAAGAGATGGTCACAGAAACGGAAAACCTTCATGACACATGAGACAGACATAGCTAATGTATGGGTTAGCTCTTTAGAGGTGGAAGCAGGAGGCACAGAGAGGGATTTAGCTTGTGGCATTCGTGATGGGACAATACAACACTGGCTATGTCAGTCTCACCAAGATACCGTGAAACAAAACTTCAGCTACAGTCGTGCCATGGCAGAATGGTTTTCTTCCCGTCTTCAGGTTCTGAATTGAATCTGAACCAATACTACATGAGACAAATGTATGTTTACCTCTTGTTCACCTGTGTTTGTTGCAAGACCACCCCCCCTCACCGCGCCCCATCTGATTTTTATTTGAACATGACTTTTCTCGGCAGAGAGTAGGAGAACTGAGCTTTGGATTGTGGTTCTGCTTTATAAAGCGACTATCACCCCTAGTTTTGAATATGCATTTCGATTTGTGAAAACACACAAGTATAAGTGTCAACTAGTTAGAAGCTTTGATGTCATCAGTCCTACTCCTAACCCATTTCCCTTTATGTAAACTTAAGTGAACTTGTAAGACCATGGGGGATTTGTAGTCTGTAAAGTGGAATTTATTAATAGGTAGCGGTGTTTACCCAATACACATGTGGACCGTTATTTCCTCTCTCTCCTGTGTCTTGAAGGCTTACCTTTTTTTCTAGATCATTTTCATCAGTATCCAAATGTACTGTAATACTTCCCACCTTAAAAATAACCTTACCCAGACCCCTCTCTAGGTACTGCTCCATTTTTCTACTCCTCTTGACTGAAAAACTCCTACAAGACTATCTCCTGTCCTTCTTTCTGTCTTGTCCTCCTCACTCCACCAATGGTGCTCTAGCTGAGATCGCCAGTGACCTTCATAGTCTAACCCAATAGCCATTTTTCTGTTCTCTCCCTTTCTTTATCAGCAACATTGACATAATGCATTACACCTTCCTTGAAGCACTTCCAGTTGACTTCTGGAATAAATCTCTTGCTTAATTACCCTCCCTAGCTTACCAGCTACCTTTCTTGGGTTGTTTTGCTGGTCCTCCCCCACCTCTCAGCCTTCTAAACCTCTGAGTTTTCCAAGCCCGGCAACCAGAATTCTCCACTGTCTCCACCTACTTTTCAGGTGAGCTCATCCAATGTCATGGATTTAAGTGTCATCTATATTCGAACGACCTTAAATTTGTGTCTCCAGCCTGGACCTCTTCCCTTCATTCCAGGCTCATGTATCAAATTCTCTTGTTGACATCTCCAATTGGAAGTCTAATAGGCATTTTGAACTTGAGTCCATTATCAAGCTTTTACACCCACCACTTCCCATCCCTACTTCTTGCTCCCCAAAGTCACCCCAGTCTCTGTAAATTGCAGCTGTATTTTTCCAATTTTACCAGCCAGAAACCTCATGGTCATCCTTATCTCAACCCTGCATCCCATCTTACAGTAAATTCTTGATGCTCTTTCATAATGTATCTAAAAACTGAGTGTTTGTCACCTTTTCTGTTGTCAACACTGTGGTCTAAGCCATAATAATTTCTTCTTTAGATGATTGTAGTCCGCTGACTGGTCTTCCTGCCTTTACCCCATCCCCTTAGTCTGTTCTGCACACAGCATAGTCATGCTTTATCATGTCAGACCACCATATGCCCTTTCACAGCGCTCAAATTACTCACGGTGGCCTCCAGGCTTACTCACAGGTCATCGTAGAGCCTACCACCACCTTTCTGCTGTCGTCTCCTACCACTTTTCCTCTAGCCCAGCCATACTACCTTCCCTGCTCTTCTGAGTACCTCAGGGCCTTTGTGATTGTTGTTTTCTCTGTTTGCAGTGCTCTCCCCCTATTTATATACATGGCCAACTCCCTTACTCCATCCAGATAGCTGCCTAAATGACACCTTCTTGTGAGACCTTTCTGAGCCCCTTAAATGTGTCCTCCCCCACCCCCACTTTCTTTGGTAGCAATAACCTTTGTTGTGTGTGTGTGTGTGTGTGTGTGTGTGTGTGTGTGTGTGTGTGTTTATTTTCCTCTCCCACTAGAATATAAGCTCCATGAGTATGTGGAGTTTATCTGTTAACTCCCAAATCCCCAGGGCCTAAAACTGTGCCTAGTAGGTACCCATTGTGTATTTACTGAATAAATGAGTTCATGAATTTGATGGCAACAGACACTATGTGAAGTATCCCTTCCTCTTTCCCTCCTTCCACTTGCACGGTGGTTTGCTAGTGAGGTGTAGAATAAGTTACTCTTTTCCTGCTCGGGTATTTTTTATGATACCTACCTCTACTGCTCACAGAGATTTTATGGCAAATTTTTGTGGAGCCACTCTTATTTTGTGAACTGGGCTTTGTTTAGCTCTTAATCATAGTGGCTTGCTAATTGTCTCCGACTAAAGGTGATAAAACCCAATATATTTTACAGTATTTATGTACAAAGAGCACTGAAATGAGTCTGGTTTAAGTGGGGAAGAAAAAAAGAATGTGTGTGTGTGTGTGTGTGTGTGTGTGTGTGTGTGTGTGTGACATGTTTAATATTTTTATCAGAAAGTTTAGTTTCCTTTGACCTGGACTAACCCTGATGTCTGAGACACTTTTTCTGTTAAGTAAAACTAATTTGTATTACATACATTTTTCTATGTTTTTACCTGGTAGGCAAGAAATTGTAAGGCAAGGGTCTGGTCAGATACTATGCTTAACTCAAATGAGCAGAACAGATCCCACTGAAATGTTAAAAGAAGGATGGTAAGAAGTAATATAACTTATGGAATATTATTTTGAGAAATATGAAACCAATGCATCTCATTAGACCTGTTTTTTTTAAGTGAGTATGGGACAACAGTATCCCATGTTGATTTCAGCATCACAGAACTAGATTGATTGAGTTCACCCTATTTACAAGTTATAATGAAATGTAATTGTGGCTTTTCTTTTAATTTTCAAGTGGCAAATAGTAATCTCACCACTGACATCAATGGAGAAAAAGTGTTTCTGCTTGGCAGGAAGCATTTATGGCTGTATATAATGCAGATAAGTTTGTTTGAGAAGGTAGACAGCTTTCTAGACAATCACTAGAGATAGGACCTTAATTTAACCCCAAGCCTGAAGCATTTCCTCTGGGATGTGGATGACTGATAACATGGCGGAGGGCAGAGAAAGTATAGATTTACTGAAAAATAGATGTTGCAAGCAGGGGGTGTTAAATTTCTTCCTCTAAATCATTGTTTAAAAGGACAAGCTTAGATTTCTGCTTCGGAATGAAAACCCTCAGTGTTAGAAGAGAAATTTTTTAAATCACAGGTAGTTGGCATTTTGGACATTTCATTGCAAAACCTTAGTGATGTAGTTACGTCTGGCTCATCTTGCAATAAGATGGCATGACTACCCTTGCTTTTAATATCCTCCACACGGGATACCTCGGTGATTTCTAATTTAAAGAAAATGAATCCTTTACCGACAGCTTGATAATCTTCCCCATGGGAACAACAGAAAAAAGTCTCTTGTTCCTGGCCCTCGATGAGCATCATATAATAACCAGCTTCTTTAAGTGGAGTAAATAAATCTTTATTAACAAAGATTACATATTATGTGCTTCTATATCGCAGTCTTCAAGAAGAACCTTTTAACAACATGAATAAATAAGCCATAATAGGTTTCTTGGCCTTTACCAAGCAAAATATCAAGAACTTCTTTCTGCAAGGGCAGAGGTTAAGTGACTCCTTTATTTACTAATGATAAAGTTAATTGTGTGAAACCTAATTCTACTGGGCTAGAAAAAGGATTTGTCTTTTAACTAATTCCTGGTCCTCACAGCGATTTTTTTTTTAAATGTTGCAATTCTTTAAATGAAGTTTACTCTCATCTTGTCCTATAGTTTTAACTAATTCAGGATAACCAAAGAAAACAGAAACCACTGGACATATTCCAGTAAAATGTAAAATGGCTCACTGAGAACAGGAAATAGCTGTTCTTTACTGGAGATGCTCAGAGTAGTAGTTTCAATATCCATTAATAGTAAACACTGTGTATTATCTCTTAAATCGGGTTGAACTAAGCGAGTGACACAATTCTGCAGCTAATTATAAAATAGCCTACATTATAGAAGAATTAAAAACAGCAAATGAATCATCTGGAGAGCTGCCATGGCCGTTCTAAAATTCTACCCACACTACATGTGAATTTTAATATATAATTTTAATTACGCAATTCTTCCCAGCAAAGCCTTCTCATTACTTAGGCAGTGTGTGTGTGTGTGTGTGTGTGTGTATGTGTGTTTCCTTTACCTTGATTACAAAGTCAGACCATTTTAGCTGAAATTAAAAATATCTGTGTATTTATAGAGAAAACAGAGGGCTGTGTTTTGATAAGGCCTCTTGAGGAGGAGGGCAAAACGTAACCCTGTAAGAAAGAAAGGCTGCCTGGTCTTCGTATCAGACGCCAGCTAACAAAATCCTAAGAGGGTTTGTTACATGAGCCAGTGGGCTGAGGCAACCTTTAACATGCAGGAAACTGGAGTTAATTAAACTGTTACCGGGATCCTATCTGTCAACCTAGCTGTGTGTTCTACCCCCAAGTCCATTTACATTTTAGAATTGAAAAAATGTTCTCAGGACTGTTGATAAACCGTGTTTACTGTCTCTATTGATTTGCTACTTTTGCATAACCTTAATGTTTTAATTATCTTCTAGTATTTCTTGAAGGCTCTTCTCTAGCAGTTGCTATCTGATTAGACTTTACTGGCAATTACTAAACACTAGGAGTACACCTTCTAATGGATTAATCTACTTCAAAGTTACGAGATAAGTGCAGGAGCGAAACCGCTAAGAAAAAATGATGTTACGTTGCTGAAAGGCTATTTTCCAGCCACGATTGTGCTTACTGTAGAGGAGACATACTCAGATTATTTGCCTGCTTTATTCATTGGAATGCCTCAGGGGGGATTATTTTACATATAGCCTGTCAGAAAGAGCATGCACCAGGAGGCCATCAATTGGATAATTAAGATACACATTTAACACCTGGTGAGTGCACATTCTGTGAAAGACCTAGTGCCAGACCTTTTTCTAATATAAATATTTTTATTGAATGAACTTTTTATTTGTTATAGCCTATATGAAAGTTGCACACGTGTTTATTCATTTACCTAACATTTCTTGAGTGTTTGCAATGTACATGGCACTGTGCTAAGATCTAAAGACACAGACCACCTCCTGATCTTGGGGCAATATTTAGAGCAGTTTACACAAGAAGAGTCAGAGTCACAGGGAGGTTTCATAATTAGCCTTGGGTCACAGAGCCTACAAGTGGATTTCCAACTTAGGCTGTATGATTCCAGAACTCTATAGCCTAGCCCCTGAGTAGCACCCTACGCAATATATTTCAATAATGGATCCTGAATGCCATTAAAAGAAGAATGATGAGCCCCTGTTACACTTTTAGCTTTTTCATATCCAAATACTGGCCCAGAGCCTTAATTTGATGATGCCATTGTGACAGGTGTTTCTCAAATTCAAAATAACTCCAACCTTATTATTAATATTATAATATTAAAGTTGATGTACACATAACCGTATTTCAAGGAGCTTGATCATTCTGAATGGGTTTCCATCAGGGGATATTGTAAGGAAAACAGATGAAGACTCAAATAATTTATATCCTGTCTTCTCTTTGGAAGCAAACAACACATGATCCTGAATTCTCTGATTTGTCACTAATGCCTTAAAGACAAACATTAATGTTAGGAAACAGTATTTATTTACCCAGGGTTTGTTGTTGTTTAAATAGACCTGATAACATTTTCCCCAAACACTCCATAGGGAATCTTGAGTGACCTTCCATTCATTTATTTTAGTTGTGTATTTGACGGGAAAGGAAAACCATGATCTTGCTTTTTTGTTAATTTTTTTAATGTCTATTTCATTTATTTTGAGAGAGAGAAATAAAGCGTGAGCAGGGGAGGGGCAGTGATGGAGGGAGAGAGAGAGAATCCCAAGCAGGCTGTGTACTATCAGTTCAGAGCCCAAAGCAGGGCTCAGACTCACAAACCATGAGATCATGACCTGAGCTGAAATCAGGTCAGACACTTAACTGACTGAGCCACCCAGGCACCCCAAACAATAACCTTTCTGTTACAGGCAGAGGAGTCAGAGCCACTAAGGTTCTGGCCCCATATAGGATCGGACACGTCGTACTCACTAAGTCACATAAGCCACCGCTTACCCTCTCCTATTCATCCATCTATCTATCTTGTATTTAGTAAGCAAAGCAGAATAGCATAGTATTTCTGAGCACAGACCCTGAAACCCAGCTGCTAGGATTCTCAAAGCTCTGCTTCACTCTAGCTACATGATGTAGGCCGGTCAACCACTCAAGACTTAGTTTCTTCGTCTGTGATTTGGGGATAATATGTATATGAAATATAATTTATGGTGAGGATTAAATAAATTACTAATATAAATTAATATAGGTAAAGGATTTGGAAGAGTGGCCCTTATATGGCAAGCACAGTATAGTTGTCACTGTTGTCATAACCGTCAGGAGTAGAACAGTGTCCTGGGGCACTGTGGTAGCCCGTAGATAATACTCGATGCAAATAGTCATATAACTTTGGTCTACTGAGTGACTTGCTGAATATCTAACAACAGTATTAACATGACCTATTCCTTCATCCCACACTCTCATATATTTTCTTTAATTTTCCCAAGCAATACTTACGGGGAGTGTGGCTGAAAACAAAGATGATCCTGAGTGAGTTGTTGGTCTAGAGCAGCCCATTTCCCAGGCCCTTCAAGGGTCGCCCTGGGTATGATTGGCATGTGCTCCCCCACCTAAAATCAGTGCCATGGCAGCATGCAATCTTCTCTGCCACTCTTGGGCCAATTGTTCATGTCTTTTCAAGATAATATTAGGCTCAGCTGAGAACTTTTGCAAAATCTATACATTCTCCCAGGAAAACACCCATCTCTTTGGTCTTGTTCATGGACTACAGGCACAAAAGCAGCAATCACTTATTTAGCTTTCAGTATGGATTTGTCCCAAAAGAAAAAAGAGACATTCATTTTTTTTTAATCAGCAAATCTCGTTCTGTTAAAATTATCAATGCCAGAAAAAAACTACAGTTACTCACAAATGCAAAGGAAACTAACAGGTAGTATAGAGGAGGAAAAAAGTCTTTTCCTCTACCCATCTCAGGTTCTCTGAAAATTAGACTGACAAAAGACAACAGGAGACAAACAAATAGAAGTTGATTAGTATGTGTATCACATATACACCTGGGAGTACCCAGTGATGAGTAGTAACTCAAAGGAGTGGTTAGAACTTCAGCTTATATAGCGTCTTAACAAAACAACCATGAAACAAGATGTGTAGAGAAGTAACAATACAAAGGAAAAGGACTTTGAGCTTGTAGGGGGAGCAGATTGTAGGAAGGTAAACATGGGGGAAAGTAATGATAGATGAGGGTTTTAGCAAGATTTTTTTACATAGATATCTTGGGTGCTATCTCTGGGTTGATAGAGGTCTAGAGTTGTCTCCAGTAACTAACTTCTGTCATTGCTGGTAGAGAGGGGAGTGCAGGAGACATCTTTACAAATTTATGTCATGGTTTTATATAAATAAGGGGAGGGCAGAAACCTCTTCTTTTATCTGCTTCTTCTCAGTTGCCTGCAGCTCAAAATGATCCTCATGTCAAAGTGGCATATTTGGGGGAAACATCCTCAAATCCTTACGTCAAAGTGGCATATCCTGCTACTCTTTAGCAGGCTGTGTCTGCTTCATCCTCCATAAGTAATTGATTATCTCTGCAACAGCAGTGATCCAGGACAAATAGTAGGAATGTTGGACCACAGTGCTTCAGTGACAGCTCTTCATACGTATGGATTCAGTAATGCACTTACTTTGGTGCTCAGCCTCCCCCAGGAATTTCAAAAGAAGGACCAGTTCCCTCTCCTCCTGGTCTGCCCAGGGCCCCAGATCTTCTTCTTTGGTACTCCATGCCCAGCTTCATCCTTAGGAGTTACTACAACGTACAGAATATAGGCCCTTGAACCCACTTCCTCCCTCTGTGTCTAATTCTTTACTGGCCATGGTAGGACATGATGTAATCTGTTCATAGCTGTTTTATGTGTGTTTTGGAGGTTTCTTGTACTTTAATAGTCGTGTGCTTTTTAAAACATACTTAGAAACACATCTCAGTGTGTTTCTGTCATATCAGAACTATAATTTCTTAGATATTCTTGCTTGGGAAAAGCTCAAGAAAACAAAAATAAATTCAAGGTATACAATTAAAAATAGGCACAGGCGGCATATGAAGATAATACACAAATGTGTGATGTTCAAGACTGTTGTTCTTCCCTGACTTTATGGTGGACACAAGATTATGACTAAGACCAAAAGTATTATTCTGCCTGTTTTGTAACGGAAGAAATTAATTATGGAAAAGAAGAAGTGGTTTCTATTAACACCCAAATGTAAACATTAAATATTAGCTGCTTCATTAAAACTTTTTTAACAAACATTAATGAAATGATACAAATAGAAGACCGATGCTTCCCCTGACTTGTTTTGTTTGCTTAGGTTTTGCTTTCATTTTTAAAGGGGAATGATTTGTTGCATTGTTGGGAAAAGCGCTGCCAAGCCCCTGCAAGCAGGGGTCTGTCACATAGGCCTGAGAGTCGTCCCTATGCTACGGGACGACATCGTAAAACCCTGCAGGAAAATGGCCCATTGAACAGACATACAAACAGTTAAGGGTTTTCCTCAGTACTTAACTTGTAAGGCTCTGCCTTATGCCTCTGCTGCCACTGAATTAAAATCTCTTATTTCCACAAGGGTGAGAAGAGAGAGATAATTTCGGTGAATCTTGGTAAATTTGCATTTGCAATTTGCAATCAGTTTGGATTTCTCACTAGTGATTTGTTAGTAACTGTATTTTACATAGCAGAAGGGGAAAAATTCATCCCAGGGGAGGTGCTAAAGCGGGTAGGGACAAAGGTAGTTAAGGTACTAGTTAAGGTGGAGACAAAGAGGGAAGTCACCAAGTTTTCCTTTCTGTTAATTCTTTAAAGGCAGTGTAGAAGAACCAGAAGAAGGGTGACACTCCTCTTAGATCACCTTGCCTGTTTTTAGTTAATTTTGAGTTAGGACTGAATAAGGAGACACCGGTTAGAACTGGGCTTCGAGCAACTCATTTTGTAACGATTTTGTCAGGAGCTGGCCCGAGGTCCATGTTCCTCAACTTGGACACTGCCCACGGGCACGGAGCCGTATGTGGTCACACAGTTAACATACACCTCTTATTGAAGCTCAGATTAGCATGTTTGTCATTTTCAATCATTTTTATATCAAAGTAAACAGGAGCAGATACCAGAATTGAAAATAAATTACTCGTGATTTTTTTAAAAGATAAATCACCACATCTGAAAAAAACTGTGAGCTTTTAACTGGTCTCTTGAGGCTAACCTCCCCTCTACCCCCTGCAGTTCCCATGGGCACACACCCCTTCTCTCTCCTCTCTGCTCACAAGGACTTGGGTAGAAACATTTGAGAAACTCTTTGGCTATCTCAGGTGCTTCTAACTGCCTTCTCCTAGTCCTTCCTCCTTCTTGCAACCTGGCGCCCTTGGCCTTGAACCAGGGCTTGCAAAACCTTTGGAAGGTCCATAAAGATATCCTGAGCATCTGCAAGGACCTATATTTAAGGAACTCCTCCTTGGAGCTTTCTCTCCACCACATAACAAAGCTCAGATAGCAGTCTTTTCTCTCTACTTCAACATGAATTTAATTCTCTTTCCTCTTGAGCCTCACTTACATTTTCCACTTTATCTTTTATCAAAGAATTGAAGACTTTGTCCCAATTAAAGAGATTTTGGCTCCCATAGGCAAGAGAGAGGAGCTGCTGCTGTGCATACCCAATTGCCTAAATAGCCCCTTTGCTGGCACTCCCTTCCCCTACACTCCAGAACATTACTCTGAAGGAAAGCTCATTGTTTAGCAGCGGGCTTAAATTTGGATTTCTGTCCTGCTTTACCAAGATAAATGCAAACTTCTTGACCTTCAGACTGTCCTCTCTGCCCATCTCTTATTCCTTGGGTTCAAAGACTATCCCAAATGAACTTGACTTGTTCTAGTTGGTGCCTCAGCATAACTCATGAGGCACAGTGTCCATTAAATATTCATATTCTGCTCCTGGGGTGATCATTACTATTCCAGATCAGAACTGTTCCAATGCATTTAAACATCAGTATTTCTCAGGTTAACTCATCATGCACCCATTCAGGTAGGCGATCATATAGCCAGTCTGTATATATGCCAGGGTCTCCCCTCCTCTGCCAAAAGGGGTGATTCCTTAGCAGTGAGAAAATTGGGATATGCTTTTCTTTATTTTTAACTACAAACATGAATTAGACGCTTGGCACACGTTAATGATTTTTAAAACGTCTTTTTTTTTTTTTTTTTTTGTAATTGAATCTGTCACAGTGTCTTCATCACCATGCCAACTGGAAGGACTTTGCTGTTCCCTCTGATAGGAAAGTTGAAAGCAAGGACTAAAAAGAAACCATATTTATTGACATTTTGTTACCATAGTGGAGGGAGCAGGAAACAGTTTGGATGTATTAACGAGCAAGTTGTGAATGCAGAAATGTCAGACCTTGTTATGTATTGGCTCTGGGGTAAGAACGGTGACACAGAACACTGGTGACTTGGCTGTCTTGGGCTCAGGCTCAGAGGCCAACTGTGTCCATACTCAGTGCTGCGAGGAAATGTTTCTATGGCTTGGTTACAAATCAGCCGTCCTCTGGCAAACTTGCCCAGAACGGGATTTAACCAGCTCTTGTTCCAGGGTCTTTGTCTTTTTTGCTTGCCCAATCATTACTCTTGATTTTCCTTTTGATTTTTTTTTTCCAAGTTCTGTCTTTCCCAAGGGATGTCTGTCAACAGACCCTCTCTAGGTCAACCTTGTTACTTGTACCTGACGTGAGGAAACTTCACCTCCCCTTCTGTAGCCCTCCCCATACTCTACTGGAAGTCTCACTGCCACCCCGTTGTCACAAACCCAGCTGATGGAGTAGCCGACTTCTGTGCTCAGGACTGAGAGCTAGAGGTGTGAATCTGGCAGCAAGGACTAGGAATGCCTGCCCTGTGGACAGCACCAGTCTCCATCCGCCTCTGCTGTCCAGGCTCACTCTTCCTCCACGTCTACCCTCCCCATTCCCAACAGCATGCAATGTTGTGTCTTTGGACTTGACAGGGCTTCAGAATTAAAATGCATGCACCATTGTCAGGGAAAGTACAGGACACGGAGAAGGATGACCTATGTTCATCACCTTCCGCTTCCCCAACGTTAAAAGGCACAGCATTTTCTAACAAAGATAATTTCTGAATACTGAGCTCAGATGCCTTTTTACATACCAAGCATAGAACACAACAGATAAAATTTACACGGAGCATTTGTGTCTATAAGTCGTGAGAAATTTGAGAAATTAAGAAGGCTTCCCCCCACCTTCCTTTCTTTCAGAAAGCATGTGAAAGCATTCTTTTCCTACTAAATGGATTTAGTCTAACTGCCTAATTCATTATGCTAAAACCATGAAGCAATTTCCTGTTCAAAGCCCGGCTCACAGGCTCTCTGTTGTCAAGTATTTGAATTTCAGATTAGAAATGTGTTCATTTGGATAGCTTGAAAGGAAAGCTTTGTTGTCAGCTTGGCTTTATGTTCTGCCAGAAGCCAAATCCCTCCTCTTCAGCAGTCACTAGCAAAATACCAGACCTCGACTCTGGATCCAGTGTCTTGAAATAAACACAAACATTTCTGGCCTCTGTGGTCCAAGCTGTGGTTACTTGCCCTAATAATGCAGTCTTCTCAGATGACCGTTTCTGACACATAGAGGAAATATTTAGGGTCTGCACTTTGGTCCACCCTTACTTTTATAGCGCCATCGCATATGACAAACTGTAAAAAAAAAAAAAAAAAAGTGTATATGTGTCAGAATATCCTCGAGAGTAGATTAGCTCTCTTAGTAACTGAGCCGTTTGTGACAGAGCAGTGACCTGGATGGAGGGCTGCATTTCTTGTCAACCTTTGATTTGTCACTAGCCATCACTGATGCTGTGTAACACTGTCACAGCCACCTGCCATCACTTGTGACGGTTTCCCCTTACTGATCTTAGAAGAATAGAGATGGTGGCTTAGAAAATCAGAAGTCATGATTTTGAGCTGGAAAAGAAAAAAATGAGCGCGAGGGAGACAAAAGTGGCCTGATACACCTGGAGGGAAAAAAGGAAATAAACACTTGACTGGCTAATAATCATGGAGCTTCTGACCTGTTAGAAATTGAGGCAACCTTTTCTTATACAAATTTTGCATTTTTGAGCCAGCAAGATTCTACAACATTGTCACCGTTTGCCACTATGATTCCACCGTGACCATCTAAGTAGCATTAATTAATAAATATTTATGGAGACTTACTGTTTCCAGTTATCAATATAGTGCTCATATCTCATAGCACCATGTGGTATTTTGGGTTGTCACTCATATAATGACGAATGTGTGTTTGGTGTTTTACAGTTTACAAAGTGCTTGTCATTAACATTCCTTCACTTGTATTCTCTCAGATGCATCTTTTTTTATAATCCTTTTTTTTTAATTTTTCTAATGTGTATTCATTTTTGAAAGAGAGGGAGAGACGGAGTGTGAACAAGGAAGGAGCAGAGAGAGAGAGACACACACAGAATCCAAAGCAGGCTCCAGGCCCTGAGCTGTCAGCACAGAGCTTGACGCGGGCTCGAACTCACGAACCGCAAAATCATGACCTGAGCCAAAGTTGGATACTTAACCAACCGAGCCACCCAGGCGCCCCTATAATTTTTTTTAATTTACATATGATTGATATACAGCGTTATAACACTGTCAGGTTTATGACATCATGGTTCCGTATTTGTATATGTTGCAAAATGGTTACCACAGTAAATCTCGTTAATGTCTGTCACTTCACATAGTTACAAATTTTTTGTGTATGATGAAAACTTGTAAGATTTACTCTCTGAGCAACTTGAAATATGCAGTGCAGTTTCATTGTAAACAATGTGCTGTTTATTACATCCCCATTTCACTTTTTACTCTTAAATTTACTCTTTTACTTCTTTTTGGAGAATAGTTAACACATTGTTAAAATCGTTGGAGGTGCACAACATTTGACAACTCTGTATTATGTTCACGACAACTATAGGTGCCATCTGTGACCATACAGCATTACTGCAATACCGTTGACTGTATTCCCTGTGTTGTACATTTCTTCCCCATCAGTTATTCTTTCCATAACTGGAAGCCTGTATGCCTTACCTCCCTTTATCCATTTTGTCCTTTCCATATACTCCCCTCCCCTATTGAAACCATCAGTTTGTTCTCTGTGTTTATAGTGTTTGTGTGTAAAACACATTTGTTTGTTCATTTGTTGTTTACATTCCACATATGTGTGAAATACTGTATTTTTCTTTCTCATTCTCAATTATTTCAGTTGGCATAATACCCTCTAGGTCCATCCATATTGTTGTAAATGGCAAGATTTCCTTCTTTTTTTATGGATGAGTAATATTCCAGTGTGTATGGACACTTGGGTTGCTTCCATAATTTCACTGTTGTAAATAATGCAGCAATAAACATAGACATACATGTATTTTTTTGAATTAGGGTATTCATTTTCTTTGGGTAGATACCCAGCAGTGGCATTACTGGACCATATGGTATTTCTATTTATAATTTTTTGAGGAACCTCCATATTGTTTTCCATTGTGATTACACCAATTTACATTCCCACCTGGGAAGAGGGTTCCTTTGTTTCCACATCCTCATCAACACTTATTATGCCTTGTCTTCTTCATACTAGCCATTCTGACAGGTGTGATGTGAGATCTCATTGTGGTTTTGATTTCCATTTCCCTGATGATGAGTAATGTGGAGCCATCTTTTCATGTGTCTGTTGGCCATCTGTATGGTTTTCTTTGGAAAAATGTCTGTTCAGGTCCTCTCATCATTTTTAATTGTTTTAGTTGTTTAATCATATTTGTTTTTTGGTGTTGAGTTGCATGAGTTCTCTGTATATTTTGGACATCAGCCCCTTATTGAATATATTTTTTGCCCATCTGTTCACATTCAGAGGGTTGTCTTTCATTTTGTTGATGGTTTCCTTCGCCATGCAAAAGCTTTGTATTTTGGTGTGGTCCCAATAGTTTATTTTTGTTTTTGTTTCCTTTGCCTAAGAAGACATACCTAGAAACACATTGTTACAGCCAATGATATACAAGACATTGTACAGGTTTTCTTCTAGGGGTTTTGTGAGTTTAAGTCTCATATTTAGGTCTTCAGTCCATTTTGAATTTATTTTTGCATATGGTGAAAGAAAGTGGTCCAGTTTGATTTTTTGGCATGTAGCAGTCCTTTCTCCCAGCAGCATTTATTGTCTCCTCCCCCCACCCTATATGTGTTGCCTTCTGTATCATAAATTGACGGTACAATGCAGGTTTATTTCTGGGCTCTCTATTCTATTTCATTGATCTAGGTGTCTGTTTTTGTACGAGTACAATTATTCAGTTATCATAGCTGTTTCAATTATTATAGCTTTGTCGTGTATCTTGAAATCTAAGCTTGTAATATGGCCAGCTTTGTTTTTCTTTCTCATAATTGAATATGTACATTGCTTTGGGTAGTGTGCACATTTTAACAGTATTCTTCCAATTCGTGACACGGTATATCTTTCCATTTGTTTGTGCCATCTTCAGTTTCTCTCATCAGTCTTTTATTGTTTTCAGAGTAGTTGTCTTTCACCTCCTTAGTTAAGTTTATTCCTAGGTATTTTATTCTTTTTGGTTCAGTTAGAAATGGAATTGTTGGGGCGCCTGGGTGGCGCAGTCGGTTGGGCGTCCGACTTCAGCCAGGTCACGATCTCGCACTCCGTGAGTTCGAGCCCCGCGTCAGGCTCTGGGCTGATGGCTCAGAGCCTGGAGCCTGTTTCCGATTCTGTGTCTCCCTCTCTCTCTGCCCCTCCCCCGTTCATGCTCTGTCTCTCTCTGTCCCAAAAATAAATAAATGTTGAAAAAAAAAAAAAAAAAAAAAAAAAAAAGAAATGGAATTGTTTGCTATTTCCTACTTTATTATTAGCATGCAGAGGTGCAGCAGATTTCCGTATATTAATTTTGTATCCTGTGACCTTACTGAATTCATTTATTACTTGTAATAGGTTTTTGGTGGAATCTTTGGGGTTTTCTATGTATAGTATCATGTCAAATAGTGGTAGTTTCCCTTCTTCTTTACCTGTTTGGATGCTTTTTATTTCTTTTCCCTGTCTGATTGCAGGGGCAAGGACTTTCAGTACCATTTTCAGTCAAAGTGGTGAGACTCGACATCCTTGTCTTGCTCTTGATCTTAGAGGAAAAGTTTTCAGTTTTTCACCATTGAGTATGATGTTCACTGTGGGTGTGTCATACATGCTTTTTATTATGTCGAAGTATGTTCTCTTTAAACCTGCTTTGTTGAGTTTGTATCATGACTAGATGGTGAATTTTGTCAACTGCTTTTTCTGTACCTATTGAGATGATCATATGATTTTTATCCTTCACTTTGTTAATGTCTGTATCATGCTGATTGATTTTTAAGTAGGGAACCATTCTTGCTTCCCTGGAATGAGTTCTTTATTTTACAACCAGAAGGTTGTACCTTTTGACTTCACGTCAGCCATTTCACCCACCCCTCTGATAGCCACCTATATGTTCTCTGTATCTCTGCCCTCATTTTCTTTCTTTCTTTTTTTTTTTATTTTGTTTTTTAGTTTCTACATGTAAGTGAGATCGTATGGTATTTGTCTTTGTCTATTCGTTTCACTTACCATAATATCCCCAAGATTACATTGTCACAAATGGCAAGATTTGTTTCACTTTTGTGACTGAATAATATTCCACTGTGTACCTATGACACATTTTCTTTACTAATTCATCCATTAGTGGACACTTCGCTTGCTACTCTATCTTGGCTATTGTAAATATGCTGCACTGAACAACATGTATCTTCTTAAGTTACTGTTTTTTGTCTTTGTTTTTGTTTTTCAAATAAATACACAGAAGGGGAATTGTTGAATCATATGGTGTTCCTAATTTTAATTTTTTGGTGAACTGCCATACTGTTTTTCCAGAGGCAACAACTTTTTATACTCCAGCCAGCAGTGCACAGGATTCCCTTTTCTCCATAGCATTCTCGTATTTCTTGTCATTTCGGTAACAGTCTTTCTAAGGGGTATGAGATGATATCTCATGGCAGTTTTTATTTGTGATTTCTTGATGATTAGTGATGTTGACCATCTTTTCCTGTCCATGTTCAACACCTCTCTGTCATTTTTGGCAAAATGTCTATTCAGAGCCTCTGCCTATTATTTTTTTTAATATGAAATATATTGTCAAATTGGTTTCCATACAATACCCAATGCTTACCCCAACAGGTGCCCTCCTCAATGCCCATCACCCACTTTACACCACCCCCCAACTACCCTCAGTTTATTTTTAATGGATTCTTTGAGATTCTTTGCTGTTGACTTACATGTGTTCTTTATATATTTTGGATATTAATCCCTTTTGAGGTATACAGTTTCCACTTATTTTCTCCCATTCAGTAGGCTGCCTTTTCATTTTGTTGATGGTTTCCTTTATTGTAAACACTTCTTTTTTAGTTTGATGTTGTCCCACTTGTTTATTTTGCTTTTGTTGCCTTTGCTTTTGGTGTCAAATCCAAAAACTCATCACCAAGAGCAATGTCCAAAAGGTTTTTCCCTGTTTTCTTCTAGGAATTTTATAGTTTGAGATTTTACATTTCATTCTTTTTGAATCTCAATATTTGTGAGAAGTGTCAGATAGGTATCTAGTTCTCCCAGCACCATTTATTGCAGAGATTTTCTTTTCTCGTTCAGTGTCTGGGCTCCTTTATTGAATATTAGTTGACCATATGTGAGAGTTTATATCTTGACTCTCAGTACTGATCCACTGGCTTATGTGTCTATTCATAACGCTAGTACCATAATATTAAAACATCTTTGTAATAGTGTTTGAAATCAGGAAGTATAATGCCTCCAGCCATGTTTTACTTTCTTGGGGTTGCTTTGGCTCTTTGGGGGTTTGTACTTCTATACAAATTCTAGTAGTATTTTTTTCCAGTTCTCTAAGAGTTGCCATGGAATTTCCATAGGGATTGCATTAATGCTATAGATGGTTTTCTGTAGTATGGACATATTAAGAATATTAATTTTTTCCAGCCCATGAACATGAGATATCTTCCCATTTGTTTCTCTTTTCTTCAGTTTCTTTAATCAGTGTTTTCTAGTTTTGAGTGTACACATCTTGCGCTTGTTTGGTTAAATTTATTCCCAGGTATTTTATTGTTTTTGATACCTGTGAAAATGGGATTGTTTTCTTTATTTCTTTTTCTGAAAGTTCATTGCTAGTGTATGGAAACACACTGGATTTTTGTATGTTGGTTTTGTATCCTGCAAACTTTACTAACTTTTAAACTTTACTTTAAACTTTTAAACTTTACTAACTCATTTATTAGTTGTAATGGTTTTTTGGTGGGGTCCTTAGGGTTTTCTATATCATGCCATCTGAAAACCATTTCCCTTCTTTTTCTGATTCGGATACATTTTTTTTCTTGTTTTCTTGCCTGATTGTTCTGGCTAGGACTTCTAGTACTACGTTGAGTAGGAGTGGTCAGAGGGGGCATCCTTGTCTTGTTTCTAATCTTAGAAGAAAAGTTTTCACCGTTGAGTATGATATTAGCTGTGTGTTTATCATATATCATCTTTATTATGTTGTGGTACCTTCCTTCTGTATCCAATTTTTTGCAAATTTTTATCAGGAATAGAAGTTGAATTCTGTCAAATGTTTCTTCTGCATACATTGCGATGATCATATAATTTTAACCCTTCATTTTGTTGTTGTATCCCACAGATTGATTTGCAGATGTTTACTATCCTTACATCCCTGGATTAAATCCCATTGAATTGTGGTTTGTGATCCTTTTAATGTTGTTAAAACTCTGCTAATATTTTATTGAGTAGTTTTGCATCTATGTTCATTGGGGATATTGACTTATAATTTTCTTTCTTGTGTTCTCGTCTGGTTTTGGTCAGGGTAATGCTGGCCTCATAAAATGAGTTTGGGATTGCTTCTTCATTTTTTTTTTTGGAAGAATTTCAATAGATGGTTATTAATTCCTCCCTCTTTGGTAGAATTTATTATCTGATCCTACACATTTCTTTTTTTTTTTTTAATTTTTTTAAAACTTTTATTTATTTTTCAGAGACAGAGAGACAGAGCATGAATGGGGGAAGAGCAGAGAGAGAGGGAGACACAGAATCTGAAGCAGGCTCCAGGCTCTGAGCTGTCAGCACAGAACCTGATGCAGGGCTCGAACCCACAAACTGCGAGATCATGACCTAAGCCGAAGTCAGACGCTTAACAGACTGAGCCACCCAGGTGCCCCCGTTTTTTTAAATTTTTTTAAACTTTTATTTTGATCCTATACATTTCTTTATTGAGAGGTTTTTGATTAGTGACTCAATCTCCTTATTAGTAATCAGTCAGTTTGGATTTCATATTTCTTCATACTTCAGTCTTGGTTAAAATTTCTAAAAAATTTTCCATTTCTTCTAGGTTGTCCAATTTGTTGGTGTATAATTGCCTCTTACACTGTCTCTTATATTTCATACTTCTGTGGTTTCAGTTGTAACAACTCTTCCGTCACTTCTGATTTCACTTATTTGAGACTTGTCTTTTTTTCTTGTTGAGTTTAGCTAAGGTTTGTCAATTTTATCTGCTCAAAAAACTAGTTCTTAGTTTCACTGATCTTCCCTGTTGTCCTTTTAGGTTTTTTTCCCTTATTTTTTTAAATGTTTATTTATTTTTGAGAGAAAGACAGAATGTGATCAGGAGAGGGGCAGAGAGAGAAGGAGACACAGAATCCGAAGCAGGCTCCAGGCTCTGAGCTGTCAGCACAGAGCTTGAAGCAGGGCTTGAAGTCATGAATCATGAGATCATGACCTGAGCTGAAGTCGGACATTTAACCAACTGAGCCACCCAGGCACCCCATCTCTTTCGTTTATTTCTGTTGTGATCTTTGTTATTTCCTTCCTCCTACTAACTTTGGGTTATGTTTGTTCTTTTTTTTCTAGTTCCTTGAGGTGTAAGTCAGATTGAAATTATTCGTGTCTTAAAGAATTTAAAGCATTTATTGCTATGGACTTCCCTCTTCCACTTTTGCTGCATTTCATTTTGTGTTTTGGTATATGTATATCTCATTTGTGTCAAGTTATTTTTTTATTTCTCTTTTAATTGCTGATTTTGATCCATTCATTTTTCAGTAGCATGTTGTTTTGCTCAACCTGTTTGAGATTTTACCAGTTTTCTTCTTGTAATTTGATTTTAGTCTCATATCATTGTGTTTGGAAAAGATCCTTGGCATGGGTTCATTATTCTTAAATTTATTGACACTTGTTTTGTGGCCTAACATATCTGTTCTGGGGAATTTTCCTGTGCTTTTGAGAGAAATTCTTTTTCTGTTATTCAGGGATGGAATGTTTTGTCTATATGTCTTAAGTCCACTTAGTCTAATGTTTCATTTAAGGCAAGTGTTTCCTTACTCTTTTTCTGTCTAGATGTGTTTTCAGTGGTGAAGGTAAGGTATTAAAATTCTCTACTATGTTGTTATTCCTATCTATTTCTTCCTTTAGGTCTGTTAATACTTGTTTTATATATTTAGTTGCTCCTAAATATAGCATCCTATTTATGCTAGATGCATAAATATTACGGGTATTGTATTTTCTTTTTTGATTGACCCCTTTGCCATTATGAAATAGAGATTTTTGTCTTTCACGGTTTTTGTCTCTTATATTCCTAAAGTCTATTTTGTCCAAGTGTAGCTAAGTTTCTTTGTTTTCCTTTTGTATATAATATCTTTTACCATCCTTTTACTTTCAGCCTTTCTTTAGAAATGAGTCTTTTGTAGGCAGCATATAGATGGCTTTTAAAAACCTATCCACTATTTGGATAGAAAAATTAGTCCATTTGCCTTTAAGTATGATAGGTATGTACTTATTGACATTTTGTTCATTATTTTCTGGGTGGCTTGTAGTTATTCTATTCCTTTCTTCTTGCCCTATTCCTTTGTGATTCACTGGTTTTCTTCAGTGGTATGTTTAGATATTTCTCTATTTTGTGTATCTACTCATTTTTTTTTTGTCATTACCATGAGACTTACATAAAACAACTTGTATTTATATAGTCTATTGTATGTTAACAACTGATTTTGAACTCATTCTAAAGTGCTGCTTCTTTACACCCAGTAATTTATGTTTTGATATCACAATTCACATCTTATCTTGTGTATCCCTTGTCAAAATTAATATAGTTGTGGTTATTTTACTACTTCCGTCTTTTGACCTTTGTCCTAGCTTTAGAAGTGATTAGCTCATCACTGTTACACTATTCGATTATTCTCAATTTTAATATAGTTTTTAAAATATATTTTTATATAATATTTATAAAAATTAGCTGTACCCATGTGATGTATCCTCTCATATGTTTTCCCTTTATTAATTGACACCCTTTCATTTCAGCTTAAAGACGTCTCCTTAACAGTTCTTGTAGATGTATAGTTTTAGCTTTTGCTTGTCTGGTAAATTCAGTGTCTCTCCTTTAATTCTGAATGACAGATTTGCCAGGTAGAATATTCTTGGTGAAAATTTCTTTTCTTTTAGCACTTTGAATATATCACATTCCCTCCTCTCCTGCAAAGTTTCTGCCAAAAGTCTGCTAGTAGTTTTCTGGGGGTTCCCCTACACATTACAAATAAATTTTCCCTTGCTGCTTTTAAGAGTCTCTCCATGTGTTTACTTGTGTAGACTTTATTTATCTTGTGTCTTGATGTGGGTCTCTAAGTGTCCATATTATTCGAAACTCTCTGGACTTCTTGGATCTGGATGTCTTTTCCTTCTCTAGGTTAAGGAAGTTGTCAGCCATTATTTCTTCAGATAAGTTTCCTGCTCCTTTCTCTTTCTCTTTTCCATCTGTGACCTTTATTATGTTACTGCTGATGCTTACGCTGTCTTCATCTCTTTTGTTTTGTTTTCTTTCTGCTGCCCTAATTGGGTGACTTCGACTGCCCTTTCTTTGAGTTCACTGATCTGTTCTGCTTCATCTAGTCTACTGTTAAAGCCCGCTGGTGTATTTTTCAGTTCAGTTATTTTATTCTTCAGCTCATTGACTTGTATCTGGTGGTTTCTTATATTTTCTGTTTCATGTTTGAAATTCTCGGTTTTCAATTATCTACTCTTAACCCAAGTTCAGCAAGCTACTCTAGGAACGTTATTTTAAGGAACAATATTTTGAACTCTTCATCAGGTAAACGACTTATCTTTATTGCATTAAGATTTTTTTCTGAGGTTTTACTTTGTTCTTTCATTTGAAACATAGTCCCGTGACTTCATTGGGTTTGATGTTCTTTGTTTTGATGTACTAGAAAAGAGCCACTACTCGTAGTCTTGAGATAGTGGCCTCATGTAGTAAATGAACCTCATTGTTCAAACCTGCCATAGCTCTTGGTTGTCTCTCAAACCTTTGGGATTGTCCAAGGAGCTAATTTTATTTTTCACGGCCCTCCGTATTTGAAGGTGTGCCACAACTTATCAGTGTCCCAAAGGGGAGGATCTCAGTTAACACCTGATTAAAAACTACACCCTCAACAGCAGCTTTTAAAGAATGTAAATATATATAGTCTTGTGGAACTGCAGGCGTAACCCCCACTGGCCATTAGAATCTGGCAATCTAAAAGTATCCCCAAATGGCAGGTGCACATATCGGGGTGCCAATATGTCTCTAGCTAGGGACCTAAAGCAGAACAGACGGTGACATCAAGATGGCGTTCACTGGCCTCCATCCCCAGAGAGCATCTCAGTAGGCTCCTGGATAAGTTCCAAACCAGAATCCTGCTCCTTAGGCCAAAGCTCCAGAAGAAGCAATTAGGCCTCTTCCACAGAAAGACTAAGAGTGTGTTTTAATCTGTTATTGGTGCCCTGCCCTGGAGGTGGTGGCCAACCCTGAACTTTGTTTGTTATGTTCCCATGAGACCCGTGACTGTAAGCCCTGCTGAGGTCTAGAGCCAGCTGACTAGGGGCCATTTCCCTGGGCAGCAGTCACAACAACTGGAGCACCAGACATAAAAGCCAGGCTATCAGGCCTGGGTGACCCCCCCCCCCCCCCACACACACACACATTGGGAGACACTGGAACTCTGGAGCATGGTGGACAAAGGACAGGAAGATAATGCCTACCCTCTAGGGTCACTGAAGAGGGGTATAGTATGCCCTCAGATGTGGGTTTATTTAGAAGCCAGCCTTGCTGGCCACAGCAAATAAGATCTCTTTCAAGGAAAGACAGCATTTCAGTTTGCTGCCTCTTGCTGTGTGATGGGAATGGTAACCACTTAACTCTTTCTCCATTTGTTACCATCCTGGCGGGCTCTTGAGCATAAGACCCATTGGCCAGCTGTGCAGGGGACACCTGTCAGTGTTCCCTGGGCTAGAGCTGCAAAAATCAGGGTGCCAGACAAGGAAGCACCTTTCAGGGAAATACTGGTGATCCAGAGTGAGGCAGAGGGACAGTGTAAATAAGGTGGCCACTGGCCTCTATCCCCAGAGCCTATTTCTGGAGGCCTCTAGATAGGTGGTAAGCAGATGCCTGCCCCTTATGTGAATGCTGTAAGATAAGCAAATAAGCCTCTGTCGCAAAAAGTGGGCATTTTTTGGTCTGCTGCCTCTGTGCTGTGCTCTCAGGCCAGTGAGTCCATGCGTAAGTCCCTTAAGAACTGCTTCTCAGGGCACCTGAGTGGCTCAGTCGGTTGAGTGTCTGACTTTGGCTCAGGTCATGTCTTGTAGTTGACGAGTTTGAGCCCCACGTCGGGCTCTGTGCTAACAGCTCTGAGCTTGGAGCCCGTTTCGGATTCTGTGTCTCCCTCTGTCTCTGCCCCTCCCCTGCTCATGCTCTGTCTCTCTCTGTGTCAAAAATAGGTAAACATTAGAAAACAAAATTAAAAAAAAAAAAAGAACTGCTTCTCAGTTTGCTGCACTCTCATGGGTCTCCAAGACAAAAGCCCTCTAACAATCAAAGTTCAGTGTTTCAGGGGATCACTTCTCAGGTGCAAGTCTTAAAAGTTATGGTGCCCAATGTAGGATTCACACCCTTTGCTCCTCAAGTAGAAGCTTGGGGTTTTGACCTCCCTCCCAACTGTGGATTGCAGGCCACGGGTAGGGTTTATGATATGATTGTGTTAGTGTCTCCTACCTGCCTCAGTGTGGGTTTTTGCATTCACCCATTGTATAGGAGTTGGCTGGCTAGTTTGGCAGGGAGTTATCCCCCTAGTTTGGTGTGTCCATGGGGGAAGGTAAGTTCAGGATCTTCCCATCTTACCGCCTGGAACTGGAACCCTATCAGATGATTCTTACTCATATTTGGTAAGCGAAGAAACTAGCTGTAATAGTTTATCGCACAGATAGAATTAAGTGGCTGAGGGAGGAGTTTTAAACACAAAACTTTGGCTCTAAGTTTTATTAAACCACCCTGATTCTGATAGTGATCTCAGCTCCCGAATGGAGTTCAGCTATCACCATATCCTCTCTGTGGTGGTGTTTTTATTTTGAGGACAAATGTGATAGAACCTTTAGCCTTGCATCCATTTGTTTTATGTCAAATGATAGAATGGAGGGATTCTAAGTAATTTTAGTATAATCATTGCCTCCAGTTTGAAAATAGTTGTATTACTTTTCTAGGGCTGCCCTAACAGGTGGTTTAAACCACCAACGTATATTTTCTCATATTTCTGAAGGATAGAAATCCAAGATCAAGGTGTCCAAAAGATTGGTTTCCTCTGAGACCTCTCTTCTTAGCTTATAGATGGCTGTCATGTACGTGTCTGTGTCCTAATCTCTTCTTATAAGGACACCTTATAAGACACCTAATCTCTTCTTATAATCATACTGGATTAGAGTAGACTCTAATGACCTCATTATAATTTAATTGCCTTTTTAAAGACCCTGTCTCCAATACTGTCAGTCATATGCTGAGGGACTGGGGGCTAGGACTTAAACATGCAAATCGGATGGGGCACACAGTTCAGCCCATAACACTAGGCTGCATGTGGATTTAAACTACAAACCAAATTGAGCTATGCTAAAGAAAAGTAGAGCATTTGTCCTGTCTGCTGATAGAGAATACTAGTCAATGGACTGATCTATTGTGGAAATGATCCAAGCTTTACACAAGGAACAGAAAATTTAAATGAGGGGAGAAATTCAAGACAAGAGTTATGAGGGTTCTAAAGGAAATACAATTGAAAGAAAGGAACAGTTACTCTCAAAGCATGACCCACATCATGGCCTTGGATTTCCTTGTAACCCTTGACCTATTTTATTCTCCTTGGTCATTTCTGGAGCTTATTTATTTTCCAGAATTGGCAGTTGAAACTACAGGATTTTTTGAAATGAGAATTATGATGCAAATTATGTTCCAGTCCAAAAAAACTGTATGCTGATTCAGTATTACAGTTTAATTCTGAGTGTTAACCCAGAACCTGACACATTAATCATTTAAAGACACCTTTTGGAAAAAGATTATTCCTACCACAAGAAATGGCCACTTTCAGGCATAGTTGTTGTTACAAATTTCTGTGAAGTTTCCAATAGGTATTCTATTCCTGTGTCCTTCATTTTCTCATTGTGTAGTCTTTGAACTACTTTTCTTTCCTGAGTTACTCTGATTTTAGTCCTTAAGGTTTTGCTTTGTTTTTTGTTTTTTTCCTTCTGCAGAATTAAATGGTTTGGTTACTTGAACTCCTGAAGTCATCTATGCTCCCTTGATTTCCAAGACTGACTGACCATGAAGGCAGTGCTCACCGTATTGTGTCCCTCCCACTCCGCAAGCCTTTCTCATTTCCCCCTCCCCTCCCAGAACCCTTCACTCCCAGAGCTGTTCCATTGAGGGTTTACATCCTATAAACGCGGCATTTGTAAAAACCTCATTTTTATTTTCTCTTGCTATTAATGCTTAATCTTCCAGAACTTTGTCATCCTTTTCCTCTTTGATGGCCGCTGTCTTAAAAGCAAGCAACCTCACATCTCTCTGTCTCTGAATCCTTTTCCCTGTATGATCCCTGGCTAAGAATTGTTAGGAGTTGGAGAGACACAAATGAAGCGGCAGCCATTACTCTCTGCTGCTGCCTGTGGTGAATGGAACTAGCTTGTCCTCCTTGTCCTCAGCTTCGTGTCCAGCCCTTCCTCATGAGTGGCAGTACTGCTGACCCATAGCAGCCCCAGGCTCCCCACCACACGTTTGGCTGAATACCCCACAAGCAGTTGGCGCCACAGATGGTAGCTTTCCTTAGGCTCTTCCTCACCTTCCCCTTATGGTGCTTCCTTTCCCTACTGGGAAGCTGGACATGCCCGCTTCTCAAATTCCCCTGCAAGCTCTGACTTGTCCGCCTGCCCCAGTGTTTCTGGAAAGGCGCTGGTGACGTTCTCTGGTCCTTCCTTTCTCTCTTCCTCATCCTTACTTCCCTAGCTTCTCTGACAATCCTATAAGGTCTCATTCCTGTCAGGTGCCTTTATTCCGTTATACGCTCCTACACCTTCCCCTACTGAATGCCAGTGGGTTCAGTAGCACATCTAATGAATGTGCCCTTTCTTGATGAGCTGTGTCAGAGAATGTTGTGCTGTCTCAGCAAGTGACAGAGGTAGGGGAGATAGATAATTTTACTTCAGCTCTGTTCCCTCACCCCTTTGTTCCTTGTGGCCAGATGTACTGATTTAGGATAAAATCAACTGGTGGAAGTCATGCGTGTTTCAGTGGCCGCTGAAAAGGCTTTTCGTTCATCTGATTATAACAAAGATCAAAGCAGGGACTACTTTTCGACTGCCTCGGCCAACTAAAATAATGTCTCTGTTGAAGATTAATGACCAGAGATCACACTCTGGACCAGCTGAAATGAATGATAAGTGTCCTTCATATCATTAGCAGTATAGGTTCTTAACCTGTGCATGAAAAACACAATTTAATATATTTCGCCTCGTGACCCTGTCCATTTCTAGAATTTTGAGATACTCCCCTATTCCTAAGGAAAGTTTTCTCATTAGTAAACCAGGCTTTTAGCCAATCTTACCTCACAGCTTTTCTGTGCAGACCTGATTTAAATAGAGGGGAGGATCAAGGATGGGGTGAAGGTGAGTTGTACTGAAGTCCAAAGCTGGAAAGACTCTGAAAGTAAAGCTGAGGCATGAAACAGAGAGAGATGAAGCTCGAGGGACCACAAAGCCAGGGTGAGAAGCTCCTCTGTGGCACCCTCTTGAGAATGGGTGAGCGAGGGCAGCTTAGATGGGAGCCCCAAGCAGTGGGCTGGGCTTTGGGCATAGTCCACCATGGGCTTTTATCTCTCAAAGAGTGTGAAAAAAGGACAGACGTCAGTGGAAAGCTGGCTGTGTGCCCTGGGCTGACAGGTGAGACTATCCCCCTCCACGTGTGCTAGCTGACCCGCTCTGCACCCCCGATGAAAAGATCGGGCGTCTGGTCTTCCTCACATTTTACCCCAGCCCATATCCAGTGCGGAAGCTAACCCGTTAATGACAGTCACTAAGTGTTCTTGTCGTGCAGAGATCTGTCCTTGGAAGAGGTACAAGTAAGGGATGTAAGTCAGGTGAGGCTCCAACTCATTGAAGAAGAGAGTCACATACTTTCCAGACCTGTTCAGACCACCGCCTACCCCTTATTTGTGGACCGCCAGCAGCCTTCTGCACTTGCAAAGCATCATCAAACGAGCAAACCTTTTTTGCTCTTAAGTGTTTTTGGAGCTTAATATATTAAAGACCTACAGAACTTGACAAGAGGGGATTAATCCAGATACAAGTCCAATATTGCGTTTCTATAGGTAGAGTTGCCAGGCAACCATCACACTACAATACACAGGACTGTCATTAGGGATCAGCCTGCTTCTCCTGTAACTCCTTTGCTGCCGAACTGAAAAGCAGTGCGGGCACTGATGTCACTTAAAAGCACTGATCTTCCAGGTGCCCTTGCAGGCTAACACCTTCTCTTGCAGCATTTGCGGAATACTCTGGAGCTGGCAAAAATGACTCCATGGGACAGTCCTTTGCAGTACAGAAAATGCGCTCACATGACGAGAAGACGGTGACTGAAAATATAATGCAGATTATTAAACCTTGACATTAGCGATGTAAATTATTTATCATAAATTACTAGAAGATGCCAGGGATCCCACGTGGAGCAGACTAGGTGCCGTCTTATTCATACTCTGGCCGCTGTTCAGCCTCCCTCCCTCCCTGGTAATTTCATCCATACCACTCACAGGATGACAATTTTATATCATAAGAGGTCCCCTGGTAGTGGATATTAATTTATAATGGAAGGGAACAGGAGGGAGGATTTTTTTGTGTGCTCTTTCCCAGTAAAACACACAAACTGCTCCCTTGAGGCACATACGGTTATATATTAAAACATTAGTGATGGCACTAGAGTTAATAAGAGATATAATATACAATATAACCGTATACAGTATATATTAAAAATCACAAAGAGATACCATAGATCCTAAAAGAAAACGCCCAGGATCAATTGTCTTGTACACTTTCTTGTGGTTAAAAGACGTATCATCGCTAAAAATATGTAGTGCATTTTCAGTGGATTCACAATTATCTGAGGTCAGATATCTGAAGACTATTTTTTCTTCCAATGAAGCATAAACCATAAAATCTTCCACTGTTGTCTCTAAACCATAATGGAACTGCCAGTAACCAAGGGATGAAATAAATGTTTCCAAAGTAATAGAAAGCATTAAATTAGATTAGTGGTTTCCATATTTCCTTAAATGGTTCCTAGTCCACATGCAAAATATCTTCCATTTGGTTCCTCAAAATGAAAAGTATATAATACAACTATTTCAGGCTATTAAGAAACGATAATGTAGGGATCTATTTAATGGAAGAGACCTTTGGATTTTGATCAAGATCTATCCATAATCTTAACTATATAAAACTAACATTTTAAAAATCTGTCCCGTGTACTTCAAAGATTTAAATATTTCGCTGAACTCATTTTCCGATGGGAAAATAGTGTTCTCTGTTTAGGACTGCAAAAAGCACTTATTCCCAGGCACAAGTTAAGTGGTTTATGAAAGTTTACATAACAAAATAATGGGAGAGTCAAGAACAAACCTGGTATACTTCATTCAAGGCAAGCTATAACTTCCTTAATAAGTCAGAGTTTTTGTCCTGTACAACATGATTCAATATTTGAGTATACTGAGAAATGATCCCCACAAGACATCTGGTTGAGATCTACCCTCTTAGCAACTTTCAAATATACAATACAGTGTTATTAACTATAGTCGCCATGTTGTACATTACATCCCCATGACTCCATTTATTTTACAACTGGAAGTTTGAACCTTCGACCCTGTACCTATTTTGCGCATCCACTATCCACCCTGATCTCTGTATCTGTGAGCTTGGTATTTGTTGGGATTTTTAGATTTCCCACGTCAGTGAGATCATACGGTGTCTGTCTTCCTCTGACTTCTGTCACTTAGCGTAATACCATCAATGGTCCATCTATGTTATCACAAATAGGAAGATTTCTCTGTTTTCATGGCTGAATACTACTCCTGTGTGTGTGTGTGTGTGTGTGTGTGTGTGTGTGTGTGTGTACACATTTTCTTTATGCATACATCCATCGTGGATAGTCTGTTTCCGTATCTTGGCTAGTGTAAATGATGCTGCAGTAAACATAAGGGTGCCTCTATCTTTTCAAATTAGTATTTTCATTTTCTGTGGATACATACACAAAAGTGGAATTATTGGACAATGGTGGCTCTAATTTTAAGTTTTCGAGGAACTGCCATACTGTTCTCCTGGAGGCTACAACAATTTACTCTCCAACCAACAGCGCACGTTGCTCACTTTTCTTCACGTCTTGCCAACACTTGTTATTTCTTTTTGGTAATAGTCATTCTAACAGGTGTGAGGTGATACTTCATTGCAGTTTTGATTTGCATTTTCCTGGTCATTAGTGATGCTGAGCGTCTTATATCTTTTGGCCATCTGTATCTTCACAATATATCCATTCATATCCTTTGTGTGTTTTTGTGTTGCCTTTGCTTTTGGTGTCAAATCCAAAAAATCATCACCAAGACCATTGTCAAATAGTTTACTGCCTATGTTTTCTTCTAGGAGTTTTATGGTTTTAGGTCTTAAATTCAGGTCTTTCACTCACTTTGGGTTAATTTTGTATATGATTTAAGAGAGTGGTCTTAAATGAGTTTGCCCAATACCCCTTCTTGAAGAGATGGTCCCTTCCCCATTGTGTATTTTTTACTTCTTGATCCTAATTAACCAAATAAGTATGGGTTTACTTCTGGGATCTCTTTACATTGATCTATGTGTCTGCTTTTATGCCAGTACTATACTGTTTTGATTAATACAGCTTTGTAATAAAGATTAAAATCAGGGACTGTGATGCCTCAAGGTTTGTTTTCTCCATACTGCTTTGTTATTGGGGGTCTTTGTTACTTCCATACTAAGTTGAGAAGGGTTTTCCCTGTTTCTGTGAAATATACGTTAGAATTTTTTATGGAAATATTTTTTTAATTTTATTTTTTCAATTTACATCCAAATTAATTAGCATATAGTGCAACAGTGCTTTCAGGAGTAGGTTCCTTAATGCCCCTTACCCATTTAGCCCATCCCCCCTCCCACAACCCCTCGAGTAACCCTCTGTTTGTTCTCCATATTTATGAGTCTCTTGTGTTTTGTCCCCCTCCCTGTTTTTATATTATTTTTGCTTCCCTTCCCTTATGTTCATCTGTTCTGTGTCTTTAAGTCCTCATATGAGTGAAGTCATATGATATTTGTCTTTCCTGACTAATTTCACTTAGCATAATACCCTCTAGTTCCATCCACGTAGTTGCACATGGCAAGATTTCATTTTTTGATTGCCAAGTAATACTCCATTGTGTGTGTGTATGTATATATATGTATGTATATATGTGTGTGTGTGTGTGTGTGTGTATATATACATATATACATATACATATATATATATATGTATATACATACACATCTTCTTTATCCACTCATCCATCGATGGACATTTGGGCTCTTTCCATACTTTGGCTATTGTTGATAGTGCTGCTATCAACATGGGGGTGCATGTGCCCCTTCAAAACACCATCCCTGTGTCCCTTGGATAAATACCTAGTAGTGCAATTGCTGGGCCGTAGGGTAGTTCTCTTTTTACTTTTTTGAGGAACCTCCATACTGTTTTCCAGAGTGGTTGCACCAGCTTGCATTCCCACCAGCAGTGCAAAAGAGATGCTTTCTCTGCATTCTCACCAACATCTGTTGTTGCCTGAGTTGTTAACGTTAGCCATTCTGACAGGTGTGAGGTGGTATCTCATTGTGATTTTGACTTGTATTTCTCTGATGATGAGTGATGGTGAGCATTTTTTCATGTGCCGGTTGGCCATCTGGATGTCTTCTTTGGAGAAGTGTCTATTCATGTCTTTTGCTCATTTCTTCACTGGATTATTCATTTTTTGAGCATTGAATTTGATAAATTCTTTATAGATTTTGGATACTAACGTCATTTGCAGATATCTTCTCCCATTCTGTCGGTTGCCTTTTAGTTTTTCTGATTGTTTCCTTCACTGTGCAGAAGCTTTTTATTTTGATGAGGTCCCAATAGTTCATGTTTGCTTTTGTTTCCCCTGCCTCCAGAGACGTGTTAAGAAGTTGCTGCGACCAAGATTAAAGAGGTTTTTGCCTTTCTCCTCAAGGATTTTGATGGCTTCCTGTCTTACATTGAGGTCTTTCATCCATTTTGAGTTTATTTTTGTGTATGGTATAAGAAAGTGGTCCAGGTTCATTCTTCTGAATGTTGCTGTCCAGTTTTCCCAGCACCACTTGCTGAAGAGACTGTCTTTATTCCATTGCATATTCATTCCTGCTTTGTCAAATATTAGTTGGCCATATGTTTGTGGGTCCATTTCTGGGTTCTCTATTCTGTTCCACTTATCTGAGTGTCTGTTCTTGTGCCAGTACCATACTGCCTTGATGATTACAGCTTTGTAGTATAGCTTGAAGTCTGGGATTGTGATGCCTCCTGCTTTGGTTTTCTTTTTCAAGATTGGTTTGGCTATTGAGGGTCTTTTCTGGTTCCATACAAATTTTAGGATTGTTTGTTCTAGCTCTGTGAAGAATGCTGGTGTTATTTTAATAGGAATTGCATTGAATATGTAGATTACTTTGGGTAGTATTGACATGTTAACAATATTTGTTCTTCCTATCCAGGAACATGGAATATTTTTCCATTTTTTTTTGTCTTCAATTTTTTCTCATAAGCTTTCTATAGTTTTCAGTTATACATTAGAATTTTGATAGTAATTGTAGTGAATCTGTAGATTGCTGTGTGTGGTATGGACATTTTAATAATTTTTGTTACAATCCAGGAGTACTGCATATCTTTCCATGTATTGGTTTATCAAGTTCTTACAGTTTTCAGAGTACAAGTCTTTCACCCCCTTGGTTAAATTTATTCTTAGGTATTTCATTCCTGTTGATGAAATCGTAAATGGGATTGGTTTATTCATTTCTCTTTCTCAAGTTGATTATTAGTGTATAGAAGTACAGCATACTCTGGTATATAGATTTTGTATCCTGTAGCTTGACCAACTTTGTTAGTTCTAACAGTGCAAATATATAGTGACAGTTTTACTTCTTTCCAATTTGGATGTCTTTCGTTTGTTGCCTAATTGTTCTGGCTAGGATCCCAATTACTGTGTTGAATAAAAGTGGCAAGAAACCATCCTCGTCTTATTCCTGATCTTGGAAAACAAGATTTCAGCTTTTGCCATTAAGTGTAATGTTGGCTGTGGATTCATCATATACGGCCTCTATTACTTTGAGGTACATTTCTTCTTCTGTATCATTTGGGTTGATTTATGAATGTTGAACCATCCTTGCATCACTGGAATAAATCCCATTTGATCACAGTGCATGATCTTTGCAAAGCACTGTTCATTTTATTCAGTACTTCTGTATCTATGTTCATGAGGGATATTAGCCTGTGTGTTCTTGGCTTTTGATGTCCTTGTCTGGTTTAGTACCAGGATAAAACTGGTTTTGTAAAATCGGTTCAGAAAATCAGTTCCCCCATTCTGTTTTTTTAGAAGAGTTTGAGGAGGATTTGTGTCAATAATCTTTGAATCTTTGTTAGGATTCACCAGTGAAGATACCCCAGCCCTATAGTTTGATGTGTTGGGATGTTTTTGATTACTGAATAAATTTTATTTCTATTAATTGGTGTGCTTAGGTTTTTTTTTTTTTTTTTCTTCATGACTCGGTGGTGGTAGGTTGGATGTGTCTAGAAATTCGTTTCTTCTAGGTTGTCCAATTTGGGGTGTATATTTTTCCTAGCAGCCCCTTGGAGTCTTTTAGATTTCTGTGGTGTAAGTTGTAATGTGTCATTTTTCAGTTTTCATTTTATTTATGTGTGACTTCTCCTTTTTCTTAATGAGTCTATCTAAAGATTTCTTTTCAAAGAACCAGCTCTTAGTTTCATCGATCTTTTCTATTTTCTTTTTAGTCTCTATTTCATTTATTTCTACTAACTTTGAACTTCATTTGTTATTTTTCTAGTTCCTTGAGGTATACATTTAGGTTGAGATTTTTGTTTCTTGATGTAGGCATTTCTTGCCATGAACTTCCCTCTTGGAACTGCTTTTCTGCATCCCTTATGTTTTGATATGTTGTGTTTTCATTTGTGTATGATATTTTTTAATTTCTCGTTTGATATCTTCATTCACCCATTGTTTAGTAGCATGATGTTTAATATCTCCATATTTGTGAATTTCCCAGGTTTTTTTCCTATCATTGGTTTTTAGTTTCATATCATGGTGGAAGATGAAGATATGTTCTCAACCTTTTTTAAGTTTATTAAGACTTGTTTCATGGTCTAAGATCTATCTTGGAGATTGCTATACGTGCATTTGAGAAGAATGTTTTTTATTGCTTTCAGATGAAAAGTTCTGTATATGTTGTCAATTAAGGCAAACACTATTTATTGATTTTCTATCTGGATGATCGATCCATCGGTTAGGGAGGGGTATTTAAGTCACACATTTTATTGTCTATTTCTGTCTTCTTGGTTAATATTTGCTTTACATATTTAGCTGCTTCTCTGTTGGGTCTATAAATATTTTCTCTTGTTGGACTGACCCCTTTATCATTATGAATGTCCTTTGTCTATTACCTTGTCCTTTTTTCTCACTTTAAAAATATTTTCTCATTTATTTTTGTTTACATATAGCTATAGAAACATATGAAGTTTTTTTGAATGTCACTTATTCACTGGTTGCTTAAATTTGTGCTTTTGTTTCCTTATGTGTAAAATGGGTATAGTATTGCCTCATAGAGTTATTGAGAGAACTGGATAAATTTTTTGGTTTTTTGTCTGAAAAGTAGAGCTACTCCATGTTCCTTTTAGTTTCCATTCGTATTGAATGTCTTGTTCTACCCGTTCTCTTTGAGTCTGTGTGTGTCCTTACATCCGAAGGGAGTCTCATGTAGTCAGAATGGAGGTGGGTCTTGTTCTTTATATCAAATCACCCTCTGTCTTTTAATTGGAAGAATTAGTATTTTTACAGTTACATAGGATAGATATATACTGACCGCCATTTTGTTGATGGTTTTCTGACAATTCTGGTATTTCTGTTTCTTTTCCTCATGTTCTCTTCCTTTGTGATTTCATGACTTTCTCTGCAGTGGTATTCATCGATTCCTTTATCTTCCCTTTTTTTTTGGTTATCTGCTATTGACTCTTCAACAATGCAGAGGTTAAAGGCACTGATCCCCACCCCATGCTTTTGACTCCCCCAGACCTTAACTACTCACAGCCAATTGCTGACTGGACATGCTACCAATATTAACATAGTTGATTAACACATATATGAATTCATCTGTGTATTTGCAACCCATGTTGTTCAAGGGACAACAGTATACTTAATTGTAAGTTTTATGTAAGCCTCATTATAAGTGCAATCTATTTTAAGCTGATAATGACTTAAGTTTAAATGCATTCTTAAACTCTTAAAATTTTGCTCTCTCCCATCCACATACTGTATTTTTTCAACTTTTGTCCTCTCATGTTGATACGTGCTTGATAAGTGATTTTTAAAATGATATACATGATCCACCACCTTTGTTATCTCTTGACCTTTAATAGTAAGATTTATGCTTTAATATGTCTTGTTGTTACTAATTAGTGCCATTTCTTTCAAGCTTGTAGAAGTCCTTTTAACATGTCTTACAGGTTTGTTTAGTGGTAATGAAGGCCTTTAGCATCTGCCTAACTCCTAGCATCTGGTGACTCTCTCTGTCCTTCAATTCCGATGACACCTTTGTCTGATACAGTGTTCTTGGTTGAAAGATTTTTTATTTAGCACTTCTAAGATATCCTGCCACTCATTTCTGGCCTGCAAAGATCTGAGAGTCTTTTGTGGGTTCACAGATCTTAACAAGATTTTTCTCTTGGCACTTTTAAGATTCCCTCCTTATCTTTGGGTTCATCTTATTTGAAACTCTCTGGGCTTCCTGGATCAGATGTCCTTTTCCTTCCTGAATTTGGGGTGTTTTCAGACATTATTTTTTCAGATAAGTCTTCTGCCTCTTTCTTTTTTGCTCCTCATTCTGGGAGTCCTGTAATGGGAATGTTGAGTGTCGGTATGCTTGCCTTGTTCCTTCAGTTCCTTAAGCTGTTTTTACTTTTGTTTGTTTTTTCTTTTCTTTTTGGCTGTTCTGATTGGGTGAATTCCACTGCCTTGTCTTTTAGTTCACTGACTTTTTCTTCTGCTTCATTTAATCTGCATGGCATCCCTCTAGGATAATTTTCATTTCAGTTTGGTGTTCTTCAGCTCAGTGACTCCTATTTAACAGCCACTTCTCCCAGTGTTGAAGGAGTGGCCTCCGGTAGGAGATGAACCTCATCTTTCTCTAGCTCTTTATCGTCTCTCAAACCGTTGGGATTTTCCAAACAGCTCATTTTATTTTTAGTCACTATCAGGAGTTGAGGATGTGCCACAGCCTGTCATTACCTGCAGGTGGAGGATCTCAGCTCCTGGCCTGGGGCTGATTAAAAGCTGCTGCCTGAGTGTCAGCTTCCAGGTCATGCAACTATATACAGTCTTCTGGGGCATAAGCCCTGCTAGTCACCTAGAGGTGTCCCTTGGGTGGAATTTGCAAAAACTGAGGCACCAGACGAGTCGAGAAGTTTTCTGGAAGATACCCATAAGCCTGAGCCTGGCTAAGGGAAGATGTATAGCTGATATCCACTGGCCTGTGGTACCTGAGAATGCCTGTGTAGATCCACAGATGTGCGTCAAACCTGAATCCTGACCCTCAGGCCAAAGCTGCATGATAAATTGGACTCTTTCACATGAAAAGGGTGTGTTTCAGTCTGTTGATGCAGTACCCTACGGGTTATAGCCGGCCAAGAACTTCCTTTGATTATTTTAGTCCTGTGGGACTTAGGAAACCCCCGTCCAGCAGAGCTGGGTACCTCCTGGCTGGGAGCCACAAAAAATGAAGGCACCAGACATAAAAAATGGGGTACCAGATGCATGTAAAAGTTCTCCCGGGGGTAGATCCTGGTGCTACAGAATCAAAGCAGCCATAGAGCATGAAAATGGTGCTTTAAAATAAGCACATGAGCCTCTTTCCTCACAGGTCCTGGGGCAGGTGAATGCTGGCCCAGGAGCCCTTGAAGAACTACTTCTGTAGCCTTAGGGACTTAGCAGATGTAAGCTTCATCAGTTTTTTTTTTTTTTAATCTTTATTTTTTAGAGAAATTGAGATCGGTAAGAGTGCAAACATGGGAGGAGCAGAGAGAGGGAGAATCTGAAGCAGGCTCCAGGCTCTGAGCACAGAACCCAACACAAGGCTCCATGTCAGGAACCGGGCATTGGTGACCTGAGCCGAAGACGGACGCGTAACCAACTGAGCCACCCAGGTACCCAAACCCCATTGGTTTTTAAAGTTGGGTGCTAGTCTCAAGAGTTGGGGCGCTTGATGGGCAATTTAAAACCCTGAGCTCCTCAGGAAAAAGCTGTGGACACTGAATTTCCTTCTGATAGTGGCTCCCACAGCCAGGTAGCCTCAGGGTCTCCTACCTACTTCCATGTGGGTGTTTTCTCCTTTGCCCCATGTGTAGGAGCTACTTAGCTAGTATTTAGGTCTTTTTTAGAGCCAACTATTCCTTAGGTGGTTGTAAGTTCATGTCCTTGGGAGGAGGTGAGTTCAGGATCTTGTAGCCATGTTGAACCAGAAATACTATTTTCCAGGTAATAAACTGTGTGTCCTTGACAAATCTGGGCTAGCTGGAAAGTCAGCATTATCATGAGAGTAAATTCGGATAGGCCAATTATACCAACACCAAATTTGGCTACATACAGTATTCTTTCCATTTAACATCTCTGACATTTTCTTTAACATTGCTTAACACACGGTAGTATTTGTTCCTATTCAGTATTTATCCTAGTCAGTGTCATATATACTATGATTGCAGCTGTTTCGTCAACAATGTGATGTGTCCCAAGTGCCCAGCACCAGTCCTCATTCGTCTCCAAAGCCTCCCTATCCCATTTTCTAATGGCGGACTGGTCAAGATCCATTCTGTGCCACACTGGCAACTTCAGACATTCTACGTGGATTCATGGTATTCTCATCCACCGAAACGTTTTCATTTCTTATAATTACCACTGTGATAATAACACCTGCTTCTGGAGATTGATGAGGTCTCTCATCTAGTGTCAGAGAGTAGGGACCCACTGTCTGTCAGCTGCCATTATCAATAATACTAATTATTAATTAAACCTCAAGCATCTTAGACCCTTCCCTCTAAGTTTTAAATGTCCCAAATGCCTCTTCTTTGTCTCCTTGTCTCTACCGTCTCTCTTTTCTTTACATCTGCCCTCAACTGTTGCACTAAACCCGACTTCCACTGCTTTTGCATTTCTGTTCCCTTGCCACTAATAGCTATTTTCTCAAACATGAATTGGATCATGTAACTCCCCTTAAAAATGTCTGTCCATGGCATCAATTTCCAAGTCCTTAGTTTGATATCTAATGCTTAACAAAATGGGCTCAGCCGCCTGGCTTCTTAGCCTCACTAACTACATACAGTCCACAATGCTCCTCAATACTTTTTGTCCTTTGATACCTCAGTGCTTTGGCAAATTCTGCTCCCTGTGCTTGGAGAGCTCAACCTGCTTTCTTTCCTTGGTGTGGTAGTGATTTCCTGTTTTCCCGCATCCCACCAACATCCAGTCTATGTGCTATTCTGTTCTCTCTGGTCCAGGAGGCTGGCTGCTCAGGACTAACTTACTTGCATTGCCTCGCTTTTCCTCTTCTTGTTAAGTCCAGGCAATGGAAACACCTGTAAGAGATCCAAGGACAGGAAGATCCCTTCAGTCCTTGTGGTGGTACTGGATTCCCACTATTTACTGGTACCTTCATTACCAACTATTTGGCTTACCTTCCCAAATAGATAACCCAAAGGTAATCATGAGGAAACACCAAGTTAGGGGGTATATTTCAAAATGTAACTGTTCTCTCTCTAAAAAATGTCAAGCTCCTTTCACTCACTCTTTTCCAAAGAAAAGCCTGAGAAAATTTTCTAGATTTCAGAAAGCCATAGGAGCATACTAACTGAATGTGACTGAATCCTGAAGTGAAAATTACGTGAGAAAATGTTTTCAGGAAATACCTACTAATATATTCAGGGACACAGCTGCTTGGGTCTATGAATTACTCTCCAATTGTTCAGGAAAAGTGTAGATATATAGATATAGATATAATGTGTGTGTATACATATATCCTATAATTTCCCATTACCTTCCTTTGAATAATGGTAACTATCAATTGACAGAACATTCTATGCTTCTGATACTTTATATCTAGTTGTCATTTTATCCATGTGTTCATCTCCAGCATGCAGTCTGGGAAGCCTGATTCTGTCCCCTCTACTAGGCAATTCAGTACCCTCTGCAGTACGATGGATACGATAACATCCTCACTGTCAATATGGTAGCCACTGGCCAAATAGGGCTGTTGAGCACTTGACATCAGGCTGGTACAAACTGCTGTGACTGTAATACGCATATAAGGTTTATCATGAAAAACCATGTAGAATACCTCAATTTTTTTTTCATGTTGATTACCTTCTGAGATGGTAATATTTTGGATGTATTATTAATTTTATCCTTTCCTCTTCCCGATTTAATGTGCTGAGTGTAAATTTTCCACTACACATGTAGCTCTCATTATTTCTTTTGGCTAGTGCTGGTCTACCCAGATGAGCAAGTCGCTAATTAAGCTGCTTTGCTGCTTCTCATTATTCCTCTGTGACAAGAGCACCAAAGTAATTCTTGCCTTCTCCATCTCTTTTTCAAACTGAGGGTGAGGTCTACTGGGCCAGTGTTCTTGAACTTCAGTGGACAGATCACCATCAGACATCTTGTTAAAATTTGGATTCTAGGATGCCTGGGTGGCTCAGTTGGTTGAGTAGCCAACTTCGGCTCAGGTCATAATCTCGCCGTTCCTGAGTTCAAGCCCCACACTGGGCTTCCTGCTGTCAGAAGAGGTCCTCTACCCTCCCCCCCCACACACACACCCTCAGAAATAAAATAAACCTTTAAAAAAAAAGATGGATTCTGACCAGTAGGTTTGGGGAGGGCCTGTGAATCAGCGTTTCTAACAAGCTCCCAGGTGGTGGTCTGGGACCACACTGGATAGACAAAGACATGCCAGCCTTTAATTTGATGCAGGTGTTAGCATATAAATGTTTCATTAACTGCAGGAAAATCAGTATTTTAGGAAACCTGATTCCTGCTAACCACTTCTAGTTATATCAAATAGTCTTAAGAATGATTTTCCCAAATCCACAGTACGAGTTACTGCACTATTAATGAAATGCTTAGAAAAGTAAACAAACCTTTCTATTAAGAAGATACTACCGCCTTTCTGGAAGCACCCCGTATGTTCACAACCCCAGATCAAAGTCAGCTGGCCTTCAGGTCCCCTGAATTCTGGTATTCTGGATACACTTTAGAAATTCCCGTGAGATGGGGAAAAGACCAGCTTCCTCCTTTGTGCCTAGAATTTCATCAGAATTTTTCTCCATTTCAGTTTGTTTCAAATGAAAGAATGTGTTGTCGTCTTATCCGTCTCTAGCTAATAGCACACCCAGGTTCATGTGGGCCAGGAACTGTGTCCTACCACAGTGTAGCCATAACCAGCAAGTTCTCTACCCTGTCAGACACCAAAGCAGATACATTAGAGCTCCACTAAGGGGGCGCAGAGCTGGCATGTCACACAGCCTCAACAATAAGGAATGTTCCATAGTATTGGGCTGAACATACAGTCATTCCCAGGGGAAAATGTAGTAAGAGGGATATTTTTGTGGACTTAACTAATAGTAGTATTACCTTCCATCACGTTGGGCTGGATTGACTCACACTGGGAGGTGATGATGCTTCTCATCTTGTAGAAGATGGAACGGATTAGATGGGAATCCACACCAGAATCCAGGACTTGAGTCCATTTCGGCCACCACCATGCAAACCTTGGGCAAGAAGCAGAAGAAACAAGTGGGCGCAGGAGATCGTGTCAGTTATGCTCTACGGTTCACTCTAGGCTTCCTGTCTTGTCCTCCCCTCAAGGAAATGCCTGATCAACACATTCATATTAAAGGAAGAATGGAATTGCTACATTTCCCGAAGCATAGCAAGATGGAGGCAGGGCAGAGCACAGGAGGAAGCCTGCCCGTTACCCTGAGTTCGTGTCCCCTCAGGCAACATAAGCCAAGCCCTGTCTCCTTCATTCAGACACCCAAGCAATTCTCATTTACCAACAGAAACATCTTCTTTTCTTTTATAGTCAGTATGAAAATAAATTCACTGACGATCTAAAAATGGACTTAAGATTCTATACAGACGATACTTTTTGCTTCATCGGGCTATTTTTTGCTTCCTAGAAGTGCTTATTAATGAGCAGAACTTTAAATAGGTATTTGCTGAAGGATGAGACCTATTTTCTCCCATTGTGTGATAGGCACAATGAGAAATTACAAGAACAACCAGGACGGTTAAGAAATAAGTGGGCGTTACTGTCGAAAATTAGCAGGCCATGAAGATTTTCATTTAAAAAGTAACTTCTTCACACTAATCATAAAGCCATATTAATTGAAATGATGTTTCCTGAGACTATCAAAACAATGTACTTAACCCAGTAAGATATGATCCATAATTGATGATGTTTCTTACCTGCCTGAAAGAATAGTTTTTCTCTTGCTAGATTTTGCCATCCCCTTCCATGTTACAATAATGGCCAAAAGGGGCTATCGATTAGTGGAAAACTATCATTGAGCAATAGGAAAGTAGCAGGTGACCTACCACATGAGTCCGTGTGACAGACTCCCTCAGCACAGGTGAGATTCCAAATCCTGGCATGCAGATCCCTTTGAGCATCCTTCACATGGCTCTTTGGTGTGCATTTATGAGGAACAAGAGTCCCCCTCTGTCCTACAATGAAGCTCTCCTCCCTGGAGTTCTGGAATGCCCAAAAGAGAGGCCACAGTGAAACGGATGTTGGCATCAATCGTAACAAGATAGAGTTTTAAGTAGCAAGAGATGGAGACAATACTTTCAATATAATGAACCTATTTCTCAAGGTCAAGTAGCTCTATCAACATCCAGAGATCAAGTTTCACTCTACCAGTACAGTTTCACATTTTTAAAAGAATTCTTCTACAAACTCCTGATTATCTGCAGCTGGGGTTCTTGCAGGGCACAGTCCTCATAGGTTTCAAAAAAAAAAAAAAAAAAAAAAATCATACCTGCCGACATATTGGTCACTGACCTACCAGAATCGTGAACTCTCTTTTCTTGACCCACCCTCAGGCCTCTGCCCTGCTTCTGGGAGACAAACAGCTGGAAAGTCAACTGTCTAAACAGTAGCATAAAAGGCAGAGAGCACAAAAGAAAGCCAGGCATATTTATTAACCCAGTTAAAAGCCCATGGCATGTACATAAAACCAGAAAAAACAGAGTTGACCATAAATAAACATATGTGTACCATTTGGCCGTATCATCAAGTTCTCTGACTCAACATCAAACCTTTTCCTGGAGAACATGCTGGGGCCTTCTCCCCTCAAATGGCGTGGAAAGATGCTAATGAAAATTTTAAGTTCTTACTGGGGAGCCATCATGCTGATTATGCTTTTATTTCTTTTTAAGTTTATTTATTTATTTCGAGACAGGGAGAGTCCCAAGCAGGGTCCGCACTGTCAGCGCAGAGCCCAACACGGGGTTCAAACCCACGAACCCTGAGATCATGACCTGAGCCAAAATCAGGGCTTAACCCACTGCCACCCAGGCACCCACTGATCAGGCTTTTCTATCTGAGCACTTACCTGTCTGTAAGAAGTAAATGACTAAGTTCTAGGCACATTGTTTCCCTTAATGCTACAGAACTGTGTTGCCTTTAAAGCCAATTGTGTCAGAATTGTGTCACTACTTACCTTTACTCTGCTTCCTCTTATGCAGTAGCTTGTGGCAAAGCTCAGTAAGTCCTTAAAAAATCAGGTAAAAATGAAAAAATTAGTAGGGTGAATTTGTACATCCAGTAAGATGGATATTTCTTTAAATTGGTGTTAAGGAAAATACAAAAAGCAAAGGGATCAAGTCAAAAGGGGAAAAGAAGAAACGGTGAATATTGAGAGCTCAGTGCCCTTTTTGTGAATTACACACACATCACCAGCACCACCCTGATCCGCACTTCCCATTAGACCGCACCGTTACCTTGTTTATACCGGGCGCAGAGCAGCCGTATAAACCAAAAAATATTAGTGAACCAAAGGCTTTACAGTCTCCACGGAGAACGAGACTATGTAAGACATTAGCCCCACAACATAAGGTTCGAAAAGGAAACTGGGATTCTTTGTTCATGTCCCCAATGGGAGTAAAACGCAGTATAGAGACCACTTGATTTCATGAGAATAGCCACGTTTTGAAAATCGGGTATTAGCAAGTGTTGGTGAGATAAGGACTCAGGTAAGCAGCTCCTCAAAGTTAAAATCGGTAAAGCAGGGGTGCCTGGGTGGCTCCGTCGGTTAAGTGTCTGACTTGGGCTCAGGTTGTCTCAGTCCTTCTCTCTTGGCCCCTCCCCTACTCTCACGTATGTGTGGCCTCCCTCTCAAAAATTGTAAATGTTTTAAAAATAAAATCAGTACAGCAGTTCTAGAAAGCAATCCACCTGTATTTGATGAAATAAATTAGCTTAAGCTCTGTCAACAATACCACTCCTGGGGAAATACCTCAGAGAAATTTTCAGCCTGGTAAGCATCACAAAGAACGTGTTCATTATGGTCGTATTTTCTTTGTCATCATAGAGATTGGGCAGCCATCCAGGTGCCCACAATGAGGGGCAGAGGTAAGAAAAAGAAGATACATGTGTTCCATGGACAGTTGGTAGGAACTTGATCCCTAGAGCAATATTAATAGAGCCTGAAAACAACATTAAGTGAAAAAGTTTTTAAAAATAGACATAGAGAACAACACTACTCACTTCCCAGCAGTGCCAAATGATGTTCCAATGACAAGGACAACGGAGGGGCAGCCTATGAGGGGAACACAAGGGACAGTAGGAATGAAAGAAGGCTTTTTTAAATTAATCAAATTATTATCCTATATGTATTTTCCTCTCCACAGGAAGCAATCGTCAATGCTCAAGTTAAATCTGTATGGCCATTAGCAAAGAGCAAACTCTGGACTCGGGTGGCCTATTACTCAGCTCAACAGTGCCAGCCACCAAGATGGTTTTGGCCAGTAGTCCCTTTATGGTTAGACAAGATGCATCCAAATTACTGATATCGAAAAACACACCTGCCACCCCAACCATCTGAAATAAAATGTCTATCCTCCCATCTTGACACTCCCATCTCCTTAATCACCTGGAAGGCGGGGCTTGCATGTAGAATTCTTGTCCTTTTCAGAGTTTGCTCTGAAACATGGGGGCCTGGAGCCGGCTTTCCACAATCCTCCCTTCTCTCTGTCCTCGGTTCTGTCTTGTATTCATGCCTAGGGCTTCCCAGCTAGTACTTCAAGTTCCAGCCAGTTCTTCCCCCGCAATCACAATGGCCATCTCTTGAGCAGAGATTCTACTCTGGCAGTATAGCCCGCAGTCAGGAGCAGGGTCCCTAAGGAAAGGGCTGTGCCATCCCATGAACAGGCTGTTTGGACAGGCAGTTCTGGGTCCTGAGCCTCAGTAGCACCTGGGAGGGATGGTGTGGGCTCTGAGGATGCATGTCCTCTGGGCCCTGCAGATCCCTCACCCCCGGAGGAGGAAAGCCAGAACAAGTCCCCAAGAGTGAGGTGGGGGCCCTCTTATGTAGGCCAAAGCACTTCTAGAACACTGTTCTTATGGACCAAGGATTTGTATTCCTCCCAAATCCGTAGGTTGAAGCCCTAACCCCCAATGTGAGGATATGTGGAGACAGAACCTTAGGGCAGTATTTAGGTTTAGATAGGGACCCTCCCCCCATGATGGCATTAATGTCTTTACAAAGAAGAAAAAGAGAACAGAGCTTTTTCTCTCTACCATGTGAAGACACAGGATGGAGGTCCTTACCTGGGACAGTCTGCGGGCACCTTGGTCTTGGACTTCCAGCCTCTAGAACCCTGACAAATAAATCCCTGTGTGTTTAAGCCATCTGGTCTGTGGTATTTTGTCACGGCAACCAAAGCTGACGACGACATGTTCCTTAAGAGACTCCCCATCAACTCTGTGGGTCAGATGCATAATATAGGCCAGCAACAAGTTTCTGATAATAAAGAAAACATTAAAAAGAGAAAGCACTGTGACAATTATAACTGATTTAGCTTTTTATTTATTGGGAATTCAGACTCCCAGCATCTGGAATATCATACTTATGGGTAAATGATTACAAATAGCAGCCTAATACCTTCCAGCTTCTTCTGTACTTTATAAATAAAACTTGAGAATTATCAACATTAATTGATTTTTAAGTGGAAAAGGGAAAATGTTGGAATATTAAATGAAGATGGTTTTGGTCCACTGTTTGTCATAATCCATAATTAAACAAAATCTGTATTTTATTATGATTGCAATCTCTAAATAAAAACTGGTCTAATACTTAGAAATTTATGACAAAATTGTGATTTTTCTTCTAGTTTTCGGTAAATTAGTGTGCAGTATTTATTAAATCAACAGTTATTATACCTTTTAAATATAGTTAAAGATTATGAGATTAACACTATATTATGATCATTAATATATTCACGTAGTAAAATAGCTTAGAATGTTTTTAACAATTACGCAAAAGAAGAAAGTATGATTACCATAATCCTTAATAGGCTCATAAGTATTTAATCTGGTGAAAGGAATAGACCCAAATAAAACAAACAAAAACATTGAAAAATGCTGGTACAGCAGAAAGAGTATGAGTTTTGTGGAGTAACTTACTCCCAAAAAGTTTTAGTGCTCCATCATTGGTGAAGAACTATAGTTTCATTCCTGGAATTTTTTTTAATGTTTATTTTTGAGAAAGACCAAGTGGGGGAGGGGCAGAAAGAGAATCCCAGTCAGGCTCCATGCTATCAGCACAGAGCCCAGCATGGGGCTCGAACTCAGGAACCTCAAGATCATGACCTGAGTCAAGATCAAGAATCAGATGCGTAACCAACTGAGCCACACAGGTGCCCCTCTTCACCTGACTTCTAACAGAATCACATGGACAAGTTAACTGACCTATCTTCCAGGCTCTACTTGGACATTGCTACTTCCCTGGTATTCCCTTTCCCCACCACCCAGCTCTCAAATGTGCTACCGTAGCCCTCAGTAAATCTCATCTGCCTCTCTATTGTATTTATCACTCATGCCGAGGAAGGATCTTTGGAAGAGGTGTCTGGAAGCTGAAACTAGACTGGCATTTACCAAAACAGCAACGGTTTTGAGCAAAGCCTAGCAAATTTCAGTATGTCATTTTCTTTTCTTCGCGGGACAGATGCAAAGAACAATGTTCACAGGATTTGTTCCTACCGCCTGGCATCCTTCAAAGACCTCACGAGATGGTCACTGAAGGTGCTTTTTGATTAACACAGTGGTCTCTAGATATATTCATTAGGACTACTGTTGGTGGAAGGGAGTTCTCTGCCATACCACCCCCCACCCCCCGTTCCTGTCATTAAATGTGATTAGTCATTTTAACGTTATCACCGGGATCTTTCAGGTCACTTAAGGACAAATTTAGTATTCTTGGAAAAGCATTTGCTTGACACAAGCTGCTTTAGAATAAACAGAAAACTGATTCCGCATCTTCCTGAATACACAACACAGGCATTAATTCAATCCAACATGTACTTACTTAGCACAGTCTTGTGCCAGGCCCTGGGGGCACAGGAGGGAACTAGAAAGACCCGGTCTCTGCCTTCATGGGGCTCTCAGATTAGGGGGAAAGTGCACACGTGAATCAGAATGGCAGAGGCTGGACATTTGTTACCCATTTCATTCGGCAAAAAACTGAGTGGGAAAGGTGTTTTCATGACTTGTATTCAGATGTCAGAACTAAGGATCCAAAATGCAGATGTCACCAAGGTTCAGAAACTATCACCTCCCCGCTGTTCCCACAGTGCACAGTGGGCTGATGAGCCTCCTGTCTTCCCCGCATCTCCAGTGCCCACTCGGGCCACAAGGGACGACTGGGGAGGGACCATGCCACAGAGGAGCAGTTCTAGGCTAAGGGGGTCTGCATAACACCCACCAGGAAATTAAGACGAAAAACATCTGCCTTTTTCATGACTGCTTTTATAATAAATGTTCACTTTTTTCATTATACTCTAAGGCAGAAAGAGATTCTATGGCCATCTTTTCAATTTGCCTATGAATGCACTTCCTTCTCCCAAAAAACAACCAGAAGTTTGATCGTGAGCCTGTTGTATTCCTTGAAGGGGAGGGAGAGAAACTTGCCACAAGTTCTACAAATAGCTTATTTCACCGCACGTACACATTCCAACTCTGTACAAGTCTTCCCGAAACCTTCAAGGACCTATTATCTCCATTTATCCTTGGTTAGATTTTTCTATTTTGCTTCCTCATAAGCTCTTCATTTCCCACCCTATCATCTTTCCCTGCAGCCTGAGAGTCTTTGTTCTGCTATGCACTTGTGACAACCGGGGACGCTACACTTTCCTGGCTGCCAGCCATGGAATTTGCAACACTTTTTAGAAAAGGCTTTGGCAATTTTTACTCTTGTCATTTGCTTCACATCTGTGGCTGATGTGGGAAGAACAAAGCTCAGGCAATTTGTTCCTGCTATCTAGCTTACGGCAGTGCCTTCCAAGTTTCTGCTCGCCCTATCTGCCTCCCAGAATGTTGCTAAGTTTCTTCTCTAGCCTGGACAGCACCACTGCATGAATAAGAGGACATGTCTCATGCTTTCAAGGCTTTTTAACCCGGCCAATTGATCTGGATTCCAAACAGGTATTTTGAACATTTTTTCAAGCAGAAAATCCCATGCAATTTATACAAGTGTAGTGGCTTGGAGGTGTTTGCTGTGAAAGAGACAGGAGTTAGAGTGCTCACTCTGCCAGGTACTAGCTGTAAGACAATGGCCAAAAGTTTTAACTCTCCAAGTCTTAATGGGATGAGTTTTCCCCCACGTGTACACAAGGAAGAAAAGCACCTGTCTCCTCATGTTACCGGGACAGTGGCCCGAGGCGGTACTTGAATCTGGCATATAATAATTGTTCGCTGAATGTTACGCAGTATTACTTAGAGACACTGGATGATATACACATCACTGAACACCTATGGGCAAGACCCATGCCAGGCGCAATGTGAAAGAAAGAAAAAAATACTAAGTCCTGCATACCTATTATATGCCCACCCTCTCTTACATGCGTTTTTAAATCATCACGTCAAGTGAATGACTGCTGTCTTTGCAAAGCTTAAAATGGCACACATGCAGTAATCATACTGTGCAACGTGTGTGAGAAGTGCTGTACTCACACGCCGTCACAAGGAACTCCACTAAAGGGATGGAAGGAGGAGTGGAAGTGCGTAAGCCTCGTGGACCTGATCTTGCTAATGTTCATGTCTCGACCCCGAATACAGAATCGCTCTGAAATAGACATTCAGGAAACACCGTATTGAGGATAAAGATAGACTCTATACTTAACCAGCGATAGAAATCTAACTCCGTCTGCCTTTGAGCCAGAAAGGGAACTGCTTGACTTACGAAACTAAGAGGTTGTAAGGTGGAGTGAGGATCCATCTTCCGATATGGCTGAACCCCGGGGCTCCAGTGATGGCGTGAGAAAGCAGACACTGGGCTCTAATTTCTTCTAGGTTGGCTTCATTCTCAGGTAGGCTTTCCCTCTGTGTTGGCCACTGCAGTGCTGGGCTGACAGCCTTATGATTCAGCAGGAACAACTAAAAGATCATGTTGGGAAGATTCCAGGATTCCATCTCACTTGACCAGCTCAGGGCATGTGCTCAATATTGAAATAATCACAAGGCTAGGAAGAGGGAATATGCCAACTGGGTAAGTCTGGGCCCCTTCCACGCCTTAGACCGGAAACTCAAGTTCACCATACTGAAAGCCTTTGGATAGGGTGCTAGGAAGAGGTGTTTCCCCCAAAGAAAATTAGGCTACTGATTTTCCAGTGCTCTTGGATATGGCAAAATCAATACACATAGTCATTGTGTGGTCTGAATTACGGACCCTGAAGAATTGGTAGGATTTACATGAGCATAGGAGGAACAAAATAATACTACAAGGCTCTATACTGAGATGGATGTAAGGAACCATCACTCATACTGTGGGAAGCAGTGCATGAGTGATGAGGCATCAGGCTTTGAAGCTAGGTCAAAGCTAGATGTCAGTCCATACTGAGGATAAAGCAAAATGTATCTGGTTTGGTAGAAATGTGGAAGTTACTGCAGTTTTCTCTTGCTGTGTGTGTTTAACAAACCACACCAAAACATAATGAGTTGCTTAAAGCAAGGGCAGCTCATTTCAGCTCCACTTGGTTTCAGTCGGACCGCATCAAAGGCTGGGGACGGAAATAATCTCACGGCACGCTCACTCACATGTCTGGTAGTTGATGCTAGGTAGTGGCTGGACCTTAGTTGGGACTAAGGCGGGAAGAGATGGCCTCCTCATGCTTGTTTGGCTTCCCCATGTCATGATGTCTGGGTTCCAAGAGGGAGTGTCTCAAGGTACCAGGTGGAGCCATTCATGACTTAGTATTGGTTCCTGTACTGGACTCCAGTACTGATTTGAAGTGATTACTGGTCCCTCTAAATTTTGTAGTTGACCTAAACTCTACAGGTCCAACGACAAGATACAGTGCTACCTGAGAGGGCAAGTACTGATGTCAAAAAAAAAATCCATGAACAGAAGATTTATGATGCTATAGGAAAGAACAGTAAAGGATATGTGTGCGTAAGATATTACGATAATAGAGACAAATCCAAGAAAATATTAAGGGGCACCTGATCTCAAATGTAATACATGAGAAGTGAAAACATGATTATAAATGTTGAGGTAATTATTATTTCTGTAGAGTAGTGACTCTTTTTTCTGCCTCCCTCTCATTTTTAAGGACCCATGGGATCACACGAAGAGCACCCTGACAATTTCCCCATATCACGATTCCTATCTCAGTCGTATCTTCCAGAGAAACATGATTCCGCCTCCCACACTTAATTCTAGGCTTATAGAAGAATGCAAAATTCTTGGTAATTGCTAGGGATTGAATTGTGTCCTCATAAAAAAAAATTATATGTTAAAGCCTTAATCCCCAATGTGACAGTATTGGGAGGTGGCATCAGATACTGGAGATAATTAGGTTTAGATTATGTCATGAGCATGAGGCCCTGACACACAAAGACACAAGAAGTTTGCCATCTACAGAGCAGGAAGAAAGTTGTCACCAGAAACTAACAATGCTGGCACCTTGATTTTGGACTTGTAGCCTTCAGAAATTTGAGAAAATGGGTTTCCCCTTTATAAGCCACCTGCTATAAATTTTGGTTAGGGCAGCCCTAGCTGACCAAAGCAGTAATTAAAACTACCCTAGGGATACCTGGGTGGCTCAGTCATTTAAGCATCCCACTTTGGCTCAGGGGATGATATCATGGTTTGTGAGTTGGAGCCCCACATCAGGCCCTTTACTGTCGGCATAGAGTCTGCTTCAGATCCTCTGTCTCCGTCTCTCTCTGCCCCACCCACACATGCACATGCTCTCTCTCTGTCTCAAAAATAAACATTTAAAAACCTACCCTTCTGTAAAGCCTGATGGCCACATATTTAACTATCTCTGTCCTAGTTCTTTTATAATTCATATCGGTTTTCCTAAATATTTTCTTTCCAAATGGGAATAGCAATGTAATAATACCAGACCACTATTATCTTCAACAGCTTTTGTTAAGTTCTCAGAATATCATTCATTTATTAAGTAATAGTAATTGTGAATTTTAGCAACGTCAGTCACCAAGGTAGTTAAAACAGAAATTTCCCCAAAATATACAAGAGGAAAAGGCGGTCTCTTCAATAAATGGGTATTGGGAAAACTGGAGAGATACAATACAAAAGAATGAAATGAAACCACTATCTATACCATGCATAAAAATTAACTCAAAATGAAGTAAAGACCTGAACTTTAAGACCTGAAACCATAAAACTCAGAGAAGAAAATACAGCTGGTAGGCTTCTTGGCAGTGACTTTTTTGGACCTAACACCTAAAATAAAAGTAGCAAAAGCAAAAAATGAAAGCTTTTTTAAACTAAAAGGCTTCGGCACAGCAAAAAGAAACCTAAAAAATGAAAAAGCAACCTACCCAGTAGGAGAAAGTATTTGCAAATCTTCTATCTTACAGGGTGCTAATATCCACAATGTAAAAAGAACTTATAATTCAGTAGCAAAAAAAAAAAAAATTCAAAAATGGGGAAAGGTTCTGAGTAGACATTTTTCTACAGAGATACAGAAGGCCAACAAACACACAAAATGATGCTCAGAATCATTAATCATCAGGTAAATGACAATCAAAACCATATGAACTATCACCTCACACTATTTAAAAAAACAAAAACAAGAATGACTAGGATCAAAAAGACAAGATACAACAAGGGTTTGAGAGGCTGTGGAGGAAAGGGAAGGCTCGTGCACATTACATTCCCTTGGTGGGAATGTCAACTGGTGTAGCAACTATGAAAACAGCACGGAAGGTCATCAAAAAATTACAAATGGAACCATCATATGATTCAGCCATTCCACTTTGGGCTATCTGAAGGAAATGAAAACACTAACTCAAAAATCTATCTGCACCCCCATGCTCAACATTTAAGAAACAGTTAACACTTACTCTTCTCCAACTATTCCAAAGAAAAGAAACCTTTCAAATATATTTTATAAGACCAGAATTACATCGATACTAAAACCAGACAAAGATACTACCAAAAAAAAAAAAAAAAAGGACACTACAGGCCAATATCCCATCCCTGAGAACACAGATGCAAAAATCCTCAATGAAATATTAGCAGTCCACATTCAACAATACATTAAAAGGATCCTTCATATGTATCAAGTGCAGTTTATTCCTGTGATGCAAGGATGATTCAATAGTTGCAAATCATTCAATGTGATACATCACCTCAATAAGAGAAAGGAAAAAAAATCCTATGATCATCTCAATAGGTGCAGAAAATTCATCTGACAAAATTCAACATTCATTCATGATAAAATGTTTCAGCAAAGTGGGTTTAGAGGGAACATACTTTAACAGAGTAAAGACCATATACAACAAACCCAAGCTAACATCATGCTGAGTAGTGAGAAACTTAGAGCTTTTCCTCTAAGCTCAGGAACAAGATAAGGATGTCCACTCACACCACTTTATTCAACATAGTGTTTGAAGTCCTAGCTGCATCAGGTAAGAAAAAAGAAATACAAGGCATCCACATTGGTCAAGAAGTAAAACTATCTCTATTTGCAGACGACATGATACTGTATATAGAAAACCCTAAAGACTCCAATAAAACACTATTACAAGTAATGGCTTATTTAAGTCAAGTTACAAAATATAAAATTAATATACAGAAATTTGTTGCATTTCTCTACAGTAATAACAAAGTAGAAAGCTAAAAAAACAATTTACATCTGCACCAACAAGAATCAAGTACCTGGGGATAAACTTAACCAAGGAGGTGAAAGATGTGTATTCTGAAAACCGTAAAACATTGCTGAAAGAAACTGAAGGTGATGCAAATAAAGGGCAAGATATTCCATGTTCTTGGATTGGAATAATTAGTATTGTTAAAATGATTATACTACCCAAAGCAATTTACAGATTCAGCACAATCTGTATCAAAACGCCAATTACTTTTCACAAAACTAGAAAAAATATGCTAAAATTTGTATGGAATCACTGAAGACCCCAATTAGCAAAAGCAATTTTGAGAAGAACAAAGCTCAAAGTATCACAATCCCATATTTCGGTATACGCTACGAAGGTGTTATAATCAAAACAGTATGGTACTGGCACAAAACAGACACCTAGATCTCTGGAACAGGAGAGTCCAGAAATAAACCGACATTTATGTGTTCAGCCAATCTGTGTCAAAGTGTTGGGAAAAATGGACAGCTACGTGCCGAAGAATGAAAGTGGAACTCTCTCTTAAATTTATACTCAAAGATAAACTCAACATTTATTCAAGGTCTAAAGATGAGCTTCAAAAACATAAAATTACTAGAAGAAAACATAATTAGGCAGTTACCTCTTTGATGTGAGCCTTAGCACCATTTTTCTAGATTGGTCTCCTCACAAAGGAAACACAAGGTAAAATTATTGGAAATACACTAAAATAAAAATCTTTTGCACAGCAAATTGAACTATCAGCAAAATGAAAAGGCAACCCATGGAATGGGACAAGATATTCACAAACGACCTATCAGATAAAGGGTTGATATCCAAAAACTATCAAGAACTTACACAACTCAACACCAAAAAACATACAAGAAAAAAGTAATCCAATTTAAAAATGGGCAGAGGACCGGAGTACATGTTTTTCTGAAGAACAAATCTGCATGGCCAACAGACACATGAAAAAATGCTCAGTATCACTAATCATCAAGAAATACAAATCAAAATAAAAATGGCCAATATAAAGGGGCGCCTGGGTGGCTCAGTCGGTTAAGCGTCCGACTTCAACTCAGGTCACGATCTCGCGGTCCGTGAGTTCGAGCCCCGCGTCGGGCTCTGGGCTGACGGCTCAGAGCCTGGAACCTGCTTCCGATTCTGTGTCTCCCTCTCTCTCAGCCCCTCCCCCATTCATGCTCTGCCTCTCTCTGTCTCAAAAATAAATAAACGTTTAAAAAAAAAAAATGGCCAATATAAAAAAGACAAGAATTATTAAGTGTTGGCAAGGATGCATAGAAAAAGGAAACTTTGGGGCGCCTGGGTGGCTCAGTCGGTTGAGGGCCCGACTTCGGCTCAGGTCATGATCTCACGGTCGGTGAGTTCGAGCCCCGCGTCGGGCTCTGTGCTGACAGCTCGGAGCCTGGAGCCTGCTTCGGATTCTGTGTCTCCCTCTCTCTCTGCCCCTGCCCTGCTCTCACTCTATCTCTGTCTCAAAAATAAACATTAAAAAAAAAATTAAAAAAAGAAAAAGGAACCTTCATGCACTTCAAAAGTGTTGGTGGGAGTGCAAACTGGTACAGCCATTGTGGACAACAGTAGGGAGGTTCCTCAGAAAGTTAAAAATACAAAAATTGTATCAACCAGTAATTCCACTACTGGTATTTACCCAAAGAAAATGAAACCACTAATTTAAAAACTCAACATGCGTGCCTCTGTTTATTGCAGCATTGTCTATACAAGCCGAGATATGAAAATAACTTCAGTGTCCATCAGTAAGTGAATGGATAGAGATGTGCTGTGTGTATATAAGGAAATAATACTCAACCATAAAAAAGAAAGAAAACTTGCCATTTGTGATAACATGGGTGGACCTAGAAGGTAATGTGCTAAGTGAAATAAGTCACAGGAAGAAAATATCATAGGATTTTATTTGTATGTGGAAAAAAAAATCAAACAAAACAACAGACTTGTAAGTACAGAGAACAAACAGGTGGATGCCAAAGGGCGTGGGGTAGGAGGATGGGCAAAGCAGGTGAAGGGGATTAAAAGGTAAAATCTTCCAGTTTGTAAATAAATAAGACATGGGATGTGATGGAATAAGACATAGGGAATTTTAATCAGTAGTATTTTAACAACTTTGTATGGTGAGAGAGGCTAACTAGACTTACTCTGGTGACCAATTCATAATGTATATAACTATCAAATCATTGTTATATACCTGCAACTAATACAATGTTGAATGTCAATTATTCATTTAAAAACCTACTCCTGGGGTGCCTGGGTGGCTCAGTCAGTTAAGCATCTGACTTCGGCTCAGGTCATGATCTCACAGTTCTTGAGTTCGAGCCCCACGTCGCGCTCTGTGCCGACAGCTCAGAGCCTGGAGCCTGTTTTGGATTCTGTGTCTCCCTCTCTCTCTCTGCCCCTCCCCCACTCATGCTCTGTCTCTCTCTGCCTCTCAAAAATAAAGAAACGTAATAAAAAATATTTTTTAAATAAATAAAAAAATAAAAAATAAAAACCTACTCCTGAAATCTTTGTTGCACTATATGCTAATTTGGATGTAAATTTTAAAAAATAAAAAATAAAATTAAAAAAATAAAAATGTAATTTCTGCTATATATATGTATATGTATATATATGTGTGTGTGTGTGTGTGTGTGTGTGTATATATATATATATATCTATATATATCGACTTAATTGTGTGATCACTTAAGCTTTTTTTCTTTACACTATTCCTCTGGCACCTTAGCACATCTGCCAATGAGGTATCCATGAAATAATAAAAGAGCATGTTTTAGATGCAAAGAATTCCAAAAGAAAATCACAAGATTCTTTCCAGAGTAGCAACAAGTAGGAAATCCTGGCAGCTACCCAGGTTCTCTAGCAAAAAGCCACAGAGCTTTCCTGATCATTAGCAAACCCCATGGTGTCAGTTTCATCCTAACTGCAAGAAGTGAAGGGAGAAAGTCATCCAGACGAGGGGAAAATCGATCTAACAGTAAATCTCGAGTCACACTGCAAAGAGTATCAGATGTGCAGAACATAGGTGGCTGCAGTTTGGCGGAGGGGATGAGCCTTCTTCATTCTCTTCGTACTCCCTATCTGCACCTAGCTTCCTTTTAGTGTCTGTTAAACCTCTTTGTTATATTCAGTGCTGTTTATTAGAGCAAATAACAAGGAATAGTATCTCAGAAACTAAAAAAACCACCTAGAGGATTTTTATCTTTTACATCTTCTGCCGAACGTTCTCACCTCCTTCTCATTCAGCATCTCTGAAGCAGTTCAGTGCACGATGGGGATGTTTTCCCCGAAATTCTAACCCTCGTTAGAACCCAGGCTTTGCTACAGAGAACCTACTTCCATTTCACCAGGAGAGCCTTTCACATACTGATTGATGCCCATCATACACAGCCTCTTCAGTCTTTGCTCAAACTAGCATCCTTCTAACCAGTCATGTTCTCCCCACGCTGCCCGGAAGCTTCCTGACCAACACGGCCTCCTCTCAGACCTCTGCTGTCTTCTGCACCTGCTCAGAGAGGTAGAAAGCTCTCAACGAGGAGACTCCATGAGAGCCTGTAATAATTTCCTAGGGTTTGTATGATAAATAACCACAAAGTAAAGAGCTCTAACTACGGCGATTTAATGTCTGACTATTCTAGGGGCCAGAAGTCCAAAAGCAAGATGTTGGCAAGGCCATGCTCCCTCTGAAGGCTCTAAGAAGACGTTTGTTCCAGATCTGTCTCCTAGCTTCTGGTAGTTGCCAGCCTTGTCCTAGGACAACTCCAGCCTTCAGATGACATTCTCCTTCTGTGTGTGTCTCTGTCCAACTTCCCCCTTTTAATAACAACACCAGTCATATTGGATTGGGGTCCATCCTACTCCAGTATGACCTCACCTTGACTAGCTACTCTGGCAACCACGCTATTTTCAAATAAGGTCACATTCAAGACAGTGGAGGCTAAGGCTTCAACGTACGAATTTGAAAAACACAATCCACCCCATAGTAGAACACTACAATAGACAAGTCCCGATGCTGTTCAACTCATTCGGCATTGATGGGAAAGCCAAGCCCTCTGCTTTCACGTGTAACATTCCAGACACTCCTCCTCAGTCCGCTGGCCTGAGTCATGTACTGCTCATGCCCCATATCACCTCCCACTCCCTGTACCCACCTCTCTGTTTCCCAGCCAAACTGAATGGCCCAGAGAAGATGTTTGCTATCACTTTCACTTAGCCTTCACGTGTCATTTTATACAGTCCCTTTCTCCAGGTCAGCCGGCTGAGAGATTCTTTTCAGAAGGAATTTGTGTATTTGGGCTTATTTAAGTCTAGTTTGCTCTCAACTGACAACTCAACTCTCTGTCTCTTAATTGGCCTTTCGAGTTTAAGTCCTTTTTCAAAGCTTATGAGAATGAGAGTTTTCTCAGGCAGATCGTGATTCACATTTACCATTCACAGCTTTCTCACACGGGGTTTCTATTCTCAGCACAGGTTATGTACTGCCCTTTTCCTGTCATGTTCTGTCTGCTTTTTTTTTATTGTTTCTCTCTATTGTTCTGACGCTAGAGTCCTTGGACATATTATAAGCCAAGATCACTCCAACCTCTATGACTGACAGGATTACATCCCCTAAGAACTCAATTTATCTCTTCCAAGTCTCTTATAAGAGGAAATCTAATACCATGATTCACTCCATTCTCCTTCTCTTTGGTCACATATTTAGTAAAGTCTCAATTTTCATCTACCTAGATTTTTGGATTTCATGTGTACGGTCAATGATCTCAGATGGCATGCTTATTAATTTTCTTTTTCTGTTGGGTTCCCATTATCCCAAAGTGGAACCCAAATGCAATTGACAAGCATTTTTGGTTTTTAGAGGGTATCTTGCCTGGTGCTGTTTCACAAGCGGATATTATAGTGAATACCTCAAAAGCATGAGATACACAATGTACATTGTTTTATGTGGAGAAGAAAGTCACAGATATATTCATAACCTTTTTCTTTTCTTTCATGGCATTCAGATTCAAATTAGGTCCTGTGTTGAGTTGGTCTTCCAGAACAACCCATGTGCTCTTGGCATAGCATGTGTATTAAAAATTCCCGTTTTCCTCCTGCATTACGCCTTTGTGGTCCAGACTTTGATTAAAGATAACCATTATCAACATTTGAAAACCAAAATTTCTCCTAAAAATGTATTTTCCTGCTCAGCCAGCTTGTTGGGGCTCTTGGCGAAAAGCAATGGCTCAGAGGTAGGGAACTCTACGGTAGTGCAAACTGCCAAACGTGTCTAATCAAAAGTAAAATGACAGAACTTGAATTAATGATAGCATTTCCAAATATCTAAAAAATTTCATAAAACTCTATTGCACTAATGTTCAATTCAGGGGCAAGAGACTAAGCAAGGGAGGAAGTGATGTAGACAAACTTAGAATGTTGCAGTATAAATCTCAGATTTATAACATCCTAGAGTTACAACAATTTGGGCTTGCCCTGGGCAAGATGGTTATTACCTGCTAACTTAATCGGCATTACTTTAGGAAAGTAATGAACACAAGCCAGAGTTCACTTGATCTAGGAGTGAATGAGCACTATTACAAGACAAGTCGTTATAGACTAATCTTTGGGGATGTGGGCTGGAAGGCAAAAGGCAATGGTAGCCCAAAAGACACCAAGTTAAGTAGAGTTTAAGAGAATTATATTGATCAAGACATCAGTTTTCTACCTGGTCGCTCCTATTAGAAAGGCAGAAATTCTTAAAGATCCAGGGTTAAATAGGTCTTCAAATTACTGGAGACCTAGTGCCTCTAGACTGTGGGCTCTCAACACTGCTATGCATTAGAATCATTTGAAGAATTTCTGAAAACAGAACAGAACAAAACAAAACAAAACAGCAATGCTCTTTTCACCACGGAAATTCCAATGTAACTGTTCTGGTTTGGGACTCAATCATCAGTACGTTTAAAGACTTCCTAGGCAGCTCCAATCGAGAATCACTCATGTGGGGTAACATCTCCCAAATTAACCAAGCCCAGGGCTGGCCCTATAGGATCCTGGATATAGGATACAAATAAAGGCCCTGTGTACAGTACATTTACGGAGCTTCTTAGAGTGCAGTGCTCGTGGCATCTCACAAATATGTTAGCCTTCTAAATGCTCCGAAAAGTCCTGCAGAAAAGAAATTGCCTTTTGTGGAGTAACTTCACTTTGAAGAAAGCTGTCCAGAGTGGAGGTTTTCCAACTGTTAACTTTTACTTGCCCGTTTTCCCTACCCTCTGCCTTTGCCAAAGTTAATCCTGAACAAGTTTGAAGATACTCAATTTTCATATATGTGGGTATACAGGTTTATAGTAAGGGTTATCTAACAAAAATGTTTAAGACATAGTGTATCTTTGGGGATAGTCACAAGTCCAGACTCTGCCAGATATCCCTTCTGAGAGGCACAGCGGGTCCAGTACTAGGACTGGAGAAGACCAGAGTGAGCAGGGTCTCATAATGCTGGTTTTGGGGTCGTTTCCCCTCAGTCATCAAATACTCAGGAAGCAGGAACACAAGGCTCACTTGTCAAGAAAAGGGCAGTAGACGGTGCAGCCCATCAAGAGGCAACATAGAAGTGATGGTTTGCACAATGCCTGGTGCAAATGGGAGCAAGATCTGTTTATTCCGATTTTGGAGCATGTTAGGGGACTTCTCTGGTAATGAGGATGCTGACGGGCACCATTTTTCTGCCCCCTGCATAAACCAGAGCCACCTGTGGGAGGCAATGCTGCACAGACACTCACTACCTAACCTGCTAGTAAAGGGCCCCACCCTCCTGTGGTCACTGTCCTCTGAGCTGGCGTTCCTGGGTCTCACTAACACCAGAGAAAGCAAGCATAGCGTCAACAGGCAGTGTCAGTATAGACATCTGACTCAGACTCAACAGCAGGACTCAAGTGATACATGCAGGAGATTCCCCCGAAGTGCCAGGTTCTAGTGAACAGGGGACACTGCCCTACAGGACCTCTTCTTCATAAAGCCGTTACTTTCAAGAGCAGAAGACATAGGTGACTGTCCTAACACACAGAAACCAACACAGAGAGGTAGATAACAACGAGAAAACAGAGGAGTATATCCCAAATGAAAGAACAGGACAATATTGAGCAGATCTGAGCAAAATAGAAACAAGTCATATTCCTCATACAGAATTTACAGTCATGCTTGTAAAGATACTCACTGAACTTTAGAAAAGTGTGGAGTACATCAACGAGACCCGTGACCAAGAGATTAAAAAATAACAGAGATGAACTCAATAAATGACATTAAAAACATAATAGATGGAGTAAGCAGGAGGCCACAGGAAGTATCCATGACCTGGAGGATACAGTAATGGAAAGCAATCAAGCTGAACAGGTGACAAATACCGCGTAATGAGAATAGTCTTAGAGAACTCAGTGACTCCATCAAGTGTAATAATATTTGCATTATAGGGATCCCAGAAGGAGAAAATGTGTTTGAAGAAATAACAGCTGAAAACTTCCTGAATTTGGGGAGGGAAACAGAGATCAGAATTCAGAAGGCACAGAGATCCTCCAACAAATTCAACCTAAGGAGGTCCACACCAAGATACACAGTAATTAAAATGGCATGTATGTATATATATAAATATATATATGTGTATATATATATGCGTATATATGTATATACATATATATAGTACATATATATAGATAGATAGATAGATAGATAGATAGTGATAGAAAAGAATTTTGAAGGTTGCAAGAGACAAGAAGACAATTTAGCTGGGAAAATTGGTCAGCTACATGCAACGTGCCGAAAGAGAAAAATCTGCAGCCAAGGGTGCTCTAAGCAGCAAGGCTATCATTTAGAATAGAAGGAAAGATAGTTCCCCAGACAAACAGAGTTAAAGGAATTCATGACCACTAAACCAACCATACAAGAAATGTTATGGGGGACTGTGTGGTGGAAATAAAAACCATAAGTAACATTAAAAAAATAGGAATCACAGGGGTGCCTGGGTGGCTCAGTTGGTTGAGCGGCCGACTTCAGCTGGGGTCATGATCTCGCGGTCAGTGAGTTCGAGCCCCACGTCGGGCTCTGTGCTGACAGCTCAGAGCCTGGAGCCTGTTTCAGATTCTGTGTCTCCCTCTCTCTGACCCTCCCCCATTCATGCTCTGTCTCTCTCTGTCCCAAAAATAAATAAACGTTAAAAAAAAAAATTTTTTTAAAAATTTAAAAAAAAGGAATCACAAAAGCCAAATAATAATAATAATAATAATAATAATAATAATAAACCTATAAAATAAGTCAAGAAAAGCACAAAATAAAATAATGTCAAATATGATACCAAATATCTGAATCATGGGAGAGGAGAGTAAAGAATGAGTTTAAAATCAAACCATCAGCTTAATATAGACTGCTATGGGTAGAAGATGTTATATATAAACCAAATAGTAACCACAAATCAAAAACTGTAACCAATATACAAAAAATAGAGTAAGAAATCCAAGGGTTATCACTAAAGAAAACCAGCAAACCATGAAAGAGAAAAAGAGAACTATCAGAGCAAAACCACAAAAACCACCATAAAATAAGTAATAAAATGGCAATAAATATCTATCTACCAATAGTTAGCTTGAATGTAAATGGACTAAATGCTCCAATCAAAAACCATGGAGTGACAAGAGTAGATAAAAAAATAAGACCCATCTATATGCTGCCTACAAGAGACTCATTTCAGACCTAAATGAGTCTGCAAATGGAACATTTATCATGCAAACAGATGTGGGGGAAAATAGAATAACAATACTTACATCAGAAAAAAGAGACTTTAAAACAAAATCTGTAAAAAGAAACAAGAAGATTTAACAGTTGTAAATATTCATGCATCCCAACTGAGATAATCACACACATAAAACAGTTAATAACAACATAAAGGAACTAATCAAGAGCAATACAGTAACAGTAGAGGACATTAACACCCCACTTAAAATCGATGGACATATCTTCCAAACAGAAAATCTGCAAGGATATAGTGACTTTAAATGATACACTGGGCCAGTTGGATTTAAAAGATATATTCAGAATTTTCCTTCCTAAAACAGCAGCATACACATTCTTTTCAAAGGCATGCAGAACATTCTCCAGAATAGATCACATATTAGCCACAAAACAAACCTCAACAAGGGCACCTGAGTGATTCAGCTGGTTACGCATCCAACTTTTGATTTCGGCTCAGGTCATGATCTCGTAGTTCATGGGTTTGAGCCCTGCATCAGGCTCTGCACTGACAGTGCAAGCCTGCTTGGGATTCTCTCTCTCCCTCTCTCTCTGCCCCTCCCCGACTCATATGCACATGCTCCCTCTTTCTTTCAAAGTAAAAATAAAAGAAAAAAACCTCAACAAATTTAAAAAGATCCAAGTCATACCATGCATCCTTTCCAACCACAACACTATAAAACTAGAAATCAACCACAAGAAAAACTTCTGGAAGGACCACCAATATGTGGAGGTTAAATAACATGCTGGTGAACAATGAATGGGTCAACCAAGTAATCAAAGAAGAAATGAAAATGTATGTGGAAACAAATGAAAATGACAACACAACAGTAGAAAACCTTTGAGATGCAGTAAAACCTGTTTTAAGTGTAACAGGGAAATTTATAGCAATACTACCCTATATCAAGAAGCAAGAAAAAAATCTCTAAACAACCTAACCTTACATCCAGAGGAGCCAAAAAAAAAAAAAAAAAAAAAAGAACAACCAAAACTCAAAATCAGCAGAAAGAAGTAATAAATATTAGAGCAGAAAATAAAAATCAGAAGAAGGAAGTAATAAAGATTAGAGCAGAAAATAAATGATATAGAAATGAAAAAAAAAAAAAACAATGGAACAGATAAATGAAACTGGGACCTGTTCTTTTCAAAGATCAACAAAATTAATAAACCTCTAGCCAGATTCATAAAAGAGAGAAAGGACTCCATTACAAGAACAAATTAAAGAAGAGAAGTAACAACCAATACCACAGAAATACAAACAATTTTAACAGAGTATTATGGAAAACTATATGCTAACAAATTAGGCAACCTAGAAAAAATGAATAAAGTCCTAGAAATTTACCCAAACTGAAAACTGACGCAGGAAGATACATAAAAATTGAACAGACAAAATACAGCAAGGCGAGTGAATCAGTCATCAAAAAAAATCTCCCATTAAACAAAAGTCCAGGATCAGATGGCTTCACAGGTGAATTCTACCAGACATTTAAAGAAGAGTTAATACTCTTCTGAAATGATTCCAAAAAGGTAGAATAGGAATAAAAAGTTCTAAATTCATTCTATGGTGCCAGCATCACCTCCATACCAAAACCAGATAAATAGGCCACAATAAAAGAGACCTATAGGCCAATATCTCTGAACAACATAGATGCAAAAATCCACAACAAAGTACTAGCAAACTGAATACAGCAATACATTTAAAAAAAATCATTCACCAGCATTAAGTGAGATTGATTCCCAGGGTGCAAGGGATAGTACCATATTCACAAGTCAATCAATGTGATACCTCATATCAACAAGAAAAACGATAAAAATCATACGGTAATTTCAATAGATGCAGAAAAAGAATCTGACAAAATACATCCATTCGTGATAAAAGCCTTCAACAAAGTAGGTTTAGAGGGAACATACCTCAATATCATAAAGGTCATCTGTGAAAAACCCACAGCTAACAGCTTTCCCTCTACAGTCAGGAACCAGACAGGGATGTCCACTCTCACCACTGTTAATGAACTTAGTACTGAAAGTCCTAGACGCAGCAATTAGACAACAAATATTTATAAAAGCATCCAATTTGGTAGAGAAGAAGTAAAACTTTCGCTATTTGTAGATGACATGATACCGTATATAGAAAACCCTAAAGCCTCCACCCAAAAACCTACTAGAACTGATCAATGAATTCAATAAGGTCACAGGATACAAAATCAATGTGCAAAAATCTGTTGCATTTCTGTACATTAATAATGAAGCAGCAGAGAGAGAAATTAAGAAAACGATCCCATTTATAGTTACACCAAAAATAACAAAATGCCTAGGAATAAATCTGACCAAAGAGGTGAAAGACCTATAATCTGAAAACTATTAAACACTGATGAAAGAAATCGAAGAGGACACAAAGAAAAGGCAAGACATTTGGAATCATCTTCATGGACTGAAAGAACAAATATTGTTAAAATGGCTATACTACCCCAAGCAATCTACCGATTTAATGCAATCCCTATCAAAATAACACCAGTATTTTTCACAGAGCTAGAACAAACAATTCTAAAATTTGTATGGAACCACTAAAGACCCCAAACAGCCAAAGCAATCTTCAAACAGAAAAGCAAAGCTGGAGGCATCACAATTCCAGACTTCAAGTTACGTTACAAAGCTGGAGTCATCCAAACAGTATGGTACTGGCACCAAGAGAGACACGAAGATCAATGGAACAGAAAAGAAAACCTAGAAATAAATTCACAAGTATATGGCCAATTAATCTTCGACAAAGCAGAAAAGACGATCCAATGGGAAAAAGACAGTCTCTTCAACAAACAGTGCTGGGAAAAGTGGTCAGCTACATGCAAAAGAATGAAACTGGACCACTTTCTTACACCATGCACAAAAATCAATTCAAAACGGTTACAAGCCTAAGTATGAAACTGGAAACCATAAAAATCCTAGAAAAGAACACTGGCAGAAATTTCTCTGCAGCCTTTTTCTAGATACATCTCCTGAGGCAAGCAAGGCAAAAGCAAAAATAAACTATTGGGACTACATCAGAATGAAAAGCTTCTGCACAGCCAAGGAAACAATGAACAAAGCTAAACGACAAACTACTGAATAGAAGAAGATAGTTGCAAATAACTTATCCTATAAAGGGTTAGTATCCAAACTGTATGAAGAACTTACATAATTCAATACCCAAAAGCCAACAATCCAATTAAAAATGGGGAGAAGACATGAACAGAAGTTTCTCCAAAGGAGATGTCCATATGGCCAACAGATGCTTCTTAAAAAGATGCTCAACATCACTCATCATCAAGGAAATGCAGATCAAAACTACCATGAGTTACTGCCTCTCACCTGTCAAAATGGCTAAAATCAAAAACACAAGAAACAAGCATTGGCAAGAACATGGAGAAAAAGGAACCCTCTTACACTGCTGGTGGAAATGCAAACTGGTGCAGCCACTCTGGAAAACAATATGGAGGTTCCTCAAAAAGTTAAAAATAGAATTATCTTATGATCCATGCATCACACTACTGGGTATTTTATACAAAAAATACAAAAGCACTCAATCAAAGGGATACACGCACCCTTATTTATAGCAGCATTATTTGCAATAGCCAAATTATGGAAGCAGCCCAAGTGTCCGTCCATAGATGAATGGATAAAGAAGAGGTGATATATATGATATATATGTATCCATGATATATGGATATATATATATATATATATGTATCACATAATATATGCATTGCATATATGTATCACACATATATGTGATACAAAATATATGTATTATGTGATACATAAACATATCCATATATCATGGAATATTACTCAACCTTCAAAAAGAATGAATTTCTCCCATTTGCAACAGCATACATGCATCTAGACAGTATTGTGCTAAGCCAAGTAAGTCAGTCAGAGAAAGACAAATACCGTATGATTTCATTCATATGTGGAATTTAAGAAACAAAACAAAGGGGCAAAGGGAAAAAAGAGAGAAGAAAACCAAGAAATATACTCCTAACTATAGAGAAGAAACTGACAGTTACTAGAGGGGGGGGTGGATGGGGAGACAGGTTCAATAAGCGTTGGAGATTAAGGAATGCACTTGTGATAAACACCGGGTAATGTATAGAATTATTGAATCACTGTATTGCACACTTGAAACTAATATAACACTGTATGTTAACTATACTGGAATAAAATAAAATTAAAAAAAAAAACACAAAAAAAGCAAAGAAACAAGCACTGGGGTAAAAAGACGTAAACTCAGTGTCATTTGCTCCTATTATCAGAATGCACTTAAGCAAAGGATCAAATTTGCATCCCAATTCACTCTTCTATAAAATGGGAATAATACAGTATAACTCCAAGGGCTGCTAGTAAGACACAATTAAAAGCAATACTACATTTAAAATCTCTATAATCCAGATATCCATGAGAGAAGTTAATGTTGGGTTTACCATCCCACTATATCCAAATTTCATCTGCGCGATGTATTATTTCTGGAAATCATCTAAAGGTAATCAGTCTATCCATTCTGTCTGTCCAGTTGCTAAAAACTCTCAAGTCTGCTCCTGCATTAAGCTACGGCGTCAGAAAGCCCTGTGTCTGCATCACACTGGACTTACCCATGTATTTTTTTTCCTCAATTCCATTTTGGGGCAATGCCATCAGCTCACACGGACAGACACTGGGAGTGAGATCCCTCCCGACACCTTCCAGCAATTTTCCCTGGAGATGCTGGTGAGGATTCTGCTTGGTATTCTCCAAAGTCCCTTGTCTTTAAGGGGCCTCAGAAGAGCAATCTTTCTTAGAGGCAGGAAGAGCTCTGTTTTTTCCTGAGTACCAGGTTTGTTTTCCTGTTAAGGACACCCTAAGACGTAGAGCCGATCATGTGTGGCCTTCAATGCCGGTTTCTGGGAGAGCCCAAGAGTGAGTATGTGTTCCATCTCTGGTGAGCGTCCAGAACACGGATGTAAGCTACGACTCACTCATACTCCCCACCCTTATTGTTCTCAGTGCATCGTTATTCTTTCCTATTTTAAGTGGATTGAATCTCATATGTATTGTTTAACTTCCTGAAAGCATTTTCTAAAGATAAATAACCAAATATATAAATGCATGCGGGTACTTGGCAACAGAGCTTAGCTTCCATTTGCTTCTACCACAGGTTCCCTCACACCCTGCTGAGTTTGGAAGAATTGCACGGGGCCTCATGGCAGGCTGAACTGACGGAGGGTCGCCAACCTTGACACCACCCCCTCTCCAGCGCTGGAGGATTCTTGGTGTAAGAAATCTCAGAAAACCTTGATTACTCCCAGGCCACTCCAAGGACACATGATGGTAAAATCAGCGACAAAGCCCAGAGCCCCAGGAGCCTCCATTAACAATTACTGTGTGTTCTGATGACTCAGTTGAAAAGCAAATTGCCTAAAATGATTCCTTACCAATCTGCTATCGAATTATGTGGGGTCCCTACGTAAACTAGCCACCTTCTTCTTGCTCATTCCACGACATACACTTATATGAAACACGACATACACTTCTCAGGCCTGCATTCAGCCACATGTCGCCCTCATCAGATACCACAGGCTAACTGCCTCCTTCAAGTGCCATTCAGCTAAACATATTTTTCAACAAGCAAGTTCGCCTCGCCATCAACAGAGGAAGCCATTTTCTTCTTAAATCAAACACATATGGCTCCCCATTGCATGAAAATATGAGAGTTTATCCTGGGTGCCACTGACTTGTGCTAAGAAAGTTAAGCGTTTCTTTTTACTGTCCATGTCAGTCTTTAATATATAAATAGCAGTCATTTTTTTTTCATTATTTAAGCAACAGTATCAAAAGTACAGTTAGCGGCTATGTGCACAGTCAGTATACATTTGGGGTTGAGATCCTTACTTCCAATTTAGGAATGATCCCTGAAAGACTGGCATAACCTGACTGCCTACCAACTGCGGACTTGCTGACGTGTAGTCAAGTTCAGGAAGGGCAACACTATTGTTTTTCTCCAACCTTCTTCACCTCCAGATATATCATCTGGCAGTTCCCAAACAATAGAATGCCCAGGGCACTCAAGTTCATGACAGGGTTATTTTGGAGTTTGAGCACATCCCCAGGGCAGAAATGCCTGATGGAGACTCAGAATCTAATACTGGGCCGTGGTAGTCTAATGAGACAGACCTCCTTCAGTCACTCTGGCGTAAGGTCACAACGGTCTCTCTCTCAACAAAGCAAGTTGACAGATGTGAAAGAGCTCACTATAAAACATGACACAATTCAACATGTGAGTTTCTGACTTCTGTTACCAAACACTCCTAGGACCCAATGGTGTGCTGGTAAATACTTAACATCCGGTTCTCTAGAAGAATTCGTAAGAAACAAGCTCTGATTCACATCATTTGCCTATTTCTGTGAGATAAATACTAAATACTTCTATGATTTCAGGCTACCTTTACAATCCCACTGAATGTGGAGTTGGGAAGGGATGTGTCCAGTCAGCTCCCACCAGCCAGGGCTGGCTGCAGCCTCCCCTGCTGGGAACTCTGCCCCTCCACCCCCTCAACCCCTGCCCCAGCTCAGCAGGCAGGGTTAAGCATGGAAGAACAGAATTTCTGTTCACCCATCCTGCCTAGCAGAGCGCCCCCCTTTAAGATATATTTATATCCAGACTTTCCTGTTTGTCTCTACCTGCTTCTTGCCTCAGATGATCACAATCTTACCCTCTGTAAGGATACTTCTGCTGACTGAACGGCGAGGTGCGATCATCCCTTGCTTGGGAAGACTCTCCCCTAGCTTTGTGATGCTGTTAAGTACTTGTTAATCCTAGACACATTCCCTCCATCCTGTAGGCACTAACCCTGAGGCTTCTGGTGGAAAGGTTTTTAGGGAGGAGGCTCTTGGTCACCCTGAATGGTTGGAGGCAGCACATCACTCCCATGACAAGTGTGGAAGCCAATGAGTCCCATCCTCTGGGGGTTGTGCACTGTTCCCTTCTATCATTATCCACCCCTTGGCCCCTCCTCCATGGGCCAGACTTCCGGAAGGGACAAGAATCTCGTCTTCTCTGAACTTCCACCTTTTTTTTTAATTCCACAACTTTCTCAATAAAGCTGTTTCTTAACCTCAATCAGTAGTAAATTCTAATATTTTGTTCCCCTAATGCAGCCATTCAGAACTGTCCTGAGGCCTGGGGCCTCTATTAATATAGTTTAAGATATTTCATAACTTTTATCAGACATATTTAAGAGGACACGCCATCCATATATGTACTACATATATATGTGTAAATATGTATATATATATATATACACACATATATATATACACTATATATAGTGTATATATATATGTGTATATATGTATATCTATAGTATATATGTATATATAGTATATATGTGTATATAGTATATATGTAGTATAGTATATGTATATATAGTATATATATAGTATATATTTGTATATATAGTATATATATGTGTATATACAGTATATATGTGTGTATTGTATAGTACTATATATATATAGTATATATATATATATATATTGTATATTGTATGTGGACTGTATTTGTGAATTTATAGTTTGTATTCTGTATTTGTATATATTGTGTATATTTGTGTTTTGTATGTATACTATACACATTTGTTTACTCATGTATTGTATACACACTAGATGTATATTGTATATATGCCATATGTAAACAATATACATACTCCTAAAACTGTATCAGCACTAAAAACTCAACTTTGAAAATGGGGTATATGGTCCCACTCTCACAACTGACTTAATTAACAGAGGCCACAGGCATCTTTCTCTCAAACTCCTGGGGTCCTTATGCCTTCTAGGCTGATATTTGCCTATGTATAGTTTGTGGGCCTGCAGAGGCCACAAAAGTCAGCAGAGATAGACTGACTACTATTCTCATTGTCCCTCCCTTCTCATTTCTCATCAAACAGATTCTTAAGTTGGAGACAAGACCCCTTAAGGAGACCTGAGGCTCCTCCTGGCTGTCCTTCTCCTGATTAAGCTCTCTATGATATGACTGAATTCTCAGATTCAGAAATAATCCCATTAAGTACATGTCCATTGTTTTTCTTTTTCTAGTAACATCTCCATATCCCACCTCTCAAAATGTGAGGTTTCTGTACTAGCAAGCTTACGATACAACCTGGTCCCACTGATTCCTCTAAGCTACCAACCCAAAGATCCAATATGAACAGGAAGATGGCTTAGATCTTCCCTGATGCAAACTATCCAATTTTCTAATGTCCTCTGAATTTGAAGTAACCAAATAACCCATCATTCAAATTGGGCCCGATGAAAAATGAAATAAGGCACTGAAAGTAAATAACTGAAATACAACCTGTACAAACTGAGACTGTCCTAAGAGACATATGGTCTCCTGAATTACCACTTTCTCACCATGGACTATCTTCAGTCGTCACCTCATGCAGAAAATTTCTGCTGGGATCAGCCTGATTGGTTTACCCAGGAAATAAGAACCCTGGATCTCTAGGTAAAACTTCTGTTTTTGAACTTTGTGCTCCCTTAATGACTCTAGTATCACTGTCTTTCTACCTCTACAATTCCTCTTTTGATCATTGATGCCATCAGAGAATAGACTTAGAGTTGAGGCATACCTTCTTCCCCTGCCCTTTCTATGTCTCTATCCCAGAGTGCCAATTCCACCATGGAAGCATGTTTCAAAAGCACAGAAATGTTAATGACTACAGTCCTGAGTTCCACTATAGAAGAACCAGGAACCGTCCTTTCTGGAAGAGGCAAGGGAAGAAAAGGATTTGCAATTAGTGACGTGAAAGACTATGGGGGAAGCATTTTTGTTAAGTAAGATCTGGAGTTTAGGAAATGTTAGGAGATGAGTGACAGGATAGGCATCTAGTCTAGTGACGTACGTTTGGAAGTCAACAAAACAAAGAGGGTTTTTAAATTCATTAAAATGTTGGATGACATGTAAGGCTGGTTCAGTATGCAAAAATCAGTAAATGTAATCCATCACAGCAACAGACTCAAGAAGAAAAATCCTATGGTCATATAAATAAATGCAGAAAAAGCCTATGACAAAATCCAACCCTCATGATAAAAATTCTCATGATAAAAATGGTCAATAACTAGGAACAGAGGCAAACTTGCTCGACTTTATAAAGAACATCTACAAAAAAAAAAAAAATCCGCATCTACCATCATATGTAATGGCAAGAAATTAGGTGCTTTTACCCTAAATTTGAGAACAAAGAAAGGATGCCTCTTCTCATCATTCCTATCCATCATAATGGAAGTCCTAGCTAACATATTTAGGCAAGAAAAGGAAATACAAGGGAACTTTATTTTCAGACTGGGAAGGAAGAAATACAACTGTCTTTGTTCACAGGTGACATGACTATCTATGTAGGAAATCCTAAAAAAATCAACAACAACAAGAACACAAAAACAGATATAAACTTCATGGAACTATTAATTACAGCAAAGCCACTGGATACAAGGCTAGTATATCAAATTATATTGTAAATACTTACATGTAAACAGCTTTCCCATCTATCAGTGATGAACAGGTAGAATGTGAAACTAAGAGCACAGTATCATTTACAGTAGCACTAGCAAATGAAATGCTTAGGTATAAATCTAACAAATTATGTCCAAGATCTATATGAAGAAACATAAGAAACTCTAATAAAAGAAACCAAAGAATGAAGTAAATGGAGAGAGATGCCATGTTCATGTATAGAAAGGCTCAATAATGTTAAGATGCTGATCCTCTCCAAATGAATATACAGATTCAGTGTGGTGACAATCAAAATCCCAGAAAATTATTTTGTAGACATCGTCAAACTGATTCTAAAGTTCATATTAGGCAGGGGAGGGGTGGGGTGGGGCGGTAGGGAAGGGCCAGTATAGCTAACACAATACTGAAGGAAAAGAACAAAAGTCAGAAAAGTGATGATGCTACCTAACATCAAGACTTACTATAAAGCTACAGTGGTCAAGACAGCATGATAATGAAGTAATAGATAAACTGATCAATGGAACAAAATAGAAAGCCCAGTAATCGATATGCACAAATATAGACAACTGATCTTTAACAAACGAGCAAATGGAATCCATTGGAGGAAAGCTAGTCTTTTCAACAAATGGTGCTAGAACAATTAGACGTCCATATGCATGCAAAAAATAAGGAAAAGAAGAATTTAGAAACAGCCCTCATACCTTTCACACCGTTTCATTCAAAATAGATCAGAGTAGAGACCTTAATGTAGAATTTAAAACTCTAAAAATTCTAGAGGATAGCACAGGGAGAAATCTAGGTGACCTTGGGTTTGGAGGTAAGCCTTGAGCTAGAATACCAAAAACCTAGCTATGAAAATAAGAAAAACAATAGTAAGTTGCACTTCATTAACATTAAACATGTATCCTCTGTAAAAATAAGAGGACAGACTAGGAGAAAATATCTGTAAACCACGTATCTGGTAAAGGAGTGGTATACCAAATATATGCAGAGTTCTTTAAATGCAACAATAAGCAGCAGTACTTGAAAAGGTCACTTGAATGGATGTGGATATGGAAATCACCAAGAACTGTTACTCTTCCTGTGGCACGTACTGGGAGGTGAGGCAGACTTGCTCATGTGAAAGCTATTAATGTAGACACATTCAACTCCTGAAAGATGCCATTTCTGTCACACAAGCTTCAGAATCCCTGTGGCTTGACTGCTGAGAAGTAGATATATTTTGCCTTGTATGCTGTGCATTTCAGGAGCCAAAAAAATGATGACACATTTCACAGGGGAACAGGACCAGGATCAAGGTTATGGAATTCAACAAATATGAACTGTCAGATGCTAGAGGATTGGCTTAGTAGTAGAGACCTCAGGGTCAAAATACTCAAGTTTCCCTGGAACCAGAGATTCCAATCTCAAAAGCTTCAACTCAGTCCTTCACCCTTTGAAGGCAGATAAATTGGGTAGCACAAAATTGATTGGCTAGGGTCTTTGAGATGACACCTTAAGACCAAAAGCTCCATCTGCTTTTTCAGGACATCAGGTAATTCGTGGCTTTTTGAGGAACAAGAATTGACAATAAAAAACTTGGCCAAAGAAAGACATCGATTTTCCTCTGGAAAATATTCGCATATAAGTCAACCTACAAAAGTAAACAGGGAGAGCAGTAATACGGTATCGAAGCAAAGAAGTTCTATATTGCTACGTAGCTCAATAATGCATTATCAATGTGTATGTGTTTGTGTGTATGTGTGTGCGCACACACACATATTTCACATGGAGAAAAATGTCAACCCTGAATGAGGGAGATGTCATTTTCCTTTTTTAAGGTGAAGACAAACACGACTTCAAGAAACAGAATCAACCTAGGTATTTTCATAGTTACTCTCATCATTCTCCTCTCATAATTCACTGTAGGCAGGTATCCAACGGAATTAGTTGTCCTAGTTATTTTTCAACATGGTCTTAAATTACAATTGTCCGCTGAGGGAAATCCATAATCTGTAATGAGTACAATTAAGAGAATCAGAAATTCCAACTGCTTGCATTGGCATCATAGCTGATTAATATAAAACTGAACACACCTGGGACACCTGGGCGGCTCGGTCAGTGGAGCGTACAACTTTGGCTCAGGTCATGATATCATGGTTCGTGGGTTCAAGCCCCATGTCAGGCTTACTGCTGTCAGCACAGACCCTGCTCTGGACCCGCTGTCCCCTTCTCTCCACCCCTCCCCAACTTGCACTCTCTCAAAAATAAACACTAAAAAAACAAAAAGTGATCACTTTGGAAAGTGATCATTTCCAAAGTGCAGAAAACAAGTCCAACACATGGAAATATAGGCAAGTTTATCACCAGGTTAGTAAGCAAATATTGCACTTATAAAGGAAAACATAACTAGGTATTAGGCAAAAATGTAGGTAAAAGCAATTGCTGGGTTTGAGCATCAGGAAAATATTCCAGATTGCAGAGAAGAAATTGTAGGCAATAATGGCTTGTCTTGCACATGGGTTTGTGCATGTTTTGAAATGCATTACTAGACATGAACCAACATACCACCCACCTATACAGACCCTTTCAGGAATTTCTGTGATAAAAGTGGAACAAGGTTTCCAAGTAGGACACAGCTGCAGACCTATAAACTCATTGACCAGTAAATGAATATTTTTAATGATGTCAAGTATAGTTGTCTTCTTCCAAAATTCCCAGTGTAGAAAAGTCTATCACATACTCATGCATATTCTTCAATGAAAACATTTTTCCCCAACACAGGCGGATTAAATGCTGGCCCTGGCTCAGTGCTACTAAGTGACCAGTTAAAGATGCTCTGCCTTCCTTCCATGTACTAATATATATCTGGCAACGGTAACTGAATTCACAGTCTATGGATTAAATGTCAGCTATGAAAGTTTAGATCTGTCGGAAGTGGTAGTTATTGCCATATTATACAGTTTTTATGAGACCAATAAGTGTAGTTTGTATGGGGGTAAAAAGCATTTGGAGGTGATTAAATATGAAAACATCTCACCAGACTGAGAATAATGAATGTATTTTTATCCTTAGTCATATGTGGCTATTCAAGGTATGAGTTGCAACCATGTTCCATTGTTCTCCTGTGCTCTCGTATGGGCTCTAAATTAGAGCTAAGGAAGTTTGGCAGGGACTGGAGACTCTCTTTTAAGATAAAATAATACTTGATTCTATCCATGCAAATGGTGCTGTGCTTCTTGGTCCTTAATTCTTTAGTTCTCAGATGCTAGCTCACTACTCCCATTATGATGCTTAGAGCGCTAAAACTCCCCTTGATGTATTATGATTGAAGGGTCCTGAACTAGGGAAAGACAAAAGACTTAACCACAATGTTGAGTGAATGGGACAGCCACTGGAGTGTCCTCAGAAGCAACATTTTCAGGCAAGGTAGAGAAGGGATTTTATGCCCTCCAGTTACATTTTTTAAATCTAGACGGAATGGTAACTCTGTTCTGTTAGTGCCTAGTTCTCCATTGGTGGTAGAGACAGACACAAAGAGAAGACAACACTGTGTAGTCACTGATTATCTTTAGTTTACATTTTTGCTAAAAGCCAACTTATTTTCCCAACATCTGTTAAGTTCTAGCAAGGCAATATTCATCCAAATGTTATGAATGTGAAACTAAAAATGACAGCATTGATGGAATTAAGCTGAAATTGAAAACACATTTGGACCTTCCAAGCCCCTTGCCTGTTCTTTCAACCCAACAGTCAAAGTAAGTTATTCTTTGGCTCCATTTCAAGTAACTTTATATACGTTCTTAGGGAGCAAAGATGAGTTATTTGAACTGGCCTTTTAAAAAATTCACTGATTAAACACTCATAGCAATGCCAGTTCTACATCCTAGAATATTCCCCTAGCCCCAGGCTGAGCTAGTAGCATTACTCAAGCTTTCTTGCCTCTGAGATGATAGTTGATCCATCTCACAGAAAACTATCATCAGCTAACTATCACTGGCATCACCCGTCAGTATCTCAAAGTCGCATATTAATGAAAACTTTGGCATTCATAGATCAACATTATCACAGGGCTGTTATTAGCCAAATTTGAATCGCTTTGAGAAATGTAAAACTTGCTTAATAAAACATTAATTGCAGCTTCTTCAACTTTATCTAGAAATTCTATGTGATCAGGCTCTTGGGGGTGTCTTCTCTTACAGCAGCCAATTCTTCAATCCTTGGACCCCAAAAGGCTATCTAACAGTTTAATTCCATGAGGATACTACTCACAGCGCAGACTTAAATGGTTAAGAATTAGTCTCACAAAGCTGCTCCCACAAGTCCAGGACCACCTTCCGACGCACTGGTGTTAAATGGCGGGTTCCCATGACCCTGTTCTCAAGTTCAGTACTTGGCTAGAACAGCCTACAAAACTCAGGAAGACATGTTACTTGTGCTTACTGGTTTATAATAAAGGGCACAAATGAAGAACCAGATGAAGAGATACATAGGGTGAGGTCTGGAAAGCTCCAGGAACTTCCGTCTCTGTGGAGTTGTACGCACCACCCCTTTCAATACATGGATGTGGTCGTCAATTCAGAAGCTCATAAAATCTCACTCAAAAGTTTTTGAGCTTAATCCAGATCTTAATCCAGATCCTCTCCCTACCTCCTGGAGGTAGGTGGATGGGACTAGAAGTTCCATCTCTCTTACCACTCAGGCCTTCTGGTGATGAGCCCCATTCTGAAACTACCTAGGAACCATACCTTCAGTCATCTCATTAATGTAAGCTCAGGTGTGATCAAAAATGTCTCCTTATGAACAACCAAAGATACTTCTCAGAAAATTCCAAAGGTTTCAGCAAGTCTGAGCCAGGGACCAGGGACAGAGACTTAAGGTATTTTTATTCCTTCTTCTACCACAACTCTTCATTTAATAACTATTCGTTTCATAGAATGAATAGGTATAAAACTATATGTATAACTGTATGTATATAGTTATTAAATGAATCCTGATTTCTCTGCACAGCGTGTGTTTCAGGTCTGGGGATACAGTGGCGGGGGAAAAACAATACCATAATTGCCCTCCACCTGCTGAATTCTAGTGGTAGAGGGAACTCACATGAGCCAAATAAGCACAGTGGGAGAACACGTAAAGCAACAAGTGTGTCATCAGATCTCTGAAGGAAATGATGAGCCAAACGGTGGCCAGATTGGCTCCCCAAAGGCTGTGGAGTTGGGGAAGTCTTCCCCAGGAAGACAGCTCTGAGCTGAGTTCATCAGACTGAGAGGTTAAGGAGAAGGAGATAGCCTGAAGAGGCTAAAAGCCAGTTTGAAGAGGAGTTTGAGCTACGGACAGGGAAGATTGGGTTTTCTGAAAATGAATCCAAGCGGGTGCTTCTTCAGATATTACATCTTCATTAGTATGGCCATAGGTCTTTTTACTCATTACTCTGACACTAAGTAATTTTAATAGTATCAACAGTCGCGACTTACTTACAAGGACTCACTGAGATCACGGAACTAATCTGAAATATGTTCCTTCGGGTCCAAGAGAAAAAGGAACAGGGCTCCGAGTTAATGGACTATGCGTTTCCACCAACTGTGCCTTGGTTACCAACATAGAATGAAGGTGTGAGTAAGTGTGTTAGTCACGACGTTTGCAGTAACAAGTCCTCAACGACAGTCGCAAAATAGCTTACGCGAGAAGGGAAAACATTGGCTCCCTCTTCGTTCTCTCCTTTTGGTTTTTCTTCACGTTGGATTCATTCCTAGACAAGCTCTCGCTAGACAGTGTCAAGGATAGCCCGTGGCAGCTTAAAACTTTATAGCTTGCAGTGCCCAAGGAAATGGAGTCGTCTTTGCTGAAGTCTGGCCAAATTCTCAGCAAAGGTTCTCACTGGCCTCTAATTGGTTCACGTGGCCGTATGGGAGCCAATCACTGCGGCCTGAAGAATGGAACCCTCTGGGGACCAGCGGAAGGAGCGTACCCACTCCTGGGGCTTAGGCCATGGAGCCATCTGCTCGTATCCTGCCCAAACAAAGGAAGGACGATTTCTGGAAGGAGACGATGCCACTCGACAGATAAAATGCTTGAATGACCGCTATACTGAATTTGCCATCTTTTCAAGATTAATGTTCTACTACTCTAAATTTGCTGAAGCGACACAAGGCAACATGCATATTCTGAGGCTCTTTACAACCAGGCGTATGTTTTGATTTCTTGAGAAAGCTCTAATGGCCCTTGCCAACACACTGAATGGCAGTTTGCATTTCCTGTTTGTTCTGTCATGAACATAATGTGCGTCTCGTCTCTCCTCAGTTTACACATCTCCGTGTTTAATTGGCCACTCGTGTTTTCCGACCATCGTCCCCTTCTTTTGCAGCCCACCAAAAAGGGGGATTTTACCCTCGTATGCTCATCCAAAGACTCTCACGTCTCAGAATCCCTAATTGGTTGGCGCTGCTAAAAACATTAGGTTTCCAAATGGCCACAACAAAGATGAAGAGAGGACAAAGGAATAAATGCTCTCTGGCTGCACCACCCCTTTGACCAAACATAAGTGAGGAGGTGAAAATTGCCTTTGGGGTTAGCGCCAGGACTGGTTTCTGTCTCTCAGGGTCCACGGAGCCCTGGCGTTTCGAAATCACCCTCACTTCCCAAAACGCAATTTATATGCCGCTACTGAAACCAAAGTTTTCTGAGAAAGCAGAGAATGAAAATACCAAGAAAGCATTCAGTGATTTATTTTACATTACAAAGGGACCTCCTATCGGTAACAATAAGGGATAATTAATTAAAACCTTGAAAAATCGTCCTTGTTCCATGTTGTTCCACTGAATTATTTATCACCACATCATCAACCAACCCAAACACAACCACAGTATCTAAGAAGTAGCCTTCCAGCTTTGATTTCACTCTCCCCACCCCGCCCAAGCCCTAACCACCCCCCTGCAACCGCCTCCCTCCCGGCCCCTGAATCCTGTGGCCTCACAGACATTTTAGTGCACACCACCATGGTTTTTAGTAGTTCCCTTTTAAAAACTTCAATGGCTCTTAACTAGCAAAATGCAATCCTTTGCATGGGCTTTCAGTGGCTCTGAACCACATAAAAGAGACCATATGACTTCGTTTCTCAAGAAGGACAGATCACCCCCAGCCCCGGGGAACCCACGGAGAAGCTATTCCTGACCTCTGCCTGGCATTAAGTCTCCCTCCACGGCTTTGTTATTTTTGGACACTGAAATGACAGAGTTACACGCCAAACTCTCTCTGGCAGCAGGTTAATTTAGCGATATTGGCTGCTGAGCTCCCACGTCACCCAGCTCGCCACCTAGATGCTTAAAGACAAGTCTGGGGCTTCAGCTCCTCCCAGGATGGCCTCTTAAGTGCAGACCATTAAAATGACACAAGGCCAGTATTATCACAGAGGCACCAGCTCTTGTATCAGAAGCCAACAGCAAGGTTCTCACCAACAAACGACCAAATACATGCCACTTCCGATGTCCTTTTTTTTTTCTTCCCCATCCCGCAGTTTCCAGGTTTTACCCACACATGAAGGCATTTTAATACAACTAGAGATGCCGGGGGGGGGGGGGGGGGGGGGGGAACCACACAACACATTATGCAAATGCAGTCACAAATGTAAAATGATAAATTAGCAAGCAACTATTTAATTATTACTGTGACTAATTCCTGTAGAGGGTGCCACGGCTAATGAACCTGAACTTGTCCTGGGTGACTGCGGTGTGCCGTTGCAACGTTTCCATTTGGTTTGTTTGCTGCCTCTGCAGCTCGGTGAAGTACAGAGCATCTGTTTAATGAGCTCCCACTTCATTACAGAGCTGCGCCACTCACGGAGTCATTCTCCTTAAGCATGCAGGCTGTGTACTGTGCTGTTGTTTTAAAGCAAATACTAATTTATGATTACCTGTCACATTAGGCCATTGAAAATTGTACTCACACTGGCTCCCATGAGCAGAATGCTAATGAGCCGATTATGGACTACGGTGGTGTCCCTCGCTTATAATCCGCGGACATAAATTCCAATCCCCCTACAATATGGGCTCTGGAACAATAGACGCTGTTTGAGAGGACGGGCTGGAGAGAGAAAGGGGTGGTGAAATCATCACATGTAAACGCACAGACGCTCTCAAAGGCCGACAAACGCGGCAATGACCTAATTCAATGTGCAGGGAGCGTCAGAAACACCCGTCACACTGTGTCATGTACGGAGAAAGATGAAAGAATGACTCCCCAGCTAGTCACTCCCTGCCATGGTCATTATCTAATTGAAGTCTGATGCCCAGGCAAGGCGGATCCTGACACGGGGACTGCAAGCCTCTGTCGTACGGAAAAAAAATCCTATAGATGTGTCCTAAGATGGTACTTGCAGAGAAAATTCCCATCAGTAACACTTTGCCAAAATGCAGCTTTTCATTTCCAAGCCTAATATTTACCTGCAGCCTTTAGCACAATGCACTTTCACCAGTATTTTTTTCTTTCTCCATTACAAGCATGCCATTTGCACTTTAAAATACAGTATTACGCAAAATGCCTCATTAAGCCCGTTTTGTTTGGTTTCTTAGTTTGTCCCCTGTCATTTGGCTCCCTAAATTAAAACTATGGGAAGATGCGACTTTGCCTTTTTATTGGCTGTCTGCTCAGTTTGTTTTTATAATCCTGACTTCATTCTGCCTGGGGACACTGCGGTTTGTTTCCCAGGCTGCTGCCCTTGGTGCACAGAGTGCTACCCAACACCACTTTGTTAGAAACGTGGGCACCGGTGACAATCCGCGCTTATGAACAACGCTCCCAACATCCAACACGAGGCCCCGCACCACGACAGAGGTGGCCAAGGAGCATTCGCAATTTCCCCCACACCGATAATCCTTAGTTAGAGCTGCGATAGGCGGCTGGGCTCATTTCTGCAACAAGGCAGCCATGTGCCCTAAATAAGAACACCAAGATGAGTGCTGTTTTCGACATCTGCTCCCCCAGCTTGTTTGTTTGGTTTTTTTCTTTTTTTTTCTTTCTTTTTTTTTTTTGAATCCCCGTTGAGAAACTGTAGCTTTCCTCCTCAGAGAGTTTCAGACATTGTTCCTCTCGTTTTTCTATGTTTAGCTGCCCAGGACCGACAACTAGACTAAGAGAACGGAAGAAAAGAAAGACCAAAAAAACCAACGTCCACCTGTGACACAGTTAAAGAAAGAAGCAGGTGTGAGGAAGCAGGAGTCGTAGTCTACGTACGCCTGTTCTAACTCCTGACCAAACATTGCACACCTCCACTGCACCATCTCTCGGATTCTGGGTGACATTTCTCTGAACAGGGTGGTATTTATGCCTTATGTCTTCCTCGCTGCAGGGAGTAGAGCAGACCCTCGACAGACAGGAGGAGACCTGGCCACTCACGGTCCAGCCACCGGGCAAAGCTCGGACTGTGGTCTCTGCCACATTCACCTTGAGAGGAAGAATAGGACCAAGTGTGAACTTTCTAGCTCTGCTATTCTGCAACTCTACCTTCTTAACAATGATTAAAGGAGCCCTAATCAGCATGGTGTCCGAGACTATTACATTGCTAATATTACTTTTGACTACCTTTCAGGTTTACTCTAGCAAGACGAAAACAGCACTTGAAAATTAGCGACGTTCCTCGGGGCACAAAGGAAGCGAATTTCAAATAACGCCCAGTTTACCCCACGGCAACCTCGACCCACTGTTTCTCCAAAGAAATCGAGTGTAAGTCATCTTTGTGCTACACAAGTCTGACTCTACCTAATTACAAATTATAAATTATTGGGCAAACTGGCATATCGCTTTTTTTCTCTAACAGAGCCTGAAGAATCGGGATACCCAGTTGTTCATTTTATTGTCTTAATACCGATACGACATGAAAAAATTGGGGTTATTCCAAAGAATGTTTTTCACGGTACCGATATTTAAACTGCAAAAAATGGAAGCAAATTAGTTAATTACTGTCTCCCATTGTATGGGTGCTAACAAATTCCTTTTCCTCATCTATATATAATGAACTCCCAGTGCTCGCCCAGACGGGGGAGGTGTGGGCAGCAGCGTGGATTTTCTCTGTACAAGTAAATTGCTTTTCCTGATTTACACCGGGATGGGGGGTGGATGTGGGGAGGCAGAGTGCCTATTTACACACTGGATAATCCAATTTGCTTATTTTGCAAAACAGTTTCTTTCCCCTTATTGGCAGCACAAAGCATTGTGCAGGCTCTCAACTGGAGTGAAAAAGGATAGGCATTAGGTACAAGGCCACACAATGACTGTGCTCCATTTAGTAAATGCAGCAGGCCTCACTGAAAAAGAAGGCCGTCAAGCAACATTGGGAGAAACGTTTTGTTTTATGCTTAGAAGAGGTCTATGCATTAAATGCCCACAACGATGACTAATAGGGATGAGAAATCTCAGGGAGAGGTGGGAAAAAAAAAAAGAGAGAGAGACTTTAAGTTTTCATTTGGGGTCTCATAAGAGACTTGCCAAATAGGATTTTGCACATTTGCCCAATTCCCAAAAGTCATTCTTTGGAGCCTGGAAGAGAGCTCACGGCTGTTAAATATTCTTTCATGAGATGAGTCAGATAAAACACATCCAGATGTGTAGATACAGATGAAAATGCAGAAATACACATATCCATAAATCAATACCAAAGGCGTTTGGAAATAGCTGAGCAAGACCAGTTGGAAAACGAGGGTGTGAAGGAGGGACAGAGAAGGGCTTTGGGGGTTGGGGGGACGGGGACTTCTCAGGGGCCTTGGTTTACTTGTTTTCCTTAGCTCCCCAGAGAGGTCACATGCAAAATCCTTCTCCGAGCGTTAAACCCCTGCTTTCACACTGCAGTAGGCTGGGAAAGAGAACTCCATCTCTTAAAAATGTGATTTTCATGAGAAAGGGAAATCTGCAATGGTCAAGTCGGGCGCCCAGAGCTTTCTACGCAGGCAGTGACCCTGCTGTCACGGAGTCATCATCATACCAGCCAAAGCAGCCACAAAGACAAGAAGAGAGCCTGGAATGTGCAAAGACAAAAGTGACCAGCATCTCCGCTCCCAGAGGGACCCGCCAAATAGCACGCGATGGCAACGCTCTAGCCTTCCCGGCCATCATGGGATCCTGTGAATAAGGAAAGTGACAAGCAAAACTAATTGGAGGCGGCAGTTGATGAACATTCGCCCGTGTTAAGAGCCACCACCAAGTGTCTGCTTTCTCAAGGCTCTTGGGAACAAGCTAGGCTGATGAAGGGGGCTCTGATCACAGATTCTGTGGGTCTATACGCTCACACATGGGCACACATTACAAAGCACAGCACTATCTGAACGCTGCCATTTTACGTTCCTTCTGGATTCATGTCTTATTATGTAACACGCTCACAGAGAAGTCAAAATGCCAAGTTTGAGCGTCTACTCAACCATGTTTTGTGATCCGATGCTTCCTGGGAATAAAGCCCGCAGAATGTGACAGTCAGACCCGGTCCTTAGAAACTAGTACGAAGGCAGGTGTAGACACATTGGAAGGCTGCAGAAAAGGTCCCGTGTTCCGAAAACAGTCCTACTCCCTCGAAACCCACTGCCCCTCCTCCCCCTTTGCTGGGCAAACAGTCACAGTTCTCGCTGAAATACGAGGCAAAAGGCAACGTTTGCAGACCGCAGGCTTCTCCCTCTGTTAGATCGGCCCCTCCTGCCTGGCACCCAGGAGAACGTCCACCCGTCATGTGGTTGACACGGGCTGGCCTCCAGGCCCCGGACCAAGCCCAACTGTACCGGGGTCAACAGAGACGAGATCCCTTATCATTTCACCGCGATGAGGACCCTTGCGCTCATCAACCTTTCCCTAAGTTTTCTTGCACCATTACTCGGAGCAGCAGCCACGCCAGCAGCAAGAGAGGAAAAAAGCGCGGGAGGCTTCAGACGAGCTCAGAAACAACCGGGGTTGTCGAGGAGGGAGAGAGAGTCCCAGGGAGAGCCGGGGAACTCGTTCTTACTCCAAGTGTTCAGACACGCCGAAGTAATGATCCTGGCCACATGTTAGCAAAACATTAGAAACACTTTGGTAAGCAAATAATTTAATTACAGGCTTCTCGGAGGCAGTTTCTCTTGCTTGACCCCTGACCTTTCCCATCGCGGGGCCTCAACTCAGCCTGGGATCCACGCTTCCTATTCTTGTCACAGAATCTCTCCATCTTGTACCATTTAATAGAGTGTGCTCCAGGTGTTCTGTGGTGAATGAATAGTTATATTACTACCTGTCAGACACAATCACACTCTATTCATCATTCTCGGCTGGCTGCATGAAGCCCAGCTTCCAGCGGCTCCCTCTCTATTTCCTTGTTCAAACGTCTGCAGTGCTTTTGGCCCATCTGTCAAGACTGTCATTTAGAGGGAAAACAGTATCAGCGCTTTAAATATATGGAGTTCTCTATTGAAACAGTGCTGTGATTGAACTGTCAGTGTTCTCAGTATCACAGACAGTAATTCACGACTGGTCAGGGCTCCACTGACATCGCCATTACCATGGGGGCCCCGAAGGGTCACGCTGAGGATTTTTGCTTTACAGTTGGGTCTATAAATAGTGCAATTAACCTTTCAAGAATTACAAAATGCTCTTGAATTCTTTTTACGTGTGCTTCGTGCTCGCGCACTTTAGAGCGACGGGAAGATGAAGGAGAAGAAAACAAAAACGTCCAAAATTGCCGAAACACGTGCCACGTGAGTGGAAATATATATATTGTTTGGAAAGCAAGCATTTGAAACGCATGAATATATTTTAAGCCCCCCTTTGCTGTTTTGGAGCAAGATAACATATGCTGAGATTTCTGAAATTAAAAGGTTTCTGCATCCGAAATAAAATATGATGGATGGGAATGAAAGGGCTTCTGTTCAGCCTTATGGAAAGGAAGCGAAGGTTTTCAGTTCTCCGAATTGTTACCTATCCAAAGCAGAGGGGTTCTCACGGCTTCCAGCCCCAGTTTCTCAAGCAAAACACCTGCATTCCCAACCATACTGGGAGAAAACACTTTGAGGAGCCAAATGCTATCTCTAAATCTCTCATCTTAGAACACAATCCCCAAAACAAGAGAATTTCGGATGCTGGTCAGGCGGCCTTCAGATGACTTCCCTGCATTTGAAAGGCTCCCATCACTGAAAGGCTTTATCATTTCTTCTTCAGGAAATCCAAGCACTTTCTAAAAGAAGCGCAGAAGGCCAGCAAAGCCTCAGAGACAACCCCACACCCCCAATCTCCGCTTTCTGCAAATCCTAGTCTGTCAGGCCACTGCCCCGCTTCCTTTCTGGAAACCCAAATAGTAAGACGAGCCTTTTCGGGATCTCTCTACAGACACACTTAGGCGTGTACATCTCCTATGCTCACATGCAAGTGATTCAGAGTAGTCACTTGGACGGCTGCTGAATGAGGGCACTGGGTTTTACTCTTTACCCCAGGGACGTCTCCTAACACAAGAGTGTACGGGGCCGCACGGATGCCTCGCAGATGAGCGTGTGATATGCTTTCTCTTCTGCAGGATCATTTCAGCACGAAGAGCGTGGTTTTGTTTTGCTAGGTACCACACTGTTCCACGGACAGAGCCAACGAGCATTTTTAATTTGCGAACCAAGATATGTGGCTAAAAATAACCATTGATTTCTGTCACAGCATTTGTCTTGCTTCAGAGGTAATTTTACCCACTTTCTTTCCTTAAGGGAAGGAAAGCGATGCGATATGGGGCAGGGGGTGGGGGGTTTCAGCAGAAGAAAGCCACAGACGTAGCAACTGGTCCTTTAGGACACCTACTTATGTGGACCATCCTCTAAAAGCACAATAACACATCATTTTCTTAAACATCCTCATCACCAAAGGAGGAGGATTAAGGTGGTATTTCAGCTAGCTTCCAGGCTTGCAGGAGGCAGAGAGAAGAGCAGAGAGCTATAAACCTTCCCATTAGAGCTATTTTCTGGGAATGGCTCTCCCACCAATCCGCAGCTATGCAGAAGTAAAAGCCTTTGCTTATCACAGCCACGGAACAAGGATAATTAAGAGGTAATTTCTTCCAGTTAGGGTGCACTTTCCTTTTCGGAGATAATCATAAAAGGCAGACGGAGGTGCCCAGGAACCCCGTGTTGTCATTGTTTTCATCTTCTGTGACTGCGCCCTTCTCTTCCTGCCCTCAGTTGGAAAGCAAAAAAAAAAAAAACCTTTGCTTATTATAGAAGCAGAGTAAGAGAGTAAGTGCTGGTCTCATCCCATTAACTGTCATATTACCAGGCTCGGTGCCATCACATTGGAGTTTCACTGAGCATTCAGAACTGCTTAATTATGTACAGTAAAGACAGTCTGCTGAGACTTTCCTTCTTGATTAATATGGGAGGGGGAGGGGAGGTGAAGGGTCACCTCCAAGGCTTCCTCCTGCCTCGCGCCCAAAGTGACTCGGTGTGACAAAGGCTTTTGTGAGTTATGAAATAAATTAAAGCGCCTTTGGGAGGCAAGATGCTCGCATCAAGGGATGAGGCTACTTTTGATTTTGCAGGCTAACGGCAGATATCTGCCCCCCCCCCACTCGCCCTGTGTTGGCTTTACACTCTATAGTACATTCCTTATAAATTACACCACCCCGTGTTAATTACAGTGTGCTGACAGTGCTTGTCATTACCAGGCCTGCTACAGGCTTTGTGCGCTCGGACTGTAATAGCTGTTTGTTCTGAGGAATGTGGCAGAGCTGCCTAAGTGGCTGAGCTGGGTCACTGCGAACATCCCTCTCTCCAAGTCTCTCACACTGGCTCTATTTTTACAGCCTTAATCCCTCCGCTCGGCCTCAGCGCCCGGCCCCTCCCCCCAGTCAGGCAGATGTATAGGTTACAGTCTAGAAGCACCAGGGCATTCACTGAGGCTCAATCAACTGAGGCGCGCATTGTGCTCCGCTCATTGTCGGCCTTTCAAAGCCTCCAGCTGAAATGCTCTTTTCTCCTCTGTCCGACCTTTGGAGGACAAACAGGACCTGCTCTCATCTAAAGGGACAGTTGGAGGTTCCTGCCCCAAAGTCTAATTCAGCAGTCCGGCCTCAGGCAGGAAGCTCTGTATTCCTGTCTGACAGCCTGTGAAGGAAGAGGCTAGAAATTCGGAAGCCAAGTCACGACCCAGGCTTCTCCTCTTCTTCCCCAACTAAGATGCTGGGTCAGACATTTCTAGAATCACCAACAAATACAAGCGTAGAAATCGGTCTTTTAGCTAGAAAAAAGACATTAATAAAAAAAAAAAAAAAACACCAAAAACCCACCCACCATTCAGTGAACACCTACTTATGGGGATCAAAGGTCAGGTTCTGGAAAAACCATGATGAATACAATATAACCCCTGGTCTGCAGGGCCTCAAAGCCTAGGAGGGGAAGCAGAAGGGTAAGTAAGTAGTTCTAATTCTGTGTGAAGTACAATAATAGAGGTGAAAACTGAATTTCTCTCTACCTCCCCAACCTGTGGGGTCAGGTGTGGTCACATTAACAGTAATAACTCAAATTTCTTCTGCTTTATGCACTCACCCATTTCTTAGAGTCCCCAGACAAGGCCTCCTCCTATGTGCTTCTCAGAAATTCCTATCCTGCTGGTACTTTGACTGCTGGGTCAGGCATCATGGCGCCAAAAGGTCATGGCTTCTGTCCCCTTCTGTCTTTTGAGTGGTCCTCTATTAGAGGGTTACCAAGGCAGTGCCATTCGGGCTGCGGTCTCTTCTAGGATTTGTAGTACAAGAGCCTACCCTGTTCTCGAAAGGAATCAGAAAAAAGATCCACAAAGGGCCAGGCTATGAGACAGACCTGAGTGAAAAGTCACTTTTCCCCGATAGTGCCACAACCAAGCCTTTCTTAACTGTGACACGCCATGTTCCCGCTGCCAGACTCCTTTCTCCCTCGAGGTGACTTTTCATACCAAGTTCCTTTGTCTTCCTGTCCGGCGGCTGGGCCTACTCCCACGGTGGATAGGACATTCCAGACACGCCTTTATCCTCCTCGGCCTCCAACTCTGAGACAGGTGTGTACAAGGTATCTTGAGACACTCACATACTGCATCCCCCCGCTCACACACACCCTAACCCACGCCATGCCCACCGAACGTAAGAAGAGAGACTGAGATGGCTGTCACCATCTCTACAAGTCAGTCATGTGGTGAATCAGGTCAACCAGTCAATCAAAGGCTACTGACTTAGGGAGATAAAACCCGCCTTCCGTTCACATGCCAACACAGAGTACGTGCAGGTATATACAATGCACAGAAAATTACTTCCAAAGTCAAATGAACTTAACTCAAAGTTTATTTTCTCAACCGAGTCACTGTACCACATATTCCTTGACCTTTTGTCCAGATTTTGGAATCTAACGCCAGTAAGTTGAGATACCATTGTCTCTTTTAAGCCTCATCCTTACAGAAATAATAATAACTATTATTCTTATTAGTCCAGAAGCTTACTATTAAGACAAAATAGAGTCAACTCTGCCAGAAGGAAGAAATCCCTTAAAGTCATTCACCCATCACCTCACTAGGGACTTGAAAGCTCTTTTCGATGCCTGCCATTCATGCCAAGGGGAACAGTTTGAACATCCAAATGTCAGCATGAAGATATTTTCTTCAGTCTGGCTTGTTCTGTGCACAAGCTTCAGCCTGCGTGAGTGTTACTATAAAAGCCAAAGTGTGCCTAGTGTCTTTGAGTGACTTCGAACATTTCCAAGGATAAGCCTATAATGGACTTCGGCTTCACTTGCTGACTCTTGAATATCACCCCAAAGTAAGCCACAACTCAAGTGTAAACACTGCTGTGTGTCTTTGTGTGTGTGTATATGTGTGCAATGTGCACACATACTCCTTGTGTATGCACTCATCTATAGATAACAAAACACAAATTTATGACTGTACATTATGAAGCTTCCCTGGAAGACAGAAGATCACATAATACACATTAAACATGCCATATGAGGTGCACCTGGGTGGCTCCGTCACTTAAGTGCCCGACTTTGGCCCAGGTCGTGATCCCCTGCTTCGTGAGTTCAAGCCCCATGTCGGGCTCTGTGCTGACAGCTCGGAGCCTGGAGTCTGCTTCGGATTCTGTGTCTCCCTCTCCCGCTGCCCCTCCCCTGCTCACACTCGCTTGCATGCTGTCTCTGTCTCCTTCTCTCTCAAAAATAACTAAGCATTAAACACTTTTTTTAATAAGAGATTTCTAAAGAATGCCATACTAAATCATGAGTTACATAGTATGACCTTTATCTTGGCTTCTTCTGGCAAACTGATACATTTGACCTTCATCATTTCCTTACAAAACTTCTTTGCATGAGGAACAGGGTTTCTTTCTCTGTCTCTTAGTTTCCAGTGTTGTTGATAAGGATAATGGTAATGTGTATCATGAGAAATAGCGAAATCTTTCCCTGGAAATTAAGAATTTTGTAGTCCTACAAAATAGCCCCCAAACCCTAGTCGGGAGGCTCCTGGAGCCACTCCCTAGTGAATATGTATTTAAGTGAACCTTCCTTCCATTAATTTTTCCTCTCATAGTGTTGCCCTCAACTACCTCAAACAACTCGAGCAAATTAGACTCAAGTGTCTTCCTATACAAAATTTTTTTTTTCAAAGACCAAGATCAGTTTTCAAAGATCCATTCCCCGTAGGACCCATTTTTGAAACGTGCGCACACATGCAGCTTTCTGTCTTAGCGTCTGAACTCCCGGAAGACCCTCCGCCGTCATCTTGACCACCCAGCACCTGCGACAAACATTCTCGGGCCCTTGCAGAGGCCTTGTTTGTATCCAGTTGGGCGCAAGGACCCCTGAGCCACAGCAGCACTTACCAGGCTTTGCAAAACTGCCGTGGGAAACGCAGGGCCCACGACTTCTTCCACGTCTCCTCCATGCAACTAGCTGCCTCAACGTCACATACAGTCTAAGTGCCTCGAGGCCCCTCGGCCAGACCCACCTGCGAGGACCCAGCCCTATCGTCCAGAGATGCTGTAACACACCTGGAGGGCAAGCTCCGAACTCCGGTGTCAGCATTATTACCACAGACAATTACCTTGGCACGCCGGCTTGGCGATCACGGGCTCTGTGGGACGGAGAGCTGAAACGGGCTTTTGTTTCCCAAGACAACTCACGCGGGATATTTTCCTTTCAGTTGCAACCGGGGACTAGAATTAAGTGACTCGAGGGCACGACCTCAATCATACTGCAATAATGAGGTGTTTTGGGCATCACGTCAACAAGCACCAGCCATGAGCCGCTTTCCAAAGAGGGCAAGTCCAATGTGCCTGAAGACCTTGCTGATCCGTTCTGCTACCCTTTCCTGTTACCAAGGACTAGCCCATGCCAGTCTCAGCTCTGCAGAGCCCGCCCTGGGCCTTGCGCACTACTGCTTAAGAATCCCGGAGACGTTTATCTACACCAAATGACCAGCTCCGTGACTGAAACAGGACGGTGCTGTCAATCATTTCTTTCGCTCCTCCCAGGAGAAAACTGCATTGGAACTAAGCGTTTCTACATAATCCACGAGCTTGTCTGACAAGTACCACCAAACGTCATTTTTTTTTTTTTTTTTTTTTTTTTAGCTTCAAACTGCATTTAGCTCAACCAAGAGTCAATCCGTTTCCACATGTCGTGAGCCAGGCACAGTTCCATGCGATAACTCCAAGTACGTAAGATATCCAAGAAAATACGTGGTTTTAAAAGCAACTTATTTTTTTAGAATGCTGGACCCCTTCAGTATTTAACAAAAATTTCTACTGTTCTAAGGGAAAAGAAAAAAAAAAATCCTGACAATAAAAACGAGGAGCAGACTGCAATCTAGTTTTGCCTTTTAAATATGTGCCCAAAGCTGAACACGTGGTAATCTGAGCTTGCTCCACACATTAGGCTTCTCGAGTTGGAGTCTCCAATTTTTATCTCGTGGCCATGATTTCGAACCTGTTTCACAGCATTTCTTGGTCTGGGGTGACCACGTGCTCAGGCATCAGCAATGCCACACCGATGAGATATACTCAGCCAGCCCCCGGATGGCTGGGAGCATCACATCATCTGTTCCAAGCACTCTGAATACAGACAATTGCGGCCAATCAGATAATACAAGGCAAAACTACCCCCCCACACACACACACACCTTTTTAACTGACACATAACATTATATTATTTTCACGCGCACAATATAATTCCCTTTTACAAGTAATGAGAGCCAAGAAGGGACACCAGAAACTATGTATTTCCTGGTAGAATTGTTTGCACCTTCTTCTTGCAAATCACAACTGCCAAAAAGGCAAATCAGACATAGATGATTGTTTGTTTCGCTTTGTTTTTCCCTATCAAGATTTGAGAGCAACAGCCTGGCTTTCTCATATCCACTGACTCCAGACCAGGACTTTCTGTGCAGAGGCAGCAAAGGAGAGCAGGCAAGTCTACTTAGAAAAAGTTCCCCAGGTCATTCTAACATTCCAACTCCCTCCCTTCCCCAGGAAGAGTCCTGGAGTCGATGGACCATGAGAATGAATGAGTTGAGACCACTGGTGACAATGAGGTTTAAAAGAGGAATCATGGGGTCTAGGTTGGGAAAGCAAAGGGGAAGGTCAAGTTTGGGGAACGCTTGATCAATGAGGAGGACAAACTTACTGGACAATTATAAAGAGATTTCTACTTAGCTCTGTTTGTGGGATGTATTGGGTGTGTCTAACCCCCCTTTCTTATTATTTTCCTAACTTTACAATAGGAAAGCAGAGGAGTCTACTTTGCGGTAATAACTGACCAGGGGAAGAAGAGGTCAGTGAAGGTCAGAGCTAATGTTTCCAAGATACGAGTTTCTAGAGAGTTCTTGTTACTCAGTCCTGCCAAAACCTCCGGGAGGATGTAGTAATATTTCAACTGGCAAGATAAGGGGTGCCTGGGTGGCTCAGTCGGTTAAGCATCCGACTACAGCTTAAGTCATGATCTCACAGTATGTGGGCTTGAGTCCTATATCAGGCTCTGCACTAATAGCTCAGAGCCTGGAGCCTGCTTCAGATCATCTCCCCCGCTCTCTGCCCCTCCCCCACTCATGCTCTCTCAAAAATAAACAAACATGAAAAAAAATTAAACTGGCAAGATAAAACACAGAATGCCCAGTTAAATGTGCATTTCAAATTGAAAACATGAATAACTTTTTAGCATAAGTAAGCCCCTTGCCATATTCAACATTTAACTATACTAAAAAGTATGTGTTGTCTCAATGAACTTTACATTTAATTCAACACCCTGTACTTGCATTAGCTAAATCTGGGGGACTGAGTAAAATAGATCCTGAATTTACCAACTAACACAAACCGTTAATTGGTGAGATTTTTCTTGCAATCCTTAGGATTCTAAATGGGAAGCTATTTTAACAAGTAATTTACATCCTTCTGGCCAGTCAAGCCTATGAGTGACTAACCTCTTTCTTAAACAAAACCCAAGTGTCAAAAGTCATTTCTACTTTGATCTAGGTTGGACTGTACCCTGAATCAAAAGCTCCCTTCAATTTAACTAACAGGATGACAGCCAACAAGGCGTTAACATGATCTGTGGCTCTTTGGCAGTGGATTTCCTGCCAGCAAGTTTCTGAAAACTTCCATCATTTTTGTCACGTTGCTGGAACGGGCTCTATCTGGTTTCCTCATTGCCCTGACTTGTAATTTAAAAAAATTGTTCCTAATCTGCATATGCAGTGAAACTCATTAGAAAGATAAATATGATTTCTGTACCAACTGGCAATAAATGGAGCACAGCATTATTTCAAAGTGTTGTTTACCAAAGTTGGGGAATGTGGGTTCCTTGAAACATATGTAAAATGTAAAACCCTCATACAGACATTAGTTGATGTGGGCTTTATGGCAAAACAATTAGTAATATCTCCACTCCTAAAATATAGGTTATACTAGCTCAATGACTACACCAGTCATTCTCAACCCATGGTACACTTTGGAAGGACCTGGGGAGTTATAAAAAGAATACTGGACCACAGTATGGACCTGTGCCTGGACCACAGATGCATTAAATCCAGATTCCCTCAGGTGCATCCAGGGTTCAGCAAGAGCTCAGAACCAGAGCCATAGACATTATAGAAACGCACAATTATTTGTTTCAGATGAGCTTGACTGAGGGAGATTAGCCATCCAAAAATGGCCACAGCTACCAATCGTAAGACAGTTTGTTTCTAAATGTATAGGTATTAAGAAGATACTGAACACAGGAGAAAAAAATATACTAGAAGGATTCAATTTTCAAGTCTATTTGGATTGTTTTTTCCTTCACAAAGTAGCCTTCATTGTTCTTGACTTTCAAGAAGGTTTTAAGTTTGAAAGCTTCTGAATTTTGAGCCATTTTATATCCCATCTATCAAGAATGCTCAAGGTTTACCATTCATTGTCTAATACCTTACTTTACCCAATTAAGCCTTAATATCATGTAAGTTTTAAGATTTCACATCAGCCGAGATGGGCTATCAGAGTATTATTATCTTTTTTAATCCAGCCTCTTGTGTTTACAGGCAAGGGAAACTTATTTTGTCTAAGGCAGCATCAGTATCACCTGGGAACAGACTGTCGGCCTTGCTCCAGAGCTATCGTAATGGAAACTCTGGAAATCTGATTTCCTACGCTTTTCAGCGTTTCTGAAGTTCCAGAGTATACATTCTTGCGTTTGTACTACCCAATTCTTGTTTTTTCCCCCTCAGTAGTCTTGCGTTGTGTTGTCCTAACTTCTAGGAATGCCCAGTTCAGTGCTGGGGGCCTTGGGGGTGGAAGGAAAGCATCTTGCCCCCTAACACTTCATCATCCCTGAGTTGAGCTTCATGGGGAGGCACCCTCCGGGAGTATTAAGAGAGGTCCATGCACAGACTCTATGACCAGATGATGGAAGGTGCAGCTGTATAGGACAGAGCTCAGCTGGTCCCCAGATGGGGACCCGAGCCCCATCTTCACGAAACAAGTGCAGGCCAAGTTTAGAGAAACCTGGGGGACTCTGTGAGACCCTTATATGGTCATTAAGGGAGGAGTGACCGTATCTAGCATTCTTCACAAAAACCACAACGAAACCACCATCGTTCTGTTCTTTATTCATGTCCCTCTTCTGCTTGGGGGACTCCCCTTAGACTCCTTACACCTTTCCTCCACTTTGAAGACTTCTCTGAAGACTCCTTCCCCTCATCCACACTCAGCTTCAATAAGATGAGGCAATTCCTGTCCACACTCACACTTAACACCTTTGCTGCCCATTTTCAAGCGAAAAGTGTTTGCCTCTACCACTCGCTTCAAAATTTTTCAAAACCGAGGACCATACCATAGTCAATACTCAGTAAATGTTGACCGACTGCATGAATTACAAGTAAGGGGTCAAAGAAACTTTGGGGTGATGACTACAGAAATCAACATTAGCGACAGTCACATGCTCCAGCATCATCACCTACTATTTGTCTTTACAAATAACAATTTATCAGACACCAGAAAGAACGGAGTATGATCTTCAACAAATTTAGAATTGGTAATTCCCAGTTCTTTGCCATTTGCCTCAGTGGGGTGCTGTGTCACCTTCATGAGGTTTACGTTCCAAATTATGGTTTTAAGAAATAAATTATATAACCACGTGCATGAAGGAAGCAAAGGCTTCCTACTGTTAGCGTTTACTTCAAGATTGTTAAACACAATTTTTTAACCAAGTATCTCTCAACCATATGTTCAGTCGCATCATGCAAAATGTTTAATTTTCTTCCATAACAGAATGAACTTTCATAAATGTAATATGCTTGGTACTGATTACATATTACATTATACAAATGTAATATTAATATGCTTGAAATATACTGAAGAATACTTACATTCATTTTCATAGAGAAGAGTGAGAGTGACCACTGTGAAGAAAAAAAAAAGAAAGGAAATAGGTTAAAAAAAGGAATAAAAGGGCTTTCCATGAAAAACAAGAGAGGATTGATTCAGATCTCAAATTCCAAGATTATAGATTGTTCCTTTCTTGGAGATATTTTTAGTGTTTACATTTCCATTTGATTTTTTTTAATACATTCCTCTCCTTTTTTAATACATTCTCCATCTTGTCATCTATTTTTCTGAACGTATTAATCACAGTTATGGTAATGTCTGTGCTTGAGACTTCCATCATCTGGGACAACTATGAACCTATTTTTATAATTTGTTTTCTAGGTTTTTTGGTACATGTGGCAATTTGTGATTAACAGGTTAACACTGCATAGGAAAGACACATGAAATACAAATGGAAAAGAATAGCTCTAGAAATTACCTTGCTTCCAGGTGAGCTCACCCTAGCCTCTCCTGAGCAGGTGAAAGGGAGCCTTTTATTTTAATATAATCAGGGACTGGGCTCACCTAGGCTGCTTCACATCTTTTGGCCTCTGGTTTGCCTTCACTTCTAGCATGTGGCTCTTCGGAGATCTCAACAATGACTGGGAGTGTTTAGTGTTTACTAGGTTTCCTCCTCCTTATCAGGTTATGTTCCCCAGTTTATGGGTCCCCGCTCCCTCGGCAGAGTGAGAATTTCAAAAATTTAATTCAACCTAGCCTCTCACCTCCTGCACTTGAAGAACTTAGCAAATGCCTCAACAGGACAACTACTGAGCGTAGGTCTCCCTTTTCTGCAACTCATTTGATCTAGGGTCTTGCCCTATAGGTCTTGGCTGCCTGAGAGCTCTCTGACGCCTTTAACGGGATTTTCTATGGATGTTGTACCCATTCATTCAAGAGATGAGTCAAAGCAGACAAATCGGAAAATGTAAAAGGACCAATAATGACCACCAATATGGCATTCTATATAGATGAGCATCAATATAGATTTCAGTGAGCATTCAATAGAAGACTCAGACTCCACACTTGTGGCAATTGTTTTTATAGAAGGGAGGGACCTTGGCAGGGTAATTATAAAATACATCAAAAGTCAGGAGCAGGGAAAGAAAAGGGACAATAAAATGGTAAAGGTTTCATAAGAAAATATTCTAATTTTTGTAATAAACAATCAACTAGCGCTGACTAAACCTGAAACAAAGGGTGAAAAAAAGGACTCAAATTTCTGAATTTACATAATCTTGCATCTTATCCCTAGTGAGATCTATTGGAATTGATACAACCATTTGCAATGGAAAAAAAAAAAAAATCAAGTTTCATCAGTTCTTTTGCTGTCATTCTTGTTTTACAGTTTTCACTTACATTCAAATAAAATTAAGTTCAGGAATTTTATTGTTCACATTTCAGAGATACATTTCACACTACTTGGGCTCTTCATCTTTCTGCCTGTATCTCCCCATCTTACTTTCTATTTTGTGTGTCCATAGATTCATGGAATGATGATGACCTCACGGTAAAAGCATTTATTTCAACGTGGTACATTTCTAGGATGTCCCCCCCTTTTTTTCCTTTATACTTCTCTGTATTTCCCTATCTTCTAAACAATGTGCATTATATTGATCTTTGCTGAAATGGACACTGTCTTTTCCTGTCCTCGAGTATTAGTAAATCATGAACCCTAAGTTCCCCCAGCAGACTCTTCTTTCCCCTTCAGCACAGGGATTTTTGTCTTATTTATTATTCTTAATGTTTATTTATTTTTTAGAGAGAGACAGGCAGACAGAGCATGATTGGGAGAGGGACAGAGAGAGACGGAGACACAGAATCCGAAGCAGGCTCTAGGCTCTGAGCTGTCAGCACAGAGCCCAACTCGGGGCTCCAACTCACAAACCGTGAGATCATGACCTGAGCCAAAGCCAGATACTTAACCAGCTGAGCCATCCAGGCACCCCTCATTTATTATTCTTGCATCAACTGCCAGTGCAGGCACAGCCTAAATATAGAAGGTACTAAATAAATAGTTGCGGCATAGAAGTTTAGTTCATACTCTTTGTGGAAGTTGAAGCTCGAATCCTAAGACAACAGACTGGGTATCCTCAATTGTTGAGGAAGAATTGGGGCTCAAAGAAACTAAGGGAAACGTCTTTGCCAATCCTGTTTCCTCTGAGCTTTAGCTAGTATAGTCACCGATGGGCATCACACATTTGCTTCTCCCTCCTCAGTACCTCATCTCACTGACTCTCAATATGTTAAAGAAAATGTATCAAACTCAAGAAGTGGAAATCCAGCTGAAGTCATTAAAACAGCAAATGGGAGTCAACAATGGCACTTGACCCCACACTCGGAAAGACAAAAACACTATAAACCCAAGAGCTAAAAATAGGCAAGTGACTCCAAGTCCTCAATCTCAATCTCCAAGATCACCTGAAAGTATTTCCTTGGAAAACTTGAACAAAAGGAGCTCTGTCACTGCCTGGAAGAGGACCTCCATGTACAAAACGCAAAACCCACTACGATGAAGCCAAAGAATCTGACTCTTCCATGTGCATCAACTCAGAAGATGTACTAATACTTTCTCCATCGGAATTTATACACCGTTCAGAAATGCCTCCCCTCTTTGTCATACAGTGGTTCTACCTCTTGAATTCATTTGCCTTGTTCTTTTTTTTCTATCCTGCACCACAGAGACTTTTTCCTGAACAAGATCATATCTCTAAGTTTGCTTTCTTAGATTTAAAAATCCCCGCTGTCCATCTATTTCTCCAATCCATGTACGAGAGCACTGTTTTCAATTTCCCGGGGCTCCTTTGACATGGGCTAGATCTATACACTCTCACATCCTTCTCCAGCTCTCAGAACACCAGAAAAAAGGAAACCGAATGATCTCTGTTCAACCCACTCATCACCCCTTTCCTAGAAGCAGCGCAAACTACACAGGTACACAGTACAAATTTTAAAGAATGAAATTTGGTAAGAAATAGGCCTAATGTAGCAACAGAGGTCATTTCTCGGTCATGAAATTAAGAATTAGGATCTACATGATTCTCTATAGTCGGTATTTTCTGATTTTTTATCTACAAGAAACATCATTTACTTCTTATCTACAAGAAACATCATTTACTTCTTTCCTTTTTAAAAAAAATAGAAAACATGGTACCACAAGGTAATATATTGCTTATGCATATGCTATTGTATTCAAATCTTGGATGAAATGAATCATTTTAAGGAAACTGTGAGTTTCAAAAACTTATTTAAAAAGGTTAGAAAGCGGGGCGCCTGGGTGGCTCAGTCGGTTAAGCGACCGACTTCAGCTCAGGTCACGATCTCACGGTCCGTGAGTTCGAGCCCCGCGTCGGGCTCTGGGCTGATGGCTCAGAGCCTGGAGCCTGCTTCCGGTTCTGTGTCTCCCTCTCTCTCTGCCCCTCCCCCGTTCATGCTCTGTCTCTGTCTGAAAAATAAATAAATGTTAAAAAAAAAATTTAAAAAAAAGGTTAGAAAGCTCAAACAATAGTAAACAAGGGGAAACTGCAAACTGTCAAAGAGTCGTCTTCTCCATTCTTCACCATCATCACCAACAACAAATAAGCCCAAGTTGATTTCTGTCAGTAAATCAAAAGGAAAAAAAAAAAACTGCCCATGTCATTTTAACTGTTACAGAAAATAAATCAGGCTATCATTAATCTAAAATCTGGAAAAGTTAGCAAACAAAAAGGTAACAAATGAAACTTGTTTGTATATTTTTGGTCAAAAATCTACTTATGAGCAAATATTTAGCTAATAAAGCATAAAGCCAGCAATTAAAAAAAAAAAAAAAGCCAGGTTAATCTAGTGAGGTTTACCAAAAATGCAAGGGAGATCAGTGTTAGAATGTCTAATTGTACTAATCACCAAATTAATAATTCAGTGAAGGAAAACAAGAGAACAATATTTATGGAGACCAAAAAAATATTAGATGTAATATTTGTCAAATTTTAACTTAAAAAATTAATAGAAAAGATATATATAACTCAATCATTTAAGGTATCATGATACTTACACTTGAAATACCATTAACTTTGGGGATACTAATCGGGACGCCTGGGCGGCTCAGTCGGTGAAGTGTCCACCTTTGGCTCAGGTCATGATTTCACCACTCACCAATTTGAGCCCCACATCTGGCTCTGTGCTGACAGCTTAGAGCCTGGAGCCTGCTTCAGATTTTGTGTCTTCCTGTCTCTCTGTCCCTCCCCCACTCATGTGCACTCACTCTCTCAAAAATAAATAAAAACATTAAAAGTTTTTTTAAAAATTGGTGATTAGAAGAATGTTTTAATTTTTTTTAATGTTTATTTTATTTTTGAAAGAGAGAGAGAGCGCATAAGCAGGGGAAGGGCAGAGACAGAGAGGTACAAAGGATCCCATGTGGGCTCCGTGCTGATGGCAGAGAGCCAGATGCAATCCTCGAACCTTAAGATCATGACCTGAGCCGAAGTCTGGCACTTAACTGACTGAGCCACCCAGGCACCCCAAGAATGCCTTTAGATAACAATATTCTGGAAGTACTATCTACTATAATTAGACAAGATAAATAAGTTAAAGTATATTTGAAATGTGGAGTTAAAAATATTGCTTAAACCTAGATGGTTAAGATGATAAGCTAGAAAACTAGGGGTGAAGTGAGAAATCAAAAGAATTGGTTAGAGTTAAAATACAAAAACTACTTATTTCATACAGATAATGGAGATGTACAAAATACAATAAAGCTTATCCACAATAGAAACAAAAATAATACATTTTATAATGAACGTATAGGTGTAGAATGTATGTTTACACAATTATTAAAAGTGAGGAACATAAAAGGAAATTGGATTTAATGTAAAGATATACTTTTTCTTAGAGTTTACAGTATATTGGAAAAAATGTGGATTATCCCTAAATTAAGCCTAAATTTAATACTGTCCCAGTCAAATCCCAATAGAATGTGTCCCAACACGGCAAAGTTACCCAGAGTAATACATATAAAAGCCACACACAAAAAAACCAAAGTGATGATAATGTTTGGGAGAACACAGAGAAATGCCTTTGTAACAGGTATTAAGACACGGGAAAGCTAATATGTGAGTCTTCTGCGTTCACCTAAGACGGAAGAGAAGGTATCAACCATACCCTCTCACTGAACAAGAGTAAAACCATCGTCTATGAGGCAACTGTTCTTAGGAATCCACCAACAGGCAGCCCGAAGTTGTGATCTCTGAGAAGAGAGACCAGGTGAACCCCCTGTTACCTTGTTTTCCTGCTTTAGATCCCTTTCTGGACCATGGGACAAGAAATGCCGCCCAAGCAAAGTAGCATGAAGTTCTGCAGTTCTAGTTGAACTAGAACATGTTCAAGTTCTGGCCACACCAGAATAGAAAGAACTCCCTGACCATGGTAGATGTGCATTTGAGACCACAAAAGGTCATGCATGAGTAATGACCACAGTCTACAGTAGGACTGGGATTTACGATCAAGAGCAAAACCCAAATGGACACACACAAGCATATCACAAAACAACACCTAAAAAGGCCAAGAAGACGTGCTAGGAATTCGACTGCCTGCATGAAGAAACTCAACATCTCTCCCTTAAATGTAGCATTATAATTTCCAGCTTGTACTAAAAAACTACTGGATAGAAATAGAAAAGAAAATAAGGCGCAAAATTAAGAAATAAAATTGTCAACAGAGGACTTCCTGTTTCCAGGCTAGCATGTGGAGAACCTAAAAGTCTCTACTCCATCCTAACAAGTAAAAAGCTGAGCAGACTGAAAAAATCAACAACGCTTCTTAGATCCATCACCAAAGCGAGGTCATAGGACAAACTGCTGTCCCGAATATAGGACAGACAAACCTGGATATACAGAATCACAACTTACTAGAGCAGAAAACCCACAAATAGAAATCTTCATGGGAGCCAGTGCTGAGGAAGGGAAAACTCAACTATAATTAATGAATCTCCAGAGACTGAGTGTAGACAAGACTGAGGATTTAAAAAAAAAAAAAAAATCAGGGGGTGGGGGGCTCCCACAGTGAGTTTTATGTCCTGGAACCCTACCAGGTTTTCACAGTAAATATTCAAGAAAAATCTTCTTGGGCTTCTGGCAGAAGAAGGGGGGAGAAGTCATTTTTAAATATACCAGAGTTTTTTGTAACTCTTAATAAGACCTTCCCTTAAAATAAACTATCTACCAGAGAAGAACCTTTTGGAGTTTTATCAGAGGCTAACTAACCTAGGGGAAGAAAACACCCAATTCCAGCTGGCTCTAGCCTTCTACACGTGTTAAAGAAAATATGCAAAGAAAATCCCTCTACCTTCTGCATGGAAGAAGGGAATTACCAAGCTCCAGCACCCTCTAGTCATTTGGTTCCACCTAAGTCTGGGAAAAAACTGAGAGGCACTTGTGGAGTCCAGAGCCCAGGGCCACTGATGCCCTAAAAACCCTAGACATTGTCATAGGACAATATAATTACTAAAAGCCTATTTACAAACGTTCCTTTCAGTCAGTACATTATGCAACAATATTCACAATTGCCTCAAATGCCAATGTATAAATACACCAATTAAAAGATTATTAGGTGAATCAAATAATAAGACCTAACTACATGCCCTCTGTAAGAAATCCTTTTTAAATATAAAAGATATATATAGATTAAAAGTAGGGATAGAAAAATACATACTATGATAACACTAATTAAAAGACAGCATGAGTAGCTACATTACTTTAACACAGCAGATTTCAAAACAGGACAAGTTATGTGGGATACAGATGGCATGATATAATGATAAAGGGGTCAATTCTCCAAGAGGACCTATCAATCTTTAATGTGTATGTGCCTAACAACAGAGTGTCAAAATACATGAGGCAACAACTGATAGAATTGCAAGGAAAAATAAATGAGTATACTATGATAGTTGGAGACTTCAATACACTCAATCAGAAATAGACAAATCCAGTGGGCAGAAAATCAGTAAGGACAGAGTGGAACTTAACAGCATAATCAATCAACTGGATGTAACTGTCATTGATATAGCACTCCACCCAAAAATCATCACAACACACCTTCTTCTCAAGCTCAGATGGAATGTTCACCAAGATAAACCACATTCTGGGCCATACAACACAGTTTGACAACTTTAAAAGAATAGGAACAATACTATGTCTGCTTTTCAGAGCACAAGAGAATTAAATCAGAAATTAGTAACAGAAAGATAGCTGGAAAAATCCCCAAATACTTGGAGACTAAGCACACTTCTAAATAAAATATGGGTCAAGAAGCAATTTCATGAGAAATTTTAAAACCTAAAATATGATAATAAAAATACAACTTGTCAAAATTTGTGGAATTCAGTGAAAGCTGTGTTTAGTGGGAAAGTTATGGCACTGAATGCAAATATTAGAAAAGACAAAAATTTTAAATCAATAATCTAAGCTTCAATCTTAGGAACTAGCAAAAGAAGAACAAATCAAATCCTAAGTACAAGCAGAACACATACTAAGAATTACAGAAGTCTACGACATCGAAAACAAAAACTCATTAGGGGAAAAATATCAATGAAACCAAAATCTAGTTCTTTAAAAAAAAAAAAAAATCAGTAAAATTGATAGGCCTACAGCCAGATTAAGTAAGAGAAAAAGAGGTGACACAAATTATTAAAATCAAAAATGAAAGAGGGGACATCACTACAGGTCTCATTCATACTAAAAAGTTACTATGAGCAAGTCTATGTACCAAATTTAGCAACCTAGATGAAATAAATTCCCTAAAAGATAAAATCTGCCAAAATTGACACAAGAAGAAACAGACAATATAAATAGGCTTGTATCAATTAATGAAATTCAATCAATAATAACTTTCCAAAAGAGAAAGCACTTGGCTCAGAGGCATCACTGGTTTTATCTATAAAAAATTTAAGAAATTATACAAATTCTCTATCATCTCTTTTAGAGATTGGAGCAGAGGGAATATTTCCTCAGTCATTCTATAAGCCCAGCATTATCCTAATACCAAACCTGACCAAGATACTAAAAGAAAACGAAGAAAACTACAGACCATTATTTCTAATGAACATAAACGTAAAAATCCTCAACAAAATATTGGTCAATCAAATCCAACAATGTGTTAAAAAATTATACATCATAACCAAGTGAGAATTATCCCATGTACGCAAGCCTGGCTCAAAATTAAAAATTAATGCCAGTTAATGTCATTCTTCACATCAACAGACTAAAGGAGAAAAACTGCATGATACTATCAATATGTACAGAAATAGCATTTGACTAAATCCAATACCCATTATAAAAACTCTCAGCAAACTAAGTATAAAAGAGAACTTCCTCAACTTTGTCCATAACATATACAAAGAAAAAAAATCTACAGCTAGCATCACAGTTAATGGTAGGAAAATGAAAGTTTTCCTATTCATACAAAGACCAAGGCAAGGATATCTCTCGCATCACTCCACTTCAACACTGTACTTGAAATGCTAGCTGATGTAATCAGACAAGAACAAGAAATAAAAGGCATACAGATAAGAAAAGAAGAAATAAAACTGTCTTTATTTGCAGACAACATTCATCATACATGTAGGAAATACCAAAGAATTAAGAAAAATAAAATGTGGGAATTAAGGGATTACAGCAAGTTTTCAGGTTAGAGGATTAATATACAAAAGTCATTCACTTTCTTATATACCAACAATGAAAAACTGAAATGTAAAATAAAAAAATACTATTTACATTAGCACCCCAAAAAATTAAATACTGAGGTATATTTCTAACAAAATACATACAAGGTCTATGTAAGGAACACTACAAAACTCTGATGAGAAAAATCAAGCTCAGTGCAGGGCCCAATGTGGGACTTGACTTCACCACTGTGAGTGGAAATCAAGTGTGTGATGTTCAACCAACTGAACCAGCCAGGGGCTCTAAGATACTATTTTGAAGCCATGATGCTGAACCAACTGGAGATTCTCATGCAAAAGAAAAGAAGGAAGGCAGGAAGGAAGGGAGTGAAGAGGAAAATTATCAATTTAGACAAAGACCTTACACATTTCAGAAAAATGAGCTCAAAATGGATCATAGACCTCACTGTAAAATGCAAAGCTATAAAATTTTTTTTTATTTTTTAATGTTCATTTGTATTTGAGAGAGACACAGATAGACAGCACATGAGCAGGGAGGGGCAGAGAGAGACAGAGACAGAATGTGAAGCAAGCTTGAGGCTCTGAGTTCTTAGCACAGAGTCCAACGCAAGCCCAAACTCAACAGCCATGAGATCGTGACCTGAGCCGAAGTCGGATGCCTAACCGACTGAACCACTCAGGTGCCCTAAAGCTATAAAACTTCTATAAGAGAACATAGGAGAAAATCTAGATAAACTTGGATTTAGCAAGGACTTTTTATATACAACACCAAAGGCATATTCCATGAAAGAATTCCATGAACGAATTAGGAAGTGTAAATTAAAATTTATACTTCTCTGCAAAAGACAATCTCAAGAGAACGAGAAGCCGCATACAAGAGAAAAATATTTGTAAAAACACATCTGAAAAAAGACTGCAATCCAAAATACACCAAGAATTTTTCAAACAGTAAGAAAATAAAAATCTAATTCAAAAAACTGACCAAAGCCGTAATAGACAACCCATCAAAAAAGACATACAGATGGCAAATAAGCATAGGAGGTGCTCCACATTGTAAGTCATAAGGGAAATAGACATTAAGACAACAGTGAAATATCACTACACACCTATCAGAATGGCCAAAATCCACACCAAGATGCCCCAAATGCTATCAAGGAAAGGGAGCAACAGATACTCTTGTTCATTGCTGATGGGATTGCAAAATTGTATGGCCACTTTGGAATACATGTTGGTGGTTTCTTACAAAGCTAAACATACTCATACCATATGATCTAGTAATTGTGCTCCTTGGTACATACTCAAATGAAATGAAAACTTATGTCCACATGAAAGACTTTCCATAAACATTGTAACACTTTCATTCATAATTCTCAAAACTTGTGGAAGCCGCCAAGCTGCTCTTCAGTAGCTCATTGGACAAATTATGGTACAGCATGACAATGAAATAGTGATCTCTAAAAAGAAATGAATTATCAAGCCATGAAAATACATGGAGGAAACTTAAATGCCTGTTACTAAATGAAAGAAACCAATGTGAAAAGGCTATAGGCGACGTAATTCCAACTATATGACATTCTAAAGAAAATCAAGACTACAGAGAGGGTAAAAATGTTTAGGGATTGCTAGGGGGTGGGGTTGGGGAAAGGATGAAGAGAAGGAACATAGAGGATTTTTAGGGTTCTGAAACTACCCTGTATAACACTACAGTAATGGATACATGTCATTATACATTTGTTCAAATTCCCAAAAAGTAGAATATTAGAAATGAACCCTAATGAACTTCAGGTGTTAGTCATGTGTCAAGGCAGGTGCACCAACTGCAATAGATTTAAGGCTTTGATGCAAGATATTCATAGTGAGGGAGGCTGCCAATGTGTAGGGCATGGATCTATGGAAACTCCCTATACTTCCTCTCAATTTTTCTGTAATCTGACAAGAGCTGTAAAAAATAAATTTTACATTAAAGGGGGAAAATCGTCAATAGAAACAGACTTCCAGATGACATAGAGGTTAGAATTAGTAGAAAGGGGCTTAATAGCTAGGACTATCAAGGAGTTAAAGACATAATGAGCTAACAGAAAGGAAATATCAGCAGAGAAACAGAAACCATAAAAAAAGAAATAAATTGATGTAAAAAGTTAACTAAAAAGGTTAATAGAGGGTAAGAGACTGCATATTACAGAGTCAATAAATTTGATGACAGATCACTAAAAATTACTCAATATGAAGAACAGAGGTTAAAGGATTGAAGACAATAAGCAAAGACTCTGAGGTTTCTGGGACAATGGCAGTTTGGTACATTTCATTGTTGTCCCAGAAAAACCAAAAGATATTAGAAACAATCTTATGAGAAAATAATGACTGAGAATATGGAAAGTTCAATTAAAAATATCAACCTTCAGATTTAAGAAATTCATCAAGCCTCAAACAGTAAAAACAAAAAACCTATGACATAGGCACATATTTTCTTTATCTTTTAAGATAAAATTTTAAAATCTGAGAAGATAAAAGAAATTACTTGCAACAGAATATAGACAGGCATGCTATTTGTCATCCAAATGATGGAGGTGAAAAAAAACAGCGTAATAACAACTTAGAAGTGTTGAAAAAAAATGTGTAAACTCATACATGCATATGCAGCAAAAATAACCTTCAAAAATCAAAGTTAAATGAGACCATTTTAAAACAGAAACAGAAAATTGATTCTCAGTAGACCTAAACCACAAGAAAAGGTAAAGATATCTCTTCAGGCTGAAGGGATGTGATGCCAGGCTGACATTCAGACCCACAGGAAGGAAACAAGAGCACTGGAAATATAAGCATATTGGAAAACATAAAAGATTATCTATTTTTTCCATTTTTGAATTGTATTAAACGCAAAGGTTTGAGAGAAAAATAATAATATTGTATTGTGAGAGATCATATTAGATGTAGAATTAAAATATGTCATTAACTGCACAATGGATAGATGTGAACATAATTATACTATTGTACGGTTCTTTAAGTAAAATAGTACAATATTAATTTTAAGTAAATCATAATAATTATACATATGTTAATCTTGAAAGAAAGCAATGGGAACTTACCAAGAAGTATAGCCAAAAAGTTAGAAAAAATAAAATGGAGTCAATTAACCAATCAGGAGTAAAATAAAAACAAAATACCAACAAGAATCAAATAGTTTAAAATCATAAATCTCAATAATTGCCTAAGATATAACTAAACTACATATTCCATTTAAAAGCAGAGAATGTCAAAATGGATAAAGAACAGAAAAGACCTACCTATTATCCTCTCTATAAAAGACATTCTCTAAAGATGCAGAGAGTTGTTAAATAAAATGTTGGAGAGAATATTCCATGCAAATAGTAAGCATAATAAAACTAGTGTGACTATTGATAAAGTATTGATAAAGTAGACTTAAGACAAAGAGCATTACAAAAAAAGGGCAAAGAGTATTACTAAAGATAACAAGAGGATATCTGATAATGCTGGTATTTTACTGATGAAAGATAATATATCAAGAAAAAAATAAATCTAAATGTATATGCACCTACTAACAGATTCAACTACATAAAGCAAAAAATGACAAAAATGAAGAGACAGAAAAATTATAGTTCAATATTGATCAGAAAGGTACAGAAGTTACCAAAGATTTAAACAAAATTATCAACCAACAATACTGTAAATGACATTTATGTAACACTACATACAGCAACCTTCTTTTCAAGAGCATATGGTAGACTCAAGTTCAACCATGTCCTGAGCATAAAAACTCCAATAATCATCATTTGATATCTGGCAGAATATGATCTCCAACAACAATGAAAGTAAATTAGAAAATAGTAGCAAGGGGATTCTAGCATAGTTCCGAGTATGTGGAAATCAAGGTACATATTTCTAAACAACCCATAGGTCAATGAAGAAATCACAAGCAAAATTAGATTATATGTTGAGATGAAAAGCAATGGAAACATTATGTGCCCATTTGTGGGATTCAACAAAAACAGTACTTCGAGTGAAACTTATGGTTTTAAAAACAAGTAAAGTTTCAAATAAGACCCGTCCTAAGAAAACAGAAAAAAACAAGAACAAATTAAATGGAAGTGGAAGAAATAAATGAAAGAAAAAAACAGTCAATGGAAAAAAAAAAGAACAAAGCCAATATTGGTTCTTTAAAATGACTAATAGGGGCGCCTGGGTGGCTCAGTCAGTTGAGCGTCCGACTTCGGCTCAGGTCATGATCTCGCGGTCCATGAGTTCGAGCCCCGCATCAGGCTCTGGGCTGATGGCTCAGAGCCTGAAGCCTGCTTCCGATTCTGTGTCTCCCTCTCTCTCTGCCCCTCCCCCGTTCATGCTCTGTCTCTCTCTGTCTCAAAAATAAATAAATGTTAAAAAAAAAATTTTTTTTAAATGACTAATAAAATTATATTCCCCTAGAATGACTGATAAAGGAAAGAAGGTGAAAAATCAAAATAACAATGTTCAGCATGCAAGAGACACATCACCACAAATCCAGCATATATGAAAAGGAAAAAAAATTAAGCCAGTGCTAATTTGTGAATTAGGCTAATTTCTTTAAAAAACACACCTTACCAAAACTGACACAGAAGAAACTGAAAATATGAGTAGTTCTTTATTAAATGAAAACATTCACGCAACAACAACAACAACAACAAATGGCTAAGATGGTTTCCCTAGTGATTTCTATCAAATATTTGAGAAATCATATCAACCTCACACAGTATTTCAGAAAATAAATGTAAAAATATGTTTACCAATATTCATAATGCCAGCATTAGCTAGATACCAAAGTCAGACGAAGACATTTCTAAAGAGGAAGAAACTACAGACCACACTACCTCATAAGCAAAGATGTAAAAACCCTTAACATGAGCAAATTTGATTAAGCAATACATCAGTTAATAGAATATAACCTAGTGAATTTTATCCCAGGAATCCAAGTTGGGCTTAACTTTTCAACTATGAAGGTAACTCATTACAGTAAGAGAACACAAGAGAACAATGACATTATTTTCTCAACAGATGGACGAAGACCATTTGACAAAAGTCAACATCCACTTGTGAGAAAAATTTTAAGTCCACAGGAGCTGAAGGGAGATTCCCCGACCCAATTAAGTGCATCTGCCAAGAACCTATGCTAAAACCACATTTAGAGGCACAACTCTAAAGGCTTTCCTCCCTAATATATCAATGAAGAAAAAATATATAAAAAATTACTCCATTATCTTTCAAATTCCAAGGATCTTTACCATAAGAATTATTTCCAGATTTAATATTATTTTAAATCAAAGTAAAACCATTGAAAATATTGATATAAAATGTAAATGAATGAATGAATGAGGTGTGACACAGCCCTTTCTGAGAATTAAATGAAAACAAGAATCTCTACAAATAATGCATTCAAATTACATAAAAAGATCAAAGTCTTGAACAGCATGGATAGACAGACACACACACACACACACACACACACACACACAGCAGCTCTAAGTATGACAAAAAGCTCAAGGATACATGAACATGAGCTAACAACATATCTGCACTGCTTAATTCTGTAAATCCATAAGGAACTCTAATTTTTTTAAGTTTTTTTAAATTTACTTTGAAAGAGAGAGCATGCGAACATGAGTGGGGGGTGAGGGGGGGAAGAGAGAGAATCCCAAGCAGGCTCTGCACTGTCATCGCGGAGCCTCATGACTCGAATTCACAAACCATGTGATCATGACCCGAGCAGAAATCAATGACTAATTAAGCCACCCAGGGCCCTGATAAGAACCTCTGCCAATTAAAAAACAAAACCAAGGACAAAAATATTGTACCTCATAAAATGATCAAGACCATGTTTTGTTTGGTTTTTAATGACCAACATTTTCAAAGATACCAACCTCAGTCACGATGAAATACATGAAAAAAAGCAAGTTGTCTATTTTTTTTTAGGGAGAGGAAAGCGGGTAACACAACTGTAGAAAAGATATGAAAGGGTAACTAAGCTCAGTGACAGACCAGGTATGCGAAAATGGGCAGTCTTAGAACTGTTGATGGGAATATAAAATTGCAAAACTTGCCTAAGAAACAGTTTCACAGCAAAGACATAATAATAATATAGCTGTCGTTTATGGTGCTTTACCATCCATCGGTCACTTGGCAGTCACATCAAGTGCCCTGCATCCATCGTCCTGTCTTGTCTCCACCACAAACTTAAAGTGTAAAGGGTTTTCTTTTTAGCCCTATTTTTAAAATGGCAAAACTGACACAAAGCATTAAGGAACTTTACTAAATTAACACAGGGTGGGCGGCGGAAATGAATTCAAACCCAGGCAGACTAATTCCAGGGTCTGTGACCTTCACTAATTATATAGTTATATCCTACCCTAACATTTAAATCCACGTAGTCTTTAACCCCGTTTAAAAAAATTTTTTCAGGGGCTCCTGGGTGGCTCAGTCGGTTAGGCATCCGGCTTCAGCTCGGGTCACGATCTCGCGGTCTGTGGGTTCGAGCCCCGCATCAGGCTCTGGGCTGATGGCTCAGAGCCTGGAGCCTGCTTCCGATTCTTTGTCTCCCTCTCTCTCTGCCCCTCCCCCGTTCATGCTCTGTCTCTCTCTGTCTCAAAAATAAATAAATGTTAAAAAAAAATATTTTAAAAAAAAAATTTTTTCAGGGTTGCCTGGGTGGCTCAGTCGGTTAAGCGTCCAAGTCTTCATGTCAGCTCAGGTCATGATCTCACAGTTCGTGGGATCAAGCCCCACGTCTGGCTCTCTGCTGTCAGCATGGAACCTGCTTGGGGTTCTCTCCCCCTCTTTCTCTTTCTCTCTCTCTCTCTCTCTCCCCCTCCCTCTCTTCTCTCTGCCCTTTCCCCACTCACACTTGCTCTCGCTCTCTCAAAATAGACATTTAAAAAATAAATAAATAGGGGCACTTGTGTGAGTCGGTGGGTTAAGAGTCTGACTCTGGATCTTAGCTTAGGTCATCATCTCATGGTTCATAGGATGAAGTGCAAAGTCGGGCTCTGGGCTGACAGTGTGCAGCCTACTTAGGATTCTCTCTCCCTCTCCGTCTGCCCCTCACCTGTTCTCTCTCTGGCTTTCTCACAATAAATAAATAAAGATTTAAAAACTAAGTAAAAATTAATTAATTTTAGGCAAGGATGCAAAAGGGAATGTATCTTTTTCACCCTGTTAGGATGTTGATTCAAGTATTATTCATGTATTAGTGAAACCCCAAAACTTAGATATCCATCAATATGGTACTAGTTAAAGAGATGGGGTTGATATAAATATCACCATATTATACGGCTTTTTAAAAAACTGTTAAAAATAAAAACCTAGCAAAAAAATAAATGAGAGTAAAGTTAGCAACTCAAAGATAAATTCCTAACATTCTTTCTCATAAAAACAAGTTACTAAGCAAATTTATCATGATCTCATGTATCTAAATTCCAGGCCTATAGGACAGACACGTATATTGCAAATAGGTAGATATGGTGAGATGTGTGAAAACAGATCCACCAAAATTTTTGTTAGCATAAATATAGGTGATTGACTTTCCTTGAAATTTTTGGTTTGAAACTTTTTACAACATACTTCTAATTAAAGCCTATCACAGCATGGGCTTTGGAGTAAGATTCCATTCTTATCACAGCTTGCGTTGCCACGTTTTTTAATCCCTCTCATCTTCAGATTCTTCTCTTATTAAAATACAGATAATAACACCTAACACATAGGCCTCTACCACACAGGGATAGTAAATACGACCTCTAAAATGCGAATCCAGGGTTCACTAGTGAGTTCAATAAATGGTAAAGCCATTTGGCTCCAAGAGCTTTTCACACATCCTCGTCAAACTTCCAAAGCAAATGCAAACAGCAAAATCCGTCAAGAAAAACAAAAAACAAAAAAAACCCTTCAGCGTCCGCATCATGAACTCTGCACACAGAGGTCAAATCAAATCAGAACAACACAGCCCCAGCTATTTCTCCCCCAGTAGACTTCAGATCTCCACGTGCAAGATGAAGATACACAGAAAACAGGGCACAGGGCTCCTGCCCGGAAACTGTGTACTGTGGGGCTGAGCCACGGAGGAACCCTGTCTGTCAAGTATTTGGCTCACCTGCTTCCATATGTTGTCTACTAACAACCGAGCAATCTGTGTTCCTGTATGCTGTGAGTCATCTAACATACCCACATCGCACGCGTGCCAAATAATGAAATTTTCAGAGGATGCAAATTTAGCAATTTTAACAAGCACTGGCAGATCCGATTCCTTAGTAACCTGATGCAGTGTTAGAAGAAAACAGAACCATAAAAGACAAATTCAGACAGTGCCTAAATGGATTAGGAGCAGTTGCAGGGCTCCACTGGTCTCTCTCCTTAGTCAAAAACTCTCATTAAAATAAATGAGCCTGCTCATTTGAGAAGAAAAAAAAATGAAAGAAAAAAGGTTTGGGGCATCGAGTTGGAAGAGCAGTTCATTCCCACTCATCAAAAGGAGCAGAAATCCTTATCCTACAACACCCACAGCTGCACATCACACTCAACCCATCTCTCCTTATTAATGTTCTTATTAAATGTATTCTGTCCATCGGTGTTCAAGTTCGTCTTTTCCATTCTGAAACGCGACCTTACTTTTCATGTATGAAATGATTCAATTTGTTTATCTGCGTCTAATGCCAAGTTGAGCTCAAAGGGAGGAAAAACATTTGGATTCTTGCTTTGCGGTCACCTAGTAAATTTCAAATTCTCCCCATACCGTGAACACTGCAGCTGGTCTGGTGCTGTTCCTTTCCTTGCAATTCCAAAGCTTCCGGTACTGTTCACATCACTTGGGGCACTGCCGAGTGCCACGTAAGATCTGCTTGCAATGTAAGAACATGTGGGGAAATTATGTGTTTTTGTCACACCCTATTAAACGGTATTCAAAACACAATGCCCCAGAAACTAAATTGATTGTAGGTTTTATAACCCTTTTCAGGGTAATGGAAACAATTCAGGACCATGAAAGATCCGCATAGCTAGCCGCAGCTGTCGGAATCTTGGACCGCTCAGCTCCGAGGTCCTGTCCTGGCTTTGCTGGCCACAGTTCAGTGGGATTCCGTTCTTCCAGATCTTTGACAAATCACTCCAGGTTCATGGCTACCAAGTCTTGCACATTTCATGCAAAGGAGGGGTTTCTTGGAATGCTTCTGAATTGTGTTAGAGGCTGGGAAACGTCAACAGGTACAAAGACAGTTTCAAGCCACTGTGATATCATTCCACGTATAGTACATGTGTTTGCTCTTTCTACACATCCAGCCAAAGCATGCGGATCCAAGCTCAGAAACCAGGAAGCACAGAGTTAAGGGACACACAACTTGTGCATTCCCCTAGCTGTCATACTCGTGTGACTCTTCCAGCCTACCTACTGAAGCCACAAGCCCGCGACCCAACCGCAAGTTGGAATCACGAGGTTGTTTTCATGTTTTAAAAATAAAAAGGAGCGAGTCGTCTCTTAGGCTGCCCGGTAACCCTCACCTTCTGAGCTGCCTGGCCAGGCAATGCCTTGATCCTGTCACCTATCGTAAGCGATCGCTCACTCAGTCATTACCTGCGCTGCATGCTGCTCCATCAGAAAAACATCTGTGAACATTATTTGACAAATTGATCGCTAAATGAGCCATTAGCTGAAGGGGCTTTCAGATTGCCTCTAGGAAGCCAGAGTGGCTGCAGAAGAAAAATGCTTACAGATGCAAAGCAGTGATTAGAAATGGAGAAAGAACCCTTATATCAGCGCTCATGGGACGGTGAGGGGGCCGGTGTGGGAAAGGGGGTGGAGAGGGGGCCATAAACCATGTCTTGCAAGAAAATCCACCTTCTCCAAAGGAAACTGTTTATTAGAAGCAGTAGTAAAACTGCTTAATTCCCTCGGTGCCTCAAGGGAGAAACCTAAGCCTTTGTGAACTGAAAGAGAGAGAAGGGAGCCTAGCTGCTGGTGTGCTTGTCAAGAAGAGAAAGCTAGGAAAACAACGTTAGTCATTTTACCATCCGCGCTTGCCAAGAGCCGACAGGTGTGCGGTTTACTATTGTTCTGACATGCAGCCAGATACCGCCAGTTTAGAATTCATCCTCTCCTCCAGTGTGTGGGAGAAAACAGCTGTCTCCCTGGCTCAGGATCCGAGGAGAGGCGAGCGGGGAAGGGTGGGGGTGGGACAGAGACGGGGAAACAGGGACACAGACTCTTCTCTGTTAACATCACTTCGCAGGGCTTTGTTTGATTCACCAACTGAAAACACACAGTCTTCCGGAGCAATGCATTCCATATGGGTAGGTTCCCCCCAGGGGGCTCCAAAAATAGCCCACCAACAAGAGATGGAAACTTCACGGTAAATACACGCGGAGAGATGCGTAGGTTACGACCGCCAGTAAGAAGCGGTCACAACCACAGTGCTTACCGGAATGTCTTTTATAAAGCCCACAGGTTTCGTATTGCTGACAGATGTTTGTGATTTAAAAAAAAAAAAAAATCTTGAGTAAAGAAAGGTTATTTTGATCCAAAATGATGTGTTTCCCTGTCTCGCACGGAATGCAAACTATGTCAGTGACCAGTTGCCTTGAGACGAGAAAGGAAAGCCCCCCAAATGTAAAGAGTGCCAGATGCGGTAGGTTGTAAGACGTTGAGACTGTAGTCAACAATGTGCCTTTTGGGCTGAGGTATTAAAGGCTCACGCGGTGTCACCAGATATTCTCCTCTAACAAAGGACAAGAACCAGACATCTGTGCTGAGTCTATGGCTCTCTCGAATGAAAATTTGGTGACTACCAATAAAATCTATGCGGCTTATATTTACAAGGGAGAAAACGTATCCCTTACAACAAGGCATGCAACCTGAGAAACGCTGGCTTTCTCCCAAAAGCCCAGGTATTTTTCTAATAAAAGCAGCAGTCAGCTTCAAGCAACCCTAAACTCATGACATAATGGCCCAGTCACACACATAACCCCTTAGGCTCACACTGTAACTCACTAACCCAATCCCGCAACGATCACATAAGCTCGAGGGATTGAATTACCCACCAAAACAAGCCAATTTCAAGTTAAGAACAGAGTCTGCCATCACACGGCCCATTTTGGGGGCAACAAAGCTTAATCCACTTACTTCCTTTACCAAACCCAGACATTACAGTTCACGCGCCCGGTAAACACATTCGTAAGAGTTCACATACTTTCTCTCCAGGTTCCGTGACAGAACCGAACCTGGTTCTTCACGCGGCGGAGCCCGGCTGGCTCTTTACAACCTCGCCTTTCTAGGCATTAAGCACCAGGGGAGATGAGAAAGAGGAGAAATCGTGGAGAATGAGGAATGGCAACGAACAAATCCTTTTTCTGTCGTTGAAATAACTTTGTAGGCCCAAGATGGAGCCTCTCCTGCCCAGGGTGTCATCTGAGCAAACCGAAAAACTGGGATTTTCCAGTTCCTGTAAACACGTTGCCCGACCAGAAACGCATCATATGTAGGCAGCCAGTCTCCTGATGCCAAGCCAACTCTGGGCTTAATCACCAAAACAAGGCTGACTGCTGGCCCCAGCCAATCAGATGTTCTCGAGTTGTCTGCTCCTTGTTAATCGTTCTTTATCCTCTAAGAGCTTCCTGCCTTCTCGTCTATTTTGTAGTCCTCTGAAGGAGACCGTCTGCTTCATAAAATGTTTCATAAAGTGTGTTTGCATCATCCAAATTGTTGTTCTTCATCACTTTTTTTCCACACTGTGAAATATTTCCTTATTTTACATTTCCCTTGAGGCCCGGGGCGAGGTCTTTGGAAACTCTTTCCATACAAGATCTCCTCAGAGGGAACCATCAGGAGGTTGGTTGAGAGAGTATAAATTATGAAAAAGAATAAATTACGGTAAGTGGTAAATAACCCACTGAGTGTATGAAATAACCTTTCAAATGAAGCATTTACATGCTTTAAAACATTGTCACGCACTACTGCTTTGGGCCAAGACGGAGTTACAGGGAGCAGATTTACTTCCTGTTAAAATTAAATGCAAAATGGAGACCAGCTCTGAGAATTCCCAGAGCAGAAAGAACCATTTAAGCCACATAAGCAAAACTAAATCTATCTTATTTCATGAACGTAAACAAAACCTCAGTTATTTCTTGTAAATGCCTCTGACAATCATAACAGAAACTTAAATCATCTTCCTAAAAAACGGTATGAGATAATCCCTTTTAATCAATCCTCTGCCATCTGGAAAACCCCCATTGTAATGACCAATCATTGTAAAGGATAAACAGCTTCTTCATTTTCACGTTCCAGGCCAGCCTGTGACTTCCTGCCTCTGAGCTTCATGTCAGTCTTTGAATCCAAAGACCCCCAGTTTGCAAACTGCTCTTATAGGCCCAACAAACCCTCCTAAGTACAATTTGTTGATTTGATGGTTTAGTTTTCCTCTTTCTGAATTTTTGCATTAGAAATGGATTTAATTCTGCTCTTTCTGAATTTCCTACATTAGAAGCAGAACTCAGAGAAGACTTCCCCAACAATTCTGACGCCAGTGAGCAAGCAGGTGCTGTTTAAGAACCCACTGAGTTCACTGCTTTCTTACCCACTCTGGAGTTGGAGGTCTGTCTTAGATTCGGACTCTGCTTTCTTTGTTTTGAAATCTCCGCTTGGATTGTGCGCTCTTGTATTTTGCTTGTTGAGGCTTTTTGGTCAGTCACCCTATTTTGTTCGAAAGAGGAGAAACCACATGATTCCCTGTGTGTTGTAACAGCTGTTAAGGACCAGGATCTCTCGCAGGGAAGATGTCTTAGGGAAGCTAAAAGAAAGATGGTTTCCACCTGGTCTACAACTCCTTCTCCACTTCCCTCAAAAACTGCTTCCTATATGTGTGTCAACTCGGGACCAGGATCTTATGCCTTTTTGGAAAAATGGGTGAACTTTTGGATAATTGAAAATGGTAGTAGCCACTTTGGGAAACTTTTACTTCAGATAACCCACCGCAAGGGGAATCCTTGAAAAGAAAAAAATCTCTGCGAAACGATGGAATCCTTACTTTCTTTGATTCGATGGCAGAAGCGGCTGAAAGACAAAACGACTCCTTAAAACAGCTTCTCTATGGTGCAGCCGCTCTGGAAAACAGTGTGGAGGTTGCTCAGAAAATTAAAAATAGACCTACCCTATGACCCAGCAATAGCACTGCTAGGAATTTATCCAAGGGATGCAGGAGTACTGATGCATAGGGGCACTTGTACCCCAATGTTTATAGCAGCACTCTCAACAATAGCCAAATTATGGAAAGAGCCTAAATGTCCATCAACTGATGAATGGATAAAGAAATTGTGGTTTATATACACAATGGAGTACTACGTGGCAATGAGAAAGAATGAAATATGGCCCTTTGTAGCAACATGGATGGAACTGGAGAGTGTGATGCTAAGTGAAATAAGCCATACAGAGAAAGACAGATACCATATGGTTTCACTCTTATGTGGATCCTGAGAAACGTAACAGAAACCCATGGGGGAGGGGAAGGAATAAAAAATAAAAAAAAAAAAAAGAGGTTAGAGTGGGAGAGAGCCAAAGCATAAGAGACTGTTAAAAACTGAGAACAAACTGAGGGTTGATGGGGGGTGGGAGGGAGGGCAGGGTGGGTGATGGGTGTTGAGGAGGGCACCTTTTGGGATGAGCACTGGGTGTTGTATGGAAACCAATTTGACAGTAAATTTCATATATTAAAAAATAAAAAATAAAATAAAAAAAAAAAACAGCTTCTCTAAAAGAAGCCTTAAGGACGCAGGTGACCTCCGCTTGGTCCACCTTCCAGAAACACAATTTGCGTCCAGCTATTCTTTTGAGATTTGTATTATTGTACCTGAGACATGGCTACACATTTTTTAAGGTTTCATTTATTTTTTGAGGGGCGGGGGGTGCCTGTGTGTGTGAGAGTGGGGGGGGGGGGGGCAGCGAGAGGAGCATCTGACAGGCTGACAGCAGGGAGCCTGTCAAGAACCCCTGAGATCACGACCTGAGCCAGAGTCAGAGGCTGAGCCACCCAGGTACCCCAAGATGGCTAAAATGTCTAAATGAAAGCTACAAGATCTGTTTGTGTCTGTGTTCATGTATATCTATGTGTAAATGTACTATGTATGTGTGATACTTTTTAAAGAGTTCTATTTAACTGGCTTCAAGAAAAATCAGTGCTTGCTTGGATCGACTGAGTCTTCCTAAAACTCTGAGAAATGGGGAAAGTCACCCAAGTGTTTTGCAAGTTCACGTGATCTGAGATAATCTTTGATAAATAAAAGCTGGTTTAAGTGTGTTAGTTTAAGGAAAGTCGGCCTGTCTTCAGAGTTATCAACTTGGAGTGTAATGCAAATATACAATTCTTTCCACCTGTGCTTATTAGTCAACTTAAGCTCATGTGATCTTTATGTTATAAAATGGGTCAACAAGAAAAGTAACCTCATAGTTAGCTGTTTGATGTCTAATCCAAGTATAATAGTAAAAAAAACGGTTAATTCAAATAGATGTAAATAAGATAAGCTTATACCGAGTTAAACTAAATAATGCATATTCACTGACTACCTTGATCATTTCCAAGAGAGAATACAGAGGGACAATTGCTAAACATAAGTTACTTTTGGTTTTTAAATTTTTTACAGGGAGACAAAGATATGTGGGTCTATCAACAAACATGTGTTGTGACAAATATCAAAATTGTACTATGAAAAACATATATCTCTAAGAATTATATATTTCATAATTATACATTTGTAAATTTGTTGACCTACTTATAGGATGCTAATATATAATAATTCACTACTGCCTGCTAATTTCACTATAAATATTATTAATAAAGTTAATAATAATTAAAACTACGAGAAACTTCTCTTATTAGAGCCAAAGGAAACCACTGTGAATACAACGTATGGGAAGAAAATAGGATGTATTTTTATATGAAGAATATGCAAGGAATATAGGATGTGTTTTGTGAAGGACAAAGACAGTAAAATCTAAAATAAAATTGCTACTTTTTCCATATTAAGAAAGGAAATTACTAAGACAAGATCTAAATGGGTATAAAAAGTTGCAGAAAATCTGTGGAAAGAAATGTTATAAGGTCAAAGCTGGCCAAATTTAATACATGTATTTAAAAGGATATTTTTAATGACGCCAATAATGTGCCAATAAAAGCTAGAGTTTCATTTTCTCTCTGTTAAAGCCACAAAATTTCTTAGATTATTGGTCCACACTTAATAAAAGATGATAAAAGGTTTTTCTTTGTATTTCATGTAATCTGCCTAGGAAACAAAGATTCTTTGTCTTATGAAAATATTTCCTGTGCTCCACATTGCCTTTATCGAGTCTTTGATTACTTAGAAAAACCTAGCCTTTTCTATTTTAAAAGAGCCAAGGTTTTTTTTTTTTACAGCTATGTAATTTTCTGTATTTGCCTGTGAAATCTTTTAACTGGCACTTTGGTTGAGTGCATAACCAAGTGTTGTTTCACAGTGAACTGTGATCCTATTTAGTCCAGAATTTTAAATCTTTTGACATTTAAATTTTTTTTTTTCAACGTTTTTTATTTATTTTTGGGACAGAGAGAGACAGAGCATGAACGGGGGAGGGGCAGAGAGAGAGGGAGACACAGAATCGGAAACAGGCTCCAGGCTCCGAGCCATCAGCCCAGAGCCTAACGCGGGGCTCGAACTCACGGACCGCAAGATCGTGACCTGGCTGAAGTCGGACGCTTAACCGACTGCGCCACCCAGGCGCCCCAATCTTTTGACATTTAAAAAAAAATTTTTTTTAATGTTTATTTGTTTCAGAGACAGAGAGACAGAGCATGAGCTGGGCAGGGGCAGAAAGGGAGACAGAATCCGAAGCAGGCTCCAGGCTCTGAGCTGTCAGCACGGAGCCGGACGTGGGGCTCAAACTCATGAGCCGTGAGATCATGACCTGAGCCGAAGTTGGTCACTCAACCGACTGAGCCACCCAGGCGCCCTATAAATCTTTTGACATTTTTAACAAACTTTTCCAAATCAAATTCTGAATGAAGTATTTTTGACATTGAACTAACTGGAATTTTCTGGAGGGTTCCTGGAAGACCTCAAAAGAGTTGCTCTTTTGCTTTATAAAAAAGAAATGTTAATTGATTTAGGCTTATATGATATGTGAAATTGCATGGGAAACAATGTCAAGTGAAAAGGAAAGTTTAACCTTCTTAAATTATACTTACATGGGCATACATTGTTCAAATAAGTGTTCTAGAAATCATATGAAGTTCTTAAAAATCTGGCATGTCCTAGTATAACCTTATCAATACATAATTCCATAGTATTATTTTGCAATAGTCTATGTCACAAAAATGTTATTTGTTTCTCAGTTGCATCCTTTTCTCGGTGAACCCTTTCCAGCTATTTAACCAGGATGTTGTGAAGTCTTTGGTCACTTGGTTACTGGTTGACTCTTGATTCTTGTCTAAAAGCATTTGTAATTGACTATAGGCAGACGTGCTTCAACTTCAAAGACATTCATGGAAACGACCTTGACAAGTACTCTAAAAAATGCAGGATTCTGATAATTTTATGACAGTAACACTGAACTAGATAGGAATTTCTAACACTCTAATGGAGGGCTGGCTTGAATCATTAAACTACTAAACCATGATCAAGTAGAACAAAAATTGATCACATGAAATTTGGGTAAACCGACCAAGGTGATTATAATTTTTATGACTTCATTTAAATTACTGCTGGTTCTTTAATGTTTTGTTCTCCAGATTGAATGGGTGCTTTTTCTCCTTTCTTTTAAGCCATCTATAACTTCCAGCAATTTGATAAAATATGCATTTGTAAGCGAAAGCTGAAACATTTATCTTGTTCTCCCTACTGGGTCTGTCCAGAATTTAAAAATTCTTATTAAATACTCTTGGTTTTCATATGTATGTATTTACATAAGTTCAGTAAGTATCTGTTCTCCTGGTAACAGGACACAATTAGGCAAGTCCTGGGATGGCTTCCTAGCCTAAAGAGACTTTACAGGTTTAACCTGAGATTTATTCCCACACAATTTTTAACAATTAATGTTGACTTTATTGAGTCAGTAAAGCCTCTTGGTTATTACCAAAGCTTTGCCTGAAATGTCACACTTGAGAGTATATCACAATTCTTAGTATATTTATATAAGTGATCAAGCCAAGTTTAATAAAAGTAGACTTATCTTATAAACAAATTAGTTTCCTTAAAAATGATTAAAAGTGGGATGACTAAAGACAAAATTGTGTATCAGTGGAAAGCTATATAGTATACCTATCAAATTCTCACTATCTTAAGTGTCTTTTCAAGTTTTGTTGTCTTAATACCTTCAGAGAAATCACAACAGATAATATATGGACAAACTTCATGCCTGTTGCTGGATGGGCTCATCAAGCATGTTCAACAGAACACCAGATGACATCATCAAAGACCCACACTATAAACCAGGAAAATCCCATCAGATGAAAACTGCCATCTTACTTCTACTATCCATAGATGCTTAGAACTTCAGATACAGAAATTTTCCCAACAGGACACTTTCTGAAGTGAAAAATGGAGTTTAGAATTTACTCCATTAAAAATGTGTTTTTCTTTCGTTTTCATAGAAATGTCTCATTAAATTATCTGATTGCTCACATAATATAGAAGTCTTATTTAGATGAAAGCTTATCTGCAACACCGGCTGCTCAAATAAAGCATCCTTGTGTTCATCCTGTCCTAAGTAATCATCAGAATAAATGATTGCTAATACGTCACGTTGCTTCTATGTAAATAACTAAAAAAAACAAAACAAAAACAGATTGACTTAAAAAAGCAAAAGGCAAAATCTCATTTTGATTTTAACCCATTTTAGTTATTGAACTGGTTAAATCTTAGCTCCTGGAAATCTCTACTCTGGGGAATTTTTTTTTTCAGTCTTCATTATTCTCTTTATAACCATATTAATCTCTCTAGTGTACTGTATCTTTACAAGGGTTTTAAATGTCTTTCAGCAGCCACTCATACAACAAATGATACTCATCAGGATTAGACAACCTGAAAGAACTCAGTGGTCTGACTACCCATGTCCATGATGATGGTACATCTGTTGGTAACAGCAATTACATGACCCTCTGTCCCAAGAACTCAACCAGAAGAAACAAGGAGCATGAAAGTCTTTGGCATCAAACAGTGGGAACTGAGAGTAACTCTGTACTAGTTGGTCATACTCTTAGCCTCTTGAGGACATGACTAAAAGTGAGAGATGTTTTGAAATTAAATACAAAATGGAGGCTGGACTTGAGAATTCTCAGGGCATAAAAAACCCATGTAAGCCACATAAACAAACTATATCTATCCTACTTTGTGAACATAAAACTTCACTTTGGTAATTTCTTGTAAATGCCTCTGACAATCATAAAAAAAACTGAAGTCGTCTTCATAAACATGGTATGAGATAATCACTTTCAAACAATCCCCTGTTGTCTGGAAACTCCCATTGTAATAACCAATCATTGAAAAAGGATAAACAATTTCCTCATTTGTACTTTTAAGCCATCCTATAAGTTCACTCCCGGGAGCTTGGTATCAGTCTGTGAACTTTAAAGCTGCCAGTGTGCAACCTATTCTTATATGCACAATAAACTCTTACCAAGTACTATCTATTGACTTACTTAGTTGGTAAACACATTTACTTACTTATTTTGTTATTAAACTATTTCTCGAACATTATTGTTTGAATGTTGCTATATCTGGATTTTTGACACCACCTGCTTGTGACAGGTAAAACACCAGACAAAATATGAAACATCAGGCTTTAGTCTTCAAATAATAAATTCCAAGTGTGACGAGGAGAGCAAGTAAATATGACAGTAAGTGTGTTAGAAGGAAGTCAACACTTACTGTTTTGAGAGACATAAATGTGATCCGTTGCCTAACACAGTCTCTGGCACATAGAAAGAGTTTAACAGATAGGTGTTTGTGGGGTCCATGAAATTTCATCGCTAACAAAAAATGACAAAATAAAGTTTTCTCAGGATCCATCAAAGTGGGGCCATTAGATATAAATAAGAGTCATCACAGTATTGAGAGAAAATGATGGTGTTAGTCACAGGATAAACAGGTGGTTCAGAGGTGAGGAGGAAAGTCCCAGGTGATAATGATGACGGTACAGGTCAAGAAGGCAGTGAGAGATCTGGAGAATTCATGAGTCAAAGACGGTATGTTTTAAAGCCAACAGATTAAAATCAGCCAAGAAAAACAGTGCAAGTGTAACCCTGAGCACTTAATTAGAAGTTCCTCTTAAGGAAAGAGGGGGAAATGGCAGGAATGAGTTTAAATATTTCAGAAATTTAAATAATTTAATAAGTTAATATGTCCTGTTAAAAGTTAGTAAGTCTCAGGTAAGTTTAAAAAGTAGAAAGGACTCCAAAGAACGGAACATGATCCTCCTCCCTGCACACCCTCTCCTCAAGAAGAAAAGTTCTCAGGCCAAGAAACATGGCCACGTCCCTGGAGATGAAGTCAAAACACCAAACGATATTTTGTTTTCCGCTTGTCAGATGGACAATTGTTTTAAAGTACTGAGGTTAGAGTGGAAGAGAGCCAAAGCATAAGAGACTCTTAAAAACTGAGAACAAACTGAGGATTGATGGGGGGTGGGAGGGGGGGGGTGGGTGATGGGTATTGAGAAGGGCACCTTTGGGGATGAGCACTGGGTGTGGTATGGAAACCAATTTGACAATAAACTTCATATATTGAAAAAATAAGTAAATAAATAAATAAAGTATTGACCATATCAAGTGCTGGTGAGAAAGTGGAGAGGGGAGTCCTTTCATATATTTCTGGGGGTGGGGTGTGAGATATACCTGGTCCAGCCACACCAGAGAGCCACGGGAAGATTCCACTTAGCGTGCAAATACGCTAATTCCACAGTTCAGGGATTCCATTTACTAGTACACCTGACAGAAACTCTTCCATATGTTCTCAAGAATATGGAATGAGGCAGTCTACAGGCATGTAGCAAAACACAATCAGATACGTGGCTTGGACAAAGAGCCACTTCCCAATGTAGTTTATAATAGTGGAAAATGGGCAACTATATCAATGTCCATCAATAACTAATATACAAATAAAGCGTGGTGTATACTTATAGGACAGAATTCAATTTAGCAGTTAACAGGAAAGAACACAATCTGCATATACTAACAAGATTGGATTTTTTGAAAACACTGTGACTTTAAAATGGGTAGAATGCTATGTAAAGTAGGACATCATTTATATAAATTTGCAATCACCAAAATCCTACTGTTTACAGTTGACGAGCGATAGACATGTACATGAAAGCATAAGCAAGAGATAAGAACGGCACCAAACTCATGATAGTGGGTGCTTCAGAAGAGTCTAGGGAAAACAGGTGTTGATTCAGAGACCTTTAGCTCTGTGATATTTTATTTCTTAATGACTTTAAAAAAAAATTTTTTAATGTTTACTTACTTTTGAGAGAGAGAAAATGACAGAGAGTGAGCGGGGAGGGTATCAGAGAGAAGGAGACACAGAACCCGAAGTAGGCTCCAGGCTCCATGCTGTCAGCACAAAGCCCGATGCTGGGCTTGAACCCATGAACCTAGAGTTCATGACCTGAGCCAAAGTCAGACGCTTAACTGACTGAGCCACCCAGGTGCCCCGTCTTTCTCTTTTTCTTAAGAAATAAAATAGCACAGGGGCACCTGGGTGGCTCAGTCAGTTAGGCGTCCGACTTTGACTCAGGTCATGATCGCATCATTCATGCATTCAAGGCCTGCGTCGGGCCCTGTGCTGACAGCCTGGAGCCTGCTTCGGATTCTGTGTCTCCCTCTCTCTCTGCCCCTCCCCCACTTGTGCTCTGTCTCTCTCTCCCCCCCCCAAAAAAAATTTTTTTTAAGAGAAAAGATGAAAATGCCAACATTTATTAAGCTTCAGTTGTGGGCATATGTGTTTGTTATATTTGTATTCCCTTCCATGTACAAAAATTTTTGAAAGAGAAATCCACAGAAGGCAAATCATAATGAAAGAAAAAAACTCAGAATCATTTTGGGATAAGAATTCATGAAGCTGTTCCATTGGTTTGGAGAACAGTTTATATCTAGAGCCAAAGTATGATCCCAACGAGACAGAAAGTATGGGATTTTTTACAAGTGTGAATAAGGCAGGAAAAATATATATACAACATCTCGCCTAAATGAGGTATATTCAGAAATCCCCAAGAAGGGAATTCCTAGATTCCCTCTTGACACAGTGGAAAACCTACTGTAAGCCCCAGTTCGTCCCCTTAGTGCTCAGGGTTGCTTCCCTTTTCACGTTCTCAAGGAACGTTCTATTTCTTTTTCTTCTTTCCCTCCTCCATAGTTAATCTCTCACACCCTACCTGGGATCATCTCCATCAACCCATGAATATGGGCTTGTGTGTCCCCCTTTCAAAAATTCTCCCTTGACTTCAACTGGCCTTCTGGCAACTGCCCTCTTTCTATACTTCCTTTCATAGCCATTTGTAACCTTCTTTGAGCTCACTGTCTCCACCTCCTCACCTACTATTCATGCATTCTTGAGTAGTCCCTATCCTGCCACTGGAATGCTCTCATTGTCGACCTCAGTGAACACTTCTCTGTCTCCATCATACCCAACCTCCCCTGGCTCCATTCTCCCTGAAAAGGTCTCGTTCAGTCTGGTATCTTAAATGTCTCCAACACGCTCGTGATGCCCAAAGTTTATTTGCAGTCCAAGCCTTAATCCTCCACATTTGCTTATGTGGAACTGTGAACTTTATCTTTCTACGTGGTTTGTGGTAGGTGTCAAACTCTGTTCCCCACCCCCCATGTCCCAGTTATCTCCAGTCCCACAATCCCCAAAAGTGCTTAAGCATGTGTGATCCTTCCCTTTTGATAGACCCCATGCTCATGACCTCTTTAAATTCTGTCCTTTGTGTTTCTAGCATCTGTCTAGAATCCCTTCACTCCCTTCCATCCCTTCAACCCCCATCCTGATCCAAACTACCCGTATCCCTGCTCAGATCATTACAAAGGTTCTCTGACTTGTGTACTGTCACCCCTGCCCTCTACGATCTATCTACCATCCACGTCACAGACACAAAGATCTTCCCAAGGTACAAATCATGTTACTCCAAACCCTAAGTCTTTCAAAGCTTCCCATTAACCTTAGAATAAATTCTGAATCCTTTAAAGGGCCTCCATGGCCCTGTGTGATCTAGTTACTGATTTCCGTCCCAACTTCAACGTGCACCACCTCTTAACCTCCCTTGCCACATTTGTACCTCAGTGCCCTTTCTATTCACTGAAGGTAACAATCTCTCTCGCCTCCTTTGTATCTGCCAATGCTTCTCTGCCCTCCTCGTGGGTCTTCCCATCACTGGCTTCGCGTTATCTTTCCTATCTCGGATCAAAGATCGCCTACACGGAGGCCATGTGTACGTATTGTGGACACTGTTTCCTCCCTGAGATTCCTCAAGATTGTGAGTTGTTTTGTATAACTGAATTGGATGATACCGTGTTCAAGTGAATAGGATAGAGAGAAGGCAGGGGAACATGACTTGTTGGAAGCAGTAGTTCTCAACCCTGAGTGCACATTGGATGCAAGAATCACCCAAACCAACTGAACAAGTATCTCTAAGAATCCAGCAAGGGAACCAGTCCTTTTATGACCCATTCCCCCTCCCTAGGCCAGTCGGACATGCCACCAGGGTTGAGGGTTAGTGACTTAGTGAAGATCACTGGTGTCCTAATTCTCTCCCCTTTGATCAACTGTATACTCTTCAGCCTCTGCAGAGTCACAGTCACCTTAGAAACAATTTTAAAGGCCACTTCCCAAGTCACAGCCTAGGCACTTGGACCAGAGGCCCTGAAGATGCTTCCTAGGCATTGGTAGTTTAAACCCACCCCCAGGTAGTTCTGATAGGCTCTCGTGGTTTTGTTTTGCGGCTGTTTGGAGATCATAAGTTTCTCCTCCTTGAGCATGCAGAACACAGAGATAAGAAATACTCCACTCAACTTCTGTCCTCATTCTCTAATGGAATCTTTTTTCTCCCCCAACATCAAGGCAGATCTAACATCAGAGACCATCCATTACTGGCTTTGGAACATACAAAACCGTAGCCCTATTTGTACACTCTCTACCATCTCCATTTGAAAGTTTCAGCAAGAGTTTCCTGGTACATATATGGTTGCCTTTGCTGCCTCAGCTAAAATGTACATCAAAGGGGACCATTCAGTAAAAGATTAACTCAGCAGGCCCAGGATGCTCAAACCCTGCACATATCAGAGAGAGGCCTGTCCTCAGGACTGGCCCTTGACTCACTCCTGGGAGATGAACTCTGAGCCTTGGAATATCTTGCTTGATGAGAGTGTTTTGTGTGCCTGAGGCCTTGGGCACCGTATCTGTTTGACCAGAGAGCTTTTGCTAAAATGTGTCTTATGGGGGCGCCTGGGTGGCGCAGTCGGTTAAGCGTCCGACTTCAGCCAGGTCACGATCTCGCCGTCCGTGAGTTCGAGCCCCGCGTCAGGCTCTGGGCTGATGGCTCGGAGCCTGGAGCCTGTTTCCGATTCTGTGTCTCCCTCTCTCTCTGCCCCTCCCCCGTTCATGCTCTGTCTCTCTCTGTCCCAAAAATAAATAAAAAACATTGAAAAAAAAATTAAAAAAAAAAAATAAATAAAATAAAATGTGTCTTATGGCAAATGCTGGTTTTTCCATGTCTGAGACGCCCAGCCATGCTATATCATTTTGACCTCTAGGGGGCAGGAGATAGGCTGAGTAGCTAAGGTCACAAAGGTGCTATATGTTATGACTGACCCCCTAATGAAACACATGGACACCAAGGCCATGTGCCATGTAGGTAAGGTTGCCTACATGGCAATATTGCACACGTGTTGTCACACATCATTGGGAGAGGTGAGCTGCTCCCTGTACATCTCCGCTGGGAGGAGCCCTCTAGAAGCTAGCGCCCGGTTTCTCCTGAACTTCACCTGTATGCTCTTTTCCTTTGCTGATTTTGAACTGCATCCTTTGTAATACACCATAAATGTGAGTTCTCTGAGTCCTTCCAGGGAATCATGAAGCCCGACACTGGTCCTGAGTCCTGATAACTCCTTGTTTCAACCATGTGGCCCTCTGAAAGTTTGTTCTTTAATTGGTTATTCATTACTTAGAAAATGCTTTACTCAGAAAAACAATGATACAGCGCGATTCATTTCTAGGTCGCTAACAAAAATACCCGTCCCTTTAAATCATCATGAAGTAGAAATTAATATAGAACAGGGTTATTTTCTTCAGTAACCTTCATTTGACTATTACCATGGCTTATTCCGCCTTGTGTTCTTACGCTCCTTACACTTAATTCCTTAAAAAAATATTGGGGCGGCAGGGGGGGTACCAACTGGCGGCTCAATTGGTTAGGTGTCCAACTCTTGATTTCAGCTTAGGTCGTGATCCCACGGTTCATGGGATCAAGCCTCGTGCTGGGCTCCACAATAACTCTACAGACCCTGCTTAGGATTCTCTCTCTCCCTCTCTCTCTGCCCCTTTCCCACTTGCACGCTCTTTCTGTCTCAAAAAGGAACAAACTTAAAAACATGCATATCTTGACTGCACCAAGGATTAACAAAACAACATTGGCAAGCCAGCCCGGGACCCTCAGATTCCTTTTTTAATCTGATTTAAACATGATTTCTTTGGGGAAATACATTGCGTAACAGACAGGACAAAAGGCGGACGACAGGTCAAGGAACTCTTACCTCCAAACACCTCCTCCCACTGTCAGGGAGTTACCAGCAGCCACCGTGCCTCCATCAAAAAAGTGCCAATTTGTTCTGGTTGTAGTTCTGTGATGCTGACCACTGAGACTTCGGGCCACCGGGCCTTACCCTGCCCAATAGGAAAGATTATCAGTTAGCAAGAAACAGAACTGCTTTGCCATTTCTTTCTTCTTCATGCCTGCAAAACATATTCCACTCTCCCCAGTTCTGGGTGAGTCTACATCAGTCATATTTTATATGCAGTTATTTTATGTGCAAGTCAGATACCTGAAACTCAGATTTACAACGAACTGCATCTCAAACTTAATATCAAACTATGTCATTGAGGGGTGCCTGGGTGGCTCAGTCAGTTAAGCGTCCGACTTCGGCTCAGGTCATGATCTCAGAGGGTTCGTGGGTTTGAGCCCACGTCAGGCTCTGTGCTGACAGCTCAGAGCCTGGAGCCTGCTTGGGATTCTGTGTCTCCCTCTCTCTCTGCCCCTCTCCCGCTCATGTTCTCTCTCTCTCTCTCTCTCTCTCAAAAATAAACATTAAAGCATAATTTTAAATATGCAATTGATATAAATTCCCTCTGAGGTCTTTTCTCATGATTAATTCATAATTCTGAAGAAAACTCACAAGTTCATGCCCACCTCATGAGGCATATGTGAAACTCTTGAAGGCCATCAGACGCTAATTCCTGAAATTGCCCTTTAATTTCGCTGGAGCACCTCCACCCAGGACTCCTAGGAGTTCATACACGAGTCACAGATATTTTTCACACTCATTACTCCAATGGCCACAGAGAATGGAGTGATGCACTTTGAAGATGAAGAAGGGACCTTCTTCAAGGAGGAAGCCAAAGGAACAGAAACAGCCACTAGAAGCTGAAAAAGACAGGGAGACCTATTATCCCCTCACAGCCTCCAGAAGGAACCAGCCATGCCGACACCTTTGATGTTAGCCGGTGAGACTGATTTCAGACTTCTGACTTCCAAAACCTTATGAAAATAAATGTACAGTGTTGTAAGTTACCAAGTTTACAGTAACCCCTTATAGCAACAACAGAAAACTAATATGCTGTATTTACAGGCCCAAAGCTTCTTCTGTGCGGAAAGAAGCATTAAATTCTGTTCAGACTGGGGCGGGGGAAGCTCTGAAAAAAACATAGATTAAATTCATTCATTCAAAAGCTCTTTTACACCTACCCTGGCTTTCAGAGGGCTTATCTTAATTTAGAGGTAAAAAAATCCCAGGAAGGAAAAAATAGCATTTGGTAAATTTTTAAAATTATCACTTATCCTAAAGATATTTGCCATGGCTAGAGACAGTCTTTGTGGGGCAATTGGCCTTTAAATAGAGAAAATAATGATCCAAGTTTCAGATTCCTGCATTAGGGTTTATTACATGTAATGTCTGGGTTATATTAAACTCCTGGAAATCAGGGCTTATAATGGAATAGCTGACAGACCCTTAACTTTAATAGCCTTTCCAAGTACTGCAATAGTGAGCATTACTTTTTAATGTCATAAAATGATGGTTAAAACACTACAGAATTTTCTCAAGACAGATAAGCAGGTGTTCAAGAGAGCAGAACTATTTAAACTTCATTGATTTATGGTCTATCTTATATTGAAGGCCAAAAGTTTTATTGAATTCCCACAATAGATACCCTGAACTTAATTTTCCAAAATAGGAGGACTAGTTCAGCGTCCCCCATATGTATTAATTTCTTCATTTGAACACCCGCGCTTCTGTGTTTTTCGAAGTTACTACGTGTAATGAAATAGAAGCCACAGCCAAATGTAGAATCACTTACTCTTTTTATTGGTTGACTTTTCCAAGTGCATTGTGTATAATAAAACCCAATGCATAGCTACTAAATCATATAATCTAGGAACACAAGCCCCCCACTAATCATTTAATCTGCACAATATTTCTGTCACTCTTCATAATTGTGAATATGACCTAGCTTCTTATTTAGCGTGAAAGAATGTCAAGGCATTTGTCAGAACCCTTCTCCCTCCAGCTGCCTGTTCAGCCCACCCCAAATCCAATATCTCCAATCTTTATGCTGCCTGACGGAAAGTAAAGTGGCTATCAGAAAAACCCCAATAAACTATCAAACATTTTATATGTGTTAGCATTTTCTGCTGGTTTACATAAAAATCAATACTTTTATAATGGTAGGACCCAACCCTAGTGATTTAGTGAAAGTGATATTTACTGTGGAATAAAACAGAAATACCATTAGCTCTCAAAGCCAAATTACATTAGAGAGAGCTAGAAGCAAAATAATTACTATTATTTAGACGTGTGGCTACCAAAGCATCTGATATCCCAACTTATCTTTAGCACTGACTGTAATAGCAATAAATTCCTTTTCTGGAAAAATGGTTGGAAGGCGAGGCAGGCAGTGTTTGAACAGATACATGGCTCACAGTGCATCCACTCCTTTGCTTCCTTCTTTATGTGTCCAGGCTCGGATAACATGAGTCAAACCTAGAAAATAAAGGTGTCAGAGCCACACCAAGAATAAAATGGCAATGCAGTCAATGATATTGCAATAGAGATGTATCTGGACAGACAGTAGCGACACGAGTGGTAAACACAGCATAATGTATAAACTTCTCAAATCACCGCGCTGTTTACCTGAAACCAATGTGACATTGTATGTCAACCACACTGAAAAAAAAAAAAAAAGAATAAAATGGTAATATGTGATCAAAAACTTAAAAACTTAGCCAGTAACAGTTCAGGGAACCTAAGAGCACTCAGTTTAATCAACATATCTATGTGACATCTACCCGTGCGAACAAGGTTGAAACCATTCGAAAATTTTATCAAAGATGTGTCGCTTTAAAAATAAATGTCAATATAAAGTTGTTTAAAACTGATGCATTCAATGCCAGCGTGTACTTTGATATACTTTTGACAAAATCATTTATAATATTTAGTCAAAATCAATGTGTTTCATTGAAATTTCTCATAGTTCATTCAATTTCAAATATCAAGGAATGTGACTGAAAGGGAAGCCTCAATTTTTGAATACATAAGAGAAGTTACGCAAAACTACGTAACGTTCTTCTTGGTCACATCGTAAAACATATGGATGGTTAATTTATACACAGTGTGTATTTATTATTGTTTATAAGATTCTGTTTTGGGTTTGTTTAAAACATCATTCACCACAAGTAAGATCAAACTGAACTGTCCTCACAGAAAGAGACGGTTGATGGGGCACCCGGGTGGCTCAGTCAGTTAAGCGTCTGACTTCATTTCAGGTCATGATCTCACAGTTCGTGAGTTTGAGCCCCTCGTCAGGCTCTATGCTGACAGCTCAGAGCCTGGTGCCTGCTCGGGATTCTGTGTCTCCCTCTCTCTCTGCCCCGCCCCATTCTCTTTCTCTCTCTCTCTTTCTCAAAAATAAAGATTAAAAAATATTAAAAAAAAAAAAAAAAGAAATAGCGAGTTGTTTGACCAGATGCACTTAAGCTTATTCTCCCATCTGCTTTGTCCAGTGAAATGTGTGTTTCCAGAGCAGTGAGAAGACCACAGCTATGGGGAGCTGGAATTCTACCCCTCTGCCTCCTCATCTGTTACCCGAATACTTTGCAAGAAGGCCGATATCGTTTTGCCGCATAAAAATATTTGTTTGTTAAATCTTCCACCATAACGCCCCTTTCTTCTACAGGCAATTTCTATCATCACCTGTCCTAAAATAATCGTACAGTTTCAAAATTGTGCTTGGATACTTACTAACAAGAGTTTTCTAACTCAGTAAACCTTCGACATGCTTTTCCTCTGAAGTGAAATATCAGACTGTGACCATCAGAAGTCTCTTATTCTTTTAACATTAATGTGGAATTTCTAGGGATGGAAGAAGGGCTACCTTGCCTTTTCATTTTGAAATATAGAGGAGAAAGTAATGAAAGGCCACATTTGCAATTTATCTAATTTGAAATGTCAGGTAATTATGTAATAATTCTAAAATTAAATGCTGAGGTTATAGGCTCATGCTTTGGAAGGTGATAATTATATGGTTGTCCCAGACAATCCACATTGATAAAAGGAAATTTTAATATCAAGTATGCTACAAGGGTGACTTTCTTCTGTAGCAACCTTATCTAGTATTTTCAAGACAAATAGAAAGATAGAAAAATAGAAAGCTGATAGATAGAAATCAAAATACAGGTATATGAATGTTATTATAAACTGTTGCTTGAATCAATTGGCTGAGAAAGACAACCATATTCCTCTGATATAAACAACTGTTGGGTTTTTTTTTTTCTTTTTTAGGAAACTACCTTAATAATCTGATAACATCTGAACTATGGGCCCACGATATAAGGACAAAGCTAAGGGGAAAAAAGATTTAAATTCCTCTGTGTAATGAAGGAAGAGAGAATGTGGAATTATCCACCAAGGCTTTGAGAAAGGAGTTGGAACCATAAAAGAGGAAACAGGAAGAAGGGTCAAGAAGGAGGAACTAGGCAACATGGCCGAGAGCCAGGGTTCCAAGAGGGGCATTGCTGGACAAGAATTGTACACAAATTTCCAAGAATGATATTACAGCTGAAAAACTCTTTCTACCTATGTGGTATGGCTTCTTTACTATTCCCTAATCCTTTAGCAAAAGGCTGTTCTAGGCAGGGACACTGGCAAACTGAGCTGAGCCCCAAGGAGTAGCTACACGATGGATCCAGGAAAGAGTAGTGAAAGCAACGAGTAAAGCGAGCTAATAACTGATGGGAGACAATCCCCACCTCCCACACGGACAACAGGAAGTTGCATCTTGCAGGGGTGCCAAGAGGGGAGGGAGAGGCTACATCCTGCCATCTAGAACGAAGGTCTATTTAGTCAGCAGACAAGGAAGCCATGTTGGCAGAGAAGAGGGTTCCAACAAGAACCTGAACTCTGTCTTTCCCTGGAGGTGAGAAATGTCTGGGAGTGTCGGGAAAACCAGGAATGCAAGCATGAAAGAAACCAGTCCCATTGAGGAACTATTTGAGGAACGAGTGTGCCTTTGACTTCTTGTCAGCGTAGAAACATGCTCACACCCCTACCACTTAAACACACACACAAACACACTCCACTCTATCTAGGCTTTAATAGCCATACTGATTTGCTCCTCATCAGAGTCCTATATTTTAGAAAAGTTGTCTACAAAAATCTCTCCGCCTCCCCACCTTACATCTTCTTTTTAATCCATAGCAACCAGCTTCCGTTATCATTGCTTCTGCAAAATTGATTTCAAGAAGTTCACGAAATGACCACCTTTGAAACTCCATACAGTGAATATCATTGAATCGTTGTCTGTTTTCACATAAAGACAGAGACCTAAACAATTAATTTTGAAAAATAAAAAAGTTACTGATCAGGGGTTTCAATTTAACAAGTAAAGACAATTTCTTATTTACATAATGGGTTTCTTTTTGTAAAAAACTGACACTAACGGGGCACCTGGGGGGTTCAGTCGGTTAAGCTTAGACTCTTGGTTTGGCTCAGGTCACGACCTCACACTTTGTGATTTCAAGCCTTGAGTCAGGCTCCATGCAGACAGTGTGGAGTCTACTTGGGATGCTCTCTCCCCCTCTCTCTGCCCCTTCCCTACTGGCACACGCATGCCCTCTCTCTCTCAAAATAAATAAAGAAATATTTTAAACAATGAATCGCCAAAGAGATATTTGGACTAAAATATAACTTTGGAAATCATGAGAGTATAGAAAATCAGTGGAAACATGTATATGATGATAGAGTCTCTCCTTTCCTGTATTTACCTTCGTCATGTGAAACTATAAGAATGTAACGTGGTTGACGAGGACTGAAGACTCTCCAAGTCTTGATGAGGAGAGAATAAAAGGGACCCAGTTGGAACTTCAGAAGTCATGTGAAGACTACACTGCAGATGCATCATCTACATGCATCTATAAACATTGAGAGAGAGGGGCCAGAACTAACTAATAGAACAAGTGACCTCAGAAGAGCCAAAGATGATTCATAACAAAAAGGAGAAGTGTTTAAAACATCTTATTGCTGTCATCAGATCTTTGAGAGTACATTACATCCATTACAAATAAAATACAATCAAAGCCGAGGCTGTTATGACAGGAACAATCAGTAGACAAGAAAATATTCCTCAAAATGAACACTATTGGTATCAAAATTAAAAATCCAATAGAAGTTCTGGAAGAAAAACCTGAGCAAATTTCCCAGGATGTAGAGTGAAAAGGTGGACATGGGATGGATGAGAAAAAGCAGTTGAAGACATGAACTATCGATGCAGGAGACCCAACATCCAAATAGTTTACTCAAAATGCGTTGAGATGCTCCCAGTGGCTTCTTGATTTCTTTGGAGATAAATAATGTGATCGTCCTCATGCACCCCCACCTAATCAGCTGCAGAAACCTGTATTTGAGTTCAAATCAATAAATTCAATCCAATGCACTAGCTTTAAAGTTCTTTGGGTAAAGCCCATCCTTTTGATTTCCTCTCCTTCCCTCTGGTCCCCCAAGATGGCAGCTGGGGGAGAAAAGGTGTGACACATCTGTGGCTTCAAGGCGGCATGAGACAGGACAAGACAGCTCTTCATATCCATGGGTGTAGCATCCCCAGACTCTTGTTCCTCTCTACTGCAGATCCCCGGGATTGGGGGATCCCAGGACTGCCGGTTGTTTTAGTTGACCTTATTGTGTCTCTGAGTATTCTAGAACATGCCATCGTTGTCTATTCCTGGTCTCTTTTTGGCTAAGTAAGGGCCAGGCTTGCTGGTGCTCCCCGGGTGGGGTGGCTTCACTCCAGTTCTAAAAGGCATGTGGAATTCTCTGAGTCTCCTCTTTGTATTATTCCTGGTCCTCATAGCTTGGCTTACGCTCCTGGGGCTCCACACCCCTTGCCACAACAGGCTGGGCTTGCAACTCAGCCAACTTCCATATGTCTTCTGGGAACTCAGTATTGTTCAGAAAATAAACCCTGGCGACCTCATCCAAACAATCTTGGGCCACTGAGCTTACCTTACTGCTGCCAACCCCCAAAGTGTTGCCTTCCCCCATGAAGTTTATTGAACACCCTGTTCTACTGGCCCAATCAAGGAATAAGCATTCACCTCAACTATTTAACATAATCTCCCCAGTGTATCGAAACCCCCAGACTACGTCTTCCACCATTGTCTCCTGTATTCAACAGTCAACCTCTAGGAACCAGAGGTACAGGTTTGGGGCATCCACTCTTTCTAGTTGAACTCTTCTTTGTCCTGTTTTAGGCATATAATTCTCTACGGTCTCATCCACCCCACCTGCCTTTTGATGCATTAGAGAGATAGGTAAAGCAATTTACAAAGTCTCTATCTCTCTCAGAGATCTCCAGATTTCAAGCCTGTCATTCTGCTTTGACTTCAAGTATCCCTTGTAAGTATCAGAAGCTGAATATCATCTCATTTTTGTCTCTTTCCATTTCTACTGTAAAAATTCTAATCCTAGTCCCCTAGGCAAATTGATACTTCAATTTAACCAGAGAAAGGGCCAAATGGGAGAGAATATTAATATATTTAAAAATACAAACCCCTCTTAAATTAACATACTCTCTTGAGAACCTAAAAGATTTTCTTGAACTTTAATGGTTACCTCTGGAAGTACAGCTGGGGGAGTGAGAACCGACTGGGGAATATACAGTTGTAATTTTTCTTATGCCTCATCATATGCATCACTTTAATAATGTATTTTATTTTATTTTATTTTGAGAGAAAGTGAGAGTGTGAGCACAAGTGGGGGAGAGGGAGGGGCAGAGGAAGAGAGAGAGAGAAACTTAAGTGGGCTCCTCACTAAGCACGGAGCCTGATGTAGGGCTTGATCACACGACCCTGAGATCATGACCTGAGCTGAAATCAAGAGTCAGGTGCTTAACTGACTAAGCCACCCAGTTGCCCCAATTACTTTAGTATTTTAATTAAGACGATTATACCATGGGGAACTGGGAAAATATCCGTCCTATACTTTGAGCAAAGAAGATCCCTTTGTCCAACAAGAGTCACTTCTTCCATACCAGAAAGATGGTGGTGGTAGAAACTGGCAAACAACCTCGGTGTTCAGTGGAAATAGTGATTTCTTGGGAGATATTGATCACAGGGGAGGTCACGTGAGCATGGTGAGTAGACCCAAGGCAAAGACCCACAGAGCCTCTTCTTGAGTACAGCTGGCATAATATCCTGGCCTCATAAATAGGGGGGACACATCTCTTGGCATTCAAGCTGGTAAGGGCTGCTGCTTCTATAGTTTGAGTTACATTCCACGCTTCCCTCTAGACTGATCTCCAAGCCCCCTGGTTGTGATCCCCTCTACCCTTATTTCATTCACACCTTTATCATTTCTCACCTCACTCAACAGGCTGTTTGCCATTTCACGCCTTGTCTCCAGCTCTATACCTGCCACCCTCATTGGCAGTGAAAGAATAAATGAGCAAACGACTACTGATTTTGATTCACTAAAATCTATTTGGGATTCTCCAGCCTCATGATCCTCCTCATTACTTAATCAAGAAAAATAATTTTCATTATAAAGCATTTCTTCAGTACTTGAAACTTTGTTTCCCTACTACAAAGGCAAAATTTTACTTAATTGGTAATATGCATATTTTAAATCATGCTAGGGGCGCCTGGGTGGCTCAGTCAGTTGAGCATCCAACTTCGGCTCAGGTCATGATCTCACGGTTCGGGGGTTTGAGCCCCACGTCGGGCTGTGTGCTGACGGCTCAGAGCCTGGAGCTTGCTTCAGATTCTGTGTCCCCCTCTCTCTCTCTTCCCCTCCCCTACTCACACTCTGTCTCTCTCTCAATAATAAATGAGCATTTAAAATTTAAAAAAATCATGTTAGCATATTTTCAAGCCTTACACATGCCATTCATTAAATTATTTTTTTTATTTTTCATTTTATTTTTATGTTTATTTACTTTTTGAAAGAAAGATAGAGAGAGAGATAGAGAGATAGAGGCATGAGCAGAGGAGGGGCATAGAGAGGGAGACACAGAATCCAAAGCAGTCTCTGGCCCTGAGCCGTCAGCACAGAGCCCAACACGGGACTTGAACTCACAGACCGCGAGATCATGAACTGAGCTGAAGTCGGATGCTCAACCGACTGAGCCACCCAGGCGCCCCTAAATTAGTTACCTCAGTACATAGATATTTCTGCAGTTTTCTAGATCATTAACTCCCCCAAATAATTCATTTGACCAATTAATATATAATTTGAGGAAAGGGAAAAAAATACATCCCAACCAATTGTTTAACTGGTGAGATAAATAAAACAGCTGCTTCTGAAGAATTATAGTATATACCTCACAGATATAGAGTATATACCTTATCTTGTTTGGAAATAAAATTATTTCTCTAAGTCCTTGCTAAATAGTAATGTTTTACAGCGAAAGAGTGGAATGACTTTATAAGAGGACAGGAAATAACTCAGCAGACTTTTGAATAAAAATATACTTTGAAGGTGGCTTAGAAATTATTGTTCCAGGGGCACCTGGGTGACTCAGCCGGTTAAGCATCCGACTCCTGGTTTTAGCGCAGGTCATGATCTCACGGTTCGTTAGTTCAAGCCGCATGCCGGGCTCTGTGCTGACAGTGCGGAGCCTGCTTGGGATTCTCTCTCTCTCTCTCTCTGTCTCTCCCTCTCTCTCTGCTCCTTCCCACTTCCTCTGTCTCTCTCAAAATCAATAAATAAGTATGAAAAAAAAAACAGAAATTGTTATTCCATTAAATTCTGCCCACCCCTGCAGGTACACAACATCTTGCTCTCCAATCTCTTGAGCAATTGGATTGCTCATCCAATCTCTTGCTCTCCTCCCCCTGCTCTCTCTCTCTCTCTCTCTTTCTGAGGTCCATAATTCCACATTTGGAATTCCCCTGTGAATTTAAGAAAGAATTCTCAAAAGGGCTGGATTTGGGGAATTGATATTATCAGTAATATTCATAGAACGAAATACGTAGAGGTGTTTTCAGAGCTACATCCAGCTACAAAATTAGTCACTAGACTTGCTGGCAAATTATCAAATCATGAGTCCTGATTACAGAACAGAAATATAACCTTATTGACTCATTACTCACAGAGAAAAGGAATCAAAGGCTTTAAGCTTCCCTGATGAAAAGGTTTTTTTCCATACTCTATTCAGTTTCAAAACAATATTTGGCCAGGTGATTTTTTTTTTTTAATCTGTTAGTATGATAGTTCTTATTTTTACAGGCCACCCTGACCAATTCTTTTTTGCCAGCACAGGAATTAACGAGTACTTGTGATAGTTAACGGCTCTCCCAAACAATCAGCAAAGCGGACAACTGTAGAGTAATTTGCATGCCTTGAAATCTCTGACCTACAAAACCATGAGTTCATCCAACTCTGACATCATGAAATAATACTATTCTTTTTATCAGTGAAATCATTTGGTCCCTTCTAAACCCTACCCTCCCACGTTTGCCATCAAGTATTCTATGAAACGTGTGAATTATTACAAAGAGATTTTCTTTAACAAATAATTAGAAGAGTAACATGCAAGCTCTTTTGCTCTGCCATGCAAATGAACCTAGCAATTATTGAATTAAGCATGGCATTCTTTTCACCTTCCCTGAATAGTCTAGATGAGGCCGTCTCTTCTTCAGAGAGGAAAATCCAGTTCAGAACAATGACATCTGCTGATCAATATGTGGGTGAAGAAAACAAAAAACAAAAACTCTGAGACTTAAAATACATGAACTGAATCATCTGACGCCTGAAATGGAATCGTCTAAACAGAGAAATAGCAATTCTTATGAAAATCTAGTCGGTTTGAAATTGGAGCTGAATCAGGTACCTTGCTGTAACTTACTGAACATTTGTCTTGAAAACTAATTAGAAGATCTGGAGATAGTACTTGGTATTCGTAACATGTCCCGGAAGCCTTTGTGTTAGTTCTTTCGATTCCAACATCCCATTTGGAAGCAATCCAGAATCTAACAATCAGACAAGCTTGACTCACCAAGATTCACTTTCTCCATGTATATCACTCAGGGAGAACGTGAGAGCAATAACGCGGTGAATGGGGTGAGAGACAGAAAGTAAGAGAAGGCATTCTATGACAATGACAGCAAAACAGCTCTCCCTCAAGAGTGCATTCAGCTCTTTATAAAACAAATGTGTTGTTCCTCTGCTTTTGTGCACAGATATGTCTTTAAACAGGCAAGAGAAACCACACCGAGTAACTGGAAATCAATCATGTCAACATCACGCTCTGCTTATTTCTAAACCACCGGCTGGAATTCGGCTAACCTAAACTTGACGGCATGTTCGCATAACAGCTGGCAACATGAATTTAAAAAAAAGGCGGGGGGGGGGGGGGAATCTGAAAGTAATGAAAATGAAAATACAGCCGAGGACATTGCTCTAAGTTTTGACAGACGTTTTGGGTCAGCATAACATGTGAGCTCAGAAATGAAGTTCCAGCCATGTACCTTTCAGAAAAAGACTTCCTGTATAAATAAAGTTGTTATAGAAAATGACTAGCCCCATCATACCCTAAGCATCTTGGCCAATAAGAAACTGAACATTAATGGAAACTGACTATTCCTTACACGTCGCCATGAGCTAATAGACAAAACATCCAAGGCATCTGGAATTCCTTGCTCTGCGATGGGCTGTCATACAGTTTATCATCCCGGGACCCATCTGACATGGCTGGTGCTCTTAAAAGCCCCAGTAATTCTGCTGCTGAACTAAAATTCCATTTGGAGCAACAGAAGCAGCATCTGCTGACCACCAGGACAGGTGGAAAGAGACTGGGCTTGAACAAAACTACTTATCACGCCCCAATAATATACGCAGAAGACGATAACAGGACGGGCGCATTATTTTTAAATCGTGTCTGGCCAGCATGTCAGTATTGATTGAAGAATCCAGCAGCAGAGAAAAGAGAGTCAGGTCCGCGTTCAGAGATGAAGGGGCAGTTATCCACTCTATTTCTTGTCAACTGGCTGGACCAGTCTCTAGTTTTTAGGACAAATAGCAATAGAAATCGTGAGCATCTTATATGGTACCTCCAAAGAAAATGTCACCGCCACCCCCCCAACAAACACTGAAAACAAAAAAACAAACAAACAAACAAACAAAAAAACCCCAAACAACCCAAGAAAAACGAACAGTCTTCCCACCCTTCACGTAGAAAGGCAATCTGATGTGAAAATGTTTTCTCCTAAGTGATGGAATGTGCAGTCGTGCACCAGCAACCGGGTGCTGAATATCAACGTGCCTGTTCTGGAAGAAACCGCGCTGGGGTTGGACAGAGCACACTGTTAGAAAGAGAGGCGCTTCAGTCCATGAGGGGAGGCCGTGCACTCCATTTCAGAAGACGGGGGTTTATCTTCCAGCGTAGGCCTTTGATGTGATTCATATGCTAACAATATCAGCTTTTCCTCACAGTCCTCAATACACAGGGAATAAAAGACATCATTTGCTGACCTGAGGCTCCATGCTTTCCGTCCAGCATACGGATCAACAATCTGCATTCAGCTTCCACAGCTAAGCCACCGCATAACCTTTAAATTGTTCTTTTAGCACTTGAAGATTCCGGTCACAATAATTTGCCGTTTTATAGAATAAAATGATGAAACCAAGTATTCTAACTGTATTTTCCCTCATTCCTAAAATGTCGCTTCAGGGCCCCGAGGGCTCCTTTCATCTCATCGGAGCGTTGGCATGTGATGTGATTGTTAACATAGCTGGCCACCAGATGAAGTGAATTATCTAAACTGCCAAAGTTCCCACTTTCTTTCCAATTTAAACATCAGTTTAACACAGAAACTGAAGGGTATTATGAAAGCTTTAATATGAGCCATTTCAGACATGAGAAAAGAAATTACTGGAAGGGTTTTGCAAATAGCTACACAAATATGCAATTTTTGAACCTAAAGATGAGTCAGGAAAACGAATGGAACAACAGCGTGTCCATGGTACGTGCTCTAGCCAACAGTGATGGAGAAGAGCCTCTTTGTCTCACATAAACATGCTTTTCAGAACAGGGAAGGATTTGACCAAAGAAAATAACCTGGGTGAACCTGTTAGGTCATTAACTAAATACGGTGATCAACAGCAAAGTAAAGCCTTCTGATATAAAACATTTCGAAGTGCATTGTCAACGTGGACCGTCTGGAATGTTTTTAATAGTCTCTGCCGGGTTATTAGGGGCCTTTTCAATAGATGACTCACTTTTCTCATGGAAATGGTTTTCTCCATCCGGATCACTAGCTGTTAACAGAATGCGCAAGCATATGTCCTGTATATCTCTTTGAAAATGAGGCCACTTCATAGCTAATTCATGACAAGAGAAACTGATGCTTTCTCACACCAAACAGAACACTCCCTAGTATATTCCACATAAATTAAAGCATACAAATTTCAACCAAAAGGATATGAAGTATTAGCAATCTTTTTAAGCCTTCACAATATAAATGACATTAACATGCAAAATACATAGAGATGTATTCCAACTCTACAAATTTGCCCTTATCAAAATATGAGAGTGGAAGACTTGAAATAATATTTGGGAAGTCATAATTAACTAAGATTTGATAACACGGAAGTTGAATACATACGATTTTGCTAGCCAAACACATTCCTGAAAGTTAACAACATTATTACAGGTTCTCCTCTAGAAAATAGTATTACTTAGAGTTGATTCATGATCTAGATAGACAGATGGATGATAGATAGATAGATAGATAGATATAGATAATAGATAGATAGACAGATAGATAGATAGAGTTAGCCCTTTTGTCTACACAGAACGGCTCCAATCACCATTTCCACCTTCAAAGTATAATTTGGGAAAGTGCAAGACTATTAAAAATATATGCATTGATTGAACAAAACATTAATTACACTCTAGATAAAAGTAAACAGGATATTACCATATAAGGATTGCATGGCTCTTCCCATATGGATTGCACAGGGAATATTATTGACAAATCCAGAACAACCATATGCAATGCTCAATAGCAATTCCAAATATACAATATGAATACAGTGTTTAATACATTTAAAACAAGCTGCACACCAAATGATCAAGCAATTTACCGAAGATTAGCATTTAAGAAACAACACTACAAATACCATATGCACCTGTTAATGATTTATTGTTTACATTGGCGACACTCATGAGATTGATCTTAAGTTAAAAACAAGTTTTAAGAAAATTTTCTCGCCCAGCTCTCTTTGTGGTAAATTAAAGGAAAATTATAGTGGCGTCTGGGTGGCTCAGTCGGTTAAGCATCTGACTTCGGCTCAGGTCATGATCTCATGGATCGTGGGTTCAAGCCCCACATCGGGCTCTGAGCTGTCAGCACAGATTCTGTTGACCTGTTTCGGATTCTGTGTCTCCCTCTCTCTCTCTGCCCCTCCCCTGCTCATGCTCTTTCTCTCTGCCTCTCAAAAATGAATAAAAGCTTTAAAAAATGTTTTTTAAATAAAGGAAACTTATAGAACCAACCTGGCCAAAAGGACCTTTGAGATCATGTAATTTCATTTTATTTTTTTTTTTTTTTTAAATTTTTTTTTCAACGTTTTTTATTTATTTTTGGGACAGAGAGAGACACAGCATGAACGGGGGAGGGGCAGAGAGAGAGGGAGACACAGAATTGGAAACAGGCTCCAGGCTCCGGGCCATCAGCCCAGAGCCCGACGCGGGGCTCGAACTCACGGACCGCGAGATCGTGACCTGGCTGAAGTCGGACGCTTAACCGACTGCGCCACCCAGGCGCCCCTGTAATTTCATTTTAAATGGAAAAACTGAGGCCCTGAAATGTCAAGTTGCTCACCCAAGATTACAAAGTCCAGAAATGGCAGAGTCCCAGGTCTCCTGGTTCCCAGGCCAGGCCCAAAATGAAAGCTACCCTAATTTGCTCATATTTACCGAAAACACATATATATTTTTAAATCTTCTTGGGCTCCTCTGTTGTCCAACACATCATCTGCAAAAACATCCAACTCTGGGTCTGACAGTGTAACAAACCGATCCTTCCCCAGGGTGATTTCACTGACAATGACTCACACTTCCCTTGGACTCACTGGGGAACACAAGGAGGTTGACCTCAATAGAAAAACAGACATGGCTCCATGAAAGTCATAACAGAGACTAAAAGTGTTTAATCCTAAAATGGGTTCCATGGAGAACGCCTTAAAAAAGGATGTTCTGTTCTTCCTCCAGAGCATTTTGAGAAACATTCCAAACATATGCCAAAGCCTCCTCCCCTCTGCCGCCAGCCATAACTGGAAAGTGAAGAGGAACAAGCCTAAAAATTAAAGCAGAATGTGTTGCTCTCAAGTACACACTTCAACATTATGTAGCTCTCCAACCCTCCCCCCTTATAGCCCATCTGCCCCCAAGAAGAGCCTCCCCCCGGACCTACCACTCCTGAAAAGTGTTAAACTAAATCACTCAAGTGAAACTCCAGACATATACCCAGAAATAAAATATCAACTTTAAAGAAATCTGGCCACTCAACATGCACTTTTTTCCCCCAACAGAACCTTAGGAACTTTCTCAACACTGAAATGTCAAATATCCAAACAGATTCTTAGTAGATTAAACCAGGACAATAACTGTTTCCTCTTGAACGTCGTTTTCATTTCAAGGCAAACACAGCACCGGCGTAGGACATTGCCTCAAAGACGGGATGATGATAGGAATTCAGGCTGTTCAAAATGAACACACTTGAACATTCACACCAGGAAGCCTCCAGTTGGGGATGTGGGAGGGAGAAAGTTAATTTTTACAGTATTACCAAAACAGACCATTTTTATGTTTATTACACAAGGACTGGGTCTCCTATGGATTATGGAAATTGGGGATCCCTTATAAGGCTTAAGAGAACTTGTCATTAAGTTATAAAATCATTCCCCAACCATCTCATAATTCGATATCCAATATTGTTCGTAAGGTTCCGAGTGCCATCATTAACCAGATATATAAAAGGACTCTGCTCCCAGATTAATCACGCTAACCCCTTCCCTGGCTCATTAAACCCTATTTTTCCTTCGAGCCAGTCATAGAGAAATTATCCTGTGTTATTTTAACTTTCAGTAAGACATTTTGAATACATTCAATACAGTACAAAGAAATATCAGTAGGAGCCAAGCTACATACTATCCGTGTTGTTGTTCATTGTCACTTCGTAAAAAAGAAAGAAAGAAAGAAAGAAAGATCAATAAACCTGAGAGTGTAGGGATTATATGAGTAACGTATGTACCCACCTTGTCCACTAACATGTTGTAATAGCTACACAAACCAAATTTAATATTAATCATCATTAATGGGACACTGACCAGCTTACATACTGGTGGCACTGCCATCTACGCAATGAGATTTCCCAGACCAGCAATAGCTGTTGAATCTCTCTTTGACATGGCATATAGTTACTACACTCTGGATTTCTTTTTTTTTTTAACATATTATTATTTTTTTAAGTTTATTTATTTATTGTGAGAGAGACAGAGACAGCATGAGTGGAGGAAGGACATAGAGAGAGGGGGGAGAGAGAGAATCCCAAGCAGGCACCATGCTGTCAGCATGGAGCCCGACATGGGGCTCGAACCGACGAAACTGTGAGATCACGACCTCAGCCGGAAAACAAGTGTCGGACGCTTAATCAAATGTGCCACCCAGGTACCCCTACACTCTGGATTTCCTAAAGTCAAAGTCCACAGGGCAACAGTGAAATTATAGGTCTGGATTTAGCCACATAGAATGGCTAAATACTCCTTGGATTCAGACACCTGGGAACGGAAAGGAACCAGGCTCTCGTGAGAGTTTGGTTACAAGTATCTTCTCGGTGCATTCTCCAGATCAGTTGTGATACACCTTCGGATCGACCATACGGGATTTCCTCAAAGAAATATTGACCAATAAGCATTGCCTCGTCATGGAGAAGTGGCAGTTTAGGAAACTTCTCTGAAATAGGATCTAAGAAGAGAGCTATTATGGATAAACATGGATTCTTACTGCCACCTGTGCTTGGGTTTGACGGATGCAACATTGCATCAAGACAATTTGTTCTGAATATTGTTATAATAATTCACTTCGGGCTGTCATGGGAGATAGAGAAGAGATGTCTCTAAATTCACCAAATTTCTTGGCAAAAGAGAAAAAGGAAACTAGTCAACCTGAATGGTCTGTATATAATTATCTACCTCCTTGCTGCTTGAAGTGTGTGTCCAGGGATCAGCACTGTTACCATCACCTGAGAACATGTTAAATGCAGAATCTCAGGTACCACCAGAGTTCTCAAAGCAGAATCCATTTTTTAACAAGATCCCCGGGTGATTTATGTGGACGCTGAATTGTGAAAAGCACTGATGTAGTGGTATTCATGAAGGTAGACCAAAGAGAAGAATTAAACCCAATGTATTATCTTTATATCTTTCCTGTGTTTCATGGAAAATGTCAACTTGATACATATCGTATAAAGTCCCAGGGCCGAACGAAGGATCTCCTTGACACCACTCAAGAAACCTGTTCTCTCAGATCCTCAAATCGTCAAATATTTTGAAACAGATAATAGAAGGCGGAGAGTCAACAGATCCAATCACTAGCTCTCTCTTGCCTGCATTTCTGTGTCCTTGGGTCAATCCATTTCTCTTTCTGTGTCCATTCTGTACTTGCTGTGCAGGGTTCTTGGGAATTCAACGCTGGACAAAACAGACATGGGCTCTTTGCTTTAGTTCCTCATACATAAGCACAAGGCAAAAATGAGTACAGATATAAAATTTCATGGAAAGTTTGAAGAGCAGGAAGCAATGGCTGAGTGTGGTGCAGGATATATGGTTGCTATTCTGGGGAGATAACCCAGCGTGAGAAGACTTGTATGATTTGTTCGGAAGTTTGATCTCAGGCAAAGGGGAGCCCCTGCTAGAGGTTGGGGATGCGAATGACACGAGAACGAACGGAATTTTAGAGTTATTTCCCCGACACCGATTGAAAGTCCATATTTAAGAGAGAAGGGGCTTAACACAGGGTATCCAGTTAGGAGGATATAGAAGTAAACCAGTGAAGAGAAGGTGAGATCCGAAAGTGGGAGAAAGAGCTGATGTGGGAATAGTAGGGCTTCAAAATGAAGGCAAGTGTGTGTACAGGGAAAGGGGTAGCAGCAGGGGGGTGATGAGTAGAAGAAGGAGGAGGTGTAGACAAGGCCAAAGTTTCCAGGAGAAAATACTCCCTCTTTTTTTTTTTAATGTCTACTTTTTTTTTTTTTTTAACGTTTATTTATTTTTGAGACAGAGAGAGACAGAGCACGAATGGGGGAGGGTCAGAGAGAGAGGGAGACACAGAATCTGAAACAGGCTCCAGGCTCTGAGTGGTCAGCACAGAGCCTGACACGGGGCTCGAACTCACAGACCATGAGATCGTGACCTGAGCCGAAGTCGGACGCCTAACCGACTGAGCCACCCAGGCACCCCAATGTCTACTTAGTTTTGAGACAGAGAGCAGGGGAGGGGCAGAGAGAAAGGGAGACAGAGGATCCAAAGCAGCCTCCTTTCTATCAGTGCTGAGCCCTATGAGGGCTTGAACTCACAGACTGTGAGATCGTTACCTGCAGGGTCATGACCTGGGCCGAAGTTGGACATTTAACTGCCCGAGCCACCCCTCCAAGTAGAAATTTCTAGCAGGAGTTGAAAAGAAGGATGAGGCTGTTAAGTGGGAAAGAGAACACGGTAGGAGGAGTGGGTTCTGGAGCAAGAAAGGACAAGAGATCACCAACCACCAAGCATGGGAGCTTTGAGAGATCTGAGGATATTTTAAGGGTGATGCTGGGAGACAGGAAGGTATGAGGATGTGCTCCTCAGGCAAGATGACAGATCAAGGACAAACAGTAAACCCCCCTAGCTAGACTCAAAATGGAACAAACGTGCTGACAGCGTGAAGAGCCCAGATCTGGAAGGAAAGACTTCTGACGACGGCGTGTGACATTCCAGGAGGAACAGCAAGAAGTCCAGTTAGCGAAGGTTCTTTCAACTCTAAGAAAAGCATGCACCTTTAAGACGCGAGGGAGAGGACACAAAACCAGAGCCACAGAGACAACGGTCACAGCACCAAGTAAACCCTCCACCAGCTGCCACGGAACAAAATGTGCTCCATAGATAGAAAGGGGGACGGCTAGAAGGGTTTTCTTCTATCTGTATTCTGTTTGATGGTGACTTGTGTTTTTGTCATTTCTAGGCTTGAGAGGTAATCATCGCAGCGCGGCTCAACTTTATATTTCTGTGGGGTCACAGAGTGTCAGATGCTCTCGTCTCTCTACAAATGATGAAACATGCTCAGAATGCCCAAAGCCCCCATTTCCCAAGAAGGGGCCCTGTCCATTAGCTCTCACTATACTGATGTGTACATGTCCCTGTGAATACTAAACACACACGGACCTCGCTGAATACCAATCACTGTGCAGCCGGGACACTAGGGGCGGGGGGGGGGGGGGTAGAATATTAGAATCCTTGGCCTATTTGATCTAGAGATTCAAAGGGAAACTGACGAACTGCAGAAAATCAGATCTGATGAAGCCTGAAATGCTGAATTTTATTTAAAATCAGCACTATAGATATAAGTCAGAGCAAGACAGACATCATATGTTTTCACTCATACGTGGAACTTGAGAAACTTAACAGAAGACCACGGGGGGAAGGGAAGGGGAAAAAATAATTTCAAACAGCGAGGAAGGCAAACCATAAGAGACACTTAAATACACAGAACAAACTGAGGGGGGAGGGGGAGAGGGGGAGAGGGGAAAGTGGGGGAGGGGCACTGAGGAGGCCACCTGTTGGGATGAGCACTGGGTGTTGTATGTAAGTGACGAATCACAGGAATCTACCCCAAATCCAAGAGCACACTGTATACACTCTATGGCGGCTAATTTAACAATAAATTATATTTAAAATAAATAAATAAAATAAAATAAAATAAAATAAAATAAAATAAGTACTATGGCGGTGCCTGGGTGGCTCAGTCAGTTAAGCATCTGCCTCTTGACCTAGATTCAGGTCACGATCTCACGGTTCGTGAGTTATGAGCCCCGCGTCAGACTCTGCGCTGACAGCACAGAGACTGCTTGGGGTTCCGTCTCTCCCTCTCTCTGCCCCTTCCCCGCTTGCACTCTCTCTCTGTCTCTCTTTCAAAATAAATAAGTGTTTAGAAAAATAAAATGAGCCCTACAGTCGGTAACTTGAGTGTATTTCCCTTTGTAAATCAACGACCCAAATACACTTGCCTCGGCAGAAGCAGCCCCAGCCTTCCTGTCCTCAGAGAGAGAGAGTTTAAGGCGCTCTCCCTGGGACATCAAATTCTGATTCAAGGACTTGGCAGCATTAAGTGACTTAAGCGGACTTAGAGAAATACGCCAGTTTTATCTCTTGCCTACCAGCATCAGGAGCCGGCTTGGGCTGTCCCAAGTGAGAAACGGATATTTTGTCACCCACCACAAAAACCCATTACAGGTACCAAAATACTGAGGACAGTTCTGGTGGGAGATCTAAAGAAAGGATGGCCCGCGTGTGTGTTTACAAACACACACACACACACACACACACACACGCACAGTAAAGAGGAAGGGGAACCATGACAAGTTCTAAGGGCACAACGTGAGCCAGAGTTAGTGCCTTTTGCCTCCTATCCATGACAAGGGACAGTGAGGAGGCGGGAACAGACAAGGAAGCAGAAGGAAGGATGAAGGTCAGCGAGGGGGGACAGAGAAGCAGATTGCGGCACAGTGCACTTGTCATTAGTTCAGAAGCGAGCGGTCATGACAGGTGAGTGTGCAAACGGCAAGTAGCTTGAACTCGTTCAGATAAACGCTACGTGTGAAACGAAGTGCCGAGGTCAGCTACGAAACTGGAGGAACTCATTTCCACGGAGACTATTTCTCAGCCTGACATTAAGCTAACGCAGAGGCAGCAAAGGAGCCTTCCTTCCTGCTCCTTCTGTCTTCCGGTCAATGTTGCCGACTGGTCTGGTGTAGAACCCTGGAGAGAGAGGGCAGTGGGGGGAACCCATGCTGGAAGGAGTGTGTGCATTCAGAGAGAGATCTGGAGTCCTGCCTGTCCGGTTCCTAACTAACTGTGGTGCCTCGGGTAACCCACTCAGCACCCAGCCTCATTTTCCGCTTGTCATGGTGAGGACTCTGAGGCACAGGGAGGTTAAGTAACGGTTTCGAGAATGTGAAACCCAAACAGGTCAGCGTTAGAGTCTGCGCTCCAGAAATGACGCTCTGTTATCAAAAGGGTCTTGGAACAAATCTGTTCAACTTCTCCATTTTACAGATGAGAAAACTGAGCCTTTCATTTGTGACGCTCTCTCTTTTCTGTCACACAGATGGCCAAGACAGTCAGCCCATTGAGGGAACCCGAGAACCTTTTTGCATCAGAAACACTCCCCGGCGTCACATGAATAATCTGGGGCTTGCCCTGAAAGTGCTTGGCACATTTTATCCACCCACTTTCTTTTGCAGAAAGTGCAATGAGTCGTGTTATTTATTCATATCGGCTTCATAGCAGGGAAGGCATCTTAGTAAGAAAACCTGATGAATTTGCAACTGATGGTGATTGTTTTTATGCTTAATATAAAAGAATAGGAAGAGAGGAAGGGAATGAGATTTAATCAAGCAGTCACTCAGCTTGGCACTGAGCGCACTATGAATGCTGGCAAGCAACTTCTGGTCCTCATGGCCATGGAAAGGTCCTGGGGCCAGAAGGGTCTAGTAAGAGATAGTAACAACAAGATTCTTGTTTCAGAGGCTATAAATAAAAAAAAAAAAAGCAATTGTATTGTTTAGTAACATTTAGTTGGCTGCAGGGAGCTAAGACGGACACTGTTACTGAAATAGAAACCTGATTACCACAGCCTTTGGAACTCACTCGAAATGTGTTGCTATTCATTGCTTTGGCAGGTAGTAACTGGCAAGCTTCCTTGGTACCAGGGCAAGTTTCTCCAGACTGAGCGGGCTGATTCAAGCTATAGGAACTTTACCCCAAACTGGCACCCACCCGCCCCCACCAGGAGGTTCTCAACTTTGGGGGAGAATTTGCCTCAGGGCACCATGTAAGCAAAGGGACAGAAAGAGGAAACGATTCCATCTAAAGAGCTGTCTGTCCCAGAACTTCCTTGGGGTAAACAATTCCAAACAAAGGAGTGTCTTCTTCTTCAAGCCTTCTCCTTCCCCCGCCTTAATATCAATCAGATCCCCCATAACAGCAGCATTGAATTTTCTAAGATGCCTGTAAGGATTCTCTAAGCAGAGACGCCAAAATCCAACTAGAGAACCTCAAGCGACACTTCGTGAAAGAAAGAAGACTCCATACTCCCTGAGCAAACCTCGGGTGGCGCCTTCACACGCAGGAGCCCAATCTCCCCGCTCACCCAGGCCTTAACCACGTTACAACTCTGCAGTCGCTTTCGTCATGTTGCTCTGTCCTAGCCACTCACCTCGAGGGGGCTTTCTCTCCACTGAGCCCGTCCCCCTAAAGCTTCTGGATTCCAGCTTAGGGGTAACAGCAGGGGCGTGGCTGAAGCAAGACCACAGGAATACGATTCACCCAGGCGACCAGGTCCCCACCAATGCAGAAGCAGCCAGGAGGGGCCTTGGCAGGGACGCCCCGCCCGACGGCGCCCCGTCTTGCGCACTGCTGTGCCCTGCGTCTCCCACCAAGACCGGAGCGTTGCCAAGTGCTGACTCTGCCGAAGCCCAAGACCTCAGCGGGACAAGTGTGATGGAGTGATTGATTGAAATTCAGAGCGCTTTGCAGAATGATTTGTTTGACATTCCCAGTAGGAAACTCTTGTTTGTTGAACTTATTATTCATTCATGTATTCATGAAAAAAATACAATAAATGCATAATCTCTGCATAGTGCCTCAATGATCACATTGAAATGAACCCGGAGCTTTGCAGTGCTAAGCAAGGTCTTTAGCCTGCAACAGAACCGTTTTACATCGCAATATCATTAACTGTGCCTAGAGTTTACATTATGCTTATAAATCAGCAAGGGAAATTTAACCTGCATTGTAATTTAAGGTTATACAGAGAATCAGACATTAAAAATGCATATGCATAATAATAACTCCTTGCGTGACTTTATTTATTTTTTTTTTTTGGTTTTCCTCTTACTGAGTGATTCAACAATTACTGCGTTGAGATGTAACTGAGTCTGTTCAGCTAGTGTTTGTGTTTTGACTTTTTGACAAGTAGAATACAAGCCAGGGGAAATGCAGAAATGATTTCCAACCTCCTTGGGTAACTTGGGGAAATGGCTCTTTAAATAAGTTATTAGAGGAGAGGGAAGAACCTGCTCCAGTATTGGGAAAAGAGGAGCTGTCAAATGTTGTGTTTTAAAACAACATATGACAATGGGGTGCCTGGGTGGCTCAGTAGGTTGAGTGTCCGACTTCGGCTCAAGTCATGATCTCACGGCTCGTGAGTTCGAGCCCCGTGTCGGGCTCTGTGCTGACAGCTCAGAGCCTGGAGTCTCTTCAGGTTCTGGGTTTTTCTCTCGCTCTCTGCCCCTCCCCCGCTCACACTCTGTCTCTCTCTGTCTGTCTCTCTCTCAAATATAAATAAACATTAAACAATATTTTAAATAAATACATAAATCACATGACCGGGGTCCAACGCAGTAAGGTCAGAGTGTTAGAGTGGCACATTCTTGGTCTGGTCCTTAATGCTTATATTTGCAGCTGCTACGGGGACGGTCGCGGTTTCTCCTAGGGCCAGAGAGTGCAAGGAATGAAAGAAAGGACCCTCACAGCATGGTGACCTCCTTTCAAACGGCAATGTTCCTGCTGGTCATTAGAAGACAAAAAAGAACAGAAGGACTACATCACACAGGCTCTCACCCCTGCGTCTTCCTCCCTAAAGATCTCCTTTATTCTCAAATACCCCTAGTGAACGGTTCGATAGAGCATAGTCTTTTTTTAAAAATTTAATTTGCCTGACTTTCCTCCTGTTCACATGGTTAAGAGTCACCTGCAAAGGTCATAACCCACGCTAATTTCAGGGCTGACTAAGCCAAGAAGAGAAAACTGGCACCCGAAAGTGCTCTCTGAAGCCTGGGGTAGCCAGGCCCTCGAGGTCACTGGGGACCCTGATCATGGTCTAGCGTTTGATTCACGTCCCAGGAATTTCCATAGAGCCTGGCGCACTTACTAAGGACCTCGCATCGACTATGCATCCTGAGCCGACCCCAGCCAGCCCCGCACAGGCACCTCTACCCAAATTCTTCATCCATATGCACCACACCCCTCTTCAGGACCCCACCTCTTGTCACGTTGCAGTGTGATCCTTTTTAAAATTTCTCTTTCCCCACCCCTGGCCACGCACACATATTCAGAGTCAAGTCCCACCACACAGTCCTCACTAACGTATTTTGGGTCTGTCTTTCCGTTTTCAAACGCCTCGTCAAAACTAACCTGCATTCTTCCGGACCTTCAGCAACAACACTCCAAGAAGACATCTCTTACCTCTAGAAGCTGCACACATCAATATACCCACACCTGCTGAAATAATCTTCTCCAAAAAGTCTGGCTGTGCTACATAATTCTGAAGCTTACAAACACTGCATTGTTTCTCATAACCTACTATTTCCATTCAGAAATTTCTTCCCTAGGGGCACCTGGGTGGCTCAGGCCATTAAGTGTCCAGCTCTTGATTTTGGCTCGGGACATGATCTCACAGTTGTGAGATCAAGCCCCATGTTGGGCTCTGTGCTGACAGCACGGAACCTGCTTGGGATTCTCTCCCCCACACCCCCCCCCCCCGCCCCTCCTCCACTCATTCTCATTCTCTTTCTCTCTCTCTCTCTCTCTCCCACAAAATAAATGAACATTAAAAAAAAAAGAAATTTCTTCCCTAACTTTTAAGACGCTTCTCACAATTCTTAACCACACCCCCTTCTTTTACGTCATTATTCTCCACAACTTTCCATCCTTGCCCACATGCCTGTGCAGGCGTCGTCTCTCCTCCCATAACACTCTCTTCTCTCTTTAGCCTTTCCATTTTCCTGAACTTCACTGAAAATACTCATCTGTTTGGAAAACTTCAAAATGTATGATTTGAGAAGACAAATCAAATAGGCAAAACTGTGGCAAAGGAAGCAAAGAAAAAACATTAAACAGATCTTAAAACATTAGAAATGAGAAAGGATCACATGGAGAGAAATAGAGAACATTTTCTAAATAATGAAGGAATTATAGATTTAAATTCATAGGAATAAATTTTAAAACACACATGAAATGAGGGCTCAGTCAGTTAAGCATCCAGCTTCGGCTCCGGTCATGATCTCACAGTTCATGGGTTTAAGCCCCACGTCCGGCTCTGTGCTGACAGCTCAGAGCCTGGAGCCTACTTCAGATTCTGTGTCTCCCTCTCTCTCTCTGCCCCTCCCCTGCTTGCACTCTCTGTCTCCCTCTCTCTCTCTCACAAGTAAATAAACATCAAAAAAAAAAATTCATTAAAAAAAAAACACAGATGAGATGCAAAAAAAGATCAGCAAAATAAGTCAAAAAGGAGAGATAGAAAATCCAAATATATCAGTAATAATAAAAGTTATTCAAAGGCAGGTGAAAGCATCAAACCCATCCACCTCCTGAAACATCTGATGCAGGTACCTTCATGGGAAACCTAATACACTATGTATCAATTCTATGTTTTTAAAACCATTCTGGAACATGTTACAAAATTTTAAATGCCTTAAATAACTTTACAAAGTACCAGAATTGATACTCGAGTCAAAGAAAAGTAGGATATAAAAATACTCCAGGGGGGCCTGGGTGGCTCTATGTCGGTTAAGCGTCCAACTCTTGGTCTTGGCTCAGGTCACAATCTCACAGTTTGTAGGATCCAGGCCCCCTTGGGCTCCCTGCTGGCAGCACAGAGGCTGCTTGGGATTTTCACTCTCCCTCTCTCTCTGAGCCTCCCCCACACTCTCTTTCTCTTCCTCAAAATAAATAAACTTAAAAAAAAAAATACTACAAGCCAACCACACTTATGAATGCAGACACAAAATTCTTTATTAAACTGCTAGTACAATTATCCAAAAAAATGTATTAAGTGGGTAATATATTATAAAAAGTAGGATTTCAAATATCAATGGAATTATCGGCAATGGAATTCAGTATAACAGATTTAAAAGCCAGGAAGTAAACTGTCACTTCTGCAATGAAGCAATAAATGGTAATGGACTAGCTCTCCCAGGATAAATAAATAGAAAACTGGGAATATTCCAAGAAACAACTGCTTTCAGACTTTGGGTAATAGGTAGCACATAGCTGTGATCCCCGAGGAGAGGAAAAAGTTGAAGTAAGCCCTGTGGTCACTCTGTCTTTCTGCCCGAAGGCACTTTTTAGAGCATAAAGCATAGAGTGGGACTGCAAGCAAATCACAAGTAATGAGTAATGTCAACCTCTACCAAGCAGCAAGGAAGTGTAGGGAAATTCTCACCTGGACAATCTCGAAGCCCACACAGAGCCAAGAAATTTCAAGTTCTGATAAGTCATAGTGAAGAGACCTCGCTGAGAGCACAGTATGTTGAAGAAAGATCCCCAAAGGGTTATGCTTGAATAGTAGGACTACTAGTCAGTTGCTCAGTCCCCCCTAAATAAAGGCTGCGGTGGGCCCATGGCAAGAAAGCTGAAAATAAGCCCAGAAAAGATAAAGACGGAAACAAAATTTCATACCTTTTAAAGGAAAACACAAAAACCAACATCTTCAACACAATGCCTAACATCTAATATTGATATTAATATTAATATTAATTAATATTATTGTTAATTATTATTATTTATAAAAATAAATTCCAAATAATCATTTATTTAACAATGAATATGTATCTAAACACATATAAATGAATGTGTGTATATAAATACATATACATGAAGCTAATAGAATGAATTCGTAAACCTAATGCAAAATATATTGAATTACGTATCTTACATCAACAGATGATAGTCATAGAAATGTATAAGTATGTATAGGGAATATGTTATACTTATAAATAATGCAATAAATTCATAAATAATAACACATATAATATATACCATAACATGAATATAAATGAAAATAGAAAATGTTTTTAATACTCTTGTGGCAGAAAAAGCCTTTCTAAGCAAGGCATAAAATCTAGAAATTTAAAGGAAAGATGGACAGCTTTGACTAGTTAATTTTTTAAAAGCTTATATAATAAAAGATGGATAAATGAGATTAAAAGACCAGAAAGACACTGAGAAAAATGATTGTGGCATCTATAATAGGCAAAGATCTCCTACAAACTACTGAGAAATAAGATGACCCAACAAAAGTGTGCAAAAGCATAAACAAAAAGTGCCAATTCATAGGAAACAAAAGACTCAAATGGTCAATAAACAGGAGAAAATCGTAACTGCGTTGCTTATTAGGGGAAGTCAAAATAAGGTAAGTCGTGTTTTATTTTCACCCGCTAGTTTTCACAGCAATGAAAGGAATTACTAATACCCACAGTTGACAAGACTATGAGCAAATGGGCAATTTCACAAAAACTCAATGAGTACATAAATTGTTACTGTTTGGAGGTCAATTCGGTACTATCTACTAACATTCAAAAATGCGTACGCACTTTGGCCCAACAATCGTACTTCTAAGAATCTGTAACACAGGAACGTTCTGACATGCACACAATAATAAGGCAATGACTCTGCAGGATGAAAACTTTATGTTCAAATCCTACTTCCGACTCTAGTCAGCTGCGGGACCCTGGAAAAGAAGCAGTATCTCTGAACCTCGGTTTTCTCATCTTTAAAATGGGAACCATAACAGGACATAGTTTACAAGTTCACTGCAAAGAAACCATCCAATAATTCCATCCTCATTTAGTAGAGCCATCATCCCATCTTCAAAACTCCTCAAGGGGTCACGTGAGGTTTCCCAGGGGACTGTGTTACAGCTCAGTCTCTCACGCTACCAAATCCTGCTTCTTTTCCTTCCTTCCCAGGCGTTGACCCCAAGCACATGCCCTACTGAATCCTCTAAATGCTCGTCTCAGAGTCGGCCTCTCCAGGAACCTAACCTGTGACAGTGTCTGACGTAAGTAAATCTACATTAGCTAAAGATCCTCTCTTGTAATACCCTACTTTTTTTCCTTCATAATTTGTAAATAATAAATAATAATAAACTTGTGGTCATTTGATATTTCCTTGGCGAGACTGTAAGCGAAGCATAGATTCTGCTTTTGTCTACAATGCTCATATTTCATCATGAAATTTTAAAATTAATTTTGATTTTTTTTAGTATTGTGTTAAAATATTATTTATCTTGATTACTGAGTTTTTTTGCTGCCTCCCGAAATTTTGTGCCAAAAGCAAGTACGTCACTTCATCTCATCCTGGTCCCAATTCGGACAGAACCCATATCTTTTTATCATTCTTTGTTTCATGTTTTGTGTTCATGTTTACCATACCCATGACAATGCCTGACATACAGTAATCGCTCAATAAAATAACGAGTGAATGAATGAAGGAATTTACTTGCAAGGTTTTTCACTGCCATGCTGTTTGTGATAGGAAAAAAATGTAAATCAATAAATGTAAGTTTCAATTTATGATATGCCTCTGGTATGTAAATTTTTCTTACAAGAATGAGACCCCCACACACTCACATATGCTAACATGAAAACAGCTATAATACATAATGACAAGTGAAAAAGCAAATTGCAAAATAATACAGAATGACAGATAGATACATACATACAGAGAAAGATAGAGACAACTGAATGGATATATAGTATGTTATATACTGAATGCTAACAGAAGTTACCTTTAGGCGAGTAGAATTGTAAGCGCAAAGAAGGATGTGAAGGGAAATTGATATCCAGGAGTATACGTAGTTCTAAAGTGTTTAAGCTTTCAAAGAACATGCAATCACTTTAATTTTTTTAATGTTTATTTTTGAGAGACAAAGACAGACAGAGCACAGGCAGGAGAGGGACGGAGAGAGAAGGAAACACAGAATCCGAAGCAGGCTCCAGGCTCTGAGCTATCAGCACAGAGCCCGATGTAGGGCTCGAACTCACAAACTGTGAGATCATGACCTGAGCCCCAAGTCGGACACTTAACCGACTGAGCCACCCAGCACACCAATCGCATTAATTTTTAAAAGTTCAAAAACATTTCAGAAAGCTTTTCCATCTCCATGGAGTGTTCCTTAAGGGAAGATGACCGAATACACTTACTGCAAGCCTCCTAGCATGTGGTTAACAGACCTCTACTTGCTTGCATGATGCGCTGTAAGGTTCCAGGGATTCACCTCTGTGCAGATCCTGTCTCGGCCATCAGATTGAAAATTCCATAGAGGCTGAGGCTGATAGTTCTTTCCAATGATGCCTTTCCAATAATACAGCTTAACACTATTCTACCCAGCGTGAGACTGACTTCCTTGTAAACGCGAGGCCATGTGGGTCTTACTCATTGTATTTGTATATGGCATACTAATCTGCTACTGTGGGATTTCTCTTTCTACACACACAAGAAATTAGAGTGAGTACTCAGCTGAGCCAAAGTTATCAAAACAACTACAGGCCATACTTAGACATTCTGCAAGTTACCTTCCCACAGAAGTTTCTGGGCACCAATATCACTTATGCTAAAACCAGTACAATATCGTAGGACATCAACTTACTGCCAAGCTCTAAAAGAAATGCCTGTGACACAACATTCAATCAAATAGGCCATGAAACAGAGGCTCCAGGCTGGCTCAGTCTGTGGAGCGGGCAACTGTTGAGCTCGGGGTTGTGAATTTGAGCCCCACATTGGGTGTAGAGATTACTTAAATAAATAAACCTTTAAGTATATATATATATATATATATATATATATATATATATATATATACACATATGTGTATGTATACATATGTGTACATGTACATATGTATACATATGCATACATATGTACATATACACATATGTATATATATATATGCATATATATATATATACACACACATATATATATGTGTGTGTGTGTGTGTGTGTGTGTGTGTGTGTGTATGGTGTCAAACAATCTCTTCTATCTGTAAAATTTTCCAGGAAGTATTGAGTCATATTAAAGAGGCAACGATAACAGATGACAGATTTTAGTGTGGTATCTTGACCTTTCTTCTTCCACTTTCTGATTCCGGAGGTAGTTCTACATGTTCCTTGAGATCTTGGAACTCCCAGGGGGAGTGAGTGGGTTGATGGCTACGGGCATGTCTGTGAAGATCTGGAGATGAGAAAATTACCAAAAGAGCCCCAAAGAACCAAGGCCAGGCTGACCTTTATGTTTCTCTTTGCAAATTTCCTAGAGCTTCTACCTGTCTTGAATTACAACGTGATGTATTTTTTCCAAGTTGACTTATGTTTGTAGGCAGCTTGACGTGAATGGAGTGGGTCCTGACATGAGTTTAAATCTCTAAATGCAGAGAGATTTGACGTAACTCAGAGTCTTACTCTAACATTGCCCGTTGACCAGTAAATTTGGAGATCAATTACCTTTAAAATTTCACCATTCCCAGGCTTGCCTTCAGACTTAGACAATCTTCTTACCTACAAATTTGACTGCAAAACTACTCAGATTCTAAATTTCTAAAAACTCTAAAAGTGGAGAATTGGGAGGAGGAAGAGTATGTTAGAAAAACTAAGTAGGGGGGGGCATTTTAAAAATCTGGCATCTGAAAGTTGTAATCCTAAAAGCTTATTTTAAATTCCAGCTAAAATGAATCATCTTTATTTAATGCTCCTATTAAAAATGAATGGAATACAACTGCAAACACGTTAACATTAACACAGATACTTAGGAGGCAAAAAAAAAAGTCACAATTTTCTGGTTTACAATGAAATAAAAATGCTTCGAAAAAAAATTTTTAAGGAAAAAGTGTTACTTGGCACAAACCATGTATCCGTTATCCATCTGTCATCACTTCACTTACTATTTTTCAAGTAATGAAAATTCCTCTGTGTATTCTACATTTCTTTTCTTGAAGGTCATTGACAGTGCAGATGATAAGTCAATACAATCATAAAAGCACAAAGACAACAGATAGCATCTCACATACCATTTAACAGCCAAGGTCCAATTCTGTTTGGAACCTCTTACACCCAACGTTGCTCAGAGAAATTCTAGTTCATTTGAATAAGATTCAGTGCATAATCAGGCTGGAAAAAACAGAGGAATCGGACTTAAAAGAGGTGCCAGCTTAGTTCACAAACTGGAGAAATTCATACTTATCAAACAAAAAGGTTGAAACGCCATGTTTGGGATGAATTATGTTTTATAGGAGCATATTCCAATAAGGCTAGGGTTCTACATGAAGGTCGAAGGTTGTTGCAAGCATCTCTTTCCCTAGAAAATTCCAAATAACAATTGAGATATTGAAGCTCTTCATCCATCGGTAAGACAATAAACTCAGCAAATAGGATTATAAATAATGCACCCCAGAAAACGTTTCAAAAATCTTCTTCCCCGCTCCCTCCCTGCAGAACCCTCAACTTCAACCCTGAGGAGTAAGGAGCGACATCACGTCACGAGAAACAATTCTAAATGCAAAATGATATGCTTCTGGAACAGCAAATCTACGCCTCCATGCATGGCATTCGTTATGGAAGCATGATGATGCAAAGAATGAGTAAGGACTTTGGCTTCAGAGAAATACGGTTTCCTTTGCTTTTCACCTTCCTCTTCTCCAACAATTATTTGCCTTTGTGAGGCCTCAGTTTCCTCGTCTGGAAAATGGAATAATAATACCTCACAACACTTGAAGGTCAAATGAGATGTCCACACACTAAAGCACAAAACACAATGGCATTACCTGAGGTTGCTCACCAGGGCTACGTCTTCCCATTGGTTTCCTTTTCTGCGATTGTGTCTTGCCACATCACAGCATATTTTCTTCACAGCAAGGGTACCAGCAGTGCGAGAAGAAGCTTCACGTGTATGAGGCGGCATCTCAGATTTCTAACTTGGTGACCTATGAATTACCAAAGAGATGAACAGTCATTCACTTCATGAGGACTCAAGCCTTTGAGACCAAATTAACATTTATCTGTTCTAAGCAACTCACTGGATAAATTGTCAGGGAATGTTGAGAGAAGAGAAACTGCTGTTAGACAAATATGATTTTGATCAAATGAGCTAAGCTTCTAGGATTTTTGCTTTACGATTTAGGCAGAAATATACATGTCAGTGAATCAGCGCTGGGTACCTTAATGTTCTGTTTTGGGGATTCCTCTGCAAAGGGTCCATCCTTATAAAACCTGGGGTTTAGTCTGCTACTTAGAAAAAAGTATCACAACGACAGTTAAAATATTGAAACTCCCCATACATCGGGAAGATAACAAATACCACCAATAAATTCATAAATAATACAAACCAGAAAACACTGCCGTAAATCTCTTCCTCTCCCTGTTCCCAGTGAACCTCCGACTTACTTCCCCGAGGCATTTGAAAGAGTGACCGGGGTATTAAAAATAGAGGTGTAGCAAGGTAAGCAAAAAAGAGACAGCTGATCGCTCGGAAAAAAATAGGCGTCAGCACTTACCAAAATAGTATCCCAATGAGTGCACAAAAGGAAACTTTTGCAGGGTCCTTGGCATTATGAATACTGAAAAAAAAAAAAAAAAAAAAGGAGGGAGAGCATGTATTAACCAATCACACCCCCCGCATTAAAAGCAGCTGGGCTGAGGAAAGACGAGTCATGGCCAAAATAGTAAATAAGACCTTTTCAAGCCCAGCACCCAAAGTCTATCTGACACAAGGGGCCACAGCATGCTACTTGAAATGATGTGCTTCCTGCCTAGGAAATGATATGGATGGCCGTACCTGACTGCGTATAACAGTGGTATAATGGCAGGCTGTGAAGCCTGCTTTATTTGGTAATTGTTTGGAAATAGATCTCTGTGCTAGCTACATAATTTCAAACAGGGATGCTATATCATCTGAGGGCTTCAAGTTCTATTCACCTGGAAAATGTAATCTACAATGAGGGGGGAGAAAAGTGTATAACAGCACGACCGTGATGTCTCTACGAGGCGAAAATGCCGACAGGAGGAACCGCACGCTGATTTAAGTGCTGCTGTCCGCATTTGCTTCCTGTGGGCCCCAAGGACCAATACACTCTTCCAGGGAAGCAAATTTGGGTCTTACAGACAGACAAAGCTCCTAGAACTGATTATTCAGTCAAGTCCCCAGGAACTCTTAACACATTTCATAGTTTTCAATTTGTGAGAATGGTCCTACTTATCCAGAAACCTCCCCTCTGTCCCAGAAATAGAATCCATCAACAAAAAAATATCACAACAGCCAAAAAAAAAAAAAAAGGAAGAAAGAAAGAAAAGAAGAAGAAGAAAGAAAGAAAAAGAAAAGAACAAAAGGAGAATTAAATGTCTGCCTATTTACTGTTTTCTCATCCAGCTGTCCATCCAAAAAAAAAAACAAAAAACAAAAAACAAAACAAAAAACATCATTACTTAGTGGGACCATTCTTAGCAGTTGCAGTAAATGACTCACTAAAATGTTGCCGAGTTGGGATCTCAGATTCTACCGATTCTGATAACCAGCTTCGCAGAAGAAGTCATCCCTGGACAGTTTGTATTTAGAAAGCGGATCTAAGACAAATGTACTAAAAGAGCTGGAGAGGGGCGGCTGGGTGGCTCAGTTGGTTAAGCGTCTGACACTTGGTTTCAGCTCAGGTCATGATCTCATGGTTTGCGAGTTCAAGCCCCACATTGGGCTCTGCGCTGACAGTGTGGAGCCTGCTGGGGATTCTCTCTTACCCTTGCTCTCTGCCCCTCCCCCACTCACTCTCTCTGTCTCTCTCGAAATGAATAAACTTAAGAAAAATTTTTTTAGAGAGCTGGATACGAAAATTCAAGTTGTTCATATGGGTTTTACCTCTGATATACAAGTTCCGATATATCGGGATACTTGAAATTTTCACCATGTCTTCTGACATTGTCACTTGGAATTTAACACCTGTATTAATGTTATCACTGGTCCTAATACTCTTGACCAATGACTCAGACAGGGCTATAAGAAGAAGGAACCTTAAAGAAATTGTTATTCTTTAAATCTGACATATACACCTACTCTGCCAATTTCTGCAAGCATTTAAAAATTTGAAGCACATAGAAAGAAGCAAAAATGAAAAACGATAGGTACAAAGCAAAGGGAAAGGAAGCTGGTTAATCATTAAATGCTGATCTGGGTCACAAGAAAGTTAGTAGAGCCCAAAGGAAAGATTCAGTGGACTGAAGGGAGTTTCTACTTTATTTCACTTCACATACTCTGTTCCCTTTGCGTTCCAGACACTGCCCTAAGCCCATGGGTACAAATGTGAATGACTCCAACTCCTTACTCTCAAAGACCTCTCAGTTTACTAACAGAGAGGAGATAAAACACAAGCTTTTGCAAAACCCATAAGAAGAGTATTGCAAGGGGAGCATCCATGTAGATAGGGATGGAGACAGGAAGGAAACCTGACTCTGATGCCAGAGGACGCTGGAGGGGTATGAAGGTTTAAGCAAGGCTCAAGCACAGAGGAACTCATACTTCTCCCATCACAAGGGAGAGGGAGATTCTGCCTGAGACAAGTGATAAGGGGATCAAATGATGTCATTTGCAGCAGTGGATGAACAAATATCTCACCGTTGACCTAACCTCTGTGGCCATAGTAACATGACCAGAGTGCCTGGGAACAGGACAGGAGCCCAGGGCTCTGCATTCCCAATCTACCCTTTGCCACCGGGCTACTGAAACAGGTGTATCATCAGGTTTGACCACAGCACAGTGAGGTGCCTTCTTTCGTGCCACAAAGTACATGAAGGGATGTGCGTCTATGTGCACCCAGGGGAAGTGGAGAGATTCCAATGGCCAACCCCAAATGTCATTTAGACTATGATGCCACAGAGATTAGACTCCAGCTCCTTGTGGTGCTAATTTCTCACACATCATGGCGGTGATCTCACTGGGTAGAAATGGTTTATTAAAGCAACTCTTTCCAACTGAAGTTTTCATCTAAGTTACTTATGACAAACCTCTCTGATTTTCCTCAATGAACTGAATTACATGAACCGATCACTGTTTTTTATTTCTCCCTGCATTTTATATCAACCAAGGAAGCCTCCATCAAATCATGGGCAATAGAGTATAAACTCAAAAAACCTCCAACTTTAGATATGAATAAAGTCCTGAAGGGATACATCTATGGCGATTCCTTGTAAGATTATGAGTTTTGTCATGCAGCACACTCATGATCTGCCAATAATCCTCCTCCAAGACCACTACTGTAATAATATACTCAGTTATGGTCCCTAAAAAAGGAAATAGGGAGTGGGGATAAAAGTCATGTGGCATGCCCAACCAATCAAATTTTACCATGTATCCTCTCCCGTCAGATCTGAATGTTATCACTAAAATCTATTTGTAAAAGCCATAGTAATGGGTCCTGTGGCATCCATTATTGTAGTGAAACTATTTCTCTTTTTCACAAGAAAAGATGGGGTTTGTGTGAGTTTTGTTCTCATATGAAGCATTATAAGGTATCCATGAACCTTCAGAAACATGAACTGCCTTTCAGAAAAAATACAACAGTGAACACCTCTAAACCCCTTGATTTAAACTTAAACTCCTCTTGCTTAGAAATCATGCTTACTGGGGCGCCTAGATGGCTCAGACGGTTAAACATCTAACTCTTGATTTCGGCTCAGGTCATGGTCTCATGGTTCATGAGTTTGAGCCCCACACGAGATTCTCTACCTCTGTCTCTCTCTTCCCCTCCCCTGCTCACTCTTTCTCTCAAAATAAACAAATAAACATTTAAAAAAAAGAAAGAAAGAAATCATGCTTACTTACAGTCTACCCTGGAAACACCATTTATACTTTGATTCATTCATCAAAAAATTTAAATAGCTACTATGTATCAGGCATTATTCCAGATATTTGGGATATATCAGAAAACAAAACAGACCAAGATCTCTGCCACCACATTCTAGAAAAACAACTCCGGGTTTAGGACCAAAGTGACATTACAAAGAAATGATGAACCCATCAATAAATAGTGCTATCCATCTGGAATAAAATTAGATCCCTACCTTATACTGGTAATAAAAACAATAACAGAAATTTTCAGACTAAAATGTAAAAGATACTCTAGTAGGAAAGTAGGAAAAAAGTAGGAAAAAAATACTGAACTATAAGACAAGTAGGAAAAAAATACTGAACTAGAAGACAAAGCAAAATCCATGTTGTTCTATGTGACTATATAATAAGTCAAAGCTTCTGCAAAGTAGGAAAAAATACTGAACTAGAAGACAAAGCAAAATCTATGTTGTTCTATGTGATTATATAATAAATCAAAGCTTCTGAAAAAAAAAGCAAAAACAAAAAGAAAAACAAAAAGCACAGCAACAAAAATCAAGCTACAGGTTGGAAGAAGGGACATAATCAGGAAAGAATTTGTATCCAGAGTGCATATAGCATTTCCTACAAATTTATGGGAAACAAAGATTAAAAGCTTGATTTTTAAAGTGGGAAAGTAACATGTGCAGTAATTCATAAAAGAAAAAATCTGTGGAGCCAATAAACTTATGAAAAAGTCATCAGCCCCTAAAGTTACAGGGACAACACCAAATAAAGCAGCAAGGAAGGGTGCCGGGGTGGCTCAGTTGGTTAAGGTTCTGACTTTGGCTCAGGTCATGGTCTCATACTTCCTGGGTTTGAGCCCCGCGGCGGGCTCTGTGCCGACAGCTCAGAGCCTGGACCCTGCTTCAGATTCTGCGTCTCCCTCTCTCTCTGTCTCTCCCTTGCTTGCACTCTGTCTCTCTCTCTCTCAAAAATAAATAAACTTAAAAAAAAAAAGCAGCAAGATGTAATTTCACACCCATTAAGTTGGCAAACATTTTATTTTATTTTTATTTTATTATTTCACTTCATTTCATTTTAAAGTTTATTTTGAGAGAGAGAGAGAGAGAGAGGAGAAGAAGAAGAAGAGACAGAGAGACAGAGGGAGACAGAGAATCCCAGGCAGGCTCCACACCAGACAGGCAGAGCCCGGCATGGGGCTCGATGTCATGCACCATGAGATCATGACCTGAGCCAAAAGACACTTAACAGACTGAGCCACCCAGGCGTCCCGTGTTGGCAAACATTTTAACTTCTGAGGATACCAAGTGTTGATGAACATGTGGAGCGGCAGGACCTTGCCTTCCCTTCTGAGGAGAGAGGAGACCGCACAGACACGTGCCGAGCAAGTGGGCAACATCTAGCAAAGAGCTGGCGTGGGTGCTCGAGGAGAGCTGGCTGTGAAAGTTCTTTGCACACTGCGTGTGAAGAGCAAATGCTGGGGAGCGAAGTAAACGTCCCATGAGCAGGACATTTCAGAGATTATAGCACATTCAGCAATGGAAAACTGCGGCCATTAAAATGAATAAACTTGGGTCACCTTTAATTACACGGAGAGCCTTGAGAAACACAATAGTTAAAAAAAAATGAGTTGCAGGAGGAAACAAAGAATAATGATAACATATCCTTTCAAATTCTACAAGAAAAAGGGCTAAATATTTATAGAGGTTTAGATTAGGGGCGCCTGGGTGGTTCAGTTGGTTGAGCATCCAACTTCGGCTCAGGTTCTGATCTCTTCAGTTCATGAGTTTGAGCCCCGCGTCGGGCTCTGTGCTGACAGCTCAGAGCCTGGAACCCACTTCAGATTCTTTGTCTCCTTCTCTCTCTGCCCCTCCCCCTGCTCGCACTCTGTCTCTGTCTCTCTCAAAAATAAAAAGAAACATTAAAAAAAATTATAGAGGTTTAGATTTGTATACAAGTATTTCTAAAAACCGTTAACATGAAAGACATTAAATTCTTGGGCATGAGGACTGGGGAATAAGGTTAGGGGGGAGTGTAGTGCTGTCCTCAAATCTAACTGTAATGTTTTGTGTCTTTAAAAATATCTCAAGCGAATATCACACAAATATTCAGATTTAATAAATCTGTTTAGTAGACATGTACATGCCCCCAAAGGTAGCCTCTGTCCTTGTCTACAAATGTGAAATATTTCCTAATAACATTATTGATATTTGAAGAAGAGGGAAAATAAAATACAGTTGGGTGAAATTGTTCCCCTGTACCTGAAATAAGGGAAAGAGAACTTGAGACCGTGCATTCTCGCTCTCTCTTTGATAATAAAACAAATTAAGAGTGCCTGGGTGTCTCAATCGGCGAAGCGTCTGTCTGTTGATTTCGACTCAGGTCATGATCTCACGGTTCGTGGGTTTGAGCCCCACATCTGGCTCTGCACTGACAGCAGGGAGCCTGCTTGCGATTCTCTCTATCTGCCCCTCCCCCACTCACTCTCTATCTGTCAAAATAAATACAAGTAACCTTGAAAAAAATAAGAAAATAAAACAAATTAGGGGCGCCTGGGTGGATCAGTAGGTTAAGCTTCTGACTTCGGCTCAGGTCATGATCTCATGGTTTGTGAGTTTGAGCCCCCCATCGGGCTCTGTGCTGACAGCTTAGAGCCCGGAGCCTGCTTTGGATTCTGTGTCTCCCTCTCTCTCTGCTCCTTGCCCTCCCTCACTTGTGATCCCTCTCTCTCTCTCTCTCTCTCTCCAAAATAAATACACATGTAAAAAGATAAATACAAAATAAAAATAAAATAAAACAAATTAAAAGAATTGGGCCATCCTCTTTCTACTTTCTACTCCCCACCCCCCACATTGACATGTTGGCTCGTGTCCAGTCAGCCCAAGGACCATTTGGACCTACAGAGAAGCCCACTCGTAGGAAGAGCCTGCGAGCCGACAAGTAAAGGTCCAGTAATGCTCGACCTTGCAATTAACAGGGAATACAAGTTTCACGGAGCATTCTGTCTTCCGGCACCCTTTTAATTCCTACCATTGTGGCAATTCGACAAGAAAGAAAAGAAACATAGTATGATCTTGGCCTGAGAAAATAAACATGGAGATCATTTTTGCCAGGCCATCGAAGAGAAATCACAAAGTAGTAAGAGTACATCAGTGCTCTGCTATCTTCTTCCTCCCAGAGATGCTCCTACCACTACCTTAAAGTATTTGTGTCCAATGGTTTAATCTATTCACTTTAATTTCTACAGCTGATAGGTACCTGTGTCATCTTGTCTTAGGCATTTCCACATTGCTTCCTTTGACAAATGATCCCACTCTTACAAAGGTGAGGAATTCAGCCCAATCTTATTTTCCACGTTGTGCTGATCTCGGCCAATATAACCTAGGAGTTTAAACACAAATTACTGTTTTACTACATTTTTATGTTATACAGAGTACCTTTCAAGGATGATTTTTAATGCTCAAGGATTATCTAGATAGTTCTATATATTTAACTTGTATAAATGAATAATATAGTCTTTTTTTACTCAGACCTCCTCAATTTTTACTTCTTCTTTTTGACTTTTGATCATTAGGAGCTGTGCCTTCCAAACTTTAATGTACGTACGAATCACCTAGGGATCTTGTTAAAATGCAGATTCTAATTTTGGTAGGTCTTGGGAGGGGCTTGATATTCTGCATTACTAACTAGCTCCCAGGTGGATCTGATGCATCACTTTTCATCACCAAGGAGCTCAAGTACATTTTTCAGTGATACTCAAGTAGTGTGTTTTCTGCGTCTTTGCATATTTGAGAATGCATGTCTATTGTTTATACATGTGAATAACGTTTTCACAGTTAGCAACAATATACTTGAAGACAGATTTTTCTCACAAATATCTCTTTAGTAGATGCCCTATTATCTTCCAGGGTTCTGCCTTGCAGGGAATATTAAGACTCACCTTATTTGAGCCCTTCGAAATGCAGCACTAACTTTTTTCCTGCCTGGAAGCTTGCAAGAGATTTTCTTATATCACAAGAATTCAAAATTTTGCCATAATAAATCTTGATGTGTTTCTACTTTCATTTCATTTGGTGAAGACCACAGTGAGCATTTTTAATTTGATATTTAATTTTTATAACGTTTATTTGTTTTTGAGAAGAGAGAGACAGAGCATAAGCGGGGGAGGAGAGAGAGAGAGGGAGACACAGAATCTGAAGGAGGCTCCAGGCTCTGAGCTGTCAGCACAGAGCCCGATGCGGGGCTTGAACTCACGGACCACGAGATCATGACCTGAGCCGAAGTCAGATACTTAACCTACTGAGCCACCCAGGCACCCCTTAATTTGATATTTAAAACTTTTTTTCATGCTTATGAGAAAATTTGTAGTCAGCACTGATTAAGACATGTGCCCTATATTTTTTTATTTACTTATCAAGAATATTTGTTTTCCTTTAGTTGGATCATTTCCCTTATTCTTCATACTTATTGATTTCATCACTTATAGCTGAAGATTTTAATATAATAATTGACAGAACTAGACAGAAAGACACTAAGAATCCAGTAACTTGAAGAGTCTGAGCCGACTTGAGGTAAGTGAGTTTTATACAATGTGTGATAAATGTCCTTACAATGAAATATGTTAGAACCACGAAAATGACAGATGTATGGCTATATTTTCTATATTTGCCCACATCAATGAATCTTAGAAGCAAAGTTGAGGAGGGGGAATGCATTTCATAAAAAAGTAACTTCACTATAAAACTGTTTTCATAAAAAGAAGCAAAACTAAATAATATATTTTTTAAGATATATATATGTATATATACATATATATATGTATATATGTGTGTATATATATGTGTATACTGTAGTACTATTTACTATATATATATGTATATATACATATATACATATATATGCATATATATGTGTGTATATATATACATATATATGTGTGTATATATATACACATATATATAGCAAATAGTACTATAGTATATACATATATATACACATAGTATATAGTATATACTATATATACATGTAGTATATGTATATATATACATGTATATATAGTATATACATATATATATAGTAAATAGTAAGGAAAAACAAATAAGAGGAATGCAACACAACTCAGTAGACTGTCGACTTCGAGAAGAAATGAATACATAGTATATTTAATTCTTAAGATATTCTTAAGATATTGCTTCTTTATATTTAGTTCTTAAAGTTCTCAGGAACTGTGGCTTGACCTATTCCCATCCCCTTTCCCTATGCAAAGAAACAGAAAACTATAGCCAATACACAGGGCAAAATAACAGTCATCAGAAAATGATCTGAAGGGGCCCCCAAAATTAGACTTACTCAATAAAACTTATACATTAGCTAGTATAAATATATTCAAAGAAATAAAGAAAACCATGTATAAAGAATTAAAGGATAGGGTCCCTGGGTGACTCAGTTGGTTAAGTGTCTGACTTCCGCTCAGGTCATGAGCTCACAGTTCACGAGTTCAAGCCCCGCGTCGGGCTCTGTGCTGACAGCTCAGAGCCTGGAGCCTGCTTCAGATTCGATGTCTCCCTTTCTCTGCCCCTTCCCCACTCATGCTCTATCTCTCTCTGTCTCTCAAAAATGAATAAACATTAAAAAAAAAATTTGAAGTAAACGCCAGGGGCACCTGGGTGACTCAGTCGGTTGAGCATCTGACTTGGGCTCAGGTCATGATCTCACAGTTCGTGGGTTTGAGCCCTGTGTGGGGCTCTGTGTTGCCAGCTCGGAGCCCGGAGCCTGCTTCAGATTCTGTGTCTCCCTCTCTGTCTGCCCCTACCTCACTCATGCTGTCTCTCAAAAATAAATAAACATTTTTTTAAAAATTGAAGAAAAAAAATGGGGTGCCTGGGTGGCTCAGTCGGTTGGGCGTCCAACTTCGGCTCAGGTCATGATCTTGCGGTCTGTGAGTTCAAGCCCCGCGTCGGGCTCTGTGCTGACAGCTCAGAGCCTGGAGCCTGTTTCAGATTCTGTGTCTCCCTCTACCTCTGACCCTCCCCCGTTCATGCTCTGTCTCTCTCTGTCTCAAAAATAAATAAACGTTAAAAAAAATTTTAAAAAAAATTGAAGAAAAAAAAAGAATTCAAGGATCAAGAGAATGAGAAGACAAACCATCATCTGGGAGAAATACTTGCAAGACACATAGCTAATAAAAGACTGTTATCCAGAATATAGACGAGGAACATTTAAAACTCGACAATAAGAAAAGGAACAACCGAAATGAAAAATGAGCACTGCTATAAACATATGAAAAGATGCTCCACATCACAGGTCATCAGGGAATGGCAAATCAAAACAGTAAGAAGCGACCACTGGACACTTAATAGAATGGTAGAAATCCAACACCCTAATAATACCGAACGCTGGCAAGAACGTGGAAGCAACAGCAACTTATTCATCTGTTGGTGGGAAAGCAAAAGGGTACAGCCACTTTAGGAAAAACAGCTTGGAAGTTAATTACTGAATGCAGCATACTCTTACGATGTGATCCCACAGTCACCCTCCTTGGTATTAACCCACATGAGTTGAAAACTTTTGTCCACACGAAAACCTGCTTTTTTAAAAAATATATATGCTCAGAGAAACCTTAGTCATAATTCCTAAAACTTGGGAGCAACTAAAGATGTCCCTCAATAGGGGACACGAATAAATAAACCGCGGCACCTGCAGAAAAAGGCATATCGTTCAGCACTAAAAAGAAATGGGCTACCAAGGCATTAAAAACATGAAGGAACCAGGGCTCCTGGGTGGCTCAGTCAGTTAAGCGCTGACTGTTGGTGTCAGCTCAGGTCATGATCTCTCAGTTCATGAGTTCAAGCCCTGTATCTGTCTCAGGACTGACAGCAGAGCCTGCTTGGGATTCTCTCTCTCCCTCTCTCTCTCTCTCTCACTCTGCCCCTCCCCCACTCACACTCCCTTTCTCTCAAAGTAAATAAGTAAACATTTAAAAAAAGGATTAAAAAATAAGAAAAAAACGTGGATGAATCTGAAATGCATGTGACTTTCTGGGAAAGGTAAACCTGTGGAAATAGGACAAGGATCGGGAGAGGGATGAAAACATCGAAGACAGGAGTTTCAGGGCAGGGAAACTATGTATTGATCCTATAACGGTGGAATACATGTCAAAATATGAATCGGTCAAAACCCTATGAATATACAACACCAGGAGTGAAACCTAACGTGAAGTGTGGCCACTGGGTGGTAATAATGTGCCTGTGTTGGTTCACTGAGTCTGCCCTCTGGTGCAGGATGTTGAGGGTAGAGAAGGTTGTTTGTTGGGAGAAGTGGGCAATATATGGACACTCTGTACTTACAGCTCAGTGTTGCTGTGCAACTGAAACTGTTCCAAAAATTAAGTCTGTGTATGACACAGACAAAAAGGAATTAAAGGAGAGAAGGACAACAGTGTCTCACAGAAAAAAGTAGATATCGGTAAAGAATAAGGCATTATAAAAAAAAGTATCAAATAGAAATTCTGGAGCGGGAAAGCACAATAACTGAAATGAAAAATGCAAGGGAGGTGGTCAGCAGCCCATTTCAGGCGGCAGAAGACAGAACCAGCAAATTTTATCCAATCTGAGGAACAAGAAATAAAAAGAATGAAGAAAAATGAATTGAGTCTCAAAGAGGGAAGGCACCAGGCATACTAACATAAGCCTGATGGGAGTCTCAGATGGAAAGGAAAGAGAGAAGGGGGCAGAAAGAATATACAAAGAAATGATGGTCCGGGCGCCTGGATGGCTCAGTTGGTTGGTTAAGCATCCGGCTCTTGGTCTCAACTCAAAACGTGATCTCAAGGTCACGAGTTCAAGCCCCACATTGGGCTCTGTGCTGGGCATGAAGCCTACTTTAAAAAAAGAAAGAGAAAGAAAGAAATGATGGTTGAAACATCCCAAATTTGATGAAAAAGATTAATCTACCACCCAAGAAACTCAATGAATTCCAAGGAGAAGAAAAACTCAAGGACATATACATCTAGATACATCACAATTAAAGTGGTCAAAGACAAAAACAAAGAGAAAATCTTGATAGCAGCCAAAGACAGATGATCCAAGATATACAAGCAATCCTCAATAAGATTAACAACAAATTTCTCATCAAAAACCTCAAGACAGTCCACTGACATAATCAATGTGTTGAAAGAAAAAGACTTCAATATCCAGAAAAATGACCCTTCCAAACTGAAAGAGAAATTAAAACAATCCCAGATCAATAAAAACTGAGAGAATTCATCCCTGACAGACCTGTCCTATCAGAAACACTGAAGGGATTCCTTCTAGTTTAATGACAGAACACAGGAGAGTAACTTGAATCCACAGGAGCAAATAGAGAACATGGGTAAAGATAATTACATCAGAGACTATAAGAAATATAAATACATTGTTGTAACAATGTTCTTCTCCTACTTGATTTATAAGACAGCTTTATAAAGCAATACCTATAAAAAGGGTGATTGGCTTACAACATGTGAAGATTTCATTTGTTTGGCAATAATGGCACAAAAAGTGGGAAGAGAATAAAATTATGCCAAAGTAAAGTTTTGTGTTCTGTTAAAGTTAAGCGGGTACCAATGCAAACTAAATTGTTTTGAGTTAGGACGTTAATTTTAATCCCAGAGCAAACACTAAGAAAATAACGTTAAAAAAATGGTTCAAGAAATAACAAGGGCACACACTGGTAGAATGGGATTTTTAAAAAATATGACCCAACTACCTAAAACATACTTTAAACAAAGACCCAAAAAAAGTTGACAGGAAAAGAGGAGAAAACAATACCATGCAAACAGGAATCAAAAGAGAATGAGGGGCGCCTGGGTGGCTCAGTGGGCTGAGCGACCCACTCTTGAGTTCGGCTCAGGCCATGGTCTCTTGGTTTGTGACATCTAGCCCCACATCAGACTCCACCCTGGGAGTGGAGTCTGCTCAAGATTCATTCTCTCTGTCTCTCTCTCTCTCTCTCTCTCTCTCTCCCCAAAAGAAAGGAAAGGCAAGGTAAGGTAAGGTAAGGTAAGGTAAGGTAAGGTAAGGTAAGGTAAGGAAAGGAAAGGAAAGGAAAGGTAAGGAAAGGAAAGGAAAGGAAAGGAAAGGAAAGGAAAGGAAAGGAAAAAAGGAAGGAAGGAAGGAAGAAAGGAAGGAAAGAAAGAAAGAAAGAAAGAAAGAAAGAAAGAAAGAAAGAGAGAATGGTTATAATAACATCACACACAATATACTTTCAGACAAAATTGTTCATAAAATATCTTAATTTCACCAGTAAGGCAATCAAAGCAGAGAGAAGTTAGGTAATTTGTCCAAGATCAGAGAGCATATAATTGAGAGGTAGGAAATGAAATTTTGGAAGGCTGGCAACCAGAGACAACAGGAACTTAAAGAAAAAGACCTAATCCTTGGCCTCTGAATTTCAAAATGAATGTTTAAAATTCATGTTGTATACCAGCACTTGGCAAACCTTGGCCCCTTTCCTGTTTTTGTAAGGCCCATGAGCAAAGACTATTTCTTAAAATTTTAAATAGAAAAAAAAAAAAAAAAAAACTGAAGAAGGTTTCATGACACATGAAGATTATATTAAACCATTGTCAGTTCTATATACTCTGTCAAAACCAAAGCTGAATATTCTCACTTATCATACTATACAGCAGTTCCAGGGCTAGTAGAGAAAAGTTTCATTTCTATTTTTTGAGCTCAAGGCCAAAACCGAAATTGTTCTGAATGACAAGAACTACCTTCAACCATGATTATCCAGCACTGAATGCCCTTTGAAATTAGTTTTGCCAAAGACTCGACAATGTTTTTGAACATAAAAGCTTTCCTTTAGATTTTTGGCTTTGGCTGCGACAACCGAGATGGTGCTGGAGTGACCTTCCTACGGAACACAACCCTGAAAGCTGGACGACATACTTTAAAATTATTCGAAGGTGTTCTAGACAGCAGATGCAGGCAGTATTGAAGGATTTGCTTTCCCTGAGAAAAGGAAAACACAGGAAATAAACTCTGTGCTCACTTTGGCTTTTTTTTTTTTTCCTAAGGACATTCAATTCACAGAGCTGAGGAAAAAATGGTACCTGGGCTAAAACAGCGGTCTTGCTGGGCGGACAAGGCAGGGGTCCAAGTCAGGGCAGCCACAGAAGCCAGAATGTAAGGGCAAAGCCCCAGAGACCAGGAGACGATAGAGAAGAGAACCTCAAAATCTGTCAACAAATTCCCTTTCTGTAGTCGGCCTATAGGCTTTATTAGTACGAATTATATTACACACACGTGCACGCACACACACTTATACACACACACACATGCACACACATGTACACACAATAGAAAACAGCAGCTGGGAGGCTAGAAAGTTAAGCACAGAGGTGCTTCCTGGCCTGAGAAACAGGTGTTGAAGTTCAAGGGCTAGAATTTCTATATACTTCGAGAGCTGTACCCATGGTCAAGGGCTACATCCTTGGAGGAGGGGAAAAACATCTGAGCCCTAATAAACACATTTACAGGAACAAAATGACCTGCCATACTCATCCCTGCCAAAAAAAAAAAAAAAACCCACCAAAAACCTTGGTCCACGTCGCTGTGCATGGTCTATTTGGGTATATGCTCTATTAGCCATCATGTGCAGGTAAAAATTTCACAACCAGCTCTCCAAAGGCGACAACAACAGCAAAACAATCTGGATTTGTAGCATTTGCCAATCTCTATCACGCACAGACGCCCACCATGACCGGTTTTACACTAGCAGTGTGACATCACTGACCCCAGATTTGGGGAGAGACAAGCACTGTCACTCTAACTCTCACCAGCTGGCGTGAGTGGACCCCAGCATGGTCTGGAACCACGCGGCCCAAACCCTGCAGTTAGTTCATATCTTCAAACTCAGCAAAAAGGAAGGAATGACTTTAAAAACCCAAATATGTCTTGCAATTTGGCATTTGCTTGAATATTTGGAAACGTTGAATTAATCTGACTGCCTCTTTTCAGAGATGTTCTTTTCTGTAAGGTCAGACCTACAATAGGACAGTATTCTCGAACATGATTTCTTCTCACGAAGAATTCTTATACTACAGCATGAGTCTCTCTCATTCGAAAACAAACGGAGGAAGTGTCTTAAACACCAATGAAACATTTTTCTATGGATTTGCCTTAAACATACGCCGATTAAACGTAGTTTGATTCAACAAATACTGATGGAGGGTGTGCTCGATTTAAGGCACTCTGTAATGCAATGAAGGGTTTCCCATGTCTTCAACTGTGCTTATCAAAACAAATATTCAACACTCTAAAAGTTGTTATAAGGAAGTTCTTATACTTCAGGATTACAGCGAAGTGGGGGTGGGGGGGTAAGACCCAAAGCAAAGAGCAGGGGTATAATAACGCAGGTCATAAGGTTGAAAGGTTCGAAAAATGGAAATGCTGGCCTCCAAGCCTCCAGCTGGTAACCTCTTAATGGTGTGTGAACTCAGTTCGAAGCCACCTCCGTAATGACCCATGACCGAAAGGGGACATGTTTCCATTCTGGCTTCATGAGTTTGGGATCCTACTACCTTATTTGTGGCTCTCCTTCTCCACCAGGGAATAGTTAGCCACGTTCTTTTGGGCTATTTGCCTATGTCTAAGTCACCGGGTTTCTAGTACTTAGGAAGAGTATGATTTTTCCTCCTGAAATCCTGGCCTTATAATGAATTTACTCCATAACATAGTGTCTCTCTGAGGAAGAAAAATCTTATTCCTGTAGAGGTGATGGCTTGACTTCCCTATGTATCTTAATGTATAAAAACATATTCTAGGGATGTCTGGGTGGCTCAGTCAGTTCAGCGGCCAATTCTTGGTTTCAGCTCAGGTCGTGATCCCAGGGTCGTGGGATCAGGCCCTGTGTCACGCTCCACACTGAACGTGGAGCCTGCTTGGGATTCTCTCTCCCTCCACCTCTCCCCGGTTCATGCTCTGTCTCACTAAAATAAAAAACTAAAGGGGCACCTGGGTGGCTCAGTCGGTTAAGCATCCGACTTCGGCTCAGGTCATGATCTCACAGTTCATGGTTCAAGCCCCACATGGGGCTCTGTGCTGACAGCTCAGAGCCTGGAGCCTGCTACGGATTCTGTGTCTCTCTCTCTCTCTGCCCCTCCCTGGCTTGTGCTCTATCTCTCTCTCTCTCTCAAAAATAAATAAACATTAAAAAAATTATTAAATTAAATAAAATAATAAATAAGTACATAACATCTATCCTAATATTAGATGCTCTATCCTGCTGAAATGTGGCATTATGTTTGCCTTAGCTTCCATGATTTCTCTTGTGCTAAGTTCTGCTTGGATTTGTTGAACTTAGTTTATCACACGTAGCAATATGGGAAAATGTACTCATTTTTTACTGCAACTGTAGCAAATTACTCTAAATTTAGCAGCTTAAAACAATACAAAATCTATTATCTCACAGTTCTGGACATGCAAAGTCTGAATTGGTCTCAGCGGGCTAAGCGTGGTGTCAGCAGGGCTGAATTCCTTCTGGAGGCTCTAGGGGAAAATCGTTCTTTACCTTTTACAGCTTCTACAGGTCGCCTGCCTTTGGGTGTTTCACACCTCATATCAGTCTCATAGTGACTCTCCTGCCTCCCTCTTTCACTTACAAGGACTCTTAGAATTACACTGGGTCAACCAGGATCACCCAAGATAACCTCCCCATCTCAAAGTCAGCTGATTCGAACCTTAATCCCCATTTGCCATATAATGTAACACATTCACAAATCGCAGGGATAGAGACGTGGACATTTTAGGAGGGCCATTATTCTGCCTGTTGCAGAAGGGGATGGGGTCACAGCTAGAGAAAGACCAAAGAATATGCAGAAAGCTTTTACAAGTTCGTTTGTTCCCAAAAAGGTAATGACACACTGCCGCTACAAAACTATAATACACAATTTGTAATGGTCAGACCCTCTCTCTTCTGTGTGACTGAGGTTCACTCCCTCTGCGAATAGAATAGCCTTAGGAGTGTCTGCATCCTACGATAGAAAGCTGCTTAATCTTTTGACTCTACCTCAAAAGTTGCTCCATTAGACTTGAAAGTTAAAACATGAAAGCCACTCATTTCACAAAGAAATAGAGGACCAAAGAGGTGTTATGATTCACTTACATTTTCATACTAAGTAAGTTGGAGATGGACCTAGAAACCAGATCTTTCAGGGCGCCTGGGTGGCTCAGTCAATCGAGCATCCAACTCTTGATGTTGGCTCAGGTCACGATCCCAGAGTCATGAGTTCAAGCCCAACATTGGGCTCCGCTCTGAGCGTGGAGCCTGGTTGGGATTCTCTCTGTCTCCCTCTGCCCCTCTCCTACTCATGCTTGTGTGTGTGCACTCTCTCTTTAAAATAAATAAAATAAAATAAAATAAAATAAAATAGTAAAATAAAATAAAATATAAAATAATAAAATAAAATAATAAAATAAAATAATAAAATAAAATAAAATAAAATTAAATTAAATTAAAAAATAAAATAAAATAGAAAAGAAACCAGGTCTCTGAATCCTCAATTCAAAGCTCTTTGCCTGTACAAGGCCACATGCTGGTGACTGAGGGTCTTCAATAACTTTGCTACTTGTCAGCATGAAGGAGAAGATGAGTGTAGATCCCATCACTCTTGAAAATGAAAATGATCCCATTCCCTCCAGTGTGATAAAAACCCATCCCACTATCATCTCCATGCTAGCATAAGTGGCTGAGACGATTTATAGGTGCAAGGAAATTGAGTAGACCATAAATTAGTTCCTAACGTTCCTCTGGCAAACAATGTTGATTAGCTGACACCACAGTTCTTCCAAATGCCCTCACAGAAAAGAGTTGAGAAAATACAAATGCTCTTTTTTTTTTTTACACCATCCAGTGAGAAATAAAAAGAATTCTGCCAAAGGTATCAATGGTGTGCTGTGAAAGCTCTTGCCTTCATGATAAATGGACAGTCAGACCTAGGTTGTGAATTCCTTTTTATGCCTACTTGGAGGACAAGAACTTTTTTGTTTGTCTCCTGCTCTATTCCAAGCATTAGGAAGTACCTAGAATACACACAGATGTTTCTTGGAATAAATAAATAGTGTTGAACGATGCCAGGAGTCACAGCAGCTATTTGAAAACATAGAGGGAAAATCAGGCAAATCCCAGAGATGTCATCCTTGACATCACTGGGCCAGTGAATTAACACCAACAGCTGCCTCCTTCCCTTGTTACGTGACAACATTTAATTCTACTTCATATTCACTCTGTGTCTGGTTGTCTGTTACTTGCGGCCAAAAGCATTACTTACCTGTAGAGTCACGTTACGGACTCCACAAGTCTGCAAATCAGACCTCTGAAAACAGCTGCTGCTAGCAAAGGGAAAATTTATAGGGTGAGGGTAATGTTCAAGATCTTGATAGAGGTTCAAGTGTGCAATTTTCAAAACTCAGCAAATGTACACTGAGGATTCGTGTGTAATTATATCTAATTTTAACTAAGAGAATAAAAGCTGTAAACGAACGTTGAACACTGGTTAATGACATGCACACTGGAGTTTTATACATCAGGGAGTGTATCGTTATCTGCAATTTACCTTGCAGGGCATCAAACGATAAAATAGGGTTGCCTGGGTGGCTCAGTTGGTTATACGTCCAACTTTGGCTCAGTTCACGATCTGTGCTGAGCGCTCGGAGCCTGGAGCCCGCTTCAGATTCTGTGTCTCCCTCTCTTTCTGCCCCTCCCCTTTCATATTCTGTCTCTCTCGCTCTCAAAAATAAACATTAAAACAATTTGACAATAAATTTCATATTAAAAATAAATAAATAAATAAATAAATAAATAAATAAATAAATAAATAAACATTAAAAATTTTTTTAAGATAAAATATAGGTTGACCTGAGTATTGCTATATGATAAAGCAAGTACAATAGAATGTTAGAGACAAGGAGTGGGTACGTGGGTATGTCACTCTCAACTTTTCTGTAAATCTGAAAATGTTTGCAATAACCCTATCTTATTAATATATGGGCCAGACCGGGAGGAAATGATGTTTTTGAAATTTCTATTTGTGAGAGACAGAGTAGCTCTCTGACTAGGGGTAGGAGGAAAGAACTTTGCAGGAAAACATCTCCTCAAAGTGTGTAGCAATCACAATATTAATCCACATCTAATCAAATTCTTGATGGCAATTTCTTTTCGAACTTGACAAAATTAATACTAAACTTTCCTGAAAGAATGAACAGGTAATAATACTAATGAATTCTGAAAAAAATAAAGTAATATGGAAGAATTTATTCAGCTGTGTATTGACACAAAATAGAAGGCTAGTAGGGAAGAAGTTAGCCTGACTAAAACTTAATATACTCCACTTCTGGAATTATGGTATATATGATATATCATTTAAAAGCATCTCGGAACACTGGATTCAGTGTAAGTTCCAGCACCTTAAGGGCATAGGTGAGATATGAGAAAAGTAAGGGTAGTTTCCAGAAGTCAAACCCCCAGAGCCCAAATGAGAACCACCCACCGAGCCCTCTCCATCTGACACAGTAGAATACATTTGACCAATGGCAAGTGTGAGAACAGAGACACCAAAAGGAGAAATTTTAAAGACAAATGATTGCATTAAGTTTTATCACAAATATTTGAAAAACAAGAACAGCTTCATGGGCAAGTGCACTGGTGATCATCTAAATAAGTAATCTCCAAAATATTTGGAATTACGGTTTGATTACGAAAAAAAAAAAAACCCACAATCGATCGTGCCCTCTGTAACTGTCACTTCTCCGAGGAGACAGAACCAGTGGGACAGAGAGCTATAGGTATGCATGTCATATGTATACACCTATGCAAATACATATATGTTCATATACACATACATAAGGAAAAGGATCATTATGAGAGATTGATTGGGTCACACAACTGTGGAGGCTGAAGATTCCTGTGACACGCATTCGGCAAGCTAGAAGCAGTCTGTTTTGTCACCTATCCGGGCATCCTGCAGACCAGTCAAGTTGACGAATACAGGCAACCATCACACCTTCTAGATGCTTATGTATATACTATATACATGTACTAAGGGTTAACAAATTATGTATATTATAAAAACATATCCAGAAATGTACGTTGAAAATATCAGTTTGGATGTGGCCACACGTGCATTTGTACCTCTTCTAACAGGGATTATCTTGAGCACCTTCTGGGATACTCATGCTCCCCTCCCTCTGTTTGAAAACAATTGGTTGAGAGGCGCCTGGGTGGCTCAGTCAGTTGAGTGTCTGACTCTTGATCTTGGCTCAGGCCATGACCGCAAAGCTCCTGAGATTGAGCCCCACATCACGCTCTGTGCAAACAGTGTGGAGCCTCTTGTGACTCTGTGTCTCCCTCTCTCTCTGCCCCTCCGCCACTCATTTTCCTCCCCCCCCCCCAAAATAAATAAGTAAACATTTTTCTAAAACGTGATCCTTTAAAAAACAAACTTTGGGTTATTTCAAAACTACATGCTTTCAAATATTTTTGCTATTTTCCACCCACTTCATACTTTAGAAGATGTAGCTGTTTTCATTTCATTTCATTTCACTTTTTAAAAAAAATGAAGGTAAAACATAATAATTTGTTACCTTTTACAGAAAATGAAATCCTGATAATCAAATGAGAAGGGGAAATGGCGGGGGGGGGGGGGGAGGGTTGATTTTCTTTTTTCTTTTCTTTTTTTTTTTTTTTAACTATATGTTTGTGAATATATAGAAAACTCCCAGTCTTCTTTGCAGTTGCGATTCTAAAACAGTCTTCTTATGCCACGGGCACAAGTCTGGACTGGAGCTAGGTTGAGTGACATACTCAAAGGTTCCCATTCCACTGAATCCACACATCTGTAGGTCAAATATAGCCCATGGGCTACAGTTTCCAGTCTCCTCCTTTAGCTGCTGAGGAAGCCACGTTTTGCAGATAATGGAGACAATAACCCTTGTGTAACAAAAGGGTCTCATTTTTATTTATTTATTTGGTTGGCAAACTTCAAAATGTGTTGCGGGGTACCTGAGTGGCTCGGTCAGTTAAGCGTCCGACTTTGGCTCAGGTCATGATCTCACCGTTTTTGAGTTCGAGCCCCGCATCGGACTCTGAGCTGACAGCTCGGAGCCTGGAGCCTGATTTGGATTCTGTGTCTCCCTCTCCCTCTGTCCCTCCCCCAATTCCTCTCTCTCTCTCTCTCTCTCTCTCTCTCTCTCTCTCTCTCTCTCAAAAATAAAATAAAAACATAAAAAAATTTTCAAAATGGGTTTCATGTTCTTAATCAAATGCTATCAAGTGTAATTGGACATCTCAATAAATTCAGCGCAATCATGATGACTATTGCTTTCTGAACTCATCCCAGATACCTATGCTTCTTGAGTTCATGTGTAAATTCCACCTGTTCTTGCCCCCTGTCTCCTTACAGCCCCAACTCTGCAGGCTTCTCTTGTTATAAGAGTCCTTGCAGACAGTGTGTCTGATTACAGGACTTCTTCCACCAGCCAGAAATCTGGACCTTCCCAAGTGACCATAGCTTAGAAAACACATGCCACCTTACCGTAAGTTGTCATGCATCGGCCTCAAAGGAGAATGCGAAAGGTGCTCCTATATGAAGAGTGCAAGGGGCTGTTCCTTAATTTGGTTATTGATCAAATTCTTGGTTCTATCTGCCTGTCGGGTATAATAACCAATATGTGAATGTGGGGAAGGTAAACTATCACTGAGGACTAATCCTCAGAATATTCATGTAACAGCCCAGAAGATACCAGTATTTGAGTAGAAAACTCATGGCCCCAAGCAGAAAGCCTTATTCAGGTGACAGTAAGTCCATGAAGGCATTGAAAACTGAACTTACGTGTATGCAAAGTGAATCTGTTTCTACCTGGAGACTAATAGATACTCTGGATTCTGATTACACATGACTCAGTCTCCAATTCTAACGCACAATCTTTAACACCTCATTTCACTCTGTGCCTTGGAATTTCAATGAGAGTTCCTTAACATGACTGTAATGTCAGAAAGCCGGAATGAGCACAGGCCAACCCCTAAAATGAAGATAACAGCAAAAGGAACAAAAAGCAATGCACATCTCGCCAGAAATGATCACGTATCCTTAAAACCAACTCTTTACTTTAAAGGTTAAAGCAATTTTTTTTCTGTTGCGTGAATTAGTTCCAATTTTCACTTATTTTTACTTTGCCAGGTTTGGTCTCAAATTGCATGGTATTGATGCGAACACACTAAGGGACCTAACGTGAAATTCAAGCATCCGTAAAGCATCATAAGCAACAAGCAAAAAAGAACAAAATCAAAAACAAAACACAAAACACAACAAACAAAACCCTCATGATCCATTCCCTGAATTTCTAGAACACGTAAACAGTAAGCAATTATAAAGCCAGAGAAGGCACCTGGGTGGCTGTCGGCTGCGTGTCCAACTCTGGATTTCAGCTCATGGGATCCAAGAGCCGTGGGATCAAGCCCTGTATCGGGCTTTGCTGAGCATGGAACTTGCTTGAAATTCTCTCTTTCTTTCTCTCCCTTTGCCCCACTTCCTGCTTGTTCTCTCTCTCTCTCTCTCTCGCTCTTGCTCTCAAATAAAAATTTAAAAGTTAAGTTAAAAAAACAAAATCTAGAGAATCCTCTCTACATAGTAAAACTTAGTCCTGCTGGGAATTTCCACACATCTCTACACCCCACCTGACAAATTAAAGACCTAGAACCTCGATGTAAAATCCTACAATGGGCAAGAAAGACACACAATCGGGTGTCATTGGTGTCATTGAAATGTATAGGTTCTTAGGACTAATAAATTGGAACTTTGACAGACGTATTTTGGTATTTTCCTCTCTTCAGTAGAGTACTATGTTCAGAATCAAAAACCCTCCAAAAAGTATTTTATATTTATCAATTTTGGAATTTTGTAGTAAATAAAGTGCCTCTTTACATACAAAGAGCAGACTCTTTGAAGGGAGTCCATTTACAGTGGGCCCCAGCCATGAGATGGGGAGACTGTCTACTGAAAAACATATTGTGTCTATAAAAAGCTATGCCCATAGTTTTTAAGAACCAACGGACTTGTGAGTCTGTTCTGCACCATCTACAGGTCTTCTATGTCTGAATGGCATTGATAACCAGGCTCCCCTTCCCACACTGCAATGGTGAGTAAACTAAGTATAACATAACCAAGCAGGAGCTAACACGAGTGGGATCAAGTAGGCCCAAGCAAGGCCAGTGGCTGCATTTCAGGTGGGATGATCCAATATCAGACGATGCGCCTCTCCACGCCAAGATACAAAGGGCAGGCAAGCCATTTTGTTCAGTGAAATGGGATCTTTCCTCCTCAAAGGGAGACTATCCCATGGGGTAAATACGTTATAGGGTCGGGGGTTCAAGGAAGAAAAAGGATGCTTTTCCTAAGTGCTAGAAAACAGGGTGATTTAGAAATATGTGAAAAGCCTAAAAGAACCTGGCTGACTCTTCCCTGACGGAGGAGGAGAGCCACAAATAAGGTAATAAAATTCCAATTTCATGCAGTCGATGCTAGAGAACGGAAAGATTTCCTATTTCTGCTGTGGGTCACCATGGGGCGGTTTCGAGAGCCATCACCATGGAGTTCACCCAACACAACAGGAACAACAATGAAGAATTGGAATGTCAGTACTGCAAATCCTTCATCGTAGCTCTTTATATGTGTTATTTGCTCAAGATATCTTTCTTTTCTGGGCAATTTTGATAAGTAAATGGCTTGTTTCTCATAAGTTTCTTCTATGGCTACCTAAGAGCTTGATAAGAAATGAAGAGGGGAGCCTGGGTGGCTCAGTCAGTTAAGCCTCTGACTCTTGATTGTAGCTCAAGTCACGATCTCATGGTTGTGAGATCGAGCCCTGCATCGGACTCTGTACCAAGCATGGAGCCTGCTTGGGATTCTCTCTCTCTCTCTCTCTCTTTCTCTCTGCCCTGCCCTCACTCATGTCTCTCTCTCAAAATAAATACGCATTAAAAACCACAATCTCAAAGAAAAAAGAACAAATGAAGAAATGTAAATCTCCTCCTTACTAACCAAAGTGCTTTAAATATAGCACATGTTCCATAAATACTCGTGGAATCAAACTTTACGTAATCAACACCTGTTTGAGGCAAATACATGAAAAAGTTATTCATCAGGATCCCGGACACATCGACTGTTTGACTTTGAAAGAGATTTGCTCCCGCTCTAGTCCAAAGAAGGTTGAACTCATGAATATTTATATAAGTAGCACTTATTAGGGGGAAAAAAATCTACACAGAGAGCAGATGACAGGGGCTCTCAAAATCCTTACCCTTCCCTCCCTCCACGATCTCCCACACAGATTGCATCTCACACTTCTAACCCGCTGACTTTCTAACCTCCCTCCCTGTGACATTGAGCGTGGATTTTCTCTCACAACTCCAATCCAGCCTTCTTGAGGTGTAGGGCACTGACCACCAGGGAGAGAGAGCCAAGGACGGCCCAGGCCCTGTGTAGCTTGGGTTCCATCCACTGATGGTCTCTACCAGGTAGATGTGTTGCTTGTGATGCGGGAGGCAGACAGGGGGCACACGGCGTGAGCTTCTGCTGCTTCCTTGCATTGCCAGGAAGAGCCGTGGAATGTTTAGATTTTTCTGTAGCAGGAGAAATAAAGAACCCAGGGTCTGGTCCTTAGCATTGTGAATGTGAAGAAGCAGGACCAGAGCCCCTGTTTTCACGGTTTGGATCCTGTCTGAGGTGGGAGAGTCCAGAAACAAACATCTGCATGGCAGATTCCCCACAGAGGTGCAGATGAGCCACTGTGATGGGCAGTTCCTGGCACCGTTCTGACTTAGTCCTGGAAGCCCCGCCAACACTTTGTTTCAGGCCCTCTGACTATTTGGTAAGCACCTCATTAAACATCTTCTGCTTAAACTAGCTACCAAAACTCTTCTCTTCGTGTCTTTTTTCCTTCTATGTTTTCTTTGATGTTCAATAGTTAGGCATGCTAAAGGGGAAAAAAAAGATTTGTCTAAGAAACTCTAAGCATTATATGTCAAGACCTAAGCATGGACAACCATAGCACAGAATTTTTAAAATGACTCATAAAAGAGGAAGGATGGGGCATATGAAGTAATGATGTCCCTGCTACACAGGACCCAATAAGCCTTTCCAGGGACCAGGAGAGGAACACTGAGCAGAGGGCAAGACAGAAAGTATCCAGGGGCTCCTGGGTAGCTCAGTCGGTTAAGCATCCAACTCTTGATTTCGGCTCAGGTCACGATCTCATGGTTCATGGGTTCAAGCCCCATGCCAGGCTCTGCGCTGATGGCACAGGGCATGCTTGGGATTCTCTCTCTCTCCCTCTCTCTCTGCTCTTCCCCTGCTCTCTCTCTCTCTCTCTGTCTCTCTCAAAATAAATAAAAATTAAGAAAAAAAAAAAGAAAGTACCCAGACTCAAAGTTCCTCACTCACTCCTCAGAAGGTCAAACAGCAACAATAAAAACCTGTGGGAGAAAGAACTACCCGGACAGTTCAGGCCTGAATTCACAAATATCGGGGCTGCTGCCTCTCCTCTCCTAACCTAGGATGACAGCAAGCATCTTAGAAAAGCGCCACCTTCAACACGAAAAAGTTAGAGTAGCGATAGCTGAGCACAGGTAGGCATAAGGGCGACTACTATGTTCTACACTAGGGTGATACAGGAAAAGTAATCAAGAGTTCTTGACCCTTCCCACCATTTGGGAAAAATAGTAATATGGGAGTTGGGGGGTGGTAGGTAAGCAGAAAGATGTCTGAGGTCAAGAGAGGGATAGCTGCCAAGGGGAGAGTTTTGCAGTTAAAGGCAAAGTCCAATTACCACCATGCCACCCCTGAGGCCAGTTGGGTCAACCACACATCAGTGGATACCAGGTCAGGAAGTTCAGGGAACAGACACACCAAGTTTCCACAGTAACAGAGACTGGTGCCCAAAGTCCAAACAGGACGAGAAAATTCAAGTAGATGCCAAAAAGACCATGTATGACTTTCCTGATGCCAGAATCATACATAACCTCTTCTGTGAAAATAGATTTTTTTCTATTTTCTAGAAGTAGAACTTTCTAGAGATAGATTTTTTTCTATTTTCTAGAAAACATTTGAATTGAGCTAAGTCACGGATTGGACCGAGAATATATGACTAGGAAAGAGTAAGTGGTCAGGTCAAGGCAGACTGGGAGACTCAAGGACACTGTGTGCTTAATTACAGAAAACAGAATTTTCTTGTAGAAAAACCCATCAGTCATTATGTGTAATGACTGAGTGTTGGCCAAGCACCAGTCATTGCCTAGTTAAATGCAATAAACATTATTTCATTTAGATCTTGGTGTGGCCAAATAGCTTCATTTTCCAGGTAAGGAAACTGAATCTCACAAATATTAAATAACTTATCCAAGGATGAACAAAATTATATATATGACAAAGATATGCTAAAACCGTGATCTATAGCCAAACAGTATTTCACAAAATACCTCAATGAAGAGTCAGTTACTTCAAATGTTTCCTTCCTCCCTCATCTATCCACCAGTCAGATACTGCAGAGACAGATCGGAAGGTTGTGGGTTGGAAAGAAAAAGAAAATTCAGCTCATGAAAAGCTATTTTCTTCCCATACCTGGAGTTTGCTTTTTTGGCCTTTTTCTTTTTTTTTTTTTTTTTTTAATTTTTTTTTTTAACGTTTATTTATTTTTGAGACAGGGAGAGACAGCATGAATGGGGGAGGGTCAGAGAGAGAGGGAGACACAGAATCTGAAACAGGCTCCAGGCTCTGAGCTGTCAGCACAGAGCCTGACGCGGGGCTCGAACTCATGGACCGCGAGATCATGACCTGAGCCAAAGTCAGATGCTCAACCGACTGAGCCACCCAGGCGCCCCTTTGGCCTTTTTCTTAACAATACCTCCAACTTAGGAGAAACCAACACTACATAGACAAAGAAAAAAGGAAAAAAGGAAAAGAATGCAGGTATTTGGATCTGGACAGATGGCAATTGCTATTAGACACTTCTCACACCTCCTTCCTAGACCCAATTCACTCCGTGGCTATTTTGCATAAAAAGGGCTGGCTAAGAGATATTCTTCAACTCTCAGTCCTGAAGCAAGAATTGTGAAATCAGTGTACACGTTATTTTAACAATTCTAATGCAACATGGTTTTTGGTGGGTCATAAAACTGAGTCTAAAAGAACTTGCCGGTAGCATTTCCTTTTCCTGCCGCCCCTTAGGCCCGGACACATTGTTTTCCAAGATTCTCCATTAAAACCTACAGAATCATTTCTAGCCCTTCACAATTCAGAAAGTCATTGCTCACCGCCCCCAAATCAGACCACACAGGTTTACAGGAGAGACACCATGCGGGACACTCTTGCCCCGCCCTGTCGCCCAGATTCCATTCTCTCCTTCTGTGCCCATCAGGCCATCCCTGAAACTCAGGAGGCAGCGGGGGGCTCCAGCTGCCAGCTCTGACTCGGAGAGCTAGAGTTGGCTCAGGCCTGACTGGGAGCCCAGAAACCCAGCTTCCCCAGCCAAGCAGGGCCTGACTTCTTTGCTGAGAGCTTCTGTGGCACAGCCAAAGCCACTGAACAGGTTCTGGATGGTTGTCTCCATAACTTGTGTCTCCATAACAGTCTCCATAACTGTCAGACGGCTGAGCTGGGAACCCCTCCCAGAGGACCAGAAGCATATTCCACTCCGGCTTCTATGTTTCTTTCTGCGTTTATTTTAGCATTCAAAAAACCAGGAATTCCTAAGCATGTCTTATTTGCTTATGTATAGCCCTAATGCAGAGTCTGCAATACAATAAGCACTCACACAATGTTTATTTGAATGAATGAATGAATGAATGAATGAATGAATGGTAGAAGCAATCAAAAAAGCACGCATAATTATGTAAAAATACATTTAATTTAAAAATAGCTTTTCTTCAACCTGCCATCACTGCCCAGCTGCCAAGGAATGATGCCCAGTGCTTCCCAAACTTCAATCTACCTAAGAGTCACCTAGAGATCTTATTATAATACAGGTTTGATTCACTAGGTCTGTGACCGTGCCTGAGTTTCTGCATGCCTAAAAAATCTCCCAAGTGATTCTGTTGGCTTAGATCACATTTTGAGTAGCAATGTACTAATCAGCATCAACTGATTGATTATACCATTATTAAAATCTTATTGAACGTCTCAGGTAAGACTAACTTAACCTATGATTAATAAAATAACCTATGTGAGCACACAATAGCAATCAATAAAAAAAATTAAACCATAATTTCATCAGGGGGCGCCTGGGTGGCTCAGTTGGTTGAGCATCCGACTTCAGCTCAGATCATGATCTCATGGTTCATGGGTTTGAGCCCCACGTCGGGCTCTGTGCAGACAGCTCAGAGCCTGGAGCCTGCTTCGGATTCTGTGTCTCCCTCTCTCTGCCCCTTCCCCAGCTCGCTCTCTCTCTCTCTCTCAAAAATAAATATTTTAAAAAATCCTTTAAAAAATAATAATAATTTCATCATGAAGAGAGTAAATTTAGTTTATAAATGGGACAAGGAAATGGACCCAGTAATTCAAGAAGAGAGTTTACATGGAAAGTCTTCTCATTACTATGATACCTGTCAAATCTTCACTTTTAAAATGTCTTCAGACTAAGGTATAATTCTTTCAAACTTCTTTGTAAACTTCAGTTTTAGGAAAATGGAAAAAATAGTGAAAACCTGATCATTATCCCAGAAGAGTTTTTAAATGTTAACATTTGTCATTGATAAAGACAATATATTCCCATCGATAATTTAAAAGCATGACTCTGGAAGAAGATACCCATTTGTTTACAGTGGCCTTAGAACACTCTAGAACATAGTAGGGTACATACTGGCTTCTAGAAATTAAATAATCACAGGAAAGCCTCTGCTTAAACTTTATATCCTGGCAACAAATATGTAAAATCACGGCCATGTACCTGATTAAGAGCTAGCATGTAAGTGAGAACCTTAATATGACTTAGCTAATAAACATATAACCTAAAACACAGATAGCCGAGTTGGTGGTATTCCCAAGTTCCTAACACAACCATCATCAACCACCCGTGCAAGGCCTTCATCTTGTTTTACTTTATTTTTCCTTATTCTCAATCTCCACTCCCAATCCACCCCTCCATCTGTAGGAAAGCACTGTAATGTGTTTAACATTTTTCTTGGACAACTTAGGCAGATTTGAAATACAGCGCTGTTTTGTTGTGTGTTTGTTTTAAATTTGCCTAAGTCAACTATGTTATAGGTCCTGTTACCTCACATTTTCCTCTCAACACCATGTTTGAAAGATTTCTTTCTCTGGAAAGAGTTCCTAATACTATTTCTGATTTGTTACCTGTGTCAGTATCCACAACATTTCAGCCATTTATTTCCCTAAAGATAGATACCTAGGTTGTCAACCACACCCTGCATTACAAATAATGCTTTCTGGAACATTCTTATACATGCCTCCTCAGGGACCAGAACACAAGTTCCACATGAGTGGAATGAATGTATCATGAGACCCACGCATACTAAGTTAAACTAAGTATCTCCAGATCGTTCGCCAGATTAGCTCTTTGAGCCTATTGTCTCTGCTTTATCCATTGTTCTGGGTTTCCTCTTTCCTGTAACATTTTTAAAAATATTATGGATATTATTCCTTGCCGGTTTTTCACTTCTCAGATAATGTTTCTTAGCCAATTCCCTATAAACTGACTTTATTGATGGTGCCCTTCATGAAATAGAAACTTATAATTTTTAACGTAGTCAAATTTATCATTTTTTAAAAATCTTATATGCTTTGTAATTTTGGGGGTTTAACGAATAATTCTTCCACCACTCAGAATTACGGAGATAGTTTCTGAGATACTCTTTATTCACTTTAGTTTTACCTTTTATTCTTAAGCCTATAATTAATCTAAACTGTATTTTTGAGAACTAATTCTATTTTTCTCTAATAGTGCTCTGTTTGCTCACTTTCATCTAATAAAGAAACCACCCTTTTCTATTAGGTTCCCCTCCTACACACATCGGATTCTAAAGCAAACATGGACTTTTTTGGAGCACTTATTCTAGTCCACAGATCTATTTACATGTTTCTGCACCGTCCTGTGTCATTTTTACGGCTTTGTAGTCATCTTACCTTTCGAGATTTACGTACATTTTTCTGAAATAAACTCAACCACATTATGACATTTTTTAGTTACTAGATTCAATTTACTAGCACTTGGTAAGAATTTTTGTACCTCTTTTCATATGTGAGAGCCACGGAAAATTATTCTTTCTTGAACTATTCATAGCGGATATGACTCCCCTCTTTTCCCTGGCTAACAAAGGAGAGACTATAACCGAGATAGAGCCCTCGATGTCAAGGGAAAATAAGTATCGCTCTGACCCCAGAAGTTGAATTACGATTGATTTCATCCAGTCAAAGGAATTCAGCTCACTGCCACCAGTGATTTCTCTGGGTATCAGTGTAGGACCCGTTTCTGGTGAAGAGACATAAAAGGACATGTGCGTGGGACCTTCCCTTCTTCTTGGACAAGTAGCTACACTTGGGGAAAGCCTCACCCTGCCTCTTCCTTTCCTCGTGAAGTGTGAGATTGTGAGGCTCCAAGTTACAGTATGAAGTAACAACCATGAAGATAAAAAGGCAATTATGAAGACGGTAGAGAAGGCAGCGAGAAAGAAACCAGGCATTGGACGGCATCAGCAAGGAAGTGAATCCATTCTGTCAACCAGAAGCACTATCGTTTTTGTTATGTACGAAAAATAAACCACTATTTGTTTAAGGATGGCTGTTTTTTGTGACTTGAAACTGAATCCTAAATGATACACTTTGTCTTATTGTAGGTTTTCCCAGAGGCAGACCCTAAGATAAGGATTCAAGATGTAAAAACCCTATATAAAATGTGTATTAACAAAGTACAAAGGTATACAAAAAGGACAATATATCAAGATGAAATCTGGTTTATTCCAGTAAGATGGGCTGCTGATTGAACATTTGAAAATCAATGTAATTCACTACATCAAAAGATTGAATTAGAAGATCACATGATCATCTCAGTAGATGCAGGAAAATGATTTTATTAAATCAAACATCTATTCATGACTTTAGAAATGCTACTATACTAGAAATGGACAGGGAGAGCTTACTGTATAAAAAAAATCTGTGAATCCTACTGCAAAATTATACTGAATGGCAAAATTCTGGAAGCTTTACCTCTGAGAATGAAGACAAGATATGAATGTCTACTGCCATTCTTTTTTTTTTTTCATATAGATTTTTTTCAGTTTATTTATTTATTTTGAGAGAGAGGGAGAGAGGGTGCACATGAGTGGGGAAGGGGCAGAGAGAGAGGGAGGGAGAGAATCCCAAGCAGGCTCCACACTGTCAGCACAGAGCTCAATGTGGGCTCAAACCTACAAACCGTGAGATTATGAATTGAGTCGAAACCGAGAATCAGACACTTAATCGATTGAGCCACCCAGGCACCCCTTCTGCCACCACTTAATCTCCACTGTCCTAGCTACGACCATAAGGCACGGCAAGAAAAACATGATAAAAAAGACTGGAAGAAGAAAACCAAAATGGTTACTTTTTCCTACTTGGCATAATAAGTACATTAAAAAATCAAAAAAGACTCTGCAAGAAAAACATGATAAAAAAGACTGGAAGAAGAAAACCAAAACGGTTACTTTTTCCTACTTGGCATAATAAGTACATTAAAAAATCAAAAAAGACTCTGCAGGTAAACTTCTAGAATGAATACAAGAAGTCACAGCAATCACCATATTCAAAATCTGTTTCAGGTCTAAAAACTAGTAACAAACAGAATTTAAATTCTTAAAACTGAAAGAACATTTATAGTAAGATGTTTGAGTCACCCAATGGCTTGGAGTAAATCTAACGAGAACGACGTAAAATCCCACAAAATACTACTGAGTGAAATTAAAGAAGACCTAACTAAGTAAGTAGTAAGATGTGGTATGTTCATGGCTGGTGAACGAATGCTGGAAAGCTAGCCATTTCCCTGGCTGGCCTATAGATTCAATGAAATTCCAAACAAAATCCCAACAGCGGTGTGTGTGGAAACGGACTAGCTTAAATGTTATATGGAAACTAAAAAAAAAAAAAAAAAAAAAAGATTAATAATAGCCAGGACTTCTTGCAACAAAGAAACTGGATAACTTCTATGACTGGATACAAAGCTCTTTTAATGAAAACAGCTATGTATTCGTGCAAAAGTAGACAAAGAAACCAGTGTAAGAACAGAGAGTACCAGAGTAAGGCAGCAAAACAGGAAGCCCCAGACCCTGTTTTCCCCCACAGAAATGGCTCAACAACAGTACATGCACTGATTGTCTTTTGTGAGAAACCTAGAAACGAATTAAGAAAACACTGTACCCCACAAAAGCACAAAACCAGCCACCCTGGAGCCAGTAGGAAAATTCATGACACTCGCTCACCTCGATTCTTCCCCCTACTCAACATGGCACCATCAGGAGAAAACTCCCAGCTCCCAGCTTCCTTCTGGGGAGTAAAAGAGAAGACCGACACATATTATTGTCTAACATTCTGACTTTTGGAGGAGCTGCCTGAGGGACCAGTTTCCACAATTTGAGCACTGACAGGAAAGAGCACCAAATCTGGGACCAAGGGAAAAAGGGTTTGTGGCACTCACTTGCCATATTCCCTTCCCCAGGGCAGTGTGGAATGCGGGAGAAAATCACCCAATTCCCAGCTTCTCCTGGGAAGTGAAAGAGTAAAACATAGGTCCAACATACTGTCCTTTCTGGGGGCTTCCAGCAGGACCTGTATTGGTCTCCTGTGTCAGAGAGCTGATAGGACAAAACGTACTCTAGATACCCGGGCGATGCTGAATGACAAAAAGAGCTGGCCAGCCTGACGATGTTCCTGAGGACCTGTGGTAGAGTTGGCAAGATGATCCAGCTCCATGGCCACTCCCTGAGGAAACAGAAGAGCAGAGCATGTGTCCCAAATTCTGACTCAAGGCTGAAAGGAAGAAAAAAAAAAAACGACCAACCAAAAATACCATATCTAGCAAAACTTCACTTCAGAAATGAAAGAAAATAAAGGTGAGGGAGTTCATCATCACTAAACTTGCCTTAGAAGAAATGCAGTTTTGGGGCGCCCGGGTGGCTCAGTGGGCTAAGTATCTGACTGCAACTCAGGTCATGATCTCGTGGTTGGTGAGTTCGAGCCCCACATCAGGCTCTCTGCTATCAGTATGGAGCCCACTTCAGATCCTCTGTCTTCCTCTCTCTCTGCCCTTCCCCCACTCATTCTCTCTACCCCCTTTCTCTCTCTCTCAAAAATACATAAACATTAACAAAATTTGTTCTAAAGAAATGCAATTTCATCTTAATTGATTCACCCAAGAAAAATGTGTACCTATGTGCACCAAAAGTCACAGAAAAAAAATAATTTCTGTGGCAACATTACTTAGAATGGTTGACATCTGGGGAAAAAAATCAAATGTCTATAAAGAGTAAAATGAATAAGCTACAGTTTATATAACAGGATAATATACAGTAGTAAAAATGGACAAATTATTGCTACACACAGCATCACAGATGAACCTCGTAAATGTTAACATTAGGTTTCAATAGCCAGACACAAAAGAGTAATTTATGATTCCATTTTCATAAAATTTGAAAACAGCTGAAGCTATGCTATGGTACTTAAACTCAGTGGTTACATTTGTAAGTAAGGGTGACAGGAAGAAATTATAACACAAGGAGAATTTCTGGAGTTTGGTTATATTCTAGTTCTCAGTCTGAGTGGTAGCTACAGGGGTAGGTCAATTTTGTCATAAGTCATGAAGATACAAACTTAGGATTCGTGTATTTTCCTCCAAGCGTGTTAAGAAAGAGGCATGTACTAAAAAGTATCTCTGTTTCTACTGAGAGGAGTCAGTCTGCTTGGTGATCATATCTGCCGTCTGACCCAGGATAACCACTTTTTTCTTTTTATTGGACCCACTCTGTGTTTTGTTGCTTTGTGCTTTTTAATTAAGTTTTTTTTTTATTTTGATATACAGTTGACACTTGCATAACATGGGAATTAGGGTGCTGCTCCAAAGTAGTCAAAATTCCACGTACAACTTTCGACTCCCTCAAAACTTAACTACTAATAGCCTACTTTTAGCCAGAAGCCTTACCAATAAACAGTTGATTCACGTGTATTTTGTATTTTACATGTCTTATTTACTGTATTTTTTTATAATAAAGTAAGCTAGAGAATAGGAAATGTTATTTAGAGAATCGGAAGAGAAAATACATTTACAGCACTGCACTTACAAAAACAAAAACAAAACATGTGGAAGGGGACCAATGCAGTTAAAACCCATGTTGCTCAAGCATCAGCTGTAATTTTGATTAGCATGCAGTTATAAGAAATAATATAGCAATGTCTCATGATCCCTTTACCTACCTTCCTCCAACGGTAATATTTTGCAAAACTATAGTACAACATCACAACCAGGAGCGTGATGGTAATATCACCAAGATAAAGAACACTCCATCACCACAAGGATCTCCCCCGTTGACTTTTATAAATACATCTCCTTCCCTCCCATCTCAACCCCTAGCGCCCCCAACCTCTTCTTCATTTCTATAGTTTTGTCATTTCAATAACGTTAGATAAATGGAATCATACATTATGGAACCTATTGGGATTAGCTTTATTCACTCAGCGTAAGTCTCTGGAGATTCATCCGGATCACTGTCTACCAATAGTTCTTTCCCTTTTACTGTGGCGGAGCATTCCACAGTGTGGATATCCCACAGTTGATTAACCATGTACCTGTTGTTTCCAGGTTGGGACTGTTATAGAGAAAATTGCAATACACATGTGTACACAGGTGAACATAAGTCTTCATTTACCTGGTTCCAAGGGACAAGAGTGCAATGGCTGTGTCATACGCTCGGTGCATGAGTAGTTTTCTAAAGAAACTGCCAAACTATTTCCCAGAGTGGTTGGACCATGTCATGTTCCCATCAGCAATGTACAAGTAACCCAGTTTCTCCCGCCTCTCATCGGGCTATGATGTCACTAGTTTTTATCTGAGCCATTCCGATAGGTGTGTAGTGATATTATCCTCGTGGTTCTGGTTTGAATTCCCCTGTTGTCTACTGATGTTGAATAATTTTTCATGTGCTTCATTTGCCATCTGTGTATCTTCAGTGAAACGTCTAGACCTTTTGCCCGTGTGATAATTGGACTGCTTGCTTTTATAGTGTTGAGTTTGGAGACGCCTTTATAGACCCTGGGAACCAATCTTTTGCCTGATGTGCGGTTCACCGGTCCTTTGTCACATACACGGGTTTTCTTCCCCTCGGTACCTTCTTTTAATCTTTCTAACAGTCTTCCACAGGGCAAACTTTTCAATTTTCATAAAGACCGATTTATCAGTTTTTCCTTTTATAGACTGTGTCTTGGAGTCAAATCTAAAACCGTTTGCCCGGCCCTGGATCTTGAAATCTTTCTTTTATATTTTCTCCTAAAACTTGTTTCAGTTTTCTGGTTTACATCTAAATCTGCAATTCATTTTAACTTTTTCTTCAAGTGTGAGGTCTAGGTTCAAGGTTTATTTTTTTTTTTTTAACTTAACGGATGTGCAATTGACGCAGCACAATTTGGTGAAAATTCTGTTTTAGGTCTATGAACTTGCTCTGGCATGTTTGTAAAGACTCGGTCAGGCATGTTTGTGCACATGTCTGTGTACTCTATGCTGTTCCAGTGATCTGTATGCCTATCCTACCCCTAACAGCACATAATAATGATTATCGTAGCTACACAGTAACACTTGAGATTGGGGCGATGGATTCCTGCCACTCTCTACTTTTTCAAAAGCATTCTAGATACTTTAGTTCCTTTTTCTTTCCATAAGTGTTATAGACTCTTGTCCCAACCTACAAAAAAATATACATATCATTGGCATTTAGACAGGATTTCTATTAAAGCTGTTTATCAATTTGGGGAGATCTTACACCATCATTTGGCTGAGCCTTCCAATACAGAAACACAGATTTTTCGCCGCTTTGGTAGATCTGTAACTTCTTTCACCGGTATTGTGCACTTTTCAGCACACGAATCCTGTACAAGTTTTGTTTGCTCTCCGCTAAAGCATTTGATCCTGGTGAGCAATTGTAGATGGTATTTTAATTTCAGTGTCTCTATGTGTTCTTTGCTAGTATATAGACAGATAATTGATTTCATATGTTTATCTTGTATCCTGCCACGAAGCTGAACTTAGCTTTTAGGTCTTCTATTTTACTTACTTATTCCCATTCTTTTTCTCACTTTTTGAATGTTGAAGTCCTTAAGAATATAAAATGTGCTGCTTTTGTAATATAAGTATCATAAAACACTATCTGTGAACTTCTTGGAAGTCTAATTTCACTGGCCACTGACTGATTATTTCCAGGTATGTTTTATTTTGTGGAAGATGTGATCTCCACTTTAATGACACATTACCAGCAGAAACTCACTGTAACCTGATTTATGCTGCTTGCATGATTTTACATTTTCTCCTAAAGCACTCCAGGAGTAGTATTGTCTTAGGACTGATTTTTATGTCAATTAAGAATGTACACGTGCATTATAGTGTACTCATAATTATTATTTGAGAAGTATTTTTCTTCTATGAAAAGAATTTTTTTTCCTTCTATGCTGGTGAGTTAACAAAAGACTAGAAAAATGCCATAAGTTTTCTAGTCCATTTTGCACTCAGGGTATAGATCCTTGAAGGCGTAAACTTTAAGCACCTCCGAATTCAAAATTCCTACTTCATTTGACATGCTTGGCTTCATTATTTACACCAAGTCCTTTGGTTAATAAGACTAGTATCCCATCTCTAAGGTAACTACAACATCAACTCATATTTGTTTCTCTGCTTTTTAGCATCACCACCTACCTCCATTTTGGATTCCTAATGATTACCTTTACTTTCTTAGAGCTCAGTTACATATTTAGGATGATTTGTTACACTTTTCTGGACGATTCAGCATTTTTTTTTGTAATATGAACATCTTAATTCTATTAAGATAGATGGAAAGTGAAATATTATTGTTTTGATTACACTATTAAATTCTTGTAATTAACATTTTACTTAGAATTTATCATCCAGGCTCCTAACTGAAATAGGCTTATAATTTTATTTGGCTTTGTAACCAAGATTACAGGAGCTTCTAAATGAGTTGGGTGGCTTAACTTTTTCTATTTTCTGGAACAATCTGCATAATATGGAGACTCTACCACTCAATTTCTTGGTAAAATTCTTACTAAGTATTTTGGATATGAAACTTTAATAGCAGGAGGTCTTAAATCTCCAATGCAGTTGGTGTTTTTTAATGATTATCAGTCTATTCATATTCTCCTTCCTCATATCAGCTTTGCCATTTTCAAAAATCACTCATTTCCCCTTTTTGAACAGTATGCATATGTTTCTTCATAATATTCTCAATTATTTTAATTCTGTGCTCTCTGTAATTATATGAAAGTTTCTCCTGTACTTCATCTTCTCTCTCTTCTCATCTAGTTTAGATCACTTTTGATGGAGGTTTGTCTCTTATAAATCTTTTCCAACCAGCTCTTGATTTTGTTCTTTACTAAAGAACTTTAGACACAGAATCATAAAGTTAATATCTTCCAGACATTTTTGTTATAAAAATGTTTTGTACAGCTATAAATTCAAAATATCAAGCAAGTCAAGAACTTATTTAAATCTAGGTAGCGCTTGAGATCAATGGGGTCTCTTCGCTAGTAAGGCCAGTATTTTCACTGGGCTAGCCCTCTCTCATGCCTACTAATCACCTCAATCATGCCATATGTCTTACCCATTGTTATAATAAAGAAACCACTAGAACACTCCGAGCATGTGAGTTGTTCATACAACAGCTTTATTCCAGCAGTTACCACATCATGATGAATAGCATTTTCCATAATATAAATCATGTTCCCTCAAAAAACAAAAAACATCATTTCTCTTCCCATTGATAAAAATGAAGGCTGGGAGAGACCTCCCTGTACTTACTTTCCAAGAAAAGAAAGAAAGAAAGAAAGAAAGAAAGAAAGAAAGAAAGAAAGAAGGAAGAAAAGGCTGGAAGAGACTTCCCTGTACTTACTTTCCAAAAAAGAAAGAAAGAAAGAAAGCGAGCAAAGTGAACCCTTTCATAGGGAAAGGAAACTAAGACCCACAGGATTTTTAAATTAAAAGTAACCGAAGACATCAAATAGCTCATTACCCTCATTTTGCAGTCGAAGAAGTGTTGGCCGGGACAGTGGCCATGCACCAGATGATATCTGTGAACCAGAACTCACTAGATCACTGAGTACAGACATATACGGAACTGAATTGGTTTTTTCCCTACTGGAACATGCTAGAAAAAGAACACAATTCCTAGACACTATGAACTTGGAAATGTGAAAGAAAGAATGGAGAATGGGGAGTGCAAGAGGGGAAATAGAACCTAGGAGGATTCCTACAGAGCAGTTTCACAGTGACACGGAATCTGAGAACACTACTTAAATTACCATATGATAATAAATGAGCACCGACCTTTCTCTTCCTGTCACTTCCATAAATCAGAGCCAAAGGTCCCATTTGTTTTTTATGACTCAAGTTGGTATTACTGTTCTCATTGCTCAAACAATGATATCTTTACCTGCAAGTTATCTTTGCGATTGTGGAGGGTGGGACGCAAGAAAGAAGGCAAACAGAAAAGAGGCATCCCATTTCTTTCACTAGAAAATGCTAATGATTGCCAGTATTTCCCATCTGTCACATTTGCAATCGAGGAGGGAAAGGAAAATATGTAATGCAATGTAATTTAAACTCAGAGCCTAATCATGAGTGACCTTTAAACTCTGAAATCAGTGCTGCTGCCCACACGGTAAATGCAATTATGAGATTTGATTTCCTATATGTTGCAGGCATTGAAACTCTTTTAATTGACACTGATAGATATTTGTAATAACTTCTGTATAAATTAAAAATCAATGCCAATTTCAACTCTCTGGGTAATTTCTTACTGAACAGACACACATTTCACAGGTGCTGAACAATCTGCAAATGGCAAAACAACAAAACAAAACAAAACAGAAAGCTGACACAGACCTCAGTTGTTCTAAACCCAGAAAAGAGCTTTCGGCCACGGGGCGGACGAAACCCACTGAGCAACCGCGTCAGATGGAAGCCGGCTTCAGCCTTTAGGGAGATTTCCCGAATGTTCCGACAGGCGGCGCCCCTCCATCACTGGGGCCCTTTCTCCACTCCTCCCCTCAGACTAAACCGCCAGCACGGTTTCGGCCTCATTCTCGTTCCCGAGACCCTTTTGTTCTGCTTCAGCTGAGACACAGCTGAGCACAGAGGACCAGGCCTCACTCTAGCCCGACCCGGTTCCCGTATTCAGAGACTGCACACGGTTTGTGGTGGTGACCCCGTCAACAGTGACTCGGGTGCCAGCAGCCAGGCTTTGGGGGACCCACGCTAACGGGAAAACTCAGCATACGTGCGTAGGTACCCACACACCCCTAAGAGCTTGGCGAGAGGCTTGGGGTGGTGGCTCTGACTCCCACCGGGGATCTATGGGCACGTAGCTCACAACACCTGTCCTCGCCAGGCAGGGACACAGGACTGTGCAGGGGGCACTCGGGATTCCCGAGCAGAGGCAAGCTGAAAAGCAGGCTCGGCGGAAGAAACCACCACCGGCTCTCCGGTGCGTCCACATAAGCTTGCCCTTGCCTTCTAAACTGCCGGCTAGAATTTACACGCTTTCCATACAGCAAAGGCCGTGGATCCCGGAAGCTGCCGGGGCTATTATTTCCTTTTTCTTTTCCACATTGACTTCATCTGAGACTGAACCTATCAGCAGTTATGCCTGTCAGATCCAGACTTACACTTCCCATACACTTCTGAAAGTATCCCCTGTTGACATCAGGCCATCTGGAGTTGCGTCTTCTTTATGAGTCCCCACGTGTACACGAGCAGACCTTGTCTGGTGGTTGACGACAGCCGAACCAGTTAAGAGCTCCTGGTCCACGGGTGCAAGCCAGGTGACATGTCTCACAATGACAAGCACGAAAACAGGAATTTGCGTGCTCATGTGAAAAAGGAAAGAATTCAAAGGCAAACCAGGTAGCCGTAGGAGTTGTATTCAGCTGGGCTGTGAACGCTCTTACAAAGCTACTGGCTGATCCGATTTTCAGGCTGTTTTTGTATGTATTATACATATGTCATGAGAAGACCACAAAACCCAAAAGCAGGGTAAGAGATACGTGTTTGCGTACTTCTCACATGCCTCTATTTCCTAAGGTCTCTATAGCAATCTTGCACTGCTTTTGTTATAAAATAATAGGAAAAATTTTACACTAACGTGAGATGGGCTACAGGAAGAGGGGGCAAGGAACGGAAGTCTCCTTACAGACCCAGAATGGCCAAGTGTATATAAACAGAAGGAAATGTACAATTGTATGCAAATAAACACACACGGAGCTCAGGAAAATTGAGCTGAGCTTGTGAAAACAGCAGAACTGGAATCACCCCCAGAATATTTTTATGTACACCCACGACAATATTTATATAAGCTCATCATCCGAGACTTCTCATGTTACTGTCTTGCCATTTACACAGCCTCGACACTCCAGCAGAACCTTCTTTACAACACTCTATTGAGCAGTGCTCGCTTCAGCAGCACATATACAACACTCTGTTGAGCACCTTAACCTTACCCTGGCATCTAAATTCAAATGGCAGTAAATTATAACATGGGGAATCTTCTCTGGTAACAGCTAAAAAAAAAACAAAACAAAACAAAAAAAACCCCTCACCAAACGTTTTCAAATGCCATGATTTTTTTTGTTTGTTTGTTTGCTTGTTTCAGAGAAATAAGGGATCAAGGGAAAAGAGGAGATTGCTTCAAACAAAAATAAACAAAAATACTATTCCCTTCTTTCCAGCCAATAACCCTAAATCGTAACTGCCTTGTAAATCTCTACCAATTTGTGCTCCATGTAAATCTCAAACAGGAGTTCTCTTAGCAAACCCTCCCCTGGAAAGTGCTTGCCAGGATGTTTACATAGAATCATTACTGGTAGGTTTTTCTCTGCAAGGGAAAAAAAGTCATGGCTGCAGCTCCATTCTTTAGGGGGTGTGAAAATGTATTTCAGGAGTCAGCATGCCTTTTCATAAAAAAAAAAAAAAAAAAAAAAAAAAAAAAAAAAGACTTTAGTTCCAACCATAATTATAGTCTCACAAAGAAATTGAGAAATGGGATTTTCTTTTTTTGGTAGATCAATGGCTTTATCCAAGCAACAGCTCATGAATAAATCTCTTTTTAAAGATCTAAAAATGTGACACAAGCTCATTATTAGAAAATATTCAAATAACTAAGTATATAGCTTTAAGGGGGAAAAATTGTGGTACAGCGTTCTGAACAGCAGCTGCATTCTCAATGATGTATCTTTTTTTTTTTTTTTAATTATTGGGAAAGTACGTTTTTGGTTAGATTAAAGTGTATCTTCTCTGAGATCACTTTTCCTACATATTTCAACTGTAACAAAATAATGCAACACTAATCTCTAAGACTTTTTTCGGTAATAGATGTTTTTCCTCAGTAAATCAATGCAAAGGCTAATTGGGGTGGAAGGTGACTATCTCTTGTGGTTATAAATACATTTGCATTGCTATCAATCTTTTCCACTACCAATGTTAAACGAGGCTGAACAACCGGAGGAAGAAAAAAAAAAAAAAAAACCAAAAACAGCGTTCCGTGTTAGCACGTAGTAAATGCTGCCATCAAGTGGCCAAATAGAGAGTTGTCCTAACAAAAAATAAAGTTGTCAACTAAATTACTAACACAATGTTTAAAACCTGGAATCAATCTTGCTCAGCCTTTGACGAGCATTTTTATCATAAACAGGGGCTTTAAAACTAGGATCTGTGTGGAAAATGTGTCCCCTGGCCTGTTTTTGAACGGCCGTCAAGCTAAAAACGTGGTCCACAAAGCCAAAACAAAAAACCCTACAATCGTACTCTACAAGTGAATATTCTTTACCATAGTAGTAGCTTATTAGTAAATCATATGCCAAAACCTCAAAACCAGTCTGTGGCAGTGTTATATGTTGGTGGCACTGAACTTAACCTATTTCATGTTAAATGGCATTGAATTCTATTTTCTGATGTCAATAAAGAAATTGTTTCAAAAATCTTAGTACCTAATATGGGCAAACTGTTTTCATAACTTTCATTGTCCATTGCTTATAATTAACTTGGAAGCAGAGAGGATATCTGACTGATGAGAACCAGCTTCCCAGGGACTCAGCCTGACATGTTCCCATAGTAGGCAACGGGAGGTACAGATTTTTAACTTACTAAAGACGGGCTCCCATATCTCTATGATTAATTGTAACGTTAACTTACTTTCATTTTGCATGGCAGGGAAGAAAACTGTGAAAGAGAAGTGAGAATGACAAAAACATGCTTTTTTTTTTAATCGACAGATTTTAATGATGTTCGTGAGACACTAATTTTTCTTTTGTTTACATAATGGTATGTGTGAAAGCAGTGAGCCCCACTGGGGATGTTTATTCTCACAGACCTTCTAAATGATGTAGGCAATTACATAGCTCATCACTGCTTAGTGAACAAATACATTTTAAACTTACATTTCATAATTAACAGAATTTTGGAAGCAAGAGCTGGTCCTGGGGTTTTCAAAGTTCTATAAAACCTATGGCGTAAAGCATTTCTCAAGATGTGGTCAACAGACCACGTGCAAAAGAATCATATAAAATGCTTATTCACAATGGGATTCTTAGACCTTATCTGGAATGTACTGAGTCAGAATTCCAAGGGAGAAAAGGGTGGAATTTGAATTTTTAACAAACTCTGTAGGTTACTTTCATGTTCTTGAGGTTTCAGAACCTCCTCATTTTACTATATGAGGGACAAAAATGAACTGATTTTCTTTCTCTGCCCCTCTCTGCTCGCTTGCTCTCTCTCAATAAATAAATAAATAAACATTAAATAAAGAGAGACGCTTCTTAAGCTATACCTTATGGTCTTTCATAAGTAAAAACTGAAAGGTGCTACATTCTTAATAAGAAGGCCTAGCAGCGTGAGTTTTCCTTTCTCATTATTCACCACCATTAAGACTATTAACAAGTGACTGTAAAGGGAACAGTGGAAAATGGTCTCTGCTCCTTTGGTTACTGTGAAACCAAACAAAAACAAGGTCAAGAAACGTAAATTGAAAAATGAGCCTCAGCACGTTAGACTGTTGGCCCAGGGAGAGAAACAGTAATTCCGCCTACAACCTGAAGTCAGTCACAGCGGGACTTCGCCAGCCCTTGACATTGGGCTGGTCCTCTGACTTGCTTTGGCCACTGTAATGCAACCGAAGTGTTGCTCTGAGACTTCCTAGGCTCAGCATGAGGCACCTTGAATCCTCAGCTCATCCTCTCGGAACATGCAGGTCACCGTGCTAGGAAGATACCCAGAACGGAAACCGCGAGGAGAGGCCCAGACATCCCAGCTATCCAGGCCATCACAACCGAGTCCCCGGGTCACTGCAGCCACATAAATGAATGCAGGTGACAACAAGCAGTATCGCCGAGGCCACCAACAGAAATCAGGAGATGCCGTCAGTTACGGCTGATTTAACCCATTAAGTCTTAGGGTGGTTATTACGTAACAAGAGATCATTAACAACACTAAGAAACAACCAGAGCCCTAAACCACAACCTATGAAGAAACCACAACTGTTGCCAAGTGCAGTGAAAATAGTACAAAAACGGGGGAGAGCTCCATGAGAGCCACAAGCCACTGCGGGCTCTAAGGAGAGTGAGATGTTTGTCACGCTAGCTGGGTGGGATGTACCAAGACAAAAAAGAATCACTCTTCACCGGAATGGCCCAAGGGTTTATGAAGAAGTGGTGGGACCCTCAGTAAACTTTACTTTGTAGGACAGGGTAGCAGATCTTATCACGTGGAAAAAGAGAGCACACAGACAATGCCAACTTTTCAAGAGCTACTGTAGGTTAAACAGGGTGATAGAGAAATTATCAGGGGCAAGTAGCCTTGCAGAGATGCAGGGAAAATTACTATGTAAAAAAGAAAGAGAGAGAGAGAGAGAATGAAAGGGAGGGAGGGAGGAAGGAAGGAAACAAGCAAGAAAGGGAGAGAGAGTGAGGGAGGGAAGGAAGGAAGGGAGGGAGGGATGGGGGAAGAAGGAAGAGAAAGGAAGGAAGGGAGGAAGGAAGGGAGGGAGGGAGGGAGGAGGAAAGAAGAGGAAGGAAGGAAGGAAGGAAGGAAGGAAGGAAGGAAGGAAGGAAGGAAGAAAGAGAGAGGAAGGAAGGGAAGGAGGGAGGAAGGGAGGGAGGGAGGAGGAAAGAAGAGAAAGGAAGGAAGAAAGGAAGGGAGGAAGGAAGGAAGGAAGGAAGGAAGGAAGGGAGGGGGAAAGAAGAGAAAGGAAGGAAGAAAGGAAGGAAGGGAGGGAGGGAGGGAGGAAGGGAGGAGGAAAGAAGAGAAAGGAAGGAAGGGAGGAAGGGAGGGAGGGAGGGAGGGAGGGAGGGAGGAGGAAAGAAGAGAAAGGAAGGAAGAAAGGAAGGAAGGGAGGGAGGGAGGGAGGGAGGGTGGAAGGAAGGAAGGAAGGAAGGGAGGAGGAAAGAAGAGAAAGGAAGGAAGAAAGGAAGGAAGGGAGGGAGGGAGGAGGAAAGAAGAGAAAGGAAGGAAGGAAGGAAGGAAGGGAGGGAGGGAGGAAGGAAGGAAGGAAGGAAGGGGAAGGGAAGAAAGAAAACATCTGTGGCTTCACTATGTGCCAAGAGACTTGTGGCTAACTCAGAGTTGATTTAAATACCTAGGGCAGAATATTAGTGAGAATATGTTCAAAAGCCATGGTCTATTTAAACTTCAAATGTCATGCCGCACTCTACCTAAGCCTCCTCTATACTATCCATCATCAAATAGCAGATTCAGGTGTGCTGATGAATAGAAAAAAAAATCAGATGAATTACAGATGAATAATAGAAAAAAAAATCAGCTGGAGCTTAAACAAAAGTACTGCCAAAAGCCTGAGAAAAAGAATATGGCAAGCAGAAGGCAGATAAAAATTTGCAAGACAATAACACAAAAGGCCAAAAATGAAAAACATAGTACTCCTTAAATAAGTTATTTTTAAAATCACAACCTTTCTGAAATAAGAATTCAGACAAGACAAGGGTGCTTGGAGGCCTCGGTCGATGGAGCATGTGACTCCTGATCTCAGGGTTGTGAGTTCAAGCACCATGTTGGGTGAAGTGATGACTTAAAAATACAATCTTAAAAACAAACAAACAAACAAAAATTCAGACAGGTATTGTAGAACTCAAGGAAAAAGATCGCAAAATAAATGTGATGAAAAGTGATGTGTCAGAGTCAAAAAAAAAAAGAAGAAGAGAAAAATGAAACAATTACCTACATGAAGGTCACAGTGAAGGCATCAAAAGGAAAAAAAGCCATTTCTAAAAGCACAGAAACACAAAAGGGCATAGATTTTTGGAGAATTTGAAAGTAAATTAGTGTTCTGAAGCCAAAGGAGACCCGACATGTGTAAGTGACAATCCTAAATAAGAAACATAATGACAAATATTCAAAGCTATAATAAAAGAAAAATTCATGAAATAAAGGAAGAATCAAACATGTAGCTAGAACGCTGTGCACCAGAAAAACAGTAGCTATAGAATCATCAGCACATAACCAGAGAAACTTACTGGAATTTAATGCTAGCATATTCTGTAGGGGACAAGAAAGAATCCATTTTTTCTGTAAGAAAGAATGAAATTTGGCTGACCTCAGACTTAAAACAAAAAGGTCACTGTAGAAGGGAACAGAGCGGTATCTACCAAGTTCTCAGGGAAGGAAAATAGAAACCAAGAATGTTCAATCGCAACAAGTTATCATTCGAGTTCAAAGTCATTGACAGCCAACGGGAAACAGGCAAGAGATGGGGAACGTATCTCCTTTGAGCTCCTCTTTACAACCACACCTGTAGTATGATTTCCCATAAATTGAGAGATAAATAGAGAAATCGGTGTCAGGACTGTGAGAATTAAAAGTAGAATAGAACATAAAGGTAATAGACCATAGCAATTTAGAAATGCAATCTACCTGCGGTGAGACAAGGGAAGGGGAAGTAGGAGGGGACGTTGGCATAAAGAGAAAGCACACTCAACTCTACATCTCTTAGGAGACTCTGAGCGAAGTCGGACGCTTAACCAACTAAGCCACCCAGGCGCCCCCACACTAATTTTTAAATGTTCCAAGTGGCCCGAAACCATGGGCAGTGTCTGATCAGCTCTGCTTCACAGAAAGCCAGATCTCTTAGCCTAGGTTTCTGGCCCAATTAAACTTCCAAGGACTTGTTCAAGGCCAGGGTGGGGAAAGGCCTGCCCCTCATGACTGACGGTGGATACCTTGCCGACCTTTGTAAGCAGGGAATCAGATTTAATTTGGCTTTAGAAAAATAAAGCAATATGACATGTGATTATCTTCTACTTAATATAATTTTAACAAAACTTTATATATTTTAGTATCTTGCACTTGAGTATTATGGAGGAAAAACAGCTCTGTCTCAATTGTTTGGCTTTCTCAGTCATACACAGTCAGCACAAACTCTCCCTCAGCAAAATTGTATCATGCTCAAACAATATCACTGCATTTATTTGTTTGTTTGTTTATATATGTTTTTAGAAAAAGACAACATGAGCAGGGGAGAGGGGCAGAAGGAGAGAGACAGAGAGAGAGAGAGAGAGAGAGAGAGACTCCTAAGCAGGCTCCATGACGAGCATGGAGCCTGACGCAGGGCTCGATCCCATGACCCTGGGATCATGACCTGAGCCGAAATCAAGAGTTGGACACTCAACCAACTGAGCCACCCACGTCCCCCTACATCACTGCATTTAATTTAACTGTTACCCGATGGTTTTAGTGCCCCATCATTCTCTTCAGACACTTCCCCCCGACGTGGCTGTTGAACAAATTTAAATGTTGAGAAATACCGCGATCTAACAGCAGTGAAATGAGACGTATGTAGGAATGGGACAGAATTCTAAATTCCAGGAGAATCGCCATGACTGCTATGGACTTGCTAAAATTGAGTATCAGTATGGTGGATGTTCACAGCTCAATGACTCTGGTAGACACCTCCTATCTAGATACAATGGCCCACACACATACGATGGGGGCAGAGTTAAAACGTGTCTGGGACAAAACACAGTCGCTCTGCAAGCAAGCATGGTCTCTTCTGATCTTTTTATCGTGTGGCAGGCCGAAGACAGCCCTCCAGAACCTGTGAATGTTATCTTGTGTCACAAAAGGGACTTGATGGATAATCATGGGTTGTCCTGGGTTATCCAGGTGGGCCTTATGTAATCATAAATGCCCTAATGAAAGGGAGTTAGGAAATCAATATGAAGAGACCTTAATGTGTCGACAGAAGCAAAGATTGGAGAGATGTGGCCACCAGCCAAGGGATACGGGGCAGCCTGGGGAAGCCAGAAAGAGTAAGGGACGGATTCTCTCCTGAAGCTTCCAGAAGAAGCCAACAACCTGATTTTACCAATGAGATTGAGTCTAGAATTCTGTCCTCCAGAAAAACAAGGCAATAAATTTGTGTCATTTTCAGTCACCAAGTTTATAGTAATTTATTACAAGTGCAGTAAGAAACTAATAGATAGCTCTTCTTTTCCACATTCAGAGTAATAAATCATGAGTTTACAGGGCCTGGTAATTTACATTGTGCTTTTCCATGGCTGGCCTAAGAGTGAAATTGCTCTAATGATGAGTTTAATTTTCCTTTGGGATTCAAGCATTTCAGGACTAGAGAGAGACAGCAGAAATCCAGCCACAGTGCTCGTAATGAAAACACAGAGTTTCCACACACGCCAGGCTTTTTCACACAAACTGTCTTACGTCATGCTCACCAGACCCCTGAAAGATAGTTGCTAGCTTCTCAGTATTTTGCAGAAGAGGAAACAGGTCAGAGATTAATGTCTACATTCCCCCTCAAATCTCACCCCCGACAAGCTTTTCCTGAACGCCCTCTCCTCCCTCTGAGGATTGGGTGGAACCAGCTGGGCTCTCCACAACCCTCACCTGAGCCTTCCCTGGGCGCTCTGCATTGTAACAGGTGTACCTGCTCGTTCACCACACCACCACCCCCTCCCCGCCCCCCCCCCCCCCCCCCCCCGCCTCTCTACGCAGCCTTGAAGACAGTGACTATGCTTTATTTATTTCTACATCCCTAGAAGAGTGGCTGGTATTTGGTTGGGGCTTAATAAATGCATGACAAAATTAAGGATTTTTTTTTTAACGTTTATTTATTTTTGAGACAGAGAGAGAGAGCATGAACGGGGGAGGGTCAGAGAGAGGGAGACACAGAATCTGAAACAGGCTCCAGGCTCCGAGCTGTCAGCACAGAGCCTGACGTGGGGCTCAAACTCACAGACTGCAAGATCATGACCTGAGCCGAAGTCGGCCGCCCAACCGACTGAGCCACCCAGGCGCCCCAACAAAATTAAGGATTAAATAAGTAACTACAAAATTCCCCAAAGGATGACCACCTTTCAAGACTCATCCACCTTTCCAGATAAGACATTAGAGATCTTCTCCTCCTCCTACAAGTTCTTCTCATTACTTAGGAACAAGTCTAGACAAGACACATCAAACTCAAAGATCAGGCGGGAGATAAAAAGGCAAATCAGTAAAACAAGCACCTCTGTTCCTCATCTCCAGTTGTGTTCAACTAATAACTATGGCTAACTTCAACATTACGTAAACTGGTCCCCCTAAACGATCCCCTAAAATCCCCCCGCGTTTATCTACGGGAAAATAGATCTTCATATATTTATAAAGGGCTTATGCTATTTTTTTGACAACCTACCTGGTTGGTAATATTTCTAGTCATTAATTTCAGATTCGGGAAGAGGGAATTCAGCCATTTTTCACAGCCCTGCAGAAGTCATGCACATTTCTGCTGAATCAAGCACGAGAGAATGCCACAAGATCCACTCGACTGAAACGCATCACCTCATCCACCATACGCCGCTAACTATTAAAACAAAATGGGAATCGGTTTTTCACCCCATAGTTTACCTAAAAGTCTCTCTTAGGCAGGTTTGACCTTTACATTATGAATTTCATTCTGCTGTAAGCTCTTACATTTATATTACTGCTTAACAGGCACTCTTCATAGAAACCTGCCCTAACAATTCCTAACTGTATTTATTCACGCTGAGCAGTCTGCTTAACTACTTGCCTACAATGCAGTACAGCTACCAGAAAAATAATATTTCCTGTTATTTCAGCACTGTGAAGGTCAGACCAGCTTCATGCAAAGGGAAATGAAATGTTTTGTGTCTTCAGGCTGTGCAGTACAATTTCAACTCTTTTCTTGCTGTTTACGGAAACACCCTAACCTGGTCTTCATTTTACTCATTGTTCCCCCCCCTGCCCTCTCGCCCATGCCTGTTTAACTCGACAAGGTTGCTTCTAATGCCCTACCATCTACGGAAATGATGTAATGTGCTCAACGTCAAAAATCTAAGTTGAGAACAGCCTTTGTTACCAGAAAGCAAGAACTGCATTCATGAAACGGTTGTGCAACGTTCCTTAACCAAGTAATTAATCCCTTGGATAAAATAATTTCTTTCATTCTCAATTTTGAGGAGTCCACTGATCTCACAGATTGCCTCCTGTTGGGTTCCAGTTAAACTTGCGCACAGTGGAGGTGTAAGCCCAACGCCCGTTTGAGTGGCTGCTTTCCAATGGAGCCTTACAGCAGAATGGCTGAATGCTGGGGGTTCCAGAAGACCTGGATTCGAAACTTAGTTCTAGTCAGTTATTTGCTGGGTGAACCCAGGTGGGCTGCCTAACCTCCTAGATGCTGAATTCAACAAAAGGGATGCCCATCGTTTTATTATTATTACCCCCTTGCTTAGGGAACCGTGGCAAAATAAAACCTTGCTACAATTGCAGAATTTGCAAATATTTTTGCAAATATGCCCTTGGCAATGAAATCAGATCAGGACCCCCAGAATGTGAGAAGTTCTACAGGATCGGGCAGTGTGTCACGTTTTGTGCTTTGGCAACATAAGTGCAAATAGAACATAGCAAGCTTAGATGGGGTTGGGGCAAGGATCAATGTCAGGGGCCTCCGAGTTTGTATGTGAGGCACAGCAACATGTAAGATCCTGGCAATCTACAAAGACAAGTATTTAAGTGGCCTTAGAATCGTCCACTGGCTTCCAACCACCACTGTAACAATTCAGTTATATTGGAGATCCGAGCCCAAGAAGGAGGCGGGGTTACCGCTCACACAAGAATTCCACATACATCCAGCTTACAACTTTCCTATATATCATCTGATTACATATGTATATGAGAACGTTCCCCAATATGTGTTTTCCAAGCGCAGTGGGTTGAATAGTGGTCCCCAACATACGTATCCACCTAAACCTTGTGGATGTGACCTTATCTGAAATTAAGAGTCTTTGCAGATGTAGTTAAAGGTCTTAAGATGGAATCATGATGATCAAACAGGTGGGCCCGAAATCCAGTGACAGTGTTGTTGTCACAGACGGAAAAGAAGACATAAACATGGTGCGGGAGGCCATGTAACAAGAGGCACAGACACAGGGCCCCAGAAGATCAGTCGGGTTTGAAGCATGACTCAAGTCTTAGAAGGGAATCAAAGTGCTCCTTCATTCAGCAGCTATTTTATGGAGGGGCACATTTGATGGGCATGGTCCAATAATTTAAGATAAGCTGGGGAACAGAGAGGTGTTTCTGGGATTTGCCAACCACCTGAATACCTGGGACTTACCTTAATCTCTGGACAGCTCTCCTAACTCCAGGTCTTACCAAGCAATTGATCTGGAACTGTTAACATCTCACCTTGTTCAGGACAGTGTCAGGAACCACAGAAGCACAGAGTCATTAGGAGAACAGCAGGGTCTTTGAGTGGGAGAGTCCAGGCCCGGAGCAACCAGGCAATACTTCTTCCCTCTTGAGTTTCTTCCCCTGTAGACGGGTGCCTCTCATGCTTCCCTGGCACTTTTCCATGGCCTATGACACGCAATAAAAATAAAGTCAGATTCCAGCGTTTCTGACTTAAAGGGTCATCATGTCATTAACTCAGTAGCTCCCTTCTAGAAGGTGACAAGGACAGGGAGGGCCTGCCCTCTGTGACAGAGAAAGCTGGGAGCAGCCACAGGATTCTGCAGATCTCCGGCATTACAGAGAGGTCAACAGATGAGGAAGTGACATCAACAACTCCTTATTTGCAAAGGTGAGGTGTAGGGGTGTGACAGAACACGTGAGAATGCCTATAGCCCTCTGACAACCAACTGTGGTGAGGGAGATGGAGGTAAGTAAGGAAAACGTGACATACTGGAAGAAAAATCTACCTGATGGAGGACCGTCACCAGTTCCTGGTGAGACGAGACGTACCCACGAAATCAGGACACAAGAAATCCATGGCACGGGAATTTTCAGTATGACCCCTAGAGAAGGTCTACCAGATAATGGCAGAATCCAACCCACAAGGGGTGACGGTCTTTCATCTGTAAGATCTACAGTGACAATTAGTTAAGCCAGCTTACTCCAGGGGCCCTTCCACTACACTTAATCTTCAAAGAAATAGATGGCCCACTAAAAAAATGGAGTTCCCAGCCTTTTCTATTCATCACTGACTGTATTTTGCGGCTGTCTGCTCTATTCTTTGCAGCGTCTAATGTTGTCTTGATTTCTCTTAGGGTTTTATTTTTCTCTCCCACTTCTTTTTGAGCTCTCCCAGCTCTTTCTGACGTTTTATCATTTTGCCTTTAGGCTTTTTCATCACTTCTCAATGCTCCTTTTCAAAGGGCTCGAACTCTTTTATTTTGCCAAGCCACTCAGTTTTCCCCTCTCCTTTTTTTTCAAAAGCCTTAATTCTAAGATAATTACTACACAGAAGCCAACATGAACTATGTAAAGAGATATGCCAAGAAAAAATGCTAAAATATATTTGAAAACATTTCAAAAAGAAAATTTAAAAGACAGCCAGGGGCTATACCAGAAACACTATATCGCAAAGCATATATACCCCATGGTACCAAATATCACACACACACACACACACACACACACACACACACACACACACACGAAACAAACAGTTGAAGGTGGTAGGGAGCTTTTATATATAATGAATGAAATAGGGGCCCCTGGGTGGCTCAGTCAGTTGTGCACCCAACTCTTGAGTTTGGCTCAGGTCATGGGATCGAGCCCCACATTGGGCTCCATGTTGGGTGTGGAACATGCTTAAGACTCTCTCTCCCTCTCCCTCTGCCCCTTTCCCCCACTTGCATCTCTCTCTCTCTATTATAATATAATATAATATAATATAATATAATATAATATAAATTTTAAAAATTAATGCAATAAATAGGAAAATAAAATTGTAATTTAAATGTATGAAACACAAGAAGCATCAATAAAGAGCACTGACACTAATGAAAAGTCACGAACAAGACGAATCATGCTGATAACACCGAACGAAATCAAACGAGGGGCACCAGGGTGGCTCAGTCGTGACCTCACGATTTGTGGGTTTGAGCCCCATGTCGGCCTCTGTGCTGCCAGCTCAGAGCCTGGAGCCTGCTTTGGATTCTGTGTCTCCCTCTCTCTCTGCCCCTCCCCCGTTCACGTTGTGTGTGTGTGTGTGTGTGTGTGTGTGTCTCAAAAATAAACACTTAAAAAAAATCAAGTGAAAAAGAGAAAACACTGCACAAATAGTAAAGAGAAAGTGAAAAAATATAACAGACAAAAGAGTTCCAAAACAAGAATAAACAATGTTGCTGAAAAAGGAAACAAAACAAATAAGACAAGTTTGCTAAAAAATAACAATAGGGGAGGAGCGCCTGGGTGGCTCAGTTGGGTAAGTTCCAACTTTGGTTCAGGTCACGATCTCACCTTTGGTGGGTTTGGACCCAGCCTCTGGCTCGGTGCTGACAGCTCAGAGCCTGGAGCCTGCTTTGGACTCTGTGTCTCCCTCTCTCTCTGGCCCTCCCCTGCTTACGCTCTGTCTCTCTCTGTCTCTTGAAAATAAATAGACATTAAAAAAATAAAAAAAGAAAAAGAAAGAAAAAGAAAAAGGAGAAGATAACAATAGGGGGTAAAAAACTTTCCTGAAATATAAAGTTTGAAAAGGTATATTTTGTTCCTCCAAAGCTGATTAAAAACAATCAACCCCAAGGTTTTAATTTTTTTTTTAATGTTTATTTTTAAGAGAGAGAAAGAGAGCATGAGTGGGGGAGGGGCAGGGAGAGAGGGAGACACAGAATCCAAAGCAGGCTCCAGGCTCTGAGCTGGCAGCACAGAGCCCAACATGGGGCTCAAACTTGGGAACTGTGAGATCATGACCTGAGCAGAAGTCAGGCGCCCAACCAAATGAGCCTCCCAGGTGCCCCTCAACCCCAAGATTTTAAAGAGGAACTCAAAAGATACCATGAGCACCAGGTTAAAAAAAAATCCCCCAAGTTATCTCAGAGAGAAGTGAGTTCACTTTCCACAGAGCTCCCACTGACAGAAGACAGTGAGGCAGGGCCATAAGGCCCAAGGGCAAAAGGCTGATGGAGAAATTGTCCTCCCCACCAAGCTATTTTGCACAAATAAAGGCAAATAACATAAATTTGGGACTTGAGAATAATCGGGAAAATGACAGCTGGAGGACTGGCACAGTAAATTGATGCTACTCGAATTTAAAAAACTGTGGAAATGGTGGTGAACGAAGAGGGATATAAATGCTACACATGATGAACACGTTGAAAAAAATCTAACAAACACGGAGAGGAAGAAGCAAGGAAAGAATAAGGTATAAGGAATATAATAAACACACTGATTTTTCTAGTTTTCCGAAATGAGCATGAGAAATTGTTTGGAGCTGATTAAGTGAGCAATGGAGATAAGTATATTTTAGAATATAAAGGGAAACGCTTTAAAGATGATGCCAAAAGTGACACAACCAGGGAAACTGGGTGCCTGGGTGGTGCAGGTGGTTAAACATCTGATTCTCGGTTTTGGCTCAGGTCATGATCACACAGTTCCTGAGTTCAAGCCCCGCATCAGATCAGGCTCTGCACGGACAGTGTGGAGCCTGCTTGCGATTCTGTCTCCCTCTCTTTCTGCCCCTCCTGTGTGCTCGCTCTCTCCCTCACTCTCGCTCTCTGTCTCTCTCTCTCTCTCCCCCTCTCAGAAAACAATAAATAAAAAATAATAATACAACCAAGTAAATTAATATAATATGCATACTCTGTTATTACATAAGACGACTCTTCATTGATTTTAAATCCCCATAAAGCAATCCATAGATTAAGTGTGAGTCCAAAAAAACACTTCATAAAGGAGTATTTTTTTTTACCCTGAAAAAAAGAAAATGAATTTTAAGGTCAAAAGGTAAACACGTAAGGGTGAATAGCATGGCGATGAACGGTAATTAGACTTCTTGCATTAAACACATTGTAGTGTATACAAATATTGAATTATTTAAACATTTTTTAACACGTATTTATTTTTGAGAGAGAGAGAGAGACAGAGCGCAAGCAGGGAGGGGCAGAGAGAGAGGGAGACACAGAACCCAAAACTGAGAACCCAAAACTGAGCTGTCAGCACAGAGCCCGATGTGGCACCCAAACTCACCAACCGCGAGATCAGGACCTGGGCCAAATTGAGACCCTGAACCAACTGAGCCACCCAGGTGCCCCATACAAATATTGAATTATTATGTTGAATACCCAAAACTAGCACAATGTTATACACCTCAATAAATTTTACCTCAATAAAAACTACTCAGTCATTAAAAAAAATAAGCATGAAAATGTGGGTAACTTACCTAATTTGACATTAAAATATATTACAGGGGTGCCTGGGTAGCTCAGCTGGTTAAACGTTCCATTCTTGATTTCAGCTCAGGTCATGATCTCGCGGTTCGTAAGCTCAAGCCCCGTGTCGGGCTCTGTGCTGACAGCTCAGAGCCTGGAGCCTGCTTCGGATTCTGTGTCTCCCTCTCTCTCTGCCCCTCCCCAACTCATACGCTTGCTCTCTCGTTCACTCTCTCTCTCTCTCTCTCAAAAATAAGTACACATTAAAAAAATTTTTAATGAGATTTTAATTTCCAAGGCACAAGTTAAGATGGCTTAGAGTGTTATCTCATGAGATGCTGGGAGGAGCATATTTGACTTGTGAAAGCAAGTTTTAAACTGAACGAGGATAAAGGCCAAAAGAGCAGCTGAAAACCACGCGAGGGGCTGTTATGTACATTACCAGGCTCGAGATGGCCCAGTAATTCACTCAAGCAGAGCATTCAGCAGCAACTCTGAAAACAGTAACGCACAGACAGGAGCTACGAACAGGAAGACTCAGGTAGAAGCGGAACGCGATGAGTATGACCGAGAGGTCACTGCCAGTGAGTGCAAGGCTTCCGATTGGAACACTCGCATAAGAAGGGAGATGCTGGGGAAGGTTCTCGGATGATAGACACCGGCACTGAAGTTGAGGACACCCAAGATGAAAGGCACTGTGGAAAATATCCAGGCCAAGAAGAGAGGGAAAACAGGGATACGGTTATGAACATTCATTGCAGAGTGCCAGGACAGAGAAAGGAAATCAGACAGGGTGCTAAGTGTGAAAAAAAAAAAAAAAAAAAAAAAAAGATTGAATACATAAACTTTAATTAAAAGAACACGAAATAGGGAGGGGGGCCTGGGTGGCTCAGTCGGTTAAGCGTCTGACTCTCGGTCTCTGCTCAGATCACGATCTCGCAGTTGGTGAGTTCAAGTCCCGCATCTGGCTTCACAATGACAGCACACAGCCTGCTTGGGATTCTCTGTCTCTCCCTGTCTCTCTGGTCCCCTCTCCCACTCACGCTGTCTCTGCCTCTCTCAAAAGTAAATAAATAAACTTTAAACAAATAAAAGAACACAGAACAGGGACACGTAACCTTTAGCAGTGACAGAGAATACCAAAAGTCCAAACAATATCTTTTTTGTCCCCTAAAACCAGAGCATCTGACCACTTCCTTATATGCCAAAAACCTAATCTCCCAGCAAGGAGAGAGAGCAAAAATCGAAGCAACTACTCTAGGCCACAAAAATGACCAGCAAGAAGGAACTGAATGATAAAGGAGAAGTGTCGAGCACCTGGAGAGAATGTGAGCATCTCATGTTAAGACGTGTGTTAAGATGTGTGATACCTCGTGAAGGGAGCTCAAGGCTGTGATTCCAGTTCTGCTATTAAAAATGGTCCTGATAAGGAAAGAAAAGGAATAAGCTCGCCAAAAAAAAAAAAAAAAAAAAAAAAGTGTCTCTTCTGACAAGCTCAGCCTTTAGAAGAATCCGTACCAGTGATGAAATAGCGTGCATAGCAAATGAATATGAGAAAAGGTAACGTCTCAGTTGGGGTTTTCGAAATTAGTTGAGGATTTGTAAAGAAACAAAAAATAAAGACTAAAGCCAACAACAAAAAAGGGTTTTGGAAACTGTGTGTCGAGCTGGATGAAGAAAAAGGACCACAGGAGGACGACAAACAGAATGTAAGCCTAGCTTATTACATTTTTTTCTACAACCCTTACTTTTGTTTTTTTTTTAAGCATCAAGAATAACCTTCAGCCAGGAAAGTTAAGGGGGCAGATATGGCAAGAAGGAAATGAAGGCCATCACAGGTACAGATGCTTAAAAAGGAGAACTAAGTCTTCAGACCTGGAGAGGGTTCATACTGAGAGACCATGCAGGTGGTAAATAGAGCAAGACAGAATAGAGACGGGAAATGAAATTTTTATTAAAAAAAAAAAAAAGAAAGAAAGAAAGAAAAAGGTGCATTATACAGCTACAGACTGATACTGTTGATCCTAAATAAGATTCAGAGTGTATTATTTAAAAAGGCAATTTATAATATTAGAAATAGAGGGGAGCCTGGGTGGCTCAGTCGGTTAAGCATCTGACTTTGACTCAGGTCATGATCTCGCGGTTCGTGGGATGGAGCCCCACATCGGGCTCTGTGCTGACAGCTCAGAGCCTGGAGCCTGCTCCGGATTCTGGGTCTCCCTCCCTCTCTGCCCCTCTCCTGCTCACACTCTGTCTCTCTCTCTCTCAAAAATAAACATTAAAAGAAATTATAACAGTAGAAACAGAAATGGTGATTGGCAGTACACGTGGATTGACCAGGAAAAGTCCTAACAGAGTAAATGCAGTTCCTATTTTTTTTTTTGATGGGACAAAAGAAATAAACTAAACTCTTCCCGTGGATTCCTGCAAAGCATGGGTAAGAAGCTGGTGGAGGAGTATCATACATTGGCATGCTTAGAGATTGTGTTATTGGTTCAGTGAACGGATACTGACCTTAAGCGATGATGACAGTCACGTGACACGGCTTTGTGTCCTGGCTCTCTGCAGCCTGACATTTTTATCAACAAAGGCATAGCATAGACGGTTTTGAATTTACCAATGCCATTAAGTGAGGCAAGAGAGCTGTGTGATGTGACAGGATGAGGTGGCAAGTCTTTTTAAAGAGATAGGAATGAGGGCTTCCATCCAAGACAAAATTTGATAAACACCAGACCTTACTCCCGTCTTACAGACCAGACGCACATTCCCTGCATGAGAAATCAAGGTGTTGCTCAGTTTTAAACTGTTATAAGGGGGATGGTGAAAGGTACCTTGCGTTAAGAGCTATTATAAATATTACCGCTGAGCCTCAGAGCCGTGCTGGAAGAAGGCATTATCTCCAGTTGGAGGTGAGGACACCGAAGCAAAGAATTCAAATAACTTGCCATCGTTCTGAGAAGTTCAGTGAAGACGTGAGAATCCTATTAAATGTGTCTGATCTCAAAATTCATGCTCCTTCCTGCTTCAACATCTAACTTCATATGTGAGCCAGGTATGTCACTGGCATTGTTTCCAACTCCCATATGCACTGTGGTGCCTCTTAGCATCATCATAATTCTTGACGCTATTTCCAAATGGCCCTTCCTTTTACAAAGGGAAGATAGGTTCTCTTTTGGTAAGTAGGGACATTCAATTAGATAACAAAATAAGGGGCCAAATCTGTCCAATGTGGACGAGAACAGAGGTTGGCAAACTATGGTCTGCAAGTCAAATCCAGCCCACCTCCTACTTTGATTTGGTCCACGAGCTAACAGTGGTATTTGGTTTTACAAGAGGTTGAAGAAAATCCAAAGAATATTTCGTGACACGTTAAGAATTATATGAAATTCAAATTTCAGTGTCCACAAATAAAGTTTTATTGGAACACAGCCATGCTCATTCATTTACATATTGTCTATGGCTGCTTTCATGTTACAAAGGCAGAGGTGAATAGTTGTGACAGAGACCATATGTGGTATTCTCATGGCTTCACACTGCTGTTCAACACACTACAAATCTCAAAGATGCAGTTATTAATTCAACAGCAGCTCAAGTGCCACACATATTGTCACATAGACATTGTCCTATTTTTTATTACTAATGCATATTAATCATGTAAAAAAAAAGTAGAGTGAACTTTAAGTGTAGCACTTGTAAGGCACAGTGAAATGTGGATTACCTGTTATACAATTATATGGCAACACATCGTGTTTATTATGCAATGACACTTTAGCTGTGCGAAAGGAAAACAACTTAGTGTGACATTATCAGACTGAGCACTCATCGCAATATCCCCCGGCTCACAGGAGAGCCACGGTCAGAAAAGTTAGAAGACTTAAAACAGAATAGCTCATCACAGTAGAATTCCTTCACAGACACAAAAAATGAGGACAAGGGGTGCAACCAAGCGAAGTTACTTCCCAGGGGCTCACTGTTAGCCAAACAGAGCTGTTTATTGATGGTGGGCTAAGCTTTGTTTGCAGCAGCTGGAAAATATGTCCAGGGAAAATAAATGTGTTCAACGCTAGCTTTCCAGCAAGAACAGGTGCTCAGAAGCCTCGAAGTCACGGACAGTCAACCAGAAACCAAGGCCAATGATTTCAAGCAGTTGTCCTTAGCTTTGATGAGGCAACAGACATTCTCAACACTGCCCGGTTTTTGTTTACTAGAGAAGTCAATGCTAAGCGTGCAGGGACTCAAGAACTAGCCTTTATGAACAGCCTCTGTGAAGCAACTGTATCAACGAATATTTTTAAGGAACTTGAGAAAACACCCATTCGGTGCAAAATGAAACGGAATCTGCTAAGATGTGTGGCCGCAAACGTTTGGCGGTAAAAACGTGTGGAGTTGGAAAAGGTATCCTGCACACATTTACAAAGCTTGTAAAACTGTAAAATGTTTACGGTCCATGTACGTATTTTATATTACTCGTGAGCAGGTGGTCTGTGGAAAATATGTGCGTTTGTCGTGTTATTGAACTAGTATAGCCAAGAGTGAATTCAGCCTTGTGGTCTCAACCATCATCACTTCCACTAAGTTCTGTCCGAAATACAAACGGAGTATCCTGACTTGCCCAGCGACGCAGCACTGTGGTGGCCGTGGTCAAGTTTTACGGTGATGTTTTCCGCTCAGGACCAGGACAAAATTTTCTGAGCGAGCGCCACCTTTGCCTATCAGACACGAACCCTGAATTTTGCTTGTGCTGCAGATGTGATCATGTTTCTTAAGAAACTCAACTGAAAGTGACAAGGCAGAATAGCACTTCCATGACACGGACACCGCACGCAGCCAAGTCAATGTGGGGACGCCTAACGTGTAAATGACAAGTGGTGTCAACCTGCTTGACCCAACTTCCCACACGCTGTCACAAGTTCAAAGGGAGCCAAAGGTCCATTCCCACACAAATTTGCAGTGTATCTATTTTCCAAACTCAGCTACAGTTCCAGCCGGACTTTTGGGTCTCAATGTGAGTTCAAAGGGTATTCCCGTCTTCAAAAGCCATCTAATTGTAGCACTGAAGAACATTTACTTAGGCTTTAATAGGAGGTGATTATACGTGCAAAGGAATGATACACCAAAAGGCAAATGTCAAAAGTGGAATCTAATGGAATGCTATAGATACCTTCCAAATGATAAATCCGCTCAATTAAAATCATACATGTGAGGACTGATAACATTACTTGGTACTATCTACCTGCGTGAAGCCATTTTCAAAGAGGAAATGGGTAAAATCCCATTATGAATCGGTGTCACAGATGAACATTTGCCACGACTTCAAACCCCAATTAAGTGAAATATTATCCCCTCAAAATAACCCAGCTCTTATCATTAGTAAACTTGTATCACAAAGAAAAAAAGTGTTCTCAGGTATTAATATATAGTTTGGATTTCATCAATAGAAAAATGAGTGGAAATTTGTTTTCTTTCCAGTTACAGGAGTACAGGAGATCCTTTTTTGTCTCTTGGCCCACAAAGCCTGAACTTGACAAAAATGTGCCAACCCTCAGTCTAGAGCAGTGCGGGGGCTGTTTTTACATTTAAATACAATTGTGATATGGTGAACATCCCCGTGAACAACTGCTCTTTGTAGCAAAAGCAGTTTAATATCCCAGCAACACTACTGGATAATACTTCTACACGTAAGTAAGTATATATGTGGTTACGACCCATGTATTCTCACAAAGTAAATTTCCTAAGAAAGTAACAGGCGGCTCTGCCTGAGACGCAGGCAGAGAAGAAACTAGTTCTCCTGAATGTCCGCAGAACTTTATAATTCCACTTATTTGTACTCTTCGTAGAAAAATCAGCTTTTTACTCTATGAATCCAGCTCTAGCACAAACCCTCAAACACGAGGCAAGAACAGAAACATCCCATTTAAGGTACTTACGACCTCTGTTTTTACCTGAGTCTAGAACATTTTTCAAATGCACTCACTCACTACGTGTAACTTCTAGGAACACATTCAGAGTAATAAAAATGTTTTTCTAACTTAAAATCACGAGGGGTGCCTTCCAGCTGCAGTTCTCTTTTTCTCACCAAAACGGTGACGATCTGTGGGTTTTGCCTGAGCGGCTTCCGATCACCCTAAACTTCTGGCAACAATGCCCTCAATTCCCTTCGGGTAACACCTCCTTGGACCTCACTTCTCAGTCCAAAGTGTCCTCTGGAACGGTGGGAAAACAGCATTCCCTTGGCCATAGGACTTGGCTCAGGGGTGGGCCTGCGAACCAATCAAGCAATAAAGGTCAGTCTTAGGATCCTGTCGCAACCGCTCAGAGATGTTGCCCTTTGTGTTGGCTGAGGTTACCAAGAAAGCGCGAGTCCGAAGCTGCTGGGGGGTCGCTTTACTATCACTCACGGAGAGTCTCCCCGGCGATGAAAACAGCAGAGCAGAGAGCAAACCAAAGAGAGACGGAGAGGGACCGATTCCTGACTCTCCGCCGGGATCAAGTACGTCTGAGGCCAGGGTTCGCACTGGTCTTTTCAGTTACGTGTGAGAACGTCCACCCCCCTGCGTAAGCCACGGGCAATTCACAGGTGCCGGCAGATTCAGCTCACGGGATCGTTCAGACTGAACCCCCATCTGAAATCGGGTTTTTCTACACAGCGCCTTCTGACCACCGGCTCTCTTCTCCAGCTCCTTCTACTGCCTCCGAATGCTGGTGCTTCGTGTGTGCTGCTCTGCCTTATCTTACCTGCAGCATCTTTCGATCAGCCCGGCACCACGAATACCGTTTGGGGAGACTCCTTAAAGCACCAGGCACAAGACAAAACTGTGAGACACTGTCACAGGTCTGTGCTTTCCCTCTGCAGTGACAAAGTCATCCACTTAAAATTGGACGGATGAGGTTTCATTTCTGTGAACACCCGAGTATGACTTCATTTTTAAAAGGGAATAAAATGATTCTGTCTCTTTTCCTTGGTTTATTAGCGGCATTAGTTTTAATTAAGTGCTCTATCAAGTGGCTCAGGGAAGTGTAGAAGGATTTTTCTTGAACTCTCATTAAACAAAGCTCAGATGCTCCCTGGTATGTACTTCTTAGGATGGGGCTCCAACAAGGCAAAATCCTAACAGAGACGCAAACCCCTAGAGCCTATCCCTCCCTTCGGCTCTATATCTCACACAGGCGAAACTAAGTGGAAATCGGGAGATTTTCAATTCCTACCTTACATTCGTACGAGTAGCATCACTATACCCACGATTAGAGGAAGGGGGGAAAAAGCAAGTTTAAAAAAACTACCTTTATTTTTTATTTCTTTTTCAGTTACATACTTTTAAACAGGGATGTGTTTCATTATTCAGACATTCAGGCAATGTTGACTTCATTAGTGTTGACAGAAAAGAAGCATAAAAATGCAAAACATTGTTGGCTTAACCTGAACATACCTGCATCACCTATTACCGACCAGTTTGTGTCGCCAGAAGACTCTCTCCTTGGCGTTAAAATGGAGCACTTAAAAATATTGCTAGAAAGCAAATGTCTGCACACTGGTCTTTGCAGCAAATAAGGGTATTTATACTTTTAAAATATTTTAAGTCCATAATTGGATTAATATACACACCTTCTTATGTATAAGGAGTTCAGATCATATAAACACTGTACAGTCCAAAAACCCTACTGAGAATAAAACTAAATAGGCTTATGATAAGAAATACAGGTATCGCATGTATTTACAAATATCATAGACACACAAATTTGGTCAAATACTGTAAAGAAAGAAGTGGTTTCACATTATAACGGCCAAAACATCCATCTAGGTTGCTCAAGGCAAAACGAAAAGAAAACCTCAGTATGGAACTCCTGTCGTTTGAGACATCATGACAGTATACAGACAGACAGAATGGAAAACTGTTGACCAAACTATACAGCAAATGCCTTCTAGGCTGAGCGTGGGCCTTTCAAATCAAGAACTTGAAACGATCGCAGGATTCAGAGCAACGATGATAAACAATGTCCCGATTTGCGGTATCTGTGTGGGCACCTAATTCAGCAAAAACGATACACGGAACTTGTGGCTACTAAGAAAAATAAATTACGGATACAATCAAATCCCTGTAAATGCAATAAGGAAGTCAAAAAGGTAATTTATTTACTTTCATTACACGTTTTAAATGTTACCTTGCGACGAGAAAAATAAATAAGCACGCCTGAAGGCATGCTGCCTGAAGACAAAGGAAGGGCTGCGTGGGAAGAGTAAGTAACAATTTCATAAATGAAAGGTGAGTGTGCGATCTGAAAAACATGATTCTTTTTCTGGCCAGTCGTTTTGTTTTAACTCTGCTTGAAACTTCTGGCTGGCAGAATGTGACCAAATACACCTGTATCTTTATGGCTTCAAACAAAACACACTTAAAAGAGCAGACTGGGCTTCCTGTTTGTGCAGAACGATTAACTTTGTTCATATGCAGGCACTTCAACAGACTGTGGAGGCAAAGCACCTGACCCATCCTTTCCAAAATAGTTCTCACTCATCAAAACTATACTAAAAGGTAGGAAAATTCCAGAGAACCAGCAAAGTTGAATAGAAGAGGCTAATGTGCACAGAGGGCAAGAGAGTGACCCAGTCTTTATTGCTGGGGGTCCTTTCTTTTTTTTTTTTTTTTTTTTTTTAATCAAAGAGCAAATAATTAACAAACAGACACCACTGCATGGCACATCGAAGTTTTCTGCTTAAGGGAGAGTGTAATCATTCAGCAGGAGGCTTCCGTGGGATCTCCTCAGACTTCAACCTTACACATCGCGATGAGATTCACATTTATTTCTTCTCCTTAGTGTATTTTAAAAAAAACAAAAACAAAAACAAAACTCCAACATATTTCATTTCTCAAAGTATTCGCTTCTTGCTGTCTAACATACATTATTATCTGGAAGCATAAAGTTACAGTATACAAATATTTTGCTTTTTTTTTTCTTCTTTTAAAAAAAGCGCTTTTGCCACTTCAGCAACACTGAACTTCACAAAGTGGTGCAACAAAAGCAGAGCTCGTATTTACCACGCGACTCGTGATTCCATTTTACCACCTACCATCGGCCGCACCCCGACAGCGTTTTTCCTCAGTACCTCTGGGCAGTGACTGTACCATGATTTCACAGAGAGAATGTTAATATGACTCACGCACAGCCGTACCGTCAGTAATACTGAAATCGATGCAGATGCCACACAAGAAAGGAACGTCCCGTAAAATAACTTCTTTTACATTTTGGGGCAACGGTGTCTTCTCTGTTGCACTATCCACCGGGCGGGGGGGGCGGGGGGGGGCGGTGGGGGAGGAGGGACATTCCTGTTTGATTATGCTCTTACAGAAGTTATCAAAAACCAGATCAGGTATATAACTGGCTGACACTGAAGATACTGTACTGCTTTTTCTACAACAGGAGGAGAGCTTCTGAAAAATGTCCTTAGAACGGTATTCATCGACACCACCTCATTGGTCCATTCCGTTCATCGACGGGCAAAGCACTCATGTTTCGACAAAACTTTAAAGCTTCCATAAAAGTTAAATTAGAAAAAAATATGAATGTAAGACAACCACAAAATGAAGTATGAAAGTATGTATGACATTTTTGTTTCTACGAGTGAGTCCTCGAAAATGTATGTGGTCACTACGGAGATGATTTTTAATCACAAGACAGCAGATGAACACGTAAGTAACTCCCCATGATCTGTCTGTGTCCAGAGTCATTTGTGGCGCTGTATGGTTTTCCTTTTCCTTCGTTTGAAAAAACAGCAGCACCTGCGGGCGGAGGGAAACACTTCTTTTATTATGAAAGCACTAAAAGGTCGCCAAGGAAAGGCAGAATTTAGCCTATTAATTTCAATGGTCATAGAAAGCAACACGCTAATGCAAGATACACAGTGAACATGCCAAGGAAGCAAACAGATTAGTGAGACTACGGCAGAGTTATCACTAGTTTGTCATCAACGTGCCTTTTAGGAACATAGCAAGACACTCTATGCAACATTAAAAGGAGCCACTAAATGGAAAAGGCTTTGCACCAAGCCTAACGGAGAAGCCACGGGACTGTGAATCCTCGCTGACCCCACTGTATTCTATTCTGAATACTCATTAACCTCTGGCAATGGCGTGCTTTTCTAAAATTCACCTTATGCACTCTCTCCCTTTCTTCCTGATATTTATATCTGATTCTTAAGACCAGGAAGAAAGAGACGGAATGCATAAGGGGAGTCAGAACTAGAGTTAGAATTAGAAAAGGAATAAAAAGGGTTGGCGGGCATTGAGGAGGGCACTTGTGGGGACGAGCACTGGGGGTCGTATGTGAGCGATGAATCACAGGAATCTACCCCCAAAACCAGGAGCACACGGTATGCACTGTAGCCAATCTGACAATAAATTATATTAAATAAATAAATAATGAATAAATAATGAATAAACAGAAAAGGAAAAAAAAAAAAAAAAGAAAACCAATAATGATCCTAAGAGTGAGGATTTTATTTCCAGCAAGAATTAGTTTAGATTCCAAAAGGAAGAAGAGGAATCCCAAATACACTCTTCAACAAACATTTTCCACCACACTTACAAACTGGAAGTGAGAAAATAAAATATGTCAAGACTTGCCTCCTTTAATTCTGTAAGGGTTAAGGTCAAGCTCATCGTAGGCAAATTAAGGTAAAAATTACGCTGAACATTTAAAATAGCACAATTGAGGTGACTCAGTTTTGTAGACTATGAGGGAACAGCATGCTGATTTTTATTCCTAGGTAAAAAACAACTCTAGAGATGACCCCTCACAGGCCTAGTTTTTCCCAAAGTAAGTTCTCCTCGTCATGAGAAGACAGCACATGTAACACGTGAAGAACAATGGCGAGGGTGGTACAAAGTCAAAGTTAAACGAGAAACACCGAGTAGCAACTAACAACAACAAAATACATGCATATGTGTACTCGAAAAGCCTGGCATTCCTTCAAATAAAGGTCTGGCTGTTTTCCTCTGCCACACGGAACACAAAGTCCACCTATCAGAATACCAAGGGGACAGGCAACGCATATAGAGGCTTCCATTTTTCCACTGAAGTCCAATGTGTGTGCGTAGACAAATATGTCAGTCCTATTTTGTAATTAAAGAAATATTTATATGCATGGTGATTCAATTAACACAATACTGCCAATTCAAAGCCGGAACACAATGTGACCTTATAAAGATGTTCCTGTAATCCTTAGCAGCCCGCCTGCATAAAAGGATAGTCCATGAATGGCTTCAAGCTAAGCATAACGGAGACCATATAACTTCAAGTGTCCTATCCAGCAAAATATGGTGGAAGATGAAATAATTCCCGGATATCTTTTCTATCTTTCTGCGAAAGAAATGTAAACAGGAACCCATACTGTCCGGCTAAATTACATAATTGCTCCACCCACATTATCATTGGTCAAAAATAATTTCAGACCATTTATCGAGATTTACGGCGTGACTATGAAATCACTATGGGGCATTCAAAACCAAATTACACGATTGTGTTTTTTTAACCCCACTCAAACCGCACATAATGATTAGACCGTGGAGCGTGAATAATTCAAAACTGTATATATCAGTGGGTAAAGATTCAACTAGAAATATGTGCAGCTATCAATCTTTATGAATTTTACTCTGAGGTGACCACCAGAGGAACCAGAGAGAAATTACCCCATCAAGGGTCTTGAAAAGAGCTACCTCTAGAAAAGAAGGCTCTAGGTACAATGGATTTTTCCTGGATTTATAAAAATGTCTTGTAACTATCAGCTACCTAAATACTTTCTCAAATGGGTGTTATACATATACATTTTCTCAAATAAAAAAGTGAAAAAAAAGTTATTTAAGTCAAAGTGTTAGAGATGAAAACCATTAGTCAAAAAAAAAGATATTTTAATAAAGGACTTAGAAAAGAGTCATAAAATGTTCATCTTGTAAAAAAAAAATTTTTTTAATTGATAGTGAGAAGAGACCAAAGACTTAGAATATTAAATTTAAGAACATGATCACATTTCAATAGATATTTATTATTTAGTATAAAGTTCTGATAATGTTCACTGTTCTTAAATACTGTCATTTGTCTTTTCAAATGCTAAACTACAATCTTTTAAAAGTTTTCTGCTGAAAAGGTGTTCTAAGAAGTGTTTACGAGCCTTTTGGTGCAGGGAATTTAAAGCAATACATATTTTGACCAACAAGTTCCATATTTCTCACACTTCTGTTATTAGCAATTCACCATGTCTGACTTGTTTTCCTAGTGACATTAATCTTCTTTCTAATTCACCAGACAGCTAAGTTCTTCCTATTTCTTAGGTAATCTTTCCTTCAATTATGTATTATTTAACACAGAAAACCAGAACAAGCATTCACTTGAGCCTAAATAAAATTTTCAAATGAATCATAACTGTAGAGACCTTTTAAATTAAAAAGCAATCTTAAAAAGACATCTATTTTTAAAAAATAAATCCCACCAGTAAAGAGCACACCGTTGAAACAAGACTTGCCAGGGAAGCTGGCATGCTATTTAACTCACTACCACCAGAGGGCAGCATTGCTGCATGCAATATGAATGCATCCACATAGACCAGATGCTCTAGAAGTAGAATTACAGTTGTAGAAGTTGAGAAGAAAACTGATGCGTAACCTGTGGCTGGTTTCTTAAAGCTCATTACCAAAACGGATGATTTACAGTCTTAGTGATTAAGAAAGTGGGTCTCGTGTCAATTCCCTTCAATCTAAAACAGCGCTGCTCCCACGTGGCCACTCTGTCACGTGACCATTTTACGTTGCTTCCCCCCCCCCCCCCCCGCCCCCTCCCCCGCCCTCAGGACTCATCTGAATTTATCTTATTTATTTTCTTATTATCTTACACTGAATGGAAGCTTCTTAAGGGGTTACTCACAGATACGCCCCACAAATGGGCACAAAAATCCCCCCAAAATCTTTATCGAATAAAAAGTGGAGGACTTGCCTCAGAGATGCAACTCCTAGCCTAAGAACCGAGTCAAAATTCCAAAGCATGTTCTAAAGCGAGAGTTCTTACCTGGGGCCCACAAGCCCTAGTGAAATCTCACTGAATGCAGACTTTGGTGCCTGTGGAAGCTTTTCTGGGGAAAAGCGGTTTGCGCCAGATTCTTCAAGGAGACTAATCCCAAGTGGCACCCCAAGTGGCACCGCTCTGTCTACATGGCACCTGCCAGGTCCCCCCTCCAGCTTCTCCACCTCCAGTGAGTCCTTGGACCAGAATCTATGAGCTGAGGGCTGGAGACACTGAGTGGCCACCAAGGCATCAATTTATATGAGTGCAGGCAAATGTGTAAAAAGAGGCCATGTGATTTTAACCCTTGGTACAGCTGAAAGAGGAAAAAAGTTATTGCTAACAGTAACTGCAAATAACAGCCAATACTGCAGGAATGTGCACGTACACAAGTTCTCACAGATGCGGGGAGTGAGCTCTTTTGGTCACTAAATTCAAGTAGCTGGCCTTAGAAAATTAGCCACACCCTTACATTTTTTAAGTCCATTTTTTGTCCAGGCTGCTCAGGGGCTCTATTTTCTTATGTTATTAGTCTACACCTCATTTGCAGTCTCTTCAGATCTCCACTCTTGACAACCCTGGGGAAATGGATTAAGCTTACCAGACATTTAAATCATGTTCTTGTCAATGCTTCTTTTTTTCTTGGCTCTTTCTTGGTTATGTCTATGTGGTTCCAGCAAGCTAATATGCTCTCCCAGGTCAGGCTCATGCTTCTCACATGATTCCATAGCTAGCCTAAAAGCGTTGAAGCCACACCTCTACTCTTAAATTCTTTGGAAATAAATGGTAAATGCTGCTTCCGATGAACTTGAGGGTTGTCGCTATAAATACTGTTTAGGTAGTAAACGGGAAATCATAATGGATCAAAGTCCTCAACTATGAGGAAAACACAAGGGACAAGGCATTGCTTGGGACATTATACCGCCAATTCCCCTTTATTCAATGCCTTTTTGCTTCCTCTAGGATGTGACTGTCTTCCGAGATTCACATCATATCCTTTCTTCTTACATCTACCCAGAAAATGACCCATGTTGCTCTGTCTGGATCTGAAGTTCCTACCTGTCCCTTCAGCAGTAACTCACTGTCTCCACCTTCGGTTGCGAGACTGTGTTGTACCTGCTGGACCCGTCCCACTTAGGACTCTGGAGCCTAGGCTCTCCTTATCGGGGTCGATGAGTATACACGTATCTTTAATTCCTTGACAAAGGATTTTCTCCCTTCAGATCTATAAATGAAACGTACTTTCATATATCTGGATCCCTTATGGAAAACATGCGAACTGACCAGTTAAGCAAGAAGAGTTTAGACAGAAGCCCACGTCCATCCACAAAACCACACTAACTGGGAACCACGGATCTATCCTCAGTTTCAACTTCTTCCTCTCCATCCAGGGGCAATCGGTCCCTCAAGTCTGAAATGACTTTCAAAGTTGGGCCATCCTCTCGTGCCAGCTTACTCCAGAACCTGTGGCCTCCACCACTGCTAAGAGCTTCTTAACACACGTCCAGGCTAAGTCTCTTCTTCTCCCCAGTGTATCATCCAAACTTGTCTCCTAGAGATGACCTTGCCCTTTGCCTTTACTATCTCACCCATGGTTCTCCACGGTCTAGATGTTAAGCCCACACGGCTCTTACAATGGGGTTCCAATCTATTTCCACTCCCCTCTTGGTCTCACCTTGCATCAAGCTTCCTGTCCAGGCAGCCCATACGACACAAGGGAGGGAAGGAGGGAGGGCGGATGGATTTTATAGAATGTAATGAGCCCCAGGAAATGACATAAGCCTCAAAAGTGCTGCCCAACTAAATGCCTCAAGGCTCCATCTGATGGTACCATTTCTTGGCTTAAAACCCACAGCTTGCTCGTCTGTCTTGAGAACCGATCACGTCTTTTTTTTTTTTTTTTTTTTTACTTGCCTACAAAAGTCCTTTGCGATGAGGCACTTAGACGACTTCCCACTGTGATGCGTTCACACACTCTGTACGTGCCTGGGTTACTCCTCTCACCTGCCTCATTCTTTCCTCGCTCCCGTGCTGCTCGGCCACTTCTCCCTGTCTCCTGCATCCAACTCCTTTGCCAAACCTACTCATCTTCGAAAACCGGGACCCATGTGCCCTTACCCAGGAAGATGTCTCTGATCTCTCAGCTGGAAGTGCACACTCCAGTCTCTTCAATCCAGTAACACCATATCCTAGAGGCCAATCCTGGAATACCTTGTATTAGGCCAATGATTCTCAATCCTGGTTGCTCCTTAGAATCAGCTTCCAAGCATTGTAAAAGTACTGCCAACCGGACCCCCACCACAGACCAATGAAATCGGAAACTGATAGCACAGCCTGAGGGCTGGCCTATTCTGCAAACTCCCCAGATGCTTGTGATTCGAAGCCAGGACTGAGGACTACCACCTGACAGTTACTGGGTACTTGCTATCTTTTCTAAGGGAACAGCAGGGCCTTGACTTCTCCTCCTCATCATGACATTACCAGATATGCAGTAACTGTTCGGCAAATGTTGCAAAAGGGAAAGACAGCAAAGGAGATGAAAAAATACAATGGCATAATACTTAAAAAGTCAGTAACTAAACCAGAAGAAGCCTTGTGTTCCTAAATTCCTGGAGGGAAAGATAAGGGTGCTACCATTTGTATCACCGAACTTGAAAAAGAAACAAAAAACTCTCTGATGCAGAGAAGAAAGTGAAATCTCATCACTAACGAAGGAGCCATTTAATGTGCTGGACAACAGTGTAATTTCCATCATTGGGAAATCACGTATCGAACCTCGAGACTCGAAAATGTCCAGAGGCACCGGGTGGCTCAGTCAGTTGAGCGTCTGACTCCTGATTTCGGCTCAGGTCATGATCTCACCGTTTGTGAGTTCGAGCCCCAAGTTGGCTTCCACACTAACGGTGCAGAACCCGCTTGAGATTCTCTCTCTCTCTCCTTCTCTCTCTGCCCCTCCCCTGTTCTCTCTCTCTCTCTCTCAAAATAAATACTCAAAAATAAATAAAATGCCCAATGTAAAATAAATTATAATCAATAGGGTGGGGTGAGGGCGATCTCTGTCAGTCACAGAGAAGAAGAAAGAGGGGAAGCTGGAAACGCAGTGTGGAAGAGAATTCTCGACAGGTGATGCAATTTAGGAAAAAACACACTCTCGTGTCTTCACTACAGACTAAGAAGGTATGAATGTAACAGTCACCCTGATTAAAGGGAAACCAACACGAGGTGTTGAAAGAGTTTTTAGCCAGTGAAGAGGCAGGGAAGTTCAGAGGATTTCTGTAGCCCGTCTGCAGGAAGGCTTTACTGAAATCATGGGTTGCTATCCATTTTTTTTTTTTTTTAAATAACTGCTTTATTAAGATACAACTCAAATCTCATACAGCTCACCCTTTTAAAGCGTACAATTCAGTGGTTTCTAATATATTCAAAGAGCCCTGCGTCCGTCACCACAATCAAACCTGAAAACATTTTCACTGCCCCCAAAAGAAACCACATAGCCTCACCTATCAGCAGTCACTCCCGCCCCCTCTCCCCTGCCCTGGGCAATGACTGGATTCCTCTCTTGATTGACCTATCTGGACATTTCACAAAAATGGAATCCTGGGGTATTTTTTGTGCCTGGCTTCTTTCACTTAGCATCACGTGCCTGATTTCGGTGTTGTACGTGGCCAGCAAACAATGGTCAGTCCATTGTATGGATACACCACATTATGTAATTGCAATTATCTAGTAACAACTCATCATCCTGTCTTAGGCACTGGGGATCTGAAGATGAAAAAGGTCTTGCTTTCAAGAAATTCAAGAAGTTTCAAGAAGCTGGAGAGAGGTCAAGAGAACAATATACCGTCAGCAGACTGAAAGAACCCACTGAATAGTGTTCAAAATGGAGAATGGGGCTGGCCAGGATGAGCAGAGGCCAGACTAGGAGGGGGATGAAGGGCCTGGGGCCAACCAAGCCAAGGAACCTGGACTCAAATCTCCAGGCAACGGAGGACCCTTCCTTCAGGAAGAACCTTCCCACCACACTTGCTTTTTTTCTCATCTTCTAACACCTACAGATAGAAACATATACAACATATACACCCACACCCATCCCAGCGAAATAAATCACCATGCCATTCTTCCAAGCCACCTCCAGAAAGCGTGCTCTGATCACCCTGGCAGTAAGTAAGCCTTTTCTTTGTAAGCCCTTACAGGTTTTTTATACCTTTTCATGGTAGTTATCATGTACAAATTACATATGCATGCGGATACACTGCAATCCTCCCTGCTGGTGTGCAATCGACTTAAGGGCAAGGAGTTTCAGATATTCTAAAATCCAAGCAGTGTAACTGGTGATTAAATAAACCGGGAAAAGGTCATCGATTTGGCTAAAAGCAGGTGTCTGGCACGATGTGTGCACAGAACGGCCAGTCTCAGTGAAGAGGGTGGGTATGGAAGTGAAAATATGAGACACTGATGGAAGAAGCACACAGCTGAGAACACAGAGATGGGGAAGGTCACTGGCAGCCGGAAGCGGAGGAATAAATAGGGTGGGGATAGTTACGGAGCCCCCTCCACGCACCAGACAAACAAGCGGTGCTTTATCCCCATTCGTTTCCTCAACAGCCTACGAAGGAGGTATTCATAGGCTCGTTCTGCAGAACAAGAAGTACACTTCAAGAAGGTAACTGTGACACAAGCAGGGTTCTACAGCCTGTGCTTGCCTGCACAGGACACGTGCTCCCCACCGTGACACATTGCCACCCTACTTTTGTAAGTGAGCTTACGTCTGCACAAACATCAACTGCGGTTTTTATTCTTGAGGTAAAAGTGCCCAAGTATGTAGCTAATTATACCCTCAAATCCACTAAAATAAGTCAGACTGTCAATAAGGGCCATAGTCACAAGTGATAAAAATGGATACTTGATCACTACGGCTCTTGAAAAAGAAATATTCACAAAAGAAGTTTCCTGATCTTGCAGCCAGCAAATAAGCATTGTTCTGAAATTTATGTAAGGTTCCTCTTGGATATGAAAAGAATGTTCCAAAATTTACTAATCTAAGGAACTTTCTTTATTTACCCCCAGGTGGACTCAAAATTTGTCCTGAAAACTAAGAGGAACATATTTAAAAATTTCTTTTTAATGTTTAATATTTTTGTGTGAGAGAGAGACAGCGTGCACACACGTAAGCAACGGAGGGGCAGAGAGAGCGGGAGACACAGAACTTGAAGCAGGCTCCAGGCTCCGAGCTGTCAGCACAGAGCCCAAGGCGAGGTTCAAACTCACAAAACTTGAGATCGTGATCTGAGCCAAAGTCGGACACTTAACCGACTGAGCCACTCAGGTGCCCCAAGATCTTTTTTTTTTTTTTTTTCAATTTATTTATCTATTTTGAGAGAGACAGACACGGCGTGAGTGGGGGGAGGGACAGAGACAGGGGGAGAGAGGGAGAATCCCAAGCAGTCTCCCCGCTGCCAGCGCAGAGTCCAATGTGGGGCTTGAACCCATAAAGCCGTGATATCTTGACCTGGGCAGAAATCAAGAGTCAAAGAGTTAACCGAATAAGCCACCCAGGTGCCCTAAGAGGAGCATTCTATTTACTTTAAAAAAATTTTTTTTTAATGCTTTTATTTATTTTTGAGAGAGGGAGAGAGGGAGAGAGAGTGAGTATAAGCAGGGGAGGGGCAGAGAATCCGAAGCAGGCTCCAGGCTCTGAGCTGTCAGCACAGAGCCCGACATGGGGCTCGAACCCATGAACCATGAGACTATGACCTGAGCCAAAACCAAGAGTCGGATGCTTAATGGACTAAGCCACACAGGTGCCCTAAGAGGAACATTTTAAACATGGCATTAGGACTAGAAAAAAGAAAAAAGCAGAGGATAGTTTAAATTCAACATTAATTCAACTAACAGAATTTTTTTTTCATAATATCTGCATGTAGCAGGAAGTATTTAGATGAGGACTTCCCTAACACTCTCTCTCTAGAGTTAATCATGAAATGTATCAGTGTATTCCATGTATACTCAATGGCAACACAATTAGTAAATGACATATGGTTTTAGTGACACTACAGGGGTGAGGGTGGGGGATCTGCTACGGGAATTAAAAATTACAAACAGGAAAAGAGAGAGCTTAAAACTCAAACTTCCTTCTGTTTAAACAGCAAATAAAGCCTCTGTGTTACAAAACAAATGCACAAGCACAAGCAGAGTGGGTGTTATCAACTACTCAATTAAAAAGTACCCCCAAGTCTATGTCACTTAAAGCAAAAAAAAAAAAAAAAAAAAAGTTGCAGCAGGCAAAAGAGCTCCTCAAACAATTATTTCTTGCTTTTCAGACCTCAAATAAATGACACCAAATGTTTTTGAACAACTTTTACCAATTATAATTTCTATGTTGAAAGGTATGTTTTTTAAAAAAGCAAAAATCTTTGAAATGACAGTCAAGGGAGCTATTTCTGCCTGCCTACACTTGCAAACTCACCACATGTTCAACACTTTCTGGCAGCTATACACAAAAAAAAAAAAAAAAAAAAAGAAAAGAAAGAAAGAAAGAAAAAGAAAAAGAAAAAAAATACAAGGAAAAAAGAGAGAGAAAGGGAGGGAGAGGGAGTGGGGGGGGGGAGGGAGAGAGAGAGAGAGAGAAAGAGATCATCAGAAGTAGCCCACATTGAAAACATCACATTGTTTTTCATGCTTAATTTTTTTCCAAGCAGCTTTATCATTTACATTCATAGAAGAACTATTGTGAAACTAACATGAACACATGCAGCATACTATAAAATTAATATTCTTATGCTTACAGAAAAAAACAAGCATCTATCCTATGGAAATAATTTTCATGCATCAACGCTCCTAAAAATAAAATGCTAAAAACAGGCTGTTAATTCTAAGTAAGAAATTGAGCACAGTTCCTAAATAATTATTTTTGTATTGTAAAACTTATTTACTGAAATAGCACTAGTTTCAACTTAGTGGTTAAAATAACTACAAATATCACTTGTTTTGCATGCACCTATTCCCTTAAAAAAAGTCTCCAGGAATACTTGTATATGACTATAATTCTCAAACATGCATAGTTTAAGAACAAAGAAGGAAAACAAATCCGTACTTGGTTTCATCCATCACTTCTACTTCCGTAGGGGCTGTGATGGGTGCATTTGAACGTCCTGCGGTGGGGTCATCTGTGTTTAACTCTCCATTTGTCGAACTTACAACCTGCCGAAAAGAAAAAAAAAATTACATATACACAAAGTAACAGATTATACAATGATAAAAATTAAGATTAAAGTATGCAAATTAGAAAGTTAATACGAAGAACACAAAACAATTAGTATGTAGTTGAGTTGTTCATAACTGAATAAAGTAACAGGTCTAATACTGTATGAAAAATCAAGGCTATCCAATATTGGCTTTTCCAACTAACTCCCTTTTCATCTTGAAATTTCTGTCTTGTCTCTTTGCCTCTATTTTTAAGGCTAATTCCTGTGCTCCAGTCCCATCAGTTCCCCCAGGTGTGCCCATCTCCCTAGGCACCTGGCTACGGCATTAACTGGTCCCTTTGTGAACATCCATACAGCTCCTTCCGACAGACCTTGTGTTTCTGTCTGCACCCCCTGCATGGGTCTCCCTCGCCTCCTGCCGACTCCTTCACCTGGCTGGTCAGGCCCCTGATCCAGGAGTCACTGTGATTCCACTCTCAGACTGAAACCCTACATTTCATCCATCAGCGAGGCCCGTTAAATCCTCCCCCAAAACACAGCCCCAGACGAATCAGTTCTGGCCACCTCTATTACCACCAGGGCTGTGGTTCAGGCCACCTCAATGATCTCTTGTGGATATGAGAGCAACAACCTATTAACTAGTCCTGCTTTCACCTGTCCCTACCCTCCATTAATGGACGGGCCACATGACAACCGGAGCGCTCATTTTAAGATGGAAATCAGATCACATATAATTATCTGCTTGAATCTTTTCAAGGGTCAACCTCCCGTTTCACTTAAAATAAAGATCCATATTCTTTACCCCAATTTACAAAGCGCCACGTCTGAACCCTGCCTACCCCTTGACCTCCTATTACCTTTTCCTTTGTTCACTAGCCTCCATCCAGTATGTCAAACTTATTCCTGCCTTAAGGCTTTGGTATCATCTCAATGCCTGAACTCTCTTCCTGCTCAATGGCCATTCTCCTATCTTTCAGATTCTCAGAGAACATTTCTAAAGCAGGCCTTTTCCGTCACACAATCTAAGACTTCCATTCAGACACACTATGTCACGTTATACTCTACTGCTAACTCTTTGTATAGCATTTACTCAGAGGTGATCCTCTGATTATGTGGACTGACACCCACTCCCACCTCCTCCTGCTCCATGACAGCAAGAATTTTGTACTGCTCCCTTCTATATCTACCCGCTACACCTGGCACAGAATAAGAAGTCAATACATATTTGTTGAAATAAATGAATGAATGCATGCAACGATGAGTGAAATCCTGAAACAAAATAAAAATCATGGCAAAACACCCACATTCTCCCCAATCCTCTTGGTCGTACAAAGTCATCTTACTATCCTATTTCTTGCTTTCCCCTAAACTTCTTCAAAACAACAGTCTTAACACTTTCATCTGCCATTCGCTCATTCCTTAACTTCCTACAATCTGTACTCTGTCCCTACATCAGATTTCTATTAAGATTGCTCTTAAAGGTTACCGATTCCTAGAAAATAGATTCAGTTGCTCTTTGCTCGGTCCGCATTTTCCTGTACATTTCTGTATCACTTAGCACCAGTTGGTACTTTAGAGTAAGATGGGTCTAGAAACAAAAGTTAGCTCTAACAGCTGTGCAACCCAGGAAAGATATGTCATCGTGCTGAACTTCAGTGTGCTCAACTATGAAATGGGAAACAGGAATATCTATTTAACAAGACTGATATGGGGATGAAACGGAATCGCTATGTAAACCGCAGTGACAGGCATGTAATACGAGCTCCATGAATGGCGGCCACCACTACTCTGCCAGTGTTGCCTGCATTCGTGGCTTCAGCCACAACCCCTACGTAAAGCACCTGCTGAGCCAACCACTGACCCACACACTCACTCAGACCAAGTTCGGTACCTCAAACTCAGTACTTCCAGAATCGAACCTCTCATACTCCCTCTTAAATGTGCTTCTCTTCCTGTATCTATGGTTCCAATTTCCAGTAACCCCTACCATCTTCCCAGACTGGACTCCAGGCTCAAAACCGAAGAATCAGGCTGCTGCTTCCCCCACCTGACCTTGTCGTAAGAAAAATAATGTTAACGTATCATGGGCCTGGACACCACATTGACAGCTGGCTACTGGGTCCATTTACAGAGCCCCCATTTTACTGAAACTTCACTAGTTCACATGTTCTTAATAAGAGGTCACGACATGCCAGGAAAAGCAACTATGCGTCAACCTACAAATCTAGATTAACGCAGGAATCATGGAGGCTGAGGTTCCTATATCCTATGTGGACCTACTACCTACAAATGAACACTACATTTGTGGCCACGGTTGAAAAACACACAAAAACCACCCAGGTCATCTTCAGAGACAACCAACCCAAGGAGAGGAACACTCCTATTTGTTTCTAAGTCTGCCCCTCTGTTGAGACACCAGCTTCCTCCTTCCTGGCATTCTACTGAGTTCCAAGGCAATTTTTTCTCTTTATTTCTCCCTCTTTCTGAAAACACGTAACAGTCGCTATTTGCTCTAATTATCAAACGTAATTAAGCTCTTTATTCTTAATTTTTACAACGTCAGAGTTCCTACACTGAATTACAAAGGAGAGCAGGATTCTTATCTTACACTCTTGTACTCGCCACTATCTGTAATTTTCAGGATGCTTTGCATACAGAAGATAAACAGTTCACTGAACAATTTCCACTGCTCTTCTCTCCACGTAATAGTCACAGGTTTCTCTTCCTTGTCTGTGTTCCAGAGCCCTAGACACTTGGACGGGTCCCGTCTCAACCTACAGGCAGCTCCTCGAACATGTCTTCCCTTACTTTAAGTGGCATAACTGAAAATTTACACCTCACGTATTCTAAATTTCCAGCAAGAGCAACTGTAAGAGCATGCTGACTATACAATCCGACTTACTTCCGTTCACACACAGTCATACCTGACTCTAATAAGCTTTATTCTACTGAAATGTTTCCAATCTCATTCCACGTGGTCAACCAGAACCAGACGAGAAGGAAATGACATCTTCGATTATGTCCTTCTTTAATGTAATTTTTCTTTGCTTTCCCAGATTCCCTAACTCTGTAAGTAGAGGCTAACATCCCAGGCTAAGAAGAGAAGCAACATGGTAACAGAGTTCTCCTATAAAAGCAGCCTACTTAATACCGGTGACATAAGAGTATGTCAGGGCAGTAAAATTTTCACTTAAGAAAACTAAGGTCTTTTGGCAAAGGGGGATTTTACAAAAAAAACAAAACACCACAAAAAAAACCCCAAAGACATAGTATTATAAATGCTAGGTCATTATATTCCTGGAGACCTAAATCGATCACATATACACAAATGATTTTTATCAACCAAATTCTAAAGAATGATTTCATTTATGTGACATTTCTAGAATTATAACTTGAACTAGAACCTACCTACAAGTCCACAAAATATGAGCGTCCAATGGCTGATTTTTTGTAACAAAAGTGTATCTAAGATGACAGCTGCTTTCAAGTCTGACATTTGGAAAAATAACTCAGGTGTTTTACAGGGTGTTTTGTTCTTGCTGTTCTTAAAGGAATGTTCTCTGATAGTCTCACGGTGATAAGAAACTCACTCTAATTTTTATTTTAAGAGGTTACAGAAAAATAAAAGAAATAACAAGGCAACCAGATGAAGCGGAGTTTAAGGGGAGACAATGTGGAAACAGCCTGCAGCTAAGTGTGGGAGATAACTCATGGTTCACTTAAGGGCTGCCCACTATACCGGATTCCAAAAGAAGTCCTTCTCATAGACTTTTGAGTACAAAGACAACACACGCTACCTTTGTCATCAATGACTTTAGAAGGCCAATTTATTTACTTTCCAAATCCAGTGACTTCATACAAACGAGTTATACTACCACCTTCCTAATTTCTATCTGAGTTATGGTAAGCATGCTGCCAGGTGCATAGTACAGGCTCTCTGTCTTCATTAACCAGATCTCCATCCAGCCAGTAAATATACTAGAAATATTGAAATGTTATATATCTCACTTACGCCCTAAGCTTTTTCTAAAAGTCATCTGTAAGAAGGCACACTATGAAGACATAGTTTAGAACAATTTCCAAAGAGATCACTGGACCCTGGTCAGGGTTCACACCTACCACATGAACCAACATTCTTACATATTCTAAAAAACCTAGAGCGACAGTTCTAACTGGTGTTCTTGATATTTCCAACTGACATCCTGAAGGCACAGGGACATCCTCACGGACTTTCAGCAAAGATGCACCAAAATGGATTTCAATTTCACTTCCGCTGATGCAAGTCCTAAGCAGAGCCCTCTACTCTTTGAGTACTCGAGGCTCTGGAGATGTTACTGGAAATGTTATGGTAGCAGAATCTGAAAGTAAACCTGTAATGCGGATTTACCCCAGTGGCACCGGGACAAAGAGTCTCCTGAGATAAACGGCAGGAGCTGAGCTGGAAATGATTTATCTCCTGAAGGCACACTACTCTCCCTGCACAACCTCCCCCTAGCAGATTTCAGTGCCCTGGAAAACAGGACAGAAAGATAGGACTGTACTGGTCACTCATTCCTCCCCCTTGTCAGTACCTCCGTATTTTGAAAGATTTGATGAAGAAAGCTGACACTGGTTATTTGCAGTGTTTTAGACAGATCAGTATTCACGACGGGCACAATGGAGGACTGACTGCGATGTGGTACTGACTCCTGAGACTTGTAACCATACGTGTTACCTTGTCAAAAGACACTTGTCTCTTTCCTGCTATCATCACCTGCATTTGTATTTTTCGAGTCACGCTGACTACAACATCACAGCGCCCGGTACGACAATTGTCACGCTTTCGTGGCCATCCCCGGGACCTGGCTGCACCACACAGCAGCACTGTTTGCGGTTCTGGCCTTCCCCCCTGGTCGGGGGGTGGAGGGGGACGGAGCCACGGAGTTCCTTAACTGCAACCCAAGGCTGTACAACTAGAGGAGATTTCCAAACCATCAGGAGCTGCGCCGTCTCACGTACTTTGCCAGGAGCCCCCTTACCGTTTGTCTTCCTCCCTCTGGCAGAAAGCACCTGTCCACTCTCCAGACCAGGCTCTCAGGTGGCCTGGTGTCCTGGGAGTCATGCTACAGCCACTGGCATGGCTCCCATGGGATGCGATAGGAGCACTGCCTGCTGCCAGTGGTACATTTTAAAACCTCATTTTGGAGGCGCCTGGGTGGCTCAGTGGGGTAGGCATCCGACTCTTGATTTCTGCTCAGGTCACGATCTCACGGTTCGTGAGATCGAGTTCTGCATCGGGCTCTGTGTTGACAGTGAAGATTAGGATTTTTCTCTCTCTCTCTCCCTCTCTCTGCCCCTCCCCTGCTTGCGCATTCTCTCTGTAAATAAAATTTTTAAAAATAAATAAAAAATAAATAAAAGCTCATTCTGGAGATCCTGGTTCGCCAGGCAGAAAGGGATCAAAAAGGGCTAAATGACATTACCTCCTCCCTCAGCCCCCACCCCAAACTAGATTCTACCTGCTAAGTATCTCTCCAGACCTCTCCCGTCTTTTCATCTCCGCTGCCCATCACTTCCCTCGGCCAGACCTGCCTTAGACTTGTCCTCCCTCCAGTTTAGTCTCCAGCAAAAGTCTCCTCACTAATCGGGTTACCCTGCTTATCTCTTCACGGCCACCCAACATTCTCAAATAAAGTATAAATTTAATAACGGGACCTGTTAGGTCCTTCATGATTTTTCTCCTGCTGACCACCTCTCAGTCTCATTTCTCAACACACACACCAGCTTGAATGGACGGTAGTCATTGGCTTAGTGTAAAGCCTCTCTCTCCTGCACAACCTTACATGTGTTGTTTTCTTGCCTGGGACCGTCTTCCCTTGACCCTTCTCCCTTCTTTAACCGGTAACCCCTACTGATTCTGCACGTTAAAAACAGGTGAAAACACAGATTCAGGTAAAAAAGAGATTGCTTTTTCCAGGAAATCTAAACCTACAAAATCCAAATTAGGTCCTTCCCTATACGTTCTTAGAGCGCCCTGTACTTTCTCCACTTATCACACGGCCTGTTTAATTAACCCTCCCCATCGACTGAAAGGTCCATGGGAACAGGCACCTTGTATCTGTTACTCCTCCTTTTTATTCAAAGACTCCAGCAGGGTGCCTAGCACCTCCCAGTAGACATTTACATAAATTTGCAGAATGATGTCATGGCCAAGAAACTGGAAGTAATGGGTCTAAGTTTCTCAGCCATATTTATTACCAAGGATTCTAAAGGAAGCAGAAAGGGGCACAAGCTGACTGCCCTGGGAACTTTCCCAAAACACATATAAGCCAAGAACAGATGCAAAATAAAGTCCTCAGATACTTAAATATTATTTTTAATCTCTCAAGTGGGAAAAGTTTATCAAATGTATAGCTGGAGCCTTCTGGTCAGTGAATTAATATGATTACACTAAAGATATTGAATAAAATTAGATAAATTCCACTTTGACAATGCGTTCTTTGGGCTGTACCACTAGACTTCACTTCCCAGACACTAATCAAGTTTCTTAATCTGAAAAAGCAACAGATTATTCTAGTATATAGTATTTCATAAGCCCCACCTTCTATGCTAAATACTTTTTAAGTTCTCATGACAAAACAATGAGATAGAGGCGTTATTCATGTTTCCGTTTTACTGATGAATAATATAAGGCATAGAATGTAACTCGAATTTGACTCCAGGGCTTGCGCTCTTAAACACAGTGAAATCAACTTGGCAACCTATCTGTTTGATCTGTAATGCATATAGTAATTCTGGAAAAACCAGGCGTTCACATTTGGACTCCACTATTCAGCTCCTATTCAAAGCACATGCAAAATAATGAGTAAGTGAGGATCCTTCTGTAGGTCAAAATGGCAAGAGGTTTCATCTTGCATGTCAACTGGAAGCAGCCTGGAATGCTTTGAGGTGCCGTGCTGAGAGCAGTTCGGAGTTCCAGGAAAAGGGTGCAGTAATAGGTGCAGAATGAATGCCATGGGCCCCAAATCGCTCACTTGGGGTAACTCTTGATTCTGCTTCCAAATATCCTAAATGTGTACTGTATTTACTTATCACCAGAGAGCTCTTTACTTATTATGGTAACGTCTTTCCTAAGAAACTACTAGATAACATGTCCTTAATATTTGTTGAAGGCAATTTTTTACTTGCCATAAGAAGTCAACACTGGAAACTTTTGTCCAATGGGTCATGTAATGATCATCACACAAAGAATCTCAAGGCAAATTATCCTCACACTTGTGTATTAACAAAAAGGTTTTTCTCTTTATCTCTTCCCTTTATCAGACAAGATTCCTTTGTTCAGAAACAAACGTAGTATTCATTTATTATAATTATCACGTTACCTCGGATTTTAGGCACCTTTCTTTCCTCTTATTACTAGTTTTAGATTACAATTTTATTAGTCCAATTACACAAGTGTCCTGTTGTAACTTTTTCAACTTTTTAAGTGGGGAGGACACAGAGCATAAATGAAGTCAATATTTTAGGATAGAACAAGATTCAGGCATGAGCCTACTTACTCTGCTAGTAAATTTTTCACAGGAGTCAAATTGGCTTAGTGTCCCATCATGTCAGCTTAAATAGTGTTGTAAAATAAATTCAGGAAGTCAATGAAAATAGTGAAATTTTTTGTTTTACTTATGAATACAGAATTCTAGGAAGTAAAACTGATCACTTATTACATATTAGGATAAAGCCAGATGTAGTCTCTGTAGGAAGAGAAGCTTTAAGAAGAGGGGATGAGAAAGAACCAGAGTTGAAACGTCTCTTTGGGAACATATGAAAAAAGAGAACATAAAATACCAGAGTCATGAGCCCACAATCAAACTCATTCACCCTTTGATTGTCCAGAGATCCCATGAGCTACCTCTGGGAATCCCACAGAATAAAAAGAAACTAAGAAAATACAAGAGTGGTAATGGTACAGAAGTGGTGGGAAGGCTTTCTAATAGTGTCTTAACTGTTGTGACATCCCTGAACACTGAGCAAGACACCTGCTATTGTAACAAAGAACATTTTAGAAACGTGTAAACATATACAGACACATACACAATCCAGTTTGTGTTATGAAACTAAATGTAATTTGCTCCATTAACTTTTCCAAGGATATGAATTGGAGTCATAATAAAGTTTTACAATTCAGGCACCCTTGTCTCTGAGTCCCTCAGTCTAAATTTTTATAAACTCTTCAAATATCTCTGTTACACAGGACTGAAAGTTCCACATACTCCAAAGTTCTATAAAAATATTGGGTTACGTAATTTAAATTGCCTCTAAGATTTAATGTGAGAAGAACATGAGAACTTAGGAGATTTAATCAAGAATGGATTTTTAGAATTCAAAGCAAGAAAGACTAAAATCCAGAGCAGAGCTCCAATAAACTAAATATATATAGATACACACTAAGAAAAATGCAAATTTGGTAAACCATAATGGAAAATTATTCAAGTGGAAATACGTGGAGGAAAAAAGTCAAAACTTTTAAAGAAAGTTCTAAATTGAAATGGACTGAGATAACATTTGTTATCTCAATTACTTTAAACCAGCATTTAAATTACCTTAAGCTGGCATTTTAAAAAGAAATAAAAGACTTGGCAACCTTTCTCTTTCTACAATACACATAAAAGGTGGAAATTTAGGGGGCATGAGAGGGCAAGATATAACTATCTCTAAGTGCACAGAAAACGGGTCCGGGAACGAACACATCACAAATAAATAAATAAATGAAGGACTGTTTTAAATTTTTATAAAGAAAGTTGAAGGGAGCATTCAATAAGTACTTGCCCTTGAAATTATTTTCTCCATTTTCAACAAATGCTATTTTCAACAAATACAAACAAAATAAACCTTTATAAAAATTAAGGGCATGTTTATTTGACCAGTTAATCAGAAAGTACATTCTGAGTATGAAGGATGGAAAAGTTTCATATCTATTTAGCTGACTTAAGTTTGAAGAAGGCAAAATCAACAAAAGGGAAAAAAGATACGAAAGTGTTCTATTACCTAACACATTAAAAAAGACTGAGCTTATTATTGGAAAATCAAGCTTAACACATATTTCACACAATACAGTTTGTCTTTCTAACCTGTTGTGAGTATGACTTACCTAACTATTGTTGATTATACTTGCAAAAATGAACAAAGGTAAAATCGTAGTATCTCTCGCTGGTGGTCTTTCTAGGCCATGTTAATTTCACTTTTTTGGTTAAATACAAAGGAATAGGATTATGGAGAGTTCAGCAACAAGTTTTTCATTAGGATATGAAGTCATGCCATGAGTTTCAAAAAAGGGTTAGTTGTATAAATTTGGGAAATAATCACTCATGCAAAAATCAGAAAATACCTGTACCGAGCCACCATGTCTGTCTGCTGCAAGGTGAGCTCTCAAATGGTGGGGATTTGCCTGCTGGGAGTCCCAAGCTGCCCTGTGGTCTGCCGACTGCCATTTATTTAATGCATGTGGCATGCATGGAAGAAGAAAAACCCAATATGTTAAACATCTCATCCTTATAATAGAGAAAACAAATGTATAAAAGGAAATTTAAAATACCCTCACTATTCTGAATCATAGCTGCAGTTACCTTTGCGTACTGGATGTGGAGAGGTTCTTAGTTAAATGGCTACTATTAGGTATTGATCAACCACAAGAAGTAAAACAGAACCATAGAATTTAGAAGTGAAAGGACTTGAGATACCATGGGCTCCACCCTTGAATTTTATAAGTGAAGTTAACAAAGAACCAGGGAGGTAAAAATTGATGTGCCCCAGAAAGCATTCCAAATAAATCACAGAAGTACTACGATGCCATCCAGTATTATTTTCTTACAGTAGAGGTCCCCCTTGGTTTTCTGATGAGGGACTACTTCTAGCAATGTTAAAAAAGATAGTCCTTAAATAGCTGTACTTAGATCCTAAAAAATCTTTCTCTCTTGCTTAGTACCATGTTTCTGATTGTGAGGTTAATATGAGAAAACAGAAAAGCTCTCTGAAAAGGGAACAGTGTTAGAGAAAACACTAAATGTATATGACGAGCAATTTTTTGTTGTTGTTCACTGACACTCCTACTTATTCAATGAATCCCTTTGCTTCCTTCACCTCTTTTTATCTGGTTCAAATTAAGGAACCCATTCCCAGGACAGGCTGATAATTCTTGATGCTTTTACATGACTCGGCAAACGTGCATGGCAATAACCACAAACTAATAATCTACCAGCAGAATCAGGAGTTGCTTAAGAGGGGTCAATGTGTACGTTTCAGGAAAATGTGGATGACACTAATAAAAAGAAGGGCAAGGGATAAAATATTTAAAATTCTTTTACAACTTGGTTCTGCATTAGCTTCTTTGTCGGTGTTATCTCATCTTGAGATACAGAGTATTATCCTCATTTTAATGATGAAGAGATTGAGACTTTAAATACTTGCCTAAGATCACAGAAATTGCAAAATACAGCAGGGATTCAAACTCAAGAGCCAACTGCTCTGCTCTGCCCATAGTACTACCTAGCTCCTTAATACAATTACACATGTTCTCAAGTCTTCAGTCCTCCTTTCTTCCTCTCTTTTTCAACCTAAGTCAAGAAAAACTTGCCACAAAAAAGAACAACGTGCCACAATCCACCGAGTATACTAGGCTGTCGGGAGCCTGAGCCTATCAGTAGCCAGAGCAACCCTGGGCAGGAAGAGATGTTAAGTGCAAGGAGCACAATGAATAAATGTTCCACCACTAAGCTTCCCAAACAAACTGTACAAGGCCAAGTTATGTACGAAGTGTGAGATGGCATGAAGTATGTCTATCAAAACAATTACAAGAGTTCTCGGCCTTTTCATTAAACCCTCCATGTTCATGACCCAAATCTGGCAGGTGTGTAGCTTAAATTGAGATAAATTAGATAAGAATGAATCTGAAGAAGAAAGAACGAAAATGCTGCTGAAATAGAGACAAATACCTCCATGCTGCCCAGAACAACAGGTGACATGAGAGGGTCATGGACTGCATTCAGAAGACAGTAAAAGCTCTATCGACAGCCTCGCCTCAGAATCCACTGTCACGCGCACCTGACACTGTGTCTAAAATTTCAGGAAACCTGCAACTTCAACCATCGACTTCAGGTTACAAATTGTGTATCTGGGGACATTACGACATTTCAGCCGTTCAATTTCATGTTCTTTTGCGACTGTCAACTTTGGGTTTCTCACAGGACTGAAACATTTGTCTACTGCTTCACAGGTATTTAGGAAACGTTTTTGAGTTTTCCATTATGATGACAGTCTGCATAGCCAGGTTTCAAGTTTAATATGTAAGCTACCCTAAAGGGTTTCCTGAAAAAACACAAAACAAAAAACAAAACTCGACTCCCTACATTTAGTGCAACAAGGACTCCACACACACAAATATGGTTCCTACCCCCAGTAAGCTCACAATCTAGCTAGGAAGACAAGTCTAAACCATATAGAACTTAAACTTGAAAATACTTACAATCTAACTGTACTCGACAATAAGAACTTCACTTACTGTGATACCTAATAGCTCAAGTAGTGATTTCCAGAGAACATGAATTACTGCTCTTCATCCCAATGAGAAATTAATTGTGATTTATAAAACACCAACCCTAAGTTTGGACTTTGGAGCCATTTCTTTCTATAGGCAGCACCTTACCAGAGTATTCAAGCTATTAACGAGTAGTAATTTATATATGAAGTAACTTCTATAGAAGACCATTTCCTGTCCCAATTTTTCTAAGGCAAAATTCTAAAACTACTCTTTTTAAAGTGGCTGTACGTTAAAGCATAATGGTTTTAAATATCCCCTAAATGGAGCACTTTATTTTGCTATGATTTTTAATAAGTTGTGTTCTTTCCTTTGATTTTCATCTCTTGTTTAACTCAATGGAACTCCAGTGGGATAAAAGACAGAAGAGGAAGAAAGGCTAAGGATCATGTGTTAACATGATCCTTCCCCAGAAAGGGTTATAACTGAAAATTCTAAAGACCCAAATTAGCAAAATGTTTCAGGTCAAAGATGGGTTAAATAAAGCTTCGTCTTACAAAAATTTCAACAGCTTTCAATTACCCTGCCCAGGAAACACACACTCTTCGCTGCCCGTTTATCTTCTACGCTTTGCCTCAAACCTACTCTCGGCTCCAAGCAAACTGCAAAGCTCACTATTCCTCAAACTCTCCATTTTTCAACTTCTGCTTCATATCTTACCCTGTTCACTCTCCCCCAAAATGGCCTTGTGCCTCATCTGCCTTTAAAAATTCCCTTCATTCTTCAGGCTCATCTCAAAAGCCATCTTCTCCAAAAAATTTCTATAGATGCCACATACTCAGTGATCCTTCATGGTACTATATTAGTATGTTTCATGTGATCGAGCTTACACTGCTTGGCAACATAGTTATTTACGAGTGTATTATAATAATCATAACAGCCTTGAGAGTGGAGGTTTACTGAATGCTTACTATTATGCTAGGAATTAACAATCACTATTTCTGTTTCACAGAAGAGAGAACTGAGGCTTTGAAAGATAGAGTAATTTCTCCAGGATCAAGTCATATCCAGATCTACCCAATTCCAGAGACTGAGTGAGCTCTTAACCGCTCATTACACAACAACTTCTTACAGGTCACACTGTTTTCCTTACTTTCCACTAAATCAGACTATAGTTAGAAATACCAACCGCTATTACAATTTATTCCAACAGCATATCCAAATACTTTCATTCTAACAGAATATCAAATATTCTCAAAGTTTATACCAACTTATACTGCTAATTAGAAATTTATGATGACACATTTTCATGTGACTTTTAAACTAGTAAACAGTGAACAGGGAAACTAGTAAACAGTAAAGAGTAGGTTTATTTGTTGCAAATCTATGTATCTTCAATCCTTAATATGGGTGTGTATATAATCTGTTTTTTGTCTATTGAAGAAAAACTAGGTATTTCAATCCTTCGGTATCTATCTACATGTGTGTATACGCTCACACACACACATATACACACACATATAAAGCTATCATCTGGGCATGATAAACCACCAAATATGTTTAAGCTCTCAGAAGGTAGTACAGAAGGAAATCTAGACATTTCAAATCTGAAAGGGCAGCAAACCTGATTTTTGGATTGTTGCATCTTGTCTCTGTGTTGATGTGCTTCTCTGTTTGAGGACAGAGCAGGATCCTGCTGAACGGCGCCCACTGGAGTAGGCTACAATACAATAGTTAACATCAATACCCTCTATTTCAGAAGTCTCACTTAAAATCGTTTAGCTGCTTAAGGGAATCAAGGAAAAACTAAAGACACTTAAAGCCTGAAGAGAAGATACCATCCTTGAACTGTGTCATTAAAAATAACAAGCTAACACAAGGGAAACGCAGCTACTCTTTAGAGGGTTTTCCAAATATTTAGATATTTTATCAAGCATTCACTTTTTTACATCAATACAAGACTTTCTAATGCTGTCTTTACTTTTAGGTTACTTTATCGTATCAAAAAAAAAATGAAAGTGTATGTGTACATGTCTCTCAATTTCAAAGCTAATGTATAAACACAATAAATTATTTTAAGAAAATTGAGGAAATGATTTTTTTAAATAAGGTCATGAAATGGCTTACTGTCAATATTCTGGCACAGGAGAGACTTACAAAAATTTTTATTTTTCAAATATATTTCAAAACTTAACATAAAAACTTTAAGCACAGTTTATTCGGGCTGACATCATAGATACCACATACAGTCAAATCACTTTGGATTAAAGAAAAATATAGATTAAACACTTAAATAAGCCATTGTTCAAAAACATGTGAATCTGAGAGTTTGGTAGTTCCAAATACGGATAAAAATTCACTAACAGTGAGCCACAAGTAAAGAAAATCTTGTATGACACTCATACTTATTAAAAAAAAAAAACAAAACTGGTGAGAATAAGTATTTTAAAAGATGCCTCTTCAAAGAAAACATTTAGGGGCACCTGGGTGCCTCATTCGGTTGAGCGGCCAGTTCTGGATTTGGGCCCAGATCATGATCCCAGGGTTGTGGGATTGAGCCCTGCCTCAGGCTCCACACTGTGCATGGAGCCTGCTTGAGACCCGCTCTCTCTCTCTCCCCTTCCATCTGCCCCTCTCCCCATTCGTGCACTCTCTCTTCAAAATAAAAAATAATAATAATAAAATAAAGACAAATAAGTAAAATAAAGAATTTAATGGCAAGTCCCTTTATAAGTGATCACCAATCCTAGTTATAACCAAGATAAATTTTCTTAAGTTATAAAAACTTAGAACAGATTTAAAAACACAAAACACACTCCAATTTTTAAGTATCTATTTCAAGACATAGCCTAAAACTGCTAATATAGCTAGAACTTACAAATTTAAATTACAAATGTTTTGAGAAATGGCTGAAATAAGCAAAATGTATAACAGATCTTTTAAAATAATGGGATATTATGCAAAAAAATATATATTTCATATTAAGAACTAAATCAGGAATGACAGGATGCCTGGGTGGCCCAGGGTTAAGCGTCCGACTCCTCTTCAGGTCATGAACTCGCAGTTTGCGAGTTCAAGCCCCGCGTCAGGCTCTGTGCTGACAGCTTGGAGCCTGGAGCCTGGAGCCTGTTTCGGATTCTGTGTCTCCCTCCCCCCCGCCTCTCTCTCTCTCTGCCCCTCCCCCACTCATGCTCTGTCTTTCTCTCAAAAATAAATAAACATTAAAAAAAAATTTAAAGAACTAAATCAGGAATGAAAAGTGCAAAGTAACTCATTACTTTAAAAAGCAAGGAGTCCAGGGGCTCATGGGTGGCTCAGTCGGTTATGCGTACAGCTCTTGGTTTGGCCTCAAATGGTCATTCTACAGTTTGTGGGTTCAAGCCCCTCATTGGGCTCTGCACTGACAGCCCAGATGCTGCTTGGGATTCTCTCTCTCTCCTCTCTCTGCCCCTCCCCGGCTTGTGCTCTCTCTCTCTCTCTCTCTTTCTCTCTCAGAAAATAAATACATAAACTTTGAAAAAAATAAGTAAATAAAAACAAAAAGTAAGGAGTCCTAATGTGGGCTTTTTGTAAAATTCAAGGAATAATTTTGGTATGGGGCTACTTAAAATGTCCATTAAAATGAATCTTTTTAAAAAAAGGTATTTGTACTCAACTCTTTTCACTGAAAAAACTGTACTGTGGAAAATGAAGTACTACAAATAATCCTTCACTATATAGGAATAAAGTACTCACCAACTGTTTACCAATCCAGTCATATTCATAATCAAACATATATCCTTTTCGATCAAATAAGTCAGTAAAAAGTTTTCTTAGGTAGTCATAATCTGGTTTTTCAAAAAAATCTAGCCTTCTTACATAACGAAGATACGTTGCCATTTCTTCTGGAAAGGAATAAAAATTATTCTGATCACACCTGTCTATGTACTTATTGATAATACAATATCATATCTAAAAGCACAGTGTTATAAAAACACGAAAACAGTAACAACATTCTAACGCAATTTCAAATTTTAGGAATTTAATCAAAATGAAGTTAAAAAGAAGAGAAGGCAAGAAAAACATACAGTCAAAAGAAAAACGAGAGGTTTCATTTAACAAATACATTTGCTTCATTTTATTAGGAAGGGCTAAATTTTTTATCTTACATTGTTAGTTTGAAGAGAAACCTTGTACTAAAGGTTGAATTAAAAATAACGTATCATTATTTTGGGGCGCCTGGGTGGCTCAGTCGGTTAAGCAGCCGACTTCGGCTCAGGTCATGATCTCGCGGTCCGTGAGTTCGAGTCCCGCATCGGGCTCTGTGCTGACAGCTCAGAGCCTGGAGCCTGTTTCAGATTCTGTGTCTCCCTCTCTCTCTGACCCTCCCCCGTTCATGCTCTGTCTCTGTCTCAAAAAAAATAAATGAACGTTAAAAAAAATTTTTTTTCAATAAAATAACGTATCATTATCTAAACACAAGCACATTACTCAGCTAATTTATTTAAAATACTGGTAGGAAAAAATATTATGGAAAAATGTAAGTTCTGAGAAACTGAACATTTAACTTGTCAACTGGATGAAGGGATTCAAAGCAAAGAAAGCCTTGGGCATTTCAGTCATTCAGTTCAAACAATTATATTAAGTAAGCTGAAGAGAAGAGAAGAGAAGAGAAGAGAAGAGAAGAGAAGAGAAGAGAAAAGAAAAGAAAAAAGAAAGGAAAGGAAAGGGAAAGAAAGCAAAAGAAAAGAAACAAAACAAAACGAAAAGAAAAAAGAAAATAGTGGTAGGAATTGGTTTATATATGAAAGTATCTGCACTACCTTGCTGGATTTCTTTTAGTCACATACACTAAACGACCCAGAGAGGATTCAAATTCTGAACTTGGGCTATGTACAGAATTCTAACCAACTGACCTAGCAAAATAAAGCTAAGAGATCTCAGAAATAGAACACAGAAACACAGTTTAATTCTTCTTTGGATTTCTGGTCATCTAACAATTATTTTGGTAATACATAAATCTCTCCATGCCGTGTAATTCCCAAATGTTTTAGAGACATGTATTTGTAAGCCATGAAAGTGAAGAGGTAAAATGGTGAGCAATTAGTAAAACAGGGTTTCACCATCAGGATACAGAAATTCACTGTAGTAACAGATGGAAAGTTACTCCTGGGTGCTTTTCTGATCCAGTGCAGATCCGGTAAGAACAGGATGACGCCCAGCCCAATGGGAGGTGAGAGCGGAACCCAGCAAGGACCGTCCTCACAGGGTGACTCTCAGCATTACCTTCCAGCTAATTACACCAGGTTAACTTACTTTGACACCCCATTTTTTCCTGCGGAAGCCTGTACAGAAATTCCCAATAACACACGGCCAATCTGCTTACGCCTATACTGCTAGGGTCAACCCGTATTTTGTTTTTAACCTACTAGTTCTAGATGTTACAGCAAAGGAGAAAAACACGAAATTAAAGTTAGCTGTCTGAGAACGATATAAGCAAACTTGAGGAAGGGCTACCTGAGATTACGTGGCTGCTACGACTACCACCAGAAGGCCAGCCCTGTGCAGGAGAGCCTGTGAATATGGAAGCGGGCTGTGAACTCAGTCTTTTATCTTCACGTTTGGGTCACATTTTGCTTAATTCATTAGTAACACATTATTCGTATTCCTTGATTGATTCAGGAATCTCAAGTGAATTTCGGTTGGCTTAATCGGAACTGTCAAGAATCTACACGAAAATAAAACTATTTTCACATCCCCATCCCCCCAGGTAACATTAGCCTAAGAGTAGAAAGGTTGGTAAGATTTTAATGTACTTCGAAAACTAAATCACACCCCCCTTTGAGCATGGCACGGAGACTCAAGTGACTAGCCAAGTACGCCAAAACTTTACAGTTGGCATTTCTCAGCAAATATTTTAACTTAGTAAAAGTATGTCAGTGATATTTTGGCTGATACCGGTCAACACTATTAAAAGATGGGACTTTCTTCTATTATTAATACCATCTTAATAAAGCAATTTAAAAACTGACCCTGTGGTCTATGCATCAAATGGTGACATCTTTTAAGTCCTACTGTGAACTCATCTGAGTATGAAGAAAAAGTATTTATAAACTTGAGCAATAAAATTAACCGCTCTGGTTTTCTGCATAGAAGCACATGTGTCAGTGTGGCGTCATTCATTACCTGGAAAATTTTCACACAGCACTTCTATTGGTGTGGCTCGTTTTGTATCTCCAATTTTCTGATACCTCTCTTTTAATGTGTCAGCCTGAAACACAAAGAAAAAAAAAAAATCTTGGCAAGGTGGTAATTTTAAAATTAACCACTTGCAGGACAGAAGCTTAACACAGCACCAATTTATTAAATTCAAAAGGAAACACAAAAACAATTACCTTTAAACCTTGCCAAGGAAGACTGCCCCTCAGAAAATACATGAACATATGACCTAAAGCTTCTAAGTCATCTCTTCTACTTTGTTCTGAAATGTAAGAGAAACATCAATTTCACTTTCTATTCCCAGTTAAGGATGCAAGAATGGAGAACTGATTCTTTTGTTACATACAAATTAATTCCCAGAGTTCAGTATATAAATATAAGAGATCTAGTGCTTTTAAGCAACCAATCACGTCTGGTTAAACAATGTTTTTAACATTACAATTCCTGTGCATCTTTAAAACATGGCCCTACAATTCTTGTTTTCTAAAGACTCTACTGGGCATTCATTTCTCTCCTTAGATATCTATCCCAAGAAGTATATAGCAAGGCAGAAAGGGTTCCATGGTCAAATACAGGGTCACTGTGTATTGTAGGTCTATCCTAAAGACCCAGGATGTAACATATTAAAAGGTGTGGAAAAACCTAAAGATAAAATGTAACCCTGCACTTCCTGAACTTATAGGAGCATAAAACACCCATCCTATACACTCTCCCATTAATATTAAGTGCAATTAGGATTTTGTGCAATATACTTTTTAAAGCACCCGTGTTTGACACATATCAACATTAATAACCCCTCTGCCACCACCAAAAATGTGCTGCTTTGAACAAACTGCCATTTTCAAATTGCTACTGTCGTTTTAGCAACAAAATGTGGTACAGCACATAACTGAGTGACAATTACAGATGAAGATTCAGAACGGTACTTACGATTATCTGCTGAGTGAAATTTTTTGTCACTGAAGTTACATAATGAAGATTTCTTGCTATTTTATTTTTTTTTTAATTTTTTTTTAACGTTTATTTTATTTTTGAGACAGAGAGAGACAGAGCATGAACTGGGGAGGGGCAGAGAGAGAGGGAGACACAGAATCGGAAGCAGGCTCCAGGCTCTGAGCCATCAGCCCAGAGCCTGACGCGGGGCTCGAACTCACGAACCGTGAGATCGTGACCTGAGCTGAAGTCAGACGCTCAACCGACTGAGCCACCCAGGCGCCCCAATTTCTTGCTATTTTAAAAAAACACAGGAGCGCCTGGGTGGCTCAGTCAGTTAAGCATCCGACTGTGGATTTGGGCTCAGGTCATGGATGATCTCCGTTTATGAGTTTGAGCCCTCAGTCTAGCTCTGTGCTCAAAGTTCGGTGCCTGCTTGAGATAATCTCTCCCCCTCTCTCTGCCCCTCCCCTGCTCGTGGTTGCTCTGTCTCTCTCCTTCAAAATAAATAAGCTTTAAAAAAATAATATAAAAACTCTAACAGTAAGAGGCAAAAACGGTAGTTTAATTCTAAAAGGATGTTCATGGGTTAAGATGTTTTATCCAAATGAGTAATCATCATACTATCTAAGCAGTGGTTTTGAAAAAGAAAACTTTTCAAAGCATGACTCTGAACAGGTTATCATTTCTACTATGCAATCCCACTCTATAACTGTCTTCTGTAACACTTCCTACAGTTTGTGTATATATGTTGCGTCACTTTTTAGTCAATATCTATCCTCCCACCAAACAGGAGGTTATAGGATGGCAGATGTCTTTTGGCTCACTGTCCTCAGGACTGTATAATGGCTGCCACAGAGCATACTATTTAGATATAAACAAATGAAAAGGGGCGCCTGGATGGCTCAGTCGGTTAAGCATATGACTTCAGCTCAGGCCATGATCTCGCGGTTCGTGGATCTGAGCCCCGCGTGGGGCTCTGTGCTGTCAGCTCAGAGCCTGGAGCCTGCTTCGGATTCTGTGTCTCCCTCTCTCTCTCTACCCCTCCCCCCCGCCACCTCTCTCTCTCAAAAATAAACCTTAAAAATTTTTAAATATAAAAATGAATATTTGAAAAGACATAATACTAGTTATGTGTCCCTCTCCTAGAAGTAAAGGAAGATATCTAGAAGAATATGCATCAAATCGTTAGCAATCAGGGCTATAAGATTGGAGGATGACACAGGACATTTCACCTTCCATTTTATATACTCAAATTTTGGTATAATGGCTAGTTTTTCTTTTTTGCTGGTATTTTCTATTGTAACAATGTAAGCATAAGCTATTAAAAATAGAAAACTTTCAAAATAAGTAAAAGAGACTTAAGGTCTCTTTGTAGCCTTTAATAAAAGTGGGGATGTGAATAACATGGAAAAAAAAAATATATTTTTTATATACAATTTCACCTTATTAGATCCTGGGAACCTTAAGAATAAAGAGTCATGCAAAGGAAAAAGTTTACTTCTAAAGTCCCAATGAGAATCAGAATCACCTCTGAAACTTTTAAAAACCTCAGGTGAGCAAGGCCTCTCGATGGAGTCTGATTCCTGGGCTAAGACAGGAGCTAGAAGAATATGTGCATTTTGAAAGGACTTAGCAGGTGATTCTGAAATACAGCCAGATTTGATAAGCACTAAAAATGAAACTTCCTTGATTGAAGCATAATCTCCATATAATAAAATGCACCCATTATAAGGATCCATTTAAAAAATGTTAACGACACATACACACACTCAAACACACACACACACACGAGCCACCACAATCAAGAAGTATTTCCAGCACTCTAAGAAGTTCCCTTATGCCCCCCTGCCTGTTACTCTCCCCTTCCCCTGTCTCCAAACCACCACTAACCTGCTTCTGGGAGCCTACACTAAATGTGATTTCTTTATAGAACTTCATATGAACAGCATCATATAGTATGGACCCTTGGGCCCGAATTCTTTCACTCAACATCATGTTTTTATGTTTTGCACGCACTGGTGGTTCATTACTTTTTACTGCTGAGTAATATATCACAATATATGTATATAGTCACCTACCGATGGACCATGAATAACTTCCAGGTGGGGGTTTTGTGAGTAAAGCTTTTATGAACATTCTTGTTTCCACTTCCCTTGTGTAAATTTTTAGGAGGAGGATTATTGCTTCATATGGAAAAGTGTAATTTTCACGTTATGAGACACGAATACACTGTTTCCAAAGGGGTTGTGCCATTTTCTGTTTCCACCAACAACCTAAGAGAATTCCAGTCGTGTAAGTGCCCATCCCACACTTAGCATGGCCACTCTTTTATATTTTAGCCATGCTAGTGGCTGTGAGGGGTTAGCACTCTGTGATTTAATTTGAATTTCACTGGTGACTAATGTTTTTGAACACTGTTTCATGTGTTACTGCTTATTCATACATCTTTTTTTGTGAAGTGAATATTTAAATATTTTACTCACTTTTTTTAATTGTACTGTTTGTCTTGTCAGAAAGTTAAGAGTTGTTTGTGTATTCTGGATACAAGTTGTTCTCATACAACAAGTTTTGCAAACATTTTCTCCCAAATTATAGCTTGCTTTCAAGTTCACACTTTGACAAAGCCCAATTTATCAGGGCTTTTGTGGTTGTGTTTGTTTATGCTTTTAAAAAAAAACTTTAGGGGCGCCTGGGTGGCTCAGTCGGTTGAGCGTCCGACTTCGGCTCAGGTCACGATCTCGCGGTCCGTGAGTTCGAGCCCCGCGTCAGGCTCTGGGCTGATGGCTCAGAGCCTGGAGCCTGCTTCCGATTCTGTGTCTCCCTCTCTCTCTGCCCCTCCCCCGTTCATGCTCTGTCTCTCTCTGTCTCAAAAATAAGTAAATGTTAAAAAAAAAAATTAAAAAAAAAATTTTTAATATTCCTTTATTTTTGAGAGAGACAGACAGTGGGGCTTGAATTCATGAACTGTGAGATTATGACCTGAGCCAAAGTCGGCTGCTTAACCGACTGAGCCACACAGGTGCCTCTTGTTGGAGCTTTTTGTATCCTATCTGAGAGTCTCTGACTAGTCTAAGGTCACAAAGACTTTCTCCTATTTTTTCTTAAAGAAATTTTACAGTTTTGGATCTAAATCTGTGATTCATTTGAAGTCATTTTTCTTCTTTTTGTTCACTGTGGGGTAAAAGGGGTTAAATTCATTTTTTTTTCAATACTGATATCTAGTTATTACCATGCAATTTCTTTACAATACTTTCCTTTCCCCTTGAATTACTTTTGCACCTTCTCAAATATCAACTGACCTCTATGTAGGGGTCCATTTCAGGACTCTGTATTCTGACTCATTTACCTATGTCTGGGCCAATAACACCAAAAAAAAAAAAAAAAAAAAAAGGAAAAAATAATGATAAATGAGGAAACCGTGATGACAAAACAGACTATCAACTGAGAAAACCATCAAAATCAAAAGCTGATTATCTGAAACGTTCAATAAAACTGATCCTATCACTAACCTAAAAGAAAATACAAATTACTAGTATCAGGAGGAACAAAGGGTCATCAGGCCAGACCCTACACACACTAAACAAATGATGAAAGAATATTATGAGCTAACATTATGCCAATAAATTCAACAACTTAGAAGAAATGGACAAGTATCTTAAAAGCTACAAGTTACACAGAAGATGTGAACAGCTCCATACAACTTAGAAGAAATGGACAAGTATTGTAAAAGCTACAAGTTACAAAGAAGATGTGAACGGCTCTATGCCAATTAAAGAAATTTAATTTATAATTTCAAATCTTCCCAAAATATAACCAAAGGTCCAGATGGCATCACTGGTGAATTATATTAAGCAGTTAAGGAATAATACCAACTCTACACAAACTCTTATTTCCTTCATGATATTACCAGTCAAAGGTAATACAAGCAAAGGAAAATACAAGAAATGTTCCTCAACACAGACACAAAATCCTTAAGAAGATAATGCATCATGACTAAGTAGGGTTCATCTTATGAAGTTAAGGTTGGTTTAACATTCAAAACCCAACTGATATAATTCACCTTATTAATAAAAGATACAAATCATAAGATCACCTCAAAAGATAAAGAAAAACTACTTATTAAAACACAACATGCATTTATGATAAGAACACTTGTTAAACAAGAAATAGAAAAAAAACTTCATTCTGACAACGGACTTGCATGAAAAACCTACAACTAACATAATTCTTACATGGGGAAAGGCAACCTTATAATTAGGAACAAAACAAGGATGCTCACTCTCACATTATCTATTCGGTGTTGTACTGGAAGTTCTTGTTGGTACAGAAAAGCTAGAAAAAATATTAAAAGGTATTCAGACTGGATTGAATCTGGATTCAAATCAGATTGGAAATGAAGAAGTAAAACCAGTTTTCTCTGCAGACCATATAATTGTATATGTGGAAAATCCTAAATAATCTACCCCTAAAAAACTCTATCAGAACTAGTGCATGAGTTCTACCAAGGTTACAGGATACAAGGTCAATATATAAAAATCAAATGTATTTCTATGCATGCAATGAGCAACTGGAAAACAAATTTAAAAAGCAATACCATTTTCAGCAGCACCAACAAATGTGAAACATGTAGGGGAAAATTTATCAATACATAGGCAAGACCTGCATATTATATAGCATGCAGTTTAAAAGACCAAATGATCGTAAATACTGACCCCTAGAGTAGTGTGTTCTTTGTTAAGGAGAAGAACTCAATATAAAAAGCACTTCCCTCTAAATTCCATCCAAAGTTGGAAGTTTTAGTTACCAGTGTCAACAAGCCATGATGATTAGATCTTGCCTATATGACTGTCTCAAAGAACAGTATTAGTCTCAAAACCTACACAGTATTTAAAAACTCAAGCCATAAAAACAAGCTAGTAAAATTAACCACTACTGAAACTCAGTCTGAAATGCTCCTTCTCCTCCTAATTCTTTCCTTGTGTTCTTTCATCCACTGACTAGTCAGGAAGTAAATTTCACCACATAGTGAGTAATAAGTCATAGGGAAGGCTTCATCTTGGAAACCCAGTAACTAAAGAATACCTTTTCAGACCTTCAACAGTTCTGTTTCATGGGGGAAAAAAAAAACTCCCAAGGTAATTTGGCCCTTATTATATACACCCTGTTCACATTTTTTAAAGCAAGTAAAAAAAAAAAAGAAACAAGTAAAAGTTTCACTTTATATTTCCTCCTAAACAGTTAAAAATTACTTTTCCCCCAGTACCCCACCAAAAAATAAATAAATAAATAAATACTCTTCTTCCTCAAGATTCATGGAGCTCATTAACGTTTTTGCGAGATTACATAATTACAATGGTTGTACTGTTAAATGAAAATACGAACCTATTCAGGAAAAGAAAAGACACAAATATATAAGACAATGTGCAGTAACAACTCACCAGTCCAGATACCTAATCTAGCAAAAAACAAAGTTTCCTGAGCAACAGGACCCAGCACATGCATGCAATTCCTGAAGAAGTCTTCTTCAAATCCAGTTCTCGTAATTGGATAAAATCCAGTGAGTTTGGCTATCAAAAGAAGCAAATCAAAAGAAGGGAACAGCAAAGTACCACCAGCAATAGGTGCACTACCCATGATAAAAAATACTAGGCTAAAAGACATCTGAATACCAAAAAAAAAAACCCTATTAAAAAATACACTACCCTCAGACTAACTATAAAGCTACAGTCATCAACACAATGCAGTATTTGTGAACAAACAGATCAATGAAGAGAAAAGACAGTCCAAAGACAGACCCACGTAAATACTGTCAACTCATCTTTGACAGTTGAGCAAAGGCAACAGAAGGGAGGAAAGGTTTGTTTTGTTTTGTTTTTTTTTCCCAACAAACAGTACTAGAACAATTGGATATCGATATATAAAAAAAATAAATCTAGCCACAGATCTTACACCCTCCACAAAAGTAACACAACTGGATCAAAGACCTGTCAAATGAAAAGTTATAAAATTCCTAGAATATAATGTAGGAGAAAATCTAGATGACTGTGAGTTTGGAAATGACTCTTTAGATATGAAAGCACAGGCATGTTCATGAAAGAAATAACTGGTGAAGTGGACTTCATTAAAACTAAAACTTCTGCTCTGCTAAAGCCACTTTCAGGAGAATAAAAAGATAAGCTACAGACTGGGAGAAAACATTTGCAAAAGATACGTCTCATAAAGCACTGTTACCCAAAATATACAAAGAATTCTTAAAATCAAAAATAATAAAAACAAACAACCTGATTAAAAATGGGCCAAAGACCTTCAAAAACACCTCACCAAGGAAGATATATCGATGACAAATAAGCACATGAAAAGATGGTACATACACATCATATGTCATCAGGAAACACAAATTAAAACGACAATGAGATAACACTACTTGAAATAATGATTTACAAGAAATATATATTTCGTCACTCAGATAACCAAAATATATTTCTCAGGTATATGTGGTCTTCATCCATAGCTCCTGAAAACACTTCAGAACCAGAAAGGTGAAATGGGTGTCTTATTATTAATGAAGGTAAATTCTGGACCCACCCAAGGTCAGGGGCTGATTGCCAGGAAGGCCATACATGATTATTGAGGTTTGGAACTTTTAGTTGTACCCCCCAACCACCAGGGAGGAGAGGCTGGAGACTGAATCAACCAATGGCCATGGACTTAGTGAATCCTGACTATGTAATGAAGCCCCCATAAAAACCCAGGAGGGCAGCTTTTTGGTCCTTTTGGGAGGGCTTCCACACTTGGGGAACCAGAACACTCCCATGTGCCACCAAGCCAGGCCCCAAGCCCCTTAGGGACAGAAGCTCCTTTGTTTGGGATTTCACTGTCCATAGCTCTTCATCTGACTGTTCATTTGTATCCTTTATCATATCCTACAATAAACTGATAAATGTGAATCTATGAAACCATTCTAGCAAATAAATTGAACTTAAGGAGGAGGTAGCTAGAACCTCTAATCTGTAGCTGATCAGTCAGAAGCACCAGTAATAGCCCAGAGCTTGAAACTGGAGTCCCGAAGAGGGGGAGGGGAGGAGTCTTACAGGACCGAATCCTCAACCTTGGGATCTGATGCTTTCTCCACATAAATAGTGCCAGTATTAAGTTGAATTCTCAGACATGCTACTGGTGGCTGAGAATTGCTTGGTATTGTGGAGGGGAAAAGCCCTTTTCCACATAGGAGCTCATCCCAGGAACCCGTTAGGATGGTGGAAATGTCTAACACTAACAATACCAAGCGCTGGCAAGAATGTGGACCCACAGGAACTCCCATTCATCGGTGGTAGGAGCGCAGAACGGTATGGCCAGTTCGGAAGACAGTGTGGGGGTGCCTTACAACATATTCTCAACATATGATGCAGGACTGAGCTCCTTGGAGTTTATCCAGAGAGTTGAAAGCTTAGGTCCCACAAAAACCTGCACATGGATGTTTACAGCACCTTTACTCATAAATGCCAAACTTACAGGCAACCAAGATATCCTTCAGTATATGAGTGGATAAACTATGGAGGATCCAGACAATGGAATATTATTCAGCACTAAAAGAAAATGAGCTATCAAGCCAGGGAAAAACATGCAGAACCCTTAAAAGCATAGCATATTACTAAGTAAAAGAAGCCAGTCTGAAATGGCTACATATTGCTTAACTCTGACTATATGGTATCTGGAATAGGTAAAACCATGGAGACAATAAATAAAAAGACCAGTGGTTGCCAGGGGTTTGGAGGGAGGGAGGGGTTGGTGGGGAAGGAAAGATATTAGGTATAGAGGATGCCTAGGGAAGTGGAACTCTTCTGTATAATACTATAATGGTAGACACATGTCATTATAAATTTATCCAGGGGCACTTGGGTGGCTTAGTCAGTTGAGCATCCGACTTCAGCTCAGGTCATGATCTCGCGGTTCACGGGTTCAAGCCCTGGGTCGGGCTCTGTGCTGACAGCTCAGAGCCTGGAGCCTGCTTCGGATTCTGTGTCTCCCTCTCTCTCTGCCTCTCCCCTGCTCAGGCTCTGTCTCTGTCTCAAAAATAAATACAAACATTAAAAAAAAAAAATTGTAATTTATCCAAACTCGTAGAACGTACAATACCAAGAGGAAATCCCAAAGTAAACTATGGACTCTGGATGATAAGGATGTGTCAATGCAGGTTCAACAATTATAACAAATGTACCACTCTAGTGGGGAATGTTGATAGTGGGGACAGCACTGCATGTGTGTGGGCAGGAAATATAAGGAATACCTGTGTACCTTCTGCCTAATTTTGGTATGAATCAAAAACTGCTCTTAAAAAAAAAATAATAACTGTTCAAAAAAAGTAACATCTGTTTAAAAAAAAAAAAAACACTACTATTTAAACGCATTTTCTCTACACTTATTTAGTTCAAGGTATACGTCCTAACATTCCTCCACTAAACTTGAGGTCATCACTATATAATAGTAATCATGCAAAAATTATGATGCTGAATCACCCAGAGAATGTAAATTATGCTCATCATGCTTCAGAAAGCAAGGGATTGTGCAATACATTTTTAAACTGTTAAAACATAATTATAAAACGTAAATACATGTTTCTAAACTGCGAAAAAGCTATTTGGGAGGCTAAAAGAGCTGTCTTCAGGAATTTGGGCAATTAACCTAGAAATTAAATGAATCACATCCTAAGATGACAACACAGAAAGAAGGCATTTTTGTAAAACCATAAATTCTGTGATCCCTTCACTCTTATTCAGAGAGCTTACCACATAGTGGCTTGAAATGTTAATTCTTCTACAGAGAACAGATTAACACTTGCAAAGCAACTGAAGTTTATTCCTCAAATCCTAGTCTCTTTATTAATGAATACTCCATAATAATTTTGAAAACAAGACAATTCTAATGCTACCTACTAAAGAGAAATGCAGGGTATTTACTTAATTTCAAATGACTTCCACAAAAGCTGCCTTTTCATGAAGGGAAAAGAGAGTGATCCAAAGGAAGATTATGAAATGAGGTTCAAAGCATTTGACAAAAAAAAAAAAAAAAAAAAGTCTTTGGAAAGATATTAAAAAGGAGACCGTGAGCAGACACAATTTAAAATAACAATTCGACATGAAAATGGTAAAGAAGGCTTCCACAAGAGGCGACCAAAGAAAGTCAGGTCACACACAGCTTTAGTGAGATTGCATCCAAAACAAGGACTTAAGAAGGTATGAGAAGGTACACAAGAAGAATCACTACATCTGTGCCTTCCGAATATTAATCACCCAGTTAAGATCAAAAGATCTATACCACAGGAACAAAGAGGCTAAAATTCCACAATGTGATGTTACACTCTTCTTCCACCTTTTTCCTTTTTAAACCTGGAACAGTGCACTGATCTCCACAAAGGAAAAATACTTATAAATCTGCGCAAATGTTCGTCTGACCAAATTCTCTATTTCGAAATGCTCCTGTGTGTACAAAGTCCTTAAATACACAAGAATAAAGCAATGAATAAGAAGGCTTTAAATGTAATCACCAAAGTCCAGGCAGAGTAGGAAAGACAGCAATTATATATACACAAATTAAAAATCGCCACTAAAAGGTCACATTTTCACCACTTTTTCTTTTTTATCTACTCATGACTCCTCACAAAGCCAAGTGCTCTAAACGCCACACACGACTAAGTCCGTGTTCACTGCCATCTCACTTATAAAATGCTTTAACTCTTCAGCACTTAAACTCACACGACTTTAGCTTACTCTTAATTTCTTAAAAAACAGGAACTCACATAACCTGGCAAACAAATCTTCTCACTATTAACATTGCCCATCTACTTCCAAGTTCTACATCGAGACTGGAAGCAGGGCTTTTACAAATGGGATAAAGTAAGTTTAAGATTAAAGCTTTTGTTCTTTGCAGTACCTGCCCGAGAAATATTTTGTTTATGTTTTCTTCCTGAAAAAGGAGGAAAAAGAGATGACTACAATAGTTAAATGCCATTTCCCAAGCTCTGAAGGCTTCTCCTAACAAGGACAAACATATCAGATTCACTTGGCCATTTCTACAAATAGAAGGCTGTTACATTTACCATTGTTCAGATAAAAAAACATCAGGCCATAAGGAAGTTGTGACTTCATGTCTCACAATAAAATGGTGGTGAACCTTTGTTAGTTGTTATAAAATAGGCTGTTAGCAACTACCACAAAATGAAAATCTCTCACAGACACAGCTCATATACATACAGGTGTGCCTGACTGTAACATCAAACACAATCCTGAAAGTTGTGTATCTCCTCAATCTTATTTTAAATCTATCGTAAAAGTTTGCTATTGAAAGGCAACCCCTCCCCCAAATACCACCTGAATGCAACGTGTGCTTTATAATTTTAGATCCATGAAACTTTTCTTAAAGAAAGACAAATTTACATTTTTCAGGCATTTCAGACACCTGAAGACAAAAAAATACCATGGCTCTCCTATCAGGAGGCTGTCAGGGAAAATTCCAAGTGCTACTTGTTCTGACTGAGAGGAAGAAGCAGGGACATGCAGTAAACAGCAGATAAGTCTGGGAAGAATGGATAGAGAAGAAGCTACGACCACGAGTTGAAGGCTGGGTCAGATGACTCCTAAGGTCTTGTACAAAAAGTAGGTCTTTAGGGTACATGTGGGCAGTGATGCCGGGTAAGTACTGACTGGTTTACGTTTGTCTGTTCTTCCTTGTGAGTGAGATGTCAGCAATGCAATCTAAAAGCAGAGAATTGGGGCACCTGGGTGGCTCAATCGCTTGAGCGACTGACCGGCTCAGGTCATGATCTCATGGTTTGTGAGTTCGAGCCCCTTGTCGGGCTCTGTGCTGACAGTTCGAGCCTGGAGCCTGCTTTGAATTCTGGGTCTCCCTCTCTCTCTGCCCCTCCCCCACTCATGCTCTGTCTCTCTCTGTCTCAGAAATAAATCAACATTTAAAAATAAATAAATAAGTAAAATAAAAGCAGAGAATTAAGTCTCCCTCTGATATGAAAACTGACCATGGTTTGTAAGACTTAAAAATAAACTACCAAAAACATAACCCAGAACTGATTTTTTTAGAAAGGCAAAGAAGTAACTCAATGGGAAAGAATATGACATCAGAAAAAGAACCTCAGCCTCTAACTCACATCATCCAAAAATATATTCTCAATGGTAGAAGAAAACATAAATGTCTGCATCTCACGGGGACAAAGATTTCTTAGGATTCAAACAGTAGCAATCCTAAAACAAAAAACTGGTAAATAACTGACCACACAAATATTCACAACTTGGGCACATCTACTGACACCATTAAGAAAACGAGCAGGCAAGCCACAGACCAGAAGAATCTATTCACAGTACATATATTTGGGAAAGAATGAATATCCAGAATATTACAGAATTCCTACAAATCAACAATAAAATGGCACACATCACAAAAGAAGATAAGCAAATGGCCAACAAGCAAGCACAAGAAACAGTGCTCAGAATCATAAGTCAAGCAAAACAAAATGCCACCACATATCTACTCCAATGGCTAGAAGGAAAAAGAAGGCTAACACCAAAAAGCTGTCAATACTATGAAACAAACAGAACTCTCATTTACTGCTGGTGGAAACAGAAAATGGCATGAATGCTTTGGAGTACTGACTGGCACTTTCCTATGAAGTTAAACAATACCCACCACATGACACAGTAATTCCAACCTTAGTATTTGCCCAAAAGAACTGAAAACATATGTCCACTGAAAGATTTAAAAATTCATAATAGTAAACACCTGCTAATAATCAAAATGTGTATCAACATTAGAATAATTTATGGTATATTAATGCAATGGAATACTACTTAGCCTTAAAAAGAAACAAATTACTGATACTTGAAAAACAAACCCTAACCTTATACTGAGCAAAAGAAGCCAGATAATTCCATATATATGAAGCAACAGAATCAGCAAAATTAATGGATGAAAGGGGCGCATAGTCAGTTGCTCAGTCAGTGACTCTTGATTTCGGCTCAGGTCATGATCTCACAGTTTTGTGAGTTCGAAACCTACATAAGGCGCTCCACTGTCAGTGGGGAGCCTAGTTGGGATTCTCTCCCTCTCACTCTGCCCTTCCCCCACTTGTGCTCTGTCTCTCTCAAAATAAATAAATAAACTAAAAAACTAAAAAAACCAAAACACTAAAACTTAAAAAAAAAAAAAACTATGCTAGATTAATGATAGAAATCACAGCAATGGCTGCTTTGGGAGACGGTGGGGGAAGAGCAAGAATGAAGTCTATGAGATGATGATATGTTCTAAATCTTGACAGAGTTGGGGCTTATGTAGGTGTGTACGTATGTCAAAAACTACAAATCATACACTCAAATGTTATAAACTTAATTCAATGTAAATTCTATTTCAATTTAAGAAATGAACTTTTGGGGGCACTTGGGTGGCTCATAAGCGTCCCACTTCGGCTCAGGTCATGGTCTCACAGTGGGTTTGAGCCCCATGTCAGGCTCTGTGCTGACAGCTCAGCGCCTGGAGCCTGCTCCAGATTCTATGTCTCCCTCTCTCCCTCTTCTCCTCCCCAACTGGTGCTCTCTTGCTCTCTCTCTCTGTACCTCTCAAAAATAAATAAATGTTAAAAAAAATTTTTTTAACGAACTTTTCAGTAAATTAAGTACAAATACTGTTAATTTTGGTAAGCTTGCTTGACATACTGTTATCAGTTACCAATTCTGAAACTAGATTCTGAGGATCGTAGTAGGCTTCCAAAAATGAGTAAAGAGAGAAGTGGTAGCCAGATTTCTCCCTGTCAGCCCAGAAGACAGAAAAATACAGACAAGAGAAGGCAATAACAAATGTGGAAAAGGGGGACACTACTTTGTGGTGTTGGAATGAAATTAAAACTATCAATATAAACTCAAGATTCTTATTAGATAGGCATTAATAGATGCATAGATGCACATACGTGTGCAGGCATATGTGCATGTGTGTATCTGTGCGTACATGTGATTCATGTACACACGTGCATTTCTCAGTTCCGCCACCAACGGGGCCAGCAATAACACAACAGTAGCAATGAGTATACCCAGTGCCCAAATCTTGGTTTCTACCTAACATTACCCAATAAAAGGAGCTCCAGAGCTACTCGGAGAAATGTCTGTTTCTGGGCTAGAGCACAGAAACTACAAGGTAAATCTACAATAACTCATTGCACCAGAAAGTAAAGAAGTTCTCAAAGAGTCGTGAGAACAAGCCACAAAGACAGAGCAGTCAGCCAGATGGAACAACCAGTGGCCAAATGTGGGACAGTATGAGTATCACAATAAATACTGACAGTAAGGTACTATACTGCTGTCAGTACGCTAGGAGTCCATGAGTCCACACTGACATAAGTGAATAAACGGGAAAAGAAGTAAAAGCTTTTGCTTACATTAGATTATCAACCAATGAATGCACAAGGAATGATAAATTAGAAAATCATCAACGGATACTAAATCCAGTGGGTAGAATTTAATGGGAACAACATACTTATATTTACATCATCTCAAAAATCTGCTTACAAATTATTTTTAATTACAAAGGGAAAATAGGAAACTGGTAGGTAGAGGAACTTAGCAGACAGTACCCTAAGCAAGTGACCAAAACTACTTGCAACCAAGTGATATCACATGCCTCCTGACACGATGCACTGACAACCCAGCGCTTGTGTATTTGTGCGACAAATGCATATCCAAATATGGTCATGAAGAAATGATCAAACTCAAATTGAGGACAGCTTATAAAATACCCTGTATGTACTCCACAGAAATATGAAGGCCGTGAACCGCAAAGAAAAGCAAGGGAGTGTTCTAAATAAAAACAGACTAGAGAGATGTGACAAGTAGATGAAATGTGTGGTCCTGAACTGGATTCTGGACAGGGAAAAAAAAAAAAAAGCCTTTAAGAACTCTGTGAGATTGATCTTAGTTTATCCTTTCTATTAATAAGGAACTCCCTTCAAAAAAGTTAAATAATTTGCCCGAAGTCATATAGTTTCTACACTGAAGAAAACCACTAAGGTATGTACTTCTAGCATTAAACGTACTGGGCAGGATGCCATGTCTCCCTGGCTAGCTGTTATCAGAGAGCCACAGTCTCAATCAAGAATCTTCACACACTAAATTCAGCCACAGTTAAGGATTCTCTCATATTCTTTAACAAAAATTATCAAATGCATCAACCTAAAATGTATCAAAGTTGAACATTTCGAGTTGTCATATAAAAAACAGACACAGTAAAATAAGAAATTTGCCGTTCATTTACTCTAGGGCACCTTACTTTAAAAGAGTTTTATTAAATATAAACTCTAGCTAGACGGGATAAATAAAAATTACAACAGAAGCAAGCGTAAGCCCCCCAAAACTGAACCATAATAACAAATAAAAACTCGCACTGTTTGCATAGGCACTGAATTCAAATTCCATACTTACAAAAGGTACACATACCTTTTCCTAAATGTGTGTTTATGCTCATATATCTAGCTGTTCCTGTAAGGCTCTTGTGTTCTCTGTATGGTATGTGTTTCTTTGTCTCTGGATCGATATATTCCTTTGCCAAACCAAAATCTATAATATGAATAACTTGCTGGGTTTTGTTTCCTGGTCGTCCTATTAAGAAGTTCTCAGGTTTTACATCTCTGTATATCAAGTTCTTTGAATGGACATATTCCATGCGAGAAATCTTGATTCACAAAAACAACAACAAAAAGAAAGAATGTTTTATTTTAGGCTTTGACTAGCATAAAAAAGCATGATAGACACAAGATGAAATTCTTAAAATGAAAACAACATAAAAATCAGAAATTGTTTCAACCCATTACAAATAACATGGTATCAGTCTACAGTTTCTCAAATATATATCCAGTTATGCCTAAAAGTCTTTGCTTTCAGTATTACTATGATCACTTATAAATCAAGTATTTGAATTTCATGAATGCCTTTCATATTGGTAAGCCTGATTCAGTCAGCGCTTACAGATGATGCCACCTCAGACAATCAAAAAGCTTTACTAACTCTTGAACTGAGACGTATAAACAGACATATTCATAAAGGTGCAATTTGTTCTTACCAATTATTTCAATCACCAAGCAACTTTTACAGTTATATTAAAGAAACTTAGAGTCTAAACTGTTAAATGAAAACAACACAGTACCCTTTGGGATATCTTTCTTCTTTTTTTATAACTTACTCGTGTCTTTCCTTAGGTATTAAACATTTTAAAAGATCTTGAAACCAGAAAAATCTGGGATACCACTCTAATGATTATACAGTACACGTTCACATAATATAGTATATATTATATACGATATATAGTATATAGTGAATGTATACATACTATATGTGATATTCACATAATATAGTAATATACTACAAACTGTCACAAAATAGGACATCATAAATAAGAAAATAAAATTGCTTCATTTAGTGATAATAATGGTCGACAACACAATGTAAACATATAGCCACTTAGGCCATTTTAGATTGTTAACAAATTCTGGATCACGGTATACAATATTGTATGACCTACACTTTTCATTAATGATATATTACGAGCATTTTCCAGGTTATAAGACATTCTTTTAATACACACTTTTTAATGGCTGGGTACTATTTTATGGCTATGAATAATTTACTCAACTAACCCTATTATTTCTCTCCATTTGGGTTGTTTCCCATTTTATGACAAACATCGTTGCAAAAATAGCTTTAAGTACATATGTGAACAGTACCATAGGATAAATTAATGAGTCAATGGAGGAAAACCATTTTGAGATTTCTGGAACATACTACTGGAGTTGATTTCAAAACTACCTTAAATCATCCTCTTAAGCTGTTTTCCCATAGGCTCCCTGAGATTTCAATAATTTATAAGACTTTCCATTGTTTCTTCTTTTTCTAGGCCATTAGAATTTATGACTAACATTATAAACCCTGTTTCCGAGGGCTCTCTTTTCTAAGCACTCATCAGTGACATGAAAAGAGGGCTGGAAACCATTCTCAAGCTCAGCATTCTGATCTGAAAGCAGTTAACATATTAATTCTTCCACCCAAATAAAATACACTTGGCTCAGTTATTTTAAGTTATTTGCATCCTAAAAAGACAATGGGAGGAAAAGCAGAAACTTCATGAGGTCACGCGTTCTGTAAAGAGAACAGACTTTAAACTTTCAACATAAACGTGGGACCAAACGAACCGCACGGCAGTTCGATCAGCCTCAGAGCCTCCTGCTTGCCTTACCAGCTGGATAGCGATCATGAGAACCGTCTTCAGAGAAAACGTCCTGTCACACAGGTCAAACAAATCTTCCAAACTAGGTCCGAGCAGTTCGAGCACCATGGCGTTGTATTTACCACACGGGCCAAAATAGTAAACTTGAGGTATACCATCTGGGGGGAAAGAAGAAGGATTTTAATTGTTTCCTCATCCTGAATCCCAAACTGCCCTTCCTGGAAAATCAACGAGCAGTTTTAAGCATTCTCTGTGTCTTCAAGAACTGCAGCAACGTGTTCATTTTTTCCATTCGCACACTTAACTCTTCCCGAGCCAATGTTCTCCCTCACTGCACCTTCTCCTGGACGTTCACTGTGTAGCCTGGTTACACCTCTACTGCAGCTCATTACATTACACACAGTGCTCCACTGTGGGTCTCCAACACCGCACCAGACACGGGGGCGGGGCTGCGCGTCTTAGCCTCATGTTTCCAGGGCCTAGAGAAATGCCTGTCACATAGGAAAGATTCAATTTTTATTTTAACACAGAAGAGACTGCTCTCTTTAATAACCCTGAGGCAAGCATCACACTGGGCTCACCCGCCAGGATCCTCAACCTCGGGTGCACCCACCCCAGCTGATTCCCTCCTTGTGAGTGGGGGTGAGACCCCGGATTTCACTCTCATGATCAGGTTATGTTATGTGACAAAGGTGAGGTGATTAAGGTCCCACTAGGGGGACGCACACACACACCCACCCAACTTACAAATTTCCCTTTGCCACTGGGAATCACTATTTTGGTGTAAGCCACTCTTGCCAGAGCCAGTCCCGGATGCATGTGTCAGATCTACCCCTCACATGTTGTAAAAGCAGAAAGCAAGTTCAGAAATAGTCAATGAGAAGCTCACTGAAGTGTATTCCAACTCGAAAATGCTACTTTTATTATGCTCTACGCTGCTTTTATTATGCTGTTAAGAGCCTGGAACCGCAATTAAGACATGAAGAGTTCCCAGCTACTAAGCTTTTAAAATTATTCCTACAATGCCTTTTTTCCCCTCTCTGCCACTGACAGTTGTTAATCTTTATACTCTTAATTTAGCAATCTCTAGTATCTCCTACGCTCTGGCTTGTTGCTTCTGATCTGTAGGAGGCAAGAGAACCAGATCATCAAGCTTGTTAGGACTATATACGGAATGTAAAAATAAACATGTTCTGAAGCTCTTCAATGAAAGGACTGTCAAAGAGCTTTTTGACTTCCTTCTGAGTCATCACCTACACTCCTACTAATTGAAGTTGTTGTGAAATGATCGCTCAATAAGGTAGCAATATATTTTGGTTTATTAAATGACTGATTTATTCAAATGTGTTCAAAGGTTTCCAAGAATAGAAAATCATGTAAGAAATCTCACTGTCTTAATTCAACAAATGCTTACTGAACATCCAATACATCCCTGTGGGACTAGGAGAAACATTAGGGATTAAGAGTGGACAAGACACCATGATCAAGGATAATTTAGCCCAGGGACGCAAGTTGAGGTGAACATTCCAAAATCCACCAACGTAACTCATCAGAGTAACAGAATAAATACGAAAAACCAGTCATCATCTTAATAGAGATGGAGAAAGCATCTGCGAATCTGGAACAGAAGGTAACTTCCTCCACCTGGTAAAGGACATCTAAGAGAAACTCTCAGCTACCATCATATTTAATGGTGAAAGACTGAATGCTTTCCATTTGTGACTGAGAGTAAGACAAAGATGTTCACTTTTACCTCTTGCATTTAACAGTGCAATGAAGTTAAAAAAAAAAAAAAGAGGAAAGAAAGAAAGAACGAAAGGAAGGAAGGAAGGAAGGAAGGACGAACGAACGGAAGGAAGGAAGGAAGAAAGAAAGAAAGAAAAGAAAGAAAGAAAGAAAGAAAGACAGACATTCTAGGAAACAGAGTCTCCTATTTTAAGAAAAAGTGAAATAGGGGCGCCTGGGTGGCTCAGTCAGTTGAGCATGGGACTTCAGCTCAGGTCATGATCTCACAGTCGGTGGGTTTGAGCGCCGCATCAGGCTCTGTGCTGACAGCTCAGAGCCTGGAGATTTCTTCAGATTCCACGTCTCCCTCTCTCTCCCATGTCTCCCCTGCTTGTGTGCGTGCTCTGACTCTCTCTCTCAAAAATAAACATTAAAAAAAAAATTTTTTTTTAAAGAAAGAAAAAGTGAAATAACTACTCATTCCTATTTGTTACCAATAATAAAATTCAACCTTTCACGTAAAAACCGTATTTTGGCTAAATTCATTTCTGCCAGGATGACCTTTGAAAGCTTCCCAATACTAAAAAGAGAAAAACACATGGGGTGCCTGGGTGACTCAGGTAACTCAGTCAGTTAAGCAATGACTCCTGATTTCTGCTCAAGTCACGATCTCCAGGTTCATCACTCACAATGCTGTGGAGCCTGCTTGAGACCCTCTCTTTCCTTCGATAGATAGATAGATAGATAGATAGATAGATAGATAGATATAGATAGATAAAAATTTTATATTACTTAAAAAAATAAAAAGAGAAAAACACAGTACCTTTTTTCTGATGAAACTGTAGTGACAGTAATTATTATGCCCTAATTGTTAGGTAATGAATATGGCGATATTTGAAAATCTGTTTCAGTAAACCAGTATGTTCCCAGTCACCAATGCATGTATTTACAAAATCATGCACAGGCAAATGATCTTGTTATAAAGTACAAGGGATTTTAATGTAAGAAAGAGTAGGAAAAGTTGTTTTGTTTTGTTTTGATGTCTACTAACTCTACACTGCAACTTTAAGAAACTATCACTGGTCAAGTTTTAGTATAGTATCAGAAGGGTATTTATAATTTAAAAGCTAATTAACCGAGATTTACAAAGTTGTGAGTTAAAAACTTGATTGGGGAGAACATGAATTGGGATGTTTTTGGAGGAAAAGTACCCTAACGTTTTCAAAATAAGCAAATGTATGCATACAACTATGTTCAAGCTGCATGGTTGTTAACAGTGTAAAAAAAAAAGCAACTGGGAACCACCTACACATTCATCAACCCCCCGACGAATTAAACCAATTATGTCATACCCATACTGTGGAACATAACACAACCTTTAACTACCTTTAGAGAAAACTGTGAAGGGCAAACTTCTGCTACTGTTACGATTCTAAAGTGATCAATTAATTTTGTTGTTTACAACAGCCATACATTACTTTTAAAATAAAATGTCTTTAATGACTCATTAAACACACATATGCAAACATACTAGAAGGAAAAACCACAAAGCTAACAGCGATTACTGGAAGCACAGTTGATTTCTCCTTCCAGTTTTATATTTTTTTGAACTTTTCCAAACTGTTAAGAAGAACACATGCTATTTTTGCAACCAGGAATAAAATGCTCATGATTTGGATTCCTCTGGGACCGCGAAGAAAAACTTGAATTGTTAAAAGATTTAGGCTACATTTATTTAATCTGCGAACTAACTGTCACTGAGCAGGAAGTAGTTCCCAAAACAGTCTCCCCAACGCTGAAAGTTACATAGGTTTACCCCTACTCTTATCAACCATTAGCTTCATTCTGGAGCTCCTAGAAACAAAGCAAGGGACACCCGTTGGGACTCTGTGGCCCTATAATCTAAGTTTGGCTTCCCCCTGCCTTCCCACCACACCTCACTAACAAAAAGAACCGTTTCGAAGGCTCAGATTTACTCTGCCTCATTTTGAACTCTTCTAAGGCTGCATCTCAAAAATTTCTACTCTAGTTCTGCCATCCAAGCTGCCAACTTCTCTTCTGACCCAACCTTCCAATCTCCTCTTACCAAACTATCTCTATTAAGCATGACACGAAATTTATAATTATTCACACACAATTTCTCCTAGATGAGGAAAAGTGTGCATAAGTAAATCTGCTCTGCTCTGCTTCAGATAAGCCAACTCGGCCGTGGGGAGGAGAATTACTGCATACCAACCATGTACATTCAATCAAGCTATTTACATAAAACACCTTCGTATTTCTATAATAACACCATGACAAAGATCAGTAAAGGGACAAAAATTGCTTCAGGTTTCTCCAAAATTTCCTTTCTTTAATAGTTTCAAAGCGTTTCAAAAGAATGTATCTCTAACTTACCCAAGATGGCTAAATTCCATACACAGTATTACATTTCACTGAGTAAATTAAACAGACACGGAGTCTTCAATTTGAATGAAAATACCTCAGCTTTATCACGTAATATAATTTTACCTTCAAATACGAGTCAGCATAGATGGCGAATAACAAAAGATAATCAACTCTAAATGACTCCTTAAGATACATAAGGTTCTATAAACCAATGAGTGTAGAAACTTCTCAGGTAAGTATTAATAACGTATTTCAACATGAATCTCATGTCACTGAAGGACAAAATCAAAAGTTGTAATTTTTTTTTGTAAATCAACAACATAAAGCAAACACTGTAAAGGTCAAACTAGAATTTCATTTCCCAGGACAAGTCTGGGCAGTTTTCTAACACTGAGCAAACAAATTAAATTGCTAGGAGTTAGGAAACATTGCAAATAACAAACAGGGGCTGGGGAGTACCCTAAGCAAAAATAAAACACCACCACCACAGCCAATATGAGTATGGAAAGCAAGACCACAGGAAAGAGGGTTTCTGGAAGAAAGACAGGTGAAGGAAAAGAGGGCGCAAAAGGAGAGCACACAGGGCAGAAAGAAGGCTTAGCAAGAATAGTGAGAAAGGGGTTAAGTTACTAACCCCTTTATCAAAGTATCAAAGTATCTTGATCAAAGTATCTGGGGACTGAATCGCATGAATGCAATCCAATCGAAGGGCAAGAGCAAGCTTGGTCTTACAACCAGTGAATTTTCAAGTATAAACGTATATGTCACACAATTCTAAAATTATTTCTGAGACTACCATAAAGAGCCAGCTATAAAGGGTCATCCACTGTGAATTTATGAATGTCAGTTCTGATAACTTCCAGTATCACTGATGCTTACTGGCAGCCCTCATTTTTTTTTTTTTTTGAGAATTTTTATTTTTTTATTTTTTTTCCAATATATGAAATTTATTGTCAAATTGGTTTCCATACAACACTCAGTGCTCATCCCAAAAGGTGCCCTCCTCAATACCCATCCCCCACCCTCCCCTCCCTCCCACCCCCCATCAAACCTCAGTTTGTTCTCCGTTTTTAACAGTCTCTTATGCTTTGGCTCTCTTCCACTCTAACCTCTTTTTTTTTTCCTTCCCCTCCCCCATGGGTTTTTGTTAAGTTTCTCAGGATCCACATAAGAGTGAAACCATATGGTATCTGTCTTTCTCTGTATGGCTTATTTCACTTAGCATCACACTCTCCAGTTCCATCCACGTTGCTACAAAAGGCCATATTTCATTCTTTCTGATTGCCACGTAGTATTCCATTGTGTATACACAATGGAATACTACACAGCCCTCATTTTCAAGACAAGTATACTTTTTTTTCTCCAAGAGAATTTGAAGAATGGGCAAGAATACAAAATTCACATATTATTTGAAAATACAATCTCACCCGTAGTTTCCCAAAATTAATTTCATTAAACACTTCATTATTTATAGTTCAGCTATTTCCATGACAAAACAATATTAATTAATTCAAGTCACAACATTAGGAGGTCTAACAAACACTCTTAAAGACTGCGTAGTACTTTGTGCCACACGGTCAAGTACTTCAGTTCCCTCCAGTTGGGTGATAGTGTAGCCTGTCATTAAAAGAAGGAATATCATGATGTTTCTTTCCATTTTCCATTTTCATATTGTTCATCTAGGAAGGATCAGAACAAAAGCATTCAGGCTCTGACTGGGAAATTTCAACCCCACAGAGGTGACTAAGAAAACCTAAAATCTGATTAGAAATACTATAGAGAATTATCACATAGAAAACTTCCTTTTCCAAAGAAGTTTTACTTTAAGGCCTTCTCAACCTTTAAGATAAAGGCTTCTATCTCAAGTCAGTAGCTCTCGACATGTGGTTTGGAGATACGTGGGGGAATGGATGGGTGGTCCACGAAACCCTTTCAGGTCACTGACATCAAAATTATTTTTATAATAATACTAAGATGTCATTTACCTTTTTCACTCTTATTCTCTCACAAGCGAACAGGCTAATTTTGTAGAGACTATACGACATGCGATATGGCAACAGACTGAGTAATGAAGATGACAGGAGAATCTAGCTGTGTGTTCTCATAAGCCAGATATTAAAGAATTGTGCAAATCTGTAAAACAAGGGCACTTTTCTCACAGTTTTTTGATTTGGAAAATATGGTTAGTTGGGATTTTAAAACATTAGTGCCATTTTAAAATGAATTAACATACCAGTGTTTTTATATTTGTTTTAATTTCTCATGTGGTAAATAATAGCTCTAACTCACAACAACTAAAGTTCTCTGGGATCTTCAAGAAGTTTCAATTGTAAAAAAGGATCCTGAGACCCAGAAGTTTGAGAATCGCTGACCCAACTGAACACCAAGCTCTGATCTGAACGGCAGGTGCAATGAGTTCCAGACTTGGCAAAGAGTGGTTCCATTAAATACCACAGCACCCAGCACCCACATTTAGTAATAAAATTCTAGTAATAAACCCCAAATAAAATAAAGCCACCGCACTGTAAAGAGAAAAAAAAAAAATAGTCCTTTCTGTGACAATTCTATTTACAAATTCTGACATTATTCAAAATGTTAAAGAACATTAAAAAAAAAATAACACCTACAAACAAGTATTTTTCATTATATTGAATATTGAATGTTATATGAATAACGAATAAAATCACATCCATTATGTTATATTTTATTATTCATTATTCACTTATCCTCTGGGCCTAAATAATTAAGGAAAAAATAAGATTTCTGTATCATTTTCACCTCCAACCTTCCAGTTTACAAACTTTTTTCTCACCATGTGCTACTTTATATTTAAATCAAAAATAAAAATGAAGGGGCACCTGGGTGGCTCAGTCAGTTAAGCATCTGATGTTGGCTCAGGTCACAATCTCAAGGTTCATGGGTTTGAGCCCCATGCAGGCTCTGTGCTGACAGCTCAGAGCCTGGAGCCTGCTTCGAATTCTGTGTCTCCCTCTCTCTGCCCCTCCCCCCTCACACTCTGTCTCTCTCTCAAACATAAGCAAACATTTAAAAAAAGGAAATAAAAAAATCATCCTATTGTTTTTAATGGCTTTGCATTTTCAATCTTTTACTCTTACGTACAGAAATTTAAAAATGAGGCTGTATCGTAGAAAATTAAACCCATCACCATTTAGTCCTACCCTATTCCAAGGTACGGATTTATTTAAAATTCTTATGTGATTAATTTATCACTAAAAATGCTCTAATTACCACACACCATACAACCATCCTAATACCTGCACCAGGTAAACCAAACTGAAACCACTATCAGTTAACCCTTCTTTCTTACACTGATAATGCATAGCATTCTTTACAAATAGACCTTCTCCATCAACTATAATGACTTTAACACAAAAACTGTGTACGCTTCTATGCAAAGTAGCAATGTACATATGCAGTCATGTACAAATCGGTAAAAGTTCAGCAATGCATAACTTACAGAAATTCCCATACAGAGAAGCCTTTACAGGGAACAGAAGTATTATGTACACTTAAGATGTCTTCTGAAATCAAGCAAGCAGAGACAGAGAAGGGAACTCTCAGAAGCTGCTACGTCGACTGTCCCCTACGTGAGCTGAGATGACGTCTACTCTAACCACTGACCCACCGCTAGAGTGTTCTTCACGATTTTCATTAATACCAAAATACAACAGGCGATGTTCTCATTAGTTTATTCACTTAACTGCCATGGTTTTTTACAATGTTCTCTTTGTTTTCTCAGACACAAGATTACACAGAAAGAGGAACATTTCTTAAATTTCTTGAAAACAGACAAACTCTAAGAATCAGGCTTTTAAAGAATTAAAGGAATTTTAGATATTAACCAATGTATATAGCCAGGTTTCAAGGTGTGACCCTAATACAACTGTTCTTAAAAGTACTATGATCAAATGTCCATACATTATGGAATCACCAACAGTCTTTTAGCTAGCAGACAGACCCTATAAATAGTTTGGAAAAGGATGTGCAAATGGAGGCATCTATACACCAGAGCAAAACACAGAGGGAACATCTAAATCCTGACTTAACAAGGCACAAACAGAGAAGGCACAGGGGTCAGTATAAGGCAGAAAAACAAGCCTTTTAAAGTAACAGCTCTCAGAAGGCAGTATTATGAAGAGGTATAATTTTGAAACAGCCACCGATGCCATTATCAAATTACTGTTTAGAACTACACAGTTCAGGGCACATCAAAAGTCAAGACACTAACTTAGAAACGATGATTTAACATAAGCATAGTCTCAAATAGTATATTTAATATCATTTCTATACTTACAGAGTTGCCAACAACAGTAATTGATAACAGAAAAAAAGATTATTCTACTTCTTTTGGGAAGTAACAGTTTATGACAAAATAAGGTTATTTTACCATTATAAAGGTATCAGTTAATAGAGAAATTCTGAGGAACACATAATTGCAACGTTTCCCCGAACATAGCCCATTAAAACCAACTGACGGGAAGGAAATAACATAAAGAAGCAATACTCAGAATCACTGTTCATCAAAGGAAATCTCTCCATCAATTTCAAAATATACTCCAGGCATTCTCATAAAGTATCAACAATTCAACTGAACTTTTTCTCAAATACATAAAAAAATAAATTATTCAAATGATTAAAAACCTATGCTTCTCTGGAAAGTGATTATTTTTAGATGGCTGAATGGTACAGTTCAGTTAATTAGATAACGATCTGCATATCTCCTTGGTTTACCATTTCCATTCATTTAAAAAATACTTATCATTGATTTTTTTCCTTCTGTTTCTAGATCCCTAAAATGAGGAATTAAAATTACCTAATTAGAGAAAAATTCAAATGAAATAAACTTAAAAAAAATTTTTTGAAACTGTATGGCTATGTTTCTATATCAGAAATGAAACTCAAAATTTAATAACATAACAATCTTTTATAATATTGGAATATCAAACTTTCAACATCAATCATACAAGTTTAAAAAAGCTACAGGAAATTTTGGACATTACATATCGTAACTTCACATCTTATGAGAAAAAACAGTCTTTCTCATTTAAGAATTTATCATTTCAACCATTTACCAAGGACCTACAATTGTCAAGTATTTTGCTCAGTTTCAAGGATAAAAAAGCAAATATAGCATTTCACTGCCCTCAAAGAGTTCATAGGTCAGTGGAAGAGACAGACACAAGCAAATAATCACATCACATAGTACGATACAAAAGTAAAGATATGTTCAAAATAATTTCAGGTCAAAACATAAGCATTTCTGGAGAGAAACCAGTGTCAGAACATGCATTGCAAAAGAGGTGACATTTAGCGAGGGCCTGAAGAAAGAAGGAATTCATTGAGAAAGAAAGACATTCCACAAAGGAGAATACAGGCAGATGAAAATAATAAGATCTATTCAAGGAAGAGTATGTTCAGTGCAACCAAAAAGTGGATTAGTAGAAAAGAGAAAAAAGTTCGGACTTTACACTAAATGATACGACAGAATTCTGTGATCATCCCAAAAGGCTTAAATCAAAGACAACCAACTTTCTCAATTTGAATGGGTGTGCCACTAACGGAACAAGATAATCCAGAAGAGCAAACAGTTCTCTGGAAAGAGAGAAAAATCACTGGAAAAGGAGAAGAGAAGGGAGGGACTGAAAATCTACGTAGAAAAAATATCTCATTCCACTATGGATATACGTGTAAGTAGATTTTAAGTAAGTAGATTTTAAGAATGGAAGCAGGAGATAAAGAATTAGAAGTTATCCTTATTTAGAAAGCAATTTCATCCTTTTCTCCCTCCCTCCTGTTACAAAAACTTCCAGGATCGTAAGGATGAAAGCCACATTCGAAACACAGGAGCAGGAAGCTAACGAGAGTAGATTCCTCACTTTTGGGAAGCTGTATCAACCTCAGAACCGTCTACCTCCAACTCTTTGTTTATTTTCCCTCACAGAACATCCCCTGACTTGTTTAAACTACTGTCGTCATGATTTTTGTTATCGACTGTCAAATTCATTCGTGCCCAATGCAGGGGTCAGCATGGTTTCCTCCCCGTTCCTCTTCTCACGTGACACTCTACCCGAGCGGGAGACCTCATCCATTCCCTTAGCTTTAGAAACCGCCTACGTGCTGATGACTGCTAAATCTCAACCCTCATTTTACCCAATAAATGCTGAGTGTCTGTGACAAAATAAGGCTATTCGACACATTACATTTTCGCTACCGAAGAAAGTGATAATGGTATAAAACAATATTCTAATCCCACGGAAAGCTGAGTAGTAACCTGTCAGCCGTACACACTGCAGTCAAGTGGTACAGTCCCACTGTATGTACAGAACGGATTCAGTGAACAAATAATAGAGAAAAGAGGGATGTTTTCAGGGAAACTAGAGAAAGAGAAAGACTTACCGGAGGCTCAAAATCCAGACAGGCAGAACTAGATACGTTATAGATGTTTTCACATCTCACTAAGTGATTCTGAGTAAATCCACCTTTTGACTTCTGCTTCTACTGTGGTAAGGCACACATAATATAAAATTTGTTCTTTTTAGCCATTTTTAAGTATACGGTTCAGGGCCGTGAGGTAAATATTCACAAGCACTGGTGGAACCACCATCACTGTCCACCTCCAGAACTTTCTCATCACCTCATACTGAAACTCCATACCCATTAAATACTATTTTCCCATTCCCCCATCCCTCAGCCCCTGGCAACCACCATTCTGCTTTCTGTCTCTATGAACCTGACTCTCTAGGTACTTCAAATACGCGAAATCATACAGTATTTGTCCTTTTGTGACGAGCTTACTTTGTTTAGCCTAATGTCCTCAAGGCTCATCTATCTCGTAGCATGTGTCCAAACACACCACATTTCATTCATCCAGTGATGGACTCTTAGGCTGTTTCCGCCCTTTGGCTATCGCGAATAATGCTACGAACGTAGGGGTACAAATCTCTGTTAGCATGCAATCTTTTGCATATATAACAAGAAGGAGAATTGCTGCATCAGATGGGAATTCTATCCTTAATTTTTTTTTGAGGACCAGTCATACTATTTTCCATATCGTCTGCAGCTGTACCATTTTACATTCCCACTGGCAACACATGAAGATTTCATGTTTCCACATTCACACCAACACTTGTTTACCGGTCTTTGGTTTGTTTCTCATTTGTTTGGTAAGAGCCATTCTATGGGTGTGGAGTGGTCTATCTTTGTAGTTTTGATTTACGTTTCCCTAATGATTAGTGACACTGAGCATCTTTTCAGCTGTTTATTGGCCATCTGTGTATCTTTGGAGAAATGTCTACTCAAGCCCTTTGCCCACTTTTGAACTGGATTGTTTGTATTCTTGTGGTCAAGTTTTAGGAGTTCTTTAAACAGTCTGGATATTGAGTTAATAACCTATTTTTAAAGAGAACACTAACAAGCAAGCTACTACTCAAATAAAATACCATGAGGGAGTTAAATTACTTTGAATGGCTCATTTTTGATTAAGAAGAGTCTGAAAAGATAATCAAGTATCAATTCCAAAATCAAACTATTTTAAAATCATGGTTCTCTCCCCAAACAATTAAACTTTTTTTTTTCTACAGAGCTCACATGTGTACTCAAAGATGCTTTTAAAATTCGTGGCTCATAAAATACTACCTAGGAACCAAAATTCACATGATTCACATAAATCGCTCAAGAATATTCCTATTTGGCAGCTTCATGCAATACCACTCAGATTTCAACCTATGTAAATGCTACGCCATGTAGCACAGGGGACACCCTGATATATACAGACTGTCCGGAACATGGTAGCCCCTGCTCACTGTGGAACACTGCAGTCCTTTGGCATTCAAGTGGTAGAGACATAGGTTTCATTTTTTTTTTTTTTTTTTTTCAACGTTTTATTTATTTTTGGGACAGAGAGAGACAGAGCATGAACGGGGGAGGGACAGAGAGAGAGGGAGACACAGAATCGGAAACAGGCTCCAGGCTCTGAGCCATCAGCCCAGAGCCTGACGCGGGGCTCGAACTCACGGACCGTGAGATCGTGACCTGGCTGAAGTCGGACGCCTAACCGACTGCGCCACCCAGGCGCCCCTTATTTTTATTACTACTCTGACATAATTTCTAAAGGTTAAAAAAGGCAAAGAATATAATAATAAAAGGGCGCCTTTGGTATTCAATTCAATGACTCCCTGCACTCTAAAGTGACTTATTCATTCTTACCTAATTAAAGTGTTCAATCCTATTTTTCCAAATGATAGTTTTACTACTTAAGTAATGATAGATCTGTTGTCTTTATTGGCCCAGCCTCCAATCTTCCTTCTGATTAACACCTCAGCTTCGCATTCGGCAACCACCTCACCCCATTCTCAGTCCCTGAGTTTCAGGTAGCTCCTGAAATGAGCATAAGATCTAAGTCTGGGAAATCAAATTCATAGTGATTAGAATGAGGAAAGGCACAGGACACAAAATAAGACAGATTCAGTCCTAAATCTTCTGCTAGAATTCTTAGGAAAGGAATGCTATTATAATTGCTAAGTTAGGCTAATGGTAATCACCTCTGCTATCTCATAAAAAGAGCCAAGCAGAAAATGAAGCTTCCACACACACAAAAAGGCAGAGCACAGACACAAATTCACAAATGTCCCTGATCAAAGTATTTGAAGTCCTGGACACAATAATGTCTTAATATATTGGTCCCTTCCCTGAATTTCCAAGATATGAGCCAATAAAGCCTTTCCCCCCCCTCCAATTCGCTTCTTAGGGCTTTCTATCACACTTGCTAGTCCTAACTAATATGTACAGCTTCACTTAGAATTAGTTTTATCTTCCTATTCTTTAAATCCCTCAGTCATCAGTGAAAATTTTGATAACTCCTGGAGGACTATTTGTATCAGACTTAAAAATGCATTACAAGAAGCCAATAGTGATAAAAACATTAATACAAAATGTCAACTCATCGTCCCCATAATGACTACTCATTTGAAAAGTATGCTCTTAGGAAAAAAGAATGTGCAAAATGAATAATGTGTTAAGAACTGCTCAACTCTATCAACTAAAATGTAAACACGTGCGTACAAAAAGACACATGGGGAAAAAAAATCACATTCTACTAAATCCAGGGCAACAAAATATCCCTACCTGGTAAGAAACCACACGTACAAAAATCATTATAGTTAGCAGAATAGATGTGAACAGAGAAAGTATAGCTGTGAGAAGCTTCTCCATAAAGGAAATGCAACATACTATAGGAAAATTTCTCATTACTTTTTTCCAACAGCAAAAAATAATCCATTCTCACTAATTTTAGACTTTCTATAAAAATACACCTGTATTAATTTCCTACAGCCAATATAATTACTGCATGCTTGTGGCTTAAAAGAGCAATTTATTTGGTCACAGATCTGGAGGCCAGAAATCCGAAATCAGTCTCGCCAGGTTGAATCCAGGTGTTAGCAGGGGCGCATCCCCGCTGGAGGTTCAAGGGAGAATCCTAGAAGGCTGTTCCAGGTTTTCGTGGCTGCCAGAATTCCCTGCTTATGGCTCTATCACTCTAATCTCTGCCTCTGTAGCCACTTAGCCTTTTCCTCTTCTATGTATGTAAAATGTCCCTCTGCCTCTCGTTCACAAGGACATTTATGACTGTGTTCAGGGCCATGGAGATAATCCAGAATAATCTACCCATCACAAGATCCTTAACTTCATCATTCCTGCAGAGGTGAATTTACAGGTTCCAAGGATTATGATATGGATCTCTTCTCTGGGACCATTTTTCAGCCTACCACTATGTGCTAAGCCATTTTAATAAGTGTAATGTCACCAAAAAGGCTAAGGATATTAGCTATACGCAGCTTGTATTCTCAAATTTTTTTCACAATGTTCTCTATTCATATTAGCACCAACACAGTCAGCTCCAAAAATGTCGTAAGTAAAATAAAAAGAGAACATTAACAGTCTAGTAAGGAAGTGTCTCGTAAGCATAGCCTTAAGAAGTGATTCACTTTCACCAAATTTAAAATACTATTCTTTGAAACCAAAGAGTTATTAATCATGACAACTCATTTTATTACAAATTTAAAAATTAATGTAAGACTTTACCTCCAGATCCTAGCTGCTTGTAGAATCTGTATTCCAAATGTAGCTGTGGTGCTCTGGATTTCATGGGCTCCTAATTAAAAAATCAACAAAAATAACAAAAAAAATATTTAAGTTACTAAAAGATCACTAAGTCCCTATTCGAAATGTTCCAAATCTTGGTACCAACTCTTACATACTTGAACATTCTACTAGGCAGCTTTTTCTAAAGTTAGAACCAAATAAAAATGAACTTTGCATTCAATTAAAATCAATTGATGCCATACATGTACATAAGGTTAAGTGGCTATTAGATGAGGCAGTAAGGAAATCTATGTTTGACTCTTTGACCCTAAAGGAAAATAGACTCTGAACATTCACGACTAGGGAAATGGTAGCCCTTACTCTTTCTCCTGTTCCCAGAAATTCACCTCTGAACTGTGTATTTCTCACGTAATGCTTTAGGGTTAAAGGGAACTATAGACAAGTAAGAAAGAACAAGGGTGAAAATATCAAACTTTCCACAGGAGCAACAATATATTTTTTAATTCTTTTAGCTACGGTATAGCTTATAATAAAACACACCATTTGTGAGCATTAGGTCCGAGAGCTTAGTTAACTATACATACTCCTGCAACCACCACCTCAAAAAACCTCTAGAACATTCCCATCATCCCTCCCTCAGACGTAATGACTTTTGGACTTCTGTCACCTTTGGATGAGTTTTGTCTGTTGTTGGATTTGATATAAATGACATTATGTTTTATATGTATCTGGTTTTTTTCACTCAACATAATGTTTTTGAGACTTTACACACAGAGAAACAACGTAAGCAGAAGCAACAGAAATTTTAGACATAAGAAATAAATAATAAAGGTATGAAAACATCTGCAGGACACTACAAAGCAGAGGAACAGGAAATCTGTACCAGACCCAATAGAAAAGTATAACAAAGTAACAAGATTTGAACAAAATCAACAGAATCTCAAAAATATTTTTAAAGCTTCCATAACCGAAATAACAAACTCAGTCTGCCAGCAGATTAATACAACAGAAGAGAGAAGTAGGAAACTCGAAGATACATGGAAAAACATCTACAGAACTAAAACATGATGTAGAATCCATCTATGTAAATCATATGGAATGCAATATGAAAGAAGAAAAATGGAAAATACACACACACACACACACACACACACACACACACACACACCATGAGAGATCTGGACAATACAATGAAAAGGTCTAACAGACATTTGATAAGAGTCTCAGGAGGAAAGAAGAGAGACAAGGGAGCAGAGGCAGTTAAGTGAAGAAACAATTGCTGTGAATCTGCAAGAACTGATGAAACACAACAAACCACAGATTCAGGAGGAATATGGATCCCAAACAGAATAACTAAAAACAAGGCTATCTCAAAACATAGCGTCATGAAAACTATGACCCATGACAAACACTTCAGACCAGGAATGATTAAAATCCCAGGGGAAAAATTATAGTCCTAAAGATCGTCGTAAGAGAAAACCAACAGCTTAGCTGTTGAGAGGCAGGACAGACACGAAAAAGCACAGACACTAAAACTAAAGCGTCCGGAGTCAGAATCCTGAATCCACTAGTTACTAGCTGAGTAGACTTTGGCCAATTACCAACCTTATTGTACTTTTCAGTTTCCTCCTCTATAAAAGAGGAATAAAACTTTATCTTTTTTCATTATACATATACGCATATATTTATTCCTATTTTATATATATATGTATACACATGTATATACATGACTGAAAACAGTGCCCTCCACAAAGTGAGTGCTATCATAACTATAAATTCTTCAGTTAACTGTACAGAAGTATGTAACTATAAAATGTAAAGAAAGATGCCCACGTATGCAATCACCAGTGAAATTAAACACGTAACTTATTCAATCACTCAAACTCCCTTGGGAAAAACAGAAACTCAGATCTAATTTAGGTGAGTCAGTTCAGCTTGATTCCAGTACTTTACCAGCAGTAAAATTTTATTATACCACCATATAACAAAAGTCACCTCATCACACGTTGACATTTTCATGATTCATTAGCAACAGGTTATTATATAAGTGCAAATAACAACATATAAGGGTGCCAGGTGAGGTCAAATTAACAACTCACCCTGAAACTAACTATCCATCTGAACTAGCATAACGTTAAATGAACGTAAAAACCTTTCTAAGAGATAGCAGAGCTGAAGTTATCAGTGACTATGCTCTCTCAACACCACTGTTATCAAAATGCCCCTATTTCTACCAAACTAGAGAAATCAGATAGCATTGAAAGCATCCAAACTTAACATTTTCAAGTGATTACTTTTAAAGCAGCTTCTGAAGAAAACTGGGATCTGTTTTAAAGATACAATATATACAAATAAAACACAGAAGGATATTTTATATACATAAATATTTAATGAAGTAAGTACCAAACTATGGTCCAGTCGTTCATGTGAAACGTTTTCTGTTCTACCAAATAGATTTTTGGATCAAGTGGAGGCGAAGACGATGCTGTGTAGCATATTTCAAAATACGAAAAAAAGAGCCCCCAAAATTGCCAGTTTTACAAAAAAACACTATTATTATATGTAGTGCCGACCACTGTGCTTTAAAAGGGGGCACATCACACCAGAGAATGACTGTCCACAAAAAAAGGAAGGAGGAAAGAAACGAGGGGAGAGTGACACAGCACGAAGATAAACTAAAGAGAGTTGTACACACGCGTGTATACATAAGAAGGCTGGAAGATGACAGACTGATTGTTTACTAAGGCCCCAATGGTGCCAACAGCGTCAACAAGCCCCAAATCTGAACAGAACAGGACCCACGGGTCACCAATTAGTGACCGAAACAGACCAGGAAAGGACAGTCTAGAGCAGTGGCTCCTGCTTTGACACAATGGTTTCCGTGTCTCAGCGCGTCAGGGAGCATCGTTCACAGGCCCCAGGGAGCGGAGCGGCTCACCACAGGCTGCTGCAGCAGTTATCTGGGCGTTGCTACATTCCTATCCTTGCGGGCCACCCCCACTCTCAACACCACACATTGTCTAGATCCTAGACGGGTGGCCTAGAACATGGAAAAAGGAAGAATTCCAAAGAAATGAAAGTCAGCAATGCCCTTTCAAACACTGTCCAGTCCCTGCATCCTGGGCCTCCCTATTCTGATTCATACAGACTAACTCCCCTTGTTCTGATTTCACGCTCAGAAGGGAACCCTGTAATTTTAAGTTGCTTTCTCTGTAGATCAGCCTACAGAAAGCAAACATATCGTTTATACTGAGTTGGGCATTGTGGACATTAATGGCAAGATACCTCGTTTGAAATTAGAAGTTAACGCTTCCAAGTATTTACATCTCTGAAAGCCTGACTGATTGTGTGAACTGAATGATTACTGGGGAATTGAATGATTACTGTGTGAACTGAATGATTACTGTGCATCTACCTTTAATTAACAGGGACAGTCTGAAGAGAGACCCAACCAGATTTGCCATCATAAAGCCAAGGGCCAGACCTTAAACCAAGGTGAACTCATCTAGGTCAAGGCCAGGCCCAAACTACATGTCAGCCAGCCAGCCAGTCTCTCCTGGGGGCTCTAACAACCTACTGTGCATCTTTACTTCCCAGTGAAAATACACAGCATTCGTTACGGTGAAACTTGGTCTACACTCCCTGAGACACTTCACATTGAGTAGTACGGTTTTCTACCTCATCCCCAAAGTTTTTCTGTTTCTCTCTATAGCCTCTTCTTCTAATTCTCTCTCCTGATTTATTAATCTCACATTACCCCAGTAACAGTGGTTATTTTGGCAGAGGCAAGATTGACAATGGCAGGCAGACTGGAAAAACCAAGCCAGGCTTAGCCTCAGGGAAACCTGGCTGGCAAGACAGAGAGAAAAGTGGTGCCTGAACAAAGTTGTGTCTTCTAAAAGTTCCCAGATCTCCAATCTTCCAGAACAGAGCTGCCTTACAGCTGTCAGAGATGGCACACTGAGGACTTGAGAGTGGTTCCATGGGAGTTTGCTTTCCCTGCTAGCTTCCTCACACATCAGTAATTTCTGAACCCCTGAAGGTCAACTAATAGCCACTTTTACCATGTTCAAAATATCAACGGAAAAAGAGATACTGGAAGCTACCTGGAAGGACATTGTCAAATTTTCTTTTATGTTTATTTTTGAGGGGGGGAAAGGCAGCAGGAGAGGGGGACAAGGGACCTGCTTCAGCAGAGAGGGACCTCTCTCTCAGCAGAGAGCCCAATGCAGGGCTCGAACTCACGACCTGAGCCCAAGTTGGATGCTTAACCGACTGAAGCACCCAGGCACCCCAGGAAAGAGGGTAATCCAGAATACTAAGGACACATTTGTCCAAATACTTAAATCATTAAGAGAAATTTTGCTTTCTAGTTTTTCTCTAATTAAAAACGCCAACAGGCCAGTTTCTTTAAATTACAAATTGTGCCAAAACTCAAATATTAAATTCTATGATATCAAAGTAAAGGGATTGAGTTTTCACGGCATGGAAAATACAGACATTTTACACATTATCATATACTTGAGAGGCATGTGGATGCTAGGAGCTTAATCACACACACAAAAAACCAGTTATGCATATCATTTTCCCAATAAACACTCAAGTTATAAATGATATGAAACCAAAAAAGTAATTAAAATGTAAACTAATCATCAAAGAAAAACAGGAAAATAATTAAGGGAAAAAAAAGAAACACAAACTTACCAGTTTAATTGCCACATATTCATTTGTATATAAATTTTTCCCTTGAAAAAGAAAGAAGAAAGGTCAGATTGTATCAATAACTGATTTTAAAAGGTACATTATGTAAAACTCTACTCTGGGTGAAAAAAGAAAGCACTAATACATTTAAATGAAGCAAAGGTTTTTGCTCCAGAGATCGAAGCAATGACAAGGAAATCTTAAATTGATCCACCCAAGGACATATTTAGCATTTCACCTGGATTCAGAGTAGAAAGTGATACTTAAATAAGGTAGCCCACTTACAAAAATAAGAAGATTCTTATTTTGATGCAATATTGCACACAACTCAGAAAGTAAATCAATAGTCAAACACATGCTGAAAATACATTTAAAAACCAGAACTCCTATATGAAAACAGGAATACAAAATTCCTTTCCCAATCACTGCCTCATTTTAAATCCTTCATTATTAAAAATAAATAAATAAATAAATAAATCCTTCATTATTATGGTATGTAATCTCATTAGAGCTCATATGTCATCTACTAAATATATTATACACACAGGAAACTCTGGAATATATTAAAAATGAAATAAAGTAAGAAACATATTATTTAATAATTGGCTCTGACAAACTAGCTAATGACTTTGAGGGGGAAATGGGTTTATTAGCACCCTACCTTATACCCATATTAAATGCTGAACATTTAAAAACTTAGATATAAACCATAAAACAAGAAAAAATGCTTACCACCCAATATATGAAAGTCTTTATGGGCATTTTAAAAGGTGGGAAAAGGTAAAAAGAAGATTTTATACAGACTAGAAACCATAAAATATATTAAGCGTCTCTATCTGTATATTGAAAAACATTTACCATATACAAAGAATAGGTAACTGACAAACCAAAATAAAAACTCAGTATCTATAACATGTAAAGAATTCAAACGAACTACAGTAATCTTTGGCATTGCCAATGGAAAATAATCTAGAAAATTCCATTGGGTCAGTCAGCATCTGTAGCCCAAGTGAAGTAGTACAGAAAAATTTAGAAGCAATAAGTATACAAGAACAATCTAATACCTAAATTAAAGTGTTTCTTCACAAGCACAGGAAAAAGAACAAAAACAGCATGTGATTTCTGAATTTCCAGTATTTTTTCAATAGGCATTCATTATTTTTATAATGAGAAAAACAGAAAAACGATAAGTGTTTTTGTTTTGTTTTTTTAACTGTGACAGTAACTGGCCCTGGTCACACTGGCTGCTGAACACAGAATGAGCAACTTTGACACATGGGATTTTCTACCATAATACCCCTAACTTCCTTTTCTACAGCAGCTAATGAACAGCAGTAAAACTTGTAGGCAAAATTTCAGTCCCTGATAGGTCGCCGCCATTACACAGTAGTGTCTGTTCATCCAAATACCGTACTCCTTTTTTGAATCTCGTCCCTACTTTATAAAAATGAATGAGGAAAAAAGAGAGATTAAAAAAAAAACAAGCATTCATACTAACACTTAATAGATAGGTCTCATAACCCATGACAGTTGGCACAGAGATGGAACTCAACAGGAGTGCCAAATGTGGTGAATGTTTAGCAATATAAATATATTACAAATACAAATATATTTGTATATATTGTATATATAAAAACGTATTATAAGTTATAAATATATTTATTATATTATATATATTTGTATGTATTTAAATATACATAATCTATATATTAAATAGCTCATGAATATAAATTGCCAATCCCGTAAATATGAAACCAATCATACCAGAAACCTATCACATTTTTAGTCAATTAGTTCAACATTTAGATGTGCCTTCATGTATACTTTCAAGAATATACTATACATGAAATTTCAGGCATCCACTAGTAGGCAAAGAGTGAATAATTTAATGATATGGTGAGGAACTTTATCTTGAGGAACTGTGTCTCACAAAGGAATAATGCCATTTTGAGTTCAAAGACAGAATTTGTATTTCCTCAAGACATTATTATCTTTTCCTAACTATATGATGTTTAGTCACAGGTACACAGGGAAAATTATTCACAGGACAAGAAGTTATATATAGATTCCACAGAACCAAAATATACCAATTCATCTAAAAGTACTGCTTTTATTGGCATTTACATTCAAATGTCTTTTAGGTCATGGTACAAAGCACTTAATCCTTAAAGCATGATCCTTTTTTTGAACATTACAGATTTTGTTGAACTTCGAGGATTATATTTTTAGACATGAACAATGGTTAAACAATACATTTTTGTTACATCCCCATCACCTAACATAGGCATAGGCTCACACACTTGGCTTCTAATCAGTGTTTGTTGTTTCGGGCATGAACAAATGACCTGCTTGTAGGTATGTGTTTGTGTGTATTACATGTGTGACAGGGAGGGAATGTATGTATAAGGGGAATCCAGTTACGACAAGGCGCCAAGCAAAGTGGTTCCAATTAACTGATGTTTTAATCCAATTTCAAAGGTCACTTCCAGGAGAGCTTTCTGCTCTACTGAACTTGAAAAGATGGTTTTACCAATTTTGAGTATTTGGGTGGTAATTATCATAGAAAACCCTGTTCTACAAAAACTACGTATCTGTTTATAGCAGGAACTATTAGTTACCCACCAGTATCCATGCCCTCCATTCTATAATAATAGAACCAGTCCATTTTAAAATGGCTGTCCAGCTAGAGATTACATTTCCAGCCTCTCTTTCAGCCTGGTGTGACCATGTGATTAAGTTCTGGGTATGAGGGGACATAGGTCTGTCACTCCTCACTTCCAAAAATGAGTGTTTTTGACATTCTGATCCTTCTTCTTCCTCTTGCTAGCTGGCTGGCTGGCAGATGACAAAGACAGGAGCAATCACCTTGCACACAGAGACTGAATCCATATACTGAGGGCGCAGAGGCGCCCTGACCGCCATGATGCCGTTTCGGCTTCCAAATCTCTGATCAAGCAGACCCCACAAAGCCTGGGCCCTGGCCTGAATAAGGCTGGCAAGTTTCCTTCCTTGCTGACCCACAGTGAGAACATGGTGGCCGAAGTGGATGAGGTGAAGTCCACGATCAAATTCCACATGAAGTTGCTTTGCCTGGCAGTGGCCATTGGCCACGTGAACATGACAGATGATGAGCTTGTACACAACATCCACTTAACTGTCAATTTCCTGGTGTCATTGCTAAAGAAGAATTGGCAGATTGTCCAGCTTTATACGTCAAGAGCACCATGGGCAAGCCCCAATGCCTGTACTAAGGTGCAGCTTAATAAACCCTAGTGCTACCATTAAAAAAAAAAAAAAAGCCCCAAGGGCTCTCCCTCTGGTGTTACGTGAAACAAAAACCAAAAACCAAAAGCAAAAAAACCTATTTTGCTTAACACTCTATATTCTAGGATCTCTTAGAGTATCACCGTCTGTTACTGATTAGTACATTTTTCAATTAAGTTTTATAATACACTACAGTTAGTAACAGTAAAAAATCAGTAAGCATAAAAAAATGATGAATGCACTCAAATCTGCATATTTGATATAGAATGTAGGGCCTGCAAAATTTTCAAAACAACTCTTAAATAAAAACCAACAAGAACTGTGAACTATACATAAAAAAGAAGACAAAAATAAGAAAAGTTATTGAAACTCCTGTCATATACCTAATGATGTCAAAAACTAGAGCCGCTTATTTCACACTCACATGGTATCTCATCCAGCAATTTATAGCACCCTTTTTTGTGTTCTTTTAGGTGACAGTCAGTCAGTTGCAACCTCAAGAGGGGACATAGCAGAGGCTCAGGAAAACAAAGTTTATTATGCTCACAGGTCCTAGAGGAGAAGGATCCTATTTTGGTCAAGTGGTGGAAGACAGAAACAAGGGAGGAGAAACTCAGGCCAAAGCCTTTATTGGAGTTTCTACAGAAAGCCAAGGCAAGGCAGGGCAAACAGTTTAGGATTAAGTAGTCTGAGTAATTCTGGTGGTCTTTGGGCTATAGGAGGGGTCTCTTGTTGTCTTGTACCTCGTCATGGGATGATTAATGAAGTAGAAGCCAGCCTGCTGGAATATACAGGCCAGGCAAAGGAGGTATGGCTCCAGATTGGTTACTCTGCAGATCAGAGGCATGCTCCCAGCTGAATCCTTTGCTGTCTCTAAGAATTGGCTAGCCCCAGCGGGAGTAGTCTCTCTCCAGTCAGAAAGATTTTTTTTTTAAGAGGTCAAAATATAATACACAAAAAAACAAATAAATACAATAAAACACTATATTTTAGCTAGCTATGTTTGTTCTCATTCAGTACCTATCAAAAACATTTCCAGGGGCGCCTGGGTGGCTCAGTCAGTTGAGCATCCAACTTTGGCTCAGGTCATGGTCTCGCGGTTCGTGGGTTTGAGCCCCGCGTCGGGCTCTTTGCTGACAGCTCAGAGCCTGGAGCCTGCTTCGGATTCTGTGTCTCCCTCTCTCTCTGCCCCTCCCCTGCTCGCTCTCTCTCTCTCTCTCTCTCTCTCTCAAAAAAAAAAAAAACAAAACAAAACAAAAAAAAAAACGCCTTAAAATTTTTAAAAAGAAACTTTCTAGGGGTTTTTGATGATTGTCTAAGCTAGAAACGGATCAGAAACGCACAGAATGCAAGCCTTACCACCATACATATAAAGATAAAACAAAAACACATTGAACATTTCACTTACAAATAAAAATGTACTCTCAATTACTTAAATTTGATTTTAGATTATTTGCAATGTTTACCTATTTTTTTTTTTAAATCTCAAGGCCAAAGTTTTATGCCACTTTTTTTTTTTTTTAAATCATTACTTGTATGAGTAGTTTCAACAGTGCTTAATACTGTCTCCTCCTGGGGCATTTAAAAATGGCTGGGGGGGGGGGGGGGGCGCGCCTGGGTGGCTCAGTCAGTTAAGCGGCCGACTTCGGCTCAGGTCATGACCTCACAGTCCATGAGTTCAAGCCCCGTGTCGGGCTCTGTGCTGACAGCTCAGAGCCTGGAGCTTGTTTCAGATTCTGTGTCTCCCTCTCTCTGACCCTCCCCCGTTCATGCTCTGTCTCTCTCTGTCTCAAAAATAAGTAAACGTTTAAAAAAAAAAAAAATTTTTAAATGGCTGGGGGAAGGCATTTGGGGTTGTGCATGGAGTTACAACTTTTATTTAGTGCCCAAGAAGTCGGAAGTTGTAAACAACATGAATATCTGGGAAAGTCCTCTCTGAAAAAAGAACTGCCTAGCCTAAAGTGCCAACAGCATCTGTGTTGAAAATTCCTTACCTATAACACGTATACCTTATATTCTTTCTCACCCAACACTAATCACAAAAATTTTAGTGCCAGGAATCAAATACACAAGATGTGTCTTTAATGTAGTTTTAAAGCAAGCACTTTAAGAATCCAAACCAGGTTTCAACATCAGCATGTTTATCCAGGTATACAAACCATGTTTCAACAACTGTTTTTATAGAAAGAAATTATTTGGGGCCTTTAAAAAAGGAGTAAAATGCCACTTTATTTAGTGTCCTGTCAGTAAGAAGGAATAAAATTAATAAATTAGCTAAGTATAGGTGTTATCTATTTTATAAATATGCATAAAACACAAAAATAGAGTATAGAGAACACATTTAAATAAATCAATTTATACAAATATACAACAAATAACCCTAGACAGATACAGAGATTCAGATAGATAAGTAGATGACAAATGGATGGATGGATGGACAGACTAATCATCTTATTCCTGTTTCCAATTATTCACACACCACAAAGGGGTATTTTACTGGTTTTTCACTATGCAGCATATATAGTTTCAATATAAGGTACACATAGTTTCTCATATTACCCCAGTTAAAAGGGCCAGCTAGAATTGTTCTGTGTGTTTATACACACACAGACGTGCATACATACACACAGATGTGTTCGTAAACATATACGTATTTATTTTGAAATAAATTATATGCAATCACTTTTAAATAAAAATGGCCAAAGCACTATAGTAATAACAGTCAGATCCCAAAGAGAGATAGGGTACACACATACATATAAAATAATGTGCACCTGTAAAACTACTTCATATATATATATATATATATATATATATATACACTACAATAGGCCATATTTTTTATTTTAAAACAGAACAAGTATTTTAATATCTTTTAAGCATGCAGGTCAATGCTTTCCTAAAATATGCAGGTATACTGATGGTCCTTTTACATGATCGTCTGAATTTTATCTTCACAACCAACTAAGAAGGAGCAATAATTCCATTTTTTTAAGTTTCTTTATTTATTTTTGAGAGAGAGAGAGTACATGTATGTGCATGCTCGAGCGGGGGAGGGGCACAGAGAGAGGGAGAGAGAGAGAATCCCAAGCAGGCTCCTTGCTGTCAGCATAAAGTCGGATGCAAGCTCAATCTTACAAACCATGAGATCATGACGTAAGCAGAAATCAAGAGTGGCATGCTTAAGTGATGAAGCCACACAGGTGCCCCTTTTTGTTTAAGTTTATTTATTTATGTTTGGGGGGGTGGGCAGAGAGAGGAGGAGAGAATCCCAAGCAGGAAGAATTCCATTTTCAAGTTGAGGAATTTGAGGCCTCAAGTGGTTAAATGACTTATGTTTTCCATAATAGCAAGAACAATTTTTCTATTTTTCCAGTATTATCAGTGCCTAGTCATGCTTCATACATGATGGACAGGCAACACGCTTTGAATAGATGGATAAATGGAGCTCAGAGTTAGTAAGTAAATAACCTAGATTTTCTAATTCCAAAATCAGAAACAGTCAAGAATTTTAAAATATCTAGCTCAATCTCCTAAAAAGTAAACTGTGAAACATTCACCCTTCCAAACATTTGAGTCCCTACTAAAATGCAAGAGTCTGCCAAACACGTCAATCACAGCTATTTACAAAGTATGTCATTGGCTTTTACTGGCTTGCTTCATTCAAAGATTTAATGTGCCTTAACAACACAAAGTAGTATTAAAATGAAGGGTGACCTACAAATTCAGGTGTTTTACAAGATGAAGAGAACTAATCGAATAGATAAACACACAATTGGATTTATTTCTTCTAAGTGGGATTGCATCTAAGGAAAATTGTGAAGCCAAGTTTTTCCTTTTTCCGTCTCAAGTTTGCATTCTCAGTGGTCCACTGACCACAGCCTCAGGGTACCTCAATATTGACGCCCATATAACCATGCTACCCTCTTCTTATTTCTCTTCACTCAAGAAAGCCACATCTCTACTGTTGTAGGAGTTAAAAACCTAGATTTTAGTCCCAACTATGTCATTAAATTGCTGTGTAACATCTGGCAGATAACTTTCCCTCACCGAGTTTCAATTGCCTTTAATGTAGAGTTAGGAGATTTAATTAGACCAATGTTTACCAAACCTGCCTGATTAGAAAAAATAAACTGAATCAGCACCTTGTGTGCCTTATTAAGAATATAGATTTCTTCGTGCCACTCTAGATATATGTAAATTTCACTGTTTTGGGGGTTTTTTGGCAGTTTCAGTATATTACCTTGACTTTAAGCCATACATATCCTCCTGAAGTGATCAGTTAACTAAATGTTTTCAAATCTGAAAAAGTAGCCTAAACATCATTCTTAAAAATACACAGCAAATGGCACCTTATGGGGTGTTTTTTATCAGCTTGTCGGGGCTTGAAATTTACTTTCTTTTTACTCATATTCCAGATGGGTGATCTCAAGTAAATACACATTCTTATAGTAGGGAATTCCTTACAAACAAAAATACAAGTACATAAGAAATTTCCAATATTTATGTTCTTTAAAATTACCACAGGTAAACAACTAAACAGTAACTAGACGATTTTCATTAGAAAGTACTTTTAGCTTTTAAAAAAACGCTTCAAACATAATGGAATAAACAAAATAGTCTTACCTAATCGTAATTCTCCAAAATTGCCACATCCAATTTTTTTTCCAACTCTAAAGTTAGGTCCAACCATTAAAACTCCAGAAGATGAAGACCCAGTTCCTCGAGTATTGTGTCCCGACCGACCACTAGGTCGTGCCATTCTATCATCTGATTTGTCCTTGTCTTTCTTTTTATTATCCATATCAAGTTTGCGGTACTCCACTTTGAATTCTTTAATCAAGACAAGCACACTGAAATAGGGTATTGTGAGAATAGGTACATCACTAGGTTAACTGTACCAGGTGGGTAATTGTTAACATTCAAATTGCAGTAGGTAGTCTGTTAACTGGCGCGTGTTCATCCCATTCGTAAAATTTTTCTCAGTTGTCCTTTCAGCAAAACATGTCTTCCAAATTATCCTTTCAACGATGTAAGCTGATATTGATAGAGAGCTAAAATATTAAGAAAGAAAAATTGGTCAACTTAGAGAATTAAAAGAATGTGTTCTGGGGAAATTAATAACATTAAGTTTAGGCAATGGATTATTGCAATTTATGGATTCCCACTTAAATCAAACCACAGGAGACTTAAAGTGGCCATTACTATCTGTCCTATAATACCAAAGAGATCACAAAACCAAAGAAAAAGTATTAAAAATTAAAAATGTAATAAAAATGTACTATTTCATAAGCTAATATAATACATTCACTAACTTAAGACCTCCCAACTTAAAATCATTTCAATTCTTACCAGCAAGGCAATATAAGATTTTCCATTTAAAAGCAGAAAAAGAGAATACATTTTGCAAATGAGTGAAAGACTTTACTTAAAATGTCCTTCCACATGTCCATACACAATAATTCTCAAGTTCTTTCTGAATACACATTCTCATTTGATCTTCATTATTTCAAATATTTATTACCCCATTACCTATATACAGAAATGTACTTCAGAAGTGGTAGTACAAAGAATATTCTTGCCACCCATCACAGGAAACAATTTTATTTTAAGATTTTATTTTTAAGTAATCTATACACCCAAAGTGGTGCTCGAACTCACAACCCTGAGATCAAGAGTCACAAGTCCACTCACTGCAGGAGCAATTGCTCACCCTCAGGAAACAATTAATTCTTATGGAACATTTGAACTAGACTTTAAAATATAAATGTAATTTCACAAGATTAAGAAATACTGGCAGGAATCAACCTCATGAAGTAGAGAAGAGTGATATGTTTTCTAATTTTCTAATATATACATGAAAACAGTAAAGGTCAAAAAAAAAAAAGTTTTTGGAGGAGGCTTCCCCATTCATCTCCCCTAGGAATTTCACCCATCTAACATGCCTCAATTCTGCAAGCGTAAGCAATCCTCCTACTTTTGTTTGACCAATTTGAGTGGATTCCTACTCTGCAACTAAAGAAGCTTTGACGTCAAAACATAAGGAAACCAGGAGGAATATCAATATCATGTCTTATTCCTATTTCTGAAACTGAGTACATAATGCAATCATAACAGAAATTGAAACAAACAGTATTTTCTGATCAATTTCCAACAATCCCTCAAATATGCAACTAGTTCTAACACCCAATGTGTTTATACATTTTCTTATTATATTTGCCATACTGACAGTTTGCAGATAAAACTGTAAGCCTCTGTTTGGTATATGTAAAACCAAATAAGTTCTACACATACCGTTTACTCTGTTTCCAAATATAATAGAATAACTGATACTGAAACTATGTCCTACTGTAAATAACTGTAAAAGTGGATAAAACTTAGGAAACTTCTTTTTCAGGCACTGGATAATAGGCACTGTGGTCTGTGATATCTGAGAAGAAGGAAATGCATAACGTCAGTCCCACCTTTACCCAAGCTCTCTAGCCAGAAATAATTTTGTGACTACAGCACGAACAGGTGAAACACAGATAGTACAAAGCGATCACAGATCAGAGTCACTGCTGAAGCAAGTGAAATTTGCAGGACATGGTAAACAAAGTGAGGCAGTGGTACAGTGCTGGGGGGTAGGTAGTGGTAGGGCAAAAAACTAGACTACACATATGGGTGGCGATATTCTGGAATATCTAGTAGATCATGGCTACTATGGGGTTAAATGAATAATGGACATACTAAAGGCTGCACAGTGCTGGGAGAGCTTTAAGTTCCTATGTAGTCATGATGGAGAAATCTCAGTAATGTCCCAGGAACTGAGCTGACCCACCACAAAGGCCAGGTCTTAAGAGTAAGGTCCATACCTTAGAATCAAAACTACCCTAGACTGGCCCAACTAAAGCCTAAAACCAAGCCTAGATAGGATTAAGAATAATCCAATTAAATTAACTCCATTCCAGAAACTCAACAAACTTAAAGAGACGAAAGACCCGGACTCTTAACAAAGTTGAAATCAAATGTCTAGCACACAGTTAAAAATTACCAGAGATGCAAATAAACAGATTTCCTGCACAGTCAGGAAACCAAGCTGTCAAAGGAATGAGACTCCAAGATGACTGATACTGAAATTAGAAAAGAGGTCTTCAAAACTACTAAATAGCCATTAAAGTTCTATTACATTAAAAAAAAAAAAAAAAAAAAAAAAAAAAAAAAGAGAGAGAATGGGGCAGAAAAAAAAAAAATTTTAATAAATAATGGTTGAAATTGTCCCAAGTTCCATGAAAAACATTAACCTACAAATTGAGGAAATGTGGAAATTTCAAAAGGTATCAAGAGCACTAGAAATCAGAAATGCATGGTATTCATTTCCTTAAAAAATACTATTTGAAGCACAAATAATTTTTCAGGGTCATTTATAACAAAAATGGAAGTAAAATATATGGAAACACATATTGGGGGATGGTATATGAAATTACATTATTTTCAGATTGTTATATTGGTGAAGAATAATGTGGTTCAATATTAAGTAGCTACATATATATATATGTATAAAGAACACATATACATATAACATATATATATGTATTTTAACACTTAGACCACATATAAAAATAAATTACAATATTGGTGAGGAATAATGTGGTTCAATATTAAGTAGATATGTATTCTAACACTTAGACCACATATAAAAATAAATTACAATAGGAATAGCCAGAAAGCTAAGACAAAATATAAAAATAGTAAACAACATTTCATTAAAACAAAAGAGAAACAAGATAGAGGACAAATTAACAGCAAGACGCTAGACTTACAAATATACATAAAATGAAAATGGACCATTTTCTCAAAAGTCAAAAATAGTCAGACAATATAAAAAAGCAACAGCCAACTCTATGCATCTCTAAAAACAACTTCAAATACAAAGACACAAAGAAACTGAAAGTAAAAGAAGAGAGAAAGATATACTATGCAAACAGCAAGTATAAGAAAGCTTGAGAGGCTATATAATATTATCATACAAAGTAAATATCAAAACAAAAGAATATCTCCAAAGACGTAGAAGTCCATTTCATAATACAAAAATATTAAACAGAATGACATAAAAGTCATAAATATGTATGAGCAAATTAAACTAAAAACTAAAATTAACAAAACTAAAACTAAAAAAACTAAAGGGAAAAGACAATGATAGTTGAAAATGTTAACAATGTAGTTTCAGTAAATGATGAAGCAGAAGACAAAAATATTAGGATGTATACTGATAGAGTAGATCAAAATATTACCATCAATGACCCTGTACTATTTACAAAATACAACATCCAAAAACTGCAGAATACTATTTCCTTTAAACATTCACCAAGAAAGATCATATGCAGTACCATAATTTAAGTGTCATATAACTAAAATATTATAGAGCATATTCTCTCATCAAAACAGAATTAGGGCACCTGGGTGGCTCAGGCAGTTGAACATCCAACTCTTGGTTTTGGCTCAGGTCGTGATCTCACAGTTCGTGGGATGAAGCCCCAGGTCAAGCTCTGTGCTGACAGTGCAGGCTCTGACAGAGCAGAGCCTGTTTGGATATTCATTTTCATTCTCTCTCTCTCTCTCTCTCTCTCTCTCTCTCTCTGTCTCCCTGCCCCTCTCCCACTTGTGTTCTCTCTCTCTCTCTCTCAAAATAAATAAATAAACATTTAAAAAAAAACAGAAGTAAATAAGGAGTCAAAAACTATATATCTAGAAAATCCACAAATACTTGAAAACTAAATACACTTAAATAATTCATAAGGTGAAAAACAAGTCACATGAGAAATCAGAAAAAAACTAAATGTAATAATGAAACATTAAATTTTATAAGCTGCAAATAGATCAATGCTTAGAACAAAATTAGAAGCTTTAAATGCCTACATTAGAAAAGAAGTTTTTAGGCAGTGATCTAGGTTTTCTTCTTAAAAAGCTAGAGAAGAGCAAAATAGAAATACTTGAACAAGTACTTTAATAGAGCTATTGTTAATATCCCATGGACGTGTACGTAAATATAGTTTCAATGAATGAACACAGGAATTCTCAGCAGATAAATGACAAAATATCAAACAAAAAAATGCAAACTCAAAGACTCATATCTGAAATGAAAAACTAACTTCAATGGATGTACTTAAGAGTAAATTGCATAAAGCAGAACCAAGTGTCAATGAACCTGAAAGGAGATCCAAAGAAATTATCCAGGGAGCAAAATCAATAAAATAGAAAATAAATAATAGAGAAAGTAAATAAAGCCAAAAAATTCATTCTCTGAAAATGGTCAATAAAAGTGACCTAGAAAATTTCCTCCTAGAAAAAAGGACCAAAAATAAAAAGAGAAAATCCACAAAAAACAAAAAACAAGAATGAAAGAAGGAATATCACTGAAGAACTTATAGATTTCAAAAGGATAAAGGATAATTATGAGCGACTTTATGCCAATTAATTTGGTAAGTCAAATAAAATGGACAAATTTCTTGAAAAATCCAACATATGGTTACAAGATGAAACAGAAAATATCAACAGCTCTGTATATATATTTTTTTAATGTTTATTTATTTTTGACAGAGAGAGAGAGAGACACAGAGCATGAGTGGGGGAGGGGCAGAGAGAGAGGGAGACACAGACTCCTAAGCAGGCTCCAAGCTCTGAGCTGTCAGCACAGAGCCAGACGCGGGGCTCGAACTCACAGACCACGAGATCATGGCCTGAGCGGAAGTCGGATGCTCAACTGCCTGAGCCACCCAGGCGCCCCAAGCTCTGTATATATTTTAAATTTTTAATTTTTTTAGAAAAACCTCTCAGATATTCGAGTGATGATTCTAGTTATATGAAGTTCTAGAATCGGCAAAAATGAGTTGTGGTGACAGAAATCACATCAGTGTTGCCTAGGGTGTTAGGAAGTCTGGTTGAAAAGTAACATGAGGGAACCTTTTGGGGAAAGGAAATGTACACCGTAACTGAGAGGATTACAAAGGTGAATACATTTGTATTCAAAGGAGTATTCAAAGGAGTTTACATTTGTAAACTCATCAAACTATACTTAAAACCTCTGCATCATATTATATGTCAGGAACACTTCAAAGTATGACTTTTATTTATTTTTTAAATGTGACTTTGAGAAATAACCCACATCCAAAACAATTAATGCGTTAGCTGAAAGTATGTTTTCTCCCTACTATAACATTATCATAAAAGTTATCTTAAAATGTTTTTTTTAAAGCTAAGGAACATATCAGTATTTTATTTTAGAAGTTTTAAAGGGCCCTTCTATACTTCTATTACTTCTAGAAGTAATTTTCCTCTTATAATTTTTCATGTTATTTTCAATACATGTAGCTTTTTGTTTATATTTAATCAAACACCCAAAACACATTCAATGTATAACAGGAATTCAAATAATAAAGTAAAAATACCCCTTGGGATACCCATACCCCTTGTCCTTCGTCTCCTTTACCTACCCAGAAGTAATAACCATTAATTACCTTCAGTTTGGTATGTACGCTTTTTTTGTAATGCCTTTTTTATAATACATGCATAGCCTCACAAAATGCACTATTTCTCGGTCTGCTGTTTGTTTTACAGAAGTCCTTGTGAAACCTCTAAAGAACCAAACCTGCCTGCATTTGAAAGTGTTTCATACATTAAAGGGCTATTAATGCCCTTTCTCCTTCGTACCCCTCTACCAGACATGGACCAGGGAGGAGCAAACCAGCATAATGAATGGGGGGAACAGAGAGTCATGAGACAAACCCAAATCCCTTCCCCAAAGTTCTGGAGCCAAGGGCCAAACCTGAAAGAGGGACGTGGGGAGACAGTGGTAGAAATAAGCAACCTATCAGCTTAAAATTGAACTTCAAAATTGCAACAGGTACTTTTAATACCTGAAAATAAGTCCACTGCTAAACGTGAACTTATTCTTATAAACATGTGACAAGGAAGCAATAGAAACTCACTGAGACGCCATCTATGAGTGGCAAAGGGGGAATAATCGAAGTAGATATATGATAATACTGGTTAGTGAGAAATGAAGCTGTTTCCTGTTTTACTCCATCCAGGTCACCACACTCAGGAAACTTCATAAACCTGTAATAATAGATTTCTTAGTCTTTAAAATATTTTTAACAAATTAGATTTTTTGTTAGAATATTCTCTTACTAAGGATCTCAAACAGTGCTAGTACTCTCCCCTATTATAGCAACTGTCTAATAGTGTTAGAATTGCCTACAACTGTAGCTATTCGCTAGAGCCACAAATTCCAGCCTGCGGACTAAATGTAGCCTGCTGCTTGTTTTGAACAGCCTGCAGACTCAGAATGGTCTTTACATTTTTCCATGGCTGGGGGAAAAAATTAAAAGAGTGATCATATTTTGTGACACATGAAAATTATATGACATTCAAACTGTATTGTTCACAAATAAATTGTGTTACGGATGAATCCACGTTTCTTTGTTTACATATCTCCACGGCTGCTTCATGCTACAAGAGCTGAGTAGTTACGAGAGACCATATGTGGCACTCTTACCCTTTCCCACTGCTGCACAACGCAGCACAAACCACAAACTGCTGGGACTGTCACGCTTCTAAAGCACAGTGGAGTGAGGACTGTGTATTTCAAATGAGACGGCAAAGCAATGTGTTTATTTTAGCACTCTACTGGAGAATACGGTACACTTGGGCGTGATCAAAACTACTAGCTTTCTACTGCACTATAACAAATTACCAAAAACTCAATGGCTTACAGCAATACACACTTATTAGTTCACAGTTTCTGTGGATCACAAGTCTGGGCACAGCTCAACCGAGTCATTTGCTCAGGGTTTCACAGGCTTCATTCAAGGTATCAGCTAGGCTGCATTTGTATCTGGAGGCTGACGTAGGAAAGATTTCTCTTCCAAACCCCTACAGATTACGGGCAGAATTCACATCCTTGCCATGGATAAGTAAGGGCCCGTGCTTTTTGCTGGCTCCCAGATGGAGGATACCCTCAGGTCCTACACAGTATACCTACAGGTGCCAGAAGCTATCTACAGTTCATTGCCACATGGGTTTCTCCAACATAGCCACTTACTTCTTTGAGTCTCCAAAAAGAATCTCGAGCTCCAATTTTCTATGTAAGGTCAAATAACCTTCCCTCATACCTAAGTCCCAATCTTTGTACCCTGCTCCAATATGCCAGTTCTCCCAGGTCTTGGGAATCCTTGCTATATCCTTCTAGACCTCTTTGATGCTACCTGCCTACGGAGGATTAGAAAAAAGAAGTCTTGGAACACCAACTAGTTGTGAAGGCTTGGGCAAGGCTTCATCTATGCTTCTCTTATTAACTATAAAATTGAATTACACCAGGAGACTTCTAAGGATACTCTTACATTATGTGCAATATTTTAACTGCCTGTTGAATTTGATGACAAGTACTCTTATATGTAACTTTGTGATCTCTGAACCTAGCACACCACTGGGCATGTAGGACAGTCAAGAGATAGTGCATATTAATAAATGAATTCTTCCCGTCTCTAAACATTTCCAGGTTTCAGTTGCACGATTCCAACTTAGAGCCCTCCCAGTTACATATCAGCAGGCTCCCTAACATCAGGCTCTTCGTTCATCTGAAACACCTCAGTGAACCTCATTCTCGTATGCCAGTCAGTGTGCTACCAGAGCTCCCAAGGATCTCCTGGATGAGAGGGCACTCCCTCGCCTGAAGTACTCTGTTAACACTGTCTGCGTTTCTGCTTTCCATACTGACTCATCCTAGCACCAGAGACAAATCGGTTCTGAAAAGTGAAGATATTTTTTCAGCTATAACACCAGTAGACCATGAGTCACAAATCCAAATGTCCAAATGAGTAAGGCAGATCATATACATGGGTGAATCAAGCAGAGAATAAGACAAGAAGAAATACTGGGGACTAGAGCAAACTGGAAAGCATATCCCCATTCCAAAGGGGCAGCTATTACTCAGCTGTAAACAACTGCTGCCATTCAGGAAGCTAGATGTTCCAATTTTTCCAGAAAACCCAGAAGCCAATATTTTTATGTAAAATTTCTATCGTTGCTATTTGCTGAGCACTTACTATGCTAAGTACTTTAAATAGATGAGCCCATCAATTCTCAAAACTGTAAGTAGGATTACAATGAACCCCTACTTTTACCAAGAAGGAAACAAACATGTAAAGAAATCGCACCACCATGACCAGCATCAACAAGTCTGTATGTGCGTGGTATAGCTAGAACATGATGAACAAAAAGTAGAATTCCTGAGTTCATGTTATTATCCACTTTACCTCCTAGTGTATAGCCGGTACCTTTCTATCTGGATCTGCAGCATGGGACTGCTCCCTTTTGCCAGCCTATATTCTCAGTATCTACAGCACCTCAATGTTGCCAGATCATAACCTGAACCAACCTGGGGTAGAGGAGGGAACTCACCATTCAACAAGCCCCGCAAAACTCACCATTCAACAAGCCACAGAAGACAACAGGTGAGGGAGCCTGGGTGGCTCAGTCTATGACCCTGATTAAACAACCCTGTACAAAGGAATTTTCTTTTCCCCTTTTATAACTTACTGACAGGTTGTGTTTTTTTTTTAATGTTTATTCATTTATTTTGAGAGAGAGCACACGTGAGCAAGGGAAGGGCACAGGGAAGGGCAGAGAGAGAGAGAGAGAGAGAGAAAGAAAGAGAATCCCCAGCAGGCTCCGCACTCGCCAGTGCAAAGCCTAACTCAGGGCTCGATCCCATGAACCATAAGATCATGACTTCAGCCAAAATCAAGAGTCAGACGCTTAACCGACTGAGCCACCGAGGCACCTCGATTGACAGGTTTTTAATTTTTCCTCAAGAAAAAAAAGTGGTATTGAAAAATTCAAATATTAGAATATGAGGCAAGAGACTAATACATCTTTGCTTTTAGCAAATATAGTCATTAACTTAATAAAAATGTTAATTCTACCGTGAATAAATACATAACTCATCCTAAAATAACTAAAAAATTGTCAAAACTTGATAAGAATATTTCAAGTTATTGAAAAGTAAAGTATTAAGTGCTTCTACAAATCATAGTTTTTGTTCTGTTTTGGTTTGGTTTATTTTGAATGACAACAGAGTCCACCAACACTGGAAACAGTTGTAGAATTCCTAACCTGGACTCCAGGGACCTCCTGAGCATGAAGACAGAATCCACAGTTTGCAACAGATCATCAGAACATTATATGATCCTAAAAAAGTTAAGAACCACTGAAAAGTGTATTGTTATTTTCTCACTAAATTACTTTATAGGTACATTTTCAGGAACAATCTATCCTAAAAACCAGATAACACCTGTACTTTATTAAAAAGCCAACCTTGTTATCGAACTGAGGGCAGTTTTCAATAAACACACCACAAAACAACTGAGAAAAATTTCAAGTGAGGAAATCAAGCGAAAAGTTAAGTCACGTTAGAAACAGAACTATGTGAGGTGCCTGGGTGGCTCAGTCAGTTGAGCGTCCAACTCTTGACTGCAGCTCAGGTCAAGATTCTGGGGTCGTGGGATAGAGCCCTGCGTCAGGTTCTGTACTGAATGTGGAAACTGCTTAAGATATTCTCTCTCTCTCTCTCTCTCTCTCTCTCTCTCTCTTTCTCTCTCTCTCTCTCTCCCCCCCAGCCCCTCTCCCCTGCTCATGCTCTCTCTAAAACTTAAAAAAATAATAATAAAGAAAGAAATTTAAAGCAAAAGAAACAGAACTATGTAATACTAAATACAAAACGGATACCATGCAGTTCACTACCCATACTTAACAAATTTATTTTTTTGATTTCTGATGTCTAATTGTCACGCAAAAACAAATATAAGCAGATACAAGATTCAGAGAGTCCATTAAAGCTACCCCAGTTGCTAAAGCCCACACATAATCCTGGTAGAGTATTATACCTATAGATGCAGTTGATAGCAATAAGAGAACATTTCTCTCCGCAGTTTTAAGTTCAAAAACTACAAGGAAGAGAATGGAAAAATACAGCGTGAAAACTTCAAAATGAGGCATCCAGAGATAACAAAACTACTGAGAGAAGAAAGTTTCATACAAATATGGCTGGCATATGCTTCCTTTTAACACGAATTAAATAATGATCTATATGGCTTAAGGATGTTTTAACTTTTATAAGAGATACTACCCCTTTAACTGAAACCCTAAACCTTCTACAACCAAAATGAATAGACCCGGATCTAGTTAATGTGCTTAAAACTACATGAATGTGCACAAATACTAACAAAATATTTCCAAATTATGTTTGACTCTATCATTATTCTGGGCATACTGACTTCAATATCTATATTTAAAAGACAGAATTTATTAAAGTGATGTATCTTTAAATTATCCTCAAGAGGAGATAAATAAGCTTCATCAACTGCCTTGCTTTTCATAAGCAATTACAATTTTGATGTAGTAACATCCACTAATAAAGATAAAAAAGAGCTGCTAAATACAAAAAACATTAGACATAATCTGATTAGATGAACAGAAATGTAGGCCACTGGCATACTTCTCATTTGATGATCGCTGATGAATCTTCAAAACAGAAAACAGAAAATCAGATTCTCTCATCTTCATGGCCCAATAATTTAATGTTATGGAGCCAACTGACCTTCTCTTAGATTGCAACTAGATGAAACAGGGTAGTCTGAGAACTTATCAGTATAGTATCTTCTACCTCATAAAAAACCACCCAGAGCCAGCTAAGGCTTTCAAATATTAATGAGCAACTCTAAATCTTTTTAAATGCTGATTAATACTCCACCTACTTGCCCAAATATTGCTGCAGTACATACAGACTGTTTCGTGAATCTGTAATATCAAGCATGAACATTTCCTACGGTTATCTTTTCATGCTGAACACGTTAATCAAGGTCTTTTGCAAACACAAAATTAGACGTGACAGAAATTTTAAGATTAACTTTTTGGGGTGCCTGGGTGGCTCAGTCGGTTACGCATCTGACTTTGGCTCAGGTCATGATCTCAAGGTTTGTGGGTTCGAGCCCACGTCGGGCTCTGTGCTGACAGCACACAGCCTGGAACCTGCTTCGGATTCTGTGTCTCCCTACCTCTCTCTGCTTCTCCCCTGCCTGTGCACTGTCTCCCTGTCTCTCAAAAATAAACAAACATTTTTAAAAACTGAATAAATAAATAAAAAACAAAAATAAAATTAACTTTTTTTCACATGTTGCTTGTCAGAGCATCGACTTCTCACTGCTTTGTTACCTTAAATGAAAAAGTCCACGTTTAGTATATGAAATAACCCATTCAGTGTTTCAAATGCTTTATTCAGTCTCTAAAAATTACATTACAATACATGTCTCCAGGCTTCTCCGAAATTTAAATGAAGAAAGATATCTGTGATATGACGGCTCGCTGTTATATCACATGCTTCTATTAGCAGCAAATGTCCCAGTTACTGGTTTCTGGCATGAGCTCAACGGTGGTTGTCTAAGAAAAGACTAAACACTTATTTTTAAAAGCTAAATCGTTAACTGTAATGTCAAAAATGGAGATTAATTTCTCTAATTGCATACTACAGAAACTTATTTTGTCTCACGGATATTTAGTAACTTTCATCTACAACACTTAACATTTTTTAAACCTGATTTCAGTGATGCCCCTTGTATATGCCTATCAAGATCCAGGATATTCTAGTCTTTAAAAACAGCCATCAGTTCCATTAGAGCAGTGTTCTCCAAACTGCAGATCATGACCCTAAATTAGCAGGTTGTTAAACTAATATAATAAGTCTCAAGCAGCACTTGTTGAAATGAAATAGTATTAATTAGAAAAGAAAATGGAGTACACATATGTCATGAAGAATAGTTTAGTTCAATGAGATTTTGTTTTCGTTCTTTATATCAATGCATATGTATCACTGGGTCACAATGTAAAATATATTTTTATAGGTTGTGACAAATATATTTCTATGAGTTGTGGTCAAAAAGTATTCCTAAGTTTGAAAGAGATAGCCTAGGAGTATCAAAACATACTATATTATAACCAGTTATAACTGAGTCAATTTTTTTTTAAATGTTTATTTATTTCTGAGACAGAGAAAGACAGAGCATGAATGGGGAGGGGCAGAGAGAGAGGGAGACACAGAATCCGAAGCAGGCTCCAGGCTCTGAGCCATCAGCACAGAGCCCGACGCACAAACCGTGAGATCATGACCCGAGCCGAAGTCGGTCGCTTAACCGACTGAGCCACCCAGGGGCCCCTAACTGAGTCAATTTTTAAAGAGAAAAATTTATTGAAGTCTCAATTTTCTTAATGTACATAAATATTACTGAATATCTAAGTTAATTTTTTTAATTTTTTTTTAATGTTAATTCATTCTTTAGAGAGAGAGACACACACACAGACAGGGGTGAGTCAGAGGGACTGAGACCCAGGGAGACACAGAATGGGAAGCAGGCTCCAGGCTCTGAGCTGTCAGCACAGAGCCCCACGCGGGGCTGAAATTCACGAACTGTGCGATCACGACCTGAGCCGAAGTTGGACGTTTAACTGACTAAGCCACCTAGGCGCCCCTAATTAAGTTAATTTTCTAACTATCCAGGTCTGACCACTTTCTAGTAACTAGGATATGACTATTTCATAGGTCCTCAAAGTATCTTTTATTCCTCCTCTTTGCAGTTTCACAGGTGAATTTATACTCTCACTGGTAAATACCCCTTATCACAGCTAGATTCTCAATAGTTGGAACAGGAGGGAATGTTTCATTTGAGAACGTCCAGCACCCCAAACATTTATTATATACACAGCCAGAGAAGCATACATCACCCTCATCTCCTGATCCTTTAAAAGCATGATGGGAATGAAAAATCAAGTAGAGGTCTTATCAAATTTGTATTAATGGAATATTCACCATATCAATGTCGATGAGGAGGTCATCTCATCGTCTATAAACGTAAACATGGCTGAAAACCCCAAACACAGGAATGGTATTAAACTCCAAGCCATCGGGGCACCTGGGTGGCTCGGTCGGTTAAGCGTCCAACTTCAGCTCAGGTCACGATCTCGCGGTCCGTGGGTTCGAGCCCCGCGTCGGGCTCTGGGCTGATGGTTCAGAGCCTGGAGCCTGCTTCCCATTCTGTGTCTCCCTCTCTCTCTGCCCCTCCCCCGTTCATGCTCTGTCTCTCTCTGTCCCAAAAATAAATAAAAAACGTTGAAAAAAAAAAATTTAAAGATGCCTTATTTAATACATGTTATTAAGTCATTAACATTGAACTCAGAGCCAACAGCACTAAAACTCATACCTCCATGAAGCCCATGTAACATACTTTTCTCCATAAAGCATACGACAACCTTTTGGAGTTCAGGAACACCAGAGAGTACTTCGGTGCTACACTGGGGGCCATTTTAAGCAGCAAAATCCAAAGGCCTCAAAAATGCACCAAAAAGCAAAAGAAGGTAGAACATCACCTTGTTCAATTTTAGGTGGGAACATGCACATCAGGTACTTTGAATTTTTTGCCACTCCGCGCATGTGAATATCCGTGAATGCCTGGAAAAGCACCAAGAATGTGGATTTGAGGGTTACAAATAAATGTTAGCAAGGAGAGAAAACTGCAAATATAGAATCTGTTAATCATGAGGATCAGCCCTAACTGATGAGGAGAATATTCTCTTTAAATACATTCCCATCTAATGAGTAAGAAATGACAGAATTCCAATACCATCATTATGCAACTCCTAATGAACTAATGGAAGTAGGAAAGTACCAACTGCTGCTAACTTCACAAAAAGAAAGACAACCTTTGAGCTTCCTGATGGAAGAAGAGAACTGATGAAACCTCTCCACCTTACAACCAATTTAAAGGAAAGACAAGATGCAATGTTTTTACTATTCAACTTTGAGACAACCCGTTTTTTAATCTGATGTCCTCAACGGAAGGAGATTTTATGCAACTCAGTCTCCCCATTGTCTAATATAACACATAATACAGAGCAGACATTTGTTAAAGGCCTATTGCAGAAATGAGTGAATGAATGAATGAATGAACGAACGAACAGAGAAACTACCTCTTGCAAGGTCAGGAATGTTAATTTCTAAGATCATATCTTTTTCAAGGAGAGACGGAAAGAAAAAGGTATGGACAGGCAGGCAATTTATAGCTCTAAGAGGTACTACAAGGAGAGTAACACCTCACAAATCAAAGGTCATTTATACTGTGATTTCAACTCTCCAAAACAGAGCTATGAACCAGAGGAAAAAAATTTACTTAAAGGAGGTCACAAAATGTGTACTCTGCTCATTAAACAAAAGGAGCCCCTAAACTATATTTTACCTTAATTTTAAAATAATCCTGATCAGTTTATTATTAGAAATCAAACATAAAAGGAAAAATTGAAGTGACTAGTCAAAACATGACAGAGAACCAAGAAGACAACTTTATACACCTCAATAGATTCACAGTCTATGCATAACAGCACACTAAATGATGTGCAAAATGAGAACCCTGACTCAGCAAGATCTGAGTATGTTTAGAAAACACTGAGAAGTGTACTTGAAAAGGTTACCGCTTGAAAAAATACTAAAAGAAAACATTTTAGTATAAATTCAATCTTCTAATTGGTCTAACAGGCCAGTGACTAATAATGCCAGATAAATGAGAAAGTACTTCAGAAAAGTCAGTAGCTGTTTCATATGTAGTTCTCATAATGAAATTATATTTTTCTTCCTGACTATAGCGCCAATTTCCTAATTTAGAAAAATATAATTACAAGTAACAGCCTCATGTAGGCAAAGGTCACAAAATTAAAAGGTTCATTCAAGGGAATCAACGTTTGAGAATTTTATTTCGGAAGCTAATAGTGTCAATTTTCATCATAGCAAGAACTTGACGTTGTAACTTACAGTAAATCATGAACAACCAAGTCAACTTCTACACAATTTTAGAATGAAACATGCAACAAGTGATAGAAAATCTTAAACTACCACTTCTCCAGACTAAGGATTTGTTTCGGCCCAGACCAAACCAAGAGAATCCTTCTCAAAATTAAGGGCAAAAGCCTGAAGAGAGAGACACAGAATTTAAAGACACTTAGGCCCCAATAGGAACACTAGGGTTAAGGTCTAGTGTTTCTTACGGAGATCGGGGCTCTCTTACCTGAGCAAGAAAGAAAAGTTCCAAAACATAATGAAGACTGCATGCCCTAGAAACTGAACCCCCCCCACCCCAATCACTATCTATCTGATAGGTTTACAGCAATAAAAATATCACGTTCAAAACTATGTTATTGTCATGATGTTCTGGTATGCAACCAAGTTCACAAGCTAATTACTAAAAAATAATTCAATATGGCAATTTTAAATTTTAGGAATTGCTTATTACTAGACCTCGTCTATATTCTGGTGGGAATGCAAAAGGGCATACAGCTGCTTAGGAAAATTGGGGCAGTTTCTAATACACTTACACACACACACACTTCACTTATGACCCAACAATTCCAACCCTAGAAATTTACCAAATGACATGAAAACTTAAATTCACCAAAACGAAAAAAAAAAAAAAAAAAAAAACTGCACACGGGTGTTTGGGGCAGCTTTATTCCTAACTGCCAAAATCGGGAAACTTAACGCTTCGCACAGTGAATGGATAAACATGCTGAGGTACATCCACATGAGGGAATACTGACCAGCAGCAAAAAGAAATGACACAGGCTTCACCACGGATGAATCTCAAATACACCATACGAAGTGGAAGAAGCTAGCTTCAAAAGGCTACGTACCACAGGCCATTCTGACAAAGTCAAAATTAAAGACACCAAGAAGAGACCAGGGATTGCTAGTGGCTGGGAGTGGGGAAAGGAGTTGACTACAAGTGGGGCAGCAGGAGGGAATATTTTGGACTAATGGAATTGTTTTGTGCATCAATTATAGGGGCAGTGAATTTTAGCGTGCAAAAATTTAAGAACAGGAGAAACAGGAGTGCCTGGGTGGTTCAGTTGGTTAAATGGCCCACTCTAGATTTGGGGTCAGATAATGAGCTCAAGGTTTGTAAGGCCCACGTTAGGCTCTGCACTGACAGCGAGGAACCTGCTTGAAAGTCTGTTTCCTGGTCTTGCTACCCCTCCCCCCAACACGCACACTGGCTCTCTCTCTCGATAATAAATAAACATTTTATTTATCAATTTTTTTAATGTTTATTTATTTTTGAGAGAGACAGAGTGCAAGAGGGGGAGGGGCAGAGAGAGAGACGGAGGCACAGAACCCGAAGCAGGCTCCAGGCTCTGAGCTACCAGCACAGAGCCGGAGGCAGGGCTCGAACGCATGAACCATGAGACCATGACCTGAGCCGAAGTTGGACGCTCAATGGACTGAGCCACCCAGGGGCCCCAATAAATAAACATTTTTAAAAAGAGAAAGAAAAAACTGTATCTAATGTAAAAAATACCTTGGGAAAAAATCAGAATTAAGTGAAATGCTCAAAAAATTGAGTATTTCCTTTAAGTTTTCCAGGTAGCCCATAAATGCATTTAATGTCAACTTCCACCATTTAAAAAAAAAAAGAAAGAAAGAAAAACCTTTCTATAAAGTATTTCTCTACTTTTAAGCCTGAGTAACAAAGTCAGATGCTTGTGTTTGTTGCTTTACTTAAAGGAGAACCAATGTATTTGTTAGAGATATCTCATACGACTCTGATGATTCAGACTAAAGTGGTTTGGAGTGAGCACGGTGCCTCTGGAGGCATTTAATCAAGGTTCTTCCATGTTAAATCTCCCTAATAAAAAAGATAAAATGATCAATCCATTCATTCAACAAAAGAGCAATCACAAGAGGCCTATCATGTGCCAAAACAGGAAGTCAAATGGCACCCAAGACCATCACAATCCCTGCCACATCACACAGCTTAAACAAATAATAATATAAAGATGATATGAACATGAGAATTATAGTGCTTTCAGAGCACACAGCAAGGGAACATAAGTTCTGTAAGTTCTGTATCTCCCATTAGGATCTACACCTTAAAACGCCTACTATCTTGGTGAACTCAGAAACACAGCTAAAAGCGCATGCACCAGAGTGGTCACTACCCAATCACCCCTCGATGTTTAGGGAGGGAAAGCAGGCAAAGACCATGTCCACAGAATACTATCTAGCAGTGCAGTCATCACTCCCCTACAGTAAGGTCCTCTCCAGGGAACTACCAGATATGCATAGTTGTCACCTTCCCACCAGCAGGGAACTTTCCCTAATTCACAATACCATAATCATGAACTTCTCTTGTTGAGAAGTATTATTTTCAAGGGTGCAGGGAGGGTGAAATAATAAAGAAAAGGAGAGAAAAGAAAAGAAAAAAACTAGTAAAGATGCTGGGGGGCAAAAAGCCTGAGTTAAGTATATAGATTTTTGCAGTGAGGTCTTAAAAACAAATTAAGGAAGTTTAAGGAAACTAAAACAGAGGCATTACAACCACACCCCTGCTTCTTTCTGTTATGAAAAAGGAAGCCAAGATATGTAAAAAGAGGGCTGCCTGCAGGTGTTTTGGCATGAAGTTACCAGGCACAGAGGTAAAATTACATAACCCCAAGGACTAAAAAGAGTGTGTGATGAATACTCAGCTATGCCAGTTACCAGAAACATTTTCCATCCCAAGCATCCTAATTACACAATGCTTCTGGGACCACACTGGGGCCCACAGGACCAGGGTTAATAACTCAGTGCCAAAAAAACAGAAAAGCTTCCAACAACTGTTAAACAAACATGAATTAAAATAAAGTGCCTCTTGGCATGTATAGATTTATAAGAGCAGAAGAGCGAGAGAAATTTACTAGCAACTTACTGAAAGTCCATTTCAGAGGAATGAGATACTGAGTAGGTTCTATCAAGAAGTGGAAACAAATTAATGCAGTTCCACAGGCCCTTTTCCAAAGTTCTTGCAGTCAAACGTGATTGGGAATTCTGAATTCTAGGGGCGTCTGAAGGGTGATACATGTGTATGCACCATATATTCTGTGCAAAGGCCGGGAAGATACAGGACAGAACATTATAATCAGACACTTAACTATTTCTGCACTGAAACCTACAAATTCATGAAAAAGAGACACAACAGTTCAAAACAAGTTTCATGGAAAAAAACACAATTTGTGCCAAACATACAAGAAAATATTTTTGGTTTTCAAAGCACTCTGGATGTTAGAATAGTTGATACGAAATTACGGTCCCCTAGAATGGTAGCCATTACTCAATTACTAATTGTATATACAAAATGTTACCGGTAACCTCACTGTCATGTGCTGGTTTTCTTGTGGAATTTTGGTGAACACAAAATAATTCTACAAGTCTTCTTCAGGTTCACACAGAACATGTCCTATATACTCTAGCCACTCCTAATTTTTTTTTTTTTTTGAAAGAGAAAAGGTGGGGAGGAGCAGAGAGAGATGATAACAGAGGATCTGAAGTGGGCTCCATGTTGACAGCAGAAAGGCTGATGCAGGGCTCAAACTCACAAACTATGAGATTATGACCTGAGCTGAAGCCACATGCTTAAGCGACTGAGCCACCCAGGCACCCCCACTCTTAAATTTCTTTACCACAAATTCTCCTACTAGAGCAGTTTACAAAATATCTAACCCTTAAATTTACAGAGGAACTGCTAAATCCAATTTTGCCACCATGAAAGCCATGTTCTTTGAATGGAATTTAACATAATGAATTCATTATAAAACGGCTTGTTCTCATTTTGCCACAAAAGGCTATAACTGGTAAAGGGGTCTGTGACCTAGGAAGCTGCAGCAAATGAGTCACAAAAAAGGACCCTGATATGTCATAAACGACAAGATACAATAACCAGAAAACCCTATTATCATAGTGCATTTATATGTACACAGTTACGGACTATGTACAATACAGACAACATACTACATACACAATATACTGTTACTGAAGTAAACTGTTTCCACTTGGGGGAACACACATATTCCTCATCAACAAGGGTATGAAAGAGAGTAAAGCAGAAGTGCAGCTACACTAAACTATTAAGACCTCTTCCATCCTGATGCCCCAGGAAAAATACAACTCAATGATATTATAAATATATGCTAAAACTAACACATCTTTGATGAGCAACAGTTCTTGCCTTCTTATACTTTACATAACTTTAAAAAGTAGACTGTTTTTACCACTTAGGTTTCTTAACATTTTCAGGGGCATCTGAGACGATGCCTTAAATTATTCTTGATAAATCTCCCTTTAACAAATTTTCCAAACTTTAAAAATCCTCTAATTTTGCTGCTGGACTTAGCAACAATTGCTAATAAGCAATGAATACAATGGCATCCCTAAGGATTCTGGGTATGAAACTATAAAGAGAAGTTGCTGTTAACCTGGTCCTCTTGCAAATGTCCGTGCATTTCTTGTCTCACTTTCACACCCCATCCCAATTAAAAAGGGAACTTCAAATTTAAGAGCTAAGGGATATGTATAAAGACAAGGAGAAATCAGTCATTGTCAAACCCTGCAGCACATTGGAATCACCTGTAGTAACCTAAAATGTAACAATGTCCTGGCCCCACTCCCCAGATTCAGATACCAATTAGCAGGGATAAAAGCCCAGTATCTACCATTTTAAGGTCCCCAAAAAACGTTAATGTGAAGTCAGGGCTGAGAGCCACTGGTATACACTGCCTTTTCCACAAATGCTTTCTCTTATTTTTAAAAAAAAATTTTTATAATGTTTATTTTTGAGAGAGAGAGAGAGAGAGAGAGAGAGAGAGAGACAGCATAGGTGGGGGAGGGGCAGAGAGCGAGGGAGACACAGAATCCGAAGCAGGGTCCAGGCTCTGAGCTGTCAGCCCAGAGCCCAAAACGGGGCTCAGGAGCTGTGAGATCATGACCTGAGCAGAAATCGGACGCTTAACCAACTTGAGCCACCCAGGCTCGCCTCTCTTATTTTTAACTCAGTGGTAATACTCCCTACAGCAAAGGCTGCAAGCATTATCTTTAAAACTACCCATTTTTCTTCTCATTTCCTCGGTCACAGAAAAAAAAAAAAATTACTGATTTTCAATTGGAAAATTTTAAACAAGTGCATATAGTAAAATTCACTTCGACTTATCTCATATTGTCATTCCCAACAATCAGGATTTTAGTTTTCAGTCAGTCCATGAGTAGCTGGTAACTGGAATGTGTATAAATAGCATAGCATACAATATACATACATACAGTACACATGTCAGTTACCAACCTTAACAGATTATCAGAAAATAAATCAAAATCAAAGGAATGATTTCGAAGAGCTGATTACATTTTGATATTTCATTAAGTACAAATATTTTCAGAACCCCAATGTATAATGGAATATGAGCCACAATATGCCCTGACACTCACATGAAAGAAGAAAGAACCCAGTAAATAATCTACCATTTTTAAATGAATATTGCTATTACAAGATTCCACATCTGTAAGATGTATATTTTCGATTCATATTGTTTTCATATCTCTAGAATAAAAGCACATAAAATAATATTAAAATCGTATTAAAAAATCTTATAAAAATCTGCATCTACAAACACCAGTATTTAAAAATGTCGCCAACAACTGACATGTACTGCTTCCACCTCCAAAACAATACTAATTAACATCTGCTCTTCACATGAGGATTTTGCTAAAAGCTCTTGTAGGCATGTATTTGCACACCATAAAACTAGTGGAATACCAGGAATTTTCTCTATTCTCAGCCTATGACATTACCTGCTATGTTTGCCTACCATTTGAAAATATTCATTGCTAGACTATAATATAAGTATTTCACAAAAATAGAAAACAGACATGACATAGACTAGCTATATGGGGAAAAAAACATTTTCACTTCCCTTTTTACTAGAGGGAAACTGTGACTTCACCTCTGACTCTAATACAACATACTCTAAATCAATGCCAAGTACACCACCTGAAATTTAAACAAGTTAAAAAAATAGGTAACACAATTATTACAAAATATTCGTAAGTCTGCTTTTATACTATTCACTTGCATCACAAAAGGTATTACATGGCCAAATTCAACTTATAATTTTAAGGTAAATAATTTGAATAAGCACAATTCTAAAAGCAAAGCAAATTCTAAAAGCAAAGTATGAGTACATTCCAGGCACACTTCACTCAAGATAATATACAATAAAAGCAAAATCATATGTTAAAATCTAAGTTGGTAGAAAACATCCTACCCCAGGATTCTATTTTTTTCCTCCTCAAAAAAAAAAAAAAAAAAAAAAAATTACTATTTTTCCTGATGGCAAAAATAATGCATATTATAGCAGAAAATCCAAACGATACAGAGACACATAAAGAGTATAAAAATTAAAATCATTCTAAATGTCACTATTCATAAATAACTGCCATTAACATAAATATCCTTGCAGAGAATGGATGGATTTACTCTGTATATTCACAACTGCAACAATTACAATGACCAGAATTACAACGGTCAAAATCCTTCATATATACATACACATATCTCAATATACATGTACAATACACACACACACACTCTATATATATTACAGAAACAGAAACCTTTAAGATAACAACTTTCTTGAACTTAAAAATATATGTTATTCTACTTCTGCATTTTTATTTAAGCAGGCCAGTTTGGAGGTTACGTGTGTGTGTGTGTGTGTGTGTGTGTGTGTGTGCCTGTGTGTGTCTGTGTGTGTGTGTCTGTGTTGCTGTGCTTCAGGGAAGATTTAAAAATCTGTTTGCTTTATTTAAAAAAAAATCCTCTAGCTAAAATTTTCCAAAGCCTGGAAACATATATCTGTACTAACAGCAGCTGGCTGACGGCTTTCCAGAACTAGCCCATGGTCCCAAGCAAAACTGCAAAGCAGACAAATGTTTTCATGGCGTCCCACCTCTTGGGTCAGAAAGAACACCTCACCAGCAAGTAGCATAGAAGAGTCCACCCACCAGGCATGTGACTTGAGCATTTCACTCAAACTGTCCCAGGATTCATTTCATTACATTTCAATTCCAAAATTCTGTGATTTTCCCCTGCCTCCCCATGCCCCCACCAATTTTTTTTTTTTTTTTTTTGCTTTTCTCAAGATGGGTAAAAACTATCCTTTCCTCCTATCTTACTATGATTCCATGATTCAAGTCGAACCCTTCCTCTGACTGATAAACTCCCATTTCCCCAAGGTACCTACTGTCCTCTAGGTGTGACTAAAGAAATGCGATGAGATCAAAAGCCTGGGCAATGTGCAATTTTTGGAGAGGAGAGAGGGCAGCGACTCAGAAAAATATTTCTAAATAAGTTCACAGGTACAAATTTTAATTTAAAGTTATAATAGTTTTATGAGTTTCAGGGAAAAAAGGTACAATGTTACAACTTAGATAACTGATTTTATTGACTCAAAGTTAGTCAATATGAAAACTAACAGTGTTTTAGCTCCTAAAATATTCATACCTGAGCATATTTAAGATAGCAACATAGAAGCAGCTCTCTAATCTTTCATCCGTTACATTTGTACAACCCTTTAAAGTTCAAAGTGCATTTATATGCATTATTTATTTTCATTCTCAAAACAAGTAGATGCAGTGGTCACTATTGATTGCCTCTTTAACAGATCCATTTGCTTCCATGTTCTTCTTTCCCACAACTTTTAAAAATATCCACCCTTTGGAGCACCTGGGTGGCTTAGGCGGTTAAGCGTCCAACTTCGGCTCAGATCATGATCTCACAGTTTGTTAGTTTGAGCCCCACGTCGAGCTCTGTGCTGACAGCTCAGAGCCTGGAGCCTGCTTCAGATTCTGCGTCTCTTTCTCTCTGCCCCTCCCCGGCCCGCTCGTGCTCTCTCTCTCTCTCTCAAAAATAAACATTAAAAGAAAATTAAAAAAATATATAAACATCCGCCCCTCACCATGTAACTCAGGAAAATGTGACCCCATTCCCTATGGCAGGGGATATATCCTGATTAACAGAAGCCAGCCATGATAACCCCATTCCCTTTGTCATGACTGGCGAGGAAGTACACATGACCTAATTCTGGTCAATAAAACATGAAAGGAAAAGTATGCTGGTGAGCTTGTGCAAAACATTTCCTGGCCAATGCATGTCTAGATGTGATCTTGCTACCACCCTGAGGATGAATCCAACACAAAGAGAAGAGCAGAGCCAAAAAAATCACTGAGAGGCAGACCAAAGCTCTGAAAAACTAACCTAGCCTACCTCAGTATTTCAGTGTTCCATACCAGAAACTACCTACTGCCTTTCAGGCAGTATAATGAGGCAACACCAAGATAAACAGTCTACCCCATTTGTCTTTTCCTCCCCAACCTGGACCTCCTTTCTTATACCTAAAAGTTTTCCTTTTTACTTGAGCTGAGCTAGACAAGACAGGAGGACAGCTCTTCTAAGCTGCTAGGCCAGCCAGCATGCTTTGTACCAAGCTCAAGGGCTCCTGCTACACCTCAAGGGTATGGCATTTCCTCTTCCCAGGGACAACTTCCTCTACCAATTCACTCCAGCAGTCCCTACACAGGCTGAGCAGATGTTGGGATTCTAAGAAGGCTCCTCTCTACATAAAAACTGAAAGGAAGAATACGAAATCAGATCAGGGACCATATAGGGAAATATGGGAGAACTGCAGCTTGATCACCTGACTACATAATTAAACAATTTACCCTGAGGTCTGAATGAATACAGCCAGGAATATGAGAATTTCTTTCTTTTTTATAAGAGGATGCTATTAAATCAATCTCTAAGAGAGAGCATAAGCTAGATGATATAATAGAAGCAGATACCCTCTTTAATATATTAACCAAGAGCTCCTAAGCTAAAAAGGGGATCATTAAAAAATCTACATCTTAAACATTTTATGGCAAATAAAATATAAAAATGTATATTCCCAAGACAATCTTTGAATGTAAGGCCAAGGCCTTTCCTTCAAGTATGGATGGATGTACAGACTGCAGTTCTATTTTGTCTTTCTTGAGAAAACCACACCTACTATAAATCACCTGTGATTTCCAGTTTCTGTTTCATAAACATAGAAAGACATCTCACAGAGCTTAAAAGCAATCTTATTATAGAGTTTTTTTGAGATTTTTAGGGTGTTTTCCCCTAATTGTTTAAAAAGTTCTGGGGCGCCTGGGTGGCTTGGTCGGTTGGGCGTCCGACTTCGGCTCAGGTCATGATCTCACGGTCCGGTCCGTGAGTTCGAGCCCCGCGTCGGGCTCTGTGCTGACAGCTCAGAGCCTAGGGCCTGTTTCAGATTCTGTATCTCCCTCTCTCTCTGCCCCTCCCCTGTTCATGCTCTGTCTCTGTCTCAAAAATAAATAAACGTTAAAAAAAAATTTAAAAAGTTCTTACCCACACCTACATTCCCCTATAACTTTTGCCTCCAAAGTTCACTGAATAATGTTTCATTCAACTACGTAATTAAGACATCAAGTACAACTGCCATCAACAACTTGTTGGGTGCAAACACAAATAATTCTTGGTAAGTATCAAATAACTAGTGGGATTAAAAGTGCAAAAACAAGGGTGCCTGGGTGGCTTAGTCAGTTAAGCATCCAACTTTGGCTCAGGTCATGATCTCATGGTTCGTGGGTTCAAGCCCTGTGTCGGACTCTGTGCTGACAGCAAGGAGCCTGGAGCCTGCTTTGAATTATGTGTCTCCTTCATTCTCTGCCCCTCCAATGCATGCACTCTGTCTGTCTGTCTCTCTCAAAAAATAAATATTTTTTTTTTTAAAAAAAGGAAAGAAAGTAAAGTTCATAAACAAACTAAAGAGGGGCGCCTGGGTGGCTCAGTTGGTAGAGCATTCAGCTCTTGGTCTGGCTCAGGTCATGATCTCATGGTTCATGGGATCAAGCCCTGCATCAGGCCTCTGCACTGACAGCATGGAGCCTGCTTGGGATTCATTTTCTCCCTCTCTCTCCCTCTCTCTCTCTCTCTCTCTCTCTCTCTCTCTGTCTCTGATCCTCCCCTTCTCGCACTCACACCCTCTCTCTGTCAAAATAATAAAACACTAAAAACATATTTAAAAAGGGGCACCTGGGTGGCTCAGTTGGTTAAGCGGCTGACTTCAGCTCAGGTCAGGATCTCACAGTTCATGAGTTCGAGTCCCGCATGCAGCTCTGTGCTGACAGCTCAGAGCCTGGAACCTGTTTCAAATTCTGTCTCCCTCTCTCCACCCCTCCCCCACTCACACCCTGCCCCTCTCTCTCTCTTTCAAAAATAAACATTAAGAAAAATGTTTTTAATATTAACAAAAAACACTAGAGCCTAGTCTACTGCCATTCGATGTAGCATGGGCATCAAGCAGTAAATGAATGAATTCTTCTGAGTGGGTTTGAACAGGTAGGGTTAAGAGAGTCTCCTGCAACAGTAGGCTGTTCCCAAGAGTCTCTGCCTATTCTAGCCACCAATCAACCTTCTAACAACTCATCTGTATCTTAAGAAAAAGGCTATTCTGAGATTTTACTTAATTCCAGTGAAAGCTGTAAAAACAAATGTGGATGTGATTTAGGCATATGTGGACATGACTTAGCTATGGATTTCCACGAAAGTAAGTTATAACTGTATGATACATCTATCATTAGTAAAGGAAATGACCAAAGTGTGTGTCTTTTCTACCAAATACATACCCACTTCAAGATCATTGTCAAGAATTCTTTTCTCATTAAAAAAAAATGATGGGCAGGGACTGGCAGGAGAGAATATAACCAGTCACTTACTATAGTTTAAGGACAAATCACCACACACCTTCCTGAGCTCCCCTTACAGGAGGAAACCCAAACATTTATGGTTTCTAAATCCCAGCTTTGAGCGAGGAGCTAGAAAAAACATGCCTAATAGCAGGCTCCAAAGTGTCTGCAAAACTTATCTGTCCTCACATCTCTCTCTCATTCCTTATTTTCTGAGTAATACAGAGCCTTTCCAAACTCACTTCACATTAACAGATAATACACACTTGATTCTACACATTAATAATCCCAAATACAGTTCTGTCCTAGAGACTGTCACTAAAGTATACTCTGAAGTAGCTTTTGTCGGCAGAACCATTCTGGCTGTTCCTATAGAATCTCTATAATTAGAGAACTACAGACACCTCAAAAACTGCCATTTCCAAAAAAGAAGTTACATTTTGAAGAACTGACACCCAGAAATACACTAACAACACCAATCAATACCACTAAGCACCAACCACTCGAGAAAACACAAAGAGGATGGAAAATTATAAAAACAACAGATGGGTGAGTTTAAGACTCTGAAGTCAGAAAAAAAAAATGATTTAAATACGCACTCTGCTAGATCTTAAAAAGGTTGCCTAAACTCTGGATGACCATTTCCTAATGTCAAAAACAAGGGTTATACGCCATCTAACAAATAGAGTTGTCTTAACAGTATAATCTATATACTCCCTCTACAAAGTAGGCACTTAATAAATTTTAACAGGTATTAGTGTTGTCACTAGAACGTTCAAGACAATACAGATTCAGTTATAATGTTAATCCTTTTTGGAAACCTAGAGGGCAATAGTTAGTAAAACCCATCAAACAATTTTCCTCGTGAGTATACACAGACTTAAATACTGTTACCGTGAGGGTAGTATTTTTTGAAGCACTTCTTTGATAGGGATAAATTTAGGGGTTAAATTATTTTAGGACCATTTAATATTTAAGATAACTAAAAACCTTATACATATTACCCAGAACTGTGGACATTTCCCATTTTATCATTCCACTGTTATGGTCAATTCTCTTTGTACACAGATTCCTTACATTTCAGTTTACTCATGATGAATCTCACTACGAATGTATTAACAATAATCTAACTCTCCAATGACCTGTGTTTTGCTTTGTTGTTTGATATTTCAGCATTCCCAAGGGGTACCTGGGTGGCTCAATCAGTCAGGCGCCCGACTTCAGCTCAGGTCATGATCTCATGGTTCACGGGTTCGAGTCCAGCGTTGGGCTTTGGGCTGACAGCTCAGAGCCTGGAGCCTGCTTTGGATTCTGCCTCTCCCTCTCTCTCTGCCCTCTCACACTCACTCTTGCGCTCTCTCCCTCTTTCTCTCTCTCTCTCTCTCTCAAAAATAAACACTTAAAAAATTTAATACTTCAGCATTCCCTCTATAGTTTGATACATCCTTTTGGGAAACCCTCTGAAATTTAAACAACCACTTGTTCCATTCTGAAAATCTCTTAATCTATAAACTACACTAGAATAATAGTCTATTGCCAGTATGCAGGGGATTACAGAGGGGATAGAGAAATAAACAGAGAGCTGCCCATTTCTTCCAAAGGCACATTTTTCACAGCCTGGATTCATTTCATATAAAACCAATTACCAGATTACCAGACACACCCATATTCAAGTTCAAGTAAAGAAACAGGACAAAGCCAGGTATGAAGTGTTTTAGATTACATACTTTTTTGCTTTCCTCCCATCAGCAGGAATGGTAACAACTTGATTATTCTGTTATAGTTTGTTTCCTTCAACTTACCATCCTTATTTGCCGACCTACTTCCTCTAAGCATAAAATCTGTACATTTGGACCTTTATATCTCAAACTGACTCATTTTTAAATACAAGGCATTCTGGACTTCCATGGCCTGATATCCACCTATTTTCACAGCTTCCTCTCCCACACAGACCTCGTGGCACAGCAGCCTCATGTCCAGACCAACAGGCCCTATAATACCCAACCACACACACATACACGAAGCCCCCGTTTTGTCCCTTAACATATTTTAATGCCCAAATGGAGTGTTAGCAGCTCTAAAGTCATTCATAATTCCTCACTCAAAAATTAGTATTTCTTTGTCTCTCACACACACACACACCATGCTTCCATTCACCTCTAATAAATCCCACAGGTGTCCTGTGTTGCAATTATCTCTGCATGTCCGAGTCTCCCTTTAAGACAGCTACAGGGTCTGACTCATCTTCATAGTCGACCCACTCTTCCATTCTAACCACAGAGTAAAGGTCCTTTGTACATGGTTAAGGTCCAGGTTGAACTACACTATTCCTTGATTTTAATCCCAGGCATTTTAGTTGAAGGAATAAATGAAGAGCCTGTGTTGAAGATTTTGTTAACGGTTACTGCTTGGAAATCTAACAATGAAAATGTCAATAATTACATAATACATTAATGTTTGCATTGATGAATAGCAGAGGAGGGCAAAGAGCACAATAAATCATCCCTGAAGATGATCATTTTCTAATATCCCCTCCCGTCAAATGTCTCATATATATCAACATTAAAATGAACCTTTCTGTCCCCATTCTAATAAAAACTACTACCTGATGCATTTCCAGAAATGCAAGCTCCCTGTAAGCAAATGAGTCTGTACACTTCAGAGAATCTATGCCAATGCAGTTTATTTGGTATCTTTCTTTCAATGCCCATAAATACAATTTTCACTTTATGTCCAACTATAAAAGCTAATATATACAAAATACAGAACACGGTTGGAACAAAGTTTGGGAATAGTTATGAAATACACTAAGCACATCTCTCCACCCCACCCCCCCAAAAAGTTATTAAGAATGTCACAAACTGTAACTGATTTTTGGTGGAAAACGTTTTCTTAAACGGGCCTCATAATCTTTCTAATCCTGCCTTATTCTTACAATGTGTGTTTTCTTCCACTCTCTATTTACAGGGAAAGCAAATATTCCTCACAAATACATACAAGGCTTTAAAAAGTAGGTATTTTCCATTTTAAAAAGTATCCTAAGTATTCCTTAGATGGAGCTCAACATCTTCTCCTCTCTGGGGGCAAATGTCATTCACAAGAAGCAACTGCACAGGAAATAAATACTGACTTATTTTCTTCACTTACTAAAAATCAGTAGGTTTCTAGTTTTCCAATTAAAGTCGACGTTCTAAAACAAAAGGTTAAAAAGGGGTCACTTACTGGCCAGCCTGGGTCCTCATTACAACAGTTACAACTAATTCGCACAGTGTAGCAACAGTAGCCATCTCCCACACAGACTCTCCCTGGCTCTCTCCCACCCATTAACTTTTCCTCCTTCCCTGGGGGAACTGGAAGGATCCTAACACAGGCCTAACTGCCCTCACCCCACGAGCACACACACATCTCCATCACCACCCCCCCCCCCCCCACCGCCCAGAAAAGAAATGTGGGAGCTGTGGACGCTTCCGTGTGTCACTTCCCCTGCATGTGGGATAAACAAACAAACCAGCACGGTAACAGCAGCCAGCAGAGAAATTTTGTTACCCCCCACATATGCCTCGGTTAAGTTTTGAGCTAAGTCGAAAGCTCTATGAAATAGGTAAACCCCGGACCCCCCCCCCCAGCCCCCAACAAACACGCCAGCGGGAAGTTTACCCCTGGAATGAATGCTGGCCCCTGACACCTCCTTCCAGCAGCCCGATGCCTCCCGCCCGACCGCCCTCCCGAACCCCCACTCCGAAGGTAATTGTCTTGGACACAATCGGGAGCGCTGGGGCTGCGCTCGCGACCTCAAAACCCCTCCCCGAGGAAGCCCCCGCCTCCTCCCGGCTCGCCCACCTCCCCCGCGTCCCCACTCGCGCCGCACCGCTCGGCAACTTCTGCACCCGCCCGGCCCGCCGCCCGCGGCCCCCTCCCCGCGCGCCCCCCTCCGCGCCCTCACCCCCGGCCGCGGCCCCTCCCGCCCACCCTCCGCCAGCCGGGATCCTCTCCCACCCCCTCCTCCGCGGCCCCCGCCCGCGGCGCCGCCCCCGCCGCACCCCCAGCCCTCCCGGCCCGGGACCCCAGCCCACCCAGCCCCACCCGGGAAGGAGGGAGCCGCGGCCGCGCCGAGGCTGCCGCCGGGCCGGGGCCGGCCGGCCGCGCGCCACCGCGGAGGGGGCTTTACCTCAGAGGCGCGGCCGCGAGCTCGCGGGGTCGGTCCCGGGCGCGGGCGGCGCCCCCTGCTCCGTCAGTCAGCGGCGGCGGGGGCAGCGGCGGCAGCACATCACACCCGCCGGCGACCGGAGGAGGAAAGCGAGCCACGCAGGGAGGGAGCGAGCGAGGTAGGGGGGGAAGGAACGAGCGAGGGAGGGAACGCAGCTCGGCTCGGACTCGGTCCCCGCACTACTGCCGGTGCCTCCTACCGCCGCCTCTGGCCGGAGAGTCGCCGCCCGGGTCGCTGCTGTCGCCACCGATGCAGCCGGGAATGAATGCACAGCGGCGCCTCGCTTATCCGGAGGTCAAACATCCTTCTGCCTCGGGCATCCGGATCGGCGCCGGACCCGGAAGTGAACACATGGAAAAAAAATAAAAAAAGGAAAGCGTCTCTCTAGCGGCGGTGGCCCCCAAGCTCCCGCATCAGCGAAAAGAGCCGAGTAGAGCCGAAGATTACACCGGCCTGTTCGGATTGGCCGGCTCGCCGACCGGAAGAACGGCGGCACGTTCATTGGCTGGCAAGGCGTATAAAAGCCAAGCCACTCCTCCATTCCCCCACCTCCGCACGAGCGGTGCGTGAGGGGGAATGTGGAGTAATAGTGGATACGGGTACGTTTCCCTGGGCGAGGCCAGGGGAGGAGAGGCTTGACGAGGTCTCTGGGGAGAACTGGGAGGAAAAAGGCTCCCGTGATTAAGGAGAGCTGCTAAAAATTCCGCGGCTTGGGTGAGCCAAGAGCCTAAGGGCGCCATTGTGCCAAGTCGGGTTGGCGAGGCTTTGCGGGGCACAGCCCTCCAGGTGCAGAATTTGGGGGCCCCGGCCTAAAGGAGTGACCTCACTGGGTTGACATCCCCCCCCCTACATACACTTTGTTATAACCCCAGTGCTGTAGCAGGGATGCGGCTGCTTGGAGATGGAAATTGTGGCTCACGTTTGCATCCCAGCTGCTGCCTGTAGAGAACTCCGTTGGTGGGCTCAGGTCGTGTATAACGTGATCGTTACCATCTCAGTGTCTCAAGGGAACCTCCTGAAGTTTCGGGAGGCCAAACATCCGTCAGGTCGTCGAGTTGTCGAACACAGACTGGAACCGGTGTTTTCTAACTCCACTTCCCAGTCCAATCTGCCCACACGGAAAACGCAGAAGATGCCATTCTCTCTCTCTCTCTCTCTCTCTCTCGCTCTCGCTCTCGCTCTCTCGCTGTCTCTTAACAGCTGGTTAAGTGGGATGAAGATAATGCCACTTTGAAAGACCGCTACGGAAATGGATTCGCCGTGAAGACATTTGCAGAGGACTCTGAAAATACAGCTTTTTAATTGTTAGCGATTACCTAACACTACTTACGTTTCGAGTTCTTTCAAAAGACAAGCATTAAGGTGTGCATGAAGAAAACTCATAGCCTGGCGCTGCTTAAAAATTCATGTATCGAACAGTTTTATGTTTTGATGCGCTCTGTGTCACGACGCTTGAGTCTCTGTCTCACACTCTCAGGAAAAACTTAAAAGTCTCCAGTGAAACCAATGCGCTTTAAAATAATGAAAATATTCTCCCTCCCTACCTTACCTGATGATACCCTCCCTACCTGATGATAAGGTTAATGTGTAAACTTCACAGGCGTAATTATACGGAAAGAGGCTGTTGTTGTTTTCTGTTACAATCGATTTTTATTGATTGATTACCACTCTCCTCACACTCTTTCCTAAACTGGAGGTGAAGAACTGGCTATCACTTGGTACTGATAAGAGCCCTGCTTCTCTGTTTACCAGACCACCATCATTTTATTAGAGACTCAGAAGCAACTAAGATTTTTGCATGATCAGACTTGAGAATAATTTGCCTAATCAGATTGAATATCCCAAGGTTTCTGATCTTTGCCAGGGTCCAATACCGGACAGGAAACAAAGTTAACCCTATCTCAAATAAAGGGGAAAAAAAAATGTCTGCAATACAGGGAACTCCAAACATTGTAATCGGCAACTAACAAACCGTTTTCTACTCTGCCTCAAAAAGCTCAGTTTAGATCAAGAATACCTCCTACCCACCCCTCAAAGTTCTAAGAAATGCTTAAGAAACGCATGTATATGGGGGCGCCTGGGTGGCTCAGTCGGTTGGGTGTGGACTTCGGCTAGGGTCATGATCTCACAGTCCGTGGGTTTGAGCCCCGTATCAGGCTCTGTGCTGACAGCTCAGAGCCTGGAGCCTGCTTCAGATTCTGTGTCTCCTACTATCTGTGCCCCTCCCATGCTCATGCTCTGTCTCTCAATAATAAACGCTAAAAAAAAAAAAAAGGAAAAGAAACACATGTATATGGGGGCACCTGGGTGGATCAGTGGGTTGAGCATCTAACTTCAGCTCTGATTTCAGCTCAGTGTCATGATCTCGTGGTTTGTGAGTCCAAACCCCACATCTGGCTTGCTGGCCTCGGCTCAGAGCTGGCTTTGGATCCTCTGTCCCCCTCTCCCTACCCCTCCCCCACTTGCACTCTCCCAAAAATAAATATTTTTTTAAAAAGGAAATACAGGTATATAAGTATATGATCAAATCACATGTCTAGATGTGAATAGGAATAAAGATTTACATTTTTTAACCCTTAAGTAAAGACTTTTTTGTTGAAGTTAGGCTTAGAAGTTGCTATAGATTAAAATTGGCAAGTAACCTAGGTAGGAAGCCGATGAGATGGCCATATCATTCTATTGTAAGAAGATTTTGCTAGTGTGAAGATAGCTTATGTTAATGACAGAAAAAACCACAGGTATCTCTACCAAAACTTTGTTTTGCAGCATAATGTCTCAACATAAACAGACATCACAGTTTTTCATCTGCTGTATGATACATCAACGACAATTAATTTTTATGTTCCCTAGCATTGCCACTCTTCAGATACTTATGTTCTATTAATATTTTACATGTTTGCAAAGCAGTGTCACATTTTTTCCCCAGAACTTTATTCTTTTGAATGTGTACCTCTGTTGACACAAGTAAATATTTGTTCCACTGTTTAGACATGTAACAACCACAAAGATTACTGTGAAAAACAGGATAAAAGAGCCAACAGAAGTTTTACCCATATATTTCTTAGGGGGGAAAAAAGGGGATTTATCAAGTGGATGTTTGAGGAAAGGAGAAAAAGAAAGTGAAATTTTCTGGGGGCCTTTAATTTCACGTCTGAGACAGTGTGAATATTCCAGTGTCTCCCTTCCATGTTCTGATTCTTCTCTTTCTCCCCTTCTCACACCTGTGCATGCCTAGTAGCCCCGCTGACACACACACACCCATGGAGAGTGTCGAAATAAGGTCTTCGATGAGAGTTTTAAGCAGGAAAACAATTCCATTTCCTTCTTGCTTCCACTTCAAGTCTTACTGCTTACAAAAAGTGGAAGTGGCCAGCTTTACTCTCCGCAAAATATACCTACATTCTCTCAGGCAACGCGTTTGTAGGACCTGGAAAGAAAGCATTTTGTCAAAAGAGAAACTTGATAATTCCAAGTTCCTAGCACACCGTTGAGGATTATGAGAGCATCAGCGTAGAGATTTGTACTATAATCATTTCCATCCTACACACCTTGTTCATGCCATTAAACTGCCCTCCTCGGCCAAACTTGTTTTGCAGAAATTCATCAAGAAATAACCCCCGAGGGGCGCCTGGGTGGCGCAGTCGGTTAAGCGTCCGACTTCAGCCAGGTCACGATCTCGCGGTCCGTGAGTTCGAGCCCCGCGTCAGGCTCTGGGCTGATAGCTCGGAGCCTGGAGCCTGTTTCTGATTCTGTGTCTCCCTCTCTCTCTGCCCCTCCCCAGTTCATGCTCTGTCTCTCTCTGTCCCAAAAATAAAATTAAAAACGTTGAAAAAAAAATTTAAAAAAAAAAAAGAAATAACCCCCGAATACAAAAGAGCACCAAAGATGAACCTAGCCCTCTAGTCTGGTGCAGTGTATCAACTATGTGGCCAATGTGGCTGAGTTAAATACAGGCAGATATTTCCCAGCTAACAATGTAACAGGAGACATTTGTACAAACTCCTTGTAATCATTCTGTCTGATTCTGACAACAACCCTGTCAAGTAATATAGCAGCTGTTATTATTTTTTCCTGTTAGGAGTGAGGAATGATGGTCTCAGAGAGGTTAATTAGCTTGCCCAAGATGATGTAATAAGTAAATATGTTTAAATATAAAATCATGAGATTAAGATATTTACGAAAACTTTTCAAAATGAAAACGAGAAGCCTTCATTCTCTTCTTGCAAATATTTTATTTAACTGTAATGGTAAACCTAGAATGGTGATTTGCTGACTGACAAAGTCTAGGACTTGAGAAATTGCCAAACTATGTCTTTCCTTTTCATTTTTATCGTTAAGGTAAACTACCTGGAAGAAAGAGGTAATCAAGAAAAAGTAAATGCTCAAGTAGAAACAAGAGGGATGCAAAATGAGACGTTGTCATAACAGTCAGAGCCCGGGAGCACAGCAACGTATTCTACTAAGACCAGGAAAATAACCTTTTCCCAGTCAAGCTTGCAGTCAAGGGGAAGGCAAGGAAAGATGCTGGGAAAAAGCCAGTCACAGACAACAACCAGGTACAGAATAACAAAACTTCTCTGAAAGGTTTTGTTGTGTTTTATAATAATAATCTTAAGTAATGTGCAATAAAAATCACATTGTTAAGACTCCTTGTTTTAGCTCAGGCTCACAAAACAAAATTATCATAGATTGGGGGGCTTCAACAACGGAAATTTATTTGCTCACAGTTCTGGGGGCCAGAAGACTGATATCAGGGTGCTAACATGGTCAGATTCTGCTGAAAGCTCTCTTCCTGGCTGTCAGATGGCTGGCCGCCTTCTCACTGTATGTTCTTACAGACTTTCTTCACTGCACGGGATCTCTCTCACGCTCTCTCTAGCTCTTCTTAAAAGGACACTAATCCCATCATGAGGCCCCCACCTTCATGACCTCAATTAAACCTAGGTATTTCCAAAAAACCTCTTCTCTAAATATCATCATATTAGAGGGTAGGGCAGTAACATGAATTTTGGGGAGAAGGACACAATTCAGGGCATACCAATCCTCAAAGGAATACTTTCTACGTAGAGTATGCCATCTATAAATAAAAGAGAAATTGAAGGTTAGGACATTTGTTAAGGAAGACAACTGGTAGACAAACAATTTTAAACCTTCAAAGAGGGAAAGAATACATTATTGAGAAAAAGAGCTTCAATAAAGAAAACTGCGTGTAGAGAAACGCTCTAAACACCATGAAAAGTGTAAAAGAGTCTTGCCAAAAAGAATGGCTAAATCTCTAGCTAGGCAATTTAATTTTTGTGTTTTTCCATTAGTAGGCCTGAATTTTGGAAGCTTGTGAGCAACTGTGGCTATCTGAAGAATGTTTTGTGATAAATGGAAGAGTTAGCTAAAGCTGTGATTTTTTTTTTTTTTTTTTTTTTTTTTTGTATTGGTTTTAAGAACAACTTGAACTCCGGGTAATATGTGAATCTAAGGTTTAGAGATGGTTGTAATGATTGACCCCTGCTCCATTTTCCATCCCTTGGTATTCTTTTTCTCCCCACAACTATATTTTCCAAGATCCCACTGCATGAGCCAAATCTGACCAAGACTGAGTGTCTCATCAGCCCTCACCCATGAGAATCATGCAGTCCTCTGGCTGAAGAAGCAGAGTGCTACTCTGGGTAACTATGCCCCTTCCCTATCTGTTTTCCCCTGTAATATTTTCCCAGTCCATAGCACTGATCGCCTCCTTTAGTGTCCCTTTCTAATTGAAACTATAGACTTTCCCAGAACTCCATCCAACATGGAAAATTGTTCTCTAATCCCAGCTCTGACTACACCCTACGTCTCTGGCCAGGGTCCTGCTAGGATGGATTACTCTCAGACCAATGAACTTCTCCAAATACCACACACTGACTAGGCTTACTGGTTTACTATAATCTTCTTCTGGACAAGACCACATTGGTACTAAAGCTTGTCTAAGTCATGTCTGACCTTCATGTGCCCTTTGGACAGGAAACAGAGGACTACCTCGTTTGGGTCTGCGTCTAATTGTTTCTTTAGTCTCTGTCATGCTTGGTCTTAAATTCAACCCCCTCTTCACCAACCAGTATTGCTAAATTCCTGACATGTCTTCATCCTCCCACTGTTCCTATTATGCTATTGTTGCCGTGTCTGACTGAACATGGTCGCAGGGTCAACAGAAGTTAAAATCGATGTGGGAGGATACCCTGCTTAGAGCCTCACTTCCGTTTGGTTCTCATTCTCCTTCTCCTATAAGTAGGACTATACCGCTTTGCAGTTTCCTCCCATTTCCCTTCCTTGAACCACTTAAGGCTTCTGAACCTCAGTTGGCTCAACTGTAAAGTGAGTCGGTATTTCCTACATCACACTGATACCGGAAGATTAAATGCGACGACGTATCTGTAATGCGCTTACCACAGTGTCTGGTGTAGAGTAAGTAGTAAGTATATATGTATTGTTAGCTGTCACGTGACCCTTAGGAAACTGTATTTTCTAATCCAACATGAACGGTAATAAAAAATAGAATATGTCAGGTCTCCAAGCAGTTCCATAGCTTCAAAAGTCTAAGACATACAGAATGGGTTTTGTGTCTACAGGCAAAACATTATTTAAATTTGCCTCAGGCCCCGTTTCTCTTGATCTTACCATGTATCTTTGGACATTTATGGTATAGTGGCTGTCCAGCACCTGTTTACCCTCTCTTAAATAGCCCCCAAATTTACTTCTGGTGAATTTTCTCCCTGTCATTGTAGTCTCTGGCCAGGGGCTCTGTGGTATTAGGTGGGGAGACTTAATGGGGAACACGTTGTCTAAAGAATGCCAAATGGATGCTCTCTCCCTAGATTTGAATCTTGAGCGGAGGTACATGGAATCTAAAAATATTTGGAATGACAACTTCATTCCAAGAGCAGCACCTTGACCACGTAGCTCCTACATTCTGCATCTTAGCCTTCGGAGTATTTTGGATTCTGCCCAAAATAGGACTTCCAGCTTCCTGACAATTCTGTAAGACCCACCCCCCCCCCACCTCGGCCCCAACCAGAGATACAACTTTCATACAACTCTGTTTTGTTTGCATTCCCCAGAGTCCATTTCTACTGTTTTCAACTGAAGAATCTTGATCACTAGGCTTTTGGTTCCGCTCAGTGCTGTCTCCTACTTGTATCCTTTCTCGTGAGGCCTGGTTCTGTGTCCACACGAACACTTGAATTCCGAGCTGTGGTTCAGTCCTGCTTCGCTCCCTTGGCTTCACCCTAATATAATCTCTGCCTTACTGTTGTCGTGAGGATCCGTGGCTTTAGGCTCATATTCTCCTAATTGACAAAGCCGGCCACACCCTGCTAAAGCTTTGTATTTCATTGCAGCTGTCTGCTTCAGTCACCCGGAGCCCTACCTCAGCTTCTGGCTGGAACCCTGCCAAGCGCAGACCTAACCCTTTGGACTGTGACTTAATGCTTTGTGTTCTGCCAGCTTGGGTGACCTGATGTAACTGAGAAGAAACTTCAACCAAATGCCAATACTTGCTGCTTTCTAGAACTGTTACTCTCACTCCTACGAGTGTATTTTTGTCAATCACTGTCATGACCATCAAAGCCAATCTCACCCTCTGTCTCGTTTCCTTTCCATATATTACCTGTGTTCTTTAACTCTTGTTGACTCATATCAGCAAAGACAAATCAGCTGGGTCTCTTTACGATGGAGCAAATAACACATTGCACATTCTAAAGTTACTACAGTTATGTCAGTACTTAGTGATGGGGTAGTCTTTGTTTTTGCAAGCTGCCTTATCAGCTTCGTTCTGGTCTTAAAATATTAAAGAGAGGGGCGCCTGGGTGGCTCAGTCGGTTGAGCATCCGACTTCGGCTCAGGTCGTGATATTGCGGTCTGTGAGTTCAAGCCCCACATCGGGCTCTGTGCTGACAGTGCAGAGCCTGGAGCCTGTTTCAGATTCTGTGTCTCCCTCTCTCTCTCTGACCCTCCCCCCATTCATGCTCTGTCTCTCTCTGTCTCAAAAATAAATAAACATTAAAAAAAATTTAAAAAAATAAATATTAAAGAGAATCTATGTGTGCAGTGTTTGGGCTGTGGTCCTCATTTTCATCCTCTGCGCCTCTAAACAAGGCATTAATATCTTACTGGAAGTCTATCAGTAGTGTTGAACAGGCTACTGAGTCACAATTAAGGTTGCAAAAGAGAAAATAGAAGCTGGCTTCAGCATTCATTCATATCCAGGTAAAGAAAACCCAATTGTACGTGATTGCTACAGTAAATGTTCATCATCATCATCATCGTTGTTGTTAGTATTAAACTCAGTAGACTACAACATTGTCCACAGCAACAGAAATAATTATCTGGCAGATATGGACATGATGATTGGTAAGTAGAGGGAAAAGAGGATGATTCTCTCCTGCACATGTTAAATGATGTTTTAAAAGATTGTATTTCCAAGTGATTTTAAAATATAGTAATTTGACTATATATCCCTCATGAGATATATCCTAAGGACAAAAAATTACCAAAAAAAAAAAAAAAAAGATGTGGTTTTTGTTTCGTTTTGTTTTGATTTGGCTTTTCAGTAATGATATTGTTGGTAGTAGTATTGATGTAGTTCTTCTGAGACTGTGATATAGGACGAAGCAAAATGAGTAATTATGGTGTGTTTTAATTCTGCCATCCCTGATATTGATACAGATGGGAAAGAAAAAAAAAAAAGACCAACTACAGAGCACTTGTACAGGGCAATTCAGTCATTTGGGCATCTGACGTTGGGTCAGGTCATAATCTAATAGTGAGTTCAAGCCCCACGTTAGGCTGTGTGCTGACAGCATGGAGCCTGCTTGGGATTCTCTCTCTCTCCCTCTCTCTCTGTCCCTCCCCCACTCTATTTCTCTCTCTCTCTCTCTCTCTCTCAAAATAAATAAATAACCTTTTTTTTTTTTAAAAAAGAAGACCAACTAAACGGCCTTGTATCCTGAATTTGAATTGGAAATTCAAATAAACACACACAAAGAAATCATCATGACCTGACAGGTATTTTCTTTTTTTTTTTTTTTTTTTTTAATTTTTCTTAACGTTGTATTTATTTTTGAGAGAGACAGAGACACAGACAGAGCACAAGCAGGGGAGGGGCAGAGAGAGAGAGAGAGAAAGAGACAGACAGACAGAATCCAAAGCAGGCTCCAGCTCCGAGCTGTCAGCACAGAGCCCAACGCAGGGCTCTAACTCCCAAACCACGAGAACGTGGCCTGAGCAGAAGTCACACACCCACGCAACTGAGCAACCCAGGCGCCCCAAGGCCCCTTTTCATTTTTCAGACCAGCATCACCTCACTGAATTCTGCTTCTCTCACCACACCTCCTCTGTCGCTCACTCTCCTGTCTTCCTCTTTCCTTCGTAAGAGCTCCTGTCATTGCATTGAGTCCACCGGGGATAATCCAGGATCATCTCCCTGTCTCACAATTCTTAACTTAATCTCAACGCAAAGCCTCATTTGCTATGTCAGATAATATAGTCACAGGTTCTGGGGATTAAGGTGTGAGTATCTTCGGGGGCCATTATTCTGGGAGGCACCACGTCAAACAGAAGGGTTTGAGGACTTTATTTATTTTTCAAAAATGTTTGAGTATAGGTGGCACACAATGGCACATTCGTTCACTGTGTGGTAATTCAGCTTCTCTATACAGTAGCTGTGCTAGTCACAAATGCAGCTACCATCTGGCACCAGACAATACTGTTACACTGCTATTGGCTATGTTCCCTATGCTGTGCCTTTTATTCCTGTGACCTGCTCATTCTCTTACTGGACACCTGTTCCTCCCACTCCCCCCTCACCCGTTTGCCCATCCCTCCACCCTCCCCTTTCCTCTGACAACCATCAGTTTGTTCTCTCTATATTTACAGGTCTGATTCTGCTTTTTGTTTGGTGATTCATTTGTTCTGTTGAGTTTGAGTATTTTTTTTTTTAAAAAAAGGTAAATCCTAACCCCAGTTGTTAAGAACCCCATACTTACAAACATCACTCTTAGAATCATTTTATCACTATTGCCTGTAAGCCTTATGTAATAGGAACCGGGATAGAGTGAAACTAACAACTACTGAGTGCCTAAATAAAGTGTTAGGCACTTTCTAGAAAACATCTCTTAATCGTCATAGAGAAGTATCGTTTTCTTCTTTTCTTTTTTTTAAAATTTTATTTTAAAGAGACAGAGAGAGCAGGGGAGAGGGGCAGAGGGAGAGAAAGAGACAGGGAGAGAGAATCTTAAGCAGGCTCCACTCTCAGCACAGAGTCCGACTCGGGGTTCAATCCTAAAACCCTGGGATCATGACCTGAGCTGAAATCAAGAGTCAGGGGCTCAACCAACTGAGCCGCCCGGACGCCCCATTTTCTTCTTTTCATAGATGAGAAAGGTAAGACTCGAAGAGAATTACAGCAAAGTGTTCATATCACTCAGCTAGTAAATAGCAGAGCTAGGATTTGAATACAGGTGTGTCTGACTCCAAAGTCCGTGTATTTATACTGCTGTTCAGGATGTAGCAGGAGAGGTAAATAAGGAGACCCTGGCACGTACTATCATACTGAGGAATTTCTTAGTAAAACGACTCCCGTGCATCGCAGCTGGCAAAGGAGTGACGGAGGGAAGGAGGAACACAGGGAAGAGGGATCCTAAATTAGTAATTTATACCAAGCCGAATCAGAGCAACTGTAAGGACGTGTATGGGAGAGAGATGGAGAAGGGCAGGCCGAGGAAAAACTGAGACCTTTTTCTATGCACAGCTTCGAGCATTAGAGCACTCACCGGAAACAGCACCAGTCAGAGAATTACCTCGGTTTGTAGTCATGCTTCTTGATCAACTCTGCCTCTAAATGTCAAGTCCCAAAGAGCGAGAGGTTCTTTAAATCAAAGCATCAATATTTGCTTGTGTACAATTGGCTTCATTGTACGGTATATTGCTCTTTTCAGCCACATATGTACACAATCGTCATTAATAATTAATCTTAGTAAACATTCTCCAACTTTGAACTCCTTAAAATTCCATATACCAGATACTCTTTTCAGCTAGTTTATCCTTGAGGACTCGGTAGGAGGTTACATTGTTCGAAGTGAGTGTTTGTCCAAACACGCCCTGGTTACACTTGGCTTTGATAAGAGGATGTCACTGTAATTAAAGGGTCTGCCATTAACTAGCAAGAGAGGTGTTTGTTTGAGAGGGTAACTTTAAACCGCCTTATTATGCAATACTTCTTGAAAATGAATCTGAAAAAATATTTTTGGGGGGTTTTTTAAAATATATACAGTCTAGTTTCTGGAGATGCTCCTAAATTTATCATTGTATTTAGTCAGATAGACCTGGCCCACGTTATTTTGTGTCTCTTCCGCTGCCCCCAATGCACACCTTTATAGATTTGCTTTTACCAAACCGTTCCCTTCTGTTATGACCTTGCTGACATCAAGGGACATTATAAGGAACAGGCCTGTGAAACTCATTATGGTAATTACTAGGAATATATTTAGGGATGATATTGGCTATATCACATCATGTCTTCTCCATGAGGACCCAAGGAACAAATTTCTCAGTTACAATACCAGGTGGAGCTGTGCTTTTTTTAAACAGCTAGTTTGCTCTCATCTTACCAGATGTGATAAATCATTTAACTCTTATATTTACTTCAGGGGCTGATTCCTAGGAAGTGTAGAGCTGGCTTCGTAGCCTATTTCTAAATAGTCCATGTACCTTATGACATGCATGTTGGTCAACCGACTCTGGAATAATCTTGTTTTACATATTCTTACTTCCCCCATTATTTTTATCTTGTTATACTATTATCTGTTGTGGTTCTTTTGATAATGACACAGAAGTATAGAAAATAGGTGACAAAAGTTTTTCTGTTTGTTTATTTGGCACATTCCATGAAAATGACTAGTTTTGTTCTTTCAAATTTGGAGAGTGTATTTGGGCCGGTGTGACCTAAATATGATACTCCGCAATTTCGCACCAGGGGTTCCAAAGAGGTGCCTCAAAGAGAAAGGCCTTTCACTTCTGATGCAGCCAAAACTTAGGTACAAGGAAACCCATATGACTGCCAATTAGGACAAATGTGCTATTAAATCAATACATTTTTCACAGAGAAAACAAACAGCATTTTCAAATATAGTCCCAAACAGAGAAGCGAGGGCAGGCAATCATTTGCGCAAGAAGATGCTTTTCACGTGGCATTCTTTATGTATTGCCTCAAAATGTATAATCACGGGAACTTGTTTATTTGGCAGTGGTTAATGACGCTCCCAAGCTACTATCAACTAAACCACCATGAGTGATGGAAAAAAACATTTTAACATTTATTTATTTTTGAGAGAAAGAGAACATGAGCAGGAAAGAGGCAGAAAGAGAGGGAGACACAGATTCTGAAACAGGCTCCAGGCTCTGAGCTGTCAGTAGAGAGCCTGATGTTGGGTTCGAACTCACGAGCCCTGAGATCGTGACCTGAGCTGAAGTCAGATGCTTAACCGACTGAGCCATCCAGGCGCCTCCCCCCAAAAATCTTAAGTACAAAATAACTCTCAAATCATTACACATCAAATCAATATAATACCAACACTAATAATAACAAAGATACCACTGAACACTTATGGAGTGCCTACCATATACCAAGTACTCCTTTAATTTCAGAACCCCCGTGAGTGCGGACTTTTATTAAGTCCATTTTGCAAATGAGGTATGTAAAGGGAAGTGGCTGGTGAATTCTAGAAAAGAATTGGCCATAATTGGATTTCCATGGGAAGACCTCTCTCGTGGCTCTGAAGAGGTGAGACTGTGCAGGCAGTTATGTGTGGAGGTGTGGAGAGGTGTTCGATTCAGAATATAACTAATGTGTGTGTGTGTGTGTGTGTGTGTGTGTGTGTGTGCGTGTTAGGGCACACCACTTTTCTTTCTCCAAGCCAAGAGGCTTTCATTAGGCTAAATGAAGGTTATCAAATGTCAAGTGTTCGGAATTTAAAGTGCCCCTGTCATTGCAGTCCATGCTGAGGGTGAAGCCAGGGCCTTCTTTGCTTCATGATTTGATGCTACCCATATGGGCTGCATTCCAGTGAAGGGTTGTGATTTTGTTGTGGGGAGAATAAGAGAACACCGCCTCCTTCCTTACTCTGTTCCCGTTTGGTGAATGCCACGTCAGTTCTCCTTTGAACAGATCATTATAATCCACCGTGTTGAGGAACACAGGGGAGCAGAAGTTATGGAGACAAAAACTTTGAAATAACTTTAGATCCCCAAACCTCTTACTTATTTCTTGACTTTTCCCTTCTACATGCCTTCCCCACCCGTCTCACCTTAACACAGAGTTTTCCCATGTAACGTAAACAATGCAGCAGGGACTCTAACAGCCTGGAAAGTCTGAGGTGAAAATGTGAGAATCAGCCCACATCTTTGTCAGGTCTCACCCTAAGGAACATGACTAAAATAAGTTTATCATGGGTTATCAAATCTATGCTTCTGAAAAACAAAACGTGTCACAAAATGATCTAGCATGATGTTGTAGACACTCCAGCCCATCAAAGCTCAAATTCTTTTTTTTTTTTTTTGTCAGTTTATTTATTTTGAGAGAGCGAGAGAGAGAGAGCATGAGTAGGGGAGGAGCAGAGAAAGAATCTCAAGCAGGTGCCATGCTGTCAGTGCAGAGTCTGATACGGTGCTCGAACTCAAGGACCCCTGAGGTCATGACCTGAGCTGAAACCAAGAGTTGGACGCTTAACCAGCTGAGCCACCCAGGTGCCCCCAAAGGTCTAATTCTTATCCCCTTCTTGCCTCAAATGTATTTTCTCCCTTTACGATCTCTCTCTTGTGGTCTCAGTAATAAAAGTTTCCCATGTATCTCTCTACTGTCTGCAAGTCGATTATATGTTTCAGGGATTCTTTAATGTGGCAGGAGACTGCCACCATACCATTGGGCAGGCCTGAACAAGATTCAGGATGGGGTGGGCAGACCCAAGGGGTGTCACGGTAAATTTGTAGCTGCCCAGATTCTAAATGTATGTGTGTATAATATGTTGCCTTTCTATAACACATACATAATATATGTTACAGAATGTATATATGTGTGTATAATATATAAGCATGTTTATGTATATAACATAGAAAGACAGATAGGTGTTCTGTTGTGGAGTGTAGTTGTTTTTTATGTCACCCATCCCCCCCCCCCCCACCACCACCCAAGCACACACATACTTTTAAGGACCTTGACTCCATATGGCCTCATGTGAGCAAACAAATTGAACCACATGAACCTCCAAAAAACCTCCTGGACCCATGCCCCTTCCAGAGTAAAGTTTTGTTGATCTCTGGTATAAATGGGTTCCCCCCACCCATTTTTAATTCCATCTCTTTCTACAAACTGTAGACTCCCAGATCTCAGATTGGATTATGACGACTGGCTTCATAAAATTACTGGAAATAAAGCCCAGGAAGTAAAGGGTACCTCTGTTTTTGGAAGCTAAGTCAGATCCAAGTGTTATGAAATGAATTCCACTTTAATCCCACTTCTAGAACCTGAGCTAATCGCAACATCATTCTTTGGTTCAAATGGTCTACATCCTAGGCCTCTGTACATTAGAACAAAGTCCCTATGATCATTTCTCCCTGGCCTCTTTAGTTACCTTTCCTGTTCTCCACACCAACCTACTTCTATACCCACACAAACCACCCCATTAACTAGAATGATGTAAATTGCTAAAGTGACCCTTAACCAAACTTACGTCTCTAAGTATCTTCAAGGTTAGGAGTGGAGCCACTTCCTAAAACTGCTCATTTCCAGACATTAACTTCCCGATTTTAATCTCCAGATCTTATAATACTTTAGATTTTTTTTTGATGACTTCAGTTAATCACCTGTGTTTGAAGGCAGCCTTACCTTTGGCACAATCCCTAGCCTTCTTCTGATATTATAGTTTCTCCCGAGCTATTCCCTGCTTAATTATCGAGTACTATTTTATTGTTCCCTGCTGCTTGGGAATACTCTACCCATTATTGGAGCCCCAGTTCATCGTCCACACCCTTCTCCAACCCAGATTTCCCAGTCCAAACAAATTAGCGTGTGTGCCCAACTTAGCATACTTTTCCTTCTAAGACCTGACATAGAAGTTTTCCGAAGTTAGCAATGGAAAGCCTAAGTCGATCCATTCCATCATTGGTGTGTAACCTTGGACAAGATACTAAATCCATTTGAGCTTCAATTACCACACCTGTAAAATGAGAATAACACTGAAACCTGCCTTCCAGGACTGTTTGTAAAGATCGAATGGCACCAACCACGTTGAGAGCTCTGTAACCTAGACAAGAGTATACACAGCAATTTGCTCTAATTTTCTAAGTTATCGCTCACCATCAGACCGACTTTCTGGGTACATTACTCTATCGAACGGTGGCCTCATGATTATTGTAGCAAACTAGTTACGAAGTGATTTCAAAATAGGTAGGACCTTTCTCAGATCCTCCTCTCAAAATTACAAACGTAAGAGACCACTTACACCACCAACGTAAGTTACATCCAGTGCTATGGTGGTCAGTGTTTAACTAATGGCTCTCCGAAGAGAAGGAAGATATGATTTGCAGAATTTGCTAATTTCTGCGATATAAATATTCCCACCATGGCCAATTTTAAGCTGCCAACGTGGTACCAATCATCTTACAAAATTCCTCATTATTTAGCAACTGGCTGTCCAGCACCTGACCATGTCAATCTGCCTTATTACCATACTAGGAATACTTCTTGGTATCAGTATAGGTCCTAGAAAAATATTCTGGATGTTGATGCTTGCCAAGACACTCCAGCTTTTGTCCTTTATTCTCTATCAGTAAGAGATCACAAAACAGCCTTTTCTATTATAATATCCTTTTTAATAGCAGAACTCCTGAAAATAGGGACCTTCTTTTATTTTCCTCATTAGTGGGATTGTTCTTTGATGCTCAGGATAGCATTTCATTTTAACTTAATTAACTCTCAGGGGTTGAAACACCATGGAGTACATTTTGAAAGATTAACAGATAACCCAATGACTGTTAAGAGTTGAAATTATAATCAAATTTGCAGTGCCCATAAAACTAGTACCAGCTACACAAATGTCTAATATTAATATGTGTTTTTAAAATATTAACTAAGGTTAAAATATTGCCTTTGCTTTGTCTTTCACGGGCTGATGGTTCTCTGATGGTTGATGTTATAACAAGACGATCACCATGGAGAGACTGCACTGGCAACATGCCCACCGCTCCAAACGCACACATGCTTCTGAGAACTGATGTGGTTTCCACTGACTCTTGGAGGTGTAAGTGCCAGGGGAATTCTGGCTGACTCAGACCATTTCCACACTGAAGGGCTTTTAGGCATGTAATTTCTGGTCTGCTTATAGCTTTGACTTAACTTCACTGCCTTCTCATACGTTAATTTATTACTGTCGTTATTGTTGTTTTGGGATCCTCACCGCCATCATAGGCTGACCCCTTGATTAAAGTTAAACCTTTCAATAGTTTTCTGTAGGCCAAGGGATGAACCGGGGAAGATCACAACCTCAGAACGAAGCTCAGATGGAAATCGTATTACCACATTGCGATGAAAACCATATTGACATATCAAGCCTTTTGGCATACTGTCATGCATAGGTTTATCCATTTGCATGGATAAGTCGTTCTCTATATTCAACTTTTTAAAAAAATTTTTAATGTTTACTTATTTTTGAGAGCGAGAGAGTGCAAGTGAAGGAGGGGCAGAGAGACAGGAGGTCAGAGGATCCAAAGCAGGCTTGTGCACTGACAGCAGAGAGCCCTATGCTCGAACTCAAGAACCATGAGATCATGACCTGAGCTGAAATTGGATGCGTAACTGACTGAGCCACCCAGGTACCCCTATATATTCATCTTATACAGGAAAAAAAAAGGTTAGCACCAACTGATGTTTTCACCAATTTCCTTTTTGCTCTCTTCCAATCTGTGCTAAGGGGGACAACAGATGTTAAGGAACCATACCAAAATTTCTTGTTTGAAGGTTGCTTACACTAAAACTTTTGAAACGATGCTGAAAGGAGCATTGGACGAGTGATATGTTACATATCTTGGAATGATTTATATTTTAGCCTCCTTACAATGACCTTAATTATTATAAAAACGATAAAGTTGGTCATGTAGAAAACTTAACGTCCCAGTGGATGACCTCATGAATTGGTTCAGCACAAAAGTAGAAAATGGTCACAGTAGACGGCTAAGCTCTTCTTATAAGTTATACTTTTATTAAAAATTACCCTTTCTTGGGGCACCAGCGTGGCTCAGTCAGTTGAGCGTCGGACGCTTGAATTCGGCTCAGGTCATGGTCTCATGATTCGTGAGTTTGACCTGCATTGGACTCTGCCCTAACAGCTTGGAGCCTGCTTGGGATTCTCTACCCCCCACCCCCTCTGTCCCTCCCTTGCTCATGCCCTGTCTCTAAATAAATAAATAAATAAATAAACACTTTTTTAAAAATTACATTTTCTTGAGAACACGAAATTTGAGTATAAGTCAAGATTGTTCCTTGTACATTAAAAACATTTGGAGGAATTTGGGGAGCCTGGGTGACTCAGCTCAGTGTCCGATTTTGGCTCAGGTCATGACCTCATGGTCAGTGGGCTTGAGCCCTGCATCGGGCTCTGTGTTGACGGCTCAGAGCCCAGAGCCTGCTTCAGATTCTGTGTCTCCCTTGCTCTCTGCCCTTCCCCCCCCACCCCTCTGTCTCAAAAATAAATAAACATTACAAGATTTTTTAAATACTTGGAGGAATTTGAACTTATACAGGAATATTTCCTCAAAAACATGTCAAAATATTTCTAGTCACTGATGCTAGAATTGCTACCAGCCAATTTCCAAATACTGTGTTATTTCTGTCAGAAGCACCAAAGATCGTTTTTTTAACATTTTGTTATTTATTTTTGAAAGAGAGAGAGAGAGAGAGTGTGTGTGTGTGTGTGTGTGTGTGTGTGTGTGTGTCTGTGTGTGTGTGAGTGGAAGAAGGGCAGAGAGAGAAAGAGGGAAACAGAGGATCTGAAGCAGGCTTTGTGCGGTCAGCAGGGCTTGAACTCACCAACTGTGAGATCATGACCTGGGCAGAAGTTGGACACTTAGCCCACTGAGCCAACCAGGTGCCCCTACCAAAGAGCATTTTGGAAAGGGCATGAATTCTCCTAAAGCTTAAATATAATGACAAAGAACCTAATTACCTAGGAGAATCCTTTATGGATGCATCATTTGTATAAAGTTATCTCAGATTATTTCGTTCTGTCCTTGTTTTCCAGCTTCTGAAATTAGACCATGAAGGTGCATACATTTGCAACTGATTTCTTTTTAATTGTCCTAACTTTGCAAACTTTATGTTTCGATGTATATAGCTGACTTTCTTCACCTCTAACTGAAATTTTTATTGAAATCATTATAGATTCATATGCATTTATAAGAAATAATACAGGGGCGCCTGGGTGGCTCAGTCGGTTAAGCATCTGACTTCGGCTCAGGTCACGATCTCGCGGTGTGTGAGTTCGAGCCCCGCGTCGGGCTCTGTGCTGACTGCTCAGAGCCTGGAGCCTGTTTCAGATTCTGTGTCTCCCTCTCTCTCTGACCCTCCCTCGTTCGTGCTCGGTCTCTCTCTGTCTCAAAAATAAATAAACGTTAAAAAAAAAATTAAAAAAAAAAATAATACAGAGATCCCTTGTACACTATTTCCAGTTTACCCCAAATGATAACATTTTGCTAAACTACAGTACAATATCACAACCAGGATATTGACATTAATAAAATCCATCAACTTTATTCTGATTTCCCCAGTTTTACCTATACCTAGTTGTGTGTACGTGAACTTGTATACAATATTATCCCTTGAGTAGGTTCATATATCCACCACAGTTGGGATACTAAACACTTCAAGGATCCCTCTGCATTCTCTTTGTAAAATAAAAGTTGTTCCTTTATAATAAGCACACTCACCTTCCTCCCACCTCCTCTGAAAAGACCGTCCTCACTGCAACTCCCGGCAGCCTGTTCTTCCCCTGAAAGTTTGTTATTTCAAAAGTGGGATGTAAATGGACCCATACAGTATGTAACCTTTTGGAACTGGCTTCCTTAGCAAAGTTTCCTGGTGCTTCACCCAAATTGTTGTACGTATCAGTATCCCATCCTTTTTTGTTGCTGAGTAGTTTTCCATGCAGCATATTTACCTCACTTTGTTGAACCTTTCACCTACAGAAAGACATCTTGGCTGACTCCAATTTTTAGTTGCTATGGATAAAGCTGCTATCAACACTTGAGTACAGTTTTTTGTGTGAATGTGAGTATTCATTTTTCCGGGATAAATGCCCAGAAACGCAATCGCCGAGTTGGGTAGTAGTTAGATGTTTAATTTTTGTTTTAACCGCCAAACTCTTTTCCAGAATGGCCCAACCATTTTAAACTTCCATCAGCAATGCATGAGTGCCCCAGTTCTCCACAGCCTTACCAGCACTGGCTGCTGTCGCTATTTTTTATTTTAGCCATTCTTGTGGGTGTGTAGTGATATCTCATTGTTATTTAATTTGCATTTCCCTAAATGCTAATGATTTTGAACATCTTTTCATGTGATTCCTTGCCATCTATATGGGTTTGAGGTTAAGTTTGAGGTTTTGTGTGTGTGGTCTTTTTTTTTCATTTTGCTTATTTAATTGCTTTTTCAACTGCTCCAGCTCTGTTTCTAAAGAAAAAATCTACCATTCTCCTTTGAATTGGTTTTGCCCCTTTGTCAAGAAACAGTCAAGTATATTTGTGGGGGTCTATTTCTAAGTTTTCTATTCTGTTGCATTGACTTCTATGGGTATCCCTCTGCTAATACCATATTCTGGATTACTGTAGCTATATAATTATAAAGCCATACTATCAGGAGGAGTAATGCTTTTCACTTTATTCTTTTTTCATGATTGTTAAAGCTATTCTAGGGCCTGTAACTCTCCATATAAATTTTCAAATAAGCTTGTTTATGTCCTCAAAAACTCTTGCTGGAATTTTGATAGGAATTGCACTAAATCTATAGAAGAATTTGAGAATTGACATGTTTACTCAGTTGAGATTTCCACTCTGTGAATTTGATATGTCTCTCCATTTACTTATGTCTCCTTTGAGTTCCTTTGTCAGCATTTAAAATTTTTTAGCCTTTTAGAATTTTCTGCATACAAATTCTGTACAAAGTTTCTTATAGGCATATCTAAGTATTACATTTTCTTTGGAGCAATGATAAATGGTAATTGCATTATTTAAAAAGTTTTTACAATGTTTTATTTATTTTTGAGAGAGAGACAGACAGACAGACAGACAGACACAGAGTGCAAGTGGAGGAGGGGCAGAGAGAAAGGGAGACACAGAATCGGAAGCAGGCTCCAGGCTCTGAGCTGTCAACACAGAGCTCAACGCTGGCTCAAACCCACGAACTGTGAGATTATGACCTGAGCCAAAGTCGAACACTTAACCGGCTGAGCCACCCAGGCACCGCAGTAACTGCATTATTAATTGTAGTTTCTGAATATCCATTCTTAGTATATAGAAATGTGTTTGGTTTTTGGGTATTGATCTTGTACTCTGTGATCTTGCTGAACTTCCTTACTAGTCCATGGGGCTTTATTTTGTAGATTTCTTGAGATTTTGTGGGTAGATAATCTTGTCGATTGCCAAGAGAGATTGTTTTATTTCTTCCTTTCTAAAATGTAAGCCTTTTCTTTCCTTTTCTTGCCTTATCATAGTGGTTAGCACTCCCGTTGTTATGGTGATTAAGATGCTGAGAGTGGGTGTGCTTACCTTGACCTTAGTCTTCTACCATCAAGTATGATGGTAGTTGCAGGTTTTCTGTAGAGGGTTGTGCTAATGACCTGATGTTCCGAATTTTCTGGACGTGTTGATCATGAACAGGTGTTTGCAGCCAAATGCTTTTTAGGCATCGGCTGGCATGATGTTATGATTTTTCTTCTTTAGCCTATTACATGGTAGATTACACTGACTGATTTTTGAATATTTAACCAGCCTTGTAAAACTAGGAATAAATCCCTCCTCATGATGACGTACATTTTTTTTAACACAGTTACGATTGGTTTACTAATGTTTTGGTTAAAAATTTTTGCATCTATGTTCATGAGAAATATTAGTCTGTACTTTTGCTGTTCGTTTGGTTTTGGGTGCGGACTTTGTCTGGTTTTGGTATGAGGATAATACTAGCCTCAAAAAGTAAGTTGGGAAGCATTATCTCCTCTTCTTTTATCTGGAAGAGATTGTGTAAAATGGGTATCAATTCATCTTTAAAAGAGGTTCTGGTACTTGTGCTTCCTCACCCCACCTCCCCATGCTGCTCTGGCTGTTTATGAGTGAAGGAGGACAGTTTCAGACCTGTGGGGACAAAGAGATCTCCCAGATCAGGCTATGGACTCTCATCTGCTAGCCCTGCCTATCTCCCTCACTATCTCTCAGTGGGAAAGGATTGAAAAGGAGAGTCTCAGATCCAGCAGAAAAAAACAGTACCTCCTCTGGTCTCTTATTTCTGGCAATGTTCCTAATCCATCCCCCTTCTTGGCAATGTCAGGCTCACTTGATGTTGTTAGAGGGACTTCAGTGTAATCTGGGGGAAGGAGTGAGCCCACCTGAGCTGCCTTCTATTGCTAAGTTGAAAGTCAAGAAACTCTGGATCTGGGTGACCTTCTTTTGTTGGGTAGGAGTACAGGAGACACCCTAACTACCGTTCTTGTAAACACATTTTACATTTCTCCTTTGGTTGTCTCTTGCACCATTTCTAAGGCTTATAGTTATGCTTAGCAGGAAGGCACAGGGGAAAAAGAGGTCTACACCACCTTGTCTCATTTGAAAGTGACCTTCACTTTTCATCATAGATGCACAAGGACTGACTCAGTTCCAAAAGGTCTTGAATTACTTGAATTCTGCATAAGCAGACAAGGATTTACCACGACGATGAAGAAGACGAGGAGACAGAGCCATTCATCACTGGAATTGACCTCAAGCTGATACAGCACAAATGAACAAAGAAGAAAAAACAAACCAACAACATGAAACAGGGAACAAAGTTCTCTTCTTTGTAATCGCTGCTGGCCAGTCCATCTTTTCTGGGTATTTACCTCTCTGCTTCATGTTTTCAATGTAAAGCAAAGTTTTTTATATCTAACATTGTATTACTTGCACTGGGAAAGATTTCTGAAACGTGGAGGGCAGCTGTAGCTATCGATCAAACAGGAGATTCAAAAGTTTAGCTCAAAATCTTGGGCGAGCACAGAACGTCTTATCATCCAGCAGCCCTGAATTAAAACTTTTTTTTTAATGTTTATTTATTTTTGAGACAGAGAGAGACAGAGCATGAACAGGGGGAGGGTCAGAGAGAGAGAGACACAGAATCTGAACCAGGCTCCAGGATCTGAGCTGTCAGAAAAGAGCCCGACACGGAGCTCGAACTCACGGACCGTGAGATCATGACCTGAGCCAAAGTCGGACGCTTAACTGACTGAGCCACCCAGGCGCCTCTGAGCAGCCCTGAATTAAATGAGACATCAGGATGGTGATTAGAAGTAACATGTATTTATTCCTTATGTTAGTACCTTATCTTCCTTCTTTTCTTGTTCAATCCTCGTTTTTCGAGAAACCATATTGCTTCCTGAAGAAGCACTACATGGATATTATGTCCTACCTGGGAGAGAAGCTGCTTTAACTCCATACACTTGATTATCGATTAACTTTTGCCTGTGAAAGTGAAACTGGATATTATTTATTGAAACTCCTTACTGAAATTTCATTTAAATAGGCCAACATTTGAGATTCTAAAAAAAGAGTAGCACATCCTTTGGCTAAAGTGGATTGCATTGAAACAACAGAGGAAATTATCTTAGACACAGCTTGGGTCCCATGCTTGCTTTTTTGAAACCAGCCTAATTACCACATAAGTGACATTTTCTAAATTCTTTATTGATGTACTCTGACTTTTTTTTAAAGTATGTTTATTGGGGGGTGGGGGGATGGGCAGAGAGGGAGAGGGAGACACAGAATCTGAAGCAGGCTCCAGGCTCTGAGCTGTCAGCGCAGAGGCCGACGTGGGACTCGAACCAACGGACCGCGAGATTATGACGTGAGCCGAAGTCAGACGCTTAACCGACTGAGCCACCCAGGTGCCCCAATTCTGACTTCAGGATGATCCACCCACTTTGGGGTTGGTGCTCCCATTTGCAAAGAACGACATAGCGGAAGGAAATTACTTTGCACAGTTAAAATATGCAAATAATTGTTATGAAACCCAATTGCATGTGACACTAATGTAAGAAGTACATTAGGTAGAGTCATAACAATATACCAGGTAGTGTTCCCCAAACTCTCAAGGAATAGATCTAACTCACTACAAAAGCCAACTGGCTTTAAGTAATATTTACCAGTGAGTATTACTCCTCTTAAGAAAATGCTCATAATAGCAACTGTATTTGGGCTCTAAAAATACTACTCTCCCACTGCACACACACTACTAGCAACAGAGGTTCAACTGGAAGTCTTGAAAGGAATGCTTCTGTGTTACGAAATATCTACAGATCCTTTAGAACTGTGTTAAATTTACTTAAATAGAACATGTTCACAATCGTGCTGTACTTAGACTTCAGGATTCTTCTGAATCACAGAAGAATGTTTGTATTTTTAAACGATACCAAGAGGGGCCCCCGCAGTCACTGGAATTTGTGGAGACATAGAAAGCACAACTAAAACCTACCTAACGTTGATTCTGTGCCATTTGTAAGTTTCTCAAGAAAGTATTAGACTGCCTTATTTATTACAGCCCATGTTAATATAGTCAGGTGACTTAGCGTTATAGTCTATTATTTCTGCATTCATGAATTAACTTTTTAAGTTCTGGGTACCCTAAGTTTCTATTCCACATGCAAGAATCCAGTCTCTGCTTGCTTATACTTTCTCAGTGATCGTCAAGGACTTTATGGAAAGACTAGTACACACCAGTTAGTAGTTTGTGAACTCCTTGAGAGCAGGGATCCAGTCTTATTTATCTGCATTAGACCTAGAACTTGGTGCCACATCTTATATAGAATGGCCTAATGGGTGTTCTCTCATGTATTTGTTCAATTAATTTTTGTAAAGGAACTACAATTGCTTGAACTACTATTTATATACGAAGCATTGTGCTAGGCCATAATCTTCACAAAACTTGCAAGACACACACGTATGGGTTAAGCAATCTTTTGATGGCAAATAACAGCACATACACCAAAACCCAGCTTTGGTAACAGAAGGAATATATCAGCTAAAAAGTCCAGCAGTAGGTGGGGTTTCAGGTACAGTGTCAAGACTGCTGGGGCTGAATTTCTCTGCAGTTTCCTTAGCCCTGCCCTCTTTCATGTGTCAAATTCACTGTCAGCTGACTTCCTTCTGGTAGAATAATGGCTGCAACTGCTCTGAGACTCCCATCAACACTCGGCACCATATATAGGGATAGAGTGTTCCTTACAGTAGGAGAGTTAGTACATATCCCGAAAGTCCCCTTAAAATGTCTCTCCATACAGCTCTAGCCTAAATTGGGTGAAATGATTGGCTTACACCCATGAAAGTCAACTCTTAGAGGTAAGATTGGGTTCTCATCTTTGCCAGACTTCCACTGGCTGTGACATACGGGATTTTCCCAAGACAGCCAATGAGAGAACTGAAGCCTGGATAGGTAACTGACATAAGTCCACTAACCATATGGTTAACTCCGCTTAAGTCTCAGAGACTTCACGCGTTGCCTGAGGTGGAGAGTGGTTTCAAACTGGGTTCTGATTCTGAAGCGTGGCTTCTTTTCACTTCACATTGTATCACGTGATTGGAGAAACTACCGGAAAGCATAAAACATCATCCTTATCCTAACTTTAGAAAACTAAAACTGGGGGTGCCTGGGTGGCTCAATCGTTTAAGCGTCCAACCTCTGCTCAGATCATGATCTCCCAGTTGGTGAGTTTGCCCCAGATGAGGGGCTCTGTGCTGACTGCTCAAAGCCTGGAGCCTGCTTTGGATTCTGTGTCTCCTCCTCTCTCTGCCCCTCCCCTACTTGTGTGTGCACGCGAGCTCTCTCTCTCTCTCTCTCTCTCTCTCTCTCTCAAAAATAAATCAACATAAAGAAAAAGGAAGAAAACTAAAACTGAAGTAGTCCTAAAGTCCTAAGAAGAAATATAACTTAAATAGAATGCCTTCCCCACCCCATCCCCCAGCATGCCTCCTCCTTCCACATTTCCTAATGCACTAGAATCTTTCCCATCTTTCCAGTCCTAACCAAGTGCTCTCATACTTCCATGGCAGTGGTCCATGCTCCAAAATGATCTCCCTCTCTTAATTTTCATTGAACATCCAAGTCTTTAGATGTTAGATGAAACAATTCCCCATTAATAATAATAATGCAGAACAACCACTTCTGGGGACATTTGCAACACCCATCATGGTACTTGGTGGACACAACCCCTCACACTCCTTGCCCCCAAGAATCTCTCCAGGAGGAATTTCAAGGGAGAGAGATACCAAAAAGTAGGTGAGAATTTTGTTGCAGACAAACCCTCCCAGAATCCCTGGGCTCCAACTCTGAAAGTGATTGTTTTCCTTACCTCCGCGCATGAGCCTCCTGGAGTGCCCAACTGTCTTCCCTCGAAAAGCGTAGACTTCTTCCCAAGAGTCTTGTCTTCTTCCTAGAGTGCTCCCATTGGAGCCTCTTCTTGTCCTACTCCCGTACATTTTCAAACATTTTTTTATATTTAAGAGTTGTCATTTGATTGGTGTTTTTGTGTGTTTGCGTGTGATGGCTGTTTCATTTTCTGCTGGTTCTTTTCTCTAGTGTGCTTAACCTAATAATAATTATCTTCACTTAAAAAAGACTTCCGGGAGCATCTGGGTGGCTCAGTCAGTTAAGCGTCCGTCTCTTGATTTCGGTTCAGATCATGATCTCACAGTTTGTGGGTTCAAGCCCCACATTGGGCTCTGTGCTGACAGCGTGGAGTCTGCTTGGTCCTTTGTCTCCATCTCTCTGCCCCTCCCCCCCCCCCACTCTCTCTCTCTCTTTCTCAAATAAATAAATAAATAAAATTTTTAAAAAGGATTCGAGACTCAAATTGCCTTTGAATATGATTTTTATCCTCCCCACCCCTCCAAAACAAACAGGTTTCACTTCCCTAACGTGGTTAAACACAACAAGAACTGACAAGAGAAGAAAGACTGAAAGCCCAGTATGCCTAAAAAGCCTAGAAATTCATCTTTTTAAGAATGATACGCCTTGGAATTTACTCATTAAAATGTCACTCAGCTCTTTCTCAGTCATGCAAAGCCAACCACAACTGAATTCTAAATTCAGGAACCTGGAATGGGGTTCAGTGGTACATTTTTGTTGAAGCCCTAATGGCTTCAGGGGGAAAAAAGGGAAGTTACAATATCTCAAATTGGCAGCGTGCGTCTGGCCAGATCTAGTTTGGGCTGGTGAGAGCCAGACTGAGGATTCTTCAGGACTCTTTTAAGAGAGCCAGAATTAGACTATGGGTTTTAGGTTACTGACCCTGGCTTTGATGCATGCCGGCGACTAGAAGTCTGTGTTTAATTGTTTTACCCTCCTAAGCCTCGCCAGTGTTTCCCCCTGCGTTGCAATCGCAAACATGTTTGCCATTTAGCTGCCTGCATCTAGGACATCCCTTCCCGCCCACTACCCACGCATAGAAATACTGCTCTTTCAATATTCTGAGCTGTTCAGCCACTGCAGAATCAACCCACACGCAGTAACTGTTAAAGTACTGATTATGTCCTCCTTAGACTCTGATACGTTAAATTCTGTTGTTTTTCCTAATTGAATGCAACATTTTACATATTTACAGCCTTTTCTCTGAGATGGATTTTAAAAGACTCTTAAGGACCTCTGCAAGGCAACTTCGCAATTGTGAGAATTTTGCACAATTCTTATTCCCAGCAGAATGGGGTTTCTTTTAAGATAAGAAAAACTGGAATTATATAAACCAGGGAATTTCACATACGGGTGGCAATTCCCTTGGACGTAACCATTTAAACTGAAATTAACTAACCGATGGGTGTGGTTCTGTCTGCCAACTTTGTAGAGCATTCCCTAAATTCATAATGTGACACTACACTGGGGGTGGGGAACCCAGGGTGTATGTGGTAGCTGTGGGGCAGATTGAGTGCTCCTATTAAGAGCTCCTGCACACTGTCACTGGCTGAATATAGAGTATTCTCCCTGCCCACTCAAGAAAAGGCAAGGCCAGCCTGAAACAGAGAATCAGAACCGGGTAGCAGTTAACGACGGAATCACAAGATAGAAGTTTGGAACACAGGCTACAAGTTTTAAAATTTATACAAAAGGGCAATTTGACACCATTGTACGTTTCTAGGAATCATGTGTGAAATTTGGTTATTGGTTCCTCTTAAGTATCAAAGCAGCAATCTTAGAGCATTTTTTTTTTTTGCATACGTAAAACTTAATTGCTATTTTTAGATCAAAGTTATGTGAAGAAAGGCTGGGTGGGCTGAATCCTGCCTCTCCAACTTTCATGAAACATTTATTATTAAGAGTCAGTCAGTGCTGAGTACAGGGAGATAACAGGAAAAGCAAGAAAGATGTCTACATTTGAGGAGCTCTGTCTAGTATGAAAGAAAATCTTTAAACAAATAGTAAACATCTAGCACAATAAGTTCTACAATGGAGACACTCCAGCAAAGACTGACCCACAATGAAGATGATTTAGTGTTAAGATAGAAGGGGTGTTTAAAGGGGATCAGTGTTTAAGCAATCAGGTTAAAGATGGATCATTTTCTGTTATGAAACCTTCAGTTCCCTATGTAACCTTGTAACTTCAGGGTATGGATAACGAATCCTCAAATAACGTGGCCTTCTGTGTATCCTTCTTTACTTTCTTAAAATGGTTATTTGTTTTTGAGAGAGAAAGAGACAGAACATGAAGGGGGAGGGGCGGAGAGAGAGAGAGAGGAAGACACAGAATGTGAAACAGGCTCCAGGCTCCAAGATGTCAGCACAGAGACCCACGGGGTGCTTGAACCTATGAACCACGAGATCATGACCTGAGCCATAGTCGGACACCTAACTGACTGAGCCACCCAGGCGTCCCTCTCTGTGTATCCTTGTTTCCCATATCAGGACCCCTAGGTCCCCACTGGTCTGCTCTAAGGCCAATCCTGTAGTATTCAATCAAAATGAATTTAAGATCTCTGATTCGACTTCCAGTGAACATCCTACATCAGAGCAAAATGGGCTTGAAAAGGTTGAGAGGAGGGACCGTGTGCTAGACCTTCACTGAGAGCCCTCAGATTAAAAAAAAGTACATTTCTATCTACGGAGCGCTAAACATGTTGTCATCTAATTCAAACCTATGAGGTGAGGGGCACCTAGGTGGCTCAGTTACACGCTGACTTCGTTTCAGGTCATGATCTTGCGGCTCCTGAGTTTGAGTCCCTCGTCGGGCTCTGTGCTGACAGCTCGGAGTCTGGAGCCTGCTTCAGATTCTGTGTCTCCCTCTCTCTCTGCCCCTCCCTTGCTCATGCTCATGCTCATGCTCATGCTCTCTCTCTCTGTCTCTCTCTCTCAAAAATAGAATAAACATTGGGGCACCTTGGTGGCTTGGTTCGGTTAAGCATCTGACTTCATTCAGTTCAGGTCATGATCTCGCAGTTTGTGAGTTTGAGCCCTGCATCGGGCTCTGTGCTGACAGCTCAGAGCCTGGAACCTGCTTCCGATTCTATGTGTGTGTGTGTGTGTGTGTGTGTGTGTGTGTGTGTGTCTGCCCCTCCCCCTCTCACACTCTGTCTCTGTCTCTCAAAAATAAATAAACATTAAAAAAATAAAATAAAATAACGTTTAAAATTTTTTTAAAAATAACAAAACTGTGAGGTTATGTTAAGTTTCAGAGAGGTGCAGTAGCCTAAAATCACTCAGGCAGTATTAGAGCTGAGGCTCTAACACGCTTTCTCTGACCTCGAAGGTGGATGGGCCCATTCTAACCAGTCGGGCAGAATTACTTTCAGAGAGAATGCCATTTTTGTTGATTGTTTCCTTTGCTGTGCAGAAGCTTTTTATGATGTAGTCCCAATCATTTGTTTTTTGCTTTTTTTTCCCTTGCCTGAGGAGACATATCTAGAAAGAAGCTGCTGTGGCCAATGTCTAAGAGGTTACTGCCTGTGTTCTCTTCCAGGACTTTTATGGTTTCAGGTCTCACATTGAAGTCTTCATTCCATTTTGAATTTATTTTTGTGTATGGTGTAAGAAAGCAGTCTACTTTCATTCTTTGCCATGTAGCTGACCTCTTATCCCAAACCATTTGTTGAAGAGACTGTCTTTTTCCCATTGGATATTCTTTCTGGCTTTGATGAAGGGATAACAAAGTGGTGGGGTGTGTGTGTGTGTGTGTGTGTGTGTATACATATATTATGTATATATACATATATTGTATATATACAATATGTAATATACATATATATGTATGTATACATATACATATGTAATATATGTATATATACAAATATATATGTATATAGGGACGCCTGGGTGGCTCAGTCGGTTAAGCGTCCGACTTCGCCTCAGGTCATGATCTCCCAGTTTGTGAGTTCGAGCCCCGCGTCGGGCTCTGTGCTGACAGCTCGGAGCCTGGAGCCTGCTTCAGATTCTACGTCTCCTTCTCTCTCTGCCCCTCCCCCGCTTGTGCTCTGCATCTCTCTGTCCATCAAAAATAAATAAAATATTAAAGTATATATATATATCTTTGTATATATACATTACATGTATGTAATATATATAATGGAATATTACCCAGTCATAAAAAGAATGAAATCTTGCCATTTGCAATGATATGGATGGAGCTAGAGAGTATTATGTTAAGTAAAATCAGTCAAAGAAAGACAAATACCATATGATTTCACTCCTATGTGGAATTTAAGAGACAAAACAAACAAGCAAAGTGGGGGGGAAGAGAGAGAGAGAGAAGCAAACTAAGAAATCGTCTCCACTAGAGAGAACAAACTGATGGTTACCAGGAGGGGGGTGGGGGTGGGGGATGGGTGAAACAGGTGATGGGGATGAAGGAGGGCACTTGTCGTGATGAAACCGGGTGATGTACGGAAGTATTGAATCACTATAGCGTATACCTGAAACTAATATAACACTGTGCTAACTAACTGGAACTTAAATAAAAACTTCAAAAAATAAAAATAATAAATAAAATATTAATATCTAATGAGAAAAAAGAGAGAGAGAATGACATTGCATCCTGTTTCTTTCTTTCTTTTTTTTTTTTTGAGAGAGAGAGAAAGAGAGCAAGAGACCCAAGTGGGGGAAGGACAGAGGGAGAGGGAGAGAGAGAATCTCTCAGGCCTGGAGCCTGAGGCAGAGCTCAATCTCATGAAAGTGAGACCATGACCTTTGCCAAAATCACAAGTTGGAGGCTTAACCGACTGAATCATCCATGCACCCCTGCATCATGTTTCTTAAACTGGGCGGTCAGTACATTGGAGATCATTATTTGGTATTTCTTTAAACTTTACATGTATTATCATTAGGATTTTATGTCTATTCAATATTTAACTAAAGCAAATTTAAAAGGTAGAGTTAAATGGGAATATTGGATGAGCCAAGACTGTATAAAGAGGTGTTCCTGCATTAAAAAAAAAGAGAGAGAAAATTTGGCAAATAGTCATTTGGCCTCAGTAGGATCCCACCAGGAATATCAAAAGTGTTCTGATGAGAGAAACACTATGCTGGGAAATCTAGAAGCAATCAGAGAGCTCCAGAGGAGTTTTCTGGAAGAGAACAGGGCACCGGGTACCCACTGGAAGTGAAGGAAATCACCCAAGCCTAGCAAGAAGCAAATCAGGGCTCAAGTCCAACTCAGATCCAGGAAATAAGATAAGGTCATGGTCAACAGAAACTGGAACCTCAGAAACAAGAAGGTAGGACCTCAAGAGCAAGGCAGAGCCTATGCTAGAACTAAACCATAAGGCATAGCCTAACTAAAGCAAGAACTCCTCAATGCCTAGTCCTCTCAAAGCTAACTAGAGTTTTAAAATCCTTTTTGGGTGGTGGAAAAAGTGGGGAAAGGGTAGGGAAGAGCTGAGGACAGTGTCGAGTATATAGGGCTATGAAGGTATGGGCACAATGATTATAACAAGTCCTAAAATGTTAGAGGGAGAAAAATACTGCCTGTAGGGGATATCTCTTGGTTTGTCCCTGCCCTTCTGGTAATAGTTTCCTGCTTCCTTTTGAGACCCCCTCCCCATCCCCCAAGAATAAAGGCATAATAATATATCCATCAAAGAGCCTTGCCCGCCCTAGGTCCAGAGCCCTACCTAGGTAAATCGTACTGTCTCTCTCTCTCTCTCTCTCTCTCTCTCTCTCTCTTTCTCTCAGCATTTGAATCTGAAAGGAAAGACAGGAGGGATGAAAAATAATCGATGCTGTTTCACTCCTGAATCTGGACTTCAGTGGGACACCTAGATCACCAACACTGCTTTGATTTCAGTCCTTACTGAAGTCTGTATCGTCAGTATTTCCTGGATTTTGGAAATAGCCATCTCCCTCCAGTGAATGACTTCTCCTTTAGATGAGCTGAGGTCGTATCTGTTGCCTGCAACCAAAGGAGCTTCAGTGATTCAGCACTGAAGAGGAGAGTAAGATTCTGGTTCTTTTCGGAATTAGCCTTCCCAAAGGTAAAGTGGGGTTCAATGTCCTTGCAGTTTAGAGGGCCCCAAAGAACCGCCTTCTATCTGCAGAACGGTATTTCTTCAGGAGCCTACTAAGGAAGGCAGATTCTTCCATCTCAACCTCCTCCTACCCCACTTTCTGACACAGCTAAAGAATACGTTCTCCAAAGCCCAAAATTGCTTAAGCCTTGACCTAGTTCTTTAGGATCTCTTTAAAATTTAAAACATGTCTAAGTTCATAGGCTTGCTAAATAGTCTCTTTCATGCTCAAAGTTTGAAAGGAACGCCAGATCTAAAATAAATGCATCATCATACAAACAATATATTTTCCTATGTACTGAAATTGAGTGAAAATTACTGTGAACAGGTAAGTATTTTTAGCTTAAATTTGATCAAGCTAAACATGACCGTTTTACCATCAATGTGATCAGGAAAATGACATTTTTCTTATGAAAAAGCTACAGAGGAAAATAATCCTTTTGATATCCATTATGAAAGCTTTTTTTCAAAATGCATACCATTTAAGAATTTACAAACTTGTATAGACACGATCATTTTTGTCCACGCCTTTGATTCAATCACAACATTTTCATTGTAAAAATTCGGAAAGCCGTAAATGGCGAAGATAGAACAATGGGCCCAAACCTGCAAAGAGGAAACTGAAGTTATTCATAATCGTTCTCACTGGCAATCAATATGGTATTGATTTTCTATTCTTGTTCCTCTTGCAGTAATGTCCTTGGCTTGAAACTCAACCCAAGCTAGGAAATATCAGCAAATAAAGCAATTTCCAACCTAAGGAAATGGAAAGAGAAAACAAGACAGCAAAAGCCTGGATCTACTTCAGAGATGAAAATAACTGTCTGCTGTCAGTTAATTCTACTGGTCAGAAAACAGTGGCAAGGTGACCCAGGCTACAAGTAGGGCCCGTGTGAACTTCCGGGTTTCATTCTGATCTACAGCTAAAGACTATACCAGTATCCTAACAGAAGCATCTCCAGTGGCCAAGAGTAATCCAGGTCTCGATGGATTCACATCACCACTGCTACAAAATCTACTCCAAATGCACACCCCTCTGGCCGTGAGTCAATGGCATTATCTGAGTACGTGAGGAAAAGTAGCGTCTCATTCAAATTTAAAAGGAATTGATCAAATTGGGAAAATTTTCAACTATCATGCATTAAAGCGCAAACCATTTAAGAAGCCCTGGGGAAATTCATTCCAGAAGTGGAGCACCGTAATTTCTTACAAAATGGAACATGTTGAGGCCTACATTAAGCAATTCACAGATAAAGATCAAAGCCCACATTTCCAACTGGGAAAACTGGATTCAAGATAAAGGAACATCAAATCACAGAGTTTTGCTTGGTACGTGTCAGTTGAGTAGTTTTGGGGCAATTCAATAAAAATGACTTTCCAGGGACAAGCTGTGGTTGCTTTCTTGATTTTATAATACTGTTTTTCATCATTATTAACCAAATCCAAGAGTTCCTACACACACAAAGCAGACATGGCAGAAGATGAACCGTGTCTGCCTCTAAAGCACAAAAGCAGTTGTAAGACATCTGCTTTTAAATATTTCTTTCCTTCGGTTTCTTTTCTAAAATATAGTTTCTGGGAAACATTTACTGTGTAACAAGGCTTCCGTCCAAGAGAAGACCACAATTATTTGACATCAAAGGTACTAAGATGGGTCGCTTAAATAATCGCCAAAGAACTTTTCAAAATAGAACCATGAAAAGATCGTTTCATTTTCCAGAATGCAACATTTGGATCATGAGTCACGTCAACTTTCCCAAAGCAAGGCTTCTTGTAACCACATAGGAAATGTATATATCTTGTTGCAAATGGTAGAGTCCTATAGCCGGAAAGGCTTAAAATCCAACTTGGCAGGTAAGGGGTGCAACCCATGTCAAAAAGGAAAAAGTCAACAGCACCACACCCACGCTGAAATCTGCAAAGTCCGTAAGGGTGGTTCCCTCTACTCAGGCATGCTCACCCTCTTGTCAAGCATCTCTCTTCAGAATCTTCCAGACTGGTGACAGAGTGATTTCCTGAACTACGCCTACACTGACTTCCTTCTGCCAAAGCATGGAATAAACCTGACAGCTCTTTTCCCTTCAGCCCACCTCTGTTACATGCACGAAAAACCAAAACCAAAACCACCCTAAGCTTTGTAAGCACATACCTTTTAATTAATTACAGTAACTCTGACGTGACACTGAGGGATAAGTAATTATTCAGATATTTTTCCGTGCTGGAGTTTTCTACATTCATAGAATCATGGAGCCCGAAGTGACCTGCAAATTACACAAATATATTGCTTTGGCTAAAACACACATTTAAATGACTATGTAATATGCCCTCATTTATGTAGAAGGCAAATGGTTCGTGTTAATTATTTTTGAATTAGGCGATGGTCCGTTAGAGTACATGATAGTAATTAGATGTCAAACATATAACTGAATGAGAGCTGTTAGGCCGTTTGTGGTAGATCTGATGTTGGTATCAGATACCACTGAACTAGATGACCCCACATCACATCTTCTGGGCACTCTGGAACATACCATCCTTTGAAGTAAAACAGGTACTTAATGGGAATGCAGGCAATGCAACGCTTTCTGTCAGGTATCATTTGATAGTCATACTGTAACTGGTAAGAAATTGGTAAGACGAGTGAACACAGGGAAACTCCTGGCAACAGATGCCGACGGAAATGCGGAGAGTCTGGGATCGGTTATCTATTGTGCCAAGATTTATAAGCAAGTATTAAGACACGCTTCTCTGGCTGCCTATTCATTCAGATTTAATCATATGATCACCTGGAATGAAATATCCACTGAAGATAAGACCTTCCGCAGCCCCATGGCTAATGCCATAACACAATACACAGAGCCTGAGGTGAATGTTGACACGTCCAGTGTCTCCTGGATCCTTTATGCTTCCTGTCCTAGTGTAACTTTCCTTAGCATACCCATTTCACTCTCCCAAGGATCCTGGCACGGACAATGAATCTCAGGCTCAACCTAGGATAAGGATTGAGGAAAACCAGACAAAAGAGTTGCTCCATTTGGTTCCCAAAGGCTTGAAGTTGGTGAATGACAGCAACTTCCTACAGCAGGGCTTACAAAACACACACACACACACACACACACACACACACACACACAATCTTCCATCTCTTTAAGTTGCTGGACTAAAATGGCCAGACATAAAATTCAGAATTTGATCTGGTGGGCTGTTGAATCATGTCCACGGAATCCACAGCTCTTCTCCATCTCTTGTGTGACAATTAGAGCAGTTGTGGAAAAAGAGTGGATCTATAAGGAGAGCAATGAGGATACGTGGAAGGCGGAGAATTTCTCAAAGGGTAGTCTCTTTCCTCCTTGGATAAGTCTGCAACCATCTTGCTTGAAGCGTTTGTAATAGCCTTACCTGAGGAAGTTTTCACGCAAGGGAAATCTGAGTCCCTGTGCCTGACCTCCACTGACCCTGATAATCTCCAAGCCTATAATTAGAGCCTGTAGAGAATAGCCCTCAGAGATTCTATTTGATTTCTATTAACAACAGCAATACCCCCTCTGGGCCTGGAGAGGCCTGCTTTCAGCTCCCAGAATGACCACAGATTTTCACCTACAAGTCTCAGACCGGAGTCCATACACATGTATCCCTAACGCATGGAGAGGAGGCATGATGCCTTGAAGAAAGCACCCTGTAATATGCTAGTACGTTCTATGATTTTGTTTCCAGCTCTCCACAAAGGAAATTATTCATTCACCAGAACGACTGTGCAATGAGGAGAGGGAAATACCCCGTCCTCTCAGGGGTTGTTGGACATTGGCTCTGAGCTAACACTAATTTTCGGGAACGCTAATTTTGGGGAGACTGTTGGTGTGGTCCACTGGTGAGAATGGAGGCTAAAAGAGATCAGGTAATGATGATAGTTGCGACCCGAATCCAGCTTGAGGAGGCCCAGCATGTTCCTGATCACATCCGATGATTTTCCTGGTTCCTAAGTGCACTATCCGTACAGATAACCTCAGCAATTGACCAAATCCCGGCACTGGATTCCTGACCCTTGAGGCACCAAAATGTGTTTTTCCAGCATAATCATTAAGAGTACTCCATTCACTATCAAAAATACACTGGTTTTAGTGATACATTGTATGGTCACCCCAGCCTATTGTGGTAGGAAGGACCCAGGAAAACTCTTAGAACTTCCTCTTCCCGTCAGAAAGTAAATTGAAAGCCATATCATATCCTTGGGAGGAGGCTGGGAAAGGTGGGGTAGAAATACAAAGTTAACTGCTACCCTCAAAGACTTAAAAGAAGCAGCGGTAGCTCGTTTGACCCATGCAGAAATCACCTGAGTCTCCCAAATGTGTCTTAAACATTCTCGCCCAGTTGATGATCGCGAACTGAATCTGTTTTTCAAATCAAAGAGGCCCATCCAGACATCATTTCTTTACTGGAGCAAATAAAAACAGTTTTGGGTTTACGTCTATTGATCTCACCAATGCTATTTCAATAAATAAGCTCAGAAGGTGATTATCACTTGGCAGGAGCCTAGTATACTGATCCTGTCTCAGGAGTACAGGAGCTCTTGAACTCTATGCCAATTTAGCCATAGCGTCCTTGATGGTCTCATCATTTCAGAGGGCATCGCGCTCGTCGAATATATCTTGTTTCCTGCTGAGAATACCCAGTAATAGAAAGTAGCAATGACTTTCGATGGGCCTCTCACCTGTCTGAGGTACATAGGGATATCCTTGTCAATACGAAAGACAACTTAATACACCTTGCATCGGACAGCGGTAAACAAAAAGTTGTAACGCTTGACAAGCCTCATTGGGTTTTGGAAGTAACATATGATACAGGTGTGCTCCTTTGATTCATTTACAAGAAAGCCCAAGTGGCTGCGAATTTTGAGCGGAACGTGGGATCTGAGAAGGCTAGAAAATGTAAGTTTTGCAGTAGGCAGCTCTTTATGACCTAGTGAATCCAGAAGGACTCAAAAATTCCGCAGCAGATTGGAATGCTGTCTAAATCCTATGAAAATTCCAATAAACAAACCACCGTAGAGGCCCCTAGGGTGTTTGAGTGTAAGCACATACTCTTTGACCAGTAATACTTCTCCTTTTGAGAAACAGCTGTTGGCTTGCTCTTGGTTCCTGGTAGGGGTTGAACACCTGTCCTGAGAACTCCATTCATGAACCTCCTATTGCAAATGAGATGTTTGTAATAAAATTGGACATTCCTTGAGACACTCTGTGCCTGCGATGAGCCGGTTAACACAGTGGTGACCCTGAGACTCTATAGAACCTAAGCACGGGCTGCTGCAGAGCCGGCTTTGGATCCTCTGTGTCCCTCTCTCTTTCTCTTCCCCTCCCCCTCTCGCACCCACACGCCCTCTCTCTTTCTCTTGTAGAATACATAAACTTAAAAAAAAACCGGGCACCTGGCTGGCTCAGTTGGTTAAAAGTCCGACTTCGGCTCAAGTCATGATCTCTCGCGGTTTGTGGGTTCAAGCCCCTCGTCGGACTCTGTGCTGACAGCCCAGAGCCTCTGGAGCCTGCTCAGATTCTGTGTCTCCCTCTCTCTCTGCCCCTCTCCTGCTTATGCTCTGTCTCACTCTCCGTCTCAAAAATGAACATTAAAAAAAATTTAAAATAAATAAATAAAAATCTGATTCCGTGAAAACAATTTACATTTAGCACAACCTGGTTTCAAGACAACACAATTTCTGTGTTGCAAAAGAATTTTGACAACTTCCTGCAATTTATTGAAATGAAATTTAACTTTGGGGGAGCAGAACATCGTACTCTAACAAATGCAGTGAGAAGTTGACTATCCTATTTCCTTTAGATACCAGAGGTGACCAGTTATGGGAGTTCTTGAATTCAGTATCCAGAAATCTCCTGAGCATTTGTCTAGATTCCACTGGAGGGCTGAGGGTACCGTGCAAGTTGTTGCCTCCAGAAGCCTGAGAGAAGGAGACTGAGCAGGGCAAGGTAAGATATTTCCCTTAAGCGGCTAGTAGCAGCAGCATCAAGGAGGTGAGTATACATCATGATGGAGGAGGGATACCAACGACAAAGAAAAAGTGATGAATGAAGTCAGATGTTGGGAAAGGAGAAATAAATCTGAAAGTAGAAAGGTTAGGGGGAAAGCTTTCTGCATAGAGTTCACACGGGACGCCCAAGTAGCTGTGTGGCATGGGAACAGCCCAGAAAAAGTTGAGGCAATGTGAGACCAGGTGCCTGGTCATCAGTCTTCTGGGCCAGAGTGGGGAGGCTGAGTTTCAGGTAGCAGCTTATTAGCATGGTAAAATGTCTCGATTTCAGCCCAGGCATCACTGAGCACCAAGCCTAGTAGACTGTGGAGTTAGGTCCGCTTTCACCTGCGGACGTGCCCACAGCACAGTCACTGGGAGGCGAGCTCTGCCACTGGGGGATGCCTCCCATATCCCTTTCTGGGTCACTGGGCTACCTGTGCCTGTGAAGAAGAAAGGTGATCCCCTCTGCCTCCTCAAGTAACATGAGGATTCTCAGCATTTCTTCCGTCTATATTTAAAGATGGTACTGGGCTGCTGACACATAAAGGGGTTCCCTCCACACCAGATGATTTGTCTTCCTCTGACACATTTGAGAGATTAGAAACTGTTCTGTGGCATATGACTCCACTGCCTTTACATGGCTGAAATAGCTTCAAAATTCTCAAGAGCAAGGACAGTGGTTCTTATGGGCAATCCTGTTTATCGCGTATCGGTACAAAATTCCAACGGCTCACAAGAGAGAAGAAAGGATTCCAAACTTAGACTTGGTAGGCAAGATATGGAGTAACTTGAAAGCAATTGGTGCTGTCGTTTGGAAGGTTCTAAACAACACCATTTAAATCAAATTCAGGAAGAGACACACTTGGCTGGCTCAGTTGGCAGAATGTGCAATTCTTGACCTCAAGATTGTGTGTGTTCAAGCCCCATGATGGGTGCAGAGATTATTTAAAAAGAAAATTTAAAAAAAAAATTTTTAACGTTTATTTATTTTTGAGACAGAGAGAGACAGAGCATGAACGGGAGAGGGGCAGAGAGAGAGGGAGACACAGAATCGGAAGCAGGCTCCAGGCTCTGAGCCATCAGCCCAGAGCCCGAAGCAGGGCTCGAACTCACAGACCGTGAGATTGTGACCTGAGCTGAAGTCGGACGCTTAACCGACTGAGCCACCCAGGCGCCCCGAAAAATAAAATTTTTAAAATCAGGAATAACTTCATACAAATGGTACCATAACTTAAAGCCAAGGTTATTTTCTATACAGTGATTTCTGAATTCTAAAGTGGCTTATGTTTTTCTAGTTGGCCATGGGTTCATAAAGACCTTTAAGTCCCAACAACTTAACGTTTGATAACTTCAAATGCATTATGTATAATTCTATATTTCCGTGATGTGGTTTTATATTTTGTTAACATGTTTTCATCGAACGTTTTCAACCTGCAGTGGACAGTAGCGAGTAGGCCAAAATAAAAATAAAGGAACCGTTTATTGAAATTTCATTACACGAATAAGGAAAGACATTACCAACTTCTAAACCTGACATAAATGGCAAAGCACAAAAACTTTTTTTCAACATAGCAATAATTGATAACTTATATAGTCAGTGAGTCCATACCTCACTGTTTACTATCAGTAAACAAAAGAGACCCCAATTCTTGCCATCATGGAATTTATGCTATGGTTATCTCTGACTTCTTTCCTCCCTGTATTTCCAGTATTTACTAGCTATCAAGACTTGTCATCCTGATTACTGCATGATTTCTTAAGTTTATTCTTTTTTTCCTGCTTCCCTAACCAATGGATTGATTGAGACTTTCATTACTATTTTTAATGTTTATTTATTTATGACCAGGTAATCCATGCACATTCATTATTTTAAAATATTATTAAATACTAAATATGAAAAAGTATTCAAGCATTGAAAACTATCTCTCCCACACCTGTCTCTCTTCCCAAAAGGCAAGCTCCCTTTCCAGTTTTTTGTATCTCTGGACAGATTTTTCAATACCTAGGTAAGTGTTTATTTGTATTTTATGTACATAACATAATATATACTCTATTTTATAGAATAAATGTATACTCCATATATATTTTGTTGTATGTTAGTTTTTAAAATTAATATATTTGGAAGATCTTTCTGTATTAACACATACTAGCCTCATTTTTTTTAATTGCATGATAAAAAATGGTTGTATACCAACCCACAATTTGCTTAAATGGTCCACTATCATATTAGGCAGAACAGCCTGGGTTATATTACAGAAGCAAATAGTCCTACAAATCTCAGTTGTTTATTTCTTGCTTACAAAATGTCTGTTGAGGTTCTGGGCAACTGTCCAGGGCAAATGCCTTTCCATATGGCTACTCAGTGATCATTTGTTAGCGGTCCCACCATCCTATAGCTGTACCATCTGGCACAAGTGGCCTCCTTAGTGGATGCAGCAGAAGAAGAAAGTTTTGGCCCAGAAGTAAACCTACATTGCTTCAGCCTAGGAGAGATGCACACACTCTTCATGTGACCAATTTGCCAGAACTCATCCCATGGCCTCTCATAACTGCAGTGAGAGTAGGGAAGTAAAATCCTCCCATGTACCCAAAGGAGAGGGGAGCTGACCATGCAATTAACTAGAAGTCCGCTGAAAAGCTATATTTGACAGCCATGTTATTGGTCTGAACTCTCTCAAGGAGGTGCCTCACATACCTTCCATGTTTAATAAATATATGGTAGGTAGCCAGCTTTAATGGCATATTCAAAACCATTGATAGCATAGCCAGTCAGTGAACTGCATTTTGCAAGTATAAGATGGGTTGGTCAAACAGCACCATCACAAGGTAGATCTGAATTATCGCTACATTTTCCGGAAAGGCAATGTTTGAGGATGGCAAATGTTTGAGGAATTACGTTCATACTCATTTGGTTCATAAATGAGTACATTATATAACCTTCTGGAGATTCATAGCAACAAGAAAGATAAATGAGTATACCTATGTTTGTAACAGCATCATTCACAATAGGCAAAGAGTGGAAGCAACGTAAGCGTCCACCCACAGATGAATGGATAAACAAGACACGGTCTTGTCTACCATAGGGTATTATTCAGCCTTAAAAGGGGAGGCAATTCTGACCCGCGTTACAACATGGAAGAACCTTGGATAGACTCAGGGATGAACACGGATAGGACATTATGCTAACTGAAATAAGCCAGTCCCGTAAAGGGAACTCCTGTATGATCTAGGAAGCACCTTGAGTAGTCAAATTCAAACAGAAAGTGAGCTAGTGACTGCCAGGGGCTGGGGAGAGGGGGTGGGGAGAGGTCAAGGGAACTGGGAGTTCGTGTTTAATAGGTCCAGAGATTCAGTTTTGCAAGATGAAAAGAGTTTTGGAGGTAGACCGTTGTGCAACGGTGTGAACGTACCTAAAGCCACTGAATCGCACCCTTGAAAACGGTCAAGATGGTAAATGTTATGTTATGTTATCCTGATAAAAAAAAAAAAAAAAGAAAGACAAATGAGAACACATCTTTAAAAACTGGCTGCAAAAATTTGGGAGCAAACTCTAAATAGCTCTGGTTCCTTAGAGAAACTTAGGAAGCAGTTGACACGAGAGCAGTGAATGAGCCAGCTGGAAAGAGATTGTGGTCAGAGAAGAAGAAATACGAGTTGATGATTTGGAACGTAAAAGAGTCTCAGGTGGGGGCGGGGGCGTCTAGGAACTGGCCATAGGAGCAGGTGGGTGAGGTGGAGTAAAGGAAAAACGAATGGAACATTTGCATGTCAAAGAACAAAGAAGCCAGAATGTTAGACAGGATATCTATACGGATGTTGAAATCACCCATGAGGATGGCAGAGTCTGAAATAAAGAGGAAGGCTGTGAACAAGGGGTCAAATTCCATGAATGAGCAAATAGTTAAGAGAGGTTCTCTTATTTGATCAACATTCCTAGACTATATTTAATCTCTGGATATCCAGCTTACACCCAGTGAGCTCATAGAAGGTGGCTTGTATAAATGAGAATGACAGTTGGCTAGCTGAGAGGAGAAATGCAGGCATTCCACGGACTTCCCCAGTCTGCAAGAACAGCACATTCCTGCCCTTTACAAAATCCGTACGGGAAAGCACATTACAAACAGAAGCTATTTCGTGAACACAGAATGAGAGACACAGAGAGAGAGAGAGCAGTGGTAGTTGAGAGGGGTGGAGGGACAATTGTAACGTCTAAATGCTTTAGACCCTATGATAACCTGACTTATCAGCCTCTGAGCTATGGTCACCTGCCACAAGGATTGGGTCGAGCAGTTATAGGGCCTGAGGATCCCCTCCCCACTGGATGTGCTGAGCGGGTATTGCTAAGTTTTTTTTCTCCGACCTCTCCCTTTTTCTAAGGAGTCAGCATGAACTTTTGTTGACTCGTTTCTTCCTTTAGAAAACCAATTGCATTGGGGCGCCTGGGTGGCTGAGTTGGTTGAGCATCCGACTTTGACTCAGGTCACTTCGGGTTTGTGGGTTCCATACCTGCATCAGACTCTGGGCTGACAGCTCAGAGCCCGGAGCCTGCTTCGGATTCGGTGTCTCCCTCTCTCTCTGGCCCTCCTCTGCGCGTGCTCTGTCTCTCTCTGTCTCTCAAAAAATCAAACATTAAAAAAAAATTAAAAAAGAAAACAGAAAAAAAACAATTGCAGATAACTAGTAACAGTATGATTAAGGAGACATTCTGTCTCTGGCAGTAAGGTGGGCATTTGCTATGGACTGAATTGTGTCTCCCCCCAAAAGTATATGCTGTAGTCCTAATCTGCATTGTGATGGTATTCAGAGGGGGGTCTCCAGGATGTGATTTATACCCTTAGGCAAGGCGAAAGGCACAGGAGATCTTTCTCTGAGTGCGCGCACCCAGGAAAGGCCATATGAGGACAAAAGTAGGAAGAGAGCCCTCATCAAGAATTCGACTGCTTTCAGACTTCTGTCCTCAGAACTGGGAGAAAGAAATGTTTGTTGTTTAAGCACCTAGTCTGTGGTATTTGTTGTGGCAGCCGGAATTATCTGACACAGGATTTTTCTGATATCATTCATTGGTATTGGTTTTAGTAAACTCTAAGAGCAACGTCTTTGCCTTATTTTACAGCAGCATTATTATTTTGTCACGTTCAGCTTCGTAAAGTTTGTGATGTTCAGACTGTCTTGTTGGCCCTATAATTATTTATCTTAATTATTCTTTCAATAATCCATTCATTTCATTGAGTGGTCCAAGTAAAAAGCACTTTCATCATCACTTTCTGCATTAAGATTCCAAGAATCTGAAAGTGAGCTGTGTCCATCGTGGAGAGACCCGAATCCCTAAAAGAATGGTCTCTGCTCTGGACCCAGGTCCACTCTGCGGGAAATGGGTTCTTAGTCTTTACTCTGGGGGAGGGTGCCGCCAATTAGATTTTATGTGGGTATTTGTCCAATTTTGACAGGCCATTTTTACTTACTGCATCTTACTCTCTGTTGAGAGGTGATTTAACACTTTCAAGTCTCTAGAGAACCATTCAAGAGGTTATCACATTAAGAAGAAAGTAGTCCGTAGTATCCCAAGTATGAAATGGCTTTTCATTTACCTATCTCAGCTCCAAAGTTTCAATTTATTTTCCCTTTTAAAATGGATAGCCCATTAAACACGTAGATGGGTGGGAATGTTGATATGTATGTATTATGCCAAATTGCTTAGATTTGGATTTTTAAGCTTAAAAGTAACATTTTCCTTATAAGAACAATCTCTATCAGTTACCAAATCGTTAGAAAATACAAGAGAGTAGAAACCAGCAAAATAAACCAGGCAACGGTCATAATCCCATGCTTAGTCACATTGAACATTTGGTTGCATATCTTTCCAAAATAATTTTTTATCTTTCTCTGGTTGTGTCTCTTTTCAGACATTTATTAGGTGTCGTAAATGCAATCATACACACCATATTTGGTAACTTGTTTTCTGCCTGTATTGTGAACACCTTTCAATGTTGATACATAAAGATCCATATCTCTGGGTAACAGCTCTATGGCATTTCCTTGTACACATATGCCATACTTTAATTATTATTCAGAAAATTGACATTTAGGTGGTTTCCAAATTTTTCACTCTTATAAATAACTCTGCTGTGAACATCTTCATACCTATACTTTTTGCAATCCACTTTTTTTTAAGTTTATTTTCATTTATTTTTGAGAGAGAGAGAGAGAGCAAGCAGGGGGAGGGATAGAGAAAGAGGACGACAGAATCCCAAGCAGGATCCACACTGCTAGCACAGAGCCCAACACGGGGCTTGAATTCACCAACCTTGAGATCATGACCTGAGCTGAAATCAAGAGTTGGATTTTTAATCGACTGAGCCACCCAGGCACCCCTGCAATTCATTCTTTGGGGTAAATTTGGAGAAATGGAACTTTTCCCAAGAAAATAGTTTCTCTGCTTATTGCCACCTGTACAAAGTTCGTTCTGTTTCACTATCTGACTCCAAGTACGTGAGAGTGCAGAATTTTCCATACCGTCACCAATATGAGGCATTATCACTCTCTTTTTTTCCCCCTGCCAATTGACAGACAAAAATGGGTAATAACTTTGAACTTCTACTTGAATGTAGATTTGCCATTCTGGGAAACCTTACGAAAAAATAAGTCACGAAATGGAGACTGAGTTTAGTCGCCTCTGGATATTGGTCAGTTTCGCCATTTTATTCCTTGCCCTGCATGTCCCTATTTTTGTTCCCTGCTTCATTAAGGGAGGAAAAAAAAAAAAAAAATCTCTAAGATGGAAACAGAGCAACAGCCCTTTTATTTCCAAAATTAGTACCACCAACTCACCCACCCAAGTTTGAAACCTTGGAGTTTCCCTCACACCCAGTGTCTCACTCCATAAAATAGAACTTCCTCTTGAAATGTGTCTTGTGTCTAAACTTACATCACCATAGATGATGACATCTTTATTTTACCCATTTCCCTAGGCCAAGTTGACATACCGCACTGTCTCTAACTCCCTACCCAATCTTTTCCTCATACTAAACTATGTAAGTTATTACATGTGCCATATTGTGACATGTGTCCTTCCTGGTATAAGGAGGGATCTTTTCAAGTGTATATATACTTACAGGATAAGCTCCTTACCTCCACTCTTGCCCTTTCTACAATATCCATCCCCAAATGTGTTCCATGTAGAAGCAAACTGCCCTATACATTTTCTCCTCATTACAATCCAGTCAGGCTCCACCTACCCCCACCCCCAATTTTGAGCAATCTCTTTCAAAGGCCAGAATTATGTGTTTCATTTGTTAAAAATAAAACTAAACTCAATTATATACTCCCCCTGACCAAAACGCCCCTCTGTTGTTAGAAAAATGGCCAAAATCTTTAGCGTGATTGACAAGGATCTATCTGTCCTCAATCTCACCTTATACTTATTTCTCTTTATTCCTGATACATCAACCGTTTCTTATTTCCTTGGACATAGCATGCTCCTATCCATTCTCTTGACTGAAACTCCCTCTCTCTCTCTCTCTCTCTCTCTCTCTCTCTCTATATATATATATATATATATATATATATACCTTAGCCTGTACAACTCCTACTTCTCATTAAGTCTTATTTTAAATATAGTTTAGGTCCTCCTGATATATGATCCTGTTTTCACAACAACACCTGTCACAAATGTATTTAATTAATTATTAGGATAGTTGTTTAATGGATCTCTTCTCCACCAAACTATAAGGTCCAGGAGGTAAGAGATTGCATCTATCTTCTTCGTCTTTGTATTCCCAGCACCTAGCACAGTGACTGGCCCATAGAAGACATTCAATAAATGTGTGTGAAATGGACGACAGTAAGATGGAAGGAAGAAAGGGTGGAGGTAGATGTCTTAAAGTGACATCTGAAAATGACAAGTTGAGGAAATTGCTTTTGTGATTATGCTCTTCTCTGTGAAGTAGGAAATGGAAACATCTGCAGGTAACTGAGAATTTGGAAGTGGGGTACCTGGGTGGCTCACTCTGTTAAGTGTCTGTCTCTTGATCCCAGCCCAGGTCTTGATCTCAGGATCGTGAGTTCAAGCCCCACATTGGGTTCTGTGCTGGCTGTGGAGCCTACTTAAAGTGAAAGAATTTAGAAGTAGACGAGAGGGTGTCAGAGCTTTAAGGATAATGAGAAATATTTTGGAATAACATGGTGAAGAGCTGGAGAGTTGGCTAAGTAACATAAATATCTTTCCAGGCCTTGGGAGATTTGAAGTTCACAGTCACGACTTTGGGCAATATTAACCTGTCTACTGTACCATTTTCTCCACCATCGTGTTGTAGCCTGAATGAGCTTGGCGAGGAGGCAGAAGAGAAGAACAATCGAGTGAAGGAAGTTTGGGATGTTGGGAGGAGAATGCTGAAGTGTTGAATTATAGTAACTACACTCGATAAGAAAGAAAGTCAAAGGGTTGATTGTCAGAGAAAGATAAAAGGTCAAAGGACTGGAGATCTAATGAGGCTTTAGAAAAATTGTGGTGGGAATATAGTTCAAGAAGAAACTAGAGAAAGAGGAAGTTTTGGACCCAGCACAGAATACTTAAATTAGTCATTCTGATGGTGGAGTGTTTTCAGTTCATTAAAAGTTGCAAGGAATGACCACAGAAGTGTGTGGCGAAGGTGCTGTGAATAAGTCATAGAAGATGTGGGAGGCAGGTGACAGGCCATCCAGGATACTGAGTCACCTATGATGAAAACGTAGCTCACAGTGGAGAATAAGAGTGAGCTAGGTGCCAAACATTTCACAGGATGGAGGGGAAAGGACCAGGATGTTGGAAATACGGTTCTGGAGCTTCCTAAAATTGAATCTATGAAAGCATATGAAATTGCCTGAGGGGAGTTCAGAGAGTCAGAAAATGAAATATCAATACTTACAAAGCAAGGGAAGGAAGCCCAGTACATTGAAAGGATGGAACATCATGGTCAGAGAGGGAAGACGAAAACCAATACAAAGTGTTGAAGGTAAAGGAAGTCACAGCAATTGGGATGTGCCTTGCATATATTAAAAATGGAAAAAAAAAAAAGACGTCAATGAAATCAATGGTTGAAAAGAGATAACGATTGTATTTGGTGATTAATGAGTTGTTGGTACTCATGGGGAGGTATACAGTGAGTACAGGCATCAAATCCAATATTTTCATTTTAGATACTGTTTCCGATTTTCAGAGAAATATCATTATTAGGCATCCGATGAGAGGTTCTATCAGGTTTTTTTCTACATTAAAGCACCTGTCACCATTATAATTATACATTGGTTTTACAGTTTCTTGGAAAACTCCATCTGCTCTGGATAGGCTAGTGATTTTTTCTGTCTCAGTCCTCCTACCCTCCTTTTTGTTATAGCTTAGGCTAGTCTCATGAGAGCACTGTAATTCAACTGCTTTCCTTTGAGAAGTTGTCACAAATTAACAAGATGCGATCCTATAAATTTGGAAAAGCCACTGTAGCATTATTAATATTTAGATAAATGTCTTTTGCTGGGTATCTATGCTTGGCTCTATTGATTTCTTGCCATGTGAGTGTGATCTGGCTTAGAACATGTACTATGTGGTGAAGTATTTACTTGAAGATTTATGAAGTGTATATATATATTTTTTATACTAGAAGCAGAGGAAGGTATCAACCATTGTATCACCTGAGATAATCTTTTAAATAGTGTATTAAGGATTTTTACTTGAAAACGCATGCCATCTGGACTATATAGTACTATGTTTTTGGAGGCAAAAATACATACATAAGAGCACACAGAAGACAGTCATATTTCAACAGCCAATATCTATTGGGCACCTGCTATGAGCACGCCCTGTACTAGGCACTCTGGCTGGGACAGGGCCTAGGGCAGAGACAATGCTGCTTCCAGAAGATTGCAGCCTTCAGGGAAAAGCAAACATTAAACAAATACAAACGTGATGACACAATCCACCATGTTAGTAGAGGTTTTTTTTCTGCAAATCCAGAAAGATTAGAAACGATTATATATTTGTTCCCCCTCTTTTTTTTTTTTTTTTTCAAATTTTGTATTTAGAACAAGACTTTCATTACCGGAAAAGATACAAAGTTCACTGAGTGAAAAAAAGGCAAAGAAAGAAACATTTGGGTTCTGCTTCATCTCTTATCAACAATGCCAGAAATCTAAAGCTTATTTTAAAACACGTTAAAATCTAAACTAAGACACACTGCATGTTTTTTTTTTTCCTGGATTAGTCAATGACAGATGCTGATTTTTTTTTCTAATCCTGAATATATATATTTTCTTTAATTTGAGAGAGAGAGAGAGAGAGAGAGCATGAGCAGAGGAGAGGGGCAGAGAGAGAATCTTAGGCAGGCTTCACACTCAGCTCAGAGCCCAACACGGGGCTTGATCCCACAACCCTGGGATCACGACCTGCGTAGAAATCGAGAGTTGAATGCTCAACCAACTGAGCCACCCAGGCACCCCCACCCCCCGCCTTTTTTCTAATCCTGAATATTCTAAGAGCACTTGGGTTAAAGAAAAGATTCATGGTCGGCCATGAAAAAAAAAAAAGCATTCAAAGCCAAGTTTCATGCCCTGCTTATATAGAATTATGAACACTTTGTACCTCAGTTTCTCCAAAAGAAGAAGGCAGAGACTGGGGATGACCACAGAGCCATATACAGGTAGATCAGGAATCTGTTTCAAATTACTACAAGCTGTGCTCACATGTTTTGCCAGTAAACGACACCATTAAACGGCAGTTGGTGAAAAATTCAGTATCACTCTCTTTCTGGTGATAACTGTAGATAAATAACTTTCATAACTATGTATTATACATTTTTCTCTCTGAATTTTGAAATGACCCACTTAACATTCCCATACAGAAAACAAAAGCATCTAAATGAGAACCAGGAAAATACCTGGAATGTTTAACAACTTTGTGCCTGCAGGGCCCTCTATTAAGCAAACGAAACTAAGGACAGTTAGTGGTGAAAAATATGCCCATCTAGATTACCTATATCACACGCACATTACATTTCAAAAGGATTAAAGTTTAAATGTACTCAACACTAAAAATATACCGCCCATAATTTAGTATTCCTGACCTTGTAGGCTCTTCAAGTCCGTCATTATGAACATCATTTACTGTAGATATTTGAAAGTGTCCAATGATAGAAACCTGGGTAGATACACTACTGTGATAAATATAAATCAGGGTGATTCCTCATTTTTCAAAAGAGGATGAGTTATCACTTTGGCCTAGTAACTGGTATACTATGTGCACTAGTTGGTTTTTATAGCTATAAAAGGAATTCTTAGGGATGTGTGCATAAGAATATATAATGTTACATTTGAGCTTCCTTTAAGCCGAATTGCAAAATTAAAATATGCTGAATCAAAATACTGCTAAAAATAAAGCTTAGTAGACAGCATATTTATTTGGTTTTTGGAAAGATATCAGCGATGAATGAAGTTTGGGGAAAACAGCAAGTGTTTCGATGGAAAAATGCGACAGGGATTATGGCCGTCACGGTCCTGGCAACCTGTTAATGTCAACGATGCACTTAAGAAACGCTGTGCAAGAAGGCTAATAAATCAGAGCCAGCCATCATTAATAATCCATGACAGAAGGGGAAAGGGAAAGAAAAGAAAGAGAGGGAAACGTAGGAGCGAGCATTCAGTAACAAGATACTCAGTAAAGCACAAAATGTACTATAATTAGGGGGCGCCTGGGTGGTTCAGTCGGTTGGGTGTCCGACTTCAGCTCAGGTCATGATGTCATGGCTCATGGGCTCCAGCCCCGCATCAGGCTCTGTGCTGACAGCTCAGAGCCTGGAGCCTGCTTCGGATTCTGTGTCTCCCTCTCTCTCTCTCTCTCTCTCCCCTCCACTCATGCTCTGTCTCTCTCTGTCGCAAAAATAAAAAAACATTTAAAAAAAGTACTGTAATTAGAATTATTTATATTACCAGAAGACCCAGGAAAGGCTTTCTAGTCAATATTTCAACAAATAATTGGGGGAGTTAATAAGCGTATTGTCAGATTATGAGTTTTTCACTTGTCCTATTACATTTTTAGTGTGTGTGTGTGTGTGTGTGTGTGTGTACATGTGCCATTTAAAAGTACATGGTATCTTGGGGCACCTGGGTGGCTCAATGGGTTAAGTGTCTGACTCTTGATCTCTGCTCGGGTCGTGATCTCCTGGTTCATGAGTTCAAGCCCCGCATCAGGCTCTGTGCATACCGCACGGATTCTGCCCATCCCCTGCTCACCTGTGCACACGCACTCTCTCTTGCACTCTCTCTCTCAAAATAAATAAATCGACTTAAAAAAAATTTTTTTTAAACGAAGGCACGTGGTATCCGACTGAGGATATACCATGTGGTCAAGTTTTTCTTTCCTTCAGGTTCCTAAATAGATTAGAATTCCACACAAAAAAGCAGCTAATATATTGCCATCTGGGCTGTATTGGAAATTCATCAAAAAACCATTTCTCCCTAGTGACATATGATAATAACCATTACTTTCAGGTTACTCATATACAAAGAACTGAAAACTTCTCCAATATCCATGGGATGTTTCCAGTCAATGTTATTATCCTTATCTTATCAGTGATACAGAGTTCCTAGTGAGAAGTGCACCCTCCTACGTTTTAAGTACTGAACAGGCTATTAATCTGGCCATTACAATATGGTGTGCTAAGTGGAATGATACGGAAAGTAGACATGGTGTCATCAAGGCAATGACCTTGGAGGTCAAGGAAAGCCTCCTGCAGGAAATATGTAATATGAGGCATAAAGAATAAGAGGTAGACAGGCAAAGATAGAGGAGGAGTAGAGTAGAGAGTAGAATTCAAGGAGAAGGAATGTCCCATGCAAACCCTAAAACTGAGAGAGAACATGGTCATCTGGAATATGGGAAGCAATTTCATTTACATTGAGTGTAGATTTTGAGGTGTGAAGTGATGATAGATAAGCCTGGAGACCCAATTAATCATAGAGGTATGAGGTCCATGGAGGGCCAGGATCTCTAGCAAGGGAATATGGCATGACCAAGTCCGTGGCAATTGTAGTGATCCACACAAGGGTTGATGAAGATTTTCAGCAGTGTTGTACCTGCATTAGATGACGGTGGGAGAGAGTTGTTGAAGGGGATGGAAAGCTGTAGGAGGCAAAATTAACAATTTGTACTGTTGAATTACAAGTTCCTGAAGGAATTTCTGGTTTTCATTTGACCCCATACCGTGTAGCACCGAATAAATAAATATGCAGCAAAAATTTGTTGAGTAGACGAATGAATGAAATAAATTCAGATCTCTTTTCCTTTGCAACCTAACTTGGTAGAAGAATTCTTACCTTTATTTTATTGTATTGAATTTTAACCATTGGCCCTGCCTGAAGTGTTTTGGTTAATTCAAGCTCTCTCCACTTGTGGAAGAGAAATTACTATTATCCAAATTTTAATGTGAAAAATTTCAAAAATGTAGAAAAGTAGAAAGAATGCTACAATGAATAACTACTCAATACCTTGTTAAAGATTTCATGATTTCTTGGGTTTGTGTGTGTGTGTGCACGCGTGTGGGTGTAGCACTTGAAAGTTGCAGACATCACACTTCACGCCTAAATATTTCAGCTGTAACTTCTAAAATAAGGATGTTTTCATGTAAAACTATGGTAGCCCCTAAGAAAATTAATACTAATTCCCTAATATAACCATTTTCAAATTTCTCCAATCACCCTAAATATATCTTTTATCTATTTTGTTCAAATCAGGATCCAATCCAAGTTTACAGCTAAAGTGAGAACTACTTGGTTGTTAAGTATCTGGAAATGAGAGTTTTCTGAGCAAAGAACGAAAGTGATTGAATTACTTAACCTGAGGCAAAAGTGCTGAGGATAACTTAATACTCAACAGAAAACATTGGGCAACCAGGTTGGTTTCCTAATATGACGTACTTTCCTTTTTCTTAACCAGTGACTTCAGTTGGCAAGTGCGTTGTGTTTATGAGTCCCGGGTCAAGGGCTCACTCTCTATATGGGTCTTCTCTCACTCCACGGAGAACGACCTCTGTCTATGTGATCATACGTTGTGCTCCATGCCCTCGGTAATCACTTGATAAAAGACTGGACTTTGTCACCAGCAGGAACTGAATGAGTGTATGTAGACGGTCAGGTGAAAATCTATTACCCCTTTAGGGGGAGAAAAACCACTCAAAAGTAATAACTTATTTTTTTGGTGGGTTGTCTTGATAGACGAAAGAGCCCATTGGTTTAAGGGGCTGATATCATGGTGTGCTGTGCATGGTGCTTCCAGATGAGTTTGGGTCTGGAGACAAAGGATACACTGAGATAAATGCCAGGTAAATTTGGACATTAGTCTCTACCATTGCACCTGCCAAATCATCAAAGCTTAGAATATATTAACTGCAGATATGTGAGCCGACTTTCAAGGACTAAGATTTTTGTCTTCCTTTCACATTCCTTTTGCCCTCCCTTCCCTTCCTTTTTGATGGAAATACCAGTAGGAATTTGACAGTGATGGGCAGCCCAGGGGCACCATAACAAAATTCGCAGGCCTGGTGTAGTGTCTCTGTCTCTCTGTCTCTGTGATGGAAAGTAATCACAATTTATATCCTTCACACATATTCAGAGGAATGACGGCGTTCCAGGGTGGTGGCTGTCTCTTCTAAAATTATGAAACTTCGGACAGTTAGCTCAGTCATTTGCCGGAGTCTAAGTGGATGTTGGCTTAGAAAGTCCCCGCGAGCTGTATTAGAGGATGAAGGAACAACAGTGGTTTCTGAATGACTGGGGTAGTTCCTTGACGGGCGTTCTTCCCTTTACAACTTATAAATAATATATTCTTGACTCCATCATAAAATCTCATTTTACATTAAGACAAACACCCTGATTTTTCCATGCAGGCTATATTTGAAATATAAATGTTCACAAGGTGATGTTAGTGGGGAAGTTCCTGATGGTGATGGGGCCCTAGTAGCGATTTGAAAAGCTTGCGCGGGAATGATAGTCCTTTTCGATTGTACATGTCAATTTGGGGCTTGAGGCTTCCACTGCTACTTGTACAGCCTGGCCTTGCTGGTAAGCAGGTGTCTCTACTCTTTAATATCTTCCCGTAGCCTTTATTTCGGGCAAGCTGCCTTGTTTCCAATTTCTCCGTGCCGAGCTAATCCATCCCCTTAGCTGACACTACACTTGAAAGGCACAGAGTTAGAGGCTTAGGGAATCTCTCGGCAGATATTAGGGCAACGCTATATAAAAAGCCTTCTTTCAACATTCCCCAGATCACCGGGGTTAAAGAAAAATGCACGTTATTGAAATACAGCGGTAAATGGAGTTCCGGGCCCCGGTGATTAGTAATTCTTCAGGACACTGCCATTTTCTATGAAAGCTGAGTCAGATAAAACTCACAAAACTGGAAACACCGCCGGGGGGGACAGCAACTGAAGGTTAGATACGCTTCAGGATACATTAGCAACTGCAATCATAAATTGTATGGCAGTGTGTTCATGGTGGAAAGGATTAATGGTGGGAGCAGGAATTCCTAATCACCAGTGTGTGGCCGATGAGTGAGGGATGAAGAGAAGGTAGCCTTCGGATTACTGTGTACAGCCCGCAGTCAAGTGTCCCCTCACTAAGCTTGTCCATCAGGAATGCTCTGCGGAAAAATATAGTTTGCCACTCTCTACTACCGTGAAAGCCTTCGTATTTTTTCCCAGAGCTTTATACATAACAAAATTCCCTTTCGGTCTGCCATTTTGAATCTCAAAGAGAAACCGTTCCTCAAAACATGAAATCAGTTGATTGTTTCGAATGATATAATGTTGAACTGAGAACATTATTAATGGTTGCTATTATGGAGAAATTTAGTACTTTTGATGGAAAGTTATTCAAGGAAGTAGACACGTGACACTGTCTCTGGCACTGTATTACCCGCACCGCACACATTTCAGGCTTTTACTGTACCCACTTAGCAACGTGCTAAAAATCACCAAAGCATATGGAAAGCTTCACTTTGTTTAGAAAACGTAGTTACTGAAAGTAATGCGGGAACTGCCCAAAAGGGAGCATTAAAAGGAAACTCTGTCTGCTGTTGGCTCAAAGAGGGTGTCAGGATTTCATTAGTATCTTTATGTAATTGTGCAGGGGGGAAATCAGAGTCTTGGATTCAGCCCAAGGTAAGATTCAAGCTCACCAAGCTCATGTGAGGAACTGTTGGGTGGGACTTCCATGAGTCCCTTTGCAGAAGAGTTTTTAATTGAAGAGGAAGGAAGGTGTGAAGACAAGGAGATTTTGGCCTCAGTTATCATTGCTCTTCCAGCCAGGGCCCCAGATGTGGAGCTTATGCGGAGAAAGAGGCAGAAGGCATGAGGCAAAGGAGCAAATTCCCTGAGACATACCCCCGGAAGGTAGACTATGACATCGAGAGGCAGGAAAGATATTCCTTTCCTTCCCAGGTGGAACAGACTTTGGCTTTGGTGCAGTGGGAATCCAGTATTGGAAGTGTCTAGAAATGGCACCCTCGCCATGGCTGATCACCAGCTTACCACAGGGCCAAAAGCACAGAGCCAAAAAGATGCCCTTGAGTGGCTTAGGCCAAAGTGGAAGAATATGAGTTTTTTGTGAGCTCATGGGAACCATTATTGGAAAATCCCAGAAATCAACTGGTGAGACTTTAAGGGGTGCCAGAAGTCTTGCAACAACAGGTAAGGGAATAAGCCAGTGTCCTCACATGAATACTAGCTCATGTGCCACCGTGACCTAAGACGACATTTCTTCTGAACACCTCATGTTCCTAAAGCATCAATCGTATGAGAGAAGTTGAATAACTAAGATCACACAGTGAATGAGTGGGGAAGTCCCTGATCAGGCACACCTAGGCAGTTTGACTCCAGACCCCACTCGTTAGCCTTATAAATCAAAGTAAAAATTAGAGACTGCTTACATTACTATAAGTTAATTAGTGTTGAAAGATTTCTAACTATAGTTTGCTTTGAAAGACAAATAGTTCTTTAACTTAGGGGTGGCTAATCAGTATATAAAAACTCTGGAATTTTTTATTCCTTAATTTGGGCAGTTTTACTTAAGTACTCATGAATAACCCTCAAATGACTGAAGCAAAATTAAAAATATAAAGAGGTTCGGAGATAGGGCTTGATGTATGGGATGAACCTGAAGTAAGACAAAAGTAGTCCCATACTGGTTCTTTGGCCACACTTTTTTTTTTTTTACCCCTAGTCACTTGAATTTCCTCTCTGAGGGGTTCTAGTTGATGACAAGAAAAGCAAGAAGTCCAAAAAAACCCCCAAATCACCGGAAGCACGTAAACAGTGTTGACGGTGGTAAGCTAGCCAGGAAATGATGGAAAGAGAGTAGAATAATAGCAAACTCAGGGGACTGGGAAGGCCAACCTTTCTCCCTTTGACTCATTCTGCCTTTGGAAAGTAGAAACTTTACACACTGAAGATGGGATGTGTGTCTGATGAGAGAAAGTTCTACCTGACCATTAAGAATGCTAAGGACGTCTTTTGGATGTAGTTGCTTGGTTGGTTGGTTGGTTGGTTGGTTTGGAGTTCTGGTCTTTGACAGTTTAGCCTGTGACGGGTTAAGACCATTTTTTTTAACCTTTTAATCTAGGCTACAATTGTGTGTGTGTGTGTGTGTGTGTGTGTGTGTGTGTGTGTGTTGAGAACACCTATGGTGAGATCAGCTCTCTTCACAAATCTTCTCGAAGTACACAATACCATGTTGTTAAGCACAGGCACTGTGTTCCACAGCTGGTCTCAGGAACTTATTCATTTACCTTAACTGAAACTTTATATCCTTGAACAACAGCTCCTCCTTCCCCCTGCCCTCCTGCCTGTAGCAACCACTTTTAAGGTTTCTGCTTCTATTGAGTTTGACTATTTCAGATACCTCCTGTAAGTGAAATCAGACAGTGTTTGTCCTTCTGTGACTGCCTCATTTCATTTCACATAAGGTCCTCCAGGCTTGTCTACGCTGTCACAAATAGCAAGATTTCCTCCTTTTTTTAAGGCTGAATAATATTCCATTGTATGTATATATCACATTTCTTTGTCTATTCATCTGTTGAAAACAGTATGGTATTGGCATAAAGACAGTCCAGTGAACAGAGAACCCAGAAATAAACCCACACATATACAGGCAGCTGATCTTTGGCAAGGGTTCCAAGAACATACAATGGGCTACTTTCTGTTGAAGTTTTACTCCAGGCTTCAGTGGCTGAGGCAAAAGTGAATTTACGTTTCTTTCTGGCTTCCCGTGGTAGGCAAAAGAGGAAGTGATTCAGGGGGCCAAAAAAATGGCCTGGGGTTAAAATCTGCGTTAAGTGTGAGCCCCAGCTTAGAGGACCTTGATCAGGGGCAAGGATCAGAGATAGATATCAGTAAGTTCACAGTGTATTAACCCATTACAATATGCTCGATGCCAAATTTCTGAGTCCAAGTGCCTCACCTGTAAAATGATGACAGCATTATATCCTACTTTCCAGAGTTGGGTTTTTTTTTTTTTAATGTTTATTTGTTTATTTTAAGAGAGACAGACACAATGCGATTGGGGGATGGGCAGAGACAGGGGGACAGAGAGAATCCCAAGCAGGCTCTGCACTGTCAGCACTGAGCCCCATGTGGGGCTGGAAACCATGGAGCCTCCAGATCATGACCTGAGCAGAAAGCAAGAGTCAGACACATAACTGACAGTCACCCAGGCACCACCCCCCCGCCCCCCGCAGAGTTGTTTCGAAATGAAGTAAGACTATGTACATGTAAGTTCCTAGAAAAATATAAAAATCTTTTGTTTTTAATAAGCAGTATTGAAATATATTTTATATTTATATGCTCTAGTTTTCCATTAATATTATTAACTAATGGTCTTGATTATCTGAGAAAAATAAGATTCTGTATTAGTAGCAAAAGCAGAGATTTTCAAATATATTTTAGAAAGTGAAGGTCTTTCAACATTACGGCTCCCTGCACTCCTGTTCAAGCCAGGTGACTTTCTATTTATGTATTTTTTATTCTTTCTTAAATCGTGAGAGACATGAGTCCAGGGAGTATTGGATTTATCTTTATTATCAAGTTTCTGTCACTGAATAAAAGTATGTGACACAGGTAAATCACTATGCAACCACTCAGGGATTCATTAATAGACACCAAGGTGAATATGTGAAGAGAATACGATAGAATATTCATCAAATGAAAAGTGTACATACTTTTTTAAATGTTCATTTTATTTTTGAGAGGGAGAGAGAAGGCACACATGCAGGGGAGGGGCAGAGAGTGGAAGACAGAGGATTTGAAGGGGCTCCGGGCTGACAGCACAGAGCCCGATGCAGGGCTCGAACTCATGAACTGTGAGATCATGACATGAGCCAAAGTTGATCACTCAGCCAACTGAGCCACCCAGGTGCCCAGAAAAGTATACATTCTTAAATAATTTGGGGGAGGACAAAAGTTTTGGATTATTAAATTAGTCAATTCAATTAAAATGTTCAATTTTGGTTCAAGGTACTTTGAGGAAGATAAATTTTTTTTCAGTTTATTGATGTTTGAGAGAGACAGAGACAGTGTGACCAGGGGAGGGGCAGAGAGAGAGAGGGACAGAGAGAATCCCAAGCAGGCTCTGCCCTGTCAGCGCAAAGCCCAATGCGGAGCTTGAACTCATGAGACAGTGAAACCATGACCTGGGCTGAAACTAAGAGTCGGGTGCTTAACCAACTGAGGTGCCCCGAACATCAATTCTTTTAAATTACTAGCATGACTTTAGTTAGACTAAAAGTCTCATTTGCTAATGGCACCCTAATAATCTTTAAGCATTAATGAAAACTGCCTAATTTATGCCTGAGGCTAATTCATCCGACACAGTACTGCCCAGAGTACAGGCACGAGGAGAAGGGTAGATAGCATCTGCCCAGTGCCCAAGGAGGCAGGAGAGAGAAAAACACCTCTGACAGGGAAGGGCGGTGGGTTTTACTCCTGACTCTGCCACCAGCCAGCTGTATGACCTTGGCCCATCAAGGCTTATTCCCTAACCTTGAAACCAGCGTTGGCTATCAACCAAGAAAAACAAAGGCGTAGTGTACATGGATGGCCTGCCCGCGTCTTCTGAACAAATTCTAAGATTTTATCACACCAGCCGAAAAGTACAAAACCTCCCCCAGAAAATGTATTTTGCTTTTGTTTCTGTCGTTCCTGTTATGGTGGGACCCTGGAGCTTGCCCATTTAGTCTGCCTAAAGTGTGGAGAATTCCCAGAACTCCCTAATGCGTCTTCCACACTACAGGTCTGTGATCCAAGGCAACCGCTGGATGTTTGTGTGGAAGGAGACAAAGCTGGCCATGAGCCAGAACTGGTTCCAGTTATCAAGCCAGAGCCTGCCCCTCAAAATAACGAGCTTTTGAAGAGGCTAAGACTGTTTTTATTCTTACAGGGAGCAGCCTGCTTATAATGAAAGAATAACTGACTCCAAGGGAGGAGTGTTCTATTGCCTTCAAAGTTAATATCCACATCAAATGAATCTGCCGTAGACAATTACAGTTACAAAAATTAGAAAGGATTGTCATCATTTTCCCCTTAGAGTTTAACCACAAGCGACAGGGAATTTCCTCAAGGTTACCCACTGTATTTTAATTTTTTTTTTTAACGTTTATTTATTTTTGAGACACAGAGAGACAGAGCATGAACAGGGGAGGGGCAGAGAGAGAGGGAGACACAGAATCTGAAACAGGCTCCAGGCTCTGAGCTGTCAGCACAGAGCCCGACGCGGGGCTCGAACTCACGGAGTGTGAGATCATGACCTGAGCCGAAGTTGGACGCTTAACCGACCAAGCCACCCAGGCGCCCCATACCCACTGTATTTTAAAGATTTACACTCGCTCTGTGTAAAATGCTAAATGCTTTTTTAAAAAGAAAAGTACAGGGGCGCCTGGGTGGCTCAGTCGATTGAACGTCCGACTTCGGCTCGGGTCATGATCTCGCGGTCCGTGAGTTCGAGCCCCACGTCGGGCTCTGTGCTGACAGCTCAGAGCCTGGATCCTGCTTCGGATTCTGTCTCCCTCTCTTTCTGCCCCTCCCCCACTCATGCTCTGTCTCTCTCTGTCAAAAATAAATAAACATTAAAAAAAATTTAAAAAAAAAAAGAAAAGTACACAAAATTCAACAAATGAAAATGATCATTTTCACCATCTCATCAGAAAGAGAGAACAAGACGGTATGTTCCAGTTAGTATAAGCACACAATAAGATTTTCTTTTCCACTGCCCTCTCATTTCTGATAGGAGACTTTATGTCTGGTATGAGTTATCAAGGGAGCATCACAAGTATTTTGTAGCATCACATAAACAAAAGAAGAAGGGAGAAGAAAAGTGTAACCACAGTAGTAATAATGAAACAGTGTAACATTTTACTAACCTTTCAAAATGCCCAAGATTCGGGACTGGCTCTAAACACTAGTGAGTCGTCTTGCTGGGTAAGGTCAGAACTGGCCTATTTCCTAACAATTCTAAATGCAAGAAAAACAGAATCCAAATAATCATTATGAAAGCTTACAATGATGGGAATATTAGAAATATCAAGGTTTTTCCCTTGATATTTGAAAGGGCATGTATTTGAAAGGGCATGACTGGAAAAAAAAAATATATATATATATTCTGCCATTTTATATTACGTATTATAATAAATCTGTCTTTATCTGAAAGTAGACTAGCCTGGGTCGTAAGTTTTACCTAGTTCTAATTTATATGAATAGCATCAGGGACGGACAAGATTTCTCGAAGAAAACCATTAAGATTAGCTCATGCTTTCAGGACTCAGAATTTTGTTAAATATACTTGATAGGAGGCAATCCTCTGTGGGTCTTTCACATTTCTGCATGTCTTATAAGCCAGGTACTGACTGCCTTTTGTTCTGGACACTCTCAAAGATGTTTGTATAGTGAGCACACTTGGAGAATAAACTGCTGCCCTTTAGAGCAAAAGTTAGGTTTGCTTGCAGCCCAGAAAATAGGGATAGTATCAGCCTCTGGAACGATGGGCGGGCATGCGTAATATCCAGCATAACAAAGATAACCCCTCCCACTAGAGCATGCTTACTGCCCATTGTAAAAGATCCTGGCTCTCTCGTCTCAGGGTTTTTCTCCTGTAACACAGCCACCTGTGTGTTACTGCGGTCACCTGGCCCTCTTCATGTTGTCACGCGAGTGATGGGGGTCAGCGAACCAGCACAGCAATGCTGACGCCCTGGCTACTCCTATCGCTGTCTCCCATCTTTGATCCAGGGCTCTCGTGTTTTCTAGCAGCATCCATGAGACTGTGATAGGCTAAGTTGTGAGGTAGCAGGCAGAGTAAAAATCGCAGTCTTCACAGCTCTTGACAATCCTCACATTGGAAACGTAGTGGTCTCTTCTCTGGAGTGTTTGTAGGTGATGAAAAACTTTCATGCACTTAAAGTGGATGATTTTTCAGGACGTGTAGTGTAGGGATGAGATACAGGTGTATGTGTAAATTCCGACTGACCAAGGCAATACACTCTCACAGATACCAGTACCTGCGGTTCCAGAAATTCTCTGCAATCTGAGTTTATAGAGTTGATACAACTTAGGGACCAACAAAACTCCTGTGAGTCTGAGATATAGTCCGTAATGCTGATTTGTTCGTTTATGTAGGGAATATTTCCAAGCAGATGAGAAGTTTGCTGGGAAAGAAAGGCAAATGCCATTTTTCTCCTATAGGCGTGTCAAGTGTAATCATGGAAGCAATAAGTCTTCTCGAGGGTTAGTGTGGGGGAGTGGGAGGGGTCTGAAACATACATGACCACATCAGGTCCTGTTCCAGGTTGACCGTTCACACCGGTTAGTCAATGCCTCTCTCTTCTGGATAATACTGAATCACTTACAGAGGTTACTTTGAAGGCTTTTTTTTTTTTTTTTTTTTTTTTTTTGGCATCTATCCAAACCATTTCATCTCTGTGGGTGGCTTTTTGCTTTGGACAGATGGCAACTCGACTAATCAGGTTTTGACTTTTTATGCCACTGTCACTCATTAGTAACTTAATTTCATTGAAAAGACAACCTTCGGATGTTGGCCGGGCTTCGCTGTTTCGCCGTCTTCTCCATCACACATTTACAGGGAACAAAACAATTAGTTCCATGAGGGACGTTTTCACTCTCAGAGAGTTTGGAGTTGCTCCCCCTGCCTCTCTGAACACACGGAATTAGCTGTAGTTTCCCCGCGGTTTTCATCCTTTGGTTCACAGACGAGATGCCTCGGCCACCATCGCTGGCGTCGGCAGGAAATTTATCAGAACTGCAGCTTCTGGGACTCTCACCTAAATCTAGAGAATTTGAGAAAAGCCCAGGGGTCTCTGTGTAAACATGCTCCCAAGGTGATTCTGGTGCATGCTACAGAGGCACCACGTGAGCTAAATCCCATGGGAGAGCTAGAGTGAATTCCAGAAGGTTGTTAAAATGGTTGAAGGATATCAATTTTGTTTAATTAAAAATAAACTGAGGGGCACCTGGGGGCTCAGTCGGTTGGGCATCTAACTTCAGCCCAGGTCATGATCTCATGGTTCGTGGGTTGACAGCTCAGAGCCTGGAGCCTGCTTTGGATGCTGTGTCCCCCTATCTCTCTGCCCCTCCCCAACTGGTTCTCTCCCTCTCCCTCTCCCTCTCCCTCTCCCTCCCTCTCTCCCTCTCCCTCCCTCTCTCCCTCTCTCTCCTTCTGAGAAATAAACATTAAAAAATATTAAAAAATAAAATAAAATAGGGGCACCTGGGTGGCTCAGTCAGTTAAGTGTCTGACTTTGAGTCAGGTCATGATCATGTGGTTCATGAGTTCGAGCCCTGCATCAGGCTCTGTGCTGACAGCTCAGAGCCTGAAGCCTGCTTCAGATTCTGTGTTTCCCTCTCTCTGCCCCTTTTCCTGCCCTTTCTCTCTCTCTCTCAAAAATAAATAAACATCAAAAAATTAATAAATAAATAAATTAAATTAAATAAATAAATTGGCCACTGAACTAGAGCTTGAAATATTTGTGTATAGAAATGGAAGTCAATCTTTATTATTATGGGGGGGCGCTGAATGAAGGATGCATGGTGTCTCTCTGTACTATATTTACAACTTGCTCTGAGTGTATAATTATTTCAAAATTAGAAGTTTTTTTAAAAAAAACTTTGAAAAGGTATGCTTTTTAAAATGAAGAGAATTTTGCTTTTATATGGAAAGAATCCGATGGCACATAACTTAGCAAACAACGACGCTTACCAAGCAACTTGTGTTATACTGAAATCTCTCTCTTTTGTTCTTCATACCCATGAGAGAAAGAGAGAAACACATGAGTTCTAGAGATACGATGTCTCCTTGGGAACTGCATGACAAACCACATGCAATTAAATTGACATTCCTCTAATTAAAAACATTACATGGAATATGTGATTATGGTAACTAAGAATTTTGTGATTTCTGGCTATCAGCATTTCATTCATAAACGTTGGGTTTATAGATTTTCGCTGATATGATTATGTTTCAGAAGATTAAAATGACCATGTGTTAGAGATCGGCCTTTGTGTTAGTTCAGGTCTTCTGAGAAGCAGATGCCAAGATAGGATTAGACAAGCAGGAAATTTATTTGTGGAAGATAAAGGGAAGGAAGTAGGAGGAGGCAGAAGAAGGAGACATCAGACCATAATGTAGGTCTAACCCTGTGAAGCGTGAAGGAAAGTAAAGAGGATAGAAAAGAAATCTCAGACTGTAGGGGTCTAAGTGAGTTTTGGCCATCCCAAGGGTGAATCTTTTTTTTTTTTTTAATTTTTTTTAATGTTTATTTACTTTTTGAGAGAGAGACAGAATGAGAGTGGAGGAGGGGCAGAGATAGAGGGAGACACAGAGTCCGAAGCAAGCTCCAGGCTCTGAGCTGTCAGCACACAGCCCGACGTGGGGCTCGAACTCATGAACTGTGAGGTCGTGACCTGAGCCGACGTTGGACGCTCAGCCTACTGAGCCACTCAGGTGCCTCCCAAGGGTGAGTCCTTGAGTGGAAAGAGCCTTGTACGAGAGCCCCGTGTCCGTGTTGGGCAGCAAGAGGTGTGCCCTGCTAAGCCCTCTGTGCTTAGTCACCGGCTGGGAACAGCCCAGCGGAAATGTGTCCTCAGGTCGTACACTGATGTGGATCCCGAAAGCTGGACTGCCCATCAACTGCGCACTCTGCAGCAGGAGACGTGAACGGTGCATTTTCATGGCTACTGGAGGTTCTTGCCAAGTCGTTTCAAAAACATAAAATGCAGGGTTGCAAAAGCAGTATATGCTCTGCCTGTTCAAACTACATAGTTATCTAGACTTAGTGGTGACACACTACAGACCCCTCCGGGTCACCTCTGTCATGCTTGGAAATCTCTGAGATGAGTACAACAGACGTTGCCTAAGGTATTGTTAAAGTAATTCAGGGCTGAAGTTTTTCTTTTTTTTTTTTTTAAATGTTTATTTTTGAGAGAGAGACAGAGAGAGAGAATGAGCAGGGCTGAGAGAGAGAGTGGGAGACACAGAATCCAAAGCAGGATCCAGGCTGTGAGCGGTCAGCACAGAACCTGACACGGGCCTCGCACTCACACACCTCACGATCATGACCTGAGCTGAAGTCAGTCACTTAACCGACTGAGCCACCCAGGCGCTCCTTAATTGTCTCTTTAGGCAGTGGTCAGAAATGATAAAGCAGGGAAAACAAAGAGAGATTTTCTCTGCTTGACTCAAGAGACCCCCCAGACTTTTCTAGTACAAGACAAAACTTTAATCACAACTGGGACTTTCTGGAAAGAACTTCGTCATTTATGGCTCTTTTCATCTTAACCTCAGCTATTAATTAACATACTTTGGCAAGTAAACTTTGACACTCTGGCCTGAGTCAAAGCCTTCTTTTGCAAAACTTTGTGACCAGTGTTTGTTGGTTGTTTTTGAATACATGTTCCCTGAAAAAAAACAACAACAGAAGGTAATGCTGGATTGTAGGAAAGGTATTAATTGTCTTCTTCTAGCTTTTCAGTCAATGAGGATATATTTTAAATCCTTTCCATCCTCTTAAAAAAAAATCTCTATGAAGAGAAACAGATGGTCTACTCCACCTAGCACACCTGTTTTACTGGTTACTCTTAGACAAAGCCTCAGGCATAAAAGATTCACGCTGATTTACTAAAAATACTGTGTAATTATAAAACGCATGTGCCTCTACAGAGTGTAAGGGACTTGGGTGTTTCCCACGTTTTAAAAGCAACCATTGTCATTAATAAAAAAAGATTTTACCTGAAAATGAGGAGAGGTCACCTGCTTTTTTTGTTCAAAATATACAAGCAAAGCATGTTTAGTGTCATAGTTTTAAGAATGCAGAAGAATGTTTAGAATACGACAAAAACCATGCCGGATTTCAGCACCTAAAGATAATCTCTATTCATAGATTGAGTAACATACTTCCAGATGTGTCTCAATACATGGGATTCTGAGATTAGGATAATACTCTATAGGTTGTGGGGCAATCCGTTTTTTAAAATAGGCTTTATGTTCTGTGCCCTTTTCCATGATAAATGCAGGTGGAATTAATCACCATCATTTTTGACAGATGCATAGTGTTCTGATATGTGACAATATCATACTTTGTTCTATAAATTTTTTTTATTATTTAGGAAAAATTTTTAACATTTATTTTTGAGAGAGAGACAGAGACATGAATGCATGAGGGGCAGAGAGGGAGGGAGACACAGAATCTGAAGCAGGTTCGAGGCTCTGAGCTGTCAGCACAGAGACTGTTGCGGGGCTGGAACTCGCAAACCATGAGATCATGACCTCAGCTGCAGTCGGCTACTTAACTGACTGAGCCACATAGGCACTCCAGGTTTTTGTTTGTTTGTTTGTTTCTTTTTAGAGAGGGCATGCACAAGCAGGGAGAGGGGCAGAGGAACAGAGAGAGAGAGAGAGAAAGAGAGAGAGAGAGAGAGAGAGAGAGAGAGAGAGAGAATCTCAAGGAGACTCCACACACAGCATGGAGCCCTCCCGATCTGGGGCTTGATGTCACGACCATGAGATCATGACCTGAGCTGAAATGAAGAGTCCGATGCTTAACTGACTGAGCCACCCAGGTGCCCCGAGTTTAGCTAAAGGAGCTGCTTTTCCTACATTTTGGTTTCAAAGCTTCATATGTAAAACGATGTCCCTAAATGTCAGGCAAACTGCTAGAATTCCGCCAAGAAAAAAAAAAAAAAAGAAAAAAGCACGTTGCTAGGACAAAATGCTTTGAAAGGCTTTGTTTTCTACTCTCAGGAGAGAGTCCACATGACAATTGTGAAAAATAATTTCTTTTTAAAAAAATTTTTTTAACGTTTATTTATTTTTGAGACAGAGAAAGACAGAACATGAATGGGGGAGGGGAGATGGAGACACAGAATCTGAAACAAGCTCCAGGCTCTGAGCTGTCAGCACAGAGCCCGACGCGGTGCTTGAACTCACGGACCGCGAGATCATGACCTGAGCTGAAGTTGGACCCTTAACCGACTGAGCCACCTAGGCGCCCCTGTGAAAAATAATTTCTGATAGTCATTATCTAAAGAACTCGGTTAGTCACTGGCAGTGAAAGTCAAAGCACACCAGAGACCACAAAACTAATCTAGGTCTGCATCAGCATGCTTCAGACTACAGTCCCTGTGAATTCTTGTATTGCGCTCTCTAAAACCATACTATGCAACGTGTACTCTCTGTCTCATTGACACAAAAGACCCTGAAACTCACGAAGTGAATGAGGACAACAGCACACTGCCTTTGTGAAAATCATGTAGCCACCTGTGTCCCCACTTATCCTTTAATTGGGGGCAATCACATGCTCCGGAGAGCAAGCCACCCTGTTAGTGCTTTTCCACTGTTTCCTGAGGAACACGGTAAATTCAGACACCTGCTCAACAAAGTCTTGAGGTTCCGTGTTATTCCAGGGGCTCTAAAGGGTATAGAGAAACCCCCCTTCCAGGCCTGCAGACAAGACAAAAAGTAGAAAGAAGTATAACATATGTGGTCTCTAATACAACGTATGCAGATTTCCTATATAGAAACAGCGACGAGGGACTCAGGCTTAAATTACAGGTCATCAAGAAAGAGATCTACAGCAGAATTTCTCAGACCATATCTTGAGGAGAGAGGAGGCATGCCTGCTTTCTCCCCTTCAAGTGAGAAGAATGAGTTCTTTACTCAGTGTGTCTCACTTTGACACAATACACATTCCAAGAATGATCCTTGAAAGGCATAGGATCATTTACATGGTCAAGACACAAGTAATGCAAGATAAAAAATACAAACATGATTTTCTTCTTCCTTAACTCGGTCTTTTAAAACAGAAAAGACGGGGAAAGCTGCCAAATGTTTGTATAAAATCAGAATAAAAAGCAATTTGCATATATGTGCAAAATCCTGTCTTGTTCATATGGTCACTACTGATTTTACCAGGATATCTTATTTCCTTTTGGGTGGGGATTTATGTCATAATTTTCCTGTATTCTCTCACAGCATATATGAGTATTTATTTATAGATGGCTTTTGCAAGGCTTTGGGTAAATGAGCTAAAAGTGTCTACAGTTTTATGACACAATTTACTTATAATTGTGCCTTGAAGATATTATAAACTCCATTAAAGAATTCCTTAAGACAGGGTCTGTTTCAAAATAATTGAATAAAGACACGTATAATAGTTTTCATAGAGTATAGTGAATCTCCCCTAAAAACAGGCCGGTATGTATTCTGTGTGTATTATGTGTGTGTGTGTGTGTGTGTGTGTGTGTGTGTGTATGCATGTATGTGTACATATGCTTTCCCTACTATGGTGGAAAATCAGATTTAGTCCCAGACCTGATAAATAATCAAGCATATAAACACAATATTTTATAACAGTTTGATTCCCAGGTAAGAATACATGATTAAAAAGCCTTTATTTTTCGTGCAAAAATAACCATCAAAATGGAAAATTCACTGTTAGCTATTTGTTCTTCCATGAAAGCCTGTCAGTAGACATATCTCTAAAGCTAAACTGGAATTTCCAGTTTTGTGAGACTCCCTTTTTAACTACAACCCTTTATATTGAGAGGACCCAAGAGTGTCTTATGTTCCTGAAATATACACCCACACGCCCACACTCGCTTCTAGATAACAGGCAATTGAAAGACGTTGACTGCATGTATTTTTTTGTTACAAAAGTGTTTCATTTAGATGCTAACATAAACCAGTTATAATCTGAATTTTTCATAGTGATTTATGTTAACATCATTATTCTTTATGGACATTTAATAGTGGGTAAATATGTGGAATGCTCCATTAAATACAGAAAAATCTTAAAAATATTTAAAGTCGTTTTATGCTATAATAGACTATTTTCAATAAATATATGCAACAGTCTGCATATACTGAATTATGCATTAATTACAAATAAAATATAATATGTTGACTAGATTTGAATACCAAAATTCTAAAATAAACAAATAGGCTGATTCCTATACTGGAGTATAATGTGAGTATTTTCAAACATGTTTTGGTTGTCAGGATTTTTCTTTAATTTCTTTTTTTTTTTTTTAACATTTATTTATTTTTGAGAGAGAGGGACAGAGAGAGAGAGAGCGTGCGGGCGAGTGCACAAGTGGGGGAGGGGCAGGGAGAGAACGGGGTAGGGGGTAGAGGGGTGGAAACAGAGGATCCCAAGTGGGCTCCATGCTGACAGCAGAAAGTCAATGCGGGGCTCGAACTCCATGACGTGAACCCAAGTCAGACGCTTAACTAGCTGACCCATCCAGGCACGGCAGGATTTTTTTTTTTTTTTTTTTTTTTTTAATAAGACTCTACAGGGGCTCCTGGGTGGCTCAGTAGGTTGAGCGTCTCACTTCGGCTCAGGTCATGATCTCGCGGTCCGTGAGTTCGAGCCCCGCGTCGGGCTATGTGCTGACAGCTCAGAACCTGGAGCCTGCTTCGGATTCTGTGTCTTTCTCTCTGCCCCTCCCCCGCTCATGCTCTGTCAAAAATAAATCAACATAAAAAAAAAAAAAAAAAGACTCTACAGGGCACACAGGAAAAAAAAGTAATAAAACCAATAATTTGTATGATCTACTTTTGTCCATACAGTCCATTGTCTGTCAATTAAACAAACAGATTTGGTTCTTCTATTATCTTAGAATATTTATAATGATACTACTATTTATTAGGCACTTATGTGCCAGGTGCTATGCTAATCTGAATCCTTAAAACAACACTACGAAGTAGGTATGGTTACAGCCATTTTAGGGATGAAGGGACTGTGGCTTCAGAAGATTAAGTAAACTTGCCCAAGGGCACCGGACTACTTAATGACCTGGCTGAGATTTCAATCTAGCTGTTCTAGCTTCATAGTCTATGTCCTTGGGCTCTTATTCATTACTTCAAAAAGTACCTATGGAGCCCATACTACGTGTGAAGCACTCTGATAGATGCTGAGGGTATAGTGATCAACTAAAAAATTCCTGATCTCAGTGGGTATTAGCAAGAGGGACAAAAACAAAATATGAAAAGGACAAATGGCTCAAATAATCACATTTCTGTGAAGCGTGGTCGCACAGGTGTATATATCTCTTGGGGCTGTGGCATTACTGGGTCATCAAGTTCATGCAGAAGCATCTCAGGGATATTCTACTATCCTGCCCTGTTTCCATTCTCAAGCAGGTTGCAGGAACAGAATAGAGAAAAATCTTTCATTTGTGTTACTGGTAAAGCTATCATCTGGCTCCTCCCTTGAGTCATAAAAAAAAGCTAGATGGAAACACGCCTGGAGGGATGATCCACATTCCATGTCAGAAGCTTGCTGCCAGCCTCAGGAGTGAAGCTTTTCCCCCAAAGTGGCCAGACTGGGTCTCAGACACCGGGTGGACAGTCAGGCTTTTCAAATTTGTACACCAGAACATGGCTATCAGTTGATAGAGACAATCACTATGTCATTAATGGATCATTTTATGATTTTATGGGGGCCATATTTTGGGGTAAGTTCCAATTGCCTCTTGGGGCAAGGGCCACACCTCTGAGAACACCATCCATCAGACTTATGCTCTATTTTAACCTAAGACTGTTTCTTCCCTTGAATACATACTTTGTGACATCAATAATACGCAGGATTGCTTTTAATCACTTGACTTGAACAGACACCTTGTGTATGCATTATTGGACGTGTCTCAATATGTAATTAGCATTCGTAGCCTTCACAATCCCCATTACCATCCAGAGAACCAAATCCACACGGGCTCCACATGTGTGCCAGGCATTAGTACCTTTGTTATATTTCAGGAAACAAATCAAAGCAGTTGTACAAAATCTCTTTTAAGCTTTGTTCCACTTGGGGGCGCTTGGGTAGCTCAGTCGGCTAAGCATCTGACTCTCCATTTTTGCTCAGGTCATGATCTCACGGTTTCGTGAGTTCAAGCCCCACATTGGGCTCCGTGCTCATGGCACAGAGCCTGTTCGGGATTCTCTCTCTCTCCTCTCTCTCTGCCCTTCCTTCCTGTCACCCCCTGTCAAAATAAATAAATAAGCTTAAAAACAAACAAACAAACTTTGTCCCTCTTAGGAGAGGTATTAGTCAGCTAGGGACGCTGTAACAAAGTACCATAGACTAGGTGCTTGAACAACAGTTTATTTTCTCAAGGTCCTGCAGGCGAGAGGTCTAAGATACAGGTGTCGACACAGTTGGTTTCTCCTGAGGCCTCTTTCCTGGCTGGTAAGAGGCTGTGGTCTCTGTGTCCTCACACGGTCTTCCATTATGTGTGCCTGTGTGTCCATGTCTGTGTGTGTGTCCTAATTTTGTCTTCTTATAAGGACACCAGTCATATTGGATTAGGGGCCACCGTAATGACCTCATCTTAACTCAGTTACCTCTTTCTAAGCCCTGTCTCCAAATACAGTCGCGTTCTGAGGTCCTGGGAGTTGGGGCTTCAAGATAGGAATTTGGGGGTGGGCGGGGTGATGGCAAATCACAGGCAATAATAAGAGTGTTCGTCAGAGATGAGAGCATTGCCTACCCAACCCATCATTGTGTTACAGAGTATATAGGGTTTTACGGGAACACCTCAAATCCTAACACCTCCCAAGGTTGGCCTACAGGTGCCATTGGGAGGTTCTCCCTAGCCCTTTTCAGAGGAGGGTCGCTTCTCCAGCACAGTGTTTCTCGGCAGGGACGTACCCCACAGGACACCTAACGTTGAATGACATAGTGAGAGTGATTGAATTCCCTTGCAGATCCGAGGAAGTCATCTGGCAGTCTGAGTTTGCTAGTAATGTTTTTAACACCTGCTACTTCCTCCCTACCCATAGCCGTCCCCCCCCTTCCCAGCTTTTCCTAAACAAACAGAAATCAGGCCTCAGGCTCAAGAGCCTTTGGCAAGCAACAGCATCCACCCCTCACTAGATACTATTTTTGTTGTGTGTTTATTTTCATTGAATTCATGAGGTCACCCACCATTCCATTTGTGGTGATTCTGTTTTCCGATTGAATTCAGAATGTATATTTTTTTTACTTCACATAAAGTATTTAAGCTTAAAAAAAGCGAGTCCGTTGGAAGAAAAATATTAACGATCGTACTCGTGACAGGCACATATGGAAAAATCGTGAAGGCGGTTTACAAAGGATCTTAGAAATGTGGCTTTGCCATGTAAGGTAAGAGGAAATAATGGTCTTCTAGTATTTGAGTTGTCCAGGAAGGGATACTCCTCAGGACAAGGACACTTCTAGATCCACCCTGAGCCACCACTGTCAGTATTGGGGTCAGTACATGTTTCCAGGGTCCGACGTCCCTCCTCTGAGTGCACACTTTGTCCACTGCAAGCTGGGAGGAGACAGAGCTGCTTTCTCTGTGTGTTCTCTGGAAAATACCATATCCAGGATCTAAACAGACCTCTGAGCATAGGGCGGGGCCTCCACCTCTGGGTCCTTTCCCTTTTCCTTCATCTCCAACCTTGACATCAGTAAGACCCTCATCTTGGCAAAGGAGCAGCTCATCATAGAAGTTTAGGGCAGACACACGTAGACAAAGCAACATTTCTGGCCTGGATCTGAAATTTCCAGGAAATTCCAGTGTACATTTGATTTATAGTTCTTTTCCAACCTTGTTCCCTCTCTTTGCCACACGTTTGTTTTACAATGTGTGGTTTCGTTCCTCGCTTGCTTACTGGTTTTCTGATTTAGCACTAATTCGGACTCAGGTAGCTCAAAAAGGAGCTTGGTTTATGTCTATTTGAGATGTTCTAGCTTCATAATATGTTTTATTTTCAAGACTAAGATATTTTTCCCCATTGGGATTGGTTAAATACCGCTATTTATGTGACGGTTTTAGAAGAATTACTAATCCATGGGGGAAATGTATATTAAACAAAGCAAACAGTTTACAAAACAGCATTTCTGCTAAAGTATTGCTTATTTTTTTTATTTTTTATTTCAGAGAGAGAGAGAGCAAGCAGGGGAGAAGGCAGAGGGATAGAGAGAGAATCTTATGCATGCTCCAAGCTCCATGCAGAGCTCGATCCTACGACCCTGAGATCAACACCTGAGCTGAAATCCAGGGTCGGGTGCTCAACGGACTGAGCACCCAGGCTCCCCTAAAGTACTACGTTTTAAAAGCACTATATGGGGGCGCTGGGTGACTCAGTCGGTGAAGTGTCTGACCTCAGCTCAGGACGTGATGTCGAGGGTCGTGATTTAGACCCCCCACATCAGGCTATGTGTTATCAGCACAGAGCCCACTTTACATCCTCTGTCCCCCTCTCTCTCTGCCCCTCCCCTGCTAGTGCTCTCTCTCGCTCTCTGTCTCTAAAAAAATAAATATTTTTTTTAAAAAAGGAGAAAAGGGTTTATTTGAAATAAAGTAAATAAAAACACTATATGTGTCTGTGAGTATATATCTCTATATATCTATATATAGATATATAGATATTATGCAAACAATTGATTCATATGTAATTGAATGTTATTAATGGTTCTTTAACCGAAGAGATTAAAAGCATTTTTAATTTTATTCTTTATGTTTCTACACGTTTTCAATTTTCTACATTTAATTTTTATTTTGTTTAAAATTATAAAAATAGTAAATTTAAAACGGACCTCATGTGAAAACAAAACAAAACAAAACAGTTCTATTCAAATGTTTCCAAGAGGAAGTCTCTACCATCTAAAGGTGACCAGTGATGCTGGCCAGGATTCTTCTAGAAATTTCTTTTGCTCTTTGCTGAGAAAGGTATAGAAATGCTATAGTTAGTCCTGAGCCATTTTCTATCAAGAGACATGGTCTTAGGTGAAATACAGGGTCAACAAAACAAAACAAGTTTGGCTAAAATTTCTTAGCACTAGGTTAGAGGAAATCTGTTGTTTTTTTTTCCTTGAAGAAAGAAATAGTAATAATAGTAAATTAAAAAAATAATAATAGCTTTTACCACAGGATTAGTAAAACCAAAATAGCAAGTGAAAAGAGGCAGGCACCAAGATAGAGAATATCAATAACCAGATACATTATTTTATTTCTTATGGACCATTTATTTTGATCTCTCACATCATAAAGCTTTTTCCATGGCAATGGTTCTCAATCTCTTTAACCCCCGTCATCCATCGGATCCAACATGGCTCCTACGTGTAACTAATTTTCCACCAGGCAAGCAAGAGAGCCTCATAAGGTGCAAATCAGAATGGGAAGTAATTTTACTTGAATAAAATTATTTCTAGTTGCTTCTGATATCCCCCCACTGATGATTAGTGTTCTATAGTGTTTTATTGCCTTTTATTGAATATTTAGATCCACATCACATAGGGGAAAAAAGCGCTTTACAATATTCTGCTAAACATTGTGAGAATTCTCCCTTCACCCTACCTCAGTGTGCCCTAACTTTCTCCAAAACCCACGTGCTTCAGAGAAAAGTGACTTCCTCTCCAGTCCCAGAACTAGGCCCGGGTGGTGTAAGGGTAATCTCAAACACTTGCAACGGTGATTGGTTTAGGAATAGAGCCCAGGGAATTGGCTGTGCATTCCCCCAGCCACAGAATTGTTCAGAAACGACCAATGGCCAATGTGAGCCAATGGACTTCAGCTGGCTGGAAAGAAATTTCCTTACTGTTAGGAGAAAAGCCCCCAGAAGAGACAAGTTCTTTCTCTGAAAGCCATTTTGTGCTGATGTGAAGTATGAGACTGTTTTAGTCTCTCTCCAGCAAAGGAAGCTGACCTTGAAAATGGAACGATTCTAGTTGAAGAGAGCACGGAGAAGGAATTCACAGGGACTACATCTACCCCAAACCCCTGTCCTGCTTCTAAAGCACCGTTTGCAACCATTCCCTTATTCTGTAAACCAATTGGGGTAAAGTTTTCCATTTCTCACAGCTGAAACCATCCTAACGCTGATACCATGTGTATAATATTGAAGAATTCCTCAAAATATAGATTTGTGATTCTAGCGTGAACTTAATTCCACCTTATAGATTGGAGTGAATAGGGCAAGGGAAGCTTAGTCTCTTCAACTCTCAATTTAAGTTAATTCCTTTACATAGCATCTTAAATATTAATACCAAAAGTTTCCATTAAATACAGCATAATAATATGGTTGGTTATAAGAGAGGAGGGCTTTTAGCAATCACAAAATGCCAATGATCTTGAAGCAAATCTCAATAATAGGATTTGTGCTTAAACTGTGTTTTACCTATAATGTCCTTGAGCTCTAATCTTAAAATATAAGTGCTGATAAGTGATTAAGATACATTTCTTTGTGAATAATTCATGTATCAGATCATCAAGTTGAAGAATTATTACAGTGAAGAGAGATTTCAAGAACTATTTATAGTATCACAAAAATAATCCTCATGTTTTTGAAAAATGATGCCTTTTCAAATAATTCATTTCTTTACATTTATTGAAATATTTTAAAATAATAAATTAAAACTAGAAAAATAAAAGCAGGGACACTTGGAAAAAAACAACACCTTTCCCCTCTTTGGTGAAATCATTTTATTTATTTATTTATTTTTTTTGAGAGAGAGAGACAGAGGAGGAGGGGTAGAGAGTGAGGGAGACACAGAACCCAAAGCAGGCTCCAGGCTCTGAGCTAGCAGCACAGAGCCGGATGCAGGGCTCGAACCCACCGTGAGATCATGACCTGAACCGAAGTCTGACGCTTAACTGACTGAGCCACCCAGGTGCCCCTCATTGCATATTTTGTTCTATAACTTGTGTGTATAAGAAATCAGTACCTTTAAATGTGTGGGAAGGAGGGGCGCCTGGGTGGAGCAGTCGGTTAAGCCTCCGACTTCAGCCAGGTCACGATCTCGCGGTCCGTGAGTTCGAGCCCCGCGTCGGGCTCTGGGCTGATGGCTCGGAGCCTGGAGCCTGCTTCCCATTCTGTGTCTCCCTCTCTCTCTGCCCCTCCCCCGTTCATGCTCTGTCTCTCTCTGTCCCAAAAATAAATAAAAAACATTGAAAAAAAAAATTTAAATGTGTGGGAAGGAGAGGTAATTAAAAAGCAAACAAACAAACAAACAACAAAAAAAACCCAAATCCCAGGTAATCTACATGATTCTTTTCTACGTAGCTACATTGAAAGTGTATGTTTTTGAATATTACTTAGGTGCCAAAATAATGGTGGAAACGCTGTGTTCCATTTTGATGGGAAATCTTCTGCCCTTCAAACATGTTTATTTTGAGGTTTCTACTTTTTCTCCATTAAACTCAGCAGCATCTATGCCGTATACTATAAATTTTTTTTAATGTTTATTTCTGAGACAGAGAAAGGCAGAGCATGAGTGGGGGAGGGGCAGAGAGAGAGGGGGACACAGAATCCGAAGCAGGCTCCAGGCTCTGAGCTGTCAGCACAGAGCCCGACACGGGGCTCGAACCCACAAACTGTGAGATCATGACCCCAGCCGAAGCCGGACACTCAACCGACTGAGCCACCCAGGCGCCCCCATGCTGTACGTTATAGAAGCACAGGCACTTTGCCACCCATCCCCCCATTATTTACTTATGTTTAATTTGCTAGATTCCTACATTCCTGCACATCATAATCGCATGTGGCCGCACAGGCTAGCTGAATATTGAAATTGATTGAAATTGATTTCCACTTTGCTGACACAAGAAAGTGGGAAAAAGAAATAGTGACGCTGAAAGAGTTCTTAAATTAAGGGAAAATGTATTAAATTAACTCCATTTTTTTTGTTTGTTTGCGTGTGGAGGTTCATATTTCACATTTTAAAATGGAAAGCAGTCTCCGATGAGGTCCAAAGAGCGAATCTGAGCCTATTTGGGGGTTCTGTTTCCAAAAATATAGAATATATATATTTATTATTTTTTTTATTTAAAAAAATTTTTTTAACGTTTATTTATTTTTGAGACAGAGAGAGGCAGAGCATGAACAGAGGAGGGGCAGAGAGAGAGGGAGACACAGAATCCGAAACAGGCTCCAGGCTCTGAGCTGTCAGCACAGACCCCGACGCAGGGCTCGAACTCACGGACTGGGAGATCATGACCTGAGCCGAAGTTGGACGCTTAACCGACCAAGCCACCTAGGCGCCCCTAAAATATAGAATATTTTAACACATGAAGACTTTCTTTAGGGGGTAGCACTTGTGAACAAAATATCTCAATAAGTGAAATTTTAACCAAAATAAATAACATACCTGGAAACGTTATTATCTTTGAATATAGCCAATGTGAATTTGAGAGGAGTGGGAGAAAAAAATGTATAGAATCATTTTGTCTCACTATCAGCATCAGATTGAAGTATGTAGTTTGTTTTAAATGGATTCTGTCAAAATGATAACATTAGGGCACCCATACTCATGAGAACCAAGCTGGGTAGGGCGAAAGCTAATTGATCTAGGCAGAAACGCTTTAGGCAAAGGACAAGAAGAAAAAGAAACCTAACCGTGTGTGTAAGACGAGCTCTCCCTAGGCACTAGTCTCAGAAGTGGTTAAGTTAACTATTTGGATAGGATGATAACTGGGTTCATTGCAATGTGTTTGTTATACCATTTGGTGCTTTTCAAATGGAAAGAAAGTGGAATATCTGATCACTTTTCCTGAAACTTGAAAGCTTACTTTAATTAAAAAAAATCACCAGTGAATTTGACAGAATGTAGATATATGATAAATTTATTCAATCCCTCTGATTGAGTTCAGCAGTATATTTTCCAAGTGAGACAGCAGTGTGAACTTGGATATTTGAAATTTAAAGAAACCCCTGGGAATCTGATGGTGCCTTATGGTTCTATTTTGGCCCAATTAAGACATAGGAGAAAGTCCTTGAAAACTTTTGATCTCTACATTTAAAAAATTGAGGTTTAAGAGTTTGACAAAAGTGGAAAGCCGCTGGCTAAATGCAAAAAAAATAATGTAGCATTTTCTTTTGAAGAAATGAATATTGCAAGAAAATGTTTAACATTTTTATACATTCATGGTAGAGGACATTAGTCAAATATATCACACAAGCCTAGGTTTAGAGCCCATCTACTGGCTAAAATCCATCATAGTGTTGCCCATTTGTGCAACAAATATTCATTGAATGCCTATATTGTGTGCCAAGCACTGTTCTAGACCCTGGGGATAGGGAGCAAAACAAACAAGGTCCCGGTCTTGTGGAACTTAATTAATAGATTGTACTTCATTGGTACTTGTGCTCTTGACAAAATGAGTTGTTAATTTCAACAAGAATTTGGGATGCAATGTATCAAAATAGTATTAACATTCTCAACAAGAAAATAATAACGAACAAGTAATACATTGTCTTTTTATCCTTAACCTGCTGAATAGACATCATTTTGGTGTGTTCATATTCCTTGATGGAGATAACAGAACCTGGTTTGTCAGTCCACACTGCCTGGATGGTAGACAAAACTATAATATCCCATGCCTTGGTTTAATACAAATGTTATTTAGGTAAGAATTATTAGAGACAGCTGACAAACACATACTTTTGAAAACATATTTGGAAGATACTCCTCTTTGTATCTGTGAGCATCAGTTTCAATTCTGCAAAAGTCTGTAAAAGTCTATGGGGCGCCTGGGTGGCTCAGTCAGTTGAGTGTCTGACTCTTGGTTTCGGCTCAGTTCATGATCCTGCGGTTTGTGAGTTCGAGCCCTATGTCAGGCTCCCTGCTGGTAGCCTGGAGCCTGCTTGGAATCTTCTCTCTCTCTCTCTCTCTCTCTCTCTCTCTCTCTCTTTCTCTGCCCCTCCCCTGTTCTATCTCTGTCTCTCTCAAATAAATAAAAAGTTCTTTAAATTCTGTAAACGTCTAGATTTTTAATTACTTCTCTGTGTTATTTTAAGTATCCTTCTCTCTCCCTAATATGGCAATCATCTTTGTTTATCAGACTTCTGTGGTACTGCTAATTAGAACACTAATGAAACATTAGTGTTTCATAAAGTCCAATAATTTATTTCTCTTTTTTTCCTTCAATTTTTCCTCTTTTTCTTCTTGACACTAGTATAATAATCATATTTCTCTAAGTTAACCTACCCACTCTCATCCCTGACATCCTTATAAAATCATCTGTTTATCTTAACCTTCAAGTTTTTCCCAAAGTATCACTGTAAATTGTTCTTTTCTCATCTAGCCCAAGAAATCACTTCTTCTCATTTTGTTAGAAAGCTTGTGAAATCAAACAGACCGCAAAGTGTTTCTTCATGCATCACAGAATGACTAGTGCAATCTGAGCAAGACAGTTCCGTAGCTACATGTCTTAATCTGCATCGAATTACGAATTCACCTTTGTCCTCCATGTATCTAAGTCTTATCTCTAATACTGTCTATCACTTGGTGCAGATACAGTTCTAACATCATTGTAAATGTCACTTTATTTATTTAACAAGAATTTATGGAGCGTCTGCTACAAATTCACTCAAGACACTCTTCTAGGCACCAGGAGTATGGTAATGAACAAATTAAACGTGTTCTTCAATCTACTGGAATTTGCTATCTTGATTTTTGGGAGATTCCATACTTCCAGCTAATGCTAGGATAATCCAGTCAATGTTGACATTGCACATTTTTAGCCAAAAGTTAAAAAAAAAAATCACCGTAATCAACTCTTACCTTATAATCAACTCTTGTCTGGGACATGAATCATTTTATGATGAAAAAGCAGTTCACGTTTGTAACAATTTATAGAGTACACTAACATTCTGTTATCACACTCAGTGAACCCAAGAGGACCTCACAACTGAACATCCAACCATTTAAATCTGGAGGAATTAGAATGTCCAAGTCAGACTTCCTAAGAACTTGATTCACCGTATTGAAATAACAATGACTTCAACGTATAATTAGGAAAATAAATTTAATCTTCTCCAAACCCTGGGAGCACTATGTGGAAGTAAGACATTCCTTCCCCTTAGATATTATCTTTCTCCCTTTCACCCCTGAGAATAGTGAAGTAGATGTGGCTGAAGAATGCAAGTGATGAGCTTTTCAAAAAAATCCAACCAGTGATCCCTCAGCTGGAGAGCGGGGTCGATACTGATGGGGCGCGTGGGGACGTTAAAGGCTGATGACGTAGTACAAACAAATTTCCTTGAAGTATTAAGTTTTTTTCTTTTAAAGTCATGCAAAAGGTCTTTTGTGTCCATATAGCTTCATGTTTTAATTTCTTAACCATTGGCTAACATGGTTGCTTTACGATAGGGCATACAAGTTGGTATAATCCAGTTTCCTGCCACAGCTCCATTGGCTCCTATGTGTATCCCAGTTTGAAATCACTGGAGTAGCTTAACACAAGCTGTCAAAAGAACTGATCTTCCACAATTATCCAGTTTCAAGTTATCCAACTTCATGTTTTCTCCTGTGCTCAATGTTAATGAAATACCTGCTTTTCTCTCCACATGGTTGCTGGGAAGCTCAGAAGGGTTGATAGGATTTGATTATTATTACAATTACTGTTTTGTTGTACTGATTTGTTGTACTGATTTGTACTGATTACTATTAAATTACTGTTTTGTTCAACAGTCTGAACTCGGGTCTGGGTCAAGGTACAAAGATGAAATGGTTCCATTTTTCTCCAGTTACTCCTTCCAACTGTGCTCCGTTAAGTCTCCTTCTCCCACCCCTTAACGACAGCTTGATTATACCTTTCTGATCACTTCCAGCTATAAAAAATATTAGTTCAGACCAATTTAACCCTTTTTATTTATTGATTTTTATTTTATTTTATTTTATTTTATTTTGAGAGAGAGTGAGCGGGGGGGGGGGGGCGGAGAGGCAGAGGGGAGAGAGAGAGAGAGAGAGAGAGATTGATTCCCAAGTAGACTCCATGCTCAGCACAGGGCCTAATGCAGGGCTCAGTTCCATGAGCCTGGGATCATGACCTGAGCCCAAATCAGAAGTTGGAAGCTCAACCAAGTGAGCCCATTTTATTTATTTATTATTTAAAAAAAATTATTTTCAAGTTAGCTAACATACAGAGTGCTCTTGGCTTCAGGAGTAGATTCCTGTGATTCATCACTTACATACAACACCCAGGGCTCATCCCAACAAGTGCCCTTCTCAATGCCCATCATCCATTTTTCCCGCCCCCTCATCCCCACCCCCATCAACTCTGAATTGGTTCTCTGTCTATAAGAGTCTCCTTTGGTTTGCCTTCCTCTCTGTTTGTATCTCATTTTTTCTTCCCTTCCCATATGGTCATCTGTTAAGTTTCTCGAATTCCACATATGAGTGAAACCATATGATATATGTCTTTCTCTGACTGACTTATTTCACTTAGCATAATGCCTCCAGTTCCATCCATGTTGCTGCAATTTTTTTTCAAGTTTATTTTTATTTATTTTGAGAGACATAGAGAACAAGCGGGCGAGGGGCAGAGAGAGAGGGAGAGAGAGAATCCCAAGCAGGCTCCTCACTGTCAGTGCAGAGCCCGATGTGGGGCTTGACCTCACAAACCAGTGAGATCAAGATCTGAGCCAAAGTCAGGAGTCGGACCCTTAAGTGACTGAGCCACCCAGGTTCCCCTTAACCCATTTAAAAATGTTAACTCACATCTGTTTGAATTCTCATCTCCTCCCATTTTCCCTATTCAGCAAAGTTTCCACCTATGGGATTTGAATGGGGAGAGAAGTGGGATCCACTTTTTCACCTCTCTCCTCCCTTTCTTTTGAGATCCTTACTCCTCCAAAGAGTTGGGATCCAAGATGGAGAATGGCTGCAAATATCCCTAACTTAGTGGCTGCAGGTGTGGTCCTGTCTTGACCGTTGCTCTTTCTCTGTTCAAGATCTGTCAGTCTCTGCTGCCGTGTGAGAGGCTCCCAGCTAACTGCTGCTTCTCCTGGGACTTAGGTGCGAATCCTTTCTAGAGGCAATGTTGGTCGAGGTGGTGTGGGGAGCTTCCCAAAACACTGCGTCGTGCTCTCGAAGACCTGCCTTAACTCAGCCATTTTTGATTCCCCCTGCTCAACTGCTTCTGGAACCAGATCAGTTCCCCTCTTGGAGTCTATGCCTCAGCTTCTCAAGGTTGCAGTCTCCTTACCTGGTGGTCTGGCCTCTTGGACACCAGAATGGCTCGGCAGAAATGACCTTCTGCCATATTCTTTTCATCTATGGGGATCTCATGCATTTTGGCCACAACGAAACATGATGTCGGCTGCTAATGCTAATCTTTCTCTCTCTCTGACACACCCACGTGCACACATACACGCGTAGCCTCTCTCTCTCTCACTTCTTCCTACTTAACTACTTGAGTAGCCACAGTGAGCTGCTGATGAGAAAGACCATCCATGTCTGTGGGAAGTTCCTTTTGACTTACTCCTCGTTACTCAGCCTGGGCTGAGGAGGGGGGCACGTTCGCTCTCCCCAATGGGAAGACCCTCAGGCCTGTCACTGGCCACACCTCAGCCCATCATGTTTGAGCACAGCGTTAGGTGACTGCTCAACTGATTGATGGTCATGCTGAGCCAGTGTGGTCACCTTCTCCAAAGGCCAGGAGAGGCGTCTGGGCCTCTGTTGTCCCGGGTGCTCTTCAGAACAAAGGAGGCACGACACCTCTTCGTCATCCTGTGAGTCATGGGTGACGACTCCAAGGCAACAAAGTCCCCATTCGACACCCCGTTACCTGCTACACTTGCTGGATAGGGTCTCTCTGGAAGTGTTCACATTCTGGCAAATGAAAAGTTCTGGGCTGGCGGCAAAAACACATACAGTAACTTGGGAAGGACAGTTTTGTGATTTATGCAGCTGCCAAGGGATATCGGCTCCGTTAGACCACTCGTGAAATGACGTGACTAAGCTTGCTTAGCTGCTGGCTGTGGGGGCCGCTTGGGCTAGCGCTCAGGGATGTGGGTGAGAAGTTGAGAGAGCCTTCTGTCTCCCTGAATCCAGGCCATATGTTTAGAGCTTTTTTTTGTCTGAATCCACAGGGTGGGGGGCAGGGATGTTGGGCAATTATTGTCTGTTGTAATTTCTGGTGGTTGATGGTGACTATAAGGCAGAGAGGCAGGAAATAGTTTTATACCCTTCAGATGCACTTGTAACATCGGCATTAAATAGAACTCCTGTGCCAGAGATATTTTATAGTACGGAAGGCTGGGTTTACGGTTTGGCGGGGTCAGACTTCTGTGTGCCAAAACATCCAGAAGCCTGGGGAATCTCTCCTCCGGACAGCTGAGTAGGCCCGCACCAGTTCTTCCTCTACTATTGGCTTCGGTGTTTCAAAAGGAAGCTTTTTCGAGGAGGGAGAAATTGACACCCATCAGAGATTACATAACAGGTGAGTCAAAGTCCCTGAGGGTCACATAGTGTCTCTCAATGACACAGGGTCACAGTGGTGGGGGTTTCATCCCAGCACATACCATCTGTTGTGTCCTTTACTCCCTCAGATGAAGTCCCCTCAAAGTTGGCTGCCTTTGGAAAGCGGGCGCTCTACTGATGTCCTTGTCTTTTCAAAACAAATCTGAGCAGCACCGTCTGTTGGCCTGCAGCCCTTTCCCACAGTTCCAGAAGGGTCTCTATGGAGTAGGATGTGGTCTCCCACTCTCTGGTGTCTACCCTGCCTCCGGGAGAGAGCCACTGTGACAAACACCATGACTGGGTGCCTCAAAGCTCATCCCAGCCCAAAAGTAACCCCATGAAGCTTACTCCACAAAGGAGGGAGAGCAAGAAATGTGGGTTTTCTTCAGACTCTTCAATTCTACTTCAAGCTTCCCCGGCCAGGCAGAAGTTCAATCTCAGTCATCACGGGGGCTCCTACTGCACACACAAAATGTGGTGCAAAGGTGCTGGGGTTCTTACCCAGGGCAAATTTTGGCGGGGCGGGGGGCTGTTTGCAAGGTTTTGCTCTTCTGGGTCACTGATAAGCCAACCATCATCCAAGACTTCATGGCCTCTTCTAGTGACTTTGCTGATTGATTCTGTGTCAAATTAGGGGCATAAGATGGGGTGCCTGGGTGGCTGTCGGTTGAGTGTCCAACTTCAGCTCAGGTCATGATCTTGCTCGTGGTTTCGAACCCTGCGTCAGGCTCTGTGCTGCCAGCTCAGACCTGGAGCCTGCTTCGGATTCTGTATCTCCCTCTCTCTCTGCCCCTCCCCTGCTCATGCTCTGTCTCTCTCTCTAAAAAATAAACATTAAAAAAAATAGGGGCATAAGAACTTGTGCCAAGTATGACAAATGGGGGTCTACAGTCTCTGTTCCCTGGGGATCCATCAGCTCTAGTCCCTGTTGCTAATCCCTTCCTGAAAGTTCTGTCAAGGGTTGGAATGCGGGTCCCCACCACACTGTCCTTCACCCCTCTCCTTCCCACTTTAAGATAATCTCTTCTCTTTTCCTTTCTACTATCCTTTCTCTGCCCTTCAGGGATGCCTATTAGAACCACCTTACAGAATGTAGGTCAGAGGTAACTAAAGTGTGGCTGGAAAAAGTTTTGGTTGGCTTGTATCGTGTTGTTATGGGTTTTTTTTTTTTGGGGGGGGGGGTGGGTTATGTCTTTGATTTTAATGAGAATATATTTATAGCATCTGAGGAGACCAAAGCATGTGAGGTCCACCACATTGTGTATATCCAAGGGCTGCCATTTGTTGTTTTGGTTTTTAACTGAAATTAGTAACCAGCATTTAAAAATCAAATGCGTGCACATTAAAATCTATAATTCTAGCTTCTTAAGGAATTTTGGAAAATCTGGCTTTTGCTGCATGGCAATAACCAGCTGGGGAGAGAAGGGCTGTCCCTTTAGACAACCACAGTGCTCTGCTTCTGTCCTGGTGCAGCCCAGCATTCATCACTAGTTAATAGCACTGCCTGACCTGAAGGAGTGTTGGACTTTGGAACTCTCTCTTCTGGTCTTTCACAAGAGCCAGGGAGACAAACATTTTTTTTTGGGGGGGGGGCAGATATCACCCTTAGAACTCTTAGAACATAAATATAGGCCAAGGTGAGGGGATATAAAAAAAAATATGGTTGTCTTTGTAGAACCAAAAAAGAAACAAATGACGAAGACCGGAATAAATTATCCATCCACGTGAACAATAAAAATGGCTACCACATTCAGAGATTTCATTATGGCCCAAGTTCTTCACAGAAACAATGCCAATTAATCCTCACAAATACACCCTGTCTCACGGAGGGGAAAACTGAGGCTCAGAAGAAAGTGACTTGGCCAAGTCACAAAGCTAATAACATGGTGGAAACTTGGAACGCTGGTATGCATGGGTCTTCCCTCTGGGGCTCCCCTGCCTCTCTTATCATGGGTGTTAGTGGCCCTTCTTCAGGGGAGTAAGGACACCTGAATTCATCGCCAAGTTTAACGATATCAGAGGCTGAGTTGGAAGTGAAGTCATCTTAATTTTTTTTTTTTAACGTTTTATTTATTTTTGAGACAGAGAGAGACAGAGCATGAACGGGGGAGGGGCAGAGAGAGAGGGAGACACAGAATGGGAAGCAGGCTCCAGGCTCTGAGCCATCAGCCCAGAACCCGACGCGGGGCTCGAACTCACGGACTGCGAGATTGTGACCTGAGCTGAAGTCGGACGCTTAACCGACTGAGCCACCCAGGCGCCCCAAGAAGTGAAGTCATCTTGACACTGAGTACCAGTTAGTACCTCCACTCTCACTCCCTCTGCCAGAAGGAAACTATTTTCTAAGACTCTCTGGAGGGTCAGGGTCTGGCCCCATGCTCTTACAAATAGCACTTATTCAATAAGTGTGTTCACGTTGTTACTCCTGTTAGCTTGTCTGGAAATGTACTAAGCGCATGTGTGTGTGAGTGCGTGTGTGTAGGGTGACAAGGGGAAAAGACAAGGGAAAGGACTGAGGAAGGGGAACATAGTTCCTGATCCTTCCTGTCTTGGGCCAGAAATATTGCTGAAAAGGTAAAAACTATAGAGGCATACTATAAGGAGTGTGTTTTTCCAAAATGTAAAATAGCTCCAGAAAAAGACCTAACATGAGTCAAAATACTTTGCTTTCTTGGGGTTTGTTTTTTTGATAGAAATTCATAGAAAGAGAAAGCTACCTAATATGATACGCTTTTAGGTTGACAATTTGAATTTGCATGTTTATAATGGATCTCACATTGTCGACTAGACAACATTTTTATATCCTACTAGCATTTACCTAAGTAAATTTAAGCTGACATAGGGTTTATGCCAGAACTGAAGTTACCACTGTTGAATATCACATATGAAAAAATTAGATGATAGAACAACAGGTGAAGAGGCTATCGCTGTGGATTCGCATTATAATTTCATTTCTGGATGGGATAGATGGGGAATTTTCTGTCGTTAGTTTTGTACAGTATGTAAAAAGAGAACCAGCTACGTCAATGACTTCAGAAGCTCTGATGACATGATTCTGAGAGTAATCGTGTTGTTCAGGGGAGGGGGAAAGTCCAGTTAAAGGGAACTATATGAAAATGGTACTATGTGAAAAAGTTTCTGAGTTAATTTTACTGATTTGTCAGAATTTTCTTTTCTGATTTGAGATTATTCTCTGGCATCCAGTGATGGCTTACAATGTAGCTTTTCAGCCCTGCTGGATGGAGATCCTAAAACAAAACAATGAGGCCATGTTGATGGCAATTCCTAGTTCTCTACAGCTACTAACTTAAGGTCTGTTATTGCTCATATCAAACGATGATAACCAAATGGCCTTTAATACATTTAGGTCCTGAACTAAGAAATTATGTATACTACTATTGTAGAGCTGAAACGGGGGCTCAGAGAGGTGAAGGGACTTGTCTAAGGTCACCTGGCAGGTAAGTCGTCGAAGTAGGTCCCAGATTCTGATTTCCAGGAGTATTCTCTCCTTTGGAGACACTGGTTTCATTGCTTTGGCTTCCTTTTGTCTAAGGCTTAAACTAAAGAGTGTTTTACATCATAATAAGCTTGTATTTTGCTTGCTGTTGTTGATCTGTTTGCTGATCTTTGAGTATTGTCGGTGTAGACATATTTATTAGACTGCTCCATAGAGGGTGTGTAAAATAATGACATTTGTATTGTATCCACAAAATTGAGACTGTGGCAAACTCCGCAGGATACATGACCAACTGATTTAATAAAGAGTTTCAAGGGAAAAAAAAAAAAATTGGGAGCGACCTATCCATTAAATGAGGCAAAAGACAGGTCAACCAACTACATTGTGTTTTGGAACCTCTTTGGATCCTGATTTGAAGAAAACAACTGGAAAACAATTATTAGACAATCAGGGAAATTTCAACGGTGTATACTTAAAGGTTTTAGAGAATTATTTTTATTTTATTTTTTTTAGGTAAAATAATGCAATTAAGTAAGATTTTAAGAATCTTAAAAGATCTTTTAAGATTCTTAAAATCTTACTTAAAAAATCTTTCTCTTTCACAGGTAGATATCGAAGGAGATGACTTGATACGATATTGGGGGCTTCCTGCAAGTTAACAGAGCAGATGAAGATTGGTCTTTAAATGATAATTGTTGAAGCTGGGTTCTGGGTACTTGATGGTTTACTATATTATGGTATCTACTTTGGATTCCGTATGTACATCTTACACAAAACAATGCATTGTTCAGTGATGAACCCAAAGTAGATGATTTGGTTTTATATTGCATAATGCCTCATTTTAAGGGGCTCTGAAGGGAACGGAAAAGGGTCTTAGAAGTCGTCTAGCCCGATCTCCACATCCTTCTCCTTTCCTTTTGGGCACAAATGGGGGTGGGGTGGGGATTGTTTTTTCCTCCTTGTTCTCTCCCTCTACCCCGCCCGAGGTCCATTTTTAAGGTAGATAACCCCCAAAAGATTTCTCATCTTTCCTAAAATAAAGCCCGAAGGTTGGGAGGAATGCCTTCTTTAATTGGGGTCTTGATTGTGCTAATTAGTTACTCGGTTGTCAGGGGGCCCGAAGAACCTATACTTTTAATTCCCCTACCCACGTGACAGTGTTTTTGTTTCTAAAGTACAGGAAATTCTCGAAGAGTTTACGTCACCTCCAGCAGTTACAGTAATTACCGTATTGACGCGACTTGTTTCCAAAACGTGAACACTCGCGGTGCGGCGCGAGTCCTACTTAGAGATTTTTTTCAGTCCAGACTTAAGTCTGAATTTCGTCTAGTAGATGATGTGAGATTCATTAGATCACTCTGTGATCTAATTTTTAAGCAGTAGTGACACCGGGGATCGGAACGGAGCTAGTTTTGTGTGTGCGTGTGCGTGTTTTCAGTGTCTATTGCTGGATTTCCGAGGTGTGTCTGGGGGGAAAAGCAGAGACTACACCACACTGACACTCCACGCAGGGGCACTGCAGGCAGCGTTTGCTGCAGTAGTGCGCCTGCGCAGTCGGTCCCCGCCAACTCGCCCGCCTTCCCCCATCCGGCTAGCAGGGGGCGCTGTGAGGTGATGGCCTAGTCTTTCCCCAGGGCTCTGGAACATAGCATAAAAGGGCAGGAGGCGAAGCGGGCTGAGGGGCGTTCTATCCTCGACTGCCCTGGTCTCTATCACCCTTTGTCCTCCAGCTTTCGCCCTCCCTGCACTGGGCCTGCGGGCCTGGTTGCTAGGCGGAAGCGGGGCGCGGCGGCTGCCGCTGCGGCTGCCCGGGCGTTTGAAAAGCGGCCACACAGGCGGCAAAAGGTCCTCCGGTGGCGGGTTCGCTTCTCCCTGCAGACAGTCCGGGGGGCCGAGCCGCCTTTGCCTTTCCGTGGAGTCGGGGCAGGGCTAGGGTCGGGCTGGCGGTCCGGGGTAGGGGAGCCGGGCGCGCTGCAGGCGGCGGCGGGCCCGGGCCGAGGAGCGGGGTCTCGGCGTCGGGGGCCGCGGGCGGGCGGTGGGAGCCCCGGAGGGAGCCCTCCTCCTGGTGGTCGCGGGCCTCCAGCATCTCACCCGGGTCCCTCTTCCCCCAAGCAGACCCCGCCTGTGGGCCGCCCACCGCGACCATGGTCTCCAAGTCCGACCAACTGCTCATCGTTGTATCCATCCTAGAAGGTGAGCGGCCAAGGGGCTTGCATTTGCACCTGCAGCCTCCTGACTTAACCGAGTGGCGTGCGACTGAGACTTTGTTAACCTTACGAACCCTGTCATCTTTCCTTTTGCAGTCCCGCAAGACTTGTTCAAAGTTGTACTTCCTGAGGCCTGTTAGGCGATTGATTTAGAAACCTCTCAAGGGAGCGTGAGAGCTATTAGGGATAGGTGATATTTAGCGTGAATAGCCGGAGCCCCAGAGAACGTAGGAAAAACGATTTCCATCAGAAGCAGCACGTCGATGACTTTTACTCGTGAGCTAAGGTGCCTGGAAAGCACGTTCTGTTCAGGGGCCTCCCGGTGATCCCATTTGTGAGAGCTTTGCTTTCGACTCGAATCCCTATTTCCTGCACTCTGAAGTGTTACGGGGGCCATTCCCTTTACTAAGTCTTGATAGGGGACTTAGGAGGAGTAGTAGTCAAGACGGTCTGTTACATACGTTCCTAGAAGTTTGGTGTGTTGAAGGAGTGACCTTTGTTTATTGCAGGCTCATGGAGTGTCAGGCACTGTGCTGGGAATGTAGGGGTAAAACAGCCCGGGTCCTAAAACCTAAGTAAACAGTATAGCCTGGAGAATGTGTATAGTTCATCAGGGTGTAGGAGAAGGAAAGACCAGCTCTGGGGAAAATTTCCCGGAGGAGGTGACATTTATTTGGGTCCTAAAGGTTGAGTAGGAATGTGTCAGGGGAAAAGAGGAAGGGTGGGCTTTCCAGGCAAAGGGAAGAGGAAAGAACCCTTAAGGTGTGGAAAGGCCAGGCGCATTCTGCCCTTGCTTAAATTCAGTGTGGTTGGAGAGAAGCTGCAGGCAAGTGGAGGGAGTAGGAATTGCTAGGTAAGTTGAAGCTGGGTTTTGAGGGGCGCCTGGGTGGCTTGGTCGGTTAAGCGTCCAACTTCGGCTCAGGTCATGATCTCACGCTCCGTGAGTTCGAGCCCCGCGTCGGGCTCTGTGCTGACAGCTTAGAGCCTGGAGCCTGTTTCCCATTCTGTGTCTCCCTCTCTCTCTGCCCCTCCCCTGTTCATGCTCTGTCTCTCTCTGTCTCAAAAATAAATAAACGTTAAAAAAAAAATTAAGAAAAAAAGAAGATGGGTTTTGAATAATCTGATCATAGCAGTCCTCTTGAGTTGGGCCTGAGGAATGGCTGCCTTCCGCCCCCCTCCCCCACCATTGGAGATATTTTGTGGAGGCCTGGTACTATTTGGGGGGGGGGGTGGGTGGTAAGAGGGAATGAGTGGTAATGGCTTTTGGCACAGAAGACTGACCAGAACCCCTAAATTGTTGGGGCAGCATTTTAGCTGTTCTCTTACTGATTGTTTAAAGACAGAGGGCTGAAATCCCCTTGTAATTGGTCAACAAAAGCTTCTGGACTTGGTACTTGCTCCCTGCTATGAGGAAACCCAAATAAAAGGCACGTTCTTTCCCTTCAAGGATGTAGGATTCTGTCTTCTTCAGAAGATCAAATTCACAGGCAGGACACAGTATGTTGGAGTGCAGTATAGTATTAAAAATATGGGATGTGGGCTGTAAACATCGGTTTTGGGGGTGGGTGGGGATGATGGCTTAAGGGCTTTGAGTAGTTAGGTAATGATGGAGGGAAGTCCTTACTGGCTGTTAGATCAACCCAGGCCAGGGGTGCCTGGGTAGCTCAGTCCATTAACTGCCTGCCTCTTGCTTTCTGCTCAGCTCATGATCTCTCATTTCATGAGTTCAAACCACGTCTCGGGCTCCGCGCTGACAGTGCGGAGCCTGCTTCGAATTCTCTCTCCCTCTCCCTCTGCTTCTCTTCTCTCTCACAATAAATAAATAAACATAAGAAAAACGGAAAATAAAAAACAAACCCCAGGCCAATGATGGAGTAATTTTGGTGGATGGAATGATGAAGAGGTCCCACAAGATGACCAGGGTCAAGGGAGGTGAACATTGAGGAATATTCTGGTCAAATAAGCTTGTGTAGCTGGAGTGAGCAGGCCTTGGAGGGTTTTGAAAGGCAAGGAGTTTAATGTTCTAAAAAATAGGGAGGCAGCCTATATTTCTAAGTAGGAGAGCATTATCTGCAAGTTTAGTATCGGTGTGCAGAGAAGAGAATCAGGGCTGTCGGTTAGGTGTTGCCCTAAACATACCTAAAACCGGACCATGGACCTCCGTGCAAACTGTCTCCTTTTGTGTTTGTGTTTGTGTTTGTGTTTGTGTTTCCATTCATCATAACCATGTTGTTGCCTCAAGCCCAGAACCTGGGGCTCTTCATCTTCCTGGTTCCATCCCCTTCTTCCAGATGGTCACCAAGCTTTGTTGCTAAAATCACGCGAGGTGCTTCATAGAAACTTTTAAATGAGGAAGTTTCCACTGTGAGTGCCCCACTTTGAGCCCCTCATGATGTGCTTGGTCTCTTGTAGTAATCTTTTCAGTGGTCTGTTTCATAAATTTTTTTCTCCCCTTTCCAGAGAATGTCTATTGTTCACATTACCATCTAGGGGTAATCTTTCTGAAATGCGAATTTGTTTTAAAAATCCTACAGTTTCCTAAAGGATAAGGTCTGTACTTTCTAGAACAGCATTCATGGCCCTTCACGGTATGCCTCTTGCCTGCCTTTTCAGCCTCTTCTCTCTTGCCATCTGTCCCTGCGTCCCCATCTCTTCAGTTATTTTGAGCTACGTTCAGTTTCTTGACTACACTTCTAGAAATGCCCATTATTCAAAAGAAAATGATGAGGTTTCTACCGTGAGTCAAATTTGGGCTATGTGCCGGAATCCGTGGATGAAAAAGACAAGGTTTCTGTTCTCAAGGTATTGTCTTTGGAATGAGGGAGGCGCCCCTTCATTCCAGTACATATCCTCTGTTCTCAGGCTAAGTGGATGGTATGATTATGATGGCGTGACTGAGAATACAGGCTTTCTGACAGACATGAAATGCATTTGGGGAACCCCTTGATCTTTTAGAGCAGCTCAAAATGATGTCCAGAGAGAGGCCCCTGTGAGTGCTAATTGGGAGACCTCTGCTAAGACACTTGTACTAAGACTCCCAAATGGGGAGTTTGAAACGAGAGCTTCAGGTTGAAAGTCAGAGGATTCCAATCAAGAATCTCTCTGACCCCTTTACTTCCTACTGAGAGGAGTGTAGCAGGGTGAGTAGCAGCTGGTATGTATTTATTCAATATCGGTCAAAACGTGTTGAGACACGTGTCTCAACACCATGCCCTGTGCCAGACCTACAAACAGGTTGACTGTGAGATTCTTCCCTAGTTTTTAGCTTCCTGTTGGCACTGTTTTCAGTTTGCTTCTTTCCACTAGACCCTCAATTCCTTGAGGCGATGTACTCTGTTTTACTCTTGTTTGTACCCCATCGTTTGACATAGAGAATACCTGACTCTGATAATACCTTTAGTAAACGGTGAAAGAAGGGGGTCAGGCAGTACCAGGGAAAAGTGATAGGTAGACAGAATATTTTTAAAATGATTGACAACATTATCCTTGAGATTTGAATGAATGAATACGTGTGTCTGTTTTTCTTGGGCTGATTTGCTGAGTGTTCCTAACTGTGTTAACAGGAAAATTATGATGCATGTTGGTTGGCTTTTGCTTATTGGGTTATTTCCCAGCTCTCCAGAAGACTTGACTGTTCCATTTTAACTTCTGATACAGTAATATCTAAAATTAGTGGAATCACATTTTTCTTCTAAACGTCACTGAGATCGTTGCTGCTCAAAGCGTGAATCAAGGACAATAGCATTGACATCATGTGGGGGTTTGTTAGAAATGTGCCTCTCAGAGGGCACCTGGGTGGCTCAGTCAGTTGGGCTTCTGACTTCAGCTCAGGTCCTGCTCTCATGGTCTGTGAGTTCGAGCCCCAAATCGGGCTCTGTGCTGACAGCTTGGAGTCTGGAGCCTGCTTCTGGTTCTGTGTCTTCCTCTCTGCCCCTCCCCCACTCACACTGTGTCTCTCAAAAATGAATAAATGTTTAAAAAAAAAGGTTCTCAGCCTCGACTAGTGAACCATAATCTACATTTTAACAGAGTCCCCAGGTGATTCATGTGCACGTTAATGTTTTGGAATCACTAATTGACGAATTGTAGCTTTCAGTTTGATTCTTTCTTATGAATCATGAATTTGTACGTGAGAGTACACATTAGTAGGTAGTTAGTGGACTATATAAGTCAACAACTCCTAATGTGTATTTTTAAAACGTGCTAAAAGATCATAGTTGATTTTTGTACAGTTCTGATTAACCTGTATAGTCTTTGTTTTCCAGGTCGTCATTTCCCCAAGCGTCCAAAACATATGCTTATAGTAGAAGCAAAGTTTGACGGAGAACAGTTGGCTACTGACCCTGTGAACCACACCGACCAGCCAGAATTTGCTACCGAGTTAGCCTGGGAGATCGACAGGAAAGCACTCCATCAGCACAGGTGACTGTTGTTTTCCATTTGTTTTGCTCTAGTTTTTAGGCTGCTAGGGATGAATAAATCTCTATCTTTCTAGATTATACATTATTTCTCATGTGCTAGGAAGTTTTCAAAGTACTTTGCAATAGTAATTCATTTGAACATCAAGACAATCCTATGAAGTGGGTGTTAGGATTTCCCCCAATTACAGATGAAAAAACTGAGGCCTAAGAAGGTAAGTAACCTGTTACAAGGCAGTCAGCCGGATAATGGTAGAGCCCAGCCATTTGAGTTCTAGAGCCTAAGTTTTTAACCATTACGCGTAGCTTTTTTTTTTTCCTGATGTCTGAGAGGATACTCTAGAAGTGCTGTAATGATAGTTACCCAATATTAAACATGGGTTGGAATTCACTGTAATTTCTATTACTTCCTTTATCATAACTTTATCTGGCTTGCTAAGGATATGTAGAGATATGCGTATAGTAATTACGTAAGGGTCTCTAATAAATTTTATACTTAATTTGAGCCCTTTAAACACTTCATATCAGTACATAAAACAGGCTTAAAGCTCCAGCCTCTTATTTATTTCATGAACTCAGATGACTCGAAACAGGCAAGAGTGTGGCTACTTCTATTTTAAAAAGGACTGGAAAAACATATTTCTTTTCTGGAAAGCACAGAATTACTTCATTCATTGGTGTGTCTTAGGACTAAAGCAAATAAAATTACGAAGTTAAAAAGTGAATGTAAGGAGAAATTTATTTTCTTATGTGGCCAGATCGGTCCATGGATTTGTTTGGGGGATTTGCAAGGGCATTAAATTCTTAGAAGATCAAAATTTTGTGTTCAGTGACTTCTGGAATATCTGCACAGAGTCCTGATAGGAGGTATTAGTGCCCGTGGTGTTCACAGTTGTGTTAATACCAAGTGGTACCACTCTGCGTGTTGGAGGCTGAGAAAAGAACACAGATAAATTGCATGTATATAAATAAAGACTGTATGCCAAGTGCAAGTTTTATAGTCATTCCATTAGGTAACAGTGATGGTCGAATCTAATGAGCTTATGTATGAGCCAGTATAGAGGTTTCAGACTCTCAAGAACCCCTGCTATACCAGCCAAGGTCATGCTTACAGAACATTGTTGTGTATTACAATGAATTATTACTTTCAATAGTCTGTGGTTTTATGGTATTTAATTCTGAAGTTGATTTCATTATTTTAGTGACAAAAAGAGCTTTAAGCACGTATGTGTATTGGTAGTTTTATGTGTGTATGACAGTGTAAGGATAATTTAAAATCAATCTTGAAGATTCATGTTCAATTTTAATTTATTAACTTTTAAAGAGTTCTGTATGGTAGGGAAGCTTGAAAAGCACTGACCTACAGCATAGCTCCTCAGATGAGAGAGACCAAGATTTTTGATGTGGTTGTAGTATTACTTGGTGTAAAGATAAATAGGCATGATGAATAGTTCATGTCAGTTGAAGTTTTGCAGAAAATAGAGATTATCCGAAAGAATTATAGTTGTCTTGCTAGTAGCAGGCAGCTTTTCAAAACTAGCAGAACATCAGCTCAATATTAAGCAGAAGCTAGTTCGTCTATAACATAAACTGTTACATTACAGGCTGCAACGCACGCCTATCAAACTGCAGTGTTTTGCCTTGGATCCCGTATCTTCAGCCAAGGAAACTATAGGCTACATTGTGCTAGACTTGAGGACTGCTCAAGAAACAAAGCAGGTATTGCCCTTTTGATGTGTTCTTACCGATGACGTTAGGTGCGGATTTTTAGTAGATAACCCATTGATGGAAAGAACCTGTGGTACCGGACCTGAAAGGGCGAGGGTCTGAGCCGGTGTGGCGATTCTGAGGTTTCACTTGAGGAATTTGATTTAGAAAGTCCCACTATTTTGGTCATTTCTTTGACCTAGAACGACCTTTCTCAAAGAAAATTCTCTCTGAGCTCAGACGTTCGGCCGCATTGCTGTGACCTGGAGCTCAGCATGTTCAGCTGCCAAGCTTTGCTTTCAGAGGTAGTGCTTTTGCCGTGTGCCCTGTTCTGGTGAACGGCACCCCTCTTCCAGGTACGCAGGCCAGACGGCCTCCGTTTCCGGCCTCCGTAGCCATCCTTTTCCAGTTGGTTTCAGGCCTGCGGCGACCCCTTCCTGATCCAGCTCCTGTTGTACATTTTCGCCGTTGCGATCCCAGCCTAAGGCACTGTCCTTTCTTAACCTTGGCTGTGCTAGTAGCCTCCTGATTCCTTCCCCTGCTTCCCATTCCTTCCGTGTGTAGCAGTCAGAACACGTGAGCTCAGTGAAATACACTTATGGGACATAAACAGCAGCCTTGCCAGGAGTACACACATAAAGAAGGAAAAATAATTCAGGGTCTCGATTCCTATGTCAGTGCTTTTTGTTACTGAAGATGTTTCTTTTCTCTTTTAAAATATCTACCGATCTTTTTTTTTTTTTCTTAAAGTTTATATATTTATATTGAGAGAGAGAGAGAGTGTGAGGGAGAGAGAGAATCCCAGCAGTCTCCGTGCTCATCACCAGACCTGAAATCAACAGACGCCTAACCAGCTGAGTCACCCACGCACGCCTTTTCTCACCTTTTTTTATGTTACTGACTTTGGAAATACTTTGAATGGTTCTTAATAACTTTGTTTTGTCACTTAAAACAAAAACAAACAAATAAACTTACTTTTGAAGTCTTTGATTCTTGATTTGAATCCTAAACTAGGATTCTCTGAAGGAAAATTGATCTCTTAGCAACATGTTCGCTACTGATAGCCACGGTATTTACAAAGGAGCCAGTTAGCTTAGCCCACATTTGGAATCCTTCAAAAGAAATGGGAATTTAAAAAATTCTCTAAAAGGGAATCTGTTTCTCCTCCCTCCTTGGGTACTCCTCACCTCTCTGTCCCTAGGTTCTGAAGAGGTTTTCTTTCTGAAGTCTTAGCCCCTCAACCAGGAGCCACGATCATGCCCCTGATGTATGTCTTACCTAGCTGTGCTACCTGCACAGGATCCTTTTGCGGTTGCTTTGGTTACACAGAAGGTAATCCTTTTAGGAGGAGGATAGCTGTAAATGCACGTGGCATTCCTTTCTGCCCCTGTCCCACCTGCCCTATCTGGTCCTGTAGGACACTTTTGTCATTACATTCACTTCTTATCATTAACAGAGTTCAGGGGAAATGTTTCAGAATTAAGAGTTTTAAGAAAGCCAGATGTTGTCTTAATCACTCCTGTTTATTAGCAGAACTATCTGAAGTTGGTGCGTAGAATATTTGAAGTTCAGAATAAATTGATTATCTGTAAATGAAAAGAAACACAAAAAAATAAGCTTTGTTTTTCAAAGTTCTAAAACAGAAAAACATAGCATAAATTCCCTGAGTAGCTAAAACTCTTTTTCAGGCTTAGACTTAAAATTGTAATATATCCATCATAAAAAAAATACACAACAGATTATGAGTTTTTCTTTTAAAAACCTTGGGTGTGGATTTAAAAAAACAAACAAACAAAAAAACCCAAAAAATGATGGCTTAGGCTTATTTTACTTACCAGAAGCTTTTGGTTTTGATATTCTTAAAGACCAGTTTCTTTAAAAAAATTTTTTTTTAACATTTATTATTGAGAGACAGAGAGACACAGAGCGTGAGCAGGGGAGGGGTAGAGAGAGGGGGAGACATAGAATCTGAAGCAGGCTCCAGGCTCTGAGCTGTCAGCACAGAGCCCGATGCAGGGCTCGAACTCACAAACTGCGAGATCATGACCTGAGCTGAAGTTGGTCGCTTAACCAACTGAGCCACCCAGGCGCCCCTATAAAGATCAATTTCTATGTCTTTATATAATAGTGGTTAGAGCAAGAACGCTGTTTGCATGAATTGAAATGGTGTCCCTGCATTAATGCAACATGCAGTTCTGAGCCATGAGATTGTGCAGGCTGGTTTGAGTATTAGAATTTCTCAAATTGCTGTGGCCAGGATATTGAGGTAATTTATGATACTTCATCCTGTGAGAAAGCCTTTATATTTCAGCCAAGTATGTGGTTCATAACCCAGAGCTCTACCTTAGGTCTTTCCTTCAGTATTTTGTTAGTGTCTTTTTGTTAACAGTAGCTTTCTGCACATTTGGTATATGTAGGACAAAGCAGAAATGTGGCAGGCAGCAAAGGTATATACCAGAAAAAGTGACAAATTAGGGGTTAGGGAAAGGGAAAATTGGTAGTCTAAACTTTTTATTTTCATTTTATGTTTTTAATATTTATTTTTGAGAGAGAGAGAGAGAGAGAGACAGAGTGCACCTGGGGGAGAGGCAGAGAGAGAGGAAGACCCAGAATCCGAAGCAGGCTCCAGGCTCTGAGCTGTCAGCACAGAGCCCGACATGGGACACAAACTCATGAATGGTGAGATCATGACCTGAGCCGAAGTCAGACGCTTAACCAACTGAGCCACCTAGGTCCCCCTAAACTTCTTATTTTTTTTTTAAGAGGAAATACAGTTAGCTTCCTAAGCAGGATTAGATTCTTTTGAGGAAAATGTGAAAAATACTTTAAAAGAGGAGAAAGTGCTAAGGAACTACAGGAAATATATTTGGAAGCCTTATAGGACATTTCCCACTATTGTTTGTTTCCTATTAATTATTAAGGTGTTTTTGTTTTGTTGTTACTTACTCTCCAGGCACCAAAATGGTACCAGCTGTTGAGTAATAAATACACCAAGTTCAAGTCGGAGATACAGATAAGCATTGGTTTGGAAACAGACACCAAGGCACCAGTGGATAGTTTTAAAGCAAAAGGAGCCCCCCCTCGAGATGGAAAAGGTTTGTGCGTCGTTTCTAAGGACGTCGTCTGAAAAGTTGTTTCTGTGGACTAGAGCTTCAGGAGCGGTGGGTGGTGTGATAGGAAAATAACACGCAGGAGTGTAAACACATTTTACTCTGGTGCCTCCGACAGATGTTGTCGTATTGTTAAATGTGCAGCACTGCTCTAACTCTTCCTAGAGAAGAGCTAGAAATAGACAAGATTTTCCTTTCTTTATTTGGTATATGACAAAGCACAATTGTGTATTCTTGAAGATGGCTATTTAGGAAAATTTTCTTCCTAGGATGAGCACGAGAAAGCCAAACAGTTACGCTGTTCTCTCTTCACTCACCTGTTAACCACACCTTCATATTTTTCTTTCCTTGTTTTTTCTTTTTTCTTTTTTTCTTTTTTTTTTTTTTTTTTGTTATTAATAAACTTTATTTTAGAGCAGTTTTAGGTTCCCAGCAAAACGGAGTGCCAAGGGCAGAGTGTTGCTGTGGACCTTGGTCTCCTCAGCCACACAGCCGCCCCACTATCCACCTCCCCGGCCAGAGGGGCCACATGTTAAAATTGATGAGCCTACATGAGCCAATCACTTATCACCCGGACTCCACGGTTTACATTAGCATTTATTTTTGGCGTTTTATGTTCTGTAAGTTTTGACAAACGAGTAATCACCTACGTCTATGACTGTAGTTTCCCACAGAACAGTGTCACTGCCCTGAAACCCGTCTGTGCCGTTTCTCCCTCCTTTCTGCCTAACTGACAAACACTTGTTTTTTTTTTTCACCGAAGTATGGTTGACGTAAAATGTCCTAATGGTTTCAAGCGTACGACATAGTGATTTGACCAGTCTGTTCGTGATGTTGCGCTCAGCACAAGTGTAGAGACCCCGTGTCATCGTGCGGCTGTCATAGTAACATCGCTGTGTTCCTGTGATGTGACTTGCATCCTTGTGACTTACTCCTTCCGTAACCGGAAGCCTGTACCTCCCATTCCCCTTCATTCGTTGTGGCCACCGCCCCCCTTCCCTCTGGCAGCCACCAGTTTGTTCCTTGTGTATTTATAGGTCTGATTCTGCTGGGAATAGACTTTGCATCATTTGCAGACAAAGACCATATCATGTCTTTATTCCCACTCGGCATGCCTTTGTTTCCTTTGCTTATCTTCCTGCGTTTGTTAGGACGTGTAGTCCGGCACCACAAAGCTGTGATGAAAGGGGATCTCCTTGCCTTGTTTCTGGAGGATTTTTATGGATGTTCTTTATCAAGTCGAGGAAGTTACTCTCTAGTTGTCTACTGAGGGTGTTTCATCATTACCGAGTGTGGGATTTTGTCAGATGCTTTTTCTGCATATTTGATACCATCATGTGGTTGTTCTTTAGTTTGTGATGTGATGGATTATATTAGCAGATTTTTGAATGTTGAACTAGTCTTGTGTACCTGCAAAAAATAGCATTTGGTTGTGGTGTATGGTTCTTTTTATACGTTGTTGGATTCACGTGGCCAATAGGTTGTTGAGAATCTGTGCATGTATGTTAATGAGAGCTAGTGGTCTCTTGTGTTCTTGTTGGGTAATGTCTGGGTCTGGTTTTGACATCAGGGTTTTAAATGCTGGCATCATAGAATGAGTTAGGGATTATTTCTTCTGCTTCCGTTGTCTGAAAAAGATGGTGGAGAATTGGTCTTTCTTCCTTGAATGTTGGGTAGAATTTACCAGTGAAGTCATCAGGGTCTGGTACTTTCTGTTGTGTAAAGTTGTTATTGATTCAATTTCACAGAATGATATAGGCCTGTCTGGATTGTGTGTTTCTTCCTGTGTGACTTTTGTCAGACTGTGTCTTTCAAGGGAGTTGGCCCATTTCTTCTTACAGGCAATCGAATCTGTGGATAAAAAGTCGTTCGTGTAACATTCCTTCAGTATCCTTTTAATGTCTATGGACTGTACAGTGATTCTCCTTTTATTTCGGATATCAGGAATTTGTATTTTCTCTCTTTTTCTCTTAGTAACTTGGCTAAATGCTTACTGATTTTATTGATGTTTTCAGAGAGCCAGCTTTCGGTGTTTATTAGGTCTCTTTCTCTGCTGACTGAATTTGATCTGCAGAAATGTGCTGCTCTTATTTTACTTTCCTGAAAGAGAAGCTTAGATTGTTTTGTTTTTTTGTTTTGCTTTTTAGTGTGCCTTGTACTGTTTTGTTGAAAAGTGGACGTGATACCCTGGGTAAGAAGAAGACAGGTCTTAGGTAATTTAGAGGTGAAGGAGAGGGAGGGGTTTTGTAGTCCTGTGATGAAGTCTCAGTGTTTGGTGAGCCTGCCCCCCCTGTACTGTTGGGGTTCATCTGGTATTAGATTTAGGTTCTAGATCTTTGGCAGGAGGATCAGAGAAGTGATGCTTTTGTTCTTTTTCAGTGCATCCTATCAGCACACAACTTTGATTTGTTCCATTACTGGTGATGTCCATTTTGGTTATGATTCAGGTAGCGTATGCCTGTTACTTTTTCTTTCCTTCACTTATAATTAATATTTTGTGAGACATTATCAAGTGTGGACTTAGAGTTCTTTTTGCTTAATGGGTTACAATATTTATCATCATTTGTCCCTGATTTGTGCAGCGAGAGCCCCTTCAAACTTCTGTTTCCGTTAGCTTGTCTCCATAATTCTTACCGCTTTGGTTAAATTTATTCCTAGGTATCTTCTGGTTTTTGGTGCAGTTGTAAATGGGATCGATTCCTTGACTTCTCTTTCTGCTCCTTCACTATTGGTGTATAGAAAACAGATTTCTGTGCATTGATTTTGGATCCTGCGACTTAGCTGAACCGGTGTATCACTTCTAGCAATTTTTTGGTGGAGTCCTATGGGTTTTCTATATAGAGTATCATGTCGTCTGCAAATTGTGAAAGTTTGACTTCTTCCTTGCCGATTTGGATGCCTTTTATTTATTTACTGATTTTGAGAGAGAGTGAGTTGGGGGGTGGAATCCCAAGCAGGCTCCACACTGACAGTGTGGGGCTCAAATCCGTGAACTATGAGATCGTGACCTGAGTGAAATCAAGAATTGGACACTTAACTGACTGAGCCACCCAGGCACCCCTGGAGGCCTTTTAATTCTTTTTGTTGCCTGATTGCTGGGGGTAAGACTTGGACTACTATGTTAAGAGAGTGGACATCCTGGTCTTGTTCCTGACCATAGAGGAAAAGCTCTGTTTTTCCCCAATGAGGGTGATGTTCGCTGTGGGTTTTTCATAGATGGTCTTTATTAAGTTGAGGTATGTTCCGTCTGTCCCTACTTTGTTGAGGGTTTTTATCAAGAATAGATTCTGTATTTTGTCACGTGCTTTTTCTGCATCTATTGAGAGGATCATGTGGTCCTTATCTTTTCCTTTGTTAATGTGGTGCATCACATTGATTGACTTGCAAATATTTAGCCACCCTTGCCGCCCGTATTCCACTTGATACGGGTGAATAATTCTTTTAATGTACTGGTTGGATTTGATTTGCTAGTATCTTGAGAATTTTTGCATCTATGTTCATGAGGGATATTGGCCTGTAATTCTCCTTTTTAGTGGGGTCTTTGTCTGGTTTTGGAATCAAGGTAAGTTTAGCAGCTTTCCTTCCATTTGCATTTTTTCAGAGCAGTTTGAGAAGAATAGCTATTAGCTCTTCTTTAAATGGCTGGGAGAATTCCCCTGGGAAGCCATCTGGCCCTGTACTTTAGTTCTTTGGGAGATTTTTGATTGCTGATTCAGTTTCTTTGCTTGTTATTGGTCTGTTTAAGTTATCTGTTTCTTCCTGTTTCAGTGTTGGTGGTTTGTATGTTTCTAGGGATTTATCCATTTCTTCCAGGTTGCCCAACTTGTTAGCATATAATTTTTCATAATATTCTCTTATGGTTGGTATTTCTGCGGTGTTGGTTGTGATCTCTTTCATTTGCGATTTTATTTGGGTCCTATCTCTTTTCTTTTTGATAAGTCTGTCTAGGAGCTTATCATTTTTATTAATTCTTTCAGAGAACCAGCTCCTAGTTTCATTGATCTGTTCTATGGTTTCTATATCATTTACTTCTGCTCTAATCTGTATTATTTCCATTCTTCTGCTAGCTTTAGGCTTTATTTGCTGGTCCTTTTTCTAGCTCCTTTAGGTGTAAGGTTAGGCTGTGTAGTTGAGACCTTTCTTGCCTTTTAAGTAGGCTTGTATTGCAATATGTTTCCCTCATAGGACCACTTTTGGCGCATCTCAAAAGTTTTGGGTTGTTGTGTTTTCATTTTCTTCTATGTATTAATTTCTTCTTTAATTTCCTGGTTAACCCATTCATTCTTTAGTAGGATGTCCTTTAATCCTCATGTATTTGTGGTCTGTCTAAATTTTTTCTTGTGGCTGACTTCGTTTCATAGTGTTGTGGTATAAAAATACGCATGGTATGACCTCAGTCTTTTTATACTTCTGGAGGCCTGATTTGTGACCCAGTATGTGATCTATTCTGGAGAATGTTCCATGTGCACTCGACAGGAATGTGTATTCTGCTACTTTAGGATAAAATGTTCTGAATATATCTTAAGTCTGTCCTGTCCAGTGTGTCATTCAAACACATTGTTTTCTTGTTGATTTTTCTCCTTAGATGATCCGCCCATTGCTGTAAGTGGGTGTTAGAATCCCCTACTATTATTGTATTGTTATCAATGAGTTTCTTTATGCTTGTGATGAACTGATTTATAGATTTGGATGCTTCCATATCAGGAACATAAATATTTACAATTGTTAGGTCTTCTTGGGATAGCCCCCTTAATTATGATATAATGCCCTTCATCTCTTATTACAGTCTTTGGTTTAAAATCTAGTTTGTCTGATAGAAGTATGGCTACTCCGGGCTTGCTTTTGACATCCATTAGCGTGAGAAATGGTTCTCCATCCCCTCAATTTCAATCTGCAAGTGTCTTTAGGTCTAAAATGAGTCTACAGGCAGCATATAGATGAGTCTTGGTTTTTTTTGTTTGTTTGTTTATGCATTCTGATACTCTCTATCTTTTGATTGGAGCATTTAGTCCATATACATTCAGAGTGATTATTGACAGATAGCCTATGTCCGTAATTCTTTGAGCTTTTTCTTGGTTTCTGGCATAAGAAGATGATCCAGGCTTATCTTGTTCTTTATCTATCTTAGCCCTGGGTTCTGCTGTTTCTTTAAGGAGCCTGCTTCCTTTTAGTAAAGAAAGATGTTGAAGAGTCAAGTTCCAAGTGCAAGATATGCCAGTTGCTATTGGGGTGTTCCAGTGGAAAAAGGGGATCGGTGCACGTGTGTATACATACACACACATATATACATAAACATGTATATGTATTTGTATATGTATATATGTGTGTGTATATATATGTATATATATACACCCCATGTATATATATATGTATATATGTATATACATATATATATACACATATATATATGTATATGTGTGTGTATATATATGTATATATATGTATATATAACACACACATAGACACCTTTATGGCTCTGTTTATTTACACATTTAGTGAACAGCATACATTCACATTGACACCTTCATTCCATCCAGTCTTATATAAGAGTTTTCCTAGTTGTTCTTCCTTTCCATACCTGTAACTCCCTGACAATGGGAGACCTGCCATAGTTATTCTGCTGACTTCTAAGCTCTGCTGACCTTAATATTTCATGGCTATCGTTATTAAAGTGATTGTCAGATACTGTACTAAATGCATTGCTTTGATTTAATCTTCTAAACGACATAAAAGCTTTGCAGAAATAAAAATGGAAGCTAAAAGAGATCATATAGTTACAACATACAACTAGCAAATGGCAGAACTGGGATTGGAACCTTGGTCTGTGTTACTGGAGTGTCTCTGCTCTAAACCATGATGCTATTTTTATTTACTTATTTATTTTTGAGAGAGAGAGAGAGAGTATGTGTGTGTGTACATACCTGCTCAAGTGAGGAAGAGCCAGAGAGAGAGGGAGACAGAGAATCCTAAGGTGTCTCTCCATGCTGTCAGCACAGAGCCCACTGCGGGGCTCAAACTCATCAACCACGAGATCATGACCTGAGCTGAAATCAAGAGTCATACCCTCAATTCCCTGAGCCACTCACGTGCCCCTCTTATATTTTTTTAAAGTTTTATTTATATATGTATGTATGTATTTATTTTGAGAGAGAGAGAGAGATGAGGCGAGAAGAGAGTGTGAGTGGAAGAGGGGCAGAGGCATGGGTAGAGAGAGAGAATCTCAAGCAGGCTCTGGGGCAGAGCCCATCGCAAGGTTTGATTTCACAACTGCGAGATCATGACCTGAGCTGAAAGGAAGAGTCAGACACTCAGGATTAACCCTGCATATTACCCCTCCCTCCATCCCCCATCAGAGTCCGAGCTGTCTTTTAGCTAAAGAGTTTTGTTTGAGACTCATTTTCAAGCCAGAGGTGCAATTTGCACCTCAGCCTGGAAAATTGGAATCCGGAGAGGATTACTTACTGATAGGGTATGTATATATATGAGGTGTGAATTCTGCCACTTCTCTTCTCCTAATTGGTTCATAGTTTCCTCTTAGGAAACTATCTCACTGTTTTAGCGTGGCATCCATTAAGCCTCTGCTTAGCCCTCCAGCCCCGTGACATGTGCCTTCCATGTCGGTCATCACCCTGTGATCAGCACCACGCCTACCTCACTTCTCTAACCACAGGCTTTCGCTTCCTTCCCAGTCTCTGCAGTGCGGTTCCTTCTGCCTAGAACACTCTTTTCTACTCCCTTATCCTGTGTATGTTCACCTTTCTCTTCTTAGCCACATGGAGTTTATTTTTCAGTTCCCAGTTGAGATTCACTGCCTTCAGGAAACCTATAATGTCTTTTCTTTGTGGTTTATTTATTTTAAAAATATTACCGTATTCCAAAATAAGGCTTTTATGTGCAGAAAGAAAACGGTGCTTAAGTAAGGTTTTTTTTTGAGGGTGTTAAAAACAAGAAAATCCAAGGAAACCTTATTGAGATACTATATCCATGAAAACTACAAGCAAGATACAAAGCGTACCCAGCTTTCAAAACCTTCACAGTAGTTTATGGCACACTGTGACATAGTTTAATTGTGTTTTTTCCCTGTAAAGTACCTGCCAGCTTGTCTGGCCTCAACCCCAAGGACATTGTGGCAGTGCTGAATGAGGAGGGAGGCTACCATCAGATCGGACCAGCCGAGCATTGCACAGACTCCTTCATTATGTCAGTGACCATAGCATTTGCCACCCAACTGGAGCAGGTAAGACTTTCCTTCTGATTAGTGACTCACAAAGAGTGGAAAACATTGACTTTTTAAAAACTTGCCTTTTGGGTATTAAAAAGATGTGCAAGTGGACTGTTTTTTTTTACTTTAAAAAAATGTAGAAACATGTTTCCATTCATACCAGAAAATATTTCTGCTTTAAGAATAAATTGGTATGATGTTAGTAGTAAGAGAATGAATTAAATCTCTGGACATTTAGAAGAAAGCCCATCAGTAAACACTGTTTCCCATTGTACCATGTGGCATTGTAAAGACTGGTCTGAAAGGATTTTTCTTTCTAAGGATTGAAATATTTATTTTTTGGAGAAATGTTCAATGTTGGGAACACTTGGTCCCAGTCATACTTTATTGGGTATCATGTCTGGAATTAGATTTTACCTTATTTACAAACTGGCAAATTAGCCAGTTAGAATTTCTTGGACATTGCCGGATGACAGGAGGTTCCTGGGTCAGAGACAAAGGACTGTATTACTCTCGGCACAGCAGACATCAGCATCTGCATATTGCCTGCAGTCTTCGTTACCCTAGGTCCCAAGGGGTGACATCGAGGGGCCCGGGTTGCTGCTGTACAGAGTGGGTTTCCATCACAGCTGAGGAACACAGAACACTTTGATTGTAAGTCGCCTGGTCTCCCCAGGAAGACACTTGACCTAATCCTTCTAGGTTACCAGCTGTATAAGCAACACAGGGAAGTGGCCTGTGTGAGGGTGGTCAGTGCCCCAGCAGGAAGTGCAGGGACTCAAGACCCACGTCAGCATTGCCTCTTCCCAAAATGGCTTAGCACAACATGAGCTGGTACTTCATTGTCCTTCTCAGGATCTAGCCCAGTTTTCTTGACATTATGTTGGTCGATAGCAGCTGAAGTAAATTAATCTTTTCAAAAATAGAGAATATGGCTCATGACTTAACTTTTTACCATACTAATAGCTTTCTTAGAATTGCAAAGTTCCCACATAGTCTGCATTTACAAGTGAAATATGAGTTAGTGACCACAGATTTATATGACTTGCGAGACTGTCAGGTAAAGATTTTTCTCAGGGAGTAGGTATAATTTTGTCGCACTAAATTCGTGTTTTTGCCTTTCTGTATCACTTTCTCTATTTTTCTTCTCTTCATAAAGCCCTGCCTATGGATTGCTCCAAATATGCCATTCTGGTTAGAGGGAAGGTTAGTTACTCAGTTTAGTTTTTAAAAAAAACCCTCAAAACCAGAATAATTACCTGTTGGCTCTCGCTGCTAAAAATTTAGCCAAAATGGGTTCCTCAGAAACAGTAAGCAGAATTACCATGGAGCCCAGCATTTCCACTGCTAGGTGTGTATCAAAAAGAATTGAGAACAGGTGTTCAAACAAAAACGTGTACAGGAATGTTCATAGCAGTATTCACAGTATCTAAAAGGTGGAAACAACCCACATGTCCATTAGCAGATGAGTGGATAAACCAAGTATTTGTGTGTATAATGGGATATTACTCAACTCTAAAGGGCTGGGGCACTGACATGTACTGCATCGTGGATGAACATCGAAAACCTGCCAAGTGAAAGAAGCCAGACACGCAAGGTCACATAATGTGTGATGGCATTTATGTGAAATATCTAGAATAGGTGACTCTATAGAGCCAGAAGGCATATTTGTGGTTTCCTGAGGCTGCAGGAAGGGGGAAATGGGGAGTGAGTGCGTAACAGTTACGGTATTTGTCTTGGGGATGGTGACAGCCTCACGGAGCTAGATGTGGTGACCCTAGATGTGGGCGCATAAACGACATTGTGAATGTACTGTGTTACTGAGGTGTGCGTGTTCTTGTGGTTATGGTGTTAGATTTTCTGTTGTGTATTTTACAATAATTAAAAAACAAAAAACTAAGTCCAGTAGTGTATTCATCTTTTGATACTGTTGAATATTTATTGTTTGCTTTTTTCATTTTTTGAAGACAAACCTTTTTTTTTTTTTTTTTTTTTTGGTACCTGTCTTAATTTTTGTTGAGAGAGTGCGTGAGCAGGGCAGGGGCAGCGAGGGGAGAGAGAATCCCAAGTGGCTCTGTGCTGTCAGTGCAGAGCCTGATGTGAGGCTCAATCCCATAAGCCATGAGATCATGACCTGAGAAGAAATTAAGAATTGGATTGAGCCACCCCACGTGCCCCAAGCCAAGCATTTTATAAATTAGCCATTTATTTTTTTCTCTTTGAGGCAGTGAAAGGTTGTGTGAGAAAGCATTTGGCAACAAACAAACCAACGAAAAATACCTTTTCAGATGCACATCAGTGACTTAGAACCCAATGCTATCAAGTGGTAGAATGGAGGAGTTAGTTTGGGGCAGCCACCAGGCGGTGATAATCGTGCCTTCCTCCTTTTCTTAGATACTGAAAGTTGAGGGTTAAAAAACAAACAAGGATGATAAAGGATTTTTAAAAGAATCTTTTCTTAGTGGAATTACTTAAAATGAAGTACGCTATGAAATATCTAAGGACCATCTTTACTTCTTAAAATTTTTATTGCTTTGTGATTATGGAAGAAACCAAAGGGGAAAAAAAAGTCTCTTGTAATTGAACTCAAAAATAATCACTGGTGACAAGGTACTGTGTTTTTTTTCTTCAGACATTTTCTTGTTCACATAATAGCTGACTGTGCTGGGTGGTGGTGGTGTCCACTTGAACATGTTTTTTCTCTTGTAATCCTTTTATTGACCCTAAAAGAAATGGAAGTACAGAGGGATAGAGCACTTTGCCCAGAGATTCACAGTAAGCCATTGATGGAACCAGGATTGGGGGCGTAATCCAGAACTTGCTCTTAGCAACTGTCACTGTATAAATGCTGCCTCTCTGTGTATAAATCTACATGATTAAGATCTACTCAAATACATTTTTTCTCAGATTCATGAATGTATGGGACTAAAGTAAACATTTACATGTAAAAATATACTCTATACGAAAGGAAAAATCGCTACTGAGTATTTACTATGTTATTTTACACAAAATAAGTAATTTTATTGAATATTTGCTATATACTGAATACGGAGCTGCTATATTCTAAGCGGTTAATTCTTTTATTTTCATGAACCATACAAACTGTCCTGTAACTTCTCTTGGCCTAAGAGTATGTCTTAGATAACTTCCATGTCAGTTTATCATTATTTAGCAGCCATATTGTATGATAACTAAAATATATTTAAGCCATTCTCTACCGATGAATACAACACTTGCTATTTTTAACAACATCCTAGTGAACACTTAGGGTCTGTTGGATATTTTATATTTCATGGGACAGGAATCTGTGTTTCCGCCATAGGTGGCCATGAAGCTGCCAGTTTTGAGCAACAGGAAACATCCTTTTGCAACTGTTAACTTGTAGGTTTCCCAATTTTGACAGAGTGTCTAGAAAGCTTTTTTCTCAAAGGCGTGGACTAAGGTGTTACATTAAATAGCCTGCCTGAAGTTTGTTTAAAACCCTCCTCTTATGTATGAAGACTGTGGCCGAGTAAGAAGATGAAATAAGGTATACGGAAGTAAAGAAGACTCAGTTTAAAATATGTGACCGCTTGCTTCTAAAAGAACTTACACGTACTCGTTCATGGATCAGTTGGATGAAAAGTAAACTTTAAAACAAAACATATCTCTAAAAAATATTTTAGTCTCTGGGCTTTTCTAAGGTAAACCTTGAAAAGTTAAACCAGTCATGAGGTTGTAATTTTTCAGAGATTAAGAAATTTTGAGTGATTTTAAGACTTTGAAATAAAATCAACATTTTAGCGTAAATTTTAGAGTTCATCAGACATTCATAAGCCTGTGTAGTGGTTTATAAATGAATCCTCTTTTTTTTTTCCTCCTTAAATGCTTAGTTAATTCCGTGTACCATGAAACTTCCAGAAAGACAGCCTGAGTTTTTCTTTTACTATTCTTTGCTGGGAAATGATGTTACAAATGAACCCTTCAGTGATTTGATCAACCCAAACTTTGAGCCAGAGAGAGCATCTGTTCGAATACGTAGCAGCATAGAAATTCTTCGTGTTTACCTGGCACTTCAGTCTAAACTACAGGTAAGTACGGCAGGAACTCTTTTTCACTTGAGATTTTTTTTTTTTTTTAATGTTTATTTTAGAGACAGAGTGTGAGTGGGGGAGGGTCAAAGACAGAGGGAGACAGAGAATCCGAAGCAGCCTCCAGGCTTTGAGCAAGCTGTCAGCACAGAGCCCAACGCAGGGCTCGAACTCACGGACCGTGAGATCATGACCTGAGCCAAAGTCAGATGTTTAAGTGACTGAGCCACCCAGGTGCCCCAACTTGAGATGATTTTTTAAAGCTTCATAGAGGTACCAAGACTCTTTTTTGAGTAGTGAAGGTCATCTTTCCCCCACATCTTGTCATTTTTTAGGAATTCTCCTGGCTTGTGAAGTCCCTAGTATAGCCATTACTTGAGAATTTTAGGAGATACACCTCTTTTCATCATAACTGGGTAAAGAAGCGTATCAGTTGACAGTCTGTGTAATAGAAAATGTATAGAGAGCCTAAAGTTGTGGGCTCAGGGAAGATTTCATCATTAATTAGGGGGCTTAGTAGTCATACACAGATCATGCCCTGGATTTCAGAATGTACATACCCAATTGCTATTAAAAGCTAAGAAAGGGGTGCTTGGATGGCTTAGTTGGCTAAGCATCTGACTTTGGCTCAGGTCATAATCTCATGCTTTGTGGGTTTAAGACCCACGTTGGGCTCTGTACTCACAGCTCAGAGCCTGGAGCCTGATTTTGATCCTGTGTCTCCCTTTCTCTCTGTGCCCCTCCCCCACTCATGCTCTGTCTCTGTCTCTCAGAAATGAATGAACGTTAAAAAAAAAGGCATGAAATAACCCAGCTTTCTAAAACCTGCCCTTGAATTGAAGAATTTTGTCAAATAACGTTCTATTGGACTCTTTAAGTGAAGCTTACTCAGTGAATTTACTATTCTTTGTTTTATTACAATTGATTTTAATCAGACTGAAATGGGGTAGTGTAATAAAGGATTAGGTAGTCATTTTTTAAAAGTGATCAGTCTTTAGATTTTGCTTGCAATTTGGGTGGGAGGTGGGAAGAGCCTTTAAGAAATTCTAATAGAGGTATATTTTGGACGTGGTTCTGCTAAACTCAGGATTCTAAGTAGCTGAATACTATATAAAATGATGAACTGCTTTCTTCCTGTATTTTATATTTTCATATGGATTTTACCTTTCTCCCATCCAAGTACTAACCAGGCCTGACCCTGCTTAGCTTCCGAGATCAGACAAGATCGGGCGTGTTCAGGGTGGTATGGCCGTAGACTGGATTTTAGCTTTCTAAACATCTTGAGATTTATTCCACATCTAAAATACCAGTCTTTACCAAAGTATTGACTTCTTTCTTACTTTAATTCTCCTAGACATTTAAGTCGTAAAAATCCTTTCTCTCCAGCTCATTAACACCATCACACCTAATAACATTGAGACTAATTTACAAGTCATTGCTGACATTAGAACTAAAAATAGTTTCGTGTTGTGACTGCTTATTGTGCATCTGAATGCCAGTACAGGAAGGTAAACAAGTTGATACTATAGTATGTAGGTGATGGGTAGTTTCGAAAGGGGGTAGTGTTGAAGTTTTGATTAGCTATCAGTGATAAACAGTACGCTCCACCTGAGAGGTACTCTGTTTTACCTTGTAGCGTTAAACACTGTTTTATATGTGAACTCTGAAAAGCAAGAAAAGAGAAAGAAACACTAAAGATGTTTTATGGGCAAATAAAACAGAATTATTTCAAGTTCTTTACTTTCCAGATAGGGCTGGAGCTACTAACTTACTTATTATTATTATTATTTTTTTTTTTTTCACAAATGTTGAGATTAATTTTGAAATGGAAATAGAAACATTGCTTGAGGTATTTGTTTTCTATTTACGTTCATGTATTCATGATATATTTGCTTATGTCAAAACAACCCAGTAAGATATTAAAGTAACCATAATTCCTGAAGGAGAAAAAGGTGATAACGTATGATTATGCAACACTGGAAGAAGAAATGAAAAAGAATAGCTTTATTATTGAGTTCTTAGGAAAGTTTATGCCTTATCAACAGTTTGAACAATCAAGTATGAGACTCTTTGACGCAGTCGCTGCAGGTCAGTAAGATAACCTGCATTATACTTCCCTTCTCTGGATCATGTTATAACCTTTGGTTAAAGTTGATGTGTTTAGGAGAAAGGAGAGACCATAAGGCCCTATTCCGATTTTCTCTTTCACATCAGATCCATCTTTGCTGCGGAGACCAGTCACTTGGAAGTACAGAAGTGCCCTTAACCGGACTGCTGAAAAAGGGGAGTACGGAAATCAACCAGCGCCCCGTTACAGTTGAGGGTGCTTTTATTCTTGACCCTCCGAAGCGAGCCAAGCAAAAGCTTGCACCTATTCCTGTGCAGCTGGCCCCCACTGTGGGCGTGTCTGTGGCTCTGCAGAGAGAAGGCGTAGATGCCCAGGCAAGTAGTGACCCCTCCATCTCCTCCTCCAGCTTCTGCACTGTCACTCCGGTGTCACTCGTGACGACCGATAAAAGTTGAACTTCAAGAGTGACCTAGCGTAAGCAAGTATTTATTATTCTTAATTAGTGGCCTCCATTATAGGTGTTTCTTTTCTGGAAAGTACTGTAGCTGCCCTGGGTGTAGTTTATAAGTGATAACACGGCCTTCACGTACCGTTTTCTCCTATGCTAGGAATCTCCCCTCCACCCCCCCCATCCCCCAGGTCATGGTCAGTCACTGGCAGAGATGGACCACATTTCTGGGAATCTGCACTCATGGTATCATTTTGGTGGACTCAGCTTTAGCTTAAAGACAGCGTTCTTGGTTCATTAGTGCTTTCTGGTCCCCGTACTCTCTTTAGGCAACAGAGATGGTATTTGTTTGGATGTATATGTTTTTTGATTGTATATAGTCCCAGAATCAGCCTCCGTGTACTGTTCTTCTGAAGAACTGATCTTTATGTAGATTACAAATGACAGAAAAACTGATGTGAGGGTTTGAATATATATATATATGTTAAAATACATATATGCATATATTTTTAGAAGGAAGTGGAACAAAGGAAGAAAATCATGCTAGATCTGTTTTTATTTTGGTTTTGTTTTAACATAGGCCTCCATTGTATTTATTGCCTTGGTAACAATAACCTTTCCCAGGGACGCCTGTCCCTGACTTCTTACACCAAATATCCCTTCTTACCAGTTAGCATATATTTTGGTACTCAGCTCTGGATATCCTGTTTCCTTCCTGTCCATCTTCCTTTTTCTGGTTCTAGATGCTATATGAAAATTTGCAAATGATGAAGAAAAATAGACTAGGAATATCTAAAGTGGGAAGGGAAGCTATTACTAAAAAAAAAAAAAAGTGACTTTTTTTTGCTTAACGATGAAGGAAAGTGCTTTGCGAATCATACTTTATTTAACAATTATTTTTAGTCTTTAATTGAATTAAAGACCCAGAACGAACATGAGCCACAGCAATCACAGAAGCAAGTTTTAACTCCTGTAAAAGAGAAGATGCTCGCTGGGCCAAAGTCACCAAGCGTGTCCCCTGTTCCACCTCAAAACCAGTCGCCTCCAACCCAAGATGATGCAACCGGAAGTGAAGTGGAGAGCCTGCAGTATGACAGGGACATGAAACCAAACGCAAAGGGTAAGACGTTCTCACACATCTTCCAAGCGTCCGTTTTGTAGCCATCTACTTAACGATGAAGAGCATTTTCACCGTTTGTCAGTATGTTGTGAGTTTGATTTTCTTTCAAGAGCCAATAATGTGTGGTGATGTAAAAATTCAGTTTAAATGGAATTGAATTGAATTGAAATTGAGTCTGTAACTTCATCACAGAATTGGCTAACAGGTAAGAATTATTCAATTACTTTTATTTTAGACACAGCTTACTGAGAAGAAATGACAGAAAATAGTTCTCGCTAACATATTTTTCACTAGGCAACGCTTGAATATCTTGAATCCATTGGAATTTTAGAGAGAAGAGCTACTAACTGCCTGTTGTACCCATTTGGTTGTACCCATTTGGTACCATAACCAAAAACTTGTTATACCCATTTTTGATGCTAAAGTTAAGGGAGAGCCTGAGAATGGTTTTACCTGGTTGTGTCAATTTTCCACCCACTGCACTAGGACCCGCAGTTAGATCTTGTAGCGGAAGTAATTAGAACAGTGTTCGATCAGGAGTCGGAAGTTAAGGTGCAAGTGATCCCTCGGTCACTCATTAGCTGTAGGACTTGGGCCACTCGCTACCCATCTCTGGTCTGCAATGGGACTGGAGTAGAATTCTCTTTTTGTCAGACTATGTCCTGTGTGCCTTCCGTAGCCAGAACCTTGTCTTCAGAAGTGATGTAATGATGCCTGCATTAAGTCTGCCATACAACCCCTCGAACTCGAAGTTAAGGTTAGCTGCCTCTTGGAAATAAGTTGGCGCCTGCTGGGCTGCTGTCGTATATTAGCGCTTTTCTGGTGTGCAGTCGATGTGGAGAGGGGGGCCTTCTTTACACAGTTCTAAAAATGGGAATTAAAGCCTACCTAATTTGGGGGCAAGTCACTTTAAGAAGTTCCTATGCCTCATTTCAGAGGTTTATGAAACCAAATGATCACATTTCTTGCTTAGAGGGAAATGAGATGGTATCTTTAAGTGAGGTAAATAAAGGAAGAGAAAGTGTTACCGAGTGGGATTTTTTTCTCTTAAATTTTTATGTTCGTTGTAGCCATGGGTTCTTCTTTGCCTCTTCCGGTGGCCCAGCCAGTGACCACAGCCACTGCTTCAGAAACCGCCTCGGGACAGAAGATTGCGGTGCCAGCGACATCACATCATTTTTGCTTCTCAATAGACTTAAGGAGTATCCATGATTTGGAAGCTGGTTTTCCAATCAACTGTATGTTAAGGTGTGATATGATTTTGCTTCAAAGTATTCTTTTCTGAAGAGCAGTGCCTTTTCTCTACTTGGGAGTTTCAGAGGGAGAAACATCACCAGAGAAGTTAGAACATTCGTTAAACCCTGTGGACTGAAAAAGCCTGCAAGGTTCTGTCCTCATGAGTTCGAATTTCAACAAGGGTGCGTCGGTGGCATTGGTGGTATGAGAGGTGGTGATAATTGTAGGTGCTGGTGATAATTTACTACTGCTTCTATTCAAAGAGAGCGACTCTTAAAATGTGTTGTTTCAGAAGGTCACCTGGGTGGCTCAGTTAGTTAAGCGTACGACTTCAGCTCAGGTCACAATCTCACACTTCGTGGGTTCGAGTGCTGCATCAGACTCTGTGCCGACAGCTCGGAGCCTGCAGCCTGCTTCGGCTTCTGTGTCTTCCTCTCTCTCTGCCCCTCCCCCTCTTGTGCTCTATGTCTCTCTGCCTCTCAAAAATGAATAAACGTTAAAAAAATGGGGGAAAAAAAAGCATTGTTTCTAGAAAAGGTGTCACGGCAAATTCAGGGAAGTGTAATATCTTGTTTTTCTATGAAACTCTATTATAATGGGAAGTTGTATCTCTACTACTTGATAAATGAGACTCTGAGAACCATCCTTAATGGGCTGCACGTGGAATGTGTCTACCCTTCTCCATATAAAGAATTGAGATACTTATATATTTCAGTCAGTTAAATGGCTCTACTCAGTAGCCTGTTACTAACAATAATACATTTTCATAAACCTTCTGGTTGAAATGTATATCAAATGTAATATATTAATGTGTTTTAGTTGGGAGTGGTTAATTGTTCCTTACAAATTTCTTCAGAGCAAGCACTAGCCTTTCTAACAAGGTTGGTGCTCTTGATGCAACTAAAATGAGAAAATCTTTCTGTCATCTTGGACTGCCGTTTCCAGGAACGTCCACAGCTACGCACTGCTTCCTGCTGGTATTTGAGGCATTCCTGCCTTTCAAATGCATAAGTTAACTCATACTTGTATCTACTCCTTCATGTCTTAGATTCCTCTCCAGCTCTATCCACAGTCCTCGCAGCTTGGATGTGAACGATGGACAAAATCAAAGGGACCCAGCACTGGGTGTGACTGTGAATTCACAGAATGGCATTGTTTCCATCACAGCTTAAGTTGTACTGTTTACCTCTTCTCAGAGGCTGAGAATAATTATTAATATGTTATTTGAAAATTGAGGGAGAAAAAGCTTGTCTCCAACAGACAGAGCTTTTCTCAAAGGGTTTATAAAACCTCTCTTCAAATTGTTTTTAGAAAAAGAATTATTACTAGTATTTCTACTCTTTTTGTCTTCCTCTGTTTTTTAATTTATTTATTTTATTTATTTAGAGAGAGCACGAGCAGGGCAGAGGTGCAGAGGGAGAGAGAAAGAATTTCAAGCAGGTTCCAGGCTCAGCGTGGATCCCAACATGGCGCTCCATCCCATGACCCTGGGATCATGACCTGAGCTGAAATCAGGAGTCAGACGCTCAACCGACTGAGTCATGCAGGCGCCCCTATCCCTCTACTTTTTTAACTGAGATCTCTTTTCTGCTGCTACTAGAGAATGTGATCTTAGGGTACCTAGAGATAGTGTTGGCTAGAAGCATAGAAATATCGAGGTGATCTACAGTTAGAAGCTGTGAGGGGGAAGCCTTGTACTAGCCCCCTTAGCAGGCGTGCATCCTAGTTTTTGTGGTTCCGTCTTGTCATATGGGCTATTTGTTTAATCATTAAGTGCCCACATTATGCCAGCAGTGTGCCAGGTATTAGGAGTTTATGGGCCACGTAAACAAAGAGCTCAACCTCGTGAACAAGACAGACTGAGAAATAAGTCAATATACGAGGAAGGCTAGACATTCGCTTGGCAAAGAAAAGGGGAAAAATACTCTAAACCGAGGAAACAGTTATGATATGCTTAACACTCCACCTGGAATTCACTTGATAAGGGCCGTTGGTTCTGTCTTTGAGTCATTTTGTGGCATTTTTTAAAACACTGGCCATTTAACTTTCCGTTTGATAAATTTTATGTCATCATGCTCTCACTGGTGTGAAACTGGTTGGCAGCTGTGGAATGGGATTTGTGAGATGAGCTGATTTCACTGCATGTGTCATTATGTAGGAATGGAGTAAATGCACGGGATTCTTGTTGCAGGAAAAGCAGTTTTCGTTACTAGTCTTTAAATTCCCGTTTTCATAACGCATAACGAGACACGAGATGAAACTGAAGTGAGCCTCAAGTTGTCTTTCTCTTTGGCTTTAAATACAGAGTAAGTTCAGCAGTAGTCAGACATGTTCCCATTTAATCAGGTGTGGTTTCTGTGAAGAAAGGAAGAAAGAGTCTTGTCACTCCTTGAATCACCTGCTTCCATCCTTGATTCTCAAAGACAGAATCTTACCATGGGTGCACCCTCTGGGAGGTGACTAGGGGTTTTCAGCCCATAAAAATCGAGACATGATTAAAAAATTTTTTTTCATGTTTATTTATTTTGAAAGCAAGAGAGGCAGAGCATGAGCAGGGGAGGGACAGAGAGTGAGGGAGAGAGAGACTCCCAAGCAGGGTCCACACCGTCAGCACAGAGCCCGATGCGGGCCTCGTTTCCACAAATGATAACATCATGACCTGAGCCGAAATCATCAGCCAGATGCTTAACCGACTGAGCCACCCAGGTGCCCCAAGACATTATTAAATAAATAAAGTAAGTTTAGAAATTAAATTCAGCAGGTATTTCCTGAACATTTACTATATGCCAAAAAGTGCTTATTTTTGCTGGGAGGGCAGAAATGAAAAACACAGGAGCAATGCCCCCAAGGGACTCCTGGACAAAGGGCAGCTCGGTCTTCGTTTGGCGTCACTGTCATTCCTAAATTTTAGAGTCATTGGGAGTATATGAGAATGATTCTCTCTTCCTTTTTTGGTGTTACAGCCTTCACAATACCAGACTTCTTGCCCTGAAGTTCATCTTAAGATTGCTTATAAAGCAGCTTTGGGAACTAGTGCTATATACACATAATGCATTTCCTCTAGAATTGCTGACAATATTTGCAGAATTTTAAAGTTGATGACAGGATTTGAACCACAATGTATTTGTACCATTTACGTATTCTAAAAATTCTATTTGTTATATCCATTTTATCCTTTAAAAAAAAAAAACAGATTAGAAGTCTCATCTGTAACCTGTATCATAGGTTGTTTTTTTTTGTTTGTTTTTTGTTTTTTTTTCTAAATTCTAGGTACTCCTATCCATTCTTTGGTAGTGCAGCTCCTATTATGACAAATCCTCCTGTAGAAGTTCGCAAAAACATGGAAGTTTTCCTTCCACAGTCTTACTGTGCATTTGACTTTGCAACTATGCCTCAACAGCTGCAGGATACCTTCTTAAGGTAACGTAAATATGGTGTGTATGACACGAAGCCACTCTTGAAAATGCGTATCTTGTTACTGACAAGAGGAATTTCTAGAGATTTAGATCCACAGCAGTTAATGCATCTGATAACTTGGACACACACGTATTAGTAATGTAATTAGTAATGTCTGTGACGTGGGTGCTTCTGCTCTGAAGTTTTATGAAGTTATGGAGACTCTTCGCAGATTTTCATATCTTATTTGTCTGAATTTGGAGGTTAGAACTGTGTTAAATACCATCTGTGAGTAAGGAAGACGATTTGAAAGACTACTGTCTTGTTTTTCATAATATGTGAAGATCAGTAGGAACAAGCTATTTAGTTTTATCACGGATGCACCAGTTGACTGTAGTGAATTGGTTGCTTTTTCTGTTGCCTCATCTGTATAAAATGAAGGTGTTATTAATGCACCTGTCTGAAATGGATTTGTGAAGAAAAAGATCTGTAACGTCTTTTTACTCAATTCAAGTATGTATATTATTTTACAAGGAGAAGGAAGAGTAAAAAATAGCACTTCGTGGGTTTTCTTTATTGCACAGAAAGAGGTATAGAAACTGTAATGGTATTTTCTGTTTGTTACCCGTGGAATGGAGCCTTTCCGACCCAGGTAACAGAAACATCTTGGTGCTTGGGGAACTCAAAGAGCTACTACCGACTTGTTCAGAAATGATAAGATATAAACACTTGTTTTCTCTTCCTTAGGATTCCACTGCTGGTTGAATTATGGCACAAGGACAAAATGAGTAAAGATTTACTTCTGGGAATCGCCAGGATCCAGCTTTCTAACGTCTTGTCTTCAGAAAAAACTCGCTTTTTAGGTTCCAGTGGTGAACAGTGTTGGCGTCAGACGTACAGTGAAAGTGTGCCTTTTATAGCAGCACAGGGGTAACGGATTTCCCAAAATGTCCATAGCCTGCTTTTTGTTCTCATTGGCTGGGTACAGCCTTACGCTTCCCTGTCGTCTTGGTGGTGATGGTCCTTCTTTGACCTCGGGGGGCTGTATTCTAATTGGCTTTTTAGCACTGTTTACCTTTCTGATCCTACTGTACCCTCCAAGACTCTTAACACCTAGGATCTTAAATGTTTCCCTCCTCTCTGTTAAGCCTGACGGTTTTAATTTCCCGCTATGTTGTTTGGTTGTGTGTTTAACAATTCAAGGTCAGATTTATAATGTATTTTTACATTATTTTGCTTTGGGAATGACTGTTTTTCTACTTGAAAATATTTTAACTTTTGCTTCAAATCTATTTTCTGAGAATGTTACAAATGTTGGGCACTTTTAAAAAATGAGTATGGTTTCTATGCCCTGGAATCTGGTGCCACCATGGAAAACTGAAGTTCACATACCTTACACAAAATACATCTATTTTATTTATTTTAATTTTTTTTTAATGTTTATTTGTGAGAGAGAGAGAGACAGACAGACAGACACACAGAGTGAGCGGGGGAGGGGCAGAGAGAGAGCGAGACACAGAATCCGAAGCAGACTCCAGGCTCTGAGCTGTCAGCACATAGCCTGATGTGGGGCTCGAACTCCCGAACTGTGAGATCGTGACCCGAGCCGTAGTCAGATGCTTCACCGACTGAGCCACCCTAGGCGCCCCAAAATACATCTATTTTAAATATGTCTTTTTAAATTTAGCAGTAGAAATTTAAATACACTTTAAAATTATACATCACATGCCTTGGTTTTTGAAGCATAATTAGAATGTACAAAGAAATCAGGCTCAGTAAAAAGCCGAGATCTAAAAGTAGTATTTAAATCCCTTCCCTTGCTCTTCCCCATCTATAGTCCCTTCCAGAGAGCAAAGAATTAGTAAAACTTTTATTCACTTGGAGGATCTGGCAACAGGTGTTTTAGAGAAGCACATCTTCTGGTGAACTGAAAATTCTTCCAAAAATCCCATTCTTTTGTCGCATTAAGTAGAACACAATGAAAATAATCAAATCATTACTAGTTATTTTAAATCTGTTGGTTATGAATATGAACTTGTGTTGCCCTGCTCTGTAGACAGAGAAGTTTTAGGAGACTTAGTGCTTTGGTGTATTTTATTAATTTCTTCTAAAAGTTGTGAGATTAGAAGAAAATGTAAAAATGATTATTAAGAGTTTATTTGTGTGGGTTCCAGTCATTGAAGTTTTTGCTTGACCAAGGCTTTATGGAATAGATTTTAGACAAGGCCACGTTTCTTGTAGGCAAGACCATATTTTCCTCTGATGTTCTGGTAAATGCTACATGCAGCTGTACGAGACAGAGAGATGCTCTTTATGATAAAAATAACATATAATTATCCTATTTTTAGGAATTACCCTGAGGCAGTGCTCACATCCAGTAAAAGATTTATGTACAAGTGCTTCATCCCAGGAAAATAGTAGAGTAAGAATTCAGAAGAATCTACATAATCAAGAGTAGGAACATTAGTTTTTGTCTTAATTTTACTGTGTAATTTTATTAGTATATTTTACAGGCATTAAAACTTCAACATTTTTGAATGAAGGTTGAGGACATGAGAAAATGCTCCAGATGTAAATGGAGAAAAAGGGACAATGTGTATCTGCATGTGTATCTGCACACACGTAAAACAGAAAGAGGAAGGAAATGAAAGTTTAGCAGTAATTACCTTTGGGCAGTAAGAGTTTAAATTTCTCCAAATAATCTATAGCTCATGTAGGTCTTCTTGTAGTAAACGTAGGTCTGTATGTAAGAGTTCCGTGATCAGGTAAAATGCATATATGGAAGGTCTCGAGGTTTGAGTAGTGCGAGTGTCAGATACAAGAAATGTGACCTACTCAGTGCTGTAACATTGGGGAAATAAAAGGAAAAATCATAGTGTTTCCACAAATTTTAAAGTATTTCTGACTTCATGTGTAGGTCAAACAACAGGATAATGGATCTTTCTTACACAGTAACTCTAGAAGATTATGGACTAGTAAAAATGCGTGAGATTCTTGTATCTGATTCATCTCAGGTAAGTAACAGTGAATGTGAAACAACATGACTGTAGTGGATCGAATGCATTGTGTGTATGAGTGTGTTTGTTTCAATATGTTTTCATTCATGTCTTAGGGTTTATCTGCTGGGCAACAGAAGGCATGTTCCCTTCCTCCAGCACCTTGTCCTTCAGAAATCCAGACAGAGCCTCGAGAAACCTTAGAATACAAAGCAGCACTAGAGCTAGAAATGTGGAAAGAGATGCAGGAGGACATTTTCGAAAATCAGGTTACCTTTTAAACGTTACTTTCAAACCTTTTTTTTTAAATTGGTTTACTTAGAATATTCTTCTTCTCCATAGTAGACTTTTTTTTTTCTCTCTATTCCACGGGTACCCTATCTAGCCCTCTTAATAGCAAGAATACTTTACTCTGAGAGAAAAACAGAATAAAAAAATAACTCGATAAATGATAGTTTGGCAGAAGCCATGCAGAAGGATCCCCTTCTCTATGACTTCTGGACAAAATTAGGACTGAAGGTTCGAAGTCAGTGTTTGAGAAAGTGAACATTTCTTTTAATTTCAGGCCCTCATTTACCATATCCTCCTGGAGCCTAGAACCATCTCTCTTTACACAATAAAGAGAGAAAACAGGTCTTCACTTCAGTTTAAAAAAAATTTTTTTTACATGTTTTATTTATTTTTGAGAGAGAGAGAGAGAGAGCGTGCGCAAGCAAGCAGGGGAGGGCCACAGAGAGAGGGAGACACAGAACCCGAAGTAGGCTCCAGGCTCTGAGCTGTCAGCACAGAACCCCACACAGGGCCCAAACCCATGAACTGTGAGATCATGACCTGAGCCCAAGTCAGATGCTCAACCGACTGAGCCACTCAGGCGCCCCATTTTAGTTTATACTCTTGTGGGTATCCCTTGCTTCAGGCATTCTCTTTGGTTTGTTTTAAGAATAAAAGAGGAGGTCTGAAGGAAACATACTGGTGATCAGTAGTATTTAACAGAGAACTGACTGATTTGTGTGTTTGAAATATTGATGTGCTTTTTGTGACTTTTTCTTCCTTGTGTAGCTAAAGCAGAAGGAATTGGCTCATATGCAGGCTCTTGCAGAGGAATGGAAGAAAAGAGACCGAGAGAGAGAATCACTCGTAAAGAAAAAGGTAATAACTTTTGTAGAAAATCTGTGGAGTAACAAAGTACAACAATTGTATACTGTTTTGGATAAACTGAATGGATGGGTCAGGAGTAGGAGGAAGGCCTTTCTCTGTAAGGTATTGGCTGCTTTTTTGATTTTGAACCCTGCAAATGTATTATTTGTTCAAAAAATGAATACTCTAGGAAAAAAGCCTACCTCTGTATGAAAAAAGAAGATAGCACCTTTTAATCTGTTGCTAATCAGATGCTAATAAGAAAGCATCAAGAACTTAGAAGGTAATTTTAAGAATTTAATCCTGGAATAAATGACATCTTTAAAAATGAGACCATCTGATCTTACTCCAAAAAGCAAAAGTTCAGTACTTACCTATTTACACTTAAGTTATTGAGTAAAACAAAAACCCTGAAAATAACACTTCTTTCAAATACTGAAATTAAACTCTCATACAAGTGGTTAATGACATAGCTACAAACGGAGAAGATAACCAATGGCAGGATGGCTTACTGCCCTCCACCAAGAGACTGGAGCAGGATGCAGACTAGAATATTTTCGAAAGTTATTTTCAGGGCTCTGACCAACCAGTTACATTTAATACGTAATTATTGGCACACTTAGGTTTTTTTTTTACTTGTTTTTTCGCTACGCTTGGGTTTAAATCTGTTTTGTTGTTGCCTTTCCATTGTTCCATCGTTTCTTAGTTCTTTTTTTTTTAAATTTTTTTAATGTTTATTTTTGAGAGAGAGGGAGACACACACACACACACAGAGAATGCATGCGGGGGAGGGGCAGAGAGCGAAGGAGACACAGAATCTGACGAGGGCTGCAGGCTCTGAGCTGTCAGCACAGAGCCCTACATGGGGCTTGAACCCATGAACCGCAAGATCCTGACCTGAGCCGAAATCAGATACTGAGCCACCCAGGTGCCTTCTCTTAGTTCTTTTTTTTTTTTTTTTTTTGGTCTTTTCCTGCTTTCTTTTGGATTCATTGACTTTTCTTATGATCCCATTTTATTTTTACTATTGCTTTATTACCAGTGTCTGTTTCATTGCTTTTTGGGAGGGTTGCTTTAAGGTTTAAAATATTCAGTTTTAACTTATTATTAGCACACAACTACTACTATTAGAATTAATTATTGATGCTAATAATGCTATTATACCATATCACGTGTAGTGTAATAAGTTTACATCAGTGTATATCAGGCATGTGTTCTTTGTGTTGATACCATCATACATTTTGCTTCTCCATAAATTATCCTAAAATATATTTTTGCTTTTAAGAGTTAGTTTTTATTTTTATTATTTTTTTTTTAAATTTATTTTTGAGACAGGGAGAGACAGAGCATGAACAGGGGAGGGTCAGAGAGAGGGAGACACAGAATCTGAAACAGGCTCCAGGCTCTGAGCCATCAGCACAGAGCCCGATGCGGGGCTGGAACTCACGGACCTTGAGATCATGACCTGAGCTGAAGTCGGCCGCCCAACCAACTGAGCCACCCAGGCACCCCAAGAGTTAGTTTTTAAAGAAAACTTTGAAGCAAAAGCCTCTTTTATTAACCACATAAATAACATTTCTTGTAGTATGGGTCTGATGGCTATATATGCTGTTAGCTTTTGCTTGAAGAAGTGTTTATCTCTCATTTTGAAATATATTTTCACTGGGTGTAGAATTCTGGGTTGACAGCTTTTTGTTTCAATCTGTAAAGTTGTTACATTAGCATGTTGGCTTGTTTCGTTCTTGATGGAAAAATCTGCTGGCCTTGTTATCTTGGCCCTCTATCTCTGTAAGGTCTCTTTTTTCCTCTCACTTGGTTTAAGATTTTTTTTCTTGATCCCTAGTTTTCAGCATTAGGAATTTTTTTTTAAATTTTTTTTTTTTCAACGTTTTTTATTTATTTTTGGGACAGAGAGAGACAGAGCATGAACGGGGGAGGGGCAGAGAGAGAGGGAGACACAGAATCGGAAACAGGCTCCAGGCTCCGAGCCATCAGCCCAGAGCCTGACGCGGGGCTCGAACTCATGGACCGCGAGATCGTGACCTGGCTGAAGTCAGACGCTTAACCGACTGCGCCACCCAGGCGCCCCTCAGCATTAGGAATTTGATGGGCCTGTGATTCTGTGTGTGTGTGTGTGTGTGTGTGTGTGTGTGTGTGTGTGTGTGTGTGTTTATGTGCACCCTGCTTGGAGTCTTGGAGCTGCTTTGGTTATAGGGTTTTATCAAGCTTGGAACATTTTGGGTTTTTATTGCTGAAAATTTTTTCCTGTGTCTCTTTCTCCTCTCCTGATTAGAGTCCTGCGTGCATGTATTGTACTACTTCATATTGTCTCAGAGAGAATTGAATTATTTTTTAAGTCTTTTTTTTCCTCTCACTGCTTCATCTTGGATATGTTTTATTGCTGTGACTTCCGGTTGACCATTGGTTCTTCTGAAGGGTCTGATTGGCCACAAATCCAATTCAGCACAATATTTCCTTTCATATACTGTATTTTTCATCTCTATAAGGTTCACTTAGGCCTTTTCCTTTTTTTTTAAGCACTTTTCCTCATGTTCGTGTTTTCCTTTACATTCTTGAGTATCTGGAATATATTTACAATACGTTATCTACTAGTTACAACGTGCATGTCATTTTGAGGTCTCTTTTGTTTTTTTCATCTGGTTATAGGGGACACTTTTACATTACTTTGAATGACTGGTAATTTTTTCTTAGATGCCAGAAATTGTGAAGTTTACATTGTTGATTTCTGGATCTTGGTGTGTGAGGTTATTTGGGTTGAGTTTGATCCTTTTGAGTTTTGCTAGGGCAAACTGAGAAGAGCCTGTAGCTGTGGCCTGTATGGTAAGATGCCTAGCATATGACAATCTCTCCCCTCAGACCAGGAGGAATGCCCACTATTCTCATTCCTGACTGAGCTCTGGGAATGCTCTAACTTCGAACTTTCCAGTGGTACTTTACCTAGCCTCACAGGGTTTCACCTTGGACTGGAGGGGACTACTCTGCTGGTCTCCAGCGCTCACTTTCTGCACATCTCCCTTGTCTCCTCACCACCTCGAGTTCCCGCAGCCTCTTTAGTCTCCTCTCTGCTGCCTCAACTCAGCAAGATTGAGAGGCTCTGCTGGGTGTCCTCTTCTCTGAGCCTTAGTCTGGAAAATGCTAGAGTTATTGTAGGGCTGGACTCATTCATCTCTGCTCTGTCGGTGGTGATGGTCCTGTGCTGCCCATTCTCCAATGTGTAAACACAGTTGTTTCGTGTATGTCGTTCCATTTGTGTTTGTAGAGGAGGGCAGGTAGTCTTTTACGAGTAGACCAAGCAGAAGTCCCCAAGGCCTTGGACTTTCAAATAACTGTTTCAGTTTTATCGCCCTTAATTCACAACCATTAAAAATTTGAAAAACCAGTGGGTTAAAAAAAAAAATCTAAAAAAAGAAAAAGTTAACAGTACTCCAAACCATCCATTCTTAAGAAGTGTTCAAATAACCAAACTTTAAAAACTAGAGGCCCTCACACATATTTAAGCAATATACTAGTTTTCCTTAAATGTGTCTTTTATATTAAGTTGGATTTACAGTTCTCAGGTATCCTTTATTCGTTGAATCTGAGTGAGCTATCAAATATTTAATTTTTTAGAATTTTTCATTTAGCTTTTAAGGTAAGCAGAGTTTATTGTGGAACCATTTTTTTTAAATGCTTTTGAAGAGTTTTCCTGTGTTAAGTTTTGCAAAAGTCAAATCAGAAAAACTTTCTTAGTTAATATTTTGACAGATCCAACTTGTGCCATAATTGATCTTTCTATTGCAAAAAGAAAACAAAACAGTGTCTGTATAATGGTTGAAAAAAAAAACTCAAAGTAATTTTTGCTTGGTTGTCATTTTGATAATTATCTTGTCGGTTACCATCGTGTACAATTTCTCCCACCATTTCAGCTTGAATTGTCTATTTCTTGACTAGTTTATAATAACTCTGCTTAGAAAATGAAATACAAAGGGTACCTGGGTGGCTCTGTCAGTTAAGTATCTAACTTGATTTTGGCTCAGATCATGATCTCACAGTTGATGAGTTCAAGCCCCACAATGGGGTCTGTGGTGAGAGTGTAGAGCCTGCCTAGGATTCTCTCTCACCCTCTCTCTCTGTCCCTTCCCTGCTCACATGCTCACTCTCCCAAACTAAATAAATACTAAAAAAATAAAAAGAAAAAGAAAAGAAAAAGGAATATGAGGTCTGTCTAGTAAGTGGCTATTTGAATTAGTCTTGTCAAAAACTTGATAGGATTGCTGGTTTTTTTCCAACCTAAATACATTTCAGAGTAACAACTCATCCAGCACAATGTGTGCCCTGTCGTGTAAGAATATGGTCAGCTAGGATGTGATCCATTTCCTAAAACTTCATAAGCCACTGTAAAATTGATTAATTAGGGAGAAAAAAAGCAATGTTTGCCTGAATAGGATGAAATCTTTTCAAGCTAACTTCTCTGAGAATCCCCCTGTGTGATTACTACATCTACAGTGTATACGCCTTTTCTGTTGATTTATTTTCACTTTATTTACCTGATTGTTTTAAAACAACGTATAACTTCTTCAGTACTTGGAAAACTTACCTGAAGGAGTCTCGGTAATATTGGTGGAACAGCGTGCAGTCATCTAAATTTACTTCTGCTCTTCAGCACAAAAGGAGTTAATAGTAAAATGGAGCTCATCTACTTACTATGAGGAGGTTTGTCCTGCCTGACAAGGTGCTAACTAGTTAACAGCCCACCAATTCAGGAAGCAGTAGTGAAGGGATATATACAGTAAATAAAATTACATCTAGTTAGACTCACGTATATTAGTATTTCGTAATAAGTTAATATTTTAAGCTTATGTGTACCTAATGATTTGTATCATGGTGGGGGGCGGTTATTAATCTATCAGTGTTTTTTGGTCATCTTTTGGAAGCAGTGTGGAAGGATTATTTTCACTGTGAAAGAGCAGATTATTTTTGTGGAATATTTTCTTTTCATAAAATAATGCATCCTCTGGTGTTACACATAAACTTTTTTCCCAAAGAAATGAAGCTTTAGTTAACCTTGAAGCAATTAATAGTCCACCAGCTCATTTGGGGCCTTTGGGGTCAAGTGAAATATTTGTAACTGTACCAAATCTGTATTTTCAGAAACCAGTGTCCTGGAAATGACCTGGTTGTCCAGATTGACATGCTAAACCCAGTGACAGTTGAAGACACATTCATTACTTGACAAACTTAGGACTATAACATTCTGGTCCTGTGTGGCCTTCCATATAGCTGAGATCATCTTTGTTCTGTCTTCTACATGACTTCCCATCAGATGGCTGAAGATTGCTATCATATACCTACCAAGGAGGGAGACCTTGGTTCTGCATTAGGGAATAGGAGGAAGTGTTTCATGGATAAGATCATGCTTCCACTTTGATAAAGATTAGTAGATACTACCACAGAGACTCCAAGGGAATTCCAAACAAAGAAGTTGGAAATAGGCTCGGCATTAAGGAAATTGTAGGTAGCTTGATATAGGAAGAAGGGAAGAGAAGTCTCAAGAAATAAGGTGGAGACGTCTATGGCATGTAAATGATCTTCTGTTTCATTTTGAGGAGATTAGACTTGATCCCGTAGACGTTCTCAGCCAGGGTTTCCTGGGAGAATTAAGCCATAATGCCTGTCAGCAGGCACTGTTGCTGGTGGATTCATTTCCTCCTGTGCTTCAGCAATGGTAGATTTGTGTGCCATTAAAGAGAAGATGGAGAAAATAATCAGATCATTTTTTATGTTCTATGGTTCAGATGATAAAACCTGCTTGGGAAAGGTAGAAATTTGATAAACTTATTTTTTAAATGAAGATTTTTATGTAAGAGAATAAGGAAGTGAGATCTTCATTTTAGAACAGTTGTTGCAGAATAGAGGAAGGTGGATCCAAAGTCAGGAAGGCCAGGGAAGCAATAATGAGTTGTAAAAGAAAATAAAGGCTGAACAGGAATAGCCATGATAAGATGAAGGAGGAAAGACAAACAGGAGCTAGAGAAATGGAGTTACGGAGGTTTAAGGTCTCAAGCCTTAAGGGATATTCAGTGCTACCCTCGCATCCTACTGCTTTCCCTAATCAATTCCTTCTCTTCCCAGAGTGGTTCTCAGCCAACCCTCCCTCATCCTCACCTGATCGGATCTTTCCCTTTCTCAAACATTTCCTCAACTTGACTCCCCTTCCTATACTTTCCTACTCTTCTACTGAATTCACTGGTCTCCCCTTGGCAATTTTCATGCCGGAACTTTTTTTTTCCCCCCTCAGCCTCTGCTGGCTTTATTGGCTTGCCCCAAAGCCCAGTCCTTGAACCTCTTTTCTATTTTTACACTTCTTCAAGTATTCTCATCCACTTTCTTAGCATCATATACAAGTTAAACACAGTTATTCACTGTGTATGTGTGTGTGTGTGTGTGTGTGTGTGTGTATCTCCAACCTCTTCACTGGACTCTACATTTGGCTGTTCGGGTGCCTATACTACACTGCCAACTAATTCTCTGCTAAGCAAATCAAAGGGAGCATGTCTAGAGACAGGCTCTTTGTCTCCCTCCTGTATAAATTTGTTCCTGTTGATCCCCATCTTAATAAATGGCAATACCTTTTACTGAGCTCCTCAGGCTACAAGGCAAGTTACCCTTGACTCTGTTTCGTTGCACATCTAGTTTGTCAGCAAATTCTGTTGACTCTGTATTGAGTACAGATTCTGGAAACGAACCACTTTCAGCCACCTTCTTCACTACTTACCTTAGTTTAAATATTCCTGATCTCTTTCCTAGATTACTACAGTTACTTCTTAACTCGGGATTCTGTCCTCTTTCCTGACCCCGGTAGCTTGTTAAATCCATATCCACCAAGGTTGAGACTTTTAAACCAAAAGTCACATTATGTACTCTTCTGCTTTAAACCTCTCCTACTCATTACGCATAGAATAAAACTCCTGTTTCTTACCAGGTCCTACACGGCCTTATGTGATCTATCTACTAGCTTCCTTTGTGACCTCATTTCTGTCAGCCTTCTATTCACATAGTCTGTTCTCACCAACCTGGCCTCTCTATAGTTCCTCAGACATGCTCCCTAAGTCCCCCTCAGGATCTATAGAAGACTCTTTTGTTAGAGGCACTGTCTGGTCTCTGTTCAAAATAGTCTGAGTGAGGCCTTCTCTGATCATTCTGTCTTAAATAGGCCTTCTTCTGCTCCCAGGAGCTAATTATATGCTCGTTCTGCTTGTTTTCATCCTAGTATTTACTTAGAATTACGTTAAATATCCATTTCTATTTTCATAGTTTGTCTTCCCTCAGAATATAGGTTCACAAGACTTTGTTTTACCCACATCTCCTAGGTATTCAGTAGGTATTTGTTATTGAAATGATTATGATCTCAGGTTTTTACTCACTTTTGAGTTTGAGATACATAGGGAATACTGGAGACAGAGATACAGATGTAATCTCTGGAGGGGGTTTTGACTTTGCAATCTGGTTTTGGAAGTGCTTAGGATATGTGATGGTAGGTAGTTAAGATCATCCCCTGAGGTCAGGTAGTAGGAGAGGAGACCTCCTGAGACAGAGCTCTGGGAACCCATGCATTTCGGTTGCCAGAGGAAGAACATTTGAATACTGACCCACCATCCTGTTTACTTACCTCTCTAGGACTTTTTAAGGAGGTAGGGCACACTTAGCATTTTTTTGAGATAAACCAAAAGTGGGTGGTAGATTGAACAGAATGAATAAGTAATGGCTCATGAGTGTCTAGCATGCCAGGCCTAAGTCATTGAACTAAAGTTTAACAAGGACAAATGTCAATTTCTGTAGTTGAAACAATCTTTCGGACAATAGGTATGTTGTTATAGTTATCCCAGGTTTAAAAACAAAAGCCTTGGGGATTTTCTTTGACAGAGCAAACTGTGATTAGGATCCTGAAATAGCAAGTGCAGGTTTAGACTAACGTAATAGACACGTTGTCTTCATCTTGGGCAGTGGACATTCTTTGGCCTATGAAGTAGGGAGATCACATCTGGCTACCACATTTTTTAAAAAGACTTAATCTAGAATCTAGACTGTAGATTAGATCCAAGATGTTAGACGATGTGGAAGTTGTAATTAATATGTGAGTAATAGCTGAAACTTGTGTTTCTCTTGGAGAAGAAAAAGTGAGAGGATGTATGATGGCTATTGCCAGACCAAATACGTGAAGATAGATTTTTTTTCCTTCTGTCTAAGGGGTAGAAATAAGATGAAGGAGGATTAAAGCAAGGTCTTATTAACTGTGGGAAAGAGAATGTTAGGATGGACCTGAAATCTGGGAACCAGTTGGTGAGAACAAAGAAATTGGTTCAGGAAGTTGCAGTAAAAGTGATCAGTTAGAAATGAAAGACAGAAAACCGTAAAAACTCCTCCATCCTGTGTAGGCTGAACTGGCAGGCGTCTTTTCTCTGAACGGGAATCTCACCGCCGAAGAGCAGGGCAGAACTAGAGGCCCCTGGAGATTAAGGTACTAGGCTTGGGGCCCAAGCAGGGAGTGGTGCATCAGAAGCACTTAGGAACTCAGTTACTGGAACTGTAGGAAAGGATCGGACCTGAACCCATAGGAGAATTGACTTGAAACTGACCAGCTAGCCGAACTAGCATCAGGATTCGTTGCAGGGAAGGAGTGTATGTGCTGAAGGGGGTGTCAGAGGAATACTGGAGTAGTAACGAAGGCAGATTTTAAAGAGCTAGGTTTTGACTACACATAAGATTTTACTAGCAGCCTGACTGCCCAGTGGGAGAATGACCTTCCTCTGGAAATTGAACGTCACTAGAGATACCCAAGCAGAAGCTAGAGGGATGCCCTCACTTAGAGTACTAGAAGGAATTTCTGCTCTGACTTGGTGGATGTAATTCATGAGTTTCCTATTCCCAGAACTTGTGTTTCAGTCAGTTATAATGTATGCATTGTTGGATTTGCTTGTGTTTTCAAAGTTGGGGAAAAGATAATGTGTCTTTTATTATATTTTAGGTGGCTGAATATACTGTCCTAGAAGGAAAACTTCAAAAAACCCTAATTGACTTAGAGAAACGAGAGCAGCAGCTGATCATTGCAGAGTCAGAGGTAATTGTATGTCTTTATTTCCTGGAATCCATGCACGAGGTACATGCTATTATAAAATATATTTCATAAAAAGCGTTTCATGGAAATTGTCTTGTAGGCATGGTGGAGAAAACTGCTGTTCAGCAGAGGAAAGCATCTTTGACATGTCAGAATGTGAGGAATACATAGCAAAGTGTTTGTTATTTGAAATGGTTAATAGCCGGCCAGCCAGCTTTGGCTGACTGCTGCACTCTGCGGAAGTACACTTCTTCCCGGGATGTGGAGGGACTGGATAGTCACACTGCCCAGAGCATAGAGAAAACGTAGCACAGGCTGAGGGGCCTAGAATTCGGATGTCATTCTCAGTAACAAGGGAATATCCCACCTGGTTGTCGATTAAAGGTTAGAGCCCAAGGATGGATAAAAACTTCTGTTAATACTATGCCTAGTTAGCATTTTTGTTAGGTCTTGATAAATTTCACCCTAAATATTTATTTCAATTACTACATAAATCATTTCAAATTATTAGAATTTCTTCCACATTAAATTTGTATGCTCCTGTCCTAACCAAATGTGTTTCTTAAAATTTTTCTCAGCATTTCACTCTGACCTGATCCTCCTACATTTTCTGGAATTTCTCAATTGATGTTTGGCCTTAAATGTATTTGTTTCCAATATGAAGGCTCTGTTACTTTCTATGTGATTAGGCAGAATAGAAGAAATTTCTAAAGAAGAAAAGGAACGTGGGTATATTTGCTTAGGTAATACAGTGGGTTTTACTCAAAAAGGAATTTTAAGTGATTAGGGCCTTTTCAATTGAATTTATATAAGTCACATATGGAGTTTTGGATACACTTTGTATTTTAGAATTAAATGATGATGGATTAGCAATGTGGGTTGAAGCCCTGTGTGCTATCAGCACAGAGCCCACTTGGGGTTCTCTCTTTCCCTTTCTATCTGCCCCTCCCCTACTCACACACTTGTGCACTCTCAAGAGTAAATAAATACATTAAAAAATTTTTTTTTAATGTAGAATTTCAATTGTGCTTCAACATGAACTCAGACAATGGAAAAGGATATGAAAATAAAATTGTAAATATTGTAAACATTTGTGTAGAAGGATAATAGAATATTGAACAGCATACTGTAGCTGAGCCTTTAAGCCAGCCTCATAAAGACTCACTTGTTTTTAGGTTCAAAGAGAAAGGAAGGAACTGAAATCAGAACGTGACCGGAACCTGCAAGAACTTCAGGACTCCATCCGCAGGGCCAGAGAAGATTGTGTTCACCAAGTAGAACTAGAAAGGTTAAAGATCAAGCAGCTAGAAGAGGACAAACATCGCCTGCAGCAGCAGGTGGGATCAAATAGTTGTCATCACTTAGAGTTTATTTGTTTTGTAGGAAGAGTTCACTGAAAAGTTAGAGAAATTCACAGTGGTTTGAACTATTGATGATGTTGATTGCACCAAGATGCCGATATACTTTAAGCTGGCTCTTGTTTTCCTAAAACAAAGCTAAAGACTACCTTGGAATAATTTTCCTTCCCTTGTCACTATTTGCACAAGATTGAACTATATTTCAGGTAACTCAACATCTTTCTTTCTGATAAATCGCCTTTTGGCCAACATCTTGTGCATGTGTCACTGGACCAAATTCAGTTAAGAACGCCGGTTCGTGAGTGCATCTGCGCTCCTCACCTTACTCTCACCTTTCGGCCCTTCCCACCCCACACCCCATCCCCTTGGCTCCAGCCCCTTGTCAGCGAAGCCACCAGTGGCTCATCACTTTGACTCCCCCTCTTCATCAGACAGCTCCAACACTGTTGGACTTCTGTTGTGTATTTTCTTCTTTCCCCTTCTTTAACCCCACTCTCCTGGTCTTCCTCTACTTTCTGGCCACCTCTCAGGCTCCTTTTCCTTTTCCTAACCCTCCAGTATTGGACTTCCTCCAGGCCCAGGACTTACTTTGTACTAAACAATCGTATTGCTGCCCATGGCTTCAGAGAGAGTCCCCTTTCTAAGTATGTCCCAGACTGACTGTCTCTTTGATCATTCTATCAGTGAAAGGTGATGAAGATAAGTGTCTATATTTCAAAATATAAAAGCAGTTCCCAGAACTCAAACAATCTGTGTCACTTACGGACATTTAGCAAAAGAAAAAGCCTAGTGTGCTGCATAGCTTACTTCTGCACAACCTGATTTTAGGCACAGTAATTGTTTATGATAATGTCTCTGGGACACTTGGGTGGCTCAGTCGGTTAAGCATCCAACTTCAGCTCAAGTCATGATCTCATGGTTCATGGGTTCAAGCCCTGCCTCGGGCTCTGTGTTGCCAGCTCAGAGCCTTGAGCCTGCTTTGGATTCTTTGTCTTCCTCTCACTCTGTCCTCCCCCGCTCACACTATGTCTCCCTCTGTCTCAAAAATAATAATAATAATAAAATAAAAATTTATGGTAATGTTTCTGAATGGTAGAAACAATACCAAATTTTAAGTCTGTTAGCTTTCGTTTAAAACAGAAATAAATGAGAGAGAGAGATGCTTGAGAAAGGTTTTTTTTCCAAATTGAAAAGTCAAAGTTTGGATATTCAAAGAAGTAAACTTCAGCCATAGGAAGACTTTGCAGGTAATAGAGTACCTCATTACCTAAAGATGCTAGATAAACTAAACCCTAATTAGAATTATTTGTGCTTACTGGCATGAAACAAGAATTGATTATTGATAATTTAAATTCCATTTTGCCACCAGTTTTCTCAGCATTTCAAATTTAGTTAAGTCTTATGTCTTAGAAAGTAGATAAATGGGTTTATCTAATGATTGCTAGAGGGTTATGGAAGGCATCTTTAACAGTCCTTGTTTGCATTTGATTAAAAAAAAAAAAAAATCCCAGATTTGAAAAGAACATTCTTATATTCTGTTTGGTTTTTTGTTTTGTTTTGGTAGTTTTGAAAGTGTTCTAAGGGAAATTATATATAGAGTGTTGAGTCCAGGTAAGTCTCTGTTTTATTTAATTTTAAAAAGTATTGCCTGCTTTCATCAGAGCATTATTCTAGGGGATGAATAGATCTGAGAGCTGTTCATGTCTCTGCCGCTGACTAGATCCTGGGCACTGCCGAGCTGAGCTTCTGAAATCCTCAAATGTCTTATCCACAGAAATGAAGGGGTTGAGTTAAATCATCTTGAAATGACTTTAAGTTGTAACAGTGTTTGAATTATGAAACTTTCACAGTTTTAAATTATAAGAACAATAAATACCGCGCTAAAATTAAGTTTTTTATTTTTATCGTCATTAGCTGGTATATCTAATGTGCATAGTATTCTCGTACACGTGACATCTTAAGGGTATAGTATAAGTATTTTTATAAAGTGACTTTCATTTGCCATCTAAAATTGAGCAAAAATGTTCTCATGATCCTGGTTTTCTAACACATTTCCCACTCTTAAATAAAAGTTTTTGTATATTGTTAATTAGTTGACTCACTAAATTTTTAAGATTACTAGAAATCTTAATTTTCCTCATTATGCTTTATGGATTTTCTAAATTTTCTACTATAAACAAGCTTTACAATAAGAAAAAAAAAAATGACTGTTGAATTCTGTAGCATTGAACTTTGCAACTGGTCTTTTTAAACTGCTGTCATCCTTTTTTTTTTTTTTTTTTTTTTAATACAGCTTAATGATGCTGAAAATAAGTATAAGATTTTGGAAAAAGAGTTCCATCAGTTCAAGGATCAGCAAAGCAACAAACCAGAAATCCGCCTTCAGTCTGAAATAAATCTACTCACCTTGGAAAAGGTACCCGTGTCAGTTTATGGCAATTTAATTCTGATAATTTATAAAATCAGTAGGTGCTGTTTGAATATAAAATATACTGACATTTCACTGTAGTATTCTGATATCAAATAACAACAGCATTTGAGACACATGACATTGTCAGTACTTGAATTTCTTGGCTTCTCTCAGTTACAGCATATACTAACTAGAGTTGTTGGTTGCCCAAAACAGAAGTGACTGACTCTAGAAATAAAGGAATCCACAGAACTCTCAGGAAGGCTAAAGAACAACTACGAAAATATGTACAAGAACAGGGGGAAGCACAGCATGGCCTATCCTGTCCCAAAACTGTCTCCTCTTGCTATTGTTGGTGCTTTCACTGCCTTATCACCTGATTTCTGTATTCAGCAGCCAGTCTTGCCATCGTGAATGCTGACTGCATATTACTTACTACCCTGTAGATTCAGTGCCCCAGGTAGGAGCATTCATATCAATCACAAGACTACGCTCTCCTCTGAGCCCAGAGAAGGGATATCCATCCTATTTTGTTTCTTGCGGTTGGAGGCCAGGTCCTGCCTCTAGTTATATAGTGATCCTCTGCAAACGGGAAGAATGTTCTGCTTCTAGGCATTAAAAAATGTGTACTGTCCAAAATGTGTAATGTTAAGTTTGACAGTATGTGCTGTTGCATTTTATCGTTTAGTATTTTTTTAGGTATTATTAAAAAGATACAGCCTACCCAAGAAATGACACAGGTAATAAGAGAATAATTTTCAGAAGTTACAGGATTTCATGGTGTCAGCCATGGCCTGTCATTGTCCACTGAACATTCTATTGAAGGCTTCCTTGCCTCTTTTCCGCTGCAGATGTAGCCACTAGGGGGCACTATCAGAAGATTGGTAGGGGGTGTCAGGAAGTTGCCAGGGTAGTTCGTTCTTCTCTTTGTCTGTGTGCTTCCCTTCTCTCTTAGTAGGTGCACCTTTTTATGGTTTCCTCTCTGGCTAGACACCTTCTCTCCAGCTTGCCTTGGGCTGTCCCTACTGCATGAACAATCTGTGTTTCTGCGTTCCTAGTAGGAAGAACTGTTACCCATGGTACTTGCTTTTGTAGTCCCTCCTGCCCCGGAGACGTAGGGCCTGGCTGCTCCTGCTTATCACTGCTTGCCTCATCCTATCCTCTCTAGCATTTGTGCTTTCCTGTTACCTGTATAACCAGTTTCCTGGCAGGATGCTAAATGACAGAACTGGTTTTTCATTATCCAGCGAAGTTGCATGCTCCTGGGCGCTGTGCTAAATGCTATGCTGTATGATTTAAAAACGTTCAAGAGAGAGTCAAATAAATGACGAGTCCTACAAAGAGGCAGGGAACTTACCCAGATAATTAAAGTGAAAGGCAGATAATAGCTTACCATACTATCTAACTCTCTCTTACTAAATGCCTTGAACTCAAAGGGGAGACAAAGCTACTTCTGAAATCAACACATGAGGTAAACTAAGAAGGGAGACTAGATATAGAATCTAAAGGGCACATTAATAAGTGAATGTGTGTGGGAGAATATTCCAAGAAGTATTCAAGAGAACTAGAGGGGTTAGAAAGCCTATTGCATATTCGGGTAATAGCTTGACTAGAACTTGGGAGTTTAACTATTGTGGTAGTTGTTGGAAAATAACAGGGCTGATAAGAGAATGCTAGAAATTAAGATAATTTGTGGCCATATGTGGGGAAGACCTTAGATGCTAAGTTAAAGAATTGGTATTTCATCTGGTAAGAAAAGTCAGAGATTACTCTCAAGTGTATTACATTGGCTTAATGGATGTTAATAGGAGTGAAGAATTTTCAGGAAGAACTTTTTGAGGAGGTTGAAAGTTGTAGAGAATTACGGTTCTAGGCAGGTTCCATTTGAGACTCTAGCAGAAAAAGTTGAAGCGGAGCAGTTCACTGAGGGGTTGAAAATGGGTAAGTATGGGATGCCTGGCTGCTTCAGTCGGTTAAGTGTCTGACTCTCTTGATTTCACCTCAGGTCATGATCCCACAGTTCATTAGTTTGAGCCCTGTGTCAGGCTCCGTGCTGACAGCTCGGAGCTTCTTGGGATTCTCTCCCGGACTCTCTCTATCCCTCTCTCTCTCAAAATTAAATAAACCGTTTTTTAACAAATAGGCAAGTATAGTAGGAAGAGAGAAAAGGGGGTAGAGATAAAGATTTGGAATCACTGGAATAAACTAACCGCCTTGGATTTAGATGAAATGGTCTAAGGTGTCTTTAGGAAGGACACCCAGACAAGTTGGTGGGAACTACGGCCTCAGGTACAAAAAGCAAGAGTCAGAGAAGGAGGCTAAAAAGATCCAGAGACATAGTAAAGACAGTCTAGTGCAGTGCTAAGAGGAGGGATTTGGAGAATAAGGAAATAGAAATCATCTCTTATGACAGCTAAGTCAAGAATGGTTGAAGAAGGGCCTTATGTTTTGCAGGTAAGAGATTTTGAAGAAGCAAAACTGCAGAGGGTTATCAAAGTTTGGCATTGAAAAACAGGAAAATATGTAACCTGGGGGCTTCACGTTATTAAAACCTTATATGGTAGGTGGAAAATCTACGAACATATACAGAGATATTTTTTGAGTGAGCCAGAGAGGGGCAGAGGGAGCAGGCCCAAGGCCGAGCCCCATGTGGGGCTTGATCCCACCACCCTGGGATCACGACCTCTAGTCAAAGAGTTGGACTCTCACCTAACTGAGCCTCCCAGGTGCCCCTGAATATTTTTAGATTGAGGATAAGCAATTAATAGCAAGAAGAAATTGAGCTTTGAGAGAGGAGGGGATGAGTGGACCAAAGAAGAGTCAGTCTTAGGAAGTAGAAACGCTATTTAAGAGGCAGAAAGGGTGAATAATACGTAGAAAAGCTGGCGACAAGAAAGGGTGTGGTAAAATAAGTTTTTTGGGGGTTGACGCAGGTATTAACCAGTTTGTTCTGCTTCTGAACTCACTGACTTGCTGCAGCCTGTCCATTGCCACGCTGTCTCTGGTTCCTCTTCCTACCCCCACGTGCACTTAACTGCCAAGCCTTGTTGATTCTGCTTCTTACATACCTGGAAAATCTTTTCGTTTCTCCATTTGATTCTTGGGCCTTTTGAATTTCTCTATCAGTGAACTTGAATCCAGTTGGACATTTTTAACCCCTCTTAAAAAAAAGGGGGGGGGGTACCTGGGTGGCTCAGTCGGCTGAGCATCCGACTTCGGCTCAGGTCATGATCTCACAGTTCATGAGTTCGAGCCCCGCGTCAGGCTCTGTGCTGACAGCTCGGAGCCTGGAGCCTGCTTCCGATTCTGTGTCTCCCTCTCTCTCTGCCCCTCCCCTGCTCATGCTCTGTCTCTCTCTCTGTCAAAAATAAATAAAATTAAAAAAAAAAAAGTTTATTTTACCTATTTGGAGAGAGAGAGGCTCTCCCAAGCAGTCTCTGCAGTGTCATCACCAAGCCCAACGTGGGGCTCAAACCCACGAACCGAGAGACTGTGACCTGAGCCGAAGTCAAGAGTCGGTCGCCCAACTGGCTGAGCCACCCAGGTGCCCCATAACCCCTCTTTTGATTAAAAACAAGTATTCAACTATTTCCCTGTTTACAACTGTGAATTCTGTGGTACCTACCAAAGATAGCTGAAGTGCACAGACACTAAGCGTCAAAGAGTATTTTTATTTTACCTTCAGAGACCACATATCTCACAATTAGAACCTTATCTTTTGCGAATAGAAAGTTGGTAACTAGCTACCATAGAAATACATTTTACGTGATTTCTTTAAATCCCGTTTTCCAACTATACTTCTACCAAAAGGATAAAAATCCCTCAACGTATCAAAAATGTAAACAGTGCCATGAACTTGTGAAGGGCAAGGGGAAAAAAAATGAATAATTAAACTGCCTCTGTTTGAGACCCAAGGAACTCATCCAGCATGTTTAAGTGTTGAGTAAAACACGGCTTCTCAGCTCTGGTGAAAATTCTTGGTAAATTTTGTTTGGAGCCAGAAGAGGGCAGAATCTTATTTCTTATTGCTAAGTAATAACAAAGATATAAACGCACAAAAGGAAAGACATAAGTGAAAAAGTATCTTATTCATTGTATAACTTGTGGTTATGTGAAATAGAGTGCATTTGCTGATTACCTATTCTCTTCAGTTTAACAGAAATACTTCAATTTTCACTGAAATGGTGTAAAATAAGATACAGTTTTACCAGATGTAATTCTTCATTCCTTTTATTAAAAAGTCAAGAATAGGGGCGCCTGGGTGGCGCAGTCGGTTAAGCGTCCGACTTCAGCCGGGTCACGATCTCGCGGTCCGTGAGTTCGAGCCCCGCGTCAGGCTCTGGGCTGATGGCTCGGAGCCTGGAGCCTATTTCCGATTCTGTGTCTCCCTCTCTCTCTGCCCCTCCCCCGTTCATGCTCTGTCTCTCTCTGTCCCAAAAATAAATAAAAAAGGTTGAAAACAAAAATTTAAAAAAAAAAAAAAGTCAAGAATAGTTTATGATTTGCTTTTAACTAGGAGTGTCTCTTAGATGGCTTAAAAATAATTAGGTTTTTAAATAAATGAAATATGGAAAACATTAATATAGCAGGGCAGACTGAAGTTGAAGATAAATGCCAAAATTTATGTATTTATGATTATTTGGTAGCTACCATGCGTCCACCCCTGTCTTAAGGCAAAGGCAAAGATGAGAGAAAAAAGAGGAGGAAAAGTACATGATCCTTCTGGGACCTCACTTTTAAAGAGGTTGTAATAAAATTGGAGAGATGCCTCAAGGAGCCTGAAGTGACTGTGTGTGATCAAATACCAGGGAATATGATAGAAACTCTTTGCAGTTGAGAAAATAGTTTTAAGTAAGCAGAGAAGAAAGTGACAGGCGTAGGAAGTTAATTGGGTGATGGGGGGGTGAACCAGGACACCAACCTACGGGCTGGAGTAGAGGGTTTTTTGTTGAGGAACACCAAGGAAATAGGTGCGGCAAGTAGGACAGAAGTTCGATTCTGGAACACCTTAAAACAGGCAGAGGAGTGTAGGTTCAAGCCTGCAGGCAAGTAGCAGCAGCGGCATCTTTGAGAGTAAATTGACCTGACAGTGGTTTGCGGGATTTGGAGACAGAAAAGTGTGGAGGCTGAGGAGACTGGAGAAGATACGAACGTGGGCTAAGGAAAGGGCAGGAGCAACATAAAAGAATAAAACTGCCAAGTTCTCCGAGGGAGAAGTCTCTGTAGTTCCTTGTGACAGTGGGGAAGAGGGCATCAGAGACAAAGACCGTGCCATCCACTGAGCAGAGAATGAGACTTGTGGGCCTAGAAACAGGGAGACAGAGAACGAGTGAACACGGGTTTGTGCTTTCTGCCTGCACTGGCCTCTGAATGGACTCTGGGTCCTGAGGTGAGTTTTCACATGAGAAATCTGTAACTTGGTTCATGAGGTAAGTGAAAAGCTTGCCCAAGCCTTAGATCTACTCAAGAGGAGAGGTTTCAACTCAAGGTCGTTGAATGCCCTGGAGTTCTCTCAAATCTTTAGTTGTGTGCATGTTTCTGGGAACTGGGTCCCCTATGTTTCCTTAGAATCACAGAGGCACCTGTATTCTTAAAAAAAAAAAAAAAAAAAAAAAAAAAGAAGAAAGGTTAGGAATCACTGATTAGGTCATAGGAATGCATTAGAAAAGTGGGGTTTGAATCTGAAATTTGCAAACTACGTTTTTTTTTTTTTTTTTTTTTAATTTAACTGTGAATATGCAAATATGATTTTGATAATCCTGGCAAAACTGATAAAACCTATCCAGCCTTTTCTATTGAGTCAGTCCATGGGATATACTTGATCCCTCTGGGGTTATACCTTCCTAACCCTCATCCTTGGGCCAGTCTAGGCTACCAGACCTTCTCCAAGACCCAGGGACATGATCACTTTTATAATTAAATACTACCCTTTTATCCCAGCAATATAAAATGATTTTTGCTATTCCTCTGACTTATGCCCTACTGTTAACTTACCAAGTAATATGTATAAATCTTTGGGGCACAAGTAGAAGAGGTCACCTTTGATAATCTCAGAGTATTTATTCAACTTAAGACATGTAAGTCTAGTTGTGAAATGTCAACACCTTTAAATTCAAGCACCAGGGATTTATAAAGCAGAAAAGACCGTGACTCCATGAGTTCATATATTACTGCAGAGAATATTCTGGTCTTTTGTGAAGGGAATTTGGCAATCTGCTTTTCCTTTCCTTTTATTTTCATACACGTTTTCTGAAGTTTGAAGTTTGGGACTGTGCCTTTGGTTTGATGTTCCTGCAAAACATGAAGAGTTGTGTGTATGGGAAAAACTAGACTTGACATAAAAAACTTAGACCAGTTTAGAGTCACAGTATTGTGCTGTAATTCAGGCAGATTATTACATTATCACTTAAATAGTAAAACTGTCTGTTGGCTTCATGAATTTGTTTGGTACTTGGTTTGAAACACTGAGAACGTACATTCCAGAACATCGCCAAGTTGGCTTCGGTTCATGCACAACAGATTGCCTGCTGCAAGTATAAATAACCATTTTTTTAATGGAATCACTTTCATGTTTTTCTTTATATGTTTGAGGAAAAATAGAAAATCAAAGTTAGTGTTATGAGGAGCATTATTTTTCCTACTCTCAGGTTTATTTTAACATTCTTAAAATATTTTCCCCTTTGTCCTCTTTCTCAGTAAACTGCTTTCTGATAAAAGATCTCCCTGCTCTCAGCACTCTCCGAGTTTTGCGGCAATAGAGTTCTAAGAGTATCTCTACTAGCTCTCGGGGTTGTAAGACCAAGTTCCATCTCATGATAGGCCCCCAGAAGGAAGAACTAGGTTTCTGAGATGTCGAGTGCCAGCTAAATTGGAATGCTAACAGTAAGGACTGCTTTTTGTAAAAAATGAATGTTTTGCACTCTATACACGTTTTAATACATTTATAGTAACTGTCTGGAGGTTAAGACTGATTCCGTTCCTTTCAGTATAGGCTGTTAGGCAGTAAAAATACGACTATATTTTAAACAAGAAAATGTTCATGTGCCATAATATTTATAGTAAATTATATAACAGTTTTAGATGATGTCGTATGTTACACTGTATAAACTCTTTTCTTAAGCCAGACTCTTTGTATATATTATCTTTCAGTGATTGTACACAGTGGTATAGTGTTTCACTTGATACGATTTTAATCACTGTTAGGTTGAACTTGAAAGGAAGTTGGAATCTGCAACTAAGTCTAAACTACATTACAAGCAGCAGTGGGGACGAGCTTTGAAAGAACTTGCCAGACTTAAACAGGTATGTAGTTTATAGCTGATGATGGATTCTTCTTTTTATGTCTTTTTCCCCTTGATTCTTTAAAAGTATGCGTATTTGGCAATAGCTATTACGTTCATATGTGGACATTTGGATCTGCAGGGCTATTTTTGAGATTATTAAAAGATTGTTTTCTTAATAAAAAAATTAATTCTTAGGTCCTTTTTTTTTTTTTTTTTTTCAAATTGGCAACTGTTGTCCTCCCCAGAAGAAATTAGGAATGATTTCTTTCACTTTCACTTATAAAACGGCCATTTTTTTTGTCTTAATTTCTTTCCATTGAAAGTAACTTTCAGAAAAGAAATTTCAGAATAACTGAAAAAATTTAACATGTCCTCCAGCTGAACAGCTGATTTCAAATGTTAGTCCTAGAAGACTAGTCATTTACTCAGTTAAGAAAAGGAATCACAGACAATTTTTGCACAATTTTACAAGAATTTAAAAGTGATAGTGGTTTCCTGAATTCTTCTTAGACTTCTTTTTTCTTCTTCTTCCTACTACTAAATAACAAATGCCATAAGCCTCAGGAGAAATTAATCTTATTTTGGAGTGAAGTTTGCTCAAATGATTAAGATCAATTAAATGTGAGCAAGGTTTTTCTTTAGAATCGAATCTACTTGACCTAACCCTTCAAACTTTTGCCTTTCTTTAATGATCAGTTTATTCGTAGTGAAATTTGGCACATAGGGTCTTTCATAATTGTATTTTTTTCCTCTGTCTCCATGACCAGCAAATGCTATTAAACATCTCTGTGGTATTGTACTAAACACCTACTGCTCTCAAAGAGAGGTATGTACAAGACCTCAGGAGAATAAACAATACAGTTTGCCTTAATGTAGCTCGTCGAAGAGTTGAGATTGTAAGCATAACAGAATATTACACGAAGTGAAAGTATTTTATAAATGTTCACAGGATCAAGGACAGATGCGTGCACTGAGGGCCTCCTGTATTCACAGTACTGCGATAGATTTATTGGTGTATGTAAAACTTAAGTCTTTCCCTCAGAGAGCTTGCAATTTATTAAGAGGGAAGAAAATTATAAATGTAACATTTATATTTAAGAGTGAGAGCTGTGACAAGAACCATCCTGAGGAGGCAGGACGGGAAAGTACATCTATTTAATAGCACTTAAGTAGGACGCTGTGGAAGAGGAGTATTTGAGATAGTATACCTCTGGTGAGCTGGTTGTGATTTAAGAAAGCAGAGAGGGAAATGCTATAAATGTAACCAACAAAATGAATATAGCAAACATGCAGGAAGGTGGAAAGCAGAGACTCTACTTGGACAAGAGAGGAGGGTCAATTTTAGAGGTAATTTCAGGTAACCAGGACTGGAACTTAAGTGGGAACGTGACACACAGATTCCTGGGGAAAAAAAACCCAAAACATGGTTTTGGTAGATTGGTATAGCCCCGTTTTTACCTGATTGTAATGCAAAGTAGAAAGTTGAAGATGATGCCAGAGGCTCAAGCCTCAGTGTCTGCAAAGCGAGTTTTCCAGTATGGAAATAACGGTAGTAATACAAGGAGGAGAAAGGACTTGCGAATGTGGACATCTTGACTTTTGCCAAAAGAAATTCAGCAAGCATTCAGAAATATGCAGCTGGTATTGGGAGGATGATTGGGCTCCTTGCAGATGTGAGAATTTAAGCTGTGGTAGATAAAACTGAGCATTCTTAGGTTTGCAGAGGAGGCCTGACAGCTGATGATGGAACCAACGGGCAGAGAGCAAGAGGGCGGTCATGATTTCAGGCCCCTCACACCTTGTCATTTCATCCTAACCAAGATCGCAGTAGAGCTGGTAACTGAATTTCGATTTTCTAGATGAAAGAAACGGAGACTTAGGGAAGTTAAGGAAGGTGCACCAGATCGCACAGGTCACGAGTGAGAGAGCAAGGATTAGAGCCACTGGACTGGGGTCCCGGCTGTTTCCCCTTTATGCTGGTATCAGGTTATTCCATGGAAGCCAAATAATGAAAGAATTTCGAGGAGAAGAAAGTGAGCCCTGGAAGGTTTTAGGGATTTCTGACACAGTATCCAGGCACAAGTCATGGTTTGGCACATCCCAGCAAGGAAAATGGCATCAGTGACTGTTAGACCAGCTCTCATAATGAGAATTGAAGTGACCTCGAGCGAGAAGAAGCTCCAGTCAGGATGCCAAAGTACGGAGAGGAGATGGGGAAGAAGTAGAAAATGGTGCCTGCCATTAAAGAAGTTACACAGTGAAGGCTCAGAGACTAAGGGAATGAATCATGGGGCATTACCAGAACCAGTAATGAAAAGGTGGAAAAGTGTGAGCGTTGAGGAGGGCATTTCCTTTGGAGAGAGGAGTAATCGTTAATGACTGAAATGTCTCCTTCCTGTCACGTGCATCCCCGTACCCTTTTGTTACCTTCTGAATCTTCCCATTTCATCCATTCTTTTACATTTACCCCCTTGCCTAAAAAGCATGGGCAGATAATTTTGCTGTTTGTTCCTAGTAGGAGAGGCTATCACGAAAGTCAGATGCTTCCCCGTGAGTTACTTTATGTATTAAGAAAACGGCGTTAAATTTAGAATTCAACTCTAAACTATTTCTTCAAGAAAAGAGCCTCCTTCTTTGAGTGCAGTAATCTTCCTCGAGACTAATTCTGTTCCTTATCCCACTAACTTTCTGCTTTGGAAACAACACTGTAAACAACCTTTAGGTCACTAGGAATCACTGATGTTCCACAGACGACATTGGAGGTTTGGTACTTGAAGAGCAAATATAAGCCTTTGCCATGACCATCCCAAATTGTGCTCTGCCACTAACTGTTCTTATAGGGTTAAAATTAATAGCTTCATCAAATAGGCACAATTCATATGTGTGAAAGTACCATATTTTTCTAGAACTTTTTATTAAAAACACATTTATTGTGTTTGAATATAAAATTGGAATCCTCTATCTGCTTTTGTTCAGAGGATTGTTTGTGCAACTTCTTGTTTAAATTGGATTAGTACCATGTTAATTTTACATTGCCTCTGGTGAATAGCCACGGGGCTATAATCTCTGCCAGTAATTTGTCACAGCAAAATCCTCTGGAGGGCCATACAAAACATTTGTGTAGTACGGATTAGATGGGGAAAGCCATATCTTAGATTGTTAATAAATGTTAATGACAAAACCCAGCTGGTAAAGCTTGGAAATAAGATCTAATGCTGGGTGCCTATTGCCAAAAGAATGTTTAAACAGATTTCCATTACTCAAAGGTGACCCAGTACAGTCAATTTGTGAATTAAAAAAAAAAAAACAAAAAACAAACATACTCTTCTAATGATTTAGGGAAAAAAAAAAATCGTCTAATTCCCAACCTTAAAAGTCTGTGTTTCCAAGCTGTAAATTTGTTGTTGTTCTTTGCTAACTTGGGGAGGTAACAGCTGTAAAAAAAAAAAAAAAACAACAAAAAAAAAACCAAACAAATAAACATAAATGGGTCCTAAGTTAGAAAACAAGGAATGATACCCAGACATTCTGGATTTGATATCTTTGGTACAATGTGTAGCACAGATCTGAAAGAATTCTGATGGTGAGACATCTAAGGGGAAATTTAGTTGTTTCCGCCCCACCCCCAGTCTCCATGAAGATACACTACAGAAATATTTTTAAACCAAAGGTTTCATTGTTTGACAAATACTCAAGATTGTCACTTTAATTTTTTTTTTCTAAAAAAATGTTTAAAAATATTTCTCATCACCTTAGAAAACAATTGTGTAGGTTGAATAAAAGCTACTCCTTTTGGAAAATAAATCATTAAGAGGTATGAATTTGTTCGTGTAGAAAATTTAACGTTTTCATTATGTGAGATAAATTGAAACTAGGTCCGCTTGTTCCCAAGACAGGAAACAGAACTAAGATTTTGGGTAGGATGTGGGTCCCTTACCATATTTGTGCACAGTAGATCTGTTTAAAACTAAGCTCTGATATATTTAGTTAAAACAACACAGGCTTCATTGGCTGACATCAGCACTATCTTGTCCAGTCTCCTGCTTATCCACTCAGGGTAATTAATTTGATTAATTTATAAGTAATTTAGCCAAGGATGGGATGTAAATCTTTGTTTAAGAAAACAGTTGGAGGTCCAAGTCTTGGTTAAAAACTGTGTCTTGAAACCATCCAGGCCCTCCTACTGACTTGTCAGCTCTGGGTTATTTTCAGAAAACTTGACTTGAGTTCCTTAGTTTAGTTGTAAGTTTTTCCCACAGACTTACATGGTATGTGTGAGCGGGAGAGTAAGTAGTGGCCACTTTTTAGCCGCTGTTTAGTCTAGTGTATGCATGTTTACATCTCCTCTCTGGATTTATAGGCAGCTCAGGCAAAATAAAGATTATACTCACTTGATTGAGGAGTCTTTAACCCAGAGCACCTGGCAGCAGAGAGGATTTCTTTCTGTAACCTCTAATTTTTGTGTGTGCATGTGTGATCAGTATTAATGCCATATATGTGATGAAAAATTCAAGGCGTTTCAAGGCTTGTCTTCTGTGTTTTAGAACTAGGATGTTTCAAGTCTTATAAAATTACAATTTTACAAAGTAACCTAACCTAACATAATTGGCTTTTATTATTTTTTTCTGCTTGTAATTATGCTTGCTTATTGTAAACAAAGACAAACTTTGCAGCACTGCATAACACAGAAAATAAAAATCACCAGCCAGAGGTAACAACTGGGTCTGTTTTTGCCGAGCTTTCTTTTCCTTTCTTTTTTAATAGTTGCTTTTTAAAAGAAATAGACCATAACAGTCCAAAGAGGGAAAGAAAAAGAAGATGGTTATGCACCCTACCCGCCCCCCCCCCACCCCCACTTCTATTTTAAGAACCAGAGCACATTATCAGTGTTCTGGAAGCCTTCTGTGCCTTTGCTCAACTGCATCCTCTCCAGAGGTAACTACTTGCCTAAATTTGGTATTTATTCTCCCTTTGCTTTTCTTTACGTTTGTGTGGTTTTAAACTTTATGTAGATGGACTCATTGCCTTTGAATCATTCTCTTGTCTGCCTTGTATGACTCAAAATTGGTTTTAAGATTTAGCTATGTTGAGGCAAGTAGCTATAGTTCATTTTTATTGCTTTATAAAACAAACAGATGAACATAGCACATTTTACCCAGTCCTTTTTCAATGGCTTTTTCCTTTAACTTAGAACAAGACAACACTGAAAAGTTTTGAATTTGTCCGAGTTTCTCTAGTATTTATATCAAAAAGTAGAGTTTCTGGTAATAAGGGTCGCTGCTTTCTAACACTTTGCTAAATAGGGCAAAATTACTTTCCCAAGTGCTTGTATGACTCTTGAGTTCCCAAGAGTGGTGTGTAACTGTTATTCTTCATATGATGTCCAACACTTGGCTATTATCACATGTGTTAATTTTTTCCAGTTTGGTGGGTTTGAAATAGTGTCACTTTGTGGCTTCGGTTTTCCTATCCCTGATGACTTACTTGGAGCAGCTTTTCTTTTGCATATCAACCACTTGTCTTTCTTCACTAAGCAATGCCTGTTAATGCCCTTTGCTCAATAGAAGTCAACAGGTAATCCAGATTTTAGAGTCACCAGATGCCAAGTTTGAAATAACTGCTATTACTGTGTTCTAGAACAAAGGTGATATGATGGGGAAATGGAATAAAGAATTAGAATATTTTGAATAATGTAGAAATTGTGGAACTGAGAAATATTTTAAGTGATATGTAAGAATGTAAAAGATGAGTTAACAGCAGATTGGATGCAGCAGAACCAAGGATGTGTGAAGTCAGGTCAGTAAAAAGCATCTAAGCTGAAACAGAGGGGGAAAAAGGATGGAAAAAATAGCAAACAACATGAGTGACCCCTGAGATAGAGGATATGAGATTGACCACCATTTGTAACTACAGACCCTGTCTTCGTCTCTTTGGGCTCCCATAACAAAATATCACAGAAATTGGTTTCTCACACTTCTGGAGGCTGGAAGGCCAAGATCAGGGTCTAGGCACAGTCACCAGTTCATAAAAGGCCACCTTTTTGTCAAGTCCTCGTGGAAGAGGAGTCAGGGAGCTCTGCTGGGCCTCTTTTACAGGGGCAGCAGTCCCATTTAGGAGGGCTTACCTTCATGACCTAATCACCTCCCAAAGGCCCCATCCCCTAACAGTTCAAAATGGGGATTAGGTTTCATAACACACATTTCCCTAGCTATCTAAAAGTAGAGCGTTCCTGTGAAACCTCTCTTAAGCAGAAATGATGCAAAGTAAAGAGCATCCCCAGCTTACCCACAGTTGGCCTTAGACCACTTTGCTCTTACAGAAGACCTACATTTGCATGGTAATGGTTTTCAGAATAGCCAAAATCCTCTTTGGATTTATTTAGCAAAAATCGATACTAATGTAGCTTTTTCTAACTGTCAAACGGCTTACTTCCAACTTTCAGAAAACAGGGAAACCTATATGTATTGGGGGAGACAAACATGAAGCCTCTAGCAACCCCTCAGAAAAAGAATGGGAGAGAAAGCAGGATTTGAAGAGATACTACATGAGAATCTCTAAAAGTGAAAAAGATAGCAATTCATAGATTCAAGAGTGTTTATGAACTCTAGGAATAAATACCAAGTAAACCATACCTAGGTTCATGGTAGCGGAGTTGCCAAAAAGCAAAGAAACCCTTAGGAAGATGGGGCTAGAGGGAGACATAGCTTTCATAGGAGCAGCAATAAGACTGACAGATGACTTTCCAGCCGCAGGATAACATCCTTAAAGTATTGCAAGAACAGAACTGCCAACTTAAGGTTCTCTTCCCAATGAAAATGTTCTTCATAAATGACAGTGACAGAAGGAAGACTTTTCAGAGTGACAAAAACTAGGAGACTTTGTCATGGCAAACCTAAAGTAAGAGAAAATAATTTAAGGTGTTCTTCAGAAGGAAAATGATCCCAAATGAAAACAGGAGAATAAACAGCAATGGAAATAAATGTCTGACTAAAATATAAATACGGATTGTAGAAAGCAACACTCAAAATATTTGTTGGTTTTAAAATATAGATAGAATTAAATTTCTTGACAAAAACAGAAGAACAAGAGTAGAAGAGACGGATAGAGTTAAAATGCTTAAAATATGTTCCATTATTTGAAGTTGTCAAAGGACTGATTTGTGTTATTATTTGTAAATGAAGAGTAAAAATGAATGAGAAGCTGATAGAGCAGGGGAAATGGAATGACAAAGGATTAGACTAACCTAAAAAAAAAAAAAAAAAAAAGAATAACCCCAAAGAGATAGAACAAGTACAAAATACCAACATGTAAAGATTGCAATCCAATATATCACCAATGACTTGAAATATAAATGGACTAAATACTGTCATTAGAGACCAGTATTGCATGAAAAACTAAACAACAGTACACCACTCATAAGGGATATAGCTTAAATGTAAGGATATACAATGGATAAATTTAAAAGAGGGAGAAGTATGTATTATGTTAAGACTCATCACAGGAAAGCCTATCTAGCAAGACTTCTATCAGGCAAAGCAGATTTGGGGGCAAGAGCCATTACCGTAGATAGAATGCTCATGATCGTAAAAGGGTCAGTTCACCTGGAAGATGACAGCAATTCCACACGTGTGTGCACCTGACAACAGCCACAAATTTAGGTAAAGCAAAAATCTATAGAACTAAATGAAAAATAGAAAAATGCATAATAATGGTAGATTTTTACCACAACTCTCCTGGGAACTGATAGAGCAAACAAGAGAATTGGTAAATATTTAGAACGTTTAGACAACACAACCCTTGGTATACAGAATATTTTAGCAGAAAAGTCCAAAATATGCGTTTTCTAGTATACATGGAATATTTAGCCAAATTGCTCATGTGCTAGGTCAAACCATTCTCAATTTCAGAAGATTGTAATTTAGAATATGTTCTGTCCAGAGTGAGATTAAGCTAGAAATTAATGAAAAGATAATGAATATCCTCAAATGATTGAAAATTAAGTAGTATGCTTCTAATTACCCATAGCTAAACTGGAGACAAGTGAATTTAGAAAATATTTTGAACCAAAAAATAATGAAAATATAGCTTATCAAGACATGAGATACTTTTTTTTTTCTTTGAGAGAGAGCACACAAGAGCAGGGGAGAGGGGCAGAGGGAGAGGGAGAGGGAGAGAGAGAGAGAGAGAGAGATGGAATCCTAACCATTGTCCCTGCTCAGCATGGAGCCTGACGCAGGGCTCTGTCCCATGACCTTGGGATCATGACCTGAGCTGAAATCAAGAGTCAGATGCTCAGAGAGGGGTCAAGATAGTGAAAGAGCATGGAGGTTTTTTTGTGTCTCCCATCCCTGAAATGCAGCCAGATCTGCACTAAACCATCTTGCACATCGAGAAAACTGATTTGAGAATTAACACAACAATCTGCACAACCTGAACCACAGAATGCACCAGGTACACGGCACAGAGAAGTGAACTGGGGGAGAGAGAAGCTGTGGAAGGCAGGGAGCTGTTTTTGCTTGTGGAGAGAGGACAGAGGCAGGGGGAGAATATGGGAAAGAACCCCCCCTCCCTCCAGAAAGCAGCTGAAAAGAAGGTAGAAGAGGAAGACAGGAAATAATAAAGATTAGAGAGGAAATCAGTGCTCTCGTAACCAAAAAAAAAGAAGAGAAACAAAACAAAACAAATCAGTAGAACAGATCAATGAAACCAGGAGCTGGTTCTTTGGAAAAATTAAGAAAACTGATAAACCAAAGCCAGTTTGATCAAAAAGAAAAAGGAAAGGGCCCAAATAAATAAAATCAAGAAAAAAAGAGGAGAGGTCATAACCAACACAGCAGAAACACAAACAATAATAAGAGAATATTATGAGCAATTATATGCCAATAAAATGGGCAATCTGGAAGTAATGGACAAATTCCTAGAAACAGATAAACTACCAAAACTGAAACAGGAAGAAATAGAAAATTTGAACAGACCCATAACCGGTAAAGAAATCGAATTAGTAATCAAAAATCTCCCAAAAAACAAGAATTCAGGGCCAAATAGCTTTCCAGGGGAATTCTACCAAACATTTAAGGAAGAGTTAACACCTACCCATTCTCTTGAAGCTGTTCCAAAAAACAGAATTGGAAGGAAAACTTCTAGACTCATTCTACGAAGCCAGCATTACCTTGGTTCCAAAACCAAAGACTCCACTAAAAAGGAGAACTACAATTCTGATGAACGTGGATGCAAAAATCCTCAACAAGATACTAGCCAACTAGATCCAACAATAAATTTTAAAAAATTATCCACCATGACCAAGTGGGATTTATACCTGGGATGTAGGGTTGGTTCGAAATCTGCAAAGCAATCAATGTGATGCATCAATAAAAGAAAGGACAGGAACCACATGATCCTCTCAACGGATGCAGAGAAAGCACTTGACAAAATACAACATAATAAAAAACTCTTGGTAAAAACCCTCAAGAAAGTAGGGATAGAAGGGTCATATCTCAAGATTATAAAAGCCATATATGAAAGGCCATTAATACCATCCTCAATGGGGATAAACAGAGTCTTCCCCCTCAAGTTAGACCTAACCTAGGAAGAGGAATGTCCACTTTTACCACTGTTATTCAACATAGTATTGGAAGTCTTAGCCTCAACAATCAGCACAAAGGAATAAGAGGCATCCAAATCAGCCAGGAGGACGTCAAACTTTCACTTGTCGCAGATGACATATTACTCTAAATGGAAAACCCAAAAGATTCTACCAAAAACTAGTAGAACTGATCCATGAATTCAGCAAAGTCGCAGGATATCAAATCAGTGCCCAGAAATCGACTACATTCCTATACACCAACGATGAAGCAGCAAAAAGAAAAATTAAGGAATCAATCCCATTTACAATTGCACCAAAAACCATAAAATACCTAGGAATAAATCTAACCAAAGAGGTGAAACATCTATACACTGAAAACTGTAGAAAGCTTATGAAAGAAATTGAAGATGACACACACAAAAAGGAAAAATACTCCATGCTTCTGCATAGGAAAAACAAACATTGTTAAAATGTTGATACTCCCCAATCCACATATTCAATGCAATTCCTATCAAAATAACACCGGCATTCTTCACAGAGCTAGAACAATCCTAAAATTTGTATAGAACCAGAAAAGATTCTGAGCAGTCAAAGCAATCTTGAAAAAGAAAACCAAAACCGGAGGCAATCTCAATCCCGGACTTCAAGCTGTATTACAAAGCTGTAATTGTTAAGACAGTATGGTACTGGCACAAAAACCAGACACTAGGATAAATGGAACAGAATAGAGAACCCAGAAATGGACCCACAAAAGTATGGCAAACTAATCTGTGACAAAACCGTAAAGAATATCCAATAGAATAAAGACAGTCTCTTTCTTACACCACACACAAAAATAAACTCAAAATGGATGAAAGACCTAAATGTAAGACAGGAAGCCATCAAAATCATAGAGGAGAAAGCAGGCAAAAACCTCTTTGACCTCAGCCTGGGCCACAGCATAGTCTTACTCAACATGTCTTTGGAGGCAAGGGAAACAAAAGCAAAAATGAACTATTGGGACTTCATCAAAATTAAAGGCTTTCTGCACAGCAAAGGAAACAATCAGCAAACTGAAAGCCAACTGACAGAATGGGAGAAGATACTTGCAAACGACCTGCCTGATAAAGGGTTAATATCCAAGACCTATAAAGAACACATCAAACTCAACACCCAAAAAAGCAATCCAGTGAAGAAATGGGCAAAAGACATGAATAGACACTTCTCCAAAGAAGACATCCAGATGGTTAGCAGACATATGAAAAAACGCTCAACATCACTCATCATCAGGAAAATACAAATCCAAACCACAATGAGATACCACCTTACACCTGTCAAAATGGCTAACATTGACAACTCAGGCAACAACAGATGTTGGCGAGGATGCAGAGAAAGAGGATCTGTTTTGCACTGTTGGTGGGAATGCAAACTGGTGCAGCCACTCTGGAAAACAGTATGGAGGTTCCTCAAAAAATTAAAAATAGAACTACCCTACAACCCAGCAATTGCACTACTAGGTATTTATCCAAGGGATACAGGTATGCTGTTTTGAAGGGAAACAAGCACCCCAATGTTTATTGCAACACTATCAACAATAGCCAAAGTATGGAAAGAGCCCAAATGTCCATCGATGGATGAATGGATAAAGAAGATGTGGTATATACACATACAATGGAGTATTACTCGGCAATCAAAAAGAATGAAATCTTGCCATTTGCAATTACGTGGATGGAACTGAGGGTATTATGCTAAGTGAAATTAGAGAAAGACAAATATCATATGAATTCACTCATATTACTTTAAGACAAAGAACAGATGAACATAAAGGAAGGGAAGCAAAAATAATATAAAAACAGGAAGGGGGACAAAACATAAACTCTTAAATATGGAGAACAAAATAGAGGGTTGCTAGAGGGGTTGGGGGATGGGCTAAATGGGTAAGGGGCATTAAGGAATCTACTCCGGAAATCATCGTTGCACTATATGCTAACTACCTTAGATGTAAATTAAAAAATTAATTAATTAAAGAAAAGAGTCAGATGCTCAGCCAGTTGAGCCATCTAGGTGCCCCCTCAAGACATGAGATTTAATTCAAGCTGTGCTTAGTGGAAAATTTCATAACCTTGAGTGCACTTAAAAAATAAGCAAAAAAAATATTTTTTTTTTCAAAACATCCCTTTCAAATAGTAAAAGAACAAGAAATTAAGGCAATTAGAAGGAAGGGATAAGTAAAAATTAATGAAATAGGGAGGAAATGTGCATATAACACAGTCAACAAAGCAAAAAGTTCTTTGAAAAGACCTCCTCCATGGAGTGTTCAAGGACAAAAAGAGAATATCAAGAAAAAAAAAAGGGGGACACAGGAATTCTGATCCCACAGTCATTTAAAAAGAGGAGAATGGTATTAAAATTTTTTTGTGAACTTTAGATACAGAACTTACAAAACTGACACAAGAAGAAACAAAATATTCATTGGATAGCTGTTAGGGAAATTGAGTCTGTAATGAAAAACTTTCACACAAACGCTCTAGACCCAGATGGCTTCACATGTGAATTTCAGTAAAAGTTTTAGAACTAATGCTAAACTTAAACTGTTTCAGAAAGAAGGAAGACAGAACATTTTTTAAAAACGAGACTAGTATAATCTGGATCTCCAAACCTGACAAAGATATTATAAGAACAAAATCAATTGGACATCCAGTCTCAGGAACATTGATTAACAGTGTATAAGCATCTGAACTGAGTTTATTTATTAAATAAAGGTAAAGTTGGTTGGTTAACACCTTCAGAAAATAAACGAGTAAAACATTAAAAGGGTGTATCAGTTGGAAAGGAGAAGATAAAACTATTATTTGTAGATGATACTATTATATTTAGAAAACCAAAAAGTATCTACAGGTGACAGACTAGAGCTAATAAGTGAGTTTAGCAAGTTTGCTGAAATGAACTCAGTACATAATTACCAATTTTAATTACACTAGGGCCAATTAGAAAATGAGAATTTAAAAACTGCCATTTACTATAACATCTAAAATCAAGAAATACCTACAAGCATATTCTAAGACTGTTCTTACCCTTCATCTGTAGAGAAGTAGAAAATATTAAATGAAATTAAGACCTAAATAATTGGAGAGGTAAACTGTTCACTGATTGAAGAATCAGTATTGTAAACATAATGCTTTTGGCCAAAGTGATGTGTACATTAAGCACACTCGTAAGCAGATCCCAGGAGACTTTCTTTATTCCAGCTTTAGCAACAGAGATTTATATAAAAATGTCAGAGTCCCGAATAGCTAAGAGAATTCTGAAGGACAGCCAGAGGTGGAAGACTTAATACTATCACTTATCAAGAGTTATTATTTTCAAAGTTACAGCATCAAAGCAATATAACTGAATGCAAAGGCAGAGAAATAGATCAGGTGAGAGATTCCATAAACAAACCCATACATATATTACATACATGGACAGAGGTGGTATATCAGTGTTGTTACTGCCAAACCATGGGAGATGGAACTTTTTTTTAGTAAATGTTGCCACATCAGTTGAAGTTCTATATGGGGGTGGGGGTGGGGGGAGAAAATAAACTTGATCTCACACATCCTCAAAACCAGTACATGAATTACATATACATGTACATGAATTAGTGATCTGAATGAACCTTCAGGATGGTATAAGAGAGCATCTTCATAAAGAGTCTCTTCAAGATTGAGGCAGGCAAAAATTTACTTAAGTTGGACAAAGAAGGCACCAGCCAAAAAAGATGAGACCAGATGTGGACTCTGTCAAAATTAAGTCAAAAACACCACTAAAAGGAATGAAAAGGCAAGAAAAAATAAAACTAGTGGAAAATATTTGCAATATTTAAATAATTGACAGAAGACTTACTCAGTATATATAAGGAACTATGAATATATCAATAAGGGAAAATGCATAGCCAAGTAGAGCAATGTGCCAAATGGCTGAACAGGAAATTCACAAAAAGAAAGAACGCCGTTACAAATATTATACCATGTTCAACCTCATTAGTCTTTGAAAAAAAATGCAAAATGAAATCACAGTGAGATACCACCATGTAACCTATCAGAATGATTTAAATAAAAAAAGAAATTACCAAGTGCCAATAAGAATATGGAGCCCTGGAAAACTCACAGGCAAGTACAAATTAGTTCCAACTACTTTGAAAGCTATTTGACACAATACTTAGTAATACTGAAATTTTCGTATCCTTCTGGTTGAATCCTATACCCAGTAGAAAGGCATACATAATGTTCACATCAGTTTTATAGAACGAAATTACAAAGCAACCCAAATGTCCCTTGACGGTGGAATGAATAGACTGTGTAATAGTATATAGGAATGGCAGACATCAGCTATACCAAATACAAATGAATCTGCAAACCATTTTAACTCAAGATAGCCAAACATAAATATATACAATTCCATGTACATGAAGTTCAAAGCAATCAAAAGTAATTTGTGGTGTTAGAAGTTAGGGTAGTAATTACCTTGAGGAAAGGATGAGTGGTTAATGGCTGGGCAGAAGCCACAGAGGCATTTCTGGGGTTCTCTTAAATTTCTGTTTCTCAATCTGCACGGAGGAGTTTGCTTTGCAAAATTTTACCACAATGTCCACTCGTCATTTGGCAGTTTATTGTTATTCAGAAAAAGTTTATGTTAAAAAAAGACATACCTGTTGATACAGTTCTCCCCTTTGGTGGTTCTGACCCCAAAGAAAAGGACCTGTCCCTCAAAACATATGTAGAAAGGACCATGAACCATCTCTGTTAGATGATAGGGTGTTTTACTGAAGCAGTGCTTATGATATCAGAAGTGCCTGTTCCTGAGAGAGTGGTTAAGTAAACCATGGGATATCCATTCTGTGGAAGGTTAGACATTCATTCTAAAGAAATTTTATATCCTAGCTGCAGAGATTTTTGTGTGATCTTGGAGAAGAGTAGAAAGGCATATTATTTATTACCTGAGCTTGAAGGAGAATTAGTGACCAGTGCAGAGACACTTAGTTCAATTTTTCAGGGTACATCTTTGTATAATTAAACTATTTCTTAGATGCTTTTACCACTGCTCCCTGGGGCACGTCATTATGTTGACAGCAGACTCTTTCTTTCCTTCATCTTCTGTTATCTTATGGTGGTTATCTAACCTCAATTCACTGATTGGGCCATGAATGATTATGGCTTATAACAAGAAGACGAGTGAGAGCTTTCAAGAGAGCCTGGGCCTTCCCAGATAGTAGGTGACTCATACAGTTGGAGAGCATGGCTATATCATGGGTATCATCTAACAGGATTATGAACACAAGTCACAGTCCTATGAGATACATTTATTCCTAACATAAGAGCATTGGCTTGTTTTTTTCTTTCGAGCGGGAACAAGAAAGTCAAATGGCTCGTCTTAAAAAACAGCAAGAAGAATTGGAACAGATGAGACTACGTTACCTGGCTGCTGAGGAAAAAGATACAGTCAAGACGGAGAGACAAGAATTGTTGGATATAAGGAATGAATTAAACAGGTATAATAACCAAAAAATTCCCTTTTTTTCCAGACACCAATGCAAGTTCCAGTAGGAGAACCTTTAATTGGCTATTGGTCCAAGGAAAGTACAATGTCAGAGCTTTAAGAAAAATGTAGTGGACTAGCAAAATAGAAAATCTACACTAAGGACCATTATGCTATTTTTTGCCATAAATGTAGGTGTATGTAGCTTTTTTGTTCCTATTCATAGCGTTAATCCTTTAAATTTTATTTTTGTATGACTGCTGTAGGATTCTCGCTGCTATTTCAAGGTAATTGATTACACTGAATTTTTAATAACATAAAAGTAAGACACTTCAAATCTAGTTGTATTATTAATATAAATAATAAAATTGCCCTTACTTATTGAGCCCTTACTATAGGCCAGGAGCTTTTATAAATGCTTTCTTGGCTAATTTTTTTTTTTTTTTTTAATCTTGAAAGCAGCTTTGTGAGGAAGATATCATCCCCATTTACAGACGAGGAACCTGCTGATTAGAGATTTAAGTACCCTTTCCAAGGTCACATAGCTAGTAAATCATGGAGCCAGGAGGGTTCACATGTGATTCTGTGGCTGTGTTTTTAATTACTGTTCACCACTGGACTTCTCTGGAATGTCCTGTTCATCTGAGTTACGATTTCAGCAGTATTGCATGTCAGAAAAGCCATCATTAGAAAGCATCATAAGAACAAATTACGGACTTTGGGGGAAGACTTTTTAAGTTAGTTGATCAAGATACTAGTATTTTCATTTCAGCACAGCAAACCGTCTTAGCTTGGGCTGCTATCTGTACACTGGGTGGCTTCAACAACAGAAATTTCTTTCTCACAGTGCTAGAGGCTCAAAGTTCCAGATCAGGGGACGAGCATGTTGAGTTTGTGGTGAGGACTCTCTGGCTTGTACATAGCTGCTTCACACTGTGTCCTCCCACTGTCTCTAGCGTCTTTTCTCCTATGAGCAGGAATCCCAGCATGAGATCCCCACCCTTATGCTCTCATCTAAACCTACTCACCTCCCGAAGACCCTTTCTCCAGATACCATCACATTAAGGATGAGAGCTTCAGCATATTAACTTTGAGGGACACAAAATTCGGTCCACAGCACATACATTTGACAGATGCAGTCACTCTATTAGGTGGGTTCAGAGCTGAATTAAACAACTACACTTAGAATATTTATACATAAATATCAGTTGGAAAAGGTTAAGGTCTGTAGTGCCATGCTGCAGGCTCCATTTTCAGATTTTCGTTTTTAATCACATATTTGGTGGCCACTGTATTGTAAACGTGGAAGATGTTACAAATTAGTGAGTAACATGATCCTTGCCTTCCAGCAATTTGCTGCCATACGCATCTAGTGCATGTTTTGGTTCTAGGCCACTCTATATTAAGCCTCGGCTACTTACTAAGCACGATTCTGTTGGCTGAAGATAGCCATTTGGTATCAAATTTGTAGGTCATGCAAAATTAAATCTTATTAATAAGATATTAAGATTATTAATCTCAAGAAATTAGGATTTAGATAGAACTTAAACCAATAAGTAGATTAGAAACAAAAGCAGAGTCCTTATAAGAAAAACCTCTTAAGTGATGGGCAGGACATAATAAAATGGTTGATGTGAGGAAGCCGGGGAGGATTTGAGTGGCCACTAGTAACTGTGTGACTTGGCTGTCAAAGTGCCACTGCAGTTAGGGACATGGATAGATGTGTTCAGTTACTCAGCACTGGTAAAACCACACCTGGGGTGTTCTTACCCACGTGCAACACGTTTTCAAGTCAGTCACCTACCTTGAGGGCTTCCGATGGAATGTGACCAAAAAGGTGGTTAGGAGAGTGAGGGATATTGAACTTGAGAACTCTAGGGCAGAGTATTAGACAGCTGTCTTCAAGTAGCTGGAGGGCTACTGAGCTAAAGAGAAGTCGGTGCCCTTCCTGAGCAGAATCATAGCCAGCTGTTGGAAAGGAGAAGCCTGGACACTAAGTTCTTTGTAAGAAAGAACTCTAACAGAGCAGTTGTACAAAGCAGTAGGTTCCTAGTGATAGAAACATGCAGGTGGAGGCCAGACACGTGTTTGTCAGGGATGTAGAGTGTCCTTTGACAACTTTATGGACTTTTTCAGCTATAAGGTTCTAAAGATCTACTGTGAGCCTGATGGGTGATTTGCGTTTTAGTCAAGATGCAGTAGGGATAATCTATCACTTGTATAAAAATTCCATTTATCTTTCATGCATAAACAGATGAACATGAAAATGGTTGGAGTTTCTAATACATAGTTTGATGTCATATGTCATTAGTTTGCACAGAGGACCCCTTTCTCCAAGAGAACTACAAAAATCACAACAGGGGCGGCATCCATACGAATTGCTCTAATTTGTACCATTTTTCCATTAACCATTTGATTTCCACCCCTGTCCCAAACCACAGTGCTTTCACTACTTAGGCTTCTTCTCTCACAACAGATGGAGATGTTTGGTATCCTTCTGGGACTGTAGACTTCAGTTTCCTGTTCGTTTGTGGGGAATCTTGTTCATACACTTGGAACACACCAAAGTGTATGCTGTCAAGAGTCCTGCACCCTTTCTCGGGGCTCAGTCCTCCTTGTCTGTGAGACCAGGACTCTCCTCACTGCATCTCCCCAACTCTGTGTCAATTCACAAGTGGATTTGGTTCTCATTGGCATGGTTACTCTAAAGACCATGCAGAAGCCGGGGCTCAGACTTAACTGCTTCATCCTTCTTATTTATAACAACAAAATTTAGGAGTAGTTGCAAATGAAAACATTTTTATAGCTACTTGCTAGAGGAATATGAGGTTCTCTCTTAATGGTATATTCTCAGTTAAAACAAAACCTATGCCTTGTCCAAACTTGGTATCACTATCATGTAGTAAGTATACTAAGTATATGACATTTACAAGGCAGTGTGGTTAACAGTATTCCATCGGAAGTACCCAGATTCCAGTCTGATACCTGCTCCATTCTCTGTCTCCTGGATGAGGCATCACAAACATAATGTGAAGACTTGGCAAACAGAGTCTTCAAATGTACATGCCCTCTGAACCAGGCATTCACATCCATACAGTTTCACTTTCTACAAAAATGCTCAGTGACCTCAGCTCCATAATGGAAAGTTTTCTTCACGATTCACTGTAGTATCCCCAAAGCCTAGTACTGTTTGGTACATTTGTGGAATGAATGGAGAAGGAAATTCTGTTCAAAACAACAGAGGTTTAACCACAACCTAAATATCAGCAATAAAGGATGATTAAGTAACGGTACATGCAAATGATGGAGTGTTGGGGAAGCCCTGTAGAAGCACCCTTAGAGATGTAAGAAAACTTTTGTTATATTAGGAAGTGAAAAAAAATCATAGACAGCCTTGCCTGTATACTATCGTCAATGTTTTAGAAAAATATTTAAAATACACGTGACTTTTTCATAGAAAATTATTACTTGGATGGGTTATCTAAAGGAAGATCATAATGATTTCATTTTCTTTTTTTGCACATTTCCAGAACATCTACAGTTCTTATGTATTTCATTATTAGAAAAACAAGTATTGTTTTCAAAACTGTCTTTGAAGAGTATGCTTACTCTGGCTAGCCAAGTCGAATGCTGGTTTTTGTCGTCTTCCTGAAAATCCTACTACAGACATAATTTACCATTAAGTCATTTTTTAAAACAGGGTTGTTAACAAAAAAATCAGAACCCAACATGGTATTTGCTGCCTGCTAGAGTGGTATTGGTTCTTGACTTCTCAGGTTAAGGCAACAAGAACAAAAACAGTACCAGGATTCCAGAGAGATTGCAAGTGGAAAAATGGACAGCCCACGTGGCAACCCATTGGAAGAAGGTTTGGATGATTATTTGACTCGACTCATAGAAGAAAGGGATACTTTGATGCGGACGGGTGTGTATAATCACGAGGATCGAATAATAAGCGAACTAGACCGACAGATCAGAGAGGTTTTGGCAAAACACAATGCCAGTAATTAATAACATTTGGAAAATCTTTACAGAGACTCCAGGCTTAAATTTTAATTTCATTGTCAAACTCTTAAGAGAAAATGGATGTTTTAAAAACCTATTTTCAATTTTTTACAAGGAGAATTTTGTATGTTATTGTACAGTATTTATTTGATTTTATTTTCCTTATGCTACCTCTCCCACCCTGGTTTTATTTGTCATTGCATTTTATACACTCACTTTAAATGACTTTTCATTATTTCCCATAATTTATGATTTCATGGCTAACTTTCAGAACAGCTTTTCGTGAGATTTGTTCTTAGAGAAACGACTACGGTAGTTTCCAGTTACCTAATTTTTCATGTCGAGCCAAAAGAGTCTATGTTGCACTTTAAAAAAGCCGTGTCCTGTTCATTTGAATATAGAGATCTCTCCAATTTTATTTAACTCATGTTAGATGGCCTGTGTTTTTAACTTGTAACTATTTGCCAAGGACAGGTTTGAAAACAGAAAACAGGATCGATGCAGAGAAGCCATAACACACACTGAATGACAAAAACAGTCATTTGTGTAAATAAAGTTCATACAGAGCAAACTTGTTTCAGCAAGTATTGAATTTCCAAATTTTCCGTGTGCTATTATCTTGCAGGAAGATGACAGTACTAGCTTTAAAAGGTCTTCTCTGCCCATCTCCTGCTCAAGATTGTGTTGTTTTCTTTTCTTGAAAAGAGGGATTTTTTTATCTTCCAGTAACACTGATGCTCATTGTTAACCCAAACCCTCTAATGTAACAGACAAACAGACACAAAGGCCCGTGCTGAGAAAGGAGGAGTGAAAAACGGCTATTTTTTACTCCCCCTAATCTTAATCAGTCTTTTTAAAGTACACGAGATGAAATCATTGGATTTATGTAGTGCCCTGTCTATAGAAGCTTCTGAGAATTCCTATACAACGTCTTCTTCATGGCCAACATCTGTCCTCAGAGCAACACTTTCTACCTCCTTTTACAGGGTGCCCAAAAGGCTGGTTAGCAGATTCACAGATTATGTGAGTCTTAAAATACATGCTGTTTAAAATTTCCTGATTCCCAAATACAATAAATTTAAGTGTACTTCAGGAAATAGGTAACATTTACCGAGAACTTCCATAAAAGCAGAACAGGCTGTTGGGAAACATGAAAATAATTTTCCCTTGTTTTCAGGGAGGTGTATTTTTTGGAAAAGCAAAGCCCCAACACACATTATAGGTTTCATTTTGTTTCCTTAATAACAAAGTATTCATCTTCTAAAAACAACCCAGCAGTAAAAAACAGAGAAAGAAATTTCTGAATGAGAGAATATGGACTAGGTGAATCACAGCAGGAATCGGAAATATTAATTATGGTTAAACCTTTCTCTCTTTAACTCATGTCCACGAACGGAACAGGAGTGTTGTTATTTCGGAAGGTCTCTGGTAAAATATTGTGACTGTGCCTTCACCTGCTTTGTGTGCTGTGTGTGACTGTTTTCAGACACTAGAGGGGGCCTCAGATTTAAAGAAACAAAAGGACTTTTCTCATCTGGTGTGTGGTTCACTTCGCCTTCTGTAAAGCCATCCTCTGGCTCTGTCACTTAACAAATAAAAGTCATAATCCGATGTCTCTTGGAGATCCCGAGCAGTCTGTTACTGTTGTTCCGCCACAGGGTCGGCAAGCACTCGGTACTCCCCGTTGAGTCACTTTGTGTTTTTGGTTTTTAAATGCTTACATCGCGGATGCTTTTCTGTCTCTTAAAATTGGGAACATCTGAAACTGTAAAACCTTTTCTGGAGTCCTTGAGCGACAGCCATTTCATATGTAAGTGTCCGTGAATGTGTTAACACCGGTCGCCTTACTGAGTTAGCATCAGTGTCGGGACTGGGAGTGTAACCACAGTAGATAAATATGTGGGGATTGGCGAACACGTTTCTCATTACTGCGCCCAGTGGCAGCCCTTCCATCCAATATTTTAGGGTGAAATAAAATTGACCTTTAGGTGTCCGTGGTCCCTCTACATGGAGAGAGTCTAGTTTCCCCGTCTGAGGCCGGCCTATCATGCACGGGAAGGGTGGGTCACATCTCCCAGGTCCATGCGGTGCCCCATCCGTGTAAGCGTGTAGAATTCCCTTCCCAGTGTAGCCCAGTCATTTCTGTGTAGACCTCAGTTCCTGATGTGCCGGCAGATGTGGAAGTCTGAGTAGGATCGAAGGATGTATCAAGGCACTGCACAGACAGCTTGAGAAGACAACAGTCTCCTGTGACCACATGACTTTTCTGGCCCACTTACTACTGTGTCCAGCAACTGCCCGGCCTGAATCTCATCTCTCAGTTTCCACAACACATTGCCTGTTCTGGTCTGAAAAGGGGTCCGCTGGTAGCTCTGTGTGGAATTTTAAAATTTGGCCTCTTGCTATCACTTTGTCCAGCTTGACTGAATAGCTAACTTGATTGTTTTTTTTTTTTTTTTTTTTGCTGGTATAATTCACAACCATAAAATCACTGTGGTTTTTATTTTAGAGAGTGCACATGAGCAGGGGAGAGGGCGAGAGAGAGAGAGAGAGGGCGAGAGAGAGAGAGAGGGCGAGAGAGAGAGAGAGAGAGAGAGAGAGAGAGAATGAATCTCAAACAGGCTCCACATTCCGCCCAGAGCCGGATGTAGGGCTCAGTCCCTGACCCTGGGATCATGCCTTGAGCCGAAATCAAGAGGCCATCCCTCAACCGACTGAGCCAGCCAGGCACCCCTGAAATTCACCAGTGTATAAAGTATACAATTCGGTGATTATTATATTCACACAGTTGTGCAACGATCACTAATTCTAAAACATTTCATTATCCTCACAAGAAACCCCATATGCATGAGCAAGTTCTTTGCCATTCTCCCCTCTGCCCAGTTCCTGGCAGCCGCTACTGTACCTTCTGTCACTGTGGAGTTGACTCTTGGGGACATTTCATATATCAAGTCCCAAAGTTGGTATTTAAAAAAAAAAATTTTTTTTTTAATGTTTGTTTATTTTCGAGAGAGACACAGAGTGTGAGTGGAGGAGGGGCAGAGAGAATCTGAAGCGGGTTCCAGGCTCTGAGCTGTCAGCACAGAGCCCGAGGTAGAGCCCTAACTCATGAACCACGAGATGGTGACCTGAGCCGAAGTTGGACGCTTAACTGACTGAGCCACCCAGGTGCCCCCCCAAAGTTGGTATTTAAAACTGGATATACTGGAAAACCCGAGGAATTTTTTATAGTCAGCTCCTATGGTATACAACATTTTATCAGATGTTGTATTAAATAATAGGCAGAAGGCCAAAATAAGGGTGTAACATTTGTCAGTCAATGAAGACAGCTCAACTCTTACTATCAGTCACCTACCAAAGCAGTCATGAGTAATAATAGTGAAAGGTGAGGGGCTCCTGGGTGGCTCAGTCGGTTACGCATCTGACTCCTGATTTCGGTTCAGATCAGGTTCTCAGTTCCTGAGATGGAGCCCCATGTCAGGCTCTGTGCTGACACTGCAGAGCCTGCTTGGGATTCTCTCTGCCCGTTTCCCACTCGCATGCATGTGCTGTCTCTCGCTCCCAAAATAAATAAACTTAAAAACATCTTTATAAAAAATGTTTAAAAACCGTAAAGTTTGCCTCCGATCTGTCTACCCAGTGTTGTTATGCTGAACGTTTTCTACACCTGAGTTGCCCATCAAGCCATCCTTGAAGATCCCATCTTCTCATTCTCTGATCACGTGCACTGTTAGATGTCTGTTGCACCTTTCTTAACAAAATCCGGAGTGAAAATTAATGAAATTAATGACTGTGTTTCCATTTTGCCTTCCAAAGGTAAACTGGAGGATCCTTGAAACTTGTATTACGTTCAGGTTTTATAAAATTAATGTCTTGTCTTAAAACAACAACAACAACAGAAAACCAGACAAAACAACACTGGCGTCTCATTTTGCAGATAGCCCAGACCACGGACGTAACAAATTGGAGAGAGAACTTTTCACAGCGGATTTCTAGCTGCCTAAATTAGGCTTAGTAGTCTTATTACTGGTTGGGCTTACCAACTGATGAAGTAATTTGTGTGAGAGTGCTGAATAAAGTCTGGTTGAATAATTTTTCTTATGGCAGAATGTACAAATTGAAGTCCATCTTTGATACTTGTGTTTTGGCAACTGTACCATTGGCATTGGAGCCCAGACTTTCCAGCCTTCCCTTTACTGCTCCCTGCTCTAGAGCAGTCCTTCTGCTTCCTCCTCTCTGCTTCCCTCGGCTTCCGTGATTCGGGAAACCAAGCCGTAACTCCTCTATCTTGGTGTAAATGGCACAGTCAGACAGGGTGGTGTGAGCACTTAAATTTCTCACTGAAACCAAAAGAATATAATACTGATCGTATTATATAGCCTCTATCTGGCATCAAGTTCGAATCCACTGTTGTTAGGAATGTAACTGTAAGAAGGCTGCTATATACTTAAATCTCACTTTATTTGCTTCTCTGGGGTTGTCCTCGTGTTTTCATTAGAAATGTTTTTACAGATGTAGGCTCTTCAGATATGAAGTTGCTCAAGTGGAGACGCACAAGTTTAGCTTTCAAATTAAAGGGGGGTAGAAATCTGCTTAGAAAGATTAATTTATAGATAATAATTTACTGACTGATACGTTAATGCACAGGGATCCCTAGGGGCTTTTAAAGATGTAGTCATTATATTCTTAAGGTTTCTAGGAATGTTAAACCTGTCATTCATAATAGGAGAGAACTAAAAAGAGGCCCATTTATAATTTCTTTTTGGAAACATTTCATCCACAAATTCATAGACAAATATTTTTTCTTTTCCAAGTAAACTAATAGTTGGACAGCACAATCCTTTTCTTAACATGTTAACTAGTCGAAAGCATGCAGACACAGTGGATGAATGCTGAGTTTTCCTCAACATTTTATATTAAAACTTGGCCAGAGAAAAAGAAATATTGCTGCAAAATCTTAACTTTGGCATTACTATAAATTTCTGTGAATGCCAACCCCATACTGAGGAGTCTGAGCCTGGTAGGTTTGCAGTATTTTAAGCTCTTCTTCAGCAAATTCTTCTATTAGTGAGTAGACTGAATAGGATTCAGAGCTTTAAAGAACGAGTAGTTCCAGCTGTAGGACTTCTTTCCGTCATGTGAAAAATCAACACGTGGCCACTACCATTTCCATCTGTTTTCTTGAGAGAACTTTGGGATTTCGGACAAGACCGTTATTCTATTACCTGAGTTCAGTTCAGATTCGGTGCAAAATGAGATGCCCTGAAGAAGACAGACTGTCAAATCAAGAATGTGAGGCATGAATATTGAGTAGCTATCTTCAGTCATGCTGTTTAGATTGGATGAGATAGGGTTGCAGACTGGTATCTTCACCTGACTGTTGCCCTGAGGAAGGAAATTTCAGTTCCTGGCTTAGCTTCATTGTTGGCAGATGAGATTAATGGTCTTCTCTTGGTCTCTGACACAAGTTTATTTAGGTAACTAACTGAAATTTGTAAAATGTCCCCAAAGAAAATAAAGGTACCGAATGGGTGGGGCTCCTGGGTGGCTCAGTCGGTTAAGTGTCCAACTTTGGCTCAGGTCATGATCTCACAGTCCGTGGGTTTCAGCCCTGCATTCGGCACTGTGCTGACAGCTCAGAGCCTAGAGTTTGCTTCAGGTTCTGTATCTCTCTCTCTCTCTCTGCCCCCACTCTCAAAAATGAATAAACATTTTTAAAAAAATGTTTTTAAAGGTACCAAATGGGAAATCTTTTTATAAATAGTCTTCAGAAGTGCTTTAGACCACAGACTTTTTTTGCCAATAAAAATTATATTTGCCAGCCCAGTTTCGGCCTTCCGTCAGTCCATCGTCAACCCACACTCCTCTCCATTATCTCTCTGCATGTGCGTGTTTACCAGGAACAAAGGACACCCAAAATGTGTCTTTAAAAGGTTCTTTTAAAAATCCACAAAAAGGAAAAGAGAGGAGAAGGAGAAAGAGCAGCAAGAAGTTCATGCCCCAATTTTGTCCTTGGGTCGACCTTTGTTCGTTCTCAGGTCTACAAGGTGGCCAGTGGTTCTGCTGGCTCTTTTATTCATTTGAACCTCAGTGTCCTTGTCCAGATCTACAGGGAGATGTCTGGAATCCAACACACAGACGCAGACGCACAGACGCAGGAGGAGCAAATGGCAGCCTAGTTTGTTGTTGCCTGAAGCCCCACGTGAAATTTGCCGTGTCCGTGCCACTGCCTTCAGGGTGCGTATGAGCTGAGCAAGTCCCGGTGGCGTGTCCTTCTACCAAAGAGAATAATCTGCCCCTTCTACTGAGTTCAGATGAACTGAGGTAGTCATCGTGATTATGTATATTTATATTTTCTTATATTTGTGTATCTGTACATTATTACGTTTACATAGACGTTTGTAAACTGGGAATCCTTCGTTTAGTGTAATACTCTATTCAGTTACATATAAATTCGTAACTATTCTATCTCAGAGATTAGACCTTTCATGGGTATTCGTGAACCGTGGAGGGGACAGTGGGCCTCTATTCCCTTTACCAATCAACAGCCAAGAACGGACAGAAGACCAGTTCTGCATTATGTTCTTGAGCCTTGTCTGCACTCACTATTCTACCTTTCCTATGATGACTCTGCATCCTGGCTAGTGAAGTTAACCAAAACTTCCAATCACAGGATTCTTAACAAAAGCTCTACTAATGCTTATTGATTTTATGGCAAAAAGGACTTTTCTCAGATTAAGAGTATTTGGATACCAAGGGTAATATCAGAGCTGTTTGAAATACATGCTCAGTTTAGTCAAACTACATCAGCTTAGCTGCTAGTCACATTGAAACTTCAGAGGGAACTATGTGAAAAAAACAGATAGTTAATACTCTACTGTATACTTGAAATTTGCTCAAATAGCAGATCTTCAACGTTCTTACCACACACACACACTCACGTACACATGATAACTATGTGAGGCGATGGATTGATTATGGTAATCACTTCACAGTGTATGTACCTATCAAATCATTACACTGTATACCTTGTATATGATTTTGTCGATTATAACTCAAACTGGGAAGAAAAAGAAAGGCATCCAAATTATAAAGGTATGAGTATCTGTTTACAGATGATGTAACTGATTACCTTAAAAAAAATCCAAAGGAATCTACAAAACTACCACCAGGACTACTAAGTCGGTTTTGCAAGGTTGGAAAATCCAAGATCAACATGTAAAAATCTACAAACATCAGTTGTATCTGTATATACTACCAGCAAACAATCCCCACAGCATAAAAATATGCAACACTTAGGTATAAATGGGACACACATTTGAAAGACCTACATAGATACAACTAAAACACCACTGAGACAACCTAAGTAAGTAAAGAAACATGACGTCCACTTAGGTCAGAAGAGTCTGTACTGCTAAGGCGTCACTCTCCCCCAGTTGATCTACACATTTAGCATAATTCCTATAAAAATCCCATCATGGTTCTTTTGTTATTGTTGAAATTGAGACAGTGAATCTAAAATTTACATTGAAATCAGAGAAGACCCTGAACTCACCTCCTCCACCAAGGCACCAAACGTACACATATTTATTGTAGAGGAATTCCTCCTGAAGAAGAACTGACTGAACAGCTTCCAAACGACAAAAGACAGACCCCGCAGAGAACTGCAGGAGAGCTGGAGACACAGTTGCGAGAACACCCACCCTGATGCTGCAAAGCGCAGTAAGGAGGGATGGTACTTTGAGACACGGAGCAGAACTGTTTGCCCTGGGGCACAGGAGAAAGAGCCCTGGTTTCACAGGATAACTGGAATATAAAAGAACCAGCCCTGAGGAGCTGTTGGAACTCTCTGGATCAGAGGGGCTTCCTTTCCCTCTCCACCTTGAGAGTGTGGAGGAGAGTGGGGTCTGCGAGCCCGGGCTGGCCTGCCACCTCGGTAAATCCCAAGCCCTCAGCCTGCCCCAACCCGAGCCATCCCACCAAGGTGACCTCAGCATGGTGAACACTTCAGCACCTCTGGTCAGTGCTCATTACAGTGCTCACCTTGACTCCAGTCCCCGTGCCGGGGTACCCCCCGAACTGAGCACCCCAGGACACCACAGCCTGCACTCCAGCTTCAGCTGTCCTGCCAGAGTGTCTTTTGTGCAGACAGCCCCAGGAAGGCCCTGGCCCATGCCCCCCACATCTCCAGTCATCCCACCAGAACAGCCCCAGCATGGAGTGCCCCAGGACTCCCAGCCCACAGCAGCCACAGCTCCAACTGGCCAGCTACAGTCACGAGGCACACAATCTACACAGGGGACCATCATACACAGGCATTCCTCTAAGTTTAGGACAGTAGCTGTTCTTCCTAATTCATAGAAATACACACAGGAAGTCAAGCAAAATGAGGACACAACAGAATGTGTGCCAAACAAACGGGACAAAACCTCAGAAAAACAACTAAAAAGAACAGAGGCAAACAATCTACCTAATAAATAGTCCAAAGTAATGGTCATGAAGATGCTCACCAGGCTGGAGAGAAGAGGGGATGAACTACAGAGAACAACTAGATGAAGTAAGAACTTCAACAAAGAGATTAAAAAATATATTGGGGTGCCTGGGTGGCTCTGTCGGTTGGGCGTCAGACTTCAGCTCAGGTCATGATCTCACAGTCTGTGAGTTCAAGCCCTGTGTCAGGCTCTGTGCTGACAGCTCAGAGCCTTGAGCCTGCTTCGGATTCTGTTTCTCCCTCTCTCTCTGCCCCTCCCCTGCTCATGCTCTCTCTCTGTCTCAAAAATAAATAAAAACATTTTTAAAAAATTAAAAAAAATATGTTAAAAAGAACCAAAGTTGAAGAATATAATAACTAAAATGAAAAATACAGCAGAGGGAATCAATAGAGTAGAGGATGCACAAGAATGGATCTGCAATCTGGAAGATAGGCTTATGGAAAGCACCCAAGCTTACAGCAAAGAGGGGAAAAAAAAATAACTAGGATGGGTTAAGAATCTCTTGGACAACATCAACTGAATAAACATTGACACTACAGGAATTCCAGAAGGAGAAGAGACAGAGAAAGGGGCATGAAACTGATTTTAAGAAACAACAGCTAAAAACTTACTGAACCTGGGAAAGGAAACAGACATCCATGTTCAGGAAGCATGAGGGTACGAAACAAGGAACCCAAGAAGGTCCACACGATGACTCAGATTTGAAATGCCAAAGATTAACGATAAACAGAATTTGAAAAGCAACAAAGAAAGAAGCTCTTGGTGAAGGGCTAGGGAAACCCTATAAGACTATCAGCTGATTTCTCAGCAGCAACTCTGCAGGCCTCAATGGAGTGACGCAAGATACTCAAAGTGCTGAAAGGGAAAAACCAACAACCAAGAATACTGTACTCAACAAGGTTATCATTCAGAATTGAAGGAGAGAAAGGGTTTCCTTAGACCATGAAAAGTTAAAGAAGATGTTCACCATTCAACTGGTCTTACAAGAATTGTTAAAGGGATTTCTTTAATGGGAAAAGAAAAGGCCATAATTACCAGAAAATTATACAACTAAAAATTTTTTTCAGTAAAAGCAAATATACAATAAAAGTAGTAAAGCAATCACTTAGAAAACAAGTATAAACGTTAAAAGACAAGAGTAGTAAAATCATTTATACCTAAAAAATTAGTTAAGGGACTCACAAAATACAAAGATGTAGGAAAAAAGAAAATCTATACATAAAACGTGGAGGAGTAAAAATGAAATTCTCTTAGAACATGTTCAAACCTAAGTGACCGTCAACTTAATATAAGCTGCTATATACTTAGAATGTTATTTATGAACTTTGTGGTAACCATAAGTCAGAAACCTGTAATCAATACACAAACTCAGAAAGTCAAGTGGAACCCTAAAGATAGTCATTCATCACAAAGCTAGAGCAAGAAAATGAACAGAGAAGAATTACAAAAACAATCAGAAAACAATTAGCAAAATGGCAAATGCTCTAAATGTAAATGGTCTAAATGCTCCAATGAAAAAACATATGGGGTAACTAAATGGATTTAAAAATCAAGACTCTTTGTTACCTACCAGACTCACTTCAGACCTCAGGACACATATACACTGAAAATAAAGGGATGGAAAAAGATATTCCATGCAAATGGAAGCAAAAAAAAAAAAAAAAAAAAAAAGCCATGGTAATAATACTTATTTTACACAAAATGGACTTTAAAACAAAGACATGCATTATATAATGATAAGGGGTCAATTAAACCAAAGGGTGTAATAATTGTAATTATCTATGGACCCAACAACGAAGCACCCAAAACATAAAGCAAATATTAACAGACATGAAGGGAAAAACTGACAGTAATATACTCACAGTTAGAAGACTTGAACACCCCACTTACATCGAAGGATAGGACCTGCAGGCAGAAAATTGAACAGTATCCTTGAACATCATATTATACCAGCTGCATTTAACAGATGTACATAAAACATTCCATCTAAAAACAATAGAATACATGTTCTTTTCAAGTACACAAAGAACATTCTCCAGGGTAGATCACATGTGAGACCACAGAGTCTTCATATATTTAAGAAGACTGAAATTGTATCATGTGTCTTTTCCAACTACAGCACTATAAAATTAGAAATGAATTACAAGGAAAAACAAAACTTGAAGAACTACAAACACATGGAAGCTAAACAACATGCTCCTAAAGACCCAATGGACCAACAAAAAAGCAAAGAGGAAATTAAAAAAACAACAAAGATGGGGTGCCTGGGTGAATCAGTTGGGTGAGTATCAGATTCTTGATTTTGGCTTGGCTCATGATCCCAGGGTTGTGGGATCGAGCCCTGCAAAGGGCTCTGCACTGAGTGTGGAGCCTGCTTAAGATTCTCTCTCCCTCTGCCCCTCTCCCCTGCTCATCCACTTGTTCTCTAAATATAAAGAATAAAACATCCTTAATACATATATACATACATATATGAAGATAAATGAAAATGGAAACACAAGGGCCCAAAATCTTTTGGATCCAGCAAAACCTGTGCTAAGTGGGAAATTTATAGTGATACAAGAAACAATAAAAATCACAAGTACACAATCTAACTGTACACCTAAAGGAGCTAGAAAAGAACAAATAAAATCCAAAGTTACTAGAAAGAAGGAAATAATAAAGATCAGAGCACAAATAAATTAGAAACTTAAAAAACAGTAGAAAAGATCAGTGAAGCCAAGAACTGGTTCTTTCAAAAGATAAACATAACTGATAAACCTTTGGCCAGATGCAGCAAGAAAAAATGAGAGAGGACCCAAATAATAAAATCAGCGATGAAAGAAGAAAAGTAATAACCAACACCACACACACACACACACACACACACACACACACACAAACGAAGGATTATCAGTACTACAGAAAATCATATACAAGCAAATTGGACAGCCTAGAAAAAGTGGATAAATTCCTGGAAACACACAATCTTCCAAAACTGAATCAGGAACAAACAGTAATTATGAAAGGTGCAAAAACTAATAAGAAACTGAATCAGTAACCAAAAATTCCCAAAGAACAAAAGTCCAGAACCAGATAGATTCATAGGAGAGTTCTACCAAACATTTAAAGAAAAGTGAATAATCATTCTACTCAAACTATTCCAAAAAATAGAAAAGGAAGAAAAGTTTCTAAATACATTCTATAAGGCCAGCATTACCATTATACTAAAACCAGACAAAGATGCACACATGAAGGAAGGAAGGAAGAAAGGAAGGAAGGAAGGAAGGAAGGAAGGAAGGAAGGAAGGAATGGGAGGGGAGGGAAGGGGAGGGGAGGGAAGGGGAGGGAAGGAGGAAGGGAGGGAGGAAGGAAGGAAGTTAGAAAAATTACAGGTCAATATCCCTGATAAATATGGATGCAAAAATCCTCAACAAAATATTAGCAATCGACATTCAAAAATACATTAAAGGGATCATTCCCCACAATCAAGTGAGATTTATTTCTGGGATGCAATATTCACAAGTCAATCAATGTTATACGTGACATTAACAAAATGAAGCACAAAAATCATATGATCATGACAAATAATATAGAAAATTCATTGAACTAAATTCAACATCTTTTCAGAATAAAAACTCTCAACTAAGTGAGCTTACAGGGAACATATGTCAACATAATTAAGGTCATATATGAAAACCCAAAGCTAACGTCACACTCAGTGATGAAAAACAGAGAGCTTTTCCTCTAAGGTGAGGAATTAAGGCACTTGCCACTTGTACTCAACATAGTACTGGAAGCCGTAGCCATAGCCATCAAACAAGCAACAAAAGGCACCCAAATGGGTAAGGAAGAAGTAAAACTCAGTATTTGTGGATGACATGATACAATACATACAAAACCCTAAAGATGCCACCAGAAAACTATTAAAATAAATTCAGTATAGTTTCAGGGTACAAAATTAACATACAGAAATAATCTGTTCTGAATCTATACCCTAATGACAAAGTGGCAGAAAGAGACACTAAGAAAACCATCTCATTTATAATTGCACCAAAAATAATATAATACCTAGGAATAAACTTAACCATGGAGGTGCAAGACCTGTACTCTGAACATGATAAAACCCTGATGAAAGCAATTGAACATGACTCAAATGCAAAGACATACTATGCTCACGGACTGGAAAAGTTTATATTATTAAAATATCCATACCACCCAGATCAATTTACAGATTCAATGCAATCTTTACCAAAACACCAACACCATTTTTCACAGAACTAAAACAAGTAAAAGTAAAATATGCATGGAACCACATAAGACTCTTCAGAGCCAAGCCGAATTTGAGGAAAAAAGAATGAAACTAGAGGTACCAAAATCCTGTATTTCAAGATGTACTACCAAGTTATAATAATTAAAACAGTATGGTACTGGCACCAAAATAGACACATAGATCAAAAGAACAAAATAGCCCACAAATAAACCAACAATTTTAGGTTCAATTAATCTTAAAAAAGGAGGCAAAAACAAGCAATGGGAAAAGATGTCTCCTCAACACATAATGCAAACAGTGGACAACTACATGCATAAGAATGAAACTGGACTACTTTCTCACACCATACATAAAAATAAATTCAAAATGGATTTAAAGACCTAAATGTGAGACCTGAAATATACAATTCCTAGGAAAAAACAACTCAGTAATCTGTGTGACAATGATCTTACCAACACTTTTCTAGTTTTTAAAGTTTATTATTTTGAGAGAGAGAGAGAGAGAGAGAAAGAGAGAACGTGAGTAGGGGAAGTGCAGAGGGACAGAGAGAATCCCAAATAGGGTCTGCACTGACAGTGAGGAGCTCGAACTCATGAACTGTGAGATCATGACCTGAGCCAAAATTGAGAGTTTGACACTTAACTGACTCAGCCACCAAGGTGCCCTGCAACATTTTTCTAGATCTGTCTTCTCCGGTAAGGGAAACAAAAGTAAAACTATTGGGACTGCATCAAAATAAAAAGCACCAGCACAGCAAAGGAAACCATCAACAAAATGAAATGGCAGCCTACTAAATGGGAGAAGATATTTCCAAGATAAAAGGATAACATCCAAAATATAAAAAAGAACTTATATAGCTCAACAGCAAACAATAAAAATAATCCAATTTTAAAATGAGTAGTGGACCTGAATAGACATTTTTCCAAAAAAGTCATACATGTGTCCAACAGATGAATGCAAAGATGCTTAATGTCTCTCATCGTTAGAGAAATGGAAATCAAAACCACAATGAGATACCACCGTACCCATGTGAGTATGGCTAGGATGAAAAAGACAAGACATAACAAGTGTTGGTGAGGATGAGGGCAAAAAGGAACCCTCATTCATGGAAAATGTATATCGTGAAGCCACTGTGGAAAAAACAAGATGGAGGTTTCTCAAAAACTAAAATCAGAAATACCATATGATCCAGTAATTCCACCAGTGTGTATTTAGCCAACAAAAACACTAATTTGAAAAGATTTATGTACTCTTACTTTTCTTGCAGCACTGTTACAAAAGTCGAGATAAGGGAGCAACCTAAGTGTCCATCCATAGGTGATGGGTAAAGATGTGTTGTATACATGCTCTCTGGAATATTACTCAGTCATCAAGAAGAATGAGATTTTGTCATTTGCAACAACGTGGATGGACCCAGTGGGTATCATGTTAAAGGAGCTAAGTCAGACAGACATAAACCATATCATTTTGCTTATTTGTCAAATCTAACAAACAAAGAAACAGAAACAGACCTACAAATACAGAGTAGAGAACAAACTGAAGGGTACCAGAGGAATGCGGACAGTGGGCAAAATGGGTGATGGGGAGTGGGAGGTACAGGCTTTCAGTTATGGAATGAATAAGTAGCAGGGAGGAAGGGAATAGCATAGGGAATACAGTAAAAGGTACTGCAATAGTGTTGTATCGCGAGAGATGGTACCTATACTTGTAGAAAGCAGAGAATAAGGTATAGACTTGTGGAATCAGTAGGTTGTACAACCGAAATGAAATACTGTGTGTCAACTATACTTTAATAAAAAATATATACCGAAAAAATATATAAGGAACATGACTCAATAGCAAAACCCCTGCAAGTAATCCAACTTAAAAACAAGAAAAGGACCTGAATAGACACTTTTCCAAAGAAGACCTATAAATGGCCAAGAGGTGCTCAACATCACTAATTAGTGAAATGTAAATCAATGATAGATAAACAATGATCTATCGTCTCACACGGGTCACAATGGCTGGTATCAAAAAGGAGAGGTACTTGTGATGCCTGGGCGCTGACAGCATGGAGCCTGCTTGGGATTCTCTCTCTCCCTCTCTCTCTCTGCCTCCGCCGCCCCCCCCCACTCTCTTTCTCTCAATATAAATAAATAAACTTAAAAAAAAAAAGATGAGATACCAGATGTTTGTGACAATGTGGAGAAAAGGGAACCCTCGTGCTCTGTGGTGGGAACATAAATCAGTGCAGCCACTATGGAAAACACTAAGGAGGTTCCTGAAAAAAATGAAAAACAGAACTACCATAGGAGCCAGCATTCCATTTCTGGGTACATACTTAACAAAAATGAAATCCCTATCTCGAAGAAAAAAAACCTGAATATTCATGGCAACATTACAATAGCTAATGCATGGAAGCAACCTAAGTGTCCATCAACAGATGAAGATTACTTAGCCATAAAAAGGAAGGAAATTCTGCCATTTGCAGCAACATGAATGAAACGTGAGGTTATTATGCCAAGTACCATAAGTCAGGCAGATAAAGACAAGTATTCTATCTGACTTATATGTGGAATCTAAGAAAATCGACGGCACAGAAACAGACTGCTGGTTGCCAGGGGTGGTAGAAATGGGGAAAGGTGGTCAAAGAGTACAAACATTCAGTTACAAGACAGGTAAGTCCTGGGGACGTAATGTACAGCATGGTGACCACAGTTAACGACAGTGCATTGTGTATTTGAAAGTTTCGAAGAGTAGATTTTAAAAGTTCTCACCACACGCAAAAAATCATTACGTGAAAGTGATGGATGTGTTCACTAATCCTCTTGTGGCAATCATTTTGCAATATATATATGTCTATCAAATCATTATGTTACCTTAAACTTACACAATAGGTTATATGTGAATTACATCTCGATGAAGTAGCAAAGTCCAAAAATTTAACTCAAAATGGTTTGTAGATCTAAATGTAAAATCTACGACTATAAAACTTCTCAAGGAAAACATGGGAGAATACTTTTGTCGTTTTCAGTTAGACAAAGATTTCTTACATATAACATCAAAAGCACAATCCATAAAAGAATAAATTGGTATTAGAACTCCATCAAAATTAATAACCCTGTTCTTCAAAAACACTGATTAGAGAGTGATAGGAAGAAAAAGCCACAACTTGGAGGAAAACACTTGCAAATCGTGTATCTGAATCAGAGTGTGTATTTAGAACATATAAACGGCTCTTACAAGTCAATAAGAAACTCAGTTTTTAGAAAGATAAGACATCTGAACAAATGCTCACTCAGAAAGATCTATGAATGTCCAATAAGTGAATACAAAGAGGTTCATTATTATTAAGTATGAAAATGGAAATTAAAACCATAGTGAGCTACTAGTACACAAAAATTAGAACGACTAAAATTCAACGGACTCCATAGACTGCCCATTCTTCTCCTAGGTGAAATAAAACATATGCCCCACAAAGACTTGTATATGAATGTTCATAGGACCGTTATTTGTAGCCAGATGGGAAGCAGATTGAATGTTCATCAACAGAACGAGCAAACGGGCATAGCTATCCAATGGAACACTACTCCACAATAATCAGTTTCCTGATACAAGGAACAAGGATGAATCTCGAAATAATTATCAAAAGTATATTCAGAGACTACAAGAAATGCAACCAAAAAGGAGCCCACAGGTAATGTCTATATTTATAGAGAGTTCTGGAAAGCAAAGATTCATCTACAGTCACAGAAAGCAGATCCATTAGTATTGGGGTGCAAGGGACGGGAAGGGGCAGCACAGAGGAATTACAAAGTAGTACAAGAAGGAGCCTCTGGCTGGCTCAGTCAGTAGAGCATGTGACTCCTGATCTCAGGGCTGTAAATTCCAGTTTGGGGGCGGAGATTACTTAACAACAAACAAAACAAAGGGCTACAAGGAAACTTTTTGTAGCATTGGATACAATCATTATTTTGAGGTGATGGTGTCACAGATTTATACATATCAAAACTTTTCTGATTGTATGCTTTAAGTACACAATTTTATATCAATGTCTTTTTTTTAAGTTTATTTTATTTTTATCTTTTTTTGTTTATTTATTTTGATAGAGATAAAGACAGAGCAAGTGGGTGAGGGGCAGAGAGAGAGGGGGATAGAGAATCCCAAACAGGTTCTGTGCACAGCCAGCACAGAGCCCAATGTGGGGCTCAAACTCACAAAACTGTGAGATCATGACCTGAGCTGAAATCAAGAGTCAGATGCTCAAATGACTGAGCCACCCAGGGGTCCCTCAACATGTCTTGATAAAGTTGTTAAACTTAAAAACAAAAATTTTTATATTAACATAATAGCTGCAGGGGTGCCTGGGTGGCTCAGGTGGTTAAGTGTCTGACTTCTGCTCAGCTAATGATCTCGTGGTTCATGAGTTTGAGCCCCGCATCGGGCTCTGGGCTGAGAGCTCAGAGCCTGGAGCCTGCTTCGGATGTTGTGTCTCCCTCTCTCTCTGCCCCTGCCCTGCTCATGCTCTGTCTCTGTCTCTCAAAAACAAACATTTAAAATATAATAGCTACCATGGTATTCTTGGTTGTCTGTTCAACTGTATTTAGTTCTTATTATTTAATGCAGTGGTAACACATTTGTTCAGCCCTATTAGGGCATGTACTTTTCCATCTACATGGATGTTCCACGTAACTGAGGTTTGAGTGGTTACCGTATTGGAGAATGCTTATTTGAACCGTTTTTTTTTAATTTTTTTAAAATTTTTTTTAACGTTTATTTATTTTTGACACAGAGAGAGACAGAGCATGAATGGGGGAGGGTCAGAGAGAGGGAAGCACAGAATCTGAAACAGGTTTCAGGCTCTGAGCTGTCAGCACAGAGCCCGATGCGGGGCTCGAACTCATGGACCACGAGATCACGACCTGAGCTGAAGTCGGACACCCAACCAACTGAGCCACCCAGGCGGCCCTGAACCATTTTAAAGATAAATCTTTGTTTAATGTATCACAGCCTCCTTTGCTTTTTGAAACACAAAATACGGAAACCAAGAAATCTTTTCTGTATGTCACAGACTGCCATGGCCACAGCTGCAGCACAAACGGAAAGTACTGTGCGTGAAGTTAGCTGATACTATGTACAGGTTTACATTTGCTTTTCTTCACAAGGAAGTTCAGACTGTTTGCAAAATTGTATTGAATTCAAAAAGGAAATACAGAATTGAAGGAATCAAAAGGGGGAAAAAAAAGAACACAGACTGGCAAACACTCATCCCAGAGAAACTATTAGTGAGTAAGGACATTATTGTCATCAGGGGTCTTCTGGGAAAGGGACAGAAATTCCAGCGGGTTAGCTGTTAACTACTGTGGGATTCCTTTTACAATATATGTAAATCAAACCATCAAGCTGTGTGACTTAAACTGACATAGTGATGGAGGTCATCTACTTCTCAATAAAACTGGGGGAAAAATCTAGTGCAGTGGCAACAGAACACATATACACTAATATTCAGTAACTTTACATTTAAGGGGTAGTACAGGTATAATGCTGACTAAAGGAACAGGATAATATTTATGCTTTCCCCCCTAATTTTAATACAGTACTACTACTCAAAATATGTGCCATGTCAAAACTATGTCTTCAGATCTGACAATAAAGTCCCTTCCAGAAAACTGTATCATTATAACATTTTAGAACCTACAAATACCTAAAAGGTCAAATAATTTAAACCACTTACTGAATTACATTATTAATAAGTAACACTGAAAAGAAATATTCAATTACTACTAGAGATTATATAGTGGATTTAAGATTCTTTCCTAACCCAGGGGTGATGACTAATAATTACTTGGATATTCTTCATGAAGTTTAATACACAAGCACACACTTTACCTGTTTAGCACCATTACAAGGAGGCTAAAAGTTGTGATGGCTTGCAGTAAATCTCAGATAATTCTCTATTAATAAATAAAAACCATTTTTTAATAGGAGATATTTGAAATAATGGGTACAGATACAAATGTAATAAACACTCTTAAAGACACGCCCTAAATATAAAATATTAACATTTTATTAGTTTTTCATCTTTTCCCTTTAAGAAAAAAAATCAGATTGAATTTGGGGTCAATTCGGGATCCCTTTTCTGAATCCAGTGACTCCTTTCTTTCCCCACTGACTGTTCTCCTGAATGTTTATTTGCTGTTCATATTCCTTTTTAAACAACTCATTACTATGTGTTGCATAAAGAACCTACAGCATCATTTTATGTGTAACAGAATGTTCCATAATGAAATTATAAGTGATTCATCGAGCAGAATTTACTCAATAAAACAGAAGAATGAATCCACTTCATTTCTATGCACTCACTTCTTCTACTCTGTTGAATATCTCCTATACTTACCTACATCATGGACAGATGTCAGAACTTTCTAGTCATTTTGAGCTGTCAAAGCTCTGTTGAAAATTCAAATTTCAGGCCAACATGGTGGAGAATAAGGGGGATCCATACTGCCCACGTCTCTCAAACAAAGAAGTGCTAAAGCCAAAGGACTTTGAACCTTAAGAGTCTGGTAGTAAAAGAGATTGAATCTAACAGGAAGAAAATGGGACAACTTGAGAAATGATAGGAACTCCAAGGAACAAATCAAAGCACATCTGGTGGAGGGTCCAAAACATCACTACGAGTAGGAAAGTCACAACAACAGAGAACAAGTAATAACACGCTCCAGAAAACACCACCTGAATGGCCAGGCCCTGGACAGTGTATGACCCTCCTTTAAGATAGCAGTGCTCACAGTTGCAGAGCACACAACAAACTTTTAAAACTCATATGGGACAGAAAACTAGCCAAAATGATGAAATAGAAGAATTCTCCTCAAAAAGAATTCCAGGAAGAAGTGACAGCTAACAAACTGATCAAAACCAATTTAAGCAATATAACTGAACAAGAATTTAGAATAATAGTCATAAAATTAATCACTGGGCTTGAAAAAAGCATAGAGGACAGCGGAGAATCTATTGCTACGGAGATCAAGGGACTAAAAAATAGTATGATGAATTAAAAAATGCTATAAGTGAGGTGCAAAATAAAATGGAGGTGGCCACAGCATGGATTGAAGAAGCAGAGGGGAGAATAGGTGAATTGGAAGATAAAATTATGGAAAAAGAGGAACCTGAGAAAAAGACTTAAAAAAATCCAGGATTACAAGGGGAGAATTAGAAAATGAAGTGATTCAATCAAATGGAACAATATCCGTATCACAGGAATTCCAGAAGAAGAAGAGACAGAAGGGCCAAAGGTGTACTTGAACAAATCATAGCTGAGAACTTCCCTGATCTTGGGAAGGAAAAAGGCACTGAAATCCAAGAGGCACAGAGAACTCCCTTCAGACGTAACTTGAATCAATCTTCTGCATGACATATCATAGTGAAACTGGCAAAATACAAGGATAAAGAGAGAATTCTGAAAGCAGCTAGGGATAAACATGCTCTAACATGTAAAGGGAGACCAATAAGACTAGTGATGGATCTGTCTACTGAAACCTGGCAGGCCAGAAAGGAATGGCAGGAAATCTTCAATGTGATGAACAGGGAAAATATGCAGCCAAGAATCCTTTATCCAGCAAGTCTGTCATTCAGAATAGAAGGAGAGATAAAGGTCTTCCCAAACAAACAAAAACTGAAGGAATTCATCACCATTGAACCAGCCCTACAAGAAATCCTAAGGGAGTCTCTGTGAGTGAAATGTTGCAAGGACCACAAAGTACCAGAGACATCACAACAAGCATGAAACTTACAAACATCACAATAACTCTAAACCCGTATCTTTCAATAATAACACTGAATGTAAATGGACTAAATGCTCCAACCAAAAGACACAGGGTATCAGGATGAATAAAAAAACAAGACCCATCTATTTGCTGTCTACAAGAGACTCATTTTAGACCCGAGGACACCTTCAGATTGAAAGTGAGGGAATGGACAACTATCTATCTTGCTACTGGAAGTCAAAAGAAAGCTGGAGTGGCCATACTTAGACAAACTAGACTTTAAATTAAAGGCTGTAACAAGAGATGAAGAAGGGCATTATATAATAATTACAGGGTCTATCAATCGGGAAGAGCTAACAATTATAAATGTCTATGCACCAAATTTAGACACCCCCAAATGTATAAAACAATCACAAACATAAGTAACCTTATTGATAAGAATGTGGTAATTGCAGGGGACTTTAATACTCCACTCACAACAATGGATCATCTAGACAGAGAATGAGTAAAGAAACAATGGCCCTGAATGATACATTGGACCAGATGGACTTGACAGATATATTTAGAACTCTGCATCCCAAAGCAACTCTGCATCCCAAAGCAACAGAATATACTTTCTTCTCGAGTGCACATGGAACATTCTCCAAGATAGATCACATACTGGGTCACAAAACAGCCCTTAATAAGTATAAAAGAATTGAGATCATACCATGCACACTTTCAGTGCTATGAAACTTGAAATCAACCACAGGATAAAGTCTGGAAAACCTCCAAAAGCAAGGAGGTTAAAGAACATCCTACTAAAGAATGAATGGGTCAACCAGGCAATTAGAGAAGAAATTTAAAAATATACAGAAACAAATGAAAGTGAAAATACAACAATCCAAACCCTTTGGGATGCAGCAAAGGCAATCCTAAGAGGAAAATACAATGCAATCCAGGCCTATCTCCAGAAACAAGAAAAATCCCAAATACAAAATTTAATAGCACACCTAAAGGAAATAGAAGCAGAACAGCAAAGACACCCCAAACCCAGCAGAAGAGGAGAAATAATAAAGATCAGAGCAGAAATAAACATATAGAATGCAAACAAACAAACAAACAAACAAACAAACAAACATTAGAGCAGATCAATGAAACCAAGAGCTGGTTTTTTGAAAAAATAAACAAAATTGATAAACCTCTAGCCAGGCTTCTCAAAAAGAAAAGGGAGAGGACCCAAAGAGATAAAATCATGAATGAAAATGGAATTATTACAACCAATCCCTCAGAAATGCAAGCAATCATCAGGGAATACTATGAAAAATTATATGCCAACAAAATGGACAACATGGAAGAAATGGACAAATTTCTAAACACACACACACACACTACCAAAACTCAAACGGGAAGAAATAGAAAATTTGAACAGACCCATAACTAGTGAAGAAATTGAATCAGTTATCAAAAATCTCCCAACAAATAAGATTCCTGGACCAGATGGCTTCCCTGGGGAATTCTACCAGACATTTAAAGCAGATACAGTATCTATCCATCTCAAGCTGCTCCAAAAAATAGAAAGGGATGGAAAACTTCCAGACTCATTCTATGAAGCCAGCATTACTTTGATTCCCAAACCATACAGAGACCCAACAAAAAAAGGGAACTACAAGCCAATATCCCTGATGAATATGGATGCAGAAATTCTCAACAAGATACTGGCACATCGAATTCAACAGCATATAAAAAGAATTATTCACCATTAGCAAGTGGGATTCATTCCTGGGATGCAGGGCTGGTTCAATATTCACAAATCAATCAATGTGATACATTACATTAATAAAAGAAAAGATAAGAACCATATGATCCTGTCAATTGATGCAGAAAAAGCATTTGACAAAATACAGCATCCTTTTTTAATAAAAACCCTTGAGAAAGTTGGGATAGAAGGAACATACTTAAACATCATAAAAGCCATTTTAAAAAGCCCACAGCTAATATCACCTCAATGGGGAAAAACTGAGAGCTTCCCCCTGATATCAGGAACACGACAGGGATGTCCACTCTCACCACTGTTATTTAACATAGTGTTAGAAGTCCCAGCATCAGCAATCAGACAACAAAATTCAATCAAAGGCATCAAAACTGGCTAAGATGAAGTCAAACTTTCACTTTTCGCAGACGACATGATACTCTACACGGAAAACCAGCAGATTCCACCAAAAGACTGCTAGAACTGATACATGAATTCAGCAAAGTCGCAGGGTACAAAATTAATGTACAGAAATCAGTTGCATTTTTATATACCAATAATGAAGCAACAGAAAGAGAAATAAATTGCACCAAGAATCATAAAATACCTAGGAATAAATCTAACCAAAGATGTAAAAGATCTGTATGCTGAAAACTATAGAAAGCTGATGAAGGAAATTGAAGAAGATACAAAGTAATGGAAAAACATTCTGTGCTCATGGATTGGAAGAATAAATAGTGTTAACATGTCAATACTACCTAAAGCAATGTACACATTCAATGCAATCCCAATCAGAATGGCACCAGCATTCTTCTCAAAGCTAGAACAAGCAATCCTAAAATTTGTATGGAACCACAAAAGACCCCAAATAGCCAAACTAATATTGAAGAAGAAGACCAAAGCGGGAGGCATCACAATCCCAGACTTCAGCCTAGACTTCAGATTATACAAAGCTATAATCATCAAAACAGCATGGTATTGGCACAAAAACTGACAAAGAGACCAATGGAATAGAAGAGAGACCCCAAAATTGGACCCACAAATGTATGACCAACTAATCTTTGACAAAGCAGGAAAGAGTATCCAATGGAAAAAGGACAATCTCTTTAACAAATGGTTCTGGGGGAACTGGACAGCAACATGCAGAAGAATGAAACTAGACCACTTTCACAAAAATAAACTCAAAATGGATGAAGGACCTGAATGTGAGACAGGAAACCATCAAAACCCTAGAGGAGAAAGCAGGAAAAGACCTCTGTGACCTCAGCCGCAGCAATTTCTTATTCGACACATCTCCAAAGGCAAAGGAATTAAAAGCAAAAATGAACTACTGGAACCTCATCAAGGTAAAAAGCTTCTTCAAGGCAAAGGATACAATCAACAAAACTATAAGGCAACCGATGGAATGGGAAGATATTTGCAAATGACATATCGGACAAAGGGCTAGTATCCAAAATCTATAAAGAGCTCACCAAACTCCACACCCAAAAAACAAATAATCCAGTGAAGAAATGGGCAGAAGACATGAATAGACACTTTTCCAAAGAAGATATCCAGATGGCCAACAGACACATGAAACGATGCTCAACATCACTCCTCATCAGGAAAATACAAACCAAAACCACACTGAGATATCACCTCACACCAGTCAGAGCTGCTAAAATGAAGAAATCAGGAGACTATAGATGCTGGAGAGAATGTGGAGAAACGGGAACCCTCTTGCACTGTTGGTGGGAATGCAGACTGGTGCAGCTGCTCTGCAAAACAGTGCGGAGGTTCCTCCAAAAATTGAAAATAGATCTACCCTATGACCCAGCAATAGCACTTCTAGGAATTTACCCAAGGAATACAGGAGTGCTGATGCATAGGGCCACGTGTACCCCAATGTTTATAGCAGCGCTTTCAACAATAGCCAAATTATGAAAAGAGCCTAAATGTCTATCAACTGACGAATGGATAAAGAAGATGTTGTTTATATATACACGGAATACTACTTGGCAATGAGAAAGAGTGAAATATGGCCATTTGCAGCAATGTGGATGGAACTGGAGAGTGTGATGCTAAGTGAAATAAGCCATACAGAGAAAGACAGATACCATATGTCTTCACTCATATGTGGATCCTGAGAAACTTAACAGAAGACCATGGGGGAGGGGGAAGGGGGAAAAAAGTTACAGAGAGGGAGGGTGGCAAACCATAAGAGACTCTTAGATACTGGGAACAAACTGAGGGTTGATGGGGGGGTGGGGGAGAGGGGAAAGTGGGTGATGGGCATTGAGGAGGGCACCTGCGTTGGGAGGAGCACTGGGTGTTGTATGGAAACAAATTTGACAATAAATTATATATATATATATATATATATATATATATATATATACATACATACACATATATATATGTATATATATATAATGTAAATTTCATTCTTTTTAAATATTAGCTCTCTTATTTTTATGATACTTCATTAAATTAAAAAAAAATTTTTTTTTGAGGAGACAGAGCATGAGTGGGGGAGGGGCAGAGAGAGAGGGAGACACAGAATCTGAAGTAGGCTCCAGGCTCTGAGCTGTCAGCACAGAGCCTGATATGGGGCTTGAACCCACCAACCATGAGATCATGAGATCACGACCTGAGCCAAAGTTAGGCACTTAACCGACTAATCCACCCAGGCGCCCCTCTGATACTTCATTAATACATAGCTTATATACAGTAAGATATATATACATGTACATATACATATACATACACACACACACACACACATACACATACACACACACAGATATATACATATATATCCACCCATGGGACCACCAATCAGATCAGGAGGTAAAATGTTTCCACCACTCCCAGAAAGTTCCCTTGTGTACCTTTGAAGGCAGTATCCGCTGCTCCTCTTGACTCCCATCCCAACAAAATGGAAATACTATTCTGACTTCTATCATCATAGCTTAGTTTTGCCTGTGCTGGTATTTCATGTAAATGGAATCCTACCATGTAATATCTGGCTTCTTTCACTCCCATGTTTTTAAAATTCATCCATGTTGTTACATATGTCAGCGGCTCACTCTTTTCCTTTTCAGCCTTGTTGAGTGGTATTTTGCTGTGTGAATATTCACAATTTGTCCATTCTGCCGTCGGTGGGTTTGTGTGATTTCTAATTTTTGGCTATGATGAATAAAGCTGACATGAAGAACGTGTACAAGTCTTTTTGGGGACATCTGCATTCAATTTTCTTGAGTGGATGCCAACAAGTAAAACTGCTGAGTCAGAGAACAGTGTATGTTTAACTTTGCTATAAACTGCCAAACACTTTGAAAGTAGTTGTCACGTTTTACACTCTCAACCAGTGATATACGAGGATTCTAGTTACCACATTTATGTCAACACGTGGTCGGGTCAATCTTTTTTGATCCATTCTGGTAGGTGGGTAAGAGGTATCTCATTGTAGTCATTTCCTGTACTTTTAACGGGAAAAACCAACACGGTGAACACTCATTGTTGGTTGTGCCCGCGCAGACTCTCTCCAGAAGGATCCCCAAGACTGAGCACGCTGGTTTTCCTTTAGTGAGCACTGATGAGCACCTATTTGGCTGGGGCACTGGTGTGGCAGGCAGACTTTTCACCCTGCAACCTTTAGTTACTTTGGAAAGTTGAACCGCAGAAATGTATTACCTAATGAAAAAAAAAAAATCTTTCAAATCACTCCATTACTCAGTCATGAACCTCCACCCCATTCTATCCAAGACCAAGCTTCGGAGTTGGGAGATTCTCAGCGCTGGGTCAGGTTAGTTTCTAGCAAACTCCACCTCCTTCCTCTTCCTGGCTGTACCTTTTTTCATAGGTTCAAGGATGTGAGAGAGGGAAGGAAAGAGACACACTCATCTGTCCCGCTGCGGTTCTATCTTCCTCTTTTGGGGCTGCGGCTGCTCTAACATGGCTGGTGTTTGACACACTCTTTGTGGCAGGTCCAAAGGTGGCGCTTTCCTGGGTCCCGTGTGTGAGGTTTCCTTATGGGAGGGAAAATGAGGAATTTGCAGACCCTCTGCTGTACTGTTCTCTGAGATGAAGCATCCAGCTCCATGCGACCTCTTTCAACCCTCCTCAACTCTGATCCCCGGGGTGTGGGTGGGGCTACAACCTGTAGCCTCTCATTCGTGGCTTTTCGGTGGGTTCCGGCAAGTGGTCTCAGTCCCAGCTCCCTTCTGCAGCATCCCCTGACCTATGGGATCCTCACACAGCTGGAAGCGACGCAGGCCACTGCTCTCTGTCCCCACCCTACTGTCCCTCACCTGGTCTGCCCCTCCCTGCTCAGCAGGTTATGAATGGTGAGTCTAAAGGTAATTTAGCATTCAACAGGGCAATGAGGTAACAGTCTGCTTCTGGCAGGCACTATCAAACTTTACAGTAAGTGTCCCAGAAACCTTCACACTCGATCCCCTGGTCAGACTGGGGAGGAATAAAGAGAGAAAAGAAAAGGACAGAGAAGCCCCAGTGCCCTCCTCTAGGTAGATGACTCAGAGTTCCAACAATTTCTTCCTCCCGTTATCTCCAGAGTTCTTACATAAAATGCCCGAGTTAGCTCTTACGTGGGTCAGTCCTGCTCATTCTTATTAACCCCTGCCTGTGGGGGTATCACCGGCACAGAGTGTGGCTGCGTGTGTGTTGGGGATGGGGTGGAGGTGAGCAACCCAGCGTGGGATGCCTTTCTAGGCAGATGCGTCTCAAATTTTAATATGCATACAAAACAAGGGGTGGTCTTGTTAAAATGCAAACTCAGATTCAGGAAGGGCAAGTGGGGTTTGAAATTCTGTGTTAAAATTATTTTTTTAATTACGTAGACCACGCAACATAAAATTTAACATCTTAACCATTTAAAAAAAATGTTATTGTAGAGATATAGAGAGGATACTCGTGCATAAGTGGAGGAGGGGCCGAGGGAGAGAGAGCATTTTAAGCAGGCTCCACACTTAGTGTGGAGCCCAACCTGGGACTCCAGGCCATGATCCTGGGATCATGACCTGAGCTGAAATCAAGTGTTGGACACTCAACCAACTGAGCCACCCAGGTGTCCCTTTCTAAATTTTTTCATTTTCATTTTTATTAGTATTTTTTATTTTAGCCACCGTAACCATTTTTTAAGTGTACATTTGGCACGAAATACGTGTCACTGCTCTGCAGCCATAATCACCATCCATCCATCTCCAGAACCCTCTTCATCCTGCAAAACTGAAACTCCACCCTCAATGAACAAGAACTCCCTGTTGCCCTGGCCCCTGGCAACCAGCTTTCTACTTTCCACCTCTTTGAACTGGAGAATCAGACTATACTAGCTACCTCATATAAGCGGAATTATACAATATGTGTCCTTTTCAGATGGGCAGATTTCACTTAGGACATTACCCTCACGGCTCATCCATGTTGTGACCTAGGTCAGAATTTTTTTCCACCTGAGATTAGTATTTGAATTTGCAGGTTCAGTAAACTGCCCTCCCTAAAGGGGGTGGGCATCATCCAATCCACTGAGACCCTGAATACAACAGAAGGCACAAGCGGGAGAGATTCATCCCTTTTTGTCCTGCCTCACTGTTTGCACTGGACAGGGCCTCGTATCTTCTACTTAGACTAGGATTTACATCACTGGCGGCCCTGGTGCTGAGAGCTTCAGACTCAGACTGAACCACGCCACAGGACTTTACGGGACGCTAGCCTGCAGACAGCAGATCGTGGGACTTGTCGGCCTCCATAATCTGAAATCAATTCTTCATAATAATTCTCCTTGTGTTCTGTTCTCTGCAAACCTCTACTGGTTCTTTCTCTGTGGAACCCTGACAAATACAGGGCAGTTGTCCCACTTTTCATTTTTTGAGAAAATGCCATACTGTTTGGCACAGTGGCTATACTATTTAATAATCAATCCCAAAAGAGCCCAAGTGTTCCCACTTCTCCATATCCCTGCCAAAGCCTGTTACTCTGTCTTATTTTCCCAGTGGCCGTCCTAGTGGGTGTGAGGTGACATCTCCTCGTGGTTTTGATGTGAAATCACATTAATAATTATTGATGTTGATCATCTTTTCTAGTCCTTACTGGCCAGTTGTATATTTTCTTTGGAAAAAGTCTGTTCAAGTTCTTTTCCATTTTTAATTGGGTTGTTTGATTTTGTTGTTGTTGAGGGTTTTTTTTATATATCTGGATATTAACCCTGATCAGATACGATTTGTCAATATTTTGTTGCATTCTGTGAGTTGCGTATCTTTCTGTTCATTATGTCCTTTTAAAAAAAATTTAATATTTATTTTTGAGAGAGAGAGACAGACAGAACGTGAGCAGTGGAGGGGCAGAGAAAGAGGGAGACACAGCGTCCAAAGCAGGCTCCAGGCTCTGACAGAGCCCGACACGGGGCTCAAACTCACAAACCGCGAGATCACTGCTTGTGGTTTTAGTGTCATACCCTCGAAATCATTGCCAGATTCAATGTTGTAATGATTTTCCCCGTGTCTTCTTCTAAAAGTTTTATAATTTTAGCTCTTAAATTTAGACCTTTGATTCCAATTTGACTTAATGTGTCATACAGGGTGGAAGATATGGGTCCAGCTTCCCTTTCTTTTTTTTTTTTTTTTTTTTTTTTTTTTTTTTTTTTTTTTTTACAGGTGAGTATCTAGTTTCCTCAGCCCTATTTGTTGAAAAGATTATTGTTTCTCTACTGACGCTTTTGGTACCCTTGGCGAAAAAGATCAATGGACTGGATAGGTGAGGGTTTACTTCTAAGCTCTTTATTCTATCCCATATTTGTGTCACCCTTTATTGGAGCAACACTTTGTAGTTTTGTAGCCCGAGATTTTCACCTCCTTGGTTACATTTATTCCTAAATATTCTTTTTGTTGTGATTGTAAATGGAGTTCTTCTCTTCGTTCCCTTTTTGGATCATTGGCTGTGTATAGCAACACAACTGATTGTGCCTGCATATCTTGTATACTTTGATGTGGTTGAATTCATTTACTAGCTCTTATAATAGCAGCCCGAACTCACAAGCTGAGAAAAGCCTTTTTAATCTCTCACGATTGAGTATGAACTTAGCTCTGGGTTTTTCATACAGGGGCTTTTTTATGTTGAGGGAGTTTCCTCCCATTCCTAGTTTGTTGGCTTCTAATTCAAAGGGTGTTGAATTTTGTCAACTACTTTTTCTGCATCGATCAAGACGATAACATTTTTTTCTTCCTTCGTTCTTTTTACATGGTCTGTTATACTGATTAGTTTTTATATGCTGAACCATCATTATATTTCAGGAATAAATTCCACTTGGTCACAGTTTATAATCCTTCGTGTTGCTGAATTCTGTTCACTAATATTTTCTTGAAAATTTTTATGTCAGTGCTTTCCAGGGATCTTAGTTTCTACTTTTCTTGTTGTCTTTGGTGTCGTTATCAGGTTAATGCTGTCTCAGAGAATGAGTTTAGGAGTTTTTCATTTTTTTCAATTTTTTGGAAGAGTTTGCAGATAATGGGGCTTAATTCTTCTTTAAATACTGAATAAAATTCACCAATGATGCCATTTTGTCCTAAACTTTTCCTTAGATTCTTCAATCTCATTACTAGTTATAGGTTTATTTTCTTCTTGTTCATCATTCAGTCTAGGTAGTTTGTGTATTTCTAGGAATTTCTCTCTTTCATTTAGATTTTCCAGCTTATTTGCGCACAAATCTGTATACCATTGTCTTTTTTTTTTTTTAAGTTTATTTATTTTTGAGACGGAGAAAGAGCACAAGCAGGGGAGGGGCAGAGGGAGAGGGAGAGAGAGAGAGAGAGAGAGAGAGCACATCTCAAGCAGGCTCTGCGCTGTCAGCACAGAGCCGGACAGGGGGCTAGAAGTGACAAACTGTGAGATCATGACCTGAGGAGAAATCAAGCATGAGATGCTTAACCAACTGAGCCACCCAGGTGACCCTATACCACTGTCTTATAGTACCTTTTATTTATATAAAAATATTAATGTCCCCTCTTTCATTTCTTGTTTTAGATATTGGAGTCTTTTGGCCCCCCTTCATCTAGCTAAAGGTTTGTCAATTGTAGTGATCTTTTTAAAGACACATGGTTTACGAATATTCTTTCCCACTCTGCAGGTTGTCTTTTCACTTTGTTGCTGGTTTCTTTTGCTTTAAATAAGGTTTTTAGTTTACCTTGTTTGTTGCTTGTACTTTAGGTATCATATCCAAATAATCATTACCAAGACCTATATTAAGTAGCTTTATTCCTATGTTTTCTTCTAGGGGTTTCATGATTTCTCATCTTATGTTTAATTCTTTAATCCACTTCAAGTTAATGTGGGGGAGTGGCATGAGATATGGGTTTATTTTTCATTCTTTTTAAAAAAAATTTTTTTTTAACGTTTATTTGTTTTTGAGACAGAGAGAGACAGAGCATGAACGGGGGAGGGTCAGAGAGAGGTAGACACAGAATATGAAACAGGCTCCAGGCTCCGAGCTGTCAGCACAGATCCGGTCGTGGGGCTTGAACTCACGGACTGTGAGATCATGACTTGAGCCGAAGTTGGCCGCCCAACCAACTGAGCCACCCAGGTGTCCCTATTTTTCATTCTTTTACATGTAATTATCTAATTTTCCCAGCACCATATTTTACTGTTTGTATATATTTTTGAGAGAGAGAGAGAGAGAAGACAGAGCATGAGTGGGGGGAGGATCAGAGAGAGGGAGACGGAATCTGAAGCAGGCTCCAGGCTCTGAGCTGTCAGCACAAGGCCTGATGTTGGGCTCAAACTCATGAACTGCGATATCATGACCTGAACTGAAGTCAGGCACTCAACCGATTGAGCCACCCAGGTGCCCCTCCCAGCACCATTTATTGAAGGGGCTCTTCTTTCTCCACTGAACATTCTTGGCTCCTCTGTCAAATACTGGTTAACTATATATGCCTGGGTTAATTTGTCAGCCCTCAATTCTTTCCATTGGTCTATTTGACTGTTCGGATGTTAGTGCCATATTGTTTGGAGGACTATAGCCTTATCGTATAGCTAGAATTCAGGGAGTAGGATGCCTCCTGCTTTCCTCTTCTTTCTCAGGTTATCTTTGGCTATTTGGGGTCTTTCATTGTTTCATATAAATTTTAGAGGAGTCTTTTTTTCTACTCCTGTAAAAAAAAAAAAAAAAGGAATCTTCACAGGCATTGCACTGAGTCTATAGATGGCTTTTGACAGTACTGACATTTTAACAAGATTAATTTTTCCAATCCATAAACATGGTATTTCTTTCAGCGTGTGTGTGTGTGTGTGTGTGTGTGTCTTCTCCAATTTCTTTCATCACTGCCTTGTTTCTGATCTTAGAAGAAAATCTTTCAGTCTTTTACCATTGAGTCTGATGTTAGCTGTGGGCTTATCATATTACAGCCTTTGCCATGTTGAGGTATGTTCCTCCTATGCCTAATTTGATAAAATTATTTTCACAAACATTCAATTTTGTCAAATGTTTTCTTGCATCTACTGAGATGTTCACAGGATTCTTTTCTTTCATTCTATTAATGAGATGTAGCACACTGATTGATTTCTTCATGTCAAATCCTCAAATCATCCTTGCATCCCAGGGATAAATCCCACTTGATCATGGTGAATGATGCTTTTAATATGTTGCTGAATTCAGTTTGTTAGTACTTCCCTGAGAATTTTTGCATTCCATATCCATCAGAGACAGTGGCCTGCAGTTCTCTTTTCTAAATGCGCCCTTTTCTGGTTTTGGCATCAGGGCAATGCTGGCCTCATAAAATAAGTTTGGGGGAATTCCCTCCTCTGTCATAATACTTTGAGGTTTGGATCAAATAAGTTTCCTAAGGGAAATCCTCCAAACTTGCACTGTGTACATCAGGGGAATCACTGATGGCAGAGTTAGAAGTCATGGTTTTAAGTAACAATGCTGCCACGTGCCCTCTTAGCACCTCTGCTTTCTCAGCACCAAACGGCAATGACCTCCTTTGAAGGGGTTATGCTGTAACACCAACTCTTGTTGGGTGAATATCCTTTATACAATATCACTCATTTATCAAATACAGCTGCCACTGGTCAGGGGTACCTTAAGCCACCTCAAGTTTTCCAGGCATATCCTACTGAACAAAAGTTACCAACATCGTATCATGTATCCAGTCAGGACTTACCCGATTTTTCTTTTTACTACTGCATTGATTACATTTTGAATAGGAAACGTCGAGGAGTCCTCTCTATACAGTCGGCGAGCTGTGTGATCTGAGAAACTGTCTCCACTGCTAAGGCTCTGTTTCCTCGTCTGTGAAGTGGGGGGTCCTAAGGACACCTCCTTTCTAGAGTGCTGCATGGATTAAATAAACACCACGTGTCAAGCACTTGGCACAATGCCTCGCATGCGGCAGGAGCACACCGAATGCAGCTTTTGTTACTATTACGTTCCTGATGTTCTCAGAGCAAGAAGAGAGCACTCACTGATACACTTAAGTAAATCCTAATGGAGACCCCGGCTTGCCACAGTTTGTGAATCTGGTCTGAATAACTCCTACAGAGCTGTCAAATGGCATTTTGAAATTCAGCGTTCTTTTAAAAGGTTTTTTCCCCTGGAATTATGCATTGAGAGCTTTTCCTAACCCAGTTCATTAACATTTTTCAATTTGACACACTCATTTCTTCCCCGTGAAACAGTTTTTGTCCTCTTGGAACCCATCAGGTGCCTATGCCCAGGGATCTCACTACTTGGAATGTCCATAGAAGCACCACCTTTGCTCCTACATATGGTTTGAAGGAGTATTCAGATCAGTCCTGACTGATAGAATAACAAAATAAAGGCAAGAAAGGCCTATTGAAGGTTAACCAAGCTATAACTATTCCAAAAGAAATAAAGGCAGTTCAGTAAATGTCATGCCATAGGCCAAAATAAATCCCACCAGGGAAAAAAGAGTTTAAAAAAAAAAAGACCCAAAGCCTCAGGGTGCTAAAGGTCTTTAAAAACATAAAAGAAGGATCCCTTAAGGATAGGATTGATAGATTTAATTTCTTCAAGTCAAAAAACAACATAAATAAAAGCGAAAGGAAAGCAACAAACTAGGGAAAATATTTGCAACACAGATGAAAGATTGAGGTCTTTATTATAATAAGAGTTGTGTGCAAGGGTGTATGTGAAAGGATTTTCTAAGACTGATAAATCAGACATTTCAGTTCATAAAGTGAGGAAAGTTTCTGCAGTGGCCCAACTATCATGTGTACACGTTTCCTACAAAATTATGTCGTAAAAGAGTACTTCAAAAATGGCAACGTAAAATATATTTGTAAGTCAAACACTTAAAAACTTTAAAAATGTTCAGTTATTTCCATGAAAATTCTAACCGTATGTTTCACAGGATACAAAGTAAGTAAGTGCAGGGCATCTGGGTGGCTCAGTCGGTTGGGCGTCCGACTTCAGCTCAGGTCACGATCTCGCGGTCCGTGAGTTCGAGCCCCGCGTCGGGCTCTGGGCTGATGGCTCAGAGCCTGGAGCCTGTTTCAGATTCTGTGTTTCCCTCTCTCTGCCCCTCCCCCGTTCATGCTGTGTCTCTCTCTGTCTCAAAAATAAATAAACCTTAAAAAAAAAAAATTCAAAGTAAGTAAGTGCGTTGTGACAAAATGGGATGGGTGGCGGAAGATGTGACCACGGGTCTCTCAATATTTCTTTTGCTTTTCTGTGTTTTTTAAAATGTGAACAATGGATATAGAGATTTGAGCTAAAATCTTAGTAAATGTTATTTTCAAAACACATCAACGGATTGAAAGTAACCGGGAAAACGCGGCATCATTTCTCAGAAAGGTAACATTTTTACCCTAGTGCTGCCTCATCTTTACTGATCTAAATCTTACCTTTATATTGCTAATTGCAGTATGTGAATAAAGCGATCACGCCTATTATAGTTAATAGTAGATATCACAGAAAAAATAAACAGAGTTGACTTAAGGGTCCAACCATAAGGTTACATAAAATGAGGCTCATTCAAAAGGTAATGTGCATCTACGAGAGAATCATGTTTAAAAGAGTAACTTTACCACCAAAACAAACTCGTCTAGTTGTGTGTTTGAAATGAGCCAAATTCTATCTTTGTTCAAATACATTTCCATCAGGCCTTCCCTGATCAAACCACTTAACATCACAATCCCAACTCATCCATGTACTGTCTACAGATGCTCACTTCACATGTAAGGACACTCACAGATTCAAAGTGAATGGATGGGGGAAAAAATGTTCCGTGAAATCGACACCACAGGAAAACTGGGATAGCTATACTTAGACAAAAGAGAAACTCTATGAAAGGCTTTAAGAAGAGACAAAGAAGGGCATTACACAAAGTTAAATGGGTCAATCCAAGAAGAGAATATAACATTTGTAAATATTTGTGGCATCAACATAGGAGCATCTAAAATTATAATGAAAATAGTAACAGACCTCAAGAGAGAAACAGATAGCAAATGAATAGGTGGGGGAGGGGGGTGTGAATTTTAAAACCCCCTTACAACAATGAATAGATCATCCAGACAAAAAACAAACAAACCAGGAAACATGGGCTTTAAATGACCCAGAGGGATGTATCAGATATACAGAACATTCAATCTAAAAGCCTTAGAGCACAGATTCCCTTCTAGCACACATGGAATATTGTCTAGTACTGATCTTAGGCCACCCCCCACAAAACTTCTGATAAACTTATTAAGACTAAAATCATATGAAACCATATGAAGCATCTTTTTCTAACCACAGTGATAAGAAACCGGAAATCAATTAAAAAACAAAAACTAGAAAATTCACTACTATGCGGAGATTAAATAACATGCTACTGAATGAACAACAGGCCAAAGGAGAAATCAAGAAGGAAATCAAAGAAATAACTTGAGAGAAATGAAAATGGAAACACAAAATGCCAAAACTTTTGAGATGCAGCAAAAGCTGTTACAAGAGGGAAGCTCATAGTAGTACATCGTCTACATCAGTAAAGAAGAAAAATCTCAGACAAAAAAGAAAGAAAAGGAAAGAAAAGAAAGAAACAGCAAAGATCAGGGTGGAAGTAAATGGAGACTAAAAAAAAAAGAAAAAGAAGAAGAAAAAAAAGCATAGGAAAGAACAACAAAACTAAAAGTTGGTTCTTTAAAAAGATAAACAAATGGACACGTCTTCAGCTAAACTCATCGAGAAAAAGAGAAGTCTGACATAAATAAGATCAGAAATCAAAGAGGGGACATTACACCTAATAGCACAGAAATAGAAAAAATCTTAAGAGGCCTCTATGAGCCAATATATACCCAAAGATTAGATAACTTAGCAGAAATGAATAAATTTCTAGACATGTACAACCTACCAAGACTGAATCATAAAGAAACAAAAACCAAACAAACCCAAAAACCTAAACTATCCCCCCTGCCCAAAACCCTGAGCAGAAAAATTGCTGGGAGACAGACTGAATCAGTAATCCAAAACCTCCCAACAAATCAAAGTCCAGGACCAGAGAGCCTCACAGGTGAATTTTACCACACATTCAAAGAATACCTATACTGGGTCGCCTGGCTGGCTCAGTTGGAAGAGCATGAGACTCTTGATCTCAGGGTTGGAGTTCGAGCCACACACAGGGTGTAGAGATTACTTAAAAATAAAATCTTAAAAAAAATAAAAATAAAAAAGAGGGGCACCTGGGTGGCTCAGTCGGTTAAGGATACGGCTTTGGCTCAGGTCATAATCTCGCAGTTTGTGGGCTCAAGCCCCACGTCGGTCTCTGTGCTGACAGCTCAGAGCCTGGAGCCTGCTTTCGATTCTGTGTCTCCCTCTCTGTCTGCCCCCCGCCTCCCCCTCACCTGCTGTCTGTCTCCCAAAAATAAATATTCAAAAAATTAAAAAAAAGAATACCAATATTTCTCAAACTGTTCCAAAAAATCCAAGAAGGTATGCTTTCGAAACTAATTTATTGAGACCAGCATTACCCTGATACCAAAACCAGACAAGGATACCACAAGAAAATTTCAAGGAATCCCTCGTGAACACAGATGTAAAAACACCCAAATAATTAGCAAACCAAATTCAACAATACATTAACTATATAGTACACCATGATCAAGGGGGATTTACTGCAGAGATAGGAGAATGGGTCAACATCCACAAATTAATCAATGTGGATACAACATGTGAACAAAATAAAGTCTGAAAGTCCTATGATCACCTCAAGAGATGCAGAAAAACCATCTGACAAAATTCAACATCTTTCATGATAAAAAAAACTGTCAATAGAATGATTATAGAGGGAATCTACCCCAACATAAGAAACGCCAGGTATGACAAGTCCCCAGCTAACATCATGTTTCATGATAAAAAGCTGTAAACGTATCCCTTAAGATCAAAAAAAAA